>NC_090929.1:8160289-10660289 GCF_040938575.1 Ambystoma mexicanum
TTGAGGGCATGGAGTGCCGGTCCTAGGGTGTTCAAGGAAATAGTGCAGTAGAGGGCATGGAGTGTAGGCCCTGGGGCGTTCAAGGGAATAGTACAGTAGAGGGCATGAGATGCAGGTCTTGGGGCATTCAAGGGAATAGGGCAGTAGAGGGCATGGGATGCAGGTCCTGGATCGTTCAAGGGAATAGTGCAGTAGAGGGTATGGGGTACTAAGTCCTAGGGCATTCAAGGGAATAGTGCAGTAGAGGGCATGGAGTGCAGGTCCTAGGGCATTCAAGGGAATAGTGCAGTAGAGGGCATGAGATGCAGGTCTTGGGGCATTCAAGGGAATAGTGCAGTAGAGGGCCTGGGGTGCAGGTCCTAGGGCGTTCAAGGGAATAGTGCAGTAGAGGGCATGGTGTGCAGGTCCTAGGGCGTTCAAGGGAATAGTGCAGTAGAGGTCTTGAGATGCAGGTCATACGGAGTTCAAGGGAATAGTGCAGTACTGGTCTTGGGGTGCAGGTTTTATGGCATTCAAGGGAATAGTGCAGTAGAGGGCATGGGGTGCAGGTCCGAGGGAGTTCAAGGGAATAGTGCAGCAGAGCGCATGGGGTGCAGGTCCTAGGGTGTTCAAGGGAATAGTGCAGTAGAGGGCATGGGGTGCAGGTCCTGGGGCGTTCAAGGGAATAGTGCAATAGAGGGCATGGGGTGCAGGTCCTGGGGCGTTCAAGGGAATAGTGCTGTAGAGGGCATGGGGTGCAGGTCCTAGGGCATTCAAGGGAATAGTGCAGTAGAGGTCATGGGGTGCAGGTCCTAGGGCATTCAAGGGAATAGTGCAGTAGAGGGCATGAGGTGCAGGTCTTGGGGAATTAAAGGGAATAGTGCAGTAGAGGGCATGGGGTGCAGGTCCTAGGGCGTTCAAGGGAATAGTGCAGTAGAGGTCTTGGAGTGCAAGTCCTAGGGCGTTCAAGGGTATAGTGCAGTAGAGGGCATGGGGTGCAGGTCCTAGGGTGTTCAATGGAATAGTGCAGTAGAGGTCTTGAGGTGCAGGTCATAGGGAGTTCAAGGGAATAGTGCAGTAGAGGTCTTGGGGTGCAGGTCCTAGGGCATTCAAGGGAATAGTACAGTAGAGGGCATGGGGTGCAGGTCCGAGGGAGTTCAAGGGAATAGTGCAGCAGAGAGCATGGGGTGCAGGTCCTAGGGCGTTCAAGGGAATAGTGCAGTGGAGGTCATGGGGTGCAGGTCCTAGGGCGTTCAAGGCAATAGTGCAGTAGAGGTCTTGGGTGCCGGTCCTAGGGTATTCAACGGAATAGTGATGTAGAGGTCTTGGGGTGCAGGTCTGAGCGTGTTCAAGGGAATAGTGCAGCAGAGGGCATGGGGTGCAGGTCCGAGGGTGTTCAAGGGAATATTGCAGTAGAGGGCATGTGGTGCAGGTCCTGGGGCGTTCAAGGGAATAGTGCAGTAGAGGGCATGGGGTGCAGGCCCTGGGGCGTTCAAGGGAATAGCGCATTAGAGGGAATGGGGTGCAGGCCCTGGGGCCTTCAAGGGAATAGTGCAGGAGAGGGCATGGGGTGCAGGTCCTGGGGCAATCAAGGGAATAGTGCAGTAGAGGGCATGGGGTGCAGGTCCTAGGGTGTTCAAGGGAATAGTGCAGTAGAGGTCATGGGGTGCAGGTCCTAGGGGGTTCAAGGGAATAGTGCATAGAGGTCTTGGGGTTCAGGTCCTAGGGCGTTCAAGGGAATAGTGCAGTACAGGTCATGAGTTGCAGGTCCTGGGGCTTTCAAGGAAATAGTGCAGTAGAGGGCATGGGGTGCAGGTCCTGGGCGTTCAAGGGAATAGTGCAGTAGAGGTCTTGGGGTGCAGAACCTGGGGCGTTCAAGGGGATAGTGCAGTAGAGGGCATGGGGTGCAGGTCCTAGGGTGTTCAATGGAATAGTGCAGTAGAGGGCATGGCGTGCAGAACCTGGGGAGTTCAAGGGAATAGTGCAGTAGAGGGCATGGGGTGCATGTCCTGGGGCGATCAAGGGAATAGTGCAGTAGAGGTCTTGGGGTGCAGGTCCTGGGGCATTCAAGGGAGTAGTGCAGTAGAGGTCTTGGGGTGCAGGTCCTAAGGCGTTCAAGCGAATAGTGCAGCAGAGCACATGGGGTGCAGATCCTAGGGCGTTCAAGGGAATAGTGCAGTAGAGGTCTTGGGGTGCAGGTCATGGGGCGTTCAAGGGAATACTACAGTAGAGGGCATGGGGTGCAGAACCTGGGGCGTTCAAGGGAATAGTGCAGTAGAGGGCACGGGGTGCAGGTCCTAGGGCATTCAATGGAATAGTGCAGTAGAGGGCATGGGGTGCAGAACCTGGGGAGTTCAAGGGAATAGTGCAGTAGAGGGCATGGGGTGCATGTCCTGGGGCGTTCAAGGGAATAGTGCAGTAGAGGGCATGGGTGCAGGTCCTGGGCCGTTCAAGGGAATATTGCAGTATAGGGCATGGGGTGCAGGTCATAGGGCGTTCAAGGGAATAGTGCAGTAGAGGGCATGGGTGCCAGTCCTAGGGCGTTCAAGGGAATAGTGCAGTAGAGGTCATGGGGTGTAGGTCCTAGGGCATTCAAGGGAATAATGCAGTAGAGGGCATGGGGTGCAGGTCCTTCGGCGTTCAAGAGAATAGTGCAGTAGAGGGCATGGGGTGCAGGTCCTGGGGCGTTCAAGGGAATAGTGCAGTAGAGGGCATGGGGTGCGGGTCCTAGGGCGTTCAAGGGAATAGTGCAGTGGAGGTCATGGGGTGCATGTCCTAGGGCGTTGACGGGAATAGTGCAGTAGAGGTCTTGGATGCCGGTCCTAGGGTATTCAACGGAATAGTGCAGTAGAGGTCTTGTGGTGCAGGTCCTAGGACATTCAAGGGAGCAGTGCAGTAAAGGGCATGGGGTGCAGGTCCTAGGGCATTCAAGGGAACAGTGCAGTAGAGGGCATGGGGTGCAGGTCCTAGGGCGTTCAGGGAATAGTGCAGTAGAGGTCTTGGGGTGCAGGTCCTAGGGTGTTCATGGGAATAGTGCAGTAGAGGCCATGGGGTGCAGGTCCTAGTGCGTTCAAGGGAATAGTGCAGTAGAGGGCATGGGGTGCAGGTCCTAGGGCGTTAATCGGAATAGTGCAGTAGAGGGCATGGGGTGCAGGTCCCAGGGCGTTTAAGGGAATAGTGCAGTAGAGGTCTTGGGGTGCAGGTCCTAAGGCGTTCAAGCGAATAGTGCAGCAGAGCACATGGGGTGCAGATCCTAGGGCGTTCAAGGGAATAGTGCAGTAGAGGTCTTGGGGTGCAGGTCATGGGGCGTTCAAGGGAATACTACAGTAGAGGGCTTGGGGTGCAGAACCTGGGGCGTTCAAGGGAATAGTGCAGTAGAGGGCACGGGGTGCAGGTCCTAGGGCATTCAATGGAATAGTGCAGTAGAGGGCATGGGGTGCAGAACCTGGGGAGTTCAAGGGAATAGTGCAGTAGAGGGCATGGGGTGCATGTCCTGTGGCGTTCAAGGGAATAGTGCAGTAGAGGGCATGGGGTGCAGGTCCTGGGCCGTTCAAGGGAATATTGCAGTATAGGGCATGGGGTGCAGGTCCTGGGGCATTCAAGTGAATAGTGCAGTAGAGGGCATGAGGTGCAGGTCTTGGGGCATTCAAGGGAATAGTGCAGTAGAGGGCATGGGGTGCAGGTCATAGGGCGTTCAATGGAATAGTGCAGTAGAGGGCATGGGGTGCAGGTCCTAGGGCGTTCAAAGGAATAGTGCAGTAGAGGTCATGGGGTGCAGGTCCTAGGGTGTTCAATGGGTTAGTGCAGTAGAGGGCATGGGGTGCCGGTCCTAGGGCGTTCAAGGGAATAGTGCAGTAGAGGTCATGGGGTGTAGGTCCTAGGGCGTTCAAGTGAATACTGCAGTAGAGGGCATGGGGTGCAGGTCCTGGGGCGTTCAAGGGAATAGTGCAGTAGAGGGCATGGGGTGCAGGTCCTGGGGCGTTCAAGTGAATAGTGCAGTAGAGGGCATGGGGAGCAGGTCCTAGGGCGTTCAAGGGAATAGTGCAGTAGAGGTCATGGGGTGCAGGTCCTAGGGCGTTCAATGGAATAGTGCAGTAGAGGGCATGGGGTGCAGTTCCTAGGGTGTTCAAGGGAATAGTGCAGTAGAGGTCATGGGGTGCAGGTCCTAGGGCTTTCAAGGGAAAAGTTCAGTAGAGGGCATGGGTGCAGATCCTGGGGCGTTCAAGGGAATAGTGCAGTAGAGGGCATGGAGTGCAGGCCATGGGGCGTTCAAGAAAATAGCGCAGTAGAGGGAATGGGGTGCAGGCCCTGTGGCGTTCAAGGGAATCATGCAGTAGAGGGCATGAAGTGCAGGTCCTAGGGCGTTCAAGGGAATAGTGCAGTAGAGGGCATGGAGTGCAGGTCCTAGGGCGTTCAAGGGAATAGTGCAGTAGAGAGCATGGGGTGCAGGTCCTGGGGCGTTCAAGAGAATAGTGCAGTAGAGAGCATGGGGTGCAGGACCTGGGGCGTTCAAGGGAATACTGCAGTAGAGGGCATCGGGTGTGGGTCCTAGGGCGTTCAAGGGAATAGTGCAGTGGTGGTCATGGGGTGCAGGTCCTAGGGCGTTAATGGGAATAGTGCAGTAGAGGTCTTGAGTGCAGGTCCTAGGGTATTCAATGGAATAGTGCAGTAGAGGTCTTGGGGTGCAGGTCGTAGGGCATTCAAGGGAGCAGTGCAGTAGAGGGCATGTGGTGCAGGTCCTAGGGCGTTCAAGGGAATAGTGCAGTAGAGGGCATGGGGTGCAGGTCCTAGGGCGTTCAAGGGAATAGTGCAGTAGATGTCTTGAGGTGCAGGTCATAGGGAGTTCAAGGGAATAGTGCAGTAGCGGTCTTGGGGTGCAGGTCCTAGGGCATTCAAGGGAATAGTGCAGTAGAGGGCATGGGGTGCAGGTCCGAGGGAGTTCAAGGGAATAGTGCAGCAGAGCGCATGGGGTGCAGGTCCTAGGGCGTTCAAGGGAATAGTGCTGTAGAGGGCATGGGGTGCAGGTCCTGGGGCATTCAAGGGAATAGTTCAATAGAGGGCATGGGGTGTAGGCCCTGGGGTGTTCAAGGGAATAGTGCAGTAGAGGGAATGGGGTGCAGGCCCTGGGGCGTTCAAGGGAATAGTGCAGTAGAGGGCATGGGGTACTAAGTCCTAGGGCATTCAAGGGAATAGTGCAGTAGAGGGCATGGGGTGCAGGTCCTAGGGCATTCATGGGAATAGTGTAGTAGATGGCATGAGGTGCAGGTCTTTGGGCATTCAAGGGAATAGTGTAGTAGAGGGCATGGGGTGCAGGTCCTAGCACATTCAAGGGAATAGTGCAGTAGAGGGTATGGGGTGCAGGTCCTAGGGCATTTAAGGGTATGGTGCAGTAGAGGGCATGGGGTGCAGAACCTGGGGCATTCAAGGGAATAGTGCAGTAGAGGGCATGGGGTGCATGTCCTGGGGCGTTCAAGGGAATAGTGCAGTAGAGAGCATGGGGTGCATGTCCTGGGGCGTTCAAGGGAATAGTGCAGTAGAGGGCATGGGGTGCAGGTCCTGGGGCATTCAAGGGAATAGTGCAATAGAGGGCATGGGGTGCAGGTCCTGGGGCGATCAAGGGAATAGTGCAGTAGAGGGCATGGGGTGCAGGTCCTAGGGCATTCAAGGGAATAGTGCAGTAGAGGTCATGGGGTGCAGGTCCTAGGGCGTTCAAGGGAATAGTGCAGTAGAGGGCATGAGGTGCAGGTATTGGGGCATTCAAGGGAATAGTGCAGTAGAGGGCATGGGGTGCAGGTCCTGGATCGTTCAACGGAATAGTGCAGTAGAGGGCATGGGGTACTAATTCCTAGGGCATTCAAGGGAATAGTGCAGTAGAGGGCATGGAGTGCAGGTCCTAGGGCATTCAAGGGAATAGTGCAGTAGAGGGCATGAGGTGCAGGTCTTGGGGCATTCAAGGGACTAGTGCAGTAGAGGGCCTGGGGTGCAGGTCCTAGGGCATTCAAGGGAATAGTGCAGTAGAGGGCATGGGGCACGGGTCCTAGGGCGTTCAAGGGAATAGTGCAGTAGAGGGCATGGGGTGCAGGTCCTAGGGCGTTCATGGGAATAGTGCAGTAGAGGGCATGGGGTACTAAGTCCTAGGGCATTCAAGGGAATAGTGCAGTAGAGGGCATGAGGTGCAGGTCCTAGGGCGTTCAAGGGAATAGTGCTGTAGAGGGCATGGGGTGCAGGTCCTGGGGCATTCAAGGGCGTAGTGCAATAGAGGGCATGGGGTGTAGGCCCTGGGGTGTTCAAGGGAATAGTGCAGTAGAGGGAATGGGGTGCAGGCCCTGGGGCGTTCAAGGGAATAGTGCAGTAGAGGGCATGGGGTACTAAGTCCTAGGGCATTCAAGGGAATAGTGCAGTAGAGGGCATGGGGTGCAGGTCCTAGGGCATTCATGGGAATAGTGTAGTAGATGGCATGAGGTGCAGGTCTTTGGGCATTCAAGGGAATCATGTAGTAGAGGGCATGGGGTGCAGGTCCTAGGGCGTTCAAGGGAATAGTGCAGTAGAGGGCATGGGGTGCAGGTCCTAGGGCATTTAAGGGTATGGTGCAGTAGAGGGCATGGGGTGCAGAACCTGGGGCATTCAAGGGACTAGTGCAGTAGAGGGCATGGGGTGCATGTCCTGGGGTGTTCAAGGGAATAATGCAGTAGAGGGCATGGGGTGCATGTCCTGGGGCGTTCAAGGGAATAGTGCAGTAGAGGGCATGGGGTGCAGGTCCTGGGGCATTCAAGGGAATAGTGCAATAGAGGGCATGGGGTGCAGGTCCTGGGGCGTTCAAGGGAATAGTGCAGTAGAGGGCATGGGGTGCAGGTCCTAGGGCATTCAAGGGAATAGTGCAGTAGAGGTCATGGGGTGCAGGTCCTAGGGCGTTCAAGGGAATAGTGCAGTAGAGGGCATGAGGTGCAGGTCTTGGGGCATTCAAGGGAATAGTGCAGTAGAGGGCATGGGGTGCAGGTCCTGGATCGTTCAAGGGAATAGTGCAGTAGAGGGCATGGGGTACTAAGTCCTAGGGCATTCAAGGGAATAGTGCAGTAGAGGGCATGGAGTGCAGGTCCTAGGGCATTCAAGGGAATAGTGCAGTAGAGGGCATGAGGTGCAGGTCTTGGGGCATTCAAGGGAATAGTGCAGTAGAGGGCCTGGGATGCAGGTCCTAGGGCATTCAAGGGAATAGTGCAGTAGAGGGCATGGGGTGCAGGTCCTAGGGCGTTCAAGGGAATAGTGCAGTAGAGGGCATGGGGTGCAGGTCCTAGGGCGTTCAAGGGAATAGTGCAGTAGAGGGCATGGGGTGCAGGTCCTGGGGCATTCAAGGGAATAGTGCAATAGAGGGCATGGGGTGCAGGTCCTGGGGCGTTCAAGGGAATAGTGCAGTAGAGGGCATGGGGTGCAGGTCCTAGGGCATTCAAGGGAATAGTGCAGTAGAGGTCATGGGGTGCAGGTCCTGGATCGTTCAAGGGAATAGTGCAGTAGAGGGCATGGGGTACTAAGTCCTAGGGCATTCAAGGGAATAGTGCAGTAGAGGGCATGGAGTGCAGGTCCTAGGGCATTCAAGGGAATAGTGCAGTAGAGGTCATGGGGTGCAGGTCCTGGATCGTTCAAGGGAATAGTGCAGTAGAGGGCATGGGGTACTAAGTCCTAGGGCTTTCAAGGGAATAGTGCAGTAGAGGGCATGGGGTGCAGGTCCTAGGGCATTCAAGGGAATAGTGCAGTAGAGGTCATGGGGTGCAGGTCCTGGATCGTTCAAGGGAATAGTGCAGTAGAGGGCATGGGGTACTAAGTCCTAGGGCATTCAAGGGAATAGTGCAGTAGAGGGCATGGGGTGCAGGTCCTAGGGCGTTCAAGGGAATAGTGCAGTAGAGGGCATGGGGTGCAGGTCCTAGGGCGTTCAAGGGAATAGTGCAGTAGAGGGCATGGGGTGCAGGTCCTGGGGCATTCAAGGGAATAGTGCAATAGAGGGCATGGGGTGCAGGTCCTGGGGCGTTCAAGGGAATAGTGCAGTAGAGGGCATGGGGTGCAGGTCCTAGGGCATTCAAGGGAATAGTGCAGTAGAGGTCATGGGGTGCAGGTCCTGGATCGTTCAAGGGAATAGTGCAGTAGAGGGCATGGGGTACTAAGTCCTAGGGCATTCAAGGGAATAGTGCAGTAGAGGGCATGGAGTGCAGGTCCTAGGGCATTCAAGGGAATAGTGCAGTAGAGGGCATGGGGTGCGGGTCTTGGGGCATTCAAGGGAATAGTGCAGTAGAGGGCCTGGGGTGCAGGTCCTAGGGCATTCAAGGGAATAGTGCAGTAGAGGGCATGGGGTGCAGGTCCTAGGGCGTTCAAGGGAATAGTGCAGTAGAGGGCATGGGGTGCAGGTCCTAGGGCGTTCATGGGAATAGTGCAGTAGAGGGCATGGGGTACTAAGTCCTAGGGCATTCAAGGGAATAGTGCAGTAGAGGGCATGAGGTGCAGGTCTTGGGGCATTCAAGGGAATAGTGCAGTAGAGGGCATGTGGTGCAGGTCCTAGGGCGTTCAAGGGAATAGTGCAGTAGAGGGCATGGGGTGCAGGTCCTAGGGCGTTCAAGGGAATAGTGCAGTAGAGGTCTTGAGGTGCAGGTCATAGGGGGTTCAAGGGAATAGTGCAGTAGAGGTCTTGGGGTGCAGGTACTAGGGCATTCAAGGGAATAGTGCTGTAGAGGGCATGGGGTGCAGGTCCTGGGGCATTCAAGGGAATAGTGCAATAGAGGGCATGGGGTGCAGGTCCTGGGGCGTTCAAGGGAATAGTGCAGTAGAGGGCATGGGGTGCAGGTCCTAGGGCGTTCAAGGGAATAGTGCAGTAGAGGTCATGGGGTGCAGGTCCTAGGGCATTCAAGGGAATAGTGCAGTAGAGGGCATGAGGTGCAGGTCTTGGGGCATTCAAGGGAATAGTGCAGTAGAGGGCATGGGGTGCAGGTCCTAGGGCGTTCAAGGGAATAGTGCAGTAGAGGTCTTGGGGTGCAAGTAATAGGGCGTTCAAGGGAATAGTGCAGTAGAGGGCATGGGGTGCAGGTCCTAGGGCGTTCAATGGAATAGTGCAGTAGATGTCTTGAGGTGCAGGTCATAGGGAGTTCAAGGGAATAGTGCAGTAGAGGTCTTGGGGTGCAGGTCCTAGGGCATTCAAGGGAATAGTGCAGTAGAGCTCATGGGGTGCAGGTCCGAGGGAGTTCAAGGGAATAGTGCAGCAGAGCGCATGGGGTGCAGGTCCTAGGGCGTACAAGGGAATAGTGCAGTAGAGGTCTTGGGTGCCGGTCCTAGGGTATTCAACGGAATAGTGCCGTAGAGGTCTTGGGGTGCAGGTCCTAGTGCGTTCAAGGGAATAGTGCAGTAGAGGTATTGGGGTTCAGGTCCTAGGGCGTTCAAGGGAATAGTGTGTAGAGGTCTTGGGGTGCAGGTCCTAGGGCGTTCAAGGGAACAGTGCAGTAGAGGTCTTGAGGTTCAGGTCCTAGGGCGTTCAAGGGAATAGTGCAGTAGAGGGCATGGGGTGCAGGTTCTAGGGCGTTCAAGGGAATAGTGCAGTAGAGGTCATGAGGTGCAGGTCCTAGGGCGTTCAAGGGAATAGTGCAGTAGAGGACATGGGGTGCAGGTCCTGGAGCGTAGGGAATAGTGCAGTAGAGGTCTTGGGGTGCAGGTCATGGGGCGTTCAAGGGAATAGTGCAGTAGAGGGCATGGGGTGCAGAATCTGGGGTGTTCAAGGGAATAGTGCAGTAGAGGGCATGGGGTGCAGGTCGTAGGGCGTTCAATGGAATAGTGCAGTAGAGGGCATGGGGTGCAGAACCTGGGGAGTTCAAGGGAATAGTGCAGTAGAGGCCATGGGGTGCATGTCCTGGGGCGTTCAAGGGAATAGTGCAGGAGAGGGCATGGGATGCAGGTCCTGGGGCGTTCAAGGGAATATTGCAGTATAGGGCATGGGGTGCAGGTCCTGGGGCGTTCAAGGGAATAGGGCAGTAGAGGGCATGGGGTGCAGGTCATATGGCGTTCAAGGGAATAGTGCAGTAGAGGGCATGGGGTGCAGGTCCTAGGGCGTTCAAGGGAATAGTACAGTAGAGGGCATGAGGTGCAGGTCTTGGGGCATTCAAGGGAATAGTGCAGTAGAGGGCATGGGATGCAGGTCCTGGATTGTTCAAGGGAATAGTGCAGTAGAGGGCATCGGGTACTAAGTCCTAGGGCATTCAAGGGAATAGTGCAGTAGAGGTCTTGGGGTGCAGGTCATGGGGCGTTCAAGGGAATAGTGCAGTAGAGGGCATGGGGTGCAGAATCTGGGGTGTTCAAGGGAATAGTGCAGTAGAGGGCATGGGGTGCAGGTCCTAGGGCGTTCAATGGAATAGTGCAGTAGAGGGCATGGGGTGCAGAACCTGGGGAGTTCAGGGGAATAGTGCAGTAGAGGCCATTGGGTGCATGTCCTGGGGTGTTCAAGGGAATAGTGCAGGTGAGGGCATGGGATGCAGGTCCTGGGGCGTTCAAGGGAATATTGAAGTATAGGGCATGGGGTGCAGGTCCTGGTGCGTTCAAGGGAATAGGGCAGTAGAGCGCATGGGGTGCAGGTCCTAGGGCGTTCAAGGGAATAGTGCAAGAGGTCATGGGGCGCAGGTCCTAGGATGTTCAATGGAATAGTGTAGTTGAGGGCATGGAGTGCCGGTCCTAGGGTGTTCAAGGAAATAGTGCAATAGAGGGCATGGAGTGTAGGCCCTGGGGCGTTCAAGGGAATAGTACAGTAGAGGGCATGAGATGCAGGTCTTGGGGCATTCAAGGGAATAGGGCAGTAGAGGGCATGGGATGCAGGTCCTGGATCGTTCAAGGGAATAGTGCAGTAGAGGGCATGGGGTACTAAGTCCTAGGGCATTCAAGGGAATAGTGCAGTAGAGGGCATGGAGTGCAGGTCCTAGGGCATTCAAGGGAATAGTGCAGTAGAGGGCATGAGATGCAGGTCTTGGGGCATTCAAGGGAATAGTGCAGTAGAGGGCCTGGGGTGCAGGTCCTAGGGCGTTCAAGGGAATAGTGCAGTAGAGGGCATGGTGTGCAGGTCCTAGGGCGTTCAAGGGAATAGTGCAGTAGAGGTCTTGAGATGCAGGTCATACGGAGTTCAAGGGAATAGTGCAGTACTGGTCTTGGGGTGCAGGTTTTAGGGCATTCAAGGGAATAGTGCAGTAGAGGGCATGGGGTGCAGGTCCGAGGGAGTTCAAGGGAATAGTGCAGCAGAGCGCATGGGGTGCAGGTCCTAGGGCGTTCAAGGGAATAGTGCAGTAGAGGGCATGGGGTGCAGGTCCTGGGGCGTTCAAGGGAATAGTGCAATAGAGGGCATGGGGTGCAGGTCCTGGGGCGTTCAAGGGAATAGTGCTGTAGAGGGCATGGGGTGCAGGTCCTAGGGCATTCAAGGGAATAGTGCAGTAGAGGTCATGGGGTGCAGGTCCTAGGGCATTCAAGGGAATAGTGCAGTAGAGGGCATGAGGTGCAGGTCTTGGGGAATTCAAGGGAATAGTGCAGTAGAGGGCATGGGGTGCAGGTCCTAGGGCGTTCAAGGGAATAGTGCAGTAGAGGTCTTGGAGTGCAAGTCCTAGGGCGTTCAAGGGTATAGTGCAGTAGAGGGCATGGGGTGCAGGTCCTAGGGTGTTCAATGGAATAGTGCAGTAGAGGTCTTGAGGTGCAGGTCATAGGGAGTTCAAGGGAATAGTGCAGTAGAGGTCTTGGGGTGCAGGTCCTAGGGCATTCAAGGGAATAGTACAGTAGAGGGCATGGGGTGCAGGTCCGAGGGAGTTCAAGGGAATAGTGCAGCAGAGAGCATGGGGTGCAGGTCCTAGGGCGTTCAAGGGAATAGTGCAGTGGAGGTCATGGGGTGCAGGTCCTAGGGCGTTCAAGGCAATAGTGCAGTAAAGGTCTTGGGTGCCGGTCCTAGGGTATTCAACAGAATAGTGATGTAGAGGTCTTGGGGTGCAGGTCTGAGCGTGTTCAAGGGAATAGTGCAGCAGAGGGCATGGGGTGCAGGTCCGAGGGTGTTCAAGGGAATAGTGCAGTAGAGGGCATGGGGTGCAGGTCCTAGGGCGTTTAAGGGAATATTGCAGTAGAGGGCATGTGGTGCAGGTCCTGGGGCGTTCAAGGGAATAGTGCAGTAGAGGGCATGGGGTGCAGGCCCTGGGGCGTTCAAGGGAATAGCGCATTAGAGGGAATGGGGTGCAGGCCCAGGGGCCTTCAAGGGAATAGTGCAGGAGAGGGCATGGGGTGCAGGTCCTGGGGCAATCAAGGGAATTGTGCAGAAGAGGGCATGGGGTGCAGGTCCTATGGTGTTCAAGGGAATAGTGCAGTAGAGGTCATGGGGTGCAGGTCCTAGGGGGTTCAAGGGAATAGTGCATAGAGGTCTTGGGGTTCAGGTCCTAGGGCGTTCAAGGGAATAGTGCAGTACAGGTCATGAGCTGCAGGTCCTGGGGCTTTCAAGGGAATAGTGCAGTAGAGGGCATGGGGTGCAGGTCCTGGGGCGTTCAAGGGAATAGTGCAGTAGAGGTCTTGGGGTGCAGAACCTGGGGCGTTCAAGGGGATAGTGCAGTAGAGGGCATGGGGTGCAGGTCCTAGGGTGTTCAATGGAATAGTGCAGTAGAGGGCATGTCGTGCAGAACCTGGGGAGTTCAAGGGAATAGTGCAGTAGAGGGCATGGGGTGCATGTCCTGGGGCGTTCAAGGGAATAGTGCAGTAGAGGTCTTGGGGTGCAGGTCCTGGGGCATTCAAGGGAATAGTGCAGTAGAGGTCTTGGGGTGCAGGTCCTTAGGCGTTCAAGCGAATAGTGCAGCAGAGCACATGGGGTGCAGATCCTAGGGCGTTCAAGGGAATAGTGCAGTAGAGGTCTTGGGGTGCAGGTCATGGGGCGTTCAAGGGAATACTACAGTAGAGGGCATGGGGTGCAGAACCTGGGGCGTTCAAGGGAATAGTGCAGTAGAGGGCACGGGGTGCAGGTCCTAGGGCATTCAATGGAATAGTGCAGTAGAGGGCATGGGGTGCAGAACCTGGGGAGTTCAAGGGAATAGTGCAGTAGAGGGCATGGGGTGCATGTCCTGGGGCGTTCAAGGGAATAGTGCAGTAGAGGGCATGGGTGCAGGTCCTGGGCCGTTCAAGGGAATATTGCAGTATAGGGCATGGGGTGCAGGTCATAGGGCGTTCAAGGGAATAGTGCAGTAGAGGGCATGGGTGCCAGTCCTAGGGCGTTCAAGGGAATAGTGCAGTAGAGGTCATGGGGTGTAGGTCCTAGGGCATTCAAGGGAATAGTGCAGTAGAGGGCATGGGGTGCAGGTCCTTCGGCGTTCAAGAGAATAGTGCAGTAGAGGGCATGGGGTGCAGGTCCTGGGGCGTTCAAGGGAATAGTGCAGTAGAGGGCATGGGGTGCGGGTCCTAGGGCGTTCAAGGGAATAGTGCAGTGGAGGTCATGGGGTGCAGGTCCTAGGGCGTTGACAGGAATAGTGCAGTAGAGGTCTTGGGTGCCGGTCCTAGGGTATTCAACGGAATAGTGCAGTAGAGGTCTTGTGGTGCAGGTCCTAGGACATTCAAGGGAGCAGTGCAGTAAAGGGCATGGGGTGCAGGTCCTTGGGCATTCAAGGGAACAGTGCAGTAGAGGGCATGGGGTGCAGGTCCTAGGGCGTTCAGGGAATAGTGCAGTAGAGGTCTTGGGGTGCAGGTCCTAGGGTGTTCATGGGAATAGTGCAGTAGAGGCCATGGGGTGCAGGTCCTAGTGCGTTCAAGGGAATAGTGCAGTAGAGGGCATGGGGTGCAGGTCCTAGGGCGTTAATCGGAATAGTGCAGTAGAGGGCATGGGGTGCAGGTCCCAGGGCGTTTAAGGGAATAGTGCAGTAGAGGTCTTGGGGTGCAGGTCCTAAGGCGTTCAAGCGAATAGTGCAGCAGAGCACATGGGGTGCAGATCCTAGGGCGTTCAAGGGAATAGTGCAGTAGAGGTCTTGGGGTGCAGGTCATGGGGCGTTCAAGGGAATACTACAGTAGAGGGCATGGGGTGCAGAACCTGGGGCGTTCAAGGGAATAGTGCAGTAGAGGGCACGGGGTGCAGGTCCTAGGGCATTCAATGGAATAGTGCAGTAGAGGGCATGGGGTGCAGAACCTGGGGAGTTCAAGGGAATAGTGCAGTAGAGGGCATGGGGTGCATGTCCTGGGGCGTTCAAGGGAATAGTGCAGTAGAGGGCATGGGTGCAGGTCCTGGGCCATTCAAGGGAATATTGCAGTATAGGGCATGGGGTGCAGGTCATAGGGCGTTCAAGGGAATAGTGCAGTAGAGGGCATGGGTGCCAGTTCTAGGGCGTTCAAGGGAATAGTGCAGTAGAGGTCATGGGGTGTAGGTCCTAGGGCATTCAAGGGAATAGTGCAGTAGAGGGCATGGGGTGCAGGTCCTTCGGCGTTCAAGAGAATAGTGCAGTAGAGGGCATGGGGTGCAGGTCCTGGGGCGTTCAAGGGAATAGTGCAGTAGAGGGCATGGGGTGCGGGTCCTAGGGCGTTCAAGGGAATAGTGCAGTGGAGGTCATGGGGTGCAGGTCCTAGGGCGTTGACGGGAATAGTGCAGTAGAGGTCTTGGGTGCCGGTCCTAGGGTATTCAACGGAATAGTGCAGTAGAGGTCTTGTGGTGCAGGTCCTAGGACATTCAAGGGAGCAGTGCAGTAAAGGGCATGGGGTGCAGGTCCTAGGGCATTCAAGGGAACAGTGCAGTAGAGGGCATGGGGTGCAGGTCCTAGGGCGTTCAGGGAATAGTGCAGTAGAGGTCTTGGGGTGCAGGTCCTAGGGTGTTCATGGGAATAGTGCAGTAGAGGCCATGGGGTGCAGGTCCTAGTGCGTTCAAGGGAATAGTGCAGTAGAGGGCATGGGGTGCAGGTCCTAGGGCGTTAATCGGAATAGTGTAGTAGAGGGCATGGGGTGCAGGTCCCAGGGCGTTTAAGGGAATAGTGCAGTAGAGGTCTTGGGGTGCAGGTCCTAAGGCGTTCAAGCGAATAGTGCAGCAGAGCACATGGGGTGCAGATCCTAGGGCTTTCAAGGGAATAGTGAAGTAGAGGTCTTGGGGTGCAGGTCATGGGGCGTTCAAGGGAATACTACAGTAGAGGGCATGGGGTGCAGAACCTGGGGCGTTCAAGGGAATAGTGCAGTAGAGGGCACGGGGTGCAGGTCCTAGGGCATTCAATGGAATAGTGCAGTAGAGGGCATGGGGTGCAGAACCTGGGGAGTTCAAGGGAATAGTGCAGTAGAGGGCATGGGGTGCATGTCCTGGGGCGTTCAAGGGAATAGTGCAGTAGAGGGCATGGGGTGCAGGTCCTGGGCCGTTCAAGTGAATATTGCAGTATAGGGCATGGGGTGCAGGTCCTGGGGCATTCAAGGGAATAGTGCAGTAGAGGGCATGAGGTGCAGGTCTTGGGGCATTCAAGGGAATAGTGCAGTAGAGGGCATGGGGTGCAGGTCATAGGGCGTTCAATGGAATAGTGCAGTAGAGGGCATGGGGTGCAGGTCCTAGGGCGTTCAAAGGAATAGTGCAGTAGAGATCATGGGGTGCAGGTCCTAGGGTGTTCAATGGGTTAGTGCAGTAGAGGGCATGGGGTGCCGGTCCTAGGGCGTTCAAGGGAATAGTGCAGTAGAGGTCATGGGGTGTAGGTCCTAGGGCGTTCAAGTGAATACTGCAGTAGAGGGCATGGGGTGCAGGTCCTGGGGCGTTCAAGTGAATAGTGCAGTAGAGGGCATGGGGTGCAGGTCCTGGGGCGTTCAAGGGAATAGTGCAGTAGAGAGCATGGGATGCGGGTCCTAGGGCGTTCAAGTGAATAGTGCAGTAGAGGGCATGGGGAGCAGGTCCTAGGGCGTTCAAGGGAATAGTGCAGTAGAGGTCATGGGGTGAAGGTCCTAGGGCGTTCAATGGAATAGTGCAGTAGAGGGCATGGGGTGCAGTTCCTAGGGTGTTCAAGGGAATAGTGCAGTAGAGGTCATGGGGTGCAGGTCCTAGGGCTTTCAAGGGAAAAGTTCAGTAGAGGGCATGGGTGCAGATCCTGGGGCGTTCAAGGGAATAGTGCAGTAGAGGGCATGGGGTGCAGGCCATGGGGCGTTCAAGAGAATAGCGCAGTAGAGGGAATGGGGTGCAGGCCCTGTGGCGTTCAAGGGAATCATGCAGTAGAGGGCATGAAGTGCAGGTCCTAGGGCGTTCAAGGGAATAGTGCAGTAGAGGGCATGGAGTGCAGGTCCTAGGGCGTTCAAGGGAATAGTGCAGTAGCGAGCATGGGGTGCAGGACCTGGGGCGTTCAAGAGAATAGTGCAGTAGAGAGCATGGGGTGCAGGACCTGGGGCGTTCAAGGGAATACTGCAGTAGAGGGCATCGGGTGTGGGTCCTAGGGCGTTCAAGGGAATAGTGCAGTGGTGGTCATGGGGTGCAGGTCCTAGGGCGTTAATGGGAATAGTGCAGTAGAGGTCTTGAGTGCAGGTCCTAGGGTATTCAATGGAATAGTGCAGTAGAGGTCTTGGGGTGCAGGTCGTAGGGCATTCAAGGGAGCAGTGCAGTAAAGGGCATGGGGTGCAGGTCCTAGGGCATTCAAGGGAATAGTGCAGTGGAGGTCATGGGGTGCAGGTCCTAGGGCGTTGACGGGAATAGTGCAGTAGAGGTCTTGGGTGCAGGTCCTAGGGTATTCAACGGAATAGTGCAGTAGAGGTCTTCTGGTGCAGGTTCTAGGGCATTCAAGGTAGCAGTGCAGTAAAGGGCGTGGGGTGCAGGTCCTAGGGCATTCAAGGGAACAATGCAGTAGAGGCCATGGGGTGCAGGTCCTAGGGCGTTCAGGGAATAGGGCAGTAGAGTGCATGGGGTGCTGGTCCTAGGGTGTTCAAGGGAATAGTGCAGTAGAGGCCATGGGGTGCAGGTCCTAGTGTGTTCAAGGGAATAGTGCAGTAGAGGGCATGGGGTGCAGGTCCTAGGGTGTTAATCGGAATAGTGCAGTAGAGGGCATGGGGTGCAGGTTCCAGGGCGTTCAAGGGAATAGTGCAGTAGAGGTCTTGGGGTGCAGGTCCTAGGGGGTTCAAGGGAATAGTGAAGTAGAGGGCATGGGGCGCAGGTCCTAGGGTGTTCAAGGGAATAGTGCAGCAGAGCGCATGGGGTGCAGATCCTAGGGCGTTCAAGGGAATAGTGTAGCAGAGGGCATGGGGTGCAGGTCCTAGGGCGTTCAAGGGAAGAGTTCAGTAGAGGGCATGGGGTTCTAAGTCCTACGGCATTCAAGGGAATAGTGCAGTGGAGGGCATGGAGTGCAGGTCCTAGGACATTCAAGGGAATAGTGCAGTAGAGGGCATGAGGTGCAGGTCTTGGGGCGTTCAAGGGAATAGTGCAGTAAAGGGCATGGGGTGCAGGTCCTAGGGCGTTCATGGGAATAGTGCAGTAGAGGGCATGGGGTGCAGGTCCTAGGGCGTTCAAGGGAATAGTGCTATAGAGTTCTGGGGGTGCAGGTCCTAGGACGTTCAAGGGTATAGTGCAGTAGAGAGCATGGGGTGCAGGTCTTAGGGCGTTCAAGGGAATAGTGCAGTAGAGGTCTTGGCGTGCAGGTCCTAGGGCGTTCAAGGGAATAGTGCAGTAGAGGGCTTGGGGTGCACGTCCTAGGGCGTTCAAGAGAATAGTGCAGTGGAGGTCATGGGGTGCAGGTCCTAGGGCATTCAAGGGAATAGTGCAGTAGAGGTCTTGGGTGCCTGTCCTAAGGTATTCAACAGAATAGTGCAGTAGATGTCTTGGTGTGCAGGTCCTAGGGCGTTCAAGGGAATAGTGCAGTAGAGGGCATGGGGTGCAGGTTCCAGGGTGTTCAAGGGAATAGTGCAGTAGAGGTCTTGGGGTGCAGGTCCTAGGGGGTTCAAGGGAATAGTGAAGTAGAGGGCATGGGGCGCAGGTCCCAGGGTGTTCAAGGGAATAGTGCAGCAGAGCGCATGGGGTGCAGATCCTAGGGCGTTCAAGGGAATAGTGTAGCAGAGGGCATGGGGTGCAGGTCCTAGGGCGTTCAAGGGAAGAGTTCAGTAGAGGGCATGGGGTTCTAAGTCCTACGGCATTCAAGGGAATAGTGCAGTGGAGGGCATGGAGTGCAGGTCCTAGGACATTCAAGGGAATAGTGCAGTAGAGGGCATGAGGTGCAGGTCTTGGGGCGTTCAAGGGAATAGTGCAGTAAAGGGCATGGGGTGCAGGTCCTAGGGCGTTCATGGGAATAGTGCAGTAGAGGGCATGGGGTGCAGGTCCTAGGGCGTTCAAGGGAATAGTGCTATAGAGTTCTGGGGGTGCAGGTCCTAGGACGTTCAAGGGTATAGTGCAGTAGAGAGCATGGGGTGCAGGTCCTAGGGCGTTCAAGGGAATAGTGCAGTAGAGGTCTTGGCGTGCAGGTCCTAGGGCGTTCAAGGGAATAGTGCAGTAGAGGGCTTGGGGTGCACGTCCTAGGGCGTTCAAGAGAATAGTGCAGTGGAGGTCATGGGGTGCAGGTCCTAGGGCATTCAAGGGAATAGTGCAGTAGAGGTCTTGGGTGCCTGTCCTAAGGTATTCAACAGAATAATGCAGTAGATGTCTTGGTGTGCAGGTCCTAGGGCGTTCAAGGGAATAGTGCAGTAGAGGACATGGGGTGCAGGTCCTAGGGCGTTCAAGGGAATAGTGCAGTGGAGGTCATGGGGTGCAGATCCTAGAGCGTTCAAGGGAATAGTGCAGCAGAGGGCATGGGGTGCAGGTCCTAGGGCGTTCAAGGGAAGAGTTCAGTAGAGGGCATGGGGTACTAAGTCCTACGGCATTTAAGGGAATAGTGCAGTAGAGGGCATGGAGTGCAGGTCCTAGGGCATTCAAGGGAATAGTGCAGTAGAGGGCATGAGGTGCAGGTCTTGGGGCGCTCAAGGGAATACTGCAATAAAGGGCATGGGGTGCATGTCCTAGGGTGTTTATGGGAATAGTGCAGTAGAGGGCATGGGGTGCAGATCCTAGGGCGTTCAAGGGAATAGTGCTGTAGAGTTCTGGGGGTGCAGGTCCTAGGGCGTTCAAGGGAATAGTGCAGTAGAGGGCATGGGGTGCAGGTCCTAGGGCATTCAGGGAATAGTGCAGTAGAGTGCATGGGGTGCTGGTGCTAGGGTGTTCAAGGGAATAGTGCAGTAGAGGTTTTGGGGTGCAGGTCCTAGGGTGTTCATGGGAATAGTGCAGTAGAGGCCATGGGGTGCAGGTCCTAGTGCGTTCAAGGGAATAGTGGAGTAGAGGGCATGGGGTGCAGGTCCTAGTGCGTTAATCGGAATAGTGCAGTAGAGGGCATGGGGTGCAGGTCCCAGGGCGTTTAATGGAATAGTGCAGTAGAGGTCTTTGGGTGCAGGTCCTAGGGGGTTCAAGGGAATAGTGAAGTAGAGGGCATGGGGTGCAGGTCCTAGGGCGTTCAAGCGAATAGTGCAGCAGAGCGCATGAGGTGCAGATCCTAGGGCGTTCAAGGGAATAGTGCAGCAGAGGGCATTGGGTGCAGGTCCTAGGGCGTTCAATGGAAGAGTTCAGTAGAGGGCATGGGGTACTAAGTCCTACGGTATTCAAGGGAATAGTGCAGTAGAGGGCATGGAGTGCAGGTCCTAGGGCATTCAAGGGAATAGTGCAGTAGAGGGCATGAGGTGCAGGTCTTGGGGCGTTCAAGGGAATAGTGCAGTAAAGGGCATGGGGTGCAGGTCCTAGGGCGTTCATGGGAATAGTGCAGTAGAGGGCATGAGGTGCAGGTCCTAGGGCGTTCAAGGGAATAGTGCTGTAGAGTTCTGGGGGTGCAGGTCCTAGGGCGTTCAAGGGAATAGTGCAGTAGAGGGCATGGGGTGCAGGTCCTAGGGCGTTCAAGGGAATAGTGCAGTAGAGGTCTTGAGATGCAGGTCATAGGGAGTTCAAGGGAATAGTGCAGTAGAGGTCTTGGTGTGCAGGTCCTAGGGCGTTCAAGGGAATAGTGCAGTAGAGGGCATGGGGTTCAGGTCCTAGGGCGTTCAAGGGAATAGTGCAGTAGAGGTCTTGTGTGCCGGTCCTAGGGTATTCAACGGTATAGTGCAGTGGAGGTCATGGGGTGTAGATCCTAGGGCGTTCAAGGGAATAGTGCAGCAGAGGGCATGGGGTGCAGGTCCTAGGGCGTTCATGGGAATAGTGCAGTAGAGGGCATGGGGTGCAGGTCCTAGGGCATTCAAGGGAATAGTGCTGTAGAGTTCTGGGGGTGCATGTCCTAGGGCATTCAAGGGATTAGTGCAGTAGAGGGCATGGGGTGCAGGTCCTAGGGCTTTCAAGGAAATAGTGCAGTAGAATTCTTGAGATGCAGGTCATAGGGAGTTCAAGGGAATAGTGCAGTAGAGGTCTTGGCATGCAGGTCCTAGGGAGTTCAAGGGAATAGTGCAGTAGAGGGCATGGGGTGCAGGTCCTAGGGCATTCAAGGGAGCAGTGCAGTAAAGGGCATGGGGTGTATGTCGGGAATAATGCAGTAGAGGGCATGGGGTGCAGGTCCTAGGGCGTTCAAGGGAATAGCGCAGTAGAGGGAATGGGGTGCAGGCCCAGGGGCGTTCAAGGGAATAGTGCAGTAGAGGGCATGGGGTACTAAGTCCTAGGACATTCAAGGGAATAGTGCAGTAGAGGGCATGGAGTGCAGGTCCTAGGGTATTCAAGGGAATAGTGCAGTAGAGGGCATGAGGTGCAGGTCTTGGGGCATTCAAGGGAATACTGCAGTAGAGGGCATGGGGTGCAGGTCCTAGGGCGTTCAAGGGAATAGTGCAGTAGAGGGCATGGGGTGCAGGTCCTAGGGCGTTCAGGGGAATAGTGCAGTAGAGGGCATGGGGTGCAGGTCCTAGGGCGTTCAAGGGAATAATGCAGTAGAGGGCATGGGGTGCAGGTCCTAGGGAGTTCAAGGGAATAGTGCAGTAGAGGGCATGGGTTGCAGGTCCTAGGGCGTTCAAGGGAATAGTGCAGTAGAGGTCTTGGGGTGCAGGCCCTAGGGCGTTCAAGGGAATAGTGCAGTAGAGGGCATGAGGTGCAGGTCCTATGGCATTCAAGGGAATAGTGCAGTAGAGGGCATGGAGTGCAGGTCCTAGGGCATTCAAGGGAATAGTGCAGTAGAGGGCATGAGGTGCAGGTCCTGGGGCGTTCAAGGGAATAGTGCAGTAGAGGGCATGGGATGCAGGCCCTGGGGCGTTCAAGGGAATAGCGCAGTAGAGGGAATGGGGGGCAGGCCCTGGGGCCTTCAAGGGAATAGTGCAGTAGAGGGCATTGGGTGCAGGTCCTAGGGCGTTCAAGGGAATAGTGCAGTAGAGGTCATGGGGTGCAGGTCCTAGGGCGTTCAAGGGAATAGGGCAGTAGAGGTCATGGGGTGCAGGTCCTACAACGTTCAAGGGAATAGTGTGTAGAGGTCGTGGGGTGCAGGTCCTAGGGCGTTCAAGGGAATAGGGCAGTAGAGGTCATGGGGTGCAGGTCCTACAACGTTCAAGGGAATAGTGTGTAGAGGTCATGAGGTGCAGGTCCTAGGGCGTTCAAGGGAATAGTGCAGTAGAGGACATGGGGTGCAGGTCCTGGAGCGTAGGGAATAGTGCAGTAGAGGTCTTGGGGTGCAGGTCATGGGGCGTTCAATGGAATAGTGCAGTAGAGGGCATGGGGTGCAGAACCTGGGGAGTTCAAGGGAATAGTGCAGTAGAGGCCATGGGGTGCATGTCCTGGGGCGTTCAAGGGAATAGTGCAGGAGAGGGCATGGGATGCAGGTCCTGGGGCGTTCAAGGGAATATTGCAGTATAGGGCATGGGGTGCAGGTCCTGGGGCGTTCAAGGGAATAGGGCAGTAGAGGGCATGGGGTGCAGGTCATAGGGCGTTCAAGGGAATAGTGCAGCAGAGGGCATGGGGTGCAGGTCCTAGGGCGTTCAAGGGAATAGTACAGTAGAGGGCATGAGGTGCAGGTCTTGGGGCATTCAAGGGAATAGTGCAGTAGAGGGCATGGGATGCAGGACCTGGATTGTTCAAGGGAATAGTGCAGTAGAGGGCATGGGGTACTAAGTCCTAGGGCATTCAAGGGAATAGTGCAGTAGAGGTCTTGGGGTGCAGGTCATGGGGCGTTCAAGGGAATAGTGCAGTAGAGGGCATGGGGTGCAGAATCTGGGGTGTTCAAGGGAATAGTGCAGTAGAGGGCATGGGGTGCAGGTCCTAGGGCGTTCAATGGAATAGTGCAGTAGAGGGCATGGGGTGCAGAACCTGGGGAGTTCAGGGGAATAGTGCAGTAGAGGCCATTGGGTGCATGTCCTGGGGCGTTCAAGGGAATAGTGCAGGTGAAGGCATGGGATGCAGGTCCTGGGGCGTTCAAGGGAATATTGCAGTATAGGGCATGGGGTGCAGGTCCTGGGGCGTTCAAGGGAATAGGGCAGTAGAGGGCATGGGGTGCAGGTCATAGGGCGTTCAAGGGAATAGTGCAGTAGAGGGCATGGGGTGCAGGTCCTAGGGCGTTCAAGGGAATAGTGCAAGAGGTCATGGGGCGCAGGTCCTAGGATGTTCAATGGAATAGTGTATTTGAGGGCATGGAGTGCCGGTCCTAGGGTGTTCAAGGAAATAGTGCAGTAGAGGGCATGGAGTGTAGGCCCTGGGGCGTTCAAGGGAATAGTACAGTAGAGGGCATGAGATGCAGGTCTTGGGGCATTCAAGGGAATAGGGCAGTAGAGGGCATGGGATGCAGGTCCTGGATCGTTCAAGGGAATAGTGCAGTAGAGGGTATGGGGTACTAAGTCCTAGGGCATTCAAGGGAATAGTGCAGTAGAGGGCATGGAGTGCAGGTCCTAGGGCATTCAAGGGAATAGTGCAGTAGAGGGCATGAGATGCAGGTCTTGGGGCATTCAAGGGAATAGTGCAGTAGAGGGCCTGGGGTGCAGGTCCTAGGGCGTTCAAGGGAATAGTGCAGTAGAGGGCATGGTGTGCAGGTCCTAGGGCGTTCAAGGGAATAGTGCAGTAGAGGTCTTGAGATGCAGGTCATACGGAGTTCAAGGGAATAGTGCAGTACTGGTCTTGGGGTGCAGGTTTTATGGCATTCAAGGGAATAGTGCAGTAGAGGGCATGGGGTGCAGGTCCGAGGGAGTTCAAGGGAATAGTGCAGCAGAGCGCATGGGGTGCAGGTCCTAGGGTGTTCAAGGGAATAGTGCAGTAGAGGGCATGGGGTGCAGGTCCTGGGGCGTTCAAGGGAATAGTGCAATAGAGGGCATGGGGTGCAGGTCCTGGGGCGTTCAAGGGAATAGTGCTGTAGAGGGCATGGGGTGCAGGTCCTAGGGCATTCAAGGGAATAGTGCAGTAGAGGTCATGGGGTGCAGGTCCTAGGGCATTCAAGGGAATAGTGCAGTAGAGGGCATGAGGTGCAGGTCTTGGGGAATTAAAGGGAATAGTGCAGTAGAGGGCATGGGGTGCAGGTCCTAGGGCGTTCAAGGGAATAGTGCAGTAGAGGTCTTGGAGTGCAAGTCCTAGGGCGTTCAAGGGTATAGTGCAGTAGAGGGCATGGGGTGCAGGTCCTAGGGTGTTCAATGGAATAGTGCAGTAGAGGTCTTGAGGTGCAGGTCATAGGGAGTTCAAGGGAATAGTGCAGTAGAGGTCTTGGGGTGCAGGTCCTAGGGCATTCAAGGGAATAGTGCAGTAGAGGGCATGGGGTTCAGGTCCTAGGGCGTTCAAGGGAATAGTGCAGTAGAGGTCTTGTGTGCCGGTCCTAGGGTATTCAACGGTATAGTGCAGTGGAGGTCATGGGGTGTAGATCCTAGGGCGTTCAAGGGAATAGTGCAGCAGAGGGCATGGGGTGCAGGTCCTAGGGCGTTCATGGGAATAGTGCAGTAGAGGGCATGGGGTGCAGGTCCTAGGGCATTCAAGGGAATAGTGCTGTAGAGTTCTGGGGGTGCATGTCCTAGGGCATTCAAGGGATTAGTGCAGTAGAGGGCATGGGGTGCAGGTCCTAGGGCTTTCAAGGAAATAGTGCAGTAGAATTCTTGAGATGCAGGTCATAGGGAGTTCAAGGGAATAGTGCAGTAGAGGTCTTGGCATGCAGGTCCTAGGGAGTTCAAGGGAATAGTGCAGTAGAGGGCATGGGGTGCAGGTCCTAGGGCATTCAAGGGAGCAGTGCAGTAAAGGGCATGGGGTGTATGTCGGGAATAATGCAGTAGAGGGCATGGGGTGCAGGTCCTAGGGCGTTCAAGGGAATAGCGCAGTAGAGGGAATGGGGTGCAGGCCCAGGGGCGTTCAAGGGAATAGTGCAGTAGAGGGCATGGGGTACTAAGTCCTAGGACATTCAAGGGAATAGTGCAGTAGAGGGCATGGAGTGCAGGTCCTAGGGTATTCAAGGGAATAGTGCAGTAGAGGGCATGAGGTGCAGGTCTTGGGGCATTCAAGGGAATAGTGCAGTAGAGGGCATGGGGTGCAGGTCCTAGGGCGTTCAAGGGAATAGTGCAGTAGAGGGCATGGGGTGCAGGTCCTAGGGCGTTCAGGGGAATAGTGCAGTAGAGGGCATGGGGTGCAGGTCCTAGGGCGTTCAAGGGAATAATGCAGTAGAGGGCATGGGGTGCAGGTCCTAGGGAGTTCAAGGGAATAGTGCAGTAGAGGGCATGGGTTGCAGGTCCTAGGGCGTTCAAGGGAATAGTGCAGTAGAGGTCTTGGGGTGCAGGCCCTAGGGCGTTCAAGGGAATAGTGCAGTAGAGGGCATGAGGTGCAGGTCCTATGGCATTCAAGGGAATAGTGCAGTAGAGGGCATGGAGTGCAGGTCCTAGGGCATTCAAGGGAATAGTGCAGTAGAGGGCATGAGGTGCAGGTCCTGGGGCGTTCAAGGGAATAGTGCAGTAGAGGGCATGGGATGCAGGCCCTGGGGCGTTCAAGGGAATAGCGCAGTAGAGGGAATGGGGGGCAGGCCCTGGGGCCTTCAAGGGAATAGTGCAGTAGAGGGCATTGGGTGCAGGTCCTAGGGCGTTCAAGGGAATAGTGCAGTAGAGGTCATGGGGTGCAGGTCCTAGGGCGTTCAAGGGAATAGGGCAGTAGAGGTCATGGGGTGCAGGTCCTACAACGTTCAAGGGAATAGTGTGTAGAGGTCGTGGGGTGCAGGTCCTAGGGCGTTCAAGGGAATAGGGCAGTAGAGGTCATGGGGTGCAGGTCCTACAACGTTCAAGGGAATAGTGTGTAGAGGTCATGAGGTGCAGGTCCTAGGGCGTTCAAGGGAATAGTGCAGTAGAGGACATGGGGTGCAGGTCCTGGAGCGTAGGGAATAGTGCAGTAGAGGTCTTGGGGTGCAGGTCATGGGGCGTTCAATGGAATAGTGCAGTAGAGGGCATGGGGTGCAGAACCTGGGGAGTTCAAGGGAATAGTGCAGTAGAGGCCATGGGGTGCATGTCCTGGGGCGTTCAAGGGAATAGTGCAGGAGAGGGCATGGGATGCAGGTCCTGGGGCGTTCAAGGGAATATTGCAGTATAGGGCATGGGGTGCAGGTCCTGGGGCGTTCAAGGGAATAGGGCAGTAGAGGGCATGGGGTGCAGGTCATAGGGCGTTCAAGGGAATAGTGCAGCAGAGGGCATGGGGTGCAGGTCCTAGGGCGTTCAAGGGAATAGTACAGTAGAGGGCATGAGGTGCAGGTCTTGGGGCATTCAAGGGAATAGTGCAGTAGAGGGCATGGGATGCAGGACCTGGATTGTTCAAGGGAATAGTGCAGTAGAGGGCATGGGGTACTAAGTCCTAGGGCATTCAAGGGAATAGTGCAGTAGAGGTCTTGGGGTGCAGGTCATGGGGCGTTCAAGGGAATAGTGCAGTAGAGGGCATGGGGTGCAGAATCTGGGGTGTTCAAGGGAATAGTGCAGTAGAGGGCATGGGGTGCAGGTCCTAGGGCGTTCAATGGAATAGTGCAGTAGAGGGCATGGGGTGCAGAACCTGGGGAGTTCAGGGGAATAGTGCAGTAGAGGCCATTGGGTGCATGTCCTGGGGCGTTCAAGGGAATAGTGCAGGTGAAGGCATGGGATGCAGGTCCTGGGGCGTTCAAGGGAATATTGCAGTATAGGGCATGGGGTGCAGGTCCTGGGGCGTTCAAGGGAATAGGGCAGTAGAGGGCATGGGGTGCAGGTCATAGGGCGTTCAAGGGAATAGTGCAGTAGAGGGCATGGGGTGCAGGTCCTAGGGCGTTCAAGGGAATAGTGCAAGAGGTCATGGGGCGCAGGTCCTAGGATGTTCAATGGAATAGTGTATTTGAGGGCATGGAGTGCCGGTCCTAGGGTGTTCAAGGAAATAGTGCAGTAGAGGGCATGGAGTGTAGGCCCTGGGGCGTTCAAGGGAATAGTACAGTAGAGGGCATGAGATGCAGGTCTTGGGGCATTCAAGGGAATAGGGCAGTAGAGGGCATGGGATGCAGGTCCTGGATCGTTCAAGGGAATAGTGCAGTAGAGGGTATGGGGTACTAAGTCCTAGGGCATTCAAGGGAATAGTGCAGTAGAGGGCATGGAGTGCAGGTCCTAGGGCATTCAAGGGAATAGTGCAGTAGAGGGCATGAGATGCAGGTCTTGGGGCATTCAAGGGAATAGTGCAGTAGAGGGCCTGGGGTGCAGGTCCTAGGGCGTTCAAGGGAATAGTGCAGTAGAGGGCATGGTGTGCAGGTCCTAGGGCGTTCAAGGGAATAGTGCAGTAGAGGTCTTGAGATGCAGGTCATACGGAGTTCAAGGGAATAGTGCAGTACTGGTCTTGGGGTGCAGGTTTTATGGCATTCAAGGGAATAGTGCAGTAGAGGGCATGGGGTGCAGGTCCGAGGGAGTTCAAGGGAATAGTGCAGCAGAGCGCATGGGGTGCAGGTCCTAGGGTGTTCAAGGGAATAGTGCAGTAGAGGGCATGGGGTGCAGGTCCTGGGGCGTTCAAGGGAATAGTGCAATAGAGGGCATGGGGTGCAGGTCCTGGGGCGTTCAAGGGAATAGTGCTGTAGAGGGCATGGGGTGCAGGTCCTAGGGCATTCAAGGGAATAGTGCAGTAGAGGTCATGGGGTGCAGGTCCTAGGGCATTCAAGGGAATAGTGCAGTAGAGGGCATGAGGTGCAGGTCTTGGGGAATTAAAGGGAATAGTGCAGTAGAGGGCATGGGGTGCAGGTCCTAGGGCGTTCAAGGGAATAGTGCAGTAGAGGTCTTGGAGTGCAAGTCCTAGGGCGTTCAAGGGTATAGTGCAGTAGAGGGCATGGGGTGCAGGTCCTAGGGTGTTCAATGGAATAGTGCAGTAGAGGTCTTGAGGTGCAGGTCATAGGGAGTTCAAGGGAATAGTGCAGTAGAGGTCTTGGGGTGCAGGTCCTAGGGCATTCAAGGGAATAGTACAGTAGAGGGCATGGGGTGCAGGTCCGAGGGAGTTCAAGGGAATAGTGCAGCAGAGAGCATGGGGTGCAGGTCCTAGGGCGTTCAAGGGAATAGTGCAGTGGAGGTCATGGGGTGCAGGTCCTAGGGCGTTCAAGGCAATAGTGCAGTAGAGGTCTTGGGTGCCGGTCCTAGGGTATTCAACGGAATAGTGATGTAGAGGTCTTGGGGTGCAGGTCTGAGCGTGTTCAAGGGAATAGTGCAGCAGAGGGCATGGGGTGCAGGTCCGAGGGTGTTCAAGGGAATATTGCAGTAGAGGGCATGTGGTGCAGGTCCTGGGGCGTTCAAGGGAATAGTGCAGTAGAGGGCATGGGGTGCAGGCCCTGGGGCGTTCAAGGGAATAGCGCATTAGAGGGAATGGGGTGCAGGCCCTGGGGCCTTCAAGGGAATAGTGCAGGAGAGGGCATGGGGTGCAGGTCCTGGGGCAATCAAGGGAATAGTGCAGTAGAGGGCATGGGGTGCAGGTCCTAGGGTGTTCAAGGGAATAGTGCAGTAGAGGTCATGGGGTGCAGGTCCTAGGGGGTTCAAGGGAATAGTGCATAGAGGTCTTGGGGTTCAGGTCCTAGGGCGTTCAAGGGAATAGTGCAGTACAGGTCATGAGTTGCAGGTCCTGGGGCTTTCAAGGAAATAGTGCAGTAGAGGGCATGGGGTGCAGGTCCTGGGCGTTCAAGGGAATAGTGCAGTAGAGGTCTTGGGGTGCAGAACCTGGGGCGTTCAAGGGGATAGTGCAGTAGAGGGCATGGGGTGCAGGTCCTAGGGTGTTCAATGGAATAGTGCAGTAGAGGGCATGGCGTGCAGAACCTGGGGAGTTCAAGGGAATAGTGCAGTAGAGGGCATGGGGTGCATGTCCTGGGGCGATCAAGGGAATAGTGCAGTAGAGGTCTTGGGGTGCAGGTCCTGGGGCATTCAAGGGAGTAGTGCAGTAGAGGTCTTGGGGTGCAGGTCCTAAGGCGTTCAAGCGAATAGTGCAGCAGAGCACATGGGGTGCAGATCCTAGGGCGTTCAAGGGAATAGTGCAGTAGAGGTCTTGGGGTGCAGGTCATGGGGCGTTCAAGGGAATACTACAGTAGAGGGCATGGGGTGCAGAACCTGGGGCGTTCAAGGGAATAGTGCAGTAGAGGGCACGGGGTGCAGGTCCTAGGGCATTCAATGGAATAGTGCAGTAGAGGGCATGGGGTGCAGAACCTGGGGAGTTCAAGGGAATAGTGCAGTAGAGGGCATGGGGTGCATGTCCTGGGGCGTTCAAGGGAATAGTGCAGTAGAGGGCATGGGTGCAGGTCCTGGGCCGTTCAAGGGAATATTGCAGTATAGGGCATGGGGTGCAGGTCATAGGGCGTTCAAGGGAATAGTGCAGTAGAGGGCATGGGTGCCAGTCCTAGGGCGTTCAAGGGAATAGTGCAGTAGAGGTCATGGGGTGTAGGTCCTAGGGCATTCAAGGGAATAATGCAGTAGAGGGCATGGGGTGCAGGTCCTTCGGCGTTCAAGAGAATAGTGCAGTAGAGGGCATGGGGTGCAGGTCCTGGGGCGTTCAAGGGAATAGTGCAGTAGAGGGCATGGGGTGCGGGTCCTAGGGCGTTCAAGGGAATAGTGCAGTGGAGGTCATGGGGTGCATGTCCTAGGGCGTTGACGGGAATAGTGCAGTAGAGGTCTTGGATGCCGGTCCTAGGGTATTCAACGGAATAGTGCAGTAGAGGTCTTGTGGTGCAGGTCCTAGGACATTCAAGGGAGCAGTGCAGTAAAGGGCATGGGGTGCAGGTCCTAGGGCATTCAAGGGAACAGTGCAGTAGAGGGCATGGGGTGCAGGTCCTAGGGCGTTCAGGGAATAGTGCAGTAGAGGTCTTGGGGTGCAGGTCCTAGGGTGTTCATGGGAATAGTGCAGTAGAGGCCATGGGGTGCAGGTCCTAGTGCGTTCAAGGGAATAGTGCAGTAGAGGGCATGGGGTGCAGGTCCTAGGGCGTTAATCGGAATCGTGCAGTAGAGGGCATGGGGTGCAGGTCCCAGGGCGTTTAAGGGAATAGTGCAGTAGAGGTCTTGGGGTGCAGGTCCTAAGGCGTTCAAGCGAATAGTGCAGCAGAGCACATGGGGTGCAGATCCTAGGGCGTTCAAGGGAATAGTGCAGTAGAGGTCTTGGGGTGCAGGTCATGGGGCGTTCAAGGGAATACTACAGTAGAGGGCTTGGGGTGCAGAACCTGGGGCGTTCAAGGGAATAGTGCAGTAGAGGGCACGGGGTGCAGGTCCTAGGGCATTCAATGGAATAGTGCAGTAGAGGGCATGGGGTGCAGAACCTGGGGAGTTCAAGGGAATAGTGCAGTAGAGGGCATGGGGTGCATGTCCTGTGGCGTTCAAGGGAATAGTGCAGTAGAGGGCATGGGGTGCAGGTCCTGGGCCGTTCAAGGGAATATTGCAGTATAGGGCATGGGGTGCAGGTCCTGGGGCATTCAAGTGAATAGTGCAGTAGAGGGCATGAGGTGCAGGTCTTGGGGCATTCAAGGGAATAGTGCAGTAGAGGGCATGGGGTGCAGGTCATAGGGCGTTCAATGGAATAGTGCAGTAGAGGGCATGGGGTGCAGGTCCTAGGGCGTTCAAAGGAATAGTGCAGTAGAGGTCATGGGGTGCAGGTCCTAGGGTGTTCAATGGGTTAGTGCAGTAGAGGGCATGGGGTGCCGGTCCTAGGGCGTTCAAGGGAATAGTGCAGTAGAGGTCATGGGGTGTAGGTCCTAGGGCGTTCAAGTGAATACTGCAGTAGAGGGCATGGGGTGCAGGTCCTGGGGCGTTCAAGGGAATAGTGCAGTAGAGGGCATGGGGTGCAGGTCCTGGGGCGTTCAAGGGAATAGTGCAGTAGAGAGCATGTGGTGCGGGTCCTAGGGCGTTCAAGTGAATAGTGCAGTAGAGGGCATGGGGAGCAGGTCCTAGGGCGTTCAAGGGAATAGTGCAGTAGAGGTCATGGGGTGCAGGTCCTAGGGCGTTCAATGGAATAGTGCAGTAGAGGGCATGGGGTGCAGTTCCTAGGGTGTTCAAGGGAATAGTGCAGTAGAGGTCATGGGGTGCAGGTCCTAGGGCTTTCAAGGGAAAAGTTCAGTAGAGGGCATGGGTGCAGATCCTGGGGCGTTCAAGGGAATAGTGCAGTAGAGGGCATGGAGTGCAGGCCATGGGGCGTTCAAGAAAATAGCGCAGTAGAGGGAATGGGGTGCAGGCCCTGTGGCGTTCAAGGGAATCATGCAGTAGAGGGCATGAAGTGCAGGTCCTAGGGCGTTCAAGGGAATAGTGCAGTAGAGGGCATGGAGTGCAGGTCCTAGGGCGTTCAAGGGAATAGTGCAGTAGAGAGCATGGGGTGCAGGTCCTGGGGCGTTCAAGAGAATAGTGCAGTAGAGAGCATGGGGTGCAGGACCTGGGGCGTTCAAGGGAATACTGCAGTAGAGGGCATCGGGTGTGGGTCCTAGGGCGTTCAAGGGAATAGTGCAGTGGTGGTCATGGGGTGCAGGTCCTAGGGCGTTAATGGGAATAGTGCAGTAGAGGTCTTGAGTGCAGGTCCTAGGGTATTCAATGGAATAGTGCAGTAGAGGTCTTGGGGTGCAGGTCGTAGGGCATTCAAGGGAGCATTGCAGTAAAGGGCATGGGGTGCAGGTCCTAGGGCATTCAAGAGAATAGTGCAGTGGAGGTCATGGGGTGCAGGTCCTAGGGCGTTGACGGGAATAGTGCAGTAGAGGTCTTGGGTGCAGGTCCTAGGGTATTCAACGGAATAGTGCAGTGGAGGTCATGGGGTGCAGGTCCTAGGGCGTTGACGGGAATAGTGCAGTAGAGGTCTTCTGGTGCAGGTTCTAGGGCATTCAAGGTAGCAGTGCAGTAAAGGGCGTGGGGTGCAGGTCCTAGGGCATTCAAGGAACAATGCAGTAGAGGCCATGGGGTGCAGGTCCTAGGGCGTTCAGGGAATAGGGCAGTAGAGTGCATGGGGCGCTGGTCCTAGGGTGTTCAAGGGAATAGTGCAGTAGAGGCCATGGGGTGCAGGTCCTAGTGTGTTCAAGGGAATAGTGCAGTAGAGGGCATGGGGTGCAGGTCCTAGGGCGTTAATCGGAATAGTGCAGTAGAGGGCATGGGGTGCAGGTTCCAGGGCGTTCAAGGGAATAGTGCAGTAGAGGTCTTGGGGTGCAGGTCCTAGGGGGTTCAAGGGAATAGTGAAGTAGAGGGCATGGGGCGCAGGTCCTAGGGTGTTCAAGGGAATAGTGCAGCAGAGCGCATGGGGTGCAGATCCTAGGGCGTTCAAGGGAATAGTGTAGCAGAGGGCATGGGGTGCAGGTCCTAGGGCGTTCAAGGGAAGAGTTCAGTAGAGGGCATGGGGTTCTAAGTCCTACGGCATTCAAGGGAATAGTGCAGTGGAGGGCATGGAGTGCAGGTCCTAGGACATTCAAGGGAATAGTGCAGTAGAGGGCATGAGGTGCAGGTCTTGGGGCGTTCAAGGGAATAGTGCAGTAAAGGGCATGGGGTGCAGGTCCTAGGGCGTTCATGGGAATAGTGCAGTAGAGGGCATGGGGTGCAGGTCCTAGGGCGTTCAAGGGAATAGTGCTATAGAGTTCTGGGGGTGCAGGTCCTAGGACGTTCAAGGGTATAGTGCAGTAGAGGGCATGGGGTGCAGGTCCTAGGGCGTTCAAGGGAATAGTGCAGTAGAGGTCTTGGCGTGCAGGTCCTAGAGCGTTCAAGGGAATAGTGCAGTAGAGGGCTTGGGGTGCACGTCCTAGGGCGTTCAAGAGAATAGTGCAGTGGAGGTCATGGGGTGCAGGTCCTAGTGCATTCAAGGGAATAGTGCAGTAGAGGTCTTGGGTGCCTGTCCTAAGGTATTCAACAGAATAGTGCAGTAGATGTCTTGGTGTGCAGGTCCTAGGGCGTTCAAGGGAATAGTGCAGTAGAGGACATGGGGTGCAGGTCCTAGGGCGTTCAAGGGAATAGTGCAGTGGAGGTCATGGGGTGCAGATCCTAGAGCGTTCAAGGGAATAGTGCAGCAGAGGGCATGGGGTGCAGGTCCTAGGGCGTTCAAGGGAAGAGTTCAGTAGAGGGCATGGGGTACTAAGTCCTACGGCATTTAAGGGAATAGTGCAGTAGAGGGCATGGAGTGCAGGTCCTAGGGCATTCAAGGGAATAGTGCAGTAGAGGGCATGAGGTGCAGGTCTTGGGGCGTTCAAGGGAATACTGCAATAAAGGGCATGGGGTGCATGTCCTAGGGTGTTTATGGGAATAGTGCAGTAGAGGGCATGGGGTGCAGATCCTAGGGCGTTCAAGGGAATAGTGCTGTAGAGTTCTGGGGGTGCAGGTCCTAGGGCGTTCAAGGGAATAGTGCAGTAGAGGGCATGGGGTGCAGGTCCTAGGGCATTCAGGGAATAGTACAGTAGAGTGCATGGGGTGCTGGTGCTAGGGTGTTCAAGGGAATAGTGCAGTAGAGGTTTTGGGGTGCAGGTCCTAGGGTGTTCATGGGAATAGTGCAGTAGAGGCCATGGGGTGCAGGTCCTAGTGCATTCAAGGGAATAGTGGAGTAGAGGGCATGGGGTGCAGGTCCTAGGGCGTTAATCGGAATAGTCCAGTAGAGGGCATGGGGTGCAGGTCCCAGGGCGTTTAATGGAATAGTGCAGTAGAGGTCTTTGGGTGCAGGTCCTAGGGGGTTCAAGGGAATAGTGAAGTAGAGGGCATGGGGTGCAGGTCCTAGGGCGTTCAAGCGAATAGTGCAGCAGAGCGCATGAGGTGCAGATCCTAGGGCGTTCAAGGGAATAGTGCAGCAGAGGGCATTGGGTGCAGGTCCTAGGGCGTTCAATGGAAGAGTTCAGTAGAGGGCATGGGGTACTAAGTCCTACGGTATTCAAGGGAATAGTGCAGTAGAGGGCATGGAGTGCAGGTCCTAGGGCATTCAAGGGAATAGTGCAGTAGAGGGCATGAGGTGCAGGTCTTGGGGCGTTCAAGGGAATAGTGCAGTAAAGGGCATGGGGTGCAGGTCCTAGGGCGTTCATGGGAATAGTGCAGTAGAGGGCATGAGGTGCAGGTCCTAGGGCGTTCAAGGGAATAGTGCTGTAGAGTTCTGGGGGTGTAGGTCCTAGGGCGTTCAAGGGAATAGTGCAGTAGAGGGCATGGGGTGCAGGTCCTAGGGCGTTCAAGGGAATAGTGCAGTAGAGGTCTTGAGATGCAGGTCATAGGGAGTTCAAGGGAATAGTGCAGTAGAAGTCTTGGTGTGCAGGTCCTAGGGCGTTCAAGGGAATAGTGCAGTAGAGGGCATGGGGTTCAGGTCCTAGGGCGTTCAAGGGAATAGTGCAGTAGAGGTCTTGTGTGCCGGTCCTAGGGTATTCAACGGTATAGTGCAGTGGAGGTCATGGGGTGTAGATCCTAGGGCGTTCAAGGGAATAGTGCAGCAGAGGGCATGGGGTGCAGGTCCTAGGGCGTTCATGGGAATAGTGCAGTAGAGGGCACGGGGTGCAGGTCCTAGGGCATTCAAGGGAATAGTGCTGTAGAGTTCTGGGGGTGCATGTCCTAGGGCATTCAAGGGATTAGTGCAGTAGAGGGCATGGGGTGCAGGTCCTAGGGCTTTCAAGGAAATAGTGCAGTAGAATTCTTGAGATGCAGGTCATAGGGAGTTCAAGGGAATAGTGCAGTAGAGGTCTTGGCATGCAGGTCCTAGGGAGTTCAAGGGAATAGTGCAGTAGAGGGCATGGGGTGCAGGTCCTAGGGCATTCAAGGGAGCAGTGCAGTAAAGGGCATGGGGTGTATGTCGGGAATAATGCAGTAGAGGGCATGGGGTGCAGGTCCTAGGGCGTTCAAGGGAATAGCGCAGTAGAGGGAATGGGGTGCAGGCCCAGGGGCGTTCAAGGGAATAGTGCAGTAGAGGGCATGGGGTACTAAGTCCTAGGACATTCAAGGGAATAGTGCAGTAGAGGGCATGGAGTGCAGGTCCTAGGGTATTCAAGGGAATAGTGCAGTAGAGGGCATGAGGTGCAGGTCTTGGGGCATTCAAGGGAATAGTGCAGTAGAGGGCATGGGGTGCAGGTCCTAGGGCGTTCAAGGGAATAGTGCAGTAGAGGGCATGGGGTGCAGGTCCTAGGGCGTTCAGGGGAATAGTGCAGTAGAGGGCATGGGGTGCAGGTCCTAGGGCGTTCAAGGGAATAGTGCAGTAGAGGGCATGGGGTGCAGGTCCTAGGGAGTTCAAGGGAATAGTGCAGTAGAGGGCATGGGGTGCAGGTCCTAGGGCGTTCAAGGGAATAGTGCAGTAGAGGTCTTGGGGTGCAGGCCCTAGGGCGTTCAAGGGAATAGTGCAGTAGAGGGCATGAGGTGCAGGTCCTATGGCATTCAAGGGAATAGTGCAGTAGAGGGCATGGAGTGCAGGTCCTAGGGCATTCAAGGGAATAGTGCAGTAGAGGGCATGAGGTGCAGGTCCTGGGGCGTTCAAGGGAATAGTGCAGTAGAGGGCATGGGATGCAGGCCCTGGGGCGTTCAAGGGAATAGCGCAGTAGAGGGAATGGGGGGGCAGGCCCTGGGGCCTTCAAGGGAATAGTGCAGTAGAGGGCATGAGGTGCAGGTCCTAGGGCGTTCAAGGGAATAGTGCTGTAGAGTTCTGGGGGTGTAGGTCCTAGGGCGTTCAAGGGAATAGTGCAGTAGAGGGCATGGGGTGCAGGTCCTAGGGCGTTCAAGGGAATAGTGCAGTAGAGGTCTTGAGATGCAGGTCATAGGGAGTTCAAGGGAATAGTGCAGTAGAAGTCTTGGTGTGCAGGTCCTAGGGCGTTCAAGGGAATAGTGCAGTAGAGGGCATGGGGTTCAGGTCCTAGGGCGTTCAAGGGAATAGTGCAGTAGAGGTCTTGTGTGCCGGTCCTAGGGTATTCAACGGTATAGTGCAGTGGAGGTCATGGGGTGTAGATCCTAGGGCGTTCAAGGGAATAGTGCAGCAGAGGGCATGGGGTGCAGGTCCTAGGGCGTTCATGGGAATAGTGCAGTAGAGGGCACGGGGTGCAGGTCCTAGGGCATTCAAGGGAATAGTGCTGTAGAGTTCTGGGGGTGCATGTCCTAGGGCATTCAAGGGATTAGTGCAGTAGAGGGCATGGGGTGCAGGTCCTAGGGCTTTCAAGGAAATAGTGCAGTAGAATTCTTGAGATGCAGGTCATAGGGAGTTCAAGGGAATAGTGCAGTAGAGGTCTTGGCATGCAGGTCCTAGGGAGTTCAAGGGAATAGTGCAGTAGAGGGCATGGGGTGCAGGTCCTAGGGCATTCAAGGGAGCAGTGCAGTAAAGGGCATGGGGTGTATGTCGGGAATAATGCAGTAGAGGGCATGGGGTGCAGGTCCTAGGGCGTTCAAGGGAATAGCGCAGTAGAGGGAATGGGGTGCAGGCCCAGGGGCGTTCAAGGGAATAGTGCAGTAGAGGGCATGGGGTACTAAGTCCTAGGACATTCAAGGGAATAGTGCAGTAGAGGGCATGGAGTGCAGGTCCTAGGGTATTCAAGGGAATAGTGCAGTAGAGGGCATGAGGTGCAGGTCTTGGGGCATTCAAGGGAATAGTGCAGTAGAGGGCATGGGGTGCAGGTCCTAGGGCGTTCAAGGGAATAGTGCAGTAGAGGGCATGGGGTGCAGGTCCTAGGGCGTTCAGGGGAATAGTGCAGTAGAGGGCATGGGGTGCAGGTCCTAGGGCGTTCAAGGGAATAGTGCAGTAGAGGGCATGGGGTGCAGGTCCTAGGGAGTTCAAGGGAATAGTGCAGTAGAGGGCATGGGGTGCAGGTCCTAGGGCGTTCAAGGGAATAGTGCAGTAGAGGTCTTGGGGTGCAGGCCCTAGGGCGTTCAAGGGAATAGTGCAGTAGAGGGCATGAGGTGCAGGTCCTATGGCATTCAAGGGAATAGTGCAGTAGAGGGCATGGAGTGCAGGTCCTAGGGCATTCAAGGGAATAGTGCAGTAGAGGGCATGAGGTGCAGGTCCTGGGGCGTTCAAGGGAATAGTGCAGTAGAGGGCATGGGATGCAGGCCCTGGGGCGTTCAAGGGAATAGCGCAGTAGAGGGAATGGGGGGCAGGCCCTGGGGCCTTCAAGGGAATAGTGCAGTAGAGGGCATTGGGTGCAGGTCCTAGGGCGTTCAAGGGAATAGTGCAGTAGAGGTCATGGGGTGCAGGTCCTAGGGCGTTCAAGGGAATAGGGCAGTAGAGGTCATGGGGTGCAGGTCCTACAACGTTCAAGGGAATAGTGTGTAGAGGTCGTGGGGTGCAGGTCCTAGGGTGTTCAAGGGAATAGTGCAGTAGAGGTCTTGGAGTTCAGGTCCTAGGGAGTTCAAGGGAATAAAGCAGTAGAGGCATGGGGTGCAGGTCCTAGGGCGTTCAAGGGAATAGTGCAGTAGAGGTCATGAGGTGCAGGTCCTAGGGCTTTCAAGGGAATAGTGCAGTAGAGGGCATGGGGTGCAGGTCCTGGGCGTTCAAGGGAATAGTACAGTAGAGGTCTTGGGGTGCAGGTCATGGGGCGTTCAAGGGAATAGTACAGTAGAGGGCATGAGGTGCAGAACCTCGGGCGTTCAAGGGAATAGTGCAGTAGAGGGCATGGGGTGCATGTCCTGGGGCGTTCAAAGGAATAGAGCAGTAGAGGGCATGTGGTGCAGGTCCTGGGGCGTTCAAGGCAATATTATAGTATAGGGCATGGGGTGCAGGTCCTGGGGCATTCAAGGGAATAGTGCAGTAGAGGGCATGGGGTGCACATCATAGGGCATTCAAAGGAATAGTGCAGTAGAGGGCATGGGGTGCAGGTCCTAGGGCGTTCAAAGGAATAGTGCAGTAGAGGTCATGGGGTGCAGGTCCTAGGGCGTTCAATGGGATAGTGCAGTAGAGGGCATGGGGTACCGGTCCTAGGGCGTTCAAGGGAATAGTGCAGTAGAGGGCATGGGGTGAAGGTCCTGGGGCGTTCAAGGGAATAGTGCAGTAGAGGGCATGAGGTATTAAGTCCTAGGGCATTCAAGGGAATAGTGCAGTAGAGGGCATGGAGTGCAGGTACTAGGGCATTCAAGGGAATAGTGCAGTAGAGGGCATGAGGTTCAGGTCTTGGGGCATTCAAGGGAATAGTGAAGTAGAGGGCATGGGGTGCAGATCCTAGGGCATTCAAGGGAATAGTGCAGTAGAGGGCATGGGGTGCAGGTCCTAAGGCGTTCAAGGGAATATTGCAGTAGAGGGCATGGGGTGCATGTCCTAGGGCGTTCAAGGGAATAGTGCAGTAGAGGGCATGGGGTGCAGGCCCTGGGGCATTCAAGACAATAGCGCAGTAGAGGGCATGGGGTGCAGATCCTGGGGCGTTCAAGGGAATACTGCAGTAGAGGGCATGGGGTGCGGGTCCTAGGGCGTTCAAGGGAATAGTGCAGTGGAGGTCATGGGGTGCAGGTCCTAGGGCGTTGACGGGAATAGTGCAGTAGAGGTCTTGGGTGCAGGTCCTAGGGTATTCAACGAAATAGTGCAGTAGAGATCTTGGGGTGCAGGTCCTAGGGCATTCAAGGGAGCAGTGCAGTAAAGGGCATGGGGTGCAGGTCCTGGGCATTCAAGGGAACAGTGCAGTAGAGGGCATGGGGTGCAGGTCCTAGGGCATTCAGAGAATAGTGCAGTAGAGTGCATGGGGTGCTGGTCCTAGGGTGTTCAAGGGAATAGTGCAATAGAGGCCATGGGGTGCAGGTCCTAGAGTGTTCATGGGAATAGTGCAGTAGAGGCCATGGGGTGCAGGTCCTAGTGCGTTCAAGGGAATAGGCAATAGAGGGCATGGGGTGCAGGTCCTAGGGCGTTAATCGGAATAGTGCAGTAGAGGGCATGGGGTGCAGGTCCCAGGACGTTCAAGGGAATAGTGCAGTAGAGGTCTTGGGGTGCAGGTCCTAGGGGGTTCAAGGGAATAGTGCAGTAGAGGGCATGGGGTGCAGGTCCTAGGGCGTTCAAGGGAATAGTGCAGCAGAGCGCATGGGGTGCAGATCCTAGGGCGTTCAAGGGAATAGTGTAGCAGAGGGCAAGGGGTGCAGGTCCTAGGGCGTTCAAGGGAAGAGTTCAGTAGAGGGCATGGGGTACTAATTCAAGGGAATAGTGCAGTAGAGGGCATGGAGTGCAGATCCTGGGGCGTTCAAGGGAATACTGCAGTAGAGGGCATGGGGTGCGGGTCCTAGGGCGTTCAAGGGAATAGTGCAGTGGAGGTCATGGGGTGCAGGTCCTAGGGCGTTGACGGGAATAGTGTAGTAGAGGTCTTGGGTGCAGGTCCTAGGGTATTCAACGAAATAGTGCAGTAGAGATCTTGGGGTGCAGGTCCTAGGGCATTCAAGGGAGCAGTGCCGTAAAGGGCATGGGGTGCAGGTCCTAGGGCATTCAAGGGAACAGTGCAGTAGAGGGCATGGGGTGCAGGTCCTAGGGCATTCAGAGAATAGTGCAGTAGAGTGCATGGGGTGCTGGTCCTAGGGTGTTCAAGGGAATAGTGCAATAGTGGCCATGGGGTGCAGGTCCTAGAGTGTTCATGGGAATAGTGCAGTAGAGACCATGGGGTGCAGGTCCTAGTGCGTTCAAGGGAATAGGCAATAGAGGGCATGGGGTGCAGGTCCTAGGGCTTTAATCGGAATAGTGCAGTAGAGGGCATGGGATGCAGGTCCCAGGACGTTCAAGGGAATAGTGCTGTAGAGGTCTTGGGGTGCAGGTCCTAGGGGGTTCAAGGGAATAGTGCAGTAGAGGGCATGGGGTGCAGGTCCTAGGGCGTTCAAGGGAATAGTGCAGCAGAGCGCATGGGGTGCAGATCCTAGGGCGTTCAAGGGAATAGTGTAGCAGAGGGCATGGGGTGCAGGTCCTAGGGCGTTCAAGGGAAGAGTTCAGTAGAGGGCATGGGGAACTAATTCAAGGGAATAGTGCAGTAGAGGGCATGGAGTGCAGGTCCTAGGGCATTCAAGGGAATAGTGCAGTAGAGGGCATGAGGTGCCGGTCTTGGGGCGTTCAAGGGAATAGTGCAGTAAAGGGCATGGGGTGCAGGTACTAGGGCGTTCATGGGGATAGTGCAGTAGAGGCCATGGGGTGCAGGTCCGAGGGTGTTCAAGGGAATAGTGCAGTAAAGGGCATGGAGTGCAGTTCCTAGGGCGTTCAAGGGAATAGTGCAGTAGAGGTCTTGAGATGCAGGTCATAGGGAGTTCAAGGGGATAGTGCAGTAGAGGGCATGGGGTGCAGGTCCTAGGGCGTTCAAGGGAATAGTGCAGTAGAGGTCTTGAGATGCAGGTCATAGGGAGTTCAAGGGAATAGTGCAGTAGAGGGCATGGGGTGCAGGTCCTAGGGCGTTCAAGGGAATAGTGCAGTAGAGGGCATGGGGTGCAGGTCCTAAGGTTTTCAAGGGAATAGTGCAGTAGAGGTCTTGAGATGCAGGTCATAGGGAGTTCAAGGGAATAGTGCAGTAGAGGGCATGGAGTGCAGGTCCTAGGGCGTTCAAGAGAATAGTGCAGTGGAGGTCATGGGGTGCAGGTCCTAGGGCGTTCAAGGGAATAGTGCAGTAGAGGTCTTGGGTGCCTGTCCTAGGGTATTCAACGGAATAGTGCAGTAGAGGTCTTGGCGTGCAGGTCCTAAGTTGTTCAAGGGAATAGTGCAGTAGAGTGCATGGGGTGCAGGTCCTAGGGCGTTCAAGGGAATAGTGCAGTGGAGGTCATGGGGTGCAGATCCTAGAGCGTTCAAGGGAATAGTGCAGCAGAGGGCATGGGGTGCAGGTCCTAGTGCATTCAAGGGAAGAGTTCAGTAGAGGGCATGGAGTACTAAGTCCTACAGCATTCAAGGGAATAGTGCAGTAGAGGGCATGGAGTGCAGGTCCTAGGGCATTCAAGGGAATAGTGCAGTAGAAGTCTTGGCGTGCAGGTCCTAGGGCGTTCAAGGGAATAGTGCAGTAGAGGGCATGGGGTGCAGGTCCTAGGGCGTTCAAGGGAATAGTGCAGTGGAGGTCAAGGGGAGCAGGTCCTAGGGCGTACAAGGGAATAGTGCAGTAGAGGTCTTGGGTGCCGGTCCTAGGGTATTCAACGGAATAGTGCAGTAGAGGTCTTGGGGTGCAGGTCCTAGGGCATTCAAGGGAGCAGTGCAGTAAAGGGCATGGGTGCAGGTCCTAGGGCATTCAAGGGAATAGTGCAGTAGAGGGCATGGGGTGCAGGTCCTAGGGCGTTCAAGGAAATAGTGCAGCGGAGGTCATGGGGTGCAGGTCCTAGCGCGTTCAATGGAATAGTGCAGCAGAGGTCATGGGGTGCAGGCCCTAGGGCGTTCAAGCGAATAGTGCAGTGGAGGTAATGGGGTGCAGGTCCTCGGGCGTTCAAGGGAATGCTGCAGTAGAGGTCTTGGGTGCCGGTCCTAGGGTATTCAACGGAATAGTGCTGTAGAGGTCTTGGGGTGCAGGTCCTGGGGCATTCAAGGGAATAGTGCAGTAGAGGTCTTGGGTGCCGGTCCTGGGGTATTCAAGGGAATAGTGCAGTAGAGGTCTTGGGGTGCAGGTCCTAAGGTGTTCAAGGGAATAGTGCAGTTGAGGGCATGGGGTGCAGGTCCTAGGGCATTCAAGGGAACAGTGCAGTAGAGGGCATGGAGTGCAGGCCCTAGGGCGTTCAGGGAATAGTGCAGAAGAGGGCATGGGGTGCAGGTCCTAGGGCGTTCAAGGGAATATTGCAGTAGAGGGCATGGGGTGCAGGTCCTGAGGCGTTCAAGGGAATAGTGCAGTAGAGGTCATGGGGTGCAGGTCCTAGGGCGTTCAAGGGAGTAGTGCAGTAGAGGTCTTGAGATGCAGGTCATAGGGAGTTCAATGGAATAGTGCAGTAGAGGTCTTGAGATGCAGGTCATAGGGAGTTCAAGGGAATAGTGCAGTAGAGGTATTGGGGTTCAGGTCCTAGGGAGTTCAAGGGAATAATGCAGTAGAGGGCATGGGGTTCAGGTCCTAGGGCGTTCAAGGGAATAGTGCAGTAGAGGTCTTGGGGTGCAGGTCCTAGGGCGTTCAAGGGAATAGTGAAGTAGAGGTCTTGGGGTTCAGGTACTAAGGAGTTCAAGGGAATAATGCAGTAGAGTGCATGGGGTGCAGGTCATGGGGCATTCAAGGGAATAGTACAGTAGAGGGCATGGGGTGCAGAACCTGGGGCTTTCAAGGGAATAGTGCAGTAGAGGGCATGGGGTGCAGGTCCTAGGGCGTTCAAGGGAATAGTGCAGTAGAGGTCATGGGGTGTAGGTCCTAGGGCGTTCAAGGGAATAGTGCAGTAGAGGGCATGGGGTGCAGGTCCTGGGGCGTTCAATGGAATAGTGCAGTAGAGGGCATGGGGTGCAGGTCCTGGGGCGTTCAAGGGAATAGTGCAGTAGAGAGCATGGGGTGGGGGTTCTAAGGCATTCAAGTGAATAGTGCAGTAGAGGGCATGGGGAGCAGGTCCTAGGGTGTTCAAGGGAATAGTGCAGTAGAGGTCATGGGGTACAGGTCCTAGGGCGTTCAATGGAATAGTGCAGTAGAGGGCATGGGGTGCAGTTCCTAGGGCGTTCAAGGGAATAGTGCAGTAGAGGTCATGGGGTGCAGGTCCTATGGCTTTCAAGGGAAAAGTGCAGTAGAGGGCATGGGGTGCAGGTTCTGGGGCGTTCAAGGGAATAGTGCAGTAGAGGGCATGGGGTGCAGGCCCTGGGGCGTTCTAGAGAATAGCTTAGTAGAGGGAATGGGGTGCAGGCCTTGGACGTTCAAGGGAATCGTGCAGTAGAGGGCATGAGGTAGTAAGTCCTAGGGCATTCAAGGGAATAGTGCAGTAGAGGGCATGGGGTGCAGGTCCTAGGGCATTCAAGGGAATAGTGCAGTAGAAGGCATGAGGTTCAGGTCTTGGGGCATTCAAGGGAATAGTGCAGTAGAGGTCATGGGGTGCAGGTCCTAGGGCATTCAAGGGAATAGTGCAGTAGAGGTCTTGAGATGCAGGTCATAGGGAGTTCAAGGGAATAGTGCAGTAGAGGTCATGGGGTACAGGTCCTAGGGCGTTCAATGGAATAGTGCAGTAGAGGGCATGGGGTGCATTTCCTAGGGTGTTCAAGGGAATAGTGCAGTAGAGGTATTGGGGTTCAGGTCCTAGGGAGTTCAAGGGAATAATGCAGTAGAGGGCATGGGGTGCAGGTCCTAGGGCGTTCAAGGGAATAGTGCAGTAGAGGTCTTGGGGTGCAGGTCCTAGGGCGTTCAAGGGAATAGTGAAGTAGAGGTCTTGGGGTTCAGGTACTAAGGAGTTCAAGGGAATAATGCAGTAGAGGGCATGGGGTGCATGTCATGGGGCATTCAAGGGAATAGTACAGTAGAGGGCATGGGGTGCAGAACCTGGGGCTTTCAAGGGATTAGTGCAGTAGAGGGCATGGGGTGCAGGTCCTAGGGCGTTCAATCAAATAGTGCAGTAGAGGTCATGGGGTGTAGGTCCTAGGGCGTTCAAGGGAATAGTGCAGTAGAGGGCATGGGGTGCAGGTCCTGGGGCGTTCAATGGAATAGTGCAGTAGAGGGCATGGGGTGCAGGTCCTGGGGCGTTCAAGGGAATAGTGCAGTAGAGAGCATGGGGTGGGGGTTCTAAGGCATTCAAGTGAATAGTGCAGTAGAGGGCATGGGGAGCAGGTCCTAGGGTGTTCAAGGGAATAGTGCAGTAGAGGTCATGGGGTACAGGTCCTAGGGCGTTCAATGGAATAGTGCAGTAGAGGGCATGGGGTGCAGTTCCTAGGGCGTTCAAGGGAATAGTGCAGTAGAGGTCATGGGGTGCAGGTCCTATGGCTTTCAAGGGAAAAGTGCAGTAGAGGGCATGGGGTGCAGGTTCTGGGGCGTTCAAGGGAATAGTGCAGTAGAGGGCATGGGGTGCAGGCCCTGGGGCGTTCAATGGAATAGTGCAGTAGAGGGCATGGGGTGCAGTTCCTAGGGCGTTCAAGGGAATAGTGCAGTAGAGGTCATGGGGTGCAGGTCCTATGGCTTTCAAGGGAAAAGTGCAGTAGAGGGCATGGGGTGCAGGTTCTGGGGCGTTCAAGGGAATAGTGCAGTAGAGGGCATGGGGTGCAGGCCCTGGGGCGTTCTAGAGAATAGCTTAGTAGAGGGAATGGGGTGCAGGCCTTGGACGTTCAAGGGAATCGTGCAGTAGAGGGCATGAGGTAGTAAGTCCTAGGGCATTCAAGGGAATAGTGCAGTAGAGGGCATGGGGTGCAGGTCCTAGGGCATTCAAGGGAATAGTGCAGTAGAAGGCATGAGGTTCAGGTCTTGGGGCATTCAAGGGAATAGTGCAGTAGAGGTCATGGGGTGCAGGTCCTAGGGCATTCAAGGGAATAGTGCAGTAGAGGTCTTGAGATGCAGGTCATAGGGAGTTCAAGGGAATAGTGCAGTAGAGGTCATGGGGTACAGGTCCTAGGGCGTTCAATGGAATAGTGCAGTAGAGGGCATGGGGTGCAGTTCCTAGGGTGTTCAAGGGAATAGTGCAGTAGAGGTATTGGGGTTCAGGTCCTAGGGAGTTCAAGGGAATAATGCAGTAGAGGGCATGGGGTGCAGGTCCTAGGGCGTTCAAGGGAATAGTGCAGTAGAGGTCTTGGGATGCAGGTCCTAGGGCGTTCAAGGGAATAGTGAAGTAGAGGTCTTGGGGTTCAGGTACTAAGGAGTTCAAGGGAATAATGCAGTAGAGGGCATGGGGTGCATGTCATGGGGCATTCAAGGGAATAGTACAGTAGAGGGCATGGGGTGCAGAACCTGGGGCTTTCAAGGGATTAGTGCAGTAGAGGGCATGGGGTGCAGGTCCTAGGGCGTTCAATCAAATAGTGCAGTAGAGGGCATGGGGTGCAGAACCTGGGGAGTTCAAGGGAATAGTGCAGTAGAGGGCATGGGGTGCATGTCCTGGGGAGTTCAAGGGAATAGTGCAGTAGAGGGCATGGGGTGCAGGTACTGGAGTGTTCAAGGGAATATTGCAGTATAAGGCATGGGGTGCAGGTCATAGGGGGTTCAAGGGAATAGTGCAGTAGAGGGCATGGGGTGCAGGTCCTAGGCCGTTCAAAGGAATAGTGCAGTAGAGGCCATGCGGTGCAGGTCCTAGGGCGTTCAATGGGATAGTGCAGTAGAGGCCATGGGGTGCCGGTCGTAGGGCGTTCAAGGGAATAGTGCAGTAGAGGTCATGGGGTGTAGGTCCTAGGGTGTTCAAGGGAATAGTGCAGTAGAGGGCATGGGGTGCAGGTCCTGGGGTGTTCAATGGAATAGTGCAGTAGAGGGCATGGGGTGCAGGTCCTGGGGCGTTCAAGGGAATAGTGCAGTAGAGAGCATGGGATGGGGGTCCTAGGGCATTCAAGTGAATAGTGGAGTAGAGGGCATGGGGAGCAGGTCCTAGGGTGTTCAAGGGAATAGTGCAGTAGAGGTCATGGGGTACAAGTCCTAGGGCGTTCAATGGAATAGTGCAGTAGAGGGCATGGGGTGCAGTTCCTAGGGTGTTCAAGGGAATAGTGCAGTAGAGGTCATGGGGTGCAGGTCCTATGGCTTTCAAGGGAAAAGTGCAGTAGAGGGCATGGGGTGCAGGTCCTGGGGCGTTCAAGGGAATAGTGCAGTAGAGGGCATGGGGTGCAGGCCCTGGGGCGTTCTAGAGAATAGCTTAGTAGAGGGAATGGGGTGCAGGCCTTGGGCGTTCAAGGGAATCGTGCAGTAGAGGGCATGAGGTACTAAGTGCTAGGGCATTCAAGGGAATAGAGCAGTAGAGGGCATGGAGTGCAGGTCCTAGGGCATTCAAGGGAATAGTGCAGTAGAGGGCATGAGGTTCAGGTCTGGGGGCATTCAAGGGAATAGTGCAGTAGAGGGCATGGGGTGCAGGTCCTAGGGCATTCAAGGGAATAGTGCAGTAGAGGGCATGGGGTGCAGGTCCTAAGGCGTTCAAGGGAATATTGCAGTAGAGGGCATGGGGTGCAGGTCCTAGGGCGTTCCTGGGAATAGTGCAGTAAAGGGCATGGGGTGCAACTCCTAGGGCGTTCAAGGGAATAGTGCAGTAGAGGTTGTGGGGTGCAGGACCTAGGAAGTTCAAGGGAATAGTGCAGTAGAGGGCATGGGGTGCAGGTCCTAGGGCATTCAAGGGAATAGTGCAGTAGAGGTCTTGGGTGCAGGTCCTAGGGCGTTCAAGGGAATAGTGCAGTAGAGGGCATGGGGTGCAGGTCCTAGGGCATTCAAGGGAATAGTGCAGTAGAGGTCTTGAGATGCAGGTCATAGGGAGTTCAAGGGAATAGTGCAGTAGAGGTCTTGGCGTGCAGGTCCTAGGGCGTTCAAGGGAATAGTGCAGTAGAGGGCATGGGGTGCAGGTCCTAGGGCGTTCAAGGGAATAGTGCAGTGGAGGTCAAGGGGTGCAGGTCCTAGGGCGTACAAGGGAATAGTGCAGTAGAGGTCTTGGGTGCCGGTCCTAGGGTATTCAACGGAATAGTGCAGTAGAGGTCTTGGGGTGCAGGTCCTAGGGAATTCAAGGGAGCAGTGCAGTAAAGGGCATGGGTGCAGGTCCTAGGGCATTCAAGGGAATAGTGCAGTAGAGGGCATGGGGTGCAGGTCCTAGGGCGTTCAAGGAAATAGTGCAGCGGAGGTCATGGGGTGCAGGTCCTAGCGCGTTCAATGGAATAGTGCAGCAGAGGTCATGTGGTGCAGGTCCTAGGGCGTTCAAGCGAATAGTGCAGTGGAAGTAATGGGATGCAGGTCCTCGGGTGTTCAAGGGAATACTGCAGTAGAGGTCTTGGGTGCCGGTCCTAGGGTATTCAACGGAATAGTGCTGTAGAGGTCTTGGGGTGCAGGTCCTGGAGCATTCAAGGGAATAGTGCAGTAGAGGTCTTGGGTGCCGGTCCTAGGGTATTCAAGGGAATAGTGCAGTAGAGGTCTTGGGGTGCAGGTCCTAAGGTGTTCATGGGAATAGTGCAGTTGAGGGCATGGGGTGCAGGTCCTAGGGCATTCAAGGGAACAATGCAGTAGAGGGCATGGAGTGCAGGCCCTAGGGCGTTCAGGGAATAGTGCAGTAGAGGGCATGGGGTGCAGGTCCTAGGGCGTTCAAGGGAATAGTGCAGCAGAGGGCAAGGGGTTCAGATCCTAGGGTGTTCAAGGGAATAGTGCAGTAGAGGGCATGGGGTGCAGGTCCTAGGGCGTTCAAGGGAATATTGCAGTAGAGGGCATGGGGTGCAGGTCCTGAGGCGTTCAAGGGAATAGTGCAGTAGAGGTCATGGGGTGCAGGTCCTAGGGCGTTCAAGGGAATAGTGCAGTAGAGGTCTTGAGATACAGGTCATAGGGAGTTCAAGGGAATAGTGCAGTAGAGGTCTTGAGATGCAGGTCATAGGGAGTTCAAGGGAATAGTGCAGTAGAGATCTTGGGGTTCAGGTCCTAGGGAGTTCAAGGGAATAATGCAGTAGAGGGCATGGGGTGCAGGTCCTAGGGCGTTCAAGGGAATAGTGCAGTAGAGGTCTTGGGGTGCAGGTCCTAGGGCGTTCAAGGGAATAGTGAAGTAGAGGTCTTGGGGTTCAGGTACTAAGGAGTTCAAGGGAATAATGCAGTAGAGGGCATGGGGTGCAGGTCATGGGGCATTCAAGGGAATAGTACAGTAGAGGGCATGGGGTGCAGAACCTGGGGCTTTCAAGGGAATAGTGCAGTAGAGGGCATGGGGTGCAGGTCCTAGGGCGTTCAATCAAATAGTGCAGTAGAGGGCATGGGGTGCAGAACCTGGGGAGTTCAAGGGAATAGTGCAGTAGAGGGCATGGGGTGCATGTCCTGGGGAGTTCAAGGGAATAGTGCAGTAAAGGGCATGGGGTGCAGGTACTGGAGTGTTCAAGGGAATATTGCAGTATAGGGCATGGGGTGCAGGTCATAGGGCGTTCAAGGGAATAGTGCAGTAGAGGGCATGGGGTGCAGGTCCTAGGCCGTTCAAAGGAATAGTGCAGTAGAGGCCATGCGGTGCAGGTCCTAGGGCGTTCAATGGGATAGTGCAGTAGAGGCCATGGGGTGCCGGTCGTAGGGCGTTCAAGGGAATAGTGCAGTAGAGGTCATGGGGTGTAGGTCCTAGGGCGTTCAAGGGAATAGTGCAGTAGAGGGCATGGGGTGCAGGTCCTGGGGCGTTCAATGGAATAGTGCAGTAGAGGGCATGGGGTGCAGGTCCTGGGGCGTTCAAGGGAATAGTGCAGTAGAGGGCATGGGGTGCAGGTCATGGGGCATTCAAGGGAATAGTACAGTAGAGTGCATGGGGTGCAGAACCTGGGGCTTTCAAGGGAATAGTGCAGTAGAGGGCATGGGGTGCAGGTCCTAGGGCGTTCAATCAAATAGTGCAGTAGAGGGCATGGGGTGCAGAACCTGGGGAGTTCAAGGGAATAGTGCAGTAGAGGGCATGGGGTGCATGTCCTGGGGAGTTCAAGGGAATAGTGCAGTAAAGGGCATGGGGTGCAGGTACTGGAGTGTTCAAGGGAATATTGCAGTATAGGGCATGGGGTGCAGGTCATAGGGCGTTCAAGGGAATAGTGCAGTAGAGGGCATGGGGTGCAGGTCCTAGGCCGTTCAAAGGAATAGTGCAGTAGAGGCCATGCGGTGCAGGTCCTAGGGCGTTCAATGGGATAGTGCAGTAGAGGCCATGGGGTGCCGGTCGTAGGGCGTTCAAGGGAATAGTGCAGTAGAGGTCATGGGGTGTAGGTCCTAGGGCGTTCAAGGGAATAGTGCAGTAGAGGGCATGGGGTGCAGGTCCTGGGGCATTCAAGGGAATAGTGCAGTAGAGGGCATGGGGTGCAGGTCCTGGGGCGTTCAAGGGAATAGTGCAGTAGAGAGCATGGGGTGGGGGTCCTAGGGCATTCAAGTGAATAGTGGAGTAGAGGGCATGGGGAGCAGGTCCTAGGGTGTTCAAGGGAATAGTGCAGTAGAGGTCATGGGGTACAGGTCCTAGGGCGTTCAATGGAATAGTGCAGTAGAGGGCATGGGGTGCAGTTCCTAGGGTGTTCAAGGGAATAGTGCAGTAGAGGGCATGGGGAGCAGGTCCTAGGGTGTTCAAGGGAATAGTGCAGTAGAGGTCATGGGGTACAGGTCCTAGGGCGTTCAATGGAATAGTGCAGTAGAGGGCATGGGGTGCAGTTCCTAGGGTGTTCAAGGGAATACTGCAGTAGAGGTCATGGGGTGCAGGTCCTATGGCTTTCAAGGGAATAGTGCAGTAGAGGGCATGGGGTGCAGGCCCTGGGGCGTTCTAGAGAATAGCTTAGTAGAGGGAATGGGGTGCAGGCCTTGGGCGTTCAAGGGAATCGTGCAGTAGAGGGCATGAGGTACTAAGTCCTAGGGCATTCAAGGGAATAGTGCAGTAGAGGGCATGGAGTGCAGGTCCTAGGGGATTCAAGGGAATAGTGCAGTAGAGGGCATGAGGTTCAGGTCTTGGGGCATTCAAGGGAATAGTGCAGTAGAGGGCATGGGGTGCAGGTCCTAGGGCATTCAAGGGAATAGTGCAGTAGAGGGCATGGGGTGCAGGTCCTAAGGCGTTCAAGGGAATATTGCAGTAGAGGGCATGGGGTGCAGGTCCTAGGGCGTTCCTTGGGATAGTGCAGTAAAGGGCATGGGGTGCAGCTCCTAGGGCGTTCAAGGGAATAGTGCAGTAGAGGTTGTGGGGTGCAGGACCTAGGAAGTTCAAGGGAATAGTGCAGTAGAGGGCATGGGGTGCAGGTCCTAGGGCATTCAAGGGAATAGTGCAGTAGAGGTCTTGGGTGCAGGTCCTAGGGCGTTCAAGGGAATAGTGCAGTAGAGGGCATGGGGTGCAGGTCCTAGGGCATTCAAGGGAATAGTGCAGTAGAGGGCATGGGGTGCAGGTCCTAGGGCGTTCAAGGGAATAGTGCAGTAGAGGGCATGCGGTGCAGGTCCTAGGGCGTTCAAGGGAATAGTGCAGTGGAGGTCAAGGGGTGCAGGTCCTAGGGCGTACAAGGGAATAGTGCAGTAGAGGTCTTGGGTGCCGGTCCTAGGGTATTCAACGGAATAGTGCAGTAGAGGTCTTGGGGTGCAGGTCCTAGGGAATTCAAGGGAGCAGTGCAGTAAAGGGCATGGGTGCAGGTCCTAGGGCATTCAAGGGAATAGTGCAGTAGAGGGCATGGGGTGCAGGTCCTAGGGCGTTCAAGGAAATAGTGCAGCGGAGGTCATGGGGTGCAGGTCCTAGCGCGATCAATGGAATAGTGCAGCAGAGGTCATGGGGTGCAGGTCCTAGGGCGTTCAAGCGAATAGTGCAGTGGAAGTAATGGGGTGCAGGTCCTCGGGTGTTCAGGGGAATACTGCAGTAGAGGTCTTGGGTGCCGGTCCTAGGGTATTCAACGGAATAGTGCTGTAGAGGTCTTGGGGTGCAGGTCCTGGAGCATTCAAGGGAATAGTGCAGTAGAGGTCTTGGGTGCCGGTCCTAGGGTATTCAAGGGAATTGTGCAGTAGAGGTCTTGGGGTGCAGGTCCTAAGGTGTTCAAGGGAATAGTGCAGTTGAGGGCATGGGGTGCAGGTCCTAGGGCATTCAAGGGAACAATGCAGTAGAGGGCATGGGGTGCAGGCCCTAGGGCGTTCAAGGGAATAGTGCAGCAGAGGGCAAGGGGTGCAGATCCTAGGGTGTTCAAGGGAATAGTGCAGTAGAGGGCATGGGGTGCAGGTCCTAGGGCGTTCAAGGGAATATTGCAGTAGAGGGCATGGGGTGCAGGTCCTGAGGCGTTCAAGGGAATAGTGCAGTAGAGGTCATGGGGTGCAGGTCCTAGGGCGTTCAAGGGAATAGTGCAGTAGAGGTCTTGAGATACAGGTCATAGGGAGTTCAAGGGAATAGTGCAGTAGAGGTCTTGAGATGCAGGTCATAGGGAGTTCAAGGGAATAGTGCAGTAGAGATCTTGGTGTTCAGGTCCTAGGAAGTTCAAGGGAATAATGCAGTAGAGGGCATGGGGTGCAGGTCCTAGGGCGTTCAAGGGAATAGTGCAGTAGAGGTCTTGGGGTGCAGGTCCTAGGGCGTTCAAGGGAATAGTGAAGTAGAGTTCTTGGGGTTCAGGTACTAGGGAGTTCAAGGGAATAATGCAGTAGAGGGCATGGGGTGCAGGTCATGGGGCATTCAAGGGAATAGTGCAGTAGAGGTCTTGAGATGCAGGTCATAGGGAGTTCAAGGGAATAGTGCAGTAGAGGTCTTGAGATGCAGGTCATAGGGAGTTCAAGGGAATAGTGCAGTAGAGGTCTTGGGGTTCAAGTCCTAGGGAGTTCAAGGGAATAATGCAGTAGAGGGCATGGGGTGCAGGTCCTAGGGCGTTCAAGGGAATAGTGCAGTAAAGGGCATGGGGTGCAGGTCCTAGGACGTTCATGGGAATAGTGTAGTAGAGGGCATGGGGGTGCAGGTCCTAGGGGGTTCAAGGGAATAGTGCAGTGGAGGTCAAGGGGTGCAGGTCCTAGGGCGTACAAGGGAATAGTGCAGTAGAGGTCTTGGGTGCCGGTCCTAGGGTATTCAACGGAATAGTGCAGTAGAGGTCTTGGGGTGCAGGTCCTAGGGAATTCAAGGGAGCAGTGCAGTAAAGGGCATGGGTGCAGGTCCTAGGGCGTTCAAGGAAATAGTGCAGCGGAGGTCTTGGGGTGCAGGTCCTAGGGCGTTCAAGGGAATAGTGAAGTAGAGTTCTTGAGGTTCAGGTACTAGGGAGTTCAAGGGAATAATGCAGTAGAGGGCATGGGGTGCAGGTCATGGGGCATTCAAGGGAATAGTGCAGTAGAGGTCTTGAGATGCAGGTCATAGGGAGTTCAAGGGAATAGTGCAGTAGAGGTCTTGAGATGCAGGTCATAGGGAGTTCAAGGGAATAGTGCAGTAGAGGTCTTGGGGTTCAAGTCCTAGGGAGTTCAAGGGAATAATGCAGTAGAGGGCATGGGGTGCAGGTCCTAGGGCGTTCAAGGGAATAGTGCAGTAAAGGGCATGGGGTGCAGGTCCTAGGACGTTCAAGGGAATAGTGCAGTGGAGGTCAAGGGGTGCAGGTCCTAGGGCGTACAAGGGAATAGTGCAGTAGAGGTCTTGGGTGCCGGTCCTAGGGTATTCAACGGAATAGTGCAGTAGAGGTCTTGGGGTGCAGGTCCTAGGGAATTCAAGGTAGCAGTGCAGTAAAGGGCATGGGTGCAGGTCCTAGGGCATTCAAGGGAATAGTGCAGTAGAGGGCATGGGGTGCAGGTCCTAGGGCGTTCAAGGAAATAGTGCAGCGGAGGTCATGGGGTGCAGGTCCTAGCGTGTTCAATGGAATAGTGCAGCAGAGGTCATGGGGTGCAGGTCCTAGGGCGTTCAAGCGAATAGTGCAGTGGAGGTAATGGGGTGCAGGTCCTCGGGTGTTCAAGGGAATACTGCAGTAGAGGTCTTGGGTGCCGGTCCTAGGGTATTCAACGGAATAGTGCTGTAGAGGTCTTGGGGTGTAGGTCCTGGAGCATTCAAGGGAATAGTGCAGTAGAGGTCTTGGGTGCCGGTCCTAGGGTATTCAAGGGAATAGTGCAGTAGAGGTCTTGGGGTGCAGGTCCTAAAGTGTTCAAGGGAATAGTGCAGTTGAGGGCATGGGGTGCAGGTCCTAGGGCATTCAAGGGAACAATGCAGTAGAGGGCATGGAGTGCAGGCCCTAGGGCGTTCAGGGAATAGTGCAGTAGAGGGCATGGGGTGCAGGTCCTAGGGCGTTCAAGGGAATAGTGCAGCAGAGGGCAAGGGGTGCAGATCCTAGGGTGTTCAAGGGAATAGTGCAGTAGAGGGCATGGGGTGCAGGTCCTAGGGCGTTCAAGGGAATATTGCAGTAGAGGGCATGGGGTGCAGGTCCTGAGGCGTTCAAGGGAATAGTGCAGTAGAGGTCATGGGGTGCAGGTCCTAGGGCGTTCAAGGGAATAGTGCAGTAGAGGTCTTGAGATACAGGTCATAGCGAGTTCAAGGGAATAGTGCAGGAGAGGTCTTGAGATGCAGGTCATAGGGAGTTCAAGGGAATAGTGCAGTAGAGATCTTGGGGTTCAGGTCCTAGGGAGTTCAAGGGAATAATGCAGTAGAGGGCATGGGGTGCAGGTCCTAGGGCGTTCAAGGGAATAGTGCAGTAGATGTCTTGGGGTGCAGGTCCTAGGGCGTTCAAGGGAATAGTGAAGTAGAGTTCTTGGGGTTCAGGTACTAGGGAGTTCAAGGGAATAATGCAGTAGAGGGCATGGGGTGCAGGTCATGGGGCATTCAAGGGAATAGTGCAGTAGAGGTCTTGAGATGCAGGTCATAGGGAGTTCAAGGGAATAGTGCTGTAGAGGTCTTGAGATGCAGGTCATAGGGAGTTCAAGGGAATAGTGCAGAAGAGGTCTTGGGGTTCAAGTCCTAGGGAGTTCAAGGGAATAATGCAGTAGAGGGCATGGGTGCAGGTCCTAGGGCGTTCAAGGGAATAGTGCAGTAAAGGGCATGGGGTGCAGGTCCTAGGACGTTCATGGGAATAGTGTAGTAGAGGGCATGGGGGTGCAGGTCCTAGGGCGTTCAAGGGAATAGTGCAGTCGAGGTCGAGGGGTGCAGGTCCTAGGGCGTACAAGGGAATAGTGCAGTAGAGGTCTTGGGTGCCGGTCCTAGGGTATTCAACGGAATAGTGCAGTAGAGGTCTTGGGGTGCAGGTCCTAGGGCATTCAACGGAGCAGTGCAGTAAAGGGCATGGGTGCAGGTCCTAGGGCATTCAAGGGAATAGTGCAGTAGAGGGCATGGGGTGCAGGTCCTAGGGCGTTCAAGGAAATAGTGCAGCGGAGGTCATGGGGTGCAGGTCCTAGCTCGTTCAATGGAATAGTGCAGCAGAGGTCATGGGGTCCAGGTCCTAGGGCGTTCAAGCGAATAGTGCAGTGGAGGTAATGGGGTGCAGGTCCTCGGGCGTTCAAGGGAATACTGCAGTAGAGGTCTTGGGTGCCGGTCCTAGGGTATTCAATGGAATAGTGCTGTAGAGGTCTTGGGGTGCAGGTCCTGGGGCATTCAAGGGAATAGTGCAGTAGAGGTCTTGGGTGCCGGTCCTAGGGTATTCAAGGGAATAGTGCAGTAGAGGTCTTGGGGTGCAGGTCCTAAGGTGTTCAAGGGAATAGTGCAGTTGAGGGCATGGGGTGCAGGTCCTAGGGCATTCAAGGGAACAGTGCAGTAGAGGGCATGGAGTGCAGGCCCTAGGGCGTTCAGGGAATAGTGCAGTAGAGGGCATGGGGTGCAGGTCCTAGGGCGTTCAAGGGAATAGTGCAGCAGAGGGCAAGGGGTGCAGATCCTAGGGTGTTCAAGGGAATAGTGCAGTAGAGGGCATGGGGTGCAGGTCCTAGGGCGTTCAAGGGAATATTGCAGTAGAGGGCATGGGGTGCAGGTCCTGAGGCGTTCAAGGGAATAGTGCAGTAGAGGTCATGGGGTGCAGGTCCTAGGGCGTTCAAGGGAATAGTGCGGTAGAGGTCTTGAGATGCAGGTCATAGGGAGTTCAAGGGAATAGTGCAGTAGAGGTCTTGAGATGCAGGTCATAGGGAGTTCAAGGGAATAGTGCAGTAGAGGTCTTTGGGGTTCAGGTCCTAGGGAGTTCAAGGGAATAATGCAGTAGAGGGCATGGGGTGCAGGTCCTAGGGCGTTCAAGGGAATAGTGCAGTAGAGGTCTTGGGGTGCAGGTCCTAGGGCGTTCAAGGGAATAGTGAAGTAGAGGTCTTGGGGTTCAGGTACTAGGGAGTTCAAGGGAATAATGCAGTAGAGGGCATGGGGTGCAGGTCATGGGGCATTCAAGGGAATAGTACAGTAGAGGGCATGGGGTGCAGAACCTGGGGCTTTCAAGGGAATAGTGCAGTAGAGGGCATGGGGTGCAGGTCCTAGGGCGTTCGATCAAATAGTGCAGTAGAGGGCATGGGGTGCAGAACCTGCGGAGTTCAAGGGAATAGTGCAGTGGAGGGCATGGGGTGCATGTCCTGGGGAGTTCAAGGGAATAGTGCAGTAGAGGGCATGGGGTGCAGGTCCTAGGGCGTTCAAAGGAATAGTGCAGTAGAGGTCATGGGGTGCAGGTCCTAGGGCGTTCAATGGGATAGTGCAGTAGAGGCCATGGGGTGCCGGTCCTAGGGCGTTCAAGGGAATAGTGCAGTAGAGGTCATGGGGTGTAGGTCCTAGGGTGTTCAAGGGAATAGTGCAGTAGAGGGCATGGGGTGCAGGTCCTGGGGCGTTCAATGGAATAGTGCAGTAGAGGGCATGGGGTGCAGGTCCTGCGGCGTTCAAGGGAATAGTGCAGTAGAGAGCATGGGGTGGGGGTCCTAGGGCATTCAAGTGAATAGTGCAGTAGAGGGCATGGGGAGCAGGTCCTAGGGTGTTCAAGGGAATAGTGCAGTAGAGGTCATGGGGTACAGGTCCTAGGGCGTTCAATGGAATAGTGCAGTAGAGGGGATGCGGTGCAGTCCCTAGGGTGTTCAAGTGAATAGTAGAGGTCATGGGGTGCAGGTCCTATGGCTTTCAAGGGAAAAGTGCAGTAGAGGGCATGGGGTGCAGGTCCTGGGCGTTCAAGGGAATAGTGCAGTAGAGGGCATGGGGTGCAGGCCCTGGGTCGTTCTAGAGAATAGCTTAGTAGAGGAAATGGGGTGCAGGCCTTGGGCGTTCAAGGGAATCGTGCAGTAGAGGGCATGAGGTACTAAGTCCTAGGGGATTCAAGGGAATAGTGCAGTTGAGGGCATGGAGTGCAGGTCCTAGGGCATTCAAGGGAATAGTGCAGTAGAGGGCATGAGGTTCAGGTCTTGGGGCATTCAAGGGAATAGTGCAGTAGAGGGCATGGGGTGCAGGTCCCAGGGCATTCAAGGGAATAGTGCAATAGAGGGCATGGGGTGCAGGTCCTAAGGCGTTCAAGGGAATAGTGCAGTAGAGGGCATGGGGTGCAGGTCCTAGGGCGTTCCTGGGAATAGTGCAGTAAAGGGCATGGGGTGCAGGTCCTAGAGCGTTCAAGGGAATAGTGCAGTAGAGGTTGTGGGGTGTAGGACCTAGGGAGTTCAAGGGAATAGTGCAGTAGAGGGCATGGGGTGCAGGTCCTAGGGCATTCAAGGCAATAGTGCAGAAGAGGTCTTGGGTGCAGGTCCTAGGGCATTCAAGGGAATAGTGCAGTAGAGGGCATGGGGTGCAGGTCCTAGGGCATTCAAGGGAATAGTGCAGTAGAGGTCTTGAGATGCAGGTCCTGGGAGTTCAAGGGAATAGTGCAGTAGAGGTCTTGGGCTGCAGGTCCTAGGGCGTTCAAGGGAATAGTGCAGCAGAGTGAATGGGGTGCAGGTCCTAGGGCGTTCAAGGGAATAGTGCAGCAGAGGGCATGGGGTGCAGGTACTAGGGCTTTCAAGTGAATAGTGCAGTAGAAGGCATGGGGTGCAGGCTCTGGGGCGTTCAAGGGAAAAGCGCAGTAGAGGGATTGGGTTGCATGCCCTGGGGCTTTCAAGGGAATAGTGCAGTAGAGGGCATGGGATGCAGGTCCTAGGGCATTCAAGGGAATAGTGCAGTAGAGGGCATGAGGTGCAGGTCTTGGAGCATTCAAGGGAATAGTGTAGTAGAGGGCATGGGGTGCAGGTCCTAGGGTGTTCAAGGGAATAGTACAGTAGAGGGCATGGGGTGCAGAACCTGGGGCGTTCAAGGGAATAGTGCAGTAGAGGGCATGGGGTGCATGTCCTAGGGGGTTCAAGGGAATAGTGCAGTAGAGGGCATGGGGTGATGGTCCTAGGGCGTTCAAGTGAATAGTGCAGTGGAGGGCATGGGGTGCAGGTTCTAGGGCGTTCAAGGGAATAGTGCAGTAGAGGTCATGGGGTGCAGGTCCTAGGGCGTTCAATGGAATAGTGCAGTAGAGGGCATGGGGTGCAGGTCCTAGGGTGTTCAAGGGAATAGTGCAGTAAAGGTCATGGGGTGCAGGTCCTAGGGTGTTCAAGGGAATAGTGCAGTAGAGGGCATGGGGTGCAGGCCCTGGGGTGTTCAAGGGAATAGCGCAGTAGAGGGAATGGGGTGCAGGCCCAGGGGCATTCAAGGGAATAGTGCAGTAGAGGGCATGGGGTACTAAGTCCTAGGGCATTCAAGGGAATAGTGCAGTAGAGGGCATGGAGTGCAGGTCCTAGGGTATTCAAGGGAATAGTGCAGTAGAGGGCATGAGGTGCATGTCTTGGGGCATTCAAGGGAATAGTGCAGTAGAGGGCATGGGGTGCAGGTCCTAGGGCATTCAAGGGAATAGTGCAGTAGAGGGCATGGGGTGCAGGTCCTAGGGCGTTCAAGGGACTAGTGCAGTAGAGGGCATGGGGTGCAGGTCCTAGGGCGTTCATGGGAATAGTGCAGTAGAGGGCATGGGGTGCAGGTCCTAGGGAGTTCAAGGGAATAGTGCAGTAGAGGGCATGGGGTGCAGGTCCTAGGGCGTTCAAGGGAATAGTGCAGTAGAGGTCTTGGGGTGCAGGCCCTAGGGCGTTCAAGGGAATAGTGCAGTAGAGGGCATGAGGTGCAGGTCCTAGGGCATTCAAGGGAATAGTGCAGTAGAGGGCATGGAGTGCAGGTCCTAGGGCGTTCAAGGGAATAGTGCAGTAGAGGGCATGGGATGCAGGCCCTGGGGCGTTCAAGGGAATAGCGTAGTAGAGGGAATGGGGGGCAGGCCCTTGGGCCTTTAAGGGAATAGTGCAGTAGAGGGCATTGGGTGCAGGTCCTAGGGCGTTCAAGGGAATAGTGCAGTAGAGGTCATGGGGTGCAGGTCCTAGGGAGTTCAAGGGAATAGGGCAGTAGAGGTCATGGGGTGCAGGTCCTATGGCGTTCAAGGGAATAGTGTGTAGAGGTCGTGGGGTGCAGGTCCTAGGGCGTTCAAGGGAATAGTGCAGTAGAGGTCTTGGGGTTCAGGTCCTAGGGAGTTCAAGGGAATAATGCAGTAGAGGCATGGGGTGCAGGTCCTAGGGCTTTCAAGGGAATAGTGCAGTAGAGGTCATGAGGTGCAGGTCCTAGGGCTTTCAAGGGAATAGTGCAGTAGAGGGCATGGGGTGCAGGTCCTGAGGCGTTCAAGGGAATAGTACAGTAGAGGTCTTGGGGTGCAGGTCATGGGGCGTTCAAGGGAATAGTGCAGTAGAGGGCATGGGGTGCATGCCCTGGGGCGTTCAAGGGAATAGAGCAGTAGAGGGCATGTGGTGCAGGTCCTGGGGCGTTCAAGGCAATATTGCAGTATAGGGCATGGGGTGCAGGTCCTGGGGCGTTCAAGGGAATAGTGCAGTAGAGGGCATGGGGTGCACATCATAGGGCGTTCAAAGGAATAGTGCAGTAGAGGGCATGGGGTGCAGGTTCTAGGGCGTTCAAAGGAATAGTGCAGTAGAGGTCATGGGTTGCAGGTCCTAGGGCGTTCAATGGGATAGTGCAGTAGAGGGCATGGGGTGCCGGTCCTAGGGCGTTCAAGGGAATAGTGCAGTAGAGGTCATGGGGTGTAGCTCCTAGGGCGTTCAAGGGAATAGTGCAGTAGAGGGCATGGGGTGCAGTTCCTGGGGCGTTCAAGGGAATAGTGCAGTAGAGGGCATGGGGTGCAGGTCCTGGGGCGTTCAAGGGAATAGTGTAGTAGAGGGCATGAGGTACTAAGTCCTAGGGCATTCAAGGGAATAGTGCAGTAAGGGCATGGAGTGCAGGTCCTAGGGCATTCAAGGGAATAGTGCAGTAGAGGGCATGAGGTTCAGGTCTTGGGGCATTCAAGGGAATAGTGCAGTAGAGGGCATGGGGTGCAGGTCCTAGGGCATTCAAGGGAATAGTGCAGTAGAGGGCATGGGGTGCAGGTCCTAGGGCGTTCAAGGGAATAGTGCAGTGGAGGTCAAGGGGTGCAGGTCCTAGGGCGTACAAGGGAATAGTGCAGTAGAGGTCTTGGGTGCCGGTCCTAGGGTATTCAACGGAATAGTGCAGTAGAGGTCTTGGGGTGCAGGTCCTAGGGAATTCAAGGGAGCAGTGCAGTAAAGGGCATGGGTGCAGGTCCTAGGGCATTCAAGGGAATAGTGCAGTAGAGGGCATGGGGTGCAGGTCCTAGGGCGTTCAAGGAAATAGTGCAGCGGAGGTCATGGGGTGCAGGTCCTAGCGCGTTCAATGGAATAGTGCAGCAGAGGTCATGGGGTGCAGGTCCTAGGGCGTTCAAGCGAATAGTGCAGTGGAGGTAATGGGGTGCAGGTCCTCGGGTGTTCAAGGGAATACTGCAGTAGAGGTCTTGGGTGCCGGTCCTAGGGTATTCAACGGAATAGTGCTGTAGAGGTCTTGGGGTGTAGGTCCTGGAGCATTCAAGGGAATAGTGCAGTAGAGGTCTTGGGTGCCGGTCCTAGGGTATTCAAGGGAATAGTGCAGTAGAGGTCTTGGGGTGCAGGTCCTAAAGTGTTCAAGGGAATAGTGCAGTTGAGGGCATGGGGTGCAGGTCCTAGGGCATTCAAGGGAACAATGCAGTAGAGGGCATGGAGTGCAGGCCCTAGGGCGTTCAGGGAATAGTGCAGTAGAGGGCATGGGGTGCAGGTCCTAGGGCGTTCAAGGGAATAGTGCAGCAGAGGGCAAGGGGTGCAGATCCTAGGGTGTTCAAGGGAATAGTGCAGTAGAGGGCATGGGGTGCAGGTCCTAGGGCGTTCAAGGGAATATTGCAGTAGAGGGCATGGGGTGCAGGTCCTGAGGCGTTCAAGGGAATAGTGCAGTAGAGGTCATGGGGTGCAGGTCCTAGGGCGTTCAAGGGAATAGTGCAGTAGAGGTCTTGAGATACAGGTCATAGCGAGTTCAAGGGAATAGTGCAGTAGAGGTCTTGAGATGCAGGTCATAGGGAGTTCAAGGGAATAGTGCAGTAGAGATCTTGGGGTTCAGGTCCTAGGGAGTTCAAGGGAATAATGCAGTAGAGGGCATGGGGTGCAGGTCCTAGGGCGTTCAAGGGAATAGTGCAGTAGATGTCTTGGGGTGCAGGTCCTAGGGCGTTCAAGGGAATAGTGAAGTAGAGTTCTTGGGGTTCAGGTACTAGGGAGTTCAAGGGAATAATGCAGTAGAGGGCATGGGGTGCAGGTCATGGGGCATTCAAGGGAATAGTGCAGTAGAGGTCTTGAGATGCAGGTCATAGGGAGTTCAAGGGAATAGTGCTGTAGAGGTCTTGAGATGCAGGTCATAGGGAGTTCAAGGGAATAGTGCAGTAGAGGTCTTGGGGTTCAAGTCCTAGGGAGTTCAAGGGAATAATGCAGTAGAGGGCATGGGTGCAGGTCCTAGGGCGTTCAAGGGAATAGTGCAGTAAAGGGCATGGGGTTCAGGTCCTAGGACGTTCATGGGAATAGTGCAGTAGAGGGCATGGGTGCAGGTCCTAGGGCGTTCAAGGGAATAGTGCAGTGGAGGTCAAGGGGTGCAGGTCCTAGGGCGTACAAGGGAATAGTGCAGTAGAGGTCTTGGGTGCCGGTCCTAGGGTATTCAACGGAATAGTGCAGTAGAGGTCTTGGGGTGCAGGTCCTAGGGCATTCAAGGGAGCAGTGCAGTAAAGAGCATGGGTGCAGGTCCTAGGGCATTCAAGGGAATAGTGCAGTAGAGGGCATGGGGTGCAGGTCCTAGGACGTTCAAGGAAATAGTGCAGCGGAGGTCATGGGGTGCAGGTCCTAGCTCGTTCAATGGAATAGTGCAGCAGAGGTCATGGGGTCCAGGTCCTAGGGCGTTCAAGCGAATAGTGCAGTGGAGGTAATGGGGTGCAGGTCCTCGGGCGTTCAAGGGAATACTGCAGTAGAGGTCTTGGGTGCCGGTCCTAGGGTATTCAATGGAATAGGTCTGTAGAGGTCTTGGGGTGCAGGTCCTGGGGCATTCAAGGGAATAGTGCAGTAGAGGTCTTGGGTGCCGGTCCTAGGGTATTCAAGGGAATAGTGCAGTAGAGGTCTTGGGGTGCAGGTCCTAAGGTGTTCAAGGGAATAGTGCAGTTGAGGGCATGGGGTGCAGGTCCTAGGGCATTCAAGGGAACAGTGCAGTAGAGGGCATGGAGTGCAGGCCCTAGGGCGTTCAGGGAATAGTGCAGTAGAGGGCATGGGGTGCAGGTCCTAGGGCGTTCAAGGGAATAGTGCAGCAGAGGGCAAGGGGTGCAGATCCTAGGGTGTTCAAGGGAATAGTGCAGTAGAGGGCATGGGGTGCAGGTCCTAGGGCGTTCAAGGGAATATTGCAGTAGAGGGCATGGGGTGCAGGTCCTGAGGCGTTTAAGGGAATAGTGCAGTAGAGGTCATGGGGTGCAGGTCCTAGGGCGTTCAAGGGAATAGTGCGGTAGAGGTCTTGAGATGCAGGTCATAGGGAGTTCAAGGGAATAGTGCAGTAGAGGTCTTGAGATGCAGGTCATAGGGAGTTCAAGGGAATAGTGCAGTAGAGGTCTTTGGGGTTCAGGTCCTAGGGAGTTCAAGGGAATAATGCAGTAGAGGGCATGGGGTGCAGGTCCTAGGGCGTTCAAGGGAATAGTGCAGTAGAGGTCTTGGGGTGCAGGTCCTAGGGCGTTCAAGGGAATAGTGAAGTAGAGGTCTTGGGGTTCAGGTACTAGGGAGTTCAAGGGAATAATGCAGTAGAGGGCATGGGGTGCAGGTCATGGGGCATTCAAGGGAATAGTACAGTAGAGGGCATGGGGTGCAGAACCTGGGGCTTTCAAGGGAATAGTGCAGTAGAGGGCATGGGGTGCAGGTCCTAGGGCGTTCGATCAAATAGTGCAGTAGAGGGCATGGGGTGCAGAACCTGCGGAGTTCAAGGGAATAGTGCAGTGGAGGGCATGGGGTGCATGTCCTGGGGAGTTCAAGGGAATAGTGCAGTAGAGGGCATGGGGTGCAGGTCCTAGGGCGTTCAAAGGAATAGTGCAGTAGAGGTCATGGGGTGCAGGTCCTAGGGCGTTCAATGGCATAGTGCAGTAGAGGCCATGGGGTGCCCGTCCTAGGGCGTTCAAGGGAATAGTGCAGTAGAGGTCATGGGGTGTAGGTCCTAGGGTGTTCAAGGGAATAGTGCAGTAGAGGGCATGGGGTGCAGGTCCTGGGGCGTTCAATGGAATAGTGCAGTAGAGGGCATGGGGTGCAGGTCCTGCGGCGTTCAAGGGAATAGTGCAGTAGAGAGCATGGGGTGGGGGTCCTAGGGCATTCAAGTGAATAGTGCAGTAGAGGGCATGGGGAGCAGGTCCTAGGGTGTTCAAGGGAATAGTGCAGTAGAGGTCATGGGGTACAGGTCCTGGGCGTTCAAGGGAATAGTGCAGTAGAGGGCATGGGGTGCAGGCCCTGGGTCGTTCTAGAGAATAGCTTAGTAGAGGAAATGGGGTGCAGGCCTTGGGCGTTCAAGGGAATCGTGCAGTAGAGGGCATGAGGTACTAAGTCCTAGGGGATTCAAGGGAATAGTGCAGTAGAGGGCATGGAGTGCAGGTCCTAGGGCATTCAAGGGAATAGTGCAGTAGAGGGCATGAGGTTCAGGTCTTGGGGCATTCAAGGGAATAGTGCAGTAGAGTGCATGGGGTGCAGGTCCTAGGGCATTCAAGGGAATAGTGCAATAGAGGGCATGGGGTGCAGGTCCTAAGGCGTTCAAGGGAATAGTGCAGTAGAGGGCATGGGGTGCAGGTCCTAGGGCGTTCCTGGGAATAGTGCAGTAAAGAGCATGGGGTGCAGGTCCTAGAGCGTTCAAGGGAATAGTGCAGTAGAGGTTGTGGGGTGTAGGACCTAGGGAGTTCAAGGGAATAGTGCAGTAGAGGGCATGGGGTGCAGGTCCTAGGGCATTCAAGGCAATAGTGCAGAAGAGGTCTTGGGTGCAGGTCCTAGGGCATTCAAGGGAATAGTGCAGTAGAGGGCATGGGGTGCAGGTCCTAGGGCATTCAAGGGAATAGTGCAGTAGAGGTCTTGAGATGCAGGTCCTGGGGAGTTCAAGGGAATAGTGCAGTAGAGGTCTTGGGCTGCAGGTCCTAGGGCGTTCAAGGGAATAGTGCAGCAGAGTGAATGGGGTGCAGGTCCTATGGCGTTCAAGGGAATAGTGCAGCAGAGGGCATGGGGTGCAGGTACTAGGGCTTTCAAGTGAATAGTGCAGTAGAAGGCATGGGGTGCAGGCTCTGGGGCGTTCAAGGGAAAAGCGCAGTAGAGGGATTGGGTTGCATGCCCTGGGGCTTTCAAGGGAATAGTGCAGTAGAGGGCATGGGATGCAGGTCCTAGGGCATTCAAGGGAATAGTGCAGTAGAGGGCATGAGGTGCAGGTCTTGGAGCATTCAAGGGAATAGTGTAGTAGAGGGCATGGAGTGCAGGTCCTAGGGTGTTCAAGGGAATAGTACAGTAGAGGGCATGGGGTGCAGAACCTGGGGCGTTCAAGGGAATAGTGCAGTAGAGGGCATGGGGTGCATGTCCTAGGGGGTTCAAGGGAATAGTGCAGTAGAGGACATGGGGTGACGGTCCTAGGGCGTTCAAGTGAATAGTGCAGTGGAGGGCATGGGGTGCAGGTCCTAGGGCGTTCAAGGGAATAGTGCAGTAGAGGTCATGGGGTGCAGGTCCTAGGGCGTTCAATGGAATAGTGCAGTAGAGGGCATGGGGTGCAGGTCCTAGGGTGTTCAAGGGAATAGTGCAGTAAAGGTCATGGGGTGCAGGTCCTAGGGTGTTCAAGGGAATAGTGCAGAAGAGGGCATGGGGTGCAGGCCCTGGGGTGTTCAAGGGAATAGCGCAGTAGAGGGAATGGGGTGCAGGCCCAGGGACGTTCAAGGGAATAGTGCAGTAGAGGGCATGGGGTACTAAGTCCTAGGGCATTCAAGGGAATAATGCAGTAGAGGGCATGGAGTGCAGGTCCTAGGGTATTCAAGGGAATAGTGCAGTAGAGGGCATGAGGTGCATGTCTTGGGGCATTCAAGGGAATAGTGCAGTAGAGGGCATGGGGTGCAGGTCCTAGGGCATTCAAGGGAATAGTGCAGTAGAGGGCATGGGGTGCAGGTCCTAGGGCGTTCAAGGGAATAGTGCAGTAGAGGGCATGGGGTGCAGGTCCTAGGGCGTTCATGGGAATAGTGCAGTAGAGGGCATGGGGTGCAGGTCCTAGGGAGTTCAAGGGAATAGTGCAGTAGATGGCATGGGGTGCAGGTCCTAGGGCGTTCAAGGGAATAGTGCAGTAGAGGTCTTGGGGTGCAGGCCCTAGGGCGTTCAAGGGAATAGTGCAGTAGAGGGCATGAGGTGCAGGTCCTAGGGCATTCAAGGGAATAGTGCAGTAGAGGGCATGGAGTGCAGGTCCTAGGGCGTTCAAGGGAATAGTGCAGTAGAGGGCATGGGATGCAGGCCCTGGGGCGTTCAAGGGAATAGCGTAGTAGAGGGAATGGGGGGCAGGCCCTTGGGCCTTTAAGGGAATAGTGCAGTAGAGGGCATTGGGTGCAGGTCCTAGGGCGTTCAAGGGAATAGTGCAGTAGAGGTCATGGGGTGCAGGTCCTAGGGCGTTCAAGGGAATAGGGCAGTAGAGGTCATGGGGTGCAGGTCCTATGGCGTTCAAGGGAATAGTGTGTAGAGGTCGTGGGGTGCAGGTCCTAGGGCGTTCAAGGGAATAGTGCAGTAGAGGTCTTGGGGTTCAGGTCCTAGGGAGTTCAAGGGAATAATGCAGTAGAGGCATGGGGTGCAGGTCCTAGGGCTTTCAAGGGAATAGTGCAGTAGATGTCATGAGGTGCAGGTCCTAGGGCTTTCAAGGGAATAGTGCAGTAGAGGGCATGGGGTGCAGGTCCTGAGGCGTTCAAGGGAATAGTACAGTAGAGGTCTTGGGGTGCAGGTCATGGGGCGTTCAAGGGAATAGTACAGTAGAGGGCATGGGGTGCAGAACCTGGGGCGTTCAAGGGAATAGTGCAGTAGAGGGCATGGGGTGCATGTCCTGGGGCGTTCAAGGGAATAGAGCAGTAGAGGGCATGTGGTGCAGGTCCTGGGGCGTTCAAGGCAATATTGCAGTATAGGGCATGGGGTGCAGGTCCTGGGGCGTTCAAGGGAATAGTGCAGTAGAGGGCATGGGGTGCACATCATAGGGCGTTCAAAGGAATAGTGCAGTAGAGGGCATGGGGTGCAGGTCCTAGGGCGTTCAAAGGAATAGTGCAGTAGAGGTCATGGGGTGCCGGTCCTAGGGCGTTCAAGGGAATAGTGCAGTAGAGGTCATGGGGTGTAGCTCCTAGGGCATTCAAGGGAATAGTGCAGTAGAGGGCATGGGGTGCAGGTCCTGGGGCGTTCAAGGGAATAGTGCAGTAGAGGGCATGGGGTGCAGGTCCTGGGGCGTTCAAGGGAATAGTGCAGTAGAGGGCATGAGGTACTAAGTCCTAGGGCATTCAAGGGAATAGTGCAGTAAGGGCATGGAGTGCAGGTCCTAGGGCATTCAAGGGAATAGTGCAGTAGAGGGCATGAGGTTCAGGTCTTGGGGCATTCAAGGGAATAGTGCAGTAGAGGGCATGGGGTGCAGGTCCTAGGGCATTCAAGAGAATAGTGCAGTAGAGGGCATGGGGTGCAGGTCCTAAGGCGTTCAAGGGAATATTGCAGTAGAGGGCATGGGGTGCAGGTCCTAGGGCGTTCAAGGGAATAGTGCAGTAGAGGGCATGGGGTGCAGGTCCTAGGGCGTTCAAGGAAATAGTGCAGTAGAGGTCATGGGGTGCAGGACCTAGGGAGTTCAAGGGAATAGTGCAGTAGAGGGCATAGGGTGCAGGTCCTAGGGCATTCAAGGGAATAGTGCAGTAGAGGTCTTGGGTGCAGGTCCTATGGCGTTCAAGGGACTAGTGCAGTAGAGGGCATGGGGTGCAGGTCCTAGGGCATTCAAGGGAATAGTGCAGTAGAGGTCTTGAGATGCAGGTCATAGGGAGTTCAGGGGAATAGTGCAGTAGAGGGCATGGAGTACAGGTCCTAGGGTATTCAAGGGAATAGTGCAGTAGAGGGCATGAGGTGCAGGTCTTGGGGCATTCAAGGGAATAGTGCAGTAGAGGGCATGGGGTGCAGGTCCTAGGGAATTCAAGGGAATAGTGCAGTAGAGGGCATGGGGTGCAGGTCCTAGGGCGTTCAAGGGAATAGTGCAGTAAAGGGCATGGGGTGCAGGTCCTAGGGCGTTCATGGGAATAGTGCAGTAGAGGGCATGGGGTGCATGTCCTGGGGCGTTCAAGGGAATAGAGCAGTAGAGGGCATGGGGTGCAGGTCCTGAGGCGTTCAAGGGAATAATGCAGTAGAGGGCATGGGGTGCAGGTCATGGGGCATTCAAGGGAATAGTACAGTAGAGGGCATGGGGTGCAGGTCCTAGGGCGTTCAATCAAATAGTGCAGTAGAGGGCATGGGATGCAGAACCTGGGGAGTTCAAGGGAATAGTGCAGTAGAGGGCATGGGGTGCATGTCCTGGGGAGTTCAAGGGAATAGTGCAGTAGAGGGCATGGGGTGCAGGTACTGGGGCGTTCAAGGGAATATTGCAGTATAAGGCATGGGGTGCAGGTCCTGGGGCGTTCAAGGGAATAGTGCAGTAGAGGGCATGGGGTGCAGGTCATAGGGCATTCAAGGGAATAGTGCAGTAGAGGGCATGGGGTGCAGGTCCTGGGGCATTCAAAGGAATAGTGCAGTAGAGGTCATGGGGTGGAGGTCCTAGGGCGTTCAATGGGATAGTGCAGTAGAGGCCATGGGGTGCCGGTCCTAGGATGTTCAAGGGAATAGTGCAGTAGAGGTCATGGGGTGTAGGTCCTAGGGCATTCAAGGGAATAGTGCAGTAGAGGGCATGGGGTGCAGGTCCTGGGGCGTTCAATGGAATAGTGCAGTAGAAGGCATGGGGTGCAGGTCCTGGGGCGTTCAAGGGAATAGTGCAGTAGAGAGCATGGGGTGGGGGTCCTAGGGCATTCAAGTGAATAGTGCAGTAGAGGCCATGGGGAGCAGGTCCTAGGGTGTTCAAGGGAATAGTGCAGTAGAGGTCATGGGGTACAGGTCCTAGGGCGTTCAATGGAATAGTGCAGTAGAGGGCATGCGGTGCAGTTCCTAGGGTGTTCAAGGGTATAGTGCAGTAGAGGTCATGGGGTGCAGGTCCTATGGCTTTCAAGGGAAAAGTGCAGTAGAGGGCATGGGGTGCAGGTCCTGGGGCGTTCAAGGGAATAGTGCAGTAGAGGGCATGGGGTGCAGGCCCTGGGGCGTTCTAGAGAATAGCTTAGTAGAGGGAATGGGTTGCAGGCCTTGGGCGTTCAAGGGAATCGTGCAGTAGAGGGCATGAGGTACTAAGTCCTAGGGCATTCAAGGGAATAGTGCAGTAGAGGGCATGGAGTGCAGGTCCTAGGGCATTCAAGGTAATAGTGCAGTAGAGGGCATGGGGTGCAGGTCCTAGGGCATTCAAAGGAATAGTGCAGTAGAGGGCATGGGGTGCAGGTCCTAAGGCGTTCAAGGGAATATTGCAGTAGAGGGCATGGGGTGCAGGTCCTAGGGTGTTCCTGGGAATAGTGCAGTAAAGGGCATGGGGTGCAGGTCCTAGGGCGTTCAAAGGAATAGTGCAGTAGAGGTTGTGGGGTGCAGGACCTAGGGAGTTCAAGGGAATAGTGCAGTAGAGGGCATGGGGTGCAGGTCCTAGGGCATTCAAGGGAATAGTGCAGTAGAGGTCTTGGGTGCAGGTCCTAGGGCGTTCAAGGGAATAGTGCAGTAGAGGGCATGGGGTGCAAGTCCTAGGGCATTCAAGGGAATAGTGCAGCAGAGGTCTTGAGATGCAGGTCATAGGGAGTTCAAGAGAATAGTGCAGTAGAGGCCTTGGCGTGCAGGTCCTAGGGCGTTCAAGGGAATAGTGCAGTGGAGGTCAAGGGGTGCAGGTCCTAGGGCGTACAAGGGAATAGTGCAGTAGAGGTCTTGGGTGCCGGTCCTAGGATATTCAATGGAATAGTGAAGTAGAGGTCTTGGGGTGCAGGTCCTAGGGCATTCAAGGGAGGAGTGCAGTAAAGGGCATGGGTGCAGGTCCTAGGGCATTCAAGGGAATAGTGCAGTAGAGGGCATGAGGTACTAAGTCCTAGGGGATTCAAGGGAATAGGGCAGTAGAGGGCATGGAGTGCAGGTCCTAGGGCATTCAAGGGAATAGTGCAGTAGAGGGCATGAGGTTCAGGTCTTGGGGCATTCAAGGGAATAGTGCAGTAGAGGGCATGGGGTGCAGGTCCTAGGGCATTCAAGGGAATAGTGCAATAGAGGGCATGGGGTGCAGGTCCTAAGGCGTTCAAGGGAATAGTGCAGTAGAGGGCATGGGGTGCAGGTCCTAGGGCGTTCCTGGGAATAGTGCAGTAAAGGGCATGGGGTGCAGGTCCTAGAGCGTTCAAGGGAATAGTGCAGTAGAGGTTGTGGGGTGTAGGACCTAGGGAGTTCAAGGGAATAGTGCAGTAGAGGGCATGGGGTGCAGGTCCTAGGGCATTCAAGGCAATAGTGCAGAAGAGGTCTTGGGTGCAGGTCCTAGGGCATTCAAGGGAATAGTGCAGTAGAGGGCATGGGGTGCAGGTCCTAGGGCATTCAAGGGAATAGTGTAGTAGAGGTCTTGAGATGCAGGTCCTGGGGAGTTCAAGGGAATAGTGCAGTAGAGGTCTTGGGCTGCAGGTCCTAGGGCGTTCAAGGGAATAGTGCAGCAGAGTGAATGGGGTGCAGGTCCTAGGGCGTTCAAGGGAATAGTGCAGCAGAGGGCATGGGGTGCAGGTACTAGGGCTTTCAAGTGAATAGTGCAGTAGAAGGCATGGGGTGCAGGCTCTGGGGCGTTCAAGGGAAAAGCGCAGTAGAGGGATTGGGTTGCATGCCCTGGGGCTTTCAAGGGAATAGTGCAGTAGAGGGCATGGGATGCAGGTCCTAGGGCATTCAAGGGAATAGTGCAGTAGAGGGCATGAGGTGCAGGTCTTGGAGCATTCAAGGGAATAGTGTAGTAGAGGGCATGGGGTGCAGGTCCTAGGGTGTTCAAGGGAATAGTACAGTAGAGGGCATGGGGTGCAGAACCTGGGGCGTTCAAGGGAATAGTGCAGTAGAGGGCATGGGGTGCATGTCCTAGGGGGTTCAAGGGAATAGTGCAGTAGAGGGCATGGGGTGACGGTCCTAGGGCGTTCAAGTGAATAGTGCAGTGGAGGGCATGGGGTGCAGGTCCTAGGGCGTTCAAGGGAATAGTGCAGTAGAGGTCATGGGGTGCAGGTCCTAGGGCGTTCAATGGAATAGTGCAGTAGAGGGCATGGGGTGCAGGTCCTAGGGTGTTCAAGGGAATAGTGCAGTAAAGGTCATGGGGTGCAGGTCCTAGGGTGTTCAAGGGAATAGTGCAGTAGAGGGCATGGGGTGCAGGCCCTGGGGTGTTCAAGGGAATAGCGCAGTAGAGGGAATGGGGTGCAGGCCCAGGGGCGTTCAAGGGAATAGTGCAGTAGAGGGCATGGGGTACTAAGTCCTAGGGCATTCAAGGGAATAGTGCAGTAGAGGGCATGGAGTGCAGGTCCTAGGGTATTCAAGGGAATAGTGCAGTAGAGGGCATGAGGTGCATGTCTTGGGGCATTCAAGGGAATAGTGCAGTAGAGGGCATGGGGTGCAGGTCCTAGGGCATTCAAGGGAATAGTGCAGTAGAGGGCATGGGGTGCAGGTCCTAGGGCGTTCAAGGGAATAGTGCAGTAGAGGGCATGGGGTGCAGGTCCTAGGGCGTTCATGGGAATAGTGCAGTAGAGGGCATGGGGTGCAGGTCCTAGGGAGTTCAAGGGAATAGTGCAGTAGAGGGCATGGGGTGCAGGTCCTAGGGCGTTCAAGGGAATAGTGCAGTAGAGGTCTTGGGGTGCAGGCCCTAGGGCGTTCAAGGGAATAGTGCAGTAGAGGGCATGAGGTGCAGGTCCTAGGGCATTCAAGGGAATAGTGCAGTAGAGGGCATGGAGTGCAGGTCCTAGGGCGTTCAAGGGAATAGTGCAGTAGAGGGCATGGGATGCAGGCCCTGGGGCGTTCAAGGGAATAGCGTAGTAGAGGGAATGGGGGGCAGGCCCTTGGGCCTTTAAGGGAATAGTGCAGTAGAGGGCATTGGGTGCAGGTCCTAGGGCGTTCAAGGGAATAGTGCAGTAGAGGTCATGGGGTGCAGGTCCTAGGGCGTTCAAGGGAATAGGGCAGTAGAGGTCATGGGGTGCATGTCCTATGGCGTTCAAGGGAATAGTGTGTAGAGGTCGTGGGGTGCAGGTCCTAGGGCGTTCAAGGGAATAATGCAGTAGAGGCATGGGGTGCAGGTCCTAGGGCTTTCAAGGGAATAGTGCAGTAGAGGTCATGAGGTGCAGGTCCTAGGGCTTTCAAGGGAATAGTGCAGTAGAGGGCATGGGGTGCAGGTCCTGAGGCGTTCAAGGGAATAGTACAGTAGAGGTCTTGGGGTGCAGGTCATGGGGCGTTCAAGGGAATAGTACAGTAGAGGGCATGGGGTGCAGAACCTGGGGCGTTCAAGGGAATAGTGCAGTAGAGGGCATGGGGTGCATGTCCTGGGGCGTTCAAGGGAATAGAGCAGTAGAGGGCATGTGGCGCAGGTCCTGGGGCGTTCAAGGCAATATTGCAGTATAGGGCATGGGGTGCAGGTCCTGGGGCGTTCAAGGGAATAGTGCAGTAGATGGCATGGGGTGCACATCATAGGGTGTTCAAAGGAATAGTGCAGTAGAGGGCATGGGGTGCAGGTCCTAGGGCGTTCAAAGGAATAGTGCAGTAGAGGTCATGGGTTGCAGGTCCTAGGGCGTTCAATGGGATAGTGCAGTAGAGGGCATGGGGTGCCGGTCCTAGGGCGTTCAAGGGAATAGTGCAGTAGAGGTCATGGGGTGTAGCTCCTAGGGCGTTCAAGGGAATAGTGCAGTAGAGGGCATGGGGTGCAGGTCCTGGGGCGTTCAAGGGAATAGTGCAGTAGAGGGCATGGGGTGCAGGTCCTGGGGCGTTCAAGGGAATAGTGCAGTAGAGGGCATGAGGTACTAAGTCCTAGGGCATTCAAGGGAATAGTGCAGTAAGGGCATGGAGTGCAGGTCCTAGGGCATTCAAGGGAATAGTGCAGTAGAGGGCATGAGGTTCAGGTCTTGGGGCATTCAAGGGAATAGTGCAGTAGAGGGCATGGGGTGCAGGTCCTAGGGCATTCAAGGGAATAGTGCAGTAGAGGGCATGGGGTGCAGGTCCTAAGGCGTTCAAGGGAATATTGCAGTAGAGGGCATGGGGTGCAGGTCCTAGGGCGTTCAAGGGAATAGTGCAGTAGAGGGCATGGGGTGCAGGTCCTAGGGCGTTCAAGGAAATAGTGCAGTAGAGGTCATGGGGTGCAGGACCTAGGGAGTTCAAGGGAATAGTGCAGTAGAGGGCATAGGGTGCAGGTCCTAGGGCATTCAAGGGAATAGTGCAGTAGAGGTCTTGGGTGCAGGTCCTATGGCGTTCAAGGGACTAGTGCAGTAGAGGGCATGGGGTGCAGGTCCTAGGGCATTCAAGGGAATAGTGCAGTAGAGGTCTTGAGATGCAGGTCATAGGGAGTTCAAGGGAATAGTGCAGTAGAGGGCATGGAGTACAGGTCCTAGGGTATTCAAGGGAATAGTGCAGTAGAGGGCATGAGGTGCAGGTCTTGGGGCATTCAAGGGAATAGTGCAGTAGAGGGCATGGGGTGCAGGTCCTAGGGAATTCAAGGGAATAGTGCAGTAGAGGGCATGGGGTGCAGGTCCTAGGGCGTTCAAGGGAATAGTGCAGTAGAGGGCATGGGGTGCAGGTCCTAGGGCGTTCATGGGAATAGTGCAGTAGAGGGCATGGGGTGCATGTCCTGGGGCGTTCAAGGGAATAGAGCAGTAGAGGGCATGGGGTGCAGGTCCTGAGGCGTTCAAGGGAATAATGCAGTAGAGGGCATGGGGTGCAGGTCATGGGGCATTCAAGGGAATAGTACAGTAGAGGGCATGGGGTGCAGGTCCTAGGGCGTTCAATCAAATAGTGCAGTAGAGGGCATGGGATGCAGAACCTGGGGAGTTCAAGGGAATAGTGCAGTAGAGGGCATGGGGTGCATGTCCTGGGGAGTTCAAGGGAATAGTGCAGTAGAGGGCATGGGGTGCAGGTACTGGGGCGTTCAAGGGAATATTGCAGTATAAGGCATGGGGTGCAGGTCCTGGGGCGTTCAAGGGAATAGTGCAGTAGAGGGCATGGGGTGCAGGTCATAGGGCATTCAAGGGAATAGTGCAGTAGAGGGCATGGGGTGCAGGTCCTAGGGCGTTCAAAGGAATAGTGCAGTAGAGGTCATGGGGTGGAGGTCCTAGGGCGTTCAATGGGATAGTGCAGTAGAGGCCATGGGGTGCCGGTCCTAGGGTGTTCAAGGGAATAGTGCAGTAGAGGTCATGGGGTGTAGGTCCTAGGGCATTCAAGGGAATAGTGCAGTAGAGGGCATGGGGTGCAGGTCCTGGGGCGTTCAATGGAATAGTGCAGTAGAGGGCATGGGGTGCAGGTCCTGGGGCGTTCAAGGGAATAGTGCAGTAGAGAGCATGGGGTGGGGGTCCTAGGGCATTCAAGTGAATAGTGCAGTAGAGGGCATGGGGAGCAGGTCCTAGGTGTTCAAGGGAATAGTGCAGTAGAGGTCATGGGGTACAGGTCCTAGGGCGTTCAATGGAATAGTGCAGTAGAGGGCATGCGGTGCAGTTCCTAGGGTGTTCAAGGGTATAGTGCAGTAGAGGTCATGGGGTGCAGGTCCTATGGCTTTCAAGGGAAAAGTGCAGTAGAGGGCATGGGGTGCAGGTCCTGGGGCGTTCAAGGGAATAGTGCAGTAGAGGGCATGGGGTGCAGGCCCTGGGGTGTTCTAGAGAATAGCTTAGTAGAGGGAATGGGTTGCAGGCCTTGGGCGTTCAAGGGAATATTGCAGTAGAGGGCATGGGGTGCAGGCCCTAGGGTGTTCCTGGGAATAGTGCAGTAAAGGGCATGGGGTGCAGGTCCTAGGGCGTTCAAAGGAATAGTGCAGTAGAGGTTGTGGGATGCAGGACCTAGGGAGTTCAAGGGAATAGTGCAGTAGAGGGCATGGGGTGCAGGTCCTAGGGCATTCAAGGGAATAGTGCAGTAGAGGTCTTGGGTGCAGGTCCTAGGGCGTTCAAGGGAATAGTGCAGTAGAGGGCATGGGGTGCAAGTCCTAGGGCATTCAAGGGAATAGTGCAGCAGAGGTCTTGAGATGCAGGTCATAGGGAGTTCAAGAGAATAGTGCAGTAGAGGTCTTGGCGTGCAGGTCCTAGGGCGTTCAAGGGAATAGTGCAGTGGAGGTCAAGGGGTGCAGGTCCTAGGGCGTACAAGGGAATAGTGCAGTAGAGGGCATGGGGTGCAGGTCCTGGGGCGTTCAAGGGAATAGTGCAGTAGAGGGCATGGGGTGCAGGTCCTAGGGCGTTCAAGGAAATAGTGCAGTGGAGGTCATGGGGTGCAGGTCCTAGCGCGTTCAATGGAATAGTGCAGCAGAGGTCATGGGGTGCAGGTCCTAGGGCGTTCAAGCGAATAGTGCAGTGGAGGTAATGGGGTGAAGGTCCTCAGGCGTTCAAGGGAATACTGCAGTAGAGGTCTTGGGTGCCGGTCCTAGGGTATTCAACGGAATAGTGCTGTAGAGGTCTTAGGGTGCAGGTCCTGGGGCATTCAAGGGAATAGTGCAGTAGAGGTCTTGGGTGCCGGTCCTAGGGTATTCAAGGGAATAGTGCAGTAGAGGTCTTGGGGTGCAGGTCCTAAGGTGTTCAAGGGAATAGTGCAGTTGAGGGCATGGGGTGCAGGTCCTAGGGCATTCAAGGGAACAGTGCAGTAGAGGGCATGGAGTGCAGGCCCTAGGGCGTTCAGGGAATAGTGCAGTAGAGAGCATGGGGTGCAGGTCCTAGGGTGTTCAAGGAAATAGTGCAGCAGAGGGCAAGGGGTGCAGATCCTAGGGTGTTCAAGGGAATAGTGCAGTAGAGGGCATGGGGTGCAGGTCCTAGGGCGTTCAAGGGAATATTGCAGTAGAGGGCATGGGGTGCAGGTCTTGGGGCGTTCAACGGAATAGTGCTGTAGAGGGTGTGGGGTGCACATCCTGGGGCGTTCAAGGGAATAGTGCAGTAGAGGACATGGGGTGCAGGTCCTAGGGCGTTCAAGAGAATACTGCAGTAGAGGTCTTGGGTGCCGGTCCTAGGGTATTCAACGGAATAGTGCTGTAGAGGTCTTGGGGTGCAGGTCCTGGGGCATTCAAGGGAATAGTGCAGTAGAGGTCTTGGGTGCCGGTCCTAGGGTATTCAAGGGAATAGTGCAGTAGAGGTCTTGGGGTGCAGGTCCTAAGGTGTTCAAGGGAATAGTGCAGTTGAGGGCATGGGGTGCAGGTCCTAGGGCATTCAAGGGAACAGTGCAGTAGAGGGGATGGAGTGCAGGCCCTAGGGCGTTCAGGGAATAGTGCAGTAGAGGGCATGGGGTGCAGGTCCTAGGGCGTTCAAGGGAATAGTGCAGCAGAGGGCAAAGGGTGCAGATCCTAGGGTGTTCAAGGGAATAGTGCAGTAGAGGGCATGGGGTGCAAGTCCTAGGGCGTTCAAGGGAATATTGCAGTAGAGGGCATGGGGTGCAGGTCCTGAGGTGTTCAAGGGAATAGTGCAGTAGAGGTCATGGGATGCAGGTCCTAGGGCGTTCAAGGGAATAGTGCAGTAGAGGTCTTGAGATGCAGGTCATAGGGAGTTCAAGGGAATAGTGCAGTAGAGGTCTTGAGATGCAGGTCATAGGGAGTTCAAGGGAATAGTGCAGTAGAGATCTTGGGGTTCAGGTCCTAGGGAGTTCAAGGGAATAATGCAGTAGAGGGCATGGGGTGCAGGTCCTAGGGCGTTCAAGGGAATAGTGCAGTAGAGGTCTTGGGGTGCAGGTCCTAGGGCGTTCAAGGGAATAGTGAAGTAGAGGTCTTGGGGTTCAAGTCCTAGGGAGTTCAAGGGAATAATGCAGTAGAGGGCATGGGGTGCAGGTCATGGGGCATTCAAGGGAATAGTGCAGTAGAGGTCTTGAGATGCAGGTCATAGGGAGTTCAAGGGAATAGTGCAGTAGAGGTCTTGAGATGCAGGTCATAGAGAGTTCAAGGGAATAGTGCAGTAGAGGTCTTGGGGTTCAGGTCCTAGGGAGTTCAAGGGAATAATGCAGTAGAGGGCATGGGGTGCAGGTCCTAGGGCGTTCAAGGGAATAGTGCAGTAAAGGGCATGGGGTGCACGTCCTAGGGCGTTCAAGGGAATAGTGCAGTAGAGGTCTTGGGGTGCAGGTCCTAGGGCGTTCAAGGGAATAGTGAAGTAGAGGTCTTGGGGTTCAAGTCCTAGGGAGTTCAAGGGAATAATGCAGTAGAGGGCATGGGGTGCAGGTCATGGGGCATTCAAGGGAATAGTGCAGTAGAGGGCATGGGGTGCAGGTCCTAGGGCGTTCAAAGGAATAGTGCAGTAGAGGTCATGGGGTGCAGGTCCTAGGGCGTTCAATGGGATAGTGCAGTAGAGGCCATGGGGTGCCGGTCCTAGGGCGTTCAAGGGAATAGTGCAGTAGAGGTCATGGGGTGTAGGTCCTAGGGTGTTCAAGGGAATAGTGCAGTAGAGGGCATGGGGTGCAGGTCCTGGGGCGTTCAATGGAATAGTCCAGTAGAGGGCATGGGGTGCAGGTCTTGCGGCGTTCAAGGGAATAGTGCAGTAGAGAGCATGGGGTGGGGGTCCTAGGGCATTCAAGTGAATAGTGCAGTAGAGGGCATGGGGAGCAGGTCCTAGGGTGTTCAAGGGAATAGTGCAGTAGAGGTCATGGGGTACAGGTCCTCGGGCGTTCAAGGGAATACTGCAGTAGAGGTCTTGGGTGCCGGTCCTAGGGTATTCAACAGAATAGTGCTGTAGAGGTCTTGGGGTGCAGGTCCTGGGGCATTCAAGGGAATAGTGCAGTAGAGGTCTTGGGTGCCGGTCCTAGGGTATTCAAGGGAATAGTGCAGTAGAGGTCTTGGGGTGCAGGTCCTAAGGTGTTCAAGGGAATAGTGCAGTTGAGGGCATGGGGTGCAGGTCCTAGGGCATTCAAGGGAACAGTGCAGTAGAGGGCATGGAGTGCAGGCCCTAGGGCGTTCAGGGAATAGTGCAGTAGAGGGCATGGGGTGCAGGTCCTAGGGCGTTCAAGGGAATAGTGCAGCAGAGGGTAAGGGGTGCAGATCCTAGGGTGTTCAAGGAAATAGTGCAGTAGAGGGCATGGGGTGCAGGTCCTAGGGCGTTCAAGGGAATATTGCAGTAGAGGGCATGGGGTGCAGGTCCTGAGGCGTTCAAGGGAATAGTGCAGTAGAGGTCATGGGGTGCAGGTCCTAGGGCGTTCAAGGGAATAGTGCAGTAGAGGTCTTGAGAGGCAGGTCATAGGGAGTTCAAGGGAATAGTGCAGTAGAGGTCTTGAGATGCAGGTCATAGGGAGTTCAAGGGAATAGTGCAGTAGAGGTCTTTGGGGTTCAGGTCCTAGGGAGTTCAAGGGAATAATGCAGTAGAGGGCATGGGGTGCAGGTCCTAGGGCGTTCAAGGGAATAGTGCAGTAGAGGTCTTGGGGTGCAGGTCCTAGGGCCTTCAAGGGAATAGTGAAGTAGAGGTCTTGGGGTTCAGGTACTAGGGAGTTCAAGGGAATAATGCAGTAGAGGGCATGGGGTGCAGGTCATGGGGCATTCAAGGGAATAGTACAGTAGAGGGCATGGGGTGCAGAACCTGGGGCTTTCAAGGGAATAGTGCAGTAGAGGGCATGGGGTGCAGGTCCTAGGGCGTTCGATCAAATAGTGCAGTAGAGGGCATGGGGTGCAGAACCTGGGGAGTTCAAGGGAATAGTGCAGTAGAGGGCATGGGGTGCATGTCCTGGGGAGTTCAAGGGAATAGTGCAGTAGAGGGCATGGGGTGCAGGTCCTAGGGCGTTCAAAGGAATAGTGCAGTAGAGGTCATGGGGTGCAGGTCCTAGGGCGTTCAATGGGATAGTGCAGTAGAGGCCATGGGGTGCCGGTCCTAGGGCGTTCAAGGGAATAGTGCAGTAGAGGTCATGGGGTGTAGGTCCTAGGGTGTTCAAGGGAATAGTGCAGTAGAGGGCATGGGGTGCAGGTCCTGGGGCGTTCAATGGAATAGTGCAGTAGAGGGCATGGGGTGCAGGTCCTGCGGCGTTCAAGGGAATAGTGCAGTAGAGAGCATGGGGTGGGGGTCCTAGGGCATTCAAGGGAATAGTGCAGTAGAGGTCATGGGGTACAGGTCCTAGGGCGTTCAATGGAATAGTGCAGTAGAGGGCATGCGGTGCAGTCCCTAGGGTGTTCAAGGGAATAGTAGAGGTCATGGGATGCAGGTCCTATGGCTTTCAAGGGAAAAGTGCAGTAGAGGGCATGGGGTGCAGGTCCTGGGGCGTTCAAGGGAATAGTGCAGTAGAGGGCATGGGGTGCAGGCCCTGGGTTGTTCTAGAGAATAGCTTAGTAGAGGAAATGGGGTGCAGGCCTTGGGCGTTCAAGGGAATCGTGCAGTAGAGGGCATGAGGTACTAAGTCCTAGGGGATTCAAGGGAATAGTGCAGTAGAGGGCATGGAGTGCAGGTCCTAGGGCATTCAAGGGAATAGTGCAGTAGAGGGCATGAGGTTCAGGTCTTGGGGCATTCAAGGGAATAGTGCAGTAGAGGGCATGGGGTGCAGGTCCTAGGGCATTCAAGGGAATAGTGCAATAGAGGGCATGGGGTGCAGGTCCTAAGGCGTTCAAGGGAATATTGCAGTAGAGGGCATGGGGTGCAGGTCCTAGGGCGTTCCTGGGAATAGTGCAGTAAAGGGCATGGGGTGCAGGTCCTAGAGCGTTCAAGGGAATAGTGCAGTAGAGGTTGTGGGGTGCAGGACCTAGGGAGTTCAAGGGAATAGTGCAGTAGAGGGCATGGGGTGCAGGTCCTAGGGCATTCAAGGCAATAGTGCAGAAGAGGTCTTGGGTGCAGGTCCTAGGGCGTTCAAGGGAATAGTGCAGCAGAGGGCATGGGGTGCAGGTACTAGGGCTTTCAAGTGAATAGTGCAGTAGAAGGCATGGGGTGCAGGCTCTGGGGCGTTCAAGGGAAAAGCGCAGTAGAGGGATTGGGTTGCATGCCCTGGGGCTTTCAAGGGAATAGTGCAGTAGAGGGCATGGGATGCAGGTCCTAGGGCATTCAAGGGAATAGTGCAGTAGAGGGCATGAGGTGCAGGTCTTGGAGCATTCAAGGGAATAGTGAAGTAGAGGGAATGGGGTGCAGGTCCTAGGGTGTTCAAGGGAATAGTACAGTAGAGGGCATGGGGTGCAGAACCTGGGGCGTTCAAGGGAATAGTGCAGTAGAGGGCATGGGGTGCATGTCCTAGGGGGTTCAAGGGAATAGTGCAGTAGAGGGCATGCGGTGATGGTCCTAGGGCGTTCAAGTGAATAGTGCAGTAGAGGTCATGGGGTGCAGGTCCTAGGGTGTTCAATGGAATAGTGCAGTAGAGGGCATGGGGTGCAGGTCCTAGGGTGTTCAAGGGAATAGTGCAGTAAAGGTCATGGGGTGCAGGTCCTAGGGTGTTCAAGGGAATAGTGCAGTAGAGGGCATGGGGTGCAGGCCCTGGGGTGTTCAAGGGAATAGCGCAGTAGAGGGAATGGGGTGCAGGCCCAGGGGCGTTCAAGGGAATAGTGCAGTAGAGGGCATGGGGTACTAAGTCCTAGGGCATTCAAGGGAATAGTGCAGTAGAGGGCATGGAGTGCAGGTCCTAGGGTATTCAAGGGAATAGTGCAGTAGAGGGCATGAGGTGCATGTCTTGGGGCATTCAAGGGAATAGTGCAGTAGAGGGCATGGGGTGCAGGTCCTAGGGCATTCAAGGGAATAGTGCAGTAGAGGGCATGGGGTGCAGGTCCTAGGGCGTTCAAGGGAATAGTGCAGTAGAGGGCATGGGGTGCAGGTCCTAGGGCGTTCATGGGAATAGTGCAGTAGAGGGCATGGGGTGCAGGTCCTAGGGAGTTCAAGGGAATAGTGCAGTAGAGGGCATGGGGTGCAGGTCCTAGGGCGTTCAAGGGAATAGTGCAGTAGAGGTCTTGGGGTGCAGGCCCTAGGGCGTTCAAGGGAATAGTGCAGTAGAGGGCATGAGGTGCAGGTCCTAGGGCATTCAAGGGAATAGTGCAGTAGAGGGCATGGAGTGCAGGTCCTAGGGCGTTCAAGGGAATAGTGCAGTAGAGGGCATGGGATGCAGGCCCTGGGGCGTTCAAGGGAATAGCGTAGTAGAGGGAATGGGGGGCAGGCCCTTGGGCCTTCAAGGGAATAGTGCAGTAGAGGGCATTGGGTGCAGGTCCTAGGGCGTTCAAGGGAATAGTGCAGTAGAGGTCATGGGGTGCAGGTCCTAGGGCGTTCAAGGGAATAGGGCAGTGGAGGTCATGGGGTGCAGGTCCTATGGCGTTCAAGGGAATAGTGTGTAGAGGTCGTGGGGTGCAGGTCCTAGGGCGTTCAAGGGAATAGTGCAGTAGAGGTCTTGGGGTTCAGGTCCTAGGGAGTTCAAGGGAATAATGCAGTAGAGGCATGGGGTGCAGGTCCTAGGGCGTTCAAGGGAATAGTGCAGTAGAGGTCATGAGGTGCAGGTCCTAGGGCTTTCAAGGGAATAGTGCAGTAGAGGGCATGGGGTGCAGGTCCTGAGGCGTTCAAGGGAATAGTACAGTAGAGGTCTTGGGGTGCAGGTCATGGGGCGTTCAAGGGAATAGTACAGTAGAGGGCATGGGGTGCAGAACCTGGGGCGTTCAAGGGAATAGTGCAGTAGAGGGCATGGGGTGCATGTCCTGGGGCGTTCAAGGGAATAGAGCAGTAGAGGGCATGTGGTGCAGGTCCTGGGGCGTTCAAGGCAATATTGCAGTATAGGGCATGGGGTGCAGGTCCTGGGGCGTTCAAGGGAATAGTGCAGTAGAGGGCATGGGGTGCACATCATAGGGCGTTCAAAGGAATAGTGCAGTAGAGGGCATGGGGTGCAGGTCTTAGGGCGTTCAAAGGAATAGTGCAGTAGAGGTCATGGGTTGCAGGTCCTAGGGCGTTCAATGGGATAGTGCAGTAGAGGGCATGGGGTGCCGGTCCTAGGGCGTTCAAGGGAATAGTGCAGTAGAGGTCATGGGGTGTAGCTCCTAGGGCGTTCAAGGGAATAGTGCAGTAGAGGGCATGGGGCGCAGGTCCTGGGGCGTTCAAGGGAATAGTGCAGTAGAGGGCATGGGGTGCAGGTCCTGGGGCGTTCAAGGGAATAGTGCAGTAGAGGGCATGAGGTTCAGGTCTTGGTGCATTCAAGGGAATAGTGCAGTAGAGGGCATGGGGTGCAGGTCCTAGGGCATTCAAGGGAATAGTGCAGTAGAGGGCATGGGGTGCAGGTCCTAAGGCGTTCAAGGGAATATTGCAGTAGAGGGCATGGGGTGCAGGTCCTAGGGCGTTCAAGGGAATAGTGCAGTAGAGGGCATGGGGTGCAGGTCCTAGGGCGTTCAAGGAAATAGTGCAGTAGAGGTCATGGGGTGCAGGACCTAGGGAGTTCAAGGGAATAGTGCAGTAGAGGGCATGGGGTGCAGGTCCTAGGGCATTCAAGGGAATAGTGCAGTAGAGGTCTTGGGTGCAGGTCCTATGGCGTTCAAGGGACTAGTGCAGTAGAGGGCATGGGGTGCAGGTCCTAGGGCATTCAAGGGAATAGTGCAGTAGAGGTCTTGAGATGCAGGTCATAGGGAGTTCAAGGGAATAGTGCAGTAGAGGGCATGGAGTACAGGTCCTAGGGTATTCAAGGGAATAGTGCAGTAGAGGGCATGAGGTGCAGGTCTTGGGGCATTCAAGGGAATAGTGCAGTAGAGGGCATGGGGTGCAGGTCCTAGGGAATTCAAGGGAATAGTGCAGTAGAGGGCATGGGGTGCAGGTCCTAGGGCGTTCAAGGGAATAGTGCAGTAGAGGGCATGGGGTGCAGGTCCTAGGGCGTTCATGGGAATAGTGCAGTAGAGGGAATGTGGTGCATGTCCTGGGGCGTTCAAGGGAATAGAGCAGTAGAGGGCATGGGGTGCAGGTCCTGGGGCGTTCAAGGGAATAATGCAGTAGAGGGCATGGGGTGCAGGTCATGGGGCATTCAAGGGAATAGTACAGTAGAGGGCATGGGGTGCAGAACCTGGGGCTTTCAAGGGAATAGTGCAGTAGAGGGCATGGGGTGCAGGTCCTAGGGCGTTCAATCAAATAGTGCAGTAGAGGGCATGGTGTGCAGAACCTGGGGGGTTCAAGGGAATAGTGCAGTAGAGGGCATGGGGTGCATGTCCTGGGGAGTTCAAGGGAATAGTGCAGTAGAGGGCATGGGGTGCAGGTACTGGGGCGTTCAAGGGAATATTGCAGTATAAGGCATGGGGTGCAGGTCCTGGGGCGTTCAAGGGAATAGTGCAGTAGAGGGCATGGGGTGCAGGTCATAGGGCATTCAAGGGAATAGTGCAGTAGAGGGCATGGGGTGCAGGTCCTAGGGCGTTCAAAGGAATAGTGCAGTAGAGGTCATGGGGTGGAGGTCCTAGGGCGTTCAATGGGATAGTGCAGTAGAGGCCATGGGGTGCCGGCCCTAGGGTGTTCAAGGGAATAGTGCAGTAGGGGTCATGGGGTGTAGGTCCTAGGGCGTTCAAGGGAATAGTGCAGTAGAAGGCATGGGGTGCAGGTCCTAGGGCGTTCAAGGGAATAGTGCAGTAGAGGGCATGGGGTACTAAGTCCTAGGGCATTCAAGGGAATAGTGCAGTAGAGGGCATGGAGTGCAGGTCCTGGGGCGTTCAAGGGAATAGTGCAGTAGAGAGCATGGGGTGGGGGTCCTAGGGCATTCAAGTGAATAGTGCAGTAGAGGGCATGGGGAGCAGGTCCTAGGGTGTTCAAGGGAATAGTGCAGTAGAGGGCATGGGGTGCAGGTCCTAGGGCGTTCAAGGGAATAGTGCAGTAGAGGGCATGGGGTGCAGGTCCTAGGGCGTTCATGGGAATAGTGCAGTAGAGGGCATGGGGTGCAGGTCCTAGGGAGTTCAAGGGAATAGTGCAGTAGAGGGCATGGGGTGCAGGTCCTAGGGCGTTCAAGGGAATAGTGCAGTAAAGGTCTTGGGGTGCAGGCCCTAGGGCGTTCAAGGGAATAGTGCAGTAGAGGGCATGAGGTGCAGGTCCTAGGGCATTCAAGGGAATAGTGCAGTAGAGGGCATGGAGTGCAGGTCCTAGGGCGTTCAAGGGAATAGTGCAGTAGAGGGCATGGGATGCAGGCCCTGGGGCGTTCAAGGGAATAGCGTAGTAGAGGGAATGGGGGGCAGGCCCTTGGGCCTTCAAGGGAATAGTGCAGTAGAGGGCATTGGGTGCAGGTCCTAGGGCGTTCAAGGGAATAGTGCAGTAGAGGTCATGGGGTGCAGGTCCTAGGGCGTTCAAGGGAATAGGGCAGTGGAGGTCATGGGGTGCAGGTCCTATGGCGTTCAAGGGAATAGTGTGTAGAGGTTGTGGGGTGCAGGTCCTAGGGCGTTCAAGGGAATAGTGCAGTAGAGGTCTTGGGGTTCAGGTCCTAGGGAGTTCAAGGGAATAATGCAGTAGAGGCATGGGGTGCAGGTCCTAGGGCGTTCAAGGGAATAGTGCAGTAGAGGTCATGAGGTGCAGGTCCTAGGGCTTTCAAGGGAATAGTGCAGTAGAGGGCATGGGGTGCAGGTCCTGAGGCGTTCAAGGGAATAGTACAGTAGAGGTCTTGGGGTGCAGGTCATGGGGCGTTCAAGGGAATAGTACAGTAGAGGGCATGGGGTGCAGAACCTGGGGCGTTCAAGGGAATAGTGCAGTAGAGGGCATGGGGTGCATGTCCTGGGGCGTTCAAGGGAATAGAGCAGTAGAGGGCATGTGGTGCAGGTCCTGGGGCGTTCAAGGCAATATTGCAGTATAGGGCATGGGGTGCAGGTCCTGGGGCGTTCAAGGGAATAGTGCAGTAGAGGGCATGGGGTGCACATCATAGGGCGTTCAAAGGAATAGTGCAGTAGAGGGCATGGGGTGCAGGTCCTAGGGCGTTCAAAGGAATAGTGCAGTAGAGGTCATGGGTTGCAGGTCCTAGGGCGTTCAATGGGATAGTGCAGTAGAGGGCATGGGGTGCCGGTCCTAGGGCGTTCAAGGGAATAGTGCAGTAGAGGTCATGGGGTGTAGCTCCTAGGGCGTTCAAGGGAATAGTGCAGTAGAGGGCATGGGGCGCAGGTCCTGGGGCGTTCAAGGGAATAGTGCAGTAGAGGGCATGGGGTGCAGGTCCTGGGGCGTTCAAGGGAATAGTGCAGTAGAGGGCATGAGGTACTAAGTCCTAGGGCATTCAAGGGAATAGTGCAGTAAGGGCATGGAGTGCAGGTCCTTGGGCATTCAAGGGAATAGTGCAGTAGAGGGCATGAGGTTCAGGTCTTGGGGCATTCAAGGGAATAGTGCAGTAGAGGGCATGGGGTGCAGGTCCTAGGGCATTCAAGGGAATAGTGCAGTAGAGGGCATGGGGTGCAGGTCCTAAGGCGTTCAAGGGAATATTGCAGTAGAGGGCATGGGGTGCAGGTCCTAGGGCGTTCAAGGGAATAGTGCAGTAGAGGGCATGGGGTGCAGGTCCTAGGGCGTTCAAGGAAATAGTGCAGTAGAGGTCATGGGGTGCAGGACCTAGGGAGTTCAAGGGAATAGTGCAGTAGAGGGCATGGGGTGCAGGTCCTAGGGCATTCAAGGGAATAGTGCAGTAGAGGTCTTGGGTGCAGGTCCTATGGCGTTCAAGGGACTAGTGCAGTAGAGGGCATGGGGTGCAGGTCCTAGGGCATTCAAGGGAATAGTGCAGTAGAGGTCTTGAGATGCAGGTCATAGGGAGTTCAAGGGAATAGTGCAGTAGAGGGCATGGAGTACAGGTCCTAGGGTATTCAAGGGAATAGTGCAGTAGAGGGCATGAGGTGCAGGTCTTGGGGCATTCAAGGGAATAGTGCAGTAGAGGGCATGGGGTGCAGGTCCTAGGGAATTCAAGGGAATAGTGCAGTAGAGGGCATGGGGTGCAGGTCCTAGGGCGTTCAAGGGAATAGTGCAGTAGAGGGCATGGGGTGCAGGTCCTAGGGCGTTCATGGGAATAGTGCAGTAGAGGGAATGTGGTGCATGTCCTGGGGCGTTCAAGGGAATAGAGCAGTAGAGGGCATGGGGTGCAGGTCCTGGGGCGTTCAAGGGAATAATGCAGTAGAGGGCATGGGGTGCAGGTCATGGGGCATTCAAGGGAATAGTACAGTAGAGGGCATGGGGTGCAGAACCTGGGGCTTTCAAGGGAATAGTGCAGTAGAGGGCATGGGGTGCAGGTCCTAGGGAGTTCAATCAAATAGTGCAGTAGAGGGCATGGTGTGCAGAACCTGGGGGGTTCAAGGGAATAGTGCAGTAGAGGGCATGGGGTGCATGTCCTGGGGAGTTCAAGGGAATAGTGCAGTAGAGGGCATGGGGTGCAGGTACTGGGGCGTTCAAGGGAATATTGCAGTATAAGGCATGGGGTGCAGGTCCTGGGGCGTTCAAGGGAATAGTGCAGTAGAGGGCATGGGGTGCAGGTCATAGGGCATTCAAGGGAATAGTGCAGTAGAGGGCATGGGGTGCAGGTCCTAGGGCGTTCAAAGGAATAGTGCAGTAGAGGTCATGGGGTGGAGGTCCTAGGGCGTTCAATGGGATAGTGCAGTAGAGGCCATGGGGTGCCGGCCCTAGGGTGTTCAAGGGAATAGTGCAGTAGGGGTCATGGGGTGTAGGTCCTAGGGCGTTCAAGGGAATAGTGCAGTAGAGGGCATGGGGTGCAGGTCCTAGGGCGTTCAATGGAATGGTGCAGTAGAGGGCATGGGGTGCAGGTCCTGGGGCGTTCAAGGGAATAGTGCAGTAGAGAGCATGGGGTGGGGGTCCTAGGGCATTCAAGTGAATAGTGCAGTAGAGGGCATGGGGAGCAGGTCCTAGGGTGTTCAAGGGAATAGTGCAGTAGAGGTCATGGGGTACAGGTCCTAGGGCGTTCAATGGAATAGTGCAGTAGAGGGCATGGGGTGCAGGTCCTATGGCTTTCAAGGGAAAAGTGCAGTAGAGGGCATGGGGTGCAGGTCCTGGGGCGTTCAAGGGAATAGTGCAGTAGAGGGCATGGGGTGCAGGCCCTGGGGCGTTCTAGAGAATAGCTTAGTAGAGGGAATGGGTTGCAGGCCTTGGGCGTTCAAGGGAATCGTGCAGTAGAGGGCATGAGGTACTAAGTCCTAGGGCATTCAAGGGAATAGTGCAGTAGAGGGCATGGAGTGCAGGTCCTAGGGCATTCAAGGTAATAGTGCAGTAGAGGGCATGAGGTTCAGGTCTTGGGGCATTCAAGGGAATAGTGCAGTAGAGGGCATGGGGTGCAGGTCCTAGGGCATTCAAAGGAATAGTGCAGTAGAGGGCATGGGGTGCAGGTCCTAAGGCGTTCAAGGGAATATTGCAGTAGAGGGCATGGGGTGCAGGTCCTAGGGTGTTCCTGGGAATAGTGCAGTAAAGGGCATGGGGTGCAGGTCCTAGGGCGTTCAAGGGAATAGTGCAGTAGAGGTTGTGGGGTGCAGGACCTAGGGAGTTCAAGGGAATAGTGCAGTAGAGGGCATGGGGTGCAGGTCCTAGGGCATTCAAGGGAATAGTGCAGTAGAGGTCTTGGGTGCAGGTCCTAGGGCGTTCAAGGGAATAGTGCAGTAGAGGGCATGGGGTGCAAGTCCTAGGGCATTCAAGGGAATAGTGCAGCAGAGGTCTTGAGATGCAGGTCATAGGGAGTTCAAGAGAATAGTGCAGTAGAGTTCTTGGCGTGCAGGTCCTAGGGCGTTCAAGGGAATAGTGCAGTGGAGGTCAAGGGGTGCAGGTCCTAGGGCGTACAAGGGAATAGTGCAGTAGAGGTCTTGGGTGCCGGTCCTAGGATATTCAACGGAATAGTGAAGTAGAGGTCTTGGGGTGCAGGTCCTAGGGCATTCAAGGGAGCAGTGCAGTAAAGGGCATGGGTGCAGGTCCTAGGGTGTTCAAGGGAATAGTGTAGTAGAGGTCATGGGGTGTAGGTCCTAGGGCGTTCAAGGGAATAGTGCAGTAGAGGGCATGGGGTGCAGGTCCTGGGGCGTTCAATGGAATGGTGCAGTAGAGGGCATGGGGTGCAGGTCCTGGGGCGTTCAAGGGAATAGTGCAGTAGAGAGCATGGGGTGGGGGTCCTAGGGCATTCAAGTGAATAGTGCAGTAGAGGGCATGGGGAGCAGGTCCTAGGGTGTTCAAGGGAATAGTGCAGTAGAGGTCATGGGGTACAGGTCCTAGGGCGTTCAATGGAATAGTGCAGTAGAGGGCATGCGGTGCAGTTCCTAGGGTGTTCAAGGGTATAGTGCAGTAGAGGTCATGGGGTGCAGGTCCTATGGCTTTCAAGGGAAAAGTGCAGTAGAGGGCATGGGGTGCAGGTCCTGGGGCGTTCAAGGGAATAGTGCAGTAGAGGGCATGGGGTGCAGGCCCTGGGGCGTTCTAGAGAATAGCTTAGTAGAGGGAATGGGTTGCAGGCCTTGGGCGTTCAAGGGAATCGTGCAGTAGAGGGCATGAGGTACTAAGTCCTAGGGCATTCAAGGGAATAGTGCAGTAGAGGGCATGGAGTGCAGGTCCTAGGGCATTCAAGGTAATAGTGCAGTAGAGGGCATGAGGTTCAGGTCTTGGGGCATTCAAGGGAATAGTGCAGTAGAGGGCATGGGGTGCAGGTCCTAGGGCATTCAAAGGAATAGTGCAGTAGAGGGCATGGGGTGCAGAACCTGGGGCGTTCAAGGGAATAGTGCAGTAGAGGGCATGGGGTGCATGTCCTAGGGGGTTCAAGGGAATAGTGCAGTAGAGGGCATGGGGTGATGGTCCTAGGGCGTTCAAGTGAATAGTGCAGTGGAGGGCATGGGGTGCAGGTCCTAGGGCGTTCAAGGGAATAGTGCAGTAGAGGTCATGGGGTGCAGGTCCTAGGGCGTTCAATGGAATAGTGCAGTAGAGGGCATGGGGTGCAGGTCCTAGGGTGTTCAAGGGAATAGTGCAGTAAAGGTCATGGGGTGCAGGTCCTAGGGTGTTCAAGGGAATAGTGCAGTAGAGGGCATGGGGTGCAGGCCCTGGGGTGTTCAAGGGAATAGCGCAGTAGAGGGAATGGGGTGCAGGCCCAGGGGCATTCAAGGGAATAGTGCAGTAGAGGGCATGGGGTACTAAGTCCTAGGGCATTCAAGGGAATAGTGCAGTAGAGGGCATGGAGTGCAGGTCCTAGGGTATTCAAGGGAATAGTGCAGTAGAGGGCATGAGGTGCATGTCTTGGGGCATTCAAGGGAATAGTGCAGTAGAAGGCATGGGGTGCAGGTCCTAGGGCATTCAAGGGAATAGTGCAGTAGAGGGCATGGGATGCAGGTCCTAGGGCGTTCAAGGGACTAGTGCAGTAGAGGGCATGGGGTGCAGGTCCTAGGGCGTTCATGGGAATAGTGCAGTAGAGGGCATGGGGTGCAGGTCCTAGGGAGTTCAAGGGAATAGTGCAGTAGAGGGCATGGGGTGCAGGTCCTAGGGCGTTCAAGGGAATAGTGCAGTAGAGGTCTTGGGGTGCAGGCCCTAGGGCGTTCAAGGGAATAGTGCAGTAGAGGGCATGAGGTGCAGGTCCTAGGGCATTCAAGGGAATAGTGCAGTAGAGGGCATGGAGTGCAGGTCCTAGGGCGTTCAAGGGAATAGTGCAGTAGAGGGCATGGGATGCAGGCCCTGGGGCGTTCAAGGGAATAGCGTAGTAGAGGGAATGGGGGGCAGGCCCTTGGGCCTTTAAGGGAATAGTGCAGTAGAGGGCATTGGGTGCAGGTCCTAGGGCGTTCAAGGGAATAGTGCAGTAGAGGTCATGGGGTGCAGGTCCTAGGGAGTTCAAGGGAATAGGGCAGTAGAGGTCATGGGGTGCAGGTCCTATGGCGTTCAAGGGAATAGTGTGTAGAGGTCGTGGGGTGCAGGTCCTAGGGCGTTCAAGGGAATAGTGCAGTAGAGGTCTTGGGGTTCAGGTCCTAGGGAGTTCAAGGGAATAATGCAGTAGAGGCATGGGGTGCAGGTCCTAGGGCTTTCAAGGGAATAGTGCAGTAGAGGTCATGAGGTGCAGGTCCTAGGGCTTTCAAGGGAATAGTGCAGTAGAGGGCATGGGGTGCAGGTCCTGAGGCGTTCAAGGGAATAGTACAGTAGAGGTCTTGGGGTGCAGGTCATGGGGCGTTCAAGGGAATAGTGCAGTAGAGGGCATGGGGTGCATGCCCTGGGGCGTTCAAGGGAATAGAGCAGTAGAGGGCATGTGGTGCAGGTCCTGGGGCGTTCAAGGCAATATTGCAGTATAGGGCATGGGGTGCAGGTCCTGGGGCGTTCAAGGGAATAGTGCAGTAGAGGGCATGGGGTGCACATCATAGGGCGTTCAAAGGAATAGTGCAGTAGAGGGCATGGGGTGCAGGTTCTAGGGCGTTCAAAGGAATAGTGCAGTAGAGGTCATGGGTTGCAGGTCCTAGGGCGTTCAATGGGATAGTGCAGTAGAGGGCATGGGGTGCCGGTCCTAGGGCGTTCAAGGGAATAGTGCAGTAGAGGTCATGGGGTGTAGCTCCTAGGGCGTTCAAGGGAATAGTGCAGTAGAGGGCATGGGGTGCAGTTCCTGGGGCGTTCAAGGGAATAGTGCAGTAGAGGGCATGGGGTGCAGGTCCTGGGGCGTTCAAGGGAATAGTGTAGTAGAGGGCATGAGGTACTAAGTCCTAGGGCATTCAAGGGAATAGTGCAGTAAGGGCATGGAGTGCAGGTCCTAGGGCATTCAAGGGAATAGTGCAGTAGAGGGCATGAGGTTCAGGTCTTGGGGCATTCAAGGGAATAGTGCAGTAGAGGGCATGGGGTGCAGGTCCTAGGGCATTCAAGGGAATAGTGCAGTAGAGGGCATGGGGTGCAGGTCCTAGGGCGTTCAAGGGAATAGTGCAGTGGAGGTCAAGGGGTGCAGGTCCTAGGGCGTACAAGGGAATAGTGCAGTAGAGGTCTTGGGTGCCGGTCCTAGGGTATTCAACGGAATAGTGCAGTAGAGGTCTTGGGGTGCAGGTCCTAGGGAATTCAAGGGAGCAGTGCAGTAAAGGGCATGGGTGCAGGTCCTAGGGCATTCAAGGGAATAGTGCAGTAGAGGGCATGGGGTGCAGGTCCTAGGGCGTTCAAGGAAATAGTGCAGCGGAGGTCATGGGGTGCAGGTCCTAGCGCGTTCAATGGAATAGTGCAGCAGAGGTCATGGGGTGCAGGTCCTAGGGCGTTCAAGCGAATAGTGCAGTGGAGGTAATGGGGTGCAGGTCCTCGGGTGTTCAAGGGAATACTGCAGTAGAGGTCTTGGGTGCCGGTCCTAGGGTATTCAACGGAATAGTGCTGTAGAGGTCTTGGGGTGTAGGTCCTGGAGCATTCAAGGGAATAGTGCAGTAGAGGTCTTGGGTGCCGGTCCTAGGGTATTCAAGGGAATAGTGCAGTAGAGGTCTTGGGGTGCAGGTCCTAAAGTGTTCAAGGGAATAGTGCAGTTGAGGGCATGGGGTGCAGGTCCTAGGGCATTCAAGGGAACAATGCAGTAGAGGGCATGGAGTGCAGGCCCTAGGGCGTTCAGGGAATAGTGCAGTAGAGGGCATGGGGTGCAGGTCCTAGGGCGTTCAAGGGAATAGTGCAGCAGAGGGCAAGGGGTGCAGATCCTAGGGTGTTCAAGGGAATAGTGCAGTAGAGGGCATGGGGTGCAGGTCCTAGGGCGTTCAAGGGAATATTGCAGTAGAGGGCATGGGGTGCAGGTCCTGAGGCGTTCAAGGGAATAGTGCAGTAGAGGTCATGGGGTGCAGGTCCTAGGGCGTTCAAGGGAATAGTGCAGTAGAGGTCTTGAGATACAGGTCATAGCGAGTTCAAGGGAATAGTGCAGTAGAGGTCTTGAGATGCAGGTCATAGGGAGTTCAAGGGAATAGTGCAGTAGAGATCTTGGGGTTCAGGTCCTAGGGAGTTCAAGGGAATAATGCAGTAGAGGGCATGGGGTGCAGGTCCTAGGGCGTTCAAGGGAATAGTGCAGTAGATGTCTTGGGGTGCAGGTCCTAGGGCGTTCAAGGGAATAGTGAAGTAGAGTTCTTGGGGTTCAGGTACTAGGGAGTTCAAGGGAATAATGCAGTAGAGGGCATGGGGTGCAGGTCATGGGGCATTCAAGGGAATAGTGCAGTAGAGGTCTTGAGATGCAGGTCATAGGGAGTTCAAGGGAATAGTGCTGTAGAGGTCTTGAGATGCAGGTCATAGGGAGTTCAAGGGAATAGTGCAGTAGAGGTCTTGGGGTTCAAGTCCTAGGGAGTTCAAGGGAATAATGCAGTAGAGGGCATGGGTGCAGGTCCTAGGGCGTTCAAGGGAATAGTGCAGTAAAGGGCATGGGGTTCAGGTCCTAGGACGTTCATGGGAATAGTGCAGTAGAGGGCATGGGTGCAGGTCCTAGGGCGTTCAAGGGAATAGTGCAGTGGAGGTCAAGGGGTGCAGGTCCTAGGGCGTACAAGGGAATAGTGCAGTAGAGGTCTTGGGTGCCGGTCCTAGGGTATTCAACGGAATAGTGCAGTAGAGGTCTTGGGGTGCAGGTCCTAGGGCATTCAAGGGAGCAGTGCAGTAAAGAGCATGGGTGCAGGTCCTAGGGCATTCAAGGGAATAGTGCAGTAGAGGGCATGGGGTGCAGGTCCTAGGACGTTCAAGGAAATAGTGCAGCGGAGGTCATGGGGTGCAGGTCCTAGCTCGTTCAATGGAATAGTGCAGCAGAGGTCATGGGGTCCAGGTCCTAGGGCGTTCAAGCGAATAGTGCAGTGGAGGTAATGGGGTGCAGGTCCTCGGGCGTTCAAGGGAATACTGCAGTAGAGGTCTTGGGTGCCGGTCCTAGGGTATTCAATGGAATAGGTCTGTAGAGGTCTTGGGGTGCAGGTCCTGGGGCATTCAAGGGAATAGTGCAGTAGAGGTCTTGGGTGCCGGTCCTAGGGTATTCAAGGGAATAGTGCAGTAGAGGTCTTGGGGTGCAGGTCCTAAGGTGTTCAAGGGAATAGTGCAGTTGAGGGCATGGGGTGCAGGTCCTAGGGCATTCAAGGGAACAGTGCAGTAGAGGGCATGGAGTGCAGGCCCTAGGGCGTTCAGGGAATAGTGCAGTAGAGGGCATGGGGTGCAGGTCCTAGGGCGTTCAAGGGAATAGTGCAGCAGAGGGCAAGGGGTGCAGATCCTAGGGTGTTCAAGGGAATAGTGCAGTAGAGGGCATGGGGTGCAGGTCCTAGGGCGTTCAAGGGAATATTGCAGTAGAGGGCATGGGGTGCAGGTCCTGAGGCGTTCAAGGGAATAGTGCAGTAGAGGTCATGGGGTGCAGGTCCTAGGGCGTTCAAGGGAATAGTGCGGTAGAGGTCTTGAGATGCAGGTCATAGGGAGTTCAAGGGAATAGTGCAGTAGAGGTCTTGAGATGCAGGTCATAGGGAGTTCAAGGGAATAGTGCAGTAGAGGTCTTTGGGGTTCAGGTCCTAGGGAGTTCAAGGGAATAATGCAGTAGAGGGCATGGGGTGCAGGTCCTAGGGCGTTCAAGGGAATAGTGCAGTAGAGGTCTTGGGGTGCAGGTCCTAGGGCGTTCAAGGGAATAGTGAAGTAGAGGTCTTGGGGTTCAGGTACTAGGGAGTTCAAGGGAATAATGCAGTAGAGGGCATGGGGTGCAGGTCATGGGGCATTCAAGGGAATAGTACAGTAGAGGGCATGGGGTGCAGAACCTGGGGCTTTCAAGGGAATAGTGCAGTAGAGGGCATGGGGTGCAGGTCCTAGGGCGTTCGATCAAATAGTGCAGTAGAGGGCATGGGGTGCAGAACCTGCGGAGTTCAAGGGAATAGTGCAGTGGAGGGCATGGGGTGCATGTCCTGGGGAGTTCAAGGGAATAGTGCAGTAGAGGGCATGGGGTGCAGGTCCTAGGGCGTTCAAAGGAATAGTGCAGTAGAGGTCATGGGGTGCAGGTCCTAGGGCGTTCAATGGCATAGTGCAGTAGAGGCCATGGGGTGCCGGTCCTAGGGCGTTCAAGGGAATAGTGCAGTAGAGGTCATGGGGTGTAGGTCCTAGGGTGTTCAAGGGAATAGTGCAGTAGAGGGCATGGGGTGCAGGTCCTGGGGCGTTCAATGGAATAGTGCAGTAGAGGGCATGGGGTGCAGGTCCTGCGGCGTTCAAGGGAATAGTGCAGTAGAGAGCATGGGGTGGGGGTCCTAGGGCATTCAAGTGAATAGTGCAGTAGAGGGCATGGGGAGCAGGTCCTAGGGTGTTCAAGGGAATAGTGCAGTAGAGGTCATGGGGTACAGGTCCTGGGCGTTCAAGGGAATAGTGCAGTAGAGGGCATGGGGTGCAGGCCCTGGGTCGTTCTAGAGAATAGCTTAGTAGAGGAAATGGGGTGCAGGCCTTGGGCGTTCAAGGGAATCGTGCAGTAGAGGGCATGAGGTACTAAGTCCTAGGGGATTCAAGGGAATAGTGCAGTAGAGGGCATGGAGTGCAGGTCCTAGGGCATTCAAGGGAATAGTGCAGTAGAGGGCATGAGGTTCAGGTCTTGGGGCATTCAAGGGAATAGTGCAGTAGAGTGCATGGGGTGCAGGTCCTAGGGCATTCAAGGGAATAGTGCAATAGAGGGCATGGGGTGCAGGTCCTAAGGCGTTCAAGGGAATAGTGCAGTAGAGGGCATGGGGTGCAGGTCCTAGGGCGTTCCTGGGAATAGTGCAGTAAAGAGCATGGGGTGCAGGTCCTAGAGCGTTCAAGGGAATAGTGCAGTAGAGGTTGTGGGGTGTAGGACCTAGGGAGTTCAAGGGAATAGTGCAGTAGAGGGCATGGGGTGCAGGTCCTAGGGCATTCAAGGCAATAGTGCAGAAGAGGTCTTGGGTGCAGGTCCTAGGGCATTCAAGGGAATAGTGCAGTAGAGGGCATGGGGTGCAGGTCCTAGGGCATTCAAGGGAATAGTGCAGTAGAGGTCTTGAGATGCAGGTCCTGGGGAGTTCAAGGGAATAGTGCAGTAGAGGTCTTGGGCTGCAGGTCCTAGGGCGTTCAAGGGAATAGTGCAGCAGAGTGAATGGGGTGCAGGTCCTATGGCGTTCAAGGGAATAGTGCAGCAGAGGGCATGGGGTGCAGGTACTAGGGCTTTCAAGTGAATAGTGCAGTAGAAGGCATGGGGTGCAGGCTCTGGGGCGTTCAAGGGAAAAGCGCAGTAGAGGGATTGGGTTGCATGCCCTGGGGCTTTCAAGGGAATAGTGCAGTAGAGGGCATGGGATGCAGGTCCTAGGGCATTCAAGGGAATAGTGCAGTAGAGGGCATGAGGTGCAGGTCTTGGAGCATTCAAGGGAATAGTGTAGTAGAGGGCATGGAGTGCAGGTCCTAGGGTGTTCAAGGGAATAGTACAGTAGAGGGCATGGGGTGCAGAACCTGGGGCGTTCAAGGGAATAGTGCAGTAGAGGGCATGGGGTGCATGTCCTAGGGGGTTCAAGGGAATAGTGCAGTAGAGGACATGGGGTGACGGTCCTAGGGCGTTCAAGTGAATAGTGCAGTGGAGGGCATGGGGTGCAGGTCCTAGGGCGTTCAAGGGAATAGTGCAGTAGAGGTCATGGGGTGCAGGTCCTAGGGCGTTCAATGGAATAGTGCAGTAGAGGGCATGGGGTGCAGGTCCTAGGGTGTTCAAGGGAATAGTGCAGTAAAGGTCATGGGGTGCAGGTCCTAGGGTGTTCAAGGGAATAGTGCAGTAGAGGGCATGGGGTGCAGGCCCAGGGACGTTCAAGGGAATAGTGCAGTAGAGGGCATGGGGTACTAAGTCCTAGGGCATTCAAGGGAATAATGCAGTAGAGGGCATGGAGTGCAGGTCCTAGGGTATTCAAGGGAATAGTGCAGTAGAGGGCATGAGGTGCATGTCTTGGGGCATTCAAGGGAATAGTGCAGTAGAGGGCATGGGGTGCAGGTCCTAGGGCATTCAAGGGAATAGTGCAGTAGAGGGCATGGGGTGCAGGTCCTAGGGCGTTCAAGGGAATAGTGCAGTAGAGGGCATGGGGTGCAGGTCCTAGGGCGTTCATGGGAATAGTGCAGTAGAGGGCATGGGGTGCAGGTCCTAGGGAGTTCAAGGGAATAGTGCAGTAGATGGCATGGGGTGCAGGTCCTAGGGCGTTCAAGGGAATAGTGCAGTAGAGGTCTTGGGGTGCAGGCCCTAGGGCGTTCAAGGGAATAGTGCAGTAGAGGGCATGAGGTGCAGGTCCTAGGGCATTCAAGGGAATAGTGCAGTAGAGGGCATGGAGTGCAGGTCCTAGGGCGTTCAAGGGAATAGTGCAGTAGAGGGCATGGGATGCAGGCCCTGGGGCGTTCAAGGGAATAGCGTAGTAGAGGGAATGGGGGGCAGGCCCTTGGGCCTTTAAGGGAATAGTGCAGTAGAGGGCATTGGGTGCAGGTCCTAGGGCGTTCAAGGGAATAGTGCAGTAGAGGTCATGGGGTGCAGGTCCTAGGGCGTTCAAGGGAATAGGGCAGTAGAGGTCATGGGGTGCAGGTCCTATGGCGTTCAAGGGAATAGTGTGTAGAGGTCGTGGGGTGCAGGTCCTAGGGCGTTCAAGGGAATAGTGCAGTAGAGGTCTTGGGGTTCAGGTCCTAGGGAGTTCAAGGGAATAATGCAGTAGAGGCATGGGGTGCAGGTCCTAGGGCTTTCAAGGGAATAGTGCAGTAGATGTCATGAGGTGCAGGTCCTAGGGCTTTCAAGGGAATAGTGCAGTAGAGGGCATGGGGTGCAGGTCCTGAGGCGTTCAAGGGAATAGTACAGTAGAGGTCTTGGGGTGCAGGTCATGGGGCGTTCAAGGGAATAGTACAGTAGAGGGCATGGGGTGCAGAACCTGGGGCGTTCAAGGGAATAGTGCAGTAGAGGGCATGGGGTGCATGTCCTGGGGCGTTCAAGGGAATAGAGCAGTAGAGGGCATGTGGTGCAGGTCCTGGGGCGTTCAAGGCAATATTGCAGTATAGGGCATGGGGTGCAGGTCCTGGGGCGTTCAAGGGAATAGTGCAGTAGAGGGCATGGGGTGCACATCATAGGGCGTTCAAAGGAATAGTGCAGTAGAGGGCATGGGGTGCAGGTCCTAGGGCGTTCAAAGGAATAGTGCAGTAGAGGTCATGGGGTGCCGGTCCTAGGGCGTTCAAGGGAATAGTGCAGTAGAGGTCATGGGGTGTAGCTCCTAGGGCATTCAAGGGAATAGTGCAGTAGAGGGCATGGGGTGCAGGTCCTGGGGCGTTCAAGGGAATAGTGCAGTAGAGGGCATGGGGTGCAGGTCCTGGGGCGTTCAAGGGAATAGTGCAGTAGAGGGCATGAGGTACTAAGTCCTAGGGCATTCAAGGGAATAGTGCAGTAAGGGCATGGAGTGCAGGTCCTAGGGCATTCAAGGGAATAGTGCAGTAGAGGGCATGAGGTTCAGGTCTTGGGGCATTCAAGGGAATAGTGCAGTAGAGGGCATGGGGTGCAGGTCCTAGGGCATTCAAGGGAATAGTGCAGTAGAGGGCATGGGGTGCAGGTCCTAAGGCGTTCAAGGGAATATTGCAGTAGAGGGCATGGGGTGCAGGTCCTAGGGCGTTCAAGGGAATAGTGCAGTAGAGGGCATGGGGTGCAGGTCCTAGGGCGTTCAAGGAAATAGTGCAGTAGAGGTCATGGGGTGCAGGACCTAGGGAGTTCAAGGGAATAGTGCAGTAGAGGGCATAGGGTGCAGGTCCTAGGGCATTCAAGGGAATAGTGCAGTAGAGGTCTTGGGTGCAGGTCCTATGGCGTTCAAGGGACTAGTGCAGTAGAGGGCATGGGGTGCAGGTCCTAGGGCATTCAAGGGAATAGTGCAGTAGAGGTCTTGAGATGCAGGTCATAGGGAGTTCAGGGGAATAGTGCAGTAGAGGGCATGGAGTACAGGTCCTAGGGTATTCAAGGGAATAGTGCAGTAGAGGGCATGAGGTGCAGGTCTTGGGGCATTCAAGGGAATAGTGCAGTAGATGGCATGGGGTGCAGGTCCTAGGGAATTCAAGGGAATAGTGCAGTAGAGGGCATGGGGTGCAGGTCCTAGGGCGTTCAAGGGAATAGTGCAGTAGAGGGCATGGGGTGCAGGTCCTAGGGCGTTCATGGGAATAGTGCAGTAGAGGGCATGGGGTGCATGTCCTGGGGCGTTCAAGGGAATAGAGCAGTAGAGGGCATGGGGTGCAGGTCCTGAGGCGTTCAAGGGAATAATGCAGTAGAGGGCATGGGGTGCAGGTCATGGGGCATTCAAGGGAATAGTACAGTAGAGGGCATGGGGTGCAGGTCCTAGGGCGTTCAATCAAATAGTGCAGTAGAGGGCATGGGATGCAGAACCTGGGGAGTTCAAGGGAATAGTGCAGTAGAGGGCATGGGGTGCATGTCCTGGGGAGTTCAAGGGAATAGTGCAGTAGAGGGCATGGGGTGCAGGTACTGGGGCGTTCAAGGGAATATTGCAGTATAAGGCATGGGGTGCAGGTCCTGGGGCGTTCAAGGGAATAGTGCAGTAGAGGGCATGGGGTGCAGGTCATAGGGCATTCAAGGGAATAGTGCAGTAGAGGGCATGGGGTGCAGGTCCTGGGGCATTCAAAGGAATAGTGCAGTAGAGGTCATGGGGTGGAGGTCCTAGGGCGTTCAATGGGATAGTGCAGTAGAGGCCATGGGGTGCCGGTCCTAGGGTGTTCAAGGGAATAGTGCAGTAGAGGTCATGGGGTGTAGGTCCTAGGGCATTCAAGGGAATAGTGCAGTAGAGGGCATGGGGTGCAGGTCCTGGGGCGTTCAATGGAATAGTGCAGTAGAAGGCATGGGGTGCAGGTCCTGGGGCGTTCAAGGGAATAGTGCAGTAGAGAGCATGGGGTGGGGGTCCTAGGGCATTCAAGTGAATAGTGCAGTAGAGGCCATGGGGAGCAGGTCCTAGGGTGTTCAAGGGAATAGTGCAGTAGAGGTCATGGGGTACAGGTCCTAGGGCGTTCAATGGAATAGTGCAGTAGAGGGCATGCGGTGCAGTTCCTAGGGTGTTCAAGGGTATAGTGCAGTAGAGGTCATGGGGTGCAGGTCCTATGGCTTTCAAGGGAAAAGTGCAGTAGAGGGCATGGGGTGCAGGTCCTGGGGCGTTCAAGGGAATAGTGCAGTAGAGGGCATGGGGTGCAGGCCCTGGGGCGTTCTAGAGAATAGCTTAGTAGAGGGAATGGGTTGCAGGCCTTGGGCGTTCAAGGGAATCGTGCAGTAGAGGGCATGAGGTACTAAGTCCTAGGGCATTCAAGGGAATAGTGCAGTAGAGGGCATGGAGTGCAGGTCCTAGGGCATTCAAGGTAATAGTGCAGTAGAGGGCATGGGGTGCAGGTCCTAGGGCATTCAAAGGAATAGTGCAGTAGAGGGCATGGGGTGCAGGTCCTAAGGCGTTCAAGGGAATATTGCAGTAGAGGGCATGGGGTGCAGGTCCTAGGGTGTTCCTGGGAATAGTGCAGTAAAGGGCATGGGGTGCAGGTCCTAGGGCGTTCAAAGGAATAGTGCAGTAGAGGTTGTGGGGTGCAGGACCTAGGGAGTTCAAGGGAATAGTGCAGTAGAGGGCATGGGGTGCAGGTCCTAGGGCATTCAAGGGAATAGTGCAGTAGAGGTCTTGGGTGCAGGTCCTAGGGCGTTCAAGGGAATAGTGCAGTAGAGGGCATGGGGTGCAAGTCCTAGGGCATTCAAGGGAATAGTGCAGCAGAGGTCTTGAGATGCAGGTCATAGGGAGTTCAAGAGAATAGTGCAGTAGAGGCCTTGGCGTGCAGGTCCTAGGGCGTTCAAGGGAATAGTGCAGTGGAGGTCAAGGGGTGCAGGTCCTAGGGCGTACAAGGGAATAGTGCAGTAGAGGTCTTGGGTGCCGGTCCTAGGATATTCAATGGAATAGTGAAGTAGAGGTCTTGGGGTGCAGGTCCTAGGGCATTCAAGGGAGGAGTGCAGTAAAGGGCATGGGTGCAGGTCCTAGGGCATTCAAGGGAATAGTGCAGTAGAGGGCATGAGGTTCAGGTCTTGGGGCATTCAAGGGAATAGTGCAGTAGAGGGCATGGGGTGCAGGTCCTAGGGCATTCAAGGGAATAGTGCAATAGAGGGCATGGGGTGCAGGTCCTAAGGCGTTCAAGGGAATAGTGCAGTAGAGGGCATGGGGTGCAGGTCCTAGGGCGTTCCTGGGAATAGTGCAGTAAAGGGCATGGGGTGCAGGTCCTAGAGCGTTCAAGGGAATAGTGCAGTAGAGGTTGTGGGGTGTAGGACCTAGGGAGTTCAAGGGAATAGTGCAGTAGAGGGCATGGGGTGCAGGTCCTAGGGCATTCAAGGCAATAGTGCAGAAGAGGTCTTGGGTGCAGGTCCTAGGGCATTCAAGGGAATAGTGCAGTAGAGGGCATGGGGTGCAGGTCCTAGGGCATTCAAGGGAATAGTGTAGTAGAGGTCTTGAGATGCAGGTCCTGGGGAGTTCAAGGGAATAGTGCAGTAGAGGTCTTGGGCTGCAGGTCCTAGGGCGTTCAAGGGAATAGTGCAGCAGAGTGAATGGGGTGCAGGTCCTAGGGCGTTCAAGGGAATAGTGCAGCAGAGGGCATGGGGTGCAGGTACTAGGGCTTTCAAGTGAATAGTGCAGTAGAAGGCATGGGGTGCAGGCTCTGGGGCGTTCAAGGGAAAAGCGCAGTAGAGGGATTGGGTTGCATGCCCTGGGGCTTTCAAGGGAATAGTGCAGTAGAGGGCATGGGATGCAGGTCCTAGGGCATTCAAGGGAATAGTGCAGTAGAGGGCATGAGGTGCAGGTCTTGGAGCATTCAAGGGAATAGTGTAGTAGAGGGCATGGGGTGCAGGTCCTAGGGTGTTCAAGGGAATAGTACAGTAGAGGGCATGGGGTGCAGAACCTGGGGCGTTCAAGGGAATAGTGCAGTAGAGGGCATGGGGTGCATGTCCTAGGGGGTTCAAGGGAATAGTGCAGTAGAGGGCATGGGGTGATGGTCCTAGGGCGTTCAAGTGAATAGTGCAGTGGAGGGCATGGGGTGCAGGTCCTAGGGCGTTCAAGGGAATAGTGCAGTAGAGGTCATGGGGTGCAGGTCCTAGGGCGTTCAATGGAATAGTGCAGTAGAGGGCATGGGGTGCAGGTCCTAGGGTGTTCAAGGGAATAGTGCAGTAAAGGTCATGGGGTGCAGGTCCTAGGGTGTTCAAGGGAATAGTGCAGTAGAGGGCATGGGGTGCAGGCCCTGGGGTGTTCAAGGGAATAGCGCAGTAGAGGGAATGGGGTGCAGGCCCAGGGGCGTTCAAGGGAATAGTGCAGTAGAGGGCATGGGGTACTAAGTCCTAGGGCATTCAAGGGAATAGTGCAGTAGAGGGCATGGAGTGCAGGTCCTAGGGTATTCAAGGGAATAGTGCAGTAGAGGGCATGAGGTGCATGTCTTGGGGCATTCAAGGGAATAGTGCAGTAGAGGGCATGGGGTGCAGGTCCTAGGGCATTCAAGGGAATAGTGCAGTAGAGGGCATGGGGTGCAGGTCCTAGGGCGTTCAAGGGAATAGTGCAGTAGAGGGCATGGGGTGCAGGTCCTAGGGCGTTCATGGGAATAGTGCAGTAGAGGGCATGGGGTGCAGGTCCTAGGGAGTTCAAGGGAATAGTGCAGTAGAGGGCATGGGGTGCAGGTCCTAGGGCGTTCAAGGGAATAGTGCAGTAGAGGTCTTGGGGTGCAGGCCCTAGGGCGTTCAAGGGAATAGTGCAGTAGAGGGCATGAGGTGCAGGTCCTAGGGCATTCAAGGGAATAGTGCAGTAGAGGGCATGGAGTGCAGGTCCTAGGGCGTTCAAGGGAATAGTGCAGTAGAGGGCATGGGATGCAGGCCCTGGGGCGTTCAAGGGAATAGCGTAGTAGAGGGAATGGGGGGCAGGCCCTTGGGCCTTTAAGGGAATAGTGCAGTAGAGGGCATTGGGTGCAGGTCCTAGGGCGTTCAAGGGAATAGTGCAGTAGAGGTCATGGGGTGCAGGTCCTAGGGCGTTCAAGGGAATAGGGCAGTAGAGGTCATGGGGTGCATGTCCTATGGCGTTCAACGGAATAGTGTGTAGAGGTCGTGGGGTGCAGGTCCTAGGGCGTTCAAGGGAATAATGCAGTAGAGGCATGGGGTGCAGGTCCTAGGGCTTTCAAGGGAATAGTGCAGTAGAGGTCATGAGGTGCAGGTCCTAGGGCTTTCAAGGGAATAGTGCAGTAGAGGGCATGGGGTGCAGGTCCTGAGGCGTTCAAGGGAATAGTACAGTAGAGGTCTTGGGGTGCAGGTCATGGGGCGTTCAAGGGAATAGTACAGTAGAGGGCATGGGGTGCAGAACCTGGGGCGTTCAAGGGAATAGTGCAGTAGAGGGCATGGGGTGCATGTCCTGGGGCGTTCAAGGGAATAGAGCAGTAGAGGGCATGTGGCGCAGGTCCTGGGGCGTTCAAGGCAATATTGCAGTATAGGGCATGGGGTGCAGGTCCTGGGGCGTTCAAGGGAATAGTGCAGTAGATGGCATGGGGTGCACATCATAGGGTGTTCAAAGGAATAGTGCAGTAGAGGGCATGGGGTGCAGGTCCTAGGGCGTTCAAAGGAATAGTGCAGTAGAGGTCATGGGTTGCAGGTCCTAGGGCGTTCAATGGGATAGTGCAGTAGAGGGCATGGGGTGCCGGTCCTAGGGCGTTCAAGGGAATAGTGCAGTAGAGGTCATGGGGTGTAGCTCCTAGGGCGTTCAAGGGAATAGTGCAGTAGAGGGCATGGGGTGCAGGTCCTGGGGCGTTCAAGGGAATAGTGCAGTAGAGGGCATGGGGTGCAGGTCCTGGGGCGTTCAAGGGAATAGTGCAGTAGAGGGCATGAGGTACTAAGTCCTAGGGCATTCAAGGGAATAGTGCAGTAAGGGCATGGAGTGCAGGTCCTAGGGCATTCAAGGGAATAGTGCAGTAGAGGGCATGAGGTTCAGGTCTTGGGGCATTCAAGGGAATAGTGCAGTAGAGGGCATGGGGTGCAGGTCCTAGGGCATTCAAGGGAATAGTGCAGTAGAGGGCATGGGGTGCAGGTCCTAAGGCGTTCAAGGGAATATTGCAGTAGAGGGCATGGGGTGCAGGTCCTAGGGCGTTCAAGGGAATAGTGCAGTAGAGGGCATGGGGTGCAGGTCCTAGGGCGTTCAAGGAAATAGTGCAGTAGAGGTCATGGGGTGCAGGACCTAGGGAGTTCAAGGGAATAGTGCAGTAGAGGGCATAGGGTGCAGGTCCTAGGGCATTCAAGGGAATAGTGCAGTAGAGGTCTTGGGTGCAGGTCCTATGGCGTTCAAGGGACTAGTGCAGTAGAGGGCATGGGGTGCAGGTCCTAGGGCATTCAAGGGAATAGTGCAGTAGAGGTCTTGAGATGCAGGTCATAGGGAGTTCAAGGGAATAGTGCAGTAGAGGGCATGGAGTACAGGTCCTAGGGTATTCAAGGGAATAGTGCAGTAGAGGGCATGAGGTGCAGGTCTTGGGGCATTCAAGGGAATAGTGCAGTAGAGGGCATGGGGTGCAGGTCCTAGGGAATTCAAGGGAATAGTGCAGTAGAGGGCATGGGGTGCAGGTCCTAGGGCGTTCAAGGGAATAGTGCAGTAGAGGGCATGGGGTGCAGGTCCTAGGGCGTTCATGGGAATAGTGCAGTAGAGGGCATGGGGTGCATGTCCTGGGGCGTTCAAGGGAATAGAGCAGTAGAGGGCATGGGGTGCAGGTCCTGAGGCGTTCAAGGGAATAATGCAGTAGAGGGCATGGGGTGCAGGTCATGGGGCATTCAAGGGAATAGTACAGTAGAGGGCATGGGGTGCAGGTCCTAGGGCGTTCAATCAAATAGTGCAGTAGAGGGCATGGGATGCAGAACCTGGGGAGTTCAAGGGAATAGTGCAGTAGAGGGCATGGGGTGCATGTCCTGGGGAGTTCAAGGGAATAGTGCAGTAGAGGGCATGGGGTGCAGGTACTGGGGCGTTCAAGGGAATATTGCAGTATAAGGCATGGGGTGCAGGTCCTGGGGCGTTCAAGGGAATAGTGCAGTAGAGGGCATGGGGTGCAGGTCATAGGGCATTCAAGGGAATAGTGCAGTAGAGGGCATGGGGTGCAGGTCCTAGGGCGTTCAAAGGAATAGTGCAGTAGAGGTCATGGGGTGGAGGTCCTAGGGCGTTCAATGGGATAGTGCAGTAGAGGCCATGGGGTGCCGGTCCTAGGGTGTTCAAGGGAATAGTGCAGTAGAGGTCATGGGGTGTAGGTCCTAGGGCATTCAAGGGAATAGTGCAGTAGAGGGCATGGGGTGCAGGTCCTGGGGCGTTCAATGGAATAGTGCAGTAGAGGGCATGGGGTGCAGGTCCTGGGGCGTTCAAGGGAATAGTGCAGTAGAGAGCATGGGGTGGGGGTCCTAGGGCATTCAAGTGAATAGTGCAGTAGAGGGCATGGGGAGCAGGTCCTAGGTGTTCAAGGGAATAGTGCAGTAGAGGTCATGGGGTACAGGTCCTAGGGCGTTCAATGGAATAGTGCAGTAGAGGGCATGCGGTGCAGTTCCTAGGGTGTTCAAGGGTATAGTGCAGTAGAGGTCATGGGGTGCAGGTCCTATGGCTTTCAAGGGAAAAGTGCAGTAGAGGGCATGGGGTGCAGGTCCTGGGGCGTTCAAGGGAATAGTGCAGTAGAGGGCATGGGGTGCAGGCCCTGGGGCGTTCTAGAGAATAGCTTAGTAGAGGGAATGGGTTGCAGGCCTTGGGCGTTCAAGGGAATCGTGCAGTAGAGGGCATGAGGTACTAAGTCCTAGGGCATTCAAGGGAATAGTGCAGTAGAGGGCATGGAGTGCAGGTCCTAGGGCATTCAAGGTAATAGTGCAGTAGAGGGCATGGGGTGCAGGTCCTAGGGCATTCAAAGGAATAGTGCAGTAGAGGGCATGGGGTGCAGGTCCTAAGGCGTTCAAGGGAATATTGCAGTAGAGGGCATGGGGTGCAGGCCCTAGGGTGTTCCTGGGAATAGTGCAGTAAAGGGCATGGGGTGCAGGTCCTAGGGCGTTCAAAGGAATAGTGCAGTAGAGGTTGTGGGATGCAGGACCTAGGGAGTTCAAGGGAATAGTGCAGTAGAGGGCATGGGGTGCAGGTCCTAGGGCATTCAAGGGAATAGTGCAGTAGAGGTCTTGGGTGCAGGTCCTAGGGCGTTCAAGGGAATAGTGCAGTAGAGGGCATGGGGTGCAAGTCCTAGGGCATTCAAGGGAATAGTGCAGCAGAGGTCTTGAGATGCAGGTCATAGGGAGTTCAAGAGAATAGTGCAGTAGAGGTCTTGGCGTGCAGGTCCTAGGGCGTTCAAGGGAATAGTGCAGTGGAGGTCAAGGGGTGCAGGTCCTAGGGCGTACAAGGGAATAGTGCAGTAGAGGTCTTGGGTGCCGGTCCTAGGATATTCAATGGAATAGTGAAGTAGAGGTCTTGGGGTGCAGGTCCTAGGGCATTCAAGGGAGGAGTGCAGTAAAGGGCATGGGTGCAGGTCCTAGGGCATTCAAGGGAATAGTGCAGTAGAGGGCATGGGGTGCAGGTCCTAGGGCGTTCAAGGAAATAGTGCAGTGGAGGTCATGGGGTGCAGGTCCTAGCGCGTTCAATGGAATAGTGCAGCAGAGGTCATGGGGTGCAGGTCCTAGGGCGTTCAAGCGAATAGTGCAGTGGAGGTAATGGGGTGAAGGTCCTCAGGCGTTCAAGGGAATACTGCAGTAGAGGTCTTGGGTGCCGGTCCTAGGGTATTCAACGGAATAGTGCTGTAGAGGTCTTAGGGTGCAGGTCCTGGGGCATTCAAGGGAATAGTGCAGTAGAGGTCTTGGGTGCCGGTCCTAGGGTATTCAAGGGAATAGTGCAGTAGAGGTCTTGGGGTGCAGGTCCTAAGGTGTTCAAGGGAATAGTGCAGTTGAGGGCATGGGGTGCAGGTCCTAGGGCATTCAAGGGAACAGTGCAGTAGAGGGCATGGAGTGCAGGCCCTAGGGCGTTCAGGGAATAGTGCAGTAGAGAGCATGGGGTGCAGGTCCTAGGGTGTTCAAGGAAATAGTGCAGCAGAGGGCAAGGGGTGCAGATCCTAGGGTGTTCAAGGGAATAGTGCAGTAGAGGGCATGGGGTGCAGGTCCTAGGGCGTTCAAGGGAATATTGCAGTAGAGGGCATGGGGTGCAGGTCTTGGGGCGTTCAACGGAATAGTGCTGTAGAGGGTGTGGGGTGCACATCCTGGGGCGTTCAAGGGAATAGTGCAGTAGAGGACATGGGGTGCAGGTCCTAGGGCGTTCAAGAGAATACTGCAGTAGAGGTCTTGGGTGCCGGTCCTAGGGTATTCAACGGAATAGTGCTGTAGAGGTCTTGGGGTGCAGGTCCTGGGGCATTCAAGGGAATAGTGCAGTAGAGGTCTTGGGTGCCGGTCCTAGGGTATTCAAGGGAATAGTGCAGTAGAGGTCTTGGGGTGCAGGTCCTAAGGTGTTCAAGGGAATAGTGCAGTTGAGGGCATGGGGTGCAGGTCCTAGGGCATTCAAGGGAACAGTGCAGTAGAGGGGATGGAGTGCAGGCCCTAGGGCGTTCAGGGAATAGTGCAGTAGAGGGCATGGGGTGCAGGTCCTAGGGCGTTCAAGGGAATAGTGCAGCAGAGGGCAAAGGGTGCAGATCCTAGGGTGTTCAAGGGAATAGTGCAGTAGAGGGCATGGGGTGCAAGTCCTAGGGCGTTCAAGGGAATATTGCAGTAGAGGGCATGGGGTGCAGGTCCTGAGGTGTTCAAGGGAATAGTGCAGTAGAGGTCATGGGATGCAGGTCCTAGGGCGTTCAAGGGAATAGTGCAGTAGAGGTCTTGAGATGCAGGTCATAGGGAGTTCAAGGGAATAGTGCAGTAGAGGTCTTGAGATGCAGGTCATAGGGAGTTCAAGGGAATAGTGCAGTAGAGATCTTGGGGTTCAGGTCCTAGGGAGTTCAAGGGAATAATGCAGTAGAGGGCATGGGGTGCAGGTCCTAGGGCGTTCAAGGGAATAGTGCAGTAGAGGTCTTGGGGTGCAGGTCCTAGGGCGTTCAAGGGAATAGTGAAGTAGAGGTCTTGGGGTTCAAGTCCTAGGGAGTTCAAGGGAATAATGCAGTAGAGGGCATGGGGTGCAGGTCATGGGGCATTCAAGGGAATAGTGCAGTAGAGGTCTTGAGATGCAGGTCATAGGGAGTTCAAGGGAATAGTGCAGTAGAGGTCTTGAGATGCAGGTCATAGAGAGTTCAAGGGAATAGTGCAGTAGAGGTCTTGGGGTTCAGGTCCTAGGGAGTTCAAGGGAATAATGCAGTAGAGGGCATGGGGTGCAGGTCCTAGGGCGTTCAAGGGAATAGTGCAGTAAAGGGCATGGGGTGCACGTCCTAGGGCGTTCAAGGGAATAGTGCAGTAGAGGTCTTGGGGTGCAGGTGTAGGGGAGGAATGGCCACGAGGCCCTCCTCACCTACAGCTCCCTCCCCAGGTGAGGACCATGGCTCGGTGGGAGCACCCTCATGCCACCCGGGCCCAGGTGGAGGGGGGTTCACCCGCCGACGACATTGCCCACACGCACCCTGTCTTTGCATTTACCGAAACTTAAGTTAGGCCTAGACGCCATCGTGCACAGCAAACATGGTGTGAGTTCAGCACACTGTAACGAGGCCCCCACCTTTGGAGGGCCTTTCATGCATCTCTGCCGCCTCAGCAGCCCTGGCAGGTCCGCTGCGAGCGCGTTCCCATGAGAAAGTCGGAGATGAGCTAAACCCGAGATGCCAACACGGCAACATTATATTAGTAACAATGTGATATTGCACCCCGTATGACCCAGACCGCAAGGCCGGGGCAACGGGGAAAAAAGCTGAAGCATCACTATCTGAAGAAGGTAGAAAATAGTTCAAGTATTGGTGTTAATGAACTACCTCTGTTTAAAATGTGAACGAACCATAAAAATGTAACGTTATATGATATCCCTCCAGGTCTGGACTAATGCTGCTATAACCACGGAGAAAGATGTTGACCAAACGTGTAACCTCTATTTGTAAAAGTGTTTTTCAATAGTATGTAGAAACTTGAACTCATATATGTTTTGAATCACCCAAAGCGGCGAGCATCAATCTCTGTAGGCCATAACCTAGATATCCCTCGTATAACGTCTAATGTACATACAATACGCACACAATGTAGTGAACATAATGTTAGGTAATGAAAAGGTACTGGAACCGACTGTATTAAAGAAATGTGTAACGAAAATGAAATATATATATATATATATGTGTGTCTGAATAACGTTAAAATGAGGCAGAACAGTATAAAACTTCTGCATTCACTGATCAGCAACGCACGAGGAAAATACCTTTGTGAGTATATGCAAGGTCATTCCCTCTCCCACCCCACCAAGCCTGCCAGATAAAAAAGCTAAGACTTGTGCTGCGCTCCCTCACCTCCCCCAACCAAGCTGGCGTTACTTCAGAGAGTCAGAGGCCCCGGCGCCGCAACCAAGGCCACAGCCCGCCACCTGTGTTATTTACAGCACGGTAATAAACCCACGGATGAACCCACTGATCTACCAGCACCCTCTCATAAATCCCCACGAACCCCCCCAAGAATCCTGACCCCGTGTAAGGACGACCCCCATCATTGGGACAAGACACAGAGACCCATCTATATAATAACTTCTAACGCAGCAGACAGACATGTATCACTCGGCCCAGGTCCCAGAGCCCCGTCCCGTGACCTAAAATACCGGTCAATAAGACTCAGGTAAATCTCACCCCAACCAACAACCACCAGACCTCTCACGAGGTGCATTCCTCATGTGTTGTGTTTATTTTATAAGATAAGCTAGTGAAGCGATTTATTAATGAACGTAAATGTCATTTTCTGAATAACTGTAGTGTGCATGGCCTAGGGCAAATGAGACAGGAAAGGTATTCGTTATTGTCACAGGCTGCCCCAGCACATCAACACCGCATGGATGACCTCAAGCCGGCCTGCCAGGCCCAACCCAACCCACGAGGCTGACCAGTGACGTCGTCCCGCCAAGACCAACCCCGCGCCAGCAACACTTATAGTTAGTCGACACCACCCAATCCCAATTGACTTGTGCCCCCTATAGTGTTTAGGTGTTGATGACGTTTTTTGTATTAGAAATACGCCTGTCTTTGCTATTGTCAGGCAGAGCGCTCTCGTAGGTTGCAGAGTTCTTTGCATGCCTTATCCTTGGATAAACTCCCACTTACGCTCACCCGCACTCTGTCTTGGTCTTATTCCCACTACGGGAGAGTCCCTTATTGTCTCTCATTGCGGGGAGGATCGTGCTGAATTGGGGGCGCTTCCTTTCAGTGGTGACCCCGATAGCGTGATATCTCCAAACTATTTTTCCTAACTCCTTCTTAAACGACCCCCTTGTGGCACGAGAATCTCCGGTCGAGAAGGGATACGCACGGTGAGCCGTCTCCGGGAGGCCGCCCGCCAACGGCGACCGGCACAATAAGAAGTGCGCACTCAATGAGAAAGGGTACGGGATCCCGATTGGAAAAAAATCCCCTTTGAGTGCCGCTCGCCGGAGCCAGGGGCTGACCGTTGAGTTACCGGTGACGCCGCCTGGACGGACCCAGTTTCGGAGAGTATCGGTTCAAGACGGGCACGTGAGTACCGAGTGCGAGTGATCGTCAAGGGGAAAAGAAAGGGAATTGGGAATAACAGAACGGGGACAGGTAGAGGAGAAGAATATCGGGGGTCTACTACAGACGGGTCTTGAAATTTTCTTTATTCTTTCTTTTGCATATGGCCATTAGGAGTAAGAAATAAGTGACGTGGTAGAAGTGACGGAAACCTAGCTCCGAGAGGGGGTGGAAGGCGGCGCCGCATAGTGCTATCTAGACTAGTACTGGGAATATATGAAGAAGTGAGAAATAAGTTATTGGTGTCTAGCAAAAGGAGACACCGGGAATATTTTTTAGTGATTGTGCTCTCTCTCTCTATTTCTTGTTTTTCCATTTCCACGGGGTAGGGGGCGAAAATGAGAAGGGTATAAAGAAGTTAGAACATCTTAAAAAGCGGGGACTCAGTAGTGGCACGTACAGACGTGAACACAGTAACCTTAGCAGGAAAACAGGGACAGCTGGTTAGGGAGGAAAGGGAGGAGAAAGACAAAGAGTGTGAGTGGAAAGCATTGTGAAGGGTGCGCGCACCGTACGAGTGTGAGAGACGAACGGGTGGCCGCGAGGTGGTGTCAGAGAGTGTGGCCATAACCAGTACTTGATCAATTACAAGTGAGATCACATAAGAGTGCCTGGGAATGGGAAGGAGATGAGATATGGTGAGTGAGAAGAGATTTGTGCAGTGAATAACGGTGGGTGATAATTTTAAGAGGTCCGCTCTTGTCTGTGCCATAAAGGAATACATACGCATATTTACAGCTAATAAAAGGTAACGAAAGCGAACAAGGTAGCGCTAGCGATTTAAAGGATGGGGGCTGAAACTCCCTTGTCACACATTTGCAAGAGCTTGCCGGGATATGCTGAACGCATAAATAAATATCATGATCAATGGTTAACAGAATTGAAAGGGGAGGGGTTGCCCCAGATTTGGCCAGAAGGAGGGTCTTTTGACAAAAGCGTTCTTGATATGGTATGTACATGTATTCGCCTTAAGTATAAGGGAAAAAAATGGCAGAACAGGAAGGAGATATTAGATCTTTGGAGATTGTTTGAGGAAGTACCCCCACCCAAAGCTCCAGCTCCAAATATTGATTTACCCTCCACCACAGACAATCCACTAATGATCCCGCGAGAGGAAAAGGAACAGTTAAGTACAGAACAGCCTGCGGAAGTGGTTATGTTGTACCCAATATTACCTAAACCAGCCCCTGCAACAGGATATAGCGACCCGATTTATGTGCCTCCCCCTTCAACCAGCACGCCACAAAGACCAACTGCACCCCCACCATACGAAAACACTAGAGAGCACACCCAGGGAGGCACACAGAGAGTGGACATAGAGAAGTTAACGAGTGACTTAGAGTCGAGGCTTACAGTGGCACGAGATGAGCTCTCAAGAATAAAAGACATATGTGAACGCACAGCGTGCGCCCCCACACAATCTGGACGCACGTCTAGAGCGTCGAGCGAAAGTAGACAAATTGAGGAAGGATGGAAAAAGGGGGAAATACTGTTCAGAATTGAGGAAGAACCGACCAGGATAATAGAAGTAGGGACAGCAGAAGGAAGCATTGGTGATGTCTCGAGAGAGAGAGGGATCAGAGAGGATTTGTTATGTGATGTCAGAGGAGGGGGGGATGAGAGTGATAGATTGAGCATGGCAGTAGGAGGAGAAGGCGAGGAGCTAGATGGGGCATGTTCACTGGGGACTATAGAGGATGAATGGATAGGACGACTAAGAAATAGGGTGGGGAAGATGGCGTCATTAGAGTCAGCAGTGACTAAGGAAAAGGAAGCTGCAACGGCAAAAGGGAAATTACAACTACCATTACTCCACAGGGGAGGTGGGAGGCCGAACTATATACCGTGGGCTCAGATGGACAAGGCTAACTTAATGAAATTACTACCACAGCTGTCAGGAGGGGCAAGCAAGTGGATATATGCATTTGAAAAACATACCGCGGGTATACCGCTGGCAGTAGGCGATGTGAAAAGCCTACTAGTGTCCTCAGTAGGGGATCAGGCAGACAGAGTGTGGGCTAAAGCGGGTTTTCCAGCTGTAACTTTGGAGTGTGATCGCCATGATGGGGCTTCTTTTAACACCGTGCGAGCAAGGGTGTGGGACGCACTGCGGGAAACTTTCCCAGATACCCCTGATCTGCAGTCAGTAATGCAATGTACCATGAATGATGGGGAGGACGCTATGGATTACATTCTCCGGGTGCAGGAGATGTGGAGAGCGGAAACGGGTACGCCCTGGCACCAATCCACGTCTCTATTTTACTTCATCATTAAAAGAGGGCTCCCAAAGGAAGTGCAAAAGGCACTAGATAAAATAGCAGGTGTTGAGGCAAAAGGCTGGCCGGAGATCCAAAGCATAATAGTACACCATTGTAAAAGGATCAAAGAAAGAGAGAGGGAAGTAGCACAGAAAAGGTTGGCGGACGAGGCGAAGTTGGTGCAATCAAAATTGGTGAAGGTCGCAGCAGCGGTAGCGGGACTCCCACTCATACGGGAGGGAGAGGAAGGAGAGGAGGGGCAAATAGCAATACAAGGAAGAATAGCAGCGAATTGGGCAGGACAAGGGCAACGACAGTGGACAGAGCAGGAGCAGAACGGAGGTCCAACGTGGCAAGAGTGGGCCCCAAGAGGAGGAAGAGGTGGGTACAGGGGGCGAAGAGGAGGACAAGGGTATGGAGGAATGGGAGGAAATGGGTGGCAGGGTCCCAGAGGTCCACAGGGGAGCTGTTGGAATTGTGGGAGATGGGGGCATTACTCAAGGGAATGTAGGAGCAGACAAAACAACGGTTTCCAAGAGATAGAACAGTACGGACACCCCCATCCAGGAAGCCCCTACGGCCTCCCCATGGGACAATACCAGCAACCAGACAATGTAGTACAAAGGAGTAACGCACAACTACACGGACATCAATACCGAACACAAACCAGCCCACAGAATAATGACAATGTGCACTACACGCCTGGTAATACTTTCGCCACAGGAGCTAATGGGGCACCAGCCCCCGCACCTTACAGTGGAGTGTCAGTAGTTTCGGGGAATATTTTCGATCAAGGGGGGGCAATGAGACACCCCGCATAGGACAGCCCACAGAGAGCACTTGCGTGTCCAGTACTGTCTACGACCCACAATGCATCAGAGGAACCATTGATAGGAGCGCAGATAGGAGACAAGCAATTCATATTCATGGTGGATTCGGGAGCGGAGAAATCATGCATTAGAGAGGGCCGGTTCCCGTTATCTAATAGAACGTTAGAGACGCAGGGGTTCTCTGGGGCTGTAATTGAAGTTCCTTACACAGAGGTATTGGATGTGACAGTGGGGGGTAAAACAGTGAAAGCACCCTTACTGTACTATGAAAACTCTCCCATCAACTTACTGGGGAGAGATCTCTTGAGCAAACTAAACATGACCATATCATTCACAGGGAGCGGCATCGTATGTTCAACGCCAGGCATATGCCCCCTCCGTATATTAGCAGTAATACACGGCCACACAACAATAAAAGAGATCAGAGGGGTACCAAGAAATGAGGAGATGTTTGTTGAAGGCATGAGAACATTGGCTCTCATAGTACCAGAACTAAAAAGGGTGGAGTGGAGAATACCAGCAGAATTCCTTTTTCGTCCCATAGCAAGCCCTGACACTGCTCTTGGGGAAGTACTATCATTGGATTTGCATGCAATACATGTATCAGCAAACAGAATATGCGTGATTGGTATTGACATGGAAGGGTGTGAGTGGCGGACAGTATTGTGTACAAATGCAAATATCCCCCTGAGAGAGCTCTCGGACGAGGAGCTATTTTCTGACACTGAGGGAGATGGTGAAGTAGTGATGGAACTGGCAATGCCCTGCGACATCGTAGTTACAGCCAGACAAACTAAAGTTGAACTAATGGCGGTAGTAGGAGCACCGCATACATTTTTTGATGAAGACATGAGTTCAGTACCCGCTAACTTATGGACTAATGGCCCCCACGATGTAGGGTTGCTACATGAAGTTCAGCCTGTGGTGATAAAAGTAAAACAAGGAGCAATACTACCCCGGGTGAAACAATATCCACTGTCGCGAGAAGCAGAAGAAGGGATCAGAGAGACAATAGAAGCACTGCTAGCACAGGGTATAATAGTGCCCTCAAACTCCCCATGCAACACATGCATTTACCCAATCAAAAAAGCGAAGGGGGGTTCATGGAGGATGATACAAGATTTACGCCCATTGAACGATGTGGTAATGAAGGAGTTCCCTTTAGTCCCGAACCCGGCGACAATACTGTGCAACATTCCAAAAATAGCATCACACTTCACAGTAATTGACTTAAAAAATGCATTCTTTTCGATTCCCTTGGCAGAAGAGAGCAGGTACTTGACAGCATTTACATTGGGAGGAAGGAGGTTCGAACACTGCAGACTACCACAAGGATATTGCGAGAGCCCAAGCATATTTAACAGGGTACTACATGAAGATCTGGGGAATTTGTCTGTAGAAAGCACAGTGATTCAGTACGTTGATGATTTATTGGTTTGTGCACAGGCTGAGGAAGAATGCAGACAGGACTCGATAACACTCTTGACATTATTGGCAAATAAGGGGTACAAGGTGGACAAGGGGAAGTTACAATACTGTCTGACGGAGGTCCTATACTTGGGTCAGTTGATATCAAAGGATGGCAAGCGAATTATACCAGACAGGGCACAGGCGATTAGAACAATTGGGGAGCCCAAAACAGTAAAAGAGATGCAGAAATTTCTGGGTATGTGTAACTATTGCCGAGCATGGATATTGGACTATGCGGCGTACACAAGGCCCCTGCTACAGGCACTGAAAGAAGCACAACAAGAACACAAACACATAGAATGGACAGAGGTGACGAACACAGCATTTAACTCACTAAAAGAGCTGATATCAAGCGCTCCAGTACTAGCAAACCCAGATTATGGACGCGAGTTCTTCTTATTTTCACACTGCAAAGGAACATTGATGACAGCAGTACTGACACAGAAAACATCCTTAGGGCACAAACCACTAGCTTACTACAGCGGCACCCTAGACGCAGTAATGCAAGGTCATTTCGCGTGCGAGCAATCCCTAGCTGCAGCCGCGTTCGCAATTGAAAAAAGTGCCACGATAGTAATGGGCTGCCCGGTGACACTGTTCGTGGAACACTCACTTTTTGCAATATTAGAGCGAACAAAGAGCACATTGACAACACAACGCGCCACAGCATATGAGATAATACTGTCCAGCGCTAACATCCATATAGTAAGATGTAAAACAGTGAACCCAGCCACATTCATCACAGAGGCATGCACCATAGAGGACATGCAAAACCACAACTGCGCCACGTACACAGGTGACGAAAGTAAGGATCAAGTGATTTTTGAAAATGCCCTGACCGAGGGTGAGGTGTATTTTGTGGACGGGTCAGCATCAATAGACATGGAGACAGGAGAAAAGCATGTGGGTATGGCAGTGGTACGATTAGAGGAAGATGAATATGAGATACTAGTACAACACCGCCTCCCATCACACTATTCAGCGCAAGCAGCAGAACTAATAGCGCTAATAGAAGCATTGCATGCCGCCAAGGGGTGCGCAGTGACCATATATACAGACTCAGCATACATGACAACAACAGTTCACGGCGGGTTGGCCCGGTGGGGGCGGAGAGGGTTCCGACGAGCAGACGGAACGCCAGTCCAGCATGCAGAATTATTGAAAGAACTGATTGAGGCCCTGCAAGACCCCACGGCAGTGGCCATCGTAAAATGTCAAGCTCATACCACCAATACAGATTTTGTATCTTTGGGGAACGCGGCAGCAGACGCCGCTGCCAAAGCAGCTTCATATCTACAAAAAGGTGAAATAGGAGAGTACATGTTGCACCACACAGCAAGCCAAGAAGTCCCCACAGGATACAACATGATGTCCACACAGGAGATAATAGAGCTGCAAGAGGGAGCTAGTGCAGAGGAAAAATTGCTGTGGACTAAGAGAGGATGCAGCAAATCACCGACTGATTTATTGTGGCGACAAGAGAGTTCAGGAAAAGTGGTAATGCCAATCACGCTGTTAGAAATAGCATTTCAACAACTACACTTTCCTGCACACAACACAAAGAAACACATAATGGCAGAGATACAAGAAGATTGGTTTACACCTTGCCTCCAGGAACACGTCACAAGGTTAGCTCTAGAATGCACGACATGTCAAATTTACAACTCAGGTATGACATTGCGTACACTAAGGGGTACGATACCAAAACCAAGTGGCCCATTCAGAGAGCTCCACATTGATTATGTAGACATGGGAGAAAGGTGTAACGGGGCTCGATACATGATTGTGGTTGTATGTCCATTTTCGAGGTGGGTGGAGGCAGGCCCTTGTGCCCGCCCTGACGCGAGGGGCGCCGCGAAGTTCCTAGTGCGGGAAGTGTTTCCGCGCTGGGGAATTTGCGACGTTATTCGCTCAGATAACGGGACGCATTTTGTTAATGAACTCTTTAAAGAAGTGACTACATTATTGGGAATAAAGCACAAATTATGTTCGATTTATCATCCTCAAAGTAATGGCGTCGTAGAAAAGATAAACGGCCTGTTAAAAAGCAGATTATCAAAACTTTGTTTTTCCCTTAAAAAGACTTGGATGTACTGCCTGCCTTTGGCCTTGTTTGAGCTACGAAACCAGCCAAGTAAGGATCACCATTTGTCCCCGCACGAGATCGTCACGGGAAGAAGAATGCACACAGCGCATTCGCCTCTCCGTGAGCGTTCTGATGCACACAGAAGCGCAGCCATATTGGGGGAGGAGTTCACAGAATACCTGCGAAAATTGACACGGGCAGCGCGCGTAATTTCAAAGCAACTAGCCCCCCCCTCGACAAGAGAGGAGGGGAACGCGACTGAACCAAACGGTTTGCCTGAAAAACCACTACAGCTAATGCCTGGGGACCTTATATATGTTAGAAGTTTTGTGCGGAGGTGGAACGCACCACGCTTCCATGGCCCCTATGAGGTAGTGTTTTGCACGCCTACAGCAGTAAAGGTTAAGGGCCTGCGATATTGGGTGCATTTGACAGATGTACGTAAAGCTTACAGCGCTGCGGAGAGTGAGGTGCAGGATGAGGCACAGGCAACAGCGGACGATGAAGTTGTGCGGAATGAATGATTTGAATTTTGTGTGCTTCATGAGATGAACAGTGAACACAATTAGCGCGCAACAAATGTCCTGGACTAAAACATGTACACATGTATATGTAAATTTTCTTTTTACAATTTTTGAAAGTTTTGCGTGGGGTTCTTTTTTTCCTTCCTGTACTATTTAAGATGTTTTTTATTATTGTTGTTTTTAAAAATGTCATGTTTTTTTTTTATTATTTATATATATATATAGTAAGTTACGAATAATATTGACTGAAAGCTACCTTGTCTGTCAACAAACCCCCTTCCTCACCCAACCCTATATTTTATCACCGAAACGTTACAATGTGGAAATGCTTACATGTTTGTATTTAATGAACTTTTGTGTCTCAAACAGGATTTATCATGGCATCGAATGGGCAGCCTGCAACTAATAGATATGTTAGATTTAGAGAAATGTTAGTGGCTAGATTAACATATTCATTTGAATGTGGTTTATCAATGTGTGCTATCGTGTTCTTCATCTCAATGTTTTGTCTGGTGTTACACTGGATTATAGCGTTCATCTCTACCGAGATGAACGAGGGGGGAGGGGGGAACAACACCACCCTTGCTCCTGGAACGAAAACAATTCCGACTGTAGGTATCAAAGAAGGTGATTTCTTGATCTGGGATGGATCACACTTTGTGTGGGGATACTATACTACACCACCCACTGCTGTCCTCTCACAATGGAGAACCAAAAATGTAGATAATGACACAATGTCCCAACCTGGAACATACAACAACCACACGATCCCTCCCGCCCCAATTTCAAACAACGATCTCTTGTTTATTAATGAGGATGGAAAAGTGATTATGATGACAGAACACACGTCCCTATATGAAGAATTAGAAAAGGGGGGTGGGAGGGAGGAAGGGGGGCCTGGTTCTTCACCTCCTATAACAAGAAGGTACAGAAGAAGGGAGAAAAGTAGGCGGAGAAGAGAGACTGGTGGAAAAGGGTATGATGAGTATTATGGGCTAGGGTTAGACAAAATGGAAGACCCACGACACCCTCACCAAGCAAATAAATGGTATGCAGATATGAGCACAACAGCTAAACAAACAACCAATGAGAGCTGTTATGTCTGCTCACTTATCCCCCATGCATCAGGCACACCTAAAGTATTGTTGCCACGAGAATTGCCCATTGTGGATGCCCAATGTCTCCTTCATCTCACGCTGTGTAGAATAAAGAACACTTTCCAAGCACACGATGTCTCTTTCAGAATGGTACAGAACAACAAAACGTGCTATTCGCAAGCGTCTGGAGTGATCTGCCTTAAAGAACCTTTCTTTGCAATACAAGGGACACTGTTTTCCGAAAGCAAATGGAAAGACGAAGAAGTGCTGTGCAAGGCAGAAGCACTGAAGGGTGTTCAACCGGAAAAGTTGCGGTGGATGGAAAGAACGTGCTTGCCAATATGGAAAGAACACATCCCTAAATTAACATGGGTAACAGCGATGGAAAAACCCTTTAAGCTACAAAGTGAAATACAAAACAAACTATGTTTCAAGGGAGAAGGAAAAATGGTAATAGGAACGAACAAGAACTGTAACAAAACTCTCACCATCCCAGATATGAAAAAAGGAACAGCAGCACTAATGGACACCTACTGGGTATGCGGGAACAAGGCGTACCTGCACCTTCCCCAATCATGGAGTGGTAGCTGCTCAATGGCCACTTTGCATTCAACACTAATGGTGATTCCTGAAAGCCATATTGACAGAAGTAACACGATGAACGAAGGCTTGAACCAGAATGCAGCGTCTCCAACTACACAAGCGCACCTTTATGTCCTGTCCTCCGGAGGGAAAGGAGAAGAGCTCTCAAGGAACAAGCGAGCCTCGAACTACATATCACAAGCATCATCTGATTTATTGGCACAGATCCCAGACAAGTATCGCCTGTTCAGCTCCGTGGAAACATTCTTTGCTTCACTAGTATCAAGTGTCCAAGCAAGAGCAAATGCAAAATGGCTCCAGATCACACGGTGGGAACTGATCCAGTTGGCCAATGACACTGAAGAAGGGTTCAACATAATAAAGGTGGAACTACGAGCTCTGCGATTAATGACCATGCAAAACAGGTATGTCCTAGACCTGTTAACAGCAATCGATGGAGGTGTTTGCCGAAAAATAGGAAGTGCATGCTGCACGTTCGTACCTTCTGAAGACGCAGAGGATGGGTCCCTGTCCCACGTTATTGAAGCAGTGCATGGCCTGGGCGAGAGGATGAAAATGGAAGGAGGAGCTGAGGATAGCTCGTGGTTCGACAATATCTTCTCCTGGGTTCCCTCATGGCTTGGAGTGACAATGAAGTTCCTGATACCAATAGTGGTGATCATCCTTGTGATGTTCTGCCTGTGCCAGGTGGGCCTCCGATGTTGTGCTAATGCAGTCCCTAACGGTGCAATGATGATGGTGACAATGGGCAACTCCGGTGGTACAATTAAAGCAACACAAGAAGTACATGTGCAGACAGGAACAGACAACACCCCCAGGTACCAGTTAGTGCCTATGTGCCGTGACAAGTACATAGTAGATAAGCTATGGCACACCACGATTAAAGAACCACGAGACGTAGAACTGGAATGGTATGAGGAGGTCTGGGTAGATCTGGAAGAGACCGGCGACTGTATATATTTGACATGTACACCAGACGAGTATGCTAGGAGAGGTGAGAGCTTAAGGGGGGTGTGCAGAGCATGGATGCCTATAAAAGGAACCCCTGCATGGGATGGTGCAGTGTTAGAAGAACAAGAATGTAGAAGATTAGAAGAGCTAAAGAAATTCGTTACTTTAAGTAACGAAAGGGGGGAAATGTAGGGGAGGAATGGCCACGAGGCCCTCCTCACCTACAGCTCCCTCCCCAGGTGAGGACCATGGCTCGGTGGGAGCACCCTCATGCCACCCGGGCCCAGGTGGAGGGGGGTTCACCCGCCGACGACATTGCCCACACGCACCCTGTCTTTGCATTTACCGAAACTTAAGTTAGGCCTAGACGCCATCGTGCACAGCAAACATGGTGTGAGTTCAGCACACTGTAACGAGGCCCCCACCTTTGGAGGGCCTTTCATGCATCTCTGCCGCCTCAGCAGCCCTGGCAGGTCCGCTGCGAGCGCGTTCCCATGAGAAAGTCGGAGATGAGCTAAACCCGAGATGCCAACACGGCAACATTATATTAGTAACAATGTGATATTGCACCCCGTATGACCCAGACCGCAAGGCCGGGGCAACGGGGAAAAAAGCTGAAGCATCACTATCTGAAGAAGGTAGAAAATAGTTCAAGTATTGGTGTTAATGAACTACCTCTGTTTAAAATGTGAACGAACCATAAAAATGTAACGTTATATGATATCCCTCCAGGTCTGGACTAATGCTGCTATAACCACGGAGAAAGATGTTGACCAAACGTGTAACCTCTATTTGTAAAAGTGTTTTTCAATAGTATGTAGAAACTTGAACTCATATATGTTTTGAATCACCCAAAGCGGCGAGCATCAATCTCTGTAGGCCATAACCTAGATATCCCTCGTATAACGTCTAATGTACATACAATACGCACACAATGTAGTGAACATAATGTTAGGTAATGAAAAGGTACTGGAACCGACTGTATTAAAGAAATGTGTAACGAAAATGAAATATATATATATATATATATGTGTGTCTGAATAACGTTAAAATGAGGCAGAACAGTATAAAACTTCTGCATTCACTGATCAGCAACGCACGAGGAAAATACCTTTGTGAGTATATGCAAGGTCATTCCCTCTCCCACCCCACCAAGCCTGCCAGATAAAAAAGCTAAGACTTGTGCTGCGCTCCCTCACCTCCCCCAACCAAGCTGGCGTTACTTCAGAGAGTCAGAGGCCCCGGCGCCGCAACCAAGGCCACAGCCCGCCACCTGTGTTATTTACAGCACGGTAATAAACCCACGGATGAACCCACTGATCTACCAGCACCCTCTCATAAATCCCCACGAACCCCCCCAAGAATCCTGACCCCGTGTAAGGACGACCCCCATCATTGGGACAAGACACAGAGACCCATCTATATAATAACTTCTAACGCAGCAGACAGACATGTATCACTCGGCCCAGGTCCCAGAGCCCCGTCCCGTGACCTAAAATACCGGTCAATAAGACTCAGGTAAATCTCACCCCAACCAACAACCACCAGACCTCTCACGAGGTGCATTCCTCATGTGTTGTGTTTATTTTATAAGATAAGCTAGTGAAGCGATTTATTAATGAACGTAAATGTCATTTTCTGAATAACTGTAGTGTGCATGGCCTAGGGCAAATGAGACAGGAAAGGTATTCGTTATTGTCACAGGCTGCCCCAGCACATCAACACCGCATGGATGACCTCAAGCCGGCCTGCCAGGCCCAACCCAACCCACGAGGCTGACCAGTGACGTCGTCCCGCCAAGACCAACCCCGCGCCAGCAACACTTATAGTTAGTCGACACCACCCAATCCCAATTGACTTGTGCCCCCTATAGTGTTTAGGTGTTGATGACGTTTTTTGTATTAGAAATACGCCTGTCTTTGCTATTGTCAGGCAGAGCGCTCTCGTAGGTTGCAGAGTTCTTTGCATGCCTTATCCTTGGATAAACTCCCACTTACGCTCACCCGCACTCTGTCTTGGTCTTATTCCCACTACGGGAGAGTCCCTTATTGTCTCTCATTGCGGGGAGGATCGTGCTGAATTGGGGGCGCTTCCTTTCACAGGTCCTAGGGCGTTCAAGGGAATAGTGAAGTAGAGGTCTTGGGGTTCAAGTCCTAGGGAGTTCAAGGGAATAATGCAGTAGAGGGCATGGGGTGCAGGTCATGGGGCATTCAAGGGAATAGTGCAGTAGAGGGCATGGGGTGCAGGTCCTAGGGCGTTCAAAGGAATAGTGCAGTAGAGGTCATGGGGTGCAGGTCCTAGGGCGTTCAATGGGATAGTGCAGTAGAGGCCATGGGGTGCCGGTCCTAGGGCGTTCAAGGGAATAGTGCAGTAGAGGTCATGGGGTGTAGGTCCTAGGGTGTTCAAGGGAATAGTGCAGTAGAGGGCATGGGGTGCAGGTCCTGGGGCGTTCAATGGAATAGTCCAGTAGAGGGCATGGGGTGCAGGTCTTGCGGCGTTCAAGGGAATAGTGCAGTAGAGAGCATGGGGTGGGGGTCCTAGGGCATTCAAGTGAATAGTGCAGTAGAGGGCATGGGGAGCAGGTCCTAGGGTGTTCAAGGGAATAGTGCAGTAGAGGTCATGGGGTACAGGTCCTCGGGCGTTCAAGGGAATACTGCAGTAGAGGTCTTGGGTGCCGGTCCTAGGGTATTCAACAGAATAGTGCTGTAGAGGTCTTGGGGTGCAGGTCCTGGGGCATTCAAGGGAATAGTGCAGTAGAGGTCTTGGGTGCCGGTCCTAGGGTATTCAAGGGAATAGTGCAGTAGAGGTCTTGGGGTGCAGGTCCTAAGGTGTTCAAGGGAATAGTGCAGTTGAGGGCATGGGGTGCAGGTCCTAGGGCATTCAAGGGAACAGTGCAGTAGAGGGCATGGAGTGCAGGCCCTAGGGCGTTCAGGGAATAGTGCAGTAGAGGGCATGGGGTGCAGGTCCTAGGGCGTTCAAGGGAATAGTGCAGCAGAGGGTAAGGGGTGCAGATCCTAGGGTGTTCAAGGAAATAGTGCAGTAGAGGGCATGGGGTGCAGGTCCTAGGGCGTTCAAGGGAATATTGCAGTAGAGGGCATGGGGTGCAGGTCCTGAGGCGTTCAAGGGAATAGTGCAGTAGAGGTCATGGGGTGCAGGTCCTAGGGCGTTCAAGGGAATAGTGCGGTAGAGGTCTTGAGAGGCAGGTCATAGGGAGTTCAAGGGAATAGTGCAGTAGAGGTCTTGAGATGCAGGTCATAGGGAGTTCAAGGGAATAGTGCAGTAGAGGTCTTTGGGGTTCAGGTCCTAGGGAGTTCAAGGGAATAATGCAGTAGAGGGCATGGGGTGCAGGTCCTAGGGCGTTCAAGGGAATAGTGCAGTAGAGGTCTTGGGGTGCAGGTCCTAGGGCCTTCAAGGGAATAGTGAAGTAGAGGTCTTGGGGTTCAGGTACTAGGGAGTTCAAGGGAATAATGCAGTAGAGGGCATGGGGTGCAGGTCATGGGGCATTCAAGGGAATAGTACAGTAGAGGGCATGGGGTGCAGAACCTGGGGCTTTCAAGGGAATAGTGCAGTAGAGGGCATGGGGTGCAGGTCCTAGGGCGTTCGATCAAATAGTGCAGTAGAGGGCATGGGGTGCAGAACCTGGGGAGTTCAAGGGAATAGTGCAGTAGAGGGCATGGGGTGCATGTCCTGGGGAGTTCAAGGGAATAGTGCAGTAGAGGGCATGGGGTGCAGGTCCTAGGGCGTTCAAAGGAATAGTGCAGTAGAGGTCATGGGGTGCAGGTCCTAGGGCGTTCAATGGGATAGTGCAGTAGAGGCCATGGGGTGCCGGTCCTAGGGCGTTCAAGGGAATAGTGCAGTAGAGGTCATGGGGTGTAGGTCCTAGGGTGTTCAAGGGAATAGTGCAGTAGAGGTCATGGGGTACAGGTCCTAGGGCGTTCAATGGAATAGTGCAGTAGAGGGCATGCGGTGCAGTCCCTAGGGTGTTCAAGGGAATAGTAGAGGTCATGGGATGCAGGTCCTATGGCTTTCAAGGGAAAAGTGCAGTAGAGGGCATGGGGTGCAGGTCCTGGGGCGTTCAAGGGAATAGTGCAGTAGAGGGCATGGGGTGCAGGCCCTGGGTTGTTCTAGAGAATAGCTTAGTAGAGGAAATGGGGTGCAGGCCTTGGGCGTTCAAGGGAATCGTGCAGTAGAGGGCATGAGGTACTAAGTCCTAGGGGATTCAAGGGAATAGTGCAGTAGAGGGCATGGAGTGCAGGTCCTAGGGCATTCAAGGGAATAGTGCAGTAGAGGGCATGAGGTTCAGGTCTTGGGGCATTCAAGGGAATAGTGCAGTAGAGGGCATGGGGTGCAGGTCCTAGGGCATTCAAGGGAATAGTGCAATAGAGGGCATGGGGTGCAGGTCCTAAGGCGTTCAAGGGAATATTGCAGTAGAGGGCATGGGGTGCAGGTCCTAGGGCGTTCCTGGGAATAGTGCAGTAAAGGGCATGGGGTGCAGGTCCTAGAGCGTTCAAGGGAATAGTGCAGTAGAGGTTGTGGGGTGCAGGACCTAGGGAGTTCAAGGGAATAGTGCAGTAGAGGGCATGGGGTGCAGGTCCTAGGGCATTCAAGGCAATAGTGCAGAAGAGGTCTTGGGTGCAGGTCCTAGGGCGTTCAAGGGAATAGTGCAGCAGAGGGCATGGGGTGCAGGTACTAGGGCTTTCAAGTGAATAGTGCAGTAGAAGGCATGGGGTGCAGGCTCTGGGGCGTTCAAGGGAAAAGCGCAGTAGAGGGATTGGGTTGCATGCCCTGGGGCTTTCAAGGGAATAGTGCAGTAGAGGGCATGGGATGCAGGTCCTAGGGCATTCAAGGGAATAGTGCAGTAGAGGGCATGAGGTGCAGGTCTTGGAGCATTCAAGGGAATAGTGTAGTAGAGGGAATGGGGTGCAGGTCCTAGGGTGTTCAAGGGAATAGTACAGTAGAGGGCATGGGGTGCAGAACCTGGGGCGTTCAAGGGAATAGTGCAGTAGAGGGCATGGGGTGCATGTCCTAGGGGGTTCAAGGGAATAGTGCAGTAGAGGGCATGCGGTGATGGTCCTAGGGCGTTCAAGTGAATAGTGCAGTAGAGGTCATGGGGTGCAGGTCCTAGGGTGTTCAATGGAATAGTGCAGTAGAGGGCATGGGGTGCAGGTCCTAGGGTGTTCAAGGGAATAGTGCAGTAAAGGTCATGGGGTGCAGGTCCTAGGGTGTTCAAGGGAATAGTGCAGTAGAGGGCATGGGGTGCAGGCCCTGGGGTGTTCAAGGGAATAGCGCAGTAGAGGGAATGGGGTGCAGGCCCAGGGGCGTTCAAGGGAATAGTGCAGTAGAGGGCATGGGGTACTAAGTCCTAGGGCATTCAAGGGAATAGTGCAGTAGAGGGCATGGAGTGCAGGTCCTAGGGTATTCAAGGGAATAGTGCAGTAGAGGGCATGAGGTGCATGTCTTGGGGCATTCAAGGGAATAGTGCAGTAGAGGGCATGGGGTGCAGGTCCTAGGGCATTCAAGGGAATAGTGCAGTAGAGGGCATGGGGTGCAGGTCCTAGGGCGTTCAAGGGAATAGTGCAGTAGAGGGCATGGGGTGCAGGTCCTAGGGCGTTCATGGGAATAGTGCAGTAGAGGGCATGGGGTGCAGGTCCTAGGGAGTTCAAGGGAATAGTGCAGTAGAGGGCATGGGGTGCAGGTCCTAGGGCGTTCAAGGGAATAGTGCAGTAGAGGTCTTGGGGTGCAGGCCCTAGGGCGTTCAAGGGAATAGTGCAGTAGAGGGCATGAGGTGCAGGTCCTAGGGCATTCAAGGGAATAGTGCAGTAGAGGGCATGGAGTGCAGGTCCTAGGGCGTTCAAGGGAATAGTGCAGTAGAGGGCATGGGATGCAGGCCCTGGGGCGTTCAAGGGAATAGCGTAGTAGAGGGAATGGGGGGCAGGCCCTTGGGCCTTCAAGGGAATAGTGCAGTAGAGGGCATTGGGTGCAGGTCCTAGGGCGTTCAAGGGAATAGTGCAGTAGAGGTCATGGGGTGCAGGTCCTAGGGCGTTCAAGGGAATAGGGAAGTGGAGGTCATGGGGTGCAGGTCCTATGGCGTTCAAGGGAATAGTGTGTAGAGGTCGTGGGGTGCAGGTCCTAGGGCGTTCAAGGGAATAGTGCAGTAGAGGTCTTGGGGTTCAGGTCCTAGGAAGTTCAAGGGAATAATGCAGTAGAGGCATGGGGTGCAGGTCCTAGGGCGTTCAAGGGAATAGTGCAGTAGAGGTCATGAGGTGCAGGTCCTAGGGCTTTCAAGGGAATAGTGCAGTAGAGGGCATGGGGTGCAGGTCCTGAGGCGTTCAAGGGAATAGTACAGTAGAGGTCTTGGGGTGCAGGTCATGGGGCGTTCAAGGGAATAGTACAGTAGAGGGCATGGGGTGCAGAACCTGGGGCGTTCAAGGGAATAGTGCAGTAGAGGGCATGGGGTGCATGTCCTGGGGCGTTCAAGGGAATAGAGCAGTAGAGGGCATGTGGTGCAGGTCCTGGGGCGTTCAAGGCAATATTGCAGTATAGGGCATGGGGTGCAGGTCCTGGGGCGTTCAAGGGAATAGTGCAGTAGAGGGCATGGGGTGCACATCATAGGGCGTTCAAAGGAATAGTGCAGTAGAGGGCATGGGGTGCAGGTCTTAGGGCGTTCAAAGGAATAGTGCAGTAGAGGTCATGGGTTGCAGGTCCTAGGGCGTTCAATGGGATAGTGCAGTAGAGGGCATGGGGTGCCGGTCCTAGGGCGTTCAAGGGAATAGTGCAGTAGAGGTCATGGGGTGTAGCTCCTAGGGCGTTCAAGGGAATAGTGCAGTAGAGGGCATGGGGCGCAGGTCCTGGGGCGTTCAAGGGAATAGTGCAGTAGAGGGCATGGGGTGCAGGTCCTGGGGCGTTCAAGGGAATAGTGCAGTAGAGGGCATGAGGTACTAAGTCCTAGGGCATTCAAGGGAATAGTGCAGTAAGGGCATGGAGTGCAGGTCCTTGGGCATTCAAGGGAATAGTGCAGTAGAGGGCATGAGGTTCAGGTCTTGGGGCATTCAAGGGAATAGTGCAGTAGAGGGCATGGGGTGCAGGTCCTAGGGCATTCAAGGGAATAGTGCAGTAGAGGGCATGGGGTGCAGGTCCTAAGGCGTTCAAGGGAATATTGCAGTAGAGGGCATGGGGTGCAGGTCCTAGGGCGTTCAAGGGAATAGTGCAGTAGAGGGCATGGGGTGCAGGTCCTAGGGCGTTCAAGGAAATAGTGCAGTAGAGGTCATGGGGTGCAGGACCTAGGGAGTTCAAGGGAATAGTGCAGTAGAGGGCATGGGGTGCAGGTCCTAGGGCATTCAAGGGAATAGTGCAGTAGAGGTCTTGGGTGCAGGTCCTATGGCGTTCAAGGGACTAGTGCAGTAGAGGGCATGGGGTGCAGGTCCTAGGGCATTCAAGGGAATAGTGCAGTAGAGGTCTTGAGATGCAGGTCATAGGGAGTTCAAGGGAATAGTGCAGTAGAGGGCATGGAGTACAGGTCCTAGGGTATTCAAGGGAATAGTGCAGTAGAGGGCATGAGGTGCAGGTCTTGGGGCATTCAAGGGAATAGTGCAGTAGAGGGCATGGGGTGCAGGTCTTGGGGCATTCAAGGGAATAGTGCAGTAGAGGGCATGGGGTGCAGGTCCTAGGGAATTCAAGGGAATAGTGCAGTAGAGGGCATGGGGTGCAGGTCCTAGGGCGTTCAAGGGAATAGTGCAGTAGAGGGCATGGGGTGCAGGTCCTAGGGCGTTCATGGGAATAGAGCAGTAGAGGGCATGGGGTGCAGGTCCTGGGGCGTTCAAGGGAATAATGCAGTAGAGGGCATGGGGTGCAGGTCATGGGGCATTCAAGGGAATAGTACAGTAGAGGGCATGGGGTGCAGAACCTGGGGCTTTCAAGGGAATAGTGCAGTAGAGGGCATGGGGTGCAGGTCCTAGGGCGTTCAATCAAATAGTGCAGTAGAGGGCATGGTGTGCAGAACCTGGGGGGTTCAAGGGAATAGTGCAGTAGAGGGCATGGGGTGCATGTCCTGGGGAGTTCAAGGGAATAGTGCAGTAGAGGGCATGGGGTGCAGGTACTGGGGCGTTCAAGGGAATATTGCAGTATAAGGCATGGGGTGCAGGTCCTGGGGCGTTCAAGGGAATAGTGCAGTAGAGGGCATGGGGTGCAGGTCATAGGGCATTCAAGGGAATAGTGCAGTAGAGGGCATGGGGTGCAGGTCCTAGGGCGTTCAAAGGAATAGTGCAGTAGAGGTCATGGGGTGGAGGTCCTAGGGCGTTCAATGGGATAGTGCAGTAGAGGCCATGGGGTGCCGGCCCTAGGGTGTTCAAGGGAATAGTGCAGTAGGGGTCATGGGGTGTAGGTCCTAGGGCGTTCAAGGGAATAGTGCAGTAGAGGGCATGGGGTGCAGGTCCTAGGGCGTTCAAGGGAATAGTGCAGTAGAGGGCATGGGGTACTAAGTCCTAGGGCATTCAAGGGAATAGTGCAGTAGAGGGCATGGAGTGCAGGTCCTGGGGCGTTCAAGGGAATAGTGCAGTAGAGAGCATGGGGTGGGGGTCCTAGGGCATTCAAGTGAATAGTGCAGTAGAGGGCATGGGGAGCAGGTCCTAGGGTGTTCAAGGGAATAGTGCAGTAGAGGGCATGGGGTGCAGGTCCTAGGGCGTTCAAGGGAATAGTGCAGTAGAGGGCATGGGGTGCAGGTCCTAGGGCGTTCATGGGAATAGTGCAGTAGAGGGCATGGGGTGCAGGTCCTAGGGAGTTCAAGGGAATAGTGCAGTAGAGGGCATGGGGTGCAGGTCCTAGGGCGTTCAAGGGAATAGTGCAGTAGAGGTCTTGGGGTGCAGGCCCTAGGGCGTTCAAGGGAATAGTGCAGTAGAGGGCATGAGGTGCAGGTCCTAGGGCATTCAAGGGAATAGTGCAGTAGAGGGCATGGAGTGCAGGTCCTAGGGCGTTCAAGGGAATAGTGCAGTAGAGGGCATGGGATGCAGGCCCTGGGGCGTTCAAGGGAATAGCGTAGTAGAGGGAATGGGGGGCAGGCCCTTGGGCCTTCAAGGGAATAGTGCAGTAGAGGGCATTGGGTGCAGGTCCTAGGGCGTTCAAGGGAATAGTGCAGTAGAGGTCATGGGGTGCAGGTCCTAGGGCGTTCAAGGGAATAGGGCAGTGGAGGTCATGGGGTGCAGGTCCTATGGCGTTCAAGGGAATAGTGTGTAGAGGTCGTGGGGTGCAGGTCCTAGGGCGTTCAAGGGAATAGTGCAGTAGAGGTCTTGGGGTTCAGGTCCTAGGGAGTTCAAGGGAATAATGCAGTAGAGGCATGGGGTGCAGGTCCTAGGGCGTTCAAGGGAATAGTGCAGTAGAGGTCATGAGGTGCAGGTCCTAGGGCTTTCAAGGGAATAGTGCAGTAGAGGGCATGGGGTGCAGGTCCTGAGGCGTTCAAGGGAATAGTACAGTAGAGGTCTTGGGGTGCAGGTCATGGGGCGTTCAAGGGAATAGTACAGTAGAGGGCATGGGGTGCAGAACCTGGGGCGTTCAAGGGAATAGTGCAGTAGAGGGCATGGGGTGCATGTCCTGGGGCGTTCAAGGGAATAGAGCAGTAGAGGGCATGTGGTGCAGGTCCTGGGGCGTTCAAGGCAATATTGCAGTATAGGGCATGGGGTGCAGGTCCTGGGGCGTTCAAGGGAATAGTGCAGTAGAGGGCATGGGGTGCACATCATAGGGCGTTCAAAGGAATAGTGCAGTAGAGGGCATGGGGTGCAGGTCCTAGGGCGTTCAAAGGAATAGTGCAGTAGAGGTCATGGGTTGCAGGTCCTAGGGCGTTCAATGGGATAGTGCAGTAGAGGGCATGGGGTGCCGGTCCTAGGGCGTTCAAGGGAATAGTGCAGTAGAGGTCATGGGGTGTAGCTCCTAGGGCGTTCAAGGGAATAGTGCAGTAGAGGGCATGGGGCGCAGGTCCTGGGGCGTTCAAGGGAATAGTGCAGTAGAGGGCATGGGGTGCAGGTCCTGGGGCGTTCAAGGGAATAGTGCAGTAGAGGGCATGAGGTACTAAGTCCTAGGGCATTCAAGGGAATAGTGCAGTAAGGGCATGGAGTGCAGGTCCTTGGGCATTCAAGGGAATAGTGCAGTAGAGGGCATGAGGTTCAGGTCTTGGGGCATTCAAGGGAATAGTGCAGTAGAGGGCATGGGGTGCAGGTCCTAGGGCATTCAAGGGAATAGTGCAGTAGAGGGCATGGGGTGCAGGTCCTAAGGCGTTCAAGGGAATATTGCAGTAGAGGGCATGGGGTGCAGGTCCTAGGGCGTTCAAGGGAATAGTGCAGTAGAGGGCATGGGGTGCAGGTCCTAGGGCGTTCAAGGAAATAGTGCAGTAGAGGTCATGGGGTGCAGGACCTAGGGAGTTCAAGGGAATAGTGCAGTAGAGGGCATGGGGTGCAGGTCCTAGGGCATTCAAGGGAATAGTGCAGTAGAGGTCTTGGGTGCAGGTCCTATGGCGTTCAAGGGACTAGTGCAGTAGAGGGCATGGGGTGCAGGTCCTAGGGCATTCAAGGGAATAGTGCAGTAGAGGTCTTGAGATGCAGGTCATAGGGAGTTCAAGGGAATAGTGCAGTAGAGGGCATGGAGTACAGGTCCTAGGGTATTCAAGGGAATAGTGCAGTAGAGGGCATGAGGTGCAGGTCTTGGGGCATTCAAGGGAATAGTGCAGTAGAGGGCATGGGGTGCAGGTCCTAGGGAATTCAAGGGAATAGTGCAGTAGAGGGCATGGGGTGCAGGTCCTAGGGCGTTCAAGGGAATAGTGCAGTAGAGGGCATGGGGTGCAGGTCCTAGGGCGTTCATGGGAATAGTGCAGTAGAGGGAATGTGGTGCATGTCCTGGGGCGTTCAAGGGAATAGAGCAGTAGAGGGCATGGGGTGCAGGTCCTGGGGCGTTCAAGGGAATAATGCAGTAGAGGGCATGGGGTGCAGGTCATGGGGCATTCAAGGGAATAGTACAGTAGAGGGCATGGGGTGCAGAACCTGGGGCTTTCAAGGGAATAGTGCAGTAGAGGGCATGGGGTGCAGATCCTAGGGCGTTCAATCAAATAGTGCAGTAGAGGGCATGGTGTGCAGAACCTGGGGGGTTCAAGGGAATAGTGCAGTAGAGGGCATGGGGTGCATGTCCTGGGGAGTTCAAGGGAATAGTGCAGTAGAGGGCATGGGGTGCAGGTACTGGGGCGTTCAAGGGAATATTGCAGTATAAGGCATGGGGTGCAGGTCCTGGGGCGTTCAAGGGAATAGTGCAGTAGAGGGCATGGGGTGCAGGTCATAGGGCATTCAAGGGAATAGTGCAGTAGAGGGCATGGGGTGCAGGTCCTAGGGCGTTCAAAGGAATAGTGCAGTAGAGGTCATGGGGTGGAGGTCCTAGGGCGTTCAATGGGATAGTGCAGTAGAGGCCATGGGGTGCCGGCCCTAGGGTGTTCAAGGGAATAGTGCAGTAGGGGTCATGGGGTGTAGGTCCTAGGGCGTTCAAGGGAATAGTGCAGTAGAGGGCATGGGGTGCAGGTCCTAGGGCGTTCAATGGAATGGTGCAGTAGAGGGCATGGGGTGCAGGTCCTGGGGCGTTCAAGGGAATAGTGCAGTAGAGAGCATGGGGTGGGGGTCCTAGGGCATTCAAGTGAATAGTGCAGTAGAGGGCATGGGGAGCAGGTCCTAGGGTGTTCAAGGGAATAGTGCAGTAGAGGTCATGGGGTACAGGTCCTAGGGCGTTCAATGGAATAGTGCAGTAGAGGGCATGCGGTGCCGTTCCTAGGGTATTCAAGGGTATAGTGCAGTAGAGGTCATGGGGTGCAGGTCCTATGGCTTTCAAGGGAAAAGTGCAGTAGAGGGCATGGGGTGCAGGTCCTGGGGCGTTCAAGGGAATAGTGCAGTAGAGGGCATGGGGTGCAGGCCCTGGGGCGTTCTAGAGAATAGCTTAGTAGAGGGAATGGGTTGCAGGCCTTGGGCGTTCAAGGGAATCGTGCAGTAGAGGGCATGAGGTACTAAGTCCTAGGGCATTCAAGGGAATAGTGCAGTAGAGGGCATGGAGTGCAGGTCCTAGGGCATTCAAGGTAATAGTGCAGTAGAGGGCATGAGGTTCAGGTCTTGGGGCATTCAAGGGAATAGTGCAGTAGAGGGCATGGGGTGCAGGTCCTAGGGCATTCAAAGGAATAGTGCAGTAGAGGGCATGGGGTGCAGGTCCTAAGGCGTTCAAGGGAATATTGCAGTAGAGGGCATGGGGTGCAGGTCCTAGGGTGTTCCTGGGAATAGTGCAGTAAAGGGCATGGGGTGCAGGTCCTAGGGCGTTCAAGGGAATAGTGCAGTAGAGGTTGTGGGGTGCAGGACCTAGGGAGTTCAAGGGAATAGTGCAGTAGAGGGCATGGGGTGCAGGTCCTAGGGCATTCAAGGGAATAGTGCAGTAGAGGTCTTGGGTGCAGGTCCTAGGGCGTTCAAGGGAATAGTGCAGTAGAGGGCATGGGGTGCAAGTCCTAGGGCATTCAAGGGAATAGTGCAGCAGAGGTCTTGAGATGCAGGTCATAGGGAGTTCAAGAGAATAGTGCAGTAGAGGTCTTGGCGTGCAGGTCCTAGGGCGTTCAAGGGAATAGTGCAGTGGAGGTCAAGGGGTGCAGGTCCTAGGGCGTACAAGGGAATAGTGCAGTAGAGGTCTTGGGTGCCGGTCCTAGGATATTCAACGGAATAGTGAAGTAGAGGTCTTGGGGTGCAGGTCCTAGGGCATTCAAGGGAGCAGTGCAGTAAAGGGCATGGGTGCAGGTCCTAGGGTGTTCAAGGGAATAGTGTAGTAGAGGTCATGGGGTGTAGGTCCTAGGGCGTTCAAGGGAATAGTGCAGTAGAGGGCATGGGGTGCAGGTCCTGGGGCGTTCAATGGAATGGTGCAGTAGAGGGCATGGGGTGCAGGTCCTGGGGCGTTCAAGGGAATAGTGCAGTAGAGAGCATGGGGTGGGGGTCCTAGGGCATTCAAGTGAATAGTGCAATAGAGGGCATGGGGAGCAGGTCCTAGGGTGTTCAAGGGAATAGTGCAGTAGAGGTCATGGGGTACAGGTCCTAGGGCGTTCAATGGAATAGTGCAGTAGAGGGCATGCGGTGCAGTTCCTAGGGTGTTCAAGGGTATAGTGCAGTAGAGGTCATGGGGTGCAGGTCCTATGGCTTTCAAGGGAAAAGTGCAGTAGAGGGCATGGGGTGCAGGTCCTGGGGCGTTCAAGGGAATAGTGCAGTAGAGGGCATGGGGTGCAGGCCCTGGGGCGTTCTAGAGAATAGCTTAGTAGAGGGAATGGGTTGCAGGCCTTGGGCGTTCAAGGGAATCGTGCAGTAGAGGGCATGAGGTACTAAGTCCTAGGGCATTCAAGGGAATAGTGCAGTAGAGGGCATGGAGTGCAGGTCCTAGGGCATTCAAGGTAATAGTGCAGTAGAGGGCATGAGGTTCAGGTCTTGGGGCATTCAAGGGAATAGTGCAGTAGAGGGCATGGGGTGCAGGTCCTAGGGCATTCAAAGGAATAGTGCAGTAGAGGGCATGGGGTGCAGGTCCTAAGGCGTTCAAGGGAATATTGCAGTAGAGGGCATGGGGTGCAGGTCCTAGGGTGTTCCTGGGAATAGTGCAGTAAAGGGCATGGGGTGCAGGTCCTAGGGCGTTCAAGGGAATAGTGCAGTAGAGGTTGTGGGGTGCAGGACCTAGGGAGTTCAAGGGAATAGTGCAGTAGAGGGCATGGGGTGCAGGTCCTAGGGCATTCAAGGGAATAGTGCAGTAGAGGTCTTGGGTGCAGGTCCTAGGGCGTTCAAGGGAATAGTGCAGTAGAGGGCATGGGGTGCAAGTCCTAGGGCATTCAAGGGAATAGTGCAGCAGAGGTCTTGAGATGCAGGTCATAGGGAGTTCAAGAGAATAGTGCAGTGGAGGTCAAGGGGTGCAGGTCCTAGGGCGTACAAGGGAATAGTGCAGCAGAGGTCTTGGGTGCCGGTCCTAGGATATTCAACGGAATACTGAAGTAGAGGTCTTGGGGTGCAGGTCCTAGGGCATTCAAGGGAGCAGTGCAGTAAAGGGCATGGGTGCAGGTCCTAGGGCATTCAAGGGAATAGTGCAGTAGAGGGCATGGGGTGCAGGTCCTAGGGCGTTCAAGGAAATAGTGCAGTGGAGGTCATGGGGTGCAGGTCCTAGCGCGTTCAATGGAATAGTGCAGCAGAGGTCATGGGGTGCAGGTCCTAGGGCGTTCAAGCGAATAGTGCAGTGGAGGTAATGGGGTGAAGGTCCTCAGGCGTTCAAGGGAATACTGCAGTAGAGGTCTTGGGTGCCGGTCCTAGGGTATTCAACGGAATAGTGCTGTAGAGGTCTTAGGGTGCAGGTCCTGGGGCATTCAAGGGAATAGTGCAGTAGAGGGCATGGGGTGCAGGTCCTAGGGCGTTCAAGGGAATACTGCAGTAGAGGTCTTGGGTGCCGGTCCTAGGGTATTCAACGGAATAGTGCTGTAGAGGTCTTGGGGTGCAGGTCCTGGGGCATTCAAGGGAATAGTGCAGTAGAGGTCTTGGGTGCCGGTCCTAGGGTATTCAAGGGAATAGTGCAGTAGAGGTCTTGGGGTGCAGTTCCTAAGGTGTTCAAGGGAATAGTGCAGTTGAGGGCATGGGGTGCAGGTCCTAGGGCATTCAAGGGAACAGTGCAGTAGAGGGCATGGAGTGCAGGCCCTAGGGCGTTCAGGGAATAGTGCAGTAGAGGGCATGGGATGCAGGTCCTAGGGCGTTCAAGGGAATAGTGCAGCAGAGGGCAAGGGGTGCAGATCCTAGGGTGTTCAAGGGAATAGTGCAGTAGAGGGCATGGGGTGCAGGTCCTAGGGCGTTCAAGGGAATATTGCAGTAGAGGGCATGGGGTGCAGGTCCTGAGGTGTTCAAGGGAATAGTGCAGTAGAGGTCATGGGATGCAGGTCCTAGGGCATTCAAGGGAATAGTGCAGTAGAGGTCTTGAGATGCAGGTCATAGGGAGTTCAAGGGAATAGTGCAGTAGAGGTCTTGAGATGCAGGTCATAGGGAGTTCAAGGGAATAGTGCAGTAGAGATCTTGGGGTTCAGGTCCTAGGGAGTTCAAGGGAATAATGCAGTAGAGGGCATGGGGTGCATGTCCTAGGGTGTTCAAGGGAATAGTGCAGTAGAGGTCTTGGGGTGCAGGTCCTAGGGCGTTCAAGGGAATAGTGAAGTAGAGGTCTTGGGGTTCAAGTCCTAGGGAGTTCAAGGGAATAATGCAGTAGAGGGCATGGGGTGCAGGTCATGGGGCATTCAAGGGAATAGTGAAGTAGAGGTCTTGAGATGCAGGTCATAGGGAGTTCAAGGGAATAGTGCAGTAGAGGTCTTGAGATGCAGGTCATAGAGAGTTCAAGGGAATAGTGCAGTAGAGGTCTTGGGGTTCAGGTCCTAGGGCGTTCAAGGGAATAGTGAAGTAGAGGTCTTGGGGTTCAAGTCCTAGGGAGTTCAAGGGAATAATGCAGTAGAGGGCATGGGGTGCAGGTCATGGGGCATTCAAGGGAATAGTGAAGTAGAGGTCTTGAGATGCAGGTCATAGGGAGTTCAAGGGAATAGTGCAGTAGAGGTCTTGAGATGCAGGTCCTAGGGCGTTCAAGGGAATAGTGCAGTAAAGGGCATGGGGTGCACGTCCTAGGGCGTTCAAGGGAATAGTGCAGTAGAGGTCTTGGGGTGCAGGTCCTAGGGCGTTCAAGGGAATAGTGAAGTAGAGGTCTTGGGGTTCAAGTCCTAGGGAGTTCAAGGGAATAATGCAGTAGAGGGCATGGGGTGCAGGTCATGGGGCATTCAAGGGAATAGTGCAGTAGAGGGCATGGGGTGCAGGTCCTAGGGTGTTCAAAGGAATAGTGCAGTAGAGGTCATGGGGTGCAGGTCCTAGGGCGTTCAATGGGATAGTGCAGTAGAGGCCATGGGGTGCCGGTCCTAGGGCGTTCAAGGGAATAGTGCAGTAGAGGTCATGGGGTGTAGGTCCTAGGGTGTTCAAGGGAATAGTGCAGTAAAGGGCATGGGTGCAGGTCCTAGGGCATTCAAGGGAATAGTGCAGTAGAGGGCATGGGGTGCAGGTCCTAGGGCGTTCAAGGAAATAGTGCAGTGGAGGTCATGGGGTGCAGGTCCTAGCGCGTTCAATGGAATAGTGCAGCAGAGGTCATGGGGTGCAGGTCCTAGGGCGTTCAAGCGAATAGTGCAGTGGAGGTAATGGGGTGAAGGTCCTCAGGCGTTCAAGGGAATACTGCAGTAGAGGTCTTGGGTGCCGGTCCTAGGGTATTCAACGGAATAGTGCTGTAGAGGTCTTAGGGTGCAGGTCCTGGGGCATTCAAGGGAATAGTGCAGTAGAGGGCATGGGGTGCAGGTCCTAGGGCGTTCAAGGGAATACTGCAGTAGAGGTCTTGGGTGCCGGTCCTAGGGTATTCAACGGAATAGTGCTGTAGAGGTCTTGGGGTGCAGGTCCTGGGGCATTCAAGGGAATAGTGCAGTAGAGGTCTTGGGTGCCGGTCCTAGGGTATTCAAGGGAATAGTGCAGTAGAGGTCTTGGGGTGCAGTTCCTAAGGTGTTCAAGGGAATAGTGCAGTTGAGGGCATGGGGTGCAGGTCCTAGGGCATTCAAGGGAACAGTGCAGTAGAGGGCATGGAGTGCAGGCCCTAGGGCGTTCAGGGAATAGTGCAGTAGAGGGCATGGGATGCAGGTCCTAGGGCGTTCAAGGGAATAGTGCAGCAGAGGGCAAGGGGTGCAGATCCTAGGGTGTTCAAGGGAATAGTGCAGTAGAGGGCATGGGGTGCAGGTCCTAGGGCGTTCAAGGGAATATTGCAGTAGAGGGCATGGGGTGCAGGTCCTGAGGTGTTCAAGGGAATAGTGCAGTAGAGGTCATGGGATGCAGGTCCTAGGGCATTCAAGGGAATAGTGCAGTAGAGGTCTTGAGATGCAGGTCATAGGGAGTTCAAGGGAATAGTGCAGTAGAGGTCTTGAGATGCAGGTCATAGGGAGTTCAAGGGAATAGTGCAGTAGAGATCTTGGGGTTCAGGTCCTAGGGAGTTCAAGGGAATAATGCAGTAGAGGGCATGGGGTGCATGTCCTAGGGTGTTCAAGGGAATAGTGCAGTAGAGGTCTTGGGGTGCAGGTCCTAGGGCGTTCAAGGGAATAGTGAAGTAGAGGTCTTGGGGTTCAAGTCCTAGGGAGTTCAAGGGAATAATGCAGTAGAGGGCATGGGGTGCAGGTCATGGGGCATTCAAGGGAATAGTGAAGTAGAGGTCTTGAGATGCAGGTCATAGGGAGTTCAAGGGAATAGTGCAGTAGAGGTCTTGAGATGCAGGTCATAGAGAGTTCAAGGGAATAGTGCAGTAGAGGTCTTGGGGTTCAGGTCCTAGGGCGTTCAAGGGAATAGTGAAGTAGAGGTCTTGGGGTTCAAGTCCTAGGGAGTTCAAGGGAATAATGCAGTAGAGGGCATGGGGTGCAGGTCATGGGGCATTCAAGGGAATAGTGAAGTAGAGGTCTTGAGATGCAGGTCATAGGGAGTTCAAGGGAATAGTGCAGTAGAGGTCTTGAGATGCAGGTCCTAGGGCGTTCAAGGGAATAGTGCAGTAAAGGGCATGGGGTGCACGTCCTAGGGCGTTCAAGGGAATAGTGCAGTAGAGGTCTTGGGGTGCAGGTCCTAGGGCGTTCAAGGGAATAGTGAAGTAGAGGTCTTGGGGTTCAAGTCCTAGGGAGTTCAAGGGAATAATGCAGTAGAGGGCATGGGGTGCAGGTCATGGGGCATTCAAGGGAATAGTGCAGTAGAGGGCATGGGGTGCAGGTCCTAGGGCGTTCAAAGGAATAGTGCAGTAGAGGTCATGGGGTGCAGGTCCTAGGGCGTTCAATGGGATAGTGCAGTAGAGGCCATGGGGTGCCGGTCCTAGGGCGTTCAAGGGAATAGTGCAGTAGAGGTCATGGGGTGTAGGTCCTAGGGTGTTCAAGGGAATAGTGCAGTAGAGGGCATGGGGTGCAGGTCCTGGGGCGTTTAATGGAATAGTGCAGTAGAGGGCATGGGGTGCAGGTCCTGCGGCGTTCAAGGGAATAGTGCAGTAGAGAGCATGGGGTGGGGGTCCTAGGGCATTCAAGTGAATAGTGCAGTAGAGGGCATGGGGCGCAGGTCCTAGGGTGTTCAAGGGAATAGTGCAGTAGAGGTCATGGGGTACAGGTCCTCGGGCGTTCAAGGGACTACTGCAGTAGAGGTCTTGGGTGCCGGTCCTAGGGTATTCAACGGAATAGTGCTGTAGAGGTCTTGGGGTGCAGGTCCTGGGGCATTCAAGGGAATAGTGCAGAAGAGGTCTTGGGTGCCGGTCCTAGGGTATTCAAGGGAATACTGCAGTAGAGGGCATGGGGTGCATGTCCTGGGGCGTTCAAGGGAATAGAGCAGTAGAGGGCATGTGGTGCAGGTCCTGGGACGTTCAAGGCAATATTGCAGTATAGGGCATGGGGTGCAGGTCCTGGGGCGTTCAAGGGAATAGTGCAGTAGAGGGCATGGGGTGCACATCATAGGGCGTTCAAAGGAATAGTGCAGTAGAGGGCATGGGGTGCAGGTCCTAGGGCGTTCAAAGGAATAGTGCAGTAGAGGTCATGGGTTGCAGGTCCTAGGGCGTTCAATGGGATAGTGCAGTAGAGGGCATGGGGTGCCGGTCCTAAGGTGTTCAAGGGAATAGTGCAGTTGAGGGCATGGGGTGCAGGTCCTAGGGCATTCAAGGGAACAGTGCAGTAGAGGGCATGGAGTGCAGGCCCTAGGGCGTTCAGGGAATAGTGCAGTAGAGGGCATGGGATGCAGGTCCTAGGGCGTTCAAGGGAATAGTGCAGCAGAGGGCAAGGGGTGCAGATCCTAGGGTGTTCAAGGGAATAGTGCAGTAGAGGGCATGGGGTGCAGGTCCTAGGGCGTTCAAGGGAATATTGCAGTAGAGGGCATGGGGTGCAGGTCCTGAGGTGTTCAAGGGAATAGTGCAGTAGAGGTCATGGGATGCAGGTCCTAGGGCATTCAAGGGAATAGTGCAGTAGAGGTCTTGAGATGCAGGTCATAGGGAGTTCAAGGGAATAGTGCAGTAGAGGTCTTGAGATGCAGGTCATAGGGAGTTCAAGGGAATAGTGCAGTAGAGATCTTGGGGTTCAGGTCCTAGGGAGTTCAAGGGAATAATGCAGTAGAGGGCATGGGGTGCAGGTCCTAGGGTGTTCAAGGGAATAGTGCAGTAGAGGTCTTGGGGTGCAGGTCCTAGGGCGTTCAAGGGAATAGTGAAGTAGAGGTCTTGGAGTTCAAGTCCTAGGGAGTTCAAGGGAATAATGCAGTAGAGGGCATGGGGTGCAGGTCATGGGGCATTCAAGGGAATAGTGAAGTAGAGGTCTTGAGATGCAGGTCATAGGGAGTTCAAGGGAATAGTGCAGTAGAGGTCTTGAGATGCAGGTCATAGAGAGTTCAAGGGAATAGTGCAGTAGAGGTCTTGGGGTTCAGGTCCTAGGGAGTTCAAGGGAATAATGCAGTAGAGGGCATGGGGTGCAGGTCCTAGGGCGTTCAAGGGAATAGTGCAGTAAAGGGCATGGGGTGCACGTCCTAGGGCGTTCAAGGGAATAGTGCAGTAGAGGTCTTGGGGTGCAGGTCCTAGGGCGTTCAAGGGAATAGTGAAGTAGAGGTCTTGGGGTTCAAGTCCTAGGGAGTTCAAGGGAATAATGCAGTAGAGGGCATGGGGTGCAGGTCATGGGGCATTCAAGGGAATAGTGCAGTAGAGGGCATGGGGTGCAGGTCCTAGGGCGTTCAAAGGAATAGTGCAGTAGAGGTCATGGGGTGCATAACCTAGGGCGTTCAATGGGATAGTGCAGTAGAGGCCATGGGGTGCCGGTCCTAGGGCGTTCAAGGGAATAGTGCAGTAGAGGTCAAGGGGTGTAGGTCCTAGGGTGTTCAAGGGAATAGTGCAGTAGAGGGCATGGGGTGCAGGTCCTGGGGCGTTCAATGGAATAGTGCAGTAGAGGGCATGGGGTGCAGGTCCTGCGGCGTTCAAGGGAATAGTGCAGTAGAGAGCATGGGGTGGGGGTCCTAGGGCATTCAAGTGAATAGTGCAGTAGAGGGCATGGGGCGCAAGTCCTAGGGTGTTCAAGGGAATAGTGCAGTAGAGGTCATGGGGTACAGGTCCTCGGGCGTTCAAGGGACTACTGCAGTAGAGGTCTTGGGTGCCGGTCCTAGGGTATTCAACGGAATAGTGCTGTAGAGGTCTTGGGGTGCAGGTCCTGGGGCATTCAAGGGAATAGTGCAGTAGAGGTCTTGGGTGCCGGTCCTAGGGTATTCAAGGTAATAGTGCAGTAGAGGGCATGGGGTGGATGTCCTGGGGCGTTCAAGGGAATAGAGCAGTAGAGGGCATGTGGTGCAGGTCCTGGGGCGTTCAAGGCAATATTGCAGTATAGGGCATGGGGTGCAGGTCCTGGGGCGTTCAAGGGAATAGTGCAGTAGAGGGCATGGGGTGCACATCATAGGTCGTTCAAAGGAATAGTGCAGTAGAGGGCATGGGGTGCAGGTCCTAGGGCATTCAAAGGAATAGTGCAGTAGAGGTCATGGGTTGCAGGTCCTAGGGCGTTCAATGGGATAGTGCAGTAGAGGGCATGGGGTGCCGGTCCTAGTGCGTTCAAGGGAATAGTGCAGTAGAGGTCATGGGGTGTAGCTCCTAGGGCGTTCAAGGGAATAGTGCAGTAGAGGGCATGGGGTGCAGGTCCTGGGGCGTTCAAGGGAATAGTGCAGTAGAGGGCATGGGGTGCAGGTCCTGGGGCGTTCAAGGGAATAGTGCAGTAGAGGGCATGAGGTACTAAGTCCTAGGGCATTCAAGGGAATAGTGCAGTAAGGGCATGGAGTGCAGGTCCTAGGGCATTCAAGGGAATAGTGCAGTAGAGGACATGAGGTTCAGGTCTTGGGGCATTCAAGGGAATAGTGCAGTAGAGGGCATGGGGTGTAGGTCCTAGGGCATTCAAGGGAATAGTGCAGTAGAGGGCATGGGGTGCAGGTCCTAAGGCGTTCAAGGGAATATTGCAGTAGAGGGCATGGGGTGCAGGACCTAGGGAGTTCAAGGGAATAGTGCAGTAGAGGGCATAGGGTGCAGGTCCTAGGGCATTCAAGGGAATAGTGCAGTAGAGGTCTTGGGTGCAGGTCCTATGGCGTTCAAGGGACTAGTGCAGTAGAGGGCATGGGGTGCAGGTCCTAGGGCATTCAAGGGAATAGTGCAGTAGAGGTCTTGAGATGCAGGTCATAGTGAGTTCAAGGGAATAGTGCAGTAGAGGGCATGGAGTACAGGTCCTAGGGTATTCAAGGGAATAGTGCAGTAGAGGGCATGAGGTGCAGGTCTTGGGGCATTCAAGGGAATAGTGCAGTAGAGGGCATGGGGTGCAGGTCCTAGGGAATTCAAGGGAATAGTGCAGTAGAGGGCATGGGGTGCAGGTCCTAGGGCGTTCAAGGGAATAGTGCAGTAGAGGGCATGGGGTGCAGGTCCTAGGGCGTTCATGGGAATAGTGCAGTAGAGGGCATGGGGTGCATGTCCTGGGGCGTTCAAGGGAATAGAGCAGTAGAGGGCATGGGGTGCAGGTCCTGGGGCGTTCAAGGGAATAATGCAGTAGAGGGCATGGGGTGCAGGTCATGGGGCATTCAAGGGAATAGTACAGTAGAGGGCATGGGGTGCAGAACCTGGGGCTTTCAAGGGAATAGTGCAGTAGAGGGCATGGGGTGCAGGTCCTAGGGCGTTCAATGAAATAGTGCAGTAGAGGGCATGGGGTGCAGAACCTGGGGAGTTCAAGGGAATAGTGCAGTAGAGGGCATGGGGTGCATGTCCTGGGGAGTTCAAGGGAATAGTGCAGTAGAGGGCATGGGGTGCAGGTACTGGGGCGTTCAAGGGAATATTGCAGTATAAGGCATGGGGTGCAGGTCCTGGGGCGTTCAAGGGAATAGTGCAGTAGAGGGCATGGGGTGCAGGTCATAGGGCATTCAAGGGAATAGTGCAGTAGAGGGCATGGGGTGCAGGTCCTAGGGCGTTCAAGGGAATAGTGCAGCAGAGGGCAAGGGGTGCAGATCCTAGGGTGTTCAAGGGAATAGTGCAGTAGAGGGCATGGGGTGCAGGTCCTAGGGCGTTCAAGGGAATATTGCAGTAGAGGGCATGGGGTGCAGGTCCTGAGGTGTTCAAGGGAATAGTGCAGTAGAGGTCATGGGATGCAGGTCCTAGGGCATTCAAGGGAATAGTGCAGTAGAGGTCTTGAGATGCAGGTCATAGGGAGTTCAAGGGAATAGTGCAGTAGAGGTCTTGAGATGCAGGTCATAGGGAGTTCAAGGGAATAGTGCAGTAGAGATCTTGGGGTTCAGGTCCTAGGGAGTTCAAGGGAATAATGCAGTAGAGGGCATGGGGTGCAGGTCCTAGGGTGTTCAAGGGAATAGTGCAGTAGAGGTCTTGGGGTGCAGGTCCTAGGGCGTTCAAGGGAATAGTGAAGTAGAGGTCTTGGGGTTCAAGTCCTAGGGAGTTCAAGGGAATAATGCAGTAGAGGGCATGGGGTGCAGGTCATGGGGCATTCAAGGGAATAGTGAAGTAGAGGTCTTGAGATGCAGGTCATAGGGAGTTCAAGGGAATAGTGCAGTAGAGGTCTTGAGATGCAGGTCATAGAGAGTTCAAGGGAATAGTGCAGTAGAGGTCTTGGGGTTCAGGTCCTAGGGAGTTCAAGGGAATAATGCAATAGAGGGCATGGGGTGCAGGTCCTAGGGCGTTCAAGGGAATAGTGCAGTAAAGGGCATGGGGTGCAAGTCCTAGGGCGTTCAAGGGAATAGTGCAGTAGAGGTCTTGGGGTGCAGGTCCTAGGGCGTTCAAGGGAATAGTGAAGTAGAGGTCTTGGGGTTCAAGTCCTAGGGAGTTCAAGGGAATAATGCAGTAGAGGGCATGGGGTGCAGGTCATGGGGCATTCAAGGGAATAGTGCAGTAGAGGGCATGGGGTGCAGGTCCTAGGGCGTTCAAAGGAATAGTGCAGTAGAGGTCATGGGGTGCATAACCTAGGGCGTTCAATGGGATAGTGCAGTAGAGGCCATGGGGTGCCGGTCCTAGGGCGTTCAAGGGAATAGTGCAGTAGAGGTCAAGGGGTGTAGGTCCTAGGGTGTTCAAGGGAATAGTGCAGTAGAGGGCATGGGGTGCAGGTCCTGGGGCGTTCAATGGAATAGTGCAGTAGAGGGCATGGGGTGCAGGTCCTGCGGCGTTCAAGGGAATAGTGCAGTAGAGAGCATGGGGTGGGGGTCCTAGGGCATTCAAGTGAATAGTGCAGTAGAGGGCATGGGGCGCAAGTCCTAGGGTGTTCAAGGGAATAGTGCAGTAGAGGTCATGGGGTACAGGTCCTCGGGCGTTCAAGGGACTACTGCAGTAGAGGTCTTGGGTGCCGGTCCTAGGGTATTCAACGGAATAGTGCTGTAGAGGTCTTGGGGTGCAGGTCCTGGGGCATTCAAGGGAATAGTGCAGTAGAGGTCTTGGGTGCCGGTCCTAGGGTATTCAAGGTAATAGTGCAGTAGAGGGCATGGGGTGGATGTCCTGGGGCGTTCAAGGGAATAGAGCAGTAGAGGGCATGTGGTGCAGGTCCTGGGGCGTTCAAGGCAATATTGCAGTATAGGGCATGGGGTGCAGGTCCTGGGGCGTTCAAGGGAATAGTGCAGTAGAGGGCATGGGGTGCACATCATAGGTCGTTCAAAGGAATAGTGCAGTAGAGGGCATGGGGTGCAGGTCCTAGGGCATTCAAAGGAATAGTGCAGTAGAGGTCATGGGTTGCAGGTCCTAGGGCGTTCAATGGGATAGTGCAGTAGAGGGCATGGGGTGCCGGTCCTAGTGCGTTCAAGGGAATAGTGCAGTAGAGGTCATGGGGTGTAGCTCCTAGGGCGTTCAAGGGAATAGTGCAGTAGAGGGCATGGGGTGCAGGTCCTGGGGCGTTCAAGGGAATAGTGCAGTAGAGGGCATGGGGTGCAGGTCCTGGGGCGTTCAAGGGAATAGTGCAGTAGAGGGCATGAGGTACTAAGTCCTAGGGCATTCAAGGGAATAGTGCAGTAAGGGCATGGAGTGCAGGTCCTAGGGCATTCAAGGGAATAGTGCAGTAGAGGACATGAGGTTCAGGTCTTGGGGCATTCAAGGGAATAGTGCAGTAGAGGGCATGGGGTGCAGGTCCTAGGGCATTCAAGGGAATAGTGCAGTAGAGGGCATGGGGTGCAGGTCCTAAGGCGTTCAAGGGAATATTGCAGTAGAGGGCATGGGGTGCAGGACCTAGGGAGTTCAAGGGAATAGTGCAGTAGAGGGCATAGGGTGCAGGTCCTAGGGCATTCAAGGGAATAGTGCAGTAGAGGTCTTGGGTGCAGGTCCTATGGCGTTCAAGGGACTAGTGCAGTAGAGGGCATGGGGTGCAGGTCCTAGGGCATTCAAGGGAATAGTGCAGTAGAGGTCTTGAGATGCAGGTCATAGTGAGTTCAAGGGAATAGTGCAGTAGAGGGCATGGAGTACAGGTCCTAGGGTATTCAAGGGAATAGTGCAGTAGAGGGCATGAGGTGCAGGTCTTGGGGCATTCAAGGGAATAGTGCAGTAGAGGGCATGGGGTGCAGGTCCTAGGGAATTCAAGGGAATAGTGCAGTAGAGGGCATGGGGTGCAGGTCCTAGGGCGTTCAAGGGAATAGTGCAGTAGAGGGCATGGGGTGCAGGTCCTAGGGCGTTCATGGGAATAGTGCAGTAGAGGGCATGGGGTGCATGTCCTGGGGCGTTCAAGGGAATAGAGCAGTAGAGGGCATGGGGTGCAGGTCCTGGGGCGTTCAAGGGAATAATGCAGTAGAGGGCATGGGGTGCAGGTCATGGGGCATTCAAGGGAATAGTACAGTAGAGGGCATGGGGTGCAGAACCTGGGGCTTTCAAGGGAATAGTGCAGTAGAGGGCATGGGGTGCAGGTCCTAGGGCGTTCAATGAAATAGTGCAGTAGAGGGCATGGGGTGCAGAACCTGGGGAGTTCAAGGGAATAGTGCAGTAGAGGGCATGGGGTGCATGTCCTGGGGAGTTCAAGGGAATAGTGCAGTAGAGGGCATGGGGTGCAGGTACTGGGGCGTTCAAGGGAATATTGCAGTATAAGGCATGGGGTGCAGGTCCTGGGGCGTTCAAGGGAATAGTGCAGTAGAGGGCATGGGGTGCAGGTCATAGGGCATTCAAGGGAATAGTGCAGTAGAGGGCATGGGGTGCAGGTCCTAGGGCGTTCAAAGGAATAGTGCAGTAGAGGTCATGGGGTGGAGGTCCTAGGGCGTTCAATGGGATAGTGCAGTAGAGGCCATGGGGTGCCGGTCCTAGGGTGTTCAAGGGAATAGTGCAGTAGAGGTCATGGGGTGTAGGTCCTAGGGCGTTCAAGGGAATAGTGCAGTAGAGGGCATGGGGTGCAGGTCCTGGGGCGTTCAATGGAATAGTGCAGTAGAGGGCATGGGGTGCAGGTCCTGGGGCGTTCAAGGGAATAGTGCAGTAGAGAGCATGGGGTGGGGGTCCTAGGGCATTCAAGTGAATAGTGCAGTAGAGGGCATGGGGAGCAGGTCCTAGGGTGTTCAAGGGAATAGTGCAGTAGAGGTCATGGGGTACAGGTCCTAGGGCATTCAAGTGAATAGTGCAGTAGAGGGCATGGGGAGCAGGTCCTAGGGTGTTCAATGGAATAGTGCAGTAGAGGGCATGCGGTGCAGTTCCTAGGGTGTTCAAGGGAATAGTGCAGTAGAGGTCATGGGGTACAGGTCCTAGGGCATTCAAGTGAATAGTGCAGTAGAAGTCATGGGGTGCAGGTCCTATGGCTTTCAAGGGAAAAGTGCAGTAGAGGGCATGGGGTGCAGGTCCTGGGGCGTTCAAGGGAATAGTGCAGTAGAGGGCATGGGGTGCAGGCCCTGGGGCGTTCTAGAGAATAGCTTAGTAGAGGGAATGGGTTGCAGGCCTTGGGCGTTCAAGGGAATCGTGCAGTAGAGGGCATGAGGTACTAAGTCCTAGGGCATTCAAGGGAATAGTGCAGTAGAGGGCATGGAGTGCAGGTCCTAGGGCATTCAAGGTAATAGTGCAGTAGAGGGCATGGGGTGCAGGTCCTAGGGCATTCAAAGGAATAGTGCAGTAGAGGGCATGGGGTGCAGGTCCTAAGGCGTTCAAGGGAATATTGCAGTAGAGGGCATGGGGTGCAGGTCCTAGGGTGTTCCTGGGAATAGTGCAGTAAAGGGCATGGGGTGCAGGTCCTAGGGCGTTCAAGGGAATAGTGCAGTAGAGGTTGTGGGGTGCAGGACCTAGGGAGTTCAAGGGAATAGTGCAGTAGAGGGCATGGGGTGCAGGTCCTAGGGCATTCAAGGGAATAGTGCAGTAGAGGTCTTGGGTGCAGGTCCTAGGGCGTTCAAGGGAATAGTGCAGTAGAGGGCATGGGGTGCACGTCCTAGGGCATTCAAGGGAATAGTGCAGCAGAGGTCTTGAGATGCAGGTCATAGGGAGTTCAAGAGAATAGTGCAGTAGAGGTCTTGGCGTGCAGGTCCTAGGGCGTTCAAGGGAATAGTGCAGTGGAGGTCAAGGGGTGCAGGTCCTAGGGCGTACAAGGGAATAGTGCAGTATAGGTCTTGGGTGCCGGTCCTAGGATATTCAACGGAATAGTGAAGTAGGGGTCTTGGGGTGCAGGTCCTAGGGCATTCAAGGGAGCAGTGCAGTAAAGGGCATGGGTGCAGGTCCTAGGGCATTCAAGGGAATAGTGCAGTAGAGGGCATGGGGTGCAGGTCCTAGGGCGTTCAAGGAAATAGTGCAGTGGAGGTCATGGGGTGCAGGTCCTAGCGCGTTCAATGGAATAGTGCAGCAGAGGTCATGGGGTGCAGGTCCTAGGGCGTTCAAGCGAATAGTGCAGTGGAGGTAATGGGGTGAAGGTCCTCAGGCGTTCAAGGGAATACTGCAGTAGAGGTCTTGGGTGCCGGTCCTAGGGTATTCAACGGAATAGTGCTGTAGAGGTCTTAGGGTGCAGGTCCTGGGGCATTCAAGGGAATAGTGCAGTAGAGGTCTTGGGTGCCGGTCCTAGGGTATTCAAGGGAATAGTGCAGTAGAGGTCTTGGGGTGCAGGTCCTAAGGTGTTCAAGGGAATAGTGCAGTTGAGGGCATGGGGTGCAGGTCCTAGGGCATTCAAGGGAACAGTGCAGTAGAGGGCATGGAGTGCAGGCCCTAGGGCGTTCAGGGAATAGTGCAGTAGAGGGCATGGGGTGCAGGTCCTAGGGTGTTCAAGGAAATAGTGCAGCAGAGGGCAAGGGGTGCAGATCCTAGGGTGTTCAAGGGAATAGTGCAGTAGAGGGCATGGGGTGCAGGTCCTAGGGCGTTCAAGGGAATATTGCAGTAGAGGGCATGGGGTGCAGGTCTTGGGGCGTTCAAGGGAATAGTGCTGTAGAGGGTGTGGGGTGCACGTCGTGGGGCATTCAAGGGAATAGTGCAGTAGAGGGCATGGGGTGCAGGTCCTAGGGCGTTCAAGGGAATACTACAGTAGAGGTCTTGGGTGCCGGTCCTAGGGTATTCAACGGAATAGTGCTGTAGAGGTCTTGGGGTGCAGGTCCTGGGGCATTCAAGGGAATAGTGCAGTAGAGGTCTTGGGTGCCGGTCCTAGGGTATTCAAGGGAATAGTGCAGTAGAAGTCTTGGGGTGCAGGTCCTAAGGTGTTCAAGGGAATAGTGCAGTTGAGGGCATGGGGTGCAGGTCCTAGGGCATTCAAGGGAACAGTGCAGTCGAGGGCATGGAGTGCAGGCCCTAGGGCGTTCAGGGAATAGTGCAGTAGAGGGCATGGGATGCAGGTCCTAGGGCGTTCAAGGGAATAGTGCAGCAGAGGGCAAGGGGTGCAGATCCTAGGGTGTTCAAGGGAATAGTGCAGTAGAGGGCATGGGGTGCAGGTCCTAGGGCGTTCAAGGGAATATTGCAGTAGAGGGCATGGGGTGCAGGTCCTGAGGTGTTCAAGGGAATAGTGCAGTAGAGGTCATGGGATGCAGGTCCTAGGGCGTTCAAGGGAATAGTGCAGTAGAGGTCTTGAGATGCAGGTCATAGGGAGTTCAAGGGAATAGTGCAGTAGAGGTCTTGAGATGCAGGTCATAGGGAGTTCAAGGGAATAGTGCAGTAGAGATCTTGGGGTTCAGGTCCTAGGGAGTTCAAGGGAATAGTGCAGTAGAGGTCTTGGGGTGCAGGTCCTAGGGCGTTCAAGGGAATAGTGAAGTAGAGGGCATGGGGAGCAGGTCCTAGGGTGTTCAAGGGAATAGTGCAGTAGAGGTCATAGGGTACAGGTCCTCGGGCGTTCAAGGGAATACTGCAGTAGAGGTCTTGGGTGCCGGTCCTAGGGTATTCAACAGAATAGTGCTGTAGAGGTCTTGGGGTGCAGGTCCTGGGGCATTCAAGGGAATAGTGCAGTAGAGGTCTTGGGTGCCGGTCCTAGGGTATTCAAGGGAATAGTGCAGTAGAGGTCTTGGGGTGCAGGTCCTAAGGTGTTCAAGGGAATAGTGCAGTTGAGGGCATGGGGTGCAGGTCCTAGGGCATTCAAGGGAACAGTGCAGTAGAGGGCATGGAGTGCAGGCCCTAGGGCGTTCAGGGAATAGTGCAGTAGAGGGCATGGGGTGCAGGTCCTAGGGCGTTCAAGGGAATAGTGCAGCAGAGGGCAAGGGGTGCAGATCCTAGGGTGTTCAAGGGAATAGTGCAGTAGAGGGCATGGGGTGCAGCTCCTAGGGCGTTCAAGGGAATATTGCAGTAGAGGGCATGGGGTGCAGGTCCTGAGGCGTTCAAGGGAATAGTGCAGTAGAGGTAATGGGGTGCAGGTCCTAGGGCGTTCAAGGGAATAGTGCGGTAGAGGACTTGAGATGCAGGTCATAGGGAGTTCAAGGGAATAGTGCAGTAGAGGTCTTGAGATGCAGGTCATAGGGAGTTCAAGTGAATAGTGCAGTAGAGGGCATGGGGGGCATGTCCTAGGGTGTTCAAGGGAATAGTGCAGTAGAGGTCTTGGGGTGCAGGTCCTGGGGCATTCAAGGGAATAGTGCAGTAGAGGTCTTGGGTGCCGGTCCTAGGGTATTCAAGGGAATAGTGCAGTAGAGTGCATGGGGTGCATGTCCTGGGGCGTTCAAGGGAATAGAGCAGTAGAGGGCATGTGGTGCAGGTCCTGGGACGTCCAAGGCAATATTGCAGTATAGGGCATGGGGTGCAGGTCCTGGGGCGTTCAAGGGAATAGTGCAGTAGAGGGCATGGGGTGCACATCATAGGGCGTTCAAAGGAATAGTGTAGTAGAGGGCATATGGTGCAGGTCCTAGGGCGTTCAAAGGAATAGTGCAGTAGAGGTCATGGGTTGCAGGTCCTAGGGCGTTCAATGGGATAGTGCAGTAGAGGGCATGGGGTGCCGGTCCTAGGGCGTTCAAGGGAATATTGCAGTAGAGGTCATGGGATGCAGGTCCTAGGGCATTCAAGGGAATAGTGCAGTAGAGGTCTTGAGATGCAGGTCATAGGGAGTTCAAGGGAATAGTGCAGTAGAGGTCTTGAGATGCAGGTCATAGGGAGTTCAAGGGAATAGTGCAGTAGAGATCTTGGGGTTCAGGTCCTAGGGAGTTCAAGGGAATAATGCAGTAGAGGGCATGGGGTGCAGGTCCTAGGGTGTTCAAGGGAATAGTGCAGTAGAGGTCTTGGGGTGCAGGTCCTAGGGCGTTCAAGGGAATAGTGAAGTAGAGGTCTTGGGGTTCAAGTCCTAGGGAGTTCAAGGGAATAATGCAGTAGAGGGCATGGGGTGCAGGTCATGGGGCATTCAAGGGAATAGTGAAGTAGAGGTCTTGAGATGCAGGTCATAGGGAGTTCAAGGGAATAGTGCAGTAGAGGTCTTGAGATGCAGGTCATAGAGAGTTCAAGGGAATAGTGCAGTAGAGGTCTTGGGGTTCAGGTCCTAGGGAGTTCAAGGGAATAATGCAGTAGAGGGCATGGGGTGCAGGTCCTAGGGCGTTCAAGGGAATAGTGCAGTAAAGGGCATGGGGTGCACGTCCTAGGGCGTTCAAGGGAATAGTGCAGTAGAGGTCTTGGGGTGCAGGTCCTAGGGCGTTCAAGGGAATAGTGAAGTAGAGGTCTTGGGGTTCAAGTCCTAGGGAGTTCAAGGGAATAATGCAGTAGAGGGCATGGGGTGCAGGTCATGGGGCATTCAAGGGAATAGTGCAGTAGAGGGCATGGGGTGCAGGTCCTAGGGCGTTCAAAGGAATAGTGCAGTAGAGGTCATGGGGTGCAGGTCCTAGGGCGTTCAATGGGATAGTGCAGTAGAGGCCATGGGGTGCCGGTCCTAGGGCGTTCAAGGGAATAGTGCAGTAGAGGTCATGGGGTGTAGGTCCTAGGGTGTTCAAGGGAATAGTGCAGTAGAGGGCATGGGGTGCAGGTCCTGGGGCGTTCAATGGAATAGTGCAGTAGAGGGCATGGGGTGCAGGTCCTGCGGCGTTCAAGGGAATAGTGCAGTAGAGAGCATGGGGTGGGGGTCCTAGGGCATTCAAGTGAATAGTGCAGTAGAGGTCATGGGGCGCAGGTCCTAGGGTGTTCAAGGGAATAGTGCAGTAGAGGTCATGGGGTACAGGTCCTCGGGCGTTCAAGGGACTACTGCAGTAGAGGTCTTGGGTGCCGGTCCTAGGGTATTCAACGGAATAGTGCTGTAGAGGTCTTGGGGTGCAGGTCCTGGGGCATTCAAGGGAATAGTGCAGTAGAGGTCTTGGGTGCCGGTCCTAGGGTATTCAACGGAATAGTGCTGTAGAGGGCATGGGGTGCAGGTCATGGGGCATTCAAGGGAATAGTGCAGTAGAGGGCATGGGGTGCAGGTCCTAGGGCGTTCAAAGGAATAGTGCAGTAGTAGTCATGGGGTGCAGGTCCTAGGGCGTTCAATGGGATAGTGCAGTAGAGGCCATGGGGTGCCGGTCCTAGGGCGTTCAAGGGAATAGTGTGTAGAGGTCGTGGGGTGCAGGTCCTAGGGCGTTCAAGGGAATAGTGCAGTAGAGGTCTTGGGGTTCAGGTCCTAGGGAGTTCAAGGGAATAATGCAGTAGAGGCATGGGGTGCAGGTCCTAGGGCGTTCAAGGGAATAGTGCAGTAGAGGTCATGAGGTGCAGGTCCTAGGGCTTTCAAGGGAATAGTGCAGTAGAGGGCATGGGGTGCAGGTCCTGAGGCGTTCAAGGGAATAGTACAGTAGAGGTCTTGGGGTGCAGGTCATGGGGCGTTCAAGGGAATAGTACAGTAGAGGGCATGGGGTGCAGAAACTGTGGCGTTCAAGGGAATAGTGCAGTAGAGGGCATGGGGTGCATGTCCTGGGGCGTTCAAGGGAATAGAGCAGTAGAGGGCATGTGGTGCAGGTCCTGGGGCATTCAAGGGAATAGTGCAGTAGAGGGCATGGGGTGCACATCATAGGGCGTTCAAAGGAATAGTGCAGTAGAGGTCATGGGTTGCAGGTCCTAGGGCGTTCAATGGGATAGTGCAGTAGAGGGCATGGGGTGCCGGTCCTAGGGCGTTCAAGGGAATAGTGCAGTAGAGGTCATGGGGTGTAGCTCCTAGGGCGTTCAAGGGAATAGTGCAGTAGAGGGCATGGGGTGCAGGTCCTGGGGCGTTCAAGGGAATAGTGCAGTAGAGGGCAAGGGGTGCAGGTCCTGGGGCGTTCAAGGGAATAGTGCAGTAGAGGGCATGGAGTTCAGGTCCTAGGGCATTCAAGGGAATAGTGCAGTAGAGGGCATGAGGTTCAGGTCTTGGGGCATTCAAGGGAATAGTGCAGTAGAGGGCATGGGGTGCAGGTCCTAGGGCATTCAAGGGAATAGTGCAGTAGAGGGCATGGGGTGCAGGTCCTAAGGCGTTCAAGGGAATATTGCAGTAGAGGGCATGGGGTGCAGGTCCTAGGGCGTTCAAGGGAATAGTGCAGTAGAGGGCATGGGGTGCAGGTCCTAGGGCGTTCAAGGAAATAGTGCAGTAGAGGTCATGGGGTGCAGGACCTAGGGAGTTCAAGGGAATAGTGCAGTAGAGGGCATAGGGTGCAGGTCCTAGGGCATTCAAGGGAATAGTGCAGTAGAGATCTTGGGTGCAGTTCCTATGGCGTTCAAGGGACTAGTGCAGTAGAGGGCATGGGGTGCAGGTCCTAGGGCATTCAAGGGAATAGTGCAGTAGAGGTCTTGAGATGCAGGTCATAGGGAGTTCAAGGGAATAGTGCAGTAGAGGGCATGGAGTACAGGTCCTAGGGTATTCAAGGGAATAGTGCAGTAGAGGGCATGAGGTGCAGGTCTTGGGGCATTCAAGGGAATAGTGCAGTAGAGGGCATGGGGTGCAGGTCCTAGGGAATTCAAGGGAATAGTGCAGTAGGGGGCATGGGGTGCAGGTCCTAGGGCGTTCAAGGGAATAGTGCAGTAGAGGGCATGGGGTGCAGGTCCTAGGGCGTTCATGGGAATAGTGCAGTAGAGGGCATGGGGTGCATGTCCTGGGGCGTTCAAGGGAATAGAGCAGTAGAGGGCATGGGGTGCAGGTCATGGGGCGTTCAAGGGAATAATGCAGTAGAGGGCATGGGGTGCAGGTCATGGGGCATTCAAGGGAATAGTACAGTAGAGGGCATGGGGTGCAGAACCTGGGGCTTTCAAGGGAATAGTGCAGTAGAGGGCATGGGGTGCAGGTCCTAGGGCGTTCAATCAAATAGTGCAGTAGAGGGCATGGGGTGCAGAACCTGGGGAGTTCAAGGGAATAGTGCAGTAGAGGGCATGGGGTGCATGACCTGGGGAGTTCAAGGGAATAGTGCAGTAGAGGGCATGGGGTGCAGGTACTGGGGCGTTCAAGGGAATATTGCAGTATAAGGCATGGGGTGCAGGTCCTGGGGCGTTCAAGGGAATAGTGCAGTAGAGGGCATGGGGTGCAGGTCATAGGGCATTCAAGGGAATAGTGCAGTAGAGGTCATGGGGTGCAGGTCCTAGGGCGTTCAAAGGAATAGTGCAGTAGAGGTCATGGGGTGGAGGTCCTAGGGCGTTCAATGGGATAGTGCAGTAGAGGCCATGGGGTGCCGGTCCTAGGGTGTTCAAGGGAATAGTGCAGTAGAGGTCATGGGGTGTAGGTCCTAGGGCGTTCAAGGGAATAGTGCAGTAGAGGGCATGGGGTGCAGGTCCTGGGGCGTTCAATGGAATAGTGCAGTAGAGGGCATGGGGTGCAGGTCCTGGGGCGTTCAAGGGAATAGTGCAGTAGAGAGCATGGGGTGGGGGTCCTAGGGAATTCAAGTGAATAGTGCAGTAGAGGGCATGGGGAGCAGGTCCTAGGGTGTTCAAGGGAATAGTGCAGTAGAGGTCATGGGGTACAGGTCCTAGGGCGTTCAATGGAATAGTGCAGTAGAGGGCATGCGGTGCAGTTCCTAGGGTGTTCAAGGGTATAGTGCAGTAGAAGTCATGGGGTGCAGGTCCTATGGCTTTCAAGGGAAAAGTGCAGTAGAGGGCATGGGGTGCAGGTCCTGGGGCGTTCAAGGGAATAGTGCAGTAGAGGGCATGGGGTGCAGGCCCTGGGGCGTTCTAGAGAATAGCTTAGTAGAGGGAATGGGTTGCAGGCCTTGGGCGTTCAAGGGAATCGTGCAGTAGAGGGCATGAGGTACTAAGTCCTAGGGCATTCAAGGGAATAGTGCAGTAGAGGGCATGGAGTGCAGGTCCTAGGGCATTCAAGGTAATAGTGCAGTAGAGGGCATGGGGTGCAGGTCCTAGGGCATTCAAAGGAATAGTGCAGTAGAGGGCATGGGGTGCAGGTCCTAAGGCGTTCAAGGGAATATTGCAGTAGAGGGCATGGGGTGCAGGTCCTAGGGCGTTCAAGGGAATAGTGCAGTAGAGGTTGTGGGGTGCAGGACCTAGGGAGTTCAAGGGAATAGTGCAGTAGAGGGCATGGGGTGCAGGTCCTAGGGCATTCAAGGGAATAGTGCAGTAGAGGTCTTGGGTGCAGGTCCTAGGACGTTCAAGGGAATAGTGCAGTAGAGGGCATGGGGTGCAAGTCCTAGGGCATTCAAGGGAATAGTGCAGCAGAGGTCTTGAGATGCAGGTCATAGGGAGTTGAAGAGAATAGTGCAGTAGAGGTCTTGGCGTGCAGGTCCTAGGGCGTTCAAGGGAATAGTGCAGTGGAGGTCTAGGGGTGCAGGTCCTAGGGCGTACAAGGGAATAGTGCAGTAGAGGTCTTGGGTGCCGGTCCTAGGATATTCAACGGAATAGTGAAGTAGAGGTCTTGGGGTGCAGGTCCTAGGGCATTCAAGGGAGCAGTGCAGTAAAGGGCATGGGTGCAGGTCCTAGGGCATTCAAGGGAATAGTGCAGTAGAGGGCATGGGGTGCAGGTCCTAGGGCGTTCAAGGAAATAGTGCAGTGGAGGTCATGGGGTGCAGGTCCTAGCGCGTTCAATGGAATAGTGCAGCAGAGGTCATGGGGTGCAGGTCCTAGGGCGTTCAAGCGAATAGTGCAGTGGAGGTAATGGGGTGAAGGTCCTCAGGCGTTCAAGGGAATACTGCAGTAGAGGTCTTGGGTGCCGGTCCTAGGGTATTCAACGGAATAGTGCTGTAGAGGTCTTAGGGTGCAGGTCCTGGGGCATTCAAGGGAATAGTGCAGTAGAGGTCTTGGGTGCCGGTCCTAGGGTATTCAAGGGAATAGTGCAGTAGAGGCCTTGGGGTGCAGGTCCTAAGGTGTTCAAGGGAATAGTGCAGTTGAGGGCATGGGGTGCAGGTCCTAGAGCATTCAAGGGAACAGTGCAGTAGAGGGCATGGAGTGCAGGCCCTAGGGCTTTCAGGGAATAGTGCAGTAGAGGGCATGGGGTGCAGGTCCTAGGGTGTTCAAGGAAATAGTGCAGCAGAGGGCAAGGGGTGCAGATCCTAGGGTGTTCAAGGGAATAGTGCAGTAGAGGGCATGGGGTGCAGGTCCTAGGGCGTTCAAGGGAATATTGCAGTAGAGGGCATGGGGTGCAGGTCTTGGGGCGTTCAAGGGAATAGTGCTGTAGAGGGTGTGGGGTGCACGTCGTGGGGCATTCAAGGGAATAGTGCAGTAGAGGGCATGGGGTGCAGGTCCTAGGGCGTTCAAGGGAATACTACAGTAGAGGTCTTGGGTGCCGGTCCTAGGGTATTCAACGGAATAGTGCTGTAGAGGTCTTGGGGTGCAGGTCCTGGGGCATTCAAGGGAATAGTGCAGTAGAGGTCTTGGGTGCCGGTCCTAGGGTATTCAAGGGAATAGTGCAGTAGAGGTCTTGGGGTGCAGGTCCTAAGGTGTTCAAGGGAATAGTGCAGTTGAGGGCATGGGGTGCAGGTCCTAGGGCATTCAAGGGAACAGTGCAGTAGAGGGCATGGAGTGCAGGCCCTAGGGCGTTCAGGGAATAGTGCAGTAGAGGGCATGGGATGCAGGTCCTAGGGCGTTCAAGGGAATAGTGCAGCAGAGGGCAAGGGGTGCAGATCCTAGGGTGTTCAAGGGAATAGTGCAGTAGAGGGCATGGGGTGCAGGTCCTAGGGCGTTCAAGGGAATATTGCAGTAGAGGGCATGGGGTGCAGGTCCTGAGGTGTTCAAGGGAATAGTGCAGTAGAGGTCATGGGATGCAGGTCCTAGGGCGTTCAAGGGAATAGTGCAGTAGAGGTCTTGAGATGCAGGTCATAGGGAGTTCAAGGGAATAGTGCAGTAGAGGTCTTGAGATGCAGGTCATAGGGAGTTCAAGGGAATAGTGCAGTAGAGATCTTGGGGTTCAGGTCCTAGGGAGTTCAAGGGAATAATGCAGTAGAGGGCATGGGGTGCAGGTCCTAGGGCGTTCAAGGGAATAGTGCAGTAGAGGTCTTGGGGTGCAGGTCCTAGGGCGTTCAAGGGAATAGTGAAGTAGAGGTCTTGGGGTTCAAGTCCTAGGGAGTTCAAGGGAAAAATGCAGTAGAGGGCATGGGGTGCAGGTCATGGGGCATTCAAGGGAATAGTGCAGTAGAGGTCTTGAGATGCAGGTCATAGGGAGTTCAAGGGAATAGTGCAGTAGAGGTCTTGAGATGCAGGTCATAGAGAGTTCAAGGGAATAGTACAGTAGAGGTCTTGGGGTTCAGGTCCTAGGGAGTTCAAGGGAATAATGCAGTAGAGGGCATGGGGTGCAGGTCCTAGGGCGTTCAAGGGAATAGTGCAGTAAAGGGCATGGGGTGCACGTCCTAGGGCGTTCAAGGGAATAGTGCAGTAGAGGTCTTGGGGTGCAGGTCCTAGGGCGTTCAAGGGAATAGTGAAGTAGAGGTCTTGGGGTTCAAGTCCTAGGGAGTTCAAGGGAATAATGCAGTAGAGGGCATGGGGTGCAGGTCATGGGGCATTCAAGGGAATAGTGCAGTAGAGGGCATGGGGTGCAGGTCCTAGGGCGTTCAAAGGAATAGTGCAGTAGAGATCATGGGGTGCAGGTCCTAGGGCGTTCAATGGGATAGTGCAGTAGAGGCCATGGGGTGCCGGTCCTAGGGCGTTCAAGGGAATAGTGCAGTAGAGGTCATGGGGTGTAGGTCCTAGGGTGTTCAAGGGAATAGTGCAGTAGAGGGCATGGGATGCAGGTCCTGGGGCGTTCAATGGAATAGTGCAGTAGAGGGCATGGGGTGCAGGTCCTGCGGCGTTCAAGGGAATAGTGCAGTAGAGGGCATGGGGAGCAGGTCCTAGGGTGTTCAAGGGAATAGTGCAGTAGAGGTCATGGGGTACAGGTCCTCGGGCGTTCAAGGGAATACTGCAGTAGAGGTCTTGGGTGCCGGTCCTAGGGTATTCAACAGAATAGTGCTGTAGAGGTCTTGGGGTGCAGGTCCTGGGGCATTCAAGGGAATAGTGCAGTAGAGGTCTTGGGTGCCGGTCCTAGGGTATTCAAGGGAATAGTGCAGTAGAGGTCTTGGGGTGCAGGTCCTAAGGTGTTCAAGGGAATAGTGCAGTTGAGGGCATGGGTTGCAGGTCCTAGGGCATTCAAGGGAACAGTGCAGTAGAGGGCATGGAGTGCAGGCCCTAGGGCGTTCAGGGAATAGTGCAGTAGAGGGCATGGGGTGCAGGTCCTAGGGCGTTCAAGGGAATAGTGCAGCAGAGGGCAAGGGGTGCAGATCCTAGGGTGTTCAAGGGAATAGTGCAGTAGAGGGCATGGGGTGCAGGTCCTAGGGCGTTCAAGGGAATATTGCAGTAGAGGGCATGGGGTGCAGGTCCTAGGGCGTTCAAGGGAATAGTGCAGTAGAGGGCATGGGGTGCAGGTCCTAGGGCGTTCAAAGGAATAGTGCAGTAGTAGTCATGGGGTGCAGGTCCTAGGGCGTTCAATGGGATAGTGCAGTAGAGGCCATGGGGTGCCGGTCCTAGGGCGTTCAAGGGAATAGTGTGTAGAGGTCGTGGGGTGCAGGTCCTAGGGCGTTCAAGGGAATAGTGCAGTAGAGGTCTTGGGGTTCAGGTCCTAGGGAGTTCAAGGGAATAATGCAGTAGAGGCATGGGGTGCAGGTCCTAGGGCGTTCAAGGGAATAGTGCAGTAGAGGTCATGAGGTGCAGGTCCTAGGGCTTTCAAGGGAATAGTGCAGTAGAGGGCATGGGGTGCAGGTCCTGAGGCGTTCAAGGGAATAGTACAGTAGAGGTCTTGGGGTGCAGGTCATGGGGCGTTCAAGGGAATAGTACAGTAGAGGGCATGGGGTGCAGAACCTGTGGCGTTCAAGGGAATAGTGCAGTAGAGGGCATGGGGTGCATGTCCTGGGGCGTTCAAGGGAATAGAGCAGTAGAGGGCATGTGGTGCAGGTCCTGGGGCATTCAAGGGAATAGTGCAGTAGAGGGCATGGGGTGCACATCATAGGGCGTTCAAAGGAATAGTGCAGTAGAGGTCATGGGTTGCAGGTCCTAGGGCGTTCAATGGGATAGTGCAGTAGAGGGCATGGGGTGCCGGTCCTAGGGCGTTCAAGGGAATAGTGCAGTAGAGGTCATGGGGTGTAGCTCCTAGGGCGTTCAAGGGAATAGTGCAGTAGAGGGCATGGGGTGCAGGTCCTGGGGCGTTCAAGGGAATAGTGCAGTAGAGGGCATGGGGTGCAGGTCCTGGGGCGTTCAAGGGAATAGTGCAGTAGAGGGCATGGAGTTCAGGTCCTAGGGCATTCAAGGGAATAGTGCAGTAGAGGGCATGAGGTTCAGGTCTTGGGGCATTCAAGGGAATAGTGCAGTAGAGGGCATGGGGTGCAGGTCCTAGGGCATTCAAGGGAATAGTGCAGTAGAGGGCATGGGGTGCAGGTCCTAAGGCGTTCAAGGGAATATTGCAGTAGAGGGCATGGGGTGCAGGTCCTAGGGCGTTCAAGGGAATAGTGCAGTAGAGGGCATGGGGTGCAGGTCCTAGGGCGTTCAAGGAAATAGTGCAGTAGAGGTCATGGGGTGCAGGACCTAGGGAGTTCAAGGGAATAGTGCAGTAGAGGGCATAGGGTGAAGGTCCTAGGGCATTCAAGGGAATAGTGCAGTAGAGATCTTGGGTGCAGTTCCTATGGCGTTCAAGGGACTAGTGCAGTAGAGGGCATGGGGTGCAGGTCCTAGGGCATTCAAGGGAATAGTGCAGTAGAGGTCTTGAGATGCAGGTCATAGGGAGTTCAAGGGAATAGTGCAGTAGAGGGCATGGAGTACAGGTCCTAGGGTATTCAAGGGAATAGTGCAGTAGAGGGCATGAGGTGCAGGTCTTGGGGCATTCAAGGGAATAGTGCAGTAGAGGGCATGGGGTGCAGGTCCTAGGGAATTCAAGGGAATAGTGCAGTAGGGGGCATGGGGTGCAGGTCCTAGGGCGTTCAAGGGAATAGTGCAGTAGAGGGCATGGGGTGCAGGTCCTAGGGCGTTCATGGGAATAGTGCAGTAGAGGGCATGGGGTGCATGTCCTGGGGCGTTCAAGGGAATAGAGCAGTAGAGGGCATGGGGTGCAGGTCATGGGGCGTTCAAGGGAATAATGCAGTAGAGGGCATGGGGTGCAGGTCATGGGGCATTCAAGGGAATAGTACAGTAGAGGGCATGGGGTGCAGAACCTGGGGCTTTCAAGGGAATAGTGCAGTAGAGGGCATGGGGTGCAGGTCCTAGGGCGTTCAATCAAATAGTGCAGTAGAGGGCATGGGGTGCAGAACCTGGGGAGTTCAAGGGAATAGTGCAGTAGAGGGCATGGGGTGCATGACCTGGGGAGTTCAAGGGAATAGTGCAGTAGAGGGCATGGGGTGCAGGTACTGGGGCGTTCAAGGGAATATTGCAGTATAAGGCATGGGGTGCAGGTCCTGGGGCGTTCAAGGGAATAGTGCAGTAGAGGGCATGGGGTGCAGGTCATAGGGCATTCAAGGGAATAGTGCAGTAGAGGTCATGGGGTGCAGGTCCTAGGGCGTTCAAAGGAATAGTGCAGTAGAGGTCATGGGGTGGAGGTCCTAGGGCGTTCAATGGGATAGTGCAGTAGAGGCCATGGGGTGCCGGTCCTAGGGTGTTCAAGGGAATAGTGCAGTAGAGGTCATGGGGTGTAGGTCCTAGGGCGTTCAAGGGAATAGTGCAGTAGAGGGCATGGGGTGCAGGTCCTGGGGCGTTCAATGGAATAGTGCAGTAGAGGGCATGGGGTGCAGGTCCTGGGGCGTTCAAGGGAATAGTGCAGTAGAGAGCATGGGGTGGGGGTCCTAGGGAATTCAAGTGAATAGTGCAGTAGAGGGCATGGGGAGCAGGTCCTAGGGTGTTCAAGGGAATAGTGCAGTAGAGGTCATGGGGTACAGGTCCTAGGGCGTTCAATGGAATAGTGCAGTAGAGGGCATGCGGTGCAGTTCCTAGGGTGTTCAAGGGTATAGTGCAGTAGAAGTCATGGGGTGCAGGTCCTATGGCTTTCAAGGGAAAAGTGCAGTAGAGGGCATGGGGTGCAGGTCCTGGGGCGTTCAAGGGAATAGTGCAGTAGAGGGCATGGGGTGCAGGCCCTGGGGCGTTCTAGAGAATACCTTAGTAGAGGGAATGGGTTGCAGGCCTTGGGCGTTCAAGGGAATCGTGCAGTAGAGGGCATGGGGTGCAAGTCCTAGGGCATTCAAGGGAATAGTGCAGCAGAGGTCTTGAGATGCAGGTCATAGGGAGTTGAAGAGAATAGTGCAGTAGAGGTCTTGGCGTGCAGGTCCTAGGGCGTTCAAGGGAATAGTGCAGTGGAGGTCAAGGGGTGCAGGTCCTAGGGCGTACAAGGGAATAGTGCAGTAGAGGTCTTGGGTGCCGGTCCTAGGATATTCAACGGAATAGTGAAGTAGAGGTCTTGGGGTGCAGGTCCTAGGGCATTCAAGGGAGCAGTGCAGTAAAGGGCATGGGTGCAGGTCCTAGGGCATTCAAGGGAATAGTGCAGTAGAGGGCATGGGGTGCAGGTCCTAGGGCGTTCAAGGAAATAGTGCAGTGGAGGTCATGGGGTGCAGGTCCTAGCGCGTTCAATGGAATAGTGCAGCAGAGGTCATGGGGTGCAGGTCCTAGGGCGTTCAAGCGAATAGTGCAGTGGAGGTAATGGGGTGAAGGTCCTCAGGCGTTCAAGGGAATACTGCAGTAGAGGTCTTGGGTGCCGGTCCTAGGGTATTCAACGGAATAGTGCTGTAGAGGTCTTAGGGTGCAGGTCCTGGGGCATTCAAGGGAATAGTGCAGTAGAGGTCTTGGGTGCCGGTCCTAGGGTATTCAAGGGAATAGTGCAGTAGAGGTCTTGGGGTGCAGGTCCTAAGGTGTTCAAGGGAATAGTGCAGTTGAGGGCATGGGGTGCAGGTCCTAGAGCATTCAAGGGAACAGTGCAGTAGAGGGCATGGAGTGCAGGCCCTAGGGCTTTCAGGGAATAGTGCAGTAGAGGGCATGGGGTGCAGGTCCTAGGGTGTTCAAGGAAATAGTGCAGCAGAGGGCAAGGGGTGCAGATCCTAGGGTGTTCAAGGGAATAGTGCAGTAGAGGGCATGGGGTGCAGGTCCTAGGGCGTTCAAGGGAATATTGCAGTAGAGGGCATGGGGTGCAGGTCTTGGGGCGTTCAAGGGAATAGTGCTGTAGAGGGTGTGGGGTGCACGTCGTGGGGCATTCAAGGGAATAGTGCAGTAGAGGGCATGGGGTGCAGGTCCTAGGGCGTTCAAGGGAATACTACAGTAGAGGTCTTGGGTGCCGGTCCTAGGGTATTCAACGGAATAGTGCTGTAGAGGTCTTGGGGTGCAGGTCCTGGGGCATTCAAGGGAATAGTGCAGTAGAGGTCTTGGGTGCCGGTCCTAGGGTATTCAAGGGAATAGTGCAGTAGAGGTCTTGGGGTGCAGGTCCTAAGGTGTTCAAGGGAATAGTGCAGTTAAGGGCATGGGGTGCAGGTCCTAGGGCATTCAAGGGAACAGTGCAGTAGAGGGCATGGAGTGCAGGCCCTAGGGCGTTCAGGGAATAGTGCAGTAGAGGGCATGGGATGCAGGTCCTAGGGCGTTCAAGGGAATAGTGCAGCAGAGGGCAAGGGGTGCAGATCCTAGGGTGTTCAAGGGAATAGTGCAGTAGAGGGCATGGGGTGCAGGTCCTAGGGCGTTCAAGGGAATATTGCAGTAGAGGGCATGGGGTGCAGGTCCTGAGGTGTTCAAGGGAATAGTGCAGTAGAGGTCATGGGATGCAGGTCCTAGGGCGTTCAAGGGAATAGTGCAGTAGAGGTCTTGAGATGCAGGTCATAGGGAGTTCAAGGGAATAGTGCAGTAGAGGTCTTGAGATGCAGGTCATAGGGAGTTCAAGGGAATAGTGCAGTAGAGATCTTGGGGTTCAGGTCCTAGGGAGTTCAAGGGAATAATGCAGTAGAGGGCATGGGGTGCAGGTCCTAGGGCGTTCAAGGGAATAGTGCAGTAGAGGTCTTGGGGTGCAGGTCCTAGGGCGTTCAAGGGAATAGTGAAGTAGAGGTCTTGGGGTTCAAGTCCTAGGGAGTTCAAGGGAATAATGCAGTAGAGGGCATGGGGTGCAGGTCATGGGGCATTCAAGGGAATAGTGCAGTAGAGGTCTTGAGATGCAGGTCATAGGGAGTTCAAGGGAATAGTGCAGTAGAGGTCTTGAGATGCAGGTCATAGAGAGTTCAAGGGAATAGTACAGTAGAGGTCTTGGGGTTCAGGTCCTAGGGAGTTCAAGGGAATAATGCAGTAGAGGGCATGGGGTGCAGGTCCTAGGGCGTTCAAGGGAATAGTGCAGTAAAGGGCATGGGGTGCACGTCCTAGGGCGTTCAAGGGAATAGTGCAGTAGAGGTCTTGGGGTGCAGGTCCTAGGGCGTTCAAGGGAATAGTGAAGTAGAGGTCTTGGGGTTCAAGTCCTAGGGAGTTCAAGGGAATAATGCAGTAGAGGGCATGGGGTGCAGGTCATGGGGCATTCAAGGGAATAGTGCAGTAGAGGGCATGGGGTGCAGGTCCTAGGGCGTTCAAAGGAATAGTGCAGTAGAGATCATGGGGTGCAGGTCCTAGGGCGTTCAATGGGATAGTGCAGTAGAGGCCATGGGGTGCCGGTCCTAGGGCGTTCAAGGGAATAGTGCAGTAGAGGTCATGGGGTGTAGGTCCTAGGGTGTTCAAGGGAATAGTGCAGTAGAGGGCATGGGGTGCAGGTCCTGGGGCGTTCAATGGAATAGTGCAGTAGAGGGCATGGGGTGCAGGTCCTGCGGCGTTCAAGGGAATAGTGCAGTAGAGGGCATGGGGAGCAGGTCCTAGGGTGTTCAAGGGAATAGTGCAGTAGAGGTCATGGGGTACAGGTCCTCGGGCGTTCAAGGGAATACTGCAGTAGAGGTCTTGGGTGCCGGTCCTAGGGTATTCAACAGAATAGTGCTGTAGAGGTCTTGGGGTGCAGGTCCTGGGGCATTCAAGGGAATAGTGCAGTAGAGGTCTTGGGTGCCGGTCCTAGGGTATTCAAGGGAATAGTGCAGTAGAGGTCTTGGGGTGCAGGTCCTAAGGTGTTCAAGGGAATAGTGCAGTTGAGGGCATGGGTTGCAGGTCCTAGGGCATTCAAGGGAACAGTGCAGTAGAGGGCATGGAGTGCAGGCCCTAGGGCGTTCAGGGAATAGTGCAGTAGAGGGCATGGGGTGCAGGTCCTAGGGCGTTCAAGGGAATAGTGCAGCAGAGGGCAAGGGGTGCAGATCCTAGGGTGTTCAAGGGAATAGTGCAGTAGAGGGCATGGGGTGCAGGTCCTAGGGCGTTCAAGGGAATATTGCAGTAGAGGGCATGGGGTGCAGGTCCTAGGGCGTTCAAGGGAATAGTGCGGTAGAGGTCTTGAGATGCAGGTCATAGGGAGTTCAAGGGAATAGTGCAGTAGAGGTCTTGAGATGCAGGTCATAGGGAGTTCAAGGGAATAGTGCAGTAGAGGTCTTTGGGGTTAAGGTCCTAGGGAGTTCAAGGGAATAATGCAGTAGAGGGCATGGGGTGCAGGTCCTAGGGCGTTCAAGGGAATAGTGCAGTAGAGGTCTTGGGGTGCAGGTCCTAGGGCGTTCAAGGGAATAGTGAAGTAGAGGTCTTGGGGTTCAGGTACTAGGGAGTTCAAGGGAATAATGCAGTAGAGGGCATGGGGTGCAGGTCATGGGGCATTCAAGGGAATAGTACAGTAGAGGGCATGGGGTGCAGAACCTGGGGCGTTCAAGGGAATAGTGCAGTAGAGGGCATGGGGTGCAGGTCCTAGGGCTTTCGATCAAATAGTGCAGTAGAGGGCATGGGGTGCAGAACCTGGGGAGTTCAAGGGAATAGTGCAGTAGAGGGCATGGGGTGCATGTCCTGGGGAGTTCAAGGGAATAGTGCAGTAGAGGGCATGGGGTGCAGGTCCTAGGGCGTTCAAAGGAATAGTGCAGTAGAGGTCATGGGGTGCAGGTCCTAGGGCATTCAATGGGATAGTGCAGTAGAGGCCATGGGGTGCCGGTCCTAGGGCGTTCAAGGGAATAGTGCAGTAGAGGTCATGGGGTGTAGGTCCTAGGGTGTTCAAGGGAATAGTGCAGTAGAGGGCATGGGGTGCAGGTCCTGGGGCGTTCAATGGAATAGTGCAGTAGAGGGCATGGGGTGCAGGTCCTGCGGCGTTCAAGGGAATAGTGCAGTAGAGAGCATGGGGTGGGGGTCCTAGGGCATTCAAGTGAATAGTGCAGTAGAGGGCATGGGGAGCAGGTCCTAGGGTGTTCAAGGGAATAGTGCAGTAGAGGTCATGGGGTACAGGTCCTAGGGCGTTCAATGGAATAGTGCAGTAGAGGGCATGCGGTGCAGTCCCTAGGGTGTTCAAGGGAATAGTAGAGGTCATGGGGTGCAGGTCCTATGGCTTTCAAGGGAAAAGTGCAGTAGAGGGCATGGGGTGCAGGTCCTGGGGCGTTCAAGGGAATAGTGCAGTAGAGGGCATGGGGTGCAGGCCCTGGGTCGTTCTAGAGAATAGCTTAGTAGAGGAAATGGGGTGCAGGCCTTGGGCGTTCAAGGGAATCGTGCAGTAGAGGGCATGAGGTACTAAGTCCTAGGGGATTCAAGGGAATAGTGCAGTAGAGGGCATGGAGTGCAGGTCCTAGGGCATTCAAGGGAATAGTGCAGTAGAGGGCATGAGGTTCAGGTCTTGGGGCATTCAAGGGAATAGTGCAGTAGAGGGCATGGGGTGCAGGTCCTAGGGCGTTCAAGGGAATACTGCAGTAGAGGTCTTGGGTGCCGGTCCTAGGGTATTCAACGGAATAGTGCTGTAGAGGTCTTGGGGTGCAGGTCCTGGGGCATTCAAGGGAATAGTGCAGTAGAGGTCTTGGGTGCCGGTCCTAGGGTATTCAAGGGAATAGTGCAGTAGAGGTCTTGGGGTGCAGTTCCTAAGGTGTTCAAGGGAATAGTGCAGTTGAGGGCATGGGGTGCAGGTCCTAGGGCATTCAAGGGAACAGTGCAGTAGAGGGCATGGAGTGCAGGCCCTAGGGCGTTCAGGGAATAGTGCAGTAGAGGGCATGGGATGCAGGTCCTAGGGCGTTCAAGGGAATAGTGCAGCAGAGGGCAAGGGGTGCAGATCCTAGGGTGTTCAAGGGAATAGTGCAGTAGAGGGCATGGGGTGCAGGTCCTAGGGCGTTCAAGGGAATATTGCAGTAGAGGGCATGGGGTGCAGGTCCTGAGGTGTTCAAGGGAATAGTGCAGTAGAGGTCATGGGATGCAGGTCCTAGGGCATTCAAGGGAATAGTGCAGTAGAGGTCTTGAGATGCAGGTCATAGGGAGTTCAAGGGAATAGTGCAGTAGAGGTCTTGAGATGCAGGTCATAGGGAGTTCAAGGGAATAGTGCAGTAGAGATCTTGGGGTTCAGGTCCTAGGGAGTTCAAGGGAATAATGCAGTAGAGGGCATGGGGTGCATGTCCTAGGGTGTTCAAGGGAATAGTGCAGTAGAGGTCTTGGGGTGCAGGTCCTAGGGCGTTCAAGGGAATAGTGAAGTAGAGGTCTTGGGGTTCAAGTCCTAGGGAGTTCAAGGGAATAATGCAGTAGAGGGCATGGGGTGCAGGTCATGGGGCATTCAAGGGAATAGTGAAGTAGAGGTCTTGAGATGCAGGTCATAGGGAGTTCAAGGGAATAGTGCAGTAGAGGTCTTGAGATGCAGGTCATAGAGAGTTCAAGGGAATAGTGCAGTAGAGGTCTTGGGGTTCAGGTCCTAGGGCGTTCAAGGGAATAGTGAAGTAGAGGTCTTGGGGTTCAAGTCCTAGGGAGTTCAAGGGAATAATGCAGTAGAGGGCATATGGTGCAGGTCATGGGGCATTCAAGGGAATAGTGAAGTAGAGGTCTTGAGATGCAGGTCATAGGGAGTTCAAGGGAATAGTGCAGTAGAGGTCTTGAGATGCAGGTCCTAGGGCGTTCAAGGGAATAGTGCAGTAAAGGGCATGGGGTGCACGTCCTAGGGCGTTCAAGGGAATAGTGCAGTAGAGGTCTTGGGGTGCAGGTCCTAGGGCGTTCAAGGGAATAGTGAAGTAGAGGTCTTGGGGTTCAAGTCCTAGGGAGTTCAAGGGAATAATGCAGTAGAGGGCATGGGGTGCAGGTCATGGGGCATTCAAGGGAATAGTGCAGTAGAGGGCATGGGGTGCAGGTCCTAGGGCGTTCAAAGGAATAGTGCAGTAGAGGTCATGGGGTGCAGGTCCTAGGGCGTTCAATGGGATAGTGCAGTAGAGGCCATGGGGTGCCGGTCCTAGGGCGTTCAAGGGAATAGTGCAGTAGAGGTCATGGGGTGTAGGTCCTAGGGTGTTCAAGGGAATAGTGCAGTAGAGGGCATGGGGTGCAGGTCCTGGGGCGTTTAATGGAATAGTGCAGTAGAGGGCATGGGGTGCAGGTCCTGCGGCGTTCAAGGGAATAGTGCAGTAGAGAGCATGGGGTGGGGGTCCTAGGGCATTCAAGTGAATAGTGCAGTAGAGGGCATGGGGCGCAGGTCCTAGGGTGTTCAAGGGAATAGTGCAGTAGAGGTCATGGGGTACAGGTCCTCGGGCGTTCAAGGGACTACTGCAGTAGAGGTCTTGGGTGCCGGTCCTAGGGTATTCAACGGAATAGTGCTGTAGAGGTCTTGGGGTGCAGGTCCTGGGGCATTCAAGGGAATAGTGCAGTAGAGGTCTTGGGTGCCGGTCCTAGGGTATTCAAGGGAATACTGCAGTAGAGGGCATGGGGTGCATGTCCTGGGGCGTTCAAGGGAATAGAGCAGTAGAGGGCATGTGGTGCAGGTCCTGGGACGTTCAAGGCAATATTGCAGTATAGGGCATGGGGTGCAGGTCCTGGGGCGTTCAAGGGAATAGTGCAGTAGAGGGCATGGGGTGCACATCATAGGGCGTTCAAAGGAATAGTGCAGTAGAGGGCATGGGGTGCAGGTCCTAGGGCGTTCAAAGGAATAGTGCAGTAGAGGTCATGGGTTGCAGGTCCTAGGGCGTTCAATGGGATAGTGCAGTAGAGGGCATGGGGTGCCGGTCCTAAGGTGTTCAAGGGAATAGTGCAGTTGAGGGCATGGGGTGCAGGTCCTAGGGCATTCAAGGGAACAGTGCAGTAGAGGGCATGGAGTGCAGGCCCTAGGGCGTTCAGGGAATAGTGCAGTAGAGGGCATGGGATGCAGGTCCTAGGGCGTTCAAGGGAATAGTGCAGCAGAGGGCAAGGGGTGCAGATCCTAGGGTGTTCAAGGGAATAGTGCAGTAGAGGGCATGGGGTGCAGGTCCTAGGGCGTTCAAGGGAATATTGCAGTAGAGGGCATGGGGTGCAGGTCCTGAGGTGTTCAAGGGAATAGTGCAGTAGAGGTCATGGGATGCAGGTCCTAGGGCATTCAAGGGAATAGTGCAGTAGAGGTCTTGAGATGCAGGTCATAGGGAGTTCAAGGGAATAGTGCAGTAGAGGTCTTGAGATGCAGGTCATAGGGAGTTCAAGGGAATAGTGCAGTAGAGATCTTGGGGTTCAGGTCCTAGGGAGTTCAAGGGAATAATGCAGTAGAGGGCATGGGGTGCAGGTCCTAGGGTGTTCAAGGGAATAGTGCAGTAGAGGTCTTGGGGTGCAGGTCCTAGGGCGTTCAAGGGAATAGTGAAGTAGAGGTCTTGGGGTTCAAGTCCTAGGGAGTTCAAGGGAATAATGCAGTAGAGGGCATGGGGTGCAGGTCATGGGGCATTCAAGGGAATAGTGAAGTAGAGGTCTTGAGATGCAGGTCATAGGGAGTTCAAGGGAATAGTGCAGTAGAGGTCTTGAGATGCAGGTCATAGAGAGTTCAAGGGAATAGTGCAGTAGAGGTCTTGGGGTTCAGGTCCTAGGGAGTTCAAGGGAATAATGCAGTAGAGGGCATGGGGTGCAGGTCCTAGGGCGTTCAAGGGAATAGTGCAGTAAAGGGCATGGGGTGCACGTCCTAGGGCGTTCAAGGGAATAGTGCAGTAGAGGTCTTGGGGTGCAGGTCCTAGGGCGTTCAAGGGAATAGTGAAGTAGAGGTCTTGGGGTTCAAGTCCTAGGGAGTTCAAGGGAATAATGCAGTAGAGGGCATGGGGTGCAGGTCATGGGGCATTCAAGGGAATAGTGCAGTAGAGGGCATGGGGTGCAGGTCCTAGGGCGTTCAAAGGAATAGTGCAGTAGAGGTCATGGGGTGCATAACCTAGGGCGTTCAATGGGATAGTGCAGTAGAGGCCATGGGGTGCCGGTCCTAGGGCGTTCAAGGGAATAGTGCAGTAGAGGTCAAGGGGTGTAGGTCCTAGGGTGTTCAAGGGAATAGTGCAGTAGAGGGCATGGGGTGCAGGTCCTGGGGCGTTCAATGGAATAGTGCAGTAGAGGGCATGGGGTGCAGGTCCTGCGGCGTTCAAGGGAATAGTGCAGTAGAGAGCATGGGGTGGGGGTCCTAGGGCATTCAAGTGAATAGTGCAGTAGAGGGCATGGGGCGCAAGTCCTAGGGTGTTCAAGGGAATAGTGCAGTAGAGGTCATGGGGTACAGGTCCTCGGGCGTTCAAGGGACTACTGCAGTAGAGGTCTTGGGTGCCGGTCCTAGGGTATTCAACGGAATAGTGCTGTAGAGGTCTTGGGGTGCAGGTCCTGGGGCATTCAAGGGAATAGTGCAGTAGAGGTCTTGGGTGCCGGTCCTAGGGTATTCAAGGTAATAGTGCAGTAGAGGGCATGGGGTGGATGTCCTGGGGCGTTCAAGGGAATAGAGCAGTAGAGGGCATGTGGTGCAGGTCCTGGGGCGTTCAAGGCAATATTGCAGTATAGGGCATGGGGTGCAGGTCCTGGGGCGTTCAAGGGAATAGTGCAGTAGAGGGCATGGGGTGCACATCATAGGTCGTTCAAAGGAATAGTGCAGTAGAGGGCATGGGGTGCAGGTCCTAGGGCATTCAAAGGAATAGTGCAGTAGAGGTCATGGGTTGCAGGTCCTAGGGCGTTCAATGGGATAGTGCAGTAGAGGGCATGGGGTGCCGGTCCTAGTGCGTTCAAGGGAATAGTGCAGTAGAGGTCATGGGGTGTAGCTCCTAGGGCGTTCAAGGGAATAGTGCAGTAGAGGGCATGGGGTGCAGGTCCTGGGGCGTTCAAGGGAATAGTGCAGTAGAGGGCATGGGGTGCAGGTCCTGGGGCGTTCAAGGGAATAGTGCAGTAGAGGGCATGAGGTACTAAGTCCTAGGGCATTCAAGGGAATAGTGCAGTAAGGGCATGGAGTGCAGGTCCTAGGGCATTCAAGGGAATAGTGCAGTAGAGGACATGAGGTTCAGGTCTTGGGGCATTCAAGGGAATAGTGCAGTAGAGGGCATGGGGTGCAGGTCCTAGGGCATTCAAGGGAATAGTGCAGTAGAGGGCATGGGGTGCAGGTCCTAAGGCGTTCAAGGGAATATTGCAGTAGAGGGCATGGGGTGCAGGACCTAGGGAGTTCAAGGGAATAGTGCAGTAGAGGGCATAGGGTGCAGGTCCTAGGGCATTCAAGGGAATAGTGCAGTAGAGGTCTTGGGTGCAGGTCCTATGGCGTTCAAGGGACTAGTGCAGTAGAGGGCATGGGGTGCAGGTCCTAGGGCATTCAAGGGAATAGTGCAGTAGAGGTCTTGAGATGCAGGTCATAGTGAGTTCAAGGGAATAGTGCAGTAGAGGGCATGGAGTACAGGTCCTAGGGTATTCAAGGGAATAGTGCAGTAGAGGGCATGAGGTGCAGGTCTTGGGGCATTCAAGGGAATAGTGCAGTAGAGGGCATGGGGTGCAGGTCCTAGGGAATTCAAGGGAATAGTGCAGTAGAGGGCATGGGGTGCAGGTCCTAGGGCGTTCAAGGGAATAGTGCAGTAGAGGGCATGGGGTGCAGGTCCTAGGGCGTTCATGGGAATAGTGCAGTAGAGGGCATGGGGTGCATGTCCTGGGGCGTTCAAGGGAATAGAGCAGTAGAGGGCATGGGGTGCAGGTCCTGGGGCGTTCAAGGGAATAATGCAGTAGAGGGCATGGGGTGCAGGTCATGGGGCATTCAAGGGAATAGTACAGTAGAGGGCATGGGGTGCAGAACCTGGGGCTTTCAAGGGAATAGTGCAGTAGAGGGCATGGGGTGCAGGTCCTAGGGCGTTCAATGAAATAGTGCAGTAGAGGGCATGGGGTGCAGAACCTGGGGAGTTCAAGGGAATAGTGCAGTAGAGGGCATGGGGTGCATGTCCTGGGGAGTTCAAGGGAATAGTGCAGTAGAGGGCATGGGGTGCAGGTACTGGGGCGTTCAAGGGAATATTGCAGTATAAGGCATGGGGTGCAGGTCCTGGGGCGTTCAAGGGAATAGTGCAGTAGAGGGCATGGGGTGCAGGTCATAGGGCATTCAAGGGAATAGTGCAGCAGAGGGCAAGGGGTGCAGATCCTAGGGTGTTCAAGGGAATAGTGCAGTAGAGGGCATGGGGTGCAGGTCCTAGGGCGTTCAAGGGAATATTGCAGTAGAGGGCATGGGGTGCAGGTCCTGAGGTGTTCAAGGGAATAGTGCAGTAGAGGTCATGGGATGCAGGTCCTAGGGCATTCAAGGGAATAGTGCAGTAGAGGTCTTGAGATGCAGGTCATAGGGAGTTCAAGGGAATAGTGCAGTAGAGGTCTTGAGATGCAGGTCATAGGGAGTTCAAGGGAATAGTGCAGTAGAGATCTTGGGGTTCAGGTCCTAGGGAGTTCAAGGGAATAATGCAGTAGAGGGCATGGGGTGCAGGTCCTAGGGTGTTCAAGGGAATAGTGCAGTAGAGGTCTTGGGGTGCAGGTCCTAGGGCGTTCAAGGGAATAGTGAAGTAGAGGTCTTGGGGTTCAAGTCCTAGGGAGTTCAAGGGAATAATGCAGTAGAGGGCATGGGGTGCAGGTCATGGGGCATTCAAGGGAATAGTGAAGTAGAGGTCTTGAGATGCAGGTCATAGGGAGTTCAAGGGAATAGTGCAGTAGAGGTCTTGAGATGCAGGTCATAGAGAGTTCAAGGGAATAGTGCAGTAGAGGTCTTGGGGTTCAGGTCCTAGGGAGTTCAAGGGAATAATGCAATAGAGGGCATGGGGTGCAGGTCCTAGGGCGTTCAAGGGAATAGTGCAGTAAAGGGCATGGGGTGCACGTCCTAGGGCGTTCAAGGGAATAGTGCAGTAGAGGTCTTGGGGTGCAGGTCCTAGGGCGTTCAAGGGAATAGTGAAGTAGAGGTCTTGGGGTTCAAGTCCTAGGGAGTTCAAGGGAATAATGCAGTAGAGGGCATGGGGTGCAGGTCATGGGACATTCAAGGGAATAGTGCAGTAGAGGGCATGGGGTGCAGGTCCTAGGGCGTTCAAAGGAATAGTGCAGTAGAGGTCATGGGGTGCATAACCTAGGGCGTTCAATGGGATAGTGCAGTAGAGGCCATGGGGTGCCGGTCCTAGGGCGTTCAAGGGAATAGTGCAGTAGAGGTCAAGGGGTGTAGGTCCTAGGGTGTTCAAGGGAATAGTGCAGTAGAGGGCATGGGGTGCAGGTCCTGGGGCGTTCAATGGAATAGTGCAGTAGAGGGCATGGGGTGCAGGTCCTGCGGCGTTCAAGGGAATAGTGCAGTAGAGAGCATGGGGTGGGGGTCCTAGGGCATTCAAGTGAATAGTGCAGTAGAGGGCATGGGGCGCAAGTCCTAGGGTGTTCAAGGGAATAGTGCAGTAGAGGTCATGGGGTACAGGTCCTCGGGCGTTCAAGGGACTACTGCAGTAGAGGTCTTGGGTGCCGGTCCTAGGGTATTCAACGGAATAGTGCTGTAGAGGTCTTGGGGTGCAGGTCCTGGGGCATTCAAGGGAATAGTGCAGTAGAGGTCTTGGGTGCCGGTCCTAGGGTATTCAAGGTAATAGTGCAGTAGAGGGCATGGGGTGGATGTCCTGGGGCGTTCAAGGGAATAGAGCAGTAGAGGGCATGTGGTGCAGGTCCTGGGGCGTTCAAGGCAATATTGCAGTATAGGGCATGGGGTGCAGGTCCTGGGGCGTTCAAGGGAATAGTGCAGTAGAGGGCATGGGGTGCACATCATAGGTCGTTCAAAGGAATAGTGCAGTAGAGGGCATGGGGTGCAGGTCCTAGGGCATTCAAAGGAATAGTGCAGTAGAGGTCATGGGTTGCAGGTCCTAGGGCGTTCAATGGGATAGTGCAGTAGAGGGCATGGGGTGCCGGTCCTAGTGCGTTCAAGGGAATAGTGCAGTAGAGGTCATGGGGTGTAGCTCCTAGGGCGTTCAAGGGAATAGTGCAGTAGAGGGCATGGGGTGCAGGTCCTGGGGCGTTCAAGGGAATAGTGCAGTAGAGGGCATGGGGTGCAGGTCCTGGGGCGTTCAAGGGAATAGTGCAGTAGAGGGCATGAGGTACTAAGTCCTAGGGCATTCAAGGGAATAGTGCAGTAAGGGCATGGAGTGCAGGTCCTAGGGCATTCAAGGGAATAGTGCAGTAGAGGACATGAGGTTCAGGTCTTGGGGCATTCAAGGGAATAGTGCAGTAGAGGGCATGGGGTGCAGGTCCTAGGGCATTCAAGGGAATAGTGCAGTAGAGGGCATGGGGTGCAGGTCCTAAGGCGTTCAAGGGAATATTGCAGTAGAGGGCATGGGGTGCAGGACCTAGGGAGTTCAAGGGAATAGTGCAGTAGAGGGCATAGGGTGCAGGTCCTAGGGCATTCAAGGGAATAGTGCAGTAGAGGTCTTGGGTGCAGGTCCTATGGCGTTCAAGGGACTAGTGCAGTAGAGGGCATGGGGTGCAGGTCCTAGGGCATTCAAGGGAATAGTGCAGTAGAGGTCTTGAGATGCAGGTCATAGTGAGTTCAAGGGAATAGTGCAGTAGAGGGCATGGAGTACAGGTCCTAGGGTATTCAAGGGAATAGTGCAGTAGAGGGCATGAGGTGCAGGTCTTGGGGCATTCAAGGGAATAGTGCAGTAGAGGGCATGGGGTGCAGGTCCTAGGGAATTCAAGGGAATAGTGCAGTAGAGGGCATGGGGTGCAGGTCCTAGGGCGTTCAAGGGAATAGTGCAGTAGAGGGCATGGGGTGCAGGTCCTAGGGCGTTCATGGGAATAGTGCAGTAGAGGGCATGGGGTGCATGTCCTGGGGCGTTCAAGGGAATAGAGCAGTAGAGGGCATGGGGTGCAGGTCCTGGGGCGTTCAAGGGAATAATGCAGTAGAGGGCATGGGGTGCAGGTCATGGGGCATTCAAGGGAATAGTACAGTAGAGGGCATGGGGTGCAGAACCTGGGGCTTTCAAGGGAATAGTGCAGTAGAGGGCATGGGGTGCAGGTCCTAGGGCGTTCAATGAAATAGTGCAGTAGAGGGCATGGGGTGCAGAACCTGGGGAGTTCAAGGGAATAGTGCAGTAGAGGGCATGGGGTGCATGTCCTGGGGAGTTCAAGGGAATAGTGCAGTAGAGGGCATGGGGTGCAGGTACTGGGGCGTTCAAGGGAATATTGCAGTATAAGGCATGGGGTGCAGGTCCTGGGGCGTTCAAGGGAATAGTGCAGTAGAGGGCATGGGGTGCAGGTCATAGGGCATTCAAGGGAATAGTGCAGTAGAGGGCATGGGGTGCAGGTCCTAGGGCGTTCAAAGGAATAGTGCAGTAGAGGTCATGGGGTGGAGGTCCTAGGGCGTTCAATGGGATAGTGCAGTAGAGGCCATGGGGTGCCGGTCCTAGGGTGTTCAAGGGAATAGTGCAGTAGAGGTCATGGGGTGTAGGTCCTAGGGCGTTCAAGGGAATAGTGCAGTAGAGGGCATGGGGTGCAGGTCCTGGGGCGTTCAATGGAATAGTGCAGTAGAGGGCATGGGGTGCAGGTCCTGGGGCGTTCAAGGGAATAGTGCAGTAGAGAGCATGGGGTGGGGGTCCTAGGGCATTCAAGTGAATAGTGCAGTAGAGGGCATGGGGAGCAGGTCCTAGGGTGTTCAAGGGAATAGTGCAGTAGAGGTCATGGGGTACAGGTCCTAGGGCATTCAAGTGAATAGTGCAGTAGAGGGCATGGGGAGCAGGTCCTAGGGTGTTCAATGGAATAGTGCAGTAGAGGGCATGCGGTGCAGTTCCTAGGGTGTTCAAGGGAATAGTGCAGTAGAGGTCATGGGGTACAGGTCCTAGGGCATTCAAGTGAATAGTGCAGTAGAAGTCATGGGGTGCAGGTCCTATGGCTTTCAAGGGAAAAGTGCAGTAGAGGGCATGGGGTGCAGGTCCTGGGGCGTTCAAGGGAATAGTGCAGTAGAGGGCATGGGGTGCAGGCCCTGGGGCGTTCTAGAGAATAGCTTAGTAGAGGGAATGGGTTGCAGGCCTTGGGCGTTCAAGGGAATCGTGCAGTAGAGGGCATGAGGTACTAAGTCCTAGGGCATTCAAGGGAATAGTGCAGTAGAGGGCATGGAGTGCAGGTCCTAGGGCATTCAAGGTAATAGTGCAGTAGAGGGCATGGGGTGCAGGTCCTAGGGCATTCAAAGGAATAGTGCAGTAGAGGGCATGGGGTGCAGGTCCTAAGGCGTTCAAGGGAATATTGCAGTAGAGGGCATGGGGTGCAGGTCCTAGGGTGTTCCTGGGAATAGTGCAGTAAAGGGCATGGGGTGCAGGTCCTAGGGCGTTCAAGGGAATAGTGCAGTAGAGGTTGTGGGGTGCAGGACCTAGGGAGTTCAAGGGAATAGTGCAGTAGAGGGCATGGGGTGCAGGTCCTAGGGCATTCAAGGGAATAGTGCAGTAGAGGTCTTGGGTGCAGGTCCTAGGGCGTTCAAGGGAATAGTGCAGTAGAGGGCATGGGGTGCACGTCCTAGGGCATTCAAGGGAATAGTGCAGCAGAGGTCTTGAGATGCAGGTCATAGGGAGTTCAAGAGAATAGTGCAGTAGAGGTCTTGGCGTGCAGGTCCTAGGGCGTTCAAGGGAATAGTGCAGTGGAGGTCAAGGGGTGCAGGTCCTAGGGCGTACAAGGGAATAGTGCAGTATAGGTCTTGGGTGCCGGTCCTAGGATATTCAACGGAATAGTGAAGTAGGGGTCTTGGGGTGCAGGTCCTAGGGCATTCAAGGGAGCAGTGCAGTAAAGGGCATGGGTGCAGGTCCTAGGGCATTCAAGGGAATAGTGCAGTAGAGGGCATGGGGTGCAGGTCCTAGGGCGTTCAAGGAAATAGTGCAGTGGAGGTCATGGGGTGCAGGTCCTAGCGCGTTCAATGGAATAGTGCAGCAGAGGTCATGGGGTGCAGGTCCTAGGGCGTTCAAGCGAATAGTGCAGTGGAGGTAATGGGGTGAAGGTCCTCAGGCGTTCAAGGGAATACTGCAGTAGAGGTCTTGGGTGCCGGTCCTAGGGTATTCAACGGAATAGTGCTGTAGAGGTCTTAGGGTGCAGGTCCTGGGGCATTCAAGGGAATAGTGCAGTAGAGGTCTTGGGTGCCGGTCCTAGGGTATTCAAGGGAATAGTGCAGTAGAGGTCTTGGGGTGCAGGTCCTAAGGTGTTCAAGGGAATAGTGCAGTTGAGGGCATGGGGTGCAGGTCCTAGGGCATTCAAGGGAACAGTGCAGTAGAGGGCATGGAGTGCAGGCCCTAGGGCGTTCAGGGAATAGTGCAGTAGAGGGCATGGGGTGCAGGTCCTAGGGTGTTCAAGGAAATAGTGCAGCAGAGGGCAAGGGGTGCAGATCCTAGGGTGTTCAAGGGAATAGTGCAGTAGAGGCCATGGGGTGCCGGTCCTAGGGCGTTCAAGGGAATAGTGCAGTAGAGGTCAAGGGGTGTAGGTCCTAGGGTGTTCAAGGGAATAGTGCAGTAGAGGGCATGGGGTGCAGGTCCTGGGGCGTTCAATGGAATAGTGCAGTAGAGGGCATGGGGTGCAGGTCCTGCGGCGTTCAAGGGAATAGTGCAGTAGAGAGCATGGGGTGGGGGTCCTAGGGCATTCAAGTGAATAGTGCAGTAGAGGGCATGGGGCGCAAGTCCTAGGGTGTTCAAGGGAATAGTGCAGTAGAGGTCATGGGGTACAGGTCCTCGGGCGTTCAAGGGACTACTGCAGTAGAGGTCTTGGGTGCCGGTCCTAGGGTATTCAACGGAATAGTGCTGTAGAGGTCTTGGGGTGCAGGTCCTGGGGCATTCAAGGGAATAGTGCAGTAGAGGTCTTGGGTGCCGGTCCTAGGGTATTCAAGGTAATAGTGCAGTAGAGGGCATGGGGTGGATGTCCTGGGGCGTTCAAGGGAATAGAGCAGTAGAGGGCATGTGGTGCAGGTCCTGGGGCGTTCAAGGCAATATTGCAGTATAGGGCATGGGGTGCAGGTCCTGGGGCGTTCAAGGGAATAGTGCAGTAGAGGGCATGGGGTGCACATCATAGGTCGTTCAAAGGAATAGTGCAGTAGAGGGCATGGGGTGCAGGTCCTAGGGCATTCAAAGGAATAGTGCAGTAGAGGTCATGGGTTGCAGGTCCTAGGGCGTTCAATGGGATAGTGCAGTAGAGGGCATGGGGTGCCGGTCCTAGTGCGTTCAAGGGAATAGTGCAGTAGAGGTCATGGGGTGTAGCTCCTAGGGCGTTCAAGGGAATAGTGCAGTAGAGGGCATGGGGTGCAGGTCCTGGGGCGTTCAAGGGAATAGTGCAGTAGAGGGCATGGGGTGCAGGTCCTGGGGCGTTCAAGGGAATAGTGCAGTAGAGGGCATGAGGTACTAAGTCCTAGGGCATTCAAGGGAATAGTGCAGTAAGGGCATGGAGTGCAGGTCCTAGGGCATTCAAGGGAATAGTGCAGTAGAGGACATGAGGTTCAGGTCTTGGGGCATTCAAGGGAATAGTGCAGTAGAGGGCATGGGGTGCAGGTCCTAGGGCATTCAAGGGAATAGTGCAGTAGAGGGCATGGGGTGCAGGTCCTAAGGCGTTCAAGGGAATATTGCAGTAGAGGGCATGGGGTGCAGGACCTAGGGAGTTCAAGGGAATAGTGCAGTAGAGGGCATAGGGTGCAGGTCCTAGGGCATTCAAGGGAATAGTGCAGTAGAGGTCTTGGGTGCAGGTCCTATGGCGTTCAAGGGACTAGTGCAGTAGAGGGCATGGGGTGCAGGTCCTAGGGCATTCAAGGGAATAGTGCAGTAGAGGTCTTGAGATGCAGGTCATAGTGAGTTCAAGGGAATAGTGCAGTAGAGGGCATGGAGTACAGGTCCTAGGGTATTCAAGGGAATAGTGCAGTAGAGGGCATGAGGTGCAGGTCTTGGGGCATTCAAGGGAATAGTGCAGTAGAGGGCATGGGGTGCAGGTCCTAGGGAATTCAAGGGAATAGTGCAGTAGAGGGCATGGGGTGCAGGTCCTAGGGCGTTCAAGGGAATAGTGCAGTAGAGGGCATGGGGTGCAGGTCCTAGGGCGTTCATGGGAATAGTGCAGTAGAGGGCATGGGGTGCATGTCCTGGGGCGTTCAAGGGAATAGAGCAGTAGAGGGCATGGGGTGCAGGTCCTGGGGCGTTCAAGGGAATAATGCAGTAGAGGGCATGGGGTGCAGGTCATGGGGCATTCAAGGGAATAGTACAGTAGAGGGCATGGGGTGCAGAACCTGGGGCTTTCAAGGGAATAGTGCAGTAGAGGGCATGGGGTGCAGGTCCTAGGGCGTTCAATGAAATAGTGCAGTAGAGGGCATGGGGTGCAGAACCTGGGGAGTTCAAGGGAATAGTGCAGTAGAGGGCATGGGGTGCATGTCCTGGGGAGTTCAAGGGAATAGTGCAGTAGAGGGCATGGGGTGCAGGTACTGGGGCGTTCAAGGGAATATTGCAGTATAAGGCATGGGGTGCAGGTCCTGGGGCGTTCAAGGGAATAGTGCAGTAGAGGGCATGGGGTGCAGGTCATAGGGCATTCAAGGGAATAGTGCAGTAGAGGGCATGGGGTGCAGGTCCTAGGGCGTTCAAAGGAATAGTGCAGTAGAGGTCATGGGGTGGAGGTCCTAGGGCGTTCAATGGGATAGTGCAGTAGAGGCCATGGGGTGCCGGTCCTAGGGTGTTCAAGGGAATAGTGCAGTAGAGGTCATGGGGTGTAGGTCCTAGGGCGTTCAAGGGAATAGTGCAGTAGAGGGCATGGGGTGCAGGTCCTGGGGCGTTCAATGGAATAGTGCAGTAGAGGGCATGGGGTGCAGGTCCTGGGGCGTTCAAGGGAATAGTGCAGTAGAGAGCATGGGGTGGGGGTCCTAGGGCATTCAAGTGAATAGTGCAGTAGAGGGCATGGGGAGCAGGTCCTAGGGTGTTCAAGGGAATAGTGCAGTAGAGGTCATGGGGTACAGGTCCTAGGGCATTCAAGTGAATAGTGCAGTAGAGGGCATGGGGAGCAGGTCCTAGGGTGTTCAATGGAATAGTGCAGTAGAGGGCATGCGGTGCAGTTCCTAGGGTGTTCAAGGGAATAGTGCAGTAGAGGTCATGGGGTACAGGTCCTAGGGCATTCAAGTGAATAGTGCAGTAGAAGTCATGGGGTGCAGGTCCTATGGCTTTCAAGGGAAAAGTGCAGTAGAGGGCATGGGGTGCAGGTCCTGGGGCGTTCAAGGGAATAGTGCAGTAGAGGGCATGGGGTGCAGGCCCTGGGGCGTTCTAGAGAATAGCTTAGTAGAGGGAATGGGTTGCAGGCCTTGGGCGTTCAAGGGAATCGTGCAGTAGAGGGCATGAGGTACTAAGTCCTAGGGCATTCAAGGGAATAGTGCAGTAGAGGGCATGGAGTGCAGGTCCTAGGGCATTCAAGGTAATAGTGCAGTAGAGGGCATGGGGTGCAGGTCCTAGGGCATTCAAAGGAATAGTGCAGTAGAGGGCATGGGGTGCAGGTCCTAAGGCGTTCAAGGGAATATTGCAGTAGAGGGCATGGGGTGCAGGTCCTAGGGTGTTCCTGGGAATAGTGCAGTAAAGGGCATGGGGTGCAGGTCCTAGGGCGTTCAAGGGAATAGTGCAGTAGAGGTTGTGGGGTGCAGGACCTAGGGAGTTCAAGGGAATAGTGCAGTAGAGGGCATGGGGTGCAGGTCCTAGGGCATTCAAGGGAATAGTGCAGTAGAGGTCTTGGGTGCAGGTCCTAGGGCGTTCAAGGGAATAGTGCAGTAGAGGGCATGGGGTGCACGTCCTAGGGCATTCAAGGGAATAGTGCAGCAGAGGTCTTGAGATGCAGGTCATAGGGAGTTCAAGAGAATAGTGCAGTAGAGGTCTTGGCGTGCAGGTCCTAGGGCGTTCAAGGGAATAGTGCAGTGGAGGTCAAGGGGTGCAGGTCCTAGGGCGTACAAGGGAATAGTGCAGTATAGGTCTTGGGTGCCGGTCCTAGGATATTCAACGGAATAGTGAAGTAGGGGTCTTGGGGTGCAGGTCCTAGGGCATTCAAGGGAGCAGTGCAGTAAAGGGCATGGGTGCAGGTCCTAGGGCATTCAAGGGAATAGTGCAGTAGAGGGCATGGGGTGCAGGTCCTAGGGCGTTCAAGGAAATAGTGCAGTGGAGGTCATGGGGTGCAGGTCCTAGCGCGTTCAATGGAATAGTGCAGCAGAGGTCATGGGGTGCAGGTCCTAGGGCGTTCAAGCGAATAGTGCAGTGGAGGTAATGGGGTGAAGGTCCTCAGGCGTTCAAGGGAATACTGCAGTAGAGGTCTTGGGTGCCGGTCCTAGGGTATTCAACGGAATAGTGCTGTAGAGGTCTTAGGGTGCAGGTCCTGGGGCATTCAAGGGAATAGTGCAGTAGAGGTCTTGGGTGCCGGTCCTAGGGTATTCAAGGGAATAGTGCAGTAGAGGTCTTGGGGTGCAGGTCCTAAGGTGTTCAAGGGAATAGTGCAGTTGAGGGCATGGGGTGCAGGTCCTAGGGCATTCAAGGGAACAGTGCAGTAGAGGGCATGGAGTGCAGGCCCTAGGGCGTTCAGGGAATAGTGCAGTAGAGGGCATGGGGTGCAGGTCCTAGGGTGTTCAAGGAAATAGTGCAGCAGAGGGCAAGGGGTGCAGATCCTAGGGTGTTCAAGGGAATAGTGCAGTAGAGGGCATGGGGTGCAGGTCCTAGGGCGTTCAAGGGAATATTGCAGTAGAGGGCATGGGGTGCAGGTCTTGGGGCGTTCAAGGGAATAGTGCTGTAGAGGGTGTGGGGTGCACGTCGTGGGGCATTCAAGGGAATAGTGCAGTAGAGGGCATGGGGTGCAGGTCCTAGGGCGTTCAAGGGAATACTACAGTAGAGGTCTTGGGTGCCGGTCCTAGGGTATTCAACGGAATAGTGCTGTAGAGGTCTTGGGGTGCAGGTCCTGGGGCATTCAAGGGAATAGTGCAGTAGAGGTCTTGGGTGCCGGTCCTAGGGTATTCAAGGGAATAGTGCAGTAGAAGTCTTGGGGTGCAGGTCCTAAGGTGTTCAAGGGAATAGTGCAGTTGAGGGCATGGGGTGCAGGTCCTAGGGCATTCAAGGGAACAGTGCAGTCGAGGGCATGGAGTGCAGGCCCTAGGGCGTTCAGGGAATAGTGCAGTAGAGGGCATGGGATGCAGGTCCTAGGGCGTTCAAGGGAATAGTGCAGCAGAGGGCAAGGGGTGCAGATCCTAGGGTGTTCAAGGGAATAGTGCAGTAGAGGGCATGGGGTGCAGGTCCTAGGGCGTTCAAGGGAATATTGCAGTAGAGGGCATGGGGTGCAGGTCCTGAGGTGTTCAAGGGAATAGTGCAGTAGAGGTCATGGGATGCAGGTCCTAGGGCGTTCAAGGGAATAGTGCAGTAGAGGTCTTGAGATGCAGGTCATAGGGAGTTCAAGGGAATAGTGCAGTAGAGGTCTTGAGATGCAGGTCATAGGGAGTTCAAGGGAATAGTGCAGTAGAGATCTTGGGGTTCAGGTCCTAGGGAGTTCAAGGGAATAGTGCAGTAGAGGTCATAGGGTACAGGTCCTCGGGCGTTCAAGGGAATACTGCAGTAGAGGTCTTGGGTGCCGGTCCTAGGGTATTCAACAGAATAGTGCTGTAGAGGTCTTGGGGTGCAGGTCCTGGGGCATTCAAGGGAATAGTGCAGTAGAGGTCTTGGGTGCCGGTCCTAGGGTATTCAAGGGAATAGTGCAGTAGAGGTCTTGGGGTGCAGGTCCTAAGGTGTTCAAGGGAATAGTGCAGTTGAGGGCATGGGGTGCAGGTCCTAGGGCATTCAAGGGAACAGTGCAGTAGAGGGCATGGAGTGCAGGCCCTAGGGCGTTCAGGGAATAGTGCAGTAGAGGGCATGGGGTGCAGGTCCTAGGGCGTTCAAGGGAATAGTGCAGCAGAGGGCAAGGGGTGCAGATCCTAGGGTGTTCAAGGGAATAGTGCAGTAGAGGGCATGGGGTGCAGCTCCTAGGGCGTTCAAGGGAATATTGCAGTAGAGGGCATGGGGTGCAGGTCCTGAGGCGTTCAAGGGAATAGTGCAGTAGAGGTCATGGGGTGCAGGTCCTAGGGCGTTCAAGGGAATAGTGCGGTAGAGGACTTGAGATGCAGGTCATAGGGAGTTCAAGGGAATAGTGCAGTAGAGGTCTTGAGATGCAGGTCATAGGGAGTTCAAGTGAATAGTGCAGTAGAGGGCATGGGGGGCATGTCCTAGGGTGTTCAAGGGAATAGTGCAGTAGAGGTCATGGGGTACAGGTCCTCGGGCGTTCAAGGGACTACTGCAGTAGAGGTCTTGGGTGCCGGTCCTAGGGTATTCAACGGAATAGTGCTGTAGACGTCTTGGGGTGCAGGTCCTGGGGCATTCAAGGGAATAGTGCAGTAGAGGTCTTGGGTGCTGGTCCTAGGGTATTCAAGGGAATAGTGCAGTAGAGTGCATGGGGTGCATGTCCTGGGGCGTTCAAGGGAATAGAGCAGTAGAGGGCATGTGGTGCAGGTCCTGGGACGTCCAAGGCAATATTGCAGTATAGGGCATGGGGTGCAGGTCCTGGGGCGTTCAAGGGAATAGTGCAGTAGAGGGCATGGGGTGCACATCATAGGGCGTTCAAAGGAATAGTGTAGTAGAGGGCATATGGTGCAGGTCCTAGGGCGTTCAAAGGAATAGTGCAGTAGAGGTCATGGGTTGCAGGTCCTAGGGCGTTCAATGGGATAGTGCAGTAGAGGGCATGGGGTGCCGGTCCTAGGGCGTTCAAGGGAATATTGCAGTAGAGGGCATGGGGTGCAGGTCCTGAGGTGTTCAAGGGAATAGTGCAGTAGAGGTCATGGGATGCAGGTCCTAGGGCATTCAAGGGAATAGTGCAGTAGAGGTCTTGAGATGCAGGTCATAGGGAGTTCAAGGGAATAGTGCAGTAGAGGTCTTGAGATGCAGGTCATAGGGAGTTCAAGGGAATAGTGCAGTAGAGATCTTGGGGTTCAGGTCCTAGGGAGTTCAAGGGAATAATGCAGTAGAGGGCATGGGGTGCAGGTCCTAGGGTGTTCAAGGGAATAGTGCAGTAGAGGTCTTGGGGTGCAGGTCCTAGGGCGTTCAAGGGAATAGTGAAGTAGAGGTCTTGGGGTTCAAGTCCTAGGGAGTTCAAGGGAATAATGCAGTAGAGGGCATGGGGTGCAGGTCATGGGGCATTCAAGGGAATAGTGAAGTAGAGGTCTTGAGATGCAGGTCATAGGGAGTTCAAGGGAATAGTGCAGTAGAGGTCTTGAGATGCAGGTCATAGAGAGTTCAAGGGAATAGTGCAGTAGAGGTCTTGGGGTTCAGGTCCTAGGGAGTTCAAGGGAATAATGCAGTAGAGGGCATGGGGTGCAGGTCCTAGGGCGTTCAAGGGAATAGTGCAGTAAAGGGCATGGGGTGCACGTCCTAGGGCGTTCAAGGGAATAGTGCAGTAGAGGTCTTGGGGTGCAGGTCCTAGGGCGTTCAAGGGAATAGTGAAGTAGAGGTCTTGGGGTTCAAGTCCTAGGGAGTTCAAGGGAATAATGCAGTAGAGGGCATGGGGTGCAGGTCATGGGGCATTCAAGGGAATAGTGCAGTAGAGGGCATGGGGTGCAGGTCCTAGGGCGTTCAAAGGAATAGTGCAGTAGAGGTCATGGGGTGCAGGTCCTAGGGCGTTCAATGGGATAGTGCAGTAGAGGCCATGGGGTGCCGGTCCTAGGGCGTTCAAGGGAATAGTGCAGTAGAGGTCATGGGGTGTAGGTCCTAGGGTGTTCAAGGGAATAGTGCAGTAGAGGGCATGGGGTGCAGGTCCTGGGGCGTTCAATGGAATAGTGCAGTAGAGGGCATGGGGTGCAGGTCCTGCGGCGTTCAAGGGAATAGTGCAGTAGAGAGCATGGGGTGGGGGTCCTAGGGCATTCAAGTGAATAGTGCAGTAGAGGTCATGGGGCGCAGGTCCTAGGGTGTTCAAGGGAATAGTGCAGTAGAGGTCATGGGGTACAGGTCCTCGGGCGTTCAAGGGACTACTGCAGTAGAGGTCTTGGGTGCCGGTCCTAGGGTATTCAACGGAATAGTGCTGTAGAGGTCTTGGGGTGCAGGTCCTGGGGCATTCAAGGGAATAGTGCAGTAGAGGTCTTGGGTGCCGGTCCTAGGGTATTCAACGGAATAGTGCTGTAGAGGGCATGGGGTGCAGGTCATGGGGCATTCAAGGGAATAGTGCAGTAGAGGGCATGGGGTGCAGGTCCTAGGGCGTTCAAAGGAATAGTGCAGTAGTAGTCATGGGGTGCAGGTCCTAGGGCGTTCAATGGGATAGTGCAGTAGAGGCCATGGGGTGCCGGTCCTAGGGCGTTCAAGGGAATAGTGTGTAGAGGTCGTGGGGTGCAGGTCCTAGGGCGTTCAAGGGAATAATGCAGTAGAGGCATGGGGTGCAGGTCCTAGGGCGTTCAAGGGAATAGTGCAGTAGAGGTCATGAGGTGCAGGTCCTAGGGCTTTCAAGGGAATAGTGCAGTAGAGGGCATGGGGTGCAGGTCCTGAGGCGTTCAAGGGAATAGTACAGTAGAGGTCTTGGGGTGCAGGTCATGGGGCGTTCAAGGGAATAGTACAGTAGAGGGCATGGGGTGCAGAAACTGTGGCGTTCAAGGGAATAGTGCAGTAGAGGTCATGGGGTACAGGTCCTCGGGCGTTCAAGGGACTACTGCAGTAGAGGTCTTGGGTGCCGGTCCTAGGGTATTCAACGGAATAGTGCTGTAGAGGTCTTGGGGTGCAGGTCCTGGGGCATTCAAGGGAATAGTGCAGTAGAGGTCTTGGGTGCCGGTCCTAGGGTATTCAACGGAATAGTGCTGTAGAGGGCATGGGGTGCAGGTCATGGGGCATTCAAGGGAATAGTGCAGTAGAGGGCATGGGGTGCAGGTCCTAGGGCGTTCAAAGGAATAGTGCAGTAGTAGTCATGGGGTGCAGGTCCTAGGGCGTTCAATGGGATAGTGCAGTAGAGGCCATGGGGTGCCGGTCCTAGGGCGTTCAAGGGAATAGTGTGTAGAGGTCGTGGGGTGCAGGTCCTAGGGCGTTCAAGGGAATAATGCAGTAGAGGCATGGGGTGCAGGTCCTAGGGCGTTCAAGGGAATAGTGCAGTAGAGGTCATGAGGTGCAGGTCCTAGGGCTTTCAAGGGAATAGTGCAGTAGAGGGCATGGGGTGCAGGTCCTGAGGCGTTCAAGGGAATAGTACAGTAGAGGTCTTGGGGTGCAGGTCATGGGGCGTTCAAGGGAATAGTACAGTAGAGGGCATGGGGTGCAGAAACTGTGGCGTTCAAGGGAATAGTGCAGTAGAGGGCATGGGGTGCATGTCCTGGGGCGTTCAAGGGAATAGAGCAGTAGAGGGCATGTGGTGCAGGTCCTGGGGCATTCAAGGGAATAGTGCAGTAGAGGGCATGGGGTGCACATCATAGGGCGTTCAAAGGAATAGTGCAGTAGAGGTCATGGGTTGCAGGTCCTAGGGCGTTCAATGGGATAGTGCAGTAGAGGGCATGGGGTGCCGGTCCTAGGGCGTTCAAGGGAATAGTGCAGTAGAGGTCATGGGGTGTAGCTCCTAGGGCGTTCAAGGGAATAGTGCAGTAGAGGGCATGGGGTGCAGGTCCTGGGGCGTTCAAGGGAATAGTGCAGTAGAGGGCATGGGGTGCAGGTCCTGGGGCGTTCAAGGGAATAGTGCAGTAGAGGGCATGGAGTTCAGGTCCTAGGGCATTCAAGGGAATAGTGCAGTAGAGGGCATGAGGTTCAGGTCTTGGGGCATTCAAGGGAATAGTGCAGTAGAGGGCATGGGGTGCAGGTCCTAGGGCATTCAAGGGAATAGTGCAGTAGAGGGCATGGGGTGCAGGTCCTAAGGCGTTCAAGGGAATATTGCAGTAGAGGGCATGGGGTGCAGGTCCTAGGGCGTTCAAGGGAATAGTGCAGTAGAGGGCATGGGGTGCAGGTCCTAGGGCGTTCAAGGAAATAGTGCAGTAGAGGTCATGGGGTGCAGGACCTAGGGAGTTCAAGGGAATAGTGCAGTAGAGGGCATAGGGTGCAGGTCCTAGGGCATTCAAGGGAATAGTGCAGTAGAGATCTTGGGTGCAGTTCCTATGGCGTTCAAGGGACTAGTGCAGTAGAGGGCATGGGGTGCAGGTCCTAGGGCATTCAAGGGAATAGTGCAGTAGAGGTCTTGAGATGCAGGTCATAGGGAGTTCAAGGGAATAGTGCAGTAGAGGGCATGGAGTACAGGTCCTAGGGTATTCAAGGGAATAGTGCAGTAGAGGGCATGAGGTGCAGGTCTTGGGGCATTCAAGGGAATAGTGCAGTAGAGGGCATGGGGTGCAGGTCCTAGGGAATTCAAGGGAATAGTGCAGTAGGGGGCATGGGGTGCAGGTCCTAGGGCGTTCAAGGGAATAGTGCAGTAGAGGGCATGGGGTGCAGGTCCTAGGGCGTTCATGGGAATAGTGCAGTAGAGGGCATGGGGTGCATGTCCTGGGGCGTTCAAGGGAATAGAGCAGTAGAGGGCATGGGGTGCAGGTCATGGGGCGTTCAAGGGAATAATGCAGTAGAGGGCATGGGGTGCAGGTCATGGGGCATTCAAGGGAATAGTACAGTAGAGGGCATGGGGTGCAGAACCTGGGGCTTTCAAGGGAATAGTGCAGTAGAGGGCATGGGGTGCAGGTCCTAGGGCGTTCAATCAAATAGTGCAGTAGAGGGCATGGGGTGCAGAACCTGGGGAGTTCAAGGGAATAGTGCAGTAGAGGGCATGGGGTGCATGACCTGGGGAGTTCAAGGGAATAGTGCAGTAGAGGGCATGGGGTGCAGGTACTGGGGCGTTCAAGGGAATATTGCAGTATAAGGCATGGGGTGCAGGTCCTGGGGCGTTCAAGGGAATAGTGCAGTAGAGGGCATGGGGTGCAGGTCATAGGGCATTCAAGGGAATAGTGCAGTAGAGGTCATGGGGTGCAGGTCCTAGGGCGTTCAAAGGAATAGTGCAGTAGAGGTCATGGGGTGGAGGTCCTAGGGCGTTCAATGGGATAGTGCAGTAGAGGCCATGGGGTGCCGGTCCTAGGGTGTTCAAGGGAATAGTGCAGTAGAGGTCATGGGGTGTAGGTCCTAGGGCGTTCAAGGGAATAGTGCAGTAGAGGGCATGGGGTGCAGGTCCTGGGGCGTTCAATGGAATAGTGCAGTAGAGGGCATGGGGTGCAGGTCCTGGGGCGTTCAAGGGAATAGTGCAGTAGAGAGCATGGGGTGGGGGTCCTAGGGAATTCAAGTGAATAGTGCAGTAGAGGGCATGGGGAGCAGGTCCTAGGGTGTTCAAGGGAATAGTGCAGTAGAGGTCATGGGGTACAGGTCCTAGGGCGTTCAATGGAATAGTGCAGTAGAGGGCATGCGGTGCAGTTCCTAGGGTGTTCAAGGGTATAGTGCAGTAGAAGTCATGGGGTGCAGGTCCTATGGCTTTCAAGGGAAAAGTGCAGTAGAGGGCATGGGGTGCAGGTCCTGGGGCGTTCAAGGGAATAGTGCAGTAGAGGGCATGGGGTGCAGGCCCTGGGGCGTTCTAGAGAATAGCTTAGTAGAGGGAATGGGTTGCAGGCCTTGGGCGTTCAAGGGAATCGTGCAGTATAGGGCATGAGGTACTAAGTCCTAGGGCATTCAAGGGAATAGTGCAGTAGAGGGCATGGAGTGCAGGTCCTAGGGCATTCAAGGTAATAGTGCAGTAGAGGGCATGGGGTGCAGGTCCTAGGGCATTCAAAGGAATAGTGCAGTAGAGGGCATGGGGTGCAGGTCCTAAGGCGTTCAAGGGAATATTGCAGTAGAGGGCATGGGGTGCAGGTCCTAGGGCGTTCAAGGGAATAGTGCAGTAGAGGTTGTGGGGTGCAGGACCTAGGGAGTTCAAGGGAATAGTGCAGTAGAGGGCATGGGGTGCAGGTCCTAGGGCATTCAAGGGAATAGTGCAGTAGAGGTCTTGGGTGCAGGTCCTAGGACGTTCAAGGGAATAGTGCAGTAGAGGGCATGGGGTGCAAGTCCTAGGGCATTCAAGGGAATAGTGCAGCAGAGGTCTTGAGATGCAGGTCATAGGGAGTTGAAGAGAATAGTGCAGTAGAGGTCTTGGCGTGCAGGTCCTAGGGCGTTCAAGGGAATAGTGCAGTGGAGGTCAAGGGGTGCAGGTCCTAGGGCGTACAAGGGAATAGTGCAGTAGAGGTCTTGGGTGCCGGTCCTAGGATATTCAACGGAATAGTGAAGTAGAGGTCTTGGGGTGCAGGTCCTAGGGCATTCAAGGGAGCAGTGCAGTAAAGGGCATGGGTGCAGGTCCTAGGGCATTCAAGGGAATAGTGCAGTAGAGGGCATGGGGTGCAGGTCCTAGGGCGTTCAAGGAAATAGTGCAGTGGAGGTCATGGGGTGCAGGTCCTAGCGCGTTCAATGGAATAGTGCAGCAGAGGTCATGGGGTGCAGGTCCTAGGGCGTTCAAGCGAATAGTGCAGTGGAGGTAATGGGGTGAAGGTCCTCAGGCGTTCAAGGGAATACTGCAGTAGAGGTCTTGGGTGCCGGTCCTAGGGTATTCAACGGAATAGTGCTGTAGAGGTCTTAGGGTGCAGGTCCTGGGGCATTCAAGGGAATAGTGCAGTAGAGGTCTTGGGTGCCGGTCCTAGGGTATTCAAGGGAATAGTGCAGTAGAGGTCTTGGGGTGCAGGTCCTAAGGTGTTCAAGGGAATAGTGCAGTTGAGGGCATGGGGTGCAGGTCCTAGAGCATTCAAGGGAACAGTGCAGTAGAGGGCATGGAGTGCAGGCCCTAGGGCTTTCAGGGAATAGTGCAGTAGAGGGCATGGGGTGCAGGTCCTAGGGTGTTCAAGGAAATAGTGCAGCAGAGGGCAAGGGGTGCAGATCCTAGGGTGTTCAAGGGAATAGTGCAGTAGAGGGCATGGGGTGCAGGTCCTAGGGCGTTCAAGGGAATATTGCAGTAGAGGGCATGGGGTGCAGGTCTTGGGGCGTTCAAGGGAATAGTGCTGTAGAGGGTGTGGGGTGCACGTCGTGGGGCATTCAAGGGAATAGTGCAGTAGAGGGCATGGGGTGCAGGTCCTAGGGCGTTCAAGGGAATACTACAGTAGAGGTCTTGGGTGCCGGTCCTAGGGTATTCAACGGAATAGTGCTGTAGAGGTCTTGGGGTGCAGGTCCTGGGGCATTCAAGGGAATAGTGCAGTAGAGGTCTAGGGTGCCGGTCCTAGGGTATTCAAGGGAATAGTGCAGTAGAGGTCTTGGGGTGCAGGTCCTAAGGTGTTCAAGGGAATAGTGCAGTTGAGGGCATGGGGTGCAGGTCCTAGGGCATTCAAGGGAACAGTGCAGTAGAGGGCATGGAGTGCAGGCCCTAGGGCGTTCAGGGAATAGTGCAGTAGAGGGCATGGGATGCAGGTCCTAGGGCGTTCAAGGGAATAGTGCAGCAGAGGGCAAGGGGTGCAGATCCTAGGGTGTTCAAGGGAATAGTGCAGTAGAGGGCATGGGGTGCAGGTCCTAGGGCGTTCAAGGGAATATTGCAGTAGAGGGCATGGGGTGCAGGTCCTGAGGTGTTCAAGGGAATAGTGCAGTAGAGGTCATGGGATGCAGGTCCTAGGGCGTTCAAGGGAATAGTGCAGTAGAGGTCTTGAGATGCAGGTCATAGGGAGTTCAAGGGAATAGTGCAGTAGAGGTCTTGAGATGCAGGTCATAGGGAGTTCAAGGGAATAGTGCAGTAGAGATCTTGGGGTTCAGGTCCTAGGGAGTTCAAGGGAATAATGCAGTAGAGGGCATGGGGTGCAGGTCCTAGGGCGTTCAAGGGAATAGTGCAGTAGAGGTCTTGGGGTGCAGGTCCTAGGGCGTTCAAGGGAATAGTGAAGTAGAGGTCTTGGGGTTCAAGTCCTAGGGAGTTCAAGGGAATAATGCAGTAGAGGGCATGGGGTGCAGGTCATGGGGCATTCAAGGGAATAGTGCAGTAGAGGTCTTGAGATGCAGGTCATAGGGAGTTCAAGGGAATAGTGCAGTAGAGGTCTTGAGATGCAGGTCATAGAGAGTTCAAGGGAATAGTACAGTAGAGGTCTTGGGGTTCAGGTCCTAGGGAGTTCAAGGGAATAATGCAGTAGAGGGCATGGGGTGCAGGTCCTAGGGCGTTCAAGGGAATAGTGCAGTAAAGGGCATGGGGTGCACGTCCTAGGGCGTTCAAGGGAATAGTGCAGTAGAGGTCTTGGGGTGCAGGTCCTAGGGCGTTCAAGGGAATAGTGAAGTAGAGGTCTTGGGGTTCAAGTCCTAGGGAGTTCAAGGGAATAATGCAGTAGAGGGCATGGGGTGCAGGTCATGGGGCATTCAAGGGAATAGTGCAGTAGAGGGCATGGGGTGCAGGTCCTAGGGCGTTCAAAGGAATAGTGCAGTAGAGATCATGGGGTGCAGGTCCTAGGGCGTTCAATGGGATAGTGCAGTAGAGGCCATGGGGTGCCGGTCCTAGGGCGTTCAAGGGAATAGTGCAGTAGAGGTCATGGGGTGTAGGTCCTAGGGTGTTCAAGGGAATAGTGCAGTAGAGGGCATGGGGTGCAGGTCCTGGGGCGTTCAATGGAATAGTGCAGTAGAGGGCATGGGGTGCAGGTCCTGCGGCGTTCAAGGGAATAGTGCAGTAGAGGGCATGGGGAGCAGGTCCTAGGGTGTTCAAGGGAATAGTGCAGTAGAGGTCATGGGGTACAGGTCCTCGGGCGTTCAAGGGAATACTGCAGTAGAGGTCTTGGGTGCCGGTCCTAGGGTATTCAACAGAATAGTGCTGTAGAGGTCTTGGGGTGCAGGTCCTGGGGCATTCAAGGGAATAGTGCAGTAGAGGTCTTGGGTGCCGGTCCTAGGGTATTCAAGGGAATAGTGCAGTAGAGGTCTTGGGGTGCAGGTCCTAAGGTGTTCAAGGGAATAGTGCAGTTGAGGGCATGGGTTGCAGGTCCTAGGGCATTCAAGGGAACAGTGCAGTAGAGGGCATGGAGTGCAGGCCCTAGGGCGTTCAGGGAATAGTGCAGTAGAGGGCATGGGGTGCAGGTCCTAGGGCGTTCAAGGGAATAGTGCAGCAGAGGGCAAGGGGTGCAGATCCTAGGGTGTTCAAGGGAATAGTGCAGTAGAGGGCATGGGGTGCAGGTCCTAGGGCGTTCAAGGGAATATTGCAGTAGAGGGCATGGGGTGCAGGTCCTAGGGCGTTCAAGGGAATAGTGCAGTAGAGGGCATGGGGTGCAGGTCCTAGGGCGTTCAAAGGAATAGTGCAGTAGTAGTCATGGGGTGCAGGTCCTAGGGCGTTCAATGGGATAGTGCAGTAGAGGCCATGGGGTGCCGGTCCTAGGGCGTTCAAGGGAATAGTGTGTAGAGGTCGTGGGGTGCAGGTCCTAGGGCGTTCAAGGGAATAGTGCAGTAGAGGTCTTGGGGTTCAGGTCCTAGGGAGTTCAAGGGAATAATGCAGTAGAGGCATGGGGTGCAGGTCCTAGGGCGTTCAAGGGAATAGTGCAGTAGAGGTCATGAGGTGCAGGTCCTAGGGCTTTCAAGGGAATAGTGCAGTAGAGGGCATGGGGTGCAGGTCCTGAGGCGTTCAAGGGAATAGTACAGTAGAGGTCTTGGGGTGCAGGTCATGGGGCGTTCAAGGGAATAGTACAGTAGAGGGCATGGGGTGCAGAACCTGTGGCGTTCAAGGGAATAGTGCAGTAGAGGGCATGGGGTGCATGTCCTGGGGCGTTCAAGGGAATAGAGCAGTAGAGGGCATGTGGTGCAGGTCCTGGGGCATTCAAGGGAATAGTGCAGTAGAGGGCATGGGGTGCACATCATAGGGCGTTCAAAGGAATAGTGCAGTAGAGGTCATGGGTTGCAGGTCCTAGGGCGTTCAATGGGATAGTGCAGTAGAGGGCATGGGGTGCCGGTCCTAGGGCGTTCAAGGGAATAGTGCAGTAGAGGTCATGGGGTGTAGCTCCTAGGGCGTTCAAGGGAATAGTGCAGTAGAGGGCATGGGGTGCAGGTCCTGGGGCGTTCAAGGGAATAGTGCAGTAGAGGGCATGGGGTGCAGGTCCTGGGGCGTTCAAGGGAATAGTGCAGTAGAGGGCATGGAGTTCAGGTCCTAGGGCATTCAAGGGAATAGTGCAGTAGAGGGCATGAGGTTCAGGTCTTGGGGCATTCAAGGGAATAGTGCAGTAGAGGGCATGGGGTGCAGGTCCTAGGGCATTCAAGGGAATAGTGCAGTAGAGGGCATGGGGTGCAGGTCCTAAGGCGTTCAAGGGAATATTGCAGTAGAGGGCATGGGGTGCAGGTCCTAGGGCGTTCAAGGGAATAGTGCAGTAGAGGGCATGGGGTGCAGGTCCTAGGGCGTTCAAGGAAATAGTGCAGTAGAGGTCATGGGGTGCAGGACCTAGGGAGTTCAAGGGAATAGTGCAGTAGAGGGCATAGGGTGCAGGTCCTAGGGCATTCAAGGGAATAGTGCAGTAGAGATCTTGGGTGCAGTTCCTATGGCGTTCAAGGGACTAGTGCAGTAGAGGGCATGGGGTGCAGGTCCTAGGGCATTCAAGGGAATAGTGCAGTAGAGGTCTTGAGATGCAGGTCATAGGGAGTTCAAGGGAATAGTGCAGTAGAGGGCATGGAGTACAGGTCCTAGGGTATTCAAGGGAATAGTGCAGTAGAGGGCATGAGGTGCAGGTCTTGGGGCATTCAAGGGAATAGTGCAGTAGAGGGCATGGGGTGCAGGTCCTAGGGAATTCAAGGGAATAGTGCAGTAGGGGGCATGGGGTGCAGGTCCTAGGGCGTTCAAGGGAATAGTGCAGTAGAGGGCATGGGGTGCAGGTCCTAGGGCGTTCATGGGAATAGTGCAGTAGAGGGCATGGGGTGCATGTCCTGGGGCGTTCAAGGGAATAGAGCAGTAGAGGGCATGGGGTGCAGGTCATGGGGCGTTCAAGGGAATAATGCAGTAGAGGGCATGGGGTGCAGGTCATGGGGCATTCAAGGGAATAGTACAGTAGAGGGCATGGGGTGCAGAACCTGGGGCTTTCAAGGGAATAGTGCAGTAGAGGGCATGGGGTGCAGGTCCTAGGGCGTTCAATCAAATAGTGCAGTAGAGGGCATGGGGTGCAGAACCTGGGGAGTTCAAGGGAATAGTGCAGTAGAGGGCATGGGGTGCATGACCTGGGGAGTTCAAGGGAATAGTGCAGTAGAGGGCATGGGGTGCAGGTACTGGGGCGTTCAAGGGAATATTGCAGTATAAGGCATGGGGTGCAGGTCCTGGGGCGTTCAAGGGAATAGTGCAGTAGAGGGCATGGGGTGCAGGTCATAGGGCATTCAAGGGAATAGTGCAGTAGAGGTCATGGGGTGCAGGTCCTAGGGCGTTCAAAGGAATAGTGCAGTAGAGGTCATGGGGTGGAGGTCCTAGGGCGTTCAATGGGATAGTGCAGTAGAGGCCATGGGGTGCCGGTCCTAGGGTGTTCAAGGGAATAGTGCAGTAGAGGTCATGGGGTGTAGGTCCTAGGGCGTTCAAGGGAATAGTGCAGTAGAGGGCATGGGGTGCAGGTCCTGGGGCGTTCAATGGAATAGTGCAGTAGAGGGCATGGGGTGCAGGTCCTGGGGCGTTCAAGGGAATAGTGCAGTAGAGAGCATGGGGTGGGGGTCCTAGGGAATTCAAGTGAATAGTGCAGTAGAGGGCATGGGGAGCAGGTCCTAGGGTGTTCAAGGGAATAGTGCAGTAGAGGTCATGGGGTACAGGTCCTAGGGCGTTCAATGGAATAGTGCAGTAGAGGGCATGCGGTGCAGTTCCTAGGGTGTTCAAGGGTATAGTGCAGTAGAAGTCATGGGGTGCAGGTCCTATGGCTTTCAAGGGAAAAGTGCAGTAGAGGGCATGGGGTGCAGGTCCTGGGGCGTTCAAGGGAATAGTGCAGTAGAGGGCATGGGGTGCAGGCCCTGGGGCGTTCTAGAGAATACCTTAGTAGAGGGAATGGGTTGCAGGCCTTGGGCGTTCAAGGGAATCGTGCAGTAGAGGGCATGAGGTACTAAGTCCTAGGGCATTCAAGGGAATAGTGCAGTAGAGGGCATGGAGTGCAGGTCCTAGGGCATTCAAGGTAATAGTGCAGTAGAGGGCATGGGGTGCAGGTCCTAGGGCATTCAAAGGAATAGTGCAGTAGAGGGCATGGGGTGCAGGTCCTAAGGCGTTCAAGGGAATATTGCAGTAGAGGGCATGGGGTGCAGGTCCTAGGGTGTTCCTGGGAATAGTGCAGTAAAGGGCATGGGGTGCAGGTCCTAGGGCGTTCAAGGGAATAGTGCAGTAGAGGTTGTGGGGTGCAGGACCTAGGGAGTTCAAGGGAATAGTGCAGTAGAGGGCATGGGGTGCAGGTCCTAGGGCATTCAAGGGAATAGTGCAGTAGAGGTCTTGGGTGCAGGTCCTAGGACGTTCAAGGGAATAGTGCAGTAGAGGGCATGGGGTGCAAGTCCTAGGGCATTCAAGGGAATAGTGCAGCAGAGGTCTTGAGATGCAGGTCATAGGGAGTTGAAGAGAATAGTGCAGTAGAGGTCTTGGCGTGCAGGTCCTAGGGCGTTCAAGGGAATAGTGCAGTGGAGGTCAAGGGGTGCAGGTCCTAGGGCGTACAAGGGAATAGTGCAGTAGAGGTCTTGGGTGCCGGTCCTAGGATATTCAACGGAATAGTGAAGTAGAGGTCTTGGGGTGCAGGTCCTAGGGCATTCAAGGGAGCAGTGCAGTAAAGGGCATGGGTGCAGGTCCTAGGGCATTCAAGGGAATAGTGCAGTAGAGGGCATGGGGTGCAGGTCCTAGGGCGTTCAAGGAAATAGTGCAGTGGAGGTCATGGGGTGCAGGTCCTAGCGCGTTCAATGGAATAGTGCAGCAGAGGTCATGGGGTGCAGGTCCTAGGGCGTTCAAGCGAATAGTGCAGTGGAGATAATGGGGTGAAGGTCCTCAGGCGTTCAAGGGAATACTGCAGTAGAGGTCTTGGGTGCCGGTCCTAGGGTATTCAATGGAATAGTGCTGTAGAGGTCTTAGGGTGCAGGTCCTGGGGCATTCAAGGGAATAGTGCAGTAGAGGTCTTGGGTGCCGGTCCTAGGGTATTCAAGGGAATAGTGCAGTAGAGGTCTTGGGGTGCAGGTCCTAAGGTGTTCAAGGGAATAGTGCAGTTGAGGGCATGGGGTGCAGGTCCTAGAGCATTCAAGGGAACAGTGCAGTAGAGGGCATGGAGTGCAGGCCCTAGGGCTTTCAGGGAATAGTGCAGTAGAGGGCATGGGGTGCAGGTCCTAGGGTGTTCAAGGAAATAGTGCAGCAGAGGGCAAGGGGTGCAGATCCTAGGGTGTTCAAGGGAATAGTGCAGTAGAGGGCATGGGGTGCAGGTCCTGCGGCGTTCAAGGGAATAGTGCAGTAGAGAGCATGGGGTGGGGGTCCTAGGGCATTCAAGTGAATAGTGCAGTAGAGGGCATGGGGAGCAGGTCCTAGGGTGTTCAAGGGAATAGTGCAGTAGAGGTCATGGGGTACAGGTCCTAGGGCGTTCAATGGAATAGTGCAGTAGAGGGCATGCGGTGCAGTCCCTAGGGTGTTCAAGGGAATAGTAGAGGTCATGGGGTGCAGGTCCTATGGCTTTCAAGGGAAAAGTGCAGTAGAGGGCATGGGGTGCAGGTCCTGGGGCGTTCAAGGGAATAGTGCAGTAGAGGGCATGGGGTGCAGGCCCTGGGTCGTTCTAGAGAATAGCTTAGTAGAGGAAATGGGGTGCAGGCCTTGGGCGTTCAAGGGAATCGTGCAGTAGAGGGCATGAGGTACTAAGTCCTAGGGGATTCAAGGGAATAGTGCAGTAGAGGGCATGGAGTGCAGGTCCTAGGGCATTCAAGGGAATAGTGCAGTAGAGGGCATGAGGTTCAGGTCTTGGGGCATTCAAGGGAATAGTGCAGTAGAGGGCATGGGGTGCAGGTCCTAGGGCGTTCAAGGGAATACTGCAGTAGAGGTCTTGGGTGCCGGTCCTAGGGTATTCAACGGAATAGTGCTGTAGAGGTCTTGGGGTGCAGGTCCTGGGGCATTCAAGGGAATAGTGCAGTAGAGGTCTTGGGTGCCGGTCCTAGGGTATTCAAGGGAATAGTGCAGTAGAGGTCTTGGGGTGCAGTTCCTAAGGTGTTCAAGGGAATAGTGCAGTTGAGGGCATGGGGTGCAGGTCCTAGGGCATTCAAGGGAACAGTGCAGTAGAGGGCATGGAGTGCAGGCCCTAGGGCGTTCAGGGAATAGTGCAGTAGAGGGCATGGGATGCAGGTCCTAGGGCGTTCAAGGGAATAGTGCAGCAGAGGGCAAGGGGTGCAGATCCTAGGGTGTTCAAGGGAATAGTGCAGTAGAGGGCATGGGGTGCAGGTCCTAGGGCGTTCAAGGGAATATTGCAGTAGAGGGCATGGGGTGCAGGTCCTGAGGTGTTCAAGGGAATAGTGCAGTAGAGGTCATGGGATGCAGGTCCTAGGGCATTCAAGGGAATAGTGCAGTAGAGGTCTTGAGATGCAGGTCATAGGGAGTTCAAGGGAATAGTGCAGTAGAGGTCTTGAGATGCAGGTCATAGGGAGTTCAAGGGAATAGTGCAGTAGAGATCTTGGGGTTCAGGTCCTAGGGAGTTCAAGGGAATAATGCAGTAGAGGGCATGGGGTGCATGTCCTAGGGTGTTCAAGGGAATAGTGCAGTAGAGGTCTTGGGGTGCAGGTCCTAGGGCGTTCAAGGGAATAGTGAAGTAGAGGTCTTGGGGTTCAAGTCCTAGGGAGTTCAAGGGAATAATGCAGTAGAGGGCATGGGGTGCAGGTCATGGGGCATTCAAGGGAATAGTGAAGTAGAGGTCTTGAGATGCAGGTCATAGGGAGTTCAAGGGAATAGTGCAGTAGAGGTCTTGAGATGCAGGTCATAGAGAGTTCAAGGGAATAGTGCAGTAGAGGTCTTGGGGTTCAGGTCCTAGGGCGTTCAAGGGAATAGTGAAGTAGAGGTCTTGGGGTTCAAGTCCTAGGGAGTTCAAGGGAATAATGCAGTAGAGGGCATATGGTGCAGGTCATGGGGCATTCAAGGGAATAGTGAAGTAGAGGTCTTGAGATGCAGGTCATAGGGAGTTCAAGGGAATAGTGCAGTAGAGGTCTTGAGATGCAGGTCCTAGGGCGTTCAAGGGAATAGTGCAGTAAAGGGCATGGGGTGCACGTCCTAGGGCGTTCAAGGGAATAGTGCAGTAGAGGTCTTGGGGTGCAGGTCCTAGGGCGTTCAAGGGAATAGTGAAGTAGAGGTCTTGGGGTTCAAGTCCTAGGGAGTTCAAGGGAATAATGCAGTAGAGGGCATGGGGTGCAGGTCATGGGGCATTCAAGGGAATAGTGCAGTAGAGGGCATGGGGTGCAGGTCCTAGGGCGTTCAAAGGAATAGTGCAGTAGAGGTCATGGGGTGCAGGTCCTAGGGCGTTCAATGGGATAGTGCAGTAGAGGCCATGGGGTGCCGGTCCTAGGGCGTTCAAGGGAATAGTGCAGTAGAGGTCATGGGGTGTAGGTCCTAGGGTGTTCAAGGGAATAGTGCAGTAGAGGGCATGGGGTGCAGGTCCTGGGGCGTTTAATGGAATAGTGCAGTAGAGGGCATGGGGTGCAGGTCCTGCGGCGTTCAAGGGAATAGTGCAGTAGAGAGCATGGGGTGGGGGTCCTAGGGCATTCAAGTGAATAGTGCAGTAGAGGGCATGGGGCGCAGGTCCTAGGGTGTTCAAGGGAATAGTGCAGTAGAGGTCATGGGGTACAGGTCCTCGGGCGTTCAAGGGACTACTGCAGTAGAGGTCTTGGGTGCCGGTCCTAGGGTATTCAACGGAATAGTGCTGTAGAGGTCTTGGGGTGCAGGTCCTGGGGCATTCAAGGGAATAGTGCAGTAGAGGTCTTGGGTGCCGGTCCTAGGGTATTCAAGGGAATACTGCAGTAGAGGGCATGGGGTGCATGTCCTGGGGCGTTCAAGGGAATAGAGCAGTAGAGGGCATGTGGTGCAGGTCCTGGGACGTTCAAGGCAATATTGCAGTATAGGGCATGGGGTGCAGGTCCTGGGGCGTTCAAGGGAATAGTGCAGTAGAGGGCATGGGGTGCACATCATAGGGCGTTCAAAGGAATAGTGCAGTAGAGGGCATGGGGTGCAGGTCCTAGGGCGTTCAAAGGAATAGTGCAGTAGAGGTCATGGGTTGCAGGTCCTAGGGCGTTCAATGGGATAGTGCAGTAGAGGGCATGGGGTGCCGGTCCTAAGGTGTTCAAGGGAATAGTGCAGTTGAGGGCATGGGGTGCAGGTCCTAGGGCATTCAAGGGAACAGTGCAGTAGAGGGCATGGAGTGCAGGCCCTAGGGCGTTCAGGGAATAGTGCAGTAGAGGGCATGGGATGCAGGTCCTAGGGCGTTCAAGGGAATAGTGCAGCAGAGGGCAAGGGGTGCAGATCCTAGGGTGTTCAAGGGAATAGTGCAGTAGAGGGCATGGGGTGCAGGTCCTAGGGCGTTCAAGGGAATATTGCAGTAGAGGGCATGGGGTGCAGGTCCTGAGGTGTTCAAGGGAATAGTGCAGTAGAGGTCATGGGATGCAGGTCCTAGGGCATTCAAGGGAATAGTGCAGTAGAGGTCTTGAGATGCAGGTCATAGGGAGTTCAAGGGAATAGTGCAGTAGAGGTCTTGAGATGCAGGTCATAGGGAGTTCAAGGGAATAGTGCAGTAGAGATCTTGGGGTTCAGGTCCTAGGGAGTTCAAGGGAATAATGCAGTAGAGGGCATGGGGTGCAGGTCCTAGGGTGTTCAAGGGAATAGTGCAGTAGAGGTCTTGGGGTGCAGGTCCTAGGGCGTTCAAGGGAATAGTGAAGTAGAGGTCTTGGGGTTCAAGTCCTAGGGAGTTCAAGGGAATAATGCAGTAGAGGGCATGGGGTGCAGGTCATGGGGCATTCAAGGGAATAGTGAAGTAGAGGTCTTGAGATGCAGGTCATAGGGAGTTCAAGGGAATAGTGCAGTAGAGGTCTTGAGATGCAGGTCATAGAGAGTTCAAGGGAATAGTGCAGTAGAGGTCTTGGGGTTCAGGTCCTAGGGAGTTCAAGGGAATAATGCAGTAGAGGGCATGGGGTGCAGGTCCTAGGGCGTTCAAGGGAATAGTGCAGTAAAGGGCATGGGGTGCACGTCCTAGGGCGTTCAAGGGAATAGTGCAGTAGAGGTCTTGGGGTGCAGGTCCTAGGGCGTTCAAGGGAATAGTGAAGTAGAGGTCTTGGGGTTCAAGTCCTAGGGAGTTCAAGGGAATAATGCAGTAGAGGGCATGGGGTGCAGGTCATGGGGCATTCAAGGGAATAGTGCAGTAGAGGGCATGGGGTGCAGGTCCTAGGGCGTTCAAAGGAATAGTGCAGTAGAGGTCATGGGGTGCATAACCTAGGGCGTTCAATGGGATAGTGCAGTAGAGGCCATGGGGTGCCGGTCCTAGGGCGTTCAAGGGAATAGTGCAGTAGAGGTCAAGGGGTGTAGGTCCTAGGGTGTTCAAGGGAATAGTGCAGTAGAGGGCATGGGGTGCAGGTCCTGGGGCGTTCAATGGAATAGTGCAGTAGAGGGCATGGGGTGCAGGTCCTGCGGCGTTCAAGGGAATAGTGCAGTAGAGAGCATGGGGTGGGGGTCCTAGGGCATTCAAGTGAATAGTGCAGTAGAGGGCATGGGGCGCAAGTCCTAGGGTGTTCAAGGGAATAGTGCAGTAGAGGTCATGGGGTACAGGTCCTCGGGCGTTCAAGGGACTACTGCAGTAGAGGTCTTGGGTGCCGGTCCTAGGGTATTCAACGGAATAGCTCTGTAGAGGTCTTGGGGTGCAGGTCCTGGGGCATTCAAGGGAATAGTGCAGTAGAGGTCTTGGGTGCCGGTCCTAGGGTATTCAAGGTAATAGTGCAGTAGAGGGCATGGGGTGGATGTCCTGGGGCGTTCAAGGGAATAGAGCAGTAGAGGGCATGTGGTGCAGGTCCTGGGGCGTTCAAGGCAATATTGCAGTATAGGGCATGGGGTGCAGGTCCTGGGGCGTTCAAGGGAATAGTGCAGTAGAGGGCATGGGGTGCACATCATAGGTCGTTCAAAGGAATAGTGCAGTAGAGGGCATGGGGTGCAGGTCCTAGGGCATTCAAAGGAATAGTGCAGTAGAGGTCATGGGTTGCAGGTCCTAGGGCGTTCAATGGGATAGTGCAGTAGAGGGCATGGGGTGCCGGTCCTAGTGCGTTCAAGGGAATAGTGCAGTAGAGGTCATGGGGTGTAGCTCCTAGGGCGTTCAAGGGAATAGTGCAGTAGAGGGCATGGGGTGCAGGTCCTGGGGCGTTCAAGGGAATAGTGCAGTAGAGGGCATGGGGTGCAGGTCCTGGGGCGTTCAAGGGAATAGTGCAGTAGAGGGCATGAGGTACTAAGTCCTAGGGCATTCAAGGGAATAGTGCAGTAAGGGCATGGAGTGCAGGTCCTAGGGCATTCAAGGGAATAGTGCAGTAGAGGACATGAGGTTCAGGTCTTGGGGCATTCAAGGGAATAGTGCAGTAGAGGGCATGGGGTGCAGGTCCTAGGGCATTCAAGGGAATAGTGCAGTAGAGGGCATGGGGTGCAGGTCCTAAGGCGTTCAAGGGAATATTGCAGTAGAGGGCATGGGGTGCAGGACCTAGGGAGTTCAAGGGAATAGTGCAGTAGAGGGCATAGGGTGCAGGTCCTAGGGCATTCAAGGGAATAGTGCAGTAGAGGTCTTGGGTGCAGGTCCTATGGCGTTCAAGGGACTAGTGCAGTAGAGGGCATGGGGTGCAGGTCCTAGGGCATTCAAGGGAATAGTGCAGTAGAGGTCTTGAGATGCAGGTCATAGTGAGTTCAAGGGAATAGTGCAGTAGAGGGCATGGAGTACAGGTCCTAGGGTATTCAAGGGAATAGTGCAGTAGAGGGCATGAGGTGCAGGTCTTGGGGCATTCAAGGGAATAGTGCAGTAGAGGGCATGGGGTGCAGGTCCTAGGGAATTCAAGGGAATAGTGCAGTAGAGGGCATGGGGTGCAGGTCCTAGGGCGTTCAAGGGAATAGTGCAGTAGAGGGCATGGGGTGCAGGTCCTAGGGCGTTCATGGGAATAGTGCAGTAGAGGGCATGGGGTGCATGTCCTGGGGCGTTCAAGGGAATAGAGCAGTAGAGGGCATGGGGTGCAGGTCCTGGGGCGTTCAAGGGAATAATGCAGTAGAGGGCATGGGGTGCAGGTCATGGGGCATTCAAGGGAATAGTACAGTAGAGGGCATGGGGTGCAGAACCTGGGGCTTTCAAGGGAATAGTGCAGTAGAGGGCATGGGGTGCAGGTCCTAGGGCGTTCAATGAAATAGTGCAGTAGAGGGCATGGGGTGCAGAACCTGGGGAGTTCAAGGGAATAGTGCAGTAGAGGGCATGGGGTGCATGTCCTGGGGAGTTCAAGGGAATAGTGCAGTAGAGGGCATGGGGTGCAGGTACTGGGGCGTTCAAGGGAATATTGCAGTATAAGGCATGGGGTGCAGGTCCTGGGGCGTTCAAGGGAATAGTGCAGTAGAGGGCATGGGGTGCAGGTCATAGGGCATTCAAGGGAATAGTGCAGCAGAGGGCAAGGGGTGCAGATCCTAGGGTGTTCAAGGGAATAGTGCAGTAGAGGGCATGGGGTGCAGGTCCTAGGGCGTTCAAGGGAATATTGCAGTAGAGGGCATGGGGTGCAGGTCCTGAGGTGTTCAAGGGAATAGTGCAGTAGAGGTCATGGGATGCAGGTCCTAGGGCATTCAAGGGAATAGTGCAGTAGAGGTCTTGAGATGCAGGTCATAGGGAGTTCAAGGGAATAGTGCAGTAGAGGTCTTGAGATGCAGGTCATAGGGAGTTCAAGGGAATAGTGCAGTAGAGATCTTGGGGTTCAGGTCCTAGGGAGTTCAAGGGAATAATGCAGTAGAGGGCATGGGGTGCAGGTCCTAGGGTGTTCAAGGGAATAGTGCAGTAGAGGTCTTGGGGTGCAGGTCCTAGGGCGTTCAAGGGAATAGTGAAGTAGAGGTCTTGGGGTTCAAGTCCTAGGGAGTTCAAGGGAATAATGCAGTAGAGGGCATGGGGTGCAGGTCATGGGGCATTCAAGGGAATAGTGAAGTAGAGGTCTTGAGATGCAGGTCATAGGGAGTTCAAGGGAATAGTGCAGTAGAGGTCTTGAGATGCAGGTCATAGAGAGTTCAAGGGAATAGTGCAGTAGAGGTCTTGGGGTTCAGGTCCTAGGGAGTTCAAGGGAATAATGCAATAGAGGGCATGGGGTGCAGGTCCTAGGGCGTTCAAGGGAATAGTGCAGTAAAGGGCATGGGGTGCACGTCCTAGGGCGTTCAAGGGAATAGTGCAGTAGAGGTCTTGGGGTGCAGGTCCTAGGGCGTTCAAGGGAATAGTGAAGTAGAGGTCTTGGGGTTCAAGTCCTAGGGAGTTCAAGGGAATAATGCAGTAGAGGGCATGGGGTGCAGGTCATGGGGCATTCAAGGGAATAGTGCAGTAGAGGGCATGGGGTGCAGGTCCTAGGGCGTTCAAAGGAATAGTGCAGTAGAGGTCATGGGGTGCATAACCTAGGGCGTTCAATGGGATAGTGCAGTAGAGGCCATGGGGTGCCGGTCCTAGGGCGTTCAAGGGAATAGTGCAGTAGAGGTCAAGGGGTGTAGGTCCTAGGGTGTTCAAGGGAATAGTGCAGTAGAGGGCATGGGGTGCAGGTCCTGGGGCGTTCAATGGAATAGTGCAGTAGAGGGCATGGGGTGCAGGTCCTGCGGCGTTCAAGGGAATAGTGCAGTAGAGAGCATGGGGTGGGGGTCCTAGGGCATTCAAGTGAATAGTGCAGTAGAGGGCATGGGGCGCAAGTCCTAGGGTGTTCAAGGGAATAGTGCAGTAGAGGTCATGGGGTACAGGTCCTCGGGCGTTCAAGGGACTACTGCAGTAGAGGTCTTGGGTGCCGGTCCTAGGGTATTCAACGGAATAGTGCTGTAGAGGTCTTGGGGTGCAGGTCCTGGGGCATTCAAGGGAATAGTGCAGTAGAGGTCTTGGGTGCCGGTCCTAGGGTATTCAAGGTAATAGTGCAGTAGAGGGCATGGGGTGGATGTCCTGGGGCGTTCAAGGGAATAGAGCAGTAGAGGGCATGTGGTGCAGGTCCTGGGGCGTTCAAGGCAATATTGCAGTATAGGGCATGGGGTGCAGGTCCTGGGGCGTTCAAGGGAATAGTGCAGTAGAGGGCATGGGGTGCACATCATAGGTCGTTCAAAGGAATAGTGCAGTAGAGGGCATGGGGTGCAGGTCCTAGGGCATTCAAAGGAATAGTGCAGTAGAGGTCATGGGTTGCAGGTCCTAGGGCGTTCAATGGGATAGTGCAGTAGAGGGCATGGGGTGCCGGTCCTAGTGCGTTCAAGGGAATAGTGCAGTAGAGGTCATGGGGTGTAGCTCCTAGGGCGTTCAAGGGAATAGTGCAGTAGAGGGCATGGGGTGCAGGTCCTGGGGCGTTCAAGGGAATAGTGCAGTAGAGGGCATGGGGTGCAGGTCCTGGGGCGTTCAAGGGAATAGTGCAGTAGAGGGCATGAGGTACTAAGTCCTAGGGCATTCAAGGGAATAGTGCAGTAAGGGCATGGAGTGCAGGTCCTAGGGCATTCAAGGGAATAGTGCAGTAGAGGACATGAGGTTCAGGTCTTGGGGCATTCAAGGGAATAGTGCAGTAGAGGGCATGGGGTGCAGGTCCTAGGGCATTCAAGGGAATAGTGCAGTAGAGGGCATGGGGTGCAGGTCCTAAGGCGTTCAAGGGAATATTGCAGTAGAGGGCATGGGGTGCAGGACCTAGGGAGTTCAAGGGAATAGTGCAGTAGAGGGCATAGGGTGCAGGTCCTAGGGCATTCAAGGGAATAGTGCAGTAGAGGTCTTGGGTGCAGGTCCTATGGCGTTCAAGGGACTAGTGCAGTAGAGGGCATGGGGTGCAGGTCCTAGGGCATTCAAGGGAATAGTGCAGTAGAGGTCTTGAGATGCAGGTCATAGTGAGTTCAAGGGAATAGTGCAGTAGAGGGCATGGAGTACAGGTCCTAGGGTATTCAAGGGAATAGTGCAGTAGAGGGCATGAGGTGCAGGTCTTGGGGCATTCAAGGGAATAGTGCAGTAGAGGGCATGGGGTGCAGGTCCTAGGGAATTCAAGGGAATAGTGCAGTAGAGGGCATGGGGTGCAGGTCCTAGGGCGTTCAAGGGAATAGTGCAGTAGAGGGCATGGGGTGCAGGTCCTAGGGCGTTCATGGGAATAGTGCAGTAGAGGGCATGGGGTGCATGTCCTGGGGCGTTCAAGGGAATAGAGCAGTAGAGGGCATGGGGTGCAGGTCCTGGGGCGTTCAAGGGAATAATGCAGTAGAGGGCATGGGGTGCAGGTCATGGGGCATTCAAGGGAATAGTACAGTAGAGGGCATGGGGTGCAGAACCTGGGGCTTTCAAGGGAATAGTGCAGTAGAGGGCATGGGGTGCAGGTCCTAGGGCGTTCAATGAAATAGTGCAGTAGAGGGCATGGGGTGCAGAACCTGGGGAGTTCAAGGGAATAGTGCAGTAGAGGGCATGGGGTGCATGTCCTGGGGAGTTCAAGGGAATAGTGCAGTAGAGGGCATGGGGTGCAGGTACTGGGGCGTTCAAGGGAATATTGCAGTATAAGGCATGGGGTGCAGGTCCTGGGGCGTTCAAGGGAATAGTGCAGTAGAGTGCATGGGGTGCAGGTCATAGGGCATTCAAGGGAATAGTGCAGTAGAGGGCATGGGGTGCAGGTCCTAGGGCGTTCAAAGGAATAGTGCAGTAGAGGTCATGGGGTGGAGGTCCTAGGGCGTTCAATGGGATAGTGCAGTAGAGGCCATGGGGTGCCGGTCCTAGGGTGTTCAAGGGAATAGTGCAGTAGAGGTCATGGGGTGTAGGTCCTAGGGCGTTCAAGGGAATAGTGCAGTAGAGGGCATGGGGTGCAGGTCCTGGGGCGTTCAATGGAATAGTGCAGTAGAGGGCATGGGGTGCAGGTCCTGGGGCGTTCAAGGGAATAGTGCAGTAGAGAGCATGGGGTGGGGGTCCTAGGGCATTCAAGTGAATAGTGCAGTAGAGGGCATGGGGAGCAGGTCCTAGGGTGTTCAAGGGAATAGTGCAGTAGAGGTCATGGGGTACAGGTCCTAGGGCATTCAAGTGAATAGTGCAGTAGAGGGCATGGGGAGCAGGTCCTAGGGTGTTCAATGGAATAGTGCAGTAGAGGGCATGCGGTGCAGTTCCTAGGGTGTTCAAGGGAATAGTGCAGTAGAGGTCATGGGGTACAGGTCCTAGGGCATTCAAGTGAATAGTGCAGTAGAAGTCATGGGGTGCAGGTCCTATGGCTTTCAAGGGAAAAGTGCAGTAGAGGGCATGGGGTGCAGGTCCTGGGGCGTTCAAGGGAATAGTGCAGTAGAGGGCATGGGGTGCAGGCCCTGGGGCGTTCTAGAGAATAGCTTAGTAGAGGGAATGGGTTGCAGGCCTTGGGCGTTCAAGGGAATCGTGCAGTAGAGGGCATGAGGTACTAAGTCCTAGGGCATTCAAGGGAATAGTGCAGTAGAGGGCATGGAGTGCAGGTCCTAGGGCATTCAAGGTAATAGTGCAGTAGAGGGCATGGGGTGCAGGTCCTAGGGCATTCAAAGGAATAGTGCAGTAGAGGGCATGGGGTGCAGGTCCTAAGGCGTTCAAGGGAATATTGCAGTAGAGGGCATGGGGTGCAGGTCCTAGGGTGTTCCTGGGAATAGTGCAGTAAAGGGCATGGGGTGCAGGTCCTAGGGCGTTCAAGGGAATAGTGCAGTAGAGGTTGTGGGGTGCAGGACCTAGGGAGTTCAAGGGAATAGTGCAGTAGAGGGCATGGGGTGCAGGTCCTAGGGCATTCAAGGGAATAGTGCAGTAGAGGTCTTGGGTGCAGGTCCTAGGGCGTTCAAGGGAATAGTGCAGTAGAGGGCATGGGGTGCACGTCCTAGGGCATTCAAGGGAATAGTGCAGCAGAGGTCTTGAGATGCAGGTCATAGGGAGTTCAAGAGAATAGTGCAGTAGAGGTCTTGGCGTGCAGGTCCTAGGGCGTTCAAGGGAATAGTGCAGTGGAGGTCAAGGGGTGCAGGTCCTAGGGCGTACAAGGGAATAGTGCAGTATAGGTCTTGGGTGCCGGTCCTAGGATATTCAACGGAATAGTGAAGTAGGGGTCTTGGGGTGCAGGTCCTAGGGCATTCAAGGGAGCAGTGCAGTAAAGGGCATGGGTGCAGGTCCTAGGGCATTCAAGGGAATAGTGCAGTAGAGGGCATGGGGTGCAGGTCCTAGGGCGTTCAAGGAAATAGTGCAGTGGAGGTCATGGGGTGCAGGTCCTAGCGCGTTCAATGGAATAGTGCAGCAGAGGTCATGGGGTGCAGGTCCTAGGGCGTTCAAGCGAATAGTGCAGTGGAGGTAATGGGGTGAAGGTCCTCAGGCGTTCAAGGGAATACTGCAGTAGAGGTCTTGGGTGCCGGTCCTAGGGTATTCAACGGAATAGTGCTGTAGAGGTCTTAGGGTGCAGGTCCTGGGGCATTCAAGGGAATAGTGCAGTAGAGGTCTTGGGTGCCGGTCCTAGGGTATTCAAGGGAATAGTGCAGTAGAGGTCTTGGGGTGCAGGTCCTAAGGTGTTCAAGGGAATAGTGCAGTTGAGGGCATGGGGTGCAGGTCCTAGGGCATTCAAGGGAACAGTGCAGTAGAGGGCATGGAGTGCAGGCCCTAGGGCGTTCAGGGAATAGTGCAGTAGAGGGCATGGGGTGCAGGTCCTAGGGTGTTCAAGGAAATAGTGCAGCAGAGGGCAAGGGGTGCAGATCCTAGGGTGTTCAAGGGAATAGTGCAGTAGAGGGCATGGGGTGCAGGTCCTAGGGCGTTCAAGGGAATATTGCAGTAGAGGGCATGGGGTGCAGGTCTTGGGGCGTTCAAGGGAATAGTGCTGTAGAGGGTGTGGGGTGCACGTCGTGGGGCATTCAAGGGAATAGTGCAGTAGAGGGCATGGGGTGCAGGTCCTAGGGCGTTCAAGGGAATACTACAGTAGAGGTCTTGGGTGCCGGTCCTAGGGTATTCAACGGAATAGTGCTGTAGAGGTCTTGGGGTGCAGGTCCTGGGGCATTCAAGGGAATAGTGCAGTAGAGGTCTTGGGTGCCGGTCCTAGGGTATTCAAGGGAATAGTGCAGTAGAAGTCTTGGGGTGCAGGTCCTAAGGTGTTCAAGGGAATAGTGCAGTTGAGGGCATGGGGTGCAGGTCCTAGGGCATTCAAGGGAACAGTGCAGTCGAGGGCATGGAGTGCAGGCCCTAGGGCGTTCAGGGAATAGTGCAGTAGAGGGCATGGGATGCAGGTCCTAGGGCGTTCAAGGGAATAGTGCAGCAGAGGGCAAGGGGTGCAGATCCTAGGGTGTTCAAGGGAATAGTGCAGTAGAGGGCATGGGGTGCAGGTCCTAGGGCGTTCAAGGGAATATTGCAGTAGAGGGCATGGGGTGCAGGTCCTGAGGTGTTCAAGGGAATAGTGCAGTAGAGGTCATGGGATGCAGGTCCTAGGGCGTTCAAGGGAATAGTGCAGTAGAGGTCTTGAGATGCAGGTCATAGGGAGTTCAAGGGAATAGTGCAGTAGAGGTCTTGAGATGCAGGTCATAGGGAGTTCAAGGGAATAGTGCAGTAGAGATCTTGGGGTTCAGGTCCTAGGGAGTTCAAGGGAATAATGCAGTAGAGGGCATGGGGTGCAGGTCCTAGGGCGTTCAAGGGAATAGTGCAGTAGAGGTCTTGGGGTGCAGGTCCTAGGGCGTTCAAGGGAATAGTGAAGTAGAGGGCATGGGGAGCAGGTCCTAGGGTGTTCAAGGGAATAGTGCAGTAGAGGTCATAGGGTACAGGTCCTCGGGCGTTCAAGGGAATACTGCAGTAGAGGTCTTGGGTGCCGGTCCTAGGGTATTCAACAGAATAGTGCTGTAGAGGTCTTGGGGTGCAGGTCCTGGGGCATTCAAGGGAATAGTGCAGTAGAGGTCTTGGGTGCCGGTCCTAGGGTATTCAAGGGAATAGTGCAGTAGAGGTCTTGGGGTGCAGGTCCTAAGGTGTTCAAGGGAATAGTGCAGTTGAGGGCATGGGGTGCAGGTCCTAGGGCATTCAAGGGAACAGTGCAGTAGAGGGCATGGAGTGCAGGCCCTAGGGCGTTCAGGGAATAGTGCAGTAGAGGGCATGGGGTGCAGGTCCTAGGGCGTTCAAGGGAATAGTGCAGCAGAGGGCAAGGGGTGCAGATCCTAGGGTGTTCAAGGGAATAGTGCAGTAGAGGGCATGGGGTGCAGCTCCTAGGGCGTTCAAGGGAATATTGCAGTAGAGGGCATGGGGTGCAGGTCCTGAGGCGTTCAAGGGAATAGTGCAGTAGAGGTCATGGGGTGCAGGTCCTAGGGCGTTCAAGGGAATAGTGCGGTAGAGGACTTGAGATGCAGGTCATAGGGAGTTCAAGGGAATAGTGCAGTAGAGGTCTTGAGATGCAGGTCATAGGGAGTTCAAGTGAATAGTGCAGTAGAGGGCATGGGGGGCATGTCCTAGGGTGTTCAAGGGAATAGTGCAGTAGAGGTCATGGGGTACAGGTCCTCGGGCGTTCAAGGGACTACTGCAGTAGAGGTCTTGGGTGCCGGTCCTAGGGTATTCAACGGAATAGTGCTGTAGACGTCTTGGGGTGCAGGTCCTGGGGCATTCAAGGGAATAGTGCAGTAGAGGTCTTGGGTGCTGGTCCTAGGGTATTCAAGGGAATAGTGCAGTAGAGTGCATGGGGTGCATGTCCTGGGGCGTTCAAGGGAATAGAGCAGTAGAGGGCATGTGGTGCAGGTCCTGGGACGTCCAAGGCAATATTGCAGTATAGGGCATGGGGTGCAGGTCCTGGGGCGTTCAAGGGAATAGTGCAGTAGAGGGCATGGGGTGCACATCATAGGGCGTTCAAAGGAATAGTGTAGTAGAGGGCATATGGTGCAGGTCCTAGGGCGTTCAAAGGAATAGTGCAGTAGAGGTCATGGGTTGCAGGTCCTAGGGCGTTCAATGGGATAGTGCAGTAGAGGGCATGGGGTGCCGGTCCTAGGGCGTTCAAGGGAATATTGCAGTAGAGGGCATGGGGTGCAGGTCCTGAGGTGTTCAAGGGAATAGTGCAGTAGAGGTCATGGGATGCAGGTCCTAGGGCATTCAAGGGAATAGTGCAGTAGAGGTCTTGAGATGCAGGTCATAGGGAGTTCAAGGGAATAGTGCAGTAGAGGTCTTGAGATGCAGGTCATAGGGAGTTCAAGGGAATAGTGCAGTAGAGATCTTGGGGTTCAGGTCCTAGGGAGTTCAAGGGAATAATGCAGTAGAGGGCATGGGGTGCAGGTCCTAGGGTGTTCAAGGGAATAGTGCAGTAGAGGTCTTGGGGTGCAGGTCCTAGGGCGTTCAAGGGAATAGTGAAGTAGAGGTCTTGGGGTTCAAGTCCTAGGGAGTTCAAGGGAATAATGCAGTAGAGGGCATGGGGTGCAGGTCATGGGGCATTCAAGGGAATAGTGAAGTAGAGGTCTTGAGATGCAGGTCATAGGGAGTTCAAGGGAATAGTGCAGTAGAGGTCTTGAGATGCAGGTCATAGAGAGTTCAAGGGAATAGTGCAGTAGAGGTCTTGGGGTTCAGGTCCTAGGGAGTTCAAGGGAATAATGCAGTAGAGGGCATGGGGTGCAGGTCCTAGGGCGTTCAAGGGAATAGTGCAGTAAAGGGCATGGGGTGCACGTCCTAGGGCGTTCAAGGGAATAGTGCAGTAGAGGTCTTGGGGTGCAGGTCCTAGGGCGTTCAAGGGAATAGTGAAGTAGAGGTCTTGGGGTTCAAGTCCTAGGGAGTTCAAGGGAATAATGCAGTAGAGGGCATGGGGTGCAGGTCATGGGGCATTCAAGGGAATAGTGCAGTAGAGGGCATGGGGTGCAGGTCCTAGGGCGTTCAAAGGAATAGTGCAGTAGAGGTCATGGGGTGCAGGTCCTAGGGCGTTCAATGGGATAGTGCAGTAGAGGCCATGGGGTGCCGGTCCTAGGGCGTTCAAGGGAATAGTGCAGTAGAGGTCATGGGGTGTAGGTCCTAGGGTGTTCAAGGGAATAGTGCAGTAGAGGGCATGGGGTGCAGGTCCTGGGGCGTTCAATGGAATAGTGCAGTAGAGGGCATGGGGTGCAGGTCCTGCGGCGTTCAAGGGAATAGTGCAGTAGAGAGCATGGGGTGGGGGTCCTAGGGCATTCAAGTGAATAGTGCAGTAGAGGTCATGGGGCGCAGGTCCTAGGGTGTTCAAGGGAATAGTGCAGTAGAGGTCATGGGGTACAGGTCCTCGGGCGTTCAAGGGACTACTGCAGTAGAGGTCTTGGGTGCCGGTCCTAGGGTATTCAACGGAATAGTGCTGTAGAGGTCTTGGGGTGCAGGTCCTGGGGCATTCAAGGGAATAGTGCAGTAGAGGTCTTGGGTGCCGGTCCTAGGGTATTCAACGGAATAGTGCTGTAGAGGGCATGGGGTGCAGGTCATGGGGCATTCAAGGGAATAGTGCAGTAGAGGGCATGGGGTGCAGGTCCTAGGGCGTTCAAAGGAATAGTGCAGTAGTAGTCATGGGGTGCAGGTCCTAGGGCGTTCAATGGGATAGTGCAGTAGAGGCCATGGGGTGCCGGTCCTAGGGCGTTCAAGGGAATAGTGTGTAGAGGTCGTGGGGTGCAGGTCCTAGGGCGTTCAAGGGAATAGTGCAGTAGAGGTCTTGGGGTTCAGGTCCTAGGGAGTTCAAGGGAATAATGCAGTAGAGGCATGGGGTGCAGGTCCTAGGGCGTTCAAGGGAATAGTGCAGTAGAGGTCATGAGGTGCAGGTCCTAGGGCTTTCAAGGGAATAGTGCAGTAGAGGGCATGGGGTGCAGGTCCTGAGGCGTTCAAGGGAATAGTACAGTAGAGGTCTTGGGGTGCAGGTCATGGGGCGTTCAAGGGAATAGTACAGTAGAGGGCATGGGGTGCAGAAACTGTGGCGTTCAAGGGAATAGTGCAGTAGAGGGCATGGGGTGCATGTCCTGGGGCGTTCAAGGGAATAGAGCAGTAGAGGGCATGTGGTGCAGGTCCTGGGGCATTCAAGGGAATAGTGCAGTAGAGGGCATGGGGTGCACATCATAGGGCGTTCAAAGGAATAGTGCAGTAGAGGTCATGGGTTGCAGGTCCTAGGGCGTTCAATGGGATAGTGCAGTAGAGGGCATGGGGTGCCGGTCCTAGGGCGTTCAAGGGAATAGTGCAGTAGAGGTCATGGGGTGTAGCTCCTAGGGCGTTCAAGGGAATAGTGCAGTAGAGGGCATGGGGTGCAGGTCCTGGGGCGTTCAAGGGAATAGTGCAGTAGAGGGCATGGGGTGCAGGTCCTGGGGCGTTCAAGGGAATAGTGCAGTAGAGGGCATGGAGTTCAGGTCCTAGGGCATTCAAGGGAATAGTGCAGTAGAGGGCATGAGGTTCAGGTCTTGGGGCATTCAAGGGAATAGTGCAGTAGAGGGCATGGGGTGCAGGTCCTAGGGCATTCAAGGGAATAGTGCAGTAGAGGGCATGGGGTGCAGGTCCTAAGGCGTTCAAGGGAATATTGCAGTAGAGGGCATGGGGTGCAGGTCCTAGGGCGTTCAAGGGAATAGTGCAGTAGAGGGCATGGGGTGCAGGTCCTAGGGCGTTCAAGGAAATAGTGCAGTAGAGGTCATGGGGTGCAGGACCTAGGGAGTTCAAGGGAATAGTGCAGTAGAGGGCATAGGGTGCAGGTCCTAGGGCATTCAAGGGAATAGTGCAGTAGAGATCTTGGGTGCAGTTCCTATGGCGTTCAAGGGACTAGTGCAGTAGAGGGCATGGGGTGCAGGTCCTAGGGCATTCAAGGGAATAGTGCAGTAGAGGCCTTGAGATGCAGGTCATAGGGAGTTCAAGGGAATAGTGCAGTAGAGGGCATGGAGTACAGGTCCTAGGGTATTCAAGGGAATAGTGCAGTAGAGGGCATGAGGTGCAGGTCTTGGGGCATTCAAGGGAATAGTGCAGTAGAGGGCATGGGGTGCAGGTCCTAGGGAATTCAAGGGAATAGTGCAGTAGGGGGCATGGGGTGCAGGTCCTAGGGCGTTCAAGGGAATAGTGCAGTAGAGGGCATGGGGTGCAGGTCCTAGGGCGTTCATGGGAATAGTGCAGTAGAGGGCATGGGGTGCATGTCCTGGGGCGTTCAAGGGAATAGAGCAGTAGAGGGCATGGGGTGCAGGTCATGGGGCGTTCAAGGGAATAATGCAGTAGAGGGCATGGGGTGCAGGTCATGGGGCATTCAAGGGAATAGTACAGTAGAGGGCATGGGGTGCAGAACCTGGGGCTTTCAAGGGAATAGTGCAGTAGAGGGCATGGGGTGCAGGTCCTAGGGCGTTCAATCAAATAGTGCAGTAGAGGGCATGGGGTGCAGAACCTGGGGAGTTCAAGGGAATAGTGCAGTAGAGGGCATGGGGTGCATGACCTGGGGAGTTCAAGGGAATAGTGCAGTAGAGGGCATGGGGTGCAGGTACTGGGGCGTTCAAGGGAATATTGCAGTATAAGGCATGGGGTGCAGGTCCTGGGGCGTTCAAGGGAATAGTGCAGTAGAGGGCATGGGGTGCAGGTCATAGGGCATTCAAGGGAATAGTGCAGTAGAGGTCATGGGGTGCAGGTCCTAGGGCGTTCAAAGGAATAGTGCAGTAGAGGTCATGGGGTGGAGGTCCTAGGGCGTTCAATGGGATAGTGCAGTAGAGGCCATGGGGTGCCGGTCCTAGGGTGTTCAAGGGAATAGTGCAGTAGAGGTCATGGGGTGTAGGTCCTAGGGCGTTCAAGGGAATAGTGCAGTAGAGGGCATGGGGTGCAGGTCCTGGGGCGTTCAATGGAATAGTGCAGTAGAGGGCATGGGGTGCAGGTCCTGGGGCGTTCAAGGGAATAGTGCAGTAGAGAGCATGGGGTGGGGGTCCTAGGGAATTCAAGTGAATAGTGCAGTAGAGGGCATGGGGAGCAGGTCCTAGGGTGTTCAAGGGAATAGTGCAGTAGAGGTCATGGGGTACAGGTCCTAGGGCGTTCAATGGAATAGTGCAGTAGAGGGCATGCGGTGCAGTTCCTAGGGTGTTCAAGGGTATAGTGCAGTAGAAGTCATGGGGTGCAGGTCCTATGGCTTTCAAGGGAAAAGTGCAGTAGAGGGCATGGGGTGCAGGTCCTGGGGCGTTCAAGGGAATAGTGCAGTAGAGGGCATGGGGTGCAGGCCCTGGGGCGTTCTAGAGAATAGCTTAGTAGAGGGAATGGGTTGCAGGCCTTGGGCGTTCAAGGGAATCGTGCAGTAGAGGGCATGAGGTACTAAGTCCTAGGGCATTCAAGGGAATAGTGCAGTAGAGGGCATGGAGTGCAGGTCCTAGGGCATTCAAGGTAATAGTGCAGTAGAGGGCATGGGGTGCAGGTCCTAGGGCATTCAAAGGAATAGTGCAGTAGAGGGCATGGGGTGCAGGTCCTAAGGCGTTCAAGGGAATATTGCAGTAGAGGGCATGGGGTGCAGGTCCTAGGGCGTTCAAGGGAATAGTGCAGTAGAGGTTGTGGGGTGCAGGACCTAGGGAGTTCAAGGGAATAGTGCAGTAGAGGGCATGGGGTGCAGGTCCTAGGGCATTCAAGGGAATAGTGCAGTAGAGGTCTTGGGTGCAGGTCCTAGGACGTTCAAGGGAATAGTGCAGTAGAGGGCATGGGGTGCAAGTCCTAGGGCATTCAAGGGAATAGTGCAGCAGAGGTCTTGAGATGCAGGTCATAGGGAGTTGAAGAGAATAGTGCAGTAGAGGTCTTGGCGTGCAGGTCCTAGGGCGTTCAAGGGAATAGTGCAGTGGAGGTCAAGGGGTGCAGGTCCTAGGGCGTACAAGGGAATAGTGCAGTAGAGGTCTTGGGTGCCGGTCCTAGGATATTCAACGGAATAGTGAAGTAGAGGTCTTGGGGTGCAGGTCCTAGGGCATTCAAGGGAGCAGTGCAGTAAAGGGCATGGGTGCAGGTCCTAGGGCATTCAAGGGAATAGTGCAGTAGAGGGCATGGGGTGCAGGTCCTAGGGCGTTCAAGGAAATAGTGCAGTGGAGGTCATGGGGTGCAGGTCCTAGCGCGTTCAATGGAATAGTGCAGCAGAGGTCATGGGGTGCAGGTCCTAGGGCGTTCAAGCGAATAGTGCAGTGGAGGTAATGGGGTGAAGGTCCTCAGGCGTTCAAGGGAATACTGCAGTAGAGGTCTTGGGTGCCGGTCCTAGGGTATTCAACGGAATAGTGCTGTAGAGGTCTTAGGGTGCAGGTCCTGGGGCATTCAAGGGAATAGTGCAGTAGAGGTCTTGGGTGCCGGTCCTAGGGTATTCAAGGGAATAGTGCAGTAGAGGTCTTGGGGTGCAGGTCCTAAGGTGTTCAAGGGAATAGTGCAGTTGAGGGCATGGGGTGCAGGTCCTAGAGCATTCAAGGGAACAGTGCAGTAGAGGGCATGGAGTGCAGGCCCTAGGGCTTTCAGGGAATAGTGCAGTAGAGGGCATGGGGTGCAGGTCCTAGGGTGTTCAAGGAAATAGTGCAGCAGAGGGCAAGGGGTGCAGATCCTAGGGTGTTCAAGGGAATAGTGCAGTAGAGGGCATGGGGTGCAGGTCCTAGGGCGTTCAAGGGAATATTGCAGTAGAGGGCATGGGGTGCAGGTCTTGGGGCGTTCAAGGGAATAGTGCTGTAGAGGGTGTGGGGTGCACGTCGTGGGGCATTCAAGGGAATAGTGCAGTAGAGGGCATGGGGTGCAGGTCCTAGGGCGTTCAAGGGAATACTACAGTAGAGGTCTTGGGTGCCGGTCCTAGGGTATTCAACGGAATAGTGCTGTAGAGGTCTTGGGGTGCAGGTCCTGGGGCATTCAAGGGAATAGTGCAGTAGAGGTCTAGGGTGCCGGTCCTAGGGTATTCAAGGGAATAGTGCAGTAGAGGTCTTGGGGTGCAGGTCCTAAGGTGTTCAAGGGAATAGTGCAGTTGAGGGCATGGGGTGCAGGTCCTAGGGCATTCAAGGGAACAGTGCAGTGGAGGGCATGGAGTGCAGGCCCTAGGGCGTTCAGGGAATAGTGCAGTAGAGGGCATGGGATGCAGGTCCTAGGGCGTTCAAGGGAATAGTGCAGCAGAGGGCAAGGGGTGCAGATCCTAGGGTGTTCAAGGGAATAGTGCAGTAGAGGGCATGGGGTGCAGGTCCTAGGGCGTTCAAGGGAATATTGCAGTAGAGGGCATGGGGTGCAGGTCCTGAGGTGTTCAAGGGAATAGTGCAGTAGAGGTCATGGGATGCAGGTCCTAGGGCGTTCAAGGGAATAGTGCAGTAGAGGTCTTGAGATGCAGGTCATAGGGAGTTCAAGGGAATAGTGCAGTAGAGGTCTTGAGATGCAGGTCATAGGGAGTTCAAGGGAATAGTGCAGTAGAGATCTTGGGGTTCAGGTCCTAGGGAGTTCAAGGGAATAATGCAGTAGAGGGCATGGGGTGCAGGTCCTAGGGCGTTCAAGGGAATAGTGCAGTAGAGGTCTTGGGGTGCAGGTCCTAGGGCGTTCAAGGGAATAGTGAAGTAGAGGTCTTGGGGTTCAAGTCCTAGGGAGTTCAAGGGAATAATGCAGTAGAGGGCATGGGGTGCAGGTCATGGGGCATTCAAGGGAATAGTGCAGTAGAGGTCTTGAGATGCAGGTCATAGGGAGTTCAAGGGAATAGTGCAGTAGAGGTCTTGAGATGCAGGTCATAGAGAGTTCAAGGGAATAGTACAGTAGAGGTCTTGGGGTTCAGGTCCTAGGGAGTTCAAGGGAATAATGCAGTAGAGGGCATGGGGTGCAGGTCCTAGGGCGTTCAAGGGAATAGTGCAGTAAAGGGCATGGGGTGCACGTCCTAGGGCGTTCAAGGGAATAGTGCAGTAGAGGTCTTGGGGTGCAGGTCCTAGGGCGTTCAAGGGAATAGTGAAGTAGAGGTCTTGGGGTTCAAGTCCTAGGGAGTTCAAGGGAATAATGCAGTAGAGAGCATGGGGTGCAGGTCATGGGGCATTCAAGGGAATAGTGCAGTAGAGGGCATGGGGTGCAGGTCCTAGGGCGTTCAAAGGAATAGTGCAGTAGAGATCATGGGGTGCAGGTCCTAGGGCGTTCAATGGGATAGTGCAGTAGAGGCCATGGGGTGCCGGTCCTAGGGCGTTCAAGGGAATAGTGCAGTAGAGGTCATGGGGTGTAGGTCCTAGGGTGTTCAAGGGAATAGTGCAGTAGAGGGCATGGGGTGCAGGTCCTGGGGCGTTCAATGGAATAGTGCAGTAGAGGGCATGGGGTGCAGGTCCTGCGGCGTTCAAGGGAATAGTGCAGTAGAGGGCATGGGGAGCAGGTCCTAGGGTGTTCAAGGGAATAGTGCAGTAGAGGTCATGGGGTACAGGTCCTCGGGCGTTCAAGGGAATACTGCAGTAGAGGTCTTGGGTGCCGGTCCTAGGGTATTCAACAGAATAGTGCTGTAGAGGTCTTGGGGTGCAGGTCCTGGGGCATTCAAGGGAATAGTGCAGTAGAGGTCTTGGGTGCCGGTCCTAGGGTATTCAAGGGAATAGTGCAGTAGAGGTCTTGGGGTGCAGGTCCTAAGGTGTTCAAGGGAATAGTGCAGTTGAGGGCATGGGTTGCAGGTCCTAGGGCATTCAAGGGAACAGTGCAGTAGAGGGCATGGAGTGCAGGCCCTAGGGCGTTCAGGGAATAGTGCAGTAGAGGGCATGGGGTGCAGGTCCTAGGGCGTTCAAGGGAATAGTGCAGCAGAGGGCAAGGGGTGCAGATCCTAGGGTGTTCAAGGGAATAGTGCAGTAGAGGGCATGGGGTGCAGGTCCTAGGGCGTTCAAGGGAATATTGCAGTAGAGGGCATGGGGTGCAGGTCCTAGGGCGTTCAAGGGAATAGTGCAGTAGAGGGCATGGGGTGCAGGTCCTAGGGCGTTCAAAGGAATAGTGCAGTAGTAGTCATGGGGTGCAGATCCTAGGGCGTTCAATGGGATAGTGCAGTAGAGGCCATGGGGTGCCGGTCCTAGGGCGTTCAAGGGAATAGTGTGTAGAGGTCGTGGGGTGCAGGTCCTAGGGCGTTCAAGGGAATAGTGCAGTAGAGGTCTTGGGGTTCAGGTCCTAGGGAGTTCAAGGGAATAATGCAGTAGAGGCATGGGGTGCAGGTCCTAGGGCGTTCAAGGGAATAGTGCAGTAGAGGTCATGAGGTGCAGGTCCTAGGGCTTTCAAGGGAATAGTGCAGTAGAGGGCATGGGGTGCAGGTCCTGAGGCGTTCAAGGGAATAGTACAGTAGAGGTCTTGGGGTGCAGGTCATGGGGCGTTCAAGGGAATAGTACAGTAGAGGGCATGGGGTGCAGAACCTGTGGCGTTCAAGGGAATAGTGCAGTAGAGGGCATGGGGTGCATGTCCTGGGGCGTTCAAGGGAATAGAGCAGTAGAGGGCATGTGGTGCAGGTCCTGGGGCATTCAAGGGAATAGTGCAGTAGAGGGCATGGGGTGCACATCATAGGGCGTTCAAAGGAATAGTGCAGTAGAGGTCATGGGTTGCAGGTCCTAGGGCGTTCAATGGGATAGTGCAGTAGAGGGCATGGGGTGCCGGTCCTAGGGCGTTCAAGGGAATAGTGCAGTAGAGGTCATGGGGTGTAGCTCCTAGGGCGTTCAAGGGAATAGTGCAGTAGAGGGCATGGGGTGCAGGTCCTGGGGCGTTCAAGGGAATAGTGCAGTAGAGGGCATGGGGTGCAGGTCCTGGGGCGTTCAAGGGAATAGTGCAGTAGAGGGCATGGAGTTCAGGTCCTAGGGCATTCAAGGGAATAGTGCAGTAGAGGGCATGAGGTTCAGGTCTTGGGGCATTCAAGGGAATAGTGCAGTAGAGGGCATGGGGTGCAGGTCCTAGGGCATTCAAGGGAATAGTGCAGTAGAGGGCATGGGGTGCAGGTCCTAAGGCGTTCAAGGGAATATTGCAGTAGAGGGCATGGGGTGCAGGTCCTAGGGCGTTCAAGGGAATAGTGCAGTAGAGGGCATGGGGTGCAGGTCCTAGGGCGTTCAAGGAAATAGTGCAGTAGAGGTCATGGGGTGCAGGACCTAGGGAGTTCAAGGGAATAGTGCAGTAGAGGGCATAGGGTGCAGGTCCTAGGGCATTCAAGGGAATAGTGCAGTAGAGATCTTGGGTGCAGTTCCTATGGCGTTCAAGGGACTAGTGCAGTAGAGGGCATGGGGTGCAGGTCCTAGGGCATTCAAGGGAATAGTGCAGTAGAGGTCTTGAGATGCAGGTCATAGGGAGTTCAAGGGAATAGTGCAGTAGAGGGCATGGAGTACAGGTCCTAGGGTATTCAAGGGAATAGTGCAGTAGAGGGCATGAGGTGCAGGTCTTGGGGCATTCAAGGGAATAGTGCAGTAGAGGGCATGGGGTGCAGGTCCTAGGGAATTCAAGGGAATAGTGCAGTAGGGGGCATGGGGTGCAGGTCCTAGGGCGTTCAAGGGAATAGTGCAGTAGAGGGCATGGGGTGCAGGTCCTAGGGCGTTCATGGGAATAGTGCAGTAGAGGGCATGGGGTGCATGTCCTGGGGCGTTCAAGGGAATAGAGCAGTAGAGGGCATGGGGTGCAGGTCATGGGGCGTTCAAGGGAATAATGCAGTAGAGGGCATGGGGTGCAGGTCATGGGGCATTCAAGGGAATAGTACAGTAGAGGGCATGGGGTGCAGAACCTGGGGCTTTCAAGGGAATAGTGCAGTAGAGGGCATGGGGTGCAGGTCCTAGGGCGTTCAATCAAATAGTGCAGTAGAGGGCATGGGGTGCAGAACCTGGGGAGTTCAAGGGAATAGTGCAGTAGAGGGCATGGGGTGCATGACCTGGGGAGTTCAAGGGAATAGTGCAGTAGAGGGCATGGGGTGCAGGTACTGGGGCGTTCAAGGGAATATTGCAGTATAAGGCATGGGGTGCAGGTCCTGGGGCGTTCAAGGGAATAGTGCAGTAGAGGGCATGGGGTGCAGGTCATAGGGCATTCAAGGGAATAGTGCAGTAGAGGTCATGGGGTGCAGGTCCTAGGGCGTTCAAAGGAATAGTGCAGTAGAGGTCATGGGGTGGAGGTCCTAGGGCGTTCAATGGGATAGTGCAGTAGAGGCCATGGGGTGCCGGTCCTAGGGTGTTCAAGGGAATAGTGCAGTAGAGGTCATGGGGTGTAGGTCCTAGGGCGTTCAAGGGAATAGTGCAGTAGAGGGCATGGAGTGCAGGTCCTGGGGCGTTCAATGGAATAGTGCAGTAGAGGGCATGGGGTGCAGGTCCTGGGGCGTTCAAGGGAATAGTGCAGTAGAGAGCATGGGGTGGGGGTCCTAGGGAATTCAAGTGAATAGTGCAGTAGAGGGCATGGGGAGCAGGTCCTAGGGTGTTCAAGGGAATAGTGCAGTAGAGGTCATGGGGTACAGGTCCTAGGGCGTTCAATGGAATAGTGCAGTAGAGGGCATGCGGTGCAGTTCCTAGGGTGTTCAAGGGTATAGTGCAGTAGAAGTCATGGGGTGCAGGTCCTATGGCTTTCAAGGGAAAAGTGCAGTAGAGGGCATGGGGTGCAGGTCCTGGGGCGTTCAAGGGAATAGTGCAGTAGAGGGCATGGGGTGCAGGCCCTGGGGCGTTCTAGAGAATACCTTAGTAGAGGGAATGGGTTGCAGGCCTTGGGCGTTCAAGGGAATCGTGCAGTAGAGGGCATGAGGTACTAAGTCCTAGGGCATTCAAGGGAATAGTGCAGTAGAGGGCATGGAGTGCAGGTCCTAGGGCATTCAAGGTAATAGTGCAGTAGAGGGCATGGGGTGCAGGTCCTAGGGCATTCAAAGGAATAGTGCAGTAGAGGGCATGGGGTGCAGGTCCTAAGGCGTTCAAGGGAATATTGCAGTAGAGGGCATGGGGTGCAGGTCCTAGGGTGTTCCTGGGAATAGTGCAGTAAAGGGCATGGGGTGCAGGTCCTAGGGCGTTCAAGGGAATAGTGCAGTAGAGGTTGTGGGGTGCAGGACCTAGGGAGTTCAAGGGAATAGTGCAGTAGAGGGCATGGGGTGCAGGTCCTAGGGCATTCAAGGGAATAGTGCAGTAGAGGTCTTGGGTGCAGGTCCTAGGACGTTCAAGGGAATAGTGCAGTAGAGGGCATGGGGTGCAAGTCCTAGGGCATTCAAGGGAATAGTGCAGCAGAGGTCTTGAGATGCAGGTCATAGGGAGTTGAAGAGAATAGTGCAGTAGAGGTCTTGGCGTGCAGGTCCTAGGGCGTTCAAGGGAATAGTGCAGTGGAGGTCAAGGGGTGCAGGTCCTAGGGCGTACAAGGGAATAGTGCAGTAGAGGTCTTGGGTGCCGGTCCTAGGATATTCAACGGAATAGTGAAGTAGAGGTCTTGGGGTGCAGGTCCTAGGGCATTCAAGGGAGCAGTGCAGTAAAGGGCATGGGTGCAGGTCCTAGGGCATTCAAGGGAATAGTGCAGTAGAGGGCATGGGGTGCAGGTCCTAGGGCGTTCAAGGAAATAGTGCAGTGGAGGTCATGGGGTGCAGGTCCTAGCGCGTTCAATGGAATAGTGCAGCAGAGGTCATGGGGTGCAGGTCCTAGGGCGTTCAAGCGAATAGTGCAGTGGAGATAATGGGGTGAAGGTCCTCAGGCGTTCAAGGGAATACTGCAGTAGAGGTCTTGGGTGCCGGTCCTAGGGTATTCAATGGAATAGTGCTGTAGAGGTCTTAGGGTGCAGGTCCTGGGGCATTCAAGGGAATAGTGCAGTAGAGGTCTTGGGTGCCGGTCCTAGGGTATTCAAGGGAATAGTGCAGTAGAGGTCTTGGGGTGCAGGTCCTAAGGTGTTCAAGGGAATAGTGCAGTTGAGGGCATGGGGTGCAGGTCCTAGAGCATTCAAGGGAACAGTGCAGTAGAGGGCATGGAGTGCAGGCCCTAGGGCTTTCAGGGAATAGTGCAGTAGAGGGCATGGGGTGCAGGTCCTAGGGTGTTCAAGGAAATAGTGCAGCAGAGGGCAAGGGGTGCAGATCCTAGGGTGTTCAAGGGAATAGTGCAGTAGAGGGCATGGGGTGCAGGTCCTAGGGCGTTCAAGGGAATATTGCAGTAGAGGGCATGGGGTGCAGGTCTTGGGGCGTTCAAGGGAATAGTGCTGTAGAGGGTGTGGGGTGCACGTCGTGGGGCATTCAAGGGAATAGTGCAGTAGAGGGCATGGGGTGCAGGTCCTAGGGCGTTCAAGGGAATACTACAGTAGAGGTCTTGGGTGCCGGTCCTAGGGTATTCAACGGAATAGTGCTGTAGAGGTCTTGGGGTGCAGGTCCTGGGGCATTCAAGGGAATAGTGCAGTAGAGGTCTTGGGTGCCGGTCCTAGGGTATTCAAGGGAATAGTGCAGTAGAGGTCTTGGGGTGCAGGTCCTAAGGTGTTCAAGGGAATAGTGCAGTTGAGGGCATGGGGTGCAGGTCCTAGGGCATTCAAGGGAACAGTGCAGTAGAGGGCATGGAGTGCAGGCCCTAGGGCGTTCAGGGAATAGTGCAGTAGAGGGCATGGGGTGCAGGTCCTAGGGCGTTCAAGGGAATAGTGCAGCAGAGGGCAAGGGGTGCAGATCCTAGGGTGTTCAAGGGAATAGTGCAGTAGAGGGCATGGGGTGCAGCTCCTAGGGCGTTCAAGGGAATATTGCAGTAGAGGGCATGGGGTGCAGGTCCTGAGGCGTTCAAGGGAATAGTGCAGTAGAGGTCATGGGGTGCAGGTCCTAGGGCGTTCAAGGGAATAGTGCGGTAGAGGACTTGAGATGCAGGTCATAGGGAGTTCAAGGGAATAGTGCAGTAGAGGTCTTGAGATGCAGGTCATAGGGAGTTCAAGTGAATAGTGCAGTAGAGGGCATGGGGGGCATGTCCTAGGGTGTTCAAGGGAATAGTGCAGTAGAGGTCATGGGGTACAGGTCCTCGGGCGTTCAAGGGACTACTGCAGTAGAGGTCTTGGGTGCCGGTCCTAGGGTATTCAACGGAATAGTGCTGTAGACGTCTTGGGGTGCAGGTCCTGGGGCATTCAAGGGAATAGTGCAGTAGAGGTCTTGGGTGCTGGTCCTAGGGTATTCAAGGGAATAGTGCAGTAGAGTGCATGGGGTGCATGTCCTGGGGCGTTCAAGGGAATAGAGCAGTAGAGGGCATGTGGTGCAGGTCCTGGGACGTCCAAGGCAATATTGCAGTATAGGGCATGGGGTGCAGGTCCTGGGGCGTTCAAGGGAATAGTGCAGTAGAGGGCATGGGGTGCACATCATAGGGCGTTCAAAGGAATAGTGTAGTAGAGGGCATATGGTGCAGGTCCTAGGGCGTTCAAAGGAATAGTGCAGTAGAGGTCATGGGTTGCAGGTCCTAGGGCGTTCAATGGGATAGTGCAGTAGAGGGCATGGGGTGCCGGTCCTAGGGCGTTCAAGGGAATATTGCAGTAGAGGGCATGGGGTGCAGGTCCTGAGGTGTTCAAGGGAATAGTGCAGTAGAGGTCATGGGATGCAGGTCCTAGGGCATTCAAGGGAATAGTGCAGTAGAGGTCTTGAGATGCAGGTCATAGGGAGTTCAAGGGAATAGTGCAGTAGAGGTCTTGAGATGCAGGTCATAGGGAGTTCAAGGGAATAGTGCAGTAGAGATCTTGGGGTTCAGGTCCTAGGGAGTTCAAGGGAATAATGCAGTAGAGGGCATGGGGTGCAGGTCCTAGGGTGTTCAAGGGAATAGTGCAGTAGAGGTCTTGGGGTGCAGGTCCTAGGGCGTTCAAGGGAATAGTGAAGTAGAGGTCTTGGGGTTCAAGTCCTAGGGAGTTCAAGGGAATAATGCAGTAGAGGGCATGGGGTGCAGGTCATGGGGCATTCAAGGGAATAGTGAAGTAGAGGTCTTGAGATGCAGGTCATAGGGAGTTCAAGGGAATAGTGCAGTAGAGGTCTTGAGATGCAGGTCATAGAGAGTTCAAGGGAATAGTGCAGTAGAGGTCTTGGGGTTCAGGTCCTAGGGAGTTCAAGGGAATAATGCAGTAGAGGGCATGGGGTGCAGGTCCTAGGGCGTTCAAGGGAATAGTGCAGTAAAGGGCATGGGGTGCACGTCCTAGGGCGTTCAAGGGAATAGTGCAGTAGAGGTCTTGGGGTGCAGGTCCTAGGGCGTTCAAGGGAATAGTGAAGTAGAGGTCTTGGGGTTCAAGTCCTAGGGAGTTCAAGGGAATAATGCAGTAGAGGGCATGGGGTGCAGGTCATGGGGCATTCAAGGGAATAGTGCAGTAGAGGGCATGGGGTGCAGGTCCTAGGGCGTTCAAAGGAATAGTGCAGTAGAGGTCATGGGGTGCAGGTCCTAGGGCGTTCAATGGGATAGTGCAGTAGAGGCCATGGGGTGCCGGTCCTAGGGCGTTCAAGGGAATAGTGCAGTAGAGGTCATGGGGTGTAGGTCCTAGGGTGTTCAAGGGAATAGTGCAGTAGAGGGCATGGGGTGCAGGTCCTGGGGCGTTCAATGGAATAGTGCAGTAGAGGGCATGGGGTGCAGGTCCTGCGGCGTTCAAGGGAATAGTGCAGTAGAGAGCATGGGGTGGGGGTCCTAGGGCATTCAAGTGAATAGTGCAGTAGAGGTCATGGGGCGCAGGTCCTAGGGTGTTCAAGGGAATAGTGCAGTAGAGGTCATGGGGTACAGGTCCTCGGGCGTTCAAGGGACTACTGCAGTAGAGGTCTTGGGTGCCGGTCCTAGGGTATTCAACGGAATAGTGCTGTAGAGGTCTTGGGGTGCAGGTCCTGGGGCATTCAAGGGAATAGTGCAGTAGAGGTCTTGGGTGCCGGTCCTAGGGTATTCAACGGAATAGTGCTGTAGAGGGCATGGGGTGCAGGTCATGGGGCATTCAAGGGAATAGTGCAGTAGAGGGCATGGGGTGCAGGTCCTAGGGCGTTCAAAGGAATAGTGCAGTAGTAGTCATGGGGTGCAGGTCCTAGGGCGTTCAATGGGATAGTGCAGTAGAGGCCATGGGGTGCCGGTCCTAGGGCGTTCAAGGGAATAGTGTGTAGAGGTCGTGGGGTGCAGGTCCTAGGGCGTTCAAGGGAATAGTGCAGTAGAGGTCTTGGGGTTCAGGTCCTAGGGAGTTCAAGGGAATAATGCAGTAGAGGCATGGGGTGCAGGTCCTAGGGCGTTCAAGGGAATAGTGCAGTAGAGGTCATGAGGTGCAGGTCCTAGGGCTTTCAAGGGAATAGTGCAGTAGAGGGCATGGGGTGCAGGTCCTGAGGCGTTCAAGGGAATAGTACAGTAGAGGTCTTGGGGTGCAGGTCATGGGGCGTTCAAGGGAATAGTACAGTAGAGGGCATGGGGTGCAGAAACTGTGGCGTTCAAGGGAATAGTGCAGTAGAGGGCATGGGGTGCATGTCCTGGGGCGTTCAAGGGAATAGAGCAGTAGAGGGCATGTGGTGCAGGTCCTGGGGCATTCAAGGGAATAGTGCAGTAGAGGGCATGGGGTGCACATCATAGGGCGTTCAAAGGAATAGTGCAGTAGAGGTCATGGGTTGCAGGTCCTAGGGCGTTCAATGGGATAGTGCAGTAGAGGGCATGGGGTGCCGGTCCTAGGGCGTTCAAGGGAATAGTGCAGTAGAGGTCATGGGGTGTAGCTCCTAGGGCGTTCAAGGGAATAGTGCAGTAGAGGGCATGGGGTGCAGGTCCTGGGGCGTTCAAGGGAATAGTGCAGTAGAGGGCATGGGGTGCAGGTCCTGGGGCGTTCAAGGGAATAGTGCAGTAGAGGGCATGGAGTTCAGGTCCTAGGGCATTCAAGGGAATAGTGCAGTAGAGGTCTTGAGATGCAGGTCATAGGGAGTTCAAGGGAATAGTGCAGTAGAGGTCTTGAGATGCAGGTCATAGAGAGTTCAAGGGAATAGTACAGTAGAGGTCTTGGGGTTCAGGTCCTAGGGAGTTCAAGGGAATAATGCAGTAGAGGGCATGGGGTGCAGGTCCTAGGGCGTTCAAGGGAATAGTGCAGTAAAGGGCATGGGGTGCACGTCCTAGGGCGTTCAAGGGAATAGTGCAGTAGAGGTCTTGGGGTGCAGGTCCTAGGGCGTTCAAGGGAATAGTGAAGTAGAGGTCTTGGGGTTCAAGTCCTAGGGAGTTCAAGGGAATAATGCAGTAGAGAGCATGGGGTGCAGGTCATGGGGCATTCAAGGGAATAGTGCAGTAGAGGGCATGGGGTGCAGGTCCTAGGGCGTTCAAAGGAATAGTGCAGTAGAGATCATGGGGTGCAGGTCCTAGGGCGTTCAATGGGATAGTGCAGTAGAGGCCATGGGGTGCCGGTCCTAGGGCGTTCAAGGGAATAGTGCAGTAGAGGTCATGGGGTGTAGGTCCTAGGGTGTTCAAGGGAATAGTGCAGTAGAGGGCATGGGGTGCAGGTCCTGGGGCGTTCAATGGAATAGTGCAGTAGAGGGCATGGGGTGCAGGTCCTGCGGCGTTCAAGGGAATAGTGCAGTAGAGGGCATGGGGAGCAGGTCCTAGGGTGTTCAAGGGAATAGTGCAGTAGAGGTCATGGGGTACAGGTCCTCGGGCGTTCAAGGGAATACTGCAGTAGAGGTCTTGGGTGCCGGTCCTAGGGTATTCAACAGAATAGTGCTGTAGAGGTCTTGGGGTGCAGGTCCTGGGGCATTCAAGGGAATAGTGCAGTAGAGGTCTTGGGTGCCGGTCCTAGGGTATTCAAGGGAATAGTGCAGTAGAGGTCTTGGGGTGCAGGTCCTAAGGTGTTCAAGGGAATAGTGCAGTTGAGGGCATGGGTTGCAGGTCCTAGGGCATTCAAGGGAACAGTGCAGTAGAGGGCATGGAGTGCAGGCCCTAGGGCGTTCAGGGAATAGTGCAGTAGAGGGCATGGGGTGCAGGTCCTAGGGCGTTCAAGGGAATAGTGCAGCAGAGGGCAAGGGGTGCAGATCCTAGGGTGTTCAAGGGAATAGTGCAGTAGAGGGCATGGGGTGCAGGTCCTAGGGCGTTCAAGGGAATATTGCAGTAGAGGGCATGGGGTGCAGGTCCTAGGGCGTTCAAGGGAATAGTGCAGTAGAGGGCATGGGGTGCAGGTCCTAGGGCGTTCAAAGGAATAGTGCAGTAGTAGTCATGGGGTGCAGATCCTAGGGCGTTCAATGGGATAGTGCAGTAGAGGCCATGGGGTGCCGGTCCTAGGGCGTTCAAGGGAATAGTGTGTAGAGGTCGTGGGGTGCAGGTCCTAGGGCGTTCAAGGGAATAGTGCAGTAGAGGTCTTGGGGTTCAGGTCCTAGGGAGTTCAAGGGAATAATGCAGTAGAGGCATGGGGTGCAGGTCCTAGGGCGTTCAAGGGAATAGTGCAGTAGAGGTCATGAGGTGCAGGTCCTAGGGCTTTCAAGGGAATAGTGCAGTAGAGGGCATGGGGTGCAGGTCCTGAGGCGTTCAAGGGAATAGTACAGTAGAGGTCTTGGGGTGCAGGTCATGGGGCGTTCAAGGGAATAGTACAGTAGAGGGCATGGGGTGCAGAACCTGTGGCGTTCAAGGGAATAGTGCAGTAGAGGGCATGGGGTGCATGTCCTGGGGCGTTCAAGGGAATAGAGCAGTAGAGGGCATGTGGTGCAGGTCCTGGGGCATTCAAGGGAATAGTGCAGTAGAGGGCATGGGGTGCACATCATAGGGCGTTCAAAGGAATAGTGCAGTAGAGGTCATGGGTTGCAGGTCCTAGGGCGTTCAATGGGATAGTGCAGTAGAGGGCATGGGGTGCCGGTCCTAGGGCGTTCAAGGGAATAGTGCAGTAGAGGTCATGGGGTGTAGCTCCTAGGGCGTTCAAGGGAATAGTGCAGTAGAGGGCATGGGGTGCAGGTCCTGGGGCGTTCAAGGGAATAGTGCAGTAGAGGGCATGGGGTGCAGGTCCTGGGGCGTTCAAGGGAATAGTGCAGTAGAGGGCATGGAGTTCAGGTCCTAGGGCATTCAAGGGAATAGTGCAGTAGAGGGCATGAGGTTCAGGTCTTGGGGCATTCAAGGGAATAGTGCAGTAGAGGGCATGGGGTGCAGGTCCTAGGGCATTCAAGGGAATAGTGCAGTAGAGGGCATGGGGTGCAGGTCCTAAGGCGTTCAAGGGAATATTGCAGTAGAGGGCATGGGGTGCAGGTCCTAGGGCGTTCAAGGGAATAGTGCAGTAGAGGGCATGGGGTGCAGGTCCTAGGGCGTTCAAGGAAATAGTGCAGTAGAGGTCATGGGGTGCAGGACCTAGGGAGTTCAAGGGAATAGTGCAGTAGAGGGCATAGGGTGCAGGTCCTAGGGCATTCAAGGGAATAGTGCAGTAGAGATCTTGGGTGCAGTTCCTATGGCGTTCAAGGGACTAGTGCAGTAGAGGGCATGGGGTGCAGGTCCTAGGGCATTCAAGGGAATAGTGCAGTAGAGGTCTTGAGATGCAGGTCATAGGGAGTTCAAGGGAATAGTGCAGTAGAGGGCATGGAGTACAGGTCCTAGGGTATTCAAGGGAATAGTGCAGTAGAGGGCATGAGGTGCAGGTCTTGGGGCATTCAAGGGAATAGTGCAGTAGAGGGCATGGGGTGCAGGTCCTAGGGAATTCAAGGGAATAGTGCAGTAGGGGGCATGGGGTGCAGGTCCTAGGGCGTTCAAGGGAATAGTGCAGTAGAGGGCATGGGGTGCAGGTCCTAGGGCGTTCATGGGAATAGTGCAGTAGAGGGCATGGGGTGCATGTCCTGGGGCGTTCAAGGGAATAGAGCAGTAGAGGGCATGGGGTGCAGGTCATGGGGCGTTCAAGGGAATAATGCAGTAGAGGGCATGGGGTGCAGGTCATGGGGCATTCAAGGGAATAGTACAGTAGAGGGCATGGGGTGCAGAACCTGGGGCTTTCAAGGGAATAGTGCAGTAGAGGGCATGGGGTGCAGGTCCTAGGGCGTTCAATCAAATAGTGCAGTAGAGGGCATGGGGTGCAGAACCTGGGGAGTTCAAGGGAATAGTGCAGTAGAGGGCATGGGGTGCATGACCTGGGGAGTTCAAGGGAATAGTGCAGTAGAGGGCATGGGGTGCAGGTACTGGGGCGTTCAAGGGAATATTGCAGTATAAGGCATGGGGTGCAGGTCCTGGGGCGTTCAAGGGAATAGTGCAGTAGAGGGCATGGGGTGCAGGTCATAGGGCATTCAAGGGAATAGTGCAGTAGAGGTCATGGGGTGCAGGTCCTAGGGCGTTCAAAGGAATAGTGCAGTAGAGGTCATGGGGTGGAGGTCCTAGGGCGTTCAATGGGATAGTGCAGTAGAGGCCATGGGGTGCCGGTCCTAGGGTGTTCAAGGGAATAGTGCAGTAGAGGTCATGGGGTGTAGGTCCTAGGGCGTTCAAGGGAATAGTGCAGTAGAGGGCATGGAGTGCAGGTCCTGGGGCGTTCAATGGAATAGTGCAGTAGAGGGCATGGGGTGCAGGTCCTGGGGCGTTCAAGGGAATAGTGCAGTAGAGAGCATGGGGTGGGGGTCCTAGGGAATTCAAGTGAATAGTGCAGTAGAGGGCATGGGGAGCAGGTCCTAGGGTGTTCAAGGGAATAGTGCAGTAGAGGTCATGGGGTACAGGTCCTAGGGCGTTCAATGGAATAGTGCAGTAGAGGGCATGCGGTGCAGTTCCTAGGGTGTTCAAGGGTATAGTGCAGTAGAAGTCATGGGGTGCAGGTCCTATGGCTTTCAAGGGAAAAGTGCAGTAGAGGGCATGGGGTGCAGGTCCTGGGGCGTTCAAGGGAATAGTGCAGTAGAGGGCATGGGGTGCAGGCCCTGGGGCGTTCTAGAGAATACCTTAGTAGAGGGAATGGGTTGCAGGCCTTGGGCGTTCAAGGGAATCGTGCAGTAGAGGGCATGAGGTACTAAGTCCTAGGGCATTCAAGGGAATAGTGCAGTAGAGGGCATGGAGTGCAGGTCCTAGGGCATTCAAGGTAATAGTGCAGTAGAGGGCATGGGGTGCAGGTCCTAGGGCATTCAAAGGAATAGTGCAGTAGAGGGCATGGGGTGCAGGTCCTAAGGCGTTCAAGGGAATATTGCAGTAGAGGGCATGGGGTGCAGGTCCTAGGGTGTTCCTGGGAATAGTGCAGTAAAGGGCATGGGGTGCAGGTCCTAGGGCGTTCAAGGGAATAGTGCAGTAGAGGTTGTGGGGTGCAGGACCTAGGGAGTTCAAGGGAATAGTGCAGTAGAGGGCATGGGGTGCAGGTCCTAGGGCATTCAAGGGAATAGTGCAGTAGAGGTCTTGGGTGCAGGTCCTAGGACGTTCAAGGGAATAGTGCAGTAGAGGGCATGGGGTGCAAGTCCTAGGGCATTCAAGGGAATAGTGCAGCAGAGGTCTTGAGATGCAGGTCATAGGGAGTTGAAGAGAATAGTGCAGTAGAGGTCTTGGCGTGCAGGTCCTAGGGCGTTCAAGGGAATAGTGCAGTGGAGGTCAAGGGGTGCAGGTCCTAGGGCGTACAAGGGAATAGTGCAGTAGAGGTCTTGGGTGCCGGTCCTAGGATATTCAACGGAATAGTGAAGTAGAGGTCTTGGGGTGCAGGTCCTAGGGCATTCAAGGGAGCAGTGCAGTAAAGGGCATGGGTGCAGGTCCTAGGGCATTCAAGGGAATAGTGCAGTAGAGGGCATGGGGTGCAGGTCCTAGGGCGTTCAAGGAAATAGTGCAGTGGAGGTCATGGGGTGCAGGTCCTAGCGCGTTCAATGGAATAGTGCAGCAGAGGTCATGGGGTGCAGGTCCTAGGGCGTTCAAGCGAATAGTGCAGTGGAGATAATGGGGTGAAGGTCCTCAGGCGTTCAAGGGAATACTGCAGTAGAGGTCTTGGGTGCCGGTCCTAGGGTATTCAATGGAATAGTGCTGTAGAGGTCTTAGGGTGCAGGTCCTGGGGCATTCAAGGGAATAGTGCAGTAGAGGTCTTGGGTGCCGGTCCTAGGGTATTCAAGGGAATAGTGCAGTAGAGGTCTTGGGGTGCAGGTCCTAAGGTGTTCAAGGGAATAGTGCAGTTGAGGGCATGGGGTGCAGGTCCTAGAGCATTCAAGGGAACAGTGCAGTAGAGGGCATGGAGTGCAGGCCCTAGGGCTTTCAGGGAATAGTGCAGTAGAGGGCATGGGGTGCAGGTCCTAGGGTGTTCAAGGAAATAGTGCAGCAGAGGGCAAGGGGTGCAGATCCTAGGGTGTTCAAGGGAATAGTGCAGTAGAGGGCATGGGGTGCAGGTCCTAGGGCGTTCAAGGGAATATTGCAGTAGAGGGCATGGGGTGCAGGTCTTGGGGCGTTCAAGGGAATAGTGCTGTAGAGGGTGTGGGGTGCACGTCGTGGGGCATTCAAGGGAATAGTGCAGTAGAGGGCATGGGGTGCAGGTCCTAGGGCGTTCAAGGGAATACTACAGTAGAGGTCTTGGGTGCCGGTCCTAGGGTATTCAACGGAATAGTGCTGTAGAGGTCTTGGGGTGCAGGTCCTGGGGCATTCAAGGGAATAGTGCAGTAGAGGTCTTGGGTGCCGGTCCTAGGGTATTCAAGGGAATAGTGCAGTAGAGGTCTTGGGGTGCAGGTCCTAAGGTGTTCAAGGGAATAGTGCAGTTGAGGGCATGGGGTGCAGGTCCTAGGGCATTCAAGGGAACAGTGCAGTAGAGGGCATGGAGTGCAGGCCCTAGGGCGTTCAGGGAATAGTGCAGTAGAGGGCATGGGGTGCAGGTCCTAGGGCGTTCAAGGGAATAGTGCAGCAGAGGGCAAGGGGTGCAGATCCTAGGGTGTTCAAGGGAATAGTGCAGTAGAGGGCATGGGGTGCAGCTCCTAGGGCGTTCAAGGGAATATTGCAGTAGAGGGCATGGGGTGCAGGTCCTGAGGCGTTCAAGGGAATAGTGCAGTAGAGGTCATGGGGTGCAGGTCCTAGGGCGTTCAAGGGAATAGTGCGGTAGAGGACTTGAGATGCAGGTCATAGGGAGTTCAAGGGAATAGTGCAGTAGAGGTCTTGAGATGCAGGTCATAGGGAGTTCAAGTGAATAGTGCAGTAGAGGGCATGGGGGGCATGTCCTAGGGTGTTCAAGGGAATAGTGCAGTAGAGGTCATGGGGTACAGGTCCTCGGGCGTTCAAGGGACTACTGCAGTAGAGGTCTTGGGTGCCGGTCCTAGGGTATTCAACGGAATAGTGCTGTAGACGTCTTGGGGTGCAGGTCCTGGGGCATTCAAGGGAATAGTGCAGTAGAGGTCTTGGGTGCTGGTCCTAGGGTATTCAAGGGAATAGTGCAGTAGAGTGCATGGGGTGCATGTCCTGGGGCGTTCAAGGGAATAGAGCAGTAGAGGGCATGTGGTGCAGGTCCTGGGACGTCCAAGGCAATATTGCAGTATAGGGCATGGGGTGCAGGTCCTGGGGCGTTCAAGGGAATAGTGCAGTAGAGGGCATGGGGTGCACATCATAGGGCGTTCAAAGGAATAGTGTAGTAGAGGGCATATGGTGCAGGTCCTAGGGCGTTCAAAGGAATAGTGCAGTAGAGGTCATGGGTTGCAGGTCCTAGGGCGTTCAATGGGATAGTGCAGTAGAGGGCATGGGGTGCCGGTCCTAGGGCGTTCAAGGGAATATTGCAGTAGAGGGCATGGGGTGCAGGTCCTGAGGTGTTCAAGGGAATAGTGCAGTAGAGGTCATGGGATGCAGGTCCTAGGGCATTCAAGGGAATAGTGCAGTAGAGGTCTTGAGATGCAGGTCATAGGGAGTTCAAGGGAATAGTGCAGTAGAGGTCTTGAGATGCAGGTCATAGGGAGTTCAAGGGAATAGTGCAGTAGAGATCTTGGGGTTCAGGTCCTAGGGAGTTCAAGGGAATAATGCAGTAGAGGGCATGGGGTGCAGGTCCTAGGGTGTTCAAGGGAATAGTGCAGTAGAGGTCTTGGGGTGCAGGTCCTAGGGCGTTCAAGGGAATAGTGAAGTAGAGGTCTTGGGGTTCAAGTCCTAGGGAGTTCAAGGGAATAATGCAGTAGAGGGCATGGGGTGCAGGTCATGGGGCATTCAAGGGAATAGTGAAGTAGAGGTCTTGAGATGCAGGTCATAGGGAGTTCAAGGGAATAGTGCAGTAGAGGTCTTGAGATGCAGGTCATAGAGAGTTCAAGGGAATAGTGCAGTAGAGGTCTTGGGGTTCAGGTCCTAGGGAGTTCAAGGGAATAATGCAGTAGAGGGCATGGGGTGCAGGTCCTAGGGCGTTCAAGGGAATAGTGCAGTAAAGGGCATGGGGTGCACGTCCTAGGGCGTTCAAGGGAATAGTGCAGTAGAGGTCTTGGGGTGCAGGTCCTAGGGCGTTCAAGGGAATAGTGAAGTAGAGGTCTTGGGGTTCAAGTCCTAGGGAGTTCAAGGGAATAATGCAGTAGAGGGCATGGGGTGCAGGTCATGGGGCATTCAAGGGAATAGTGCAGTAGAGGGCATGGGGTGCAGGTCCTAGGGCGTTCAAAGGAATAGTGCAGTAGAGGTCATGGGGTGCAGGTCCTAGGGCGTTCAATGGGATAGTGCAGTAGAGGCCATGGGGTGCCGGTCCTAGGGCGTTCAAGGGAATAGTGCAGTAGAGGTCATGGGGTGTAGGTCCTAGGGTGTTCAAGGGAATAGTGCAGTAGAGGGCATGGGGTGCAGGTCCTGGGGCGTTCAATGGAATAGTGCAGTAGAGGGCATGGGGTGCAGGTCCTGCGGCGTTCAAGGGAATAGTGCAGTAGAGAGCATGGGGTGGGGGTCCTAGGGCATTCAAGTGAATAGTGCAGTAGAGGTCATGGGGCGCAGGTCCTAGGGTGTTCAAGGGAATAGTGCAGTAGAGGTCATGGGGTACAGGTCCTCGGGCGTTCAAGGGACTACTGCAGTAGAGGTCTTGGGTGCCGGTCCTAGGGTATTCAACGGAATAGTGCTGTAGAGGTCTTGGGGTGCAGGTCCTGGGGCATTCAAGGGAATAGTGCAGTAGAGGTCTTGGGTGCCGGTCCTAGGGTATTCAACGGAATAGTGCTGTAGAGGGCATGGGGTGCAGGTCATGGGGCATTCAAGGGAATAGTGCAGTAGAGGGCATGGGGTGCAGGTCCTAGGGCGTTCAAAGGAATAGTGCAGTAGTAGTCATGGGGTGCAGGTCCTAGGGCGTTCAATGGGATAGTGCAGTAGAGGCCATGGGGTGCCGGTCCTAGGGCGTTCAAGGGAATAGTGTGTAGAGGTCGTGGGGTGCAGGTCCTAGGGCGTTCAAGGGAATAGTGCAGTAGAGGTCTTGGGGTTCAGGTCCTAGGGAGTTCAAGGGAATAATGCAGTAGAGGCATGGGGTGCAGGTCCTAGGGCGTTCAAGGGAATAGTGCAGTAGAGGTCATGAGGTGCAGGTCCTAGGGCTTTCAAGGGAATAGTGCAGTAGAGGGCATGGGGTGCAGGTCCTGAGGCGTTCAAGGGAATAGTACAGTAGAGGTCTTGGGGTGCAGGTCATGGGGCGTTCAAGGGAATAGTACAGTAGAGGGCATGGGGTGCAGAAACTGTGGCGTTCAAGGGAATAGTGCAGTAGAGGGCATGGGGTGCATGTCCTGGGGCGTTCAAGGGAATAGAGCAGTAGAGGGCATGTGGTGCAGGTCCTGGGGCATTCAAGGGAATAGTGCAGTAGAGGGCATGGGGTGCACATCATAGGGCGTTCAAAGGAATAGTGCAGTAGAGGTCATGGGTTGCAGGTCCTAGGGCGTTCAATGGGATAGTGCAGTAGAGGGCATGGGGTGCCGGTCCTAGGGCGTTCAAGGGAATAGTGCAGTAGAGGTCATGGGGTGTAGCTCCTAGGGCGTTCAAGGGAATAGTGCAGTAGAGGGCATGGGGTGCAGGTCCTGGGGCGTTCAAGGGAATAGTGCAGTAGAGGGCATGGGGTGCAGGTCCTGGGGCGTTCAAGGGAATAGTGCAGTAGAGGGCATGGAGTTCAGGTCCTAGGGCATTCAAGGGAATAGTGCAGTAGAGGGCATGAGGTTCAGGTCTTGGGGCATTCAAGGGAATAGTGCAGTAGAGGGCATGGGGTGCAGGTCCTAGGGCATTCAAGGGAATAGTGCAGTAGAGGGCATGGGGTGCAGGTCCTAAGGCGTTCAAGGGAATATTGCAGTAGAGGGCATGGGGTGCAGGTCCTAGGGCGTTCAAGGGAATAGTGCAGTAGAGGGCATGGGGTGCAGGTCCTAGGGCGTTCAAGGAAATAGTGCAGTAGAGGTCATGGGGTGCAGGACCTAGGGAGTTCAAGGGAATAGTGCAGTAGAGGGCATAGGGTGCAGGTCCTAGGGCATTCAAGGGAATAGTGCAGTAGAGATCTTGGGTGCAGTTCCTATGGCGTTCAAGGGACTAGTGCAGTAGAGGGCATGGGGTGCAGGTCCTAGGGCATTCAAGGGAATAGTGCAGTAGAGGCCTTGAGATGCAGGTCATAGGGAGTTCAAGGGAATAGTGCAGTAGAGGGCATGGAGTACAGGTCCTAGGGTATTCAAGGGAATAGTGCAGTAGAGGGCATGAGGTGCAGGTCTTGGGGCATTCAAGGGAATAGTGCAGTAGAGGGCATGGGGTGCAGGTCCTAGGGAATTCAAGGGAATAGTGCAGTAGGGGGCATGGGGTGCAGGTCCTAGGGCGTTCAAGGGAATAGTGCAGTAGAGGGCATGGGGTGCAGGTCCTAGGGCGTTCATGGGAATAGTGCAGTAGAGGGCATGGGGTGCATGTCCTGGGGCGTTCAAGGGAATAGAGCAGTAGAGGGCATGGGGTGCAGGTCATGGGGCGTTCAAGGGAATAATGCAGTAGAGGGCATGGGGTGCAGGTCATGGGGCATTCAAGGGAATAGTACAGTAGAGGGCATGGGGTGCAGAACCTGGGGCTTTCAAGGGAATAGTGCAGTAGAGGGCATGGGGTGCAGGTCCTAGGGCGTTCAATCAAATAGTGCAGTAGAGGGCATGGGGTGCAGAACCTGGGGAGTTCAAGGGAATAGTGCAGTAGAGGGCATGGGGTGCATGACCTGGGGAGTTCAAGGGAATAGTGCAGTAGAGGGCATGGGGTGCAGGTACTGGGGCGTTCAAGGGAATATTGCAGTATAAGGCATGGGGTGCAGGTCCTGGGGCGTTCAAGGGAATAGTGCAGTAGAGGGCATGGGGTGCAGGTCATAGGGCATTCAAGGGAATAGTGCAGTAGAGGTCATGGGGTGCAGGTCCTAGGGCGTTCAAAGGAATAGTGCAGTAGAGGTCATGGGGTGGAGGTCCTAGGGCGTTCAATGGGATAGTGCAGTAGAGGCCATGGGGTGCCGGTCCTAGGGTGTTCAAGGGAATAGTGCAGTAGAGGTCATGGGGTGTAGGTCCTAGGGCGTTCAAGGGAATAGTGCAGTAGAGGGCATGGGGTGCAGGTCCTGGGGCGTTCAATGGAATAGTGCAGTAGAGGGCATGGGGTGCAGGTCCTGGGGCGTTCAAGGGAATAGTGCAGTAGAGAGCATGGGGTGGGGGTCCTAGGGAATTCAAGTGAATAGTGCAGTAGAGGGCATGGGGAGCAGGTCCTAGGGTGTTCAAGGGAATAGTGCAGTAGAGGTCATGGGGTACAGGTCCTAGGGCGTTCAATGGAATAGTGCAGTAGAGGGCATGCGGTGCAGTTCCTAGGGTGTTCAAGGGTATAGTGCAGTAGAAGTCATGGGGTGCAGGTCCTATGGCTTTCAAGGGAAAAGTGCAGTAGAGGGCATGGGGTGCAGGTCCTGGGGCGTTCAAGGGAATAGTGCAGTAGAGGGCATGGGGTGCAGGCCCTGGGGCGTTCTAGAGAATAGCTTAGTAGAGGGAATGGGTTGCAGGCCTTGGGCGTTCAAGGGAATCGTGCAGTAGAGGGCATGAGGTACTAAGTCCTAGGGCATTCAAGGGAATAGTGCAGTAGAGGGCATGGAGTGCAGGTCCTAGGGCATTCAAGGTAATAGTGCAGTAGAGGGCATGGGGTGCAGGTCCTAGGGCATTCAAAGGAATAGTGCAGTAGAGGGCATGGGGTGCAGGTCCTAAGGCGTTCAAGGGAATATTGCAGTAGAGGGCATGGGGTGCAGGTCCTAGGGCGTTCAAGGGAATAGTGCAGTAGAGGTTGTGGGGTGCAGGACCTAGGGAGTTCAAGGGAATAGTGCAGTAGAGGGCATGGGGTGCAGGTCCTAGGGCATTCAAGGGAATAGTGCAGTAGAGGTCTTGGGTGCAGGTCCTAGGACGTTCAAGGGAATAGTGCAGTAGAGGGCATGGGGTGCAAGTCCTAGGGCATTCAAGGGAATAGTGCAGCAGAGGTCTTGAGATGCAGGTCATAGGGAGTTGAAGAGAATAGTGCAGTAGAGGTCTTGGCGTGCAGGTCCTAGGGCGTTCAAGGGAATAGTGCAGTGGAGGTCAAGGGGTGCAGGTCCTAGGGCGTACAAGGGAATAGTGCAGTAGAGGTCTTGGGTGCCGGTCCTAGGATATTCAACGGAATAGTGAAGTAGAGGTCTTGGGGTGCAGGTCCTAGGGCATTCAAGGGAGCAGTGCAGTAAAGGGCATGGGTGCAGGTCCTAGGGCATTCAAGGGAATAGTGCAGTAGAGGGCATGGGGTGCAGGTCCTAGGGCGTTCAAGGAAATAGTGCAGTGGAGGTCATGGGGTGCAGGTCCTAGCGCGTTCAATGGAATAGTGCAGCAGAGGTCATGGGGTGCAGGTCCTAGGGCGTTCAAGCGAATAGTGCAGTGGAGGTAATGGGGTGAAGGTCCTCAGGCGTTCAAGGGAATACTGCAGTAGAGGTCTTGGGTGCCGGTCCTAGGGTATTCAACGGAATAGTGCTGTAGAGGTCTTAGGGTGCAGGTCCTGGGGCATTCAAGGGAATAGTGCAGTAGAGGTCTTGGGTGCCGGTCCTAGGGTATTCAAGGGAATAGTGCAGTAGAGGTCTTGGGGTGCAGGTCCTAAGGTGTTCAAGGGAATAGTGCAGTTGAGGGCATGGGGTGCAGGTCCTAGAGCATTCAAGGGAACAGTGCAGTAGAGGGCATGGAGTGCAGGCCCTAGGGCTTTCAGGGAATAGTGCAGTAGAGGGCATGGGGTGCAGGTCCTAGGGTGTTCAAGGAAATAGTGCAGCAGAGGGCAAGGGGTGCAGATCCTAGGGTGTTCAAGGGAATAGTGCAGTAGAGGGCATGGGGTGCAGGTCCTAGGGCGTTCAAGGGAATATTGCAGTAGAGGGCATGGGGTGCAGGTCTTGGGGCGTTCAAGGGAATAGTGCTGTAGAGGGTGTGGGGTGCACGTCGTGGGGCATTCAAGGGAATAGTGCAGTAGAGGGCATGGGGTGCAGGTCCTAGGGCGTTCAAGGGAATACTACAGTAGAGGTCTTGGGTGCCGGTCCTAGGGTATTCAACGGAATAGTGCTGTAGAGGTCTTGGGGTGCAGGTCCTGGGGCATTCAAGGGAATAGTGCAGTAGAGGTCTAGGGTGCCGGTCCTAGGGTATTCAAGGGAATAGTGCAGTAGAGGTCTTGGGGTGCAGGTCCTAAGGTGTTCAAGGGAATAGTGCAGTTGAGGGCATGGGGTGCAGGTCCTAGGGCATTCAAGGGAACAGTGCAGTAGAGGGCATGGAGTGCAGGCCCTAGGGCGTTCAGGGAATAGTGCAGTAGAGGGCATGGGATGCAGGTCCTAGGGCGTTCAAGGGAATAGTGCAGCAGAGGGCAAGGGGTGCAGATCCTAGGGTGTTCAAGGGAATAGTGCAGTAGAGGGCATGGGGTGCAGGTCCTAGGGCGTTCAAGGGAATATTGCAGTAGAGGGCATGGGGTGCAGGTCCTGAGGTGTTCAAGGGAATAGTGCAGTAGAGGTCATGGGATGCAGGTCCTAGGGCGTTCAAGGGAATAGTGCAGTAGAGGTCTTGAGATGCAGGTCATAGGGAGTTCAAGGGAATAGTGCAGTAGAGGTCTTGAGATGCAGGTCATAGGGAGTTCAAGGGAATAGTGCAGTAGAGATCTTGGGGTTCAGGTCCTAGGGAGTTCAAGGGAATAATGCAGTAGAGGGCATGGGGTGCAGGTCCTAGGGCGTTCAAGGGAATAGTGCAGTAGAGGTCTTGGGGTGCAGGTCCTAGGGCGTTCAAGGGAATAGTGAAGTAGAGGTCTTGGGGTTCAAGTCCTAGGGAGTTCAAGGGAATAATGCAGTAGAGGGCATGGGGTGCAGGTCATGGGGCATTCAAGGGAATAGTGCAGTAGAGGTCTTGAGATGCAGGTCATAGGGAGTTCAAGGGAATAGTGCAGTAGAGGTCTTGAGATGCAGGTCATAGAGAGTTCAAGGGAATAGTACAGTAGAGGTCTTGGGGTTCAGGTCCTAGGGAGTTCAAGGGAATAATGCAGTAGAGGGCATGGGGTGCAGGTCCTAGGGCGTTCAAGGGAATAGTGCAGTAAAGGGCATGGGGTGCACGTCCTAGGGCGTTCAAGGGAATAGTGCAGTAGAGGTCTTGGGGTGCAGGTCCTAGGGCGTTCAAGGGAATAGTGAAGTAGAGGTCTTGGGGTTCAAGTCCTAGGGAGTTCAAGGGAATAATGCAGTAGAGAGCATGGGGTGCAGGTCATGGGGCATTCAAGGGAATAGTGCAGTAGAGGGCATGGGGTGCAGGTCCTAGGGCGTTCAAAGGAATAGTGCAGTAGAGATCATGGGGTGCAGGTCCTAGGGCGTTCAATGGGATAGTGCAGTAGAGGCCATGGGGTGCCGGTCCTAGGGCGTTCAAGGGAATAGTGCAGTAGAGGTCATGGGGTGTAGGTCCTAGGGTGTTCAAGGGAATAGTGCAGTAGAGGGCATGGGGTGCAGGTCCTGGGGCGTTCAATGGAATAGTGCAGTAGAGGGCATGGGGTGCAGGTCCTGCGGCGTTCAAGGGAATAGTGCAGTAGAGGGCATGGGGAGCAGGTCCTAGGGTGTTCAAGGGAATAGTGCAGTAGAGGTCATGGGGTACAGGTCCTCGGGCGTTCAAGGGAATACTGCAGTAGAGGTCTTGGGTGCCGGTCCTAGGGTATTCAACAGAATAGTGCTGTAGAGGTCTTGGGGTGCAGGTCCTGGGGCATTCAAGGGAATAGTGCAGTAGAGGTCTTGGGTGCCGGTCCTAGGGTATTCAAGGGAATAGTGCAGTAGAGGTCTTGGGGTGCAGGTCCTAAGGTGTTCAAGGGAATAGTGCAGTTGAGGGCATGGGTTGCAGGTCCTAGGGCATTCAAGGGAACAGTGCAGTAGAGGGCATGGAGTGCAGGCCCTAGGGCGTTCAGGGAATAGTGCAGTAGAGGGCATGGGGTGCAGGTCCTAGGGCGTTCAAGGGAATAGTGCAGCAGAGGGCAAGGGGTGCAGATCCTAGGGTGTTCAAGGGAATAGTGCAGTAGAGGGCATGGGGTGCAGGTCCTAGGGCGTTCAAGGGAATATTGCAGTAGAGGGCATGGGGTGCAGGTCCTAGGGCGTTCAAGGGAATAGTGCAGTAGAGGGCATGGGGTGCAGGTCCTAGGGCGTTCAAAGGAATAGTGCAGTAGTAGTCATGGGGTGCAGATCCTAGGGCGTTCAATGGGATAGTGCAGTAGAGGCCATGGGGTGCCGGTCCTAGGGCGTTCAAGGGAATAGTGTGTAGAGGTCGTGGGGTGCAGGTCCTAGGGCGTTCAAGGGAATAGTGCAGTAGAGGTCTTGGGGTTCAGGTCCTAGGGAGTTCAAGGGAATAATGCAGTAGAGGCATGGGGTGCAGGTCCTAGGGCGTTCAAGGGAATAGTGCAGTAGAGGTCATGAGGTGCAGGTCCTAGGGCTTTCAAGGGAATAGTGCAGTAGAGGGCATGGGGTGCAGGTCCTGAGGCGTTCAAGGGAATAGTACAGTAGAGGTCTTGGGGTGCAGGTCATGGGGCGTTCAAGGGAATAGTACAGTAGAGGGCATGGGGTGCAGAACCTGTGGCGTTCAAGGGAATAGTGCAGTAGAGGGCATGGGGTGCATGTCCTGGGGCGTTCAAGGGAATAGAGCAGTAGAGGGCATGTGGTGCAGGTCCTGGGGCATTCAAGGGAATAGTGCAGTAGAGGGCATGGGGTGCACATCATAGGGCGTTCAAAGGAATAGTGCAGTAGAGGTCATGGGTTGCAGGTCCTAGGGCGTTCAATGGGATAGTGCAGTAGAGGGCATGGGGTGCCGGTCCTAGGGCGTTCAAGGGAATAGTGCAGTAGAGGTCATGGGGTGTAGCTCCTAGGGCGTTCAAGGGAATAGTGCAGTAGAGGGCATGGGGTGCAGGTCCTGGGGCGTTCAAGGGAATAGTGCAGTAGAGGGCATGGGGTGCAGGTCCTGGGGCGTTCAAGGGAATAGTGCAGTAGAGGGCATGGAGTTCAGGTCCTAGGGCATTCAAGGGAATAGTGCAGTAGAGGGCATGAGGTTCAGGTCTTGGGGCATTCAAGGGAATAGTGCAGTAGAGGGCATGGGGTGCAGGTCCTAGGGCATTCAAGGGAATAGTGCAGTAGAGGGCATGGGGTGCAGGTCCTAAGGCGTTCAAGGGAATATTGCAGTAGAGGGCATGGGGTGCAGGTCCTAGGGCGTTCAAGGGAATAGTGCAGTAGAGGGCATGGGGTGCAGGTCCTAGGGCGTTCAAGGAAATAGTGCAGTAGAGGTCATGGGGTGCAGGACCTAGGGAGTTCAAGGGAATAGTGCAGTAGAGGGCATAGGGTGCAGGTCCTAGGGCATTCAAGGGAATAGTGCAGTAGAGATCTTGGGTGCAGTTCCTATGGCGTTCAAGGGACTAGTGCAGTAGAGGGCATGGGGTGCAGGTCCTAGGGCATTCAAGGGAATAGTGCAGTAGAGGTCTTGAGATGCAGGTCATAGGGAGTTCAAGGGAATAGTGCAGTAGAGGGCATGGAGTACAGGTCCTAGGGTATTCAAGGGAATAGTGCAGTAGAGGGCATGAGGTGCAGGTCTTGGGGCATTCAAGGGAATAGTGCAGTAGAGGGCATGGGGTGCAGGTCCTAGGGAATTCAAGGGAATAGTGCAGTAGGGGGCATGGGGTGCAGGTCCTAGGGCGTTCAAGGGAATAGTGCAGTAGAGGGCATGGGGTGCAGGTCCTAGGGCGTTCATGGGAATAGTGCAGTAGAGGGCATGGGGTGCATGTCCTGGGGCGTTCAAGGGAATAGAGCAGTAGAGGGCATGGGGTGCAGGTCATGGGGCGTTCAAGGGAATAATGCAGTAGAGGGCATGGGGTGCAGGTCATGGGGCATTCAAGGGAATAGTACAGTAGAGGGCATGGGGTGCAGAACCTGGGGCTTTCAAGGGAATAGTGCAGTAGAGGGCATGGGGTGCAGGTCCTAGGGCGTTCAATCAAATAGTGCAGTAGAGGGCATGGGGTGCAGAACCTGGGGAGTTCAAGGGAATAGTGCAGTAGAGGGCATGGGGTGCATGACCTGGGGAGTTCAAGGGAATAGTGCAGTAGAGGGCATGGGGTGCAGGTACTGGGGCGTTCAAGGGAATATTGCAGTATAAGGCATGGGGTGCAGGTCCTGGGGCGGTCAAGGGAATAGTGCAGTAGAGGGCATGGGGTGCAGGTCATAGGGCATTCAAGGGAATAGTGCAGTAGAGGTCATGGGGTGCAGGTCCTAGGGCGTTCAAAGGAATAGTGCAGTAGAGGTCATGGGGTGGAGGTCCTAGGGCGTTCAATGGGATAGTGCAGTAGAGGCCATGGGGTGCCGGTCCTAGGGTGTTCAAGGGAATAGTGCAGTAGAGGTCATGGGGTGTAGGTCCTAGGGCGTTCAAGGGAATAGTGCAGTAGAGGGCATGGAGTGCAGGTCCTGGGGCGTTCAATGGAATAGTGCAGTAGAGGGCATGGGGTGCAGGTCCTGGGGCGTTCAAGGGAATAGTGCAGTAGAGAGCATGGGGTGGGGGTCCTAGGGAATTCAAGTGAATAGTGCAGTAGAGGGCATGGGGAGCAGGTCCTAGGGTGTTCAAGGGAATAGTGCAGTAGAGGTCATGGGGTACAGGTCCTAGGGCGTTCAATGGAATAGTGCAGTAGAGGGCATGCGGTGCAGTTCCTAGGGTGTTCAAGGGTATAGTGCAGTAGAAGTCATGGGGTGCAGGTCCTATGGCTTTCAAGGGAAAAGTGCAGTAGAGGGCATGGGGTGCAGGTCCTGGGGCGTTCAAGGGAATAGTGCAGTAGAGGGCATGGGGTGCAGGCCCTGGGGCGTTCTAGAGAATACCTTAGTAGAGGGAATGGGTTGCAGGCCTTGGGCGTTCAAGGGAATCGTGCAGTAGAGGGCATGAGGTACTAAGTCCTAGGGCATTCAAGGGAATAGTGCAGTAGAGGGCATGGAGTGCAGGTCCTAGGGCATTCAAGGTAATAGTGCAGTAGAGGGCATGGGGTGCAGGTCCTAGGGCATTCAAAGGAATAGTGCAGTAGAGGGCATGGGGTGCAGGTCCTAAGGCGTTCAAGGGAATATTGCAGTAGAGGGCATGGGGTGCAGGTCCTAGGGTGTTCCTGGGAATAGTGCAGTAAAGGGCATGGGGTGCAGGTCCTAGGGCGTTCAAGGGAATAGTGCAGTAGAGGTTGTGGGGTGCAGGACCTAGGGAGTTCAAGGGAATAGTGCAGTAGAGGGCATGGGGTGCAGGTCCTAGGGCATTCAAGGGAATAGTGCAGTAGAGGTCTTGGGTGCAGGTCCTAGGACGTTCAAGGGAATAGTGCAGTAGAGGGCATGGGGTGCAAGTCCTAGGGCATTCAAGGGAATAGTGCAGCAGAGGTCTTGAGATGCAGGTCATAGGGAGTTGAAGAGAATAGTGCAGTAGAGGTCTTGGCGTGCAGGTCCTAGGGCGTTCAAGGGAATAGTGCAGTGGAGGTCAAGGGGTGCAGGTCCTAGGGCGTACAAGGGAATAGTGCAGTAGAGGTCTTGGGTGCCGGTCCTAGGATATTCAACGGAATAGTGAAGTAGAGGTCTTGGGGTGCAGGTCCTAGGGCATTCAAGGGAGCAGTGCAGTAAAGGGCATGGGTGCAGGTCCTAGGGCATTCAAGGGAATAGTGCAGTAGAGGGCATGGGGTGCAGGTCCTAGGGCGTTCAAGGAAATAGTGCAGTGGAGGTCATGGGGTGCAGGTCCTAGCGCGTTCAATGGAATAGTGCAGCAGAGGTCATGGGGTGCAGGTCCTAGGGCGTTCAAGCGAATAGTGCAGTGGAGATAATGGGGTGAAGGTCCTCAGGCGTTCAAGGGAATACTGCAGTAGAGGTCTTGGGTGCCGGTCCTAGGGTATTCAATGGAATAGTGCTGTAGAGGTCTTAGGGTGCAGGTCCTGGGGCATTCAAGGGAATAGTGCAGTAGAGGTCTTGGGTGCCGGTCCTAGGGTATTCAAGGGAATAGTGCAGTAGAGGTCTTGGGGTGCAGGTCCTAAGGTGTTCAAGGGAATAGTGCAGTTGAGGGCATGGGGTGCAGGTCCTAGAGCATTCAAGGGAACAGTGCAGTAGAGGGCATGGAGTGCAGGCCCTAGGGCTTTCAGGGAATAGTGCAGTAGAGGGCATGGGGTGCAGGTCCTAGGGTGTTCAAGGAAATAGTGCAGCAGAGGGCAAGGGGTGCAGATCCTAGGGTGTTCAAGGGAATAGTGCAGTAGAGGGCATGGGGTGCAGGTCCTAGGGCGTTCAAGGGAATATTGCAGTAGAGGGCATGGGGTGCAGGTCTTGGGGCGTTCAAGGGAATAGTGCTGTAGAGGGTGTGGGGTGCACGTCGTGGGGCATTCAAGGGAATAGTGCAGTAGAGGGCATGGGGTGCAGGTCCTAGGGCGTTCAAGGGAATACTACAGTAGAGGTCTTGGGTGCCGGTCCTAGGGTATTCAACGGAATAGTGCTGTAGAGGTCTTGGGGTGCAGGTCCTGGGGCATTCAAGGGAATAGTGCAGTAGAGGTCTTGGGTGCCGGTCCTAGGGTATTCAAGGGAATAGTGCAGTAGAGGTCTTGGGGTGCAGGTCCTAAGGTGTTCAAGGGAATAGTGCAGTTAAGGGCATGGGGTGCAGGTCCTAGGGCATTCAAGGGAACAGTGCAGTAGAGGGCATGGAGTGCAGGCCCTAGGGCGTTCAGGGAATAGTGCAGTAGAGGGCATGGGATGCAGGTCCTAGGGCGTTCAAGGGAATAGTGCAGCAGAGGGCAAGGGGTGCAGATCCTAGGGTGTTCAAGGGAATAGTGCAGTAGAGGGCATGGGGTGCAGGTCCTAGGGCGTTCAAGGGAATATTGCAGTAGAGGGCATGGGGTGCAGGTCCTGAGGTGTTCAAGGGAATAGTGCAGTAGAGGTCATGGGATGCAGGTCCTAGGGCGTTCAAGGGAATAGTGCAGTAGAGGTCTTGAGATGCAGGTCATAGGGAGTTCAAGGGAATAGTGCAGTAGAGGTCTTGAGATGCAGGTCATAGGGAGTTCAAGGGAATAGTGCAGTAGAGATCTTGGGGTTCAGGTCCTAGGGAGTTCAAGGGAATAATGCAGTAGAGGGCATGGGGTGCAGGTCCTAGGGCGTTCAAGGGAATAGTGCAGTAGAGGTCTTGGGGTGCAGGTCCTAGGGCGTTCAAGGGAATAGTGAAGTAGAGGTCTTGGGGTTCAAGTCCTAGGGAGTTCAAGGGAATAATGCAGTAGAGGGCATGGGGTGCAGGTCATGGGGCATTCAAGGGAATAGTGCAGTAGAGGTCTTGAGATGCAGGTCATAGGGAGTTCAAGGGAATAGTGCAGTAGAGGTCTTGAGATGCAGGTCATAGAGAGTTCAAGGGAATAGTACAGTAGAGGTCTTGGGGTTCAGGTCCTAGGGAGTTCAAGGGAATAATGCAGTAGAGGGCATGGGGTGCAGGTCCTAGGGCGTTCAAGGGAATAGTGCAGTAAAGGGCATGGGGTGCACGTCCTAGGGCGTTCAAGGGAATAGTGCAGTAGAGGTCTTGGGGTGCAGGTCCTAGGGCGTTCAAGGGAATAGTGAAGTAGAGGTCTTGGGGTTCAAGTCCTAGGGAGTTCAAGGGAATAATGCAGTAGAGGGCATGGGGTGCAGGTCATGGGGCATTCAAGGGAATAGTGCAGTAGAGGGCATGGGGTGCAGGTCCTAGGGCGTTCAAAGGAATAGTGCAGTAGAGATCATGGGGTGCAGGTCCTAGGGCGTTCAATGGGATAGTGCAGTAGAGGCCATGGGGTGCCGGTCCTAGGGCGTTCAAGGGAATAGTGCAGTAGAGGTCATGGGGTGTAGGTCCTAGGGTGTTCAAGGGAATAGTGCAGTAGAGGGCATGGGGTGCAGGTCCTGGGGCGTTCAATGGAATAGTGCAGTAGAGGGCATGGGGTGCAGGTCCTGCGGCGTTCAAGGGAATAGTGCAGTAGAGGGCATGGGGAGCAGGTCCTAGGGTGTTCAAGGGAATAGTGCAGTAGAGGTCATGGGGTACAGGTCCTCGGGCGTTCAAGGGAATACTGCAGTAGAGGTCTTGGGTGCCGGTCCTAGGGTATTCAACAGAATAGTGCTGTAGAGGTCTTGGGGTGCAGGTCCTGGGGCATTCAAGGGAATAGTGCAGTAGAGGTCTTGGGTGCCGGTCCTAGGGTATTCAAGGGAATAGTGCAGTAGAGGTCTTGGGGTGCAGGTCCTAAGGTGTTCAAGGGAATAGTGCAGTTGAGGGCATGGGTTGCAGGTCCTAGGGCATTCAAGGGAACAGTGCAGTAGAGGGCATGGAGTGCAGGCCCTAGGGCGTTCAGGGAATAGTGCAGTAGAGGGCATGGGGTGCAGGTCCTAGGGCGTTCAAGGGAATAGTGCAGCAGAGGGCAAGGGGTGCAGATCCTAGGGTGTTCAAGGGAATAGTGCAGTAGAGGGCATGGGGTGCAGGTCCTAGGGCGTTCAAGGGAATATTGCAGTAGAGGGCATGGGGTGCAGGTCCTAGGGCGTTCAAGGGAATAGTGCGGTAGAGGTCTTGAGATGCAGGTCATAGGGAGTTCAAGGGAATAGTGCAGTAGAGGTCTTGAGATGCAGGTCATAGGGAGTTCAAGGGAATAGTGCAGTAGAGGTCTTTGGGGTTAAGGTCCTAGGGAGTTCAAGGGAATAATGCAGTAGAGGGCATGGGGTGCAGGTCCTAGGGCGTTCAAGGGAATAGTGCAGTAGAGGTCTTGGGGTGCAGGTCCTAGGGCGTTCAAGGGAATAGTGAAGTAGAGGTCTTGGGGTTCAGGTACTAGGGAGTTCAAGGGAATAATGCAGTAGAGGGCATGGGGTGCAGGTCATGGGGCATTCAAGGGAATAGTACAGTAGAGGGCATGGGGTGCAGAACCTGGGGCGTTCAAGGGAATAGTGCAGTAGAGGGCATGGGGTGCAGGTCCTAGGGCTTTCGATCAAATAGTGCAGTAGAGGGCATGGGGTGCAGAACCTGGGGAGTTCAAGGGAATAGTGCAGTAGAGGGCATGGGGTGCATGTCCTGGGGAGTTCAAGGGAATAGTGCAGTAGAGGGCATGGGGTGCAGGTCCTAGGGCGTTCAAAGGAATAGTGCAGTAGAGGTCATGGGGTGCAGGTCCTAGGGCATTCAATGGGATAGTGCAGTAGAGGCCATGGGGTGCCGGTCCTAGGGCGTTCAAGGGAATAGTGCAGTAGAGGTCATGGGGTGTAGGTCCTAGGGTGTTCAAGGGAATAGTGCAGTAGAGGGCATGGGGTGCAGGTCCTGGGGCGTTCAATGGAATAGTGCAGTAGAGGGCATGGGGTGCAGGTCCTGCGGCGTTCAAGGGAATAGTGCAGTAGAGAGCATGGGGTGGGGGTCCTAGGGCATTCAAGTGAATAGTGCAGTAGAGGGCATGGGGAGCAGGTCCTAGGGTGTTCAAGGGAATAGTGCAGTAGAGGTCATGGGGTACAGGTCCTGGGGCGTTCAATGGAATAGTGCAGTAGAGGGCATGCGGTGCAGTCCCTAGGGTGTTCAAGGGAATAGTAGAGGTCATGGGGTGCAGGTCCTATGGCTTTCAAGGGAAAAGTGCAGTAGAGGGCATGGGGTGCAGGTCCTGGGGCGTTCAAGGGAATAGTGCAGTAGAGGGCATGGGGTGCAGGCCCTGGGTCGTTCTAGAGAATAGCTTAGTAGAGGAAATGGGGTGCAGGCCTTGGGCGTTCAAGGGAATCGTGCAGTAGAGGGCATGAGGTACTAAGTCCTAGGGGATTCAAGGGAATAGTGCAGTAGAGGGCATGGAGTGCAGGTCCTAGGGCATTCAAGGGAATAGTGCAGTAGAGGGCATGAGGTTCAGGTCTTGGGGCATTCAAGGGAATAGTGCAGTAGAGGGCATGGGGTGCAGGTCCTAGGGCATTCAAGGGAATAGTGCAATAGAGGGCATGGGGTGCAGGTCCTAAGGCGTTCAAGGGAATATTGCAGTAGAGTGCATGGGGTGCATGTCCTAGGGCGTTCCTGGGAATAGTGCAGTAAAGGGCATGGGGTGCAGGTCCTAGAGCGTTCAAGGGAATAGTGCAGTAGAGGTTGTGGGGTGCAGGACCTAGGGAGTTCAAGGGAATAGTGCAGTAGAGGGCATGGGGTGCAGGTCCTAGGGCATTCAAGGCAATAGTGCAGAAGAGGTCTTGGGTGCAGGTCCTAGGGCGTTCAAGGGAATCGTGCAGCAGAGGGCATGGGGTGCAGGTACTAGGGCTTTCAAGTGAATAGTGCAGTAGAAGGCATGGGGTGCAGGCTCTGGGGCGTTCAAGGGAAAAGCGCAGTAGAGGGATTGGGTTGCATGCCCTGGGGCTTTCAAGGGAATAGTGCAGTAGAGGGCATGGGATGCAGGTCCTAGGGCATTCAAGGGAATAGTGCAGTAGAGGGCATGAGGTGCAGGTCTTGGAGCATTCAAGGGAATAGTGTAGTAGAGGGCATGGGGTGCAGGTCCTAGGGTGTTCAAGGGAATAGTACAGTAGAGGGCATGGGGTGCAGAACCTGGGGCGTTCAAGGGAATAGTGCAGTAGAGGGCATGGGGTGCATGTCCTAGGGGGTTCAAGGGAATAGTGCAGTAGAGGGCATGGGTTGATGGTCCTAGGGCGTTCAAGTGAATAGTGCAGTGGAGGGCATGGGGTGCAGGTCCTAGGGCGTTCAGGGGAATAGTGCAGTAGAGGTCATGGGGTGCAGGTCCTAGGGTGTTCAATGGAATAGTGCAGTAGAGGGCATGGGGTGCAGGTCCTAGGGTGTTCAAGGGAATAGTGCAGTAAAGGTCATGGGGTGCAGGTCCTAGGGTGTTCAAGGGAATAGTGCAGTAGAGGGCATGGGGTGCAGGCCCTGGGGTGTTCAAGGGAATAGCGCAGTAGAGGGAATGGGGTGCAGGCCCAGGGGCGTTCAAGGGAATAGTGCAGTAGAGGGCATGGAGTGCAGGTCCTAGGGTATTCAAGGGAATAGTGCAGTAGAGGGCATATGGTGCATGTCTTTGGGCATTCAAGGGAATAGTGCAGTAGAGGGCATGGGGTGCAGGTCCTAGGGCATTCAAGGGAATAGTGCAGTAGAGGGCATGGGGTGCAGGTCCTAGGGCGTTCAAGGGAATAGTGCAGTAGAGGGCATGGGGTGCAGGTCCTAGGGCGTTCATGGGAATAGTGCAGTAGAGGGCATGGGGTGCAGGTCCTAGGGAGTTCAAGGGAATAGTGCAGTAGAGGGCATGGGGTGCAGGTCCTAGGGCGTTCAAGGGAATAGTGCAGTAGAGGTCTTGGGGTGCAGGCCCTAGGGCATTCAAGGGAATAGTGCAGTAGAGGGCATGAGGTGCAGGTCCTAGGGCATTCAAGGGAATAGTGCAGTAGAGGGCATGGAGTGCAGGTCCTAGGGCGTTCAAGGGAATAGTGCAGTAGAGGGCATGGGATGCAGGCCCTGGGGCGTTCAAGGGAATAGCGTAGTAGAGGGAATGGGGGGCAGGCCCTTGGGCCTTCAAGGGAATAGTGCAGTAGAGGGCATTGGGTGCAGGTCCTAGGGCGTTCAAGGGAATAGTGCAGTAGAGGTCATGGGGTGCAGGTCCTAGGGCGTTCAAGGGAATAGGGCAGTAGAGGTCATGGGGTGCAGGTCCTATGGCGTTCAAGGGAATAGTGTGTAGAGGTCGTGGGGTGCAGGTCCTAGGGCGTTCAAGGGAATAGTGCAGTAGAGGTCTTGGGGTTCAGGTCCTAGGGAGTTCAAGGGAATAATGCAGTAGAGGCATGGGGTGCAGGTCCTAGGGCGTTCAAGGGAATAGTGCAGTAGAGGTCATGAGGTGCAGGTCCTAGGGCTTTCAAGGGAATAGTGCAGTAGAGGGCATGGGGTGCAGGTCCTGAGGCGTTCAAGGGAATAGTACAGTAGAGGTCTTGGGCTGCAGGTCATGGGGCGTTCAAGGGAATAGTACAGTAGAGGGCATGGGGTGCAGAACCTGGGGCGTTCAAGGGAATAGTGCAGTAGAGGGCATGGGGTGCATGTCCTGGGGCGTTCAAGGGAATAGAGCAGTAGAGGGCATGTGGTGCAGGTCCTGGGGCGTTCAAGGCAATATTGCAGTATAGGGCATGGGGTGCAGGTCCTGGGGCGTTCAAGGGAATAGTGCAGTAGAGGACATGGGGTGCACATCATAGGGCGTTCAAAGGAATAGTGCAGTAGAGGGCATGGGGTGCAGGTCCTAGGGCGTTCAAAGGAATAGTGCAGTAGAGGTCATGGGTTGCAGGTCCTAGGGCGTTCAATGGGATAGTGCAGTAGAGGGCATGGGGTGCCGGTCCTAGGGCGTTCAAGGGAATAGTGCAGTAGAGGTCATGGGGTGTAGCTCCTAGGGCTTTCAAGGGAATAGTGCAGTAGAGGGCATGGGGTGCAGGTCCTGGGGCGTTCAAGGGAAAAGTGCAGTAGAGGGCATGGGGTGCAGGTCCTAGGGCATTCAAGGGAATAGTGCAGTAAGGGCATGGAGTGCAGGTCCTAGGGCTTTCAAGGGAATAGTGCAGTAGAGGGCATGAGGTTCAGGTCTTGGGGCATTCAAGGGAATAGTGCAGTAGAGGGCATGGGGTGCAGGTCCTAGGGCATTCAAGGGAATAGTGCAGTAGAGGGCATGGGGTGCAGGTCCTAAGGCGTTCAAGGGAATATTGCAGTAGAGGGCATGGGGTGCAGGTCCTAGGGCGTTCAAGGGAATAGTGCAGTAGAGGGCATGGGGTGCAGGTCCTAGGGCGTTCAAGGAAATAGTGCAGTAGAGGTCATGGGGTGCAGGACCTAGGGAGTTCAAGGGAATAGTGCAGTAGAGGGCATAGGGTGCAGGTCCTAGGGCATTCAAGGGAATAGTGCAGTAGAGGTCTTGGGTGCAGGTCCTATGGCGTTCAAGGGACTAGTGCAGTAGAGGGCATGGGGTGCAGGTCCTAGGGCATTCAAGGGAATAGTGTAGTAGAGGTCTTGAGATGCAGGTCATAGGGAGTTCAAGGGAATAGTGCAGTAGAGGGCATGGAGTACAGGTCCTAGGGTATTCAAGGGAATAGTGCAGTAGAGGGCATGAGGTGCAGGTCTTGGGGCATTCAAGGGAATAGTGCAGTAGAGGGCATGGGGTGCAGGTCCTAGGGAATTCAAGGGAATAGTGCAGTAGAGGGCATGGGGTGCAGGTCCTAGGGCGTTCAAGGGAATAGTGCAGTAGAGGGCATGGGGTGCAGGTCCTAGGGCGTTCATGGGAATAGTGCAGTAGAGGGCATGGGGTGCATGTCCTGGGGCGTTCAAGGGAATAGAGCAGTAGAGGGCATGGGGTGCAGGTCCTGGGGCGTTCAAGGGAATAATGCAGTAGAGGGCATGGGGTGCAGGTCATGGGGCATTCAAGGAAATAGTACAGTAGAGGGCATGGGGTGCAGAACCTGGGGCTTTCAAGGGAATAGTGCAGTAGAGGGCATGGGGTGCAGGTCCTAGGGCGTTCAATCAAATAGTGCAGTAGAGGGCATGGGGTGCAGAACCTGGGGAGTTCAAGGGAATAGTGCAGTAGAGGGCATGGGGTGCATGTCCTGGGGAGTTCAAGGGAATAGTGCAGTAGAGGGCATGGGGTGCAGGTACTGGGGCGTTCAAGGGAATATTGCAGTATAAGGCATGGGGTGCAGGTCCTGGGGCGTTCAAGGGAATAGTGCAGTAGAGGGCATGGGGTGCAGGTCATAGGGCATTCAAGGGAATAGTGCAGTAGACGGCATGGGGTGCAGGTCCTAGGGCGTTCAAAGGAATAGTGCAGTAGAGGTCATGGGGTGGAGGTCCTAGGGCGTTCAATGGGATAGTGCAGTAGAGGCCATGGGGTGCCGGTCCTAGGGTGTTCAAGGGAATAGTGCAGTAGAGGTCATGGGGTGTAGGTCCTAGGGCGTTCAAGGGAATAGTGCTGTAGAGGGCATGGGGTGCAGGTCCTGAGGCGTTCAATGGAATGGTGCAGTAGAGGGCATGGGGTGCAGGTCCTGTGGCATTCAAGGGAATAGTGCAGTAGAGAGCATGGGGTGGGGGTCCTAGGGCATTCAAGTGAATAGTGCAGTAGAGGGCATGGGGAGCAGGTCCTAGGGTGTTCAAGGGAATAGTGCAGTAGAGGTCACGGGGTACAGGTCCTAGGGCGTTCAATGGAATAGTGCAGTAGAGGACATGCGGTGCAGTTCCTAGGGTGTTCAAGGGTATAGTGCAGTAGAGGTCATGGGGTGCAGGTCCTATGGCTTTCAAGGGAAAAGTGCAGTAGAGGGCATGGGGTGCAGGTCCTGGGGCGTTCAAGGGAATAGTGCAGTAGAGGGCATGGGGTGCAGGCCCTGGGGCGTTCTAGAGAATAGCTTAGTAGAGGGAATGGGTTGCAGGCCTTGGGCGTTCAAGGGAATCGTGCAGTAGAGGGCATGAGGTACTAAGTCCTAGGGCATTCAAGGGAATAGTGCAGTAGAGGGCATGGAGTGCAGGTCCTAGGGCATTCAAGGTAATAGTGCAGTAGAGGGCATGAGGTTCAGGTCTTTGGGCATTCAAGGGAATAGTGCAGTAGAGGGCATGGGGTGCAGGTCCTAGGGCATTCAAAGGAATAGTGCAGTAGAAGGCATGGGGTGCAGGTCCTAAGGCGTTCAAGGGAATATTGCAGTAGAGGGCATGGGGTGCAGGTCCTAGGGTGTTCCTGGGAATAGTGCAGTAAAGGGCATGGGGTGCAGGTCCTAGGGCGTTCAAGGGAATAGTGCAGTAGAGGTTGTGGGGTGCAGGACCTAGGGAGTTCAAGGGAATAGTGCAGTAGAGGGCATGGGGTGCAGGTCCTAGGGCATTCAAGGGAATAGTGCAGTAGAGGTCTTGGGTGCAGGTCCTAGGGCGTTCAAGGGAATAGTGCAGTAGAGGGCATGGGGTGCAAGTCCTAGGGCATTCAAGGGAATAGTGCAGCAGAGGTCTTGAGATGCAGGTCATAGGGAGTTCAAGAGAATAGTGCAGTAGAGCTCTTGGCGTGCAGGTCCTAGGGCGTTCAAGGGAATAGTGCAGTAGAGGTCTTGGGGTGCAGGTCCTAGGGCATTCAAGGGAATAGTGCAGTAGAGGGCATGAGGTGCAGGTCCTGGGGCGTTCAAGGGAATAGCGTAGTAGAGGGAATGGGGGGCAGGCCCTTGGGCCTTCAAGGGAATAGTGCAGTAGAGGGCATTGGGTGCAGGTCCTAGGGCGTTCAAGGGAATAGTGCAGTAGAGGGCATGGTATGCAGGCCCTGGGGCGTTCAAGGGAATAGCGTAGTAGAGGGAATGGGGGGCAGGCCCTTGGGCCTTCAAGGGAATAGTGCAGTAGAGGGCATTGGGTGCAGGTCCTAGGGCGTTCAAGGGAATAGTGCAGTAGAGGTCATGGGGTGCAGGTCCTAGGGCGTTCAAGGGAATAGGGCAGTAGAGGTCATGGGGTGCAGGTCCTGTGGCGTTCAAGGGAATAGTGTGTAGAGGTCGTGGGGTGCAGGTCCTAGGGCGTTCAAGGGAATAGTGCAGTAGAGGTCTTGGGGTTCAATTCCTAGGGAGTTCAAGGGAATAATGCAGTAGAGGCATGGGGTGCAGGTCCTAGGGCGTTCAAGGGAATAGTGCAGTAGAGGTCATGAGGTGCAGGTCCTAGGGCTTTCAAGGGAATAGTGCAGTAGAGGGCATGGGGTGCAGGTCCTGAGGCGTTCAAGGGAATAGTACAGTAGAGGTCTTGGGGTGCAGGTCATGGGGCGTTCAAGGGAATAGTACAGTAGAGGGCATGGGGTGCAGAACCTGGGGCGTTCAAGGGAATAGTGCAGTAGAGGGCATGGGGTGCATGTCCTGGGGCGTTCAAGGGAATAGAGCAGTAGAGGGCATGTGGTGCAGGTCCTGGGGCGTTCAAGGCAATATTGCAGTATAGGGCATGGGGTGCAGGTCCTGGGGCGTTCAAGGGAATAGTGCAGTAGAGGGCATGGGGTGCACATCATAGGGCGTTCAAAGGAATAGTGCAGTAGAGGGCATGGGGTGCAGGTCCTAGGGCGTTCAAAGGAATAGTGCAGTAGAGGTCATGGGTTGCAGGTCCTAGGGCGTTCAATGGGATAGTGCAGTAGAGGGCATGGGGTGCCGGTCCTAGGGCGTTCAAGGGAATAGTGCAGTAGAGGTCATGGGGTGTAGCTCCTAGGGCGTTCAAGGGAATAGTGCAGTAGAGGGCATGGGGTGCAGGTCCTGGGGCGTTCAAGGGAAAAGTGCAGTAGAGGGCATGGGGTGCAGGTCCTAGGGCATTCAAGGGAATAGTGCAGTAAGGGCATGGAGTGCAGGTCCTAGGGCATTCAAGGGAATAGTGCAGTAGAGGGCATGATGTTCAGGTCTTGGGGCATTCAAGGGAATAGTGCAGTAGAGGGCAAGGGGTGCAGGTCCTAGGGCATTCAAGGGAATAGTGCAGTAGAGGGCATGGGGTGCAGGTCCTAAGGCGTTCAAGGGAATATTGCAGTGGAGGGCATGGGGTGCAGGTCCTAGGGCGTTCAAGGGAATAGTGCAGTAGAGGGCATGGGGTGCAGGTCCTAGGGCGTTCAAGGAAATAGTGCAGTAGAGGTCATGGGGTGCAGGACCTAGGGAGTTCAAGGGAATAGTGCAGTAGAGGGCATAGGGTGCAGGTCCTAGGGCATTCAAGGGAATAGTGCAGTAGAGGTCTTGGGTGCAGGTCCTATGGCGTTCAAGGGACTAGTGCAGTAGAGGGCATGGGGTGCAGGTCCTAGGGCATTCAAGGGAATAGTGTAGTAGAGGTCTTGAGATGCAGGTCATAGGGAGTTCAAGGGAATAGTGCAGTAGAGGGCATGGAGTACAGGTCCTAGGGTATTCAAGGGAATAGTGCAGTAGAGGGCATGAGGTGCAGGTCTTGGGGCATTCAAGGGAATAGTGCAGTAGAGGGCATGGGGTGCAGGTCCTAGGGAATTCAAGGGAATAGTGCAGTAGAGGGCATGGGGTGCAGGTCCTAGGGCGTTCAAGGGAATCGTGCAGTAGAGGGCATGGGGTGCAGGTCCTAGGGCGTTCATGGGAATAGTGCAGTAGAGGGCATGGGGTGCATGTCCTGGGGCGTTCAAGGGAATAGAGCAGTAGAGGGCATGGGGTGCAGGTCTTGGGGCGTTCAAGGGAATAATGCAGTAGAGGGCCTGGGGTGCAGGTCATGGGGCATTCAAGGGAATAGTACAGTAGAGGGCATGGGGTGCAGAACCTGGGGCTTTCAAGGGAATAGTGCAGTAGAGGGCATGGGGTGCAGGTCCTAGGGCGTTCAATCAAATAGTGCAGTCGAGGGCATGGGGTGCAGAACCTGGGGAGTTCAAGGGAATAGTGCAGTTTAGGGCATGGGGTGCATGTCCTGGGGAGTTCAAGGGAATAGTGCAGTAGAGGGCATGGGGTGCAGGTACTGGGGCGTTCAAGGGAATATTGCAGTATAAGGCATGGGGTGCAGGTCCTGGGGCGTTCAAGGGAATAGTGCAGTAGAGGGCATGGGGTGCAGGTCATAGGGCATTCAAGGGAATAGTGCAGTAGACGGCATGGGGTGCAGGTCCTAGGGCGTTCAAAGGAATAGTGCAGTAGAGGTCATGGGGTGGAGGTCCTAGGGCGTTCAATGGGATAGTGCAGTAGAGGCCATGGGGTGCCGGTCCTAGGGTGTTCAAGGGAATAGTGCAGTAGAGGTCATGGGGTGTAGGTCCTAGGGCGTTCAAGGGAATAGTGCAGTAGAGGTCTTGGGGTGCAGGTCATGGGGCGTTCAAGGGAATAGTACAGTAGAGGGCATGGGGTGCAGAACCTGGGGCGTTCAAGGGAATAGTGCAGTAGAGGGCATGGGGTGCATGTCCTGGGGCGTTCAAGGGAATAGAGCAGTAGAGGGCATGTGGTGCAGGTCCTGGGGCGTTCAAGGCAATATTGCAGTATAGGGCATGGGGTGCAGGTCCTGGGGCGTTCAAGGGAATAGTGCAGTAGAGGGCATGGGGTGCACATCATAGGGCGTTCAAAGGAATAGTGCAGTAGAGGGCATGGGGTGCAGGTCCTAGGGCGTTCAAAGGAATAGTGCAGTAGAGGTCATGGGTTGCAGGTCCTAGGGCGTTCAATGGGATAGTGCAGTAGAGGGCATGGGGTGCCGGTCCTAGGGCGTTCAAGGGAATAGTGCAGTAGAGGTCATGGGGTGTAGCTCCTAGGGCGTTCAAGGGAATAGTGCAGTAGAGGGCATGGGGTGCAGGTCCTGGGGCGTTCAAGGGAAAAGTGCAGTAGAGGGCATGGGGTGCAGGTCCTAGGGCATTCAAGGGAATAGTGCAGTAAGGGCATGGAGTGCAGGTCCTAGGGCATTCAAGGGAATAGTGCAGTAGAGGGCATGATGTTCAGGTCTTGGGGCATTCAAGGGAATAGTGCAGTAGAGGGCAAGGGGTGCAGGTCCTACGGCATTCAAGGGAATAGTGCAGTAGAGGGCATGGGGTGCAGGTCCTAAGGCGTTCAAGGGAATATTGCAGTAGAGGGCATGGGGTGCAGGTCCTAGGGCGTTCAAGGGAATAGTGCAGTAGAGGGCATGGGGTGCAGGTCCTAGGGCGTTCAAGGAAATAGTGCAGTAGAGGTCATGGGGTGCAGGACCTAGGGAGTTCAAGGGAATAGTGCAGTAGAGGGCATAGGGTGCAGGTCCTAGGGCATTCAAGGGAATAGTGCAGTAGAGGTCTTGGGTGCAGGTCCTATGGCGTTCAAGGGACTAGTGCAGTAGAGGGCATGGGGTGCAGGTCCTAGGGCATTCAAGGGAATAGTGTAGTAGAGGTCTTGAGATGCAGGTCATAGGGAGTTCAAGGGAATAGTGCAGTAGAGGGCATGGAGTACAGGTCCTAGGGTATTCAAGGGAATAGTGCAGTAGAGGGCATGAGGTGCAGGTCTTGGGGCATTCAAGGGAATAGTGCAGTAGAGGGCATGGGGTGCAGGTCCTAGGGAATTCAAGGGAATAGTGCAGTAGAGGGCATGGGGTGCAGGTCCTAGGGCGTTCAAGGGAATAGTGCAGTAGAGGGCATGGGGTGCAGGTCCTAGGGCGTTCATGGGAATAGTGCAGTAGAGGGCATGGGGTGCATGTCCTGGGGCGTTCAAGGGAATAGAGCAGTAGAGGGCATGGGGTGCAGGTCCTGGGGCGTTCAAGGGAATAATGCAGTAGAGGGCCTGGGGTGCAGGTCATGGGGCATTCAAGGGAATAGTACAGTAGAGGGCATGGGGTGCAGAACCTGGGTCTTTCAAGGGAATAGTGCAGTAGAGGGCATGGGGTGCAGGTCCTAGGGCGTTCAATCAAATAGTGCAGTCGAGGGCATGGGGTGCAGAACCTGGGGAGTTCAAGGGAATAGTGCAGTTTAGGGCATGGGGTGCATGTCCTGGGGAGTTCAAGGGAATAGTGCAGTAGAGGGCATGGGGTGCAGGTACTGGGGCGTTCAAGGGAATATTGCAGTATAAGGCATGGGGTGCAGGTCCTGGGGCGTTCAAGGGAATAGTGCAGTAGAGGGCATGGGGTGCAGGTCATAGGGCATTCAAGGGAATAGTGCAGTAGACGGCATGGGGTGCAGGTCCTAGGGCGTTCAAAGGAATAGTGCAGTAGAGGTCATGGGGTGGAGGTCCTAGGGCGTTCAATGGGATAGTGCAGTAGAGGCCATGGGGTGCCGGTCCTAGGGTGTTCAAGGGAATAGTGCAGTAGAGGTCATGGGGTGTGGGTCCTAGGGCGTTCAAGGGAATAGTGCAGTAGAGGGCATGGGGTGCAGGTCCTGGGGCGTTCAATGGAATGGTGCAGTAGAGGGCATGGGGTGCAGGTCCTGGGGCGTTCAAGGGAATAGTGCAGTAGAGAGCATGGGGTGGGGGTCCTAGGGCATTCAAGTGAATAGTGCAGTAGAGGGCATGGGGAGCAGGTCCTAGGGTGTTCAAGGGAATAGTGCAGTAGAGGTCATGGGGTACAGGTCCTAGGGCGTTCAATGGAATAGTGCAGTAGAGGGCATGCGGTGCAGTTCCTAGGGTGTTCAAGGGTATAGTGCAGTTGAGGTCATGGGGTGCAGGTCCTATGGCTTTCAAGGGAAAAGTGCAGTAGAGGGCATGGGGTGCAGGTCCTGGGGTGTTCAAGGGAATAGTGCAGTAGAGGGCATGGGGTGCAGGCCCTGGGGCGTTCTAGAGAATAGCTTAGTAGAGGGAATGGGTTGCAGGCCTTGGGCGTTCAAGGGAATCGTGCAGTAGAGGGCATAAGGTACTAAGTCCTAGGGCATTCAAGGGAATAGTGCAGCAGAGGGCATGGAGTGCAGGTCCTAGGGCATTCAAGGTAATAGTGCAGTAGAGGGCATGAGGTTCAGGTCTTGGGGCATTCAAGGGAATAGTGCAGTAGAGGGCATGGGGTGCAGGTCCTAGGGCATTCAAAGGAATAGTGCAGTAGAGGGCATGGGGTGCAGGTCCTAAGGCGTTCAAGGGAATATTGCAGTAGAGGGCATGGGGTGCAGGTCCTAGGGTGTTCCTGGGAATAGTGCAGTAAAGGGCATGGGGTGCAGGTCCTAGGGCGTTCAAGGGAATAGTGCAGTAGAGGTTGTGGGGTGCAGGACCTAGGGAGTTCAAGGGAATAGTGCAGTAGAGGGCATGGGGTGCAGGTCCTAGGGCATTCAAGGGAATAGTGCAGTAGAGGTCTTGGGTGCAGGTCCTAGGACGTTCAAGGGAATAGTGCAGTAGAGGGCATGGGGTGCAAGTCCTAGGGCATTCAAGGGAATAGTGCAGCAGAGGTCTTGAATGCAGGTCATAGGGAGTTCAAGAGAATAGTGCAGTAGAGGTCTTGGCGTGCAGGTCCTAGGGCGTTCAAGGGAATAGTGCAGTGGAGGTCAAGGGGTGCAGGTCCTAGGGCGTACAAGGGAATAGTGCAGTAGAGGTCTTGGGTGCCGGTCCTAGGATATTCAACGGAATAGTGAAGTAGGGGTCTTGGGGTGCAGGTCCTAGGGCATTCAAGGGAGCAGTGCAGTAAAGGGCATGGGTGCAGGTCCTAGGGCATTCAAGGGAATAGTGCAGTAGAGGGCATGGGGTGCAGGTCCTAGGGCGTTCAAGGAAATAGTGCAGTGGAGGTCATGGGGTGCAGGTCCTAGCGCGTTCAATGGAATAGTGCAGCAGAGGTCATGGGGTGCAGGTCCTAGGGCGTTCAAGCGAATAGTGCAGTGGAGGTAATGGGGTGAAGGTCCTCAGGCGTTCAAGGGAATACTGCAGTAGAGGTCTTGGGTGCCGGTCCTAGGGTATTCAATGGAATAGTGCTGTAGAGGTCTTAGGGTGCAGGTCCTGGGGCATTCAAGGGAATAGTGCAGTAGAGGTCTTGGGTGCCGGTCCTAGGGTATTCAAGGGAATAGTGCAGTAGAGGTCTTGGGGTGCAGGTCCTAAGGTGTTCAAGGGAATAGTGCAGTTGAGGGCATGGGGTGCAGGTCCTAGGGCATTCAAGGGAACAGTGCAGTAGAGGGCATGGAGTGCAGGCCCTAGGGCGTTCAGGGAATAGTGCAGTAGAGGGCATGGGGTGCAGGTCCTAGGGTGTTCAAGGAAATAGTGCAGCAGAGGGCAAGGGGTGCAGATCCTAGGGTGTTCAAGGGAATAGTGCAGTAGAGGGCATGGGGTGCAAGTCCTAGGGCGTTCAAGGGAATAGGGCAGTAGAGGTCATGGGGTGCAGGTCCTATGGCGTTCAAGGGAATAGTGTGTAGAGGTCGTGGGGTGCAGGTCCTAGGGCGTTCAAGGGAATAGTGCAGTAGAGGTCTTGGGGTTCAGGTCCTAGGGAGTTCAAGGGAATAATGCAGTAGAGGCATGGGGTGCAGGTCCTAGGGCGTTCAAGGGAATAGTGCAGTAGAGGTCATGAGGTGCAGGTCCTAGGGCTTTCAAGGGAATAGTGCAGTAGAGGGCATGGGGTGCAGGTCCTGAGGCGTTCAAGTGAATAGTACAGTAGAGGTCTTGGGGTGCAGGTCATGAGGCGTTCAAGGGAATAGTACAGTAGAGGGCATGGGGTGCAGAACCTGGGGCGTTCAAGGGAATAGTGCAGTAGAGGGCATGGGGTGCATGTCCTGGGGCGTTCAAGGGAATAGAGCAGTAGAGGGCATGTGGTGCAGGTCCTGGGGCGTTCAAGGCAATATTGCAGTATAGGGCATGGGGTGCAGGTCCTGGGGCGTTCAAGGGAATAGTGCAGTAGAGGGCATGGGGTGCACATCATAGGGCGTTCAAAGGAATAGTGCAGTAGAGGGCATGGGGTGCAGGTCCTAGGGCGTTCAAAGGAATAGTGCAGTAGAGGTCATGGGTTGCAGGTCCTAGCGCGTTCAATGGGATAGTGCAGTAGAGGGCATGGGGTGCCGGTCCTAGGGCGTTCAAGGGAATAGTGCAGTAGAGGTCATGGGTGTAGCTCCTAGGGCGTTCAAGGGAATAGTGCAGTAGAGGGCATGGGGTGCAGGTCCTGGGGCGTTCAAGGGAAAAGTGCAGTAGAGGGCATGGGGTGCAGGTCCTAGGGCATTCAAGGGAATAGTGCAGTAAGGGCATGGAGTGCAGGTCCTAGGGCATTCAAGGGAATAGTGCAGTAGAGGGCATGAGGTTCAGGTCTTGGGGCATTCAAGGGAATAGTGCAGTAGAGGGCATGGGGTGCAGGTCCTAGGGCATTCAAGGGAATAGTGCAGTAGAGGGCATGGGGTGCAGGTCCTAAGGCGTTCAAGGGAATATTGCAGTAGAGGGCATGGGGTGCAGGTCCTAGGGCGTTCAAGGGAATAGTGCAGTAGAGGGCATGGGGTGCAGGTCCTAGGGCGTTCAAGGAAATAGTGCAGTAGAGGTCATGGGGTGCAGGACCTAGGGAGTTCAAGGGAATAGTGCAGTAGAGGGCATAGGGTGCAGGTCCTAGGGCATTCAAGGGAATAGTGCAGTAGAGGTCTTGGGTGCAGGTCCTATGGCGTTCAAGGGAATAGTGTGTAGAGGTCGTGGGGTGCAGGTCCTAGGGTGTTCAAGGGAATAGTGCAGTAGAGGTCTTGGGGTTCAGGTCCTAGGGAGTTCAAGGGAATAATGCAGTAGAGGCATGGGGTGCAGGTCCTAGGGCGTTCAAGGGAATAGTGCAGTAGAGGTCATGAGGTGCAGGTCCTAGGGCTTTCAAGGGAATAATGCAGTAGAGGGCATGGGGTGCAGGTCCTGAGGCGTTCAAGGGAATAGTACAGTATACAGTAGAGGTCTTGGGGTGCAGGTCATGGGGCGTTCAAGGGAATAGTACAGTAGAGGGCATGGGGTGCAGAACCTGGGGCGTTCAAGGGAATAGTGCAGTAGAGGGCATGGGGTGCATGTCCTGGGGCGTTCAAGGGAATAGAGCAGTAGAGGGCATGTGGTGCAGGTCCTGGGGCGTTCAAGGCAATATTGCAGTATAGGGCATGGGGTGCAGGTCCTGGGGCGTTCAAGGGAATAGTGCAGTAGAGGGCATGGGGTGCACATCATAGGGCGTTCAAAGGAATAGTGCAGTAGAGGGCATGGGGTGCAGGTCCTAGGGCGTTCAAAGGAATAGTGCAGTAGAGGTCATGGGTTGCAGGTCCTAGCGCGTTCAATGGGATAGTGCAGTAGAGGGCATGGGGTGCCGGTCCTAGGGCGTTCAAGGGAATAGTGCAGTAGAGGTCATGGGGTGTAGCTCCTAGGGCGTTCAAGGGAATAGTGCAGTAGAGGGCATGGGGTGCAGGTCCTGGGGCGTTCAAGGGAAAAGTGCAGTAGAGGGCATGGGGTGCAGGTCCTAGGGCATTCAAGGGAATAGTGCAGTAAGGGCATGGAGTGCAGGTCCTAGGGCATTCAAGGGAATAGTGCAGTAGAGGGCATGAGGTTCAGGTCTTGGGGCATTCAAGGGAATAGTGCAGTAGAGGGCATGGGGTGCAGGTCCTAGGGCATTCAAGGGAATAGTGCAGTAGAGGGCATGGGGTGCAGGTCCTAAGGCGTTCAAGGGAATATTGCAGTAGAGGGCATGGGGTGCAGGTCCTAGGGCGTTCTAGGGAATAGTGCAGTAGAGGGCATGGGGTGCAGGTCCTAGGGCGTTCAAGGAAATAGTGCAGTAGAGGTCATGGGGTGCAGGACCTAGGGAGTTCAAGGGAATAGTGCAGTAGAGGGCATAGGGTGCAGGTCCTAGGGCATTCAAGGGAATAGTGCAGTAGAGGTCTTGGGTGCAGGTCCTATGGCGTTCAAGGGACTAGTGCAGTAGAGGGCATGGGGTGCAGGTCCTAGGGCATTCAAGGGAATAGTGTAGTAGAGGTCTTGAGATGCAGGTCATAGGGAGTTCAAGGGAATAGTGCAGTAGAGGGCATGGAGTACAGGTCCTAGGGTATTCAAGGGAATAGTGCAGTAGAGGGCATGAGGTGCAGGTCTTGGGGCATTCAAGGGAATAGTGCAATAGAGGGCATGGGGTGCAGGTCCTAGGGAATTCAAGGGAATAGTGCAGTAGATGGCATGGGGTGCAGGTCCTGGGGCGTTCAAGGGAATAGTGCAGTAGAGGGCATGGGGTGCAGGTCCTAGGGCGTTCATGGGAATAGTGCAGTAGAGGGCATGGGGTGCATGTCCTGGGGCGTTCAGGGGAATAGAGCAGTAGAGGGCATGGGGTGCAGGTCCTGGGGCGTTCAAGGGAATAATGCAGTAGAGGGCATGGGGTGCAGGTCATGGGGCATTCAAGGGAATAGTACAGTAGAGGGCATGGGGTGCAGAACCTGGGGCTTTCAAGGGAATAGTGCAGTAGAGGGCATGGGGTGCAGGTCCTAGGGCGTTCAATCAAATAGTGCAGTAGAGGGCATGGGGTGCAGAACCTGGGGAGTTCAAGGGAATAGTGCAGTAGAGGGCATGGGGTGCATGTCCTGGGGAGTTCAAGGGAATAGTGCAGTAGAGGGCATGGGGTGCAGGTACTGGGGCGTTCAAGGGAATATTGCAGTATAAGGCATGGGGTGCAGGTCCTGGGGCGTTCAAGGGAATAGTGCAGTAGAGGGCATGGGGTGCAGGTCATAGGGCATTCAAGGGAATAGTGCAGTAGACGGCATGGGGTGCAGGTCCTAGGGCGTTCAGAGGAATAGTGCAGTAGAGGTCATGGGGTGGAGGTCCTAGGGCGTTCAATGGGATAGTGCAGTAGAGGCCATGGGGTGCCGGTCCTAGGGTGTTCAAGGGAATAGTGCAGTAGAGGTCATGGGGTGTAGGTCCTAGGGTGTTCAAGGGAATAGTGCAGTAGAGGGCATGGGGTGCAGGTCCTGGGGCATTCAATGGAATGGTGCAGTAGAGGGCATGGGGTGCAGGTCCTGGGGCGTTCAAGGGAATAGTGCAGTAGAGAGCATGGGGTGGGGGTCCTAGGGCATTCAAGTGAATAGTGCAGTAGAGGGCATGGGGAGCAGGTCCTAGGGTGTTCAAGGGAAAAGTGCAGTAGAGGTCATGGGGTACAGGTCCTAGGGCGTTCAATGGAATAGTGCAGTAGAGGGCATGCGGTGCAGTTCCTAGGGTGTTCAAGGGTATAGTGCAGTAGAGGTCATGGGGTGCAGGTCCTATGGCTTTCAAGGGAAAAGTGCAGTAGAGGGCATGGGGTGCAGGTCCTGGGGTGTTCAAGGGAATAGTGCAGTAGAGGGCATGGGGTGCAGGCCCTGGGGCGTTCTAGAGAATAGCTTAGTAGAGGGAATGGGTTGCAGGCCTTGGGCGTTCAAGGGAATCATGCAGTAGAGGGCATGAGGTACTAAGTCCTAGGGCATTCAAGGGAATAGTGCAGTAGAGGGCATGGAGTGCAGGTCCTAGGGCATTCAAGGTAATAGTGCAGTAGAGGGCATGAGGTTCAGGTCTTGGGGCATTCAAGGGAATAGTACAGTAGAGGGCATGGGGTACAGGTCCTAGGGCATTCAAAGGAATAGTGCAGTAGAGGGCATGGGGTGCAGGTCCTAAGGCGTTCAAGGGAATATTGCAGTAGAGGGCATGGGGTGCAGGTCCTAGGGTGTTCCTGGGAATAGTGCAGTAAAGGGCATGGGGTGCAGGTCCTAGGGCGTTCAAGGGAATAGTGCAGTAGAGGTTGTGGGGTGCAGGACCTAGGGAGTTCAAGGGAATAGTGCAGTAGAGGTCTTGGGTGCAGGTCCTAGGGCGTTCAAGGGAATAGTGCAGTAGAGGGCATGGGGTGCAAGTCCTAGGGCATTCAAGGGAATAGTGCAGCAGAGGTCTTGAGATGCAGGTCATAGGGAGTTCAAGAGAATAGTGCAGTAGAGGTCTTGGCGTGCAGGTCCTAGGGCGTTCAAGGGAATAGTGCAGTGGAGGTCAAGGGGTGCAGGTCCTAGGGCGTACAAGGGAATAGTGCAGTAGAGGTCTTGGGTGCCGGTCCTAGGATATTCAACGGAATAGTGAAGTAGAGGTCTTGGGGTGCAGGTCCTAGGGCATTCAAGGGAGCAGTGCAGTAAAGGGCATGGGTGCAGGTCCTAGGGCATTCAAGGGAATAGTGCAGTAGAGGGCATGGGGTGCAGGTCCTAGGGCGTTCAAGGAAATAGTGCAGTGGAGGTCATGGGGTGCAGGTCCTAGCGCGTTCAATGGAATAGTGCAGCAGAGGTCATGGGGTGCAGGTCCTAGGGCGTTCAAGCGAATAGTGCAGTGGAGGTAATGGGGTGAAGGTCCTCAGGCGTTCAAGGGAATACTGCAGTAGAGGTCTTGGGTGCCGGTCCTAGGGTATTCAACGGAATAGTGCTGTAGAGGTCTTAGGGTGCAGGTCCTGGGGCATTCAAGGGAATAGTGCAGTAGAGGTCTTGGGTGCCGGTCCTAGGGTATTCAAGGGAATAGTGCAGTAGAGGTCTTGGGGTGCAGGTCCTAAGGTGTTCAAGGGAATAGTGCAGTTGAGGGCATGGGGTGCAGGTCCTAGGGCATTCAAGGGAACAGTGCAGTAGAGGGCATGGAGTGCAGGCCCTAGGGCGTTCAGGGAATAGTGCAGTAGAGGGCATGGGGTGCAGGTCCTAGGGTGTTCAAGGAAATAGTGCAGCAGAGGGCAAGGGGTGCAGATCCTAGGGTGTTCAAGGGAATAGTGCAGTAGAGGGCATGGGGTGCAGGTCCTAGGGCGTTCAAGGGAATATTGCAGTAGAGGGCATGGGGTGCAGGTCTTGGGGCGTTCAAGGGAATAGTGCTGTAGAGGGTGTGGGGTGCACGTCCTGGGGCGTTCAAGGGAATAGTGCAGTAGAGGGCATGGGGTGCAGGTCCTAGGGCGTTCAAGGGAATACTGCAGTAGAGGTCTTGGGTGCTGGTCCTAGGGTATTCAACGGAATAGTGCTGTAGAGGTCTTGGGGTGCAGGTCCTGGGGCATTCAAGGGAATAGTGCAGTAGAGGTCTTGGGTGCCGGTCCTAGGGTATTCAAGGGAATAGTGCAGTAGAGGTCTTGGGGTGCAGGTCCTAAGGTGTTCAAGGGAATAGTGCAGTTGAGGGCATGGGGTGCAGGTCCTAGGGCATTCAAGGGAACAGTGCAGTAGAGGGCATGGAGTGCAGGCCCTAGGGCGTTCAGGGAATAGTGCAGTAGAGGGCATGGGATGCAGGTCCTAGGGCGTTCAAGGGAATAGTGCAGCAGAGGGCAAGGGGTGCAGATCCTAGGGTGTTCAAGGGAATAGTGCAGTAGAGGGCATGGGGTGCAGGTCCTAGGGCGTTCAAGGGAATATTGCAGTAGAGGGCATAGGGTGCAGGTCCTAGGGCATTCAAGGGAATAGTGCAGTAGAGGTCTTGGGTGCAGGTCCTATGGCGTTCAAGGGACTAGTGCAGTAGAGGGCATGGGGTGCAGGTCCTAGGGCATTCAAGGGAATAGTGTAGTAGAGGTCTTGAGATGCAGGTCATAGGGAGTTCAAGGGAATAGTGCAGTAGAGGGCATGGAGTACAGGTCCTAGGGTATTCAAGGGAATAGTGCAGTAGAGGGCATGAGGTGCAGGTCTTGGGGCATTCAAGGGAATAGTGCAGTAGAGGGCATGGGGTGCAGGTCCTAGGGAATTCAAGGGAATAGTGCAGTAGAGGGCATGGGGTGCAGGTCCTAGGGCGTTCAAGGGAATAGTGCAGTAGAGGGCATGGGGTGCAGGTCCTAGGGCGTTCATGGGAATAGTGCAGTAGAGGGCATGGGGTGCATGTCCTGGGGCGTTCAAGGGAATAGAGCAGTAGAGGGCATGGGGTGCAGGTCCTGGGGCGTTCAAGGGAATAATGCAGTAGAGGGCCTGGGGTGCAGGTCATGGGGCATTCAAGGGAATAGTACAGTAGAGGGCATGGGGTGCAGAACCTGGGTCTTTCAAGGGAATAGTGCAGTAGAGGGCATGGGGTGCAGGTCCTAGGGCGTTCAATCAAATAGTGCAGTCGAGGGCATGGGGTGCAGAACCTGGGGAGTTCAAGGGAATAGTGCAGTTTAGGGCATGGGGTGCATGTCCTGGGGAGTTCAAGGGAATAGTGCAGTAGAGGGCATGGGGTGCAGGTACTGGGGCGTTCAAGGGAATATTGCAGTATAAGGCATGGGGTGCAGGTCCTGGGGCGTTCAAGGGAATAGTGCAGTAGAGGGCATGGGGTGCAGGTCATAGGGCATTCAAGGGAATAGTGCAGTAGACGGCATGGGGTGCAGGTCCTAGGGCGTTCAAAGGAATAGTGCAGTAGAGGTCATGGGGTGGAGGTCCTAGGGCGTTCAATGGGATAGTGCAGTAGAGGCCATGGGGTGCCGGTCCTAGGGTGTTCAAGGGAATAGTGCAGTAGAGGTCATGGGGTGTGGGTCCTAGGGCGTTCAAGGGAATAGTGCAGTAGAGGGCATGGGGTGCAGGTCCTGGGGCGTTCAATGGAATGGTGCAGTAGAGGGCATGGGGTGCAGGTCCTGGGGCGTTCAAGGGAATAGTGCAGTAGAGAGCATGGGGTGGGGGTCCTAGGGCATTCAAGTGAATAGTGCAGTAGAGGGCATGGGGAGCAGGTCCTAGGGTGTTCAAGGGAATAGTGCAGTAGAGGTCATGGGGTACAGGTCCTAGGGCGTTCAATGGAATAGTGCAGTAGAGGGCATGCGGTGCAGTTCCTAGGGTGTTCAAGGGTATAGTGCAGTTGAGGTCATGGGGTGCAGGTCCTATGGCTTTCAAGGGAAAAGTGCAGTAGAGGGCATGGGGTGCAGGTCCTGGGGTGTTCAAGGGAATAGTGCAGTAGAGGGCATGGGGTGCAGGCCCTGGGGCGTTCTAGAGAATAGCTTAGTAGAGGGAATGGGTTGCAGGCCTTGGGCGTTCAAGGGAATCGTGCAGTAGAGGGCATAAGGTACTAAGTCCTAGGGCATTCAAGGGAATAGTGCAGCAGAGGGCATGGAGTGCAGGTCCTAGGGCATTCAAGGTAATAGTGCAGTAGAGGGCATGAGGTTCAGGTCTTGGGGCATTCAAGGGAATAGTGCAGTAGAGGGCATGGGGTGCAGGTCCTAGGGCATTCAAAGGAATAGTGCAGTAGAGGGCATGGGGTGCAGGTCCTAAGGCGTTCAAGGGAATATTGCAGTAGAGGGCATGGGGTGCAGGTCCTAGGGTGTTCCTGGGAATAGTGCAGTAAAGGGCATGGGGTGCAGGTCCTAGGGCGTTCAATGGAATAGTGCAGTAGAGGTTGTGGGGTGCAGGACCTAGGGAGTTCAAGGGAATAGTGCAGTAGAGGGCATGGGGTGCAGGTCCTAGGGCATTCAAGGGAATAGTGCAGTAGAGGTCTTGGGTGCAGGTCCTAGGACGTTCAAGGGAATAGTGCAGTAGAGGGCATGGGGTGCAAGTCCTAGGGCATTCAAGGGAATAGTGCAGCAGAGGTCTTGAATGCAGGTCATAGGGAGTTCAAGAGAATAGTGCAGTAGAGGTCTTGGCGTGCAGGTCCTAGGGCGTTCAAGGGAATAGTGCAGTGGAGGTCAAGGGGTGCAGGTCCTAGGGCGTACAAGGGAATAGTGCAGTAGAGGTCTTGGGTGCCGGTCCTAGGATATTCAACGGAATAGTGAAGTAGGGGTCTTGGGGTGCAGGTCCTAGGGCATTCAAGGGAGCAGTGCAGTAAAGGGCATGGGTGCAGGTCCTAGGGCATTCAAGGGAATAGTGCAGTAGAGGGCATGGGGTGCAGGTCCTAGGGCGTTCAAGGAAATAGTGCAGTGGAGGTCATGGGGTGCAGGTCCTAGCGCGTTCAATGGAATAGTGCAGCAGAGGTCATGGGGTGCAGGTCCTAGGGCGTTCAAGCGAATAGTGCAGTGGAGGTAATGGGGTGAAGGTCCTCAGGCGTTCAAGGGAATACTGCAGTAGAGGTCTTGGGTGCCGGTCCTAGGGTATTCAATGGAATAGTGCTGTAGAGGTCTTAGGGTGCAGGTCCTGGGGCATTCAAGGGAATAGTGCAGTAGAGGTCTTGGGTGCCGGTCCTAGGGTATTCAAGGGAATAGTGCAGTAGAGGTCTTGGGGTGCAGGTCCTAAGGTGTTCAAGGGAATAGTGCAGTTGAGGGCATGGGGTGCAGGTCCTAGGGCATTCAAGGGAACAGTGCAGTAGAGGGCATGGAGTGCAGGCCCTAGGGCGTTCAGGGAATAGTGCAGTAGAGGGCATGGGGTGCAGGTCCTAGGGTGTTCAAGGAAATAGTGCAGCAGAGGGCAAGGGGTGCAGATCCTAGGGTGTTCAAGGGAATAGTGCAGTAGAGGGCATGGGGTGCAAGTCCTAGGGCGTTCAAGGGAATAGGGCAGTAGAGGTCATGGGGTGCAGGTCCTATGGCGTTCAAGGGAATAGTGTGTAGAGGTCGTGGGGTGCAGGTCCTAGGGCGTTCAAGGGAATAGTGCAGTAGAGGTCTTGGGGTTCAGGTCCTAGGGAGTTCAAGGGAATAATGCAGTAGAGGCATGGGGTGCAGGTCCTAGGGCGTTCAAGGGAATAGTGCAGTAGAGGTCATGAGGTGCAGGTCCTAGGGCTTTCAAGGGAATAGTGCAGTAGAGGGCATGGGGTGCAGGTCCTGAGGCGTTCAAGTGAATAGTACAGTAGAGGTCTTGGGGTGCAGGTCATGAGGCGTTCAAGGGAATAGTACAGTAGAGGGCATGGGGTGCAGAACCTGGGGCGTTCAAGGGAATAGTGCAGTAGAGGGCATGGGGTGCATGTCCTGGGGCGTTCAAGGGAATAGAGCAGTAGAGGGCATGTGGTGCAGGTCCTGGGGCGTTCAAGGCAATATTGCAGTATAGGGCATGGGGTGCAGGTCCTGGGGCGTTCAAGGGAATAGTGCAGTAGAGGGCATGGGGTGCACATCATAGGGCGTTCAAAGGAATAGTGCAGTAGAGGGCATGGGGTGCAGGTCCTAGGGCGTTCAAAGGAATAGTGCAGTAGAGGTCATGGGTTGCAGGTCCTAGCGCGTTCAATGGGATAGTGCAGTAGAGGGCATGGGGTGCCGGTCCTAGGGCGTTCAAGGGAATAGTGCAGTAGAGGTCATGGGTGTAGCTCCTAGGGCGTTCAAGGGAATAGTGCAGTAGAGGGCATGGGGTGCAGGTCCTGGGGCGTTCAAGGGAAAAGTGCAGTAGAGGGCATGGGGTGCAGGTCCTAGGGCATTCAAGGGAATAGTGCAGTAAGGGCATGGAGTGCAGGTCCTAGGGCATTCAAGGGAATAGTGCAGTAGAGGGCATGAGGTTCAGGTCTTGGGGCATTCAAGGGAATAGTGCAGTAGAGGGCATGGGGTGCAGGTCCTAGGGCATTCAAGGGAATAGTGCAGTAGAGGGCATGGGGTGCAGGTCCTAAGGCGTTCAAGGGAATATTGCAGTAGAGGGCATGGGGTGCAGGTCCTAGGGCGTTCAAGGGAATAGTGCAGTAGAGGGCATGGGGTGCAGGTCCTAGGGCGTTCAAGGAAATAGTGCAGTAGAGGTCATGGGGTGCAGGACCTAGGGAGTTCAAGGGAATAGTGCAGTAGAGGGCATAGGGTGCAGGTCCTAGGGCATTCAAGGGAATAGTGCAGTAGAGGTCTTGGGTGCAGGTCCTATGGCGTTCAAGGGAATAGTGTGTAGAGGTCGTGGGGTGCAGGTCCTAGGGTGTTCAAGGGAATAGTGCAGTAGAGGTCTTGGGGTTCAGGTCCTAGGGAGTTCAAGGGAATAATGCAGTAGAGGCATGGGGTGCAGGTCCTAGGGCGTTCAAGGGAATAGTGCAGTAGAGGTCATGAGGTGCAGGTCCTAGGGCTTTCAAGGGAATAATGCAGTAGAGGGCATGGGGTGCAGGTCCTGAGGCGTTCAAGGGAATAGTACAGTATACAGTAGAGGTCTTGGGGTGCAGGTCATGGGGCGTTCAAGGGAATAGTACAGTAGAGGGCATGGGGTGCAGAACCTGGGGCGTTCAAGGGAATAGTGCAGTAGAGGGCATGGGGTGCATGTCCTGGGGCGTTCAAGGGAATAGAGCAGTAGAGGGCATGTGGTGCAGGTCCTGGGGCGTTCAAGGCAATATTGCAGTATAGGGCATGGGGTGCAGGTCCTGGGGCGTTCAAGGGAATAGTGCAGTAGAGGGCATGGGGTGCACATCATAGGGCGTTCAAAGGAATAGTGCAGTAGAGGGCATGGGGTGCAGGTCCTAGGGCGTTCAAAGGAATAGTGCAGTAGAGGTCATGGGTTGCAGGTCCTAGCGCGTTCAATGGGATAGTGCAGTAGAGGGCATGGGGTGCCGGTCCTAGGGCGTTCAAGGGAATAGTGCAGTAGAGGTCATGGGGTGTAGCTCCTAGGGCGTTCAAGGGAATAGTGCAGTAGAGGGCATGGGGTGCAGGTCCTGGGGCGTTCAAGGGAAAAGTGCAGTAGAGGGCATGGGGTGCAGGTCCTAGGGCATTCAAGGGAATAGTGCAGTAAGGGCATGGAGTGCAGGTCCTAGGGCATTCAAGGGAATAGTGCAGTAGAGGGCATGAGGTTCAGGTCTTGGGGCATTCAAGGGAATAGTGCAGTAGAGGGCATGGGGTGCAGGTCCTAGGGCATTCAAGGGAATAGTGCAGTAGAGGGCATGGGGTGCAGGTCCTAAGGCGTTCAAGGGAATATTGCAGTAGAGGGCATGGGGTGCAGGTCCTAGGGCGTTCTAGGGAATAGTGCAGTAGAGGGCATGGGGTGCAGGTCCTAGGGCGTTCAAGGAAATAGTGCAGTAGAGGTCATGGGGTGCAGGACCTAGGGAGTTCAAGGGAATAGTGCAGTAGAGGGCATAGGGTGCAGGTCCTAGGGCATTCAAGGGAATAGTGCAGTAGAGGTCTTGGGTGCAGGTCCTATGGCGTTCAAGGGACTAGTGCAGTAGAGGGCATGGGGTGCAGGTCCTAGGGCATTCAAGGGAATAGTGTAGTAGAGGTCTTGAGATGCAGGTCATAGGGAGTTCAAGGGAATAGTGCAGTAGAGGGCATGGAGTACAGGTCCTAGGGTATTCAAGGGAATAGTGCAGTAGAGGGCATGAGGTGCAGGTCTTGGGGCATTCAAGGGAATAGTGCAATAGAGGGCATGGGGTGCAGGTCCTAGGGAATTCAAGGGAATAGTGCAGTAGATGGCATGGGGTGCAGGTCCTGGGGCGTTCAAGGGAATAGTGCAGTAGAGGGCATGGGGTGCAGGTCCTAGGGCGTTCATGGGAATAGTGCAGTAGAGGGCATGGGGTGCATGTCCTGGGGCGTTCAGGGGAATAGAGCAGTAGAGGGCATGGGGTGCAGGTCCTGGGGCGTTCAAGGGAATAATGCAGTAGAGGGCATGGGGTGCAGGTCATGGGGCATTCAAGGGAATAGTACAGTAGAGGGCATGGGGTGCAGAACCTGGGGCTTTCAAGGGAATAGTGCAGTAGAGGGCATGGGGTGCAGGTCCTAGGGCGTTCAATCAAATAGTGCAGTAGAGGGCATGGGGTGCAGAACCTGGGGAGTTCAAGGGAATAGTGCAGTAGAGGGCATGGGGTGCATGTCCTGGGGAGTTCAAGGGAATAGTGCAGTAGAGGGCATGGGGTGCAGGTACTGGGGCGTTCAAGGGAATATTGCAGTATAAGGCATGGGGTGCAGGTCCTGGGGCGTTCAAGGGAATAGTGCAGTAGAGGGCATGGGGTGCAGGTCATAGGGCATTCAAGGGAATAGTGCAGTAGACGGCATGGGGTGCAGGTCCTAGGGCGTTCAGAGGAATAGTGCAGTAGAGGTCATGGGGTGGAGGTCCTAGGGCGTTCAATGGGATAGTGCAGTAGAGGCCATGGGGTGCCGGTCCTAGGGTGTTCAAGGGAATAGTGCAGTAGAGGTCATGGGGTGTAGGTCCTAGGGTGTTCAAGGGAATAGTGCAGTAGAGGGCATGGGGTGCAGGTCCTGGGGCATTCAATGGAATGGTGCAGTAGAGGGCATGGGGTGCAGGTCCTGGGGCGTTCAAGGGAATAGTGCAGTAGAGAGCATGGGGTGGGGGTCCTAGGGCATTCAAGTGAATAGTGCAGTAGAGGGCATGGGGAGCAGGTCCTAGGGTGTTCAAGGGAAAAGTGCAGTAGAGGTCATGGGGTACAGGTCCTAGGGCGTTCAATGGAATAGTGCAGTAGAGGGCATGCGGTGCAGTTCCTAGGGTGTTCAAGGGTATAGTGCAGTAGAGGTCATGGGGTGCAGGTCCTATGGCTTTCAAGGGAAAAGTGCAGTAGAGGGCATGGGGTGCAGGTCCTGGGGTGTTCAAGGGAATAGTGCAGTAGAGGGCATGGGGTGCAGGCCCTGGGGCGTTCTAGAGAATAGCTTAGTAGAGGGAATGGGTTGCAGGCCTTGGGCGTTCAAGGGAATCATGCAGTAGAGGGCATGAGGTACTAAGTCCTAGGGCATTCAAGGGAATAGTGCAGTAGAGGGCATGGAGTGCAGGTCCTAGGGCATTCAAGGTAATAGTGCAGTAGAGGGCATGAGGTTCAGGTCTTGGGGCATTCAAGGGAATAGTACAGTAGAGGGCATGGGGTACAGGTCCTAGGGCATTCAAAGGAATAGTGCAGTAGAGGGCATGGGGTGCAGGTCCTAAGGCGTTCAAGGGAATATTGCAGTAGAGGGCATGGGGTGCAGGTCCTAGGGTGTTCCTGGGAATAGTGCAGTAAAGGGCATGGGGTGCAGGTCCTAGGGCGTTCAAGGGAATAGTGCAGTAGAGGTTGTGGGGTGCAGGACCTAGGGAGTTCAAGGGAATAGTGCAGTAGAGGTCTTGGGTGCAGGTCCTAGGGCGTTCAAGGGAATAGTGCAGTAGAGGGCATGGGGTGCAAGTCCTAGGGCATTCAAGGGAATAGTGCAGCAGAGGTCTTGAGATGCAGGTCATAGGGAGTTCAAGAGAATAGTGCAGTAGAGGTCTTGGCGTGCAGGTCCTAGGGCGTTCAAGGGAATAGTGCAGTGGAGGTCAAGGGGTGCAGGTCCTAGGGCGTACAAGGGAATAGTGCAGTAGAGGTCTTGGGTGCCGGTCCTAGGATATTCAACGGAATAGTGAAGTAGAGGTCTTGGGGTGCAGGTCCTAGGGCATTCAAGGGAGCAGTGCAGTAAAGGGCATGGGTGCAGGTCCTAGGGCATTCAAGGGAATAGTGCAGTAGAGGGCATGGGGTGCAGGTCCTAGGGCGTTCAAGGAAATAGTGCAGTGGAGGTCATGGGGTGCAGGTCCTAGCGCGTTCAATGGAATAGTGCAGCAGAGGTCATGGGGTGCAGGTCCTAGGGCGTTCAAGCGAATAGTGCAGTGGAGGTAATGGGGTGAAGGTCCTCAGGCGTTCAAGGGAATACTGCAGTAGAGGTCTTGGGTGCCGGTCCTAGGGTATTCAACGGAATAGTGCTGTAGAGGTCTTAGGGTGCAGGTCCTGGGGCATTCAAGGGAATAGTGCAGTAGAGGTCTTGGGTGCCGGTCCTAGGGTATTCAAGGGAATAGTGCAGTAGAGGTCTTGGGGTGCAGGTCCTAAGGTGTTCAAGGGAATAGTGCAGTTGAGGGCATGGGGTGCAGGTCCTAGGGCATTCAAGGGAACAGTGCAGTAGAGGGCATGGAGTGCAGGCCCTAGGGCGTTCAGGGAATAGTGCAGTAGAGGGCATGGGGTGCAGGTCCTAGGGTGTTCAAGGAAATAGTGCAGCAGAGGGCAAGGGGTGCAGATCCTAGGGTGTTCAAGGGAATAGTGCAGTAGAGGGCATGGGGTGCAGGTCCTAGGGCGTTCAAGGGAATATTGCAGTAGAGGGCATGGGGTGCAGGTCTTGGGGCGTTCAAGGGAATAGTGCTGTAGAGGGTGTGGGGTGCACGTCCTGGGGCGTTCAAGGGAATAGTGCAGTAGAGGGCATGGGGTGCAGGTCCTAGGGCGTTCAAGGGAATACTGCAGTAGAGGTCTTGGGTGCTGGTCCTAGGGTATTCAACGGAATAGTGCTGTAGAGGTCTTGGGGTGCAGGTCCTGGGGCATTCAAGGGAATAGTGCAGTAGAGGTCTTGGGTGCCGGTCCTAGGGTATTCAAGGGAATAGTGCAGTAGAGGTCTTGGGGTGCAGGTCCTAAGGTGTTCAAGGGAATAGTGCAGTTGAGGGCATGGGGTGCAGGTCCTAGGGCATTCAAGGGAACAGTGCAGTAGAGGGCATGGAGTGCAGGCCCTAGGGCGTTCAGGGAATAGTGCAGTAGAGGGCATGGGATGCAGGTCCTAGGGCGTTCAAGGGAATAGTGCAGCAGAGGGCAAGGGGTGCAGATCCTAGGGTGTTCAAGGGAATAGTGCAGTAGAGGGCATGGGGTGCAGGTCCTAGGGCGTTCAAGGGAATATTGCAGTAGAGGGCATGGGGTGCAGGTCCTGAGGTGTTCAAGGGAATAGTGCAGTAGAGGTCATGGGATGCAGGTCCTAGGGCATTCAAGGGAATAGTGCAGTAGAGGTCTTGAGATGCAGGTCATAGGGAGTTCAAGGGAATAGTGCAGTAGAGGTCTTGAGATGCAGGTCATAGGGAGTTCAAGGGAATAGTGCAGTAGAGATATTGGGGTTCAGGTCCTAGGGAGTTCAAGGGAATAATGCAGTAGAGGGCATGGGGTGCAGGTCCTAGGGTGTTCAAGGGAATAGTGCAGTAGAGGTCTTGGGGTGCAGGTCCTAGGGCGTTCAAGGGAATAGTGAAGTAGAGGTCTTGGGGTTCAAGTCCTAGGGAGTTCAAGGGAATAATGAAGTAGAGGTCTTGGGTGCCGGTCCTAGGGTATTCAACGGAATATTCCCTTGAACGCCCTAGGACCTGCACTGCACTATTCCATTGAACGCCCTAGGACCTGCACCCCATGATCTCTACTGCACTATTCCCTTGAATGCCCTAGGACCTGCACCCCATGCCCTCCACTGCACTATTCACTTGAACGCCCTAGGACCATCACCCCATGCCCTCTACTGCACTATTCCCTTGAACCCCCTAGGACATGCACCCCATGCCCTCTACTGCACTACTCCCTTGAACGCCCCAGGTTCTATAGTGCAGTAAAGGTCATGGGGTGCAGGTCCTAGGGTGTTCAAGGGAATAGTGCAGTAGAGGGCATGGGGTGCAGGCCCTGGGGTGTTCAAGGGAAGAGCGCAGTAGAGGGAATGGGGTGCAGGCCCAGGGGCGTTCAAGGGAATAGTGCAGTAGAGGGCATGGGGTACTAAGTCCTAGGGCATTCAAGGGAATAGTGCAGTAGAGGGCATGGAGTGCAGGTCCTAGGGTATTCAAGGGAATAGTGCAGTAGAGGGCATATGGTGCATGTCTTGGGGCATTCAAGGGAATAGTGCAGTAGAGGGCATGGGGTGCAGGTCCTAGGGCATTCAAGGGAATAGTGCAGTAGAGGGCATGGGGTGCAGGTCCTAGGGCGTTCAAGGGAATAGTGCAGTAGAGGGCATGGGGTGCAGGTCCTAGGGCGTTCATGGGAATAGTGCAGTAGAGGGCATGGGGTGCAGGTCCTAGGGAGTTCAAGGGAATAGTGCAGTAGAGGGCATGGGGTGCAGGCCCTAGGGCATTCAAGGGAATAGTGCAGTAGAGGGCATGAGGTGCAGGTCCTAGGGCATTCAAGGGAATAGTGCAGTAGAGGGCATGGAGTGCAGGTCCTAGGGCGTTCAAGGGAATAGTGCAGTAGAGGGCATGGGATGCAGGCCCTGGGGCGTTCAAGGGAATAGCGTAGTAGAGGGAATGGGGGGCAGGCCCTTGGGCCTTCAAGGGAATAGTGCAGTAGAGGGCATTGGGTGCAGGTCCTAGAGCGTTCAAGGGAATAGTGCAGTAGAGGTCATGGGGTGCAGGTCCTAGGGCGTTCAAGGGAATAGGGCAGTAGAGGTCATGGGGTGCAGGTCCTATGGCGTTCAAGGGAATAGTGTGTAGAGGTCGTGGGGTGCAGGTCCTAGGGCGTTCAAGGGAATAGTGCAGTAGAGGTCTTGGGGTTCAGGTCCTAGGGAGTTCAAGGGAATAATGCAGTAGAGGCATGGGGTGCAGGTCCTAGGGCGTTCAAGGGAATAGTGCAGTAGAGGTCATGAGGTGCAGGTCCTAGGGCTTTCAAGGGAATAGTGCAGTAGAGGGCATGGGGTGCAGGTCCTGAGGCGTTCAAGGGAATAGTACAGTAGAGGTCTTGGGGTGCAGGTCATGGGGCGTTCAAGGGAATAGTACAGTAGAGGGCATGGGGTGCAGAACCTGGGGCGTTCAAGGGAATAGTGCAGTAGAGGGCATGGGGTGCATGTCCTGGGGCGTTCAAGGGAATAGAGCAGTAGAGGGCATGTGGTGCAGGTCCTGGGGCGTTCAAGGCAATATTGCAGTATAGGGCATGGGGTGCAGGTCCTGGGGCGTTCAAGGGAATAGTGCAGTAGAGGGCATGGGGTGCACATCATAGGGCGTTCAAAGGAATAGTGCAGTAGAGGGCATGGGGTGCAGGTCCTAGGGCGTTCAAAGGAATAGTGCAGTAGAGGTCATGGGTTGCAGGTCCTAGGGCGTTCAATGGGATAGTGCAGTAGAGGGCATGGGGTGCCGGTCCTAGGGCGTTCAAGGGAATAGTGCAGTAGAGGTCATGGGGTGTAGCTCCTAGGGCATTCAAGGGAATAGTGCAGTAGAGGGCATGGGGTGCAGGTCCTGGGGCGTTCAAGGGAAAAGTGCAGTAGAGGGCATGGGGTGCAGGTCCTAGGGCATTCAAGGGAATAGTGCAGTAAGGGCATGGAGTGCAGGTCCTAGGGCATTCAAGGGAATAGTGCAGTAGAGGGCATGAGGTTCAGGTCTTGGGGCATTCAAGGGAATAGTGCAGTAGAGGGCATGGGGTGCAGGTCCTAGGGCATTCAAGGGAATAGTGCAGTAGAGGGCATGGGGTGCAGGTCCTAAGGCGTTCAAGGGAATATTGCAGTAGAGGGCATGGGGTGCAGGTCCTAGGGCGTTCAAGGGAATAGTGCAGTAGAGGGCATGGGGTGCAGGTCCTAGGGCGTTCAAGGAAATAGTGCAGTAGAGGTCATGGGGTGCAGGACCTAGGGAGTTCAAGGGAATAGTGCAGTAGAGGGCATAGGGTGCAGGTCCTAGGGCATTCAAGGGAATAGTGCAGTAGAGGTCTTGGGTGCAGGTCCTATGGCGTTCAAGGGACTAGTGCAGTAGAGGGCATGGGGTGCAGGTCCTAGGGCATTCAAGGGAATAGTGTAGTAGAGGTCTTGAGATGCAGGTCATAGGGAGTTCAAGGGAATAGTGCAGTAGAGGGCATGGAGTACAGGTCCTAGGGTATTCAAGGGAATAGTGCAGTAGAGGGCATGAGGTGCAGGTCTTGGGGCATTCAAGGGAATAGTGCAGTAGAGGGCATGGGGTGCAGGTCCTAGGGAATTCAAGGGAATAGTGCAGTAGAGGGCATGGGGTGCAGGTCCTAGGGCGTTCAAGGGAATAGTGCAGTAGAGGGCATGGGGTGCAGGTCCTAGGGCGTTCATGGGAATAGTGCAGAAACAAACCTCTGCTGGTGCTTACCTGGTCCTTTGGAGCTGCAGGGCTGTCCACAGCACTGCGAGTCGGCTGGGACTCCTGCTGACCGCCGTTTCATCCCCGCTTCGTTCCCTGGAGGGGCGGAGCCTGCTGGAGATCACGTGATCCTTCACGTGACAAGATACAGACTGAAAAAGCACCCGCGTTCAGGCGAGCGGAGCGTTTCATTTCAGAAACAAACCTCTGCTGGTGCTTACCTGGTCCTTTGGAGCTGCAGGGCTGTCCACAGCACTGCGAGTCGGCTGGGACTCCTGCTGACCGCCGTTTCATCCCCGCTTCGTTCCCTGGAGGGGCGGAGCCTGCTGGAGATCACGTGATCCTTCACGTGACAAGATACAGACTGAAAAAGCACCCGCGTTCAGGCGAGCGGAGCGTTTCATTTCAGAAACAAACCTCTGCTGGTGCTTACCTGGTCCTTTGGAGCTGCAGGGCTGTCCACAGCACTGCGAGTCGGCTGGGACTCCTGCTGACCGCCGTTTCATCCCCGCTTCGTTCCCTGGAGGGGCGGAGCCTGCTGGAGATCACGTGATCCTTCACGTGACAAGATACAGACTGAAAAAGCACCCGCGGTCACCCTCGCGGCGTTGAGCCCGGCAGGAGTGGAGGGCGTCGGCTGTTGTGCGGCTGTTTGGCGAGCTGCAAGCAAACATCACAGTCTAGAATCGTGAAAGAACCGAACCGTGCTGAAATCGAGAGACCAGAGGTAAGTCCTCCAAATGGCTGATCAAGGCCCACAAACCCGTGCTAAACTAAAGCATTCATTACATAGGCGAGGCGATGATGTCAACAAGAGGTCACAATGTGAGCTAGGAGGCAGACCTGATCAAACAGGGTCGCTAGAAGGGTACGATTGGTCAAGAGGAGAACTCGATGAGCGTGAGGAAGCCCAAACAGTTTTATGTAATGCACTCACTGAGTCAAACCAGAAAGTCTGCTCTACACTAGCTCCGCATCAAATTTGTGAACAACCAAACACTCTGGCACACATTGTGTCAGAGAGACTAACAATCCCAAAAATAGCCTCCAGACCAATTGATGCTATTGATATGTCTCTTTCACGACCATTGTTAAGAAATGAGCTTCCACTTGGTCCTCCAGCCGACGCAGATGGCGCATTGCCGGGTGAGGCGGAGGTCTTGTCCCGTGCGGCAGCAGTGCAAGCGGACTCTAACCCCACCGCTAAGACATCGACCGATAGCGGGGCCTGCGGGATTACGGCGAACAACATGGAAAGCGTTCCTACTGTGATTGAAGTGAACATAACGGCCTTTCAATCGCCGTTTGATGTAACTGACATTGAGCTACTAGAATTAGAAGTACCTGCAAACCAGCATGACTCAGACCTGGTCAAATTCACTTTTCCCTGTAATGTCCATGATGTCAGTGCAAGCCGCTCCAACTCTGTACACTCTGCACCTATAACACGTGATGCAAACCAAGACCGGGAGCAAATATTTAAAATCCCACAAGTGACAAATACACTCAATCTAAGTCAAGAGCCTATATTGGAGTTGAACAAACTAAAACCAAAGAGAGGAGAAGGCGTACTCGGCAGCCCAACACAAAACACGTTGTTAAGTTTAAACGCCAAATTGCCTTCATCTGAGTCCTATTTTCCGAAGATAAGCACACTTGGAATAGACTTAGCAGGCCGAGAAGCTAGGCTGACGGAACGCCTAAAAGCCGACTTTGAAATAATGAAGGGACGCCTGTCAGAGAGCTTTATAAGTGATAAAAACAAACAAAAAAAAACAGTGTGCTCCTCAAACGTCAAATCTCGGATGGATGAATGGTCATATGACCACTCAAACAGTATTGCTCGCCAGTGTTCAGATGGACAAACTCAGAACATAATTAGCAATGCAAACTGTGGTGAAAGTCCACTCTCCCGGAATCAAAATACCATCAATCAAGTAAATACTCTTAATCTGAATCGTCCCACAAATTCCACGACAGCAATGATCTCCTCGCAGTGCTCTACTCCAAACACTCAACAACACATTAATAGAGTATCCAAGTCAGGGAAAGGGACCTCAGACCTCAGAGCTCAAGAAATTTCTGAATCAAGCTTATTGCCTGATGAAAACAACTCTGTCCATCATCAAAAGGAGGCCCTTTCATTTTCAAAATCAAATCTGTCAGCTGCTGCCGCGATACAGATACACAACAACGTTCTCGCAGCTACTTCAATAGCGCTAATTCCATTTACAAAATTATATGAGAATCTCCACGAAGCAGTCCAGAATAATGGTGCATACATGGTCCAGCTTAGCAATAAGCTTTCCAAACTAGAAACCATGAATTCAATGATACAAGACCGTCTCGACAAAGAAGCAGAAATTACTAATTTGTGGTTCAACAGACTGAACGAATTTACAGGAAAGGACACTGCGGACAGAAAAATAATGATGGACACACTATCTGCATGTATAACACACCTATTAGACGCTAAGTGTGTAAAGCAAGTCAGTTCGAGTAATCTGAGTACCAATGAAGCCAAAAATTCGATTCCTACACCAAACTTGCCTGAAGCTGATGCAGCGCCCACCTTTATTGACGGGAGTTATCAGCCAAACTTTGGAAAGGGCATAAAGATCCTTGAGCGGATTGTGACTTCCGCGGACCAGTGCACCGTTATTTCGAGTAACAACAGTACCGGCAGCACTGCCAATCAACCTTATAGTAGCTCGAAGGAAGTACCTGCCCTAGACTCAAGCGTCAATGCAGTAAAACCAGCAAGCAAACAGCTCCATGAAATAATCGATATACCTCAGTCTCAAGTTGTTGCCCCGTGTCTGGCAGTAAAAACATCATTTGGAATTTTCAACGGGCCAGCAAAAACGCTGACGACGCAGATACCAACGCAGAATCCACAAGGGAGCAGCTCTGGACCAATAAACAAGAAACAAAAAGAAAAAAAGAAGCACTGCATTGCAAATAAGCAAACCAGTAAATCAAAGAAGTTCATAAGAAATCTGACCACACCTGTCAAACTTGGATTCTTCAAAAGAGGCACAAATGGCGAGTCAGCAAAATCTAGTCACATAAAAGCTTCGAAATTAGTGGAATCCAAATCAATGACATCTCAAAAAAACAACTCTAAAAAACGTCAGAGAATAGATTCAGATGTCGAATCCGCTCATTCACAGTCGTCAACTGATGATTTATGCAATCTCTCTACTTATGACGATGAGATTGAGGAAGAGTCAAGCGGTGAGGCATACTCTGACAATTCAATCGTCGAAAATGAAATGGAAGGCGCGGGTAAAATGGCTAGGAAGACTACACTTAATCCTTGGCTTGCCATTCCAAAGACCAGTAAAAACGAAACTGTAGCTGAACATGCGAAACCGAGAGCACCTGAAACACAACCAACGGGAAAACCAGTAGCCCTCCGCCATGCAGCCAAACAAGTACAACGCCCTGCCAGTATTGCGCAGATTCCGGAAACGAAAGAGAACCTGAACCCGAAACAAACGGCCTCACAGAGACTTAAAGCACAAAAACATATCGATCATGTAATGCCCAAGGAGAACAATGCCTTGGTAACAAAAATTCTTATTGAAAATGTTTTTGTAGATGAAAACGAGGTCAATCTAAATAGAGGAAACGTCATTCGGCTTTTTCACTCAGTTCCAGCACTTAGAACTGTGTCCTCTCAGGACATCCAAATCGTCGAGTACATCTCTGAGACGTATGCAGACAGAGTCTACCTCCACATAAAATCACAGGCGGTGCGTAAGACCATTGTATCGGCAAAAGATGAACTCTTGTTTCTGGGCTTTGAAGTCTCAGAAGTGCGGACTGAAAAATCTTGTTTCCAGACAGAAAATAAACAAAAAACTATGAATACATCGGTCAATGCTAATCGTCGTGATGAGCTACGTCAGCACCTATCGACTGTATCAGGATCACAACCGTCGACAAGTAAATGGAAATCAGGAAGGTCTAATTATTAGCTATGCCAGACTCGGGAAGAAATCCCGCTAACACTGATTTCCTGGAACACTCGAGGTTTCCATCACTTGTATGCTGACTTCCCAGTTGATTTGACCAACAATTTAGCAATTTGCCTACAAGAAACATGGATGAGGACCTTACCGATCAAAGATGGTTACGTGACTCTGTTGAATTCGGCAAAGAAAAATACACAGGGCCGCCCGTTTTCAGGACTTATAACCATGATCAAAATTGGAACCGCTTGGGAAATTATAGAAACGGACAACCCAAACATATTCGTCCAAAGTACGTTACTACAACATCAAAATGGGAAAAACTCTAATAGCCAGTACATCCTGTTAATCAACATATACTGGAACCCCGCCCAGATAATTTCAGAAAAATTCATATCTTCTGTAACAAAGTCCATAGACAAATATCAACAATTAGACGGTGAAACTTGCATTATTGTCTGCGGAGACATGAACACATCATGGTTTGATTCAAATAGAAGTCGCATCGCAGAAATCAGGAAAGAATTGCCATGCCAACAATCGCGAAGTGTACAATGGTCACTCGCAATGGACGCACGAGATTGCGAAATGATAAACGGATGGGTAGAGGGCGACATACCACCGAAATATACCTGGAAAAATATGGGTCACAAAAAAATATTGGATTATTTTTGGATATCAAGGCATTCATGGCATAAAATCAAGAACTTGAGAATTCTGGAGACAATAAATAGCGATCACGATGCGCTAGTCCTATCCATGACTCTCCTTTCAAAATCTACAGGTATGAAAATGAACCAGAACTTAGAGATAAATAATGGACGAAATAGAATAAGAATAAACAGCAAACAAATAAATAAGCTGCACAAAGACTTCCAAAATATGACACGGTCGAAGGACATAGTGTTAAATTATTGTGCGCTCTTACCATGCAAGAAAGAAACTTCTCTTTGGAAGTTGCCATCAGACAAAACGCACGCCCATGATTGGAGTCTTAAAGTCAAGACGGAAAAAAAGAAATTATATAAAGACATACACAGACTAAAAATTGAGGGAGGGGTAGGCATTGATATAAGGATAAAAAAACGCAAACAAAAATACCGTAATTGGGTGAAATCCTATTCCCTTATGCGCGATCAAGAACGCGGCGAAGCCATGTTGAAGCTTATAAAATCAAACAACTGTAGAGAAATTTGGCGAATAATGAACAAATGTTCTCGCAATCAAGCCGACACAATGGCTAGTGGAGTCGCTGAGAGTGACTGGAAGAACCACTTTAGCAAAGTGTTTGCGACCGAAATTACCCACATGACCCCAGCACAAATAGAATCCAAAGCAAATTGGGATTGCGTTGAGAACATCGAAGACATCACTGCTGCCATACTAAAACTCAACAATTCCCGTGCAGCGGGTCCAGATGGTATTACAAATATGATGTTAAAAGCAAACAAACAAGAATGGGCGGCTTTCATCTATATGCTGTTCATAAAGATTGCAGAGCTCAGAAAAATCCCGCCCTCGTGGACAACAGCGATTATAGTACCCATCTTCAAGAAGGGAAATCGGACGGATCCGGCAAATTACCGCCCAATCGCTTTACTCGATATAATCGGAAAGGTATTTGCTGGCTTCCTACAAAAGAAACTCTCTGCTTGGGCCAAGTCGACGAACATCAATGACTGCCGTCAAACTGGCTTTACCAAAGGAGTCGGCACAGAAATCAACTTGACCCTGGTAACAATATTAAAATTGAACTCCCTTGAAAAACGTTCAAAGTTATTCTTGGCCTTTATCGATATGCATCAAGCATTCGATACAATAAACCGTACAAAATTATGGCAGAAATTAACTACGTGGGGCTGCCCAGAGAACTTAGTAGAACCCATCAAAGCTCTACACACGACGACATCTATACAGATCCGATTAAATGAAAAAGGAAACCTGTCGGATTCAGTGATGACCCATAGGGGGGTAAAACAAGGATGCCCAATCGCTGCGTGTTTATTCAAACTTTACATTGCAGACATGCCGTTGGCACTGAAAAATGTAAAGTGTTTTCCACCTAAAGTAAACGGACAGCACATTAATTGCTTAACGTATGCCGACGATATTGTTTTAGTCGACACAACCCAGATAGGACTTCAACGCCTTTTAACTAAACTACATCATTACCTGACAATAAATGACTTAAAAATAAATGTAAATAAAACCAAAATAATGCAAATTGGATCGGTAAAAGGCACCAAAAATAAAAAATTCGTGTGGAAGATCGACGATAATCCAATTGCTGAAATCAATGATATCCGATATCTTGGGATAACGATAAATAAATCGATCCGAGAATGGAGCTGGGTCCAGGATATCATACAACGCATGAAAACGTTGGCACTTCAAGGGCGCCGAATTCATAATCTTTACGGAAAATTTTCGCTAACACCCGTTAGAATATTCTACCACCAAAAAGTAATCCCCGCCATCACCTTCGGGTCAGAAGCTGGGTGGAACTTGGATCATCAAATTTGGCCCAAACTAGAAAGTTTGTTTTGGAAGACAGTGCTACAGCTACCAAAATATGCTCCAATTATCGCCATCAGACACGAGTTGGCTTTAAATGAATTATACTCGAGTGTCCTTTGGAAATCTCTGGCGCTCTTACGAAAAATGCAGATCCCAAATCCTGAACCATCATATGAAATATTTGACACATCAATTGGACATCCAAATACAGACGTAACCTCAAAATGGGTCCGAGGCCTACGGGAGATCATGCTAGCTGCAGACATTAAGATGGAGTTGCTCTTTGCGCAACCACAAATGGCAAAACGCAAGATACATGAATGGGCTTGGATGTTAAACTTAGAAAAACTAGATAAGCTAGCATCTGCACTAAAACTTGGACCTATCAAGAACCAACGGAACGTAATGCCAAACTATTTGGTGCAATTTCCATCACGTTACCATCGAGATAAATTTCTCCGTTTGCGATTAAATGTCATCAACGTAAAGGAAATGCTATTCTTGAGACATGACCAGTCTGCAATGGACAACATCTGTAGATATTGTGGAACTGCAGTAGAATCCTCTCGACATTTAATAACAGAATGTGTAACGCTTAAAGATCTACGATCACTCCATCTAGCGAAGTTCGCACCCTTGGACATGAATATGGATGAGTGGTGGTTTCATGTTTTAAGTGGAAGCTCAGTCCACTTGACATGTGCAGTCGTAAACTTTATGGATTCAGTGATACATTGTCGATGAAAAGACAGTGATGTCGACGACAGTGAAGACCGGCATGTCCTCCAGAATACAAACAAATAGAGATGGGAAAGTGAAAATGGGATTAGTTGCACCAAAGGTCATACTCAAAGTGAATGTTTTGTAACAAAAGTTTGTAATAAACTATAATTTACAAAAAAAAAAAAAAAAAAATAGTGCAGTAGAGGGCATGGGGTGCATGTCCTGGGGCGTTCAAGGGAATAGAGCAGTAGAGGGCATGGGGTGCAGGTCCTGGGGCGTTCAAGGGAATAATGCAGTAGAGGGCATGGGGTGCAGGTCATGGGGCATTCAAGGGAATAGTACAGTAGAGGGCATGGGGTGCAGAACCTGGGGCTTTCAAGGGAATAGTGCAGTAGAGGGCATGGGGTGCAGGTCCTAGGGCGTTCAATCAAATAGTGCAGTAGAGGGCATGGGGTGCAGAACCTGGGGAGTTCAAGGGAATAGTGCAGTAGAGGGCATGGGGTGCATGTCCTGGGGAGTTCAAGGGAATAGTGCAGTAGAGGGCATGGAGTGCAGGTACTGGGGCGTTCAAGGGAATATTGCAGTATAAGGCATGGGGTGCAGGTCCTGGGGCGTTCAAGGGAATAGTGCAGTAGAGGGCATGGGGTGCAGGTCATAGGGCATTCAAGGGAATAGTGCAGTAGATGGCATGGGGTGCAGGTCCTAGGGCGTTCAAAGGAATAGTGCAGTAGAGGTCATGGGGTGGAGGTCCTAGGGCGTTCAATGGGATAGTGCAGTAGAGGCCATGGGGTGCCGGTCCTAGGGTGTTCAAGGGAATAGTGCAGTAGAGGTCATGGGGTGTAGGTCCTAGGGCGTTCAAGGGAATAGTGCAGTAGAGGGCATGGGGTGCAGGTCCTGGGGCGTTCAATGGAATGGTGCAGTAGAGGGCATGGGGTGCAGGTCCTGGGGCGTTCAAGGGAATAGTGCAGTAGAGAGCATGGGGTGGGGGTCCTAGGGCATTCAAGTGAATAGTGCAGTAGAGGGCATGGGGAGCAGGTCCTAGGGTGTTCAAGGGAATAGTGCAGTAGAGGTCATGGGGTACAGGTCCTAGGGCGTTCAATGGAATAGTGCAGTAGAGGGCATGCGGTGCAGTTCCTAGGGTGTTCAAGGGTATAGTGCAGTAGAGGTCATGGGGTGCAGGTCCTATGGCTTTCAAGGGAAAAGTGCAGTAGAGGGCATGGGGTGCAGGTCCTGGGGCGTTCAAGGGAATAGTGCAGTAGAGGGCATGGGGTGCAGGCCCTGGGGCGTTCTAGAGAATAGCTTAGTAGAGGGAATGGGTTGCAGGCCTTGGGCGTTCAAGGGAATCGTGCAGTAGAGGGCATGAGGTACTAAGTCCTAGGGCATTCAAGGGAATAGTGCAGTAGAGGGCATGGAGTGCAGGTCCTAGGGCATTCAAGGTAATAGTGCAGTAGAGGGCATGAGGTTCAGGTCTTGGGGTATTCAGGGGAATAGTGCAGTAGAAGGCATGGGGTGCAGGTCCTTGGGCATTCAAAGGAATAGTGCAGTAGAGGGCATGGGGTGCAGGTCCTAAGGCGTTCAAGGGAATATTGCAGTAGAGGGCATGGGGTGCAGGTCCTAGGGTGTTCCTGGGAATAGTGCAGTAAAGGGCATGGGGTGCAGGTCCTAGGGCGTTCAAGGGAATAGTGCAGTAGAGGTTGTGGGGTGCAGGACCTAGGGAGTTCAAGGGAATAGTGCAGTAGAGGGCATAGGGTGCAGGTCCTAGGGCATTCAAGGGAATAGTGCAGTAGAGGTCTTGGGTGCAGGTCCTAGGGCGTTCAAGGGAATATTGCAGTAGAGGGCATGGGGTGCAAGTCCTAGGGCATTCAAGGGAATAGTGCAGCAGAGGTCTTGAGATGCAGGTCATAGGGAGTTCAAGAGAATAGTGCAGTAGAGGTCTTGGCGTGCAGGTCCTAGGGCGTTCAAGGGAATAGTGCAGTGGAGGTCAAGGGGTGCAGGTCCTAGGGCGTACAAGGGAATAGTGCAGTAGAGGTCTTGGGTGCCGGTCCTAGGATATTCAACGGAATAGTGAAGTAGAGGTCTTGGGGTGCAGGTCCTAGGGCATTCAAGGGAGCAGTGCAGTAAAGGGCATGGGTGCAGGTCCTAGGGCATTCAAGGGAATAGTTCAGTAGAGGGCATGGGGTGCAGGTCCTAGGGCGTTCAAGGAAATAGTGCAGTGGAGGTCATGGGGTGCAGGTCCTAGCGCGTTCAATGGAATAGTGCAGCAGAGGTCATGGGGTGCAGGTCCTAGGGCGTTCAAGCGAATAGTGCAGTGGAGGTAATGGGGTGAAGGTCCTCAGGCGTTCAAGGGAATACTGCAGTAGAGGTCTTGGGTGCCGGTCCTAGGGTATTCAACGGAGTAGTGCTGTAGAGGTCTTAGGGTGCAGGTCCTGGGGCATTCAAGGGAATAGTGCAGTAGAGGTCTTGGGTGCCGGTCCTAGGGCATTCAAGGGAATAGTGCAGTAGAAGGCATGGGGTGCAGGTCCTAGGGCATTCAAAGGAATAGTGCAGTAGAGGGCATGGGGTGCAGGTCCTAAGGCATTCAAGGGAATATTGCAGTAGAGGGCATGGGGTGCAGGTCCTAGGGTGTTCCTGGGAATAGTGCAGTAAAGGGCATGGGGTGCAGGTCCTAGGGCGTTCAAGGGAATAGTGCAGTAGAGGTTGTGGGGTGCAGGACCTAGGGAGTTCAAGGGAATAGTGCAGTAGAGGGCATGGGGTGCAGGTCCTAGGGCATTCAAGGGAATAGTGCAGTAGAGGTCTTGGGTGCAGGTCCTAGGGCGTTCAAGGGAATAGTGCAGTAGAGGGCATGGGGTGCAAGTTCTAGGGCATTCAAGGGAATAGTGCAGCAGAGGTCTTGAGATGCAGGTCATAGGGAGTTCAAGAGAATAGTGCAGTAGAGGTCTTGGCATGCAGGTCCTAGGGCGTTCAAGGGAATAGTGCAGTGGAGGTCAAGGGGTGCAGGTCCTAGGGCGTACAAGGGAATAGTGCAGTAGAGGTCTTGGGTGCCGGTCCTAGGATATTCAACGGAATAGTGAAGTAGAGGTCTTGGGGTGCAGGTCCTAGGGCATTCAAGGGAGCAGTGCAGTAAAGGGCATGGGTGCAGGTCCTAGGGCATTCAAGGGAATAGTGCAGTAGAGGGCATGGGGTGCAGGTCCTAGGGCGTTCAAGGAAATAGTGCAGTGGAGGTCATGGGGTGCAGGTCCTAGCGCGTTCAATGGAATAGTGCAGCAGAGGTCATGGGGTGCAGGTCCTAGGGCGTTCAAGCGAATAGTGCAGTGGAGGTAATGGGGTGAAGGTCCTCAGGCGTTCAAGGGAATACTGCAGTAGAGGTCTTGGGTGCCGGTCCTAGGGTATTCAACGGAATAGTGCTGTAGAGGTCTTAGGGTGCAGGTCCTGGGGCATTCAAGGGAATAGTGCAGTAGAGGTCTTGGGTGCCGGTCCTAGGGTATTCAAGGGAATAGTGCAGTAGAGGTCTTGGGGTGCAGGTCCTAAGGTGTTCAAGGGAATAGTGCAGTTGAGGGCATGGGGTGCAGGTCCTAGGGCATTCAAGGGAACAGTGCAGTAGAGGGCATGGAGTGCAGGCCCTAGGGCGTTCAGGGAATAGTGCAGTAGAGGGCATGGGGTGCAGGTCCTAGGGTGTTCAAGGAAATAGTGCAGCAGAGGGCAAGGGGTGCAGATCCTAGGGTGTTCAAGGGAATAGTGCAGTAGAGGGCATGCGGTGCAGGTCCTAGGGCGTTCAAGGGAATATTGCAGTAGAGGGCATGGGGTGCAGGTCTTGGGGCGTTCAAGGGAATAGTGCTGTAGAGGGTGTGGGGTGCACGTCCTGGGGCGTTCAAGGGAATGGTGCAGTAGAGGGCATGGGGTGCAGGTCCTAGGGCGTTCAAGGGAATACTGCAGTAGAGGTCTTGGGTGCCGGTCCTAGGGTATTCAACGGAATAGTGCTGTAGAGGTCTTGGGGTGCAGGTCCTGGGGCATTCAAGGGAATAGTGCAGTAGAGGTCTTGGGTGCCGGTCCTAGGGTATTCAAGGGAATAGTGCAGTAGAGGTCTTGGGGTGCAGGTCCTAAGGTGTTCAAGGGAATAGTGCAGTTGAGGGCATGGGGTGCAGGTCCTAGGGCATTCAAGGGAACAGTGCAGTAGAGGGCATGGAGTGCAGGCCCTAGGGCCTTCAGGGAATAGTGCAGTAGAGGGCATGGGATGCAGGTCCTAGGGCGTTCAAGGGAATAGTGCAGCAGAGGGCAAGGGGTGCAGATCCTAGGGTGTTCAAGGGAATAGTCCAGTAGAGGGCATGGGGTGCAGGTCCTAGGGCGTTCAAGGGAATATTGCAGTAGAGGGCATGGGGTGCAGGTCCTGAGGTGTTCAAGGGAATAGTGCAGTAGAGGTCATGGGATGCAGGTCCTAGGGCATTCAAGTGAATAGTGCAGTAGAGGTCTTGAGCTGCAGGTCATAGGGAGTTCAAGGGAATAGTGCAGTAGAGGTCTTGAGATGCAGGTCATAGGGAGTTCAAGGGAATAGTGCAGTAGAGATCTTGGGGTTCAGGTCCTAGGGAGTTCAAGGGAATAATGCAGTAGAGGGCATGGGGTGCAGGTCCTAGGGTGTTCAAGGGAATAGTGCAGTAGAGGTCTTGGGGTGCAGGTCCTAGGGCGTTCAAGGGAATAGTGAAGTAGAGGTCTTGGGGTTCAAGTCCTAGGGAGTTCAAGGGAATAATGCAGTAGAGGTCTTGGGTGCCGGTCCTAGGGTATTCAACGGAATAGTGCTGTAGAGGTCTTGGGGTGCAGGTCCTGGGGCATTCAAGGGAATAGTGCAGTAGAGGTCTTGGGTGCCGGTCCTAGGGTATTCAAGGGAATAGTGCAGTAGAGGTCTTGGGGTGCAGGTCCTAAGGTGTTCAAGGGAATAGTGCAGTTGAGGGCATGGGGTGCAGGTCCTAGGGCATTCAAGAGAACAGTGCAGTAGAGGGCATGGAGTGCAGGCCCTAGGGCGTTCAGGGAATAGTGCAGTAGAGGGCATGGGATGCAGGTCCTAGGGCGTTCAAGGGAATAGTGCAGCAGAGGGCAAGGGGTGCATGTCCTGGGGCGTTCAAGGGAATAGAGCAGTAGAGGGCATGGGGTGCAGGTCCTGGGGCGTTCAAGGGAATAATGCAGTAGAGGGCATGGGGTGCAGGTCATGGGGCATTCAAGGGAATAGTACAGTAGAGGGCATGGGGTGCAGAACCTGGGGCTTTCAAGGGAATAGTGCAGTAGAGGGCATGGGGTGCAGGTCCTAGGGCGTTCAATCAAATAGTGCAGTAGAGGGCATGGGGTGCAGAACCTGGGGAGTTCAAGGGAATAGTGCAGTAGAGGGCATGGGGTGCATGTCCTGGGGAGTTCAAGGGAATAGTGCAGTAGAGGGCATGGAGTGCAGGTACTGGGGCGTTCAAGGGAATATTGCAGTATAAGGCATGGGGTGCAGGTCCTGGGGCGTTCAAGGGAATAGTGCAGTAGAGGGCATGGGGTGCAGGTCATAGGGCATTCAAGGGAATAGTGCAGTAGATGGCATGGGGTGCAGGTCCTAGGGCGTTCAAAGGAATAGTGCAGTAGAGGTCATGGGGTGGAGGTCCTAGGGCGTTCAATGGGATAGTGCAGTAGAGGCCATGGGGTGCCGGTCCTAGGGTGTTCAAGGGAATAGTGCAGTAGAGGTCATGGGGTGTAGGTCCTAGGGCGTTCAAGGGAATAGTGCAGTAGAGGGCATGGGGTGCAGGTCCTGGGGCGTTCAATGGAATGGTGCAGTAGAGGGCATGGGGTGCAGGTCCTGGGGCGTTCAAGGGAATAGTGCAGTAGAGAGCATGGGGTGGGGGTCCTAGGGCATTCAAGTGAATAGTGCAGTAGAGGGCATGGGGAGCAGGTCCTAGGGTGTTCAAGGGAATAGTGCAGTAGAGGTCATGGGGTACAGGTCCTAGGGCGTTCAATGGAATAGTGCAGTAGAGGGCATGCGGTGCAGTTCCTAGGGTGTTCAAGGGTATAGTGCAGTAGAGGTCATGGGGTGCAGGTCCTATGGCTTTCAAGGGAAAAGTGCAGTAGAGGGCATGGGGTGCAGGTCCTGGGGCGTTCAAGGGAATAGTGCAGTAGAGGGCATGGGGTGCAGGCCCTGGGGCGTTCTAGAGAATAGCTTAGTAGAGGGAATGGGTTGCAGGCCTTGGGCGTTCAAGGGAATCGTGCAGTAGAGGGCATGAGGTACTAAGTCCTAGGGCATTCAAGGGAATAGTGCAGTAGAGGGCATGGAGTGCAGGTCCTAGGGCATTCAAGGTAATAGTGCAGTAGAGGGCATGAGGTTCAGGTCTTGGGGTATTCAAGGGAATAGTGCAGTAGAAGGCATGGGGTGCAGGTCCTTGGGCATTCAAAGGAATAGTGCAGTAGAGGGCATGGGGTGCAGGTCCTAAGGCGTTCAAGGGAATATTGCAGTAGAGGGCATGGGGTGCAGGTCCTAGGGTGTTCCTGGGAATAGTGCAGTAAAGGGCATGGGGTGCAGGTCCTAGGGCGTTCAAGGGAATAGTGCAGTAGAGGTTGTGGGGTGCAGGACCTAGGGAGTTCAAGGGAATAGTGCAGTAGAGGGCATAGGGTGCAGGTCCTAGGGCATTCAAGGGAATAGTGCAGTAGAGGTCTTGGGTGCAGGTCCTAGGGCGTTCAAGGGAATATTGCAGTAGAGGGCATGGGGTGCAAGTCCTAGGGCATTCAAGGGAATAGTGCAGCAGAGGTCTTGAGATGCAGGTCATAGGGAGTTCAAGAGAATAGTGCAGTAGAGGTCTTGGCGTGCAGGTCCTAGGGCGTTCAAGGGAATAGTGCAGTGGAGGTCAAGGGGTGCAGGTCCTAGGGCGTACAAGGGAATAGTGCAGTAGAGGTCTTGGGTGCCGGTCCTAGGATATTCAACGGAATAGTGAAGTAGAGGTCTTGGGGTGCAGGTCCTAGGGCATTCAAGGGAGCAGTGCAGTAAAGGGCATGGGTGCAGGTCCTAGGGCATTCAAGGGAATAGTTCAGTAGAGGGCATGGGGTGCAGGTCCTAGGGCGTTCAAGGAAATAGTGCAGTGGAGGTCATGGGGTGCAGGTCCTAGCGCGTTCAATGGAATAGTGCAGCAGAGGTCATGGGGTGCAGGTCCTAGGGCGTTCAAGCGAATAGTGCAGTGGAGGTAATGGGGTGAAGGTCCTCAGGCGTTCAAGGGAATACTGCAGTAGAGGTCTTGGGTGCCGGTCCTAGGGTATTCAACGGAGTAGTGCTGTAGAGGTCTTAGGGTGCAGGTCCTGGGGCATTCAAGGGAATAGTGCAGTAGAGGTCTTGGGTGCCGGTCCTAGGGCATTCAAGGGAATAGTGCAGTAGAAGGCATGGGGTGCAGGTCCTAGGGCATTCAAAGGAATAGTGCAGTAGAGGGCATGGGGTGCAGGTCCTAAGGCATTCAAGGGAATATTGCAGTAGAGGGCATGGGGTGCAGGTCCTAGGGTGTTCCTGGGAATAGTGCAGTAAAGGGCATGGGGTGCAGGTCCTAGGGCGTTCAAGGGAATAGTGCAGTAGAGGTTGTGGGGTGCAGGACCTAGGGAGTTCAAGGGAATAGTGCAGTAGAGGGCATGGGGTGCAGGTCCTAGGGCATTCAAGGGAATAGTGCAGTAGAGGTCTTGGGTGCAGGTCCTAGGGCGTTCAAGGGAATAGTGCAGTAGAGGGCATGGGGTGCAAGTTCTAGGGCATTCAAGGGAATAGTGCAGCAGAGGTCTTGAGATGCAGGTCATAGGGAGTTCAAGAGAATAGTGCAGTAGAGGTCTTGGCATGCAGGTCCTAGGGCGTTCAAGGGAATAGTGCAGTGGAGGTCAAGGGGTGCAGGTCCTAGGGCGTACAAGGGAATAGTGCAGTAGAGGTCTTTGGTGCCGGTCCTAGGATATTCAACGGAATAGTGAAGTAGAGGTCTTGGGGTGCAGGTCCTAGGGCATTCAAGGGAGCAGTGCAGTAAAGGGCATGGGTGCAGGTCCTAGGGCATTCAAGGGAATAGTGCAGTAGAGGGCATGGGGTGCAGGTCCTAGGGCGTTCAAGGAAATAGTGCAGTGGAGGTCATGGGGTGCAGGTCCTAGCGCGTTCAATGGAATAGTGCAGCAGAGGTCATGGGGTGCAGGTCCTAGGGCGTTCAAGCGAATAGTGCAGTGGAGGTAATGGGGTGAAGGTCCTCAGGCGTTCAAGGGAATACTGCAGTAGAGGTCTTGGGTGCCGGTCCTAGGGTATTCAACGGAATAGTGCTGTAGAGGTCTTAGGGTGCAGGTCCTGGGGCATTCAAGGGAATAGTGCAGTAGAGGTCTTGGGTGCCGGTCCTAGGGTATTCAAGGGAATAGTGCAGTAGAGGTCTTGGGGTGCAGGTCCTAAGGTGTTCAAGGGAATAGTGCAGTTGAGGGCATGGGGTGCAGGTCCTAGGGCATTCAAGGGAACAGTGCAGTAGAGGGCATGGAGTGCAGGCCCTAGGGCGTTCAGGGAATAGTGCAGTAGAGGGCATGGGGTGCAGGTCCTAGGGTGTTCAAGGAAATAGTGCAGCAGAGGGCAAGGGGTGCAGATCCTAGGGTGTTCAAGGGAATAGTGCAGTAGAGGGCATGCGGTGCAGGTCCTAGGGCGTTCAAGGGAATATTGCAGTAGAGGGCATGGGGTGCAGGTCTTGGGGCGTTCAAGGGAATAGTGCTGTAGAGGGTGTGGGGTGCACGTCCTGGGGCGTTCAAGGGAATGGTGCAGTAGAGGGCATGGGGTGCAGGTCCTAGGGCGTTCAAGGGAATACTGCAGTAGAGGTCTTGGGTGCCGGTCCTAGGGTATTCAACGGAATAGTGCTGTAGAGGTCTTGGGGTGCAGGTCCTGGGGCATTCAAGGGAATAGTGCAGTAGAGGTCTTGGGTGCCGGTCCTAGGGTATTCAAGGGAATAGTGCAGTAGAGGTCTTGGGGTGCAGGTCCTAAGGTGTTCAAGGGAATAGTGCAGTTGAGGGCATGGGGTGCAGGTCCTAGGGCATTCAAGGGAACAGTGCAGTAGAGGGCATGGAGTGCAGGCCCTAGGGCGTTCAGGGAATAGTGCAGTAGAGGGCATGGGATGCAGGTCCTAGGGCGTTCAAGGGAATAGTGCAGCAGAGGGCAAGGGGTGCAGATCCTAGGGTGTTCAAGGGAATAGTCCAGTAGAGGGCATGGGGTGCAGGTCCTAGGGCGTTCAAGGGAATATTGCAGTAGAGGGCATGGGGTGCAGGTCCTGAGGTGTTCAAGGGAATAGTGCAGTAGAGGTCATGGGATGCAGGTCCTAGGGCATTCAAGTGAATAGTGCAGTAGAGGTCTTGAGCTGCAGGTCATAGGGAGTTCAAGGGAATAGTGCAGTAGAGGTCTTGAGATGCAGGTCATAGGGAGTTCAAGGGAATAGTGCAGTAGAGATCTTGGGGTTCAGGTCCTAGGGAGTTCAAGGGAATAATGCAGTAGAGGGCATGGGGTGCAGGTCCTAGGGTGTTCAAGGGAATAGTGCAGTAGAGGTCTTGGGGTGCAGGTCCTAGGGCGTTCAAGGGAATAGTGAAGTAGAGGTCTTGGGGTTCAAGTCCTAGGGAGTTCAAGGGAATAATGCAGTAGAGGTCTTGGGTGCCGGTCCTAGGGTATTCAACGGAATAGTGCTGTAGAGGTCTTGGGGTGCAGGTCCTGGGGCATTCAAGGGAATAGTGCAGTAGAGGTCTTGGGTGCCGGTCCTAGGGTATTCAAGGGAATAGTGCAGTAGAGGTCTTGGGGTGCAGGTCCTAAGGTGTTCAAGGGAATAGTGCAGTTGAGGGCATGGGGTGCAGGTCCTAGGGCATTCAAGAGAACAGTGCAGTAGAGGGCATGGAGTGCAGGCCCTAGGGCGTTCAGGGAATAGTGCAGTAGAGGGCATGGGATGCAGGTCCTAGGGCGTTCAAGGGAATAGTGCAGCAGAGGGCAAGGGGTGCAGATCCTAGGGTGTTCAAGGGAATAGTGCAGTAGAGGGCATGGGGTGCAGGTCCTAGGGCGTTCAAGGGAATATTGCAGTAGAGGGCATGGGGTGCAGGTCCTGAGGTGTTCAAGGGAATAGTGCAGTAGAGGTCATGGGATGCAGGTCCTAGGGCATTCAAGGGAATAGTGCAGTAGAGGTCTTGAGATGCAGGTCATAGGGAGTTCAAGGGAATAGTGCAGCAGAGGGCAAGGGGTGCAGATCCTAGGGTGTTCAAGGAAATAGTGCAGTAGAGGGCATGCGGTGCAGGTCCTAGGGCGTTCAAGGGAATATTGCAGTAGAGGGCATGGGGTGCAGGTCCTGAGGTGTTCAAGGGAATAGTGCAGTAGAGGTCATGGGATGCAGGTCCTAGGGCATTCAAGGGAATAGTGCAGTAGAGGGCATGGGGTGCAGGTCCTAGGGTGTTCAAGGAAATAGTGCAGCAGAGGGCAAGGGGTGCAGATCCTAGGGTGTTCAAGGGAATAGTGCAGTAGAGGGCATGCGGTGCAGGTCCTAGGGCGTTCAAGGGAATATTGCAGTAGAGGGCATGGGGTGCAGGTCTTGGGGCGTTCAAGGGAATAGTGCTGTAGAGGGTGTGGGGTGCACGTCCTGGGGCGTTCAAGGGAATGGTGCAGTAGAGGGCATGGGGTGCAGGTCCTAGGGCGTTCAAGGGAATACTGCAGTAGAGGTCTTGGGTGCCGGTCCTAGGGTATTCAACGGAATAGTGCTGTAGAGGTCTTGGGGTGCAGGTCCTGGGGCATTCAAGGGAATAGTGCAGTAGAGGTCTTGGGTGCCGGTCCTAGGGTATTCAAGGGAATAGTGCAGTAGAGGTCTTGGGGTGCAGGTCCTAAGGTGTTCAAGGGAATAGTGCAGTTGAGGGCATGGGGTGCAGGTCCTAGGGCATTCAAGGGAACAGTGCAGTAGAGGGCATGGAGTGCAGGCCCTAGGGCGTTCAGGGAATAGTGCAGTAGAGGGCATGGGATGCAGGTCCTAGGGCGTTCAAGGGAATAGTGCAGCAGAGGGCAAGGGGTGCAGATCCTAGGGTGTTCAAGGGAATAGTCCAGTAGAGGGCATGGGGTGCAGGTCCTAGGGCGTTCAAGGGAATATTGCAGTAGAGGGCATGGGGTGCAGGTCCTGAGGTGTTCAAGGGAATAGTGCAGTAGAGGTCATGGGATGCAGGTCCTAGGGCATTCAAGGGAATAGTGCAGTAGAGGTCTTGAGCTGCAGGTCATAGGGAGTTCAAGGGAATAGTGCAGTAGAGGTCTTGAGATGCAGGTCATAGGGAGTTCAAGGGAATAGTGCAGTAGAGATCTTGGGGTTCAGGTCCTAGGGAGTTCACGGGAATAATGCAGTAGAGGGCATGGGGTGCAGGTCCTAGGGTGTTCAAGGGAATAGTGCAGTAGAGGTCTTGGGGTGCAGGTCGTAGGGCGTTCAAGGGAATAGTGAAGTAGAGGTCTTGGGGTTCAAGTCCTAGGGAGTTCAAGGGAATAATGCAGTAGAGGTCTTGGGTGCCGGTCCTAGGGTATTCAACGGAATAGTGCTGTAGAGGTCTTGGGGTGCAGGTCCTGGGGCATTCAAGGGAATAGTGCAGTAGAGGTCTTGAGATGCAGGTCATAGAGAGTTCAAGGGAATAGTGCAGTAGAGGTCTTGGGGTTCAGGTCCTAGGGAGTTCAAGGGAATAATGCAGTAGAGGGCATGGGGTGCAGGTCCTAGGGCGTTCAAGGGAATAGTGCAGTAAAGGGCATGGGGTGCACGTCCTAGGGCGTTCAAGGGAATAGTGCAGTAGAGGTCTTGGGGTGCAGGTCCTAGGGCGTTCAAGGGAATAGTGAAGTAGAGGTCTTGGGGTTCAAGTCCTAGGGAGTTCAAGGGAATAATGCAGTAGAGGGCATGGGGTGCAGGTCATGGGGCATTCAAGGGAATAGTGCAGTAGAGGGCATGGGGTGCAGGTCCTAGGGCGTTCAAAGGAATAGTGCAGTAGAGGTCATGGGGTGCAGGTCCTAGGGAGTTCAATGGGATAGTGCAGTAGAGGCCATGGGGTGCCAGTCCTAGGGCGTTCAAGGGAATAGTGCAGTAGAGGTCATGGGGTGTAGGTCCTAGGGTGTTCAAGGGAATAGTGCAGTAGAGGGCATGGGGTGCAGGTCCTGGGGCGTTCAATGGAATAGTGCAGTAGAGGGCATGGGGTGCAGGTCCTGCGGCGTTCAAGGGAATAGTGCAGTAGAGAGCATGGGGTGGGGGTCCTAGGGCATTCAAGTGAATAGTGCAGTAGAGGTCATGGGGTACAGGTCCTCGGGCGTTCAAGGGACTACTGCAGTAGTGGTCTTGGGTGCCGGTCCTAGGGTATTCAACAGAATAGTGCTGTAGAGGTCTTGGGGTGCAGGTCCTGGGGCATTCAAGGGAATAGTGCAGTAGAGGTCTTGGGTGCCGGTCCTAGGGTATTCAAGGGAATAGTGCAGTAGAGGTCTTGGGGTGCAGGTCCTAAGGTGTTCAAGGGAATAGTGCAGTTGAGGGCATGGGGTGCAGGTCCTAGGGCATTCAAGGGAACAGTGCATTAGAGGGCATGGCCCTAGGGCGTTCAGGGAATAGTGCAGTAGAGGGCATGGGGTGCAGGTCCTAGGGCGTTCAAGGGAATAGTGCAGCAGAGGGCAAGGGGTGCAGATCCTAGGGTGTTCAAGGGAATAGTGCAGTAGAGGGCATGGGGTGCAGGTCCTAGGGCGTTCAAGGGAATATTGCAGTAGAGGGCATGGGGTGCAGGTCCTGAGGCGTTCAAGGGAATAGTGCAGTAGAGGTCATGGGGTGCAGGTCCTAGGGCGTTCAAGGGAATAGTGCGGTAGAGGTCTTGAGATGCAGGTCATAGGGAGTTCAAGGGAATAGTGCAGTAGAGGTCTTGAGATGCAGGTCATAGGGAGTTCAAGGGAATAGTGCAGTAGAGGTCTTTGGGGTTCAGGTCCTAGGGAGTTCAAGGGAATAATGCAGTAGAGGGCATGGGGTGCAGGTCCTAGGGCGTTCAAGGGAATAGTGCAGTAGAGGTCTTGGGGTGCAGGTCCTAGGGCGTTCAAGGGAATAGTGAAGTAGAGGTCTTGGGGTTCAGGTACTAGGGAGTTCAAGGGAATAATGCAGTAGAGGGCATGGGGTGCAGGTCATGGGGCATTCAAGGGAATAGTACAGTAGAGGGCATGGGGTGCAGAACCTGGGGCTTTCAAGGGAATAGTGCAGTAGAGGGCATGGGGTGCAGGTCCTAGGGCGTTCGATCAAATAGTGCAGTAGAGGGCATGGGGTGCAGAACCTGGGGAGTTCAAGGGAATAGTGCAGTAGAGGGCATGGGGTGCATGTCCTGGGGAGTTCAAGGGAATAGTGCAGTAGAGGGAATGGGGTGCAGGTCCTAGGGCGTTCAAAGGAATAGTGCAGTAGAGGTCATGGGGTGCAGGTCCTAGGGCGTTCAATGGGATAGTGCAGTAGAGGCCATGGGGTGCCGGTCCTAGGGCGTTCAAGGGAATAGTGCAGTAGAGGTCATGGGGTGTAGGTCCTAGGGTGTTCAAGGGAATAGTGCAGTAGAGGGCATGGGGTGCAGGTCCTGGGGCGTTCAATGGAATAGTGCAGTAGAGGGCATGGGGTGCAGGTCCTGCGGCGTTCAAGGGAATAGTGCAGTAGAGAGCATTGGGTGGGGGTCCTAGGGCATTCAAGTGAATAGTGCAGTAGAGGGCATGGGGAGCAGGTCCTAGGGTGTTCAAGGGAATAGTGCAGTAGAGGTCATGGGGTACAGGTCCTAGGGTGTTCAATGGAATAGTGCAGTAGAGGGCATGCGGTGCAGTCCCTAGGGTGTTCAAGGGAATAGTAGAGGTCAAGGGATGCAGGTCCTATGGCTTTCAACGGAAATGTGCAGTAGAGGGCATGGGGTGCAGGTCCTGGGGCGTTCAAGGGAATAGTGCAGTAGAGGGCATGGGGTGCAGGCCCTGGGTCGTTCTAGAGAATAGCTTAGTAGAGGAAATGGGGTGCAGGCCTTGGGCGTTCAAGGGAATCGTGCAGTAGAGGGCATGAGGTACTAAGTCCTAGGGGATTCAAGGGAATAGTGCAGTAGAGGGCATGGAGTGCAGGTCCTAGGGCATTCAAGGGAATAGTGCAGTAGAGGGCATGAGGTTCAGGTCTTGGGGCATTCAAGGGAATAGTGCAGTAGAGGGCATGGGGTGCAGGTCCTAGGGCATTCAAGGGAATAGTGCAATAGAGGGCATGGGGTGCAGGTCCTAAGGCGTTCAAGGGAATATTGCAGTAGAGGGCATGGGGTGCAGGTCCTAGGGCGTTCCTGGGAATAGTGCAGTAAAGGGCATGGGGTGCAGGTCCTAGAGCGTTCAAGGGAATAGTGCAGTAGAGGTTGTGGGGTGCAGGACCTAGGGAGTTCAAGGGAATAGTGCAGTAGAGGGCATGGGGTGCAGGTCCTAGGTCATTCAAGGCAATAGTGCAGAAGAGGTCTTGGGTGCAGGTCCTAGGGCGTTCAAGGGAATAGTGCAGTAGAGGGCATGGGGTGCAGGTCCTAGGGCATTCAAGGGAATAGTGCAGTAGAGGTCTTGAGATGCAGGTCCTGGGGAGTTCAAGGGAATAGTGCAGTAGAGGTCTTGGGCTGCAGGTCCTAGGGCGTTCAAGGGAATAGTGCAGCAGAGTGAATGGGGTGCAGGTCCTAGGGCGTTCAAGGGAATAGTGCAGCAGAGGGCATGGGGTGCAGGTACTAGGGCTTTCAAGTGAATAGTGCAGTAGAAGGCATGGGGTGCAGGCTCTGGGGCGTTCAAGGGAAAAGCGCAGTAGAGGGATTGGGTTGCATGCCCTGGGGCTTTCAAGGGAATAGTGCAGTAGAGGGCATGGGATGCAGGTCCTAGGGCATTCAAGGGAATAGTGCAGTAGAGGGCATGAGGTGCAGGTCTTGGAGCATTCAAGGGAATAGTGTAGTAGAGGGCATGGGGTGCAGGTCCTAGGGTGTTCAAGGGAATAGTGCAGTAGAGATCTTGGGGTTCAGGTCCTAGGGAGTTCAAGGGAATAATGCAGTAGAGGGCATGGGGTGCAGGTCCTAGGGTGTTCAAGGGAATAGTGCAGTAGAGGTCTTGGGGTGCAGGTCCTAGGGTGTTCAAGGGAATAGTGAAGTAGAGGTCTTGGGGTTCAAGTCCTAGGGAGTTCAAGGGAATAATGCAGTAGAGGTCTTGGGTGCCGGTCCTAGGGTATTCAACGGAATAGTGCTGTAGAGGTCTTGGGGTGCAGGTCCTGGGGCATTCAAGGGAATAGTGCAGTAGAGGTCTTGGGTGCCGGTCCTAGGGTATTCAAGGGAATAGTGCAGTAGAGGTCTTGGGGTGCAGGTCCTAAGGTGTTCAAGGGAATAGTGCAGTTGAGGGCATGGGGTGCAGGTCCTAGGGCATTCAAGGGAACAGTGTAGTAGAGGGCATGGAGTGCAGGCCCTAGGGCGTTCAGGGAATAGTGCAGTAGAGGGCATGGGATGCAGGTCCTAGGGCGTTCAAGGGAATAGTGCAGCAGAGGGCAAGGGGTGCAGATCCTAGGGTGTTCAAGGGAATAGTGCAGTAGAGGGCATGGGGTGCAGGTCCTAGGGCGTTCAAGGGAATATTGCAGTAGAGGGCATGGGATGCAGGTCCTAGGGCATTCAAGGGAATAGTGCAGTAGAGGGCATGAGGTGCAGGTCTTGGAGCATTCAAGGGAATAGTGTAGTAGAGGGCATGGGGTGCAGGTCCTAGGGTGTTCAAGGGAATAGTGCAGTAGAGATCTTGGGGTTCAGGTCCTAGGGAGTTCAAGGGAATAATGCAGTAGAGGGCATGGGGTGCAGGTCCTAGGGTGTTCAAGGGAATAGTGCAGTAGAGGTCTTGGGGTGCAGGTCCTAGGGCGTTCAAGGGAATAGTGAAGTAGAGGTCTTGGGGTTCAAGTCCTAGGGAGTTCAAGGGAATAATGCAGTAGAGGTCTTGGGTGCCGGTCCTAGGGTATTCAACGGAATAGTGCTGTAGAGGTCTTGGGGTGCAGGTCCTGGGGCATTCAAGGGAATAGTGCAGTAGAGGTCTTGGGTGCCGGTCCTAGGGTATTCAAGGGAATAGTGCAGTAGAGGTCTTGGGGTGCAGGTCCTAAGGTGTTCAAGGGAATAGTGCAGTTGAGGGCATGGGGTGCAGGTCCTAGGGCATTCAAGGGAACAGTGCAGTAGAGGGCATGGAGTGCAGGCCCTAGGGCGTTCAGGGAATAGTGCAGTAGAGGGCATGGGATGCAGGTCCTAGGGCGTTCAAGGGAATAGTGCAGCAGAGGGCAAGGGGTGCAGATCCTAGGGTGTTCAAGGGAATAGTGCAGTAGAGGGCATGGGGTGCAGGTCCTAGGGCGTTCAAGGGAATATTGCAGTAGAGGGCATGGGGTGCAGGTCCTGAGGTGTTCAAGGGAATAGTGCAGTAGAGGTCATGGGATGCAGGTCCTAGGGCATTCAAGGGAATAGTGCAGTAGAGGTCTTGAGATGCAGGTCATAGGGAGTTCAAGGGAATAGTGCAGCAGAGGGCAAGGGGTGCAGATCCTAGGGTGTTCAAGGGAATAGTGCAGTAGAGGGCATGCGGTGCAGGTCCTAGGGCGTTCAAGGGAATATTGCAGTAGAGGGCATGGGCTGCAGGTCCTGAGGTGTTCAAGGGAATAGTGCAGTAGAGGTCATGGGATGCAGGTCCTAGGGCATTCAAGGGAATAGTGCAGTAGAGGGCATGGGGTGCAGGTCCTAGGGTGTTCAAGGAAATAGTGCAGCAGAGGGCAAGGGGTGCAGATCCTAGGGTGTTCAAGGGAATAGTGCAGTAGAGGGCATGCGGTGCAGGTCCTAGGGCGTTCAAGGGAATATTGCAGTAGAGGGCATGGGGTGCAGGTCTTGGGGCGTTCAAGGGAATAGTGCTGTAGAGGGTGTGGGGTGCATGACCTGGGGCGTTCAAGGGAATGGTGCAGTAGAGGGCATGGGGTGCAGGTCCTAGGGCGTTCAAGGGAATACTGCAGTAGAGGTCTTGGGTGCCGGTCCTAGGGTATTCAACGGAATAGTGCTGTAGAGGTCTTAGGGTGCAGGTCCTGGGGCATTCAAGGGAATAGTGCAGTAGAGGTCTTGGGTGCCGGTCCTAGGGTATTCAAGGGAATAGTGCAGTAGAGGTCTTGGGGTGCAGGTCCTAAGGTGTTCAAGGGAATAGTGCAGTTGAGGGCATGGGGTGCAGGTCCTAGGGCATTCAAGGGAACAGTGCAGTAGAGGGCATGGAGTGCAGGCCCTAGGGCGTTCAGGGAATAGTGCAGTAGAGGGCATGGGATGCAGGTCCTAGGGCGTTCAAGGGAATAGTGCAGCAGAGGGCAAGGGGTGCAGATCCTAGGGTGTTCAAGGGAATAGTCCAGTAGAGGGCATGGGGTGCAGGTCCTAGGGCGTTCAAGGGAATATTGCAGTAGAGGGCATGGGGTGCAGGTCCTGAGGTGTTCAAGGGAATAGTGCAGTAGAGGTCATGGGATGCAGGTCCTAGGGCATTCAAGGGAATAGTGCAGTAGAGGTCTTGAGCTGCAGGTCATAGGGAGTTCAAGGGAATAGTGCAGTAGAGGTCTTGAGATGCAAGTCATAGGGAGTTCAAGGGAATAGTGCAGTAGAGATCTTGGGATTCAGGTCCTAGGGAGTTCACGGGAATAATGCAGTAGAGGGCATGGGGTGCAGGTCCTAGGGTGTTCAAGGGAATAGTGCAGTAGAGGTCTTGGGGTGCAGGTCCTAGGGCGTTCAAGGGAATAGTGAAGTAGAGGTCTTGGGGTTCAAGTCCTAGGGAGTTCAAGGGAATAATGCAGTAGAGGTCTTGGGTGCCGGTCCTAGGGTATTCAACGGAATAGTGCTGTAGAGGTCTTGGGGTGCAGGTCCTGGGGCATTCAAGGGAATAGTGCAGTAGAGGTCTTGGGTGCCGGTCCTAGGGTATTCAAGGGAATAGTGCAGTAGAGGTCTTGGGGTGCAGGTCCTAAGGTGTTCAAGGGAATAGTGCAGTTGAGGGCATGGGGTGCAGGTCCTAGGGCATTCAAGGGAACAGTGCAGTAGAGGGCATGGAGTGCAGGCCCTAGGGCGTTCAGGGAATAGTGCAGTAGAGGGCATGGGATGCAGGTCCTAGGGCGTTCAAGGGAATAGTGCAGCAGAGGGCAAGGGGTGCAGATCCTAGGGTGTTCAAGGGAATAGTGCAGTAGAGGGCATGGGGTGCAGGTCCTAGGGCGTTCAAGGGAATATTGCAGTAGAGGGCATGGGGTGCAGGTCCTGAGGTGTTCAAGGGAATAATGCAGTAGAGGTCATGGGATGCAGGTCCTAGGGCATTCAAGGGAATAGTGCAGTAGAGGTCTTGAGATGCAGGTCATAGGGAGTTCAAGGGAATAGTGCAGTAGAGGTCTTGAGATGCAGGTCATAGGGAGTTCAAGGGAATAGTGCAGTAGAGATCTTGGGGTTCAGGTCCTAGGGAGTTCAAGGGAATAATGCAGTAGAGGGCATGGGGTGCAGGTCCTAGGGTGTTCAAGGGAATAGTGCAGTAGAGGTCTTGGGGTGCAGGTCGTAGGGCGTTCAAGGGAATAGTGAAGTAGAGGTCTTGGGGTTCAAGTCCTAGGGAGTTCAAGGGAATAATGCAGTAGAGGGCATGGGGTGCAGGTCATGGGGCATTCAAGGGAATAGTGAAGTAGAGGTCTTGAGATGCAGGTCATAGGGAGTTCAAGAGAATAGTGCAGTATAGGTCTTGAGATGCAGGTCATAGAGAGTTCAAGGGAATAGTGCAGTAGAGGTCTTGGGGTTCAGGTCCTAGGGAGTTCAAGGGAATAATGCAGTAGAGGGCATGGGGTGCAGGTCCTAGGGCGTTCAAGGGAATAGTGCAGTAAAGGGCATGGGGTGCACGTCCTAGGGCGTTCAAGGGAATAGTGCAGTAGAGGTCTTGGGGTGCAGGTCCTAGGGCGTTCAAGGGAATAGTGAAGTAGAGGTCTTGGGGTTCAAGTCCTAGGGAGTTCAAGGGAATAATGCAGTAGAGGGCATGGGGTGCAGGTCATGGGGCATTCAAGGGAATAGTGCAGTAGAGGGCATGGGGTGCAGGTCCTAGGGCGTTCAAAGGAATAGTGCAGTAGAGGTCATGGGGTGCAGGTCCTAGGGAGTTCAATGGGATAGTGCAGTAGAGGCCATGGGGTGCCAGTCCTAGGGCGTTCAAGGGAATAGTGCAGTAGAGGTCATGGGGTGTAGGTCCTAGGGTGTTCAAGGGAATAGTGCTGTAGAGGTCTTGGGGTGCAGGTCCTGGGGCATTCAAGGGAATAGTGCAGTAGAGGTCTTGGGTGCCGGTCCTAGGGTATTCAAGGGAATAGTGCAGTAGAGGTCTTGGGGTGCAGGTCCTAAGGTGTTCAAGGGAATAGTGCAGTTGAGGGCATGGGGTGCAGGTCCTAGGGCATTCAAGGGAACAGTGCATTAGAGGGCATGGCCCTAGGGCGTTCAGGGAATAGTGCAGTAGAGGGCATGGGGTGCAGGTCCTAGGGCGTTCAAGGGAATAGTGCAGCAGAGGGCAAGGGGTGCAGATCCTAGGGTGTTCAAGGGAATAGTGCAGTAGAGGGCATGGGGTGCAGGTCCTAGGGCGTTCAAGGGAATATTGCAGTAGAGGGCATGGGGTGCAGGTCCTGAGGCGTTCAAGGGAATAGTGCAGTAGAGGTCATGGGGTGCAGGTCCTAGGGCGTTCAAGGGAATAGTGCGGTAGAGGTCTTGAGATGCAGGTCATAGGGAGTTCAAGGGAATAGTGCAGTAGAGGTTTTGAGATGCAGGTCATAGGGAGTTCAAGGGAATAGTGCAGTAGAGGTCTTTGGGGTTCAGGTCCTAGGGAGTTCAAGGGAATAATGCAGTAGAGGGCATGGGGTGCAGGTCCTAGGGCGTTCAAGGGAATAGTGCAGTAGAGGTCTTGGGGTGCAGGTCCTAGGGCGTTCAAGGGAATAGTGAAGTAGAGGTCTTGGGGTTCAGGTACTAGGGAGTTCAAGGGAATAATGCAGTAGAGGGCATGGGGTGCAGGTCATGGGGCATTCAAGGGAATAGTACAGTAGAGGGCATGGGGTGCAGAACCTGGGGCTTTCAAGGGAATAGTGCAGTAGAGGGCATGGGGTGCAGGTCCTAGGGCGTTCGATCAAATAGTGCAGTAGAGGGCATGGGGTGCAGAACCTGGGGAGTTCAAGGGAATAGTGCAGTAGAGGGCATGGGGTGCATGTCCTGGGGAGTTCAAGGGAATAGTGCAGTAGAGGGAATGGGGTGCAGGTCCTAGGGCGTTCAAAGGAATAGTGCAGTAGAGGTCATGGGGTGCAGGTCCTAGGGCATTCAATGGGATAGTGCAGTAGAGGCCATGGGGTGCCGGTCCTAGGGCGTTCAAGGGAATAGTGCAGTAGAGGTCATGGGGTGTAGGTCCTAGGGTGTTCAAGGGAATAGTGCAGTAGAGGGCATGGGGTGCAGGTCCTGGGGCGTTCAATGGAATAGTGCAGTAGAGGGCATGGGGTGCAGGTCCTGCGGCGTTCAAGGGAATAGTGCAGTAGAGAGCATTGGGTGGGGGTCCTAGGGCATTCAAGTGAATAGTGCAGTAGAGGGCATGGGGAGCAGGTCCTAGGGTGTTCAAGGGAATAGTGCAGTAGAGGTCATGGGGTACAGGTCCTAGGGTGTTCAATGGAATAGTGCAGTAGAGGGCATGCGGTGCAGTCCCTAGGGTGTTCAAGGGAATAGTAGAGGTCATGGGATGCAGGTCCTATGGCTTTCAACGGAAAAGTGCAGTAGAGGGCATGGGGTGCAGGTCCTGGGGCGTTCAAGGGAATAGTGCAGTAGAGGGCATGGGGTGCAGGCCCTGGGTCGTTCTAGAGAATAGCTTAGTAGAGGAAATGGGGTGCAGGCCTTGGGCGTTCAAGGGAATCGTGCAGTAGAGGGCATGAGGTACTAAGTCCTAGGGGATTCAAGGGAATAGTGCAGTAGAGGGCATGGAGTGCAGGTCCTAGGGCATTCAAGGGAATAGTGCAGTAGAGGGCATGAGGTTCAGGTCTTGGGGCATTCAAGGGAATAGTGCAGTAGAGGGCATGGGGTGCAGGTCCTAGGGCATTCAAGGGAATAGTGCAATAGAGGGCATGGGGTGCAGGTCCTAAGGCGTTCAAGGGAATATTGCAGTAGAGGGCATGGGGTGCAGGTCCTAGGGCGTTCCTGGGAATAGTGCAGTAAAGGGCATGGGGTGCAGGTCCTAGAGCGTTCAAGGGAATAGTGCAGTAGAGGTTGTGGGGTGCAGGACCTAGGGAGTTCAAGGGAATAGTGCAGTAGAGGGCATGGGGTGCAGGTCCTAGGTCATTCAAGGCAATAGTGCAGAAGAGGTCTTGGGTGCAGGTCCTAGGGCGTTCAAGGGAATAGTGCAGTAGAGGGCATGGGGTGCAGGTCCTAGGGCATTCAAGGGAATAGTGCAGTAGAGGTCTTGAGATGCAGGTCCTGGGGAGTTCAAGGGAATAGTGCAGTAGAGGTCTTGGGCTGCAGGTCCTAGGGCGTTCAAGGGAATAGTGCAGCAGAGTGAATGGGGTGCAGGTCCTAGGGCGTTCAAGGGAATAGTGCAGCAGAGGGCATGGGGTGCAGGTACTAGGGCTTTCAAGTGAATAGTGCAGTAGAAGGCATGGGGTGCAGGCTCTGGGGCGTTCAAGGGAAAAGCGCAGTAGAGGGATTGGGTTGCATGCCCTGGGGCTTTCAAGGGAATAGTGCAGTAGAGGGCATGGGATGCAGGTCCTAGGGCATTCAAGGGAATAGTGCAGTAGAGGGCATGAGGTGCAGGTCTTGGAGCATTCAAGGGAATAGTGTAGTAGAGGGCATGGGGTGCAGGTCCTAGGGTGTTCAAGGGAATAGTACAGTAGAGGGCATGGGGTGCAGAACCTGGGGCGTTCAAGGGAATAGTGCAGTAGAGGGCATGGGGTGCATGTCCTAGGGGGTCCAAGGGAATAGTGCAGTAGAGGGCATGGGGTGATGGTCCTAGGGCGTTCAAGTGAATAGTGCAGTGGAGGGCATGGGGTGCAGGTCCTAGGGCGTTCAAGGGAATAGTGCAGTAGAGGTCATGGGGTGCAGGTCCTAGGGCGTTCAATGGAATAGTGCAGTAGAGGGCATGGGGTGCAGGTCCTAGGGTGTTCAAGGGAATAGTGCAGGAAAGGTCATGGGGTGCAGGTCCTAGGGTGTTCAAGGGAATAGTGCAGTAGAGGGCATGGGGTGCAGGCCCTGGGGTGTTCAAGGGAATAGCGCAGTAGAGGGAATGGGGTGCAGGCCCAGGGGCGTTCAAGGGAATAGTGCAGTAGAGGGCATGGGGTACTAAGTCCTAGGGCATTCAAGGGAATAGTGCAGTAGAGGGCATGGAGGGCTGGTCCTAGGGTATTCAAGGGAATAGTGCAGTAGAGGGCATGAGGTGCATGTCTTGGGGCATTCAAGGGAATAGTGCAGTAGAGGGCATGGGGTGCAGGTCCTAGGGCATTCAAGGGAATAGTGCAGTAGAGGGCATGGGGTGCAGGTCCTAGGGCGTTCAAGGGAATAGTGCAGTAGAGGGCATGGGGTGCAGGTCCTAGAGCGTTCGTGGGAATAGTGCAGTAGAGGGCATGGGGTGCAGGTCCTAGGGAGTTCAAGGGAATAGTGCAGTAGAGGGCATGGGGTGCAGGTCCTAGGGCGTTCAAGGGAATAGTGCAGTAGAGGTCTTGGGGTGCAGGCCCTAGGGCGTTCAAGGGAATAGTGCAGTAGAGGGCATGAGGTGCAGGTCCTAGGGCATTCAAGGGAATAGTGCAGTAGAGGGCATGGAGTGCAGGTCCTAGGGCGTTCAAGGGAATAGTGCAGTAGAGGGCATGGGATGCAGGCCCTGGGGCGTTCAAGGGAATAGCGTAGTAGAGGGAATGGGGGGCAGGCCCTTGGGCCTTTAAGGGAATAGTGCAGTAGAGGGCATTGGGTCCAGGTCCTAGGGCGTTCAAGGGAATAGTGCAGTAGAGGTCATGGGGTGCAGGTCCTAGGGCGTTCAAGGGAATAGGGCAGTAGAGGTCATGGGGTGCAGGTCCTATGGCGTTCAAGGGAATAGTGTGTAGAGGTCGTGGGGTGCAGGTCCTAGGGCGTTCAAGGGAATAGTGCAGTAGAGGTCTTGGGGTTCAGGTCCTAGGGAGTTCAAGGGAATAATGCAGTAAAGGCATGGGGTGCAGGTCCTAGGGCTTTCAAGGGAATAGTGCAGTAGAGGGCATGGGGTGCAGGTCCTGAGGCGTTCAAGGGAATAGTACAGTAGAGGTCTTGGGGTGCAGGTCATGGGGCGTTCAAGGGAATAGTACAGTAGAGGGCATGGGGTGCAGAACCTGTGGCGTTCAAGGGAATAGTGCAGTAGAGGGCATGGGGTGCATGTCCTGGGGCGTTCAAGGGAATAGAGCAGTAGAGGGCATGTGGTGCAGGTCCTGGGGCGTTCAAGGCAATATTGCAGTATAGGGCATGGGGTGCAGGTCCTGGGGCGTTCAAGGGAATAGTGCAGTAGAGGGCATGGGGTGCACATCATAGGGCGTTCAAAGGAATAGTGCAGTAGAGGGCATGGGGTTCAGGTCCTAGGGCGTTCAAAGGAATAGTGCAGTAGAGGTCATGGGTTGCAGGTCCTAGGGCGTTCAATGGGATAGTGCAGTAGAGGGCATGGGGTGCCGGTCCTAGGGCGTTCAAGGGAATAGTGCAGTAGAGGTCATGGGGTGTAGCTCCTAGGGCGTTCAAGGGAATAGTGCAGTAGAGGGCATGGGGTGCAGGTCGTGGGGCGTTCAAGGGAATAGTGCAGTAGAGGGCATGGGGTGCAGGTCCTGGGGCGTTCAAGGGAATAGTGCAGTAGAGGGCATGAGGTACTAAGTCCTAGGGCATTCAAGGGAATAGTGCAGTAAGGGCATGGAGTGCAGGTCCTAGGGCATTCAAGGGAATAGTGCAGTAGAGGGCATGAGGTTCAGGTCTTGGGGCATTCAAGGGAATAGTGCAGTAGAGGGCATGGGGTGCAGGTCCTAGGGCATTCAAGGGAATAGTGCAGTAGAGGGCATGGGGTGCAGGTCCTAAGGAGTTCAAGGGAATATTGCAGTAGAGGGCATGGGGTGCAGGTCCTAGGGCGTTCAAGGGAATAGTGCAGTAGAGGGCATGGGGTGCAGGTCCTAGGGCGTTCAAGGAAATAGTGCAGTAGAGGTCATGGGGTGCAGGACCTAGGGAGTTCAAGGGAATAGTGCAGTAGAGGGCATAGGGTGCAGGTCCTAGGGCATTCAAGGGAATAGTGCAGTAGAGGTCTTGGGTGCAGGTCCTATGGCGTTCAAGGGACTAGTGCAGTAGAGGGCATGGGGTGCAGGTCCTAGGGCATTCAAGGGAATAGTGCAGTAGAGGTCTTGAGATGCAGGTCATAGGGAGTTCAAGGGAATAGTGCAGTAGAGGGCATGGGGTGCAGGTCCTGGGGCGTTCAAGGGAATAGTGCAGTAGAGGGCATGGGGTGCAGGTCCTAAGGCGTTCAAGGGAATATTGCAGTAGAGGGCATGGGGTGCAGGTCCTAGGGCGTTCCTGGGAATAGTGCAGTAAAGGGCATGGGGTGCAGGTCCTAGAGCGTTCAAGGGAATAGTGCAGTAGAGGTTGTGGGGTGCAGGACCTAGGGAGTTCAAGGGAATAGTGCAGTAGAGGGCATGGGGTGCAGGTCCTAGGTCATTCAAGGCAATAGTGCAGAAGAGGTCTTGGGTGCAGGTCCTAGGGCGTTCAAGGGAATAGTGCAGTAGAGGGCATGGGGTGCAGGTCCTAGGGCATTCAAGGGAATAGTGCAGTAGAGGTCTTGAGATGCAGGTCCTGGGGAGTTCAAGGGAATAGTGCAGTAGAGGTCTTGGGCTGCAGGTCCTAGGGCGTTCAAGGGAATAGTGCAGCAGAGTGAATGGGGTGCAGGTCCTAGGGCGTTCAAGGGAATAGTGCAGCAGAGGGCATGGGGTGCAGGTACTAGGGCTTTCAAGTGAATAGTGCAGTAGAAGGCATGGGGTGCAGGCTCTGGGGCGTTCAAGGGAAAAGCGCAGTAGAGGGATTGGGTTGCATGCCCTGGGGCTTTCAAGGGAATAGTGCAGTAGAGGGCATGGGATGCAGGTCCTAGGGCATTCAAGGGAATAGTGCAGTAGAGGGCATGAGGTGCAGGTCTTGGAGCATTCAAGGGAATAGTGTAGTAGAGGGCATGGGGTGCAGGTCCTAGGGTGTTCAAGGGAATAGTACAGTAGAGGGCATGGGGTGCAGAACCTGGGGCGTTCAAGGGAATAGTGCAGTAGAGGGCATGGGGTGCATGTCCTAGGGGGTCCAAGGGAATAGTGCAGTAGAGGGCATGGGGTGATGGTCCTAGGGCGTTCAAGTGAATAGTGCAGTGGAGGGCATGGGGTGCAGGTCCTAGGGCGTTCAAGGGAATAGTGCAGTAGAGGTCATGGGGTGCAGGTCCTAGGGCGTTCAATGGAATAGTGCAGTAGAGGGCATGGGGTGCAGGTCCTAGGGTGTTCAAGGGAATAGTGCAGGAAAGGTCATGGGGTGCAGGTCCTAGGGTGTTCAAGGGAATAGTGCAGTAGAGGGCATGGGGTGCAGGCCCTGGGGTGTTCAAGGGAATAGCGCAGTAGAGGGAATGGGGTGCAGGCCCAGGGGCGTTCAAGGGAATAGTGCAGTAGAGGGCATGGGGTACTAAGTCCTAGGGCATTCAAGGGAATAGTGCAGTAGAGGGCATGGAGGGCTGGTCCTAGGGTATTCAAGGGAATAGTGCAGTAGAGGGCATGAGGTGCATGTCTTGGGGCATTCAAGGGAATAGTGCAGTAGAGGGCATGGGGTGCAGGTCCTAGGGCATTCAAGGGAATAGTGCAGTAGAGGGCATGGGGTGCAGGTCCTAGGGCGTTCAAGGGAATAGTGCAGTAGAGGGCATGGGGTGCAGGTCCTAGAGCGTTCGTGGGAATAGTGCAGTAGAGGGCATGGGGTGCAGGTCCTAGGGAGTTCAAGGGAATAGTGCAGTAGAGGGCATGGGGTGCAGGTCCTAGGGCGTTCAAGGGAATAGTGCAGTAGAGGTCTTGGGGTGCAGGCCCTAGGGCGTTCAAGGGAATAGTGCAGTAGAGGGCATGAGGTGCAGGTCCTAGGGCATTCAAGGGAATAGTGCAGTAGAGGGCATGGAGTGCAGGTCCTAGGGCGTTCAAGGGAATAGTGCAGTAGAGGGCATGGGATGCAGGCCCTGGGGCGTTCAAGGGAATAGCGTAGTAGAGGGAATGGGGGGCAGGCCCTTGGGCCTTTAAGGGAATAGTGCAGTAGAGGGCATTGGGTCCAGGTCCTAGGGCGTTCAAGGGAATAGTGCAGTAGAGGTCATGGGGTGCAGGTCCTAGGGCGTTCAAGGGAATAGGGCAGTAGAGGTCATGGGGTGCAGGTCCTATGGCGTTCAAGGGAATAGTGTGTAGAGGTCGTGGGGTGCAGGTCCTAGGGCGTTCAAGGGAATAGTGCAGTAGAGGTCTTGGGGTTCAGGTCCTAGGGAGTTCAAGGGAATAATGCAGTAAAGGCATGGGGTGCAGGTCCTAGGGCTTTCAAGGGAATAGTGCAGTAGAGGGCATGGGGTGCAGGTCCTGAGGCGTTCAAGGGAATAGTACAGTAGAGGTCTTGGGGTGCAGGTCATGGGGCGTTCAAGGGAATAGTACAGTAGAGGGCATGGGGTGCAGAACCTGTGGCGTTCAAGGGAATAGTGCAGTAGAGGGCATGGGGTGCATGTCCTGGGGCGTTCAAGGGAATAGAGCAGTAGAGGGCATGTGGTGCAGGTCCTGGGGCGTTCAAGGCAATATTGCAGTATAGGGCATGGGGTGCAGGTCCTGGGGCGTTCAAGGGAATAGTGCAGTAGAGGGCATGGGGTGCACATCATAGGGCGTTCAAAGGAATAGTGCAGTAGAGGGCATGGGGTTCAGGTCCTAGGGCGTTCAAAGGAATAGTGCAGTAGAGGTCATGGGTTGCAGGTCCTAGGGCGTTCAATGGGATAGTGCAGTAGAGGGCATGGGGTGCCGGTCCTAGGGCGTTCAAGGGAATAGTGCAGTAGAGGTCATGGGGTGTAGCTCCTAGGGCGTTCAAGGGAATAGTGCAGTAGAGGGCATGGGGTGCAGGTCGTGGGGCGTTCAAGGGAATAGTGCAGTAGAGGGCATGGGGTGCAGGTCCTGGGGCGTTCAAGGGAATAGTGCAGTAGAGGGCATGAGGTACTAAGTCCTAGGGCATTCAAGGGAATAGTGCAGTAAGGGCATGGAGTGCAGGTCCTAGGGCATTCAAGGGAATAGTGCAGTAGAGGGCATGAGGTTCAGGTCTTGGGGCATTCAAGGGAATAGTGCAGTAGAGGGCATGGGGTGCAGGTCCTAGGGCATTCAAGGGAATAGTGCAGTAGAGGGCATGGGGTGCAGGTCCTAAGGAGTTCAAGGGAATATTGCAGTAGAGGGCATGGGGTGCAGGTCCTAGGGCGTTCAAGGGAATAGTGCAGTAGAGGGCATGGGGTGCAGGTCCTAGGGCGTTCAAGGAAATAGTGCAGTAGAGGTCATGGGGTGCAGGACCTAGGGAGTTCAAGGGAATAGTGCAGTAGAGGGCATAGGGTGCAGGTCCTAGGGCATTCAAGGGAATAGTGCAGTAGAGGTCTTGGGTGCAGGTCCTATGGCGTTCAAGGGACTAGTGCAGTAGAGGGCATGGGGTGCAGGTCCTAGGGCATTCAAGGGAATAGTGCAGTAGAGGTCTTGAGATGCAGGTCATAGGGAGTTCAAGGGAATAGTGCAGTAGAGGGCATGGAGTACAGGTCCTAGGGTATTCAAGGGAATAGTGCAGTAGAGGGCATGAGGTACAGGTCTTGGGGCATTCAAGGGAATAGTGCAGTAGAGGGCATGGGGTGCAGGTCCTAGGGAATTCAAGGGAATAGTGCAGTAGAGGGCATGGGGTGCAGGTCCTAGGGCGTTCAAGGGAATAGTGCAGTAGAGGGCATGGGGTGCAGGTCCTAGGGCATTCATGGGAATAGTGCAGTAGAGGGCATGGGGTGCATGTCCTGGGGCGTTCAAGGGAATAGAGCAGTAGAGGGCATGGGGTGCAGGTCCTGGGCGTTCAAGGGAATAATGCAGTAGAGGGCATGGGGTGCAGGTCATGGGGCATTCAAGGGAATAGTACAGTAGAGGGCATGGGGTGCAGAACCTGGGGCTTTCAAGGGAATAGTGCAGTAGAGGGCATGGGGTGCAGGTCCTAGGGCGTTCAATCAAATAGTGCAGTAGAGGGCATGGGGTGCAGAACCTGGGGAGTTCAAGTTAATAGTGCAGTAGAGGGCATGGGGTGCATGTCCTGGGGAGTTCAAGGGAATAGTGCAGTAGAGGGCATGGGGTGCAGGTACTGGGGCGTTCAAGGGAATATTGCAGTATAAGGCATGGGGTGCAGGTCCTGGGGCGTTCAAGGGAATAGTGCAGTAGAGGGCATGGGGTGCAGGTCATAGGGCATTCAAGGGAATAGTGCAGTAGAGGGCATGGGGTGCAGGTCCTAGGGCATTCAAAGGAATAGTGCAGTAGAGGTCATGGGGTGGAGGTCCTAGGGCGTTCAATGGGATAGTGCAGTAGAGGCCATGGGGTGCCGGTCCTAGGGTGTTCAAGGGAATAGTGCAGTAGAGGTCATGGGGTGTAGGTCCTAGGGCGTTCAAGGGAATAGTGCAGTAGAGGGCATGGGGTGCAGGTCCTGGGGCGTTCAATGGAATAGTGCAGTAGAGGGCATGGGGTGCAGGTCCTGGGGCGTTCAAGGGAATAGTGCAGTAGAGAGCATGGGGTGGGGGTCCTAGGGCATTCAAGTGAATAGTGCAGTAGAGGGCATGGGGAGCAGGTCCTAGGGTGTTCAAGGGAATAGTGCAGTAGAGGTCATGGGGTACAGTTCCTAGGGCGTTCAATGGAATAGTGCAGTAGAGGGCATGCGGTGCAGTTCCTAGGGTGTTCAAGGGTATAGTGCAGTAGAGGTCATGGGGTGCAGGTCCTATGGCTTTCAAGGGAAAAGTGCAGTAGAGGGCATGGGGTGCAGGTCCTGGGGCATTCAAGGGAATAGTGCAGTAGAGGGCATGGGGTGCAGGCCCTGGGGCGTTCTAGAGAATAGCTTAGTAGAGGGAATGGGTTGCAGGCCTTGGGCGTTCAAGGGAATCGTGCAGTAGAGGGCATGAGGTACTAAGTCCTAGGGCATTCAAGGGAATAGTGCAGTAGAGGGCATGGAGTGCAGGTCCTAGGGCATTCAAGGTAATAGTGCAGTAGAGGGCATGAGGTTCAGGTCTTGGGGCATTCAAGGGAATAGTGCAGTAGAGGGCATGGGGTGCAGGTCCTAGGGCATTCAAAGGAATAGTGCAGTAGAGGGCATGGGGTGCAGGTCCTAAGGCGTTCAAGGGAATATTGCAGTAGAGGGCATGGGGTGCAGGTCCTAGGGTGTTCCTGGGAATAGTGCAGTAAAGGGCATGGGGTGCAGGTCCTAGGGCGTTCAAGGGAATAGTGCAGTAGAGGTTGTGGGGTGCAGGACCTAGGGAGTTCAAGGGAATAGTGCAGTAGAGGGCATGGGGTGCAGGTCCTAGGGCATTCAAGGGAATAGTGCAGTAGAGGTCTTGGGTGCAGGTCCTAGGGCGTTCAAGGGAATAGTGCAGTAGAGGGCATGGGGTGCAAGTCCTAGGGCATTCAAGGGAATAGTGCAGCAGAGGTCTTGAGATGCAGGTCATAGGGAGTTCAAGAGAATAGTGCAGTAGAGGTCTTGGCGTGCAGGTCCTAGGGCGTTCAAGGGAATAGTGCAGTGGAGGTCAAGGGGTGCAGGTCCTAGGGCGTACAAGGGAATAGTGCAGTAGAGGTCTTGGGTGCCGGTCCTAGGATATTCAACGGAATAGTGAAGTAGAGGTCTTGGGGTGCAGGTCCTAGGGCATTCAAGGGAGCAGTGCAGTAAAGGGCATGGGTGCAGGTCCTAGGGCATTCAAGGGAATAGTGCAGTAGAGGGCATGGGGTGCAGGTCCTAGGGTGTTCAAGGAAATAGTGCAGTGGAGGTCATGGGGTGCAGGTCCTAGCGCGTTCAATGGAATAGTGCAGCAGAGGTCATGGGGTGCAGGTCCTAGGGCGTTCAAGCGAATAGTGCAGTGGAGGTAATGGGGTGAAGGTCCTCAGGCGTTCAAGGGAATACTGCAGTAGAGGTCTTGGGTGCCGGTCCTAGGGTATTCAACGGAATAGTGCTGTAGAGGTCTTAGGGTGCAGGTCCTGGGGCATTCAAGGGAATAGTGCAGTAGAGGTCTTGGGTGCCGGTCCTAGGGTATTCAAGGGAATAGTGCAGTAGAGGTCTTGGGGTGCAGGTCCTAAGGTGTTCAAGGGAATAGTGCAGTTGAGGGCATGGGGTGCAGGTCCTAGGGCATTCAAGGGAACAGTGCAGTAGAGGGCATGGAGTGCAGGCCCTAGGGCGTTCAGGGAATAGTGCAGTAGAGGGCATGGGGTGCAGGTCCTAGGGTGTTCAAGGAAATAGTGCAGCAGAGGGCAAGGGGTGCAGATCCTAGGGTGTTCAAGGGAATAGTGCAGTAGAGGGCATGGGGTGCAGGTCCTAGGGCGTTCAAGGGAATATTGCAGTAGAGGGCATGGGGTGCAGGTCTTGGGGCGTTCAAGGGAATAGTGCTGTAGAGGGTGTGGGGTGCACGTCCTGGGGCGTTCAAGGGAATAGTGCAGTAGAGGGCATGGGGTGCAGGTCCTAGGGCGTTCAAGGGAATACTGCAGTAGAGGTCTTGGGTGCCGGTCCTAGGGTATTCAACGGAATAGTGCTGTAGAGGTCTTGGGGTGCAGGTCCTGGGGCATTCAAGGGAATAGTGCAGTAGAGGTCTTGGGTGCCGGTCCTAGGGTATTCAAGGGAATAGTGCAGTAGAGGTCTTGGGGTGCAGGTCCTAAGGTGTTCAAGGGAATAGTGCAGTTGAGGGCATGGGGTGCAGGTCCTAGGGCATTCAAGGGAATAGTGCAGTAGAGGGCATGGGATGCAGGTCCTAGGGCGTTCAAGGGAATAGTGCAGCAGAGGGCAAGGGGTGCAGATCCTAGGGTGTTCAAGGGAATAGTGCAGTAGAGGGCATGGGGTGCAGGTCCTAGGGCATTCAAGGAAATAGTGCAGTAGAGGTCTTGGGTGCAGGTCCTAGGGCGTTCAAGGGAATAGTGCAGTAGAGGGCATGGGGTGCAAGTCCTAGGGCATTCAAGGGAATAGTGCAGCAGAGGTCTTGAGATGCAGGTCCTGGGGAGTTCAAGAGAATAGTGCAGTAAAGGTCTTGGCGTGCAGGTCCTAGGGCGTTCAAGGGAATAGTGCAGTGGAGGTCAAGGGGTGCAGGTCCTAGGGCGTACAAGGGAATAGTGCAGTAGAGGTCTTGGGTGCCGGTCCTAGGATATTCAACGGAATAGTGAAGTAGAGGTCTTGGGGTGCAGGTTCTAGGGCATTCAAGGGAGCAGTGCAGTAAAGGGCATGGGTGCAGGTCCTAGGGCATTCAAGGGAATAGTGCAGTAGAGGGCATGGGGTGCAGGTCCTAGGGCATTCAAGGAAATAGTGCAGTGGAGGTCATGGGGTGCAGGTCCTAGCGCGTTCAATGGAATAGTGCAGCAGAGGTCATGGGGTGCAGGTCCTAGGGCGTTCAAGCGAATAGTGCAGTGGAGGTAATGGGGTGAAGGTCCTCAGGCGTTCAAGGGAATACTGCAGTAGAGGTCTTGGGTGCCGGTCCTAGGGTATTCAACGGAATAGTGCTGTAGAGGTCTTAGGGTGCAGGTCCTGGGGCATTCAAGGGAATAGTGCAGTAGAGGTCTTGGGTGCCGGTCCTAGGCTATTCAAGGGAATAGTGCAGTAGAGGTCTTGGGGTGCAGGTCCTAAGGTGTTCAAGGGAATAGTGCAGTTGAGGGCATGGGGTGCAGGTCCTAGGGCATTCAAGGGAACAGTGCAGTAGAGGGCATGGAGTGCAGGCCCTAGGGTGTTCAGGGAATAGTGCAGTAGAGGGCATGGGGTGCATGTCCTAGGGTGTTCAAGGAAATAGTGCAGCAGAGGGCAAGGGGTGCAGATCCTAGGGTGTTCAAGGGAATAGTGCAGTAGAGGGCATGGGGTGCAGGTCCTAGGGCGTTCAAGGGAATATTGCAGTAGAGGGCATGGGGTGCAGGTCTTGGGGCGTTCAAGGGAATAGTGCTGTAGAGGGTGTGGGGTGCACGTCCTGGGGCGTTCAAGGGAATAGTGCAGTATAGGGCATGGGGTGCAGGTCCTAGGGCGTTCAAGGGAATACTGCAGTAGAGGTCTTGGGTGCCGGTCCTAGGGTATTCAACGGAATAGTGCTGTAGAGGTCTTGGGGTGCAGGTCCTGGGGCATTCAAGGGAATAGTGCAGTAGAGGTCTTGGGTGCCGGTCCTAGGGTATTCAAGGGAATAGTGCAGTAGAGGTCTTGGGGTGCAGGTCCTAAGGTGTTCAAGGGAATAGTGCAGTTGAGGGCATGGGGTGCAGGTCCTAGGGCATTCAAGGGAACAGTGCAGTAGAGGGCATGGAGTGCAGGCCCTAGGGCGTTCAGGGAATAGTGCAGTAGAGGGCATGGGATGCAGGTCCTAGGGCGTTCAAGGGAATAGTGCAGCAGAGGGCAAGGGGTGAAGATCCTAGGGTGTTCAAGGGAATAGTGCAGTAGAGGGCATGGGGTGCAGGTCCTAGGGCGTTCAAGGGAATATTGCAGTAGAGGGCATGGGGTGCAGGTCCTGAGGTGTTCAAGGGAATAGTGCAGTAGAGGTCATGGGATGCAGGTCCTAGGGCGTTCAAGGGAATAGTGCAGTAGAGGTCTTGAGATGCAGGTCATAGGGAGTTCAAGGGAATAGTGCAGTAGAGGTCTTGAGATGCAGGTCATAGGGAGTTCAAGGTAATTGTGCAGTAGAGATCTTGGGTTTCAGGTCCTAGGGAGTTCAAGGGAATAATGCAGTAGAGGGCATGGGGTGCAGGTCCTAGGGCGTTCAAGGGAATAGTGCAGTAGAGGTCTTGGGGTGCAGGTCCTAGGGCGTTCAAGGGAATAGTGAAGTAGAGGTCTTGGGGTTCAAGTCCTAGGGAGTTCAAGGGGAATAATGCAGTAGAGGGCATGGGGTGCAGGTCATGGGGCATTCAAGGGAATAGTGCAGTAGAGGTCTTGAGATGCAGGTCATAGGGAGTTCAAGGGAATAGTGCAGTAGAGGTCTTGAGATGCAGGTCATAGAGAGTTCAAGGGAATAGTGCAGTAGAGGTCTTGGGGTTCAGGTCCTAGGGAGTTCAAGGGAATAATGCAGTAGAGGGCATGGGGTGCAGGTCCTAGGGAGTTCAAGGGAATAGTGCAGTAAAGGGCATGGGGTGCACGTCCTAGGGCGTTCAAGGGAATAGTGCAGTAGAGGTCTTGGGGTGCAGGTCCTAGGGCGTTCAAGGGAATAGTGAAGTAGAGGTCTTGGGGTTCAAGTCCTAGGGAGTTCAAGGGAATAATGCAGTAGAGGGCATGGGGTGCAGGTCATGGGGCATTCAAGGGAATAGTGCAGTAGAGGTCTTGAGATGCAGGTCATAGGGAGTTCAAGGGAATAGTGCTGTAGAGGTCTTGGGGTGCAGGTCCTGGGGCATTCAAGGGAATAGTGCAATAAGGGTCTTGGGTGCCGGTCCTAGGGTATTCAAGGGAATAGTGCAGTAGAGGTCTTGGGGTGCAGGTCCTAAGGTGTTCAACGGAATAGTGCAGTTGAGGGCATGGGGTGCAGGTCCTAGGGCATTCAAGGGAACAGTGCAGTAGAGGGCATGGAGTGCAGGCCCTAGGGCGTTCAGGGAATAGTGCAGTAGAGGGCATGGGATGCAGGTCCTAGGGCGTTCAAGGGAATAGTGCAGCAGAGGGCAAGGGGTGCAGATCCTAGGGTGTTCAAGGGAATAGTGCAGTAGAGGTCATGGGATGCAGGTCCTAGGGCGTTCAAGGGAATAGTGCAGTAGAGGTCTTGAGATGCAGGTCATAGGGAGTTCAAGGGAATAGTGCAGTAGAGGTCTTGAGATGCAGGTCATAGGGAGTTCAAGGGAATTGTGCAGTAGAGATCTTGGGGTTCAGGTCCTAGGGAGTTCAAGGGAATAATGCAGTAGAGGGCATGGGGTGCAGGTCCTAGGGCGTTTAAGGGAATAGTGCAGTAGAGGTCTTGGGGTGCAGGTCCTAGGGCGTTCAAGGGAATAGTGAAGTAGAGGTCTTGGGGTTCAAGTCCTAGGGAGTTCAAGGGAATAATGCAGTAGAGGGCATGGGGTGCAGGTCATGGGGCATTCAAGGGAATAGTGCAGTAGAGGTCTTGAGATGCAGGTCATAGGGAGTTCAAGGGAATAGTGCAGTAGAGGTCTTGAGATGCAGGTCATAGAGAGTTCAAGGGAATAGTGCAGTAGAGGTCTTGGGGTTCAGGTCCTAGGGAGTTCAAGGGAATAATGCAGTAGAGGGCATGGGGTGCAGGTCCTAGGGCGTTCAAGGGAATAGTGCAGTAAAGGGCATGGGGTGCACGTCCTAGGGCGTTCAAGGGAATAGTGCAGTAGAGGTCTTGGGGTGCAGGTCCTAGGGCGTTCAAGGGAATAGTGAAGTAGAGGTCTTGGGGTTCAAGTCCTAGGGAGTTCAAGGGAATAATGCAGTAGAGGGCATGGGGTGCAGGTCATGGGGCATTCAAGGGAATAGTGCAGTAGAGGTCTTGAGATGCAGGTCATAGGGAGTTCAAGGGAATAGTGCAGTAGAGGTCTTGAGATGCAGGTCATAGGGAGTTCAAGGGAATAGTGCAGTAGAGGTCTTGGGGTTCAGGTCCTAGGGAGTTCAAGGGAATAATGCAGTAGAGGGCATGGGGTGCAGGTCCTAGGGCGTTCAAGGGAATAGTGCAGTAAAGGGCATGGGGTGCACATCCTAGGGCGTTCATGGGAATAGTGCAGTAGAGGGCATAGGGGTGCAGGTCCTAGGGCGTTCAAGGGAATAGTGCAGTAGAGGGCATGGGGTGCAGGTCCTAGGGCGTTCAAGGGAATAGTGCAGTAGAGGTCTTGAGATGTAGGTCATAGGGAGTTCAAGGGAATAGTGCAGTAGAGGTCTTGGCGCGCAGGTCCTAGGGCGTTCAAGGGAATAGTGCAGTAGAGGGCATGGGGTGCAGGTCCTAGGGCGTTCAAGGGAATAGTGCAGTGGAGGTCAAGGGGTGCAGGTCCTAGGGCGTACAAGGGAATAGTGCAGTAGAGGTCTTGGGTGCCGGTCCTAGGGTATTCAACGGAATAGTGCATGTAGAGGTCTTGGGACGCAGGTCCTAGGGCATTCAAGGGAGCAGTGCAGTAAAGGGCAAGGGTGCAGGTCCTAGGGCATTCAAGGGAATAGTGCAGTAGAGGGCATGGGGTGCAGGTCCTAGGGCGTTCAAGGAAATACTGCAGCGGAGGTCATGGGGTGCAGGTCCTAGCTCGTTCAATGGAATAGTGCAGCAGAGGTCATGGGGTGCAGGTCCTAGGGCGTTCAAGCGAATAGTGCAGTGGAGGTAATGGGGTGCAGGTCCTCGGGCGTTCAAGGGAATACTGCAGTAGAGGTCTTGGGTGCCGGTCCTAGGGTATTCAACGGAATAGTGCTGTAGAGGTCTTGGGGTGCAGGTCCTGGGGTATTCAAGGGAATAGTGCAGTAGAGGTCTTGGGTGCCGGTCCTAGGGTATTCAAGGGAATAGTGCAGTAGAGGTCTTGGGGTGCAGGTCCTAAGGTGTTCAAGGGAATAGTGCAGTTGAGGGCATGGGGTGCAGGTCCTAGGGCATTCAAGGGAACAGTGCAGTAGAGGGCATGGAGTGCAGGCCCTAGGGCGTTCAGGGAATAGTGCAGTAGAGGGCATGGGGTGCAGGTCCTAGGGCGTTCAAGGGAATAGTGCAGCAGAGGGCAAGGGGTGCAGATCCTAGGGTGTTCAAGGGAATAGTGCAGTAGAGGGCATGGGGTGCAGGTTCTAGGGCGTTCAAGGAAATATTGCAGTAGAGGGAATGGGGTGCAGGTCCTGAGGCGTTCAAGGGAATAGTGCAGTAGAGGTCATGGGGTGCAGGTCCTAGGGCGTTCAAGGGAATAGTGCAGTAGAGGTCTTGAGATGCAGGTCATAGGGAGTTCAAGGGAATAGTGCAGTAGAGGTCTTGAGATGCAGGTCATAGGGAGTTCAAGGGAATAGTGCAGTAGAGGTCTTGGGGTTCAGGTCCTAGGGAGTTCAAGGGAATAATGCAGTAGAGGGCATGGGGTGCAGGTCCTAGGGCGCTCAAGGGAATAGTGCAGTAGAGGTCTTGGGGTGCAGGTCCTAGGGCGTTCAAGGGAATAGTGAAGTAGAGGTCTTGGGGTTCAGGTACTAGGGAGTTCAAGGGAATAATGCAGTAGAGGGCATGGGGTGCAAGTCATGGGGCATTCAAGGGAATAGTACAGTAGAGGGCATGGGGTGCAGAACCTGGGGCTTTCAAGGGAATAGTGCAGTAGAGGGCATGGGGTACAGGTCCTAGGGCGTTCGATCAAATAGTGCAGTAGAGGGCATGGGGTGCAGAACCTGGGGAGTTCAAGGGAATAGTGCAGTAGAGGGCATGGGGTGCATGTCCTGGGGAGTTCAAGGGAATAGTGCAGTAGAGGGCATGGGGTGCAGGTCCTAGGGCGTTCAAAGGAATAGTGCAGTAGAGGTCATGGGGTGCAGGTCCTAGGGCGTTCAATGGGATAGTGCAGTAGAGGCCATGGGGTGCCGGTCCTAGGGCGTTCAAGGGAATAGTGCAGTAGAGGTCATGGGGTGTAGGTCCTAGGGCGTTTAAGGGAATAGTGCAGTAGAGGTCTTGGGGTGCAGGTCCTAGGGCGTTCAAGGGAATAGTGAAGTAGAGGTCTTGGGGTTCAAGTCCTAGGGAGTTCAAGGGAATAATGCAGTAGAGGGCATGGGGTGCAGGTCATGGGGCATTCAAGGGAATAGTGCAGTAGAGGTCTTGAGATGCAGGTCATAGGGAGTTCAAGGGAATAGTGCAGTAGAGGTCTTGAGATGCAGGTCATAGAGAGTTCAAGGGAATAGTGCAGTAGAGGTCTTGGGGTTCAGGTCCTAGGGAGTTCAAGGGAATAATGCAGTAGAGGGCATGGGGTGCAGGTCCTAGGGCGTTCAAGGGAATAGTGCAGTAAAGGGCATGAGGTGCACGTCCTAGGGCGTTCAAGGGAATAGTGCAGTAGAGTTCTTGGGGTGCAGGTCCTAGGGCGTTCAAGGGAATAGTGAAGTAGAGGTCTTGGGGTTCAAGTCCTAGGGAGTTCAAGGGAATAATGCAGTAGAGGGCATGGGGTGCAGGTCCTAGGGCGTTCAAGGGAATAGTGCAGTAAAGGGCATGGGGTGCACGTCCTAGGGCGTTCATGGGAATAGTGCAGTAGAGGGCATAGGGTGCAGGTCCTAGGGCGTTCAAGGGAATAGTGCAGTAGAGGGCATGGGGTGCAGGTCCTAGGGCGTTCAAGGGAATAGTGCAGTAGAGGTCTTGAGATGCAGGTCATAGGGAGTTCAAGGGAATAGTGCAGTAGAGGTCTTGAGATGCAGGTCCTAGGGAGTTCAAGGGAATAATGCAGTAGAGGGCATGGGGTGCAGGTCCTAGGGCGTTCAAGGGAATAGTGCAGTAAAGGGCATGGGGTGCACGTCCTAGGGCGTTCATGGGAATAGTGCAGTAGAGGGCATAGGGGTGCAGGTCCTAGGGCGTTCAAGGGAATAGTGCAGTAGAGGGCATGGGGTGCAGGTCCTAGGGCGTTCAAGGGAATAGTGCAGTAGAGGTCTTGAGATGTAGGTCATAGGGAGTTCAAGGGAATAGTGCAGTAGAGGTCTTGGCGCGCAGGTCCTAGGGCGTTCAAGGGAATAGTGCAGTAGAGGGCATGGGGTGCAGGTCCTAGGGCGTTCAAGGGAATAGTGCAGTGAAGGTCAAGGGGTGCAGGTCCTAGGGCGTACAAGGGAATAGTGCAGTAGAGGTCTTGGGTGCCGGTCCTAGGGTATTCAACGGAATAGTGCATGTAGAGGTCTTGGGACGCAGGTCCTAGGGCATTCAAGGGAGCAGTGCAGTAAAGGGCAAGGGTGCAGGTCCTAGGGCATTCAAGGGAATAGTGCAGTAGAGGGCATGGGGTGCAGGTCCTAGGGCGTTCAAGGAAATACTGCAGCGGAGGTCATGGGGTGCAGGTCCTAGCTCGTTCAATGGAATAGTGCAGCAGAGGTCATGGGGTGCAGGTCCTAGGGCGTTCAAGCGAATAGTGCAGTGGAGGTAATGGGGTGCAGGTCCTCGGGCGTTCAAGGGAATACTGCAGTAGAGGTCTTGGGTGCCGGTCCTAGGGTATTCAACGGAATAGTGCTGTAGAGGTCTTGGGGTGCAGGTCCTGGGGCATTCAAGGGAATAGTGCAGTAGAGGTCTTGGGTGCCGGTCCTAGGGTATTCAAGGGAATAGTGCAGTAGAGGTCTTGGGGTGCAGGTCCTAAGGTGTTCAAGGGAATAGTGCAGTTGAGGGCATGGGGTGCAGGTCCTAGGGCATTCAAGGGAACAGTGCAGTAGAGGGCATGGAGTGCAGGCCCTAGGGCGTTCAGGGAATAGTGCAGTAGAGGGCATGGGGTGCAGGTCCTAGGGCGTTCAAGGGAATAGTGCAGCAGAGGGCAAGGGGTGCAGATCCTAGGGTGTTCAAGGGAATAGTGCAGTAGAGGGCATGGGGTGCAGGTTCTAGGGCGTTCAAGGGAATATTGCAGTAGAGGGAATGGGGTGCAGGTCCTGAGGCATTCAAGGGAATAGTGCAGTAGAGGTCATGGGGTGCAGGTCCTAGGGCGTTCAAGGGAATAGTGCAGTAGAGGTCTTGAGATGCAGGTCATAGGGAGTTCAAGGGAATAGTGCAGTAGAGGTCTTGAGATGCAGGTCATAGGGAGTTCAAGGGAATAGTGCAGTAGAGGTCTTGGGGTTCAGGTCCTAGGGAGTTCAAGGGAATAATGCAGTAGAGGGCATGGGGTGCAGGTCCTAGGGCGCTCAAGGGAATAGTGCAGTAGAGGTCTTGGGGTGCAGGTCCTAGGGCGTTCAAGGGAATAGTGAAGTAGAGGTCTTGGGGTTCAGGTACTAGGGAGTTCAAGGGAATAATGCAGTAGAGGGCATGGGGTGCAAGTCATGGGGCATTCAAGGGAATAGTACAGTAGAGGGCATGGGGTGCAGAACCTGGGGCTTTCAAGGGAATAGTGCAGTAGAGGGCATGGGGTACAGGTCCTAGGGCGTTCGATCAAATAGTGCAGTAGAGGGCATGGGGTGCAGAACCTGGGGAGTTCAAGGGAATAGTGCAGTAGAGGGCATGGGGTGCATGTCCTGGGGAGTTCAAGGGAATAGTGCAGTAGAGGGCATGGGGTGCAGGTCCTAGGGCGTTCAAAGGAATAGTGCAGTAGAGGTCAAGGGGTGCAGGTCCTAGGGCGTTCAATGGGATAGTGCAGTAGAGGCCATGGGGTGCCGGTCCTAGGGCGTTCAAGGGAATAGTGCAGTAGAGGTCATGGGGTGTAGGTCCTAGGGTGTTCAAGTGAATAGTGCAGTAGAGGGCATGGGGAGCAGGTCCTAGGGTGTTCAAGGGAATAGTGCAGTAGAGGTCATGGGGTACAGGTCCTAGGGCGTTCAATGGAATAGTGCAGTAGAGGGCATGCAGTGCAGTCCCTAGGGTGTTCAAGGGAATAGTAGAGGTCATGGGGTGCAGGTCCTATGGCTTTCAAGGGAAAAGTGCAGTAGAGGGCATGGGGTGCAGGTCCTGGGGCGTTCAAGGGAATAGTGCAGTAGAGGGCATGGGGTGCAGGCCCTGGGGCGTTCTAGAGAATAGCTTAGTAGAGGGAATGGGGTGCAGGCCTTGGGCGTTCAAGGGAATCGTGCAGTAGAGGGCATGAGGTACTAAGTCCTAGGGCATTCAAGGGAATGGTGCAGTAGAGGGCATGAGGTGCAGGTCCTAGGGCATTCAAGGGAATAGTGCAGTAGAGGGCATGGAGTGCAGGTCCTAGGGCGTTCAAGGGAATAGTGCAGTAGAGGACATGGGATGCAGGCCCTGGGGCGTTCAAGGGAATAGCGTAGTAGAGGGAATGGGGGGCAGGCCCTTGGGCCTTCAAGGGAATAGTGCAGTAGAGGGCATTGGGTGCAGGTCCTAGGGCGTTCAAGGGAATAGTGCAGTAGAGGTCATGGGGTGCAGGTCCTAGGGCGTTCAAGGGAATAGGGCAGTAGAGGTCATGGGATGCAGGTCCTATGGCGTTCAAGGGAATAGTGTGTAGAGGTCGTGGGGTGCAGGTCCTAGGGCGTTCAAGGGAATAGTGCAGTAGAGGTCTTGGGGTGCAGGTCCTAGGGAGTTCAAGGGAATAATGCAGTAGAGGCATGGGGTGCAGGTCCTAGGGCGTTCAAGGGAATAATGCAGTAGAGGGCATGGGGTGCAGGTCCTGAGGCGTTCAAGGGAATAGTACAGTAGAGGTCTTGGGGTGCAGGTCATGGGGCGTTCAAGGGAATAGTACAGTAGAGGGCATGGGGTGCAGAACCTGGACCTTTCAAGGGAATAGTGCAGTAGAGGGCATGGGGTGCATGTCCTGGGGCGTTCAAGGGAATCGTGCAGTAGAGGGCATATGGTGCAGGTCCTGGGGCGTTCAAGGCAATATTGCATTATAGGGCATGGGGTGCAGGTCCTGGGGCATTCAAGGGAATAGTGCAGTAGAGGGCATGGGGTGCACATCATAGGGCGTTGAAAGGAATAGTGCAGTAGAGGGCATGGGGTGCAGGTCCTAGGGCGTTCAAAGGAATAGTGCAGTAGAGGTCATGGGGTGCAGGTCCTAGGGTGTTCAATGGGATAGTGCAGTAGAGGGCATGGGGTGCCGGTCCTAGGGCGTTCAAGGGAATAGTGCAGTAGAGGTCATGGGGTGTAGCTCCTAGGGCGTTCAAGGGAATAGTGCAGCAGAGGGCATGGGGTGCAGGTCCTGGGGCGTTCAAGGGAATAGTGCAGTAGAGGGCATGGGGTGCAGGTCCTGGGGCGTTCAAGGGAATAGTGCAGTAGAGGGCATAAGGTACTAAGTCCTAGGGCATTCAAGGGAATTAGTGCAGTAGAGGGCATGGAGTGCAGGTCCTAGGGCATTCAAGGGAATAGTGAAGTAGAGGGCATGAGGTTCAGGTCTTGGGGCATTCAAGGGAATAGTGCAGTAGAGGGCATGGGGTGCAGGTCCTAGGGCATTCAAGGGAATAGTGCAGTAGAGGGCATGGGGTGCATGTCCTGGGGCGTTCAAGGGAATAGAGCAGTAGAGGGCATGGGGTGCATGTCCTGGGGAGTTCAAGGGAATAGTGCAGTAGAGGTCTTCAGATGCAGGTCATAGGGAGTTCAAGGGAATAGTGCAGTAGAGGTCTTGGGGTTCAGGTCCTAGGGAGTTCAAGGGAATAATGCAGTAGAGGGCATGGGGTGCAGGTCCTAGGGCGCTCAAGGGAATAGTGCAGTAGAGGTCTTGGGGTGCAGGTCCTAGGGCGTTCAAGGGAATAGTGAAGTAGAGGTCTTGGGGTTCAGGTACTAGGGAGTTCAAGGGAATAATGCAGTAGAGGGCATGGGGTGCAAGTCATGGGGCATTCAAGGGAATAGTACAGTAGAGGGCATGGGGTGCAGAACCTGGGGCTTTCAAGGGAATAGTGCAGTAGAGGGCATGGGGTACAGGTCCTAGGGCGTTCGATCAAATAGTGCAGTAGAGGGCATGGGGTGCAGAACCTGGGGAGTTCAAGGGAATAGTGCAGTAGAGGGCATGGGGTGCATGTCCTGGGGAGTTCAAGGGAATAGTGCAGTAGAGGGCATGGGGTGCAGGTCCTAGGGCGTTCAAAGGAATAGTGCAGTAGAGGTCATGGGGTGCAGGTCCTAGGGCGTTCAATGGGATAGTGCAGTAGAGGCCATGGGGTGCCGGTCCTAGGGCGTTCAAGGGAATAGTGCAGTAGAGGTCATGGGGTGTAGGTCCTAGGGTGTTCAAGGGAATAGTGCAGTAGAGGGCATGGGGTGCAGGTCCTGGGGCGTTCAATGGAATAGTGCAGTAGAGGGCATGGGGTGCAGGTCCTGGGGCGTTCAAGGGAATAGTGCAGTAGAGAGCATGGGGTGGGGGTCCTAGGGCATTCAAGTGAATAGTGCAGTAGAGGGCATGGGGAGCAGGTCCTAGGGTGTTCAAGGGAATAGTGCAGTAGAGGTCATGGGGTACAGGTCCTAGGGCGTTCAATGGAATAGTGCAGTAGAGGGCATGCGGTGCAGTCCCTAGGGTGTTCAAGGGAATAGTAGAGGTCATGGGGTGCAGGTCCTATGGCTTTCAAGGGAAAAGTGCAGTAGAGGGCATGGGGTGCAGGTCCTGGGGCGTTCAAGGGAATAGTGCAGCAGAGGGCATGGGTGCAGGCCCTGGGGCGTTCTAGAGAATAGCTTAGTAGAGGGAATGGGGTGCAGGTCTTGGGCGTTCAAGGGAATCGTGCAGTAGAGGGCATGAGGTACTAAGTCCTAGGGCATTCAAGGGAATGGTGCAGTAGAGGGCATGAGGTGCAGGTCCTAGGGCATTCAAGGGAATAGTGCAGTAGAGGGCATGGAGTGCAGGTCCTAGGGCGTTCAAGGGAATAGTGCAGTAGAGGACATGGGATGCAGGCCCTGGGGCGTTCAAGGGAATAGCGTAGTAGAGGGAATGGGGGGCAGGCCCTGGGGCCTTCAAGGGAATAGTGCAGTAGAGGGAATTGGGTGTAGGTCCTAGGGCGTTCAAGGGAATAGTGCAGTAGAGGTCATGGGGTGCAGGTCCTAGGGCGTTCAAGGGAATAGGGCAGTAGAGGTCATGGGATGCAGGTCCTATGGCGTTCAAGGGAATAGTGTGTAGAGGTCGTGGGGTGCAGGTCCTAGGGCGTTCAAGAGAATAGTGCAGTAGAGGTCTTGGGGTGCAGGTCCTAGGGAGTTCAAGGGAATAATGCAGTAGAGGCATGGGGTGCAGGTCCTAGGGCGTTCAAGGGAATAATGCAGTAGAGGGCATGGGGTGCAGGTCCTGAGGCGTTCAAGGGAATAGTACAGTAGAGGTCTTGGGGTGCAGGTCATGGGGCGTTCAAGGGAATAGTACAGTAGAGGGCATGGGGTGCAGAACCTGGGGCGTTCAAGGGAATAGTCATGGGGTGCATGTCCTGGGGCGTTCAAGGGAATCGTGCAGTAGAGGGCATATGGTGCAGGTCCTGGGGCGTTCAAGGCAATATTGCAGTATAGGGCATGGGGTGCAGGTCCTGGGGCGTTCAAGGGAATAGTGCAGTAGAGGGCATGGGGTGCACATCATAGGGCGTTGAAAGGAATAGTGCAGTAGAGGGCATGGGGTGCAGGTCCTAGGGCGTTCAAAGGAATAGTGCAGTAGAGGTCATGGGGTGCAGGTCCTAGGGCGTTCAATGGGATAGTGCAGTAGAGGGCATGGGGTGCCGGTCCTAGGGCGTTCAAGGGAATAGTGCAGTAGAGGTCATGGGGTGTAGCTCCTAGGGCGTTCAAGGGAATAGTGCAGCAGAGGGCATGGGGTGCAGGTCCTGGGGCGTTCAAGGGAATAGTGCAGTAGAGGGCATGGGGTGCAGGTCCTGGGGCGTTCAAGGGAATAGTGCAGTAGAGGGCATAAGGTACTAAGTCCTAGGGCATTCAAGGGAATAGTGCAGTAGAGGGCATGGAGTGCAGGTCCTAGGGCATTCAAGGGAATAGTGAAGTAGAGGGCATGAGGTTCAGGTCTTGGGGCATTCAAGGGAATAGTGCAGTAGAGGGCATGGGGTGCAGGTCCTAGGGCATTCAAGGGAATAGTGCAGTAGAGGGTATGGGGTGCAGGTCCTAAGGCGTTCAAGGGAATATTGCAGTAGAGGGCATGGGGTGCAGGTCCTAGGGCGTTCAAGGGAATAGTGCAGTAGAGGGCATGGGGTGCAGGTCCTAGGGTGTTCAAGGGAATAGTGCAGTAGAGGTCATGGGGTGCAGGACCTAGGGAGTTCAAGGGAATAGTGCAGTAGAGGGCATAGGGTGCAGGTCCTAGGGCATTCAAGGGAATAGTGCAGTAGAGGTCTTGGGTGCAGGTCCTATGGCGTTCAAGGGACTAGTGCAGTAGAGGGCATGGGGTGCAGGTCCTAGGGCATTCAAGGGAATAGTGCAGTAGAGGTCTTGTGATGCAGGTCATAGGGAGTTCAAGGGAATAGTGCAGTAGAGGGCATGGAGTGCAGGTCCTAGGGTATTCAAGGGAATAGTGCAGTAGAGGGCATGAGGTGCAGGTCTTGGGGCATTCAAGGGAATAGTGCAGTAGAGGGCATGGGGTGCAGGTCCTAGGGCATTCAAGGGAATAGTGCAGTAGAGGGCATGGAGTGCAGGTCCTAGGGCATTCAAGGGAATAGTGAAGTAGAGGGCATGAGGTTCAGGTCTTGGGGCATTCAAGGGAATAGTGCAGTAGAGGGCATGGGGTGCAGGTCCTAGGGCATTCAAGGGAATAGTGCAGTAGAGGGTATGGGGTGCAGGTCCTAAGGCGTTCAAGGGAATATTGCAGTAGAGGGCATGGGGTGCAGGTCCTAGGGCGTTCAAGGGAATAGTGCAGTAGAGGGCATGGGGTGCAGGTCCTAGGGTGTTCAAGGGAATAGTGCAGTAGAGGTCATGGGGTGCAGGACCTAGGGAGTTCAAGGGAATAGTGCAGTAGAGGGCATAGGGTGCAGGTCCTAGGGCATTCAAGGGAATAGTGCAGTAGAGGTCTTGGGTGCAGGTCCTATGGCGTTCAAGGGACTAGTGCAGTAGAGGGCATGGGGTGCAGGTCCTAGGGCATTCAACGGAATAGTGCAGTAGAGGTCTTGTGATGCAGGTCATAGGGAGTTCAAGGGAATAGTGCAGTAGAGGGCATGGAGTGCAGGTCCTAGGGTATTCAAGGGAATAGTGCAGTAGAGGGCATGAGGTGCAGGTCTTGGGGCATTCAAGGGAATAGTGCAGTAGAGGGCATGGGGTGCAGGTCCTAGGGCATTCAAGGGAATAGTGCAGTAGAGGGCATGGGGTGCAGGTCCTAGGGCGTTCAAGGGAATAGTGCAGTAGAGGGCATGGGGTGCAGGTCCTAGGGCGTTCATGGGAATAGTGCAGTAGAGGGCATGGGGTGCATGTCCTGGGGCGTTCAAGGGAATGGAGCAGTAGAGGGCATGGGGTGCATGTCCTGGGGCGTTCAAGGGAATAATGCAGTAGAGGGCATGGGGTGCAGGTCATGGGGCATTCAAGGGAATAGTACAGTAGAGGGCATGGGGTGCAGAACCTGGGGCTTTCAAGGGAATAGTGCAGTAGAGGGCATGGGGTGCAGAACCTGGGGAGTTCAAGGGAATAGTGCAGTAGAGAGCATGGGGTGCAGGTCCTAGGGCATTCAAGGGAATAGTGCAGTAGAGGGCATGGGGTGCAGGTCCTAGGGCGTTCAAGGGAATAGTGCAGTAGAGGGCATGGGGTGCAGGTCCTAGGGCGTTCATGGGAATAGTGCAGTAGAGGGCATGGGGTGCAGGTCCTAGGGCGTTCAAGGGAATAGTGCAGTAGAGGGCATGAGGTGCAGGTCTTGGGGCATTCAAGGGAATAGTGCAGTAGAGGGCATGGGGTGCAGGTCCTAGGGCATTGAAGGGAATAGTGCAGTAGAGGGCATGGGGTGCAGGTCCTAGGGCGTTCAAGGGAATAGTGCAGTAGAGGGCATGGGGTGCAGGTCCTAGGGCGTTCATGGGAATAGTGCAGTAGAGGGCATGGGGTGCATGTCCTGGGGCGTTCAAGGGAATGGAGCAGTAGAGGGCATGGGGTGCATGTCCTGGGGAGTTCAAGGGAATAGTGCAGTAGAGGGCATGGGGTGCAGGTACTGGGGCGTTCAAGGGAATATTGCAGTATAAGGCATGGGGTGCATGTCCTGGGGCGTTCAAGGGAATAGAGCAGTAGAGGCCATGGGGTGCCGGTCCTAGGGCGTTCAAGGGAATAGTGCAGTAGAGGTCATGGGGTGTAGGTCCTAGGGCGTTCAAGGGAATAGTGCAGTAGAGGGCATGGGGTGCAGGTCCTGGGGCGTTCAATGGAATAGTGCAGTAGAGGGCATGGGGTGCAGGTCCTGGGGCGTTCAAGGGAATAGTGCAGTAGAGAGCATGGGGTGGGGGTCCTAGGGCATTCAAGTGAATAGTGCAGTAGAGGGCATGGGGAGCAGGTCCTAGGGTGTTCAAGGGAATAGTGCAGTAGAGGTCAAGAGGTCATGGGGTACAGGTCCTAGGGCGTTCAATGGAATAGTGCAGTAGAGGGCATGCAGTGCAGTTCCTAGGGTGTTCAAGGGAATAGTGCAGTAGAGGTCATGGGGTGCAGGTCCTATGGCTTTCAAGGGAAAAGTGCAGTAGAGGGCATGGGGTGCAGGTCCTGGGGCGTTCAAGGGAATAGTGCAGTAGAGGGCATGGGGTGCAGGCCCTGGGGCGTTCTAGAGAATAGCTTAGTAGAGGGAATGGGGTGCAGGCCTTGGGCGTTCAAGGGAATCGTGCAGTAGAGGGCATGAGGTACTAAGTCCTAGGGCATTCAAGGGAATAGTGCAGTAGAGGGCATGGAGTGCAGGTCCTAGGGCATTCAAGGTAATAGTGCAGTAGAGGGCATGAGGTTCAGGTCTTGGGGCATTCAAGGGAATAGTGCAGTAGAGGGCATGGGGTGCAGGTCCTAGGGCATTCAAGGGAATAGTGCAGTAGAGGGCATGGGGTGCAGGTCCTAAGGCATTCAAGGGAATATTGCAGTAGAGGGCATGGGGTGCAGGTCCTAGGGCGTTCCTGGGAATAGTGCAGTAAAGGGCATGGGGTGCAGGTCCTAGGGCGTTCAAGGGAATAGTGCAGTAGAGGTTGTGGGGTGCAGGACCTAGGGAGTTCAAGGGAATAGTGCAGTAGAGGGCATGGGGTGCAGGTCCTAGGGCATTCAAGGGAATAGTGCAGTAGAGGTCTTGGGTGCAGGTCCTAGGGCGTTCAAGGGAATAGTGCAGTAGAGGGCATGGGGTGCAAGTCCTAGGGCATTTAAGGGAATAGTGCAGTAGAGGTCTTGAGATGCAGGTCATAGGGAGTTCAAGGGAATAGTGCAGTGGAGGTCTTGGCGTTCAAGGGAACAGTGCAGTAGAGGGCATGGGGTGCAGGTCCTAGGGCGTTCAAGGGAATAGTGCAGTGGAGGTCAAGGGGTGCAGGTCCTAGGGCGTACAAGGGAATAGTGCAGTAGAGGTCTTGGGTGCCGGTCCTAGGACATTCAACGGAATAGTGCAGTAGAGGTCTTGGGGTGCAGGTCCTAGGGCATTCAAGGGAGCAGTGCAGTAAAGGGCATGGGTGCAGGTCCTAGGGCATTCAAGGGAATAGTGCAGTAGAGGGCATGGGGTGCAGGTCCTAGGGCGTTCAAGGAAATAGTGCAGCGGAGGTCATGGGGTGCAGGTCCTAGCGCGTTCAATGGAATAGTGCAGCAGAGGTCATGGGGTGCAGGTCCTAGGGCGTTCAAGCGAATAGTGCAGTGGAGGTCAAGGGGTGCAGGTCCTAGGGCGTACAAGGGAATAGTGCAGTAGAGGTCTTGGGTGCCGGTCCTAGGGAGTTCAAGGGAATAATGCAGTAGAGGGCATGGGGTGCAGGTCCTAGGGCGCTCAAGGGAATAGTGCAGTAGAGGTCTTGGGGTGCATTTCCTAGGGCGTTCAAGGGAATAGTGAAGTAGGGGTCTTGGAGTTCAGGTACTAGGGAGTTCAAGGGAATAATGCAGTAGAGGGCATGGGGTGCAAGTCATGGGGCATTCAAGGGAATAGTACAGTAGAGGGCATGGGGTGCAGAACCTGGGGCTTTCAAGGGAATAGTGCAGTAGAGGGCATGGGGTACAGGTCCTAGGGTGTTCGATCAAATAGTGCAGTAGAGGGCATGGGGTGCAGAACCTGGGGAGTTCATTGGAATAGTGCAGTAGAGGGCATGGGGTGCATGTCCTGGGGAGTTCAAGGGAATAGTGCAGTAGAGGGCATGGGGTGCATGTCCTGGGGAGTTCAAGGGAATAGTGCAGTAGAGGGCATGGGGTGCAGGTCCTAGGGCGTTCAAAGGAATAGTGCAGTAGAGGTCATGGGGTGCAGGTCCTAGGGCGTTCAATGGGATAGTGCAGTAGAGGCCATGGGGTGCCGGTCCTAGGGCGTTCAAGGGAATAGTGCAGTAGAGGTCATGGGGTGTAGGTTCCAGGGTGTTCAAAGGAATAGTGCAGTAGAGGGCATGGGGTGCAGGTCCTGGGGCGTTCAATGGAATAGTGCAGTAGAGGGCATGGGGTGCAGGTCCTGGGGCGTTCAAGGGAATAGTGCAGCGGAGGTCATGGGGTGCAGGTCCTAGCGCGTTCAATGGAATAGTGCAGTAGAGGGCATGGGGTGCAGGTCCTAGGGCGTTCAAGGGAATAGTGCAGTGGAGGTCAAGGGGTGCAGGTCCTAGGGCGTACAAGGGAATAGTGCAGTAGAGGTCTTGGGTGCCGGTCCTAGGGAGTTCAAGGGAATAATGCAGTAGAGGGCATGGGGTGCAGGTCCTAGGGCGTTCAAGGGAATAGTGAAGTAGAGGTCTTGGGGTTCAGGTACTAGGGAGTTCAAGGGAATAATGCAGTAGAGGGCATGGGGTGCAAGTCATGGGGCATTCAAGGGAATAGTACAGTAGAGGGCATGGGGTGCAGAACCTGGGGCTTTCAAGGGAATAGTGCAGTAGAGGGCATGGGGTACAGGTCCTAGGGCGTTGGATCAAATAGTGCAGTAGAGGGCATGGGGTGCAGAACCTGGGGAGTTCAAGGGAATAGTGCAGTAGAGGGCATGGGGTGCATGTCCTGGGGAGTTCAAGGGAATAGTGCAGTAGAGGGCATGGGGTGCAGGTCCTAGGGTGTTCAAAGGAATAGTGCAGTAGAGGTCATGGGGTGCAGGTCCTAGGGCGTTCAATGGGATAGTGCAGTAGAGGCCATGGGGTGCCGGTCCTAGGGCGTTCAAGGGAATAGTGCAGTAGAGGTCATGGGGTGTAGGTCCTAGGGCGTTCAAGGGAATAGTGCAGTAGAGGTCATGCGGTGTAGGTTCCAGGGTGTTCAAAGGAATAGTGCAGTAGAGGGCATGGGGTGCAGGTCCTGGGGCGTTCAATGGAATAGTGCAGTAGAGGGCATGGGGTGCAGGTCCTGGGGCGTTCAAGGGAATAGTGCAGCGGAGGTCATGGGGTGCAGGTCCTAGCGCGTTCAATGGAATAGTGCAGTAGAGGGCATGGGGTGCAGGTCCTAGGGCGTTCAAGGGAATAGTGCAGTGGAGGTCAAGGGGTGCAGGTCCTAGGGCGTACAAGGGAATAGTGCAGTAGAGGTCTTGGGTGCCGGTCCTAGGGAGTTCAAGGGAATAATGCAGTAGAGGGCATGGGGTGCAGGTCCTAGGGCGCTCAAGGGAATAGTGCAGTAGAGGTCTTGGGGTGCAGGTCCTAGGGCGTTCAAGGGAATAGTGAAGTAGAGGTCTTGGGGTTCAGGTACTAGGGAGTTCAAGGGAATAATGCAGTAGAGGGCATGGGGTGCAAGTCATGGGGCATTCAAGGGAATAGTACAGTAGAGGGCATGGGGTGCAGAACCTGGGGCTTTCAAGGGAATAGTGCAGTAGAGGGCATGGGGTACAGGTCCTAGGGCGTTGGATCAAATAGTGCAGTAGAGGGCATGGGGTGCAGAACCTGGGGAGTTCAAGGGAATAGTGCAGTAGAGGGCATGGGGTGCATGTCCTGGGGAGTTCAAGGGAATAGTGCAGTAGAGGGCATGGGGTGCAGGTCCTAGGGTGTTCAAAGGAATAGTGCAGTAGAGGTCATGGGGTGCAGGTCCTAGGGCGTTCAATGGGATAGTGCAGTAGAGGCCATGGGGTGCCGGTCCTAGGGCGTTCAAGGGAATAGTGCAGTAGAGGTCATGGGGTGTAGGTCCTAGGGTGTTCAAGGGAATAGTGCAGTAGAGGGCATGGGGTGCAGGTCCTGGGGCGTTCAATGGAATAGTGCAGTAGAGGGCATGGGGTGCAGGTCCTGGGGCGTTCAAGGGAATAGTGCAGTAGAGAGCATGGGGTGGGGGTCCTAGGGCATTCAAGTGAATAGTGCAGTAGAGGGCATGGGGAGCAGGTCCTAGGGTGTTCAAGGGAATAGTGCAGTAGAGGTCATGGGGTACAGGTCCTAGGGCGTTCAATGGAATAGTGCAGTAGAGGGCATGCGGTGCAGTCCCTAGGGTGTTCAAGGGAATAGTAGAGGTCATGGGGTGCAGGTCCTATGGCTTTCAAGGGAAAAGTGCAGTAGAGGGCATGGGGTGCAGGTCCTGGGGCGTTCAAGGGAATAGTGCAGTAGAGGGCATGGGGTGCAGGCCCTATGGCGTTCTAGAGAATAGCTTAGTAGAGGGAATGGGGTGCAGGTCTTGGGCGTTCAAGGGAATAGTGGAGTAGAGGGCATGGGGTGCAGGTCCTAGGGCATTCAAGGGAATGCTGCAGTAGAGGGCATGAGGTGCAGGTCCTAGGGCATTCAAGGGAATAGTGCAGTAGAGGGCATGGAGTGCAGGTCCTAGGGCGTTCAAGGGAATAGTGCAGTAGAGCACATGGGATGCAGGCCCTGGGGCGTTCAAGGGAATAGCGTAGTAGAGGGAATGGGGGGCAGGCCCTGGGGCCTTCAATGGAATAGTGCCGTAGAGGGCATTGGGTGCAGGTCCTAGGGCGTTCAAGGGAATAGTGCAGTAGAGGTCGTGGGGTGCAGGTCCTAGGGCGTTCAAGGGAATAGTGCAGTAGAGGTCTTGGGGTGCAGGTCCTAGGGAGTTCAAGGGAATAATGCAGTAGAGGCATGGGGTGCAGGTCCTAGGGCGTTCAAGGGAATAATGCAGTAGAGGGCATGGGGTGCAGGTCCTGAGGCGTTCAAGGGAATAGTACAGTAGAGGTCTTGGGGTGCAGGTCATGGGGCGTTCAAGGGAATAGTACAGTAGAGGGCATGGGGTGCAGAACCTGGGGCGTTCAAGGGAATAGTCATGGGGTGCATGTCCTGGGGCGTTCAAGGGAATCGTGCAGTATAGGGCATGGGGTGCAGGTCCTGGGGCGTTCAAGCGAATAGTGCAGTAGAGGGCATGGGGTGCACATCATAGGGCGTTGAAAGGAATAGTGCAGTAGAGGGCATGGGGTGCAGGTCCTAGGGCGTTCAAAGGAATAGTGCAGTAGAGGTCATGGGGTGCAGGTCCTAGGGCGTTCAATGGGATAGTGCAGTAGAGGGCATGGGGTGCCGGTCCTAGGGCGTTCAAGGGAATAGTGCAGTAGAGGTCATGGGGTGCAGGTCCTAGGGCGTTCAATGGGATAGTGCAGTAGAGGGCATGGGGTGCCGGTCCTAGGGCGTTCAAGGGAATAGTGCAGTAGAGGTCATGGGGTGTAGCTCCTAGGGCGTTCAAGGGAATAGTGCAGCAGAGGGCATGGGGTGCAGGTCCTGGGGCGTTCAAGGGAATAGTGCAGTAGAGGGCATGGGGTGCAGGTCCTGGGGCGTTCAAGGGAATAGTGCAGTAGAGGGCATAAGGTACTAAGTCCTAGGGCATTCAAGGGAATAGTGCAGTAGAGGGCATGGAGTGCAGGTCCTAGGGCATTCAAGGGAATAGTGAAGTAGAGGGCATGAGGTTCAGGTCTTGGGGCATTCAAGGGAATAGTGCAGTAGAGGGCATGGGGTGCAGGTCCTAGGGCATTCAAGGGAATAGTGCAGTAGAGGGTATGGGGTGCAGGTCCTAAGGCGTTCAAGGGAATATTGCAGTAGAGGGCATGGGGTGCAGGTCCTAGGGCGTTCAAGGGAATAGTGCAGTAGAGGGCATGGGGTGCAGGTCCTAGGGTGTTCAAGGGAATAGTGCAGTAGAGGTCATGGGGTGCCGGTCCTAGGGCGTTCAAGGGAATAGTGCAGTAGAGGTCATGGGGTGTAGGTCCTAGGGTGTTCAAGGGAATAGTGCAGTAGAGGGCATGGGGTGCAGGTCCTGGGGCGTTCAATGGAATAGTGCAGTAGAGGGCATGGGGTGCAGAACCTGGGGAGTTCAAGGGAATAGTGCAGTAGAGGGCATGGGGTGCATGTCCTGGGGAGTTCAAGGGAATAGTGCAGTAGAGGGCATGGGGTGCAGGTCCTAGGGCGTTCAAAGGAATAGTGCAGTAGAGGTCATGGGGTGCAGGTCCTAGGGCGTTCAATGGGATAGTGCAGTAGAGGCCATGGGGTGCCGGTCCTAGGGCGTTCAAGGGAATAGTGCAGTAGAGGTCATGGGGTGTAGGTCCTAGGGTGTTCAAGGGAATAGTGCAGTAGAGGGCATGGGGTGCAGGTCCTGGGGCGTTCAATGGAATAGTGCAGTAGAGGGCATGGGGTGCAGGTCCTGGGGCGTTCAAGGGAATAGTGCAGTAGAGCCTAGGGCATTCAAGTGAATAGTGCAGTAGAGGGCATGGGGAGCAGGTCCTAGGGTGTTCAAGGGAATAGTGCAGTAGAGGTCATGGGGTACAGGTCCTAGGGCGTTCAATGGAATAGTGCAGTAGAGGGCATGCGGTGCAGTCCCTAGGGTGTTCAAGGGAATAGTAGAGGTCATGGGGTGCAGGTCCTATGGCTTTCAAGGGAAAAGTGCAGTAGAGGGCATGGGGTGCAGGTCCTGGGGCGTTCAAGGGAATAGTGCAGTAGAGGGCATGGGATGCAGGCCCTGGGGCGTTCTAGAGAATAGCTTAGTAGAGGGAATGGGGTGCAGGTCTTGGGCGTTCAAGGGAATCGTGCAGTAGAGGGCATGAGGTACTAAGTCCTAGGGCATTCAAGGGAATGGTGCAGTAGAGGGCATGAGGTGCAGGTCCTAGGGCATTCAAGGGAATAGTGCAGTAGAGGGCATGGAGTGCAGGTCCTAGGGCGTTCAAGGGAATAGTGCAGTAGAGGACATGGGATGCAGGCCCTGGGGCGTTCAAGGGAATAGCGTAGTAGAGGGAATGGGGGGCAGGCCCTGGGGCCTTCAAGGGAATAGTGCAGTAGAGGGCATTGGGTGCAGGTCCTAGGGCGTTCCTGGGAATAGTGCAGTAGAGGTCATGGGGTGCAGGTCCTAGGGCGTTCAAGGGAATAGGGCAGTAGAGGTCATGGGATGCAGGTCCTATGGCGTTCAAGGGAATAGTGTGTAGAGGTCGTGGGGTGCAGGTCCTAGGGCGTTCAAGGGAATAGTGCAGTAGAGGTCTTGGGGTGCAGGTCCTAGGGAGTTCAAGGGAATAATGCAGTAGAGGCATGGGGTGCAGGTCCTAGGGCGTTCAAGGGAATAATGCAGTAGAGGGCATGGGGTGCAGGTCCTGAGGCGTTCAAGGGAATAGTACAGTAGAGGTCTTGGGGTGCAGGTCATGGGACGTTCAAGGGAATAGTACAGTAGAGGGCATGGGGTGCAGAACCTGGGGCATTCAAGGGAATAGTCATGGGGTGCATGTCCTGGGGCGTTCAAGGGAATTGTGCAGTAGAGGGCATATGGTGCAGGTCCTGGGGCGTTCAAGGCAATATTGCAGTATAGGGCATGGGGTGCAGGTCCTGGGGCGTTCAAGGGAATAGTGCAGTAGAGGGCATGGGGTGCACATCATAGGGCGTTGAAAGGAATAGTGCAGTAGAGGGCAATGGGTGCAGGTCCTAGGGCGTTCAAAGGAATAGTGCAGTAGAGGTCATGGGGTGCAGGTCCTAGGGCGTTCAATGGGATAGTGCAGTAGAGGGCATGGGGTGCCGGTCCTAGGGCGTTCAAGGGAATAGTGCAGTAGAGGTCATGGGGTGTAGCTCCTAGGGCGTTCAAGGGAATAGTGCAGCAGAGGGCATGGGGTGCAGGTCCTGGGGCGTTCAAGGGAATAGTGCAGTAGAGGGCATGGGGTGCAGGTCCTGGGGTGTTCAAGGGAATAGTGCAGTAGAGGGCATAAGGTACTAAGTCCTAGGGCATTCAAGGGAATAGTGCAGTAGAGGGCATGGAGTGCAGGTCCTAGGGCATTCAAGGGAATAGTGAAGTAGAGGGCATGAGGTTCAGGTCTTGGGGCATTCAAGGGAATAGTGCAGTAGAGGGCATGGGGTGCAGGTCCTAGGGCATTCAAGGGAATAGTGCAGTAGAGGGTATGAGGTGCAGGTCCTAAGGCGTTCAAGGGAATATTGCAGTAGAGGGCATGGGGTGCAGGTCCTAGGGCGTTCAAGGGAATAGTGCAGTAGAGGGCATGGGGTGCAGGTCCTAGGGTGTTCAAGGGAATAGTGCAGTAGAGGTCATGGGGTGCAGGACCTAGGGAGTTCAAGGGAATAGTGCAGTAGAGGGCATAGGGTGCAGGTCCTAGGGCATTCAAGGGAATAGTGCAGTAGAGGTCTTGGGTGCAGGTCCTATGGCGTTCAAGGGACTAGTGCAGTAGAGGGCATGGGGTGCAGGTCCTAGGGCATTCAAGGGAATAGTGCAGTAGAGGTCTTGTGATGCAGGTCATAGGGAGTTCAAGGGAATAGTGCAGTAGAGGGCATGGAGTGCAGGTCCTAGGGTATTCAAGGGAATAGTGCAGTAGAGGGCATGAGGTGCAGGTCTTGGGGCATTCAAGGGAATAGTGCAGTAGAGGGAATGGGGTGCAGGTCCTAGGGCATTCAAGGGAATAGTGCAGTAGAGGGAATGGGGTGCAGGTCCTAGGGCGTTCAAGGGAATAGTGCAGTAGAGGGCATGGGGTGCAGGTCCTAGGGCGTTCATGGGAATAGTGCAGTAGAGGGCATGGGGTGCATGTCCTGGGGCGTTCAAGGGAATAGAGCAGTAGAGGGCATGGGGTGCAGGTCCTAGGGCGTTCAAGGGAATAGTGCAGTAGAGGGCATGGGGTGCAGGTCCTAGGGTGTTCAAGGGAATAGTGCAGTAGAGGTCATGGGGTGCAGGACCTAGGGAGTTCAAGGGAATAGTGCAGTAGAGGGCATAGGGTGCAGGTCCTAGGGCATTCAAGGGAATAGTGCAGTAGAGGTCTTGGGTGCAGGTCCTATGGCGTTCAAGGGACTAGTGCAGTAGAGGGCATGGGGTGCAGGTCCTAGGGCATTCAAGGGAATAGTGCAGTAGAGGTCTTGTGATGCAGGTCATAGGGAGTTCAAGGGAATAGTGCAGTAGAGGGCATGGAGTGCAGGTCCTAGGGTATTCAAGGGAATAGTGCAGTAGAGGGCATGGGGTGCAGGTCCTAGGGCGTTCAAGGGAATAGTGCAGTAGAGGGCATGGGGTGCAGGTCCTAGGGTGTTCAAGGGAATAGTGCAGTAGAGGTCATGGGGTGCAGGACCTAGGGAGTTCAAGGGAATAGTGCAGTAGAGGGCATAGGGTGCAGGTCCTAGGGCATTCAAGGGAATAGTGCAGTAGAGGTCTTGGGTGCAGGTCCTATGGCGTTCAAGGGACTAGTGCAGTAGAGGGCATGGGGTGCAGGTCCTAGGGCATTCAAGGGAATAGTGCAGTAGAGGTCTTGTGATGCAGGTCATAGGGAGTTCAAGGGAATAGTGCAGTAGAGGGCATGGAGTGCAGGTCCTAGGGTATTCAAGGGAATAGTGCAGTAGAGGGCATGAGGTGCAGGTCTTGGGGCATTCAAGGGAATAGTGCAGTAGAGGGCATGGGGTGCAGGTCCTAGGGCATTCAAGGGAATAGTGCAGTAGAGGGAATGGGGTGCAGGTCCTAGGGCGTTCAAGGGAATAGTGCAGTAGAGGGCATGGGGTGCAGGTCCTAGGGCGTTCATGGGAATAGTGCAGTAGAGGGCATGGGGTGCATGTCCTGGGGCGTTCAAGGGAATAGAGCAGTAGAGGGCATGGGGTGCATGTCCTGGGGCGTTCAAGGGAATAATGCAGTAGAGGGCATGGGGTGCAGGTCATGGGGCATTCAAGGGAATAGTACAGTAGAGGGCATGGGGTGCAGAACCTGGGGCTTTCAAGGGAATAGTGCAGTAGAGGGCATGGGGTGCAGAACCTGGGGAGTTCAAGGGAATAGTGCAGTAGAGGGCATGGGGTGCATGTCCTGGGGAGTTCAAGGGAATAGTGCAGTAGAGGGCATGGGGTGCAGGTACTGGGGCGTTCAAGGGAATATTGCAGTATAAGGCATGGGGTGTAGGTCCTGGGGCGTTCAAGGGAATAGAGCAGTAGAGGCCATGGGGTGCCGGTCCTAGGGCGTTCAAGGGAATAGTGCAGTAGAGGTCATGGGGTGTAGGTCCTAGGGCGTTCAAGGGAATAGTGCAGTAGAGGGCATGGGGTGCAGGTCCTGGGGCGTTCAATGGAATAGTGCAGTAGAGGGCATGGGGTGCAGGTCCTATGGCGTTCAAGGGAATAGTGTGTAGAGGTCGTGGGGTGCAGGTCCTAGGACGTTCAAGGGAATAGTGCAGTAGAGGTCTTGGGGTGCAGGTCCTAGGGAGTTCAAGGGAATAATGCAGTAGAGGCATGGGGTGCAGGTCCTAGGGCGTTCAAGGGAATAATGCAGTAGAGGGCATGGGGTGCAGGTCCTGAGGCGTTCAAGGGAATAGTACAGTAGAGGTCTTGGGGTGCAGGTCATGGGGCGTTCAAGGGAATAGTACAGTAGAGGGCATGGGGTGCAGAACCTGGACCTTTCAAGGGAATAGTGCAGTAGAGGGCATGGGGTGCATGTCCTGGGGCGTTCAAGGGAATCGTGCAGTAGAGGGCATATGGTGCAGGTCCTGGGGCGTTCAAGGCAATATTGCATTATAGGGCATGGGGTGCAGGTCCTGGGGCGTTCAAGGGAATAGTGCAGTAGAGGGCATGGGGTGCACATCATAGGGCGTTGAAAGGAATAGTGCAGTAGAGGGCATGGGGTGCAGGTCCTAGGGCGTTCAAAGGAATAGTGCAGTAGAGGTCATGGGGTGCAGGTCCTAGGGTGTTCAATGGGATAGTGCAGTAGAGGGCATGGGGTGCCGGTCCTAGGGCGTTCAAGGGAATAGTGCAGTAGAGGTCATGGGGTGTAGCTCCTAGGGCGTTCAAGGGAATAGTGCAGCAGAGGGCATGGGGTGCAGGTCCTGGGGCGTTCAAGGGAATAGTGCAGTAGAGGGCATGGGGTGCAGGTCCTGGGGCGTTCAAGGGAATAGTGCAGTAGAGGGCATAAGGTACTAAGTCCTAGGGCATTCAAGGGAATAGTGCAGTAGAGGGCATGGAGTGCAGGTCCTAGGGCATTCAAGGGAAGAGTGAAGTAGAGGGCATGAGGTTCAGGTCTTGGGGCATTCAAGGGAATAGTGCAGTAGAGGGCATGGGGTGCAGGTCCTAGGGCATTCAAGGGAATAGTGCAGTAGAGGGCATGGGGTGCATGTCCTGGGGCGTTCAAGGGAATAGAGCAGTAGAGGGCATGGGGTGCATGTCCTGGGGAGTTCAAGGGAATAGTGCAGTAGAGGTCTTCAGATGCAGGTCATAGGGAGTTCAAGGGAATAGTGCAGTAGAGGTCTTGGGTTTCAGGTCCTAGGGAGTTCAAGGGAATAATGCAGTAGAGGGCATGGGGTGCAGGTCCTAGGGCGCTCAAGGGAATAGTGCAGTAGAGGTCTTGGGGTTCAGGTACTAGGGAGTTCAAGGGAATAATGCAGTAGAGGGCATGGGGTGCAAGTCATGGGGCATTCAAGGGAATAGTACAGTAGAGGGCATGGGGTGCAGAACCTGGGGCTTTCAAGGGAATAGTGCAGTAGAGGGCATGGGGTACAGGTCCTAGGGCGTTCGATCAAATAGTGCAGTAGAGGGCATGGGGTGCAGAACCTGGGGAGTTCAAGGGAATAGTGCAGTAGAGGGCATGGGGTGCATGTCCTGGGGAGTTCAAGGGAATAGTGCAGCAGAGGGCATGGGGTGCAGGTCCTAGGGCGTTCAAAGGAATAGTGCAGTAGAGGTCATGGGGTGCAGGTCCTAGGGCGTTCAATGGGATAGTGCAGTAGAGGCCATGGGGTGCCGGTCCTAGGGCGTTCAAGGGAATAGTGCAGTAGAGGTCATGGGGTGTAGGTCCTAGGGTGTTCAAGGGAATAGTGCAGTAGAGGGCATGGGGTGCAGGTCCTGGGGCGTTCAATGGAATAGTGCAGTAGAGGGCATGGGGTGCAGGTCCTGGGGCGTTCAAGGGAATAGTGCAGTAGAGAGCATGGGGTGGGGGTCCTAGGGCATTCAAGTGAATAGTGCAGTAGAGGGCATGGGGAGCAGGTCCTAGGGCGTTCAATGGAATAGTGCAGTAGAGGGCATGCGGTGCAGTCCCTAGGGTGTTCAAGGGAATAGTAGAGGTCATGGGGTGCAGGTCCTATGGCTTTCAAGGGAAAAGTGCAGTAGAGGGCATGGGGTGCAGGTCCTGGGGCGTTCAAGGGAATAGTGCAGCAGAGGGCATGGGGTGCAGGCCCTGGGGCGTTCTAGAGAATAGCTTAGTAGAGGGAATGGGGTGCAGGTCTTGGGCGTTCAAGGGAATCGTGCAGTAGAGGGCATGAGGTACTAAGTCCTAGGGCATTCAAAGGAATGGTGCAGTAGAGGGCATGAGGTGCAGGTCCTAGGGCATTCAAGGGAATAGTGCAGTAGAGGGCATGGAGTGCAGGTCCTAGGGCGTTCAAGGGAATAGTGCAGTAGAGGACATGGGATGCAGGCCCTGGGGCGTTCAAGGGAATAGCGTAGTAGAGGGAATGGGGGGCAGGCCCTGGGGCCTTCAAGGGAATAGTGCAGTAGAGGGAATTGGGTGCAGGTCCTAGGGCGTTCAAGGGAATAGTGCAGTAGAGGTCATGGGGTGCAGGTCCTAGGGCGTTCAAGGGAATAGGGCAGTAGAGGTCATGGGATGCAGGTCCTATGGCGTTCAAGGGAATAGTGTGTAGAGGTCGTGGGGTGCAGGTCCTAGGGCGTTCAAGAGAATAGTGCAGTAGAGGTCTTGGGGTGCAGGTCCTAGGGAGTTCAAGGGAATAATGCAGTAGAGGCATGGGGTGCAGGTCCTAGGGCGTTCAAGGGAATAATGCAGTAGAGGGCATGGGGTGCAGGTCCTGAGGCGTTCAAGGGAATAGTACAGTAGAGGTCTTGGGGTGCAGGTCATGGGGCGTTCAAGGGAATAGTACAGTAGAGGGCATGGGGTGCAGAACCTGGGGCGTTCAAGGGAATAGTCATGGGGTGCATGTCCTGGGGCGTTCAAGGGAATCGTGCAGTAGAGGGCATATGGTGCAGGTCCTGGGGCGTTCAAGGCAATATTGCAGTATAGGGCATGGGGTGCAGGTCCTGGGGCGTTCAAGGGAATAGTGCAGTAGAGGGCATGGGGTGCACATCATAGGGCGTTGAAAGGAATAGTGCAGTAGAGGGCATGGGGTGCAGGTCCTAGGGCGTTCAAAGGAATAGTGCAGTAGAGGTCATGGGGTGCAGGTCCTAGGGCGTTCAATGGGATAGTGCAGTAGAGGGCATGGGGTGCCGGTCCTAGGGCGTTCAAGGGAATAGTGCAGTAGAGGTCATGGGGTGTAGCTCCTAGGGCGTTCAAGGGAATAGTGCAGCAGAGGGCATGGGGTGCAGGTCCTGGGGCGTTCAAGGGAATAGTGCAGTAGAGGGCATGGGGTGCAGGTCCTGGGGCGTTCAAGGGAATAGTGCAGTAGAGGGCATAAGGTACTAAGTCCTAGGGCATTCAAGGGAATAGTGCAGTAGAGGGCATGGAGTGCAGGTCCTAGGGCATTCAAGGGAATAGTGAAGTAGAGGGCATGAGGTTCAGGTCTTGGGGCATTCAAGGGAATAGTGCAGTAGAGGGCATGGGGTGCAGGTCCTAGGGCATTCAAGGGAATAGTGCAGTAGAGGGTATGGGGTGCAGGTCCTAAGGCGTTCAAGGGAATATTGCAGTAGAGGGCATGGGGTGCAGGTCCTAGGGCGTTCAAGGGAATAGTGCAGTAGAGGGCATGGGGTGCAGGTCCTAGGGTGTTCAAGGGAATAGTGCAGTAGAGGTCATGGGGTGCAGGACCTAGGGAGTTCAAGGGAATAGTGCAGTAGAGGGCATAGGGTGCAGGTCCTAGGGCATTCAAGGGAATAGTGCAGTAGAGGTCTTGGGTGCAGGTCCTATGGCGTTCAAGGGACTAGTGCAGTAGAGGGCATGGGGTGCAGGTCCTAGGGCATTCAAGGGAATAGTGCAGTAGAGGTCTTGTGATGCAGGTCATAGGGAGTTCAAGGGAATAGTGCAGTAGAGGGCATGGAGTGCAGGTCCTATGGTATTCAAGGGAATAGTGCAGTAGAGGGCATGAGGTGCAGGTCTTGGGGCATTCAAGGGAATAGTGCAGTAGAGGGCATGGGGTGCAGGTCCTAGGGCATTCAAGGGACTAGTGCAGTAGAGGGCATGGGGTGCAGGTCCTAGGGCGTTCAAGGGAATAGTGCAGTAGAGGGCATGGGGGGCAGGTCCTAGGGTGTTCATGGGAATAGTGCAGTAGAGGGCATGGGGTGCATGTCCTGGGGCGTTCAAGGGAATGGAGCAGTAGAGGGCATGGGGTGCAGGTCATGGGGCATTCAAGGGAATAGTACAGTAGAGGGCATGGGGTGCAGAACCTGGGGCTTTCAAGGGAATAGTGCAGTAGAGGGCATGGGGTGCAGAACCTGGGGAGTTCAAGGGAATAGTGCAGTAGAGGGCATGGGGTGCATGTCCTGGGGAGTTCAAGGGAATAGTGCAGTAGAGGGCATGGGGTGCAGGTACTGGGGCGTTCAAGGGAATATTGCAGTATAAGGCATGGGGTGCAGGTCCTGGGGTGTTCAAGGGAATAGAGCAGTAGAGGCCCTGGGGTGCCGGTCCTAGGGCGTTCAAGGGAATAGTGCAGTAGAGGTCATGGGGTGTAGGTCCTAGGGCGTTCAAGGGAATAGTGCAGTAGAGGGCATGGGGTGCAGATCCTGGGGCGTTCAATGGAATAGTGCAGTAGAGGGCATGGGGTGCAGGTCCTGGGGCGTTCAAGGGAATAGTACAGTAGAGAGCATGGGGTGGGGGTCCTAGGGCATTCAAGTGAATAGTGCAGTAGAGGGCATGGGGAGCAGGTCCTAGGGTGTTCAAGGGAATAGTGCAGTAGAGGTCAAGAGGTCATGGGGTACAGGTCCTAGGGCGTTCAATGGAATAGTGCAGTAGAGGGCATGCAGTGCAGTTCCTAGGGTGTTCAAGGGAATAGTGCAGTAGAGGTCATGGGGTGCAGGTCCTATGGCTTTCAAGGGAAAAGTGCAGTAGAGGGCATGGGGTGCAGGTCCTGGGGCGTTCAAGGGAATAGTGCAGTAGAGGGCATGGGGTGCAGGCCCTGGGGCGTTCTAGAGAATAGCTTAGTAGAGGGAATGGGGTGCAGGCCTTGGGCGTTCAAGGGAATCGTGCAGTAGAGGGCATGAGGTACTAAGTCCTAGGGCATTCAAGGGAATAGTGCAGTAGAGGGCATGGAGTGCAGGTCCTAGGGCATTCAAGGTAATAGTGCAGTAGAGGGCATGAGGTTCAGGTCTTGGGGCATTCAAGGGAATAGTGCAGTAGAGGGCATGGGGTGCAGGTCCTAGGGCATTCAAGGGAATAGTGCAGTAGAGGGCATGGGGTGCAGGTCCTAAGGCATTCAAGGGAATATTGCAGTAGAGGGCATGGGGTGCAGGTCCTAGGGCGTTCCTGGGAATAGTGCAGTAAAGGGCATGGGGTGCAGGTCCTAGGGCGTTCAAGGGAATAGTGCAGTAGAGGTTGTGGGGTGCAGGACCTAGGGAGTTCAAGGGAATAGTGCAGTAGAGGGCATGGGGTGCAGGTCCTAGGGCATTCAAGGGAATAGTGCAGTAGAGGTCTTGGGTGCAGGTCCTAGGGCGTTCAAGGGAATAGTGCAGTAGAGGTCTTGGGTGCCGGTCCTAGGACATTCAACGGAATAGTGCAGTAGAGGTCTTGGCGTTCAAGGGAACAGTGCAGTAGAGGGCATGGGGTGCAGGTCCTAGGGCGTTCAAGGGAATAGTGCAGTGGAGGTCAAGGGGTGCAGGTCCTAGGGCGTACAAGGGAATAGTGCAGTAGAGGTCTTGGGTGCCGGTCCTAGGACATTCAACGGAATAGTGCAGTAGAGGTCTTGGGGTGCAGGTCCTAGGGCATTCAAGGGAGCAGTGCAGTAAAGGGCATGGGTGCAGGTCCTAGGGCATTCAAGGGAATAGTGCAGTAGAGGGCATGGGGTGCAGGTCCTAGGGCGTTCAAGGAAATAGTGCAGCGGAGGTCATGGGGTGCAGGTCCTAGCGCGTTCAATGGAATAGTGCAGCAGAGGTCATGGGGTGCAGGTCCTAGGGCGTTCAAGCGAATAGTGCAGTGGAGGTCAAGGGGTGCAGGTCCTAGGGCGTACAAGGGAATAGTGCAGTAGAGGTCTTGGGTGCCGGTCCTAGGGAGTTCAAGGGAATAATGCAGTAGAGGGCATGGGGTGCAGGTCCTAGGGCGCTCAAGGGAATAGTGCAGTAGAGGTCTTGGGGTGCATTTCCTAGGGCGTTCAAGGGAATAGTGAAGTAGAGGTCTTGGAGTTCAGGTACTAGGGAGTTCAAGGGAATAATGCAGTAGAGGGCATGGGGTGCAAGTCATGGGGCATTCAAGGGAATAGTACAGTAGAGGGCATGGGGTGCAGAACCTGGGGCTTTCAAGGGAATAGTGCAGTAGAGGGCATGGGGTACAGGTCCTAGGGCGTTCGATCAAATAGTGCAGTAGAGGGCATGGGGTGCAGAACCTGGGGAGTTCAAGGGAATAGTGCAGTAGAGGGCATGGGGTGCATGTCCTGGGGAGTTCAAGGGAATAGTGCAGTAGAGGGCATGGGGTGCATGTCCTGGGGAGTTCAAGGGAATAGTGCAGTAGAGGGCATGGGGTGCAGGTCCTAGGGCGTTCAAAGGAATAGTGCAGTAGAGGTCATGGGGTGCAGGTCCTAGGACGTTCAATGGGATATTGCAGTAGAGGCCATGGGGTGCTGGTCCTAGGGCGTTCAAGGGAATAGTGCAGTAGAGGTCATGGGGTGTAGGTTCCAGGGTGTTCAAAGGAATAGTGCAGTAGAGGGCATGGGGTGCAGGTCCTGGGGCGTTCAATGGAATAGTGCAGTAGAGGGCATGGGGTGCAGGTCCTGGGGCGTTCAAGGGAATAGTGCAGCGGAGGTCATGGGGTGCAGGTCCTAGCGCGTTCAATGGAATAGTGCAGTAGAGGGCATGGGGTGCAGGTCCTAGGGCGTTCAAGGGAATAGTGCAGTGCAGGTCAAGGGGTGCAGGTCCTAGGGCGTACAAGGGAATAGTGCAGTAGAGGACTTGGGTGCCGGTCCTAGGGAGTTCAAGGGAATAATGCAGTAGAGGGCATGGGGTGCAGGTCCTAGGGCGCTCAAGGGAATAGTGCAGTAGAGGTCTTGGGGTGCAGGTCCTAGGGCGTTCAAGGGAATAGTGCAGTAGAGGTCTTGGGGTGCAGGTCCTAGGGAGTTCAAGGGAATAATGCAGTAGAGGCATGGGGTGCAGGTCCTAGGGCGTTCAAGGGAATAATGCAGTAGAGGGCATGGGGTGCAGGTCCTGAGGCGTTCAAGGGAATAGTACAGTAGAGGTCTTGGGGTGCAGGTCATGGGACGTTCAAGGGAATAGTACAGTAGAGGGCATGGGGTGCAGAACCTGGGGCGTTCAAGGGAATAGTCATGGGGTGCATGTCCTGGGGCGTTCAAGGGAATCGTGCAGTAGAGGGCATATGGTGCAGGTCCTGGGGCGTTCAAGGCAATATTGCAGTATAGGGCATGGGGTGCAGGTCCTGGGGCGTTCAAGGGAATAGTGCAGTAGAGGGCATGGGGTGCACATCATAGGGCGTTGAAAGGAATAGTGCAGTAGAGGGCAATGGGTGCAGGTCCTAGGGCGTTCAAAGGAATAGTGCAGTAGAGGTCATGGGGTGCAGGTCCTAGGGCGTTCAATGGGATAGTGCAGTAGAGGGCATGGGGTGCCGGTCCTAGGGCGTTCAAGGGAATAGTGCAGTAGAGGTCATGGGGTGTAGCTCCTAGGGCGTTCAAGGGAATAGTGCAGCAGAGGGCATGGGGTGCAGGTCCTGGGGCGTTCAAGGGAATAGTGCAGTAGAGGGCATGGGGTGCAGGTCCTGGGGCGTTCAAGGGAATAGTGCAGTAGAGGGCATAAGGTACTAAGTCCTAGGGCATTCAAGGGAATAGTGCAGTAGAGGGCATGGAGTGCAGGTCCTAGGGCATTCAAGGGAATAGTGAAGTAGAGGGCATGAGGTTCAGGTCTTGGGGCATTCAAGGGAATAGTGCAGTAGAGGGCATGGGGTGCAGGTCCTAGGGCATTCAAGGGAATAGTGCAGTAGAGGGTATGAGGTGCAGGTCCTAAGGCGTTCAAGGGAATATTGCAGTAGAGGGCATGGGGTGCAGGTCCTAGGGCGTTCAAGGGAATAGTGCAGTAGAGGGCATGGGGTGCAGGTCCTAGGGTGTTCAAGGGAATAGTGCAGTAGAGGTCATGGGGTGCAGGACCTAGGGAGTTCAAGGGAATAGTGCAGTAGAGGGCATAGGGTGCAGGTCCTAGGACATTCAAGGGAATAGTGCAGTAGAGGTCTTGGGTGCAGGTCCTATGGCGTTCAAGGGACTAGTGCAGTAGAGGGCATGGGGTGCAGGTCCTAGGGCATTCAAGGGAATAGTGCAGTAGAGGTCTTGTGATGCAGGTCATAGGGAGTTCAAGGGAATAGTGCAGTAGAGGGCATGGAGTGCAGGTCCTAGGGTATTCAAGGGAATAGTGCAGTAGAGGGCATGAGGTGCAGGTCTTGGGGCATTCAAGGGAATAGTGCAGTAGAGGGCATGGGGTGCAGGTCCTAGGGCATTCAAGGGAATAGTGCAGTAGAGGAAATGGGGTGCAGGTCCTAGGGCGTTCAAGGGAATAGTGCAGTAGAGGGCATGGGGTGCAGGTACTAGGGCGTTCATGGGAATAGTGCAGTAGAGGGCATGGGGTGCATGTCCTGGGGCGTTCAAGGGAATAGAGCAGTAGAGGGCATGGGGTGCATGTCCTGGGGCGTTCAAGGGAATAATGCAGTAGAGGGCATGGGGTGCAGGTCATGGGGCATTCAAGGGAATAGTACAGTAGAGGGCATGGGGTGCAGAACCTGGGGCTTTCAAGGGAATAGTGCAGTAGAGGGCATGGGGTGCAGAACCTGGGGAGTTCAAGGGAATAGTGCAGTAGAGGGCATGGGGTGCATGTCCTGGGGAGTTCAAGGGAATAGTGCAGTAGAGGGCATGGGGTGCAGGTCCTAGGGTGTTCAAGGGAATAGTGCAGTAGAAGTCATGGGGTGCAGGACCTAGGGAGTTCAAGGGAATAGTGCAGTAGAGGGCATAGGGTGCAGGTCCTAGGGCATTCAAGGGAATAGTGCAGTAGAGGTCTTGGGTGCAGGTCCTATGGCGTTCAAGGGACTAGTGCAGTAGAGGGCATGGGGTGCAGGTCCTAGGGCATTCAAGGGAATAGTGCAGTAGAGGTCTTGTGATGCAGGTCATAGGGAGTTCAAGGGAATAGTGCAGTAGAGGGCATGGAGTGCAGGTCCTAGGGTATTCAAGGGAATAGTGCAGTAGAGGGCATGAGGTGCAGGTCTTGGGGCATTCAAGGGAATAGTGCAGTAGAGGGCATGGGGTGCAGGTCCTAGGGCATTCAAGGGAATAGTGCAGTAGAGGAAATGGGGTGCAGGTCCTAGGGCGTTCAAGGGAATAGTGCAGTAGAGGGCATGGGGTGCAGGTACTAGGGCGTTCATGGGAATAGTGCAGTAGAGGGCATGGGGTGCATGTCCTGGGGCGTTCAAGGGAATAGAGCAGTAGAGGGCATGGGGTGCATGTCCTGGGGCGTTCAAGGGAATAATGCAGTAGAGGGCATGGGGTGCAGGTCATGGGGCATTCAAGGGAATAGTACAGTAGAGGGCATGGGGTGCAGAACCTGGGGCTTTCAAGGGAATAGTGCAGTAGAGGGCATGGGGTGCAGAACCTGGGGAGTTCAAGGGAATAGTGCAGTAGAGGGCATGGGGTGCATGTCCTGGGGAGTTCAAGGGAATAGTGCAGTAGAGGGCATGGGGTGCAGGTACTGGGGCGTTCAAGGGAATATTGCAGTATAAGGCATGGGGTGCAGGTCCTGGGGCGTTCAAGGGAATAGAGCAGTAGAGGCCATGGGGTGCCGGTCCTAGGGCGTTCAAGGGAATAGTGCAGTAGAGGTCATGGGGTGTAGGTCCTAGGGCGTTCAAGGGAATAGTGCAGTAGAGGGCATGGGGTGGAGGTCCTGGGGCGTTCAATGGAATAGTGCAGTAGAGGGCATGGGGTGCAGGTCCTATGGCGTTCAAGGGAATAGTGTGTAGAGGTCGTGGGGTGCAGGTCCTAGGACGTTCAAGGGAATAGTGCAGTAGAGGTCTTGGGGTGCAGGTCCTAGGGAGTTCAAGGGAATAATGCAGTAGAGGCATGGGGTGCAGGTCCTAGGGCGTTCAAGGGAATAATGCAGTAGAGGGCATGGGGTGCAGGTCCTGAGGCGTTCAAGGGAATAGTACAGTAGAGGTCTTGGGGTGCAGGTCATGGGGCGTTCAAGGGAATAGTACAGTAGAGGGCATGGGGTGCAGAACCTGGACCTTTCAAGGGAATAGTGCAGTAGAGGGCATGGGGTGCATGTCCTGGGGCGTTCAAGGGAATCGTGCAGTAGAGGGCATATGGTGCAGGTCCTGGGGCGTTCAAGGCAATATTGCATTATAGGGCATGGGGTGCAGGTCCTGGGGCGTTCAAGGGAATAGTGCAGTAGAGGGCATGGGGTGCACATCATAGGGCGTTGAAAGGAATAGTGCAGTAGAGGGCATGGGGTGCAGGTCCTAGGGCGTTCAAAGGAATAGTGCAGTAGAGGTCATGGGGTGCAGGTCCTAGGGTGTTCAATGGGATAGTGCAGTAGAGGGCATGGGGTGCCGGTCCTAGGGCGTTCAAGGGAATAGTGCAGTAGAGGTCATGGGGTGTAGCTCCTAGGGCGTTCAAGGGAATAGTGCAGCAGAGGGCATGGGGTGCAGGTCCTGGGGCGTTCAAGGGAATAGTGCAGTAGAGGGCATGGGGTGCAGGTCCTGGGGCGTTCAAGGGAATAGTGCAGTAGAGGGCATAAGGTACTAAGTCCTAGGGCATTCAAGGGAATAGTGCAGTAGAGGGCATGGAGTGCAGGTCCTAGGGCATTCAAGGGAATAGTGAAGTAGAGGGCATGAGGTTCAGGTCTTGGGGCATTCAAGGGAATAGTGCAGTAGAGGGCATGGGGTGCAGGTCCTAGGGCATTCAAGGGAATAGTGCAGTAGAGGGCATGGGGTGCATGTCCTGGGGCGTTCAAGGGAATAGAGCAGTAGAGGGCATGGGGTGATGTCCTGGGGAGTTCAAGGGAATAGTGCAGTAGAGGTCTTCAGATGCAGGTCATAGGGAGTTCAAGGGAATAGTGCAGTAGAGGTCTTGGGGTTCAGGTCCTAGGGAGTTCAAGGGAATAATGCAGTAGAGGGCATGGGGTGCAGGTCCTAGGGCGCTCAAGGGAATAGTGCAGTAGAGGTCTTGGGGTTCAGGTACTAGGGAGTTCAAGGGAATAATGCAGTAGAGGGCATGGGGTGCAAGTCATGGGGCATTCAAAGGAATAGTACAGTAGAGGGCATGGGGTGCAGAACCTGGGGCTTTCAATGGAATAGTGCAGTAGAGGGCATGGGGTACAGGTCCTAGGGCGTTCGATCAAATAGTGCAGTAGAGGGCATGGGGTGCAGAACCTGGGGAGTTCAAGGGAATAGTGCAGTAGAGGGCATGGGGTGCATGTCCTGGGGAGTTCAAGGGAATAGTGCAGTAGAGGGCATGGGGTGCAGGTCCTAGGGCGTTCAAAGGAATAGTGCAGTAGAGGTCATGGGGTGCAGGTCCTAGGGCGTTCAATGGGATAGTGCAGTAGAGGGCATGGGGTGCAGGTCCTGGGGCGTTCAATGGAATAGTGCAGTAGAGGGCATGGGGTGCAGGTCCTGGGGCGTTCAAGGGAATAGTGCAGTAGAGAGCATGGGGTGGGGGTCCTAGGGCATTCAAGTGAATAGTGCAGTAGAGGGCATGGGGAGCAGGTCCTAGGGTGTTCAAGGGAATAGTGCAGTAGAGGTCATGGGGTACAGGTCCTAGGGCGTTCAATGGAATAGTGCAGTAGAGGGCATGCGGTGCAGTCCCTAGGGTGTTCAAGGGAATAGTAGAGGTCATGGGGTGCAGGTCCTATGGCTTTCAAGGGAAAAGTGCAGTAGAGGGCATGGGGTGCAGGTCCTGGGGCGTTCAAGGGAATAGTGCAGCAGAGGGCATGGGGTGCAGGCCCTGGGGCATTCTAGAGAATAGCTTAGTAGAGGGAATGGGGTGCAGGTCTTGGGCGTTCAAGGGAATCGTGCAGTAGAGGGCATGAGGTACTAAGTCCTGGGGCATTCAAAGGAATGATGCAGTAGAGGGCATGAGGTGCAGGTCCTAGGGCATTCAAGGGAATAGTGCAGTAGAGGGCATGGAGTGCAGGTCCTAGGACGTTCAAGGGAATAGTGCAGTAGAGGACATGGGATGCAGGCCCTGGGGCGTTCAAGGGAATAGCGTAGTAGAGGGAATGGGGGGCAGGCCCTGGGGCCTTCAAGGGAATAGTGCAGTAGAGGGAATTGGGTGCAGGTCCTAGGGCGTTCAAGGGAATAGTGCAGTAGAGGTCATGGGGTGCAGGTCCTAGGGCGTTCAAGGGAATAGGGCAGTAGAGGTCATGGGATGCAGGTCCTATGGCGTTCAAGGGAATAGTGTGTAGAGGTCGTGGGGTGCAGGTCCTAGGGCGTTCAAGAGAATAGTGCAGTAGAGGTCTTGGGGTGCAGGTCCTAGGGAGTTCAAGGGAATAATGCAGTAGAGGCATGGGGTGCAGGTCCTAGGGCGTTCAAGGGAATAATGCAGTAGAGGGCATGGGGTGCAGGTCCTGAGGCGTTCAAGGGAATAGTACAGTAGAGGTCTTGGGGTGCAGGTCATGGGGCGTTCAAGGGAATAGTACAGTAGAGGGCATGGGGTGCAGATGTGGGGCGTTCAAGGGAATAGTCATGGGGTGCATGTCCTGGGGCGTTCAAGGGAATCGTGCAGTAGAGGGCATATGGTGCAGGTCCTGGGGCGTTCAAGGCAATATTGCAGTATAGGGCATGGGGTGCAGGTCCTGGGGCGTTCAAGGGAATAGTGCAGTAGAGGGCATGGGGTGCACATCATAGGGCGTTGAAAGGAATAGTGCAGTAGAGGGCATGGGGTGCAGGTCCTAGGGCGTTCAAAGGAATAGTGCAGTAGAGGTCATGGGGTGCAGGTCCTAGGGCGTTCAATGGGATAGTGCAGTAGAGGGCATGGGGTGCCGGTCCTAGGGCGTTCAAGGGAATAGTGCAGTAGAGGTCATGGGGTGTAGCTCCTAGGGCGTTCAAGGGAATAGTGCAGCAGAGGGCATGGGGTGCAGGTCCTGGGGCGTTCAAGGGAATAGTGCAGTAGAGGGCATGGGGTGCAGGTCCTGGGGCGTTCAAGGGAATAGTGCAGTAGAGGGCATAAGGTACTAAGTCCTAGGGCATTCAAGGGAATAGTGCAGTAGAGGGCATGGAGTGCAGGTCCTAGGGCATTCAAGGGAATAGTGAAGTAGAGGGCATGAGGTTCAGGTCTTGGGGCATTCAAGGGAATAGTGCAGTAGAGGGCATGGGGTGCAGGTCCTAGGGCATTCAAGGGAATAGTGCAGTAGAGGGTATGGGGTGCAGGTCCTAAGGCGTTCAAGGGAATATTGCAGTAGAGGGCATGGGGTGCAGGTCCTAGGGCGTTCAAGGGAATAGTGCAGTAGAGGGCATGGGGTGCAGGTCCTAGGGTGTTCAAGGGAATAGTGCAGTAGAGGTCATGGGGTGCAGGACCTAGGGAGTTCAAGGGAATAGTGCAGTAGAGGGCATAGGGTGCAGGTCCTAGGGCATTCAAGGGAATAGTGCAGTAGAGGTCTTGGGTGCAGGTCCTATGGCGTTCAAGGGACTAGTGCAGTAGAGGGCATGGGGTGCAGGTCCTAGGGCATTCAAGGGAATAGTGCAGTAGAGGTCTTGTGATGCAGGTCATAGGGAGTTCAAGGGAATAGTGCAGTAGAGGGCATGGAGTGCAGGTCCTATGGTATTCAAGGGAATAGTGCAGTAGAGGGCATGAGGTGCAGGTCTTGGGGCATTCAAGGGAATAGTGCAGTAGAGGGCATGGGGTGCAGGTCCTAGGGCATTCAAGGGACTAGTGCAGTAGAGGGCATGGGGTGCAGGTCCTAGGGCGTTCAAGGGAATAGTGCAGTAGAGGGCATGGGGTGCAGGTCCTAGGGCGTTCATGGGAATAGTGCAGTAGAGGGCATGGGGTGCATGTCCTGGGGCGTTCAAGGGAATGGAGCAGTAGAGGGCATGGGGTGCAGGTCATGGGGCATTCAAGGGAATAGTACAGTAGAGGGCATGGGGTGCAGAACCTGGGGCTTTCAAGGGAATAGTGCAGTAGAGGGCATGGGGTGCAGAACCTGGGGAGTTCAAGGGAATAGTGCAGTAGAGGGCATGGGGTGCATGTCCTGGGGAGTTCAAGGGAATAGTGCAGTAGAGGGCATGGGGTGCAGGTACTGGGGCGTTCAAGGGAATATTGCAGTATAAGGCATGGGGTGCAGGTCCTGGGGCGTTCAAGGGAATAGAGCAGTAGAGGCCCTGGGGTGCCGGTCCTAGGGCGTTCAAGGGAATAGTGCAGTAGAGGTCATGGGGTGTAGGTCCTAGGGCGTTCAAGGGAATAGTGCAGTAGAGGGCATGGGGTGCAGGTCCTGGGGCGTTCAATGGAATAGTGCAGTAGAGGGCATGGGGTGCAGGTCCTGGGGCGTTCAAGGGAATAGTGCAGTAGAGAGCATGGGGTGTGGGTCCTAGGGCATTCAAGTGAATAGTGCAGTAGAGGGCATGGGGAGCAGGTCCTAGGGTGTTCAAGGGAATAGTGCAGTAGAGGTCAAGAGGTCATGGGGTACAGGTCCTAGGGCATTCAATGGAATAGTGCAGTAGAGGGCATGCAGTGCAGTTCCTAGGGTGTTCAAGGGAATAGTGCAGTAGAGGTCATGGGGTGCAGGTCCTATGGCTTTCAAGGGAAAAGTGCAGTAGAGGGCATGGGGTGCAGGTCCTGGGGCGTTCAAGGGAATAGTGCAGTAGAGGGCATGGGGTGCAGGCCCTGGGGCGTTCTAGAGAATAGCTTAGTAGAGGGAATGGGGTGCAGGCCTTGGGCGTTCAAGGGAATCGTGCAGTAGAGGGCATGAGGTACTAAGTCCTAGGGCATTCAAGGGAATAGTGCAGTAGAGCGCATGGAGTGCAGGTCCTAGGGCATTCAAGGTAATAGTGCAGTAGAGGGCATGAGGTTCAGGTCTTGGGGCATTCAAGGGAATAATGCAGTAGAGGGCATGGGGTGCAGGTCCTAGGGCATTCAAGGGAATAGTGCAGTAGAGGGCATGGGGTGCAGGTCCTAAGGCATTCAAGGGAATATTGCAGTAGAGGGCATGGGGTGCAGGTCCTAGGGCGTTCCTGGGAATAGTGCAGTAAAGGGCATGGGGTGCAGGTCCTAGGGCGTTCAAGGGAATAGTGCAGTAGAGGTTGTGGGGTGCAGGACCTAGGGAGTTCAAGGGAATAGTGCAGTAGAGGGCATGGGGTGCAGGTCCTAGGGCATTCAAGGGAATAGTGCAGTAGAGGTCTTGGGTGCAGGTCCTAGGGCGTTCAAGGGAATAGTGCAGTAGAGGGCATGGGGTGCAAGTCCTAGGGCATTTAAGGGAATAGTGCAGTAGAGGTCTTGAGATGCAGGTCATAGGGAGTTCAAGGGAATAGTGCAGTAGAGGTCTTGGCGTTCAAGGGAACAGTGCAGTAGAGGGCATGGGGTGCAGGTCCTAGGGCGTTCAAGGGAATAGTGCAGCGGAGGTCATGGGGTGCAGGTCCTAGCGCGTTCAATGGAATAGTGCAGCAGAGGTCATGGGGTGCAGGTCCTAGGGCGTTCAAGCGAATAGTGCAGTGGAGGTCAAGGGGTGCAGGTCCTAGGGCGTACAAGGGAATAGTGCAGTAGAGGTCTTGGGTGCCGGTCCTAGGGAGTTCAAGGGAATAATGCAGTAGAGGGCATGGGGTGCAGGTCCTAGGGCGCTCAAGGGAATAGTGCAGTAGAGGTCTTGGGGTGCATTTCCTAGGGCGTTCAAGGGAATAGTGAAGTAGAGGTCTTGGAGTTCAGGTACTAGGGAGTTCAAGGGAATAATGCAGTAGAGGGCATGGGGTGCAAGTCATGGGGCATTCAAGGGAATAGTACAGTAGAGGGCATGGGGTGCAGAACCTGGGGCTTTCAAGGGAATAGTGCAGTAGAGGGCATGGGGTACAGGTCCTAGGGCGTCCGATCAAATAGTGCAGTAGAGGGCATGGGGTGCAGAACCTGGGGAGTTCAAGGGAATAGTGCAGTAGAGGGCATGGGGTGCATGTCCTGGGGAGTTCAAGGGAATAGTGCAGTAGAGGGCATGGGGTGCATGTCGTGGGGAGTTCAAGGGAATAGTGCAGTAGAGGGCATGGGGTGCAGGTCCTAGGGCGTTCAAAGGAATAGTGCAGTAGAGGTCATGGGGTGCAGGTCCTAGGGCGTTCAATGGGATAGTGCAGTAGAGGCCATGGGGTGCCGGTCCTAGGGCGTTCAAGGGAATAGTGCAGTAGAGGTCATGGGGTGTAGGTTCCAGGGTGTTCAAAGGAATAGTGCAGTAGAGGGCATGGGGTGCAGGTCCTGGGGCGTTCAATGGAATAGTGCAGTAGAGGGCATGGGGTGCAGGTCCTGGGGCGTTCAAGGGAATAGTGCAGCGGAGGTCATGGGGTGCAGGTCCTAGCGCGTTCAATGGAATAGTGCAGTAGAGGGCATGGGGTGCAGGTCCTAGGGCGTTCAAGGGAATAGTGCAGTGGAGGTCAAGGGGTGCAGGTCCTAGGGCGTACAAGGGAATAGTGCAGTAGAGGTCTTGGGTGCCGGTCCTAGGGAGTTCAAGGGAATAATGCAGTAGAGGGCATGGGGTGCAGGTCCTAGGGCGCTCAAGGGAATAGTGCAGTAGAGGTCTTGGGGTGCAGGTCCTAGGGCGTTCAAGGGAATAGTGAAGTAGAGGTCTTGGGGTTCAGGTACTAGGGAGTTCAAGGGAATAATGTAGTAGAGGGCATGGGGTGCAAGTCATGGGGCATTCAAGGGAATAGTACAGTAGAGGGCATGGGGTGCAGAACCTGGGGCTTTCAAGAGAATAGTGCAGTAGAGGGCATGGGGTACAGGTCCTAGGGCGTTGGATCAAATAGTGCAGTAGAGGGCATGGGGTGCAGAACCTGGGGAGTTCAAGGGAATAGTGCAGTAGAGGGCATGGGGTGCATGTCCTGGGGAGTTCAAGGGAATAGTGCAGTAGAGGGAATGGGGTGCAGGTCCTAGGGTGTTCAAAGGAATAGTGCAGTAGAGGTCATGGGGTGCAGGTCCTAGGGCGTTCAATGGGATAGTGCAGTAGAGGCCATGGGGTGCCGGTCCTAGGGCGTTCAAGGGAATAGTGCAGTAGAGGTCATGGGGTGCAGGTCCTGGGGCGTTCAAGGGAATAGTGCAGCGGAGGTCATGGGGTGCAGGTCCTAGCGCGTTCAATGGAATAGTGCAGTAGAGGGCATTGGGTGCAGGTCCTAGGGCGTTCAAGGGAATAGTGCAGTGGAGGTCAAGGGGTGCAGGTCCTAGGGCGTACAAGGGAATAGTGCAGTAGAGGTCTTGGGTGCCGGTCCTAGGGAGTTCAAGGGAATAATGCAGTAGAGGGCATGGGGTGCAGGTCCTAGGGCGCTCAAGGGAATAGTGCAGTAGAGGTCTTGGGGTGCAGGTCCTAGGGCGTTCAAGGGAATAGTGAAGTAGAGGTCTTGGGGTTCAGGTACTAGGGAGTTCAAGGGAATAATGCAGTAGAGGGCATGGGGTGCAAGTCATGGGGCATTCAAGGGAATAGTACAGTAGAGGGCATGGGGTGCAGAACCTGGGGCTTTCAAGGGAATAGTGCAGTAGAGGGCATGGGGTACAGGTCCTAGGGCGTTGGATCAAATAGTGCAGTAGAGGGCATGGGGTGCAGAACCTGGGGAGTTCAAGGGAATAGTGCAGTAGAGGGCATGGGGTGCATGTCCTGGGGAGTTCAAGGGAATAGTGCAGTAGAGGGCATGGGGTGCAGGTCCTAGGGTGTTCAAAGGAATAGTGCAGTAGAGGTCATGGGGTGCAGGTCCTAGGGCGTTCAATGGGATAGTGCAGTAGAGGCCATGGGGTGCCGGTCCTAGGGCGTTCAAGGGAATAGTGCAGTAGAGGTCATGGGGTGTAGGTCCTAGGGTGTTCAAGGGAATAGTGCAGTAGAGGGCATGGGGTGCAGGTCCTGGGGCGTTCAATGGAATAGTGCAGTAGAGGGCATGGGGATGCAGGTCCTGGGGCGTTCAAGGGAATAGTGCAGTAGAGAGCATGGGGTGGGGGTCCTAGGGCATTCAAGTGAATAGTGCAGTAGAGGGCATGGGGAGCAGGTCCTAGGGTGTTCAAGGGAATAGTGCAGTAGAGGTCATGGGGTACAGGTCCTAGGGCGTTCAATGGAATAGTGCAGTAGTGGGCATGCGGTGCAGTCCCTAGGGTGTTCAAGGGAATAGTAGAGGTCATGGGGTGCAGGTCCTATGGCTTTCAAGGGAAAAGTGCAGTAGAGGGCATGGGGTGCAGGTCCTGGGGCGTTCAAGGGAATAGTGCAGTAGAGGGCATGGGGTGCAGGCCCTATGGCGTTCTAGAGAATAGCTTAGTAGAGGGAATGGGGTGCAGGTCTTGGGCGTTCAAGGGAATCGTGCAGTAGAGGGCATGAGGTACTAAGTCCTAGGGCATTCAAGGGAATGCTGCAGTAGAGGGCATGAGGTGCAGGTCCTAGGGCATTCAAGGGAATAGTGCAGTAGAGGGCATGGAGTGCAGGTCCTAGGGCGTTCAAGGGAATAGTGCAGTAGAGCACATGGGATGCAGGCCCTGGGGCGTTCAAGGGAATAGCGTATTAGAGGGAATGGGGGGCAGGCCCTGGGGCCTTCAATGGAATAGTGCCTTAGAGGGCATTGGGTGCAGGTCCTAGGGCGTTCAAGGGAATAGTGCAGTAGAGGTCATGGGGTGCAGGTCCTAGGGCGTTCAAGGGAATAGGGCAGTAGAGGTCATGGGATGCAGGTCCTATGGCGTTCAAGGGAATAGTGTGTAGAGGTCGTGGGGTGCAGGTCCTAGGGCGTTCAAGGGAATAGTGCAGTAGAGGTCTTGGGGTGCAGGTCCTAGGGAGTTCAAGGGAATAATGCAGTAGAGGCATGGGGTGCAGGTCCTAGGGCGTTCAAGGGAATAATGCAGTAGAGGGCATGGGGTGCAGGTCCTGAGGCGTTCAAGGGAATAGTACAGTAGAGGTCTTGGGGTGCAGGTCATGGGGCGTTCAAGGGAATAGTACAGTAGAGGGCATGGGGTGCAGAACCTGGGGCGTTCAAGGGAATAGTCATGGGGTGCATGTCCTGGGGCGTTCAAGGGAATCGTGCAGTATAGGGCATGGGGTGCAGGTCCTGGGGCGTTCAAGGGAATAGTGCAGTAGAGGGCATGGGGTGCACATGATAGGGCGTTGAAAGGAATAGTGCAGTAGAGGGCATGGGGTGCAGGTCCTAGGGCGTTCAAAGGAATAGTGCAGTAGAGGTCATGGGGTGCAGGTCCTAGGGCGTTCAATGGGATAGTGCAGTAGAGGGCATGGGGTGCCGGTCCTAGGGCGTTCAAGGGAATAGTGCAGTAGAGGTCATGGGGTGTAGCTCCTAGGGCGTTCAAGGGAATAGTGCAGCAGAGGGCATGGGGTGCAGGTCCTGGGGCGTTCAAGGGAATAGTGCAGTAGAGGGCATGGGGTGCAGGTCCTGGGGCGTTCAAGGGAATAGTGCAGTAGAGGGCATAAGGTACTAAGTCCTAGGGCATTCAAGGGAATAGTGCAGTAGAGGGCATGGAGTGCAGGTCCTAGGGCATTCAAGGGAATAGTGAAGTAGAGGGCATGAGGTTCAGGTCTTGGGGCATTCAAGGGAATAGTGCAGTAGAGGGCATGGGGTGCAGGTCCTAGGGCATTCAAGGGAATAGTGCAGTAGAGGGTATGGGGTGCAGGTCCTAAGGCGTTCAAGGGAATATTGCAGTAGAGGGCATGGGGTGCAGGTCCTAGGGCGTTCAAGGGAATAGTGCAGTAGAGGGCATGGGGTGCAGGTCCTAGGGTGTTCAAGGGAATAGTGCAGTAGAGGTCATGGGGTGCCGGTCCTAGGGCGTTCAAGGGAATAGTGCAGTAGAGGTCATGGGGTGTAGGTCCTAGGGTGTTCAAGGGAATAGTGCAGTAGAGGGCATGGGGTGCAGGTCCTGGGGCGTTCAATGGAATAGTGCAGTAGAGGGCATGGGGTGCAGAACCTGGGGAGTTCAAGGGAATAGTGCAGTAGAGGGCATGGGGTGCATGTCCTGGGGAGTTCAAGGGAATAGTGCAGTAGAGGGCATGGGGTGCAGGTCCTAGGGCGTTCAAAGGAATAGTGCAGTAGAGGTCATGGGGTGCAGGTCCTAGGGCGTTCAATGGGATAGTGCAGTAGAGGCCATGGGGTGCCGGTCCTAGGGCGTTCAAGGGAATAGTGCAGTAGAGGTCATGGGGTGTAGGTCCTAGGGTGTTCAAGGGAATAGTGCAGTAGAGGGCATGGGGTGCAGGTCCTGGGGCGTTCAATGGAATAGTGCAGTAGAGGGCATGGGGTGCAGGTCCTGGGGCGTTCAAGGGAATAGTGCAGTAGAGAGCATGGGGTGGGGGTCCTAGGGCATTCAAGTGAATAGTGCAGTAGAGGGCATGGGGAGCAGGTCCTAGGGTGTTCAAGGGAATAGTGCAGTAGAGGTCATGGGGTACAGGTCCTAGGGCGTTCAATGGAATAGTGCAGTAGAGGGCATTGGGTGCAGGTCCTAGGGCGCTCCTGGGAATAGTGCAGTAGAGGTCATGGGGTGCAGGTCCTAGGGCGTTCAAGGGAATAGGGCAGTAGAGGTCATGGGATGCAGGTCCTATGGCGTTCAAGGGAATAGTGTGTAGAGGTCGTGGGGTGCAGGTCCTAGGGCGTTCAAGGGAATAGTGCAGTAGAGGTCTTGGGGTGCAGGTCCTAGGGAGTTCAAGGGAATAATGCAGTAGAGGCATGGGGTGCAGGTCCTAGGGCGTTCAAGGGAATAATGCAGTAGAGGGCATGGGGTGCAGGTCCTGAGGCGTTCAAGGGAATAGTACAGTAGAGGTCTTGGGGTGCAGGTCATGGGGCGTTCAAGGGAATAGTACAGTAGAGGGCATGGGGTGCAGAACCTGGGGCGTTCAAGGGAATAGTCATGGGGTGCATGTCCTGGGGCGTTCAAGGGAATCGTGCAGTATAGGGCATGGGGTGCAGGTCCTGGGGCGTTCAAGGGAATAGTGCAGTAGAGGGCATGGGGTGCACATCATAGGGCGTTGAAAGGAATAGTGCAGTAGAGGGCATGGGGTGCAGGTCCTAGGGCGTTCAAAGGAATAGTGCAGTAGAGGTCATGGGGTGCAGGTCCTAGGGCGTTCAATGGGATAGTGCAGTAGAGGGCATGGGGTGCCGGTCCTAGGGCGTTCAAGGGAATAGTGCAGTAGAGGTCATGGGGTGTAGCTCCTAGGGCGTTCAAGGGAATAGTGCAGCAGAGGGCATGGGGTGCAGGTCCTGGGGCGTTCAAGGGAATAGTGCAGTAGAGGGCATGGGGTGCAGGTCCTGGGGCGTTCAAGGGAATAGTGCAGTAGAGGGCATAAGGTACTAAGTCCTAGGGCATTCAAGGGAATAGTGCAGTAGAGGGCATGGAGTGCAGGTCCTAGGGCATTCAAGGGAATAGTGAAGTAGAGGGCATGAGGTTCAGGTCTTGGGGCATTCAAGGGAATAGTGCAGTAGAGGGCATGGGGTGCAGGTCCTAGGGCATTCAAGGGAATAGTGCAGTAGAGGGTATGGGGTGCAGGTCCTAAGGCGTTCAAGGGAATATTGCAGTAGAGGGCATGGGGTGCAGGTCCTAGGGCGTTCAAGGGAATAGTGCAGTAGAGGGCATGGGGTGCAGGTCCTAGGGTGTTCAAGGGAATAGTGCAGTAGAGGTCATGGGGTGCAGGTCCTAGGGCGTTCAAGGGAATAGTGCAGTAGAGGTCATGGGGTGTAGGTCCTAGGGTGTTCAAGGGAATAGTGCAGTAGAGGGCATGGGGTGCAGGTCCTGGGGCGTTCAATGGAATAGTGCAGTAGAGGGCATGGGGTGCAGAACCTGGGGAGTTCAAGGGAATAGTGCAGTAGAGGGCATGGGGTGCATGTCCTGGGGAGTTCAAGGGAATAGTGCAGTAGAGGGCATGGGGTGCAGGTCCTAGGGCGTTCAAAGGAATAGTGCAGTAGAGGTCATGGGGTGCAGGTCCTAGGGCGTTCAATGGGATAGTGCAGTAGAGGCCATGGGGTGCCGGTCCTAGGGCGTTCAAGGGAATAGTGCAGTAGAGGTCATGGGGTGTAGGTCCTAGGGTGTTCAAGGGAATAGTGCAGTAGAGGGCATGGGGTGCAGGTCCTGGGGCGTTCAATGGAATAGTGCAGTAGAGGGCATGGGGTGCAGGTCCTGGGGCGTTCAAGGGAATAGTGCAGTAGAGAGCATGGGGTGGGGGTCCTAGGGCATTCAAGTGAATAGTGCAGTAGAGGGCATGGGGAGCAGGTCCTAGGGTGTTCAAGGGAATAGTGCAGTAGAGGTCATGGGGTACAGGTCCTAGGGCGTTCAATGGAATAGTGCAGTAGAGGGCATGCGGTGCAGTCCCTAGGGTGTTCAAGGGAATAGTAGAGGTCATGGGGTGCAGGTCCTATGGCTTTCAAGGGAAAAGTGCAGTAGAGGGCATGGGGTGCAGGTCCTGGGGCGTTCAAGGGAATAGTGCAGTAGAGGGCATGGGATGCAGGCCCTGGGGCGTTCTAGAGAATAGCTTAGTAGAGGGAATGGGGTGCAGGTCTTGGGCGTTCAAGGGAATCGTGCAGTAGAGGGCATGAGGTACTAAGTCCTAGGGCATTCAAGGGAATGGTGCAGTAGAGGGCATGAGGTGCAGGTCCTAGGGCATTCAAGGGAATAGTGCAGTAGAGGGCATGGAGTGCAGGTCCTAGGGCGTTCAAGGGAATAGTGCAGTAGAGGACATGGGATGCAGGCCCTGGGGCGTTCAAGGGAATAGCGTAGTAGAGGGAATGGGGGGCAGGCCCTGGGGCCTTCAAGGGAATAGTGCAGTAGAGGGCATTGGGTGCAGGTCCTAGGGCGCTCCTGGGAATAGTGCAGTAGAGGTCATGGGGTGCAGGTCCTAGGGCGTTCAAGGGAATAGGGCAGTAGAGGTCATGGGATGCAGGTCCTATGGCGTTCAAGGGAATAGTGTGTAGAGGTCGTGGGGTGCAGGTCCTAGGGCGTTCAAGGGAATAGTGCAGTAGAGGTCTTGGGGTGCAGGTCCTAGGGAGTTCAAGGGAATAATGCAGTAGAGGCATGGGGTGCAGGTCCTAGGGCGTTCAAGGGAATAATGCAGTAGAGGGCATGGGGTGCAGGTCCTGAGGCGTTCAAGGGAATAGTACAGTAGAGGTCTTGGGGTGCAGGTCATGGGACGTTCAAGGGAATAGTACAGTAAAGGGCATGGGGTGCAGAACCTGGGGCGTTCAAGGGAATAGTCATGGGGTGCATGTCCTGGGGCGTTCAAGGGAATCGTGCAGTAGAGGGCATATGGTGCAGGTCCTGGGGCGTTCAAGGCAATATTGCAGTATAGGGCATGGGGTGCAGGTCCTGGGGCGTTCAAGGGAATAGTGCAGTAGAGGGCATGGGGTGCACATCATAGGGCGTTGAAAGGAATAGTGCAGTAGAGGGCAATGGGTGCAGGTCCTAGGGCGTTCAAAGGAATAGTGCAGTAGAGGTCATGGGGTGCAGGTCCTAGGGCGTTCAATGGGATAGTGCAGTAGAGGGCATGGGGTGCCGGTCCTAGGGCGTTCAAGGGAATAGTGCAGTAGAGGTCATGGGGTGTAGCTCCTAGGGCGTTCAAGGGAATAGTGCAGCAGAGGGCATGGGGTGCAGGTCCTGGGGCGTTCAAGGGAATAGTGCAGTAGAGGGCATGGGGTGCAGGTCCTGGGGCGTTCAAGGGAATAGTGCAGTAGAGGGCATAAGGTACTAAGTCCTAGGGCATTCAAGGGAATAGTGCAGTAGAGGGCATGGAGTGCAGGTCCTAGGGCATTCAAGGGAATAGTGAAGTAGAGGGCATGAGGTTCAGGTCTTGGGGCATTCAAGGGAATAGTGCAGTAGAGGGCATGGGGTGCAGGTCCTAGGGCATTCAAGGGAATAGTGCAGTAGAGGGTATGAGGTGCAGGTCCTAAGGCGTTCAAGGGAATATTGCAGTAGAGGGCATGGGGTGCAGGTCCTAGGGCGTTCAAGGGAATAGTGCAGTAGAGGGCATGGGGTGCAGGTCCTAGGGTGTTCAAGGGAATAGTGCAGTAGAGGTCATGGGGTGCAGGACCTAGGGAGTTCAAGGGAATAGTGCAGTAGAGGGCATAGGGTGCAGGTCCTAGGGCATTCAAGGGAATAGTGCAGTAGAGGTCTTGGGTGCAGGTCCTATGGCGTTCAAGGGACTAGTGCAGTAGAGGGCATGGGGTGCAGGTCCTAGGGCATTCAAGGGAATAGTGCAGTAGAGGTCTTGTGATGCAGGTCATAGGGAGTTCAAGGGAATAGTGCAGTAGAGGGCATGGAGTGCAGGTCCTAGGGTATTCAAGGGAATAGTGCAGTAGAGGGCATGAGGTGCAGGTCTTGGGGCATTCAAGGGAATAGTGCAGTAGAGGGCATGGGGTGCAGGTCCTAGGGCATTCAAGGGAATAGTGCAGTAGAGGGCATGGGGTGCAGGTCCTAGGGCGTTCAAGGGAATAGTGCAGTAGAGGGCATGGGGTGCAGGTCCTAGGGCGTTCATGGGAATAGTGCAGTAGAGGGCATGGGGTGCATGTCCTGGGGCGTTCAAGGGAATAGAGCAGTAGAGGGCATGGGGTGCATGTCCTGGGGCGTTCAAGGGAATAATGCAGTAGAGGGCATGGGGTGCAGGTCATGGGGCATTCAAGGGAATAGTACAGTAGAGGGCATGGGGTGCAGAACCTGGGGCTTTCAAGGGAATAGTGCAGTAGAGGGCATGGGGTGCAGAACCTGGGGAGTTCAAGGGAATAGTGCAGTAGAGGGCATGGGGTGCATGTCCTGGGGAGTTCAAGGGAATAGTGCAGTAGAGGGCATGGGGTGCAGGTACTGGGGCGTTCAAGGGAATATTGCAGTATAAGGCATGGGGTGCAGGTCCTGGGGCGTTCAAGGGAATAGAGCAGTAGAGGCCATGGGGTGCCGGTCCTAGGGCGTTCAAGGGAATAGTGCAGTAGAGGTCATGGGGTGTAGGTCCTAGGGCGTTCAAGGGAATAGTGCAGTAGAGGGCATGGGGTGCAGGTCCTGGGGCGTTCAATGGAATAGTGCAGTAGAGGGCATGGGGTGCAGGTCCTGGGGCGTTCAAGGGAATAGTGCAGTAGAGAGCATGGGGTGGGGGTCCTAGGGCATTCAAGTGAATAGTGCAGTAGAGGGCATGGGGAGCAGGTCCTAGGGTGTTCAAGGGAATAGTGCAGTAGAGGTCAAGAGGTCATGGGGTACAGGTCCTAGGGCGTTCAATGGAATAGTGCAGTAGAGGGCATGCAGTGCAGTTCCTAGGGTGTTCAAGGGAATAGTGCAGTAGAGGTCATGGGGTGCAGGTCCTATGGCTTTCAAGGGAAAAGTGCAGTAGAGGGCATGGGGTGCAGGTCCTGGGGCGTTCAAGGGAATAGTGCAGTAGAGGGCATGGGGTGCAGGCCCTGGGGCGTTCTAGAGAATAGCTTAGTAGAGGGAATGGGGTGCAGGCCTTGGACGTTCAAGGGAATCGTGCAGTAGAGGGCATGAGGTACTAAGTCCTAGGGCATTCAAGGGAATAGTGCAGTAGAGGGCATGGAGTGCAGGTCCTAGGGCATTCAAGGTAATAGTGCAGTAGAGGGCATGAGGTTCAGGTCTTGGGGCATTCAAGGGAATAGTGCAGTAGAGGGCATGGGGTGCAGGTCCTAGGGCATTCAAGGGAATAGTGCAGTAGAGGGCATGGGGTGCAGGTCCTAAGGCATTCAAGGGAATATTGCAGTAGAGGGCATGGGGTGCAGGTCCTAGGGCGTTCTTGGGAATAGTGCAGTAAAGGGCATGGGGTGCAGGTCCTAGGGCGTTCAAGGGAATAGTGCAGTAGAGGTTGTGGGGTGCAGGACCTAGGGAGTTCAAGGGAATAGTGCAGTAGAGGGCATGGGGTGCAGGTCCTAGGGCATTCAAGGGAATAGTGCAGTAGAGGTCTTGGGTGCAGGTCCTAGGGCGTTCAAGGGAATAGTGCAGTAGAGGTCTTGGGTGCCGGTCCTAGGACATTCAACGGAATAGTGCAGTAGAGGTCTTGGCGTTCAAGGGAACAGTGCAGTAGAGGGCATGGGGTGCAGGTCCTAGGGCGTTCAAGGGAATAGTGCAGTGGAGGTCAAGGGGTGCAGGTCCTAGGGCGTACAAGGGAATAGTGCAGTAGAGGTCTTGGGTGCCGGTCCTAGGACATTCAACGGAATAGTGCAGTAGAGGTCTTGGGGTGCAGGTCCTAGGGCATTCAAGGGAGCAGTGCAGTAAAGGGCATGGGTGCAGGTCCTAGGGCATTCAAGGGAATAGTGCAGTAGAGGGCATGGGGTGCAGGTCCTAGGGCGTTCAAGGAAATAGTGCAGCGGAGGTCATGGGGTGCAGGTCCTAGCGCGTTCAATGGAATAGTGCAGCAGAGGTCATGGGGTGCAGGTCCTAGGGCGTTCAAGCGAATAGTGCAGTGGAGGTCAAGGGGTGCAGGTCCTAGGGCGTACAAGGGAATAGTGCAGTAGAGGTCTTGGGTGCCGGTCCTAGGGAGTTCAAGGGAATAATGCAGTAGAGGGCATGGGGTGCAGGTCCTAGGGCGCTCAAGGGAATAGTGCAGTAGAGGTCTTGGGGTGCATTTCCTAGGGCGTTCAAGGGAATAGTGAAGTAGAGGTCTTGGAGTTCAGGTACTAGGGAGTTCAAGGGAATAATGCAGTAGAGGGCATGGGGTGCAAGTCATGGGGCATTCAAGGGAATAGTACAGTAGAGAGCATGGGGTGCAGAACCTGGGGCTTTCAAGGGAATAGTGCAGTAGAGGGCATGGGGTACAGGTCCTAGGGCGTTCGATCAAATAGTGCAGTAGAGGGCATGGGGTGCAGAACCTGGGGAGTTCAAGGGAATAGTGCAGTAGAGGGCATGGGGTGCATGTCCTGGGGAGTTCAAGGGAATAGTGCAGTAGAGGGCATGGGGTGCATGTCCTGGGGAGTTCAAGGGAATAGTGCAGTAGAGGGCATGGGGTGCAGGTCCTAGGGCGTTCAAAGGAATAGTGCAGTAGAGGTCATGGGGTGCAGGTCCTAGGGCGTTCAATGGGATAGTGCAGTAGAGGCCATGGGGTGCCGGTCCTAGGGCGTTCAAGGGAATAGTTCAGTAGAGGTCATGGGGTGTAGGTTCCAGGGTGTTCAAAGGAATAGTGCAGTAGAGGGCATGGGGTGCCGGTCCTGGGGCGTTCAATGGAATAGTGCAGTAGAGGGCATGGGGTGCAGGTCCTGGGGCGTTCAAGGGAATAGTGCAGCGGAGGTCATGGGGTGCAGGTCCTAGCGCGTTCAATGGAATAGTGCAGTAGAGGGCATGGGGTGCAGGTCCTAGGGCGTTCAAGGGAATAGTGCAGTGGAGGTCAAGGGGTGCAGGTCCTAGGGCGTACAAGGGAATAGTGCAGTAGAGGTCTTGGGTGCCGGTCCTAGGGAGTTCAAGGGAATAATGCAGTAGAGGGCATGGGGTGCAGGTCCTAGGGCGCTCAAGGGAATAGTGCAGTAGAGGTCTTGGGGTGCAGGTCCTAGGGCGTTCAAGGGAATAGTGCAGTAGAGGTCTTGGGGTGCAGGTCCTAGGGAGTTCAAGGGAATAATGCAGTAGAGGCATGGGGTGCAGGTCCTAGGGCGTTCAAGGGAATAATGCAGTAGAGGGCATGGGGTGCAGGTCCTGAGGCGTTCAAGGGAATAGTACAGTAGAGGTCTTGGGGTGCAGGTCATGGGACGTTCAAGGGAATAGTACAGTAGAGGGCATGGGGTGCAGAACCTGGGGCGTTCAAGGGAATAGTCATGGGGTGCATGTCCTGGGGCGTTCAAGGGAATCGTGCAGTAGAGGGCATATGGTGCAGGTCCTGGGGTGTTCAAGGCAATATTGCAGTATAGGGCATGGGGTGCAGGTCCTGGGGCGTTCAAGGGAATAGTGCAGTAGAGGGCATGGGGTGCACATCATAGGGCGTTGAAAGGAATAGTGCAGTAGAGGGCAATGGGTGCAGGTCCTAGGGCGTTCAAAGGAATAGTGCAGTAGAGGTCATGGGGTGCAGGTCCTAGGGCGTTCAATGGGATAGTGCAGTAGAGGGCATGGGGTGCCGGTCCTAGGGCGTTCAAGGGAATAGTGCAGTAGAGGTCATGGGGTGTAGCTCCTAGGGCGTTCAAGGGAATAGTGCAGCAGAGGGCATGGGGTGCAGGTCCTGGGGCGTTCAAGGGAATAGTGCAGTAGAGGGCATGGGGTGCAGGTCCTGGGGCGTTCAAGGGAATAGTGCAGTAGAGGGCATAAGGTACTAAGTCCTAGGGCATTCAAGGGAATAGTGCAGTAGAGGGCATGGAGTGCAGGTCCTAGGGCATTCAAGGGAATAGTGAAGTAGAGGGCATGAGGTTCAGGTCTTGGGGCATTCAAGGGAATAGTGCAGTAGAGGGCATGGGGTGCAGGTCCTAGGGCATTCAAGGGAATAGTGCAGTAGAGGGTATGAGGTGCAGGTCCTAAGGCGTTCAAGGGAATATTGCAGTAGAGGGCATGGGGTGCAGGTCCTAGGGCGTTCAAGGGAATAGTGCAGTAGAGGGCATGGGGTGCAGGTCCTAGGGTGTTCAAGGGAATAGTGCAGTAGAGGTCATGGGGTGCAGGACCTAGGGAGTTCAAGGGAATAGTGCAGTAGAGGGCATAGGGTGCAGGTCCTAGGGCATTCAAGGGAATAGTGCAGTAGAGGTCTTGGGTGCAGGTCCTATGGCGTTCAAGGGACTAGTGCAGTAGAGGGCATGGGGTGCAGGTCCTAGGGCATTCAAGGGAATAGTGCAGTAGAGGTCTTGTGATGCAGGTCATAGGGAGTTCAAGGGAATAGTGCAGTAGAGGGCATGGAGTGCAGGTCCTAGGGTATTCAAGGGAATAGTGCAGTAGAGGGCATGAGGTGCAGGTCTTGGGGCATTCAAGGGAATAGTGCAGTAGAGGGCATGGGGTGCAGGTCCTAGGGCATTCAAGGGAATAGTGCAGTAGAGGAAATGGGGTGCAGGTCCTAGGGCGTTCAAGGGAATAGTGCAGTAGAGGGCATGGGGTGCAGGTACTAGGGCGTTCATGGGAATAGTGCAGTAGAGGGCATGGGGTGCATGTCCTGGGGCGTTCAAGGGAATAGAGCAGTAGAGGGCATGGGGTGCATGTCCTGGGGCGTTCAAGGGAATAATGCAGTAGAGGGCATGGGGTGCAGGTCATGGGGCATTCAAGGGAATAGTACAGTAGAGGGCATGGGGTGCAGAACCTGGGGCTTTCAAGGGAATAGTGCAGTAGAGGGCATGGGGTGCAGAACCTGGGGAGTTCAAGGGAATAGTGCAGTAGAGGGCATGGGGTGCATGTCCTGGGGAGTTCAAGGGAATAGTGCAGTAGAGGGCATGGGGTGCAGGTACTGGGGCGTTCAAGGGAATATTGCAGTATAAGGCATGGGGTGCAGGTCCTGGGGCGTTCAAGGGAATAGAGCAGTAGAGGCCATGGGGTGCCGGTCCTAGGGCGTTCAAGGGAATAGTGCAGTAGAGGTCATGGGGTGTAGGTCCTAGGGCGTTCAAGGGAATAGTGCAGTAGAGGGCATGGGGTGGAGGTCCTGGGGCGTTCAATGGAATAGTGCAGTAGAGGGCATGGGGTGCAGGTCCTATGGCGTTCAAGGGAATAGTGTGTAGAGGTCGTGGGGTGCAGGTCCTAGGACGTTCAAGGGAATAGTGCAGTAGAGGTCTTGGGGTGCAGGTCCTAGGGAGTTCAAGGGAATAATGCAATAGAGGCATGGGGTGCAGGTCCTAGGGCGTTCAAGGGAATAATGCAGTAGAGGGCATGGGGTGCAGGTCCTGAGGCGTTCAAGGGAATAGTACAGTAGAGGTCTTGGGGTGCAGGTCATGGGGCGTTCAAGGGAATAGTACAGTAGAGGGCATGGGGTGCAGAACCTGGACCTTTCAAGGGAATAGTGCAGTAGAGGGCATGGGGTGCATGTCCTGGGGCGTTCAAGGGAATCGTGCAGTAGAGGGCATATGGTGCAGGTCCTGGGGCGTTCAAGGCAATATTGCATTATAGGGCATGGGGTGCAGGTCCTGGGGCGTTCAAGGGAATAGTGCAGTAGAGGGCATGGGGTGCACATCATAGGGCGTTGAAAGGAATAGTGCAGTAGAGGGCATGGGGTGCAGGTCCTAGGGCGTTCAAAGGAATAGTGCAGTAGAGGTCATGGGGTGCAGGTCCTAGGGTGTTCAATGGGATAGTGCAGTAGAGGGCATGGGGTGCCGGTCCTAGGGCGTTCAAGGGAATAGTGCAGTAGAGGTCATGGGGTGTAGCTCCTAGGGCGTTCAAGGGAATAGTGCAGCAGAGGGCATGGGGTGCAGGTCCTGGGGCGTTCAAGGGAATAGTGCAGTAGAGGGCATGGGGTGCAGGTCCTGGGGCGTTCAAGGGAATAGTGCAGTAGAGGGCATAAGGTACTAAGTCCTAGGGCATTCAAGGGAATAGTGCAGTAGAGGGCATGGAGTGCAGGTCCTAGGGCATTCAAGGGAATAGTGAAGTAGAGGGCATGAGGTTCAGGTCTTGGGGCATTCAAGGGAATAGTGCAGTAGAGGGCATGGGGTGCAGGTCCTAGGGCATTCAAGGGAATAGTGCAGTAGAGGGCATGGGGTGCATGTCCTGGGGCGTTCAAGGGAATAGAGCAGTAGAGGGCATGGGGTGATGTCCTGGGGAGTTCAAGGGAATAGTGCAGTAGAGGTCTTCAGATGCAGGTCATAGGGAGTTCAAGGGAATAGTGCAGTAGAGGTCTTGGGGTTCAGGTCCTAGGGAGTTCAAGGGAATAATGCAGTAGAGGGCATGGGGTGCAGGTCCTAGGGCGCTCAAGGGAATAGTGCAGTAGAGGTCTTGGGGTTCAGGTACTAGGGAGTTCAAGGGAATAATGCAGTAGAGGGCATGGGGTGCAAGTCATGGGGCATTCAAAGGAATAGTACAGTAGAGGGCATGGGGTGCAGAACCTGGGGCTTTCAAGGGAATAGTGCAGTAGAGGGCATGGGGTACAGGTCCTAGGGCGTTCGATCAAATAGTGCAGTAGAGGGCATGGGGTGCAGAACCTGGGGAGTTCAAGGGAATAGTGCAGTAGAGGGCATGGGGTGCATGTCCTGGGGAGTTCAAGGGAATAGTGCAGTAGAGGGCATGGGGTGCAGGTCCTAGGGCGTTCAAAGGAATAGTGCAGTAGAGGTCATGGGGTGCAGGTCCTAGGGCGTTCAATGGGATAGTGCAGTAGAGGCCATGGGGTGCCGGTCCTAGGGCGTTCAAGGGAATAGTGCAGTAGAGGTCATGGGGTGTAGGTCCTAGGGTGTTCAAGGGAATAGTGCAGTAGAGGGCATGGGGTGCAGGTCCTGGGGCGTTCAATGGAATAGTGCAGTAGAGGGCATGGGGTGCAGGTCCTGGGGCGTTCAAGGGAATAGTGCAGTAGAGAGCATGGGGTGGGGGTCCTAGGGCATTCAAGTGAATAGTGCAGTAGAGGGCATGGGGAGCAGGTCCTAGGGTGTTCAAGGGAATAGTGCAGTAGAGGTCATGGGGTACAGGTCCTAGGGCGTTCAATGGAATAGTGCAGTAGAGGGCATGCGGTGCAGTCCCTAGGGTGTTCAAGGGAATAGTAGAGGTCATGGGGTGCAGGTCCTATGGCTTTCAAGGGAAAAGTGCAGTAGAGGGCATGGGGTGCAGGTCCTGGGGCGTTCAAGGGAATAGTGCAGCAGAGGGCATGGGGTGCAGGCCCTGGGGCATTCTAGAGAATAGCTTAGTAGAGGGAATGGGGTGCAGGTCTTGGGCGTTCAAGGGAATCGTGCAGTAGAGGGCATGAGGTACTAAGTCCTAGGGCATTCAAAGGAATGGTGCAGTAGAGGGCATGAGGTGCAGGTCCTAGGGCATTCAAGGGAATAGTGCAGTAGAGGGCATGGAGTGCAGGTCCTAGGACGTTCAAGGGAATAGTGCAGTAGAGGACATGGGATGCAGGCCCTGGGGCGTTCAAGGGAATAGCGTAGTAGAGGGAAAGGGGGGCAGGCCCTGGGGCCTTCAAGGGAATAGTGCAGTAGAGGGAATTGGGTGCAGGTCCTAGGGCGTTCAAGGGAATAGTGCAGTAGAGGTCATGGGGTGCAGGTCCTAGGGCGTTCAAGGGAATAGGGCAGTAGAGGTCATGGGATGCAGGTCCTATGGCGTTCAAGGGAATAGTGTGTAGAGGTCGTGGGGTGCAGGTCCTAGGGCGTTCAAGAGAATAGTGCAGTAGAGGTCTTGGGGTGCAGGTCCTAGGGAGTTCAAGGGAATAATGCAGTAGAGGCATGGGGTGCAGGTCCTAGGGCGTTCAAGGGAATAATGCAGTAGAGGGCATGGGGTGCAGGTCCTGAGGCGTTCAAGGGAATAGTACAGTAGAGGTCTTGGGGTGCAGGTCATGGGGCGTTCAAGGGAATAGTACAGTAGAGGGCATGGGGTGCAGATGTGGGGCGTTCAAGGGAATAGTCATGGGGTGCATGTCCTGGGGCGTTCAAGGGAATCGTGCAGTAGAGGGCATATGGTGCAGGTCCTGGGGCGTTCAAGGCAATATTGCAGTATAGGGCATGGGGTGCAGGTCCTGGGGCGTTCAAGGGAATAGTGCAGTAGAGGGCATGGGGTGCACATCATAGGGCGTTGAAAGGAATAGTGCAGTAGAGGGCATGGGGTGCAGGTCCTAGGGCGTTCAAAGGAATAGTGCAGTAGAGGTCATGGGGTGCAGGTCCTAGGGCGTTCAATGGGATAGTGCAGTAGAGGGCATGGGGTGCCGGTCCTAGGGCGTTCAAGGGAATAGTGCAGTAGAGGTCATGGGGTGTAGCTCCTAGGGCGTTCAAGGGAATAGTGCAGCAGAGGGCATGGGGTGCAGGTCCTGGGGCGTTCAAGGGAATAGTGCAGTAGAGGGCATGGGGTGCAGGTCCTGGGGCGTTCAAGGGAATAGTGCAGTAGAGGGCATAAGGTACTAAGTCCTAGGGCATTCAAGGGAATAGTGCAGTAGAGGGCATGGAGTGCAGGTCCTAGGGCATTCAAGGGAATAGTGAAGTAGAGGGCATGAGGTTCAGGTCTTGGGGCATTCAAGGGAATAGTGCAGTAGAGGGCATGGGGTGCAGGTCCTAGGGCATTCAAGGGAATAGTGCAGTAGAGGGTATGGGGTGCAGGTCCTAAGGCGTTCAAGGGAATATTGCAGTAGAGGGCATGGGGTGCAGGTCCTAGGGCGTTCAAGGGAATAGTGCAGTAGAGGGCATGGGGTGCAGGTCCTAGGGTGTTCAAGGGAATAGTGCAGTAGAGGTCATGGGGTGCAGGACCTAGGGAGTTCAAGGGAATAGTGCAGTAGAGGGCATAGGGTGCAGGTCCTAGGGCATTCAAGGGAATAGTGCAGTAGAGGTCTTGGGTGCAGGTCCTATGGCGTTCAAGGGACTAGTGCAGTAGAGGGCATGGGGTGCAGGTCCTAGGGCATTCAAGGGAATAGTGCAGTAGAGGTCTTGTGATGCAGGTCATAGGGAGTTCAAGGGAATAGTGCAGTAGAGGGCATGGAGTGCAGGTCCTATGGTATTCAAGGGAATAGTGCAGTAGAGGGCATGAGGTGCAGGTCTTGGGGCATTCAAGGGAATAGTGCAGTAGAGGGCATGGGGTGCAGGTCCTAGGGCATTCAAGGGACTAGTGCAGTAGAGGGCATGGGGTGCAGGTCCTAGGGCGTTCAAGGGAATAGTGCAGTAGAGGGCATGGGGTGCAGGTCCTAGGGCGTTCATGGGAATAGTGCAGTAGAGGGCATGGGGTGCATGTCCTGGGGCGTTCAAGGGAATGGAGCAGTAGAGGGCATGGGGTGCAGGTCATGGGGCATTCAAGGGAATAGTACAGTAGAGGGCATGGGGTGCAGAACCTGGGGCTTTCAAGGGAATAGTGCAGTAGAGGGCATGGGGTGCAGAACCTGGGGAGTTCAAGGGAATAGTGCAGTAGAGGGCATGGGGTGCATGTCCTGGGGAGTTCAAGGGAATAGTGCAGTAGAGGGCATGGGGTGCAGGTACTGGGGCGTTCAAGGGAATATTGCAGTATAAGGCATGGGGTGCAGGTCCTGGGGCGTTCAAGGGAATAGAGCAGTAGAGGCCCTGGGGTGCCGGTCCTAGGGCGTTCAAGGGAATAGTGCAGTAGAGGTCATGGGGTGTAGGTCCTAGGGCGTTCAAGGGAATAGTGCAGTAGAGGGCATGGGGTGCAGGTCCTGGGGCGTTCAATGGAATAGTGCAGTAGAGGGCATGGGGTGCAGGTCCTGGGGCGTTCAAGGGAATAGTGCAGTAGAGAGCATGGGGTGGGGGTCCTAGGGCATTCAAGTGAATAGTGCAGTAGAGGGCATGGGGAGCAGGTCCTAGGGTGTTCAAGGGAATAGTGCAGTAGAGGTCAAGAGGTCATGGGGTACAGGTCCTAGGGCGTTCAATGGAATAGTGCAGTAGAGGGCATGCAGTGCAGTTCCTAGGGTGTTCAAGGGAATAGTGCAGTAGAGGTCATGGGGTGCAGGTCCTATGGCTTTCAAGGGAAAAGTGCAGTAGAGGGCATGGGGTGCAGGTCCTGGGGCGTTCAAGGGAATAGTGCAGTAGAGGGCATGGGGTGCAGGCCCTGGGGCGTTCTAGAGAATAGCTTAGTAGAGGGAATGGGGTGCAGGCCTTGGGCTTTCAAGGGAATCGTGCAGTAGAGGGCATGAGGTACTAAGTCCTAGGGCATTCAAGGGAATAGTGCAGTAGAGCGCATGGAGTGCAGGTCCTAGGGCATTCAAGGTAATAGTGCAGTAGAGGGCATGAGGTTCAGGTCTTGGGGCATTCAAGGGAATAATGCAGTAGAGGGCATGGGGTGCAGGTCCTAGGGCATTCAAGGGAATAGTGCAGTAGAGGGCATGGGGTGCAGGTCCTAAGGCATTCAAGGGAATATTGCAGTAGAGGGCATGGGGTGCAGGTCCTAGGGCGTTCCTGGGAATAGTGCAGTAAAGGGCATGGGGTGCAGGTCCTAGGGCGTTCAAGGGAATAGTGCAGTAGAGGTTGTGGGGTGCAGGACCTAGGGAGTTCAAGGGAATAGTGCAGTAGAGGGCATGGGGTGCAGGTCCTAGGGCATTCAAGGGAATAGTGCAGTAGAGGTCTTGGGTGCAGGTCCTAGGGCGTTCAAGGGAATAGTGCAGTAGAGGGCATGGGGTGCAAGTCCTAGGGCATTTAAGGGAATAGTGCAGTAGAGGTCTTGAGATGCAGGTCATAGGGAGTTCAAGGGAATAGTGCAGTAGAGGTCTTGGCGTTCAAGGGAACAGTGCAGTAGAGGGCATGGGGTGCAGGTCCTAGGGCGTTCAAGGGAATAGTGCAGTGGAGGTCAAGGGGTGCAGGTCCTAGGGCGTACAAGGGAATAGTGCAGTAGAGGTCTTGGGTGCCGGTCCTAGGACATTCAACGGAATAGTGCAGTAGAGGTCTTGGGGTGCAGGTCCTAGGGCATTCAAGGGAGCAGTGCAGTAAAGGGCATGGGTGCAGGTCCTAGGGCATTCAAGGGAATAGTGCAGTAGAGGGCATGGGGTGCAGGTCCTAGGGCGTTCAAGGAAATAGTGCAGCGGAGGTCATGGGGTGCAGGTCCTAGCGCGTTCAATGGAATAGTGCAGCAGAGGTCATGGGGTGCAGGTCCTAGGGCGTTCAAGCGAATAGTGCAGTGGAGGTCAAGGGGTGCAGGTCCTAGGGCGTACAAGGGAATAGTGCAGTAGAGGTCTTGGGTGCCGGTCCTAGGGAGTTCAAGGGAATAATGCAGTAGAGGGCATGGGGTGCAGGTCCTAGGGCGCTCAAGGGAATAGTGCAGTAGAGGTCTTGGGGTGCATTTCCTAGGGCGTTCAAGGGAATAGTGAAGTAGAGGTCTTGGAGTTCAGGTACTAGGGAGTTCAATGGAATAATGCAGTAGAGGGCATGGGGTGCAAGTCATGGGGCATTCAAGGGAATAGTACAGTAGAGGGCATGGGGTGCAGAACCTGGGGCTTTCAAGGGAATAGTGCAGTAGAGGGCATGGGGTACAGGTCCTAGGGCGTTCGATCAAATATTGCAGTAGAGGGCATGGGGTGCAGAACCTGCGGAGTTCAAGGGAATAGTGCAGTAGAGGGCATGGGGTGCATGTCCTGGGGAGTTCAAGGGAATAGTGCAGTAGAGGGCATGGGGTGCATGTCGTGGGGAGTTCAAGGGAATAGTGCAGTAGAGGGCATGGGGTGCAGGTCCTAGGGCGTTCAAAGGAATAGTGCAGTAGAGGTCATGGGGTGCAGGTCCTAGGGCGTTCAATGGGATAGTGCAGTAGAGGCCATGGGGTGCCGGTCCTAGGGCGTTCAAGGGAATAGTGCAGTAGAGGTCATGGGGTGTAGGTTCCAGGGTGTTCAAAGGAATAGTGCAGTAGAGGGCATGGGGTGCAGGTCCTGGGGCGTTCAATGGAATAGTGCAGTAGAGGGCATGGGGTGCAGGTCCTGGGGCGTTCAAGGGAATAGTGCAGCGGAGGTCATGGGGTGCAGGTCCTAGCGCGTTCAATGGAATAGTGCAGTAGAGGGCATGGGGTGCAGGTCCTAGGGCGTTCAAGGGAATAGTGCAGTGGAGGTCAAGGGGTGCAGGTCCTAGGGCGTACAAGGGAATAGTGCAGTAGAGGTCTTGGGTGCCGGTCCTAGGGAGTTCAAGGGAATAATGCAGTAGAGGGCATGGGGTGCAGGTCCTAGGGCGCTCAAGGGAATAGTGCAGTAGAGGTCTTGGGGTGCAGGTCCTAGGGCGTTCAAGGGAATAGTGAAGTAGAGGTCTTGGGGTTCAGGTACTAGGGAGTTCAAGGGAATAATGTAGTAGAGGGCATGGGGTGCAAGTCATGGGGCATTCAAGGGAATAGTACAGTAGAGGGCATGGGGTGCAGAACCTGGGGCTTTCAAGGGAATAGTGCAGTAGAGGGCATGGGGTACAGGTCCTAGGGCGTTGGATCAAATAGTGCAGTAGAGGGCATGGGGTGCAGAACCTGGGGAGTTCAAGGGAATAGTGCAGTAGAGGGCATGGGGTGCATGTCCTGGGGAGTTCAAGGGAATAGTGCAGTAGAGGGAATGGGGTGCAGGTCCTAGGGTGTTCAAAGGAATAGTGCAGTAGAGGTCATGGGGTGCAGGTCCTAGGGCGTTCAATGGGATAGTGCAGTAGAGGCCATGGGGTGCCGGTCCTAGGGCGTTCAAGGGAATAGTGCAGTAGAGGTCATGGGGTGTAGGTCCTAGGGCGTTCAAGGGAATAGTGCAGTAGAGGTCATGGGGTGTAGGTTCCAGGGTGTTCAAAGGAATAGTGCAGTAGAGGGCATGGGGTGCAGGTCCTGGGGCATTCAATGGAATAGTGCAGTAGAGGGCATGGGGTGCAGGTCCTGGGGCGTTCAAGGGAATAGTGCAGCGGAGGTCATGGGGTGCAGGTCCTAGCGCGTTCAATGGAATAGTGCAGTAGAGGGCATTGGGTGCAGGTCCTAGGGCGTTCAAGGGAATAGTGCAGTGGAGGTCAAGGGGTGCAGGTCCTAGGGCGTACAAGGGAATAGTGCAGTAGAGGTCTTGGGTGCCGGTCCTAGGGAGTTCAAGGGAATAATGCAGTAGAGGGCATGGGGTGCAGGTCCTAGGGCGCTCAAGGGAATAGTGCAGTAGAGGTCTTGGGGTGCAGGTCCTAGGGCGTTCAAGGGAATAGTGAAGTAGAGGTCTTGGGGTTCAGGTACTAGGGAGTTCAAGGGAATAATGCAGTAGAGGGCATGGGGTGCAAGTCATGGGGCATTCAAGGGAATAGTACAGTAGAGGGCATGGGGTGCAGAACCTGGGGCTTTCAAGGGAATAGTGCAGTAGAGGGCATGGGGTGCATGTCCTGGGGAGTTCAAGGGAATAGTGCAGTAGAGGGCATGGGGTGCAGGTCCTAGGGTGTTCAAAGGAATAGTGCAGTAGAGGTCATGGGGTGCAGGTCCTAGGGCGTTCAATGGGATAGTGCAGTAGAGGCCATGGGGTGCCGGTCCTAGGGCGTTCAAGGGAATAGTGCAGTAGAGGTCATGGGGTGTAGGTCCTAGGGTGTTCAAGGGAATAGTGCAGTAGAGGGCATGGGGTGCAGGTCCTGGGGCGTTCAATGGAATAGTGCAGTAGAGGGCATGGGGTGCAGGTCCTGGGGCGTTCAAGGGAATAGTGCAGTAGAGAGCATGGGGTGGGGGTCCTAGGGCATTCAAGTGAATAGTGCAGTAGAGGGCATGGGGAGCAGGTCCTAGGGTGTTCAAGGGAATAGTGCAGTAGAGGTCATGGGGTACAGGTCCTAGGGCGTTCAATGGAATAGTGCAGTAGTGGGCATGCGGTGCAGTCCCTAGGGTGTTCAAGGGAATAGTAGAGGTCATGGGGTGCAGGTCCTATGGCTTTCAAGGGAAAAGTGCAGTAGAGGGCATGGGGTGCAGGTCCTGGGGCGTTCAAGGGAATAGTGCAGTAGAGGGCATGGGGTGCAGGCCCTATGGCGTTCTAGAGAATAGCTTAGTAGAGGGAATGGGGTGCAGGTCTTGGGCGTTCAAGGGAATCGTGCAGTAGAGGGCATGAGGTACTAAGTCCTAGGGCATTCAAGGGAATGCTGCAGTAGAGGGCATGAGGTGCAGGTCCTAGGGCATTCAAGGGAATAGTGCAGTAGAGGGCATGGAGTGCAGGTCCTAGGGCGTTCAAGGGAATAGTGCAGTAGAGCACATGGGATGCAGGCCCTGGGGCGTTCAAGGGAATAGCGTAGTAGAGGGAATGGGGGGCAGGCCCTGGGGCCTTCAATGGAATAGTGCCTTAGAGGGCATTGGGTGCAGGTCCTAGGGCGTTCAAGGGAATAGTGCAGTAGAGGTCATGGGGTGCAGGTCCTAGGGCGTTCAAGGGAATAGGGCAGTAGAGGTCATGGGATGCAGGTCCTATGGCGTTCAAGGGAATAGTGTGTAGAGGTCGTGGGGTGCAGGTCCTAGGGCGTTCAAGGGAATAGTGCAGTAGAGGTCTTGGGGTGCAGGTCCTAGGGAGTTCAAGGGAATAATGCAGTAGAGGCATGGGGTCCAGGTCCTAGGGCGTTCAAGGGAATAATGCAGTAGAGGGCATGGGGTGCAGGTCCTGAGGCGTTCAAGGGAATAGTACAGTAGAGGTCTTGGGGTGCAGGTCATGGGGCGTTCAAGGGAATAGTACAGTAGAGGGCATGGGGTGCAGAACCTGGGGCGTTCAAGGGAATAGTCATGGGGTGCATGTCCTGGGGCGTTCAAGGGAATCGTGCAGTATAGGGCATGGGGTGCAGGTCCTGGGGCGTTCAAGGGAATAGTGCAGTAGAGGGCATGGGGTGCACATCATAGGGCGTTGAAAGGAATAGTGCAGTAGAGGGCATGGGGTGCAGGTCCTAGGGCGTTCAAAGGAATAGTGCAGTAGAGGTCATGGGGTGCAGGTCCTAGGGCGTTCAATGGGATAGTGCAGTAGAGGGCATGGGGTGCCGGTCCTAGGGCGTTCAAGGGAATAGTGCAGTAGAGGTCATGGGGTGTAGCTCCTAGGGCGTTCAAGGGAATAGTGCAGCAGAGGGCATGGGGTGCAGGTCCTGGGGCGTTCAAGGGAATAGTGCAGTAGAGGGCATGGGGTGCAGGTCCTGGGGCGTTCAAGGGAATAGTGCAGTAGAGGGCATAAGGTACTAAGTCCTAGGGCATTCAAGGGAATAGTGCAGTAGAGGGCATGGAGTGCAGGTCCTAGGGCATTCAAGGGAATAGTGAAGTAGAGGGCATGAGGTTCAGGTCTTGGGGCATTCAAGGGAATAGTGCAGTAGAGGGCATGGGGTGCAGGTCCTAGGGCATTCAAGGGAATAGTGCAGTAGAGGGTATGGGGTGCAGGTCCTAAGGCGTTCAAGGGAATATTGCAGTAGAGGGCATGGGGTGCAGGTCCTAGGGCGTTCAAGGGAATAGTGCAGTAGAGGGCATGGGGTGCAGGTCCTAGGGTGTTCAAGGGAATAGTGCAGTAGAGGTCATGGGGTGCCGGTCCTAGGGCGTTCAAGGGAATAGTGCAGTAGAGGTCATGGGGTGTAGGTCCTAGGGTGTTCAAGGGAATAGTGCAGTAGAGGGCATGGGGTGCAGGTCCTGGGGCGTTCAATGGAATAGTGCAGTAGAGGGCATGGGGTGCAGAACCTGGGGAGTTCAAGGGAATAGTGCAGTAGAGGGCATGGGGTGCATGTCCTGGGGAGTTCAAGGGAATAGTGCAGTAGAGGGCATGGGGTGCAGGTCCTAGGGCGTTCAAAGGAATAGTGCAGTAGAGGTCATGGGGTGCAGGTCCTAGGGCGTTCAATGGGATAGTGCAGTAGAGGCCATGGGGTGCCGGTCCTAGGGCGTTCAAGGGAATAGTGCAGTAGAGGTCATGGGGTGTAGGTCCTAGGGTGTTCAAGGGAATAGTGCAGTAGAGGGCATGGGGTGCAGGTCCTGGGGCGTTCAATGGAATAGTGCAGTAGAGGGCATGGGGTGCAGGTCCTGGGGCGTTCAAGGGAATAGTGCAGTAGAGAGCATGGGGTGGGGGTCCTAGGGCATTCAAGTGAATAGTGCAGTAGAGGTCATGGGGTACAGGTCCTAGGGCGTTCAATGGAATAGTGCAGTAGAGGGCATGCGGTGCAGTCCCTAGGGTGTTCAAGGGAATAGTAGAGGTCATGGGGTGCAGGTCCTATGGCTTTCAAGGGAAAAGTGCAGTAGAGGGCATGGGGTGCAGGTCCTGGGGCGTTCAAGGGAATAGTGCAGTAGAGGGCATGGGATGCAGGCCCTGGGGCGTTCTAGAGAATAGCTTAGTAGAGGGAATGGGGTGCAGGTCTTGGGCGTTCAAGGGAATCGTGCAGTAGAGGGCATGAGGTACTAAGTCCTAGGGCATTCAAGGGAATGGTGCAGTAGAGGGCATGAGGTGCAGGTCCTAGGGCATTCAAGGGAATAGTGCAGTAGAGGGCATGGAGTGCAGGTCCTAGGGCGTTCAAGGGAATAGTGCAGTAGAGGACATGGGATGCAGGCCCTGGGGCGTTCAAGGGAATAGCGTAGTAGAGGGAATGGGGGGCAGGCCCTGGGGCCTTCAAGGGAATAGTGCAGTAGAGGGCATTGGGTGCAGGTCCTAGGGCGCTCCTGGGAATAGTGCAGTAGAGGTCATGGGGTGCAGGTCCTAGGGCGTTCAAGGGAATAGGGCAGTAGAGGTCATGGGATGCAGGTCCTATGGCGTTCAAGGGAATAGTGTGTAGAGGTCGTGGGGTGCAGGTCCTAGGGCGTTCAAGGGAATAGTGCAGTAGAGGTCTTGGGGTGCAGGTCCTAGGGAGTTCAAGGGAATAATGCAGTAGAGGCATGGGGTGCAGGTCCTAGGGCGTTCAAGGGAATAATGCAGTAGAGGGCATGGGGTGCAGGTCCTGAGGCGTTCAAGGGAATAGTACAGTAGAGGTCTTGGGGTGCAGGTCATGGGACGTTCAAGGGAATAGTACAGTAGAGGGCATGGGGTGCAGAACCTGGGGCGTTCAAGGGAATAGTCATGGGGTGCATGTCCTGGGGCGTTCAAGGGAATCGTGCAGTAGAGGGCATATGGTGCAGGTCCTGGGGCGTTCAAGGCAATATTGCAGTATAGGGCATGGGGTGCAGGTCCTGGGGCGTTCAAGGGAATAGTGCAGTAGAGGGCATGGGGTGCACATCATAGGGCGTTGAAAGGAATAGTGCAGTAGAGGGCAATGGGTGCAGGTCCTAGGGCGTTCAAAGGAATAGTGCAGTAGAGGTCATGGGGTGCAGGTCCTAGGGCGTTCAATGGGATAGTGCAGTAGAGGGCATGGGGTGCCGGTCCTAGGGCGTTCAAGGGAATAGTGCAGTAGAGGTCATGGGGTGTAGCTCCTAGGGCGTTCAAGGGAATAGTGCAGCAGAGGGCATGGGGTGCAGGTCCTGGGGCGTTCAAGGGAATAGTGCAGTAGAGGGCATGGGGTGCAGGTCCTGGGGCGTTCAAGGGAATAGTGCAGTAGAGGGCATAAGGTACTAAGTCCTAGGGCATTCAAGGGAATAGTGCAGTAGAGGGCATGGAGTGCAGGTCCTAGGGCATTCAAGGGAATAGTGAAGTAGAGGGCATGAGGTTCAGGTCTTGGGGCATTCAAGGGAATAGTGCAGTAGAGGGCATGGGGTGCAGGTCCTAGGGCATTCAAGGGAATAGTGCAGTAGAGGGTATGAGGTGCAGGTCCTAAGGCGTTCAAGGGAATATTGCAGTAGAGGGCATGGGGTGCAGGTCCTAGGGCGTTCAAGGGAATAGTGCAGTAGAGGGCATGGGGTGCAGGTCCTAGGGTGTTCAAGGGAATAGTGCAGTAGAGGTCATGGGGTGCAGGACCTAGGGAGTTCAAGGGAATAGTGCAGTAGAGGGCATAGGGTGCAGGTCCTAGGGCATTCAAGGGAATAGTGCAGTAGAGGTCTTGGGTGCAGGTCCTATGGCGTTCAAGGGACTAGTGCAGTAGAGGGCATGGGGTGCAGGTCCTAGGGCATTCAAGGGAATAGTGCAGTAGAGGTCTTGTGATGCAGGTCATAGGGAGTTCAAGGGAATAGTGCAGTAGAGGGCATGGAGTGCAGGTCCTAGGGTATTCAAGGGAATAGTGCAGTAGAGGGCATGAGGTGCAGGTCTTGGGGCATTCAAGGGAATAGTGCAGTAGAGGGCATGGGGTGCAGGTCCTAAGGCATTCAAGGGAATAGTGCAGTAGAGGGCATGGGGTGCAGGTCCTAGGGCGTTCAAGGGAATAGTGCAGTAGAGGGCATGGGGTGCAGGTCCTAGGGCGTTCATGGGAATAGTGCAGTAGAGGGCATGGGGTGCATGTCCTGGGGCGTTCAAGGGAATAGAGCAGTAAAGGGCATGGGGTGCATGTCCTGGGGCGTTCAAGGGAATAATGCAGTAGAGGGCATGGGGTGCAGGTCATGGGGCATTCAAGGGAATAGTACAGTAGAGGGCATGGGGTGCAGAACCTGGGGCTTTCAAGGGAATAGTGCAGTAGAGGGCATGGGGTGCAGAACCTGGGGAGTTCAAGGGAATAGTGCAGTAGAGGGCATGGGGTGCATGTCCTGGGGAGTTCAAGGGAATAGTGCAGTAGAGGGCATGGGGTGCAGGTACTGGGGCGTTCAAGGGAATATTGCAGTATAAGGCATGGGGTGCAGGTCCTGGGGCGTTCAAGGGAATAGAGCAGTAGAGGCCATGGGGTGCCGGTCCTAGGGCGTTCAAGGGAATAGTGCAGTAGAGGTCATGGGGTGTAGGTCCTAGGGCGTTCAAGGGAATAGTGCAGTAGAGGGCATGGGGTGCAGGTCCTGGGGCGTTCAATGGAATAGTGCAGTAGAGGGCATGGGGTGCAGGTCCTGGGGCGTTCAAGGGAATAGTGCAGTAGAGAGCATGGGGTGGGGGTCCTAGGGCATTCAAGTGAATAGTGCAGTAGAGGGCATGGGGAGCAGGTCCTAGGGTGTTCAAGGGAATAGTGCAGTAGAGGTCAAGAGGTCATGGGGTACAGGTCCTAGGGCGTTCAATGGAATAGTGCAGTAGAGGGCATGCAGTGCAGTTCCTAGGGTGTTCAAGGGAATAGTGCAGTAGAGGTCATGGGGTGCAGGTCCTATGGCTTTCAAGGGAAAAGTGCAGTAGAGGGCATGGGGTGCAGGTCCTGGGGCGTTCAAGGGAATAGTGCAGTAGAGGGCATGGGGTGCAGGCCCTGGGGCGTTCTAGAGAATAGCTTAGTAGAGGGAATGGGGTGCAGGCCTTGGACGTTCAAGGGAATCGTGCAGTAGAGGGCATGAGGTACTAAGTCCTAGGGCATTCAAGGGAATAGTGCAGTAGAGGGCATGGAGTGCAGGTCCTAGGGCATTCAAGGTAATAGTGCAGTAGAGGGCATGAGGTTCAGGTCTTGGGGCATTCAAGGGAATAGTGCAGTAGAGGGCATGGGGTGCAGGTCCTAGGGCATTCAAGGGAATAGTGCAGTAGAGGGCATGGGGTGCAGGTCCTAAGGCATTCAAGGGAATATTGCAGTAGAGGGCATGGGGTGCAGGTCCTAGGGCGTTCCTGGGAATAGTGCAGTAAAGGGCATGGGGTGCAGGTCCTAGGGCGTTCAAGGGAATAGTGCAGTAGAGGTTGTGGGGTGCAGGACCTAGGGAGTTCAAGGGAATAGTGCAGTAGAGGGCATGGGGTGCAGGTCCTAGGGCATTCAAGGGAATAGTGCAGTAGAGGTCTTGGGTGCAGGTCCTAAGGCGTTCAAGGGAATAGTGCAGTAGAGGGCATGGGGTGCAAGTCCTAGGGCATTTAAGGGAATAGTGCAGTAGAGGTCTTGAGATGCAGGTCATAGGGAGTTCAAGGGAATAGTGCAGTAGAGGTCTTGGCGTTCAAGGGAACAGTGCAGTAGAGGGCATGGGGTGCAGGTCCTAGGGCATTCAAGGGAATAGTGCAGTGGAGGTCAAGGGGTGCAGGTCCTAGGGCATTCAAGGGAATAGTGCAGTAGAGGGTATGGGGTGCAGGTCCTAAGGCGTTCAAGGGAATATTGCAGTAGAGGGCATGGGGTGCAGGTCCTAGGGCGTTCAAGGGAATAGTGCAGTAGAGGGCATGGGGTGCAGGTCCTAGGGTGTTCAAGGGAATAGTGCAGTAGAGGTCATGGGGTGCCGGTCCTAGGGCGTTCAAGGGAATAGTGCAGTAGAGGTCATGGGGTGCAGGTCCTAGGGCATTCAAGGGAATAGTGCAGTAGAGGGTATGGGGTGCAGGTCCTAAGGCGTTCAAGGGAATATTGCAGTAGAGGGCATGGGGTGCAGGTCCTAGGGCGTTCAAGGGAATAGTGCAGTAGAGGGCATGGGGTGCAGGTCCTAGGGTGTTCAAGGGAATAGTGCAGTAGAGGGCATGGGGTGCAAGTCCTAGGGCATTTAAGGGAATAGTGCAGTAGAGGTCTTGAGATGCAGGTCATAGGGAGTTCAAGGGAATAGTGCAGTAGAGGTCTTGGCGTTCAACGGAACAGTGCAGTAGAGGGCATGGGGTGCAGAACCTGGGGAGTTCAAGGGAATAGTGCAGTAGAGGTCATGGGGTGCCGGTCCTAGGGCGTTCAAGGGAATAGTGCAGTAGAGGTCATGGGGTGCAGGTCCTAGGGCATTCAAGGGAATAGTGCAGTAGAGGGTATGGGGTGCAGGTCCTAAGGCGTTCAAGGGAATATTGCAGTAGAGGGCATGGGGTGCAGGTCCTAGGGCGTTCAAGGGAATAGTGCAGTAGAGGGCATGGGGTGCAGGTCCTAGGGTGTTCAAGGGAATAGTGCAGTAGAGGTCATGGGGTGCCGGTCCTAGGGCGTTCAAGGGAATAGTGCAGTAGAGGTCATGGGGTGTAGGTCCTAGGGTGTTCAAGGGAATAGTGCAGTAGAAGGCATGGGGTGCAGGTCCTGGGGCGTTCAATGGAATAGTGCAGTAGAGGGCATGGGGTGCAGAACCTGGGGAGTTCAAGGGAATAGTGCAGTAGAGGGCATGGGGTGCATGTCCTGGGGAGTTCAAGGGAATAGTGCAGTAGAGGGCATGGGGTGCAGGTCCTAGGGCGTTCAAAGGAATAGTGCAGTAGAGGTCATGGGGTGCAGGTCCTAGGGCGTTCAATGGGATAGTGCAGTAGAGGCCATGGGGTGCCGGTCCTAGGGCGTTCAAGGGAATAGTGCAGTAGAGGTCATGGGGTGTAGGACCTAGGGTGTTCAAGGGAATAGTGCAGTAGAGGGCATGGGGTGCAGGTCCTGGGGCGTTCAATGGAATAGTGCAGTAGAGGGCATGGGGTGCAGGTCCTGGGGCGTTCAAGGGAATAGTGCAGTAGAGAGCATGGGGTGGGGGTCCTAGGGCATTCAAGTGAATAGTGCAGTAGAGGGCATGGGGAGCAGGTCCTAGGGTGTTCAAGGGAATAGTGCAGTAGAGGTCATCGGGTACAGGTCCTAGGGCGTTCAATGGAAAAGTGCAGTAGAGGGCATGCAGTGCAGTCCCTAGGGTGTTCAAGGGAATAGTAGAGGTCATGGGGTGCAGGTCCTATGGCTTTCAAGGGAAAAGTGCAGTAGAGGGCATGGGGTGCAGGTCCTGGGGCGTTCAAGGGAATAGTGCAGTAGAGGGCATGGGGTGCAGGCCCTGGGGCGTTCTAGAGAATAGCTTAGTAGAGGGAATGGGGTGCAGGTCTTGGGCGTTCAAGGGAATAGTGCAGTAGAGGGCATGGAGTGCAGGTCCTAGGGCGTTCAAGGGAATAGTGCAGTAGAGGACATGGAATGCAGGCCCTGGGGCGTTCAAGGGAATAGCGTAGTAGAGGGAATGGGGGGCAGGCCCTGGGGCCTTCAAGGGAATGGTGCAGTAGAGGGCATGAGGTGCAGGTCCTAGGGCATTCAAGGGAATAGTGCAGTAGAGGGCATGGAGTGCAGGTCCTAGGGCGTTCAAGGGAATAGTGCAGTAGAGGACATGGGATGCAGGCCCTGGGGCGTTCAAGGGAATAGCGTAGTAGAGGGAATGGGGGGCAGGCCCTGGGGCCTTCAAGGGAATAGTGCAGTAGAGGGCATTGGGTGCAGGTCCTAGGGCGTTCCTGGGAATAGTGCAGTAGAGGTCATGGGGTGCAGGTCCTAGGGCGTTCAAGGGAATAGGGCAGTAGAGGTCATGGGATGCAGGTCCTATGCCGTTCAAGGGAATAGTGTGTATAGGTCGTGGGGTGCAGGTCCTAGGGCGTTCAAGGGAATAGTGCAGTAGAGGTCTTGGGGTGCAGGTCCTAGGGAGTTCAAGGGAATAATGCAGTAGAGGCATGGGGTGCAGGTCCTAGGGCGTTCAAGGGAATAATGCAGTAGAGGGCATGGGGTGCAGGTCCTGAGGCGTTCAAGGGAATAGTACAGTAGAGGTCTTGGGGTGCAGGTCATGGGGCGTTCAAGGGAATAGTACAGTAGAGGGCATGGGGTGCAGAACCTGGGGCGTTCAAGGGAATAGTCATGGGGTGCATGTCCTGGGGCGTTCAAGGGAATCGTGCAGTAGAGGGCATATGGTGCAGGTCCTGGGGCGTTCAAGGCAATATTGCAGTATAGGGCATGGGGTGCAGGTCCTGGGGCGTTCAAGGGAATAGTGCAGTAGAGGGCATGGGGTGCACATCATAGGGCGTTGAAAGGAATAGTGCAGTAGAGGGCATGGGGTGCAGGTCCTAGGGCGTTCAAAGGAATAGTGCAGTAGAGGTCATGGGGTGCAGGTCCTAGGGCGTTCAATGGGATAGTGCAGTAGAGGGCATGTGGTGCCGGTCCTAGGGCGTTCAAGGGAATAGTGCAGTAGAGGTCATCGGGTGTAGCTCCTAGGGCATTCAAGGGAATAGTGCAAAAGAGGGCATGGGGTGCAGGTCCTGGGGCGTTCAAGGGAATAGTGCAGTAGAGGGCATGGGGTGCAGGTCCTGGGGCGTTCAAGGGAATAGTGCAGTAGAGGGCATAAGGTACTAAGTCCTAGGGCATTCAAGGGAATAGTGCAGTAGAGGGCATGGAGTGCAGGTCCTAGGGCATTCAAGGGAATAGTGAAGTAGAGGGCATGAGGTTCAGGTCTTGGGGCATTCAAGGGAATAGTGCAGTAGAGGGCATGGGGTGCAGGTCCTAGGGCATTCAAGGGAATAGTGCAGTAGAGGGTATGAAGTGCAGGTCCTAAGGCGTTCAAGGGAATATTGCAGTAGAGGGCATGGGGTGCAGGTCCTAGGGCGTTCAAGGGAATAGTGCAGTAGAGGGCATGGGGTGCAGGTCCTAGGGTGTTCAAGGGAATAGTGCAGTAGAGGTCATGGGGTGCAGGACCTAGGGAGTTCAAGGGAATAGTGCAGTAGAGGGCATAGGGTGCAGGTCCTAGGGCATTCAAGGGAATAGTGCAGTAGAGGTATTGGGTGCAGGTCCTATGGCGTTCAAGGGACTAGTGCAGTAGAGGGCATGGGGTGCAGGTCCTAGGGCATTCAAGGGAATAGTGCAGTAGAGGTCTTGTGATGCAGGTCATAGGGAGTTCAAGGGAATAGTGCAGTAGAGGGCATGGAGTGCAGGTCCTAGGGTATTCAAGGGAATAGTGCAGTAGAGGGCATGAGGTGCAGGTCTTGGGGCATTCAAGGGAATAGTGCAGTAGAGGGCATGGGGTGCAGGTCCTAGGGCATTCAAGGGAATAGTGCAGTAGAGGGCATGGGGTGCAGGTCCTAGGGCGTTCAAGGGAATAGTGCAGTAGAGGGCATGGGGTGCAGGTCCTAGGGCGTTCATGGGAATAGTGCAGTAGAGGGCATGGGGTGCATGTCCTGGGGCGTTCAAGGGAATAGAGCAGTAGAGGGCATGGGGTGCATGTCCTGGGGCGTTCAAGGGAATAGTACAGTAGAGGGCATGGGGTGCAGAACCTGGGGCTTTCAAGGGAATAGTGCAGTAGAGGGCATGGGGTGCAGAACCTGGGGAGTTCAAGGGAATAGTGCAGTAGAGGGCATGGGGTGCATGTCCTGGGGAGTTCAAGGGAATAGTGCAGTAGAGGGCATGGGGTGCAGGTACTGGGGCGTTCAAGGGAATATTGCAGTATAAGGCATGGGGTGCAGGTCCTGGGGCGTTCAAGGGAATAGAGCAGTAGAGGCCATGGGGTGCCGGTCCTAGGGCGTTCAAGGGAATAGTGCAGTAGAGGTCATGGGGTGTAGGTCCTAGGGCGTTCAAGGGAATAGTGCAGTAGAGGGCATGGGGTGCAGGTCCTGGGGCGTTCAATGGAATAGTGCAGTAGAGGCCATGGGGTGCAGGTCCTGGGGCGTTCAAGGGAATAGTGCAGTAGAGAGCATGGGGTGGGGGTCCTAGGGCATTCAAGTGAATAGTGCAGTAGAGGGCATGGGGAGCAGGTCCTAGGGTGTGCAAGGGAGTAGTGCAGTAGAGGTCAAGAGGTCATGGGGTACAGGTCCTAGGGCGTTCAATGGAATAGTGCAGTAGAGGGCATGCAGTGCAGTTCCTAGGGTGTTCAAGGGAATAGTGCAGTAGAGGTCATGGGGTGCAGGTCCTATGGCTTTCAAGGGAAAAGTGCAGTAGAGGGCATGGGGTGCAGGTCCTGGGGCGTTCAAGGGAATAGTGCAGTAGAGGGCATGGGGTGCAGGCCCTGGGGCGTTCTAGAGAATAGCTTAGTAGAGGGAATGGGGTGCAGGCCTTGGACGTTCAAGGGAATCGTGCAGTAGAGGGCATGAGGTACTAAGTCCTAGGGCATTCAAGGGAATAGTGCAGTAGAGGGCATGGAGTGCAGGTCCTAGGGCATTCAAGGTAATAGTGCAGTAGAGGGCATGAGGTTCAGGTCTTGGGGCATTCAAGGGAATAGTGCAGTAGAGGGCATGGGGTGCAGGTCCTAGGGCATTCAAGGGAATAGTGCAGTAGAGGGCATGGGGTGCAGGTCCTAAGGCATTCAAGGGAATATTGCAGTAGAGGGCATGGGGTGCAGGTCCTAGGGCGTTCCTGGGAATAGTGCAGTAAAGGGCATGGGGTGCAGGTCCTAGGGCGTTCAAGGGAATAGTGCAGTAGAGGTTGTGGGGTGCAGGACCTAGGGAGTTCAAGGGAATAGTGCAGTAGAGGGCATGGGGTGCAGGTCCTAGGGCATTCAAGGGAATAGTGCAGTAGAGGTCTTGGGTGCAGGTCCTAGGGCGTTCAAGGGAATAGTGCAGTAGAGGGCATGGGGTGCAAGTCCTAGGGCATTTAAGGGAATAGTGCAGTAGAGGTCTTGAGATGCAGGTCATAGGGAGTTCAAGGGAATAGTGCAGTAGAGGTCTTGGCGTTCAAGGGAACAATGCAGTAGAGGGCATGGGGTGCAGGTCCTAGGGCGTTCAAGGGAATAGTGCAGTGGAGGTCAAGGGGTGCAGGTCCTAGGGCGTACAAGGGAATAGTGCAGTAGAGGTCTTGGGTGCCGGTCCTAGGACATTCAACGGAATAGTGCAGTAGAGGTCTTGGGGTGCAGGTCCTAGGGCATTCAAGGGAGCAGTGCAGTAAAGGGCATGGGTGCAGGTCCTAGGGCATTCAAGGGAATAGTGCAGTAGAGGGCATGGGGTGCAGGTCCTAGGGCGTTCAAGGAAATAGTGCAGCGGAGGTCATGGGGTGCAGGTCCTAGCGCGTTCAATGGAATAGTGCAGCAGAGGTCATGGGGTGCAGGTCCTAGGGCGTTCAAGCGAATAGTGCAGTGGAGGTCAAGGGGTGCAGGTCCTAGGGCGTACAAGGGAATAGTGCAGTAGAGGTCTTGGGTGCCGGTCCTAGGGAGTTCAAGGGAATAATGCAGTAGAGGGCATGGGGTGCAGGTCCTAGGGCGCTCAAGGGAATAGTGCAGTAGAGGTCTTGGGGTGCATTTCCTAGGGCGTTCAAGGGAATAGTGAAGTAGAGGTCTTGGAGTTCAGGTACTAGGGAGTTCAATGGAATAATGCAGTAGAGGGCATGGGGTGCAAGTCATGGGGCATTCAAGGGAATAGTACAGTAGAGGGCATGGGGTGCAGAACCTGGGGCTTTCAAGGGAATAGTGCAGTAGAGGGCATGGGGTACAGGTCCTAGGGCGTTCGATCAAATAGTGCAGTAGAGGGCATGGGGTGCAGAACCTGGGGAGTTCAAGGGAATAGTGCAGTAGAGGGCATGGGGTGCATGTCCTGGGGAGTTCAAGGGAATAGTGCAGTAGAGGGCATGGGGTGCATGTCGTGGGGAGTTCAAGGGAATAGTGCAGTAGAGGGCATGGGGTGCAGGTCCTAGGGCGTTCAAAGGAATAGTGCAGTAGAGGTCATGGGGTGCAGGTCCTAGGGCGTTCAATGGGATAGTGCAGTAGAGGCCATGGGGTGCCGGTCCTAGGGCGTTCAAGGGAATAGTGCAGTAGAGGTCATGGGGTGTAGGTTCCAGGGTGTTCAAAGGAATAGTGCAGTAGAGGGCATGGGGTGCAGGTCCTGGGGCGTTCAATGGAATAGTGCAGTAGAGGGCATGGGGTGCAGGTCCTGGGGCGTTCAAGGGAATAGTGCAGCGGAGGTCATGGGGTGCAGGTCCTAGCGCGTTCAATGGAATAGTGCAGTAGAGGGCATGGGGTGCAGGTCCTAGGGCGTTCAAGGGAATAGTGCAGTGGAGGTCAAGGGGTGCAGGTCCTAGGGCGTACAAGGGAATAGTGCAGTAGAGGTCTTGGGTGCCGGTCCTAGGGAGTTCAAGGGAATAATGCAGTAGAGGGCATGGGGTGCAGGTCCTAGGGCGCTCAAGGGAATAGTGCAGTAGAGGTCTTGGGGTGCAGGTCCTAGGGCGTTCAAGGGAATAGTGAAGTAGAGGTCTTGGGGTTCAGGTACTAGGGAGTTCAAGGGAATAATGTAGTAGAGGGCATGGGGTGCAAGTCATGGGGCATTCAAGGGAATAGTACAGTAGAGGGCATGGGGTGCAGAACCTGGGGCTTTCAAGGGAATAGTGCAGTAGAGGGCATGGGGTACAGGTCCTAGGGCGTTGGATCAAATAGTGCAGTAGAGGGCATGGGGTGCAGAACCTGGGGAGTTCAAGGGAATAGTGCAGTAGAGGGCATGGGGTGCATGTCCTGGGGAGTTCAAGGGAATAGTGCAGTAGAGGGAATGGGGTGCAGGTCCTAGGGTGTTCAAAGGAATAGTGCAGTAGAGGTCATGGGGTGCAGGTCCTAGGGCGTTCAATGGGATAGTGCAGTAGAGGCCATGGGGTGCCGGTCCTAGGGCGTTCAAGGGAATAGTGCAGTAGAGGTCATGGGGTGTAGGTCCTAGGGCGTTCAAGGGAATAGTGCAGTAGAGGTCATGGGGTGTAGGTTCCAGGGTGTTCAAAGGAATAGTGCAGTAGAGGGCATGGGGTGCAGGTCCTGGGGCATTCAATGGAATAGTGCAGTAGAGGGCATGGGGTGCAGGTCCTGGGGCGTTCAAGGGAATAGTGCAGCGGAGGTCATGGGGTGCAGGTCCTAGCGCGTTCAATGGAATAGTGCAGTAGAGGGCATTGGGTGCAGGTCCTAGGGCGTTCAAGGGAATAGTGCAGTGGAGGTCAAGGGGTGCAGGTCCTAGGGCGTACAAGGGAATAGTGCAGTAGAGGTCTTGGGTGCCGGTCCTAGGGAGTTCAAGGGAATAATGCAGTAGAGGGCATGGGGTGCAGGTCCTAGGGCGCTCAAGGGAATAGTGCAGTAGAGGTCTTGGGGTGCAGGTCCTAGGGCGTTCAAGGGAATAGTGAAGTAGAGGTCTTGGGGTTCAGGTACTAGGGAGTTCAAGGGAATAATGCAGTAGAGGGCATGGGGTGCAAGTCATGGGGCATTCAAGGGAATAGTACAGTAGAGGGCATGGGGTGCAGAACCTGGGGCTTTCAAGGGAATAGTGCAGTAGAGGGCATGGGGTGCATGTCCTGGGGAGTTCAAGGGAATAGTGCAGTAGAGGGCATGGGGTGCAGGTCCTAGGGTGTTCAAAGGAATAGTGCAGTAGAGGTCATGGGGTGCAGGTCCTAGGGCGTTCAATGGGATAGTGCAGTAGAGGCCATGGGGTGCCGGTCCTAGGGCGTTCAAGGGAATAGTGCAGTAGAGGTCATGGGGTGTAGGTCCTAGGGTGTTCAAGGAAATAGTGCAGTAGAGGGCATGGGGTGCAGGTCCTGGGGCGTTCAATGGAATAGTGCAGTAGAGGGCATGGGGTGCAGGTCCTGGGGCGTTCAAGGGAATAGTGCAGTAGAGAGCATGGGGTGGGGGTCCTAGGGCATTCAAGTGAATAGTGCAGTAGAGGGCATGGGGAGCAGGTCCTAGGGTGTTCAAGGGAATAGTGCAGTAGAGGTCATGGGGTACAGGTCCTAGGGCGTTCAATGGAATAGTGCAGTAGTGGGCATGCGGTGCAGTCCCTAGGGTGTTCAAGGGAATAGTAGAGGTCATGGGGTGCAGGTCCTATGGCTTTCAAGGGAAAAGTGCAGTAGAGGGCATGGGGTGCAGGTCCTGGGGCGTTCAAGGGAATAGTGCAGTAGAGGGCATGGGGTGCAGGCCCTATGGCGTTCTAGAGAATAGCTTAGTAGAGGGAATGGGGTGCAGGTCTTGGGCGTTCAAGGGAATCGTGCAGTAGAGGGCATGAGGTACTAAGTCCTAGGGCATTCAAGGGAATGCTGCAGTAGAGGGCATGAGGTGCAGGTCCTAGGGCATTCAAGGGAATAGTGCAGTAGAGGGCATGGAGTGCAGGTCCTAGGGCGTTCAAGGGAATAGTGCAGTAGAGCACATGGGATGCAGGCCCTGGGGCGTTCAAGGGAATAGCGTAGTAGAGGGAATGGGGGGCAGGCCCTGGGGCCTTCAATGGAATAGTGCCTTAGAGGGCATTGGGTGCAGGTCCTAGGGCGTTCAAGGGAATAGTGCAGTAGAGGTCATGGGGTGCAGGTCCTAGGGCGTTCAAGGGAATAGGGCAGTAGAGGTCATGGGATGCAGGTCCTATGGCGTTCAAGGGAATAGTGTGTAGAGGTCGTGGGGTGCAGGTCCTAGGGCGTTCAAGGGAATAGTGCAGTAGAGGTCTTGGGGTGCAGGTCCTAGGGAGTTCAAGGGAATAATGCAGTAGAGGCATGGGGTGCAGGTCCTAGGGCGTTCAAGGGAATAATGCAGTAGAGGGCATGGGGTGCAGGTCCTGAGGCGTTCAAGGGAATAGTACAGTAGAGGTCTTGGGGTGCAGGTCATGGGGCGTTCAAGGGAATAGTACAGTAGAGGGCATGGGGTGCAGAACCTGGGGCGTTCAAGGGAATAGTCATGGGGTGCATGTCCTGGGGCGTTCAAGGGAATCGTGCAGTATAGGGCATGGGGTGCAGGTCCTGGGGCGTTCAAGGGAATAGTGCAGTAGAGGGCATGGGGTGCACATCATAGGGCGTTGAAAGGAATAGTGCAGTAGAGGGCATGGGGTGCAGGTCCTAGGGCGTTCAAAGGAATAGTGCAGTAGAGGTCATGGGGTGCAGGTCCTAGGGCGTTCAATGGGATAGTGCAGTAGAGGGCATGGGGTGCCGGTCCTAGGGCGTTCAAGGGAATAGTGCAGTAGAGGTCATGGGGTGTAGCTCCTAGGGCGTTCAAGGGAATAGTGCAGCAGAGGGCATGGGGTGCAGGTCCTGGGGCGTTCAAGGGAATAGTGCAGTAGAGGGCATGGGGTGCAGGTCCTGGGGCGTTCAAGGGAATAGTGCAGTAGAGGGCATAAGGTACTAAGTCCTAGGGCATTCAAGGGAATAGTGCAGTAGAGGGCATGGAGTGCAGGTCCTAGGGCATTCAAGGGAATAGTGAAGTAGAGGGCATGAGGTTCAGGTCTTGGGGCATTCAAGGGAATAGTGCAGTAGAGGGCATGGGGTGCAGGTCCTAGGGCATTCAAGGGAATAGTGCAGTAGAGGGTATGGGGTGCAGGTCCTAAGGCGTTCAAGGGAATATTGCAGTAGAGGGCATGGGGTGCAGGTCCTAGGGCGTTCAAGGGAATAGTGCAGTAGAGGGCATGGGGTGCAGGTCCTAGGGTGTTCAAGGGAATAGTGCAGTAGAGGTCATGGGGTGCCGGTCCTAGGGCGTTCAAGGGAATAGTGCAGTAGAGGTCATGGGGTCTAGGTCCTAGGGTGTTCAAGGGAATAGTGCAGTAGAGGGCATGGGGTGCAGGTCCTGGGGCGTTCAATGGAATAGTGCAGTAGAGGGCATGGGGTGCAGAACCTGGGGAGTTCAAGGGAATAGTGCAGTAGAGGGCATGGGGTGCATGTCCTGGGGAGTTCAAGGGAATAGTGCAGTAGAGGGCATGGGGTGCAGGTCCTAGGGCGTTCAAAGGAATAGTGCAGTAGAGGTCATGGGGTGCAGGTCCTAGGGCGTTCAATGGGATAGTGCAGTAGAGGCCATGGGGTGCCGGTCCTAGGGCGTTCAAGGGAATAGTGCAGTAGAGGTCATGGGGTGTAGGTCCTAGGGTGTTCAAGGGAATAGTGCAGTAGAGGGCATGGGGTGCAGGTCCTGGGGCGTTCAAGGGAATAGTGCAGTAGAGAGCATGGGGTGGGGGTCCTAGGGCATTCAAGTGAATAGTGCAGTAGAGGTCATGGGGTACAGGTCCTAGGGCGTTCAATGGAATAGTGCAGTAGAGGGCATGCGGTGCAGTCCCTAGGGTGTTCAAGGGAATAGTAGAGGTCATGGGGTGCAGGTCCTATGGCTTTCAAGGGAAAAGTGCAGTAGAGGGCATGGGGTGCAGGTCCTGGGGCGTTCAAGGGAATAGTGCAGTAGAGGGCATGGGATGCAGGCCCTGGGGCGTTCTAGAGAATAGCTTAGTAGAGGGAATGGGGTGCAGGTCTTGGGCGTTCAAGGGAATCGTGCAGTAGAGGGCATGAGGTACTAAGTCCTAGGGCATTCAAGGGAATGGTGCAGTAGAGGGCATGAGGTGCAGGTCCTAGGGCATTCAAGGGAATAGTGCAGTAGAGGGCATGGAGTGCAGGTCCTAGGGCGTTCAAGGGAATAGTGCAGTAGAGGACATGGGATGCAGGCCCTGGGGCGTTCAAGGGAATAGCGTAGTAGAGGGAATGGGGGGCAGGCCCTGGGGCCTTCAAGGGAATAGTGCAGTAGAGGGCATTGGGTGCAGGTCCTAGGGCGCTCCTGGGAATAGTGCAGTAGAGGTCATGGGGTGCAGGTCCTAGGGCGTTCAAGGGAATAGGGCAGTAGAGGTCATGGGATGCAGGTCCTATGGCGTTCAAGGGAATAGTGTGTAGAGGTCGTGGGGTGCAGGTCCTAGGGCGTTCAAGGGAATAGTGCAGTAGAGGTCTTGGGGTGCAGGTCCTAGGGAGTTCAAGGGAATAATGCAGTAGAGGCATGGGGTGCAGGTCCTAGGGCGTTCAAGGGAATAATGCAGTAGAGGGCATGGGGTGCAGGTCCTGAGGCGTTCAAGGGAATAGTACAGTAGAGGTCTTGGGGTGCAGGTCATGGGACGTTCAAGGGAATAGTACAGTAGAGGGCATGGGGTGCAGAACCTGGGGCGTTCAAGGGAATAGTCATGGGGTGCATGTCCTGGGGCGTTCAAGGGAATCGTGCAGTAGAGGGCATATGGTGCAGGTCCTGGGGCGTTCAAGGCAATATTGCAGTATAGGGCATGGGGTGCAGGTCCTGGGGCGTTCAAGGGAATAGTGCAGTAGAGGGCATGGGGTGCACATCATAGGGCGTTGAAAGGAATAGTGCAGTAGAGGGCAATGGGTGCAGGTCCTAGGGCGTTCAAAGGAATAGTGCAGTAGAGGTCATGGGGTGCAGGTCCTAGGGCGTTCAATGGGATAGTGCAGTAGAGGGCATGGGGTGCCGGTCCTAGGGCGTTCAAGGGAATAGTGCAGTAGAGGTCATGGGGTGTAGCTCCTAGGGCGTTCAAGGGAATAGTGCAGCAGAGGGCATGGGGTGCAGGTCCTGGGGCGTTCAAGGGAATAGTGCAGTAGAGGGCATGGGGTGCAGGTCCTGGGGCGTTCAAGGGAATAGTGCAGTAGAGGGCATAAGGTACTAAGTCCTAGGGCATTCAAGGGAATAGTGCAGTAGAGGGCATGGAGTGCAGGTCCTAGGGCATTCAAGGGAATAGTGAAGTAGAGGGCATGAGGTTCAGGTCTTGGGGCATTCAAGGGAATAGTGCAGTAGAGGGCATGGGGTGCAGGTCCTAGGGCATTCAAGGGAATAGTGCAGTAGAGGGTATGAGGTGCAGGTCCTAAGGCGTTCAAGGGAATATTGCAGTAGAGGGCATGGGGTGCAGGTCCTAGGGCGTTCAAGGGAATAGTGCAGTAGAGGGCATGGGGTGCAGGTCCTAGGGTGTTCAAGGGAATAGTGCAGTAGAGGTCATGGGGTGCAGGACCTAGGGAGTTCAAGGGAATAGTGCAGTAGAGGGCATAGGGTGCAGGTCCTAGGGCATTCAAGGGAATAGTGCAGTAGAGGTCTTGGGTGCAGGTCCTATGGCGTTCAAGGGACTAGTGCAGTAGAGGGCATGGGGTGCAGGTCCTAGGGCATTCAAGGGAATAGTGCAGTAGAGGTCTTGTGATGCAGGTCATAGGGAGTTCAAGGGAATAGTGCAGTAGAGGGCATGGAGTGCAGGTCCTAGGGTATTCAAGGGAATAGTGCAGTAGAGGGCATGAGGTGCAGGTCTTGGGGCATTCAAGGGAATAGTGCAGTAGAGGGCATGGAGTGCAGGTCCTAGGGCATTCAAGGGAATAGTGCAGTAGAGGGCATGGGGTGCAGGTCCTAGGGCGTTCAAGGGAATAGTGCAGTAGAGGGCATGGGGTGCAGGTCCTAGGGCGTTCATGGGAATAGTGCAGTAGAGGGCATGGGGTGCATGTCCTGGGGCGTTCAAGGGAATAGAGCAGTAGAGGGCATGGGGTGCATGTCCTTGGGCGTTCAAGGGAATAATGCAGTAGAGGGCATGGGGTGCAGGTCATGGGGCATTCAAGGGAATAGTACAGTAGAGGGCATGGGGTGCAGAACCTGGGGCTTTCAAGGGAATAGTGCAGTAGAGGGCATGGGGTGCAGAACCTGGGGAGTTCAAGGGAATAGTGCAGTAGAGGGCATGGGGTGCATGTCCTGGGGAGTTCAAGGGAATAGTGCAGTAGAGGGCATGGGGTGCAGGTACTGGGGCGTTCAAGGGAATATTGCAGTATAAGGCATGGGGTGCAGGTCCTGGGGCGTTCAAGGGAATAGAGCAGTAGAGGCCATGGGGTGCCGGTCCTAGGGCGTTCAAGGGAATAGTGCAGTAGAGGTCATGGGGTGTAGGTCCTAGGGCGTTCAAGGGAATAGTGCAGTAGAGGGCATGGGGTGCAGGTCCTGGGGCGTTCAATGGAATAGTGCAGTAGAGGGCATGGGGTGCAGGTCCTGGGGCGTTCAAGGGAATAGTGCAGTAGAGAGCATGGGGTGGGGGTCCTAGGGCATTCAAGTGAATAGTGCAGTAGAGGGCATGGGGAGCAGGTCCTAGGGTGTTCAAGGGAATAGTGCAGTAGAGGTCAAGAGGTCATGGGGTACAGGTCCTAGGGCGTTCAATGGAATAGTGCAGTAGAGGGCATGCAGTGCAGTTCCTAGGGTGTTCAAGGGAATAGTGCAGTAGAGGTCATGGGGTGCAGGTCCTATGGCTTTCAAGGGAAAAGTGCAGTAGAGGGCATGGGGTGCAGGTCCTGGGGCGTTCAAGGGAATAGTGCAGTAGAGGGCATGGGGTGCAGGCCCTGGGGCGTTCTAGAGAATAGCTTAGTAGAGGGAATGGGGTGCAGGCCTTGGACGTTCAAGGGAATCGTGCAGTAGAGGGCATGAGGTACTAAGTCCTAGGGCATTCAAGGGAATAGTGCAGTAGAGGGCATGGAGTGCAGGTCCTAGGGCATTCAAGGTAATAGTGCAGTAGAGGGCATGAGGTTCAGGTCTTGGGGCATTCAAGGGAATAGTGCAGTAGAGGGCATGGGGTGCAGGTCCTAGGGCATTCAAGGGAATAGTGCAGTAGAGGGCATGGGGTGCAGGTCCTAAGGCATTCAAGGGAATATTGCAGTAGAGGGCATGGGGTGCAGGTCCTAGGGCGTTCCTGGGAATAGTGCAGTAAAGGGCATGGGGTGCAGGTCCTAGGGCGTTCAAGGGAATAGTGCAGTAGAGGTTGTGGGGTGCAGGACCTAGGGAGTTCAAGGGAATAGTGCAGTAGAGGGCATGGGGTGCAGGTCCTAGGGCATTCAAGGGAATAGTGCAGTAGAGGTCTTGGGTGCAGGTCCTAAGGCGTTCAAGGGAATAGTGCAGTAGAGGGCATGGGGTGCAAGTCCTAGGGCATTTAAGGGAATAGTGCAGTAGAGGTCTTGAGATGCAGGTCATAGGGAGTTCAAGGGAATAGTGCAGTAGAGGTCTTGGCGTTCAAGGGAACAGTGCAGTAGAGGGCATGGGGTGCAGGTCCTAGGGCATTCAAGGGAATAGTGCAGTGGAGGTCAAGGGGTGCAGGTCCTAGGGCATTCAAGGGAATAGTGCAGTAGAGGGTATGGGGTGCAGGTCCTAAGGCGTTCAAGGGAATATTGCAGTAGAGGGCATGGGGTGCAGGTCCTAGGGCGTTCAAGGGAATAGTGCAGTAGAGGGCATGGGGTGCAGGTCCTAGGGTGTTCAAGGGAATAGTGCAGTAGAGGTCATGGGGTGCCGGTCCTAGGGCGTTCAAGGGAATAGTGCAGTAGAGGTCATGGGGTGCAGGTCCTAGGGCATTCAAGGGAATAGTGCAGTAGAGGGTATGGGGTGCAGGTCCTAAGGCGTTCAAGGGAATATTGCAGTAGAGGGCATGGGGTGCAGGTCCTAGGGCGTTCAAGGGAATAGTGCAGTAGAGGGCATGGGGTGCAGGTCCTAGGGTGTTCAAGGGAATAGTGCAGTAGAGGGCATGGGGTGCAAGTCCTAGGGCATTTAAGGGAATAGTGCAGTAGAGGTCTTGAGATGCAGGTCATAGGGAGTTCAAGGGAATAGTGCAGTAGAGGTCTTGGCGTTCAACGGAACAGTGCAGTAGAGGGCATGGGGTGCAGAACCTGGGGAGTTCAAGGGAATAGTGCAGTAGAGGTCATGGGGTGCCGGTCCTAGGGCGTTCAAGGGAATAGTGCAGTAGAGGTCATGGGGTGCAGGTCCTAGGGCATTCAAGGGAATAGTCCAGTAGAGGGTATGGGGTGCAGGTCCTAAGGCGTTCAAGGGAATATTGCAGTAGAGGGCATGGGGTGCAGGTCCTAGGGCGTTCAAGGGAATAGTGCAGTAGAGGGCATGGGGTGCAGGTCCTAGGGTGTTCAAGGGAATAGTGCAGTAGAGGTCATGGGGTGCCGGTCCTAGGGCGTTCAAGGGAATAGTGCAGTAGAGGTCATGGGGTGTAGGTCCTAGGGTGTTCAAGGGAATAGTGCAGTAGAAGGCATGGGGTGCAGGTCCTGGGGTGTTCAATGGAATAGTGCAGTAGAGGGCATGGGGTGCAGAACCTGGGGAGTTCAAGGGAATAGTGCAGTAGAGGGCATGGGGTGCATGTCCTGGGGAGTTCAAGGGAATAGTGCAGTAGAGGGCATGGGGTGCAGGTCCTAGGGCGTTCAAAGGAATAGTGCAGTAGAGGTCATGGGGTGCAGGTCCTAGGGCGTTCAATGGGATAGTGCAGTAGAGGCCATGGGGTGCCAGTCCTAGGGCGTTCAAGGGAATAGTGCAGTAGAGGTCATGGGGTGTAGGACCTAGGGTGTTCAAGGGAATAGTGCAGTAGAGGGCATGGGGTGCAGGTCCTGGGGCGTTCAATGGAATAGTGCAGTAGAGGGCATGGGGTGCAGGTCCTGGGGCGTTCAAGGGAATAGTGCAGTAGAGAGCATGGGGTGGGGGTCCTAGGGCATTCAAGTGAATAGTGCAGTAGAGGGCATGGGGAGCAGGTCCTAGGGTGTTCAAGGGAATAGTGCAGTAGAGGTCATCGGGTACAGGTCCTAGGGCGTTCAATGGAAAAGTGCAGTAGAGGGCATGCAGTGCAGTCCCTAGGGTGTTCAAGGGAATAGTAGAGGTCATGGGGTGCAGGTCCTATGGCTTTCAAGGGAAAAGTGCAGTAGAGGGCATGGGGTGCAGGTCCTGGGGCGTTCAAGGGAATAGTGCAGTAGAGGGCATGGGGTGCAGGCCCTGGGGCGTTCTAGAGAATAGCTTAGTAGAGGGAATGGGGTGCAGGTCTTGGGCGTTCAAGGGAATAGTGCAGTAGAGGGCATGGAGTGCAGGTCCTAGGGCGTTCAAGGGAATAGTGCAGTAGAGGACATGGAATGCAGGCCCTGGGGCGTTCAAGGGAATAGCGTAGTAGAGGGAATGGGGGGCAGGCCCTGGGGCCTTCAAGGGAATGGTGCAGTAGAGGGCATGAGGTGCAGGTCCTAGGGCATTCAAGGGAATAGTGCAGTAGAGGGCATGGAGTGCAGGTCCTAGGGCGTTCAAGGGAATAGTGCAGTAGAGGACATGGGATGCAGGCCCTGGGGCGTTCAAGGGAATAGCGTAGTAGAGGGAATGGGGGGCAGGCCCTGGGGCCTTCAAGGGAATAGTGCAGTAGAGGGCATTGGGTGCAGGTCCTAGGGCGTTCCTGGGAATAGTGCAGTAGAGGTCATGGGGTGCAGGTCCTAGGGCGTTCAAGGGAATAGGGCAGTAGAGGTCATGGGATGCAGGTCCTATGCCGTTCAAGGGAATAGTGTGTATAGGTCGTGGGGTGCAGGTCCTAGGGCGTTCAAGGGAATAGTGCAGTAGAGGTCTTGGGGTGCAGGTCCTAGGGAGTTCAAGGGAATAATGCAGTAGAGGCATGGGGTGCAGGTCCTAGGGCGTTCAAGGGAATAATGCAGTAGAGGGCATGGGGTGCAGGTCCTGAGGCGTTCAAGGGAATAGTACAGTAGAGGTCTTGGGGTGCAGGTCATGGGGCGTTCAAGGGAATAGTACAGTAGAGGGCATGGGGTGCAGAACCTGGGGCGTTCAAGGGAATAGTCATGGGGTGCATGTCCTGGGGCGTTCAAGGGAATCGTGCAGTAGAGGGCATATGGTGCAGGTCCTGGGGCGTTCAAGGCAATATTGCAGTATAGGGCATGGGGTGCAGGTCCTGGGGCGTTCAAGGGAATAGTGCAGTAGAGGGCATGGGGTGCACATCATAGGGCGTTGAAAGGAATAGTGCAGTAGAGGGCATGGGGTGCAGGTCCTAGGGCGTTCAAAGGAATAGTGCAGTAGAGGTCATGGGGTGCAGGTCCTAGGGCGTTCAATGGGATAGTGCAGTAGAGGGCATGTGGTGCCGGTCCTAGGGCGTTCAAGGGAATAGTGCAGTAGAGGTCATCGGGTGTAGCTCCTAGGGCATTCAAGGGAATAGTGCAAAAGAGGGCATGGGGTGCAGGTCCTGGGGCGTTCAAGGGAATAGTGCAGTAGAGGGCATGGGGTGCAGGTCCTGGGGCGTTCAAGGGAATAGTGCAGTAGAGGGCATAAGGTACTAAGTCCTAGGGCATTCAAGGGAATAGTGCAGTAGAGGGCATGGAGTGCAGGTCCTAGGGCATTCAAGGGAATAGTGAAGTAGAGGGCATGAGGTTCAGGTCTTGGGGCATTCAAGGGAATAGTGCAGTAGAGGGCATGGGGTGCAGGTCCTAGGGCATTCAAGGGAATAGTGCAGTAGAGGGTATGAGGTGCAGGTCCTAAGGCGTTCAAGGGAATATTGCAGTAGAGGGCATGGGGTGCAGGTCCTAGGGCGTTCAAGGGAATAGTGCAGTAGAGGGCATGGGGTGCAGGTCCTAGGGTGTTCAAGGGAATAGTGCAGTAGAGGTCATGGGGTGCAGGACCTAGGGAGTTCAAGGGAATAGTGCAGTAGAGGGCATAGGGTGCAGGTCCTAGGGCATTCAAGGGAATAGTGCAGTAGAGGTATTGGGTGCAGGTCCTATGGCGTTCAAGGGACTAGTGCAGTAGAGGGCATGGGGTGCAGGTCCTAGGGCATTCAAGGGAATAGTGCAGTAGAGGTCTTGTGATGCAGGTCATAGGGAGTTCAAGGGAATAGTGCAGTAGAGGGCATGGAGTGCAGGTCCTAGGGTATTCAAGGGAATAGTGCAGTAGAGGGCATGAGGTGCAGGTCTTGGGGCATTCAAGGGAATAGTGCAGTAGAGGGCATGGGGTGCAGGTCCTAGGGCATTCAAGGGAATAGTGCAGTAGAGGGCATGGGGTGCAGGTCCTAGGGCGTTCAAGGGAATAGTGCAGTAGAGGGCATGGGGTGCAGGTCCTAGGGCGTTCATGGGAATAGTGCAGTAGAGGGCATGGGGTGCATGTCCTGGGGCGTTCAAGGGAATAGAGCAGTAGAGGGCATGGGGTGCATGTCCTGGGGCGTTCAAGGGAATAGTACAGTAGAGGGCATGGGGTGCAGAACCTGGGGCTTTCAAGGGAATAGTGCAGTAGAGGGCATGGGGTGCAGAACCTGGGGAGTTCAAGGGAATAGTGCAGTAGAGGGCATGGGGTGCATGTCCTGGGGAGTTCAAGGGAATAGTGCAGTAGAGGGCATGGGGTGCAGGTACTGGGGCGTTCAAGGGAATATTGCAGTATAAGGCATGGGGTGCAGGTCCTGGGGCGTTCAAGGGAATAGAGCAGTAGAGGCCATGGGGTGCCGGTCCTAGGGCGTTCAAGGGAATAGTGCAGTAGAGGTCATGGGGTGTAGGTCCTAGGGCGTTCAAGGGAATAGTGCAGTAGAGGGCATGGGGTGCAGGTCCTGGGGCGTTCAATGGAATAGTGCAGTAGAGGCCATGGGGTGCAGGTCCTGGGGCGTTCAAGGGAATAGTGCAGTAGAGAGCATGGGGTGGGGGTCCTAGGGCATTCAAGTGAATAGTGCAGTAGAGGGCATGGGGAGCAGGTCCTAGGGTGTGCAAGGGAGTAGTGCAGTAGAGGTCAAGAGGTCATGGGGTACAGGTCCTAGGGCGTTCAATGGAATAGTGCAGTAGAGGGCATGCAGTGCAGTTCCTAGGGTGTTCAAGGGAATAGTGCAGTAGAGGTCATGGGGTGCAGGTCCTATGGCTTTCAAGGGAAAAGTGCAGTAGAGGGCATGGGGTGCAGGTCCTGGGGCGTTCAAGGGAATAGTGCAGTAGAGGGCATGGGGTGCAGGCCCTGGGGCGTTCTAGAGAATAGCTTAGTAGAGGGAATGGGGTGCAGGCCTTGGACGTTCAAGGGAATCGTGCAGTAGAGGGCATGAGGTACTAAGTCCTAGGGCATTCAAGGGAATAGTGCAGTAGAGGGCATGGAGTGCAGGTCCTAGGGCATTCAAGGTAATAGTGCAGTAGAGGGCATGAGGTTCAGGTCTTGGGGCATTCAAGGGAATAGTGCAGTAGAGGGCATGGGGTGCAGGTCCTAGGGCATTCAAGGGAATAGTGCAGTAGAGGGCATGGGGTGCAGGTCCTAAGGCATTCAAGGGAATATTGCAGTAGAGGGCATGGGGTGCAGGTCCTAGGGCGTTCCTGGGAATAGTGCAGTAAAGGGCATGGGGTGCAGGTCCTAAGGCGTTCAAGGGAATAGTGCAGTAGAGGTTGTGGGGTGCAGGACCTAGGGAGTTCAAGGGAATAGTGCAGTAGAGGGCATGGGGTGCAGGTCCTAGGGCATTCAAGGGAATAGTGCAGTAGAGGTATTGGGTGCAGGTCCTAGGGCGTTCAAGGGAATAGTGCAGTAGAGGGCATGGGGTGCAAGTCCTAGGGCATTTAAGGGAATAGTGCAGTAGAGGTCTTGAGATGCAGGTCATAGGGAGTTCAAGGGAATAGTGCAGTAGAGGTCTTGGCGTTCAAGGGAACAGTGCAGTAGAGGGCATGGGGTGCAGGTCCTAGGGCGTTCAAGGGAATAGTGCAGTGGAGGTCAAGGGGTGCAGGTCCTAGGGCGTACAAGGGAATAGTGCAGTAGAGGTCTTGGGTGCCGGTCCTAGGACATTCAACGGAATAGTGCAGTAGAGGTCTTGGGGTGCAGGTCCTAGGGCATTCAAGGGAGCAGTGCAGTAAAGGGCATGGGTACAGGTCCTAGGGCATTCAAGGGAATAGTGTAGTAGAGGGCATGGGGTGCAGGTCCTAGGGCGTTCAAGGAAATAGTGCAGCGGAGGTCATGGGGTGCAGGTCCTAGCGCGTTCAATGGAATAGTGCAGCAGAGGTCATGGGGTGCAGGTCCTAGGGCGTTCAAGCGAATAGTGCAGTGGAGGTAATGGGGTGCAGGTCCTCGGGCGTTCAAGGGAATACTGCAGTAGAGGTCTTGGGTGCCGGTCCTAGGGTATTCAACGGAATAGTGCTGTAGAGGTCTTAAGGTGCAGGTCCTGGGGCGTTCAATGGAATAGTGCAGTAGAGGGCATGGGGTGCAGGTCCTGGGGCGTTCAAGGGAATAGTGCAGTAGAGAGCATGGGGTGGGGGTCCTAGGGCATTCAAGTGAATAGTGCAGTAGAGGGCATGGGGAGCAGGTCCTAGGGTGTTCAAGGGAATAGTGCAGTAGAGGGCATGGGGTGCACATCATAGGGCGTTGAAAGGAATAGTGCAGTAGAGGGCATGGGGTGCAGGTCCTAGGGCGTTCAAAGGAATAGTGTAGTAGAGGTCATGGGGTGCAGGTCCTAGGGCGTTCAATGGGATAGTGCAGTAGAGGGCATGGGGTGCCGGTCCTAGGGCGTTCAAGGGAATAGTGCAGTAGAGGTCATGTGGTGTAGCTCCTAGGGCATTCAAGGGAATAGTGCAGCAGAGGGCATGGGGTGCAGGTCCTGGGGCGTTCAAGGGAATAGTGCAGTAGAGGGCATGGGGTGCAGGTCCTGGGGCGTTCAAGGGAATAGTGCAGTAGAGGGCATAAGGTACTAAGTCCTAGGGCATTCAAGGGAATAGTGCAGTAGAGGGCATGGAGTGCAGGTCGTAGGGCATTCAAGGGAATAGTGAAGTAGAGGGCATGAGGTTCAGGTCTTGGGGCATTCAAGGGAATAGTGCAGTAGAGGGCATGGGGTGCAGGTTCTAGGGCATTCAAGGGAATAGTGCAGTAGAGGGCATGGGCTGCAGGTCCTAAGGCTTTCAAGGGAATATTGCAGTAGAGGGCATGGGGTGCAGGTCCTAGGGCGTTCAAGGGAATAGTGCAGTAGAGGGCATGGGGTGCAGGTCCTAGGGCGTTCAAGGGAATAGTGCAGTAGAGGTCATGGTGTGCAGGACCTAGGGAGTTCAAGGGAATAGTGCAGTAGAGGGCATAGGGTGCAGGTCCTAGGGCATTCAAGGGAATAGTGCAGTAGAGGTCTTGGATGCAGGTCCTATGGCGTTCAAGGGACTAGTGCAGTAGAGGGCATGGGGTGCAGGTCCTAGGGCATTCAAGGGAATAGTGCAGTAGAGGTCTTGTGATGCAGGTCATAGGGAGTTCAAGGGAATAGTGCAGTAGAGGGCATGGAGTGCAGGTCCTAGGGTATTCAAGGGAATAGTGCAGTAGAGGGCATGAGGTGCAGGTCTTGGGGCATTCAAGGGAATAGTGCAGTAGAGGGCATGGGGTGCAGGTCCTAGGGCATTCAAGGGAATAGTGCAGTAGAGGGCATGGGGTGCAGGTCCTAGGGCGTTCAAGGGAATAGTGCAGTAGAGGGCATGGGGTGCAGGTCCTAGGGCGTTCCTGGGAATAGTGCAGTAGAGGGCATGGGGTGCATGTCCTGGGGCGTTCAAGGGAATAGAGCAGTAGAGGGCATGGGGTGCATGTCCTGGGGCGTTCAAGGGAATAATGCAGTAGAGGGCATGGGGTGCAGGTCATGGGGCATTCAAGGGAATAGTACAGTAGAGGGCATGGGCTGCAGAACCTGGGGCTTTCAAGGGAATAGTGCAGTAGAGGGCATGGGGTGCAGAACCTGGGGAGTTCAAGGGAATAGTGCAGTAGAGGGCATGGGGTGCATGTCCTGGGGAGTTCAAGGGAATAGTGCAGTAGAGGGCATGGGGTGCAGGTACTGGGGCGTTCAAGGGAATATTGCAGTATAAGGCATGGGGTGCAGGTCCTGGGGCGTTCAAGGGAATAGAGCAGTAGAGGCCATGGGGTGCCGGTCCTAGGGCGTTCAAGGGAATAGTGCAGTAGAGGTCATGGGGTGTAGGTCCTAGGGCGTTCAAGGGAATAGTGCAGTAGAGGGCATGGGGTGCAGGTCCTGGGGCGTTCAATGGAATAGTGCAGTAGAGGGCATGGGGTGCAGGTCCTGGGGCGTTCAAGGGAATAGTGCAGTAGAGAGCATGGGGTGGGGGCCCTAGGGCATTCAAGTGAATAGTGCAGTAGAGGGCATGGGGAGCAGGTCCTAGGGTGTTCAAGGGAATAGTGCAGTAGAGGTCAAGAGGTCATGGGGTACAGGTCGTAGGGCGTTCAATGGAATAGTGCAGTAGAGGGCATGCGGTGCAGTTCCTAGGGTGTTCAAGGGAATAGTGCAGTAGAGGTCATGGGGTGGAGGTCCTATGGCTTTCAAGGGAAAAGTGCAGTAGAGGGCATGGGGTGCAGGTCCTGGGGGTTCAAGGGAATAGTGCAGTAGAGGGCATGGGGTGCAGGCCCTGGGGCGTTCTAGAGAATAGCTTAGTAGAGGGAATGGGGTGCAGGCCTTGGGCGTTCAAGGGAATCGTGCAGTAGAGGGCATGAGGTACTAAGTCCTAGGGCATTCAAGGGAATAGTGCAGTAGAGGGCATGGAGTGCAGGTCCTAGGGCATTCAAGGTAATAGTGCAGTAGAGGGCATGAGGTTCATGTCTTGGGGCATTCAAGGGAATAGTGCAGTAGAGGGCATGGGGTGCAGGTCCTAGGGCATTCAAGGGAATAGTGCAGTAGAGGGCATGGGGTGCAGGTCCTAAGGCATTCAAGGGAATATTGCAGTAGAGGGCATGGGGTGCAGGTCCTAGGGCGTTCCTGGGAATAGTGCAGTAAAGGGCATGGGGTGCAGGTCCTAGGGCGTTCAAGGGAATAGTGCAGTAGAGGTTGTGGGGTGCAGGACCTAGGGAGTTCAAGGGAATAGTGCAGTAGAGGGCATGGGGTGCAGGTCCTAGGGCATTCAAGGGAATAGTGCAGTAGAGGTCTTGGGTGCAGGTCCTAGGGCGTTCAAGGGAATAGTGCAGTAGAGGGCATGGGGTGCAAGTCCTAGGGCATTTAAGGGAATAGTGCAGTAGAGGTCTTGAGATGCAGGTCATAGGGAGTTCAAGGGAATAGTGCAGTAGAGGTCTTGGCGTTCAAGGGAACAGTGCAGTAGAGGGCATGGGGTGCAGGTCCTAGGGCGTTCAAGGGAATAGTGCAGTGGAGGTCAAGGGGTGCAGGTCCTAGGGCGTACAAGGGAATAGTGCAGTAGAGGTCTTGGGTGCCGGTCCTAGGACATTCAACGGAATAGTGCAGTAGAGGTCTTGGGGTGCAGGTCCTAGGGCATTCAAGGGATCTGTGCAGTAAAGGGCATGGGTGCAGGTCCTAAGGCATTCATGGGAATAGTGCAGTAGAGGTCATGGGGTGCAGGTCCTAGGGCGTTCAAGCGAATAGTGCAGTGGAGGTAATGGGGTGCAGGTCCTCGGGCGTTCAAGGGAATACTGCAGTAGAGGTCTTGGGTGCCGGTCCTAGGGTATTCAACGGAATAGTGCTGTAGAGGTCTTAAGGTGCAGGTCCTGGGGCGTTCAATGGAATAGTGCAGTAGAGGTCATGGGGTGCAGGTCCTGGGGCGTTCAAGGGAATAGTGCAGTAGAGAGCATGGGGTGGGGGTCCTAGGGCATTCAAGTGAATAGTGCAGTAGAGGGCATGGGGAGCAGGTCCTAGGGTGTTCAAGGGAATAGTGCAGTAGAGGTCAAGAGGTCATGGGGTACAGGTCCTAGGGCGTTCAATGGAATAGTGCAGTAGAGGGCATGCGGTGCAGTTCCTAGGGTGTTCAAGGGAATAGTGCAGTAGAGGTCATGGGGTGCAGGTCCTATGGCTTTCAAGGGAAAAGTGCAGTAGAGGGCATGGGGTGCAGGTCCTGGGGCGTTCAAGGGAATAGTGCAGTAGAGGGCATGGGGTGCAGGCCCTGGGGCGTTCTAGAGAATAGCTTAGTAGAGGGAATGGGGTCCAGGCCTTGGGCGTTCAAGGGAATCGTGCAGTAGAGGGCATGAGGTACTAAGTCCTAGGGCATTCAAGGGAATAGTGCAGTAGAGGGCATGGAGTGCAGGTCCTAGGGCATTCAAGGTAATAGTGCAGTAGAGGGCATGAGGTTCAGGTCTTGGGGCATTCAAGGGAATAGTGCAGTAGAGGGCATGGGGTGCAGGTCCTAGGGCATTCAAGGGAATAGTGCAGTAGAGGGCATGGGGTGCAGGTCCTAAGGCATTCAAAGGAATATTGCAGTAGAGGGCATGGGGTGCAGGTCCTAGGGCGTTCCTGGGAATAGTGCAGTAAAGGGCATGGGGTGCAGGTCCTAGGGCGTTCAAGGGAATAGTGCAGTAGAGGTTGTGGGGTGCAGGACCTAGGGAGTTCAAGGGAATAGTGCAGTAGAGGGCATGGGGTGCAGGTCCTAGGGCATTCAAGGGAATAGTGCAGTAGAGGTCTTGGGTGCAGGTCCTAGGGCGTTCAAGGGAATAGTGCAGTGGAGGTCAAGGGGTGCAGGTCCTAGGGCGTACAAGGGAATAGTGCAGTAGAGGTCTTGCGTGCCGGTCCTAGGACATTCAACGGAATAGTGCAGTAGAGGTCTTGGGGTGCAGGTCCTAGGGCATTCAAGGGAGCAGTGCAGTAAAGGGCATGGGTGCAGGTCCTAGGGCATTCAAGGGAATAGTGCAGTAGAGGGCATGGGGTGCAGGTCCTAGGGCGTTCAAGGAAATATTGCAGCGGAGGTCATGGGGTGCAGGTCCTAGCGCGTTCAATGGAATAGTGCAGCAGAGGTCATGGGGTGCAGGTCCTAGGGCGTTCAAGCGAATAGTGCAGTGGAGGTAATGGGGTGCAGGTCCTCGGGCGTTCAAGGGAATACTGCAGTAGAGGTCTTGGGTGCCGGTCCTAGGGTATTCAACGGAATAGTGCTGTAGAGGTCTTAAGGTGCAGGTCCTGGGGCATTCAAGGGAATAGTGCAGTAGAGGTCTTGGGGCCCGGTCCTAGGGTATTCAAGGGAATAGTGCAGTAGAGGTCTTGGGGTGCAGGTCCTAAGGTGTTCAAGGGAATAGTGCAGTTGAGGGCATGGGGTGCAGGTCCTAGGGCATTCAAGGGAACAGTGCAGTAGAGGGCATGGAGTGCAGGCCCTAGGGCATTCAGGGAATAGTGCAGTAAAGGGCATGGGGTGCAGGTCCTAGGGCGTTCAAGGGAATAGTGCAGCAGAGGGCAAGGGGTGCAGATCCTAGGGTGTTCAAGGGAATAGTGCAGTAGAGGGCATGGGGTGCAGGTCCTAGGGCGTTCAAGGGAATATTGCAGTAGAGGGCATGGGGTGCAGGTCCTGAGGCGTTCAAGGGAATAGTGCAGTAGAGGTCTTGAGATGCAGGTCATAGGGAGTTCAAGGGAATAGTGCAGTAGAGGTCTTGAGATGCAGGTCATAGGGAGTTCAAGGGAATAGTGCAGTAGATGTCTTGGGGTTCAGGTCCTAGGGAGTTCAAGGGAATAATGCAGTAGAGGGCATGGGGTGCAGGTCCTAGGGCGTTCAAGGGAATATTGCAGTAGAGGTCTTGGGGTGCAGGTCCTAGGGCGTTCAAGGGAATAGTGAAGTAGAGGTCTTGGGGTTCAGGTACTAGGGAGTTCAAGGGAATAATGCAGTAGAGGGCATGGGGTGCAGGTCATGGGGCATTCAAGGGAATAGTGCAGTAGAGGTCTTGAGATGCAGGTCATAGGGAGTTCAAGGGAATAGTGCAGTAGAGGTCTTGAGATGCAGGTCATAGGGAGTTCAAGGGAATAGTGCAGTAGAGGTCTTGGGGTTCAGGTCCTAGGGAGTTCAAGGGAATAATGCAGTAGAGGGCATGGGGTGCAGGTCCTAGGGCGTTCATGGGAATAGTGCAGTAGAGGGCATGGGGGTGCAGGTCCTAGGGCGTTCAAGGGAATAGTGCAGTAGAGGGCATGACGTGCAGGTCCTAGGGCGTTCAAGGGAATAGTGCAGTAGAGGTCTTGAGATGCAGGTCATAGGGAGTTCAAGGGAATAGTGCAGTAGAGGTCTTGGCGTGCAGGTCCTAGGGCGTTCAAGGGAATAGTGCAGTAGAGGGCATGGGGTGCAGGTCCTAGGGCGTTCAAGGGAATAGTGCAGTGGAGGTCAAGGGGTGCAGGTCCTAGGGCGTACAAGGGAATAGTGCAGTAGAGGTCTTGGGTGCCGGTCCTAGGGTATTCAACGGAATAGTGCAGTAGAGGTCTTGGGGATGCAGGTCCTAGGGCATTCAAGGGAGCAGTGCAGTAAAGGGCATGGGTGCAGGTCCTAGGGCATTCAAGGGAATAGTGCAGTAGAGGGCATGGGGTGCAGGTCCTAGGGCGTTCAAGGAAATAGTGCAGGTCATGGGGCATTCAAGGGAATAGTGCAGGTCATGGGGTGCAGGTCCTAGCGCTTTCAATGGAATAGTGCAGCAGAGGTCATGGGGTGCAGGTCCTAGGGCGTTCAAGCGAATAGTGCAGTGGAGGAAATGGGGTGCAGGTCCTCGGGCGTTCAAGGGAATACTGCAGTAGAGGTCTTGGGTGCCGGTCCTAGGGTATTCAACGGAATAGTGCTGTAGAGGTCTTGGGGTGCAGGTCCTGGGGCATTCAAGGGAATAGTGCAGTAGAGGTCTTGGGTGCCGGTCCTAGGGTATTCAAGGGAATAGTGCAGTAGAGGTCTTGGGGTACAGGTCCTAAGGTGTTCAAGGGAATAGTGCAGTTGAGGGCATGGGGTGCAGGTCCTAGGGCATTCAAGGGAACAGTGCAGTAGAGGGCATGGAGTGCAGGCCCTAGGGCGATCAGGGAATAGTGCAGTAGAGGGCATGGGGTGCAGCTCCTAGGGCGTTTAAGGGAATAGTGCAGCAGAGGGCAAGGGGTGCAGATCCTAGGGTGTTCAAGGGAATAGTGCAGTAGAGGGCATGGGGTGCAGGTCCTAGGGCGTTCAAGGGAATATTGCAGTAGAGGGCATGGGGTGCAGGTCCTGAGGCGTTCAAGGGAATAGTGCAGTAGAGGTCTTGAGATGCAGGTCATAGGGAGTTCAAGGGAATAGTGCAGTAGAGGTCTTGAGATGCAGGTCATAGGGAGTTCAAGGGAATAGTGCAGTAGAGGTCTTGGGGTTCAGGTCCTAGGGAGTTCAAGGGAATAATGCAGTAGAGGGCTTGGGGTGCAGGTCCTAGGGCGTTCAAGGGAATAGTGCAGTAGAGGTCTTGGGGTGCAGGTCCTAGGGCGTTCAAGGGAATAGTGAAGTAGAGGTCTTGGGGTTCAGGTACTAGGGAGTTCAAGGGAATAATGCAGTAGAGGGCATGGGGTGCAGGTCAGGGGGCATTCAAGGGAATAGTACAGTAGAGGGCATGGGGTGCAGAACCTGGGGCTTTCAAGGGAATAGTGCAGTAGAGGGCATGGGGTGCAGGTCCTAGGGCGTTCAATCAAATAGTGCAGTAGAGGGCATGGGGTGCAGAACCTGGGGAGTTCAAGGGAATAGTGCTGTAGAGGGCATGGGGTGCATGTCCTGGGGAGTTCAAGGGAATAGTGCAGTAGAGGGCATGGGGTGCAGGTACTGGGGCGTTCAAGGGAATATTGCAGTATAAGGCATGGGGTGCAGGTCCTGGGGTGTTCAAGGGAATAGTGCAGTAGAGGGCATGGGGTGCAGGTCATAGGGCGTTCAAGGGAATAGTGCAGTAGAGGGCATGGGGTGCAGGTCCTAGGGCGTTCAAAGGAATAGTGCAGTAGAGGTCATGGGGTGCAGGTCCTAGGGCGTTCAATGGGATAGTGCAGTAGAGGGCATGGGGTGCCGGTCCTAGGGCGTTCAAGGGAATAGTGCAGTAGAGGTCATGGGGTGTAGGTCCTAGGGTGTTCAAGGGAATAGTGTAGTAGAGGGCATGGGGTGCAGGTACTGGGGTGTTCAATGGAATAGTGCAGTAGAGGGCATGGGGTGCAGGTCCTGGGGCGTTCAAGGGAATAGTGCAGTAGAGAGAATGGGGTGGGGGTCCTAGGGCATTCAAGTGAATAGTGCAGTAGAGGGCATGGGGAGCAGGTCCCAGTGTGTTCAAGGGAATAGTGCAGTAGAGGTCATGGGGTATGGGTCCTAGGGCGTTCAATGGAATAGTGCAGTAGAGGGCATGCGGTGCAGTTCCTAGGGTGTTCAAGGGAATAGTGCAGTAGAGGTAATGGGGTGCAGGTCCTATGGCTTTCAAGGGAAAAGTGCAGTAGAGGGCATGGGGTGCAGGTCCTGGGGCGTTCAAGGGAATAGTGCAGTAGAGGGCATGGGGTGCAGGCCCTGGGGCATTCTAGAGAATAGCTTAGTAGAGGGAATGGGGTGCAGGCCTTGGGCGTTCAAGGGAATCGTGCAGTAGAGGGCATGAGGTACTAAGACCTAGGGCATTCAAGGGAATAGTGCAGTAGAGGGCATGGAGTGCAGGTCCTAGGGCATTCAAGGGAATAGTGCAGTAGAGGGCATGAGGTTCAGGTCTTGGGGCATTCAAGGGAATAGTGCAGTAGAGGGCATGGGGTGCAGGTCCTAGGGCATTCAAGGGAATAGTGCAGTAGAGGGCATGGGGTGCAGGTCCTAAGGCGTTCAAGGGAATATTGCAGTAGAGGGCATGGGGTGCAGGTCCTAGGTTGTTCCTGGGAATAGTGCAGTAAAGGGCATGGGGTGCAGGTCCTAGGGCGTTCAAGGGAATAGTGCAGTAGAGGTTGTGGGGTGCAGGACATAGGGAGATCAAGGGAATAATGCAGTAGAGGGCATGGGGTGCAGGTCATGGGGCATTCAAGGGAATAGTACAGTAGAGGTCTACGGTGCAGGTCCTAGGGCGTTCAAGGGAATAGTGCAGTAGAAGGCATGGGGTGCAGGTCCTAGGGCATTCAAGGGAATAGTGCAGTAGAGGTCTTGAGATGCAGGTCCTGGGGAGTTCAAGGGAATAGTACAGTAGAGGGCATGGGGTGAAGAACCTGGGGCATTCAAGGGAATAGTGCAGTAGAGGGCATGGGGTGCAGGTCTTAGGGCGTTCAATGGAATAGTGCAGTAGAGGGCATGGGGTGCAGGTCCTAGGGTGTTCAAGGGAATAGTGCAGTAGAGGGAATGGGGTGCAGAACCTGGGGCGTTCAAGGGAATAGTGCAGTAGAGGGCATGGGGTGCATGTCCTGGGGGTTCAAGGGAATAGTGCAGTAGAGGGTATGGGGTGCAGGTCCTGGGGGTACTAAGTCCTAGGGCATTCAAGAGAATAGTGCAGTAGAGGGCATGGAGTGCAGGTCCTAGGGTATTCAAGGGAATAGTGCAGTAGAGGGCATGAGGTGCAGGTCTTGGGGCATTCAAGGGAATAGTGCAGTAGAGGGCATGGGGTGCAGGTCCTAGGGCATTCAAGGGAATAGTGCAGTAGAGGGCATGGGGTGCAGGTCCTAGGGCGTGCAAGGGAATAGTGCAGTAGGGGGCATGGGGTGCAGGTCCTAGGGCGTTCATGGGAATAGTGCAGTAGACGGCATGGGGTGCAGGTCCTAGGGAGTTCAAGGGAATAGTGCAGTAGAGGGCATGGGGTGCAGGTCCTAGGGCGTTCAAGGGAATAGTGCAGTAGAGGTCTTGGGGTGCAGGCCCTAGGGCGTTCAAGGGAATAGTGCTGTAGAGGGCATGAGGTGCAGGTCCTAGGGCATTCAAGGGAATAGTGCAGTAGAGGGCATGGAGTGCAGGTCCTAGGGCGTTCAAGGGAATAGTGCAGTAGAGGGCATGAGGTGCAGGTCCTGGGGCGTTCAAGGGAATAGTGCAGTAGAGGGCATGGGATGCAGGCCCTGGGGCGTTCAAGGGAATAGCGTAGTAGAGGGAATGGGTGGCAGGCCCTGGGGCCTTCAAGGGAATAGTGCAGTAGAGGTCATGGGGTGCAGGTCCTAGGGCGTTCAAGGGAATAGGGCAGTAGAGGTCATGGGGTGCAGGTCCTATGGCGTTCAAGGGAATATTGTGTAGAGGTCGTGGGGTGCAGGTCCTAGGGCGTTCAAGGGAATAGTGCAGTAGAGGTCTTGGGGTTCAGGTCCTAGGGAGTTCAAGGGAATAATGCAGTAGAGGCATGGGGTGCAGGTCCTAGGGCGTTCAAGGGAATAGTGCAGTAGAGGTCATGAGGTGCAGGTCCTAGGGCTTTCAAGGGAATAGTGCAGTAGAGGGCATGGGGTGCAGGTCCTGAGGCGTTCAAGGGAATAGTACAGTAGAGGTCTTGGGGTGCAGGTCATGGGGCATTCAAGGGAATAGTACAGTAGAGGGCATGGGATGCAAAACCTTGGGCGTTCAAGGGAATAGTGCAGTAGAGGTCTTGGGTGCAGGTCCTAGGGCATTCAAGGGAATAGTGCAGTAGAGGGCATGGGGTGCAAGTCCTAGGGCATTTAAGGGAATAGTGCAGTAGAGGTCTTGAGATGCAGGTCATAGGGAGTTCAAGGGAATAGTGCAGTAGAGGTCTTGGCGTTCAAGGAACAGTGCAGTAGAGGGCATGGGGTGCAGGTCCTAGGGCGTTCAAGGGAATAGTGCAGTGGAGGTCAAGGGGTGCAGGTCCTAGGGCGTACAAGGGAATAGTGCAGTAGAGGTCTTGCGTGCCGGTCCTAGGACATTCAACGGAATAGTGCAGTAGAGGTCTTGGGGTGCAGGTCCTAGGGCATTCAAGGGAGCAGTGCAGTAAAGGGCATGGGTGCAGGTCCTAGGGCATTCAAGGGAATAGTGCAGTAGAGGGCATGGGGTGCAGGTCCTAGGGCGTTCAAGGAAATAGTGCAGCGGAGGTCATGGGGTGCAGGTCCTAGCGCGTTCAATGGAATAGTGCAGCAGAGGTCATGGGGTGCAGGTCCTAGGGCGTTCAAGGGAATATTGCAGTAGAGGGCATGGGGTGCAGGTCCTAGGGCGTTCCTGGGAATAGTGCAGTAAAGGGCATGGGGTGCAGGTCCTAGGGCGTTCAAGGGAATAGTGCAGTAGAGGATGTGGGGTGCAGGACCTAGGGAGTTCAAGGGAAGGGAATAGTGCAGTAGAGGGCATGGGGTGCAGGTCCTAGGGCATTCAAGGGAATAGTGCAGTAGAGGTCTTGGGTGCAGGTCCTAGGGCGTTCAAGGGAATAGTGCAGTAGAGGGCATGGGGTGCAAGTCCTAGGGCATTTAAGGGAATAGTGCAGTAGAGGTCTTGAGATGCAGGTCATAGGGAGTTCAAGGGAATAGTGCAGTAGAGGTCTTGGCGTTCAAGGGAACAGTGCAGTAGAGGGCATGGGGTGCAGGTCCTAGGGCATTCAAGGGAATAGTGCAGTGGAGGTCAAGGGGTGCAGGTCCTAGGGCGTACAAGGGAATAGTGCAGTAGAGGTCTTGCGTGCCGGTCCTAGGACATTGAACGGAATAGTGCAGTAGAGGTCTTGGGGTGCAGGTCCTAGGGCATTCAAGGGAGCAGTGCAGTAAAGGGCATGGGTGCAGGTCCTAGGGCATTCAAGGGAATAGTGCAGTAGAGGGCATGGGGTGCAGGTCCTAGGGCGTTCAAGGAAATAGTGCAGCAGAGGTCATGGGGTGCAGGTCCTAGCGCGTTCAATGGAATAGTGCAGCAGAGGTCATGGGGTGCAGGTCCTAGGGCGTTCAAGCGAATAGTGCAGTGGAGGTAATGGGGTGCAGGTCCTCGGGCGTTCAAGGGAATACTGCAGTAGAGGTCTTGGGTGCCGGTCCTAGGGTATTCAACGGAATAGTGCTGTAGAGGTCTTAAGGTGCAGGTCCTGGGGCATTCAAGGGAATAGTGCAGTAGAGGTCTTGGGTGCCGGTCCTAGGGTATTCAAGGGAATAGTGCAGTAGAGGTCTTGGGGTGCAGGTCCTAAGGTGTTCAAGGGAATAGTGCAGTTGAGGGCATGGGGTGCAGGTCCTAGGGCATTCAAGGGAACAGTGCAGTAGAGGGCATGGAGTGCAGGCCCTAGGGCATTCAGGGAATAGTGCAGTAAAGGGCATGGGGTGCAGGTCCTAGGGCGTTCAAGGGAATAGTGCAGCAGAGGGCAAGGGGTGCAGATCCTAGGGTGTTCAAGGGAATAGTGCAGTAGAGGGCATGGGGTGCAGGTCCTAGGGCGTTCAAGGGAATATTGCAGTAGAGGGCATGGGGTGCAGGTCCTGAGGCGTTCAAGGGAATAGTGCAGTAGAGGTCTTGAGATGCAGGTCATAGGGAGTTCAAGGGAATAGTGCAGTAGAGGTCTTGAGATGCAGGTCATAGGGAGTTCAAGGGAATAGTGCAGTAGAGGTCTTGGGGTTCAGGTCCTAGGGAGTTCAAGGGAATAATGCAGTAGAGGGCATGGGGTGCAGGTCCTAGGGCGTTCAAGGGAATATTGCAGTAGAGGTCTTGGGGTGCAGGTCCTAGGGCGTTCAAGGGAATAGTGAAGTAGAGGTCTTGGGGTTCAGGTACTAGGGAGTTCAAGGGAATAATGCAGTAGAGGGCATGGGGTGCAGGTCATGGGGCATTCAAGGGAATAGTGCAGTAGAGGTCTTGAGATGCAGGTCATAGGGAGTTCAAGGGAATAGTGCATTAGAGGTCTTGAGATGCAGGTCATAGGGAGTTCAAGGGAATAGTGCAGTAGAGGTCTTGGGGTTCAGGTCATAGGGAGTTCAAGGGAATAATGCAGTAGAGGGCATGGGGTGCAGGTCCTAGGGCGTTCATGGGAATAGTGCAGTAGAGGGCATGGGGGTGCAGGTCCTAGGGCGTTCAAGGGAATAGTGCAGTAGAGGTCTTGAGATGCAGGTCATAGGGAGTTCAAGGGAATAGTGCAGTAGAGGTCTTGGCGTGCAGGTCCTAGGGCGTTCAAGGGAATAGTGCAGTAGAGGGCATGGGGTGCAGGTCCTAGGGCGTTCAAGGGAATAGTGCAGTGGAGGTCAAGGGGTGCAGGTCCTAGGGCGTACAAGGGAATAGTGCAGTAGAGGTCTTGGGTGCCGGTCCTAGGGTATTCAACGGAATAGTGCAGTAGAGGTCTTGGGGATGCAGGTCCTAGGGCATTCAAGGGAGCAGTGCAGTAAAGGGTATGGGTGCAGGTCCTAGGGCATTCAAGGGAATAGTGCAGTAGAGGGCATGGGGTGCAGGTCCTAGGGCGTTCAAGGAAATAGTGCAGGTCATGGGGCATTCAAGGGAATAGTGCAGGTCATGGGGTGCAGGTCCTAGCGCGTTCAATGGAATAGTGCAGCAGCGGTCATGGGGTGCAGGTCCTAGTGCGTTCAAGCGAATAGTGCAGTGGAGGAAATGGGGTGCAGGTCCTCGGGCGTTCAAGGGAATACTGCAGTAGAGGTCTTGGGTGCCGGTCCTAGGGTATTCAACGGAATAGTGCTGTAGAGGTCTTAAGGTGCAGGTCCTGGGGCATTCAAGGGAATAGTGCAGTAGAGGGCATGGGGTGCAGGTCCTAGGGCGTTCAAGGGAATAGTGCAGTAGAGAGCATGGGGTGGGGGTCCTAGGGCATTCAAGTGAATAGTGCAGTAGAGGGCATGGGGAGCAGGTCCTAGGGTGTTCAAGGGAATAGTGCAGTAGAGGTCAAGAGGTCATGGGGTACAGGTCGTAGGGCGTTCAATGGAATAGTGCAGTAGAGGGCATGCGGTGCAGTTCCTAGGGTGTTCAAGGGAATAGTGCAGTAGAGGTCATGGGGTGGAGGTCCTATGGCTTTCAAGGGAAAAGTGCAGTAGAGGGCATGGGGTGCAGGTCCTGGGGCGTTCAAGGGAATAGTGCAGTAGAGGGCATGGGGTGCAGGCCCTGGGGCGTTCTAGAGAATAGCTTAGTAGAGGGAATGGGGTGCAGGCCTTGGGCGTTCAAGGGAATCGTGCAGTAGAGGGCATGAGGTACTAAGTCCTAGGGCATTCAAGGGAATAGTGCAGTAGAGGGCATGGAGTGCAGGTCCTAGGGCATTCAAGGTAATAGTGCAGTAGAGGGCATGAGGTTCAGGTCTTGGGGCATTCAAGGGAATAGTGCAGTAGAGGGCATGGGGTGCAGGTCCTAGGGCATTCAAGGGAATAGTGCAGTAGAGGGCATGGGGTGCAGGTCCTAAGGCATTCAAGGGAATATTGCAGTAGAGGGCATGGGGTGCAGGTCCTAGGGCGTTCCTGGGAATAGTGCAGTAAAGGGCATGGGGTGCAGGTCCTAGGGCGTTCAAGGGAATAGTGCAGTAGAGGTTGTGGGGTGCAGGACCTAGGGAGTTCAAGGGAATAGTGCAGTAGAGGGCATGGGGTGCAGGTCCTAGGGCATTCAAGGGAATATTGCAGTAGAGGTCTTGGGTGCAGGTCCTAGGGCGTTCAAGGGAATAGTGCAGTAGAGGGCATGGGGTGCAAGTCCTAGGGCATTTAAGGGAATAGTGCAGTAGAGGTCTTGAGATGCAGGTCATAGGGAGTTCAAGGGAATAGTGCAGTAGAAGTCTTGGCGTTCAAGGGAACAGTGCAGTAGAGGGCATGGGGTGCAGGTCCTAGGGCGTTCAAGGGAATAGTGCAGTGGAGGTCAAGGGGTGCAGGTCCTAGGGCGTACAAGGGAATAGTGCAGTAGAGGTCTTGCGTGCCGGTCCTAGGACATTCAACGGAATAGTGCAGTAGAGGTCTTGGGGTGCAGGTCCTAGGGCATTCAAGGGAGCAGTGCAGTAAAGGGCATGGGTGCAGGTCCTAGGGCATTCAAGGGAATAGTGCAGTAGAGGGCATGGGGTGCAGGTCCTAGGGCGTTCAAGGAAATATTGCAGCAGAGGTCATGGGGTGCAGGTCCTAGTGCGTTCAATGGAATAGTGCAGCAGAGGTCATGGGGTGCAGGTCCTAGGGCGTTCAAGCGAATAGTGCAGTGGAGGTAATGGGGTGCAGGTACTCGGGCGTTCAAGGGAATACTGCAGTAGAGATCTTGGGTGCCGGTCCTAGGGTATTCAACGGAATAGTGCTGTAGAGGTCTTAAGGTGCAGGTCCTGGGGCGTTCAATGGAATAGTGCAGTAGAGGGCATGGGGTGCAGGTCCTGGGGCGTTCAAGGGAATAGTGCAGTAGAGAGCATGGGGTGGGGGTCCTAGGGCATTCAAGTGAATAGTGCAGTAGAGGGCATGGGGAGCAGGTCCTAGGGTGTTCAAGGGAATAGTGCAGTAGAGGTCAAGAGGTCATGGGGTACAGGTCCTAGGGCGTTCAATGGAATAGTGCAGTAGAGGGCATGCGGTGCAGTTCCTAGGGTGTTCAAGGGAATAGTGCAGTAGAGGTCATGGGGTGCAGGTCCTATGGCTTTCAAGGGAAAAGTGCAGTAGAGGGCATGGGGTGCAGGTCCTGGGGCGTTCAAGGGAATAGTGCAGTAGAGGGCATGGGGTGCAGGCCCTGGGGCGTTCTAGAGAATAGCTTAGTAGAGGGAATGGGGTGCAGGCCTTGGGCGTTCAAGGGAATCGTGCAGTAGAGGGCATGAGGTACTAAGTCCTAGGGCATTCAAGGGAATAGTGCAGTAGAGGGCATGGAGTGCAGGTCCTAGGGCATTCAAGGTAATAGTGCAGTAGAGGGCATGAGGTTCAGGTCTTGGGGCATTCAAGGGAATAGTGCTGTAGAGGGCATGGGTTGCTGGTCCTAGGGCATTCAAGGGAATAGTGCAGTAGAGGGCATGGGGTGCAGGTCCTAGGGCGTTCAAGGGAATAGTGCAGTAGAGGGCATGGGGTGCAGGTCCTAGGGCGTTCATGGGAATAGTGCAGTAGAGGGCATGGGGTGCATGTCCTGGGGCGTTCAAGGGAATAGAGCAGTAGAGGGCATGGGGTGCATGTCCTGGGGCGTTCAAGGGAATAGTACAGTAGAGGGCATGGGGTGCAGAACCTGGGGCTTTCAAGGGAATAGTGCAGTAGAGGGCATGGGGTGCAGAACCTGGGGAGTTCAAGGGAATAGTGCAGTAGAGGGCATGGGGTGCATGTCCTGGGGAGTTCAAGGGAATAGTGCAGTAGAGGGCATGGGGTGCAGGTACTGGGGCGTTCAAGGGAATATTGCAGTATAAGGCATGGGGTGCAGGTCCTGGGGCGTTCAAGGGAATAGAGCAGTAGAGGCCATGGGGTGCCGGTCCTAGGGCGTTCAAGGGAATAGTGCAGTAGAGGTCATGGGGTGTAGGTCCTAGGGCGTTCAAGGGAATAGTGCAGTAGAGGGCATGGGGTGCAGGTCCTGGGGCGTTCAATGGAATAGTGCAGTAGAGGGCATGGGGTGCAGGTCCTGGGGCGTTCAAGGGAATAGTGCAGTAGAGAGCATGGGGTGGGGGTCCTAGGGCATTCAAGTGAATAGTGCAGTAGAGGGCATGGGGAGCAGGTCCTAGGGTGTGCAAGGGAGTAGTGCAGTAGAGGTCAAGAGGTCATGGGGTACAGGTCCTAGGGCGTTCAATGGAATAGTGCAGTAGAGGGCATGCAGTGCAGTTCCTAGGGTGTTCAAGGGAATAGTGCAGTAGAGGTCATGGGGTGCAGGTCCTATGGCTTTCAAGGGAAAAGTGCAGTAGAGGGCATGGTTTGCAGGTCCTGGGGCGTTCAAGGGAATAGTGCAGTAGAGGGCATGGGGTGCAGGCCCTGGGGCGTTCTAGAGAATAGCTTAGTAGAGGGAATGGGGTGCAGGCCTTGGACGTTCAAGGGAATCGTGCAGTAGAGGGCATGAGGTACTAAGTCCTAGGGCATTCAAGGGAATAGTGCAGTAGAGGGCATGGAGTGCAGGTCCTAGGGCATTCAAGGTAATAGTGCAGTAGAGGGCATGAGGTTCAGGTCTTGGGGCATTCAAGGGAATAGTGCAGTAGAGGGCATGGGGTGCAGGTCCTAGGGCATTCAAGGGAATAGTGCAGTAGAGGGCATGGGGTGCAGGTCCTAAGGCATTCAAGGGAATATTGCAGTAGAGGGCATGGGGTGCAGGTCCTAGGGCGTTCCTGGGAATAGTGCAGTAAAGGGCATGGGGTGCAGGTCCTAGGGCGTTCAAGGGAATAGTGCAGTAGAGGTTGTGGGGTGCAGGACCTAGGGAGTTCAAGGGAATAGTGCAGTAGAGGGCATGGGGTGCAGGTCCTAGGGCATTCAAGGGAATAGTGCAGTAGAGGTATTGGGTGCAGGTCCTAGGGCGTTCAAGGGAATAGTGCAGTAGAGGGCATGGGGTGCAAGTCCTAGGGCATTTAAGGGAATAGTGCAGTAGAGGTCTTGAGATGCAGGTCATAGGGAGTTCAAGGGAATAGTGCAGTAGAGGTCTTGGCGTTCAAGGGAACAGTGCAGTAGAGGGCATGGGGTGCAGGTCCTAGGGCGTTCAAGGGAATAGTGCAGTGGAGGTCAAGGGGTGCAGGTCCTAGGGCGTACAAGGGAATAGTGCAGTAGAGGTCTTGGGTGCCGGTCCTAGGACATTCAACGGAATAGTGCAGTAGAGGTCTTGGGGTGCAGGTCCTAGGGCATTCAAGGGAGCAGTGCAGTAAAGGGCATGGGTACAGGTCCTAGGGCATTCAAGGGAATAGTGCAGTAGAGGGCATGGGGTGCAGGTCCTAGGGCGTTCAAGGAAATATTGCAGCAGAGGTCATGGGGTGCAGGTCCTAGTGCGTTCAATGGAATAGTGCAGCAGAGGTCATGGGGTGCAGGTCCTAGGGCGTTCAAGCGAATAGTGCAGTGGAGGTAATGGGGTGCAGGTACTCGGGCGTTCAAGGGAATACTGCAGTAGAGATCTTGGGTGCCGGTCCTAGGGTATTCAACGGAATAGTGCTGTAGAGGTCTTAAGGTGCAGGTCCTGGGGCGTTCAATGGAATAGTGCAGTAGAGGGCATGGGGTGCAGGTCCTGGGGCGTTCAAGGGAATAGTGCAGTAGAGAGCATGGGGTGGGGGTCCTAGGGCATTCAAGTGAATAGTGCAGTAGAGGGCATGGGGAGCAGGTCCTAGGGTGTTCAAGGGAATAGTGCAGTAGAGGGCATGGGGTGCACATCATAGGGCGTTGAAAGGAATAGTGCAGTAGAGGGCATGGGGTGCAGGTCCTAGGGCGTTCAAAGGAATAGTGTAGTAGAGGTCATGGGGTGCAGGTCCTAGGGCGTTCAATGGGATAGTGCAGTAGAGGGCATGGGGTGCCGGTCCTAGGGCGTTCAAGGGAATAGTGCAGTAGAGGTCATGTGGTGTAGCTCCTAGGGCATTCAAGGGAATAGTGCAGCAGAGGGCATGGGGTGCAGGTCCTGGGGCGTTCAAGGGAATAGTGCAGTAGAGGGCATGGGGTGCAGGTCCTGGGGCGTTCAAGGGAATAGTGCAGTAGAGGGCATAAGGTACTAAGTCCTAGGGCATTCAAGGGAATAGTGCAGTAGAGGGCATGGAGTGCAGGTCGTAGGGCATTCAAGGGAATAGTGAAGTAGAGGGCATGAGGTTCAGGTCTTGGGGCATTCAAGGGAATAGTGCAGTAGAGGGCATGGGGTGCAGGTCCTAGGGCATTCAAGGGAATAGTGCAGTAGAGGGCATGGGCTGCAGGTCCTAAGGCTTTCAAGGGAATATTGCAGTAGAGGGCATGGGGTGCAGGTCCTAGGGCGTTCAAGGGAATAGTGCAGTAGAGGGCATGGGGTGCAGGTCCTAGGGCGTTCAAGGGAATAGTGCAGTAGAGGTCATGGTGTGCAGGACCTAGGGAGTTCAAGGGAATAGTGCAGTAGAGGGCATAGGGTGCAGGTCCTAGGGCATTCAAGGGAATAGTGCAGTAGAGGTCTTGGGTGCAGGTCCTATGGCGTTCAAGGGACTAGTGCAGTAGAGGGCATGGGGTGCAGGTCCTAGGGCATTCAAGGGAATAGTGCAGTAGAGGTCTTGTGATGCAGGTCATAGGGAGTTCAAGGGAATAGTGCAGTAGAGGGCATGGAGTGCAGGTCCTAGGGTATTCAAGGGAATAGTGCAGTAGAGGGCATGAGGTGCAGGTCTTGGGGCATTCAAGGGAATAGTGCAGTAGAGGGCATGGGGTGCAGGTCCTAGGGCATTCAAGGGAATAGTGCAGTAGAGGGCATGGGGTGCAGGTCCTAGGGCGTTCAAGGGAATAGTGCAGTAGAGGGCATGGGGTGCAGGTCCTAGGGCGTTCCTGGGAATAGTGCAGTAGAGGGCATGGGGTGCATGTCCTGGGGCGTTCAAGGGAATAGAGCAGTAGAGGGCATGGGGTGCATGTCCTGGGGCGTTCAAGGGAATAATGCAGTAGAGGGCATGGGGTGCAGGTCATGGGGCATTCAAGGGAATAGTACAGTAGAGGGCATGGGCTGCAGAACCTGGGGCTTTCAAGGGAATAGTGCAGTAGAGGGCATGGGGTGCAGAACCTGGGGAGTTCAAGGGAATAGTGCAGTAGAGGGCATGGGGTGCATGTCCTGGGGAGTTCAAGGGAATAGTGCAGTAGAGGGCATGGGGTGCAGGTACTGGGGCGTTCAAGGGAATATTGCAGTATAAGGCATGGGGTGCAGGTCCTGGGGCGTTCAAGGGAATAGAGCAGTAGAGGCCATGGGGTGCCGGTCCTAGGGCGTTCAAGGGAATAGTGCAGTAGAGGTCATGGGGTGTAGGTCCTAGGGCGTTCAAGGGAATAGTGCAGTAGAGGGCATGGGGTGCAGGTCCTGGGGCGTTCAATGGAATAGTGCAGTAGAGGGCATGGGGTGCAGGTCCTGGGGCGTTCAAGGGAATAGTGCAGTAGAGAGCATGGGGTGGGGGCCCTAGGGCATTCAAGTGAATAGTGCAGTAGAGGGCATGGGGAGCAGGTCCTAGGGTGTTCAAGGGAATAGTGCAGTAGAGGTCAAGAGGTCATGGGGTACAGGTCGTAGGGCGTTCAATGGAATAGTGCAGTAGAGGGCATGCGGTGCAGTTCCTAGGGTGTTCAAGGGAATAGTGCAGTAGAGGTCATGGGGTGGAGGTCCTATGGCTTTCAAGGGAAAAGTGCAGTAGAGGGCATGGGGTGCAGGTCCTGGGGGTTCAAGGGAATAGTGCAGTAGAGGGCATGGGGTGCAGGCCCTGGGGCGTTCTAGAGAATAGCTTAGTAGAGGGAATGGGGTGCAGGCCTTGGGCGTTCAAGGGAATCGTGCAGTAGAGGGCATGAGGTACTAAGTCCTAGGGCATTCAAGGGAATAGTGCAGTAGAGGGCATGGAGTGCAGGTCCTAGGGCATTCAAGGTAATAGTGCAGTAGAGGGCATGAGGTTCATGTCTTGGGGCATTCAAGGGAATAGTGCAGTAGAGGGCATGGGGTGCAGGTCCTAGGGCATTCAAGGGAATAGTGCAGTAGAGGGCATGGGGTGCAGGTCCTAAGGCATTCAAGGGAATATTGCAGTAGAGGGCATGGGGTGCAGGTCCTAGGGCGTTCCTGGGAATAGTGCAGTAAAGGGCATGGGGTGCAGGTCCTAGGGCGTTCAAGGGAATAGTGCAGTAGAGGTTGTGGGGTGCAGGACCTAGGGAGTTCAAGGGAATAGTGCAGTAGAGGGCATGGGGTGCAGGTCCTAGGGCATTCAAGGGAATAGTGCAGTAGAGGTCTTGGGTGCAGGTCCTAGGGCGTTCAAGGGAATAGTGCAGTAGAGGGCATGGGGTGCAAGTCCTAGGGCATTTAAGGGAATAGTGCAGTAGAGGTCTTGAGATGCAGGTCATAGGGAGTTCAAGGGAATAGTGCAGTAGAGGTCTTGGCGTTCAAGGGAACAGTGCAGTAGAGGGCATGGGGTGCAGGTCCTAGGGCGTTCAAGGGAATAGTGCAGTGGAGGTCAAGGGGTGCAGGTCCTAGGGCGTACAAGGGAATAGTGCAGTAGAGGTCTTGGGTGCCGGTCCTAGGACATTCAACGGAATAGTGCAGTAGAGGTCTTGGGGTGCAGGTCCTAGGGCATTCAAGGGATCTGTGCAGTAAAGGGCATGGGTGCAGGTCCTAAGGCATTCAAGGGAATAGTGCAGTAGAGGTCATGGGGTGCAGGTCCTAGGGCGTTCAAGCGAATAGTGCAGTGGAGGTAATGGGGTGCAGGTCCTCGGGCGTTCAAGGGAATACTGCAGTAGAGGTCTTGGGTGCCGGTCCTAGGGTATTCAACGGAATAGTGCTGTAGAGGTCTTAAGGTGCAGGTCCTGGGGCGTTCAATGGAATAGTGCAGTAGAGGTCATGGGGTGCAGGTCCTGGGGCGTTCAAGGGAATAGTGCAGTATAGAGCATGGGGTGGGGGTCCTAGGGCATTCAAGTGAATAGTGCAGTAGAGGGCATGGGGAGCAGGTCCTAGGGTGTTCAAGGGAATAGTGCAGTAGAGGTCAAGAGGTCATGGGGTACAGGTCCTAGGGCGTTCAATGGAATAGTGCAGTAGAGGGCATGCAGTGCAGTTCCTAGGGTGTTCAAGGGAATAGTGCAGTAGAGGTCATGGGGTGCAGGTCCTATGGCTTTCAAGGGAAAAGTGCAGTAGAGGGCATGGGGTGCAGGTCCTGGGGCGTTCAAGGGAATAGTGCAGTAGAGGGCATGGGGTGCAGGCCCTGGGGCGTTCTAGAGAATAGCTTAGTAGAGGGAATGGGGTCCAGGCCTTGGGCGTTCAAGGGAATCGTGCAGTAGAGGGCATGAGGTACTAAGTCCTAGGGCATTCAAGGGAATAGTGCAGTAGAGGGCATGGAGTGCAGGTCCTAGGGCATTCAAGGTAATAGTGCAGTAGAGGGCATGAGGTTCAGGTCTTGGGGCATTCAAGGGAATAGTGCAGTAGAGGGCATGGGGTGCAGGTCCTAGGGCATTCAAGGGAATAGTGCAGTAGAGGGCATGGGGTGCAGGTCCTAAGGCATTCAAAGGAATATTGCAGTAGAGGGCATGGGGTGCAGGTCCTAGGGCGTTCCTGGGAATAGTGCAGTAAAGGGCATGGGGTGCAGGTCCTAGGGCGTTCAAGGGAATAGTGCAGTAGAGGTTGTGGGGTGCAGGACCTAGGGAGTTCAAGGGAATAGTGCAGTAGAGGGCATGGGGTGCAGGTCCTAGGGCATTCAAGGGAATAGTGCAGTAGAGGTCTTGGGTGCAGGTCCTAGGGCGTTCAAGGGAATAGTGCAGTGGAGGTCAAGGGGTGCAGGTCCTAGGGCGTACAAGGGAATAGTGCAGTAGAGGTCTTGCGTGCCGGTCCTAGGACATTCAACGGAATAGTGCAGTAGAGGTCTTGGGGTGCAGGTCCTAGGGCATTCAAGGGAGCAGTGCAGTAAAGGGCATGGGTGCAGGTCCTAGGGCATTCAAGGGAATAGTGCAGTAGAGGGCATGGGGTGCAGGTCCTAGGGCGTTCAAGGAAATATTGCAGCGGAGGTCATGGGGTGCAGGTCCTAGCGCGTTCAATGGAATAGTGCAGCAGAGGTCATGGGGTGCAGGTCCTAGGGCGTTCAAGCGAATAGTGCAGTGGAGGTAATGGGGTGCAGGTCCTCGGGCGTTCAAGGGAATACTGCAGTAGAGGTCTTGGGTGCCGGTCCTAGGGTATTCAACGGAATAGTGCTGTAGAGGTCTTAAGGTGCAGGTCCTGGGGCATTCAAGGGAATAGTGCAGTAGAGGTCTTGGGGCCCGGTCCTAGGGTATTCAAGGGAATAGTGCAGTAGAGGTCTTGGGGTGCAGGTCCTAAGGTGTTCAAGGGAATAGTGCAGTTGAGGGCATGGGGTGCAGGTCCTAGGGCATTCAAGGGAACAGTGCAGTAGAGGGCATGGAGTGCAGGCCCTAGGGCATTCAGGGAATAGTGCAGTAAAGGGCAGGTCCTAGGGCGTTCAAGGGAATAGTGCAGCAGAGGGCAAGGGGTGCAGATCCTAGGGTGTTCAAGGGAATAGTGCAGTAGAGGGCATGGGGTGCAGGTCCTAGGGCGTTCAAGGGAATATTGCAGTAGAGGGCATGGGGTGCAGGTCCTGAGGCGTTCAAGGGAATAGTGCAGTAGAGGTCTTGAGATGCAGGTCATAGGGAGTTCAAGGGAATAGTGCAGTAGAGGTCTTGAGATGCAGGTCATAGGGAGTTCAAGGGAATAGTGCAGTAGATGTCTTGGGGTTCAGGTCCTAGGGAGTTCAAGGGAATAATGCAGTAGAGGGCATGGGGTGCAGGTCCTAGGGCGTTCAAGGGAATATTGCAGTAGAGGTCTTGGGGTGCAGGTCCTAGGGCGTTCAAGGGAATAGTGAAGTAGAGGTCTTGGGGTTCAGGTACTAGGGAGTTCAAGGGAATAATGCAGTAGAGGGCATGGGGTGCAGGTCATGGGGCATTCAAGGGAATAGTGCAGTAGAGGTCTTGAGATGCAGGTCATAGGGAGTTCAAGGGAATAGTGCAGTAGAGGTCTTGAGATGCAGGTCATAGGGAGTTCAAGGGAATAGTGCAGTAGAGGTCTTGGGGTTCAGGTCCTAGGGAGTTCAAGGGAATAATGCAGTAGAGGGCATGGGGTGCAGGTCCTAGGGCGTTCATGGGAATAGTGCAGTAGAGGGCATGGGGGTGCAGGTCCTAGGGCGTTCAAGGGAATAGTGCAGTAGAGGGCATGACGTGCAGGTCCTAGGGCGTTCAAGGGAATAGTGCAGTAGAGGTCTTGAGATGCAGGTCATAGGGAGTTCAAGGGAATAGTGCAGTAGAGGTCTTGGCGTGCAGGTCCTAGGGCGTTCAAGGGAATAGTGCAGTAGAGGGCATGGGGTGCAGGTCCTAGGGCGTTCAAGGGAATAGTGCAGTGGAGGTCAAGGGGTGCAGGTCCTAGGGCGTACAAGGGAATAGTGCAGTAGAGGTCTTGGGTGCCGGTCCTAGGGTATTCAACGGAATAGTGCAGTAGAGGTCTTGGGGATGCAGGTCCTAGGGCATTCAAGGGAGCAGTGCAGTAAAGGGCATGGGTGCAGGTCCTAGGGCATTCAAGGGAATAGTGCAGTAGAGGGCATGGGGTGCAGGTCCTAGGGCGTTCAAGGAAATAGTGCAGGTCATGGGGCATTCAAGGGAATAGTGCAGGTCATGGGGTGCAGGTCCTAGCGCTTTCAATGGAATAGTGCAGCAGAGGTCATGGGGTGCAGGTCCTAGGGCGTTCAAGCGAATAGTGCAGTGGAGGAAATGGGGTGCAGGTCCTCGGGCGTTCAAGGGAATACTGCAGTAGAGGTCTTGGGTGCCGGTCCTAGGGTATTCAACGGAATAGTGCTGTAGAGGTCTTGGGGTGCAGGTCCTGGGGCATTCAAGGGAATAGTGCAGTAGAGGTCTTGGGTGCCGGTCCTAGGGTATTCAAGGGAATAGTGCAGTAGAGGTCTTGGGGTACAGGTCCTAAGGTGTTCAAGGGAATAGTGCAGTTGAGGGCATGGGGTGCAGGTCCTAGGGCATTCAAGGGAACAGTGCAGTAGAGGGCATGGAGTGCAGGCCCTAGGGCGATCAGGGAATAGTGCAGTAGAGGGCATGGGGTGCAGCTCCTAGGGACTTTAAGGGAATAGTGCAGCAGAGGGCAAGGGGTGCAGATCCTAGGGTGTTCAAGGGAATAGTGCAGTAGAGGGCATGGGGTGCAGGTCCTAGGGCGTTCAAGGGAATATTGCAGTAGAGGGCATGGGGTGCAGGTCCTGAGGCGTTCAAGGGAATAGTGCAGTAGAGGTCATGGGGTGCAGGTCTTAGGGCGTTCAAGGGAATAGTGCAGTAGAGGTCTTGAGATGCAGGTCATAGGGAGTTCAAGGGAATAGTGCAGTAGAGGTCTTGAGATGCAGGTCATAGGGAGTTCAAGGGAATAGTGCAGTAGAGGTCTTGGGGTTCAGGTCCTAGGGAGTTCAAGGGAATAATGCAGTAGAGGGCTTGGGGTGCAGGTCCTAGGGCGTTCAAGGGAATAGTGCAGTAGAGGTCTTGGGGTGCAGGTCCTAGGGCATTCAAGGGAATAGTGAAGTAGAGGTCTTGGGGTTCAGGTACTAGGGAGTTCAAGGGAATAATGCAGTAGAGGGCATGGGGTGCAGGTCAGGGGGCATTCAAGGGAATAGTACAGTAGAGGGCATGGGGTGCAGAACCTGGGGCTTTCAAGGGAATAGTGCAGTAGAGGGCATGGGGTGCAGGTCCTAGGGCGTTCAATCAAATAGTGCAGTAGAGGGCATGGGGTGCAGAACCTGGGGAGTTCAAGGGAATAGTGCTGTAGAGGGCATGGGGTGCATGTCCTGGGGAGTTCAAGGGAATAGTGCAGTAGAGGGCATGGGGTGCAGGTACTGGGGCGTTCAAGGGAATATTGCAGTATAAGGCATGGGGTGCAGGTCCTGGGGTGTTCAAGGGAATAGTGCAGTAGAGGGCATGGGGTGCAGGTCATAGGGCGTTCAAGGGAATAGTGCAGTAGAGGGCATGGGGTGCAGGTCCTAGGGCGTTCAAAGGAATAGTGCAGTAGAGGTCATGGGGTGCAGGTCCTAGGGCGTTCAATGGGATAGTGCAGTAGAGGGCATGGGGTGCCGGTCCTAGGGCGTTCAAGGGAATAGTGCAGTAGAGGTCATGGGGTGTAGGTCCTAGGGTGTTCAAGGGAATAGTGTAGTAGAGGGCATGGGGTGCAGGTACTGGGGTGTTCAATGGAATAGTGCAGTAGAGGGCATGGGGTGCAGGTCCTGGGGCGTTCAAGGGAATAGTGCAGTAGAGAGAATGGGGTGGGGGTCCTAGGGCATTCAAGTGAATAGTGCAGTAGAGGGCATGGGGAGCAGGTCCCAGTGTGTTCAAGGGAATAGTGCAGTAGAGGTCATGGGGTATGGGTCCTAGGGCGTTCAATGGAATAGTGCAGTAGAGGGCATGCGGTGCAGTTCCTAGGGTGTTCAAGGGAATAGTGCAGTAGAGGTAATGGGGTGCAGGTCCTATGGCTTTCAAGGGAAAAGTGCAGTAGAGGGCATGGGGTGCAGGTCCTGGGGCGTTCAAGGGAATAGTGCAGTAGAGGGCATGGGGTGCAGGCCCTGGGGCATTCTAGAGAATAGCTTAGTAGAGGGAATGGGGTGCAGGCCTTGGGCGTTCAAGGGAATCGTGCAGTGGAGGGCATGAGGTACTAAGTCCTAGGGCATTCAAGGGAATAGTGCAGTAGAGGGCATGGAGTGCAGGTCCTAGGGCATTCAAGGGAATAGTGCAGTAGAGGGCATGAGGTTCAGGTCTTGGGGCATTCAAGGGAATAGTGCAGTAGAGGGCATGGGGTGCAGGTCCTAGGGCATTCAAGGGAATAGTGCAGTAGAGGGCATGGGGTGCAGGTCCTAAGGCGTTCAAGGGAATATTGCAGTAGAGGGCATGGGGTGCAGGTCCTAGGTTGTTCCTGGGAATAGTGCAGTAAAGGGCATGGGGTGCAGGTCCTAGGGCGTTCAAGGGAATAGTGCAGTAGAGGTTGTGGGGTGCAGGACATAGGGAGATCAAGGGAATAATGCAGTAGAGGGCATGGGGTGCAGGTCATGGGGCATTCAAGGGAATAGTACAGTAGAGGTCTACGGTGCAGGTCCTAGGGCGTTCAAGGGAATAGTGCAGTAGAAGGCATGGGGTGCAGGTCCTAGGGCATTCAAGGGAATAGTGCAGTAGAGGTCTTGAGATGCAGGTCCTGGGGAGTTCAAGGGAATAGTACAGTAGAGGGCATGGGGTGAAGAACCTGGGGCATTCAAGGGAATAGTGCAGTAGAGGGCATGGGGTGCAGGTCTTAGGGCGTTCAATGGAATAGTGCAGTAGAGGGCATGGGGGCAGGTCCTAGGGTGTTCAAGGGAATAGTGCAGTAGAGGGAATGGGGTGCAGAACCTGGGGCGTTCAAGGGAATAGTGCAGTAGAGGGCATGGGGTGCATGTCCTGGGGGTTCAAGGGAATAGTGCAGTAGAGGGTATGGGGTGCAGGTCCTGGGGCGTTCAATGGAATAGTGCAGTAGAGGGCATGGGGTGCAGGCCCTGGGGCGTTCAAGGGAATAGTGCCGTAGAGGGCATAGGGTGATGGTCCTAGGGCGTTCAAGTGAATAGTGCAGTAGAGGGCATGGGGTGCAGGTCCTAGGGCGTTCAAGGGAATAGTGCGAAGAGGTCATGGGGTTCAGGTCCTAGGGTGTTCAAGGGAATAGTGCAGTAGAGGGCATGGGGTGCAGGCCCTGGGGCGTTCAAGGGAATAGCGCAGTAGAGGGAATGGGGTGCAGGCCCAGGGGCGTTCAAGGGAATAGTGCAGTAGAGGGCATGGGGTACTAAGTCCTAGGGCATTCAAGAGAATAGTGCAGTAGAGGGCATGGAGTGCAGGTCCTAGGGTATTCAAGGGAATAGTGCAGTAGAGGGCATGAGGTGCAGGTCTTGGGGCATTCAAGGGAATAGTGCAGTAGAGGGCATGGGGTGCAGGTCCTAGGGCATTCAAGGGAATAGTGCAGTAGAGGGCATGGGGTGCAGGTCCTAGGGCGTTCAAGGGAATAGTGCAGTAGGGGGCATGGGGTGCAGGTCCTAGGGCGTTCATGGGAATAGTGCAGTAGACGGCATGGGGTGCAGGTCCTAGGGAGTTCAAGGGAATAGTGCAGTAGAGGGCATGGGGTGCAGGTCCTAGGGCGTTCAAGGGAATAGTGCAGTAGAGGTCTTGGGGTGCAGGCCCTAGGGCGTTCAAGGGAATAGTGCTGTAGAGGGCATGAGGTGCAGGTCCTAGGGCATTCAAGGGAATAGTGCAGTAGAGGGCATGGAGTGCAGGTCCTAGGGCGTTCAAGGGAATAGTGCAGTAGAGGGCATGAGGTGCAGGTCCTAGGGCATTCAAGGGAATAGTGCAGTAGAGGTCTTGGGTGCAGGTCCTAGGGCGTTCAAGGGAATAGTGCAGTGGAGGTCAAGGGGTGCAGGTCCTAGGGCGTACAAGGGAATAGTGCAGTAGAGGTCTTGCGTGCCGGTCCTAGGACATTCAACGGAATAGTGCAGTAGAGGTCTTGGGGTGCAGGTCCTAGGGCATTCAAGGGAGCAGTGCAGTAAAGGGCATGGGTGCAGGTCCTAGGGCATTCAAGGGAATAGTGCAGTAGAGGGCATGGGGTGCAGGTCCTAGGGCGTTCAAGGAAATATTGCAGCGGAGGTCATGGGGTGCAGGTCCTAGCGCGTTCAATGGAATAGTGCAGCAGAGGTCATGGGGTGCAGGTCCTAGGGCGTTCAAGCGAATAGTGCAGTGGAGGTAATGGGGTGCAGGTCCTCGGGCGTTCAAGGGAATACTGCAGTAGAGGTCTTGGGTGCCGGTCCTAGGGTATTCAACGGAATAGTGCTGTAGAGGTCTTAAGGTGCAGGTCCTGGGGCATTCAAGGGAATAGTGCAGTAGAGGTCTTGGGGCCCGGTCCTAGGGTATTCAAGGGAATAGTGCAGTAGAGGTCTTGGGGTGCAGGTCCTAAGGTGTTCAAGGGAATAGTGCAGTTGAGGGCATGGGGTGCAGGTCCTAGGGCATTCAAGGGAACAGTGCAGTAGAGGGCATGGAGTGCAGGCCCTAGGGCATTCAGGGAATAGTGCAGTAAAGGGCATGGGGTGCAGGTCCTAGGGCGTTCAAGGGAATAGTGCAGCAGAGGGCAAGGGGTGCAGATCCTAGGGTGTTCAAGGGAATAGTGCAGTAGAGGGCATGGGGTGCAGGTCCTAGGGCGTTCAAGGGAATATTGCAGTAGAGGGCATGGGGTGCAGGTCCTGAGGCGTTCAAGGGAATAGTGCAGTAGAGGTCTTGAGATGCAGGTCATAGGGAGTTCAAGGGAATAGTGCAGTAGAGGTCTTGAGATGCAGGTCATAGGGAGTTCAAGGGAATAGTGCAGTAGATGTCTTGGGGTTCAGGTCCTAGGGAGTTCAAGGGAATAATGCAGTAGAGGGCATGGGGTGCAGGTCCTAGGGCGTTCAAGGGAATATTGCAGTAGAGGTCTTGGGGTGCAGGTCCTAGGGCGTTCAAGGGAATAGTGAAGTAGAGGTCTTGGGGTTCAGGTACTAGGGAGTTCAAGGGAATAATGCAGTAGAGGGCATGGGGTGCAGGTCATGGGGCATTCAAGGGAATAGTGCAGTAGAGGTCTTGAGATGCAGGTCATAGGGAGTTCAAGGGAATAGTGCAGTAGAGGTCTTGAGATGCAGGTCATAGGGAGTTCAAGGGAATAGTGCAGTAGAGGTCTTGGGGTTCAGGTCCTAGGGAGTTCAAGGGAATAATGCAGTAGAGGGCATGGGGTGCAGGTCCTAGGGCGTTCATGGGAATAGTGCAGTAGAGGGCATGGGGGTGCAGGTCCTAGGGCGTTCAAGGGAATAGTGCAGTAGAGGGCATGACGTGCAGGTCCTAGGGCGTTCAAGGGAATAGTGCAGTAGAGGTCTTGAGATGCAGGTCATAGGGAGTTCAAGGGAATAGTGCAGTAGAGGTCTTGGCGTGCAGGTCCTAGGGCGTTCAAGGGAATAGTGCAGTAGAGGGCATGGGGTGCAGGTCCTAGGGCGTTCAAGGGAATAGTGCAGTGGAGGTCAAGGGGTGCAGGTCCTAGGGCGTACAAGGGAATAGTGCAGTAGAGGTCTTGGGTGCCGGTCCTAGGGTATTCAACGGAATAGTGCAGTAGAGGTCTTGGGGATGCAGGTCCTAGGGCATTCAAGGGAGCAGTGCAGTAAAGGGCATGGGTGCAGGTCCTAGGGCATTCAAGGGAATAGTGCAGTAGAGGGCATGGGGTGCAGGTCCTAGGGCGTTCAAGGAAATAGTGCAGGTCATGGGGCATTCAAGGGAATAGTGCAGGTCATGGGGTGCAGGTCCTAGCGCTTTCAATGGAATAGTGCAGCAGAGGTCATGGGGTGCAGGTCCTAGGGCGTTCAAGCGAATAGTGCAGTGGAGGAAATGGGGTGCAGGTCCTCGGGCGTTCAAGGGAATACTGCAGTAGAGGTCTTGGGTGCCGGTCCTAGGGTATTCAACGGAATAGTGCTGTAGAGGTCTTTGGGTGCAGGTCCTGGGGCATTCAAGGGAATAGTGCAGTAGAGGTCTTGGGTGCCGGTCCTAGGGTATTCAAGGGAATAGTGCAGTAGAGGTCTTGGGGTACAGGTCCTAAGGTGTTCAAGGGAATAGTGCAGTTGAGGGCATGGGGTGCAGGTCCTAGGGCATTCAAGGGAACAGTGCAGTAGAGGGCATGGAGTGCAGGCCCTAGGGCGATCAGGGAATAGTGCAGTAGAGGGCATGGGGTGCAGCTCCTAGGGACTTTAAGGGAATAGTGCAGCAGAGGGCAAGGGGTGCAGATCCTAGGGTGTTCAAGGGAATAGTGCAGTAGAGGGCATGGGGTGCAGGTCCTAGGGCGTTCAAGGGAATATTGCAGTAGAGGGCATGGGGTGCAGGTCCTGAGGCGTTCAAGGGAATAGTGCAGTAGAGGTCATGGGGTGCAGGTCTTAGGGCGTTCAAGGGAATAGTGCAGTAGAGGTCTTGAGATGCAGGTCATAGGGAGTTCAAGGGAATAGTGCAGTAGAGGTCTTGAGATGCAGGTCATAGGGAGTTCAAGGGAATAGTGCAGTAGAGGTCTTGGGGTTCAGGTCCTAGGGAGTTCAAGGGAATAATGCAGTAGAGGGCTTGGGGTGCAGGTCCTAGGGCGTTCAAGGGAATAGTGCAGTAGAGGTCTTGGGGTGCAGGTCCTAGGGCATTCAAGGGAATAGTGAAGTAGAGGTCTTGGGGTTCAGGTACTAGGGAGTTCAAGGGAATAATGCAGTAGAGGGCATGGGGTGCAGGTCAGGGGGCATTCAAGGGAATAGTACAGTAGAGGGCATGGGGTGCAGAACCTGGGGCTTTCAAGGGAATAGTGCAGTAGAGGGCATGGGGTGCAGGTCCTAGGGCGTTCAATCAAATAGTGCAGTAGAGGGCATGGGGTGCAGAACCTGGGGAGTTCAAGGGAATAGTGCTGTAGAGGGCATGGGGTGCATGTCCTGGGGAGTTCAAGGGAATAGTGCAGTAGAGGGCATGGGGTGCAGGTACTGGGGCGTTCAAGGGAATATTGCAGTATAAGGCATGGGGTGCAGGTCCTGGGGTGTTCAAGGGAATAGTGCAGTAGAGGGCATGGGGTGCAGGTCATAGGGCGTTCAAGGGAATAGTGCAGTAGAGGGCATGGGGTGCAGGTCCTAGGGCGTTCAAAGGAATAGTGCAGTAGAGGTCATGGGGTGCAGGTCCTAGGGCGTTCAATGGGATAGTGCAGTAGAGGGCATGGGGTGCCGGTCCTAGGGCGTTCAAGGGAATAGTGCAGTAGAGGTCATGGGGTGTAGGTCCTAGGGTGTTCAAGGGAATAGTGTAGTAGAGGGCATGGGGTGCAGGTACTGGGGTGTTCAATGGAATAGTGCAGTAGAGGGCATGGGGTGCAGGTCCTGGGGCGTTCAAGGGAATAGTGCAGTAGAGAGAATGGGGTGGGGGTCCTAGGGCATTCAAGTGAATAGTGCAGTAGAGGGCATGGGGAGCAGGTCCCAGTGTGTTCAAGGGAATAGTGCAGTAGAGGTCATGGGGTATGGGTCCTAGGGCGTTCAATGGAATAGTGCAGTAGAGGGCATGCGGTGCAGTTCCTAGGGTGTTCAAGGGAATAGTGCAGTAGAGGTAATGGGGTGCAGGTCCTATGGCTTTCAAGGGAAAAGTGCAGTAGAGGGCATGGGGTGCAGGTCCTGGGGCGTTCAAGGGAATAGTGCAGTAGAGGGCATGGGGTGCAGGCCCTGGGGCATTCTAGAGAATAGCTTAGTAGAGGGAATGGGGTGCAGGCCTTGGGCGTTCAAGGGAATCGTGCAGTAGAGGGCATGAGGTACTAAGTCCTAGGGCATTCAAGGGAATAGTGCAGTAGAGGGCATGGAGTGCAGGTCCTAGGGCATTCAAGGGAATAGTGCAGTAGAGGGCATGAGGTTCAGGTCTTGGGGCATTCAAGGGAATAGTGCAGTAGAGGGCATGGGGTGCAGGTCCTAGGGCATTCAAGGGAATAGTGCAGTAGAGGGCATGGGGTGCAGGTCCTAAGGCGTTCAAGGGAATATTGCAGTAGAGGGCATGGGGTGCAGGTCCTAGGTTGTTCCTGGGAATAGTGCAGTAAAGGGCATGGGGTGCAGGTCCTAGGGCGTTCAAGGGAATAGTGCAGTAGAGGTTGTGGGGTGCAGGACATAGGGAGATCAAGGGAATAATGCAGTAGAGGGCATGGGGTGCAGGTCATGGGGCATTCAAGGGAATAGTACAGTAGAGGTCTACGGTGCAGGTCCTAGGGCGTTCAAGGGAATAGTGCAGTAGAAGGCATGGGGTGCAGGTCCTAGGGCATTCAAGGGAATAGTGCAGTAGAGGTCTTGAGATGCAGGTCCTGGGGAGTTCAAGGGAATAGTACAGTAGAGGGCATGGGGTGAAGAACCTGGGGCATTCAAGGGAATAGTGCAGTAGAGGGCATGGGGTGCAGGTCTTAGGGCGTTCAATGGAATAGTGCAGTAGAGGGCATGGGGTGCAGGTCCTAGGGTGTTCAAGGGAATAGTGCAGTAGAGGGAATGGGGTGCAGAACCTGGGGCGTTCAAGGGAATAGTGCAGTAGAGGGCATGGGGTGCATGTCCTGGGGGTTCAAGGGAATAGTGCAGTAGAGGGTATGGGGTGCAGGTCCTGGGGCGTTCAATGGAATAGTGCAGTAGAGGGCATGGGGTGCAGGCCCTGGGGCGTTCAAGGGAATAGTGCCGTAGAGGGCATAGGGTGATGGTCCTAGGGCGTTCAAGTGAATAGTGCAGTAGAGGGCATGGGGTGCAGGTCCTAGGGCGTTCAAGGGAATAGTGCGAAGAGGTCATGGGGTTCAGGTCCTAGGGTGTTCAAGGGAATAGTGCAGTAGAGGGCATGGGGTGCAGGCCCTGGGGCGTTCAAGGGAATAGCGCAGTAGAGGGAATGGGGTGCAGGCCCAGGGGCGTTCAAGGGAATAGTGCAGTAGAGGGCATGGGGTACTAAGTCCTAGGGCATTCAAGAGAATAGTGCAGTAGAGGGCATGGAGTTCAGGTCCTAGGGTATTCAAGGGAATAGTGCAGTAGAGGGCATGAGGTGCAGGTCTTGGGGCATTCAAGGGAATAGTGCAGTAGAGGGCATGGGGTGCAGGTCCTAGGGCATTCAAGGGAATAGTGCAGTAGAGGGCATGGGGTGCAGGTCCTAGGGCGTTCAAGGGAATAGTGCAGTAGGGGGCATGGGGTGCAGGTCCTAGGGCGTTCATGGGAATAGTGCAGTAGACGGCATGGGGTGCAGGTCCTAGGGAGTTCAAGGGAATAGTGCAGTAGAGGGCATGGGGTGCAGGTCCTAGGGCGTTCAAGGGAATAGTGCAGTAGAGGTCTTGGGGTGCAGGCCCTAGGGCGTTCAAGGGAATAGTGCTGTAGAGGGCATGAGGTGCAGGTCCTAGGGCATTCAAGGGAATAGTGCAGTAGAGGGCATGGAGTGCAGGTCCTAGGGCGTTCAAGGGAATAGTGCAGTAGAGGGCATGAGGTGCAGGTCCTGGGGCGTTCAAGGGAATAGTGCAGTAGAGGGCATGGGATGCAGGCCCTGGGGCGTTCAAGGGAATAGCGTAGTAGAGGGAATGGGTGGCAGGCCCTGGGGCCTTCAAGGGAATAGTGCAGTAGAGGTCATGGGGTGCAGGTCCTAGGGCGTTCAAGGGAATAGGGCAGTAGAGGTCATGGGGTGCAGGTCCTATGGCGTTCAAGGGAATATTGTGTAGAGGTCGTGGGGTGCAGGTCCTAGGGCGTTCAAGGGAATAGTGCAGTAGAGGTCTTGGGGTTCAGGTCCTAGGGAGTTCAAGGGAATAATGCAGTAGAGGCATGGGGTGCAGGTCCTAGGGCGTTCAAGGGAATAGTGCAGTAGAGGTCATGAGGTGCAGGTCCTAGGGCTTTCAAGGGAATAGTGCAGTAGAGGGCATGGGGTGCAGGTCCTGAGGCGTTCAAGGGAATAGTACAGTAGAGGTCTTGGGGTGCAGGTCATGGGGCGTTCAAGGGAATAGTACAGTAGAGGGCATGGGATGCAAAACCTTGGGCGTTCAAGGGAATAGTGCAGTAGAGGTCTTGGGTGCAGGTCCTAGGGCATTCAAGGGAATAGTGCAGTAGAGGGCATGGGGTGCAAGTCCTAGGGCATTTAAGGGAATAGTGCAGTAGAGGTCTTGAGATGCAGGTCATAGGGAGTTCAAGGGAATAGTGCAGTAGAGGTCTTGGCGTTCAAGGAACAGTGCAGTAGAGGGCATGGGGTGCAGGTCCTAGGGCGTTCAAGGGAATAGTGCAGTGGAGGTCAAGGGGTGCAGGTCCTAGGGCGTACAAGGGAATAGTGCAGTAGAGGTCTTGCGTGCCGGTCCTAGGACATTCAACGGAATAGTGCAGTAGAGGTCTTGGGGTGCAGGTCCTAGGGCATTCAAGGGAGCAGTGCAGTAAAGGGCATGGGTGCAGGTCCTAGGGCATTCAAGGGAATAGTGCAGTAGAGGGCATGGGGTGCAGGTCCTAGGGCGTTCAAGGAAATAGTGCAGCGGAGGTCATGGGGTGCAGGTCCTAGCGCGTTCAATGGAATAGTGCAGCAGAGGTCATGGGGTGCAGGTCCTAGGGCGTTCAAGGGAATATTGCAGTAGAGGGCATGGGGTGCAGGTCCTAGGGCGTTCCTGGGAATAGTGCAGTAAAGGGCATGGGGTGCAGGTCCTAGGGCGTTCAAGGGAATAGTGCAGTAGAGGATGTGGGGTGCAGGACCTAGGGAGTTCAAGGGAAGGGAATAGTGCAGTAGAGGGCATGGGGTGCAGGTCCTAGGGCATTCAAGGGAATAGTGCAGTAGAGGTCTTGGGTGCAGGTCCTAGGGCGTTCAAGGGAATAGTGCAGTAGAGGGCATGGGGTGCAAGTCCTAGGGCATTTAAGGGAATAGTGCAGTAGAGGTCTTGAGATGCAGGTCATAGGGAGTTCAAGGGAATAGTGCAGTAGAGGTCTTGGCGTTCAAGGGAACAGTGCAGTAGAGGGCATGGGGTGCAGGTCCTAGGGCATTCAAGGGAATAGTGCAGTGGAGGTCAAGGGGTGCAGGTCCTAGGGCGTACAAGGGAATAGTGCAGTAGAGGTCTTGCGTGCCGGTCCTAGGACATTGAACGGAATAGTGCAGTAGAGGTCTTGGGGTGCAGGTCCTAGGGCATTCAAGGGAGCAGTGCAGTAAAGGGCATGGGTGCAGGTCCTAGGGCATTCAAGGGAATAGTGCAGTAGAGGGCATGGGGTGCAGGTCCTAGGGCGTTCAAGGAAATAGTGCAGCAGAGGTCATGGGGTGCAGGTCCTAGCGCGTTCAATGGAATAGTGCAGCAGAGGTCATGGGGTGCAGGTCCTAGGGCGTTCAAGCGAATAGTGCAGTGGAGGTAATGGGGTGCAGGTCCTCGGGCGTTCAAGGGAATACTGCAGTAGAGGTCTTGGGTGCCGGTCCTAGGGTATTCAACGGAATAGTGCTGTAGAGGTCTTAAGGTGCAGGTCCTGGGGCATTCAAGGGAATAGTGCAGTAGAGGTCTTGGGTGCCGGTCCTAGGGTATTCAAGGGAATAGTGCAGTAGAGGTCTTGGGGTGCAGGTCCTAAGGTGTTCAAGGGAATAGTGCAGTTGAGGGCATGGGGTGCAGGTCCTAGGGCATTCAAGGGAACAGTGCAGTAGAGGGCATGGAGTGCAGGCCCTAGGGCATTCAGGGAATAGTGCAGTAAAGGGCATGGGGTGCAGGTCCTAGGGTGTTCAAGGGAATAGTGCAGCAGAGGGCAAGGGGTGCAGATCCTAGGGTGTTCAAGGGAATAGTGCAGTAGAGGGCATGGGGTGCAGGTCCTAGGGCGTTCAAGGGAATATTGCAGTAGAGGGCATGGGGTGCAGGTCCTGAGGCGTTCAAGGGAATAGTGCAGTAGAGGTCTTGAGATGCAGGTCATAGGGAGTTCAAGGGAATAGTGCAGTAGAGGTCTTGAGATGCAGGTCATAGGGAGTTCAAGGGAATAGTGCAGTAGAGGTCTTGGGGTTCAGGTCCTAGGGAGTTCAAGGGAATAATGCAGTAGAGGGCATGGGGTGCAGGTCCTAGGGCGTTCAAGGGAATATTGCAGTAGAGGTCTTGGGGTGCAGGTCCTAGGGCGTTCAAGGGAATAGTGAAGTAGAGGTCTTGGGGTTCAGGTACTAGGGAGTTCAAGGGAATAATGCAGTAGAGGGCATGGGGTGCAGGTCATGGGGCATTCAAGGGAATAGTGCAGTAGAGGTCTTGAGATGCAGGTCATAGGGAGTTCAAGGGAATAGTGCATTAGAGGTCTTGAGATGCAGGTCATAGGGAGTTCAAGGGAATAGTGCAGTAGAGGTCTTGGGGTTCAGGTCATAGGGAGTTCAAGGGAATAATGCAGTAGAGGGCATGGGGTGCAGGTCCTAGGGCGTTCATGGGAATAGTGCAGTAGAGGGCATGGGGGTGCAGGTCCTAGGGCGTTCAAGGGAATAGTGCAGTAGAGGTCTTGAGATGCAGGTCATAGGGAGTTCAAGGGAATAGTGCAGTAGAGGTCTTGGCGTGCAGGTCCTAGGGCGTTCAAGGGAATAGTGCAGTAGAGGGCATGGGGTGCAGGTCCTAGGGCGTTCAAGGGAATAGTGCAGTGGAGGTCAAGGGGTGCAGGTCCTAGGGCGTACAAGGGAATAGTGCAGTAGAGGTCTTGGGTGCCGGTCCTAGGGTATTCAACGGAATAGTGCAGTAGAGGTCTTGGGGATGCAGGTCCTAGGGCATTCAAGGGAGCAGTGCAGTAAAGGGTATGGGTGCAGGTCCTAGGGCATTCAAGGGAATAGTGCAGTAGAGGGCATGGGGTGCAGGTCCTAGGGCGTTCAAGGAAATAGTGCAGGTCATGGGGCATTCAAGGGAATAGTGCAGGTCATGGGGTGCAGGTCCTAGCGCGTTCAATGGAATAGTGCAGCAGCGGTCATGGGGTGCAGGTCCTAGTGCGTTCAAGCGAATAGTGCAGTGGAGGAAATGGGGTGCAGGTCCTCGGGCGTTCAAGGGAATACTGCAGTAGAGGTCTTGGGTGCCGGTCCTAGGGTATTCAACGGAATAGTGCTGTAGAGGTCTTAAGGTGCAGGTCCTGGGGCATTCAAGGGAATAGTGCAGTAGAGGGCATGGGGTGCAGGTCCTAGGGCGTTCAAGGGAATAGTGCAGTAGAGAGCATGGGGTGGGGGTCCTAGGGCATTCAAGTGAATAGTGCAGTAGAGGGCATGGGGAGCAGGTCCTAGGGTGTTCAAGGGAATAGTGCAGTAGAGGTCAAGAGGTCATGGGGTACAGGTCGTAGGGCGTTCAATGGAATAGTGCAGTAGAGGGCATGCGGTGCAGTTCCTAGGGTGTTCAAGGGAATAGTGCAGTAGAGGTCATGGGGTGGAGGTCCTATGGCTTTCAAGGGAAAAGTGCAGTAGAGGGCATGGGGTGCAGGTCCTGGGGCGTTCAAGGGAATAGTGCAGTAGAGGGCATGGGGTGCAGGCCCTGGGGCGTTCTAGAGAATAGCTTAGTAGAGGGAATGGGGTGCAGGCCTTGGGCGTTCAAGGGAATCGTGCAGTAGAGGGCATGAGGTACTAAGTCCTAGGGCATTCAAGGGAATAGTGCAGTAGAGGGCATGGGGTGCAGGTCCTAGGGCGTTCATGGGAATAGTGCAGTAGAGGGCATGGGGGGTGCAGGTCCTAGGGCGTTCAAGGGAATAGTGCAGTAGAGGTCTTGAGATGCAGGTCATAGGGAGTTCAAGGGAATAGTGCAGTAGAGGTCTTGGCGTGCAGGTCCTAGGGCGTTCAAGGGAATAGTGCAGTAGAGGGCATGGGGTGCAGGTCCTAGGGCGTTCAAGGGAATAGTGCAGTGGAGGTCAAGGGGTGCAGGTCCTAGGGCGTACAAGGGAATAGTGCAGTAGAGATCTTGGGTGCCGGTCCTAGGGTATTCAACGGAATAGTGCAGTAGAGGTCTTGGGGATGCAGGTCCTAGGGCATTCAAGGGAGCAGTGCAGTAAAGGGTATGGGTGCAGGTCCTAGGGCATTCAAGGGAATAGTGCAGTAGAGGGCATGGGGTGCAGGTCCTAGGGCGTTCAAGGAAATAGTGCAGGTCATGGGGCATTCAAGGGAATAGTGCAGGTCATGGGGTGCAGGTCCTAGCGCGTTCAATGGAATAGTGCAGCAGCGGTCATGGGGTGCAGGTCCTAGTGCGTTCAAGCGAATAGTGCAGTGGAGGAAATGGGGTGCAGGTCCTCGGGCGTTCAAGGGAATACTGCAGTAGAGGTCTTGGGTGCCGGTCCTAGGGTATTCAACGGAATAGTGCTGTAGAGGTCTTAAGGTGCAGGTCCTGGGGCATTCAAGGGAATAGTGCAGTAGAGGGCATGGGGTGCAGGTCCTAGGGCGTTCAAGGGAATAGTGCAGTAGAGAGCATGGGGTGGGGGTCCTAGGGCATTCAAGTGAATAGTGCAGTAGAGGGCATGGGGAGCAGGTCCTAGGGTGTTCAAGGGAATAGTGCAGTAGAGGTCAAGAGGTCATGGGGTACAGGTCGTAGGGCGTTCAATGGAATAGTGCAGTAGAGGGCATGCGGTGCAGTTCCTAGGGTGTTCAAGGGAATAGTGCAGTAGAGGTCATGGGGTGGAGGTCCTATGGCTTTCAAGGGAAAAGTGCAGTAGAGGGCATGGGGTGCAGGTCCTGGGGCGTTCAAGGGAATAGTGCAGTAGAGGGCATGGGGTGCAGGCCCTGGGGCGTTCTAGAGAATAGCTTAGTAGAGGGAATGGGGTGCAGGCCTTGGGCGTTCAAGGGAATCGTGCAGTAGAGGGCATGAGGTACTAAGTCCTAGGGCATTCAAGGGAATAGTGCAGTAGAGGGCATGGAGTGCAGGTCCTAGGGCATTCAAGGTAATAGTGCAGTAGAGGGCATGAGGTTCAGGTCTTGGGGCATTCAAGGGAATAGTGCAGTAGAGGGCATGGGGTGCAGGTCCTAGGGCATTCAAGGGAATAGTGCAGTAGAGGGCATGGGGTGCAGGTCCTAAGGCATTCAAGGGAATATTGCAGTAGAGGGCATGGGGTGCAGGTCCTAGGGCGTTCCTGGGAATAGTGCAGTAAAGGGCATGGGGTGCAGGTCCTAGGGCGTTCAAGGGAATAGTGCAGTAGAGGTTGTGGGGTGCAGGACCTAGGGAGTTCAAGGGAATAGTGCAGTAGAGGGCATGGGGTGCAGGTCCTAGGGCATTCAAGGGAATATTGCAGTAGAGGTCTTGGGTGCAGGTCCTAGGGCGTTCAAGGGAATAGTGCAGTAGAGGGCATGGGGTGCAAGTCCTAGGGCATTTAAGGGAATAGTGCAGTAGAGGTCTTGAGATGCAGGTCATAGGGAGTTCAAGGGAATAGTGCAGTAGAGGTCTTGGCGTTCAAGGGAACAGTGCAGTAGAGGGCATGGGGTGCAGGTCCTAGGGCGTTCAAGGGAATAGTGCAGTGGAGGTCAAGGGGTGCAGGTCCTAGGGCGTACAAGGGAATAGTGCAGTAGAGGTCTTGCGTGCCGGTCCTAGGACATTCAACGGAATAGTGCAGTAGAGGTCTTGGGGTGCAGGTCCTAGGGCATTCAAGGGAGCAGTGCAGTAAAGGGCATGGGTGCAGGTCCTAGGGCATTCAAGGGAATAGTGCAGTAGAGGGCATGGGGTGCAGGTCCTAGGGCGTTCAAGGAAATATTGCAGCAGAGGTCATGGGGTGCAGGTCCTAGTGCGTTCAATGGAATAGTGCAGCAGAGGTCATGGGGTGCAGGTCCTAGGGCGTTCAAGCGAATAGTGCAGTGGAGGTAATGGGGTGCAGGTACTCGGGCGTTCAAGGGAATACTGCAGTAGAGATCTTGGGTGCCGGTCCTAGGGTATTCAACGGAATAGTGCTGTAGAGGTCTTAAGGTGCAGGTCCTGGGGCGTTCAATGGAATAGTGCAGTAGAGGGCATGGGGTGCAGGTCCTGGGGCGTTCAAGGGAATAGTGCAGTAGAGAGCATGGGGTGGGGGTCCTAGGGCATTCAAGTGAATAGTGCAGTAGAGGGCATGGGGAGCAGGTCCTAGGGTGTTCAAGGGAATAGTGCAGTAGAGGTCAAGAGGTCATGGGGTACAGGTCCTAGGGCGTTCAATGGAATAGTGCAGTAGAGGGCATGCGGTGCAGTTCCTAGGGTGTTCAAGGGAATAGTGCAGTAGAGGTCATGGGGTGCAGGTCCTATGGCTTTCAAGGGAAAAGTGCAGTAGAGGGCATGGGGTGCAGGTCCTGGGGCGTTCAAGGGAATAGTGCAGTAGAGGGCATGGGGTGCAGGCCCTGGGGCGTTCTAGAGAATAGCTTAGTAGAGGGAATGGGGTGCAGGCCTTGGGCGTTCAAGGGAATCGTGCAGTAGAGGGCATGAGGTACTAAGTCCTAGGGCATTCAAGGGAATAGTGCAGTAGAGGGCATGGAGTGCAGGTCCTAGGGCATTCAAGGTAATAGTGCAGTAGAGGGCATGAGGTTCAGGTCTTGGGGCATTCAAGGGAATAGTGCAGTAGAGGGCATGGGGTGCAGGTCCTAGGGCATTCAAGGGAATAGTGCAGTAGAGGGCATGGGGTGCAGGTCCTAAGGCATTCAAAGGAATATTGCAGTAGAGGGCATGGGGTGCAGGTCCTAGGGCGTTCCTGGGAATAGTGCAGTAAAGGGCATGGGGTGCAGGTCCTAGGGCGTTCAAGGGAATAGTGCAGTAGAGGTTGTGGGGTGCAGGACCTAGGGAGTTCAAGGGAATAGTGCAGTAGAGGGCATGGGGTGCAGGTCCTAGGGCATTCAAGGGAATAGTGCAGTAGAGGTCTTGGGTGCAGGTCCTAGGGCGCTCAAGGGAATAGTGCAGTAGAGGGCATGGGGTGCAAGTCCTAGGGAGGGCATTTAAGCGAATAGTGCAGTAGAGGTCTTGAGATGCAGGTCATAGGGAGTTCAAGGGAATAGTGCAGTAGAGGTCTTGGCGTTCAAGGGAACAGTGCAGTAGAGGGCATGGGGTGCAGGTCCTAGGGCGTTCAAGGGAATAGTGCAGTGGAGGTCAAGGGGTGCAGGTCCTAGGGCGTACAAGGGAATAGTGCAGTAGAGGTCAAGCGTGCCGGTCCTAGGACATTCAACGGAATAGTGCAGTAGAGGTCTTGGGGTGCAGGTCCTAGGGCATTCAAGGGAGCAGTGCAGTAAAGGGCATGGGTGCAGGTCCTAGGGCATTCAAGGGAATAGTGCAGTAGAGGGCATGGGGTGCAGGTCCTAGGGCGTTCAAGGAAATAGTGCAGCGGAGGTCATGGGGTGCAGGTCCTAGCGCGTTCAATGGAATAGTGCAGCAAAGGTCATGGGGTGCAGGTCCTAGGGCGTTCAAGCGAATAGTGCAGTGGAGGTAATGGGGTGCAGGTCCTCGGGCGTTCAAGGGAATACTGCAGTAGAGGTCTTGGGTGCCGGTCCTAGGGTATTCAACGGAATAGTGCTGTAGAGGTCTTAAGGTGCAGGTCCTGGGGCATTCAAGGGAATAGTGCAGTAGAGGTCTTGGGGCCCGGTCCTAGGGTATTCAAGGGAATAGTGCAGTAGAGGTCTTGGGGTGCAGGTCCTAAGGTGTTCAAGGGAATAGTGCAGTTGAGGGCATGGGGTGCAGGTCCTAGGGCATTCAAGGGAACAGTGCAGTAGAGGGCATGGAGTGCAGGCCCTAGGGCATTCAGGGAATAGTGCAGTAAAGGGCATGGGGTGCAGGTCCTAGGGCGTTCAAGGGAATAGTGCAGCAGAGGGCAAGGGGTGCAGATCCTAGGGTGTTCAAGGGAATAGTGCAGTAGAGGGCATGGGGTGCAGGTCTTAGGGCGTTCAAGGGAATATTGCAGTAGAGGGCATGGGGTGCAGGTCCTGAGGCGTTCAAGGGAATAGTGCAGTAGAGGTCTTGAGATGCAGGTCATAGGGAGTTCAAGGGAATAGTGCAGTAGAGGTCTTGAGATGCAGGTCATAGGGAGTTCAAGGGAATAGTGCAGTAGAGGTCTTGGGGTTCAGGTCCTAGGGAGTTCAAGGGAATAATGCAGTAGAGGGCATGGGGTGCAGGTCCTAGGGCGTTCAAGGGAATATTGCAGTAGAGGTCTTGGGGTGCAGGTCCTAGGGCGTTCAAGGGAATAGTGAAGTAGAGGTCTTGGGGTTCAAGTACTAGGGAGTTCAAGGGAATAATGCAGTAGAGGGCATGGGGTGCAGGTCATGGGGCATTCAAGGGAATAGTGCAGTAGAGGTCTTGAGATGCAGGTCATAGGGAGTTCAAGGGAATAGTGCAGTAGAGGTCTTGAGATGCAGGTCATAGGGAGTTCAAGGGAATAGTGCAGTAGAGGTCTTGGGGTTCAGGTCCTAGGGAGTTCAAGGGAATAATGCAGTAGAGGGCATGGGGTGCAGGTCCTAGGGCGTTCATGGGAATAGTGCAGTAGAGGGCATGGGGGTGCAGGTCCTAGGGCGTTCAAGGGAATAGTGCAGTAGAGGGCATGACGTGCAGGTCCTAGGGCGTTCAAGGGAATAGTGCAGTAGAGGTCTTGAGATGCAGGTCATAGGGAGTTCAAGGGAATAGTGCAGTAGAGGTCTTGGCGTGCAGGTCCTAGGGCGTTCAAGGGAATAGTGCAGTAGAGGGCATGGGGTGCAGGTCCTAGGGCGTACATGGGAATAGTGCAGTAGAGGTCTTGGGTGCCGGTACTAGGGTATTCAACGGAATAGTGCAGTAGAGGTCTTGGGGATGCAGGTCCTAGGGCATTCAAGGGAGCAGTGCAGTAAAGGGCATGGGTGCAGGTCCTAGGGCATTCAAGGGAATAGTGCAGTAGAGGGCATGGGGTGCAGGTCCTAGGGCGTTCAAGGAAATAGTGCAGGTCATGGGGCATTCAAGGGAATAGTGCAGGTCATGGGGTGCAGGTCCTAGCGCGTTCAATGGAATAGTGCAGCAGAGGTCATGGGGTGCAGGTCCTAGGGCGTTCAAGCGAATAGTGCAGTGGAGGAAATGGGGTGCAGGTCCTCGGGCGTTCAAGGGAATACTGCAGTAGAGGTCTTGGGTGCCGGTCCTAGGGTATTCAACGGAATAGTGCTGTAGAGGTCTTGGGGTGCAGGTCCTGGGGCATTCAAGGGAATAGTGCAGTAGAGGTCTTGGGTGCCGGTCCTAGGGTATTCAAGGGAATAGTGCAGTAGAGGTCTTGGGGTACAGGTCCTAAGGTGTTCAAGGGAATAGTGCAGTTGAGGGCATGGGGTGCAGGTCCTAGGGCATTCAAGGGAACAGTGCAGTAGAGGGCATGGAGTGCAGGCCCTAGGGCGATCAGGGAATAGTGCAGTAGAGGGCATGGGGTGCAGGTCCTAGGGTGTTCAAGGGAATAGTGCAGCAGAGGACAAGGGGTGCAGATCCTAGGGTGTTCAAGGGAATAGTGCAGTAGAGGGCATGGGGTGCAGGTCCTAGGGCGTTCAAGGGAATATTGCAGTAGAGGGCATGGGGTGCAGGTCCTGAGGCGTTCAAGGGAATAGTGCAGTAGAGGTCATGGGGTGCAGGTCCTAGGGCGTTCAAGGGAATAGTGCAGTAGAGGTCTTGAGATGCAGGTCATAGGGAGTTCAAGGTAATAGTGCAGTAGAGGTCTTGAGATGCAGGTCATAGGGAGTTCAAGGGAATAGTGCAGTAGGGGTCCTGGGGTTCAGGTCCTAGGGAGTTCAAGGGAATAATGCAGTAGAGGGCTTGGGGTGCAGGTCCTAGGGCGTTCAAGGGAATAGTGCAGTAAAGGTCTTGGGGTGCAGGTCCTAGGGCGTTCAAGGGAATAGTGAAGTAGAGGTCTTGGGGTTCAGGTACTAGGGAGTTCAAGGGAATAATGCAGTAGAGGGCATGGGGTGCAGGTCATGGGGCATTCAAGGGAATAGTACAGTAGAGGGCATGGGGTGCAGAACCTGGGGCTTTCAAGGGAATAGTGCAGTAGAGGGCATGGGGTGCAGGTCCTAGGGCGTTCAATCAAATAGTGCAGTAGAGGGCATGGGGTGCAGAACCTGGGGAGTTCAAGGGAATAGTGCTGTAGAGGGCATGGGGTGCATGTCCTGGGGAGTTCAAGGGAATGGTGCAGTAGAGGGCATGGGGTGCAGGTACTGGGGCGTTCAAGGGAATATTGCAGTATAAGGCATGGGGTGCAGGTCCTGGGGTGTTCAAGGGAATAGTGCAGTAGAGGGCATGGGGTGCAGGTCATAGGGCATTCAAGGGAATAGTGCAGTAGAGGGCATGGGGTGCAGGTCCTAGGGCGTTCAAAGGAATAGTGCAGTAGAGGTCATGGGGTGCAGGTCCTAGGGCGTTCAATGGGATAGTGCAGTAGAGGGCACGGGGTGCCGGTCCTAGGGCGTTCAAGGGAATAGTGCAGTAGAGGTCATGGGGTGTAGGTCCTAGGGTGTTCAAGGGAATAGTGTAGTAGAGGGCATGGGGTGCAGGTACTGGGGTGTTCAATGGAATAGTGCAGTAGAGGGCATGGGGTGCAGGTCCTGGGGCGTTCAAGGGAATAGTGTAGTAGAGAGAATGGGGTGGGAGTCCTAGGGCATTCAAGTGAATAGTGCAGTAGAGGGCATGGGGAGCAGGTCCTAGTGTGTTCAAGGGAATAGTGCAGTAGAGGTCATGGGGTATGGGTCCTAGGGCGTTCAATGGAATAGTGCAGTAGAGGGCATGCGGTGCAGTTCCTAGGGTGTTCAAGGGAATAGTGCAGTAGAGGTCATGGGGTGCAGGTCCTATGGCTTTCAAGGGAAAAGTGCAGTAGAGGGCATGGGGTGCAGGTCCTGGGGCGTTCAAGGGAATAGTGCAGTAGAGGGCATGGGGTGCAGGCCCTGGGGCATTCTAGAGAATAGCTTAGTAGAGGGAATGGGGTGCAGGCCTTGGGCGTTCAAGGGAATCGTGCAGTAGAGGGCATGAGGTAGTAAGTCCTAGGGCATTCAAGGGAATAGTGCAGTAGAGGGCATGGAGTGCAGGTCCTAGGGCATTCAAGGGAATAGTGCAGTAGAGGGCATGGGGTGCAGGTCCTGGGGCATTCAAGGGAATAGTGCAGTAGAGGGCATGGGGTGCAGGTCCTAGGGCGTTCAAGGGAATAGTGCAGTAGAGGGCATGGGGTGCAGGTCCTAAGGCGTTCAAGGGAATATTGCAGTAGAGGGCATGGGGTGCAGGTCCTAGGGTGTTCCTGGGAATAGTGCAGTAAAGGGCATGGGGTGCAGGTCCTAGGGCGTTCAAGGGAATAGTGCAGTAGAGGTTGTGGGGTGCAGGACATAGGGAGATCAAGGGAATAGTGCAGTAGTGGGCATGGGGTGCAGGTCCTAGGGCATTCAAGGGAATAGTGCAGTAGAGGTCTTGGGTGCAGGTCCTAGGGCGTTCAAGGGAATAGTGCAGTAGAAGGCATGGGGTGCAGGTCCTAGGGCATTCAAGGGAATAGTGCAGTAGAGGTCTTGAGATGCAGGTCCTGGGGAGTTCAAGGGAATAGTACAGTAGAGGGCATGGGGTGCAGAACCTGGGGCATTCAAGGGAATAGTGCAGTAGAGGGCATGGGGTGCAGGTCTTAGGGCGTTCAATGGAATAGTGCAGTAGAGGGCATGGGGTGCAGGTCCTAGGGTGTTCAAGGGAATAGTGCAGTAGAGGGAATGGGGTGCAGAACCTGGGGCGTTCAAGGGAATAGTGCAGTAGAGGGCATGGGGTGCATGTCCTGGGGGGTTCAAGGGAATAGTGCAGTAGAGGGTATGGGGTGCAGGTCCTGGGGCGTTCAATGGAATAGTGCAGTAGAGGGCATGGGGTGCAGGCCCTGGGGCGTTCAAGGGAATAGTGCCGTAGAGGGCATAGGGTGATGGTCCTAGGGCGTTCAAGTGAATAGTGCAGTAGAGGGCATGGGGTGCAGGTCCTAGGGCGTTCAAGGGAATAGTGCAGAAGAGGTCATGGGGTTCAGGTCCTAGGGCGTTCAAGGGAATAGTGCAGTAGGGGGCATGGGGTGCAGGTCCTAGGGCGTTCATGGGAATAGTGCAGTAGACGGCATGGGGTGCAGGTCCTAGGGAGTTCAAGGGAATAGTGCAGTAGAGGGCATGGGGTGCAGGTCCTAGGGCGTTCATGGGAATAGTGCAGTAGACGGCATGGGGTGCAGGTCCTAGGGAGTTCAAGGGAATAGTGCAGTAGAGGGCATGGGGTGCAGGTCCTAGGGTGTTCAAGGGAATAGTGCAGTAGAGGTCTTGGGGTGCAGGCCCTAGGGCGTTCAAGGGAATAGTGCAGTAGAGGGCATGAGGTGCAGGTCCTAGGGCATTCAAGGGAATAGTGCAGTAGAGGGCATGGAGTGCAGGTCCTAGGGCGTTCAAGGGAATAGTGCAGTAGAGGTCATGAGGTGCAGGTCCTGGGGCGTTCAAGGGAATAGTGCAGTAGAGGGCATGGGATGCAGACCCTGGGGCGTTCAAGGGAATAGCGTAGTAGAGGGAATGGGTGGCAGGCCCTGGGGCCTTCAAGGGAATAGTGCAGTAGAGGGCATTGGGTGCAGGTCCTAGGGCGTTCAAGGGAATAGTGCAGTAGAGGTCATGGGGTGCAGGTCCTAGGGCGTTCAAGGGAATAGGGCAGTAGAGGTCATGGGGTGCAGGTCCTATGGCGTTCAAGGGAATATTGTGTAGAGGTCGTGGGGTGCAGGTCCTAGGGCGTTCAAGGGAATAGTGCAGTAGAGGTCTTGGGGTTCAGGTCCTAGGGAGTTCAAGGGAATAATGCAGTAGAGGCATGGGGTGCAGGTCCTAGGGCGTTCAAGGGAATAGTGCAGTAGAGGTCATGAGGTGCAGGTCCTAGGGCTTTCAAGGGAATAGTGCAGTAGAGGGCATGGGGTGCAGGTCCTGAGGTGTTCAAGGGAATAGTACAGTAGAGGTCTTGGGGTGCAGGTCATGGGGCGTTCAAGGGAATAGTACAGTAGAGGGCATGGGATGCAAAACCTGGGGCGCTCAAGGGAATAGTGCAGTAGAGGTCTTGGGTGCAGGTCCTAGGGCGTTCAAGGGAATAGTGCAGTAGAGGGCATGGGGTGCAAGTCCTAGGGCATTTAAGGGAATAGTGCAGTAGAGGTCTTGAGATGCAGGTCATAGGGAGTTCAAGGGAATAGTGCAGTAGAGGTCTTGGCGTTCAAGGGAACAGTGCAGAAGAGGGCATGGGGTGCAGGTCCTAGGGCGTTCAAGGGAATAGTGCAGTGGAGGTCAAGGGGTGCAGGTCCTAGGGCGTACAAGGGAATAGTGCAGTAGAGGTCTTGAGATGCAGGTCATAGGGAGTTCAAGGGAATAGTGCATTAGAGGTCTTGAGATGCAGGTCATAGGGAGTTCAAGGGAATAGTGCAGTAGAGGCCTTGGGGTTCAGGTCCTAGGGAGTTCAAGGGAATAATGCAGTAGAGGGCATGGGGTGCAGGTCCTAGGGCGTTCATGGGAATAGTGCAGTAGAGGGCATGGGGGTGCAGGTCCTAGGGCGTTCAAGGGAATAGTGCAGTAGAGGGCATGACGTGCAGGTCCTAGGGCGTTCAAGGGAATAGTGCAGTAGAGGTCTTGAGATGCAGGTCATAGGGAGTTCAAGGGAATAGTGCAGTAGAGGTCTTGGCGTGCAGGTCCTAGGGCGTTCAAGGGAATAGTGCAGTAGAGGGCATGGGGTGCAGGTCCTAGGGCGTTCAAGGGAATAGTGCAGTGGAGGTCAAGGGGTGCAGGTCCTAGGGCGTACAAGGGAATAGTGCAGTAGAGGTCTTGGGTGCCGGTCCTAGGGTATTCAACGGAATAGTGCAGTAGAGGTCTTGGGGATGCAGGTCCTAGGGCATTCAAGGGAGCAGTGCAGTAAAGGGCATGGGTGCAGGTCCTAGGGCATTCAAGGGAATAGTGCAGTAGAGGGCATGGGGTGCAGGTCCTAGGGCGTTCAAGGAAATAGTGCAGGTCATGGGGCATTCAAGGGAATAGTGCAGGTCATGGGGTGCAGGTCCTAGCGCGTTCAATGGAATAGTGCAGCAGCGGTCATGGGGTGCAGGTCCTAGGGCGTTCAAGCGAATAGTGCAGTGGAGGAAATGGGGTGCAGGTCCTCGGGCGTTCAAGGGAATACTGCAGTAGAGGTCTTGGGTGCCGGTCCTAGGGTATTCAACGGAATAGTGCTGTAGAGGTCTTGGGGTGCAGGTCCTAGGGCATTCAAGGGAATAGTGCAGTAGAGGTCTTGGGTGCCGGTCCTAGGGTATTCAAGGGATTAGTGCAGTAGAGGTCTTGGGGTACAGGTCCTAAGGTGTTCAAGGGAATAGTGCAGTTGAGGGCATGGGGTGCAGGTCCTAGGGCATTCAAGGGAACAGTGCAGTAGAGGGCATGGAGTGCAGGCCCTAGGGCGATCAGGGAATAGTGCAGTAGAGGGCATGGGGTGCAGGTCCTAGGGTGTTCAAGGGAATAGTGCAGCAGAGGGCAAGGGGTGCAGATCCTTGGGTGTTCAAGGGAATAGTGCAGTAGAGGGCATGGGGTGCAGGTCCTAGGGCGTTCAAGGGAATATTGCAGTAGAGGGCATGGGGTGCAGGTCCTGAGGCGTTCAAGGGAATAGTGCAGTAGAGGTCATGGGGTGCAGGTCCTAGGGCGTTCAAGGGAATAGTGCAGTAGAGGTCTTGAGATGCAGGTCATAGGGAGTTCAAGGGAATAGTGCAGTAGAGGTCTTGAGATGCAGGTCATAGGGAGTTCAAGGGAATAGTGCAGTAGAGGTCTTGGGGTTCAGGTCCTAGGGAGTTCAAGGGAATAATGCAGTAGAGGGCTTGGGGTGCAGGTCCTAGGGCGTTCAAGGGAATAGTGCAGTAGAGGTCTTGGGGTGCAGGTCCTAGGGCGTTCAAGGGAATAGTGAAGTAGAGGTCTTGGGGTTCAGGTACTAGGGAGTTCAAGGGAATAATGCAGTAGAGGGCATGGGGTGCAGGTCATGGGGCATTCAAGGGAATAGTACAGTAGAGGGCATGGGGTGCAGAACCTGGGGCTTTCAAGGGAATAGTGCAGTAGAGGGCATGGGGTACAGGTCCTAGGGCGTTCAATCAAATAGTGCAGTAGAGGGCATGGGGTGCAGAACCTGGGGAGTTCAAGGGAATAGTGCAGAGGAGGGCATGGGGTGCATGTCCTGGGGAGTTCAAGGGAATAGTGCAGTAGAGGGCATGGGGTGCAGGTACTGGGGCTTTCAAGGGAATATTGCAGTATAAGGCATGGGGTGCAGGTCCTGGGGTGTTCAAGGGAATAGTGCAGTAGAGGGCATGGGGTGCAGGTCATAGGGCGTTCAAGGGAATAGTGCAGTAGAGGGCATGGGGTGCAGGTCCTAGGGCGTTCAAAGGAATAGTGCAGTAGAGGTCATGGGGTGCAGGTCCTAGGGCGTTCAATGGGATAGTGCAGTAGAGGCCATGGGGTGCCGGTCCTAGGGCGTTCAAGGGAATAGTGCAGTAGAGGTCATGGGGTGTAGGTCCTAGGGTGTTCAAGGGAATAGTGTAGTAGAGGGCATGGGGTGCAGGTACTGGGGTGTTCAATGGAATAGTGCAGTAGAGGGCATGGGGTGCAGGTCCTGGGGCGTTCAAGGGAATAGTGCAGTAGAGAGAATGGGGTGGGGGTCCTAGGGCATTCAAGTGAATAGTGCAGTAGAGGGCATGGGGAGCAGGTCCTAGTGTGTTCAAGGGAATAGTGCAGTAGAAGTCATGGGGTATGGGTCCTAGGGCGTTCAATGGAATAGTGCAGTAGAGGGCATGCGGTGCAGTTCCTAGGGTGTTCAAGGGAATAGTGCAGTAGAGGTCATGGGGTGCAGGTCCTATGGCTTTCAAGGGAAAAGTGCAGTAGAGGGCATGGGGTGCAGGTCCTGGGGCGTTCAAGGGAATAGTGCAGTAGAGGCCATGGGGTGCAGGCCCTGGGGCATTCTAGAGAATAGCTTAGTAGAGGGAATGGGGTGCAGGCCTTGGGCGTTCAAGGGAATCGTGCAGTAGAGGGCATGAGGTACTAAGTCCTAGGGCATTCAAGGGAATAGTGCAGTAGAGGGCATGGAGTGCAGGTCCTAGGGCATTCAAGCGAATAGTGCAGTAGAGGGCATGAGGTTCAGGTCTTGGGGCATTCAAGGGAATAGTGCAGTAGAGGGCATGGGGTGCAGGTCCTAGGGCATTCAAGGGAATAGTGCAGTAGAGGGCATGGGGTGCAGGTCCTAAGGCGTTCAAGGGAATATTACAGTAGAGGGCATGGGGTGCAGGTCCTAGGGTGTTCCTGGGAATAGTGCTGTAAAGGGCATGGGGTGCAGGTCCTAGGGCGTTCAAGGGAATAGTGCAGTAGAGGTTGTGGGGTGCCGGACATAGGGAGATCAAGGGAATAGTGCAGTAGAGGGCATGGGGTGCAGGTCCTAGGGCATTCAAGGGAATAGTGCAGTAGAGGTCTTGGGTGCAGGTCCTAGGGCGTTCAAGGGAATAGTGCAGTAGAGGGCATGGGGTGCAGGTCCTAGGGCATTCAAGGGAATAGTGCAGTAGAGGTCTTGAGATGCAGGTCCTGGGGAGTTCAAGGGAATAGTACAGTAGAGGGCATGGGGTGCAGAACCTGGGGCATTCAAGGGAATAGTGCAGTATAGGGCATGGGGTGCAGGTCATAGGGCGTTCAATGGAATAGTGCAGTAGAGGGCATGGGGTGCAGGTCCTAGGGTGTTCAAGGGAATAGTGCAGTAGAGGGAATGGGGTGCAGAACCTGGGGCGTTCAAGGGAATAGTGCAGTAGAGGGCATGGGGTGCATGTCCTGGGGGGTTCAAGGGAATAGTGCAGTAGAGGGTATGGGGTGCAGGTCCTGGGGCGTTCAATGGAATAGTGCAGTAGAGGGCATGGGGTGCAGGCCCTGGAGCGTTCAAGGGAATAGTGCCGTAGAGGGCATAGGGTGATGGTCCTAGGGCGTTCAAGTGAATAGTGCAGTAGAGGGCATGGGGTGCAGGTCCTAGGGCGTTCAAGGGAATAGTGCAGTAGAGGTCATGGGGTTCAGGTCCTAGGGCGTTCAATGGAATAGTGCAGTAGAGGGCATGGGGTGCAGGTCCAAGGGTGTTCAAGGGAATAGTGCAGTAAAGGTCATGGGGTGCAGGTCCTAGGGTGTTCAAGGGAATAGTGCAGTAGAGGGCATGGGGTGCAGGCCCTGGGGCGTTCAAGGGAATAGCGCAGTAGAGGGAATGGGGTGCAGGCCCAGGGGCGTTCAAGGGAATAGTGCAGTAGAGGGCATGGGGTACTAAGTCCTAGGGCATTCAAGAGAATAGTGCAGTAGAGGGCATGGAGTGCAGGTCCTAGGGTATTCAAGGGAATAGTGCAGTAGAGGGCATGAGGTGCAGGTCTTGGGGCATTCAAGGGAATAGTGCAGTAGAGGGCATGGGGTGCAGGTCCTAGGGCATTCAAGGGAATAGTGCAGTAGAGGGCATGGGGTGCAGGTCCTAGGGCGTTCAAGGGAATAGTGCAGTAGGGGGCATGGGGTGCAGGTCCTAGGGCGTTCATGTGAATAGTGCAGTAGAGGGCATGGGGTGCAGGTCCTAGGGAGTTCAAGGGAATAGTGCAGTAGAGGGCATGGGGTGCAGGTCCTAGGGCGTTCAAGGGAATAGTGCAGTAGAGGTCTTGGGGTGCAGGTCCTAGGGCGTTCAAGGGAATAGTGCAGTAGAGGGCATGGGATGCAGGCCCTGGGGCGTTCAAGGGAATAGCGTAGTAGAGAGAATGGGTGGCAGGCCCTGGGGCCTTCAAGGGAATAGTGCAGTAGAGGGCATTGGGTGCAGGTCCTAGGGCATTCAAGGGAATAGTGCAGTAGAGGTCTTGGGTGCAGGTCCTAGGGCGTTCAAGGGAATAGTGCAGTAGAGGGCATGGGGTGCAGGTCCTAGGGCATTCAAGGGAATAGTGCAGTAGAGGTCTTGAGATGCAGGTCCTGGGGAGTTCAAGGGAATAGTACAGTAGAGGGCATGGGGTGCAGAACCTGGGGCATTCAAGGGAATAGTGCAGTATAGGGCATGGGGTGCAGGTCATAGGGCGTTCAATGGAATAGTGCAGTAGAGGGCATGGGGTGCAGGTCCTAGGGTGTTCAAGGGAATAGTGCAGTAGAGGGAATGGGGTGCAGAACCTGGGGCGTTCAAGGGAATAGTGCAGTAGAGGGCATGGGGTGCATGTCCTGGGGGGTTCAAGGGAATAGTGCAGTAGAGGGTATGGGGTGCAGGTCCTGGGGCGTTCAATGGAATAGTGCAGTAGAGGGCATGGGGTGCAGGCCCTGGAGCGTTCAAGGGAATAGTGCCGTAGAGGGCATAGGGTGATGGTCCTAGGGCGTTCAAGTGAATAGTGCAGTAGAGGGCATGGGGTGCAGGTCCTAGGGCGTTCAAGGGAATAGTGCAGTAGAGGTCATGGGGTTCAGGTCCTAGGGCGTTCAATGGAATAGTGCAGTAGAGGGCATGGGGTGCAGGTCCAAGGGTGTTCAAGGGAATAGTGCAGTAAAGGTCATGGGGTGCAGGTCCTAGGGTGTTCAAGGGAATAGTGCAGTAGAGGGCATGGGGTGCAGGCCCTGGGGCGTTCAAGGGAATAGCGCAGTAGAGGGAATGGGGTGCAGGCCCAGGGGCGTTCAAGGGAATAGTGCAGTAGAGGGCATGGGGTACTAAGTCCTAGGGCATTCAAGAGAATAGTGCAGTAGAGGGCATGGAGTGCAGGTCCTAGGGTATTCAAGGGAATAGTGCAGTAGAGGGCATGAGGTGCAGGTCTTGGGGCATTCAAGGGAATAGTGCAGTAGAGGGCATGGGGTGCAGGTCCTAGGGCATTCAAGGGAATAGTGCAGTAGAGGGCATGGGGTGCAGGTCCTAGGGCGTTCAAGGGAATAGTGCAGTAGGGGGCATGGGGTGCAGGTCCTAGGGCGTTCATGGGAATAGTGCAGTAGAGGGCATGGGGTGCAGGTCCTAGGGAGTTCAAGGGAATAGTGCAGTAGAGGGCATGGGGTGCAGGTCCTAGGGCGTTCAAGGGAATAGTGCAGTAGAGGTCTTGGGGTGCAGGCCCTAGGGCGTTCAAGGGAATAGTGCAGTAGAGGGCATGAGGTGCAGGTCCTAGGGCATTCAAGGGAATAGTGCAGTAGAGGGCATGGAGTGCAGGTCCTAGGGCGTTCAAGGGAATAGTGCAGTAGAGGGCATGAGGTGCAGGTCCTGGGGCGTTCAAGGGAATAGTGCAGTAGAGGGCATGGGATGCAGGCCCTGGGGCGTTCAAGGGAATAGCGTAGTAGAGAGAATGGGTGGCAGGCCCTGGGGCCTTCAAGGGAATAGTGCAGTAGAGGGCATTGGGTGCAGGTCCTAGGGCGTTCAAGGGAATAGTGCAGTAGAGGTCATGGGGTGCAGGTCCTAGGGCGTTCAAGGGAATAGGGCAGTAGAGGTCATGGGGTGCAGGTCCTATGGCGTTCAAGGGAATATTGTGTAGAGGTCGTGGGGTGCAGGTCCTAGGGCGTTCAAGGGAATAGTGCAGTAGAGGTCTTGGGGTTCAGGTCCTAGGGAGTTCAAGGGAATAATGCAGTAGAGGCATGGGGTGCAGGTCCTAGGGCGTTCAAGGGAATAGTGCAGTAGAGGTCATGAGGTGCAGGTCCTAGGGCTTTCAAGGGAATAGTGCAGTAGAGGGCATGGGGTGCAGGTCCTGAGGCGTTCAAGGGAATAGTACAGTAGAGGTCTTGGGGTGCAGGTCATGGGGCGTTCAAGGGAATAGTACAGTAGAGGGCATGGGGTGCAAAACCTGGGGCGTTCAAGGGAATAGTGCAGTAGAGGGCATGGGGTGCATGTCCTGGGGCGTTCAAGGGAATATAGCAGTAGATGGCATGTGGTGCAGTTCCTGGGGCGTTCAAGGCAATATTGCAGTATAGGGCATAGGGTGCAGGTCCTGGGGCATTCAAGGGAATAGTGCAGTAGAGGGCATGGGGTGCACATCATAGGGCTTTCAAAGGAATAGTGCAGTAGAGGGCATGGGGTGCAGGTCCTAGGGCGTTCAAAGGAATAGTGCAGTAGAGGTCATGGGGTGCAGGTCCTAGGGCGTTCAATGGGATAGTGCAGTAGAGGGCATGGGGTGCCGGTCCTAGGACGTTCAAGGGAATAGTTCAGTAGAGGTCATGGGGTGTAGCTCCTAGGGCGTTCAAGGGAATAGTGCAGTAGAGGGCATGGGGTGCAGGTCCTGGGGCGTTCAAGGGAATAGTGCAGTAGAGGCCATGGGGTGCAGGTCCTGGGGCGTTCAAGGGAATAGTGCACTAGAGGGCATGAGGTACTAAGTCCTAGGGCATTCAAGGGAATAGTGCAGTAGAGGTCATGGGGGTGCAGGACCTAGGGAGTTCAAGGGAATAGTGCAGTAGAGGCCATGCCCTCTACTGTACTATTCCCTTGAGTAGAGGGCATGGGCGTGCAGGTCCTAGGGCATTCAAGGGAATAGTGCAGTAGAGGGCATGAGGTTCAGGTCTTGGGGCATTCAAGGGAATAGTGGAGTAGAGGGCATGGGGTGCAGGTCCTAGGGCATTCAAGGGAATAGTGCAGTAGAGGGCATGGGGTGCAGGTCCTAAGGCGTTCAAGGGAATAGGGCAGTAGAGGGCATGGGGTGCAGGTCCTAGGGCGTTCAAGGGAATAGTGCAGTAGAGGTCATGGGGTGCAGGACCTAGGGAGTTCAAGGGAATAGTGCAGTAGAGGCCATGGGGTGCAGGTCCTAGGGCATTCAAGGGAATAGTGCAGTAGAGGACTTGGGTGCAGGTCCTATGGCGTTCAAGGGAATAGTGCAGTAGAGGGCATGGGGTCAGGTCCTAGGGCACTCAAGGGAATAGTGCAGTAGAGGTCTTGAGATGCAGGTAATAGGGAGTTCAAGGGAATAGTGCAGTACAGGTCTTGGGGTGCAGGTCCTAGGGCGTTCAAGGGAATAGTGCAGTAGAGGGCATGGAGTGCAGGTCCTAGGGTATTCAAGGAAATAGTGCAGTAGAGGGCATGAGTTGCAGGTCTTGGGGCATTCAAGGGAATAGTGCAGTAGAGGGCATGGGGTGCAGGTCCTAGGGCATTCAAGGAAATCGTGCAGTAGAGGGCATGGGGTGCAGGTCCTAGGGCGTTCAAGTGAATAGTGCAGTAGAGGGCATGGGGTGCAGGTCCTAGGGCGTTCATGGGAATAGTGCAGTAGAGGGCATGGGGTGCATGTCCTGGGGCGTTCAAGGGAATAGAGCAGTAGAGGGCATGGGGTGCAGGTGCTGGGGCGTTCAAGGGAATAGTGCAGTAGAGGGCATGGGGTGCACATCATAGGGCGTTCAAAGGAATAGTGCAGTAGAGGGCATGGGGTGCAGGTCCTAGGGCGTTCAAAGGAATAGTGCAGTAGAGGTCATGGGGTGCAGGTCCTAGGGCGTTCAATGGGATAGTGCAGTAGAGGGCATGGGGTGCCGGTCCTAGGGCGTTCAAGGGAGTAGTGCAGTAGAGGTCTTGGGGTGTAGCTCCTAGGGCGTTCAAGGGAATAGTGCAGCAGAGGGCATGGGGTGCAGGTCCTGGAGCGTTCAAGGGAATAGTGCAGTAGAGGGCATGGGGTGCAGGTCCTGGGGCGTTCAAGGGAATAGTGCAGTAGAGGTCTTGGGGTGCAGGTCCTAGGGCGTTCAAGGGAATAGTGAAGTAGAGGTCTTGGGGTTCAGGTACTAGGGAGTTCAAGGGAATAATGCAGTAGAGGGCATGGGGTGCAGGTCATGGGGCATTCAAGGGAATAGTACAGTAGAGGGCATGGGGTGCAGAACCTGGGGCTTTCAAGGGAATAGTGCAGTAGAGGGCATGGGGGGCAGGTCCTAGGGCGTTCAATCAAATAGTGCAGTAGAGGGCATGGGGTGCAGAACCTGGGGAGTTCAAGGGAATAGTGCAGTAGGGGGCATGGGGTGCATGTCCTGGGGAGTTCAAGGGAATAGTGCAGTAGAGGGCATGGGGTGCAGGTACTGGGGCGTTCAAGGGAATATTGCAGTATAAGGCATGGGGTGCAGGTCCTGGGGTGTTCAAGGGAATAGTGCAGTAGAGAGCATGGGGTGCAGGTCATAGGGCGTTCAAGGGAATAGTGCAGTGGAGGGCATGGGGTGCAGGTCCTAGGGCGTTCAAAGGAATAGTGCAGTAGAGGTCATGGGGTGCACGTCCTAGGGCGTTCAATGGGATAGTGCAGTAGAGGCCATGGGGTGCCGGTCCTAGGGCGTTCAAGGGAATAGTGCAGTAGAGGTCATGGGGTGTAGGTCCTAGGGTGTTCAAGGGAATAGTGTAGTAGAGGGCATGGGGTGCAGGTACTGGGGTGTTCAATGGAATAGTGCAGTAGAGGGCATGGGGTGCAGGTCCTGGGGCGTTCAAGGGAATAGTGCAGTAGAGAGAATGGGGTGGGGGTCCTAGGGCATTCAAGTGAATAGTGCAGTAGAGGGCATGGGGAGCAGGTCCTAGTGTGTTCAAGGGAATAGTGCAGTAGAGGTCATGGGGTATGGGTCCTAGGGCGTTCAATGGAATAGTGCAGTAGAGGGCATGCGGTGCAGTTCCTAGGGTGTTCAAGGGAATAGTGCAGTAGAGGTCATGGGGTGCAGGTCCTATGGCTTTCAAGGGAAAAGTGCAGTAGAGGGCATGGGGTGCAGGTCCTGGGGCGTTCAAGGGAATAGTGCAGTAGAGGGCATGGGGTGCAGGCCCTGGGGCATTCTAGAGAATAGCTTAGTAGAGGGAATGGGTGCAGGCCTTGGGCGTTCAAGGGAATCGTGCAGTAGAGGGCATGAGGTACTAAGTCCTAGGGCATTCAAGGGAATAGTGCAGTAGAGGGCATGGAGTGCAGGTCCTAGGGCATTCAAGCGAATAGTGCAGTAGAGGGCATGAGGTTCAGGTCTTGGGGCATTCAAGGGAATAGTGCAGTAGAGGGCATGGGGTGCAGGTCCTAGGGCATTCAAGGGAATAGTGCAGTAGAGGGCATGGGGTGCAGGTCCTAAGGCGTTCAAGGGAATATTGCAGTAAAGGGCATGGGGTGCAGGTCCTAGGGTGTTCCTGGGAATAGTGCAGTAAAGGGCATGGGGTGCAGGTCCTAGGGCGTTCAAGGGAATAGTGCAGTAGAGGTTGTGGGGTGCAGGACATAGGGAGATCAAGGGAATAGTGCAGTAGAGGGCATGGGGTGCAGGTCCTAGGGCATTCAAGGGAATAGTGCAGTAGAGGTCTTGGGTGCAGGTCCTAGGGCGTTCAAGGGAATAGTGCAGTAGAGGGCATGGGGTGCAGGTCCTAGGGCATTCAAGGGAATAGTGCAGTAGAGGTCTTGAGATGCAGGTCCTGGGGAGTTCAAGGGAATAGTACAGTAGAGGGCATGGGGTGCAGAACCTGGGGCATTCAAGGGAATAGTGCAGTAGAGGGCATGGGGTGCAGGTCCTAGGACGTTCAATGGAATAGTGCAGTAGAGGGCATGGGGTGCAGGTCCTAGGGTGTTCAAGGGAATAGTGCAGTAGAGGGAATGGGGTGCAGAACCTGGGGCGTTCAAGGGAATAGTGCAGTAGAGGGCATGGGGTGCATGTCCTGGGGGGTTCAAGGGAATAGTGCAGTAGAGGGTATGGGGTGCAGGTCCTGGGGCGTTCAATGGAATAGTGCAGTAGAGGGCATGGGGTGCAGGCCCTGGGGCGTTCAAGGGAATAGTGCCGTAGAGGGCATAGGTTGATGGTCCTAGGGCATTCAAGTGAATAGTGCAGTAGAGGGCATGGGGTGCAGGTCCTAGGGCGTTCAAGGGAATAGTGCAGTAGAGGTCATGGGGTTCAGGTCCTAGGGCGTTCAATGGAATAGTGCAGTAGAGGGCATGGGGTGCAGGTCCAAGGGTGTTCAAGGGAATAGTGCAGTAAAGGTCATGGGGTGCAGGTCCTAGGGTGTTCAAGGGAATAGTGCAGTAGAGGGCATGGGGTGCAGGCCCTGGGGCGTTCAAGGGAATAGCGCAGTAGAGGGAATGGGGTGCAGGCCCAGGGGCGTTCAAGGGAATAGTGCAGTAGAGGGCATGGGGTACTAAGTCCTAGGGCATTCAAGAGAATAGTGCAGTAGAGGGCATGGAGTGCAGGTCCTAGGGTATTCAAGGGAATAGTGCAGTAGAGGGCATGAGGTGCAGGTCTTGGGGCATTCAAGGGAATAGTGCAGTAGAGGGCATGGGGTGCAGGTCCTAGGGCATTCAAGGGAATAGTGCAGTAGAGGGCATGGGGTGCAGGTCCTAGGGCGTTCAAGGGAATAGTGCATTAGGGGGCATGGGGTGCAGGTCCTAGGGCGTTCATGGGAATAGTGCAGTAGAGGGCATGGGGTGCAGGTCCTAGGGAGTTCAAGGGAATAGTGCAGTAGAGGGCATGGGGTGCAGGTCCTAGGGCGTTCAAGGGAATAGTGCAGTAGAGGTCTTGGGGTGCAGGCCCTAGGGCGTTCAACGGAATAGTGCAGCAGAGGGCATGAGGTGCAGGTCCTAGGGCATTCAAGGGAATAGTGCAGTAGAGGGCATGGAGTGCAGGTCCTAGGGCGTTCAAGGGAATAGTGCAGTAGAGGGCATGAGGTGCAGGTCCTGGGGCGTTCAAGGGAATAGTGCAGTAGAGGGCATGGGATGCAGGCCCTGGGGCGTTCAAGGGAATAGCGTAGTAGAGGGAATGGGTGGCAGGCCCTGGGGCCTTCAAGGGAATAGTGCAGTAGAGGGCATTGGGTGCAGGTCCTAGGGCGTTCAAGGGAATAGTGCAGTAGAGGTCATGGGGTGCAGGTCCTAGGGCGTTCAAGGGAATAGGGCAGTAGAGGTCATGGGGTGCAGGTCCTATGGCGTTCAAGGGAATATTGTGTAGAGGTCGTGGGGTGCAGGTCCTAGGGCGTTCAAGGGAATAGTGCAGTAGAGGTCTTGGGGTTCAGGTCCTAGGGAGTTCAAGGGAATAATGCAGTAGAGGCATGGGGTGCAGGTCCTAGGGCGTTCAAGGGAATAGTGCAGTAGAGGTCATGAGGTGCAGGTCCTAGGGCTTTCAAGGGAATAGTGCAGTAGAGGGCATGGGGTGCAGGTCCTGAGGCGTTCAAGGGAATAGTACAGTAGAGGTCTTGGGGTGCAGGTCATGGGGCGTTCAAGGGAATAGTACAGTAGAGGGCATGGGGTGCAAAACCTGGGGCGTTCAAGGGAATAGTGCAGTAGAGGGCATGGGGTGCATGTCCTGGGGCGTTCAAGGGAATATAGCAGTAGATGGCATGTGGTGCAGTTCCTGGGGCGTTCAAGGCAATATTGCAGTATAGGGCATGGGGTGCAGGTCCTGGGGCATTCAAGGGAATAGTGCAGTAGAGGGCATGGGGTGCACATCATAGGGCTTTCAAAGGAATAGTGCAGTAGAGCGCATGGGGTGCAGGTCCTAGGGCGTTCAAAGGAATAGTGCAGTAGAGGTCATGGGGTGCAGGTCCTAGGGCGTTCAATGGGATAGTGCAGTAGAGGGCATGGGGTGCCGGTCCTAGGACGTTCAAGGGAATAGTTCAGTAGAGGTCATGGGGTGTAGCTCCTAGGGCGTTCAAGGGAATAGTGCAGTAGAGGGCATGGGGTGCAGGTCCTGGGGCGTTCAAGGGAATAGTGCAGTAGAGGCCATGGGGTGCAGGTCCTGGGGCGTTCAAGGGAATAGTGCAGTAGAGGGCATGAGGTACTAAGTCCTAGGGCATTCAAGGGAATAGTGCAGTAGAGGGCATGGAGTGCAGGTCCTAGGGCATTCAAGGGAATAGTGCAGTAGAGGGCATGAGGTTCAGGTCTTGGGGCATTCAAGGGAATAGTGCAGTAGAGGGCATGGGGTGCAGGTCCTAGGGCATTCAAGGGAATAGTGCAGTAGAGGGCATGGGGTGCAGGTCCTAAGGCGTTCAAGGGAATATTACAGTAGAGGGCATGGGGTGCAGGTCCTAGGGCGTTCAAGGGAATAGGGCAGTAGAGGGCATGGGGTGCAGGTCCTAGGGCGTTCAAGGGAATAGTGCAGTAGAGGTCATGGGGTGCAGGACCTAGGGAGTTCAAGGGAATAGTGCAGTAGAGGCCATGGGGTGCAGGTCCTAGGGCATTCAAGGGAATAGTGCAGTAGAGGTCTTGGGTGCAGGTCCTATGGCGTTCAAGGGAATAGTGCAGTAGAGGGCATGGGGTCAGGTCCTAGGGCACTCAAGGGAATAGTGCAGTAGAGGTCTTGAGATGCAGGTCATAGGGAGTTCAAGGGAATAGTGCAGTACAGGTCTTGGGGTGCAGGTCCTAGGGCGTTCAAGGGAATAGTGCAGTAGAGGGCATGGAGTGCAGGTCCTAGGGTATTCAAGGGAATAGTGCAGTAGAGGGCATGAAGTGCAGGTCTTGGGGCATTCAAGGGAATAGTGCAGTAGAGGGCATGGGGTGCAGGTCCTAGGGCATTCAAGGAAATAGTGCAGTAGAGGGCATGGGGTGTAGGTCCTAGGGCGTTCAAAGGAATAGTGCAGTAGAGGGCATGGGGTGCAGGTCCTAGGGCGTTCATGGGAATAGTGCAGTAGAGGGCATGGGGTGCATGTCCTGGGGCGTTCAAGGGAATAGAGCAGTAGAGGGCATGGGGTGCAGGTGCTGGGGCGTTCAAGGGAATAGTGCAGTAGAGGGCATGGGGTGCACATCATAGGGCGTTCAAAGGAATAGTGCAGTAGAGGGCATGGGGTGCAGGTCCTAGGGCGTTCAAAGGAATAGTGCAGTAGAGGTCATGGGGTGCAAGTCCTAGGGCGTTCAATGGGATAGTGCAGTAGAGGGCATGGGGTGCCGGTCCTAGGGCGTTCAAGGGAATAGTGCAGTAGAGGTCATGGGGTGTAGCTCCTAGGGCGTTCAAGGGAATAGTGCAGCAGAGGGCATGGGGTGCAGGTCCTGGGGCGTTCAAGGGAATAGTGCAGTAGAGGGCATGGGGTGCAGGTCCTGGGGCGTTCAAGGGAATACTGCAGTAGAGGGCATAAGGTACTAAGTCCTAGGGCATTCAAGGGAATAGTGCAGTAGAGGGCATGGAGTGCAGGTCCTAGGGCATTCAAGGGAATAGTGAAGTAGAGGGCATGAGGTTCAGGTCTTGGGGCATTCAAGGGAATAGTGCAGTAGAGGGCATGGGGTGCAGGTCCTAGGGCATTCAAGGGAATAGTGCAGTAGATGGCATGGGGTGCAGGTCCTAAGGCGTTCAAGGGAATATTGCAGTAGAGGGCATGGGGTGCAGGTCCTAGGGCGTTCAAGGGAATAGTGCAGTAGAGGGCATGGGGTGCGGGTCCTAGGGCGTTCAAGGGAATAGTGCAGTAGAGGTCATGGGGTGCAGGACCTAGGGAGTTCAAGGGAATAGTGCAGTAGAGGGCATAGGGTGCAGGTCCTAGGGCATTCAAGGGAATAGTGCAGTAGAGGTCTTGGGTGCAGGTCCTATGGCGTTCAAGGGACTAGTGCAGTAGAGGGCATGGGGTGCAGGTCCTAGGGCATTCAAGGGAATAGTGCAGTAGAGGTCTTGTGATGCAGGTCATAGGGAGTTCAAGGGAATAGTGCAGTAGAGGGCATGGAGTGCAGGTCCTAGGGTATTGAAGGGAATAGTGCAGTAGAGGGCATGAGGTGCAGGTCTTGGGGCATTCAAGGGAATAGTGCAGTAGAGGGCATGGGGTGCAGGTCCTAGGGCATTCAAGGGAATAGTGCAGTAGAGGGCATGGGGTGCAGGTCCTAGGGTGTTCAAGGGAATAGTGCAGTGGAGGGCGTGGGGTGCAGGTCCTAGGGCGTTCATGGGAATAGTGCAGTAGAGGGCATGGGGTGCATGTCCTGGGGCGTTCAAGGGAATAGAGCAGTAGAGGGCATGGGGTGCATGTCCTGGGGCGTTCAAGGGAATAATGCAGTAGAGGGCATGGGGTGCAGGTCATGGGGCATTCAAGGGAATAGTACAGTAGAGGGCATGGGGTGCAGAACCTGGGGCTTTCAAGGGAATAGTGCATTAGAGGGCATGGGGTGCAGAACCTGGGGAGTTCAAGGGAATAGTGCAGTAGAGGGCATGGGGTGCATGTCCTGGGGAGTTCAAGGGAATAGTGCAGTAGAGGGCATGGGGTGCAGGTACTGGGGCGTTCAAGGGAATATTGCAGTATAAGGCATGGGGTGCAGGTCCTGGGGCGTTCAAGGGAATAGTGCAGTAGAGGCCATGGGGTGCCGGTCCTAGGGCGTTCAAGGGAATAGTGCAGAAGAGGTCATGGGGTGTAGGTCCTAGGGTGTTCAAGGGAATAGTGCAGTAGAGGGCATGGGGTGCAGGTCCTGGGGCGTTCAATGGAATAGTGCAGTAGAGGGCATGGGGTGCAGGTCCTGGGGCGTTCAAGGGAATAGTGCAGTAGAGAGCATGGGGTGGGGGTCCTAGGGCATTCAAGTGAATAGTGCAGTAGAGGGCATGGGGAGCAGGTCCTAGGGTGTTCAAGGGAATAGTGCAGTAGAGGTCATGGGGTACAGGTCCTAGGGCGTTCAATGGAATAGTGCAGTAGAGGGCATGCGGTGCAGTTCCTAGGGTGTTCAAGGGAATAGTGCAGTAGAGGTCATGGGGTGCAGGTCCTATGGCTTTCAAGGGAAAAGTGCAGTAGAGGGCATGGGGTGCAGGTCCTGGGGCGTTCAAGGGAATAGTGCAGTAGAGGGCATGGGGTGCAGGTCCTGGGGCGTTCTAGAGAATAGCTTAGTAGAGGGAATGGGGTGCAGGCCTTGGGCGTTCAAGGGAATCGTGCAGTAGAGGGCATGAAGTACTAAGTCCTAGGGCATTCAAGGGAATAGTGCAGTAGAGGGCATGCAGTGCAGGTCCTAGGGCATTCAAGGTAATAGTGCAGTAGAGGGCATGAGGTTCAGGTCTTGGGGCATTCAAGGGAATAGTGCAGTAGAGGGCATGGGGTGCAGGTCGTAGGGCATTCAAGGGAATAGTGCAGTAGAGGGCATGGGGTGCAGGTCCTAAGGCGTTCAAGGGAATATTGCAGTAGAGGGCATGGGGTGCAGGTCCTAGGGCGTTCCTGGGAATAGTGCAGTAAAGGGCATGGGGTGCAGGTCCTAGGGCGTTCAAGGGAATAGTGCAGTAGAGGTTGTGGGGTGCAGGACCTAGGGAGTTCAAGGGAATAGTGCAGTAGAGGGCATGGGGTGCAGGTCCTAGGGCATTCAAGGGAATAGTGCAGTAGAGGTCTTGGGTGCAGGTCCTAGGGCGTTCAAGGGAATAGTGCAGTAGAGGGCATGGGGTGCAAGTCCTAGGGCATTCAAGGGAATAGTGCAGTAGAGGTCTTGAGATGCAGGTCATAGGGAGTTCAAGGGAATAGTGCAGTAGAGGTCTTGGCGTGCAGGTCCTAGGGCGTTCAAGGGAACAGTGCAGTAGAGGGCATGGGGTGCAGGTCCTAGGGCGTTCAAGGGAATAGTGCAGTGGAGGTCAAGGGGTGCAGGTCCTAGGGCGTACAAGGGAATAGTGCAGTAGAGGTCTTGGGTGTCGATCCTAGGACATTCAACGGAATAGTGCAGTAGAGGTCTTGGGGTGCAGGTCCTAGGGCATTCAAGGGAGCAGTGCAGTAAAGGGCATGGGTGCAGGTCCTAGGGCATTCAAGGGAATAGTGCAGTAGAGGGCATGGGGTGCAGGTCCTAGGGCGTTCAAGGAAATAGTGCAGCGGAGGTCATGGGGTGCAGGTCCTAGCGCGTTCAATGGAATAGTGCAGCAGAGGTCATGGGGTGCAGGTGCTAGGGCGTTCAAGCGAATAGTGCAGTGGAGGTAATGGGGTGCAGGTCCTCGGGCGTTCAAGGGAATACTGCAGTAGAGGTCTTGGGTGCCGGTCCTAGGGTATTCAACGGAATAGTGCTGTAGAGGTCTTAGGGTGCAGGTCCTGGGGCATTCAAGGGAATAGTGCAGTAGAGGTCTTGGGTGCCGGTCCTAGGGTATTCAAGGGAATAGTGCAGTAGAGGTCTTGGGGTGCAGGTCCTAGGGCGTTCAAAGGAATAGTGCAGTAGAGGTCATGAGGTGCAGGTCCTGGTGTGTTCAAGGGAATAGTGCAGTAGAGGTCTTGGGGTGCAGGTCACGGGGCGTTCAAGGGAATAGTACAGTAGAGGGCATGGGGTGCAGAACCTGGGGCATTCAAGGGAATAGTGCAGTAGAGGGCATGGGGTGCAGGTCCTAGGGCGTTCAAGGGAATATTGCAGTAGAGGGCATGAGGAGCAGGTCCTGAGGCGTTCAAGGGAATAGTGCAGTAGAGGTCTTGAGATGCAGGTCATAGGGAGTTCAAGGGAATAGTGCAGTAGAGGTCTTGAGATGCAGGTCATAGGGAGTTCAAGGGAATAGTGCAGTAGAGGTCTTGGGGTTCAGGTCCTAGGGAGTTCAAGGGATTAATGCAGTAGAGGGCATGGGGTGCAGGTCCTAGGGCGTTCAAGGGAATATTGCAGTAGAGGTCTTGGGGTGCAGGTCCTAGGGCGTTCAAGGGAATAGTGAAGTAGAGGTCTTGGGGTTCAGGTACTAGGGAGTTCAAGGGAATAATGCAGTAGAGGGCATGGGGTGCAGGTCATGGGGCATTCAAGGGAATAGTGCAGTAGAGGTCTTGAGATGCAGGTCATAGGGAGTTCAAGGGACTAGTGCAGTAGAGGTCTTGAGATGCAGGTCATAGGGAGTTCAAGGGAATAGTGCAGTAGAGGTCTTGGGGTTCAGGTCCTAGGGAGTTCAAGGGAATAATGCAGTAGAGGGCATGGGGTGCAGGTCCTAGGGCGTTCATGGGAATAGTGCAGTAGAGGGCATGGGGGTGCAGGTCCTAGGGCGTTCAAGGGAATAGTGCAGTAGAGGTCTTGAGATGCAGGTCATAGGGAGTTCAAGGGAATAGTGCAGTAGAGGTCTTGGCGTGCAGGTCCTAGGGCGTTCAAGGGAATAGTGCAGTAGAGGGCATGGGGTGCAGGTCCTAGGGCGTTCAAGGGAATAGTGCAGTGGAGGTCAAGGGGTGCAGGTCCTAGGGCGTACAAGGGAATTGTGCAGTAGAGGTCTTGGGTGCCGGTCCTAGGGTATTCAACGGAATAGTGCAGTAGAGGTCTTGGGGATGCAGGTCCTAGGGCATTCAAGGGAGCAGTGCAGTAAAGGGCATGGGTGCAGGTCATAGGGCATTCAAGGGAATAGTGCAGTAGAGGGCATGGGGTGCAGGTCCTAGGGCGTTCAAGGAAATAGTGCAGGTCATGGGGCATTCAAGGGAATAGTGCAGGTCATGGGGTGCAGGTCCTAGCGCGTTCAATGGAATAGTGCAGCAGAGGTCATGGGGTGCAGGTCCTAGGGCGTTCAAGCGAATAGTGCAGTGGAGGAAATGGGGTGCAGGTCCTCGGGCATTCAAGGGAATACTGCGGTAGAGGTCTTGGGTGCCGGTCCTAGGGTATTCAACGGAATAGTGCTGTAGAGGTCTTGGGGTGCAGGTCCTGGGGCATTCAAGGGAATAGTGCAGTAGAGGTCTTGGGTGCCGGTCCTAGGGTATTCAAGGGAATAGTGCAGTAGAGGTCTTGGGGTACAGGTCCTAAGGTGTTCAAGGGAATAGTGCAGTAGAGGGCATGGAGTGCAGGCCCTAGGGCGATCAGGGAATAGTGCAGTAGAGGGCATGGGGTGCAGGTCCTAGGGCGTTCAAGGGAATAGTGCAGCAGAGGGCAAGGGGTGCAGATCCTAGGGTGTTCAAGGGAATAGTACAGTAGAGGGCATGGGGTGCAGGTCCTAGGGCGTTCAAGGGAATATTGCAGTAGAGGGCATGGGGTGCAGGTCCTGAGGCGTTCAAGGGAATAGTGCAGTAGAGGTCATGGGGTGCAGGTCCTAGGGCGTTCAAGGGAATAGTGCAGTAGAGGTCTTGAGATGCAGGTCATAGGGAGTTCAAGGGAATAGTGCAATAGAGGTCTTGAGATGCAGGTCATAGGGAGTTCAAGGGAATAGTGCAGTAGAGGTCTTGGGGTTCAGGTCCTAGGGAGTTCAAGGGAATAATGCAGTAGAGGGCTTGGGGTGCAGGTCCTAGGGCGTTCAAGGGAATAGTGCAGTAGAGGTCTTGTGGTGCAGGTCCTAGGGCGTTCAAGGGAATAGTGAAGTAGAGGTCTTGGGGTTCAGGTACTAGGGAGTTCAAGGGAATAATGCAGTAGAGGGCATGGGGTGCAGGTCATGGGGCATTCAAGGGAATAGTACAGTAGAGGGCATGGGGTGCAGAACCTGGGGCTTTCAAGGGAATAGTGCAGTAGAGGGCATGGAGTGCAGGTCCTAGGGCGTTCAATCAAATAGTGCAGTAGAGGGCATGGGGTGCAGAACCTGGGGAGATCAAGGGAATAGTGCAGTAGAGGGCATGGGGTGCATGTCCTGGGGAGTTCAAGGGAATAGTGCAGTAGAGGGCATGGGGTGCAGGTACTGGGGCGTTCAAGGGAATATTGCAGTATAAGGCATGGGGTGCAGGTCCTGGGGTGTTCAAGGGAATAGTGCAGTAGAGGTCATGGGGTGCAGGTCATAGGGCGTTCAAGGGAATAGTGCAGTAGAGGGCATGGGGTGCAGGTCCTAGGGCGTTCAAAGGAATAGTGCAGTAGAGGTCATGGGGTGCAGGTCCTAGGGCGTTCAATGGGATAGTGCAGTAGAGGCCATGGGGTGCCGGTCCTAGGGCGTTCAAGGGAATAGTGCAGTAGAGGTCATGGGGTGTAGGTCCTAGGGTGTTCAAGGGAATAGTGTACTAGAGGGCATGGGGTGCAGGTCCTGGGGTGTTCAATGGAATAGTGCAGTAGAGGGCATGGGGTGCAGGTCCTGGGGCGTTCAAGGGAATAGTGCAGTAGAGAGAATGGGGTGGGGGTCCTAGGGCATTCAAGTGAATAGTGCAGTAGAGGGCATGGGGAGCAGGTCCTAGTGTGTTCAAGGGAATAGTGCAGTAGAGGTCATGGGGTATGGGTCCTAGGGCGTTCAATGGAATAGTGCAGTAGAGGGCATGCGGTGCAGTTCCTAGGGTGTTCAAGGGAAGAGTGCAGTAGAGGTCATGGGGTGCAGGTCCTAGGGCGTTCAAGGGAATAGCGCAGTAGAGGAAATGGGGGGCAGGCCCTGGGGCCTTCAAGGGAATAGTGCAGGAGAGGGCATGGGGTGCAGGTCCTCGGGCAATCAAGGGAATGGTGCAGTAGAGGGCATTGAGTGCAGGTCCTAGGGCGTTCAAGGGAATAGTGCAGTAGAGGTCATGGGGTGCAGGTCCTAGGGCGTTCAAGGGAATAGGGCAGTAGAGGTCATGGGGTGCAGGTCCTAGGGCGTTTAAGGGAATAGTGTGTAGAGGTCTTGGGGTGCAGGTCCTAGGGTGTTCAAGGGAATAGTGCAGTAGAGGTCTTGGGGTTCGGGTCCTAGGGAGTTCAAGGGAATAATGCACTAGAGGGCATGGGGTGCAGGTCCTAGGGCGTTCAAAGGAATAGTGCAGTAGAGGTCATGGGGTGCAGGTCCTAGGGCGTTCAAGGGAATAGGGCAGTAGAGGTCATGGGGTGCAGGTCCTAGGGCGTTTAAGGGAATAGTGTGTAGAGGTCTTGGGGTGCAGGTCCTAGGGTGTTCAAGGGAATAGTGCAGTAGAGGTCTTGGGGTTCGGGTCCTAGGGAGTTCAAGGGAATAATGCACTATCGGGCATGGGGTGCAGGTCCTAGGGCTTTCAAGGGAATAGTGCAGTAGAGGGCATGGGGTGCAGGTCCTGGTGCGTTCAAGGGAATAGTGCAGTAGAGGTCTTGGGGTGCAGTTCATGGGGAGTTCAAGGGAATAGTACAGTAGAGGCCATGGGGTGCAGAACCTGGGGCATTCAAGGGAATAGTGCAGTAGAGGGCATGTGGTGCAGGTCCTAGCGCGTTCAATGGAATAGTGCAGTAGAGGGCATGGGGTGCAGAACCTGGGGAGTTCAAGGGAATAGTGCAGTAGAGGGCATGGGGTGCATGTCCTGGGGCGTTCAAGGGAATAGAGCAGTATAGGGCATGGGGTGCAGGTCCTGGGGCGTTCACTGGAATAGTGCAGTAGAGGGCATGTGGTGCAGGTCCTGGGGCGTTCAAGGGAATATTGCAGTATAGGGCATGGGGTGCAGGTCCTGGGGCGTTCAAAGGAATAGTGCAGTAGAGGGCATGGGGTGCACGTCATAGGACGTTCAAGGGAATAGTGCAGTAGAGGGCATGGGGTGCAGGTCCTTGGGCATTCAAAGGAATAGTGCAGTAGAGGTCATGGGGTGCAGGTCCTAGGGCGTTCAATGGGATAGTGTAGTAGAGGGCATGGGGTGCCAGTCCTACGGCGTTCAAGGGAATAGTGCAGTAGAAGTCATGGGGTGTAGGTCCTAGGCGTTCAAGGGAATAGTGCAGTAGAGGGCATGGGGTGCAGGTCCTGGGGCGTTCAAGGGAATAGTGCAATAGAGGGCATGGGGTGCAGGTCCTGGGGCGTTCAAGGGAATAGTGCAGTAGAGAGCATGGGGTGCGGGTCCTAGGGCGTTCAAGTGAATAGTGGAGTAGAGGGCATGGGGAGCAGGTCCTAGGGCGTTCAAGGGAATAGTGCAGTAGAGGTCATGGGGTACAGGTCCTAGGTCGTTCAATGGAATAGTGCAGTAGAGGGCATGGGGTGCAGGTCGTAGGGCATTCAAGGGAATAGTGCAGTAGAGGGCATGGGGTGCAGGTCCTAAGGCGTTCAAGGGAATATTGCAGTAGAGGGCATGGGGTGCAGGTCCTAGGGCGTTCCTGGGAATAGTGCAGTAAAGGGCATGGGTTGCAGGTCCTAGGGCGTTCAAGGGAATAGTGCAGTAGAGGTTGTGGGGTGCAGGACCTAGGGAGTTCAAGGGAATAGTGCAGTAGAGGGCATGGGGTGCAGGTCCTAGGGCATTCAAGGGAATAGTGCAGTAGAGGTCTTGGGTGCAGGTCCTAGGGCGTTCAAGGGAATAGTGCAGTAGAGGGCATGGGGTGCAAGTCCTAGGGCATTCAAGGGAATAGTGCAGTAGAGGTCTTGAGATGCAGGTCATAGGGAGTTCAAGGGAATAGTGCAGTAGAGGTCTTGGCGTGCAGGTCCTAGGGCGTTCAAGGGAACAGTGCAGTAGAGGGCATGGGGTGCAGGTCCTAGGGCGTTCAAGGGAATAGTGCAGTGGAGGTCAAGGGGTGCAGGTCCTAGGGCGTACAAGGGAATAGTGCAGTAGAGGTCTTGGGTGTCGATCCTAGGACATTCAACGGAATAGTGCAGTAGAGGTCTTGGGGTGCAGGTCCTAGGGCATTCAAGGGAGCAGTGCAGTAAAGGGCATGGGTGCAGGTCCTAGGGCATTCAAGGGAATAGTGCAGTAGAGGGCATGGGGTGCAGGTCCTAGGGCGTTCAAGGAAATAGTGCAGCGGAGGTCATGGGGTGCAGGTCCTAGCGCGTTCAATGGAATAGTGCAGCAGAGGTCATGGGGTGCAGGTGCTAGGGCGTTCAAGCGAATAGTGCAGTGGAGGTAATGGGGTGCAGGTCCTCGGGCGTTCAAGGGAATACTGCAGTAGAGGTCTTGGGTGCCGGTCCTAGGGTATTCAACGGAATAGTGCTGTAGAGGTCTTAGGGTGCAGGTCCTGGGGCATTCAAGGGAATAGTGCAGTAGAGGTCTTGGGTGCCGGTCCTAGGGTATTCAAGGGAATAGTGCAGTAGAGGTCTTGGGGTGCAGGTCCTAGGGCGTTCAAAGGAATAGTGCAGTAGAGGTCATGAGGTGCAGGTCCTGGTGTGTTCAAGGGAATAGTGCAGTAGAGGTCTTGGGGTGCAGGTCACGGGGCGTTCAAGGGAATAGTACAGTAGAGGGCATGGGGTGCAGAACCTGGGGCATTCAAGGGAATAGTGCAGTAGAGGGCATGGGGTGCAGGTCCTAGGGCGTTCAAGGGAATATTGCAGTAGAGGGCATGGGGAGCAGGTCCTGAGGCGTTCAAGGGAATAGTGCAGTAGAGGTCTTGAGATGCAGGTCATAGGGAGTTCAAGGGAATAGTGCAGTAGAGGTCTTGAGATGCAGGTCATAGGGAGTTCAAGGGAATAGTGCAGTAGAGGTCTTGGGGTTCAGGTCCTAGGGAGTTCAAGGGATTAATGCAGTAGAGGGCATGGGGTGCAGGTCCTAGGGCGTTCAAGGGAATAGTGAAGTAGAGGTCTTGGGGTTCAGGTACTAGGGAGTTCAAGGGAATAATGCAGTAGAGGGCATGGGGTGCAGGTCATGGGGCATTCAAGGGAATAGTGCAGTAGAGGTCTTGAGATGCAGGTCATAGGGAGTTCAAGGGACTAGTGCAGTAGAGGTCTTGAGATGCAGGTCATAGGGAGTTCAAGGGAATAGTGCAGTAGAGGTCTTGGGGTTCAGGTCCTAGGGAGTTCAAGGGAATAATGCAGTAGAGGGCATGGGGTGCAGGTCCTAGGGCGTTCATGGGAATAGTGCAGTAGAGGGCATGGGGGTGCAGGTCCTAGGGCGTTCAAGGGAATAGTGCAGTAGAGGTCTTGAGATGCAGGTCATAGGGAGTTCAAGGGAATAGTGCAGTAGAGGTCTTGGCGTGCAGGTCCTAGGGCGTTCAAGGGAATAGTGCAGTAGAGGGCATGGGGTGCAGGTCCTAGGGCGTTCAAGGGAATAGTGCAGTGGAGGTCAAGGGGTGCAGGTCCTAGGGCGTACAAGGGAATTGTGCAGTAGAGGTCTTGGGTGCCGGTCCTAGGGTATTCAACGGAATAGTGCAGTAGAGGTCTTGGGGATGCAGGTCCTAGGGCATTCAAGGGAGCAGTGCAGTAAAGGGCATGGGTGCAGGTCATAGGGCATTCAAGGGAATAGTGCAGTAGAGGGCATGGGGTGCAGGTCCTAGGGCGTTCAAGGAAATAGTGCAGGTCATGGGGCATTCAAGGGAATAGTGCAGGTCATGGGGTGCAGGTCCTAGCGCGTTCAATGGAATAGTGCAGCAGAGGTCATGGGGTGCAGGTCCTAGGGCGTTCAAGCGAATAGTGCAGTGGAGGAAATGGGGTGCAGGTCCTCGGGCATTCAAGGGAATACTGCGGTAGAGGTCTTGGGTGCCGGTCCTAGGGTATTCAACGGAATAGTGTTGTAGAGGTCTTGGGGTGCAGGTCCTGGGGCATTCAAGGGAATAGTGCAGTAGAGGTCTTGGGTGCCGGTCCTAGGGTATTCAAGGGAATAGTGCAGTAGAGGTCTTGGGGTACAGGTCCTAAGGTGTTCAAGGGAATAGTGCAGTAGAGGGCATGGAGTGCAGGCCCTAGGGCGATCAGGGAATAGTGCAGTAGAGGGCATGGGGTGCAGGTCCTAGGGCGTTCAAGGGAATAGTGCAGCAGAGGGCAAGGGGTGCAGATCCTAGGGTGTTCAAGGGAATAGTACAGTAGAGGGCATGGGGTGCAGGTCCTAGGGCGTTCAAGGGAATATTGCAGTAGAGGGCATGGGGTGCAGGTCCTGAGGCGTTCAAGGGAATAGTGCAGTAGAGGTCATGGGGTGCAGGTCCTAGGGCGTTCAAGGGAATAGTGCAGTAGAGGTCTTGAGATGCAGGTCATAGGGAGTTCAAGGGAATAGTGCAATAGAGGTCTTGAGATGCAGGTCATAGGGAGTTCAAGGGAATAGTGCAGTAGAGGTCTTGGGGTTCAGGTCCTAGGGAGTTCAAGGGAATAATGCAGTAGAGGGCTTGGGGTGCAGGTCCTAGGGCGTTCAAGGGAATAGTGCAGTAGAGGTCTTGTGGTGCAGGTCCTAGGGCGTTCAAGGGAATAGTGAAGTAGAGGTCTTGGGGTTCAGGTACTAGGGAGTTCAAGGGAATAATGCAGTAGAGGGCATGGGGTGCAGGTCATGGGGCATTCAAGGGAATAGTACAGTAGAGGGCATGGGGTGCAGAACCTGGGGCTTTCAAGGGAATAGTGCAGTAGAGGGCATGGAGTGCAGGTCCTAGGGCGTTCAATCAAATAGTGCAGTAGAGGGCATGGGGTGCAGAACCTGGGGAGATCAAGGGAATAGTGCAGTAGAGGGCATGGGGTGCATGTCCTGGGGAGTTCAAGGGAATAGTGCAGTAGAGGGCATGGGGTGCAGGTACTGGGGCGTTCAAGGGAATATTGCAGTATAAGGCATGGGGTGCAGGTCCTGGGGTGTTCAAGGGAATAGTGCAGTAGAGGTCATGGGGTGCAGGTCATAGGGCGTTCAAGGGAATAGTGCAGTAGAGGGCATGGGGTGCAGGTCCTAGGGCGTTCAAAGGAATAGTGCAGTAGAGGTCATGGGGTGCAGGTCCTAGGGCGTTCAATGGGATAGTGCAGTAGAGGCCATGGGGTGCCGGTCCTAGGGCGTTCAAGGGAATAGTGCAGTAGAGGTCATGGGGTGTAGGTCCTAGGGTGTTCAAGGGAATAGTGTACTAGAGGGCATGGGGTGCAGGTCCTGGGGTGTTCAATGGAATAGTGCAGTAGAGGGCATGGGGTGCAGGTCCTGGGGCGTTCAAGGGAATAGTGCAGTAGAGAGAATGGGGTGGGGGTCCTAGGGCATTCAAGTGAATAGTGCAGTAGAGGGCATGGGGAGCAGGTCCTAGTGTGTTCAAGGGAATAGTGCAGTAGAGGTCATGGGGTATGGGTCCTAGGGCGTTCAATGGAATAGTGCAGTAGAGGGCATGCGGTGCAGTTCCTAGGGTGTTCAAGGGAAGAGTGCAGTAGAGGTCATGGGGTGCAGGTCCTAGGGCGTTCAAGGGAATAGCGCAGTAGAGGAAATGGGGGGCAGGCCCTGGGGCCTTCAAGGGAATAGTGCAGGAGAGGGCATGGGGTGCAGGTCCTCGGGCAATCAAGGGAATGGTGCAGTAGAGGGCATTGAGTGCAGGTCCTAGGGCGTTCAAGGGAATAGTGCAGTAGAGGTCATGGGGTGCAGGTCCTAGGGCGTTCAAGGGAATAGGGCAGTAGAGGTCATGGGGTGCAGGTCCTAGGGCGTTTAAGGGAATAGTGTGTAGAGGTCTTGGGGTGCAGGTCCTAGGGTGTTCAAGGGAATAGTGCAGTAGAGGTCTTGGGGTTCGGGTCCTAGGGAGTTCAAGGGAATAATGCACTAGAGGGCATGGGGTGCAGGTCCTAGGGCGTTCAAAGGAATAGTGCAGTAGAGGTCATGGGGTGCAGGTCCTAGGGCGTTCAAGGGAATAGGGCAGTAGAGGTCATGGGGTGCAGGTCCTAGGGCGTTTAAGGGAATAGTGTGTAGAGGTCTTGGGGTGCAGGTCCTAGGGTGTTCAAGGGAATAGTGCAGTAGAGGTCTTGGGGTTCGGGTCCTAGGGAGTTCAAGGGAATAATGCACTATCGGGCATGGGGTGCAGGTCCTAGGGCTTTCAAGGGAATAGTGCAGTAGAGGGCATGGGGTGCAGGTCCTGGTGCGTTCAAGGGAATAGTGCAGTAGAGGTCTTGGGGTGCAGTTCATGGGGAGTTCAAGGGAATAGTACAGTAGAGGCCATGGGGTGCAGAACCTGGGGCATTCAAGGGAATAGTGCAGTAGAGGGCATGTGGTGCAGGTCCTAGCGCGTTCAATGGAATAGTGCAGTAGAGGGCATGGGGTGCAGAACCTGGGGAGTTCAAGGGAATAGTGCAGTAGAGGGCATGGGGTGCATGTCCTGGGGCGTTCAAGGGAATAGAGCAGTATAGGGCATGGGGTGCAGGTCCTGGGGCGTTCACTGGAATAGTGCAGTAGAGGGCATGTGGTGCAGGTCCTGGGGCGTTCAAGGGAATATTGCAGTATAGGGCATGGGGTGCAGGTCCTGGGGCGTTCAAAGGAATAGTGCAGTAGAGGGCATGGGGTGCACGTCATAGGACGTTCAAGGGAATAGTGCAGTAGAGGGCATGGGGTGCAGGTCCTTGGGCATTCAAAGGAATAGTGCAGTAGAGGTCATGGGGTGCAGGTCCTAGGGCGTTCAATGGGATAGTGTAGTAGAGGGCATGGGGTGCCAGTCCTACGGCGTTCAAGGGAATAGTGCAGTAGAAGTCATGGGGTGTAGGTCCTAGGCGTTCAAGGGAATAGTGCAGTAGAGGGCATGGGGTGCAGGTCCTGGGGCGTTCAAGGGAATAGTGCAATAGAGGGCATGGGGTGCAGGTCCTGGGGCGTTCAAGGGAATAGTGCAGTAGAGAGCATGGGGTGCGGGTCCTAGGGCGTTCAAGTGAATAGTGGAGTAGAGGGCATGGGGAGCAGGTCCTAGGGCGTTCAAGGGAATAGTGCAGTAGAGGTCATGGGGTACAGGTCCTAGGTCGTTCAATGGAATAGTGCAGTAGAGGTCATGGGGTGCAGGTCCCAGGGCTTTCAAGGGAAAAGTGCAGTAGAGGGCATGGGGTGCAGGTCCTGGGGCGTTCAAGGGAATAGTGCAGTAGAGGGCATGGGGTGCAGGCCCTGGGGCGTTCAAGAGTATAGCGCAGTAGAGGGAATGGGGTGCAGGCCCTGGGGCATTCAAGGGAATCGTGCAGTAGAGGGCATGAGTTACTAAGTCCTAGGGCATTCAAGGGAATAGTGCAGTAGAGGGCATGGAGTGCAGGTCCTAGGGCATTCAAGGGAATAGTGCATTAGAGGGCATGAGGTTCAGGTCTTGGGGCATTCAAGGGAATAGTGCAGCAGAGGGCATGGGGTACAGGTCATAGGGCGTTCAAGGGAATATTGCAGTAGAGGGCATGGGGTGCAGGTCCTAGGGCGTTCATGGGAATAGTGCAGTAGAGGGCATGGGGTGCAGGTCCTAGGGTGTTCAAGGGAATAGTGCAGTAGAGGGCATGAGGTACTAAGTCCTAGGGCATTCAAGGGAATAGTGCAGTAGAGGGCATGGAGTGCAGGTCCTAGGGCATTCAAGCGAATAGTGCAGTAGAGGGCATGAGGTTCAGGTCTTGGGGCATTCAAGGGAATAGTGCAGTAGAGGGCATGGGGTGCAGGTCCTAGGGCATTCAAGGGAATAGTGCAGTAGAGGGCATGGGGTGCAGGTCCTAAGGCGTTCAAGGGAATATTACAGTAGAGGGCATGGGGTGCAGGTCCTAGGGTGTTCCTGGGAATAGTGCTGTAAAGGGCATGGGGTGCAGGTCCTAGGGCGTTCAAGGGAATAGTGCAGTAGAGGTTGTGGGGTGCCGGACATAGGGAGATCAAGGGAATAGTGCAGTAGAGGGCATGGGGTGCAGGTCCTAGGGCATTCAAGGGAATAGTGCAGTAGAGGTCTTGGGTGCAGGTCCTAGGGCGTTCAAGGGAATAGTGCAGTAGAGGGCATGGGGTGCAGGTCCTAGGGCATTCAAGGGAATAGTGCAGTAGAGGTCTTGAGATGCAGGTCCTGGGGAGTTCAAGGGAATAGTACAGTAGAGGGCATGGGGTGCAGAACCTGGGGCATTCAAGGGAATAGTGCAGTATAGGGCAATGGGGTGCAGGTCATAGGGCGTTCAATGGAATAGTGCAGTAGAGGGCATGGGGTGCAGGTCCTAGGGTGTTCAAGGGAATAGTGCAGTAGAGGGAATGGGGTGCAGAACCTGGGGCGTTCAAGGGAATAGTGCAGTAGAGGGCATGGGGTGCATGTCCTGGGGGGTTCAAGGGAATAGTGCAGTAGAGGGTATGGGGTGCAGGTCCTGGGGCGTTCAATGGAATAGTGCAGTAGAGGGCATGGGGTGCAGGCCCTGGAGCGTTCAAGGGAATAGTGCCGTAGAGGGCATAGGGTGATGGTCCTAGGGCGTTCAAGTGAATAGTGCAGTAGAGGGCATGGGGTGCAGGTCCTAGGGCGTTCAAGGGAATAGTGCAGTAGAGGTCATGGGGTTCAGGTCCTAGGGCGTTCAATGGAATAGTGCAGTAGAGGGCATGGGGTGCAGGTCCAAGGGTGTTCAAGGGAATAGTGCAGTAAAGGTCATGGGGTGCAGGTCCTAGGGTGTTCAAGGGAATAGTGCAGTAGAGGGCATGGGGTGCAGGCCCTGGGGCGTTCAAGGGAATAGCGCAGTAGAGGGAATGGGGTGCAGGCCCAGGGGCGTTCAAGGGAATAGTGCAGTAGAGGGCATGGGGTACTAAGTCCTAGGGCATTCAAGAGAATAGTGCAGTAGAGGGCATGGAGTGCAGGTCCTAGGGTATTCAAGGGAATAGTGCAGTAGAGGGCATGAGGTGCAGGTCTTGGGGCATTCAAGGGAATAGTGCAGTAGAGGGCATGGGGTGCAGGTCCTAGGGCATTCAAGGGAATAGTGCAGTAGAGGGCATGGGGTGCAGGTCCTAGGGCGTTCAAGGGAATAGTGCAGTAGGGGGCATGGGGTGCAGGTCCTAGGGCGTTCATGGGAATAGTGCAGTAGAGGGCATGGGGTGCAGGTCCTAGGGAGTTCAAGGGAATAGTGCAGTAGAGGGCATGGGGTGCAGGTCCTAGGGCGTTCAAGGGAATAGTGCAGTAGAGGTCTTGGGGTGCAGGTCCTAGGGCGTTCAAGGGAATAGTGCAGTAGAGGGCATGGGATGCAGGCCCTGGGGCGTTCAAGGGAATAGCGTAGTAGAGAGAATGGGTGGCAGGCCCTGGGGCCTTCAAGGGAATAGTGCAGTAGAGGGCATTGGGTGCAGGTCCTAGGGCATTCAAGGGAATAGTGCAGTAGAGGTCTTGGGTGCAGGTCCTAGGGCGTTCAAGGGAATAGTGCAGTAGAGGGCATGGGGTGCAGGTCCTAGGGCATTCAAGGGAATAGTGCAGTAGAGGTCTTGAGATGCAGGTCCTGGGGAGTTCAAGGGAATAGTACAGTAGAGGGCATGGGGTGCAGAACCTGGGGCATTCAAGGGAATAGTGCAGTATAGGGCATGGGGTGCAGGTCATAGGGCGTTCAATGGAATAGTGCAGTAGAGGGCATGGGGTGCAGGTCCTAGGGTGTTCAAGGGAATAGTGCAGTAGAGGGAATGGGGTGCAGAACCTGGGGCGTTCAAGGGAATAGTGCAGTAGAGGGCATGGGGTGCATGTCCTGGGGGGTTCAAGGGAATAGTGCAGTAGAGGGTATGGGGTGCAGGTCCTGGGGCGTTCAATGGAATAGTGCAGTAGAGGGCATGGGGTGCAGGCCCTGGAGCGTTCAAGGGAATAGTGCCGTAGAGGGCATAGGGTGATGGTCCTAGGGCGTTCAAGTGAATAGTGCAGTAGAGGGCATGGGGTGCAGGTCCTAGGGCGTTCAAGGGAATAGTGCAGTAGAGGTCATGGGGTTCAGGTCCTAGGGCGTTCAATGGAATAGTGCAGTAGAGGGCATGGGGTGCAGGTCCAAGGGTGTTCAAGGGAATAGTGCAGTAAAGGTCATGGGGTGCAGGTCCTAGGGTGTTCAAGGGAATAGTGCAGTAGAGGGCATGGGGTGCAGGCCCTGGGGCGTTCAAGGGAATAGCGCAGTAGAGGGAATGGGGTGCAGGCCCAGGGGCGTTCAAGGGAATAGTGCAGTAGAGGGCATGGGGTACTAAGTCCTAGGGCATTCAAGAGAATAGTGCAGTAGAGGGCATGGAGTGCAGGTCCTAGGGTATTCAAGGGAATAGTGCAGTAGAGGGCATGAGGTGCAGGTCTTGGGGCATTCAAGGGAATAGTGCAGTAGAGGGCATGGGGTGCAGGTCCTAGGGCATTCAAGGGAATAGTGCAGTAGAGGGCATGGGGTGCAGGTCCTAGGGCGTTCAAGGGAATAGTGCAGTAGGGGGCATGGGGTGCAGGTCCTAGGGCGTTCATGGGAATAGTGCAGTAGAGGGCATGGGGTGCAGGTCCTAGGGAGTTCAAGGGAATAGTGCAGTAGAGGGCATGGGGTGCAGGTCCTAGGGCGTTCAAGGGAATAGTGCAGTAGAGGTCTTGGGGTGCAGGCCCTAGGGCGTTCAAGGGAATAGTGCAGTAGAGGGCATGAGGTGCAGGTCCTAGGGCATTCAAGGGAATAGTGCAGTAGAGGGCATGGAGTGCAGGTCCTAGGGCGTTCAAGGGAATAGTGCAGTAGAGGGCATGAGGTGCAGGTCCTGGGGCGTTCAAGGGAATAGTGCAGTAGAGGGCATGGGATGCAGGCCCTGGGGCGTTCAAGGGAATAGCGTAGTAGAGAGAATGGGTGGCAGGCCCTGGGGCCTTCAAGGGAATAGTGCAGTAGAGGGCATTGGGTGCAGGTCCTAGGGCGTTCAAGGGAATAGTGCAGTAGAGGTCATGGGGTGCAGGTCCTAGGGCGTTCAAGGGAATAGGGCAGTAGAGGTCATGGGGTGCAGGTCCTATGGCGTTCAAGGGAATATTGTGTAGAGGTCGTGGGGTGCAGGTCCTAGGGCGTTCAAGGGAATAGTGCAGTAGAGGTCTTGGGGTTCAGGTCCTAGGGAGTTCAAGGGAATAATGCAGTAGAGGCATGGGGTGCAGGTCCTAGGGCGTTCAAGGGAATAGTGCAGTAGAGGTCATGAGGTGCAGGTCCTAGGGCTTTCAAGGGAATAGTGCAGTAGAGGGCATGGGGTGCAGGTCCTGAGGCGTTCAAGGGAATAGTACAGTAGAGGTCTTGGGGTGCAGGTCATGGGGCGTTCAAGGGAATAGTACAGTAGAGGGCATGGGGTGCAAAACCTGGGGCGTTCAAGGGAATAGTGCAGTAGAGGGCATGGGGTGCATGTCCTGGGGCGTTCAAGGGAATATAGCAGTAGATGGCATGTGGTGCAGTTCCTGGGGCGTTCAAGGCAATATTGCAGTATAGGGCATAGGGTGCAGGTCCTGGGGCATTCAAGGGAATAGTGCAGTAGAGGGCATGGGGTGCACATCATAGGGCTTTCAAAGGAATAGTGCAGTAGAGGGCATGGGGTGCAGGTCCTAGGGCGTTCAAAGGAATAGTGCAGTAGAGGTCATGGGGTGCAGGTCCTAGGGCGTTCAATGGGATAGTGCAGTAGAGGGCATGGGGTGCCGGTCCTAGGACGTTCAAGGGAATAGTTCAGTAGAGGTCATGGGGTGTAGCTCCTAGGGCGTTCAAGGGAATAGTGCAGTAGAGGGCATGGGGTGCAGGTCCTGGGGCGTTCAAGGGAATAGTGCAGTAGAGGCCATGGGGTGCAGGTCCTGGGGCGTTCAAGGGAATAGTGCACTAGAGGGCATGAGGTACTAAGTCCTAGGGCATTCAAGGGAATAGTGCAGTAGAGGTCATGGGGGTGCAGGACCTAGGGAGTTCAAGGGAATAGTGCAGTAGAGGCCATGCCCTCTACTGTACTATTCCCTTGAGTAGAGGGCATGGGCGTGCAGGTCCTAGGGCATTCAAGGGAATAGTGCAGTAGAGGGCATGAGGTTCAGGTCTTGGGGCATTCAAGGGAATAGTGGAGTAGAGGGCATGGGGTGCAGGTCCTAGGGCATTCAAGGGAATAGTGCAGTAGAGGGCATGGGGTGCAGGTCCTAAGGCGTTCAAGGGAATAGGGCAGTAGAGGGCATGGGGTGCAGGTCCTAGGGCGTTCAAGGGAATAGTGCAGTAGAGGTCATGGGGTGCAGGACCTAGGGAGTTCAAGGGAATAGTGCAGTAGAGGCCATGGGGTGCAGGTCCTAGGGCATTCAAGGGAATAGTGCAGTAGAGGACTTGGGTGCAGGTCCTATGGCGTTCAAGGGAATAGTGCAGTAGAGGGCATGGGGTCAGGTCCTAGGGCACTCAAGGGAATAGTGCAGTAGAGGTCTTGAGATGCAGGTAATAGGGAGTTCAAGGGAATAGTGCAGTACAGGTCTTGGGGTGCAGGTCCTAGGGCGTTCAAGGGAATAGTGCAGTAGAGGGCATGGAGTGCAGGTCCTAGGGTATTCAAGGAAATAGTGCAGTAGAGGGCATGAGGTGCAGGTCTTGGGGCATTCAAGGGAATAGTGCAGTAGAGGGCATGGGGTGCAGGTCCTAGGGCATTCAAGGAAATCGTGCAGTAGAGGGCATGGGGTGCAGGTCCTAGGGCGTTCAAGTGAATAGTGCAGTAGAGGGCATGGGGTGCAGGTCCTAGGGCGTTCATGGGAATAGTGCAGTAGAGGGCATGGGGTGCATGTCCTGGGGCGTTCAAGGGAATAGAGCAGTAGAGGGCATGGGGTGCAGGTGCTGGGGCGTTCAAGGGAATAGTGCAGTAGAGGGCATGGGGTGCACATCATAGGGCGTTCAAAGGAATAGTGCAGTAGAGGGCATGGGGTGCAGGTCCTAGGGCGTTCAAAGGAATAGTGCAGTAGAGGTCATGGGGTGCAGGTCCTAGGGCGTTCAATGGGATAGTGCAGTAGAGGGCATGGGGTGCCGGTCCTAGGGCGTTCAAGGGAGTAGTGCAGTAGAGGTCTTGGGGTGTAGCTCCTAGGGCGTTCAAGGGAATAGTGCAGCAGAGGGCATGGGGTGCAGGTCCTGGAGCGTTCAAGGGAATAGTGCAGTAGAGGGCATGGGGTGCAGGTCCTGGGGCGTTCAAGGGAATAGTGCAGTAGAGGTCTTGGGGTGCAGGTCCTAGGGCGTTCAAGGGAATAGTGAAGTAGAGGTCTTGGGGTTCAGGTACTAGGGAGTTCAAGGGAATAATGCAGTAGAGGGCATGGGGTGCAGGTCATGGGGCATTCAAGGGAATAGTACAGTAGAGGGCATGGGGTGCAGAACCTGGGGCTTTCAAGGGAATAGTGCAGTAGAGGGCATGGGGGGCAGGTCCTAGGGCGTTCAATCAAATAGTGCAGTAGAGGGCATGGGGTGCAGAACCTGGGGAGTTCAAGGGAATAGTGCAGTAGGGGGCATGGGGTGCATGTCCTGGGGAGTTCAAGGGAATAGTGCAGTAGAGGGCATGGGGTGCAGGTACTGGGGCGTTCAAGGGAATATTGCAGTATAAGGCATGGGGTGCAGGTCCTGGGGTGTTCAAGGGAATAGTGCAGTAGAGAGCATGGGGTGCAGGTCATAGGGCGTTCAAGGGAATAGTGCAGTGGAGGGCATGGGGTGCAGGTCCTAGGGCGTTCAAAGGAATAGTGCAGTAGAGGTCATGGGGTGCACGTCCTAGGGCGTTCAATGGGATAGTGCAGTAGAGGCCATGGGGTGCCGGTCCTAGGGCGTTCAAGGGAATAGTGCAGTAGAGGTCATGGGGTGTAGGTCCTAGGGTGTTCAAGGGAATAGTGTAGTAGAGGGCATGGGGTGCAGGTACTGGGGTGTTCAATGGAATAGTGCAGTAGAGGGCATGGGGTGCAGGTCCTGGGGCGTTCAAGGGAATAGTGCAGTAGAGAGAATGGGGTGGGGGTCCTAGGGCATTCAAGTGAATAGTGCAGTAGAGGGCATGGGGAGCAGGTCCTAGTGTGTTCAAGGGAATAGTGCAGTAGAGGTCATGGGGTATGGGTCCTAGGGCGTTCAATGGAATAGTGCAGTAGAGGGCATGCGGTGCAGTTCCTAGGGTGTTCAAGGGAATAGTGCAGTAGAGGTCATGGGGTGCAGGTCCTATGGCTTTCAAGGGAAAAGTGCAGTAGAGGGCATGGGGTGCAGGTCCTGGGGCGTTCAAGGGAATAGTGCAGTAGAGGGCATGGGGTGCAGGCCCTGGGGCATTCTAGAGAATAGCTTAGTAGAGGGAATGGGTGCAGGCCTTGGGCGTTCAAGGGAATCGTGCAGTAGAGGGCATGAGGTACTAAGTCCTAGGGCATTCAAGGGAATAGTGCAGTAGAGGGCATGGAGTGCAGGTCCTAGGGCATTCAAGCGAATAGTGCAGTAGAGGGCATGAGGTTCAGGTCTTGGGGCATTCAAGGGAATAGTGCAGTAGAGGGCATGGGGTGCAGGTCCTAGGGCATTCAAGGGAATAGTGCAGTAGAGGGCATGGGGTGCAGGTCCTAAGGCGTTCAAGGGAATATTGCAGTAAAGGGCATGGGGTGCAGGTCCTAGGGTGTTCCTGGGAATAGTGCAGTAAAGGGCATGGGGTGCAGGTCCTAGGGCGTTCAAGGGAATAGTGCAGTAGAGGTTGTGGGGTGCAGGACATAGGGAGATCAAGGGAATAGTGCAGTAGAGGGCATGGGGTGCAGGTCCTAGGGCATTCAAGGGAATAGTGCAGTAGAGGTCTTGGGTGCAGGTCCTAGGGCGTTCAAGGGAATAGTGCAGTAGAGGGCATGGGGTGCAGGTCCTAGGGCATTCAAGGGAATAGTGCAGTAGAGGTCTTGAGATGCAGGTCCTGGGGAGTTCAAGGGAATAGTACAGTAGAGGGCATGGGGTGCAGAACCTGGGGCATTCAAGGGAATAGTGCAGTAGAGGGCATGGGGTGCAGGTCCTAGGACGTTCAATGGAATAGTGCAGTAGAGGGCATGGGGTGCAGGTCCTAGGGTGTTCAAGGGAATAGTGCAGTAGAGGGAATGGGGTGCAGAACCTGGGGCGTTCAAGGGAATAGTGCAGTAGAGGGCATGGGGTGCATGTCCTGGGGGGTTCAAGGGAATAGTGCAGTAGAGGGTATGGGGTGCAGGTCCTGGGGCGTTCAATGGAATAGTGCAGTAGAGGGCATGGGGTGCAGGCCCTGGGGCGTTCAAGGGAATAGTGCCGTAGAGGGCATAGGTTGATGGTCCTAGGGCATTCAAGTGAATAGTGCAGTAGAGGGCATGGGGTGCAGGTCCTAGGGCGTTCAAGGGAATAGTGCAGTAGAGGTCATGGGGTTCAGGTCCTAGGGCGTTCAATGGAATAGTGCAGTAGAGGGCATGGGGTGCAGGTCCAAGGGTGTTCAAGGGAATAGTGCAGTAAAGGTCATGGGGTGCAGGTCCTAGGGTGTTCAAGGGAATAGTGCAGTAGAGGGCATGGGGTGCAGGCCCTGGGGCGTTCAAGGGAATAGCGCAGTAGAGGGAATGGGGTGCAGGCCCAGGGGCGTTCAAGGGAATAGTGCAGTAGAGGGCATGGGGTACTAAGTCCTAGGGCATTCAAGAGAATAGTGCAGTAGAGGGCATGGAGTGCAGGTCCTAGGGTATTCAAGGGAATAGTGCAGTAGAGGGCATGAGGTGCAGGTCTTGGGGCATTCAAGGGAATAGTGCAGTAGAGGGCATGGGGTGCAGGTCCTAGGGCATTCAAGGGAATAGTGCAGTAGAGGGCATGGGGTGCAGGTCCTAGGGCGTTCAAGGGAATAGTGCATTAGGGGGCATGGGGTGCAGGTCCTAGGGCGTTCATGGGAATAGTGCAGTAGAGGGCATGGGGTGCAGGTCCTAGGGAGTTCAAGGGAATAGTGCAGTAGAGGGCATGGGGTGCAGGTCCTAGGGCGTTCAAGGGAATAGTGCAGTAGAGGTCTTGGGGTGCAGGCCCTAGGGCGTTCAACGGAATAGTGCAGCAGAGGGCATGAGGTGCAGGTCCTAGGGCATTCAAGGGAATAGTGCAGTAGAGGGCATGGAGTGCAGGTCCTAGGGCGTTCAAGGGAATAGTGCAGTAGAGGGCATGAGGTGCAGGTCCTGGGGCGTTCAAGGGAATAGTGCAGTAGAGGGCATGGGATGCAGGCCCTGGGGCGTTCAAGGGAATAGCGTAGTAGAGGGAATGGGTGGCAGGCCCTGGGGCCTTCAAGGGAATAGTGCAGTAGAGGGCATTGGGTGCAGGTCCTAGGGCGTTCAAGGGAATAGTGCAGTAGAGGTCATGGGGTGCAGGTCCTAGGGCGTTCAAGGGAATAGGGCAGTAGAGGTCATGGGGTGCAGGTCCTATGGCGTTCAAGGGAATATTGTGTAGAGGTCGTGGGGTGCAGGTCCTAGGGCGTTCAAGGGAATAGTGCAGTAGAGGTCTTGGGGTTCAGGTCCTAGGGAGTTCAAGGGAATAATGCAGTAGAGGCATGGGGTGCAGGTCCTAGGGCGTTCAAGGGAATAGTGCAGTAGAGGTCATGAGGTGCAGGTCCTAGGGCTTTCAAGGGAATAGTGCAGTAGAGGGCATGGGGTGCAGGTCCTGAGGCGTTCAAGGGAATAGTACAGTAGAGGTCTTGGGGTGCAGGTCATGGGGCGTTCAAGGGAATAGTACAGTAGAGGGCATGGGGTGCAAAACCTGGGGCGTTCAAGGGAATAGTGCAGTAGAGGGCATGGGGTGCATGTCCTGGGGCGTTCAAGGGAATATAGCAGTAGATGGCATGTGGTGCAGTTCCTGGGGCGTTCAAGGCAATATTGCAGTATAGGGCATGGGGTGCAGGTCCTGGGGCATTCAAGGGAATAGTGCAGTAGAGGGCATGGGGTGCACATCATAGGGCTTTCAAAGGAATAGTGCAGTAGAGCGCATGGGGTGCAGGTCCTAGGGCGTTCAAAGGAATAGTGCAGTAGAGGTCATGGGGTGCAGGTCCTAGGGCGTTCAATGGGATAGTGCAGTAGAGGGCATGGGGTGCCGGTCCTAGGACGTTCAAGGGAATAGTTCAGTAGAGGTCATGGGGTGTAGCTCCTAGGGCGTTCAAGGGAATAGTGCAGTAGAGGGCATGGGGTGCAGGTCCTGGGGCGTTCAAGGGAATAGTGCAGTAGAGGCCATGGGGTGCAGGTCCTGGGGCGTTCAAGGGAATAGTGCAGTAGAGGGCATGAGGTACTAAGTCCTAGGGCATTCAAGGGAATAGTGCAGTAGAGGGCATGGAGTGCAGGTCCTAGGGCATTCAAGGGAATAGTGCAGTAGAGGGCATGAGGTTCAGGTCTTGGGGCATTCAAGGGAATAGTGCAGTAGAGGGCATGGGGTGCAGGTCCTAGGGCATTCAAGGGAATAGTGCAGTAGAGGGCATGGGGTGCAGGTCCTAAGGCGTTCAAGGGAATATTACAGTAGAGGGCATGGGGTGCAGGTCCTAGGGCGTTCAAGGGAATAGGGCAGTAGAGGGCATGGGGTGCAGGTCCTAGGGCGTTCAAGGGAATAGTGCAGTAGAGGTCATGGGGTGCAGGACCTAGGGAGTTCAAGGGAATAGTGCAGTAGAGGCCATGGGGTGCAGGTCCTAGGGCATTCAAGGGAATAGTGCAGTAGAGGTCTTGGGTGCAGGTCCTATGGCGTTCAAGGGAATAGTGCAGTAGAGGGCATGGGGTCAGGTCCTAGGGCACTCAAGGGAATAGTGCAGTAGAGGTCTTGAGATGCAGGTCATAGGGAGTTCAAGGGAATAGTGCAGTACAGGTCTTGGGGTGCAGGTCCTAGGGCGTTCAAGGGAATAGTGCAGTAGAGGGCATGGAGTGCAGGTCCTAGGGTATTCAAGGGAATAGTGCAGTAGAGGGCATGAAGTGCAGGTCTTGGGGCATTCAAGGGAATAGTGCAGTAGAGGGCATGGGGTGCAGGTCCTAGGGCATTCAAGGAAATAGTGCAGTAGAGGGCATGGGGTGTAGGTCCTAGGGCGTTCAAAGGAATAGTGCAGTAGAGGGCATGGGGTGCAGGTCCTAGGGCGTTCATGGGAATAGTGCAGTAGAGGGCATGGGGTGCATGTCCTGGGGCGTTCAAGGGAATAGAGCAGTAGAGGGCATGGGGTGCAGGTGCTGGGGCGTTCAAGGGAATAGTGCAGTAGAGGGCATGGGGTGCACATCATAGGGCGTTCAAAGGAATAGTGCAGTAGAGGGCATGGGGTGCAGGTCCTAGGGCGTTCAAAGGAATAGTGCAGTAGAGGTCATGGGGTGCAGGTCCTAGGGCGTTCAATGGGATAGTGCAGTAGAGGGCATGGGGTGCCGGTCCTAGGGCGTTCAAGGGAATAGTGCAGTAGAGGTCATGGGGTGTAGCTCCTAGGGCGTTCAAGGGAATAGTGCAGCAGAGGGCATGGGGTGCAGGTCCTGGGGCGTTCAAGGGAATAGTGCAGTAGAGGGCATGGGGTGCAGGTCCTGGGGCGTTCAAGGGAATAGTGCAGTAGAGGGCATAAGGTACTAAGTCCTAGGGCATTCAAGGGAATAGTGCAGTAGAGGGCATGGAGTGCAGGTCCTAGGGCATTCAAGGGAATAGTGAAGTAGAGGGCATGAGGTTCAGGTCTTGGGGCATTCAAGGGAATAGTGCAGTAGAGGGCATGGGGTGCAGGTCCTAGGGCATTCAAGGGAATAGTGCAGTAGATGGCATGGGGTGCAGGTCCTAAGGCGTTCAAGGGAATATTGCAGTAGAGGGCATGGGGTGCAGGTCCTAGGGGGTTCAAGGGAATAGTGCAGTAGAGGGCATGGGGTGCGGGTCCTAGGGCGTTCAAGGGAATAGTGCAGTAGAGGTCATGGGGTGCAGGACCTAGGGAGTTCAAGGGAATAGTGCAGTAGAGGGCATAGGGTGCAGGTCCTAGGGCATTCAAGGGAATAGTGCAGTAGAGGTCTTGGGTGCAGGTCCTATGGCGTTCAAGGGACTAGTGCAGTAGAGGGCATGGGGTGCAGGTCCTAGGGCATTCAAGGGAATAGTGCAGTAGAGGTCTTGTGATGCAGGTCATAGGGAGTTCAAGGGAATAGTGCAGTAGAGGGCATGGAGTGCAGGTCCTAGGGTATTGAAGGGAATAGTGCAGTAGAGGGCATGAGGTGCAGGTCTTGGGGCATTCAAGGGAATAGTGCAGTAGAGGGCATGGGGTGCAGGTCCTAGGGCATTCAAGGGAATAGTGCAGTAGAGGGCATGGGGTGCAGGTCCTAGGGTGTTCAAGGGAATAGTGCAGTAGAGGGCGTGGGGTGCAGGTCCTAGGGCGTTCATGGGAATAGTGCAGTAGAGGGCATGGGGTGCATGTCCTGGGGCGTTCAAGGGAATAGAGCAGTAGAGGGCATGGGGTGCATGTCCTGGGGCGTTCAAGGGAATAATGCAGTAGAGGGCATGGGGTGCAGGTCATGGGGCATTCAAGGGAATAGTACAGTAGAGGGCATGGGGTGCAGAACCTGGGGCTTTCAAGGGAATAGTGCATTAGAGGGCATGGGGTGCAGAACCTGGGGAGTTCAAGGGAATAGTGCAGTAGAGGGCATGGGGTGCATGTCCTGGGGAGTTCAAGGGAATAGTGCAGTAGAGGGCATGGGGTGCAGGTACTGGGGCGTTCAAGGGAATATTGCAGTATAAGGCATGGGGTGCAGGTCCTGGGGCGTTCAAGGGAATAGTGCAGTAGAGGCCATGGGGTGCCGGTCCTAGGGCGTTCAAGGGAATAGTGCAGAAGAGGTCATGGGGTGTAGGTCCTAGGGTGTTCAAGGGAATAGTGCAGTAGAGGGCATGGGGTGCAGGTCCTGGGGCGTTCAATGGAATAGTGCAGTAGAGGGCATGGGGTGCAGGTCCTGGGGCGTTCAAGGGAATAGTGCAGTAGAGAGCATGGGGTGGGGGTCCTAGGGCATTCAAGTGAATAGTGCAGTAGAGGGCATGGGGAGCAGGTCCTAGGGTGTTCAAGGGAATAGTGCAGTAGAGGTCATGGGGTACAGGTCCTAGGGCGTTCAATGGAATAGTGCAGTAGAGGGCATGCGGTGCAGTTCCTAGGGTGTTCAAGGGAATAGTGCAGTAGAGGTCATGGGGTGCAGGTCCTATGGCTTTCAAGGGAAAAGTGCAGTAGAGGGCATGGGGTGCAGGTCCTGGGGCGTTCAAGGGAATAGTGCAGTAGAGGGCATGGGGTGCAGGTCCTGGGGCGTTCTAGAGAATAGCTTAGTAGAGGGAATGGGGTGCAGGCCTTGGGCGTTCAAGGGAATCGTGCAGTAGAGGGCATGAAGTACTAAGTCCTAGGGCATTCAAGGGAATAGTGCAGTAGAGGGCATGCAGTGCAGGTCCTAGGGCATTCAAGGTAATAGTGCAGTAGAGGGCATGAGGTTCAGGTCTTGGGGCATTCAAGTGAATAGTGCAGTAGAGGGCATGGGGTGCAGGTCGTAGGGCATTCAAGGGAATAGTGCAGTAGAGGGCATGGGGTGCAGGTCCTAAGGCGTTCAAGGGAATATTGCAGTAGAGGGCATGGGGTGCAGGTCCTAGGGCGTTCCTGGGAATAGTGCAGTAAAGGGCATGGGGTGCAGGTCCTAGGGCGTTCAAGGGAATAGTGCAGTAGAGGTTGTGGGGTGCAGGACCTAGGGAGTTCAAGGGAATAGTGCAGTAGAGGGCATGGGGTGCAGGTCCTAGGGCATTCAAGGGAATAGTGCAGTAGAGGTCTTGGGTGCAGGTCCTAGGGCGTTCAAGGGAATAGTGCAGTAGAGGGCATGGGGTGCAAGTCCTAGGGCATTCAAGGGAATAGTGCAGTAGAGGTCTTGAGATGCAGGTCATAGGGAGTTCAAGGGAATAGTGCAGTAGAGGTCTTGGCGTGCAGGTCCTAGGGCGTTCAAGGGAACAGTGCAGTAGAGGGCATGGGGTGCAGGTCCTAGGGCGTTCAAGGGAATAGTGCAGTGGAGGTCAAGGGGTGCAGGTCCTAGGGCGTACAAGGGAATAGTGCAGTAGAGGTCTTGGGTGTCGATCCTAGGACATTCAACGGAATAGTGCAGTAGAGGTCTTGGGGTGCAGGTCCTAGGGCATTCAAGGGAGCAGTGCAGTAAAGGGCATGGGTGCAGGTCCTAGGGCATTCAAGGGAATAGTGCAGTAGAGGGCATGGGGTGCAGGTCCTAGGGCGTTCAAGGAAATAGTGCAGCGGAGGTCATGGGGTGCAGGTCCTAGCGCGTTCAATGGAATAGTGCAGCAGAGGTCATGGGGTGCAGGTGCTAGGGCGTTCAAGCGAATAGTGCAGTGGAGGTAATGGGGTGCAGGTCCTCGGGCGTTCAAGGGAATACTGCAGTAGAGGTCTTGGGTGCCGGTCCTAGGGTATTCAACGGAATAGTGCTGTAGAGGTCTTAGGGTGCAGGTCCTGGGGCATTCAAGGGAATAGTGCAGTAGAGGTCTTGGGTGCCGGTCCTAGGGTATTCAAGGGAATAGTGCAGTAGAGGTCTTGGGGTGCAGGTCCTAGGGCGTTCAAAGGAATAGTGCAGTAGAGGTCATGAGGTGCAGGTCCTGGTGTGTTCAAGGGAATAGTGCAGTAGAGGTCTTGGGGTGCAGGTCACGGGGCGTTCAAGGGAATAGTACAGTAGAGGGCATGGGGTGCAGAACCTGGGGCATTCAAGGGAATAGTGCAGTAGAGGGCATGGGGTGCAGGTCCTAGGGCGTTCAAGGGAATATTGCAGTAGAGGGCATGGGGAGCAGGTCCTGAGGCGTTCAAGGGAATAGTGCAGTAGAGGTCTTGAGATGCAGGTCATAGGGAGTTCAAGGGAATAGTGCAGTAGAGGTCTTGAGATGCAGGTCATAGGGAGTTCAAGGGAATAGTGCAGTAGAGGTCTTGGGGTTCAGGTCCTAGGGAGTTCAAGGGATTAATGCAGTAGAGGGCATGGGGTGCAGGTCCTAGGGCGTTCAAGGGAATATTGCAGTAGAGGTCTTGGGGTGCAGGTCCTAGGGCGTTCAAGGGAATAGTGAAGTAGAGGTCTTGGGGTTCAGGTACTAGGGAGTTCAAGGGAATAATGCAGTAGAGGGCATGGGGTGCAGGTCATGGGGCATTCAAGGGAATAGTGCAGTAGAGGTCTTGAGATGCAGGTCATAGGGAGTTCAAGGGACTAGTGCAGTAGAGGTCTTGAGATGCAGGTCATAGGGAGTTCAAGGGAATAGTGCAGTAGAGGTCTTGGGGTTCAGGTCCTAGGGAGTTCAAGGGAATAATGCAGTAGAGGGCATGGGGTGCAGGTCCTAGGGCGTTCATGGGAATAGTGCAGTAGAGGGCATGGGGGTGCAGGTCCTAGGGCGTTCAAGGGAATAGTGCAGTAGAGGTCTTGAGATGCAGGTCATAGGGAGTTCAAGGGAATAGTGCAGTAGAGGTCTTGGCGTGCAGGTCCTAGGGCGTTCAAGGGAATAGTGCAGTAGAGGGCATGGGGTGCAGGTCCTAGGGCGTTCAAGGGAATAGTGCAGTGGAGGTCAAGGGGTGCAGGTCCTAGGGCGTACAAGGGAATTGTGCAGTAGAGGTCTTGGGTGCCGGTCCTAGGGTATTCAACGGAATAGTGCAGTAGAGGTCTTGGGGATGCAGGTCCTAGGGCATTCAAGGGAGCAGTGCAGTAAAGGGCATGGGTGCAGGTCATAGGGCATTCAAGGGAATAGTGCAGTAGAGGGCATGGGGTGCAGGTCCTAGGGCGTTCAAGGAAATAGTGCAGGTCATGGGGCATTCAAGGGAATAGTGCAGGTCATGGGGTGCAGGTCCTAGCGCGTTCAATGGAATAGTGCAGCAGAGGTCATGGGGTGCAGGTCCTAGGGCGTTCAAGCGAATAGTGCAGTGGAGGAAATGGGGTGCAGGTCCTCGGGCATTCAAGGGAATACTGCGGTAGAGGTCTTGGGTGCCGGTCCTAGGGTATTCAACGGAATAGTGCTGTAGAGGTCTTGGGGTGCAGGTCCTGGGGCATTCAAGGGAATAGTGCAGTAGAGGTCTTGGGTGCCGGTCCTAGGGTATTCAAGGGAATAGTGCAGTAGAGGTCTTGGGGTACAGGTCCTAAGGTGTTCAAGGGAATAGTGCAGTAGAGGGCATGGAGTGCAGGCCCTAGGGCGATCAGGGAATAGTGCAGTAGAGGGCATGGGGTGCAGGTCCTAGGGCGTTCAAGGGAATAGTGCAGCAGAGGGCAAGGGGTGCAGATCCTAGGGTGTTCAAGGGAATAGTACAGTAGAGGGCATGGGGTGCAGGTCCTAGGGCGTTCAAGGGAATATTGCAGTAGAGGGCATGTGGTGCAGGTTCTGAGGCGTTCAAGGGAATAGTGCAGTAGAGGTCATGGGGTGCAGGTCCTAGGGCGTTCAAGGGAATAGTGCAGTAGAGGTCTTGAGATGCAGGTCATAGGGAGTTCAAGGGAATAGTGCAATAGAGGTCTTGAGATGCAGGTCATAGGGAGTTCAAGGGAATAGTGCAGTAGAGGTCTTGGGGTTCAGGTCCTAGGGAGTTCAAGGGAATAATGCAGTAGAGGGCTTGGGGTGCAGGTCCTAGGGCGTTCAAGGGAATAGTGCAGTAGAGGTCTTGTGGTGCAGGTCCTAGGGCGTTCAAGGGAATAGTGAAGTAGAGGTCTTGGGGTTCAGGTACTAGGGAGTTCAAGGGAATAATGCAGTAGAGGGCATGGGGTGCAGGTCATGGGGCATTCAAGGGAATAGTACAGTAGAGGGCATGGGGTGCAGAACCTGGGGCTTTCAAGGGAATAGTGCAGTAGAGGGCATGGAGTGCAGGTCCTAGGGCGTTCAATCAAATAGTGCAGTAGAGGGCATGGGGTGCAGAACCTGGGGAGATCAAGGGAATAGTGCAGTAGAGGGCATGGGGTGCATGTCCTGGGGAGTTCAAGGGAATAGTGCAGTAGAGGGCATGGGGTGCAGGTACTGGGGCGTTCAAGGGAATATTGCAGTATAAGGCATGGGGTGCAGGTCCTGGGGTGTTCAAGGGAATAGTGCAGTAGAGGTCATGGGGTGCAGGTCATAGGGCGTTCAAGGGAATAGTGCAGTAGAGGGCATGGGGTGCAGGTCCTAGGGCGTTCAAAGGAATAGTGCAGTAGAGGTCATGGGGTGCAGGTCCTAGGGCGTTCAATGGGATAGTGCAGTAGAGGCCATGGGGTGCCGGTCCTAGGGCGTTCAAGGGAATAGTGCAGTAGAGGTCATGGGGTGTAGGTCCTAGGGTGTTCAAGGGAATAGTGTACTAGAGGGCATGGGGTGCAGGTCCTGGGGTGTTCAATGGAATAGTGCAGTAGAGGGCATGGGGTGCAGGTCCTGGGGCGTTCAAGGGAATAGTGCAGTAGAGAGAATGGGGTGGGGGTCCTAGGGCATTCAAGTGAATAGTGCAGTAGAGGGCATGGGGAGCAGGTCCTAGTGTGTTCAAGGGAATAGTGCAGTAGAGGTCATGGGGTATGGGTCCTAGGGCGTTCAATGGAATAGTGCAGTAGAGGGCATGCGGTGCAGTTCCTAGGGTGTTCAAGGGAAGAGTGCAGTAGAGGTCATGGGGTGCAGGTCCTAGGGCGTTCAAGGGAATAGCGCAGTAGAGGAAATGGGGGGCAGGCCCTGGGGCCTTCAAGGGAATAGTGCAGGAGAGGGCATGGGGTGCAGGTCCTCGGGCAATCAAGGGAATGGTGCAGTAGAGGGCATTGAGTGCAGGTCCTAGGGCGTTCAAGGGAATAGTGCAGTAGAGGTCATGGGGTGCAGGTCCTAGGGCGTTCAAGGGAATAGGGCAGTAGAGGTCATGGGGTGCAGGTCCTAGGGCGTTTAAGGGAATAGTGTGTAGAGGTCTTGGGGTGCAGGTCCTAGGGTGTTCAAGGGAATAGTGCAGTAGAGGTCTTGGGGTTCGGGTCCTAGGGAGTTCAAGGGAATAATGCACTAGAGGGCATGGGGTGCAGGTCCTAGGGCGTTCAAAGGAATAGTGCAGTAGAGGTCATGGGGTGCAGGTCCTAGGGCGTTCAAGGGAATAGGGCAGTAGAGGTCATGGGGTGCAGGTCCTAGGGCGTTTAAGGGAATAGTGTGTAGAGGTCTTGGGGTGCAGGTCCTAGGGTGTTCAAGGGAATAGTGCAGTAGAGGTCTTGGGGTTCGGGTCCTAGGGAGTTCAAGGGAATAATGCACTATCGGGCATGGGGTGCAGGTCCTAGGGCTTTCAAGGGAATAGTGCAGTAGAGGGCATGGGGTGCAGGTCCTGGTGCGTTCAAGGGAATAGTGCAGTAGAGGTCTTGGGGTGCAGTTCATGGGGAGTTCAAGGGAATAGTACAGTAGAGGCCATGGGGTGCAGAACCTGGGGCATTCAAGGGAATAGTGCAGTAGAGGGCATGTGGTGCAGGTCCTAGCGCGTTCAATGGAATAGTGCAGTAGAGGGCATGGGGTGCAGAACCTGGGGAGTTCAAGGGAATAGTGCAGTAGAGGGCATGGGGTGCATGTCCTGGGGCGTTCAAGGGAATAGAGCAGTATAGGGCATGGGGTGCAGGTCCTGGGGCGTTCACTGGAATAGTGCAGTAGAGGGCATGTGGTGCAGGTCCTGGGGCGTTCAAGGGAATATTGCAGTATAGGGCATGGGGTGCAGGTCCTGGGGCGTTCAAAGGAATAGTGCAGTAGAGGGCATGGGGTGCACGTCATAGGACGTTCAAGGGAATAGTGCAGTAGAGGGCATGGGGTGCAGGTCCTTGGGCATTCAAAGGAATAGTGCAGTAGAGGTCATGGGGTGCAGGTCCTAGGGCATTCAATGGGATAGTGTAGTAGAGGGCATGGGGTGCCAGTCCTACGGCGTTCAAGGGAATAGTGCAGTAGAAGTCATGGGGTGTAGGTCCTAGGCGTTCAAGGGAATAGTGCAGTAGAGGGCATGGGGTGCAGGTCCTGGGGCGTTCAAGGGAATAGTGCAATAGAGGGCATGGGGTGCAGGTCCTGGGGCGTTCAAGGGAATAGTGCAGTAGAGAGCATGGGGTGCGGGTCCTAGGGCGTTCAAGTGAATAGTGGAGTAGAGGGCATGGGGAGCAGGTCCTAGGGCGTTCAAGGGAATAGTGCAGTAGAGGTCATGGGGTACAGGTCCTAGGTCGTTCAATGGAATAGTGCAGTAGAGGTCATGGGGTGCAGGTCCCAGGGCTTTCAAGGGAAAAGTGCAGTAGAGGGCATGGGGTGCAGGTCCTGGGGCGTTCAAGGGAATAGTGCAGTAGAGGGCATGGGGTGCAGGCCCTGGGGCATTCAAGAGTATAGCGCAGTAGAGGGAATGGGGTGCAGGCCCTGGGGCATTCAAGGGAATCGTGCAGTAGAGGGCATGAGTTACTAAGTCCTAGGGCATTCAAGGGAATAGTGCAGTAGAGGGCATGGAGTGCAGGTCCTAGGGCATTCAAGGGAATAGTGCAGTAGAGGGCATGAGGTTCAGGTCTTGGGGCATTCAAGGGAATAGTGCAGCAGAGGGCATGGGGTACAGGTCATAGGGCGTTCAAGGGAATATTGCAGTAGAGGGCATGGGGTGCAGGTCCTAGGGCGTTCATGGGAATAGTGCAGTAGAGGGCATGGGGTGCAGGTCCTAGGGTGTTCAAGGGAATAGTGCAGTAGAGGGCATGGGGTGCAGGTCCTAGGTCGTTCAAGGGAATAGTGCAGTAGAGGTCGTGGGGTGAAGGTCCTATGGAGTTCAAGGGAATAGTGCAGTAGAGGGCATGGGGTGCAGGTCCTAGGGCATTCAAGGGAATAGTGCAGTAGAGGTCTTGGGTGCAGGTCCTAGGGCGTTCAAGGTAATAGTGCAGTAGAGGGCATGGAGTGCAGGTCCTAGGGAATTCAAGAGAATAGTGCAGTAGAGGTCTTGAGATGCAGGTCATAGGGAGTTCAAGGGAATAGTGCAGTAGAGGGCATGGGGTGCAGGTCCTAGGGCGTTCAAGGTAATAGTGCAGTAGAGGGCATGGAGTGCAGGTCCTAGGGAATTCAAGAGAATAGTGCAGTAGAGGTCTTGGGGTGCAGGTCCTAGGGCGTTCAAGGGAATAGTGCAGTAGAGGGCATGGGGTGCAGGTCCTAGGGCGTTCAAGGGAATAGTGCAGTAGAGGGCATGGGGTGCAGGTCCTGGGGCGTTCAAGGGAATAGTGCAGTAGAGGGCATGGGGTGCAGGTCCTAGGGCGTTCAAGGGAATAGTGCAGTAGAGGGCATGGGGTGCAGGTCCTGGGGCGTTCAAGGGAATAGTGCAGTAGAGGGCATGGGGTGCAGGTCCTGGGGCATTCAAGGGAATAGTGCAGTAGAGAGCATGGGGTGCGGGTCCTAGGGTGTTCAAGTGAATAGTGCACTAGAGGGCATGGGGAGCAGGTCCTAGGGCATTCAAGGGAATAGTGCAGTAGAGGTCATGGGGTACAAGTCCTAGGGCGTTCAATGGAATAGTGCAGTAGAGGTCATGGGGTGCAGGTCCTAGGGCTTTCAAGGGAAAAGTGCAGTAGAGGGCATGGGGTGCAGGTCCTGGGGCGTTCAAGGGAATAGTGCAGTAGAGGGCATGGGGTGCAGGCCCTGGGGCGTTCAAGAGAATAGTGCAGTAGAGGGAATGGGGTGCAGGCCCTGGGGCATTCAAGGGAATCGTGCAGTAGAGGGCATGAGTTACTAAGTCCTAGAGCATTCAAGGGAATAGTGCAGTAGAGGGTATGGAGTGCAGGTCCTAGGGCATTCAAGGGAATAGTGCAGTAGAGGGCATGAGGTTCAGGTCTTGGGGCATACAAGGGAATAGTGCAGTAGAGGGCATGGGGTGCAGGTCCTAGGGCATTCAAGGGATTAGTGCAGTAGAGGGCATGGGGTGCAGGTCCTAGGGCGTTCAAGGGAATATTGCAGTAGAGGGCATGGGGTGCAGGTCCTAGGCCGTTCATGGGAATAGTGCAGTAGAGGGCATGGGGTGCAGATCCTAGGGTGTTCAAGGGAATAGTGCAGTAGAGGGCATGGGGTGCAGGTCCAAGGGCGTTCAAGGGAATAGTGCAGTAGAGGTCGTGGGGTGAAGGTCCTAGGGAGTTCAAGGGAATAGTGCAGTAGAGGGCATGGGGTGCAGGTCCTAGGGCATTCAAGGGAATAGTGCAGTAGAGGTCTTGGGTGCAGGTCCTAGGGCGTTCAAGGGAATAGTGCAGTAGAGGGCATGAGGTGCAGGTCCTAGGGCATTCAAGGGAATAGTGCAGTAGAGGGCATGGAGTGCAGGTCCTAGGGCGTTCAAGGGAATAGTGCAGTAGAGGGCATGAGGTGCAGGTCCTGGGGTGTTCAAGGGAATAGTGCAGTAGAGGGCATGGGATGCAGGCCCTGGGGCGTTCAAGGGAATAGCGTAGTAGAGGGAATGGGTGGCAGGCCCTGGGGCCTTCAAGGGAATAGTGCAGTAGAGGGTATTGGGTGCAGGTCCTAGGGCGTTCAAGGGAATAGTGCAGTAGAGGTCATGGGGTGCAGGTCCTAGGGCGTTCAAGGGAATAGGGCAGTAGAGGTCATGGGGTGCATGTCCTATGGCGTTCAAGGGAATATTGTGTAGAGGTCGTGGGGTGCAGGTCCTAGGGCATTCAAGGGAATAGTGCAGTAGAGGTCTTGGGGTTCAGGTCCTAGGGAGTTCAAGGGAATAATGCAGTAGAGGCATGGGGTGCAGGTCCTAGGGCGTTCAAGGGAATAGTGCAGTAGAGGTCATGAGGTGCAGGTCCTAGGGCTTTCAAGGGAATAGTGCAGTAGAGGGCATGGGGTGCAGGTCCTGAGGCGTTCAAGGGAATAGTACAGTAGAGGTCTTGGGGTGCAGGTCATGGGGCGTTCAAGGGAATAGTACAGTAGAGGGCATGGGGTGCAAAATCTGGGGCGTTCAAGGGAATAGTGCAGTAGAGGGCATGGGGTGCATGTCCTGGGGCGTTCAAGGGAATATAGCAGTAGCTGGTATGTGGTGCAGGTCCTGGGGCGTTCAAGGCAATATTGCAGTATAGGGCATGGGGTGCAGGTCCTGGGGCATTCAAGGGAATAGTGCAGTAGAGGGCATGGGGTGCACATCATAGGGCTTTCAAAGGAATAATGCAGTAGAGGGCATGGGGTGCAGGTCCTAGGGCGTTCAAAGGAATAGTGCAGTAGAGGTCATGGGGTGCAGGTCCTAGGGCGTTCAAGGGAATAGGGCAGTAGAGGGCATGGGGTGCAGGTCCTAGGGCGTTCAAGGGAATAGTGCAGTAGAGGTCATGGGGTGCAGGTCCTAGGGCGTTCAAGGGAATAGGGCAGTAGAGGTCATGGGGTGCATGTCCTATGGCGTTCAAGGGAATATTGTGTAGAGGTCGTGGGGTGCAGGTCCTAGGGCATTCAAGGGAATAGTGCAGTAGAGGTCTTGGGGTTCAGGTCCTAGGGAGTTCAAGGGAATAATGCAGTAGAGGCATGGGGTGCAGGTCCTAGGGCGTTCAAGGGAATAGTGCAGTAGAGGTCATGAGGTGCAGGTCCTAGGGCTTTCAAGGGAATAGTGCAGTAGAGGGCATGGGGTGCAGGTCCTGAGGCGTTCAAGGGAATAGTACAGTAGAGGTCTTGGGGTGCAGGTCATGGGGCGTTCAAGGGAATAGTACAGTAGAGGGCATGGGGTGCAAAACCTGGGGCGTTCAAGGGAATAGTGCAGTAGAGGGCATGGGGTGCATGTCCTGGGGCGTTCAAGGGAATATAGCAGTAGCTGGTATGTGGTGCAGGTCCTGGGGCGTTCAAGGCAATATTGCAGTATAGGGCATGGGGTGCAGGTCCTGGGGCATTCAAGGGAATAGTGCAGTAGAGGGCATGGGGTGCACATCATAGGGCTTTCAAAGGAATAATGCAGTAGAGGGCATGGGGTGCAGGTCCTAGGGCGTTCAAAGGAATAGTGCAGTAGAGGGCATGGGGTGCCGGTCCTAGGATGTTCAAGGGAATAGTTCAGTAGAGGTCATGGGGTGTAGCTCCTAGGGCGTTCAAGGGAATAGTGCATTAGAGGGCATGGGGTGCAGGTCCTGGGGCGTTCAAGGGAATAGTGCAGTAGATTCCATGGGGTGCCGGTCCTGGGGCGTTCAAGGGAATAGTGCAGTAGAGGGCATGAGGTACTAAGTCCTAGGGCATTCAAGGGAATAGTGCAGTAGAGGGCATGGAGTGCAGGTCCTAGGGCATTCAAGGGAATAGTGCAGTAGAGGGCATGAGGTTCAGGTCTTGGGGCATTCAAGGGAATAGTGCAGTAGAGGGCATGGGGTGCAGGTCCTAGGGCATTCAAGGGAATAGTGCAGTAGAGGGCATGGGGTGCAGGTCCTAAGGCGTTCAAGGGAATATTGCCGTAGAGGGCATGGGGTGCAGGTCCTAGGGCGTTCAAGGGAATAGGGCAGTAGAGGGCATGGGGTGCAGGTCCTAGGGCGTTCAAGGGAATAGTGCAGTAGAGGTCATGGGGTGCAGGACCTAGGGAGTTCAAGGGAATAGTGCAGTAGAGGCCATGGGGTGCAGGTCCTAGGGCATTCAAGGGAATAGTGCAGTAGAGGGTATTGGGTGCAGGTCCTAGGGCGTTCAAGGGAATAGTGCAGTAGAGGTCATGGGGTGCAGGTCCTAGGGCGTTCAAGGGAATAGGGCAGTAGAGGTCATGGGGTGCATGTCCTATGGCGTTCAAGGGAATATTGTGTAGAGGTCGTGGGGTGCAGGTCCTAGGGCGTTCAAGGGAATAGTGCAGTAGAGGTCTTGGGGTTCAGGTCCTAGGGAGTTCAAGGGAATAATGCAGTAGAGGCATGGGGTGCAGGTCCTAGGGCGTTCAAGGGAATAGTGCAGTAGAGGTCATGAGGTGCAGGTCCTAGGGCTTTCAAGGGAATAGTGCAGTAGAGGGCATGGGGTGCAGGTCCTGAGGCGTTCAAGGGAATAGTACAGTAGAGGTCTTGGGGTGCAGGTCATGGGGCGTTCAAGGGAATAGTACAGTAGAGGGCATGGGGTGCAAAACCTGGGGCGTTCAAGGGAATAGTGCAGTAGAGGGCATGGGGTGCATGTCCTGGGGCGTTCAAGGGAATATAGCAGTAGATGGTATGTGGTGCAGGTCCTGGGGCGTTCAAGGCAATATTGCAGTATAGGGCATGGGGTGCAGGTCCTGGGGCATTCAAGGGAATAGTGCAGTAGAGGGCATGGGGTGCAGGTCCTAGGGCGTTCAAAGGAATAGTGCAGTAGAGGGCATGGGGTGCCGGTCCTAGGATGTTCAAGGGAATAGTTCAGTAGAGGTCATGGGGTGTAGCTCCTAGGGCGTTCAAGGGAATAGTGCATTAGAGGGCATGGGGTGCAGGTCCTGGGGCGTTCAAGGGAATAGTGCAGTAGAGGCCATGGGGTGCAGGTCCTGGGGCGTTCAAGGGAATAGTGCAGTAGAGGGCATGAGGTTCAGGTCTTGGGGCATTCAAGGGAATAGTGCAGTAGAGGGCATGGGGTGCAGGTCCTAGGGCATTCAAGGGAATAGTGCAGTAGAGGGCATGGGGTGCAGGTCCTAAGGCGTTCAAGGGAATATTGCCGTAGAGGGCATGGGGTGCAGGTCCTAGGGCGTTCAAGGGAATAGGGCAGTAGAGGGCATGGGGTGCAGGTCCTAGGGCGTTCAAGGGAATAGTGCAGTAGAGGTCATGGGGTGCAGGACCTAGGGAGTTCAAGGGAATAGTGCAGTAGAGGCCATGGGGTGCAGGTCCTAGGGCATTCAAGGGAATAGTGCAGTAGAGGTCTTGGGTGCAGGTCCTATGGCGTTCAAGGGAATAGTGCAGTAGAGGGCATGGGGTGCAGGTCCTAGGGCATTCAATGGAATAGTGCAGTAGAGGTCATGGGGTGCAGGTCCTAGGGCTTTCAAGGGAAAAGTGCAGTAGAGGGCATGGGGTGCAGGTCCTGGGGCGTTCAAGGGAATAGTGCAGTAGAGGGCATGGGGTGCAGGCCCTGGGGCGTTCAAGAGAATAGTGCAGTAGAGGGAATGGGGTGCAGGCCCTGGGGCATTCAAGGGAATCGTGCAGTAGAGGGCATGAGTTACTAAGTCCTAGAGCATTCAAGGGAATAGTGCAGTAGAGGGCATGGAGTGCAGGTCCTAGGGCATTCAAGGGAATAGTGCAGTAGAGGGCATGAGGTTCAGGTCTTGGGGCATACAAGGGAATAGTGCAGTAGAGGGCATGGGGCGCAGGTCCTAGTGCATTCAAGGGATTAGTGCAGTAGAGGGCATGGGGTGCAGGTCCTAGGGCGTTCAAGGGAATATTGCAGTAGAGGGCATGGGGTGCAGGTCCTAGGCCGTTCATGGGAATAGTGCAGTAGAGGGCATGGGTGCAGGTCCTAGGGTGTTCAAGGGAATAGTGCAGTAGAGGGCATGGGGTGCAGGTCCAAGGGCGTTCAAGGGAATAGTGCAGTAGAGGTCGTGGGGTGAAGGTCCTAGGGAGTTCAAGGGAATAGTGCAGTAGAGGGTATGGGGTGCAGGTCCTAGGGCATTCAAGGGAATAGTGCAGTAGAGGTCTTGGGTGCAGGTCCTAGGGCGTTCAAGGGAATAGTGCAGTAGAGGGCATGAGGTGCAGGTCCTAGGGCATTCAAGGGAATAGTGCAGTAGAGGGCATGGAGTGCAGGTCCTAGGGCGTTCAAGGGAATAGTGCAGTAGAGGGCATGAGGTGCAGGTCCTGGGGCGTTCAAGGGAATAGTGCAGTAGAGGGCATGGGATGCAGGCCCTGGGGCGTTCAAGGGAATAGCGTAGTAGAGGGAATGGGTGGCAGGCCCTGGGGCCTTCAAGGGAATAGTGCAGTAGAGGGTATTGGGTGCAGGTCCTAGGGCGTTCAAGGGAATAGTGCAGTAGAGGTCATGGGGTGCAGGTCCTAGGGCGTTCAAGGGAATAGGGCAGTAGAGGTCATGGGGTGCAGGTCCTATGGCGTTCAAGGGAATATTGTGTAGAGGTCGTGGGGTGCAGGTCCTAGGGCGTTCAAGGGAATAGTGCAGTAGAGGTCTTGAGGTTCAGGTCCTAGGGAGTTCAAGGGAATAATGCAGTAGAGGCATGGGGTGCAGGTCCCCCAGAGGCATTCAAGGGAATAGTGCGGTAGAGGTCATGAGGTGCAGGTCCTAGGGCTTTCAAGGGAATAGTGCAGTAGAGGGCATGGGGTGCAGGTCCTGAGGCGTTCAAGGGAATAGTACAGTAGAGGTCTTGGGGTGCAGGTCATGGGGCGTTCAAGGGAATAGTACAGTAGAGGGCATGGGGTGCAAAACCTGGGGCGTTCAAGGGAATAGTGCAGTAGAGGGCATGGGGTGCATGTCCTGGGGCGTTCAAGGGAATATAGCAGTAGATGGTATGTGGTGCAGGTCCTGGGGCGTTCAAGGCAATATTGCAGTATAGGGCATGGGGTGCAGGTCCTGGGGCATTCAAGGGAATAGTGCAGTAGAGGGCATGGGGTGCACATCATAGGGCTTTCAAAGGAATAGTGCAGTAGAGGGCATGGGGTGCAGGTCCTAGGGCATTCAAAGGAATAGTGCAGTAGAGGTCATGGGGTGCAGGTCCTAGGGCGTTCAATGTGATAGTGCAGTAGAGGGCATGGGGTGCCGGTCCTAGGACGTTCAAGGGAATAGTTCAGTAGAGGTCATGGGGTGTAGCTCCTAGGGCGTTCAAGGGAATAGTGCATTAGAGGGCATGGGGTGCAGGTCCTGGGGCGTTCAAGGGAATAGTGCAGTAGAGGCCATGGGGTGCAGGTCCTGGGGCGTTCAAGGGAATAGTGCAGTAGAGGGCATGAGGTACTAAGTCCTAGGGCATTCAAGGGAATAGTGCAGTAGAGGGCATGGAGTGCAGGTCCTAGGGCATTCAAGGGAATAGTGCAGTAGAGGGCATGAGGTTCAGGTCTTGGGGCATTCAAGGGAATAGTGCAGTAGAGGGCATGGGGTGCAGGTCCTAGGGCATTCAAGGGAATAGTGCAGTAGAGGGCATGGGGTGCAGGTCCTAAGGCGTTCAAGGGAATATTGCAGTAGAGGGCATGGGGTGCAGGTCCTAGGGCGTTCAAGGGAATAGGGCAGTAGAGGGCATGGGGTGCAGGTCCTAGGGCATTCAAGGGAATAGTGCAGTAGAGGTCATGGGGTGCAGGACCTAGGGAGTTCAAGGGAATAGTGCAGTAGAGGCCATGGGGTGCAGGTCCTAGGGCATTCAAGGGAATAGTGCAGTAGAGGTCTTGGGTGCAGGTCCTATGGCGTTCAAGGGAATAGTGCAGTAGAGGGCATGGGGTGCAGGTCCTAGGGCATTCAATGGAATAGTGCAGTAGAGGTCATGGGGTGCAGGTCCTAGGGCTTTCAAGGGAAAAGTGCAGTAGAGGGCATGGGGTGCAGGTCCTGGGGCGTTCAAGGGAATAGTGCAGTAGAGGGCATGGGGTGCAGGCCCTGGGGCGTTCAAGAGAATAGTGCAGTAGAGGGAATGGGGTGCAGGCCCTGGGGCATTCAAGGGAATCGTGCAGTAGAGGGCATGAGTTACTAAGTCCTAGAGCATTCAAGGGAATAGTGCAGTAGAGGGCATGGGGTGCAGGTCCTAGGGCATTCAAGGGAATAGTGCAGTAGAGGGCATGAGGTTCAGGTCTTGGGGCATACAAGGGAATAGTGCAGTAGAGGGCATGGGGTGCAGGTCCTAGGGCATTCAAGGGATTAGTGCAGTAGAGGGCATGGGGTGCAGGTCCTAGGGCGTTCAAGGGAATATTGCAGTAGAGGGCATGGGGTGCAGGTCCTAGGCCGTTCATGGGAATAGTGCAGTAGAGGGCATGGGGTGCAGGTCCTAGGGTGTTCAAGGGAATAGTGCAGTAGAGGGCATGGGGTGCAGGTCCAAGGGCGTTCAAGGGAATAGTGCAGTAGAGGTCGTGGGGTGAAGGTCCTAGGGAGTTCAAGGGAATAGTGCAGTAGAGGGCATGGGGTGCAGGTCCTAGGGCATTCAAGGGAATAATGCAGTAGAGGTCTTGGGTGCAGGTCCTAGGGCGTTCAAGGGAATAGTGCAGTAGAGGGCATGAGGTGCAGGTCCTAGGGCATTCAAGGGAATAGTGCAGTAGAGGGCATGGAGTGCAGGTCCTAGGGCGTTCAAGGGAATAGTGCAGTAGAGGGCATGAGGTGCAGGTCCTGGGGCGTTCAAGGGAATAGTGCAGTAGAGGGCATGGGATGCAGGCCCTGGGGCGTTCAAGGGAATAGCGTAGTAGAGGGAATGGGTGGCAGGCCCTGGGGCCTTCAAGGGAATAGTGCAGTAGAGGGTATTGGGTGCAGGTCCTAGGGCGTTCAAGGGAATAGTGCAGTAGAGGTCATGGGGTGCAGGTCCTAGGGCGTTCAAGGGAATAGGGCAGTAGAGGTCATGGGGTGCAGGTCCTATGGCGTTCAAGGGAATATTGTGTAGAGGTCGTGGGGTGCAGGTCCTAGGGCGTTCAAGGGAATAGTGCAGTAGAGGTCTTGGGGTTCAGGTCCTAGGGAGTTCAAGGGAATAATGCAGTAGAGGCATGGGGTGCAGGTCCTAGGGCGTTCAAGGGAATAGTGCAGTAGAGGGCATGGGGTGCAGGTCCTAGGGCATTCAAGGGAATAGTGCAGTAGAGGGCATGAGGTTCAGGTCTTGGGGCATACAAGGGAATAGTGCAGTAGAGGGCATGGGGTGCAGGTCCTAGGGCATTCAAGGGATTAGTGCAGTAGAGGGCATGGGGTGCAGGTCCTAGGGCGTTCAAGGGAATATTGCAGTAGAGGGCATGGGGTGCAGGTCCTAGGCCGTTCATGGGAATAGTGCAGTAGAGGGCATGGGGTGCAGGTCCTAGGGTGTTCAAGGGAATAGTGCAGTAGAGGGCATGGGGTGCAGGTCCAAGGGCGTTCAAGGGAATAGTGCAGTAGAGGTCGTGGGGTGAAGGTCCTAGGCCGTTCATGGGAATAGTGCAGTAGAGGGCATGGGGTGCAGGTCCTAGGGTGTTCAAGGGAATAGTGCAGTAGAGGGCATGGGGTGCAGGTCCAAGGGCGTTCAAGGGAATAGTGCAGTAGAGGTCGTGGGGTGAAGGTCCTAGGGAGTTCAAGGGAATAGTGCAGTAGAGGGCATGGGGTGCAGGTCCTAGGGCATTCAAGGGAATAATGCAGTAGAGGTCTTGGGTGCAGGTCCTAGGGCGTTCAAGGGAATAGTGCAGTAGAGGGCATGAGGTGCAGGTCCTAGGGCATTCAAGGGAATAGTGCAGTAGAGGGCATGGAGTGCAGGTCCTAGGGCGTTCAAGGGAATAGTGCAGTAGAGGGCATGAGGTGCAGGTCCTGGGGCGTTCAAGGGAATAGTGCAGTAGAGGGCATGGGATGCAGGCCCTGGGGCGTTCAAGGGAATAGCGTAGTAGAGGGAATGGGTGGCAGGCCCTGGGGCCTTCAAGGGAATAGTGCAGTAGAGGGTATTGGGTGCAGGTCCTAGGGCGTTCAAGGGAATAGTGCAGTAGAGGTCATGGGGTGCAGGTCCTAGGGCGTTCAAGGGAATAGGGCAGTAGAGGTCATGGGGTGCAGGTCCTATGGCGTTCAAGGGAATATTGTGTAGAGGTCGTGGGGTGCAGGTCCTAGGGCGTTCAAGGGAATAGTGCAGTAGAGGTCTTGGGGTTCAGGTCCTAGGGAGTTCAAGGGAATAATGCAGTAGAGGCATGGGGTGCAGGTCCTAGGGCGTTCAAGGGAATAGTGCAGTAGAGGGCATGGGGTGCAGGTCCTAGGGCATTCAAGGGAATAGTGCAGTAGAGGGCATGAGGTTCAGGTCTTGGGGCATACAAGGGAATAGTGCAGTAGAGGGCATGGGGTGCAGGTCCTAGGGCATTCAAGGGATTAGTGCAGTAGAGGGCATGGGGTGCAGGTCCTAGGGCGTTCAAGGGAATATTGCAGTAGAGGGCATGGGGTGCAGGTCCTAGGCCGTTCATGGGAATAGTGCAGTAGAGGGCATGGGGTGCAGGTCCTAGGGTGTTCAAGGGAATAGTGCAGTAGAGGGCATGGGGTGCAGGTCCAAGGGCGTTCAAGGGAATAGTGCAGTAGAGGTCGTGGGGTGAAGGTCCTAGGGAGTTCAAGGGAATAGTGCAGTAGAGGGCATGGGGTGCAGGTCCTAGGGCATTCAAGGGAATAATGCAGTAGAGGTCTTGGGTGCAGGTCCTAGGGCGTTCAAGGGAATAGTGCAGTAGAGGGCATGAGGTGCAGGTCCTAGGGCATTCAAGGGAATAGTGCAGTAGAGGGCATGGAGTGCAGGTCCTAGGGCGTTCAAGGGAATAGTGCAGTAGAGGGCATGAGGTGCAGGTCCTGGGGCGTTCAAGGGAATAGTGCAGTAGAGGGCATGGGATGCAGGCCCTGGGGCGTTCAAGGGAATAGCGTAGTAGAGGGAATGGGTGGCAGGCCCTGGGGCCTTCAAGGGAATAGTGCAGTAGAGGGTATTGGGTGCAGGTCCTAGGGCGTTCAAGGGAATAGTGCAGTAGAGGTCATGGGGTGCAGGTCCTAGGGCGTTCAAGGGAATAGGGCAGTAGAGGTCATGGGGTGCAGGTCCTATGGCGTTCAAGGGAATATTGTGTAGAGGTCGTGGGGTGCAGGTCCTAGGGCGTTCAAGGGAATAGTGCAGTAGAGGTCTTGGGGTTCAGGTCCTAGGGAGTTCAAGGGAATAATGCAGTAGAGGCATGGGGTGCAGGTCCTAGGGCGTTCAAGGGAATAGTGCAGTAGAGGTCATGAGGTGCAGGTCCTAGGGCTTTCAAGGGAATAGTGCAGTAGAGGGCATGGGGTGCAGGTCCTGAGGCGTTCAAGGGAATAGTACGGTAGAGGTCTTGGGGTGCAGGTCATGGGGTGTTCAAGGGAATAGTAAAGTAGAGGGCATGGGGTGCAAAACCTGGGGCGTTCAAGGGAATAGTGCAGTAGAGGGCATGGGGTGCATGTCCTGGGGCGTTCAAGGGAATATAGCAGTAGATGATATGTGGTGCAGGTCCTGGGGCGTTCAAGGCAATATTGCAGTATAGGGCATGGGGTGCAGGTCCTGGGGCATTCAAGGGAATAGTGCAGTAGAGGGCATGGGGTGCACATCATAGGGCTTTCAAAGGAATAGTGCAGTAGAGGGCATGGGGTGCAGGTCCTAGGGCGTTCAAAGGAATAGTGCAGTAGAGGTCATGGGGTGCAGGTCCTAGGGCGTTCAATGGAATAGTTCAGTAGAGGTCATGGGGTGTAGCTCCTAGGGCGTTCAAGGGAATAGTGCAGTAGAGGCCATGGGGTGCAGGTCCTGGGGCGTTCAAGGGAATAGTGCAGTAGAGGGCATGAGGTACTAAGTCCTAGGGCATTCAAGGGAATAGTGCAGTAGAGTGCATGGAGTGCAGGTCATAGGGCATTCAAGGGAATAGTGCAGTAGAGGGCATGAGGTTCAGGTCTTGGGGCATTCAAGGGAATAGTGCAGTAGAGGGCATGGGGTGCAGGTCCTAGGGCATTCAAGGGAATAGTGCAGTAGAGGGCATGGGGTGCAGGTCCTAAGGCGTTCAAGGGAATATTGCAGTAGAGGGCATGGGGTGCAGGTCCTAGGGCGTTCAAGGGAATAGGGCAGTAGAGGGCATGGGGTGCAGGTCCTAGGGCGTTCAAGGGAATAGTGCAGTAGAGGTCATGGGGTGCAGGACCTAGGGAGTTCAAGGGAATAGTGCAGTAGAGGCCATGGGGTGCAGGTCCTAGGGCATTCAAGGGAATAGTGCAGTAGAGGTCTTGGGTGCAGGTCCTATGGCGTTCAAGGGAATAGTGCAGTAGAGGGCATGGGGTGCAGGTCCTAGGGCATTCAAGGGAATAGTGCAGTAGAGGTCTTGAGATGCAGGTCATAGGGAGTTCAAGGGAATAGTGCAGTACAGGTCTTGGGGTGCAGGTCCTAGGGCGTTCAAGGGAATAGTGCAGTAGAGGGCATGGAGTGCAGGTCCTAGGGTATTCAAGGGAATAGTGCAGTAGAGGGCATGAGGTGCAGGTCTTGGGGCATTCAAGGGAATAGTGCAGTAGAGGGCATGGGGTGCAGGTCCTAGGGCATTCAAGGAAATAGTGCAGTAGAATGCATGGGGTGCAGGTCCTAGGGCGTTCAAGGGAATAGTGCAGTAGAGGGAATGGGGTGCAGGTCCTAGGGCGTTCATGGGAATAGTGCAGTAGAGGGCATGGGGTGCATGTCCTGGGGCGTTCAAGGGAATAGAGCAGTAGAGGGCATGGGGTGCAGGTGCTGGGGCGTTCAAGGGAATAGTGCAGTAGAGGGCATGGGGTGCACATCATAGGGCGTTCAAAGGAATAGTGCAGTAGAGGGCATGGGGTGCAGGTCCTAGGGCGTTCAAAGGAATAGTGCAGTAGAGGTCATGGGATGCAGGTCCTAGGGCGTTCAATGGGATAGTGGAGTAGAGGGCATGGGGTGCAGGTCCTAGGGCATTCAAGGGAATAGCGCAGTAGAGGTCATGGGGTGTAGCTCTTAGGGCGTTCAAGGGAATAGTGCAGTAGAGGGCATGGGGTGCAGGTCCTGGGGCGTTCAAGGGAATAGTGCAGTAGAGGGCATGGGGTGCAGGTCCTGGGGCGTTCAAGAGAATAGTGCAGTAGAGGGCATGAGGTACTAAGTCCTAGGGCATTCAAGGGAATAGTGCAGTAGAGGGCATGGAGTGCAGGTCCTAGGGCATTCAAGGGAATAGTGCAGTAGAGGGCATGAGGTTCAGGTCTTGGGGCATTCAAGGGAATAGTGCTGTAGAGGGCATGGGTTGCTGGTCCTAGGGCATTCAAGGGAATAGTGCAGTAGAGGGCATGGGGTGCAGGTCCTAAGGCGTTCAAGGGAATATTGCAGTAGAGGGCATGGGGTGCAGGTCCTAGGGCGTTCAAGGGAATAGTGCAGTAGAGGGCATGGGGTGCAGGTCCTAGGGCGTGCAGGACCTAGGGAGTTCAAGGGAATAGTGCAGTATAGGGCATGGGGTGCAGGTCCTAGGGCATTCAAGGGAATAGTGCAGCAGAGGTCTTGGGTGCAGGTCCTATGGCGTTCAAAGGAATAGTGCAGTAGAGGGCATGGGGTGCATGTCATAGGGCATTCAAGGGAATAGTGCAGTAGAGGTCTTGAGATGCAGGTCATAGGGAGTTCAAGGGAATAGTGCAGTACAGGTCTTGGGGTGCAGGCCATAGGGCGTTCAAGGGAATAGTGCAGTAGAGGGCATGGAGTGCAGGTCCTAGGGTATTCAAGGGAATAGTGCAGTAGAGGGCATGAGGTGCAGGTCTTGGGGCATTCAAGGGAATAGTGCAGTAGAGGGCATGGGGTGCAGGTCCTAGGGCATTCAAGGGAATAGTGCAGTAGAGGGCATGGGGTGCAGGTCCTAGGGTGTTCAAGGGAATAGTGCAGTAGAGGGCATGGGGTGCAGGTCCTAGGGCGTTCATGGGAATACTGCAGTAGAGGGCATGGTGTGCAGGTCCTAGGGAGTTCAAGGGAATAGTGCAATTGCAGTAAAAGGCATGGGGTGCAGGTCCTAGGGCGTTCAAGGGAATAGTGCAGTAGAGGTCTTGGGGTGCAGGTCCTAGGGCGTTCAAGGGAATAGTGCAGTAGAGGGCATGGAGTGCAGGTCCTAGGGCGTTCAAGGGAATAGCGCAGTAGAGGGAATGGGGGGCAGGTCCTCGGGCAATCAAGGGAATAGTGCAGTAGAGGGCATTGAGTGCAGGTCCTAGGGCGTTCAAGGGAATAGTGCAGTAGAGGTCATGGGGTGCAGGTCCTAGGGCGTTCAAGGGAATAGGGCAGTAGAGGTCATGGGGTGCAGGTCCTAGGGCGTTTAAGGGAATAGTGTGTAGAGGTCTTGGGGTGCAGGTCCTAGGATGTTCAAGGGAATAGTGCAGTAGATGTCTTGGGGTTCGGGTCCTAGGGAGTTCAAGGGAATAATGCACTAGAGGGCATGGGGTGCAGGTCCTAGGGTGTTCAAAGGAATAGTGCAGTAGAGGTCATGAGGTGCAAGTCCTAGGGCTTTCAAGGGAATAGTGCAGTAGAGGGCATGGGTTGCAGGTCCTGGTGTGTTCAAGGGAATAGTGCAGTAGAGGTCTTGGGGTGCAGGTCATGGGGCGTTCAAGGGAATAGTACAGTAGAGGGCATGGGGTGCAGAACCTGGGGCATTCAAGGGAATAGTGCAGTAGAGGGCATGGGGTGCAGGTCCTAGGGCGTTCAATGGAATAGTGCAGTAGAGGGCATGGGGTGCAGAACCTGCGGAGTTCAAGGGAATAGTGCAGTAGAGGGCATGGGGTGCATGTCCTGGAGCGTTCAAGGGAATAGAGCAGTATAGGGCATGGGGTGCAGGTCCTGGGGCGTTCACTGGAATAGTGCAGTAGATGGCATGTGGTGCAGGTCCTGGGGCGTTCAAGGGAATATTGCAGTATAGGGCATGGGGTGCAGGTCCTGGGGTGTTCAAAGAAATAGTGCAGTAGAGGGCATGGGGTGCACGTCATAGGGCGTTCAAGGGAATAGTGCAGTAGAAGGCATGGGGTGCAGGTCCTAGGGCGTTCAATGGAATAGTGCAGCAGAGGTCTTGGGTGCAGGTCCTATGGCGTTCAAAGGAATAGTGCAGTAGAGGGCATGGGGTGCATGTCATAGGGCATTCAAGGGAATAGTGCAGTAGAGGTCTTGAGATGCAGGTCATAGGGAGTTCAAGGGAATAGTGCAGTACAGGTCTTGGGGTGCAGGCCATAGGGCGTTCAAGGGAATAGTGCAGTAGAGGGCATGGAGTGCAGGTCCTAGGGTATTCAAGGGAATAGTGCAGTAGAGGGCATGAGGTGCAGGTCTTGGGGCATTCAAGGGAATAGTGCAGTAGAGGGCATGGGGTGCAGGTCCTAGGGCATTCAAGGGAATAGTGCAGTAGAGGGCATGGGGTGCAGGTCCTAGGGTGTTCAAGGGAAAAGTGCAGTAGAGGGCATGGGGTGCAGGTCCTGGGGCGTTCAAGGGAATAGTGCAGTAGAGGGCATGGGGTGCAGGCCCTGGGGCGTTCAAGAGTATAGCGCAGTAGAGGGAATGGGGTGCAGGCCCTGGGGCATTCAAGGGAATCGTGCAGTAGAGGGCATGAGTTACTAAGTCCTAGGGCATTCAAGGGAATAGTGCAGTAGAGGGCATGGAGTGCAGGTCCTAGGGCATTCAAGGGAATAGTGCAGTAGAGGGCATGAGGTTCAGGTCTTGGGGCATTCAAGGGAATAGTGCAGCAGAGGGCATGGGGTACAGGTCATAGGGCGTTCAAGGGAATATTGCAGTAGAGGGCATGGGGTGCAGGTCCTAGGGCGTTCATGGGAATAGTGCAGTAGAGGGCATGGGGTGCAGGTCCTAGGGTGTTCAAGGGAATAGTGCAGTAGAGGGCATGGGGTGCAGGTCCTAGGTCGTTCAAGGGAATAGTGCAGTAGAGGTCGTGGGGTGAAGGTCCTATGGAGTTCAAGGGAATAGTGCAGTAGAGGGCATGGGGTGCAGGTCCTAGGGCATTCAAGGGAATAGTGCAGTAGAGGTCTTGGGTGCAGGTCCTAGGGCGTTCAAGGTAATAGTGCAGTAGAGGGCATGGAGTGCAGGTCCTAGGGAATTCAAGAGAATAGTGAAGTAGAGGTCTTGAGATGCAGGTCATAGGGAGTTCAAGGGAATAGTGCAGTAGAGGTCTTGGGGTGCAGGTCCTAGGGCGTTCAAGGGAATAGTGCAGTAGAGGGCATGGGGTGCAGGTCCTAGGACGTTCAAGGGAATAGTGCAGTAGAGGGCATGGGGTGCAGGTCCTGGGGCGTTCAAGGGAATAGTGCAGTAGAGGGCATGGGGTGCAGGTCCTGGGGCATTCAAGGGGATAGTGCAGTAGAGAGCATGGGGTGCGGGTCCTAGGGTGTTCAAGTGAATAGTGCACTAGAGGGCATGGGGAGCAGGTCCTAGGGCATTCAAGGGAATAGTGCAGTAGAGGTCATGGGGTACAAGTCCTAGGGTGTTCAATGGAATAGTGCAGTAGAGGTCATGGGGTGCAGGTCCTAGGGCTTTCAAGGGAAAAGTGCAGTAGAGGGCATGGGGTGCAGGTCCTGGGGCGTTCAAGGGAATAGTGCAGTAGAGGGCATGGGGTGCAGGCCCTGGGGCGTTCAAGAGAATAGTGCAGTAGAGGGAATGGGGTGCAGGCCCTGGGGCATTCAAGGGAATCGTGCAGTAGAGGGCATGAGTTACTAAGTCCTAGAGCATTCAAGGGAATAGTGCAGTAGAGGGCATGGAGTGCAGGTCCTAGGGCATTCAAGGGAATAGTGCAGTAGAGGGCATGAGGTTCAGGTCTTGGGGCATACAAGGGAATAGTGCAGTAGAGGGCATGGGGTGCAGGTCCTAGGGCATTCAAGGGATTAGTGCAGTAGAGGGCATGGGGTGCAGGTCCTAGGGCGTTCAAGGGAATATTGCAGTAGAGGGCATGGGGTGCAGGTCCTAGGCCGTTCATGGGAATAGTGCAGTAGAGGGCATGGGGTGCAGGTCCTAGGGTGTTCAAGGGAATAGTGCAGTAGAGGGCATGGGGTGCAGGTCCAAGGGCGTTCAAGGGAATAGTGCAGTAGAGGTCGTGGGGTGAAGGTCCTAGGGAGTTCAAGGGAATAGTGCAGTAGAGGGCATGGGGTGCAGGTCCTAGGGCATTCAAGGGAATAGTGCAGTAGAGGTCTTGGGTGCAGGTCCTAGGGCGTTCAAGGGAATAGTGCAGTAGAGGGCATGAGGTGCAGGTCCTAGGGCATTCAAGGGAATAGTGCAGTAGAGGGCATGGAGTGCAGGTCCTATGGCGTTCAAGGGAATAGTGCAGTAGAGGGCATGAGGTGCAGGTCCTGGGGTGTTCAAGGGAATAGTGCAGTAGAGGGCATGGGATGCAGGCCCTGGGGCGTTCAAGGGAATAGCGTAGTAGAGGGAATGGGTGGCAGGCCCTGGGGCCTTCAAGGGAATAGTGCAGTAGAGGGTATTGGGTGCAGGTCCTAGGGCGTTCAAGGGAATAGTGCAGTAGAGGTCATGGGGTGCAGGTCCTAGGGCGTTCAAGGGAATAGGGCAGTAGAGGTCATGGGGTGCATGTCCTATGGCGTTCAAGGGAATATTGTGTAGAGGTCGTGGGGTGCAGGTCCTAGGGCGTTCAAGGGAATAGTGCAGTAGAGGTCTTGGGGTTCAGGTCCTAGGGAGTTCAAGGGAATAATGCAGTAGAGGCATGGGGTGCAGGTCCTAGGGCGTTCAAGGGAATAGTGCAGTAGAGGTCATGAGGTGCAGGTCCTAGGGCTTTCAAGGGAATAGTGCAGTAGAGGGCATGGGGTGCAGGTCCTGAGGCGTTCAAGGGAATAGTACAGTAGAGGTCTTGGGGTGCAGGTCATGGGGCGTTCAAGGGAATAGTACAGTAGAGGGCATGGGGTGCAAAACCTGGGGCGTTCAAGGGAATAGTGCAGTAGAGGGCATGGGGTGCATGTCCTGGGGCGTTCAAGGGAATATAGCAGTAGCTGGTATGTGGTGCAGGTCCTGGGGCGTTCAAGGCAATATTGCAGTATAGGGCATGGGGTGCAGGTCCTGGGGCATTCAAGGGAATAGTGCAGTAGAGGGCATGGGGTGCACATCATAGGGCTTTCAAAGGAATAGTGCAGTAGAGGGCATGGGGTGCAGGTCCTAGGGCGTTCAAAGGAATAGTGCAGTAGAGGTCATGGGGTGCAGGTCCTAGGGCGTTCAATGTGATAGTGTAGTAGAGGGCATGGGGTGCAGGTCCTAGGATGTTTAAGGGAATAGTTCAGTAGAGGTCATGGGGTGTAGCTCCTAGGGCGTTCAAGGGAATAGTGCATTAGAGGGCATGGGGTGCAGGTCCTGGGGCGTTCAAGGGAATAGTGCAGTAGAGGCCATGGGGTGCAGGTCCTGGGGCGTTCAAGGGAATAGTGCAGTAGAGGGCATGAGGTACTAAGTCCTAGGGCATTCAAGGGAATAGTGCAGTAGAGGGCATGGAGTGCAGGTCCTAGGGCATTCAAGGGAATAGTGCAGTAGAGGGCATGAGGTTCAGGTCTTGGGGCATTCAAGGGAATAGTGCAGTAGAGGGCATGGGGTGCAGGTCCTAGGGCATTCAAGGGAATAGTGCAGTAGAGGGCATGGGGTGCAGGTCCTAAGGCGTTCAAGGGAATATTGCCGTAGAGGGCATGGGGTGCAGGTCCTAGGGCGTTCAAGGGAATAGGGCAGTAGAGGGCATGGGGTGCAGGTCCTAGGGCGTTCAAGGGAATAGTGCAGTAGAGGTCATGGGGTGCAGGACCTAGGGAGTTCAAGGGAATAGTGCAGTAGAGGCCATGGGGTGCAGGTCCTAGGGCATTCAAGGGAATAGTGCAGTAGAGGGTATTGGGTGCAGGTCCTAGGGCGTTCAAGGGAATAGTGCAGTAGAGGTCATGGGGTGCAGGTCCTAGGGCGTTCAAGGGAATAGGGCAGTAGAGGTCATGGGGTGCATGTCCTATGGCGTTCAAGGGAATATTGTGTAGAGGTCGTGGGGTGCAGGTCCTAGGGCGTTCAAGGGAATAGTGCAGTAGAGGTCTTGGGGTTCAGGTCCTAGGGAGTTCAAGGGAATAATGCAGTAGAGGCATGGGGTGCAGGTCCTAGGGCGTTCAAAGGAATAGTGCAGTAGAGGTCATGAGGTGCAAGTCCTAGGGCTTTCAAGGGAATAGTGCAGTAGAGGGCATGGGGTGCAGGTCCTGAGGCGTTCAAGGGAATAGTACAGTAGAGGTCTTGGGGTGCAGGTCATGGGGCGTTCAAGGGAATAGTACAGTAGAGGGCATGGGGTGCAAAACCTGGGGCGTTCAAGGGAATAGTGCAGTAGAGGGCATGGGGTGCATGTCGTGGGGCGTTCAAGGGAATATAGCAGTAGATGGTATGTGGTGCAGGTCCTGGGGCGTTCAAGGCAATATTGCAGTATAGGGCATGGGGTGCAGGTCCTGGGGCATTCAAGGGAATAGTGCAGTAGAGGGCATGGGGTGCACATCATAGGGCTTTCAAAGGAATAGTGCAGTAGAGGGCATGGGGTGCAGGTCCTAGGGCGTTCAAAGGAATAGTGCAGTAGAGGTCATGGGGTGCAGGTCCTAGGGCGTTCAATGTGATAGTGCAGTAGAGGGCATGGGGTGCCGGTCCTAGGATGTTCAAGGGAATAGTTCAGTAGAGGTCATGGGGTGTAGCTCCTAGGGCGTTCAAGGGAATAGTGCATTAGAGGGCATGGGGTGCAGGTCCTGGGGCGTTCAAGGGAATAGTGCAGTAGAGGCCATGGGGTGCAGGTCCTGGGGCGTTCAAGGGAATAGTGCAGTAGAGGGCATGAGGTACTAAGTCCTAGGGCATTCAAGGGAATAGTGCAGTAGAGGGCATGGAGTGCAGGTCCTAGGGCATTCAAGGGAATAGTGCAGTAGAGGGCATGAGGTTCAGGTCTTGGGGCATTCAAGGGAATAGTGCAGTAGAGGGCATGGGGTGCAGGTCCTAGGGCATTCAAGGGAATAGTGCAGTAGAGGGCATGGGGTGCAGGTCCTAAGGCGTTCAAGGGAATATTGCCGTAGAGGGCATGGGGTGCAGGTCCTAGGGCGTTCAAGGGAATAGGGCAGTAGAGGGCATGGGGTGCAGGTCCTAGGGCGTTCAAGGGAATAGTGCAGTAGAGGTCATGGGGTGCAGGACCTAGGGAGTTCAAGGGAATAGTGCAGTAGAGGCCATGGGGTGCAGGTCCTAGGGCATTCAAGGGAATAGTGCAGTAGAGGTCTTGGGTGCAGGTCCTATGGCGTTCAAGGGAATAGTGCAGTAGAGGGCATGGGGTGCAGGTCCTAGGGCATTCAATGGAATAGTGCAGTAGAGGTCATGGGGTGCAGGTCCTAGGGCTTTCAAGGGAAAAGTGCAGTAGAGGGCATGGGGTGCAGGTCCTGGGGCGTTCAAGGGAATAGTGCAGTAGAGGGCATGGGGTGCAGGCCCTGGGGCGTTCAAGAGAATAGTGCAGTAGAGGGAATGGGGTGCAGGCCCTGGGGCATTCAAGGGAATCGTGCAGTAGAGGGCATGAGTTACTAAGTCCTAGAGCATTCAAGGGAATAGTGCAGTAGAGGGCATGGAGTGCAGGTCCTAGGGCATTCAAGGGAATAGTGCAGTAGAGGGCATGAGGTTCATGTCTTGGGGCATACAAGGGAATAGTGCAGTAGAGGGCATGGGGTGCAGGTCCTAGGGCATTCAAGGGATTAGTGCAGTAGAGGGCATGGGGTGCAGGTCCTAGGGCGTTCAAGGGAATATTGCAGTAGAGGGCATGGGGTGCAGGTCCTAGGCCGTTCATGGGAATAGTGCAGTAGAGGGCATGGGGTGCAGGTCCTAGGGTGTTCAAGGGAATAGTGCAGTAGAGGGCATGGGGTGCAGGTCCAAGGGCGTTCAAGGGAATAGTGCAGTAGAGGTCGTGGGGTGAAGGTCCTAGGGAGTTCAAGGGAATAGTGCAGTAGAGGGCATGGGGTGCAGGTCCTAGGGCATTCAAGGGAATAGTGCAGTAGAGGTCTTGGGTGCAGGTCCTAGGGCGTTCAAGGGAATAGTGCAGTAGAGGGCATGAGGTGCAGGTCCTAGGGCATTCAAGGGAATAGTGCAGTAGAGGGCATGGAGTGCAGGTCCTAGGGCGTTCAAGGGAATAGTGCAGTAGAGGGCATGAGGTGCAGGTCCTGGGGCGTTCAAGGGAATAGTGCAGTAGAGGGCATGGGATGCAGGCCCTGGGGCGTTCAAGGGAATAGCGTAGTAGAGGGAATGGGTGGCAGGCCCTGGGGCCTTCAAGGGAATAGTGCAGTAGAGGGTATTGGGTGCAGGTCCTAGGGCGTTCAAGGGAATAGTGCAGTAGAGGTCATGCGGTGCAGGTCCTAGGGCGTTCAAGGGAATAGGGCAGTAGAGGTCATGGGGTGCAGGTCCTATGGCGTTCAAGGGAATATTGTGTAGAGGTCGTGGGGTGCAGGTCCTAGGGCGTTCAAGGGAATAGTGCAGTAGAGGTCTTGAGGTTCAGGTCCTAGGGAGTTCAAGGGAATAATGCAGTAGAGGCATGGGGTGCAGGTCCCCCAGAGGCATTCAAGGGAATAGTGCGGTAGAGGTCATGAGGTGCAGGTCCTAGGGCTTTCAAGGGAATAGTGCAGTAGAGGGCATGGGGTGCAGGTCCTGAGGCGTTCAAGGGAATAGTACAGTAGAGGTCTTGGGGTGCAGGTCATGGGGCGTTCAAGGGAATAGTACAGTAGAGGGCATGGGGTGCAAAACCTGGGGCGTTCAAGGGAATAGTGCAGTAGAGGGCATGGGGTGCATGTCCTGGGGCGTTCAAGGGAATATAGCAGTAGATGGTATGTGGTGCAGGTCCTGGGGCGTTCAAGGCAATATTGCAGTATAGGGCATGGGGTGCAGGTCCTGGGGCATTCAAGGGAATAGTGCAGTAGAGGGCATGGGGTGCACATCATAGGGCTTTCAAAGGAATAGTGCAGTAGAGGGCATGGGGTGCAGGTCCTAGGGCATTCAAAGGAATAGTGCAGTAGAGGTCATGGGGTGCAGGTCCTAGGGCGTTCAATGTGATAGTGCAGTAGAGGGCATGGGGTGCCGGTCCTAGGACGTTCAAGGGAATAGTTCAGTAGAGGTCATGGGGTGTAGCTCCTAGGGCGTTCAAGGGAATAGTGCATTAGAGGGCATGGGGTGCAGGTCCTGGGGCGTTCAAGGGAATAGTGCAGTAGAGGCCATGGGGTGCAGGTCCTGGGGCGTTCAAGGGAATAGTGCAGTAGAGGGCATGAGGTACTAAGTCCTAGGGCATTCAAGGGAATAGTGCAGTAGAGGGCATGGAGTGCAGGTCCTAGGGCATTCAAGGGAATAGTGCAGTAGAGGGCATGAGGTTCAGGTCTTGGGGCATTCAAGGGAATAGTGCAGTAGAGGGCATGGGGTGCAGGTCCTAGGGCATTCAAGGGAATAGTGCAGTAGAGGGCATGGGGTGCATGTCCTGGGGCGTTCAAGGGAATATAGCAGTAGATGGTATGTGGTGCAGGTCCTGGGGCGTTCAAGGCAATATTGCAGTATAGGGCATGGGGTGCAGGTCCTGGGGCATTCAAGGGAATAGTGCAGTAGAGGGCATGGGGTGCACATCATAGGGCTTTCAAAGGAATAGTGCAGTAGAGGGCATGGGGTGCAGGTCCTAGGGCATTCAAAGGAATAGTGCAGTAGAGGTCATGGGGTGCAGGTCCTAGGGCGTTCAATGTGATAGTGCAGTAGAGGGCATGGGGTGCCGGTCCTAGGATGTTCAAGGGAATAGTTCAGTAGAGGTCATGGGGTGTAGCTCCTAGGGCGTTCAAGGGAATAGTGCATTAGAGGGCATGGGGTGCAGGTCCTGGGGCGTTCAAGGGAATAGTGCAGTAGAGGCCATGGGGTGCAGGTCCTGGGGCGTTCAAGGGAATAGTGCAGTAGAGGGCATGAGGTACTAAGTCCTAGGGCATTCAAGGGAATAGTGCAGTAGAGGGCATGGAGTGCAGGTCCTAGGGCATTCAAGGGAATAGTGCAGTAGAGGGCATGAGGTTCAGGTCTTGGGGCATTCAAGGGAATAGTGCAGTAGAGGGCATGGGGTGCAGGTCCTAGGGCATTCAAGGGAATAGTGCAGTAGAGGGCATGGGGTGCAGGTCCTAAGGCGTTCAAGGGAATATTGCCGTAGAGGGCATGGGGTGCAGGTCCTAGGGCGTTCAAGGGAATAGGGCAGTAGAGGGCATGGGGTGCAGGTCCTAGGGCGTTCAAGGGAATAGTGCAGTAGAGGTCATGGGGTGCAGGACCTAGGGAGTTCAAGGGAATAGTGCAGTAGAGGCCATGGGGTGCAGGTCCTAGGGCATTCAAGGGAATAGTGCAGTAGAGGTCTTGGGTGCAGGTCCTATGGCGTTCAAGGGAATAGTGCAGTAGAGGGCATGGGGTGCAGGTCCTAGGGCATTCAATGGAATAGTGCAGTAGAGGTCATGGGGTGCAGGTCCTAGGGCTTTCAAGGGAAAAGTGCAGTAGAGGGCATGGGGTGCAGGTCCTGGGGCGTTCAAGGGAATAGTGCAGTAGAGGGCATGGGGTGCAGGCCCTGGGGCGTTCAAGAGAATAGTGCAGTAGAGGGAATGGGGTGCAGGCCCTGGGGCATTCAAGGGAATCGTGCAGTAGAGGGCATGAGTTACTAAGTCCTAGAGCATTCAAGGGAATAGTGCAGTAGAGGGCATGGAGTGCAGGTCCTAGGGCATTCAAGGGAATAGTGCAGTAGAGGGCATGAGGTTCATGTCTTGGGGCATACAAGGGAATAGTGCAGTAGAGGGCATGGGGTGCAGGTCCTAGGGCATTCAAGGGATTAGTGCAGTAGAGGGCATGGGGTGCAGGTCCTAGGGCGTTCAAGGGAATATTGCAGTAGAGGGCATGGGGTGCAGGTCCTAGGCCGTTCATGGGAATAGTGCAGTAGAGGGCATGGGGTGCAGGTCCTAGGGTGTTCAAGGGAATAGTGCAGTAGAGGGCATGGGGTGCAGGTCCAAGGGCGTTCAAGGGAATAGTGCAGTAGAGGTCGTGGGGTGAAGGTCCTAGGGAGTTCAAGGGAATAGTGCAGTAGAGGGCATGGGGTGCAGGTCCTAGGGCATTCAAGGGAATAGTGCAGTAGAGGTCTTGGGTGCAGGTCCTAGGGCGTTCAAGGGAATAGTGCAGTAGAGGGCATGAGGTGCAGGTCCTAGGGCATTCAAGGGAATAGTGCAGTAGAGGGCATGGAGTGCAGGTCCTAGGGCGTTCAAGGGAATAGTGCAGTAGAGGGCATGAGGTGCAGGTCCTGGGGCGTTCAAGGGAATAGTGCAGTAGAGGGCATGGGATGCAGGCCCTGGGGCGTTCAAGGGAATAGCGTAGTAGAGGGAATGGGTGGCAGGCCCTGGGGCCTTCAAGGGAATAGTGCAGTAGAGGGTATTGGGTGCAGGTCCTAGGGCGTTCAAGGGAATAGTGCAGTAGAGGTCATGGGGTGCAGGTCCTAGGGCGTTCAAGGGAATAGGGCAGTAGAGGTCATGGGGTGCAGGTCCTATGGCGTTCAAGGGAATATTGTGTAGAGGTCGTGGGGTGCAGGTCCTAGGGCGTTCAAGGGAATAGTGCAGTAGAGGTCTTGAGGTTCAGGTCCTAGGGAGTTCAAGGGAATAATGCAGTAGAGGCATGGGGTGCAGGTCCCCCAGAGGCATTCAAGGGAATAGTGCGGTAGAGGTCATGAGGTGCAGGTCCTAGGGCTTTCAAGGGAATAGTGCAGTAGAGGGCATGGGGTGCAGGTCCTGAGGCGTTCAAGGGAATAGTACAGTAGAGGTCTTGGGGTGCAGGTCATGGGGCGTTCAAGGGAATAGTACAGTAGAGGGCATGGGGTGCAAAACCTGGGGCGTTCAAGGGAATAGTGCAGTAGAGGGCATGGGGTGCATGTCCTGGGGCGTTCAAGGGAATATAGCAGTAGATGGTATGTGGTGCAGGTCCTGGGGCGTTCAAGGCAATATTGCAGTATAGGGCATGGGGTGCAGGTCCTGGGGCATTCAAGGGAATAGTGCAGTAGAGGGCATGGGGTGCACATCATAGGGCTTTCAAAGGAATAGTGCAGTAGAGGGCATGGGGTGCAGGTCCTAGGGCATTCAAAGGAATAGTGCAGTAGAGGTCATGGGGTGCAGGTCCTAGGGCGTTCAATGTGATAGTGCAGTAGAGGGCATGGGGTGCCGGTCCTAGGACGTTCAAGGGAATAGTTCAGCAGAGGTCATGGGGTGTAGCTCCTAGGGCGTTCAAGGGAATAGTGCATTAGAGGGCATGGGGTGCAGGTCCTGGGGCGTTCAAGGGAATAGTGCAGTAGAGGCCATGGGGTGCAGGTCCTGGGGCGTTCAAGGGAATAGTGCAGTAGAGGGCATGAGGTACTAAGTCCTAGGGCATTCAAGGGAATAGTGCAGTAGAGGGCATGGAGTGCAGGTCCTAGGGCATTCAAGGGAATAGTGCAGTAGAGGGCATGAGGTTCAGGTCTTGGGGCATTCAAGGGAATAGTGCAGTAGAGGGCATGGGGTGCAGGTCCTAGGGCATTCAAGGGAATAGTGCAGTAGAGGGCATGGGGTGCAGGTCCTAAGGCGTTAAAGGGAATATTGCAGTAGAGGGCATGGGGTGCAGGTCCTAGGGCGTTCAAGGGAATAGGGCAGTAGAGGGCATGGGGTGCAGGTCCTAGGGCGTTCAAGGGAATAGTGCAGTAGAGGTCATGGGGTGCAGGACCTAGGGAGTTCAAGGGAATAGTGCAGTAGAGGCCATGGGGTGCAGGTCCTAGGGCATTCAAGGGAATAGTGCAGTAGAGGTCTTGGGTGCAGGTCCTATGGCGTTCAAGGGAATAGTGCAGTAGAGGGCATGGGGTGCAGGTCCTAGGGCATTCAATGGAATAGTGCAGTAGAGGTCATGGGGTGCAGGTCCTAGGGCTTTCAAGGGAAAAGTGCAGTAGAGGGCATGGGGTGCAGGTCCTGGGGCGTTCAAGGGAATAGTGCAGTAGAGGGCATGGGGTGCAGGCCCTGGGGCGTTCAAGAGAATAGTGCAGTAGAGGGAATGGGGTGCAGGCCCTGGGGCATTCAAGGGAATCGTGCAGTAGAGGGCATGAGTTACTAAGTCCTAGAGCATTCAAGGGAATAGTGCAGTAGAGGGCATGGAGTGCAGGTCCTAGGGCATTCAAGGTAATAGTGCAGTAGAGGGCATGAGGTTCAGGTCTTGGGGCATACAAGGGAATAGTGCAGTAGAGGGCATGGGGTGCAGGTCCTAGGGCATTCAAGGGATTAGTGCAGTAGAGGGCATGGGGTGCAGGTCCTAGGGCGTTCAAGGGAATATTGCAGTAGAGGGCATGGGGTGCAGGTCCTAGGCCGTTCATGGGAATAGTGCAGTAGAGGGCATGGGGTGCAGGTCCTAGGGTGTTCAAGGGAATAGTGCAGTAGAGGGCATGGGGTGCAGGTCCAAGGGCGTTCAAGGGAATAGTGCAGTAGAGGTCGTGGGGTGAAGGTCCTAGGGAGTTCAAGGGAATAGTGCAGTAGAGGGCATGGGGTGCAGGTACTAGGGAATTCAAGGGAATAGTGCAGTAGAGGTCTTGGGTGCAGGTCCTAGGGCGTTCAAGGGAATAGTGCAGTAGAGGTCTTGAGGTTCAGGTCCTAGGGAGTTCAAGGGAATAATGCAGTAGAGGCATGGGGTGCAGGTCCCCCAGAGGCATTCAAGGGAATAGTGCGGTAGAGGTCATGAGGTGCAGTTCCTAGGGCTTTCAAGGGAATAGTGCAGTAGAGGGCATGGGGTGCAGGTCCTGAGGCGTTCAAGGGAATAGTACAGTAGAGGTCTTGGGGTGCAGGTCATGGGGCGTTCAAGGGAATAGTACAGTAGAGGGCATGGGGCGCAAAACCTGGGGCGTTCAAGGGAATAGTGCAGTAGAGGGCATGGGGTGCATGTCCTGGGGCGTTCAAGGGAATATAGCAGTAGATGGTATGTGGTGCAGGTCCTGGGGCGTTCAAGGCAATATTGCAGTATAGGGCATGGGGTGCAGGTCCTGGGGCATTCAAGGGAATAGTGCAGTAGAGGGCATGGGGTGCACATCATAGGGCTTTCAAAGGAATAGTGCAGTAGAGGGCATGGGGTGCAGGTCCTAGGGCATTCAAAGGAATAGTGCAGTAGAGGTCATGGGGTGCAGGTCCTAGGGCGTTCAATGTGATAGTGCAGTAGAGGGCATGGGGTGCCGGTCCTAGGACGTTCAAGGGAATAGTTCAGTAGAGGTCATGGGGTGTAGCTCCTAGGGCGTTCAAGGGAATAGTGCATTAGAGGGCATGGGGTGCAGGTCCTGGGGCGTTCAAGGGAATAGTGCAGTAGAGGCCATGGGGTGCAGGTCCTGGGGCGTTCAAGGGAATAGTGCAGTAGAGGGCATGAGGTACTAAGTCCTAGGGCATTCAAGGGAATAGTGCAGTAGAGGGCATGGAGTGCAGGTCCTAGGGCATTCAAGGGAATAGTGCAGTAGAGGGCATGAGGTTCAGGTCTTGGGGCATTCAAGGGAATAGTGCAGTAGAGGGCATGGGGTGCAGGTCCTAGGGCATTCAAGGGAATAGTGCAGTAGAGGGCATGGGGTGCAGGTCCTAAGGCGTTAAAGGGAATATTGCAGTAGAGGGCATGGGGTGCAGGTCCTAGGGCGTTCAAGGGAATAGGGCAGTAGAGGGCATGGGGTGCAGGTCCTAGGGCGTTCAAGGGAATAGTGCAGTAGAGGTCATGGGGTGCAGGACCTAGGGAGTTCAAGGGAATAGTGCAGTAGAGGCCATGGGGTGCAGGTCCTAGGGCATTCAAGGGAATAGTGCAGTAGAGGTCTTGGGTGCAGGTCCTATGGCGTTCAAGGGAATAGTGCAGTAGAGGGCATGGGGTGCAGGTCCTAGGGCATTCAATGGAATAGTGCAGTAGAGGTCATGGGGTGCAGGTCCTAGGGCTTTCAAGGGAAAAGTGCAGTAGAGGGCATGGGGTGCAGGTCCTGGGGCGTTCAAGGGAATAGTGCAGTAGAGGGCATGGGGTGCAGGCCCTGGGGCGTTCAAGAGAATAGTGCAGTAGAGGGAATGGGGTGCAGGCCCTGGGGCATTCAAGGGAATCGTGCAGTAGAGGGCATGAGTTACTAAGTCCTAGAGCATTCAAGGGAATAGTGCAGTAGAGGGCATGGAGTGCAGGTCCTAGGGCATTCAAGGGAATAGTGCAGTAGAGGGCATGAGGTTCAGGTCTTGGGGCATACAAGGGAATAGTGCAGTAGAGGGCATGGGGTGCAGGTCCTAGGGCATTCAAGGGATTAGTGCAGTAGAGGGCATGGGGTGCAGGTCCTAGGGCGTTCAAGGGAATATTGCAGTAGAGGGCATGGGGTGCAGGTCCTAGGCCGTTCATGGGAATAGTGCAGTAGAGGGCATGGGGTGCAGGTCCTAGGGTGTTCAAGGGAATAGTGCAGTAGAGGGCATGGGGTGCAGGTCCAAGGGCGTTCAAGGGAATAGTGCAGTAGAGGTCGTGGGGTGAAGGTCCTAGGGAGTTCAAGGGAATAGTGCAGTAGAGGGCATGGGGTGCAGGTCCTAGGGAATTCAAGGGAATAGTGCAGTAGAGGTCTTGGGTGCAGGTCCTAGGGCGTTCAAGGGAATAGTGCAGTAGAGGGCATGAGGTGCAGGTCCTAGGGCATTCAAGGGAATAGTGCAGTAGAGGGCATGGAGTGCAGGTCCTAGGGCGTTCAAGGGAATAGTGCAGTAGAGGGCATGAGGTGCAGGTCCTGGGGCGTTCAAGGGAATAGTGCAGTAGAGGGCATGGGATGCAGGCCCTGGGGCGTTCAAGGGAATAGCGTAGTAGAGGGAATGGGTGGCAGGCCCTGGGGCCTTCAAGGGAATAGTGCAGTAGAGGGTATTGGGTGCAGGTCCTAGGGCGTTCAAGGGAATAGTGCAGTAGAGGTCATGGGGTGCAGGTCCTAGGGCGTTCAAGGGAATAGGGCAGTAGAGGTCATGGGGTGCAGGTCCTATGGCGTTCAAGGGAATATTGTGTAGAGGTCGTGGGGTGCAGGTCCTAGGGCGTTCAAGGGAATAGTGCAGTAGAGGTCTTGGGGTTCAGGTCCTAGGGAGTTCAAGGGAATAATGCAGTAGAGGCATGGGGTGCAGGTCCTAGGGCGTTCAAGGGAATAGTGCAGTAGAGGTCATGAGGTGCAGGTCCTAGGGCTTTCAAGGGAATAGTGCAGTAGAGGGCATGGGGTGCAGGTCCTGAGGCGTTCAAGGGAATAGTACAGTAGAGGTCTTGGGGTGCAGGTCATGGGGCGTTCAAGGGAATAGTAAAGTAAAGGGCATGGGGTGCAAAACCTGGGGCGTTCAAGGGAATAGTGCAGTAGAGGGCATGGGGTGCATGTCCTGGGGCGTTCAAGGGAATATAGCAGTAGATGGTAGGTGGTGCAGGTCCTGGGGCGTTCAAGGCAATATTGCAGTATAGGGCATGGGGTGCAGGTCCTGGGGCATTCAAGGGAATAGTGCAGTAGAGGGCATGGGGTGCACATCATAGGGCTTTCAAAGGAATAGTGCAGTAGAGGGCATGGGGTGCAGGTCCTAGGGCGTTCAAAGGAATAGTGCAGTAGAGGTCATGGGGTGCAGGTCCTAGGGCGTTCAAAGGAATAGTGCAGTAGAGGGCATGGGGTGCAGGTCCTAGGGCATTCAAGGGATTAGTGCAGTAGAGGGCATGGGGTGCAGGTCCTAGGGCGTTCAAGGGAATATTGCAGTAGAGGGCATGGGGTGCAGGTCCTAGGCCGTTCATGGGAATAGTGCAGTAGAGGGCATGGGGTGCAGGTCCTAGGGTGTTCAAGGGAATAGTGCAGTAGAGGGCATGGGGTGCAGGTCCAAGGGCGTTCAAGGGAATAGTGCAGTAGAGGTCGTGGGGTGAAGGTCCTAGGGAGTTCAAGGGAATAGTGCAGTAGAGGGCATGGGGTGCAGGTCCTAGGGAATTCAAGGGAATAGTGCAGTAGAGGTCTTGGGTGCAGGTCCTAGGGCGTTCAAGGGAATAGTGCAGTAGAGGGCATGAGGTGCAGGTCCTAGGGCATTCAAGGGAATAGTGCAGTAGAGGGCATGGAGTGCAGGTCCTAGGGCGTTCAAGGGAATAGTGCAGTAGAGGGCATGAGGTGCAGGTCCTGGGGCGTTCAAGGGAATAGTGCAGTAGAGGGCATGGGATGCAGGCCCTGGGGCGTTCAAGGGAATAGCGTAGTAGAGGGAATGGGTGGCAGGCCCTGGGGCCTTCAAGGGAATAGTGCAGTAGAGGGTATTGGGTGCAGGTCCTAGGGCGTTCAAGGGAATAGTGCAGTAGAGGTCATGGGGTGCAGGTCCTAGGGCGTTCAAGGGAATAGGGCAGTAGAGGTCATGGGGTGCAGGTCCTATGGCGTTCAAGGGAATATTGTGTAGAGGTCGTGGGGTGCAGGTCCTAGGGCGTTCAAGGGAATAGTGCAGTAGAGGTCTTGGGGTTCAGGTCCTAGGGAGTTCAAGGGAATAATGCAGTAGAGGCATGGGGTGCAGGTCCTAGGGCGTTCAAGGGAATAGTGCAGTAGAGGTCATGAGGTGCAGGTCCTAGGGCTTTCAAGGGAATAGTGCAGTAGAGGGCATGGGGTGCAGGTCCTGAGGCGTTCAAGGGAATAGTACAGTAGAGGTCTTGGGGTGCAGGTCATGGGGCGTTCAAGGGAATAGTAAAGTAGAGGGCATGGGGTGCAAAACCTGGGGCGTTCAAGGGAATAGTGCAGTAGAGGGCATGGGGTGCATGTCCTGGGGCGTTCAAGGGAATATAGCAGTAGATGGTATGTGGTGCAGGTCCTGGGGCGTTCAAGGCAATATTGCAGTATAGGGCATGGGGTGCAGGTCCTGGGGCATTCAAGGGAATAGTGCAGTAGAGGGCATGGGGTGCACATCATAGGGCTTTCAAAGGAATAGTGCAGTAGAGGGCATGGGGTGCAGGTCCTAGGGCGTTCAAGGCAATATTGCAGTATAGGGCATGGGGTGCAGGTCCTGGGGCATTCAAGGGAATAGTGCAGTAGAGGGCATGGGGTGCACATCATAGGGCTTTCAAAGGAATAGTGCAGTAGAGGGCATGGGGTGCAGGTCCTAGGGCATTCAAAGGAATAGTGCAGTAGAGGTCATGGGGTGCAGGTCCTAGGGCGTTCAATGTGATAGTGCAGTAGAGGGCATGGGGTGCCGGTCCTAGGACGTTCAAGGGAATAGTTCAGTAGAGGTCATGGGGTGTAGCTCCTAGGGCGTTCAAGGGAATAGTGCATTAGAGGGCATGGGGTGCAGGTCCTGGGGCGTTCAAGGGAATAGTGCAGTAGAGGCCATGGGGTGCAGGTCCTGGGGCGTTCAAGGGAATAGTGCAGTAGAGGGCATGAGGTACTAAGTCCTAGGGCATTCAAGGGAATAGTGCAGTAGAGGGCATGGAGTGCAGGTCCTAGGGCATTCAAGGGAATAGTGCAGTAGAGGGCATGAGGTTCAGGTCTTGGGGCATTCAAGGGAATAGTGCAGTAGAGGGCATGGGGTGCAGGTCCTAGGGCATTCAAGGGAATAGTGCAGTAGAGGGCATGGGGTGCATGTCCTGGGGCGTTCAAGGGAATATAGCAGTAGATGGTATGTGGTGCAGGTCCTGGGGCGTTCAAGGCAATATTGCAGTATAGGGCATGGGGTGCAGGTCCTGGGGCATTCAAGGGAATAGTGCAGTAGAGGGCATGGGGTGCACATCATAGGGCTTTCAAAGGAATAGTGCAGTAGAGGGCATGGGGTGCAGGTCCTAGGGCATTCAAAGGAATAGTGCAGTAGAGGTCATGGGGTGCAGGTCCTAGGGCGTTCAATGTGATAGTGCAGTAGAGGGCATGGGGTGCCGGTCCTAGGATGTTCAAGGGAATAGTTCAGTAGAGGTCATGGGGTGTAGCTCCTAGGGCGTTCAAGGGAATAGTGCATTAGAGGGCATGGGGTGCAGGTCCTGGGGCGTTCAAGGGAATAGTGCAGTAGAGGCCATGGGGTGCAGGTCCTGGGGCGTTCAAGGGAATAGTGCAGTAGAGGGCATGAGGTACTAAGTCCTAGGGCATTCAAGGGAATAGTGCAGTAGAGGGCATGGAGTGCAGGTCCTAGGGCATTCAAGGGAATAGTGCAGTAGAGGGCATGAGGTTCAGGTCTTGGGGCATTCAAGGGAATAGTGCAGTAGAGGGCATGGGGTGCAGGTCCTAGGGCATTCAAGGGAATAGTGCAGTAGAGGGCATGGGGTGCAGGTCCTAAGGCGTTCAAGGGAATATTGCCGTAGAGGGCATGGGGTGCAGGTCCTAGGGCGTTCAAGGGAATAGGGCAGTAGAGGGCATGGGGTGCAGGTCCTAGGGCGTTCAAGGGAATAGTGCAGTAGAGGTCATGGGGTGCAGGACCTAGGGAGTTCAAGGGAATAGTGCAGTAGAGGCCATGGGGTGCAGGTCCTAGGGCATTCAAGGGAATAGTGCAGTAGAGGTCTTGGGTGCAGGTCCTATGGCGTTCAAGGGAATAGTGCAGTAGAGGGCATGGGGTGCAGGTCCTAGGGCATTCAATGGAATAGTGCAGTAGAGGTCATGGGGTGCAGGTCCTAGGGCTTTCAAGGGAAAAGTGCAGTAGAGGGCATGGGGTGCAGGTCCTGGGGCGTTCAAGGGAATAGTGCAGTAGAGGGCATGGGGTGCAGGCCCTGGGGCGTTCAAGAGAATAGTGCAGTAGAGGGAATGGGGTGCAGGCCCTGGGGCATTCAAGGGAATCGTGCAGTAGAGGGCATGAGTTACTAAGTCCTAGAGCATTCAAGGGAATAGTGCAGTAGAGGGCATGGAGTGCAGGTCCTAGGGCATTCAAGGGAATAGTGCAGTAGAGGGCATGAGGTTCATGTCTTGGGGCATACAAGGGAATAGTGCAGTAGAGGGCATGGGGTGCAGGTCCTAGGGCATTCAAGGGATTAGTGCAGTAGAGGGCATGGGGTGCAGGTCCTAGGGCGTTCAAGGGAATATTGCAGTAGAGGGCATGGGGTGCAGGTCCTAGGCCGTTCATGGGAATAGTGCAGTAGAGGGCATGGGGTGCAGGTCCTAGGGTGTTCAAGGGAATAGTGCAGTAGAGGGCATGGGGTGCAGGTCCAAGGGCGTTCAAGGGAATAGTGCAGTAGAGGTCGTGGGGTGAAGGTCCTAGGGAGTTCAAGGGAATAGTGCAGTAGAGGGCATGGGGTGCAGGTCCTAGGGCATTCAAGGGAATAGTGCAGTAGAGGTCTTGGGTGCAGGTCCTAGGGCGTTCAAGGGAATAGTGCAGTAGAGGGCATGAGGTGCAGGTCCTAGGGCATTCAAGGGAATAGTGCAGTAGAGGGCATGGAGTGCAGGTCCTAGGGCGTTCAAGGGAATAGTGCAGTAGAGGGCATGAGGTGCAGGTCCTGGGGCGTTCAAGGGAATAGTGCAGTAGAGGGCATGGGATGCAGGCCCTGGGGCGTTCAAGGGAATAGCGTAGTAGAGGGAATGGGTGGCAGGCCCTGGGGCCTTCAAGGGAATAGTGCAGTAGAGGGTATTGGGTGCAGGTCCTAGGGCGTTCAAGGGAATAGTGCAGTAGAGGTCATGGGGTGCAGGTCCTAGGGCGTTCAAGGGAATAGGGCAGTAGAGGTCATGGGGTGCAGGTCCTATGGCGTTCAAGGGAATATTGTGTAGAGGTCGTGGGGTGCAGGTCCTAGGGCGTTCAAGGGAATAGTGCAGTAGAGGTCTTGAGGTTCAGGTCCTAGGGAGTTCAAGGGAATAATGCAGTAGAGGCATGGGGTGCAGGTCCCCCAGAGGCATTCAAGGGAATAGTGCGGTAGAGGTCATGAGGTGCAGGTCCTAGGGCTTTCAAGGGAATAGTGCAGTAGAGGGCATGGGGTGCAGGTCCTGAGGCGTTCAAGGGAATAGTACAGTAGAGGTCTTGGGGTGCAGGTCATGGGGCGTTCAAGGGAATAGTACAGTAGAGGGCATGGGGTGCAAAACCTGGGGCGTTCAAGGGAATAGTGCAGTAGAGGGCATGGGGTGCATGTCCTGGGGCGTTCAAGGGAATATAGCAGTAGATGGTATGTGGTGCAGGTCCTGGGGCGTTCAAGGCAATATTGCAGTATAGGGCATGGGGTGCAGGTCCTGGGGCATTCAAGGGAATAGTGCAGTAGAGGGCATGGGGTGCACATCATAGGGCTTTCAAAGGAATAGTGCAGTAGAGGGCATGGGGTGCAGGTCCTAGGGCATTCAAAGGAATAGTGCAGTAGAGGTCATGGGGTGCAGGTCCTAGGGCGTTCAATGTGATAGTGCAGTAGAGGGCATGGGGTGCCGGTCCTAGGACGTTCAAGGGAATAGTTCAGTAGAGGTCATGGGGTGTAGCTCCTAGGGCGTTCAAGGGAATAGTGCATTAGAGGGCATGGGGTGCAGGTCCTGGGGCGTTCAAGGGAATAGTGCAGTAGAGGCCATGGGGTGCAGGTCCTGGGGCGTTCAAGGGAATAGTGCAGTAGAGGGCATGAGGTACTAAGTCCTAGGGCATTCAAGGGAATAGTGCAGTAGAGGGCATGGAGTGCAGGTCCTAGGGCATTCAAGGGAATAGTGCAGTAGAGGGCATGAGGTTCAGGTCTTGGGGCATTCAAGGGAATAGTGCAGTAGAGGGCATGGGGTGCAGGTCCTAGGGCATTCAAGGGAATAGTGCAGTAGAGGGCATGGGGTGCAGGTCCTAAGGCGTTAAAGGGAATATTGCAGTAGAGGGCATGGGGTGCAGGTCCTAGGGCGTTCAAGGGAATAGGGCAGTAGAGGGCATGGGGTGCAGGTCCTAGGGCGTTCAAGGGAATAGTGCAGTAGAGGTCATGGGGTGCAGGACCTAGGGAGTTCAAGGGAATAGTGCAGTAGAGGCCATGGGGTGCAGGTCCTAGGGCATTCAAGGGAATAGTGCAGTAGAGGTCTTGGGTGCAGGTCCTATGGCGTTCAAGGGAATAGTGCAGTAGAGGGCATGGGGTGCAGGTCCTAGGGCATTCAATGGAATAGTGCAGTAGAGGTCATGGGGTGCAGGTCCTAGGGCTTTCAAGGGAAAAGTGCAGTAGAGGGCATGGGGTGCAGGTCCTGGGGCGTTCAAGGGAATAGTGCAGTAGAGGGCATGGGGTGCAGGCCCTGGGGCGTTCAAGAGAATAGTGCAGTAGAGGGAATGGGGTGCAGGCCCTGGGGCATTCAAGGGAATCGTGCAGTAGAGGGCATGAGTTACTAAGTCCTAGCGCATTCAAGGGAATAGTGCAGTAGAGGGCATGGAGTGCAGGTCCTAGGGCATTCAAGGTAATAGTGCAGTAGAGGGCATGAGGTTCAGGTCTTGGGGCATACAAGGGAATAGTGCAGTAGAGGGCATGGGGTGCAGGTCCTAGGGCATTCAAGGGATTAGTGCAGTAGAGGGCATGGGGTGCAGGTCCTAGGGCGTTCAAGGGAATATTGCAGTAGAGGGCATGGGGTGCAGGTCCTAGGCCGTTCATGGGAATAGTGCAGTAGAGGGCATGGGGTGCAGGTCCTAGGGTGTTCAAGGGAATAGTGCAGTAGAGGGCATGGGGTGCAGGTCCAAGGGCGTTCAAGGGAATAGTGCAGTAGAGGTCGTGGGGTGAAGGTCCTAGGGAGTTCAAGGGAATAGTGCAGTAGAGGGCATGGGGTGCAGGTCCTAGGGAATTCAAGGGAATAGTGCAGTAGAGGTCTTGGGTGCAGGTCCTAGGGCGTTCAAGGGAATAGTGCAGTAGAGGGCATGAGGTGCAGGTCCTAGGGCATTCAAGGGAATAGTGCAGTAGAGGGCATGGAGTGCAGGTCCTAGGGCGTTCAAGGGAATAGTGCAGTAGAGGGCATGAGGTGCAGGTCCTGGGGCGTTCAAGGGAATAGTGCAGTAGAGGGCATGGGATGCAGGCCCTGGGACGTTCAAGGGAATAGCGTAGTAGAGGGAATGGGTGGCAGGCCCTGGGGCCTTCAAGGGAATAGTGCAGTAGAGGGTATTGGGTGCAGGTCCTAGGGCGTTCAAGGGAATAGTGCAGTAGAGGTCATGGGGTGCAGGTCCTAGGGCGTTCAAGGGAATAGGGCAGTAGAGGTCATGGGGTGCAGGTCCTATGGCGTTCAAGGGAATATTGTGTAGAGGTCGTGGGGTGCAGGTCCTAGGGCGTTCAAGGGAATAGTGCAGTAGAGGTCTTGGGGTTCAGGTCCTAGGGAGTTCAAGGGAATAGTGCAGTAGAGGGCATGGGGTGCAGGTCCTAAGGCGTTCAAGGGAATATTGCCGTAGAGGGCATGGGTGCAGGTCCTAGGGCGTTCAAGGGAATAGGGCAGTAGAGGGCATGGGGTGCAGGTCCTAGGGCGTTCAAGGGAATAGTGCAGTAGAGGTCATGGGGTGCAGGACCTAGGGAGTTCAAGGGAATAGTGCAGTAGAGGCCATGGGGTGCAGGTCCTAGGGCATTCAAGGGAATAGTGCAGTAGAGGTCTTGGGTGCAGGTCCTATGGCGTTCAAGGGAATAGTGCAGTAGAGGGCATGGGGTGCAGGTCCTAGGGCATTCAATGGAATAGTGCAGTAGAGGTCATGGGGTGCAGGTCCTAGGGCTTTCAAGGGAAAAGTGCAGTAGAGGGCATGGGGTGCAGGTCCTGGGGCGTTCAAGGGAATAGTGCAGTAGAGGGCATGGGGTGCAGGCCCTGGGGCGTTCAAGAGAATAGTGCAGTAGAGGGAATGGGGTGCAGGCCCTGGGGCATTCAAGGGAATCGTGCAGTAGAGGGCATGAGTTACTAAGTCCTAGAGCATTCAAGGGAATAGTGCAGTAGAGGGCATGGAGTGCAGGTCCTAGGGCATTCAAGGGAATAGTGCAGTAGAGGGCATGAGGTTCATGTCTTGGGGCATACAAGGGAATAGTGCAGTAGAGGGCATGGGGTGCAGGTCCTAGGGCATTCAAGGGATTAGTGCAGTAGAGGGCATGGGGTGCAGGTCCTAGGGCGTTCAAGGGAATATTGCAGTAGAGGGCATGGGGTGCAGGTCCTAGGCCGTTCATGGGAATAGTGCAGTAGAGGGCATGGGGTGCAGGTCCTAGGCCGTTCATGGGAATAGTGCAGTAGAGGGCATGGGGTGCAGGTCCTAGGGTGTTCAAGGGAATAGTGCAGTAGAGGGCATGGGGTGCAGGTCCAAGGGCGTTCAAGGGAATAGTGCAGTAGAGGTCGTGGGGTGAAGGTCCTAGGGAGTTCAAGGGAATAGTGCAGTAGAGGGCATGGGGTGCAGGTCCTAGGGCATTCAAGGGAATAGTGCAGTAGAGGTCTTGGGTGCAGGTCCTAGGGCGTTCAAGGGAATAGTGCAGTAGAGGGCATGAGGTGCAGGTCCTAGGGCATTCAAGGGAATAGTGCAGTAGAGGGCATGGAGTGCAGGTCCTAGGGCGTTCAAGGGAATAGTGCAGTAGAGGGCATGAGGTGCAGGTCCTGGGGCGTTCAAGGGAATAGTGCAGTAGAGGGCATGGGATGCAGGCCCTGGGGCGTTCAAGGGAATAGCGTAGTAGAGGGAATGGGTGGCAGGCCCTGGGGCCTTCAAGGGAATAGTGCAGTAGAGGGTATTGGGTGCAGGTCCTAGGGCGTTCAAGGGAATAGTGCAGTAGAGGTCATGGGGTGCAGGTCCTAGGGCGTTCAAGGGAATAGGGCAGTAGAGGTCATGGGGTGCAGGTCCTATGGCGTTCAAGGGAATATTGTGTAGAGGTCGTGGGGTGCAGGTCCTAGGGCGTTCAAGGGAATAGTGCAGTAGAGGTCTTGAGGTTCAGGTCCTAGGGAGTTCAAGGGAATAATGCAGTAGAGGCATGGGGTGCAGGTCCCCCAGAGGCATTCAAGGGAATAGTGCGGTAGAGGTCATGAGGTGCAGTTCCTAGGGCTTTCAAGGGAATAGTGCAGTAGAGGGCATGGGGTGCAGGTCCTGAGGCGTTCAAGGGAATAGTACAGTAGAGGTCTTGGGGTGCAGGTCATGGGGCGTTCAAGGGAATAGTACAGTAGAGGGCATGGGGCGCAAAACCTGGGGCGTTCAAGGGAATAGTGCAGTAGAGGGCATGGGGTGCATGTCCTGGGGCGTTCAAGGGAATATAGCAGTAGATGGTATGTGGTGCAGGTCCTGGGGCGTTCAAGGCAATATTGCAGTATAGGGCATGGGGTGCAGGTCCTGGGGCATTCAAGGGAATAGTGCAGTAGAGGGCATGGGGTGCACATCATAGGGCTTTCAAAGGAATAGTGCAGTAGAGGGCATGGGGTGCAGGTCCTAGGGCATTCAAAGGAATAGTGCAGTAGAGGTCATGGGGTGCAGGTCCTAGGGCGTTCAATGTGATAGTGCAGTAGAGGGCATGGGGTGCCGGTCCTAGGACGTTCAAGGGAATAGTTCAGTAGAGGTCATGGGGTGTAGCTCCTAGGGCGTTCAAGGGAATAGTGCATTAGAGGGCATGGGGTGCAGGTCCTGGGGCGTTCAAGGGAATAGTGCAGTAGAGGCCATGGGGTGCAGGTCCTGGGGCGTTCAAGGGAATAGTGCAGTAGAGGGCATGAGGTACTAAGTCCTAGGGCATTCAAGGGAATAGTGCAGTAGAGGGCATGGAGTGCAGGTCCTAGGGCATTCAAGGGAATAGTGCAGTAGAGGGCATGAGGTTCAGGTCTTGGGGCATTCAAGGGAATAGTGCAGTAGAGGGCATGGGGTGCAGGTCCTAGGGCATTCAAGGGAATAGTGCAGTAGAGGGCATGGGGTGCAGGTCCTAAGGCGTTAAAGGGAATATTGCAGTAGAGGGCATGGGGTGCAGGTCCTAGGGCGTTCAAGGGAATAGGGCAGTAGAGGGCATGGGGTGCAGGTCCTAGGGCGTTCAAGGGAATAGTGCAGTAGAGGTCATGGGGTGCAGGACCTAGGGAGTTCAAGGGAATAGTGCAGTAGAGGCCATGGGGTGCAGGTCCTAGGGCATTCAAGGGAATAGTGCAGTAGAGGTCTTGGGTGCAGGTCCTATGGCGTTCAAGGGAATAGTGCAGTAGAGGGCATGGGGTGCAGGTCCTAGGGCATTCAATGGAATAGTGCAGTAGAGGTCATGGGGTGCAGGTCCTAGGGCTTTCAAGGGAAAAGTGCAGTAGAGGGCATGGGGTGCAGGTCCTGGGGCGTTCAAGGGAATAGTGCAGTAGAGGGCATGGGGTGCAGGCCCTGGGGCGTTCAAGAGAATAGTGCAGTAGAGGGAATGGGGTGCAGGCCCTGGGGCATTCAAGGGAATCGTGCAGTAGAGGGCATGAGTTACTAAGTCCTAGAGCATTCAAGGGAATAGTGCAGTAGAGGGCATGGAGTGCAGGTCCTAGGGCATTCAAGGGAATAGTGCAGTAGAGGGCATGAGGTTCAGGTCTTGGGGCATACAAGGGAATAGTGCAGTAGAGGGCATGGGGTGCAGGTCCTAGGGCATTCAAGGGATTAGTGCAGTAGAGGGCATGGGGTGCAGGTCCTAGGGCGTTCAAGGGAATATTGCAGTAGAGGGCATGGGGTGCAGGTCCTAGGCCGTTCATGGGAATAGTGCAGTAGAGGGCATGGGGTGCAGGTCCTAGGGTGTTCAAGGGAATAGTGCAGTAGAGGGCATGGGGTGCAGGTCCAAGGGCGTTCAAGGGAATAGTGCAGTAGAGGTCGTGGGGTGAAGGTCCTAGGGAGTTCAAGGGAATAGTGCAGTAGAGGGCATGGGGTGCAGGTCCTAGGGAATTCAAGGGAATAGTGCAGTAGAGGTCTTGGGTGCAGGTCCTAGGGCGTTCAAGGGAATAGTGCAGTAGAGGGCATGAGGTGCAGGTCCTAGGGCATTCAAGGGAATAGTGCAGTAGAGGGCATGGAGTGCAGGTCCTAGGGCGTTCAAGGGAATAGTGCAGTAGAGGGCATGAGGTGCAGGTCCTGGGGCGTTCAAGGGAATAGTGCAGTAGAGGGCATGGGATGCAGGCCCTGGGGCGTTCAAGGGAATAGCGTAGTAGAGGGAATGGGTGGCAGGCCCTGGGGCCTTCAAGGGAATAGTGCAGTAGAGGGTATTGGGTGCAGGTCCTAGGGCGTTCAAGGGAATAGTGCAGTAGAGGTCATGGGGTGCAGGTCCTAGGGCGTTCAAGGGAATAGGGCAGTAGAGGTCATGGGGTGCAGGTCCTATGGCGTTCAAGGGAATATTGTGTAGAGGTCGTGGGGTGCAGGTCCTAGGGCGTTCAAGGGAATAGTGCAGTAGAGGTCTTGGGGTTCAGGTCCTAGGGAGTTCAAGGGAATAATGCAGTAGAGGCATGGGGTGCAGGTCCTAGGGCGTTCAAGGGAATAGTGCAGTAGAGGTCATGAGGTGCAGGTCCTAGGGCTTTCAAGGGAATAGTGCAGTAGAGGGCATGGGGTGCAGGTCCTGAGGCGTTCAAGGGAATAGTACAGTAGAGGTCTTGGGGTGCAGGTCATGGGGCGTTCAAGGGAATAGTAAAGTAGAGGGCATGGGGTGCAAAACCTGGGGCGTTCAAGGGAATAGTGCAGTAGAGGGCATGGGGTGCATGTCCTGGGGCGTTCAAGGGAATATAGCAGTAGATGGTATGTGGTGCAGGTCCTGGGGCGTTCAAGGCAATATTGCAGTATAGGGCATGGGGTGCAGGTCCTGGGGCATTCAAGGGAATAGTGCAGTAGAGGGCATGGGGTGCACATCATAGGGCTTTCAAAGGAATAGTGCAGTAGAGGGCATGGGGTGCAGGTCCTAGGGCGTTCAAAGGAATAGTGCAGTAGAGGTCATGGGGTGCAGGTCCTAGGGTGTTCAATGGAATAGTTCAGTAGAGGTCATGGGGTGTAGCTCCTAGGGCGTTCAAGGGAATAGTGCATTAGAGGGCATGGGGTGCAGGTCCTGGGGCGTTCAAGGGAATAGTGCAGTAGAGGCCATGGGGTGCAGGTCCTGGGGCGTTCAAGGGAATAGTGCAGTAGAGGGCATGAGGTACTAAGTCCTAGGGCATTCAAGGGAATAGTGCAGTAGAGTGCATGGAGTGCAGGTCATAGGGCATTCAAGGGAATAGTGCAGTAGAGGGCATGAGGTTCAGGTCTTGGGGCATTCAAGGGAATAGTGCAGTAGAGGGCATGGGGTGCAGGTCCTAGGGCATTCAAGGGAATAGTGCAGTAGAGGGCATGGGGTGCAGGTCCTAAGGCGTTCAAGGGAATATTGCAGTAGCGGGCATGGGGTGCAGGTCCTCGGGCGTTCAAGGGAATAGGGCAGTAGAGGGCATGGGGTGCAGGTCCTAGGGCGTTCAAGGGAATAGTGGAGTAGAGGTCATGGGGTGCAGGACCTAGGGAGTTCAAGGGAATAGTGCAGTAGAGGCCATGGGGTGCAGGTCCTAGGGCATTCAAGGGAATAGTGCAGTAGAGGTCTTGGGTGCAGGTCCTATGGCGCTCAAGGGAATAGTGCAGTAGAGGGCATGGGGTGCAGGTCCTAGGGCATTCAAGGGAATAGTGCAGTAGAGGTCTTGAGATGCAGGTCATAGGGAGTTCAAGGGAATAGTGCAGTACAGGTCTTGGGGTGCAGGTCCTAGGGCGTTCAAGGGAATAGTGCAGTAGAGGGCATGGAGTGCAGGTCCTAGGGTATTCAAGGGAATAGTGCAGTAGAGGGCATGAGGTGCAGGTCTTGGGGCATTCAAGGGAATAGTGCAGTAGAGGGCATGGGGTGCAGGTCCTAGGGCATTCAAGGAAATAGTGCAGTAGAATGCATGGAGTGCAGGTCCTAGGGCGTTCAAGGGAATAGTGCAGTAGAGGGAATGGGGTGCAGGTCCTAGGGCGTTCATGGGAATAGTGCAGTAGAGGGCATGGGGTGCACATCATAGGGCGTTCAAAGGAATAGTGCAGTAGAGGTCATGGGATGCAGGTCCTAGGGCGTTCAATGGGATAGTGGAGTAGAGGGCATGGGGTGCAGGTCCTAGGGCATTCAAGGGAATAGCGCAGTAGAGGTCATGGGGTGTAGCTCTTAGGGCGTTCAAGGGAATAGTGCAGTAGAGGGCATGGGGTGCAGGTCCTGGGGCGTTCAAGGGAATAGTGCAGTAGAGGGCATGGGGTGCAGGTCCTGGGGCGTTCAAGAGAATAGTGCAGTAGAGGGCATGAGGTACTAAGTCCTAGGGCATTCAAGGGAATAGTGCAGTAGAGGGCATGGAGTGCAGGTCCTAGGGCATTCAAGGGAATAGTGCAGTAGAGGGCATGAGGTTCAGGTCTTGGGGCATTCAAGGGAATAGTGCTGTAGAGGGCATGGGTTGCTGGTCCTAGGGCATTCAAGGGAATAGTGCAGTAGAGGGCATGGGGTGCAGGTCCTAAGGCGTTCAAGGGAATATTGCAGTAGAGGGCATGGGGTGCAGGTCCTAGGGCATTCAAGGGAATAGTGCAGTAGAGGGCATGGGGTGCAGGTCCTAGGGCGTGCAGGACCTAGGGAGTTCAAGGGAATAGTGCAGTATAGGGCATGGGGTGCAGGTCCTAGGGCATTCAAGGGAATAGTGCAGCAGAGGTCTTGGGTGCAGGTCCTATGGCGTTCAAAGGAATAGTGCAGTAGAGGGCATGGGGTGCATGTCATAGGGCATTCAAGGGAATAGTGCAGTAGAGGTCTTGAGATGCAGGTCATAGGGAGTTCAAGGGAATAGTGCAGTACAGGTCTTGGGGTGCAGGCCATAGGGCGTTCAAGGGAATAGTGCAGTAGAGGGCATGGAGTGCAGGTCCTAGGGTATTCAAGGGAATAGTGCAGTAGAGGGCATGAGGTGCAGGTCTTGGGGCATTCAAGGGAATAGTGCAGTAGAGGGCATGGGGTGCAGGTCCTAGGGCATTCAAGGGAATAGTGCAGTAGAGGGCATGGGGTGCAGGTCCTAGGGCGTTCAAGGGAATAGGGCAGTAGAGGGCATGGGGTGCAGGTCCTAGGGCGTTCAAGGGAATAGTGCAGTAGAGGTCATGGGGTGCAGGACCTAGGGAGTTCAAGGGAATAGTGCAGTAGAGGCCATGGGGTGCAGGTCCTAGGGCATTCAAGGGAATAGTGCAGTAGAGGTCTTGGGTGCAGGTCCTATGGCGTTCAAGGGAATAGTGCAGTAGAGGGCATGGGGTGCAGGTCCTAGGGCATTCAATGGAATAGTGCAGTAGAGGTCATGGGGTGCAGGTCCTAGGGCTTTCAAGGGAAAAGTGCAGTAGAGGGCATGGGGTGCAGGTCCTGGGGCGTTCAAGGGAATAGTGCAGTAGAGGGCATGGGGTGCAGGCCCTGGGGCGTTCAAGAGAATAGTGCAGTAGAGGGAATGGGGTGCAGGCCCTGGGGCATTCAAGGGAATCGTGCAGTAGAGGGCATGAGTTACTAAGTCCTAGAGCATTCAAGGGAATAGTGCAGTAGAGGGCATGGAGTGCAGGTCCTAGGGCATTCAAGGGAATAGTGCAGTAGAGGGCATGAGGTTCAGGTCTTGGGGCATACAAGGGAATAGTGCAGTAGAGGGCATGGGGTGCAGGTCCTAGGGCATTCAAGGGATTAGTGCAGTAGAGGGCATGGGGTGCAGGTCCTAGGGCGTTCAAGGGAATATTGCAGTAGAGGGCATGGGGTGCAGGTCCTAGGCCGTTCATGGGAATAGTGCAGTAGAGGGCATGGGGTGCAGGTCCTAGGGTGTTCAAGGGAATAGTGCAGTAGAGGGCATGGGGTGCAGGTCCAAGGGCGTTCAAGGGAATAGTGCAGTAGAGGTCGTGGGGTGAAGGTCCTAGGGAGTTCAAGGGAATAGTGCAGTAGAGGGCATGGGGTGCAGGTCCTAGGGCATTCAAGGGAATAGTGCAGTAGAGTTCTTGGGTGCAGGTCCTAGGGCGTTCAAGGGAATAGTGCAGTAGAGGGCATGAGGTGCAGGTCCTAGGGCATTCAAGGGAATAGTGCAGTAGAGGGCATGGAGTGCAGGTCCTAGGGCGTTCAAGGGAATAGTGCAGTAGAGGGCATGAGGTGCAGGTCCTGGGGCGTTCAAGGGAATAGTGCAGTAGAGGGCATGGGATGCAGGCCCTGGGGCGTTCAAGGGAATAGCGTAGTAGAGGGAATGGGTGGCAGGCCCTGGGGCCTTCAAGGGAATAGTGCAGTAGAGGGTATTGGGTGCAGGTCCTAGGACGTTCAAGGGAATAGGGCAGTAGAGGTCATGGGGTGCAGGTCCTATGGCGTTCAAGGGAATATTGTGTAGAGGTCGTGGGGTGCAGGTCCTAGGGCGTTCAAGGGAATAGTGCAGTAGAGGTCTTGGGGTTCAGGTCCTAGGGAGTTCAAGGGAATAATGCAGTAGAGGCATGGGGTGCAGGTCCTAGGGCGTTCAAGGGAATAGTGCAGTAGAGGTCATGAGGTGCAGGTCCTAGGGCTTTCAAGGGAATAGTGCAGTAGAGGGCATGGGGTGCAGGTCCTGAGGCGTTCAAGGGAATAGTACAGTAGAGGTCTTGGGGTGCAGGTCATGGGGCGTTCAAGGGAATAGTAAAGTAGAGGGCATGGGGTGCAAAACCTGGGGCGTTCAAGGGAATAGTGCAGTAGAGGGCATGGGGTGCATGTCCTGGGGCGTTCAAGGGAATATAGCAGTAGATGGTATGTGGTGGCGGTCCTGGGGCGTTCAAGGCAATATTGCAGTATAGGGCATGGGGTGCAGGTCCTGGGGCATTCAAGGGAATAGTGCAGTAGAGGGCATGGGGTGCACATCATAGGGCTTTCAAAGGAATAGTGCAGTAGAGGGCATGGGGTGCAGGTCCTAGGGCGTTCAAAGGAATAGTGCAGTAGAGGTTATGGGGTGCAGGTCCTAGGGTGTTCAATGGAATAGTTCAGTAGAGGTCATGGGGTGTAGCTCCTAGGGCGTTCAAGGGAATAGTGCATTAGAGGGCATGGGGTGCAGGTCCTGGGGCGTTCAAGGGAATAGTGCAGTAGAGGCCATGGGGTGCAGGTCCTGGGGCGTTCAAGGGAATAGTGCAGTAGAGGGCATGAGGTACTAAGTCCTAGGGCATTCAAGGGAATAGTGCAGTAGAGTGCATGGAGTGCAGGTCATAGGGCATTCAAGGGAATAGTGCAGTAGAGGGCATGAGGTTCAGGTCTTGGGGCATTCAAGGGAATAGTGCAGTAGAGGGCATGGGGTGCAGGTCCTAGGGCATTCAAGGGAATAGTGCAGTAGAGGGCATGGGGTGCAGGTCCTAAGGCGTTCAAGGGAATATTGCAGTAGCGGGCATGGGGTGCAGGTCCTCGGGCGTTCAAGGGAATAGGGCAGTAGAGGGCATGGGGTGCAGGTCCTAGGGCGTTCAAGGGAATAGTGCAGTAGAGGTCATGGGGTGCAGGACCTAGGGAGTTCAAGGGAATAGTGCAGTAGAGGCCATGGGGTGCAGGTCCTAGGGCATTCAAGGGAATAGTGCAGTAGAGGTCTTGGGTGCAGGTCCTATGGCGTTCAAGGGAATAGTGCAGTAGAGGGCATGGGGTGCAGGTCCTAGGGCATTCAAGGGAATAGTGCAGTAGAGGTCTTGAGATGCAGGTCATAGGGAGTTCAAGGGAATAGTGCAGTACAGGTCTTGGGGTGCAGGTCCTAGGGCGTTCAAGGGAATAGTGCAGTAGAGGGAATGGGGTGCAGGTCCTAGGGCGTTCATGGGAATAGTGCAGTAGAGGGCATGGGGTGCATGTCCTGGGGCGTTCAAGGGAATAGAGCAGTAGAGGGCATGGGGTGCAGGTGCTGGGGCGTTCAAGGGAATAGTGCAGTAGAGGGCATGGGGTGCACATCATAGGGCGTTCAAAGGAATAGTGCAGTAGAGGGCATGGGGTGCAGGTCCTAGGGCGTTCAAAGGAATAGTGCAGTAGAGGTCATGGGATGCAGGTCCTAGGGCGTTCAATGGGATAGTGGAGTAGAGGGCATGGGGTGCAGGTCCTAGGGCATTCAAGGGAATAGCGCAGTAGAGGTCATGGGGTGTAGCTCTTAGGGCGTTCAAGGGAATAGTGCAGTAGAGGGCATGGGGTGCAGGTCCTGGGGCGTTCAAGGGAATAGTGCAGTAGAGGGCATGGGGTGCAGGTCCTGGGGCGTTCAAGAGAATAGTGCAGTAGAGGGCATGAGGTACTAAGTCCTAGGGCATTCAAGGGAATAGTGCAGTAGAGGGCATGGAGTGCAGGTCCTAGGGCATTCAAGGGAATAGTGCAGTAGAGGGCATGAGGTTCAGGTCTTGGGGCATTCAAGGGAATAGTGCTGTAGAGGGCATGGGTTGCTGGTCCTAGGGCATTCAAGGGAATAGTGCAGTAGAGGGCATGGGGTGCAGGTCCTAAGGCGTTCAAGGGAATATTGCAGTAGAGGGCATGGGGTGCAGGTCCTAGGGCGTTCAAGGGAATAGTGCAGTAGAGGGCATGGGGTGTAGGTCCTAGGGCGTGCAGGACCTAGGGAGTTCAAGGGAATAGTGCAGTATAGGGCATGGGGTGCAGGTCCTAGGGCATTCAAGGGAATAGTGCAGCAGAGGTCTTGGGTGCAGGTCCTATGGCGTTCAAAGGAATAGTGCAGTAGAGGGCATGGGGTGCATGTCATAGGGCATTCAAGGGAATAGTGCAGTAGAGGTCTTGAGATGCAGGTCATAGGGAGTTCAAGGGAATAGTGCAGTACAGGTCTTGGGGTGCAGGCCATAGGGCGTTCAAGGGAATAGTGCAGTAGAGGGCATGGAGTGCAGGTCCTAGGGTATTCAAGGGAATAGTGCAGTAGAGGGCATGAGGTGCAGGTCTTGGGGCATTCAAGGGAATAGTGCAGTAGAGGGCATGGGGTGCAGGTCCTAGGGCATTCAAGGGAATAGTGCAGTAGAGGGCATGGGGTGCAGGTCCTAGGGTGTTCAAGGGAATAGTGCAGTAGAGGGCATGGGGTGCAGGTCCTAGGGCGTTCATGGGAATACTGCAGTAGAGGGCATGGTGTGCAGGTCCTAGGGAGTTCAAGGGAATAGTGCAATTGCAGTAAAAGGCATGGGGTGCAGGTCCTAGGGCGTTCAAGGGAATAGTGCAGTAGAGGTCTTGGGGTGCAGGTCCTAGGGCGTTCAAGGGAATAGTGCAGTAGAGGGCATGGAGTGCAGGTCCTAGGGCGTTCAAGGGAATAGCGCAGTAGAGGGAATGGGGGGCAGGTCCTCGGGCAATCAAGGGAATAGTGCAGTAGAGGGCATTGAGTGCAGGTCCTAGGGCGTTCAAGGGAATAGTGCAGTAGAGGTCATGGGGTGCAGGTCCTAGGGCGTTCAAGGGAATAGGGCAGTAGAGGTCATGGGGTGCAGGTCCTAGGGCGTTTAAGGGAATAGTGTGTAGAGGTCTTGGGGTGCAGGTCCTAGGATGTTCAAGGGAATAGTGCAGTAGATGTCTTGGGGTTCGGGTCCTAGGGAGTTCAAGGGAATAATGCACTAGAGGGCATGGGGTGCAGGTCCTAGGGTGTTCAAAGGAATAGTGCAGTAGAGGTCATGAGGTGCAAGTCCTAGGGCTTTCAAGGGAATAGTGCAGTAGAGGGCATTGTTTGCAGGTCCTGGTGTGTTCAAGGGAATAGTGCAGTAGAGGTCTTGGGGTGCAGGTCATGGGGCGTTCAAGGGAATAGTACAGTAGAGGGCATGGGGTGCAGAACCTGGGGCATTCAAGGGAATAGTGCAGTAGAGGGCATGGGGTGCAGGTCCTAGGGCGTTCAATGGAACAGTGCAGTAGAGGGCATGGGGTGCAGAACCTGCGGAGTTCAAGGGAATAGTGCAGTAGAGGGCATGGGGTGCATGTCCTGGAGCGTTCAAGGGAATAGAGCAGTATAGGGCATGGGGTGCAGGTCCTGGGGCGTTCACTGGAATAGTGCAGTAGATGGCATGTGGTGCAGGTCCTGGGGCGTTCAAGGGAATATTGCAGTATAGGGCATGGGGTGCAGGTCCTGGGGTGTTCAAAGAAATAGTGCAGTAGAGGGCATGGGGTGCACGTCATAGGGCGTTCAAGGGAATAGTGCAGTAGAAGGCATGGGGTGCAGGTCCTAGGGCATTCAAAGGAATAGTGCAGTAGAGTTCATGGGGTGCAGGTCCTAGGGCGTTCAATGGAATAGTGCAGCAGAGGTCTTGGGTGCAGGTCCTATGGCGTTCAAAGGAATAGTGCAGTAGAGGGCATGGGGTGCATGTCATAGGGCATTCAAGGGAATAGTGCAGTAGAGGTCTTGAGATGCAGGTCATAGGGAGTTCAAGGGAATAGTGCAGTACAGGTCTTGGGGTGCAGGCCATAGGGCGTTCAAGGGAATAGTGCAGTAGAGGGCATGGAGTGCAGGTCCTAGGGTATTCAAGGGAATAGTGCAGTAGAGGGCATGAGGTGCAGGTCTTGGGGCATTCAAGGGAATAGTGCAGTAGAGGGCATGGGGTGCAGGTCCTAGGGCATTCAAGGGAATAGTGCAGTAGAGGGCATGGGGTGCAGGTCCTAGGGTGTTCAAGGGAAAAGTGCAGTAGAGGGCATGGGGTGCAGGTCCTGGGGCGTTCAAGGGAATAGTGCAGTAGAGGGCATGGGGTGCAGGCCCTGGGGCGTTCAAGAGTATAGCGCAGTAGAGGGAATGGGGTGCAGGCCCTGGGGCATTCAAGGGAATCGTGCAGTAGAGGGCATGAGTTACTAAGTCCTAGGGCATTCAAGGGAATAGTGCAGTAGAGGGCATGGAGTGCAGGTCCTAGGGCATTCAAGGGAATAGTGCAGTAGAGGGCATGAGGTTCAGGTCTTGGGGCATTCAAGGGAATAGTGCAGCAGAGGGCATGGGGTACAGGTCATAGGGCGTTCAAGGGAATATTGCAGTAGAGGGCATGGGGTGCAGGTCCTAGGGCGTTCATGGGAATAGTGCAGTAGAGGGCATGGGGTGCAGGTCCTAGGGTGTTCAAGGGAATAGTGCAGTAGAGGGCATGGGGTGTAGGTCCTAGGTCGTTCAAGGGAATAGTGCAGTAGAGGTCGTGGGGTGAAGGTCCTATGGAGTTCAAGGGAATAGTGCAGTAGAGGGCATGGGGTGCAGGTCCTAGGGCATTCAAGGGAATAGTGCAGTAGAGGTCTTGGGTGCAGGTCCTAGGGCGTTCAAGGTAATAGTGCAGTAGAGGGCATGGAGTGCAGGTCCTAGGGAATTCAAGAGAATAGTGAAGTAGAGGTCTTGAGATGCAGGTCATAGGGAGTTCAAGGGAATAGTGCAGTAGAGGTCTTGGGGTGCAGGTCCTAGGGCGTTCAAGGGAATAGTGCAGTAGAGGGCATGGGGTGCAGGTCCTAGGACGTTCAAGGGAATAGTGCAGTAGAGGGCATGGGGTGCAGGTCCTGGGGCGTTCAAGGGAATAGTGCAGTAGAGGGCATGGGGTGCAGGTCCTGGGGCATTCAAGGGAATAGTGCAGTAGAGAGCATGGGGTGCGGGTCCTAGGGTGTTCAAGTGAATAGTGCACTAGAGGGCATGGGGAGCAGGTCCTAGGGCATTCAAGGGAATAGTGCAGTAGAGGTCATGGGGTACAAGTCCTAGGGTGTTCAATGGAATAGTGCAGTAGAGGTCATGGGGTGCAGGTCCTAGGGCTTTCAAGGGAAAAGTGCAGTAGAGGGCATGGGGTGCAGGTCCTGGGGCGTTCAAGGGAATAGTGCAGTAGAGGGCATGGGGTGCAGGCCCTGGGGCGTTCAAGAGAATAGTGCAGTAGAGGGAATGGGGTGCAGGCCCTGGGGCATTCAAGGGAATCGTGCAGTAGAGGGCATGAGTTACTAAGTCCTAGAGCATTCAAGGGAATAGTGCAGTAGAGGGCATGGAGTGCAGGTCCTAGGGCATTCAAGGGAATAGTGCAGTAGAGGGCATGAGGTTCAGGTCTTGGGGCATACAAGGGAATAGTGCAGTAGAGGGCATGGGGTGCAGGTCCTAGGGCATTCAAGGGATTAGTGCAGTAGAGGGCATGAGGTGCAGGTCCTAGGGCATTCAAGGGAATAGTGCAGTAGAGGTCGTGGGGTGAAGGTCCTAGGGAGTTCAAGGGAATAGTGCAGTAGAGGGCATGGGGTGCAGGTCCTAGGGCATTCAAGGGAATAGTGCAGTAGAGGTCTTGGGTGCAGGTCCTAGGGCGTTCAAGGGAATAGTGCAGTAGAGGGCATGAGGTGCAGGTCCTAGGGCATTCAAGGGAATAGTGCAGTAGAGGGCATGGAGTGCAGGTCCTATGGCGTTCAAGGGAATAGTGCAGTAGAGGGCATGAGGTGCAGGTCCTGGGGTGTTCAAGGGAATAGTGCAGTAGAGGGCATGGGATGCAGGCCCTGGGGCGTTCAAGGGAATAGCGTAGTAGAGGGAATGGGTGGCAGGCCCTGGGGCCTTCAAGGGAATAGTGCAGTAGAGGGTATTGGGTGCAGGTCCTAGGGCGTTCAAGGGAATAGTGCAGTAGAGGTCATGGGGTGCAGGTCCTAGGGCGTTCAAGGGAATAGGGCAGTAGAGGTCATGGGGTGCATGTCCTATGGCGTTCAAGGGAATATTGTGTAGAGGTCGTGGGGTGCAGGTCCTAGGGCGTTCAAGGGAATAGTGCAGTAGAGGTCTTGGGGTTCAGGTCCTAGGGAGTTCAAGGGAATAATGCAGTAGAGGCATGGGGTGCAGGTCCTAGGGCGTTCAAGGGAATAGTGCAGTAGAGGTCATGAGGTGCAGGTCCTAGGGCTTTCAAGGGAATAGTGCAGTAGAGGGCATGGGGTGCAGGTCCTGAGGCGTTCAAGGGAATAGTACAGTAGAGGTCTTGGGGTGCAGGTCATGGGGCGTTCAAGGGAATAGTACAGTAGAGGGCATGGGGTGCAAAACCTGGGGCGTTCAAGGGAATAGTGCAGTAGAGGGCATGGGGTGCATGTCCTGGGGCGTTCAAGGGAATATAGCAGTAGCTGGTATGTGGTGCAGGTCCCGGGGCGTTCAAGGCAATATTGCAGTATAGGGCATGGGGTGCAGGTCCTGGGGCATTCAAGGGAATAGTGCAGTAGAGGGCATGGGGTGCACATCATAGGGCTTTCAAAGGAATAGTGCAGTAGAGGGCATGGGGTGCAGGTCCTAGGGCGTTCAAAGGAATAGTGCAGTAGAGGTCATGGGGTGCAGGTCCTAGGGCGTTCAATGTGATAGTGTAGTAGAGGGCATGGGGTGCAGGTCCTAGGATGTTTAAGGGAATAGTTCAGTAGAGGTCATGGGGTGTAGCTCCTAGGGCGTTCAAGGGAATAGTGCATTAGAGGGCATGGGGTGCAGGTCCTGGGGCGTTCAAGGGAATAGTGCAGTAGAGGCCATGGGGTGCAGGTCCTGGGGCGTTCAAGGGAATAGTGCAGTAGAGGGCATGAGGTACTAAGTCCTAGGGCATTCAAGGGAATAGTGCAGTAGAGGGCATGGAGTGCAGGTCCTAGGGCATTCAAGGGAATAGTGCAGTAGAGGGCATGAGGTTCAGGTCTTGGGGCATTCAAGGGAATAGTGCAGTAGAGGGCATGGGGTGCAGGTCCTAGGGCATTCAAGGGAATAGTGCAGTAGAGGGCATGGGGTGCAGGTCCTAAGGCGTTCAAGGGAATATTGCCGTAGAGGGCATGGGGTGCAGGTCCTAGGGCGTTCAAGGGAATAGGGCAGTAGAGGGCATGGGGTGCAGGTCCTAGGGCGTTCAAGGGAATAGTGCAGTAGAGGTCATGGGGTGCAGGACCTAGGGAGTTCAAGGGAATAGTGCAGTAGAGGCCATGGGGTGCAGGTCCTAGGGCATTCAAGGGAATAGTGCAGTAGAGGGTATTGGGTGCAGGTCCTAGGGCGTTCAAGGGAATAGTGCAGTAGAGGTCATGGGGTGCAGGTCCTAGGGCGTTCAAGGGAATAGGGCAGTAGAGGTCATGGGGTGCATGTCCTATGGCGTTCAAGGGAATATTGTGTAGAGGTCGTGGGGTGCAGGTCCTAGGGCGTTCAAGGGAATAGTGCAGTAGAGGTCTTGGGGTTCAGGTCCTAGGGAGTTCAAGGGAATAATGCAGTAGAGGCATGGGGTGCAGGTCCTAGGGCGTTCAAGGGAATAGTGCAGTAGAGGTCATGAGGTGCAGGTCCTAGGGCTTTCAAGGGAATAGTGCAGTAGAGGGCATGGGGTGCAGGTCCTGAGGCGTTCAAGGGAATAGTACAGTAGAGGTCTTGGGGTGCAGGTCATGGGGCGTTCAAGGGAATAGTACAGTAGAGGGCATGGGGTGCAAAACCTGGGGCGTTCAAGGGAATAGTGCAGTAGAGGGCATGGGGTGCATGTCGTGGGGCGTTCAAGGGAATATAGCAGTAGATGGTATGTGGTGCAGGTCCTGGGGCGTTCAAGGCAATATTGCAGTATAGGGCATGGGGTGCAGGTCCTGGGGCATTCAAGGGAATAGTGCAGTAGAGGGCATGGGGTGCACATCATAGGGCTTTCAAAGGAATAGTGCAGTAGAGGGCATGGGGTGCAGGTCCTAGGGCGTTCAAAGGAATAGTGCAGTAGAGGTCATGGGGTGCAGGTCCTAGGGCGTTCAATGTGATAGTGCAGTAGAGGGCATGGGTTGCCGGTCCTAGGATGTTCAAGGGAATAGTTCAGTAGAGGTCATGGGGTGTAGCTCCTAGGGCGTTCAAGGGAATAGTGCATTAGAGGGCATGGGGTGCAGGTCCTGGGGCGTTCAAGGGAATAGTGCAGTAGAGGCCATGGGGTGCAGGTCCTGGGGCGTTCAAGGGAATAGTGCAGTAGAGGGCATGAGGTACTAAGTCCTAGGGCATTCAAGGGAATAGTGCAGTAGAGGGCATGGAGTGCAGGTCCTAGGGCATTCAAGGGAATAGTGCAGTAGAGGGCATGAGGTTCAGGTCTTGGGGCATTCAAGGGAATAGTGCAGTAGAGGGCATGGGGTGCAGGTCCTAGGGCATTCAAGGGAATAGTGCAGTAGAGGGCATGGGGTGCAGGTCCTAAGGCGTTCAAGGGAATATTGCCGTAGAGGGCATGGGGTGCAGGTCCTAGGGCGTTCAAGGGAATAGGGCAGTAGAGGGCATGGGGTGCAGGTCCTAGGGCGTTCAAGGGAATAGTGCAGTAGAGGTCATGGGGTGCAGGACCTAGGGAGTTCAAGGGAATAGTGCAGTAGAGGCCATGGGGTGCAGGTCCTAGGGCATTCAAGGGAATAGTGCAGTAGAGGTCTTGGGTGCAGGTCCTATGGCGTTCAAGGGAATAGTGCAGTAGAGGGCATGGGGTGCAGGTCCTAGGGCATTCAATGGAATAGTGCAGTAGAGGTCATGGGGTGCAGGTCCTAGGGCTTTCAAGGGAAAAGTGCAGTAGAGGGCATGGGGTGCAGGTCCTGGGGCGTTCAAGGGAATAGTGCAGTAGAGGGCATGGGGTGCAGGCCCTGGGGCGTTCAAGAGAATAGTGCAGTAGAGGGAATGGGGTGCAGGCCCTGGGGCATTCAAGGGAATCGTGCAGTAGAGGGCATGAGTTACTAAGTCCTAGAGCATTCAAGGGAATAGTGCAGTAGAGGGCATGGAGTGCAGGTCCTAGGGCATTCAAGGGAATAGTGCAGTAGAGGGCATGAGGTTCATGTCTTGGGGCATACAAGGGAATAGTGCAGTAGAGGGCATGGGGTGCAGGTCCTAGGGCATTCAAGGGATTAGTGCAGTAGAGGGCATGGGGTGCAGGTCCTAGGGCGTTCAAGGGAATATTGCAGTAGAGGGCATGGGGTGCAGGTCCTAGGCCGTTCATGGGAATAGTGCAGTAGAGGGCATGGGGTGCAGGTCCTAGGGTGTTCAAGGGAATAGTGCAGTAGAGGGCATGGGGTGCAGGTCCAAGGGCGTTCAAGGGAATAGTGCAGTAGAGGTCGTGGGGTGAAGGTCCTAGGGAGTTCAAGGGAATAGTGCAGTAGAGGGCATGGGGTGCAGGTCCTAGGGCATTCAAGGGAATAGTGCAGTAGAGGTCTTGGGTGCAGGTCCTAGGGCGTTCAAGGGAATAGTGCAGTAGAGGGCATGAGGTGCAGGTCCTAGGGCATTCAAGGGAATAGTGCAGTAGAGGGCATGGAGTGCAGGTCCTAGGGCGTTCAAGGGAATAGTGCAGTAGAGGGCATGAGGTGCAGGTCCTGGGGCGTTCAAGGGAATAGTGCAGTAGAGGGCATGGGATGCAGGCCCTGGGGCGTTCAAGGGAATAGCGTAGTAGAGGGAATGGGTGGCAGGCCCTGGGGCCTTCAAGGGAATAGTGCAGTAGAGGGTATTGGGTGCAGGTCCTAGGGCGTTCAAGGGAATAGTGCAGTAGAGGTCATGGGGTGCAGGTCCTAGGGCGTTCAAGGGAATAGGGCAGTAGAGGTCATGGGGTGCAGGTCCTATGGCGTTCAAGGGAATATTGTGTAGAGGTCGTGGGGTGCAGGTCCTAGGGCGTTCAAGGGAATAGTGCAGTAGAGGTCTTGAGGTTCAGGTCCTAGGGAGTTCAAGGGAATAATGCAGTAGAGGCATGGGGTGCAGGTCCCCCAGAGGCATTCAAGGGAATAGTGCGGTAGAGGTCATGAGGTGCAGGTCCTAGGGCTTTCAAGGGAATAGTGCAGTAGAGGGCATGGGGTGCAGGTCCTGAGGCGTTCAAGGGAATAGTACAGTAGAGGTCTTGGGGTGCAGGTCATGGGGCGTTCAAGGGAATAGTACAGTAGAGGGCATGGGGTGCAAAACCTGGGGCGTTCAAGGGAATAGTGCAGTAGAGGGCATGGGGTGCATGTCCTGGGGCGTTCAAGGGAATATAGCAGTAGATGGTATGTGGTGCAGGTCCTGGGGCGTTCAAGGCAATATTGCAGTATAGGGCATGGGGTGCAGGTCCTGGGGCATTCAAGGGAATAGTGCAGTAGAGGGCATGGGGTGCACATCATAGGGCTTTCAAAGGAATAGTGCAGTAGAGGGCATGGGGTGCAGGTCCTAGGGCATTCAAAGGAATAGTGCAGTAGAGGTCATGGGGTGCAGGTCCTAGGGCGTTCAATGTGATAGTGCAGTAGAGGGCATGGGGTGCCGGTCCTAGGACGTTCAAGGGAATAGTTCAGTAGAGGTCATGGGGTGTAGCTCCTAGGGCGTTCAAGGGAATAGTGCATTAGAGGGCATGGGGTGCAGGTCCTGGGGCGTTCAAGGGAATAGTGCAGTAGAGGCCATGTGGTGCAGGTCCTGGGGCGTTCAAGGGAATAGTGCAGTAGAGGGCATGAGGTACTAAGTCCTAGGGCATTCAAGGGAATAGTGCAGTAGAGGGCATGGAGTGCAGGTCCTAGGGCATTCAAGGGAATAGTGCAGTAGAGGGCATGAGGTTCAGGTCTTGGGGCATTCAAGGGAATAGTGCAGTAGAGGGCATGGGGTGCAGGTCCTAGGGCATTCAAGGGAATAGTGCAGTAGAGGGCATGGGGTGCAGGTCCTAAGGCGTTAAAGGGAATATTGCAGTAGAGGGCATGGGGTGCAGGTCCTAGGGCGTTCAAGGGAATAGGGCAGTAGAGGGCATGGGGTGCAGGTCCTAGGGCGTTCAAGGGAATAGTGCAGTAGAGGTCATGGGGTGCAGGACCTAGGGAGTTCAAGGGAATAGTGCAGTAGAGGCCATGGGGTGCAGGTCCTAGGGCATTCAAGGGAATAGTGCAGTAGAGGTCTTGGGTGCAGGTCCTATGGCGTTCAAGGGAATAGTGCAGTAGAGGGCATGGGGTGCAGGTCCTAGGGCATTCAATGGAATAGTGCAGTAGAGGTCATGGGGTGCAGGTCCTAGGGCTTTCAAGGGAAAAGTGCAGTAGAGGGCATGGGGTGCAGGTCCTGGGGCGTTCAAGGGAATAGTGCAGTAGAGGGCATGGGGTGCAGGCCCTGGGGCGTTCAAGAGAATAGTGCAGTAGAGGGAATGGGGTGCAGGCCCTGGGGCATTCAAGGGAATCGTGCAGTAGAGGGCATGAGTTACTAAGTCCTAGAGCATTCAAGGGAATAGTGCAGTAGAGGGCATGGAGTGCAGGTCCTAGGGCATTCAAGGGAATAGTGCAGTAGAGGGCATGAGGTTCAGGTCTTGGGGCATACAAGGGAATAGTGCAGTAGAGGGCATGGGGTGCAGGTCCTAGGGCATTCAAGGGATTAGTGCAGTAGAGGGCATGGGGTGCAGGTCCTAGGGCGTTCAAGGGAATATTGCAGTAGAGGGCATGGGGTGCAGGTCCTAGGCCGTTCATGGGAATAGTGCAGTAGAGGGCATGGGGTGCAGGTCCTAGGGTGTTCAAGGGAATAGTGCAGTAGAGGGCATGGGGTGCAGGTCCAAGGGCGTTCAAGGGAATAGTGCAGTAGAGGTCGTGGGGTGAAGGTCCTAGGGAGTTCAAGGGAATAGTGCAGTAGAGGGCATGGGGTGCAGGTCCTAGGGAATTCAAGGGAATAGTGCAGTAGAGGTCTTGGGTGCAGGTCCTAGGGCGTTCAAGGGAATAGTGCAGTAGAGGGCATGAGGTGCAGGTCCTAGGGCATTCAAGGGAATAGTGCAGTAGAGGGCATGGAGTGCAGGTCCTAGGGCGTTCAAGGGAATAGTGCAGTAGAGGGCATGAGGTGCAGGTCCTGGGGCGTTCAAGGGAATAGTGCAGTAGAGGGCATGGGATGCAGGCCCTGGGACGTTCAAGGGAATAGCGTAGTAGAGGGAATGGGTGGCAGGCCCTGGGGCCTTCAAGGGAATAGTGCAGTAGAGGGTATTGGGTGCAGGTCCTAGGGCGTTCAAGGGAATAGTGCAGTAGAGGTCATGGGGTGCAGGTCCTAGGGCGTTCAAGGGAATAGGGCAGTAGAGGTCATGGGGTGCAGGTCCTATGGCGTTCAAGGGAATATTGTGTAGAGGTCGTGGGGTGCAGGTCCTAGGGCGTTCAAGGGAATAGTGCAGTAGAGGTCTTGGGGTTCAGGTCCTAGGGAGTTCAAGGGAATAGTGCAGTAGAGGGCATGGGGTGCAGGTCCTAAGGCGTTCAAGGGAATATTGCCGTAGAGGGCATGGGTGCAGGTCCTAGGGCGTTCAAGGGAATAGGGCAGTAGAGGGCATGGGGTGCAGGTCCTAGGGCGTTCAAGGGAATAGTGCAGTAGAGGTCATGGGGTGCAGGACCTAGGGAGTTCAAGGGAATAGTGCAGTAGAGGCCATGGGGTGCAGGTCCTAGGGCATTCAAGGGAATAGTGCAGTAGAGGTCTTGGGTGCAGGTCCTATGGCGTTCAAGGGAATAGTGCAGTAGAGGGCATGGGGTGCAGGTCCTAGGGCATTCAATGGAATAGTGCAGTAGAGGTCATGGGGTGCAGGTCCTAGGGCTTTCAAGGGAAAAGTGCAGTAGAGGGCATGGGGTGCAGGTCCTGGGGCGTTCAAGGGAATAGTGCAGTAGAGGGCATGGGGTGCAGGCCCTGGGGCGTTCAAGAGAATAGTGCAGTAGAGGGAATGGGGTGCAGGCCCTGGGGCATTCAAGGGAATCGTGCAGTAGAGGGCATGAGTTACTAAGTCCTAGAGCATTCAAGGGAATAGTGCAGTAGAGGGCATGGAGTGCAGGTCCTAGGGCATTCAAGGGAATAGTGCAGTAGAGGGCATGAGGTTCATGTCTTGGGGCATACAAGGGAATAGTGCAGTAGAGGGCATGGGGTGCAGGTCCTAGGGCATTCAAGGGATTAGTGCAGTAGAGGGCATGGGGTGCAGGTCCTAGGGCGTTCAAGGGAATATTGCAGTAGAGGGCATGGGGTGCAGGTCCTAGGCCGTTCATGGGAATAGTGCAGTAGAGGGCATGGGGTGCAGGCCCTAGGCCGTTCATGGGAATAGTGCAGTAGAGGGCATGGGGTGCAGGTCCTAGGGTGTTCAAGGGAATAGTGCAGTAGAGGGCATGGGGTGCAGGTCCAAGGGCGTTCAAGGGAATAGTGCAGTAGAGGTCGTGGGGTGAAGGTCCTAGGGAGTTCAAGGGAATAGTGCAGTAGAGGGCATGGGGTGCAGGTCCTAGGGCATTCAAGGGAATAGTGCAGTAGAGGTCTTGGGTGCAGGTCCTAGGGCGTTCAAGGGAATAGTGCAGTAGAGGGCATGAGGTGCAGGTCCTAGGGCATTCAAGGGAATAGTGCAGTAGAGGGCATGGAGTGCAGGTCCTAGGGCGTTCAAGGGAATAGTGCAGTAGAGGGCATGAGGTGCAGGTCCTGGGGCGTTCAAGGGAATAGTGCAGTAGAGGGCATGGGATGCAGGCCCTGGGGCGTTCAAGGGAATAGCGTAGTAGAGGGAATGGGTGGCAGGCCCTGGGGCCTTCAAGGGAATAGTGCAGTAGAGGGTATTGGGTGCAGGTCCTAGGGCGTTCAAGGGAATAGTGCAGTAGAGGTCATGGGGTGCAGGTCCTAGGGCGTTCAAGGGAATAGGGCAGTAGAGGTCATGGGGTGCAGGTCCTATGGCGTTCAAGGGAATATTGTGTAGAGGTCGTGGGGTGCAGGTCCTAGGGCGTTCAAGGGAATAGTGCAGTAGAGGTCTTGAGGTTCAGGTCCTAGGGAGTTCAAGGGAATAATGCAGTAGAGGCATGGGGTGCAGGTCCCCCAGAGGCATTCAAGGGAATAGTGCGGTAGAGGTCATGAGGTGCAGGTCCTAGGGCTTTCAAGGGAATAGTGCAGTAGAGGGCATGGGGTGCAGGTCCTGAGGCGTTCAAGGGAATAGTACAGTAGAGGTCTTGGGGTGCAGGTCATGGGGCGTTCAAGGGAATAGTACAGTAGAGGGCATGGGGCGCAAAACCTGGGGCGTTCAAGGGAATAGTGCAGTAGAGGGCATGGGGTGCATGTCCTGGGGCGTTCAAGGGAATATAGCAGTAGATGGTATGTGGTGCAGGTCCTGGGGCGTTCAAGGCAATATTGCAGTATAGGGCATGGGGTGCAGGTCCTGGGGCATTCAAGGGAATAGTGCAGTAGAGGGCATGGGGTGCACATCATAGGGCTTTCAAAGGAATAGTGCAGTAGAGGGCATGGGGTGCAGGTCCTAGGGCATTCAAAGGAATAGTGCAGTAGAGGTCATGGGGTGCAGGTCCTAGGGCGTTCAATGTGATAGTGCAGTAGAGGGCATGGGGTGCCGGTCCTAGGACGTTCAAGGGAATAGTTCAGTAGAGGTCATGGGGTGTAGCTCCTAGGGCGTTCAAGGGAATAGTGCATTAGAGGGCATGGGGTGCAGGTCCTGGGGCGTTCAAGGGAATAGTGCAGTAGAGGCCATGGGGTGCAGGTCGTGGGGCGTTCAAGGGAATAGTGCAGTAGAGGGCATGAGGTACTAAGTCCTAGGGCATTCAAGGGAATAGTGCAGTAGAGGGCATGGAGTGCAGGTCCTAGGGCATTCAAGGGAATAGTGCAGTAGAGGGCATGAGGTTCAGGTCTTGGGGCATTCAAGGGAATAGTGCAGTAGAGGGCATGGGGTGCAGGTCCTAGGGCATTCAAGGGAAAAGTGCAGTAGAGGGCATGGGGTGCAGGTCCTAAGGCGTTAAAGGGAATATTGCAGTAGAGGGCATGGGGTGCAGGTCCTAGGGCGTTCAAGGGAATAGGGCAGTAGAGGGCATGGGGTGCAGGTCCTAGGGCGTTCAAGGGAATAGTGCAGTAGAGGTCATGGGGTGCAGGACCTAGGGAGTTCAAGGGAATAGTGCAGTAGAGGCCATGGGGTGCAGGTCCTAGGGCATTCAAGGGAATAGTGCAGTAGAGGTCTTGGGTGCAGGTCCTATGGCGTTCAAGGGAATAGTGCAGTAGAGGGCATGGGGTGCAGGTCCTAGGGCATTCAATGGAATAGTGCAGTAGAGGTCATGGGGTGCAGGTCCTAGGGCTTTCAAGGGAAAAGTGCAGTAGAGGGCATGGGGTGCAGGTCCTGGGGCGTTCAAGGGAATAGTGCAGTAGAGGGCATGGGGTGCAGGCCCTGGGGCGTTCAAGAGAATAGTGCAGTAGAGGGAATGGGGTGCAGGCCCTGGGGCATTCAAGGGAATCGTGCAGTAGAGGGCATGAGTTACTAAGTCCTAGAGCATTCAAGGGAATAGTGCAGTAGAGGGCATGGAGTGCAGGTCCTAGGGCATTCAAGGGAATAGTGCAGTAGAGGGCATGAGGTTCAGGTCTTGGGGCATACAAGGGAATAGTGCAGTAGAGGGCATGGGGTGCAGGTCCTAGGGCATTCAAGGGATTAGTGCAGTAGAGGGCATGGGGTGCAGGTCCTAGGGCGTTCAAGGGAATATTGCAGTAGAGGGCATGGGGTGCAGGTCCTAGGCCGTTCATGGGAATAGTGCAGTAGAGGGCATGGGGTGCAGGTCCTAGGGTGTTCAAGGGAATAGTGCAGTAGAGGGCATGGGGTGCAGGTCCAAGGGCGTTCAAGGGAATAGTGCAGTAGAGGTCGTGGGGTGAAGGTCCTAGGGAGTTCAAGGGAATAGTGCAGAAGAGGGCATGGGGTGCAGGTCCTAGGGAATTCAAGGGAATAGTGCAGTAGAGGTCTTGGGTGCAGGTCCTAGGGCGTTCAAGGGAATAGTGCAGTAGAGGGCATGAGGTGCAGGTCCTAGGGCATTCAAGGGAATAGTGCAGTAGAGGGCATGGAGTGCAGGTCCTAGGGCGTTCAAGGGAATAGTGCAGTAGAGGGCATGAGGTGCAGGTCCTGGGGCGTTCAAGGGAATAGTGCAGTAGAGGGCATGGGATGCAGGCCCTGGGGCGTTCAAGGGAATAGCGTAGTAGAGGGAATGGGTGGCAGGCCCTGGGGCCTTCAAGGGAATAGTGCAGTAGAGGGTATTGGGTGCAGGTCCTAGGGCGTTCAAGGGAATAGTGCAGTAGAGGTCATGGGGTGCAGGTCCTAGGGCGTTCAAGGGAATAGGGCAGTAGAGGTCATGGGGTGCAGGTCCTATGGCGTTCAAGGGAATATTGTGTAGAGGTCGTGGGGTGCAGGTCCTAGGGCGTTCAAGGGAATAGTGCAGTAGAGGTCTTGGGGTTCAGGTCCTAGGGAGTTCAAGGGAATAATGCAGTAGAGGCATGGGGTGCAGGTCCTAGGGCGTTCAAGGGAATAGTGCAGTAGAGGTCATGAGGTGCAGGTCCTAGGGCTTTCAAGGGAATAGTGCAGTAGAGGGCATGGGGTGCAGGTCCTGAGGCGTTCAAGGGAATAGTACAGTAGAGGTCTTGGGGTGCAGGTCATGGGGCGTTCAAGGGAATAGTAAAGTAGAGGGCATGGGGTGCAAAACCTGGGGCGTTCAAGGGAATAGTGCAGTAGAGGGCATGGGGTGCATGTCCTGGGGCGTTCAAGGGAATATAGCAGTAGATGGTATGTGGTGCAGGTCCTGGGGCGTTCAAGGCAATATTGCAGTATAGGGCATGGGGTGCAGGTCCTGGGGCATTCAAGGGAATAGTGCAGTAGAGGGCATGGGGTGCACATCATAGGGCTTTCAAAGGAATAGTGCAGTAGAGGGCATGGGGTGCAGGTCCTAGGGCGTTCAAAGGAATAGTGCAGTAGAGGTCATGGGGTGCAGGTCCTAGGGTGTTCAATGGAATAGTTCAGTAGAGGTCATGGGGTGTAGCTCCTAGGTCGTTCAAGGGAATAGTGCATTATAGGGCATGGGGTGCAGGTCCTGGGGCGTTCAAGGGAATAGTGCAGTAGAGGCCATGGGGTGCAGGTCCTGGGGCGTTCAAGGGAATAGTGCAGTAGAGGGCATGAGGTACTAAGTCCTAGGGCATTCAAGGGAATAGTGCAGTAGAGTGCATGGAGTGCAGGTCATAGGGCATTCAAGGGAATAGTGCAGTAGAGGGCATGAGGTTCAGGTCTTGGGGCATTCAAGGGAATAGTGCAGTAGAGGGCATGGGGTGCAGGTCCTAGGGCATTCAAGGGAATAGTGCAGTAGAGGGCATGGGGTGCAGGTCCTAAGGCGTTCAAAGGAATATTGCAGTAGCGGGCATGGGGTGCAGGTCCTCGGGCGTTCAAGGGAATAGGGCAGTAGAGGGCATGGGGTGCAGGTCCTAGGGCGTTCAAGGGAATAGTGCAGTAGAGGTCATGGGGTGCAGGACCTAGGGAGTTCAAGGGAATAGTGCAGTAGAGGCCATGGGGTGCAGGTCCTAGGGCATTCAAGGGAATAGTGCAGTAGAGGTCTTGGGTGCAGGTCCTATGGCGTTCAAGGGAATAGTGCAGTAGAGGGCATGGGGTGCAGGTCCTAGGGCATTCAAGGGAATAGTGCAGTAGAGGTCTTGAGATGCAGGTCATAGGGAGTTCAAGGGAATAGTGCAGTACAGGTCTTGGGGTGCAGGTCCTAGGGCGTTCAAGGGAATAGTGCAGTAGAGGGCATGGAGTGCAGGTCCTAGGGTATTCAAGGGAATAGTGCAGTAGAGGGCATGAGGTGCAGGTCTTGGGGCATTCAAGGGAATAGTGCAGTAGAGGGCATGGGGTGCAGGTCCTAGGGCATTCAAGGAAATAGTGCAGTAGAATGCATGGAGTGCAGGTCCTAGGGCGTTCAAGGGAATAGTGCAGTAGAGGGAATGGGGTGCAGGTCCTAGGGCGTTCATGGGAATAGTGCAGTAGAGGGCATGGGGTGCATGTCCTGGGGCGTTCAAGGGAATAGAGCAGTAGAGGGCATGGGGTGCAGGTGCTGGGGCGTTCAAGGGAATAGTGCAGTAGAGGGCATGGGGTGCACATCATAGGGCGTTCAAAGGAATAGTGCAGTAGAGGTCATGGGATGCAGGTCCTAGGGCGTTCAATGGGATAGTGGAGTAGAGGGCATGGGGTGCAGGTCCTAGGGCATTCAAGGGAATAGCGCAGTAGAGGTCATGGGGTGTAGCTCTTAGGGCGTTCAAGGGAATAGTGCAGTAGAGGGCATGGGGTGCAGGTCCTGGGGCGTTCAAGGGAATAGTGCAGTAGAGGGCATGGGGTGCAGGTCCTGGGGCGTTCAAGAGAATAGTGCAGTAGAGGGCATGAGGTACTAAGTCCTAGGGCATTCAAGGGAATAGTGCAGTAGAGGGCATGGAGTGCAGGTCCTAGGGCATTCAAGGGAATAGTGCAGTAGAGGGCATGAGGTTCAGGTCTTGGGGCATTCAAGGGAATAGTGCTGTAGAGGGCATGGGTTGCTGGTCCTAGGGCATTCAAGGGAATAGTGCAGTAGAGGGCATGGGGTGCAGGTCCTAAGGCGTTCAAGGGAATATTGCAGTAGAGGGCATGGGGTGCAGGTCCTAGGGCATTCAAGGGAATAGTGCAGTAGAGGGCATGGGGTGCAGGTCCTAGGGCGTGCAGGACCTAGGGAGTTCAAGGGAATAGTGCAGTATAGGGCATGGGGTGCAGGTCCTAGGGCATTCAAGGGAATAGTGCAGCAGAGGTCTTGGGTGCAGGTCCTATGGCGTTCAAAGGAATAGTGCAGTAGAGGGCATGGGGTGCATGTCATAGGGCATTCAAGGGAATAGTGCAGTAGAGGTCTTGAGATGCAGGTCATAGGGAGTTCAAGGGAATAGTGCAGTACAGGTCTTGGGGTGCAGGCCATAGGGCGTTCAAGGGAATAGTGCAGTAGAGGGCATGGAGTGCAGGTCCTAGGGTATTCAAGGGAATAGTGCAGTAGAGGGCATGAGGTGCAGGTCTTGGGGCATTCAAGGGAATAGTGCAGTAGAGGGCATGGGGTGCAGGTCCTAGGGCATTCAAGGGAATAGTGCAGTAGAGGGCATGGGGTGCAGGTCCTAGGGCGTTCAAGGGAATAGGGCAGTAGAGGGCATGGGGTGCAGGTCCTAGGGCGTTCAAGGGAATAGTGCAGTAGAGGTCATGGGGTGCAGGACCTAGGGAGTTCAAGGGAATAGTGCAGTAGAGGCCATGGGGTGCAGGTCCTAGGGCATTCAAGGGAATAGTGCAGTAGAGGTCTTGGGTGCAGGTCCTATGGCGTTCAAGGGAATAGTGCAGTAGAGGGCATGGGGTGCAGGTCCTAGGGCATTCAATGGAATAGTGCAGTAGAGGTCATGGGGTGCAGGTCCTAGGGCTTTCAAGGGAAAAGTGCAGTAGAGGGCATGGGGTGCAGGTCCTGGGGCGTTCAAGGGAATAGTGCAGTAGAGGGCATGGGGTGCAGGCCCTGGGGCGTTCAAGAGAATAGTGCAGTAGAGGGAATGGGGTGCAGGCCCTGGGGCATTCAAGGGAATTGTGCAGTAGAGGGCATGAGTTACTAAGTCCTAGAGCATTCAAGGGAATAGTGCAGTAGAGGGCATGGAGTGCAGGTCCTAGGGCATTCAAGGGAATAGTGCAGTAGAGGGCATGAGGTTCAGGTCTTGGGGCATACAAGGGAATAGTGCAGTAGAGGGCATGGGGTGCAGGTCCTAGGGCATTCAAGGGATTAGTGCAGTAGAGGGCATGGGGTGCAGGTCCTAGGGCGTTCAAGGGAATATTGCAGTAGAGGGCATGGGGTGCAGGTCCTAGGCCGTTCATGGGAATAGTGCAGTAGAGGGCATGGGGTGCAGGTCCTAGGGTGTTCAAGGGAATAGTGCAGTAGAGGGCATGGGGTGCAGGTCCAAGGGCGTTCAAGGGAATAGTGCAGTAGAGGTCGTGGGGTGAAGGTCCTAGGGAGTTCAAGGGAATAGTGCAGTAGAGGGCATGGGGTGCAGGTCCTAGGGCATTCAAGGGAATAGTGCAGTAGAGTTCTTGGGTGCAGGTCCTAGGGCGTTCAAGGGAATAGTGCAGTAGAGGGCATGAGGTGCAGGTCCTAGGGCATTCAAGGGAATAGTGCAGTAGAGGGCATGGAGTGCAGGTCCTAGGGCGTTCAAGGGAATAGTGCAGTAGAGGGCATGAGGTGCAGGTCCTGGGGCGTTCAAGGGAATAGTGCAGTAGAGGGCATGGGATGCAGGCCCTGGGGCGTTCAAGGGAATAGCGTAGTAGAGGGAATGGGTGGCAGGCCCTGGGGCCTTCAAGGGAATAGTGCAGTAGAGGGTATTGGGTGCAGGTCCTAGGGCGTTCAAGGGAATAGGGCAGTAGAGGTCATGGGGTGCAGGTCCTATGGCGTTCAAGGGAATATTGTGTAGAGGTCGTGGGGTGCAGGTCCTAGGGCGTTCAAGGGAATAGTGCAGTAGAGATCTTGGGGTTCAGGTCCTATGGAGTTCAAGGGAATAATGCAGTAGAGGCATGGGGTGCAGGTCCTAGGGCGTTCAAGGGAATAGTGCAGTAGAGGTCATGAGGTGCAGGTCCTAGGGCTTTCAAGGGAATAGTGCAGTAGAGGGCATGGGGTGCAGGTCCTGAGGCGTTCAAGGGAATAGTACAGTAGAGGTCTTGGGGTGCAGGTCATGGGGCGTTCAAGGGAATAGTAAAGTAGAGGGCATGGGGTGCAAAACCTGGGGCGTTCAAGGGAATAGTGCAGTAGAGGGCATGGGGTGCATGTCCTGGGGCGTTCAAGGGAATATAGCAGTAGATGGTATGTGGTGCAGGTCCTGGGGCGTTCAAGGCAATATTGCAGTATAGGGCATGGGGTGCAGGTCCTGGGGCATTCAAGGGAATAGTGCAGTAGAGGGCATGGGGTGCACATCATAGGGCTTTCAAAGGAATAGTGCAGTAGAGGGCATGGGGTGCAGGTCCTAGGGCGTTCAAAGGAATAGTGCAGTAGAGGTCATGGGGTGCAGGTCCTAGGGTGTTCAATGGAATAGTTCAGTAGAGGTCATGGGGTGTAGCTCCTAGGGCGTTCAAGGGAATAGTGCATTAGAGGGCATGGGGTGCAGGTCCTGGGGCGTTCAAGGGAATAGTGCAGTAGAGGCCATGGGGTGCAGGTCCTGGGGCGTTCAAGGGAATAGTGCAGTAGAGGGCATGAGGTACTAAGTCCTAGGGCATTCAAGGGAATAGTGCAGTAGAGTGCATGGAGTGCAGGTCATAGGGCATTCAAGGGAATAGTGCAGTAGAGGGCATGAGGTTCAGGTCTTGGGGCATTCAAGGGAATAGTGCAGTAGAGGGCATGGGGTGCAGGTCCTAGGGCATTCAAGGGAATAGTGCAGTAGAGGGCATGGGGTGCAGGTCCTAAGGCGTTCAAGGGAATATTGCAGTAGCGGGCATGGGGTGCAGGTCCTCGGGCGTTCAAGGGAATAGGGCAGTAGAGGGCATGGGGTGCAGGTCCTAGGGCGTTCAAGGGAATAGTGCAGTAGAGGTCATGGGGTGCAGGACCTAGGGAGTTCAAGGGAATAGTGCAGTAGAGGCCATGGGGTGCAGGTCCTAGGGCATTCAAGGGAATAGTGCAGTAGAGGTCTTGGGTGCAGGTCCTATGGCGTTCAAGGGAATAGTGCAGTAGAGGGCATGGGGTGCAGGTCCTAGGGCATTCAAGGGAATAGTGCAGTAGAGGTCTTGAGATGCAGGTCATAGGGAGTTCAAGGGAATAGTGCAGTACAGGTCTTGGGGTGCAGGTCCTAGGGCGTTCAAGGGAATAGTGCAGTAGAGGGAATGGGGTGCAGGTCCTAGGGCGTTCATGGGAATAGTGCAGTAGAGGGCATGGGGTGCATGTCCTGGGGCGTTCAAGGGAATAGAGCAGTAGAGGGCATGGGGTGCAGGTGCTGGCGCGTTCAAGGGAATAGTGCAGTAGAGGGCATGGGGTGCACATCATAGGGCGTTCAAAGGAATAGTGCAGTAGAGGGCATGGGGTGCAGGTCCTAGGGCGTTCAAAGGAATAGTGCAGTAGAGGTCATGGGATGCAGGTCCTAGGGCGTTCAATGGGATAGTGGAGTAGAGGGCATGGGGTGCAGGTCCTAGGGCATTCAAGGGAATAGCGCAGTAGAGGTCATGGGGTGTAGCTCTTAGGGCGTTCAAGGGAATAGTGCAGTAGAGGGCATGGGGTGCAGGTCCTGGGGCGTTCAAGGGAATAGTGCAGTAGAGGGCATGGGGTGCAGGTCCTGGGGCGTTCAAGAGAATAGTGCAGTAGAGGGCATGAGGTACTAAGTCCTAGGGCATTCAAGGGAATAGTGCAGTAGAGGGCATGGAGTGCAGGTCCTAGGGCATTCAAGGGAATAGTGCAGTAGAGGGCATGAGGTTCAGGTCTTGGGGCATTCAAGGGAATAGTGCTGTAGAGGGCATGGGTTGCTGGTCCTAGGGCATTCAAGGGAATAGTGCAGTAGAGGGCATGGGGTGCAGGTCCTAAGGCGTTCAAGGGAATATTGCAGTAGAGGGCATGGGGTGCAGGTCCTAGGGCGTTCAAGGGAATAGTGCAGTAGAGGGCATGGGGTGCAGGTCCTAGGGCGTGCAGGACCTAGGGAGTTCAAGGGAATAGTGCAGTATAGGGCATGGGGTGCAGGTCCTAGGGAGTTCAAGGGAATAGTGCAATTGCAGTAAAAGGCATGGGGTGCAGGTCCTAGGGCGTTCAAGGGAATAGTGCAGTAGAGGTCTTGGGGTGCAGGTCCTAGGGCGTTCAAGGGAATAGTGCAGTAGAGGGCATGGAGTGCAGGTCCTAGGGCGTTCAAGGGAATAGCGCAGTAGAGGGAATGGGGGGCAGGTCCTCGGGCAATCAAGGGAATAGTGCAGTAGAGGGCATTGAGTGCAGGTCCTAGGGCGTTCAAGGGAATAGTGCAGTAGAGGTCATGGGGTGCAGGTCCTAGGGCGTTCAAGGGAATAGGGCAGTAGAGGTCATGGGGTGCAGGTCCTAGGGCGTTTAAGGGAATAGTGTGTAGAGGTCTTGGGGTGCAGGTCCTAGGATGTTCAAGGGAATAGTGCAGTAGATGTCTTGGGGTTCGGGTCCTAGGGAGTTCAAGGGAATAATGCACTAGAGGGCATGGGGTGCAGGTCCTAGGGTGTTCAAAGGAATAGTGCAGTAGAGGTCATGAGGTGCAAGTCCTAGGGCTTTCAAGGGAATAGTGCAGTAGAGGGCATGGGTTGCAGGTCCTGGTGTGTTCAAGGGAATAGTGCAGTAGAGGTCTTGGGGTGCAGGTCATGGGGCGTTCAAGGGAATAGTACAGTAGAGGGCATGGGGTGCAGAACCTGGGGCATTCAAGGGAATAGTGCAGTAGAGGGCATGGGGTGCAGGTCCTAGGGCGTTCAATGGAATAGTGCAGTAGAGGGCATGGGGTGCAGAACCTGCGGAGTTCAAGGGAATAGTGCAGTAGAGGGCATGGGGTGCATGTCCTGGAGTGTTCAAGGGAATAGAGCAGTATAGGGCATGGGGTGCAGGTCCTGGGGCGTTCACTGGAATAGTGCAGTAGATGGCATGTGGTGCAGGTCCTGGGGCGTTCAAGGGAATATTGCAGTATAGGGCATGGGGTGCAGGTCCTGGGGTGTTCAAAGAAATAGTGCAGTAGAGGGCATGGGGTGCACGTCATAGGGCGTTCAAGGGAATAGTGCAGTAGAGGGCATGGGGTGCAGGTCCTAGGGCATTCAAAGGAATAGTGAAGTAGAGGTCATGGGGTGCAGGTCCTAGGGCGTTCAATGGAATAGTGCAGCAGAGGTCTTGGGTGCAGGTCCTATGGCGTTCAAAGGAATAGTGCAGTAGAGGGCATGGGGTGCATGTCATAGGGCATTCAAGGGAATAGTGCAGTAGAGGTCTTGAGATGCAGGTCATAGGGAGTTCAAGGGAATAGTGCAGTACAGGTCTTGGGGTGCAGGCCATAGGGCGTTCAAGGGAATAGTGCAGTAGAGGGCATGGAGTGCAGGTCCTAGGGTATTCAAGGGAATAGTGCAGTAGAGGGCATGAGGTGCAGGTCTTGGGGCATTCAAGGGAATAGTGCAGTAGAGAGCATGGGGTGCAGGTCCTAGGGCATTCAAGGGAATAGTGCAGTAGAGGGCATGGGGTGCAGGTCCTAGGGTGTTCAAGGGAATAGTGCAGTAGAGGGCATGGGGTGCAGGTCCTAGGGCGTTCATGGGAATACTGCAGTAGAGGGCATGGTGTGCAGGTCCTAGGGAGTTCAAGGGAATAGTGCAATTGCAGTAAAAGGCATGGGGTGCAGGTCCTAGGGCGTTCAAAGGAATAGTGCAGTAGAGGTCTTGGGGTGCAGGTCCTAGGGCGTTCAAGGGAATAGTGCAGTAGAGGGCATGGAGTGCAGGTCCTAGGGCGTTCAAGGGAATAGCGCAGTAGAGGGAATGGGGGGCAGGTCCTCGGGCAATCAAGGGAATAGTGCAGTAGAGGGCATTGAGTGCAGGTCCTAGGGCGTTCAAGGGAATAGTGCAGTAGAGGTCATGGGGTGCAGGTCCTAGGGCGTTCAAGGGAATAGGGCAGTAGAGGTCATGGGGTGCAGGTCCTAGGGCGTTTAAGGGAATAGTGTGTAGAGGTCTTGGGGTGCAGGTCCTAGGATGTTCAAGGGAATAGTGCAGTAGAGGGCATGGGGTGCAGGTCCTAAGGCGTTCAAGGGAATATTGCAGTAGAGGGCATGGGGTGCAGGTCCTAGGGCGTTCAAGGGAATAGTGCAGTAGAGGGCATGGGGTGCAGGTCCTAGGGCGTGCAGGACCTAGGGAGTTCAAGGGAATAGTGCAGTATAGGGCATGGGGTGCAGGTCCTAGGGCATTCAAGGGAATAGTGCAGCAGAGGTCTTGGGTGCAGGTCCTATGGCGTTCAAAGGAATAGTGCAGTAGAGGGCATGGGGTGCATGTCATAGGGCATTCAAGGGAATAGTGCAGTAGAGGTCTTGAGATGCAGGTCATAGGGAGTTCAAGGGAATAGTGCAGTACAGGTCTTGGGGTGCAGGCCATAGGGCGTTCAAGGGAATAGTGCAGTAGAGGGCATGGAGTGCAGGTCCTAGGGTATTCAAGGGAATAGTGCAGTAGAGGGCATGAGGTGCAGGTCTTGGGGCATTCAAGGGAATAGTGCAGTAGAGGGCATGGGGTGCAGGTCCTAGGGCATTCAAGGGAATAGTGCAGTAGAGGGCATGGGGTGCAGGTCCTAGGGTGTTCAAGGGAATAGTGCAGTAGAGGGCATGGGGTGCAGGTCCTAGGGCGTTCATGGGAATACTGCAGTAGAGGGCATGGTGTGCAGGTCCTAGGGAGTTCAAGGGAATAGTGCAATTGCAGTAAAAGGCATGGGGTGCAGGTCCTAGGGCGTTCAAGGGAATAGTGCAGTAGAGGTCTTGGGGTGCAGGTCCTAGGGCGTTCAAGGGAATAGTGCAGTAGAGGGCATGGAGTGCAGGTCCTAGGGCGTTCAAGGGAATAGCGCAGTAGAGGGAATGGGGGGCAGGTCCTCGGGCAATCAAGGGAATAGTGCAGTAGAGGGCATTGAGTGCAGGTCCTAGGGCGTTCAAGGGAATAGTGCAGTAGAGGTCATGGGGTGCAGGTCCTAGGGCGTTCAAGGGAATAGGGCAGTAGAGGTCATGGGGTGCAGGTCCTAGGGCGTTTAAGGGAATAGTGTGTAGAGGTCTTGGGGTGCAGGTCCTAGGATGTTCAAGGGAATAGTGCAGTAGATGTCTTGGGGTTCGGGTCCTAGGGAGTTCAAGGTAATAATGCACTAGAGGGCATGGGGTGCAGGTCCTAGGGTGTTCAAAGGAATAGTGCAGTAGAGGTCATGAGGTGCAAGTCCTAGGGCTTTCAAGGGAATAGTGCAGTAGAGGGCATGGGTTGCAGGTCCTGGTGTGTTCAAGGGAATAGTGCAGTAGAGGTCTTGGGGTGCAGGTCATGGGGCGTTCAAGGGAATAGTACAGTAGAGGGCATGGGGTGCAGAACCTGGGGCATTCAAGGGAATAGTGCAGTAGAGGGCATGGGGTGCAGGTCCTAGGGCGTTCAATGGAATAGTGCAGTAGAGGGCATGGGGTGCAGAACCTGCGGAGTTCAAGGGAATAGTGCAGTAGAGGGCATGGGGTGCATGTCCTGGAGCGTTCAAGGGAATAGAGCAGTATAGGGCATGGGGTGCAGGTCCTGGGGCGTTCACTGGAATAGTGCAGTAGATGGCATGTGGTGCAGGTCCTGGGGCGTTCAAGGGAATATTGCAGTATAGGGCATGGGGTGCAGGTCCTGGGGTGTTCAAAGAAATAGTGCAGTAGAGGGCATGGGGTGCACGTCATAGGGCGTTCAAGGGAATAGTGCAGTAGAGGGCATGGGGTGCAGGTCCTAGGGCATTCAAAGGAATAGTGCAGTAGAGGTCATGGGGTGCAGGTCCTAGGGCGTTCAATGGGATAGTGCAGTAGAGGGCATGGGGTGCCAGTCCTAGGGCGTTCAAGGGAATAGTGAGGTAGAGGTCATGGGGTGTAGGTCCTAGGCCGTTCAAGGGAATAGCGCAGTAGCGGAAATGGGGGGCAAGCCCTGGGGCCTTCAAGGGAATAGTGCAGGAGAGGGCATGGGGTGCAGGTCCTCGGGCAATCAAGGGAATGGTGCAGTAGAGGGCATTGAGTGCAGGTCCTAGGGCGTTCAAGGGAATAGTGCAGTAGAGGTCATGGGGTGCAGGTCCAAGGGCTTCAAAGGGAATAGGGCAGTAGAGGTCATGGGGTGCAGGTCCTAGGGCGTTTAAGGGAATAGTGTGTAGAGGTCTTGGGGTGCAGGTCCTAGGGTGTTCAAGGGAATAGTGCAGTAGAGGTCTTGGGGTTCGGGTCCTAGGGAGTTCAAGGGAATAATGCACTATCGGGCATGGGGTGCAGGTCCTAGGGCTTTCAAGGGAATAGTGCAGTAGAGGGCATGGGGTGCAGGTCCTGGTGCGTTCAAGGGAATAGTGCAGTAGAGGTCTTGGGGTGCAGGTCATGGGGCGTTCAAGGGAATAGTGCAGTAGAGGGCATGGAGTGCAGGTCCTAGCGCGTTCAATGGAATAGTGCAGTAGAGGGCATGGGGTGCAGAACCTGGGGAGTTCAAGGGAATAGTGCAGTAGAGGGCATGGGGTGCATGTCCTGGGGCGTTCAAGGGAATGGAGCAGTATAGGGCATGGGGTGCAGGTCCTGGGGCGTTCACTGGAATAGTGCAGTAGAGGGCATGTGGTGCAGGTCCTGGGGCGTCCAAGGGAATATTGCAGTATAGGGCATGGGGTGCAGGTCCTGGGGCGTTCAAAGGAATAGTGCAGTAGAGGGCATGGGGTGCACGTCATAGGACGTTCAAGGGAATAGTGCAGTAGAGGGCATGGGGTGCAGGTCCTTGGGCATTCAAAGGAATAGTGCAGTAGAGGTCATGGGGTGCAGGTCCTAGGGCGTTCAATGGGATAGTGCAGTAGAGGGCATGGGGTGCCAGTCCTAGGGCGTTCAAGGGAATAGTGCAGTAGAAGTCATGGGGTGTAGGTCCAAGGCGTTCAAGGGAATAGTGCAGTAGAGGGCATGGGGTGCAGGTCCTGGGGCGTTCAAGGGAATAGTGCAGTAGAGGGCATGGGGTGCAGGTCCTGGGGCGTTCAAGGGAATAGTGCAGTAGAGAGCATGGGGTGCGGGTCCTAGGGCGTTCAAGTGAATAGTGCAGTAGAGGGCATGGGGAGCAGGTCCTAGGGCGTTCAAGGGAATAGTGCAGTAGAGGTCATGGGGTACAGGTCCTAGGTCGTTCAATGGAATAGTGCAGTAGAGGTCATGGGGTGCAGGTCCCAGGGCTTTCAAGGGAAAAGTGCAGTAGAGGGCATGGGGTGCAGGTCCTGGGGCGTTCAAGGGAATAGTGCAGTAGAGGGCATGGGGTGCAGGCCCTGGGGCGTTCAAGAGTATAGCGCAGTAGAGGGAATGGGGTGCAGGCCCTGGGGCATTCAGGGAATCGTGCAGTAGAGGGCATGAGTTACTAAGTCCTAGGGCATTCAAGGGAATAGTGCAGTAGAGGGCATGGAGTGCAGGTCCTAGGGCATTCAAGGGAATAGTGCAGTAGAGGGCATGAGGTTCAGGTCTTGGGGCATTCAAGGGAATAGTGCAGCAGAGGGCATGGGGTACAGGTCATAGGGCGTTCAAGGGAATATTGCAGTAGAGGGCATGGGGTGCAGGTCCTAGGGTGTTCATGGGAATAGTGCAGTAGAGGGCATGGGGTGCAGGTCCTAGGGTGTTCAAGGGAATAGTGCAGTAGAGGGCATGGGGTGCAGGTCCTAGGTCGTTCAAGGGAATAGTGCAGTAGAGGTCGTGGGGTGAAGGTCCTATGGAGTTCAAGGGAATAGTGCAGTAGAGGGCATGGGGTGCAGGTCCTAGGGCATTCAAGGGAATAGTGCAGTAGAGGTCTTGGGTGCAGGTCCTAGGGCGTTCAAGGTAATAGTGCAGTAGAGGGCATGGAGTGCAGGTCCTAGGGAATTCAAGAGAATAGTGCAGTAGAGGTCTTGAGATGCAGGTCATAGGGAGTTCAAGGGAATAGTGCAGTAGAGGTCTTGGGGTGCAGGTCCTAGGGCGTTCAAGGGAATAGTGCAGTAGAGGGCATGGGGTGCAGGTCCTAGGGCGTTCAAGGGAATAGTGCAGTAGAGGGCATGGGGTGCAGGTCCTGGGGCGTTCAAGGGAATAGTGCAGTAGAGGGCATGGGGTGCAGGTCCTGGGGCATTCAAGGGAATAGTGCAGTAGAGAGCATGGGGTGCGGGTCCTAGGGTGTTCAAGTGAATAGTGCACTAGAGGGCATGGGGAGCAGGTCCTAGGGCATTCAAGGGAATAGTGCAGTAGAGGTCATGGGGTACAAGTCCTAGGGCGTTCAATGGAATAGTGCAGTAGAGGTCATGGCGTGCAGGTCCTAGGGCTTTCAAGGGAAAAGTGCAGTAGAGGGAATGGGGTGCAGGCCCTGGGGCATTCAAGGGAATCGTGCAGTAGAGGGCATGAGTTACTAAGTCCTAGAGCATTCAAGGGAATAGTGCAGTAGAGGGCATGGAGTGCAGGTCCTAGGGCATTCAAGGGAATAGTGCAGTAGAGGGCATGAGGTTCAGGTCTTGGGGCATACAAGGGAATAGTGCAGTAGAGGGCATGGGGTGCAGGTCCTAGGGCATTCAAGGGATTAGTGCAGTAGAGGGCATGGGGTGCAGGTCCTAGGGCGTTCAAGGGAATATTGCAGTAGAGGGCATGGGGTGCAGGTCCTAGGCCGTTCATGGGAATAGTGCAGTAGAGGACATGGGGTGCAGGTCCTAGGGTGTTCAAGGGAATAGTGCAGTAGAGGGCATGGGGTGCAGGTCCAAGGGCGTTCAAGGGAATAGTGCAGTAGAGGTCGTGGGGTGAAGGTCCTAGGGATTTCAAGGGAATAGTGCAGTAGAGGGCATGGGGTGCAGGTCCTAGGGCATTCAAGGGAATAGTGCAGTAGAGGTCTTGGGTGCAGGTCCTAGGGCGTTCAAGGTAATAGTGCAGTAGAGGGCATGGGGTGCAGGTCCTAGGGCATTCAAGGGAATAGTGCAGTAGAGGTCTTGAGATGCCGGTCATAGGGAGTTCAAGGGAATAGTGCAGTAGAGGGCATGGGGTGCAGGTCCTAGGGCGTTCAAGGGAATAGTGCAGCAGAGTGCATGGGGTGCAGGTCCTAGGGCGTTCAAGGGAGTAGTGCAGCAGAGGGCATGGGGTGCAGGTCCTAGGGCTTTCAAGGGAATAGTGCAGTAGAAGGCATGGGGTGCAGGCTCTGGGGCGTTCAAGGGAATAGCGCAGTAGAGGGAATGAGGTGCAGGCCCTGCGGCGTTCAAGGGTATAGTGCAGTAGAGGGCATGGGGTACTAAGTCCTAGGGCATTCAATGGAATAGTGCAGTAGAGGGCATGGGGTGCAGGTCCTAGGGCATTCAAGGGAATAGTGCAGTAGAGGGCATGAGGTGCAGGTCTTGGGGCATTCAAGGGAATAGTGTAGTATAGGGCATGGGGTGCAGGTCCTATGGCGTTCAAGGGAATAGTGCAATAGAGGGCATGGGGCGCAAAACCTGGGGCGTTCAAGGGAATAGTGCAGTAGAGGGCATGGGGTGCAGGTCCTAGGGCTTTCAAGGGAAAAGTGCAGTAGAGGGCATGGGGTGCAGGTCCTGGGGCGTTCAAGGGAATAGTGCAGTAGAGGGCATGGGGTGCAGGCCCTGGGGCGTTCAAGAGAATAGTGCAGTAGAGGGAATGGGGTGCAGCCCCTGGGGCATTCAAGGGAATCGTGCAGTAGAGGGCATGAGTTACTAAGTCCTAGAGCATTCAAGGGAATAGTGCAGTAGAGGGCATGGAGTGCAGGTCCTAGGGCATTCAAGGGAATAGTGCAGTAGAGGGCATGAGGTTCAGGTCTTGGGGCATACAAGGGAATAGTGCAGTAGAGGGCATGGGGTGCAGGTCCTAGGGCATTCAAGGGATTAGTGCAGTAGAGGGCATGGGGTGCAGGTCCTAGGGCGTTCAAGGGAATATTGCAGTAGAGGGCATGGGGTGCAGGTCCTAGGCCATTCATGGGAATAGTGCAGTAGAGGACATGGGGTGCAGGTCCTAGGGTGTTCAAGGGAATAGTGCAGTAGAGGGCATGGGGTGCAGGTCCAAGGGCGTTCAAGGGAATAGTGCAGTAGAGGTCGTGGGGTGAAGGTCCTAGGGATTTCAAGGGAATAGTGCAGTAGAGGGCATGGGGTGCAGGTCCTAGGGCATTCAAGGGAATAGTGCAGTAGAGGTCTTGGGTGCAGGTCCTAGGGCGTTCAAGGTAATAGTGCAGTAGAGGGCATGGGGTGCAGGTCCTAGGGCATTCAAGGGAATAGTGCAGTAGAGGTCTTGAGATGCCGGTCATAGGGAGTTCAAGGGAATAGTGCAGTAGAGGGCATGGGGTGCAGGTCCTAGGGCGTTCAAGGGAATAGTGCAGCAGAGTGCATGGGGTGCAGGTCCTAGGGCGTTCAAGGGAGTAGTGCAGCAGAGGGCATGGGGTGCAGGTCCTAGGGCTTTCAAGGGAATAGTGCAGTAGAAGGCATGGGGTGCAGGCTCTGGGGCGTTCAAGGGAATAGCGCAGTAGAGGGAATGAGGTGCAGGCCCTGCGGCGTTCAAGGGTATAGTGCAGTAGAGGGCATGGGGTACTAAGTCCTAGGGCATTCAATGGAATAGTGCAGTACAGGGCATGGGGTGCAGGTCCTAGGGCATTCAAGGGAATAGTGCAGTAGAGGGCATGAGGTGCAGGTCTTGGGGCATTCAAGGGAATAGTGTAGTATAGGGCATGGGGTGCAGGTCCTATGGCGTTCAAGGGAATAGTGCAATAGAGGGCATGGGGCGCAAAACCTGGGGCGTTCAAGGGAATAGTGCAGTAGAGGGCATGGGGTGGATGTCCTGGGGCGTACAAGGGAATAGTGCAGTAGAGGGCATGGGGTGCATGTCCTGGGGTGTTCAAGGGAATAGTGCAGTAGAGGGTATTGGGTGCAAGTCCTTGGGCGTTCAATGGAATAGTGCAGTAGAGGGCATGGGTTGCAGGCCCTGGGGCGTTCAAAGGAATAGTGCAGCAGAGGGCATGGGGTGCAGGTCCTAGGGCGTTCAAGTGAATAGTGCAGTAGAGGGCATGGGGTGCAGGTCCTTGGGTGTTCAAGGGAATAGTGCAGTAGAGCTCATGGGGTGCAGGTCCTAGGGTGTTCAATGGAATAGTGCAGTAGAGGGCATGGGGTGCAGGTCCTAGGGTGTTCAAGGGAATAGTGCAGTAGAGGTCATGGGGTCCAGATCCTAGGGTGTTCAAGGGAATAGTGCAGTAGAAGGCATGGGGTGCAGGCCCTGGGGCGTTCAAGGGAATAGCGCAGTAGAGGGAATGGGGTGCAGGCCTAGGGGCGTTCAAGGGAATAGTGCAGTAGAGAGCATGGGGTACTAAGTCCTAGGGAATTCAAGGGAATAGTGCAGTAGAGGGCATGGAGTGCAGGTCCTAGGGTATTCAAGGGAATAGTGCAGTAGAGGGCATGAGGTGCAGGTCTTGGGGCATTCAAGGGAATAGTGCAGTAGAGGGCATGGGGTGCAGGTCCTAGGGCATTCAAGGGAATAGTGCAGTAGAGGGCATGGGGTGCAGGTCCTGGGGCGTTCAAGGGAATAGTGCAGTAGAGGGCATGGGGTGCAGGCCCTGGGGCGATCAAGAGAATAGCGCAGTAGAGGGAATGGGGTGCAGGCCCTGGGGCATTCAAGGGAATCGTGCAGTAGAGGGCATGAGTTACTAAGTGCTAGGGCATTCAAGGGAATAGTGCAGTAGAGGGCATGGAGTGCAGGTCCTAGGGCATTCAAGGGAATAGTGCAGTAGAGGGCATGAGGTTCAGGTCTTGGGGCATTCAAGGGAATAGTGCAGTAGAGGGCATGGGGTACAGGTCCTAGGGCGTTCAAGGGAATATTGCAGTAGAGGGCATGGGGTGCACGTCCTAGGGCGTTCATGGGAATAGTGCAGTAGAGGGCATGGGGTGCAGGTCCTAGGGTGTTCAAGGGAATAGTGCAGTAGAGGGCATGGGGTGCAGGTCCTAGGGCGTTCAAGGGAATAGTGCAGTAGAGGTCGTGGGGTGAAGGTCCTAGGGAGTTTAAGGGAATAGTGCAGTAGAGGGCATGGGGTGCAGGTCCTAGGGCATTCAAGGGAATAGTGCAGTAGAGGTCTTGGGTGCAGGTCCTAGGGCGTTCAAGGTAATAGTGCAGTAGAGGGCATGGAGTGCAGGTCCTAGGGCATTCAAGAGAATAGTGCAGTAGAGGTCTTGAGATGCAGGTCATAGGGAGTTCAAGGGAATAGTGCAGTAGAGGTCTTGGGGTGCAGGTCCTAGGGCGTTCAAGGGAATAGTGCAGTAGAGGGCATGGGGTGCAGGTCCTTGGGCTTTCAAGGGAATAGTGCAGTAGAGGGCATGGGGTGCAGGTCCTGGGGCGTTCAAGGGAATAGTGCAGTAGAGGGCATGGGGTGCAGGTCCTGGGGCATTCAAGGGAATAGTGCAGTAGAGAGCATGGGGTGCGGGTCCTAGGGCGTTCAAGTGAATAGTGCACTAGAGGGCATGGGGAGCAGGTCCTAGGGCATTCAAGGGAATAGTGCAGTAGAGGTCATGGGGTACAGGTCCTAGGGCGTTCAATGGAATAGTGCAGTAGAGGTCATGGGGTGCAGGTCCTAGGGCTTTCAAGGGAAAAGTGCAGTAGAGGGCATGAGGTGCAGGTCCTAGGGCGTTCAAGGGAATAGTGCATTAGAGGGCATGGAGTGCAGGTCCTAGGGCATTCAAGGGAATAGTGCAGTAGAGGGCATGAGGTGCAGGTCTTGGGGCATTCAAGGGAATAGTGCAGTAGAGGGCATGGGGTGCAGGTCTTGGGGCATTCAAGGGACTACTGCAGTAGAGGGCATGGGGTGCAGGTCCTAGGGCATTCAAGGGAATAGTGCAGTAGAGGGCATGGGGTGCAGGATATAGGGCATTCATGGGAAAAGTGCAGTAGAGGGCATGGGGTGCAGGTCCTAGGGCGTTCAAGGGAATAGTGCTGTAGAGGTCTTGTGGTGCAGGTCCTAGGGTGTTCAAGGGAATAGTGCAGTAAAGGGCATGGGGTGCAGGTCCTAGGGCGTTCAAGGGAATAGTGCAGCAGAGTGCATGGGGTGCAGGTCCTAGGGCGTTCAAGGGAGTAGTGCAGCAGAGGGCATGGGGTGCAGGTCCTAGGGCTTTCAAGGGAATAGTGCAGTAGAAGGCATGGGGTGCAGGCTCTGGGGCGTTCAAGGGAATAGCGCAGTAGAGGGAATGGGGTGCAGGCCCTAGGGCGTTCAAGAGTATAGTGCAGTAGAGGGCATGGGGTACTAAGTCCTAGGGCATTCAACGGAATAGTGCAGTAGAGGGCATGGGGTGCAGGTCCTAGGGCATTCAAGGGAATAGTGCAGTAGAGGGCATGAGGTGCAGGTCTTGGGGCATTCAAGGGAATAGTGTAGTATAGGGCATGGGGTGCAGGTCCTAGGGTATTCAAGGGAATAGTGCAGTAGAGGGCATGAGGTGCAGGTCTTGGGGCATTCAAGGGAATAGTGCAGTAGAGGGCATGGGGTGCAGGTCCTAGGGCATTCAAGGGAATAGTGCAGTAGAGGGCATGGGGTGCAGGTCCTGGGGCGTTCAAGGGAATAGTGCAGTAGAGGGCATGGGGTGCAGGCCCTGGGGCGTTCAAGAGAATAGCGCAGTAGAGGGAATGGGGTGCAGGCCCTGGGGCATTCAAGGGAATCGTGCAGTAGAGGGCATGAGTTACTAAGTGCTAGGGCATTCAAGGGAATAGTGCAGTAGAGGGCATGAGGTTCAGGTCTTGGGGCATTCAAGGGAATAGTGCAGTAGAGGGCATGGGGTACAGGTCCTAGGGCGTTCAAGGGAATATTGCAGTAGAGGGCATGGGGTGCAGGTCCTAGGGCGTTCATGGGAATAGTGCAGTAGAGGGCATGGGGTGCAGGTCCTAGGGTGTTCAAGGGAATAGTGCAGTAGACGGCATGGGGTGCAGGTCCTAGGGCGTTCAAGGGAATAGTGCAGTAGAGGTCGTGGGGTGAAGGTCCTAGGGAGTTCAAGGGAATAGTGCAGTAGAGGGCATGGGGTGCAGGTCCTAGGGCATTCAAGGGAATAGTGCAGTAGAGGTCTTGGGTGCAGGTCCTAGGGCGTTCAAGGTAATAGTGCAGTAGAGGGCATGGAGTGCAGGTCCTAGGGCATTCAAGAGAATAGTGCAGTAGAGGTCTTGAGATGCAGGTCATAGGGAGTTCAAGGGAATAGTGCAGTAGAGGTCTTGGGGTGCAGGTCCTAGGGCGTTCAAGGGAATAGTGTAGTAGAGGGCATGGGGTGCAGGTCCTAGGGCGTTCAAGGGAATAGTGCAATAGAGGGCATGGGGTGCAGGTCCTGGGGCGATCAAGGGAATAGTGCAGTAGAGGGCATGGGGTGCAGGTCCTGGGGCATTCAAGGGAATAGTGCAGTAGAGAGCATGGGGTGCGGGTCCTAGGGCGTTCAAGTGAATAGTGCACTAGAGGGCATGGGGAGCAGCTCCTAGGGCAATCAAGGGAATAGTGCAGTAGAGGTCATGGGGTACAGGTCCTAGGGCGTTCAATGGAATAGTGCAGTAGAGGTCATGGGGTGCAGGTCCTAGGGCTTTCAAGGGAAAAGTGCAGTAGAGGGCATGGGGTGCAGGTCCTGGGGCGTTCAAGGGAATAGTGCAGTAGAGGGCATGGGGTGCAGGCCCTGGGGCGTTCAAGAGAATAGTGCAGTAGAGGGAATGGGGTGCAGGCCCTGGGTCATTCAAGGGAATCGTGCAGTAGAGGGCATGAGTTACTAAGTCCTAGAGCATTCAAGGGAATAGTGCAGTAGAGGGCGTGGAGTGCAGGTCCTAGGGCATTCAAGGGAATAGTGCAGTAGAGGGCATGAGGTTCAGGTCTTGGGGCATTCAAGGGAATAGTGCAGTAGAGGGCATGGGGTGCAGGTCCTAGGGCATTCAAGGGAATAGTGCAGTAGAGGGCATGGGGTGCAGGTCCTAGGGCGTTCAAGGGAATATTGCAGTTGAGGGCATGGGGTGCAGGTCCTAGGCCGTTCATGGGAATAGTGCCGTGGAGGGCATGGGGTGCAGGTCCTAGGGTGTTCAAGGGAATAGTGCAGTAGAGGGCATGGGGTGCAGGTCCTAGGGCGTTCAAGGGAATAGTGCAGTAGAGGTCATGGGGTGAAGGTCCTAGGGAGTTCAAGGGAATAGTGCAGTAGAGGGCATGGGGTGCAGGTCCTAGGACATTCAAGGGAATAGTGCAGTAGAGGTCTTGGGTGCAGGTCCTAGGGCGTTCAAGGTAATAGTGCAGTAGAGGGAATGGGGTGCAGGTCCTAGGGCATTCAAGGGAATAGTGCAGTAGAGGTCTTGAGATGCAGGTCATAGGGAGTTCAAGGGAATAGTGCAGTAGAGGGCATGGGGTGCAGGTCCTAGGGCGTTCAAGGGAATAGTGCAGCAGAGTGCATGGGGTGCAGGTCCTAGGGCGTTCAAGGGAGTAGTGCAGCAGAGGTCATGGGGTGCAGGTCCTAGGGCTTTCAAGGGAATAGTGCAGTAGAAGGCATGGGGTGCAGGCTCTGAGGCGTTCAAGGGAATAGCGCAGTAGAGGGAATGGGGTGCAGGCCCTGGGGCGTTCAAGGGTATAGTGCAGTAGAGGGCATGGGGTACTAAGTCCTAGGGCATTCAATGGAATAGTGCAGTAGAGGGCATGGGGTGCAGGTCCTAGGGCATTCAAGGGATAGTGCAGTAGAGGGCATGAGGTGCAGGTCTTGGGGCATTTAAGGGAATAGTGTAGTATAGGGCATGGGGTGCAGGTCCTAGGGTGTTCAAGGGAATAGTGCAATAGAGGGCATGGGGCGCAAAACCTGGGGCGTTCAAGGGAATAGTGCAGTAGAGGGCATGGGGTGCTGGTCCTGGGGCATTCAAGGGAATAGTGCAGTAGAGAGCATGGGGTGCGGGTCCTAGGGCGTTCAAGTGAATAGTGCAGTAGAGGTCATGGGGTGCAGGTCCTAGGGCTTTCAAGGGAAAAGTGCAGTAGAGGGCATGAGGTGCAGGTCCTAGGGCATTCAAGGGAATAGTGCATTAGAGGGCATGGAGTGCAGGTCCTAGGGCATTCAAGGGAATAGTGCAGTAGAGGGCATAAGGTGCAGGTCCTAGGGTGTTCAAGGGAATAGTGCAGTAGAGGGCATGGGGTGCAGGTCCTAGGGCGTTCAAGGGAATAGTGCAGTAGAGGTTATGGGGTGAAGGTCCTAGGGAGTTCAAGGGAATAGTGCAGTAGAGGGCATGGGGTGCAGGTCCTAGGACATTCAAGGGAATAGTGCAGTAGAGGTCTTGGGTGCAGGTCCTAGGGCGTTCAAGGTAATAGTGCAGTAGAGGGAATGGGGTGCAGGTCCTAGGGCATTCAAGGGAATAGTGCAGTAGAGGTCTTGAGATGCAGGTCATAGGGAGTTCAAGGGAATAGTGCAGTAGAGGGCATGGGGTGCAGGTCCTAGGGCGTTCAAGGGAATAGTGCAGCAGAGTGCATGGGGTGCAGGTCCTAGGGCGTTCAAGGGAGTAGTGCAGCAGAGGGCATGGGGTGCAGGTCCTAGGGCTTTCAAGGGAATAGTGCAGTAGAAGGCATGGGGTGCAGGCTCTGAGGCGTTCAAGGGAATAGCGCAGTAGAGGGAATGGGGTGCAGGCCCTGGGGCGTTCAAGGGTATAGTGCAGTAGAGGGCATGGGGTACTAAGTCCTAGGGCATTCAATGGAATAGTGCAGTAGAGGGCATGGGGTGCAGGTCCTAGGGCATTCAAGGGATAGTGCAGTAGAGGGCATGAGGTGCAGGTCTTGGGGCATTCAAGGGAATAGTGTAGTATAGGGCATGGGGTGCAGGTCCTAGGGTGTTCAAGGGAATAGTGCAATAGAGGGCATGGGGCGCAAAACCTGGGGCGTTCAAGGGAATAGTGCAGTAGAGGGCATGGGGTGCTGGTCCTGGGGCATTCAAGGGAATAGTGCAGTAGAGAGCATGGGGTGCGGGTCCTAGGGCGTTCAAGTGAATAGTGCACTAGAGGGCATGGGGAGCAGGTCCTAGGGCATTCAAGGGAATAGTGCAGTAGAGGTCATGGGGTACAGGTCCTAGGGCGTTCAATGGAATAGTGCAGTAGAGGTCATGGGGTGCAGGTCCTAGGGCTTTCAAGGGAAAAGTGCAGTAGAGGGCATGAGGTGCAGGTCCTAGGGCGTTCAAGGGAATAGTGCATTAGAGGGCATGGAGTGCAGGTCCTAGGGCATTCAAGGGAATAGTGCAGTAGAGGGCATGAGGTGCAGGTCTTGAGGCATTCAAGGGAATAGTGCAGTAGAGGGCATGGGGTGCAGGTCTTGGGGCATTCAAGGGACTACTGCAGTAGAGGGCATGGGGTGCAGGTCCTAGGGCATTCAAGGGAATAGTGCAGTAGAGGGCATGGGGTGCAGGATATAGGGCATTCATGGGAAAAGTGCAGTAGAGGGCATGGGGTGCAGGTCCTAGGGCGTTCAAGGGAATAGTGCTGTAGAGGTCTTGTGGTGCAGGTCCTAGGGTGTTCAAGGGAATAGTGCAGTAAAGGGCATGGGGTGCAGGTCCTAGGGCGTTCAAGGGAATAGTGCAGCAGAGTGCATGGGGTGCAGGTCCTAGGGCGTTCAAGGGAGTAGTGCAGCAGAGGGCATGGGGTGCAGGTCCTAGGGCTTTCAAGGGAATAGTGCAGTAGAAGGCATGGGGTGCAGGTCCTTAGGCGTTCAAGGGAATAGTGCATTAGAGGGCATGGAGTGCAGGTCCTAGGGCATTCAAGGGAATAGTGCAGTAGAGGGCATGAGGTGCAGGTCTTGGGGCATTCAAGGGAATAGTGCAGTAGAGGGCATGGGGTGCAGGTCTTGGGGCATTCAAGGGACTACTGCAGTAGAGGGCATGGGGTGCAGGTCCTAGGGCATTCAAGGGAATAGTGCAGTAGAGGGCATGGGGTGCAGGTCCTAGGGCATTCAAGGGATAGTGCAGTAGAGGGCATGAGGTGCAGGTCTTGGGGCATTCAAGGGAATAGTGTAGTATAGGGCATGGGGTGCAGGTCCTAGGGTGTTCAAGGGAATAGTGCAATAGAGGGCATGGGGCGCAAAACCTGGGGCGTTCAACGGAATAGTGCAGTAGAGGGCATGGGGTGCTGGTCCTGGGGCATTCAAGGGAATAGTGCAGTAGAGAGCATGGGGTGCGGGTCCTAGGGCGTTCAAGTGAATAGTGCAGTAGAGGTCATGGGGTGCAGGTCCTAGGGCTTTCAAGGGAAAAGTGCAGTAGAGGGCATGAGGTGCAGGTCCTAGGGCGTTCAAGGGAATAGTGCATTAGAGGGCATGGAGTGCAGGTCCTAGGGCATTCAAGGGAATAGTGCAGTAGAGGGCATGAGGTGCAGGTCCTAGGGTGTTCAAGGGAATAGTGCAGTAGAGGGCATGGGGTGCAGGTCCTAGGGCGTTCAAGGGAATAGTGCAGTAGAGGTTATGGGGTGAAGGTCCTAGGGAGTTCAAGGGAATAGTGCAGTAGAGGGCATGGGGTGCAGGTCCTAGGACATTCAAGGGAATAGTGCAGTAGAGGTCTTGGGTGCAGGTCCTAGGGCGTTCAAGGTAATAGTGCAGTAGAGGGAATGGGGTGCAGGTCCTAGGGCATTCAAGGGAATAGTGCAGTAGAGGTCTTGAGATGCAGGTCTTAGGGAGTTCAAGGGAATAGTGCAGTAGAGGGCATGGGGTGCAGGTCCTAGGGCGTTCAAGGGAATAGTGCAGCAGAGTGCATGGGGTGCAGGTCCTAGGGCGTTCAAGGGAGTAGTGCAGCAGAGGGCATGGGGTGCAGGTCCTAGGGCTTTCAAGGGAATAGTGCAGTAGAAGGCATGGGGTGCAGGCTCTGAGGCGTTCAAGGGAATAGCGCAGTAGAGGGAATGGGATGCAGGCCCTGGGGCGTTCAAGGGTATAGTGCAGTAGAGGGCATGGGGTACTAAGTCCTAGGGCATTCAATGGAATAGTGCAGTAGAGGGCATGGGGTGCAGGTCCTAGGGCATTCAAGGGATAGTGCAGTAGAGGGCATGAGGTGCAGGTCTTGGGGCATTCAAGGGAATAGTGTAGTATAGGGCATGGGGTGCAGGTCCTAGGGTGTTCAAGGGAATAGTGCAATAGAGGGCATGGGGCGCAAAACCTGGGGCGTTCAAGGGAATAGTGCAGTAGAGGGCATGGGGTGCTGGTCCTGGGGCATTCAAGGGAATAGTGCAGTAGAGAGCATGGGGTGCGGGTCCTAGGGCGTTCAAGTGAATAGTGCACTAGAGGGCATGGGGAGCAGGTCCTAGGGCATTCAAGGGAATAGTGCAGTAGAGGTCATGGGGTACAGGTCCTAGGGCGTTCAATGGAATAGTGCAGTAGAGGTCATGGGGTGCAGGTCCTAGGGCTTTCAAGGGAAAAGTGCAGTAGAGGGCATGAGGTGCAGGTCCTAGGGCGTTCAAGGGAATAGTGCATTAGAGGGCATGGAGTGCAGGTCCTAGGGCATTCAAGGGAATAGTGCAGTAGAGGGCATGAGGTGCAGGTCTTGGGGCATTCAAGGGAATAGTGCAGTAGAGGGCATGGGGTGCAGGTCTTGGGGCATTCAAGGGACTACTGCAGTAGAGGGCATGGGGTGCAGGTCCTAGGGCATTCAAGGGAATAGTGCAGTAGAGGGCATGGGGTGCAGGATATAGGGCATTCATGGGAAAAGTGCAGTAGAGGGCATGGGGTGCAGGTCCTAGGGCGTTCAAGGGAATAGTGCTGTAGAGGTCTTGTGGTGCAGGTCCTAGGGTGTTCAAGGGAATAGTGCAGTAAAGGGCATGGGGTGCAGGTCCTAGGGTGTTCAAGGGAATAGTGCAGCAGAGTGCATGGGGTGCAGGTCCTAGGGCGTTCAAGGGAGTAGTGCAGCAGAGGGCATGGGGTGCAGGTCCTAGGGCTTTCAAGGGAATAGTGCAGTAGAAGGCATGGGGTGCAGGTCCTTAGGCGTTCAAGGGAATAGTGCATTAGAGGGCATGGAGTGCAGGTCCTAGGGCATTCAAGGGAATAGTGCAGTAGAGGGCATGAGGTGCAGGTCTTGGGGCATTCAAGGGAATAGTGCAGTAGAGGGCATGGGGTGCAGGTCTTGGGGCATTCAAGGGACTACTGCAGTAGAGGGCATGGGGTGCAGGTCCTAGGGCATTCAAGGGAATAGTGCAGTAGAGGGCATGGGGTGCAGGATATAGGGCATTCATGGGAAAAGTGCAGTAGAGGGCATGGGGTGCAGGTCCTAGGGCGTTCAAGGGAATAGTGCTGTAGAGGTCTTGTGGTGCAGGTCCTAGGGTGTTCAAGGGAATAGTGCAGTAGAGGGCATGGGGTGCAGGTCCTAGGGCGTTCAAGGGAATAGTGCAGCAGAGTGCATGGGGTGCAGGTCCTAGGGCGTTCAAGGGAGTAGTGCAGCAGAGGGCATGGGGTGCAGGTCCTAGGGCTTTCAAGGGAATAGTGCAGTAGAAGGCATGGGGTGCAGGCTCTGGGGCGTTCAAGGGAATAGCGCAGTAGTGGGAATGGGGTGCAGGCCATAGGGCGTTCAAGGGTATAGTGCAGTAGAGGGCATGGGGTACTAAGTCCTAGGGCATTCAATGGAATAGTGCAGTAGAGGGCATGGGGTGCAGGTCCTAGGGCATTCAAGGGAATAGTGCAGTAGAGGGCATGAGGTGCAGGTCTTGGGGCATTCAAGGGAATAGTGTAGTATAGTGCATGGGGTGCAGGTCCTAGGGCGTTCAAGGGACTAGTGCAATAGAGGGCATGGGGCGCAAAACCTGGGGCGTTCAAGGGAATAGTGCAGTAGAGGGCATGGGGTGCATGTCCTGGGGCGTACAAGGGAATAGTGCAGTAGCGGGCATGGGGTGCATGTCCTGGGGTGTTCAAGGGAATAGTGCAGTAGAGGGTATTGGGTGCAGGTCCTTGGGCGTTCAATGGAATAGTGCAGTAGAGGGCAGGGGTTGCAGGTCCTAGGGTATTCAAGGGAATAGCGCAGTAGAGGGCATGAGGTGCAGGTCTTGGGGCATTCAAGGGAATAGTGCAGTAGAGGGCATGGGGTGCAGGTCCTAGGGCATTCAAGGGAATAGTGCAGTAGAGGGCATGGGGTGCAGGTCCTAGGGTATTCAAGGGAATAGTGCAGTAGAGGGCATGAGGTGCAGGTCTTGGGGCATTCAAGGGAATAGTGCAGTAGAGGGCATGGGGTGCAGGTCCTAGGGCATTCAAGGGAATAGTGCAGTAGAGGGCATGGGGTGCAGGTCCTAGGGCATTAAAGGGAACAGTGCAGTAGAGGGCATGAGGTGCAGGTCCTAGGGCGTTCAAGGGAATAGTGCATTAGAGGGCATGGAGTGCAGGTCCTAGGGCATTCAAGGGAATAGTGCAGTAGAGGGCATGAGGTGCAGGTCTTGGGGCATTCAAGGGAATAGTGCAGTAGAGGGCATGGGGTGCAGGTCTTGGGGCATTCAAGGGACTACTGCAGTAGAGGGCATGGGGTGCAGGTCCTAGGGCATTCAAGGGAATAGTGCAGTAGAGGGCATGGGGTGCAGGCAATAGGGCATTCATGGGAATAGTGCAGTAGAGGGCATGGGGTGCAGGTCCTAGGGCGTTCAAGGGAATAGTGCTGTAGAGGTCTTGGGGTGCAGGTCCTAGGGTGTTCAAGGGAATAGTGCAGTAGAGGGCATGGGGTGCAGGTCCTAGGGCATTCAAGGGAATAGTGCAGTATAGGTCTTGAGGTGCAGGTCATAGGGAGTTCAAGGGAATAGTGCAGTAGAGGTCTTGGGGTGCAGGTCCTAGGGCATTCAAGGGAATAGTGCAGTAGAGGGCATGGGGTGCAGGTCCCAGGGCGTTCAAGGGAATAGTGCAGTAGAGGTCATGAGGTGCAGGTCCTGGGGCGTTCAAGGGACTAGTGCAGTAGAGGGCATGGGGTGCAGGTCCTGGGGCATTCAAAGGACTAGTGCAGTAGAGGTCTTGGGGTGCAGGTCCTGGGGCATTCAAGGGAATAGTGCAGTAGAGGGCATGGGGTGCAGGTCCTGGGGCGTTCAAGGGAATAATGCAGTAGAGGGCATGGGGTGCAGGTCCTGGGGCGTTCAAGGGAATAGTGCAGTAGAGGGCATGGGGTGCAGGTCCTGTGGCATTCAAGGGAATAGTGCAGTAGAGGGCATGGGGTACTAAATCCTAGGGCAATCGAGGGAATAGTGCAGTAGAGGGCATGGAGTGCAGGTCATAGGGCATTCAAGGGAATAGTGCAGTAGAGGGCATGAGGTGCAGGTCTTGGGGCATTCAAGGGAATAGTGCAGTAGAGGGCATGGGGTGCAGGTCCTAGGGCATTCAAGGGAATGGCGCAGTAGAGGGCATGGGGTGCAGGTCCTAGGGCTTTCAAGGGAATAGTGCAGTAGAGGGCATGAGGTGCAGGTCCTAGGGCGTTCAAGGGAATAGTGCAGTAGAGGTCTTGGGGTGCAGGTCCTAGGGCGTTCAAGGGAATAGTGCAGTAGAGGGCATGGGGTGCAGGTCCTAGGGCGTTCAAGGGAATAGTGCAGTAGAGGGCATGGGGTGCAGGTCCTGGGGCGTTCAAGGGAATAGTGCAGTAGAGGGCATGGGGTGCAGGTCCTGGGGCATTCAAGGGAATAGTGCAGTAGAGAGCATGGGGTGCGGGTCCTAGGGCGTTCAAGTGAATAGTGCACTAGAGGGCATGGGGAGCAGGTCCTAGGGCAATCAAGGGAATAGTGCAGTAGAGGTCATGGGGTACAGGTCCTAGAGCGTTCAATGGAATAGTGCAGTAGAGGTCATGGGGTGCAGGTCCTAGGGCTTTCAAGGGAAAAGTGCAGTAGAGGGCATGGGGTGCAGGCCCTGGGGCGTTCAAGAGAATAGTGCAGTAGAGGGAATGGTGTGCAGGCCCTGGGGCATTCAAGGGAATCGTGCAGTAGAGGGCATGAGTTACTAAGTCCTAGAGCATTCAAGGGAATAGTGCAGTAGAGGGCGTGGAGTGCAGGTCCTAGGGCATTCAAGGGAATAGTGCAGTAGAGGGCATGAGGTTCAGGTCTTGGGGCATCCAAGGGAATAGTGCAGTAGAGGGCATGGGGTGCAGGTCCTAGGGCATTCAAGGGAATAGTGCAGTAGAGGGCATGGGGTGCAGGTCCTAGGGCGTTCAAGGGAATATTGCAGTAGAGGGCATGGGGTGCAGGTCCTAGGCCGTTCATGGGAATAGTGCCGTAGAGGGCATGGGGTGCAGGTCCTAGGGTGTTCAAGGGAATAGTGCAGTAGAGGGCATGGGGTGCAGGTCCTAGGGCGTTCAAGGGAATAGTGCAGTAGAGGTCATGGGGTGAAGGTCCTAGGGAGTTCAAGGGAATAGTGCAGTAGAGGGCATGGGGTGCAGGTCCTAGGACATTCAAGGGAATAGTGCAGTAGAGGTCTTGGGTGCAGGTCCTAGGGCGTTCAAGGTAATAGTGCAGTAGAGGGAATGGGGTGCAGGTCCTAGGGCATTCAAGGGAATAGTGCAGTAGAGGTCTTGAGATGCAGGTCATAGGGAGTTCAAGGGAATAGTGCAGTAGAGGGCATGGGGTGCAGGTCCTAGGGCGTTCAAGGGAATAGTGCAGCAGAGTGCATGGGGTGCAGGTCCTAGGGCGTTCAAGGGAGTAGTGCAGCAGAGGGCATGGGGTGCAGGTCCTAGGGCTTTCAAGGGAATAGTGCAGTAGAAGGCATGGGGTGCAGGCTCTGAGGCGTTCAAGGGAATAGCGCAGTAGAGGGAATGGGGTGCAGGCCCTGGGGCGTTCAAGGGTATAGTGCAGTAGAGGGCATGGGGTACTAAGTCCTAGGGCATTCAATGGAATAGTGCAGTAGAGGGCATGGGGTGCAGGTCCTAGGGCATTCAAGGGATAGTGCAGTAGAGGGCATGAGGTGCAGGTCTTGGGGCATTCAAGGGAATAGTGTAGTATAGGGCATGGGGTGCAGGTCCTAGGGTGTTCAAGGGAATAGTGCAATAGAGGGCATGGGGCGCAAAACCTGGGGCATTCAAGGGAATAGTGCAGTAGAGGGCATGGGGTGCATGTCCTGGGGCGTACAAGGGAATAGTGCAGTAGAGGGCATGGGGTGCATGTCCTGGGGTGTTCAAGGGAATAGTGCAGTAGAGGGTATTGGGTGCAGGTCCTTGGGCGTTCAATGGAATAGTGCAGTAGAGGGCATGGGTTGCAGGCCCTGGGGCGTTCAAAGGAATAGTGCAGTAGAGGGCATGGGGTGCAGGTCCTAGGGCGTTCAAGTGAATAGTGCAGTAGAGGGCATGGGGTGCAGGTCCTAGGGTGTTCAAGGGAATAGTGCAGTAGAGCTCATGGGGTGCAGGTCCTAGGGCGTTCAATGGAATAGTGCAGTAGAAGGCATGGGGTGCAGGTCCTAGGGTGTTCAAGGGAATAGTGCATTAGAGGTCATGGGGTCCAGATCCTAGGGTGTTCAAGGGAATAGTGCAGTAGAAGGCATGGGGTGCAGGCCCTGGGGCGTTCAAGGGAATAGTGCAGTAGAGGGAATGGGGTGCAGGCCCAGGGGCGTTCAAGGGAATAGTGCAGTAGAGGGCATGGGGTACTAAGTCCTAGGGAATTCAAGGGAATAGTGCAGTAGAGGGCATGGAGTGCAGGTCCTAGGGTATTCAAGGGAATAGTGCAATAGAGGGCATGAGGTGCAGGTCTTGGGGCATTCAAGGGAATAGTGCAGTAGAGGGCATGGGGTGCAGGTCCTAGGGCATTCAAGGGAATAGTGCAGTAGAGGGCATGGGGTGCAGGTCCTAGGGCATTAAAGGGAACAGTGCAGTAGAGGGCATGAGGTGCAGGTCCTTAGGCGTTCAAGGGAATAGTGCATTAGAGGGCATGGAGTGCAGGTCCTAGGGCATTCAAGGGAATAGTGCAGTAGAGGGCATGAGGTGCAGGTCCTAGGGCGTTCAAGGGAATAGTGCAGTAGAGGTCATGGGGTGAAGGTCATAGGGAGTTCAAGGGAATAATGCAGTAGAGGGCATGGGGTGCAGGTCCTAGGGCGTTCAAGGGAATAGTGCAGCAGAGTGCATGGGGTGCAGGTCCTAGGGCGTTCAAGGGAGTAGTGCAGCAGAGGGCATGGGGTGCAGGTCCTAGGGCTTTCAAGGGAATAGTGCAGTAGAAGGCATGGGGTGCAGGCTCTGAGGCGTTCAAGGGAATAGCGCAGTAGAGGGAATGGGGTGCAGGCCCTGGGGCGTTCAAGGGTATAGTGCAGTAGAGGGCATGGGGTACTAAGTCCTAGGGCATTCAATGGAATAGTGCAGTAGAGGGCATGGGGTGCAGGTCCTAGGGCATTCAAGGGATAGTGCAGTAGAGGGCATGAGGTGCAGGTCTTGGGGCATTCAAGGGAATAGTGTAGTATAGGGCATGGGGTGCAGGTCCTAGGGTGTTCAAGGGAATAGTGCAATAGAGGGCATGGGGCGCAAAACCTGGGGCGTTCAAGGGAATAGTGCAGTAGAGGGCATGGGGTGCTGGTCCTGGGGCATTCAAGGGAATAGTGCAGTAGAGAGCATGGGGTGCGGGTCCTAGGGCGTTCAAGTGAATAGTGCAGTAGAGGTCATGGGGTGCAGGTCCTAGGGCTTTCAAGGGAAAAGTGCAGTAGAGGGCATGAGGTGCAGGTCCTAGGGCGTTCAAGGGAATAGTGCATTAGAGGGCATGGAGTGCAGGTCCTAGGGCATTCAAGGGAATAGTGCAGTAGAGGGCATGAGGTGCAGGTCCTAGGGTGTTCAAGGGAATAGTGCAGTAGAGGGCATGGGGTGCAGGTCCTAGGGCGTTCAAGGGAATAGTGCAGTAGAGGTTATGGGGTGAAGGTCCTAGGGAGTTCAAGGGAATAGTGCAGTAGAGGGCATGGGGTGCAGGTCCTAGGACATTCAAGGGAATAGTGCAGTAGAGGTCTTGGGTGCAGGTCCTAGGGCGTTCAAGGTAATAGTGCAGTAGAGGGAATGGGGTGCAGGTCCTAGGGCATTCAAGGGAATAGTGCAGTAGAGGTCTTGAGATGCAGGTCATAGGGAGTTCAAGGGAATAGTGCAGTAGAGGGCATGGGGTGCAGGTCCTAGGGCGTTCAAGGGAATAGTGCAGCAGAGTGCATGGGGTGCAGGTCCTAGGGCGTTCAAGGGAGTAGTGCAGCAGAGGGCATGGGGTGCAGGTCCTAGGGCTTTCAAGGGAATAGTGCAGTAGAAGGCATGGGGTGCAGGCTCTGAGGCGTTCAAGGGAATAGCGCAGTAGAGGGAATGGGGTGCAGGCCCTGGGGCGTTCAAGGGTATAGTGCAGTAGAGGGCATGGGGTACTAAGTCCTAGGGCATTCAATGGAATAGTGCAGTAGAGGGCATGGGGTGCAGGTCCTAGGGCATTCAAGGGATAGTGCAGTAGAGGGCATGAGGTGCAGGTCTTGGGGCATTCAAGGGAATAGTGTAGTATAGGGCATGGGGTGCAGGTCCTAGGGTGTTCAAGGGAATAGTGCAATAGAGGGCATGGGGCGCAAAACCTGGGGCGTTCAAGGGAATAGTGCAGTAGAGGGCATGGGGTGCTGGTCCTGGGGCATTCAAGGGAATAGTGCAGTAGAGAGCATGGGGTGCGGGTCCTAGGGCGTTCAAGTGAATAGTGCACTAGAGGGCATGGGGAGCAGGTCCTAGGGCATTCAAGGGAATAGTGCAGTAGAGGTCATGGGGTACAGGTCCTAGGGCGTTCAATGGAATAGTGCAGTAGAGGTCATGGGGTGCAGGTCCTAGGGCTTTCAAGGGAAAAGTGCAGTAGAGGGCATGAGGTGCAGGTCCTAGGGCGTTCAAGGGAATAGTGCATTAGAGGGCATGGAGTGCAGGTCCTAGGGCATTCAAGGGAATAGTGCAGTAGAGGGCATGAGGTGCAGGTCTTGGGGCATTCAAGGGAATAGTGCAGTAGAGGGCATGGGGTGCAGGTCTTGGGGCATTCAAGGGACTACTGCAGTAGAGGGCATGGGGTGCAGGTCCTAGGGCATTCAAGGGAATAGTGCAGTAGAGGGCATGGGGTGCAGGATATAGGGCATTCATGGGAAAAGTGCAGTAGAGGGCATGGGGTGCAGGTCCTAGGGCGTTCAAGGGAATAGTGCTGTAGAGGTCTTGTGGTGCAGGTCCTAGGGTGTTCAAGGGAATAGTGCAGTAAAGGGCATGGGGTGCAGGTCCTAGGGCGTTCAAGGGAATAGTGCAGCAGAGTGCATGGGGTGCAGGTCCTAGGGCGTTCAAGGGAGTAGTGCAGCAGAGGGCATGGGGTGCAGGTCCTAGGGCTTTCAAGGGAATAGTGCAGTAGAAGGCATGGGGTGCAGGTCCTTAGGCGTTCAAGGGAATAGTGCATTAGAGGGCATGGAGTGCAGGTCCTAGGGCATTCAAGGGAATAGTGCAGTAGAGGGCATGAGGTGCAGGTCTTGGGGCATTCAAGGGAATAGTGCAGTAGAGGGCATGGGGTGCAGGTCTTGGGGCATTCAAGGGACTACTGCAGTAGAGGGCATGGGGTGCAGGTCCTAGGGCATTCAAGGGAATAGTGCAGTAGAGGGCATGGGGTGCAGGTCCTAGGGCATTCAAGGGATAGTGCAGTAGAGGGCATGAGGTGCAGGTCTTGGGGCATTCAAGGGAATAGTGTAGTATAGGGCATGGGGTGCAGGTCCTAGGGTGTTCAAGGGAATAGTGCAATAGAGGGCATGGGGCGCAAAACCTGGGGCGTTCAAGGGAATAGTGCAGTAGAGGGCATGGGGTGCTGGTCCTGGGGCATTCAAGGGAATAGTGCAGTAGAGAGCATGGGGTGCGGGTCCTAGGGCGTTCAAGTGAATAGTGCAGTAGAGGTCATGGGGTGCAGGTCCTAGGGCTTTCAAGGGAAAAGTGCAGTAGAGGGCATGATGTGCAGGTCCTAGGGCGTTCAAGGGAATAGTGCATTAGAGGGCATGGAGTGCAGGTCCTAGGGCATTCAAGGGAATAGTGCAGTAGAGGGCATGAGGTGCAGGTCCTAGGGTGTTCAAGGGAATAGTGCAGTAGAGGGCATGGGGTGCAGGTCCTAGGGCGTTCAAGGGAATAGTGCAGTAGAGGTTATGGGGTGAAGGTCCTAGGGAGTTCAAGGGAATAGTGCAGTAGAGGGCATGGGGTGCAGGTCCTAGGACATTCAAGGGAATAGTGCAGTAGAGGTCTTGGGTGCAGGTCCTAGGGCGTTCAAGGTAATAGTGCAGTAGAGGGAATGGGGTGCAGGTCCTAGGGCATTCAAGGGAATAGTGCAGTAGAGGTCTTGAGATGCAGGTCATAGGGAGTTCAAGGGAATAGTGCAGTAGAGGGCATGGGGTGCAGGTCCTAGGGCGTTCAAGGGAATAGTGCAGCAGAGTGCATGGGGTGCAGGTCCTAGGGCGTTCAAGGGAGTAGTGCAGCAGAGGGCATGGGGTGCAGGTCCTAGGGCTTTCAAGGGAATAGTGCAGTAGAAGGCATGGGGTGCAGGCTCTGAGGCGTTCAAGGGAATAGCGCAGTAGAGGGAATGGGATGCAGGCCCTGGGGCGTTCAAGGGTATAGTGCAGTAGAGGGCATGGGGTACTAAGTCCTAGGGCATTCAATGGAATAGTGCAGTAGAGGGCATGGGGTGCAGGTCCTAGGGCATTCAAGGGATAGTGCAGTAGAGGGCATGAGGTGCAGGTCTTGGGGCATTCAAGGGAATAGTGTAGTATAGGGCATGGGGTGCAGGTCCTAGGGTGTTCAAGGGAATAGTGCAATAGAGGGCATGGGGCGCAAAACCTGGGGCGTTCAAGGGAATAGTGCAGTAGAGGGCATGGGGTGCTGGTCCTGGGGCATTCAAGGGAATAGTGCAGTAGAGAGCATGGGGTGCGGGTCCTAGGGCGTTCAAGTGAATAGTGCACTAGAGGGCATGGGGAGCAGGTCCTAGGGCATTCAAGGGAATAGTGCAGTAGAGGTCATGGGGTACAGGTCCTAGGGCGTTCAATGGAATAGTGCAGTAGAGGTCATGGGGTGCAGGTCCTAGGGCTTTCAAGGGAAAAGTGCAGTAGAGGGCATGAGGTGCAGGTCCTAGGGCGTTCAAGGGAATAGTGCATTAGAGGGCATGGAGTGCAGGTCCTAGGGCATTCAAGGGAATAGTGCAGTAGAGGGCATGAGGTGCAGGTCTTGGGGCATTCAAGGGAATAGTGCAGTAGAGGGCATGGGGTGCAGGTCTTGGGGCATTCAAGGGACTACTGCAGTAGAGGGCATGGGGTGCAGGTCCTAGGGCATTCAAGGGAATAGTGCAGTAGAGGGCATGGGGTGCAGGATATAGGGCATTCATGGGAAAAGTGCAGTAGAGGGCATGGGGTGCAGGTCCTAGGGCGTTCAAGGGAATAGTGCTGTAGAGGTCTTGTGGTGCAGGTCCTAGGGTGTTCAAGGGAATAGTGCAGTAAAGGGCATGGGGTGCAGGTCCTAGGGCGTTCAAGGGAATAGTGCAGCAGAGTGCATGGGGTGCAGGTCCTAGGGCGTTCAAGGGAGTAGTGCAGCAGAGGGCATGGGGTGCAGGTCCTAGGGCTTTCAAGGGAATAGTGCAGTAGAAGGCATGGGGTGCAGGTCCTTAGGCGTTCAAGGGAATAGTGCATTAGAGGGCATGGAGTGCAGGTCCTAGGGCATTCAAGGGAATAGTGCAGTAGAGGGCATGAGGTGCAGGTCTTGGGGCATTCAAGGGAATAGTGCAGTAGAGGGCATGGGGTGCAGGTCTTGGGGCATTCAAGGGACTACTGCAGTAGAGGGCATGTGGTGCAGGTCCTAGGGCATTCAAGGGAATAGTGCAGTAGAGGGCATGGGGTGCAGGATATAGGGCATTCATGGGAAAAGTGCAGTAGAGGGCATGGGGTGCAGGTCCTAGGGCGTTCAAGGGAATAGTGCTGTAGAGGTCTTGTGGTGCAGGTCCTAGGGTGTTCAAGGGAATAGTGCAGTAGAGGGCATGGGGTGCAGGTCCTAGGGCGTTCAAGGGAATAGTGCAGCAGAGTGCATGGGGTGCAGGTCCTAGGGCGTTCAAGGGAGTAGTGCAGCAGAGGGCATGGGGTGCAGGTCCTAGGGCTTTCAAGGGAATAGTGCAGTAGAAGGCATGGGGTGCAGGCTCTGGGGCGTTCAAGGGAATAGCGCAGTAGAGGGAATGGGGTGCAGGCCATAGGGCGTTCAAGGGTATAGTGCAGTAGAGGGCATGGGGTACTAAGTCCTAGGGCATTCAATGGAATAGTGCAGTAGAGGGCATGGGGTGCAGGTCCTAGGGCATTCAAGGGAATAGTGCAGTAGAGGGCATGAGGTGCAGGTCTTGGGGCATTCAAGGGAATAGTGTAGTATAGTGCATGGGGTGCAGGTCCTAGGGCGTTCAAGGGACTAGTGCAATAGAGGGCATGGGGCGCAAAACCTGGGGCGTTCAAGGGAATAGTGCAGTAGAGGGCATGGGGTGCATGTCCTGGGGCGTACAAGGGAATAGTGCAGTAGCGGGCATGGGGTGCATGTCCTGGGGTGTTCAAGGGAATAGTGCAGTAGAGGGTATTGGGTGCAGGTCCTTGGGCGTTCAATGGAATAGTGCAGTAGAGGGCATGGGTTGCAGGTCCTAGGGTATTCAAGGGAATAGTGCAGTAGAGGGCATGAGGTGCAGGTCTTGGGGCATTCAAGGGAATAGTGCAGTAGAGGGCATGGGGTGCAGGTCCTAGGGCATTCAAGGGAATAGTGCAGTAGAGGGCATGGGGTGCAGGTCCTAGGGTATTCAAGGGAATAGTGCAGTAGAGGGCATGAGGTGCAGGTCTTGGGGCATTCAAGGGAATAGTGCAGTAGAGGGCATGGGGTGCAGGTCCTAGGGCATTCAAGGGAATAGTGCAGTAGAGGGCATGGGGTGCAGGTCCTAGGGCATTAAAGGGAACAGTGCAGTAGAGGGCATGAGGTGCAGGTCCTAGGGCGTTCAAGGGAATAGTGCATTAGAGGGCATGGAGTGCAGGTCCTAGGGCATTCAAGGGAATAGTGCAGTAGAGGGCATGAGGTGCAGGTCTTGGGGCATTCAAGGGAATAGTGCAGTAGAGGGCATGGGGTGCAGGTCTTGGGGCATTCAAGGGACTACTGCAGTAGAGGGCATGGGGTGCAGGTCCTAGGGCATTCAAGGGAATAGTGCAGTAGAGGGCATGGGGTGCAGGCAATAGGGCATTCATGGGAATAGTGCAGTAGAGGGCATGGGGTGCAGGTCCTAGGGCGTTCAAGGGAATAGTGCTGTAGAGGTCTTGGGGTGCAGGTCCTAGGGTGTTCAAGGGAATAGTGCAGTAGAGGGCATGGGGTGCAGGTCCTAGGGCATTCAAGGGAATAGTGCAGTATAGGTCTTGAGGTGCAGGTCATAGGGAGTTCAAGGGAATAGTGCAGTAGAGGTCTTGGGGTGCAGGTCCTAGGGCATTCAAGGGAATAGTGCAGTAGAGGGCATGGGGTGCAGGTCCCAGGGCGTTCAAGGGAATAGTGCAGTAGAGGTCATGAGGTGCAGGTCCTGGGGCGTTCAAGGGACTAGTGCAGTAGAGGGCATGGGGTGCAGGTCCTGGGGCATTCAAAGGACTAGTGCAGTAGAGGTCTTGGGGTGCAGGTCCTGGGGCATTCAAGGGAATAGTGCAGTAGAGGGCATGGGGTGCAGGTCCTGGGGCGTTCAAGGGAATAATGCAGTAGAGGGCATGGGGTGCAGGTCCTGGGGCGTTCAAGGGAATAGTGCAGTAGAGGGCATGGGGTGCAGGTCCTGTGGCATTCAAGGGAATAGTGCAGTAGAGGGCATGGGGTACTAAATCCTAGGGCAATCGAGGGAATAGTGCAGTAGAGGGCATGGAGTGCAGGTCATAGGGCATTCAAGGGAATAGTGCAGTAGAGGGCATGAGGTGCAGGTTTGGGGCATTCAAGGGAATAGTGCAGTAGAGGGCATGGGGTGCAGGTCCTAGGGCATTCAAGGGAATGGCGCAGTAGAGGGCATGGGGTGCAGGTCCTAGGGCTTTCAAGGGAATAGTGCAGTAGAGGGCATGAGGTGCAGGTCCTAGGGCGTTCAAGGGAATAGTGCAGTAGAGGTCTTGGGGTGCAGGTCCTAGGGCGTTCAAGGGAATAGTGCAGTAGAGGGCATGGGGTGCAGGTCCTAGGGCGTTCAAGGGAATAGTGCAGTAGAGGGCATGGGGTGCAGGTCCTGGGGCGTTCAAGGGAATAGTGCAGTAGAGGGCATGGGGTGCAGGTCCTGGGGCATTCAAGGGAATAGTGCAGTAGAGAGCATGGGGTGCGGGTCCTAGGGCGTTCAAGTGAATAGTGCACTAGAGGGCATGGGGAGCAGGTCCTAGGGCAATCAAGGGAATAGTGCAGTAGAGGTCATGGGGTACAGGTCCTAGAGCGTTCAATGGAATAGTGCAGTAGAGGTCATGGGGTGCAGGTCCTAGGGCTTTCAAGGGAAAAGTGCAGTAGAGGGCATGGGGTGCAGGCCCTGGGGCGTTCAAGAGAATAGTGCAGTAGAGGGAATGGTGTGCAGGCCCTGGGGCATTCAAGGGAATCGTGCAGTAGAGGGCATGAGTTACTAAGTCCTAGAGCATTCAAGGGAATAGTGCAGTAGAGGGCGTGGAGTGCAGGTCCTAGGGCATTCAAGGGAATAGTGCAGTAGAGGGCATGAGGTTCAGGTCTTGGGGCATTCAAGGGAATAGTGCAGTAGAGGGCATGGGGTGCAGGTCCTAGGGCATTCAAGGGAATAGTGCAGTAGAGGGCATGGGGTGCAGGTCCTAGGGCGTTCAAGGGAATATTGCAGTAGAGGGCATGGGGTGCAGGTCCTAGGCCGTTCATGGGAATAGTGCCGTAGAGGGCATGGGGTGCAGGTCCTAGGGTGTTCAAGGGAATAGTGCAGTAGAGGGCATGGGGTGCAGGTCCTAGGGCGTTCAAGGGAATAGTGCAGTAGAGGTCATGGGGTGAAGGTCCTAGGGAGTTCAAGGGAATAGTGCAGTAGAGGGCATGGGGTGCAGGTCCTAGGACATTCAAGGGAATAGTGCAGTAGAGGTCTTGGGTGCAGGTCCTAGGGCGTTCAAGGTAATAGTGCAGTAGAGGGAATGGGGTGCAGGTCCTAGGGCATTCAAGGGAATAGTGCAGTAGAGGTCTTGAGATGCAGGTCATAGGGAGTTCAAGGGAATAGTGCAGTAGAGGGCATGGGGTGCAGGTCCTAGGGCGTTCAAGGGAATAGTGCAGCAGAGTGCATGGGGTGCAGGTCCTAGGGCGTTCAAGGGAGTAGTGCAGCAGAGGGCATGGGGTGCAGGTCCTAGGGCTTTCAAGGGAATAGTGCAGTAGAAGGCATGGGGTGCAGGCTCTGAGGCGTTCAAGGGAATAGCGCAGTAGAGGGAATGGGGTGCAGGCCCTGGGGCGTTCAAGGGTATAGTGCAGTAGAGGGCATGGGGTACTAAGTCCTAGGGCATTCAATGGAATAGTGCAGTAGAGGGCATGGGGTGCAGGTCCTAGGGCATTCAAGGGATAGTGCAGTAGAGGGCATGAGGTGCAGGTCTTGGGGCATTCAAGGGAATAGTGTAGTATAGGGCATGGGGTGCAGGTCCTAGGGTGTTCAAGGGAATAGTGCAATAGAGGGCATGGGGCGCAAAACCTGGGGCGTTCAAGGGAATAGTGCAGTAGAGGGCATGGGGTGCATGTCCTGGGGCGTACAAGGGAATAGTGCAGTAGAGGGCATGGGGTGCATGTCCTGGGGTGTTCAAGGGAATAGTGCAGTAGAGGGTATTGGGTGCAGGTCCTTGGGCGTTCAATGGAATAGTGCAGTAGAGGGCATGGGTTGCAGGCCCTGGGGCGTTCAAAGGAATAGTGCAGTAGAGGGCATGGGGTGCAGGTCCTAGGGCGTTCAAGTGAATAGTGCAGTAGAGGGCATGGGGTGCAGGTCCTAGGGTGTTCAAGGGAATAGTGCAGTAGAGCTCATGGGGTGCAGGTCCTAGGGCGTTCAATGGAATAGTGCAGTAGAAGGCATGGGGTGCAGGTCCTAGGGTGTTCAAGGGAATAGTGCATTAGAGGTCATGGGGTCCAGATCCTAGGGTGTTCAAGGGAATAGTGCAGTAGAAGGCATGGGGTGCAGGCCCTGGGGCGTTCAAGGGAATAGTGCAGTAGAGGGAATGGGGTGCAGGCCCAGGGGCGTTCAAGGGAATAGTGCAGTAGAGGGCATGGGGTACTAAGTCCTAGGGAATTCAAGGGAATAGTGCAGTAGAGGGCATGGAGTGCAGGTCCTAGGGTATTCAAGGGAATAGTGCAATAGAGGGCATGAGGTGCAGGTCTTGGGGCATTCAAGGGAATAGTGCAGTAGAGGGCATGGGGTGCAGGTCCTAGGGCATTCAAGGGAATAGTGCAGTAGAGGGCATGGGGTGCAGGTCCTAGGGCATTAAAGGGAACAGTGCAGTAGAGGGCATGAGGTGCAGGTCCTTAGGCGTTCAAGGGAATAGTGCATTAGAGGGCATGGAGTGCAGGTCCTAGGGCATTCAAGGGAATAGTGCAGTAGAGGGCATGAGGTGCAGGTCTTGGGGCATTCAAGGGAATAGTGCAGTAGAGGGCATGGGGTGCAGGTCTTGGGGCATTCAAGGGACTACTGCAGTAGAAGGCATGGGGTGCAGGTCCTAGGGCATTCAAGGGAATAGTGCAGTAGAGGGCATGGGGTGCAGGATATAGGGCATTCATGGGAAAAGTGCAGTAGAGGGCATGGGGTGCAGGTCCTAGGGCGTTCAAGGGAATAGTGCTTTAGAGGTCTTGTGGTGCAGGTCCTAGGGTGTTCAAGGGAATAGTGCAGTAGAGGGCATGGGGTGCAGGTCCTAGGGCGTTCAAGGGAATAGTGCAGCAGAGTGCATGGGGTGCAGGTCCTAGGGCGTTCAAGGGAGTAGTGCAGCAGAGGGCATGGGGTGCAGGTCCTAGGGCTTTCAAGGGAATAGTGCAGTAGAAGGCATGGGGTGCAGGCTCTGGGGCGTTCAAGGGAATAGCGCAGTAGAGGGAATGGGGTGCAGGCCCTAGGGCGTTCAAGGGTATAGTGCAGTAGAGGGCATGGGGTACTAAGTCCTAGGGCATTCAATGGAATAGTGCAGTAGAGGGCATGGGGTGCAGGTCCTAGGGCATTCAAGGGAATAGTGCAGTAGAGGGCATGAGGTGCAGGTCTTGGGGCATTCAAGGGAATAGTGTAGTATAGTGCATGGGGTGCAGGTCCTAGGGCGTTCAAGGGACTAGTGCAATAGAGGGCATGGGGTGCAAAACCTGGGGCGTTCAAGGGAATAGTGCAGTAGAGGGCATGGGGTGCATGTCCTGGGGCGCACAAGGGAATAGTGCAGTAGCGGGCATGGGGTGCATGTCCTGGGGTGTTCAAGGGAATAGTGCAGTAGAGGGTATTGGGTGCAGGTCCTTGGGCGTTCAATGGAATAGTGCAGTAGAGGGCATGGGTTGCAGGTCCTAGGGTATTCAAGGGAATAGTGCAGTAGAGGGCATGAGGTGCAGGTCTTGGGGCATTCAAGGGAATAGTGCAGTAGAGGGCATGGGGTGCAGGTCCTAGGGCATTCAAGGGAATAGTGCAGTAGAGGGCATGGGGTGCAGGTCCTAGGGTATTCAAGGGAATAGTGCAGTAGAGGGCATGAGGTGCAGGTCTTGGGGCATTCAAGGGAATAGTGCAGTAGAGGGCATGGGGTGCAGGTCCTAGGGCATTCAAGGGAATAGTGCAGTAGAGGGCATGGGGTGCAGGTCCTAGGGCATTAAAGGTAACAGTGCAGTAGAGGGCATGAGGTGCAGGTCCTAGGGCGTTCAAGGGAATAGTGCATTAGAGGGCATGGAGTGCAGGTCCTAGGGCATTCAAGGGAATAGTGCAGTAGAGGGCATGAGGTGCAGGTCTTGGGGCATTCAAGGGAATAGTGCAGTAGAGGGCATGGGGTGCAGGTCTTGGGGCATTCAAGGGACTACTGCAGTAGAGGGCATGGGGTGCAGGTCCTAGGGCATTCAAGGGAATAGTGCAGTAGAGGGCATGGGGTGCAGGCAATAGGGCATTCATGGGAATAGTGCAGCAGAGGGCATGGGGTGCAGGTCCTAGGGTGTTCAAGGGAATAGTGCAGTAGAGGGCATGGGGTGCAGGTCCTAGGGCGTTCAAGGGAATATTGCAGTAGAGGGCATGGGGTGCAGGTCCTGGGGCGTTCAAGGGAATAGTGCAGTAGAGGGCATGGGGTGCAGGCCCTGGGGCGTTCAAGGGAATAGTGCAGTAGAGGGAATGGGGGCAGGCCCTGGGGCCTTCAAGGGAATAGTGCAGGAGAGGGCATGGGGTGCAGGTCCTTGGGCAATTAAGGGAATAGTGCAGTAGAGGGCATTGGGTGCAGGTCCTAGGGCGTTCAAGGGAATAGTGCTGTAGAGGTCTTGGGGTGCAGGTCCTAGGGTGTTCAAGGGAATAGTGCAGTAGAGGGCATGGGGTGCAGGTCCTAGGGCATTCAAGGGAATAGTGCAGTATAGGTCTTGAGGTGCAGGTCATAGGGAGTTCAAGGGAATAGTGCAGTAGAGGTCTTGGGGTGCAGGTCCTAGGGCATTCAAGGGAATAGTGCAGTAGAGGGCATGGGGTGCAGGTCCCAGGGCTTTCAAGGGAATAGTGCAGTAGAGGTCATGAGGTGCAGGTCCTGGGGCGTTCAAGGGACTAGTGCAGTAGAGGGCATGGGGTGCAGGTCCTGGGGCATTCAAAGGACTAGTGCAGTAGAGGTCTTGGGGTGCAGGTCCTGGGGCATTCAAGGGAATAGTGCAGTAGAGGGCATGGGGTGCAGGTCCTGGGGCGTTCAAGGGAATAATGCAGTAGAGGGCATGGGGTGCAGGTCCTGGGGCGTTCAAGGGAATAGTGCAGTAGAGGGCATGGGGTGCAGGTCCTGTGGCATTCAAGGGAATAGTGCAGTAGAGGGCATGGGGTACTAAATCCTAGGGCAATCGAGGGAATAGTGCAGTAGAGGGCATGGAGTGCAGGTCATAGGGCATTCAAGGGAATAGTGCAGTAGAGGGCATGAGGTGCAGGTCTTGGGGCATTCAAGGGAATAGTGCAGTAGAGGGCATGTGGTGCAGGTCCTAGGGCATTCAAGGGAATGGCGCAGTAGAGGGCATGGGGTGCAGGTCCTAGGGCTTTCAAGGGAATAGTGCAGTAGAGGGCATGAGGTGCAGGTCCTAGGGCGTTCAAGGGAATAGTGCAGTAGAGGGCATGGAGTGCAGGCCCTAGGGCATTCAAGGGAATAGTGCAGTAGAGTGCATGAGGTGCAGGTCCTGGGGCGTTCAAGGGAATAGTGCAGTAGAGGGCATGGGATGCAGGCCCTGGGGCGTTCAAGGGAATAGCGCAGTAGAGGGAATGGGGGGCAGGCCCTGGGACCTTCAAGGGAATAGTGCAGGAGAGGGCATGGGGTGCAGGTCCTCGGGCAATCAACGGAATAGTGCAGTAGAGGGCATTGGGTGCAGGTCCTTGGGCGTTCAAGGGAATAGTGCAGTAAAGGTCATGGGGTGCAGGTTCTAGGGCGTTCAAGGGAATAGGGCAGTAGAGGTCATGGGGTGCAGGTCCTAAGGCGTTCAAGGGAATAGTGTGTAGAGGTCTTGGGGTGCAGGTCCTAGGGCGTTCAAGGGAATAGTGCAGTAGAGGTCTTGGGGTTCAGGTCCTAGGGAGTTCAAGGGAATAATGCAGTAGAGGGCATGGGGTGCAGGTCCTAGGGCGTTCAAGGGAATAGTGCAGTAGAGGTCATGAGGTGCAGGTCCTAGGGCTTTCAAGGGAATAGTGCAGTAGAGGGCATGGGGTGCAGGTCCTGGGGCGTTCAAGGGAATAGTGCAGTAGAGCGCATGTGGTGCAGATCCTAGGGCGTTCAAGGGAATAGTTTAGCAGAGGTCATGGGGTGCAGGTCCTAGGGCGTTCAAGGGAAGAGTTCAGTATGGGCATGGGGTACTAAGTCCTACAGCATTCATGGGAATAGTGCAGTAGAGGGCATGGGGTGCATCAAAATGGAGGCCGAATGACATTCTGAGTGAGATTCTGGCCGTTGTGACCTCCGCACACATGAATAAGTAATATGCCTGTCGGGTTCGCGAACTGAGACCTTGTCCTATCCCTGACCTATGTGTAAATGAACAACTGTATCAGCGGAACTGATCAAAATGCATACATTATGGGATTGACCTGGCAAGGAACCCTAGGCCTGCTCCTAAGAATGGTTAACCCGCGAGGGGGTTGGCCAGGGCTGAATAAAGAATATAAAAGCCCAAGTATTCCAATGTACAGTCTCTCTACTAATGCATCGAACCTTCGTTGAAGTTCGTTACGTTACTCTGAGAGCCGAATAGCTATCCGTTTGTCAATTGACTTTTTGGTAACTGTTGTAGCTTTTAAATAAAGCACTTTGTATGTCCTTTGTAACCTGTGTTGGTGTGTTTCCTTTAGGCTTCCCAGCCTCATATCGATTTCTTTGTTTTCACAGTTGGCGCACGAACAGGGACCCTCAAGATTGATGCCGGATCATTGAAGGTTGACGCAGACTAGCGAACCGGGATCGGACGGTGTAATTCTACGGGCCCGACTGAACGAGACGCGATACCTTGGCAGCGCTGCACGATCCGATCCTTGGACGATAGTCGTGTGGTCTGATACGGCATCTTGACGAGGGTCCATTTTTGAGGCGGGCAGATTTGTCGAAACCACCAAACACAAGGTAAAATTCGTTAGGTAAGTTCTTTGATAAACTTTACGGTCCTCCTTAGGTTTGGTCAGGTGCAGTCGTGACCTGGCTCTTAATTTAACCCTGACAATTTGAATTTGGCATATTGTATCTGCAGACACAATTATTGACCAGGTAACACCAATTTTTTGTGAAATGCCTGGGAAATTGTCTAGCTGCTTTAGGGCTCTGTTCCGCAGCGATCGACAATCTTTGGAATTTAGCCGTCCGGCACCACAGGAGGGGTCACCGGCATGTACTATGTACTGTAAGTATGGCATTGGTAGTATAGTATTTAATGATATTTGGCACAGACAGACCAGACATGCCTCCGAATTTCAGTGGCCAATCAACGGCAGTTTCGAGATCCCCCGTATTGAATACCTAGAATCAGTCTTGTTAAAAAAGAAGGCTAGACCTGCAGCCTTTGATGTTTTACAGAACTGGAAAATAGAAGCGTTACAGCAGCTTAAAAGTAGGGACAAACATGCACGCTGTCATAAAACAAACGCCGAAAAAGCGTTGTTATATGATAAAGAAAAACATTCAGAATCAGTTAAAAATATGGATAGGGCTTTTTCACTTGGAATCCAGAAAATTTACCCCTCTAAAGATTTCCATGTTTCCGAAGAATTTATTGAGAAATTGTTAAACGAACGCAGGCCTGATGCCTCTGCGCCACCTCCGTATGTTCCTATTTTGGGCGCTCTGCCCATTCCTGCTGTTGTTCCTGCTGTTATCCCTGTTCCCCCTGTACAACCTATTGTTCCTAGTCCTCTAGTTGTTGTTCCTCCACCTATCGCACCGCCCCTTCCTTCTGCACCGATAGTTGCACCTTTATTAAATTTACCTGCACCTCCGGTCTCGGGTGGCCCCGTATTGACTGAAGTTGATCCAGGTGCAGGACCAAAGATCGTCACTCGTAATACTGTTTCTGCAGATAAGAAACAGGAATTGTTTACATGGGCTAAGCATTGTATGGAGAAGGTGATCAAGTTAATGTTTTTTCCACATTATCTAATTTGAATAATTTTCCCGAGAAAAATGTTTTTATCGAAGGTTTGGGGACTCATTTATGTGTGATGTGGGGTAGATTACAAAATTCGGATCTTCCACAAGGAGTGAGAGATCTGAATGCTTTTGCACTTTCGAGGGACACAGAGCAGAAGGTATATGGGCATGTTGAAAAATTGTTTGAGTATAGGAAAGACTTTGAAAAGTCACGAGATGAGGATGACGAAGACGATAGAATATATGTGCAGAAACGGTTCCTTCCGTGTCGTAGATCGGCACCTGAGGAAATACGAATTTGTACCAAAGATGCGATTCGATGGATCTCGGATTCATCGATTCCGCCAGATGAAGTATATGACACGTATAGTCAGTATACAGTAGAAATGCAAGGAAAGGTAATTCAGGTAATGGTACAGTACCTGCAAGAAGAATGTGTAAGAAAGAAGGTTAGTTGCCCCATAGAATTATTAGGGATTTGTAAAAGGGCTTTTTCGCCCGACACTTCTTCAGCTGCCTTAGCGCTCGACCTGGCTCTGTTGCTTAGTAAGCGGCCGGAGGTACCCATATCTCAGTTGCCTATGAGAGAGGTTCCTCCGACCTTTGTCCCAAAAGTTGAGATTCCCGCCAACGCTGGGACTGGTGCCCCCGCTGTGGATATCCCTGCACATTATGTATCACAATTCGTTCACGTCCCGTTTTCACGACAGGTAGTGAACACTATTAGACAATCAGTTCCCGATATTAGGAAAAACCCGACGGGGTTTTACAAAGCAATAGAGTCCGTTTTGCAGTCCTCTGTGTTCACCTTAAGTGATATTGACTTGCTATTCCCTGTACTCCTACCCGTAGATGTATGGAAGCAGGTTCGGACAATAGACGATGTGCCAGGGTTGGGAGATACGTGGGCTAATATGATTAGGATTGATGGGGAAAGACCAGCAGGTGAGAATCCACCACAGGTAATACTTACTTTGCCTGATAGAATTGTCGCAAAATTAAAAACTATAATTCCAGAGAAAAGAATTATTTGGGACAAGCTTAATGCCTCTGTTCAAGGAAAAACTGAAGGCGCCACCGAATTCTTTAACAGATTCGAGCAGGTATTTTCTGACTTCAGTGGACAGGATTTGGGTACAGAGTCTGGGAAAAGGTTGTTTGTGGACAAATTTGTACGTGGATTGTTGCCTGACATCCAGTCACAGATTATGTCCTCTGAGAGCGCTTGGCAGGCAAAATCCCAATCTGAGGTTTTGCACATGGCTCAGTATTATGAGAACCGTGTTAATAATGAGAAGGACAAAATTGAAAAGAGGAAAGGAGATTTGAAAACCAAAGTATTATTACAACAAATTGTTAGAAACCCCAGAGGAGGCACGACACAGACCAGAGGTCAGTATGTCCCAAAAGGAAATGCTCCTTTGGGTCCTGTGAATATTAATCAATGTGCCTATTGCCGCCAGGAAGGTCATTGGCGAGCATAGTGCCCTGTCCTTCGACAAAGGTCAAACAGCGCGTTTGGGAGTATGAGTAGACGACCCAGGGGCCGCCCTGGAGCAGGGGACCCTGATAGAGGTCAGTTTTTACAAGATCCTCAGCAACCTTTTTCACGGGAAAATCAGACCTCGAGTGTGGACTCGAGGAACATATTTGATCACCCTTCTGCTGCCTACCTTTCTGAAGAGCTTCCTTATGACGAGGCTCTATTTCATTAGGATTGCCCGAAGCAGGGTTTGGAACCTTCACCTATTCCCGTTAATCAGAAAGGCCCCTACGTTGAATTATTAGTAGGGAATAGGTAACACCAGTTTTTGATAGACACTGGAGCACAGACGTGCTCCATTGATCATTCCCGGGTTCCAAACATTCCACTGTCAGGGCAAACAAATGTTTCCGTAGGGTTTTCTGGTATACCAATTGTCTGTCCGGTTTCTTTGCCGGTGTCTGTTTCTTTGGGTCCCTTTATGGACCATTGCCCTTTTCTTCTCACTTCGAACTGTGGAGAGAATTTGCTGGGGTTGAATTTGTTAAAGAAATTGAACGCAGTAATTCATTGTTGTTCTGATGGAGTACGGCTGACAGTTTCACCACAGCAACTTCCTAATTCTCAGTTCCTGATTCGACCTTTACCTCCTGAGTTTAGCATTGTCCCGGAATGTTTATGGGCGGTTGACGACAATGATGTCGGGGTATTACAGATTGAGCCCGTTAAAATAGTTTTGAAACATGGAGTGAAATTACCATGCATTCCGCGGTATAAAATATCAGTTGAGGGCGAGCGTGCTTTGAAATGCATTGTCTCCGATTTTGTACATCGTGGGGTGATCGAGGAGATTACAGGTAGTCTGTGTAACAGTCCGATCTTGCCTGTATATAAGAAAGGCGACAATGCAATTCCATATCGGTTCATAATTGATCTTCGTGCTATTAACAGAGTTGTCGCCCCACAATTTCCAATCGTGCCTGATGTGACGACGATATTAACGATGATCCCTGCTACGGCTACGCACTTCAGCGTTGTGGATTTAAAAAACGCTTTCTTTAGCATTCCTATACATAAGGAAAGTAGATATCTGTTTGCGTTCACCTTGGGGGGACGCTCATTTACATTTATCAGGGCACCTCAAGGGTATAGTGAAAATCCAAGCATTTATAGTAGAGCTTTGAAAGAGCAGCTCGACACCCTTGAATTGCCACCTACTTGTACGCTGCTTCAATATGTTGATGATTTGCTTTTGGCTGCAGACTCTGTGAGTGCTTGCAAAGAAGGCACTGTACTGTTGCTTGTTCATTTAGCTAAAAATGGTCATAAAGCTTTGCTTAAAAAATTTCAATATTGTTGTCAGGAGGTCGCCTATTTAGGCTACCTCCTGTCAAAGGAGGGGAGAAGATTGACACCTGAAAGAATAAATCACATTTCTGGCATGTCTGTTCCAAATACACAGAAGGAAGTCAGAGCCTTCATAGGTATGGCTTCTTACTGTAGGTTGTGGATCCCGAACTTTTCGCTAGTGATAAAACCGATGTTGGCTTTAATGAAGAAGGGCATTTCTCTGCCACTGCCATGGAACTCGGAACATCAACGATCATTTGAGCTTCTCAAAACCGCGTTATGCTCTGCACCGGTTCTGGGTACTCCAAATTATGACAAGGCCTTTGTGTTGTTTGTGCATGAATGTGATGGATGTGCTTTGGCTGTGTTAACACAGGAACACGGAGGGAAGAATAGGCCATGCGGCTACTACTCCTCCGCCCTTGATCCTGTCGCATGCGCTTTGCCAAGATGTTTGCGCGCTGTCGCTGCTGCTGCCGCGTCTGTAAAACAGAGTGAGGAATGGTCCTAGGCCATGATTTGATTTTGATGGTACCTCACTCTGTTGATATTCTATTGAACAAAACCCAAACGCAACACCTCACCTCTGCGCGGTTAACAAGGTATGAATTAATTCTGTTTGCCCCTCACATTCAAATTAAGAGGTGTTGTGTTCTTAATCCGGCTGAACTCTTACCTTTCCCGCAAAACACTGTTTGCGGTGACGAAGAATTACATGATTGCCTATATACCACTAAACAAGAAACAAAGGGTAGGATAGATCTCATAGATACTCCTTTGGGCAATGCAGAAGGGGAGCTGTTTTGTGATGGCTCCTGCTTCAAACTTTCAGATGGTACATCTACAGCTGCCTATGCAGTTACTACATTGAGTAAAGTTGTTGAAACTAAGAGAATTTCGCATAACTCTGCGCAGGCCGCAGAGATTATAGCGTTGATCCGAGCTTGTGAACTCTCCCAAGGGCGTATAGTAAATATATATAGTGATAGCCAGTACGCATTTGGGGTGGCTCACAACTTTGGAAGGCTCTGGTCGGAAAGAGGGTTCCTGACCTCACATGGGACCAAGATCCAGCATGGCCCCTTGATAGTGCAATTACTCTCGGCACTCTCACTCCCTAAACAGTTAGCGATCATGAAATGTGCAGCACATCGTAAGGTCATAGATGATGTGGGCAAAGGGAACGCTTTTGCGGACTTGATAGCCAGACAAACGGCCACAGACCTTAGCACGGACATGTATGCTTCGAGGGAAATGAGAGATGCTTATATAATGGATGAAGGTATTGGGTCTGTGCGAGATATTCAAACTGATGCCACAGTAGAAGAATCTAAAAGGTGGGCTGAAGGAATGGGGAAACTGGATGATGAAGGGTGTTGGGTGGATACATCTGAAGGAAAATGGTTGCTCCCTGATTCATATGTATTGGCAATGGTTACGATGGCACACGGTCCTACACATGTGTGTGCCCAGCAGATCACGAAAACGTCATAACAAGTTTGGGTGAATAACAAGATTCTGGAGACTGCAAAAAGACATGTCCGAAATTATATGATCTGCTTACAGCACAATGTGGGTAAGGGGACAGTAACTCCAAGGGGAAGCTTTGGGCCCCCTTCTGTTCCCTTCGAGGTCATTCATTTTGATTTTATTGAGATGGAACGATGTAACAATCTGAAATATGTTCTAGTAATTATTTGTGCCTTTAGTAAATGGGTCGAGGCTTTCCCCGTTAAAGATGCTACCGCCATGACCACTGCAAAGATTATGGTAAAAGAATTCTTTCCTCGATTTGGGCTCCCGAGGGTAATTTGGTCGGATAATGGTCCCCAATTTATTGCAGCAGTAATTTTGCAGATATGCACAGCCTTATGCATTGAAAAACGATTTCACTCAGCTAGACATCCTCAAAGTGCTGGGTTGGTGGAAAGACAAAATGGTATCTTAAAGAATAAGCTTGCGAAAACATGTGCCGATACCAAACTGAAATGGCCAGATGCCTTACCTATTGTATTATTAGCTATGCGTACCACACCTCAGACTAGGACTGGGCTTTCTCCATTTGAGGTAGTGATGGGGAGACCTGCTAACATTTGGGGTCTCCCAAAACCTAAAGCCCTGAGAGAGGTGGAAAATGTATTGCTTGTAGACTACTGTAACCAGTTAACTAAAAATCTGTATTTCATTTATCACCAGGTGCACTCAGCTTTACCTGTACGGTTCACGGGCCCAGGACACGATATACAGCCTGGAAGTTGGGTCCTAGTGAAGGCCTACGAAAGGTCTTCCTGTCTCGCGCCTCGTTGGCGGGGACCCTATCAGGTTCTGTTGGTCACCCGGACAGCAGAGCGGGTGGCTGGAAAGAAGCACTGGATCCACGCGACGCATGTCAAGAAACATCCTCACCCGACGCCACACATTACAGAAGAAGCAGAACCCCTCGCTGATGCTGCAATCTCTGATCCTGAAGTAGCAAACAGCGCTGTGAGTGCGTCGGAGAATTTCTCTGAGCCTGAGAAGCTTAGGGAACAGTCCATTTCGTCTCCGCACTCTCTTGAAAAATCACTTCCGGAAAATACTGTTTCAAGCTCTGCGACTTCCGTCGCCTCCGATATGTCGCTTCCCTCAGGAAGTGACGACACTTTATTTTCGGATCAGACAATCTTGGGTACCTCTAGGTACGACCTTCGACAAAGGAAATAGAACTAAGGCACGGGTTTTTCGTGCATCTGGAGAAGGGAAGTGATTGGAAGTTTTCTTTTGTATAAAAAAAGTTCTGTTGAAAAAAAAAAGGGATTCTGCTGGCTAGGGTTGGGAAGGACTAAGAAATCGCGCGACCGTAGCGTCGCCAGCAACGAACATTGGGGTCGTCGATTGAGGAACTACAATGCCTGCCACCTCCACTGCTGCTCCCCGCACTGGACTTGTGAATAAGGGGGTGACCAACTTGGACAATGAACAATGTGCCTGGGCCCCGAAAATGTATTGCTGTGTTTTGATAATGATAATTGTTATTTTTGCAACTACTGCTGTAGGACTTTGGTACTTTGAAGAAATCTATCCTCTAAAACCTTTACTACCGACCGAGATTGTACCAACTGCTTTGACTCCTTCTGTACACCTTCACACTCTGTCCCCTAGAGACTCCCAACATAGACAAAAGTACCATAATAACACTCTAATGTTAGTAATGAATGCAACTCATGCCATTTTCAATAAGAGTAATTGTTGGATTTGTACTCATTTACCGCAACATGGGAACAAGGGACTGGGATGGTATATACATCCTTTACCTTTAACGACTGCTTGCTATGCCTCTCTTAGAGCACTATTCTTTGGCCGTTGGAATGATAGCATCTCAGGGAACTTTGATGGAACTAATTTGAATGATTTTGAGAAACGTGAATTAACTCCCCTGGGATGCTCGCTTTTTGCAAATAGAAGTAAACCCAATGTCGCTTCTATTAGGCCGTCTGATAAACTATCTCTTCCTTTTCAAACTCTAATTTCCTTTAAAATGGCTCCGATAGGCAATAAGGACGCCGTACCTCCTTCTTATTCTATAAATCATAGCCCTGACTCGGTCCCCTTTTGTGTACAAAGAAATGGCACTAGGCCAATGGGAGATTTTGAAGGTTGTAAGTACATTGTAAATTTGACTGGAGAAAACAGGCCTCTGTATGTAGGGGGGCCTGTTTATTTTGTTTGTGGTAGTTTAGCATTTCCCTGGTTGCACAAGGATTGGCAGGGAACCCTTTATTTAGGAATACTGTTACCCGGGGTATTTGTAGCTAGTACATTGGAGGTTTCTAAGGCTCGCCCACGGCGGGACAAGAACGGAGATACCCCTGGGCAAGTATTGGGAGATATAGCGAAATCAGTTGTGCCCTTTTGGGGACAAATAACAAACTCTGAGAACATTAGGGGATTAGCAAGGGTACTGGAGAGAACGATCAACCGGACCACGGACATACTCTACAATATGACCTTAGAACAAAAAGCAATAAGATTGGTAGCACTCCAAAATCGGATGGCATTAGATGTCATTTTAGCAGAACGAGGTGGAGTATGCAAATTAGTGGGGTCCGCTTGCTGTGTTTTCGTACCAGATTCCTCGCCGACAATTTTTAAAGCAATACAGAACTTGCATAATCTTAGTTCTGAAGTACATATCCCTGTAGGAGATTGGAATCTTAGCACCTGGTTCTGGGATTCTTTACGATCTTGGGGTTGGAAGGTGCTTTCTGTTATTCTGGTTATTTTGGGGATCCTGCTATTCCTTTGTTGCTGTTTTCAATGTCTTCCGAGTATATGTGGAATGCTAGGGGGATGTTGTGCCCAAGCAGTGAGCACAATAGGGCATAGAATATATGCCCCAGATACAGCTTCTAAAGAGTTTGTGTTACAAGAGGTTCTGATGAACGACCTAATGGCTATAGATATTACAGACAATGATTCGGGATGTATGGATGACAACACATGGAGTTATTTGCAAAAGTATTAGAAATTATGTTAGCACTTGGCATAGGCCAAAAGGAGGGTCTGTTGGAATTGAAATGATATTATGCCTCCTATCGCAGTATTTGAATGTGTGTTGGCCTACGCCAAATTGTCTAAAATATCATGTAAATAGACTCCGCGGCAAGGTCTTGACCTTAACGAAAAATTGTGTAAGTCGCCATCTTGGATTTAGCCGCCATTTTAGGTTCTCTTGTAATGTGGAAGTCACCCTGAACATCAAAATGGAGGCCGAATGACATTCTGAGTGAGATTCTGGCCGTTGTGACCTCCGCACACATGAATAAGTAATATGCCTGTCGGGGTCGCGAACTGAGACCTTGTCCTATCCCTGACCTAAGTGTAAATGAACAACTGTATCAGCGGAACTGATCAAAATGCATACATTATGGGATTGACCTGGCAAGGAACCCTAGGCCTGCTCCTAAGAATGGTTAACCCGCGAGGGGGTTGGCCAGGGCTGAATAAAGAATATAAAAGCCCAAGTATTCCAATGTATGGTCTCTCTACTAATGCATCGAACCTTCGTTGAAGTTCGTTACGTTACTCTGAGAGCCGAATCATATCGATTTCTTTGTTTTCACAGTGCAGGTCCTAGGGCGTTCAAGGGAATAGTGCAGTAGAGGTCATGAGGTGCAGGTCCTAGGGCTTTCAAGGGAATAGTGCAGTAGAGGGCATGGGGTGCAGGTCCTGGGGAGTTCAAAGGAATAGTGCAGTAGAGGGCATGGGGTGCAGAACCTGGGGAGTTCAAGGGAATAGTGCAGTAGAGGGCATGGGGTGCAGAACCTGGGGCGTTCAAGGGAATAGTGCAGTAGAGGGCATGGGGTGCAGGTCCTAGGGCGTTCAATCAAATAGTGCAGTAGAGGGCATGGGGTGCAGAACCTGGGGAGTTCAAGGGAATAGTGCAGTAGAGGGCATGGGGTGCATGTCTTGGGGGGTTCAAGGGAATAGTGCAGTAGAGGGCATGGAGTGCAGGTCCTGGGGCGTTCAAGGGAATATTGCAGTATAGGGCATGGGGTGCAGGTCCTGGGGTGTTCAAGGGTATGGTGCAGTAGAGGGCATGGGGTGCAGGTCATAGGGCGTTCAAGGGAATAGTGCAGTAGAGGGCATGGGGTGCAGGTCCTAGGGCGTTCAAAGGAATAGTGCAGTAGTGGTCATGGGGTGCCGGTCCTTGGGCGTTCAAGGGAATAGTGCAGTAGAGGTCTTGGGTGCCGGTCCTAGGGTATTCAACGGAATAGTGCAGTAGAGGGCATGGGGTGCAGGTCCTAGGGCGTTCAAGGGAATAGTGCAGTGGAGGTCATGGGGTGCAGATCCTAGAGCGTTCAAGGGAATAGTGCAGCAGAGGGCATGGGGTGCAGGTCCTAGGGCGTTCAAGGGAAGAGTTCAGTAGAGGGCATGGGGTACTAAGTCCTACGGCATTCAAGGGAATAGTGCAGTAAGGGCATGGAGTGCAGGTCCTAGGGCATTCAAGGGAATAGTGCAGTAGAGGGCATGAGGTTCAGGTCTTGGGGCGTTCAAGGGAATAGTGCAGTAAAGGGCATGGGGTGCAGGTCCTAGGGCGTTCATGGGAATAGTGCAGTAGAGGGCATGAGGTGCAGGTCCTAGGGCGTTCAAGGGAATAGTGCAGTAGAGGGCATGAGGTGCAGGTCCTAGGGCGTTCAAGGGAATAGTGCAGTAGAGGTCTTGGGTGCCGGCCCTAGGGTATTCAACGGAATAGTGCAGTAGAGGGCATGGGGTGCAGGTCCTAAGGTGTTCAAGGGAATAGTGCAGTTGAGGGCATGGGGTGCAGGTCCTAGGGCATTCAAGGGAACAGTGCAGTAGAGGTCTTGGGGTGCAGGTCCTAGGGTGTTCGATGGGATAGTGCAGTAGAGGGCATGGGGTGCAGGTCCTAGGGCGTTCAAGGGAATAGTGCAGTAGAGCGTGTGGGGTGCAGGTCCTGGGGCGTTCATGGGAATAGTGCAGTAGAGGGCATGAGGTGCAGGTCCTAGGGCGTTCAAGGGAATAGTGCTGTAGAGTTCTGGGGGTGCAGGTCCTAGGGCGTTCAAGGGAATAGTGCAGTAGAGGGCATGAGGTGCAGGTGCTAGGGCGTTCAAGGGAATAGTGCAGTAGAGGTCTTGAGATGCAGGTCATAGGGAGTTCAAGGGAATAGTGCAGTAGAGGTCTTGGTGTGCAGGTCCTAGGGCGTTCAAGGGAATAGTGCAGTAGAGGGCATGGGGTGCAGGTCCTAGGGCGTTCAAGGGAATAGTGCAGTGGAGGTCATGGGGTGCAGGTCCTAGGGCGTTCAAGGGAATAGTGCAGTAGAGGTCTTGGGTGCCGGTCCTAGGGTATTCAATGGAATAGTGCAGTAGAGGTCTTGGGGTGCAGGTCCTAGGGCATTGAAGGGAATAGTGCAGCAGACGTCATGGGGTACAGGTCCTAGGGCATTCAAGGGAATAGTGCAGTGGAAGTCATGGGGTGCAGGTCCTCGGGCGTTCAAGGGAATACTGCAGTAGAGGTCTTGGGTGCCAGTCCTAGGGTATTCAACGGAATAGTGCCGTAGAGGTCTTGGGGTGCAGGTCCTGGGGCATTCAAGGGAATAGTGCAGTAGAGGTCTTGGGTGCCGGCCCTAGGGTATTCAACGGAATAGTGCAGTAGAGGGCATGGGGTGCAGGTCCTAAGGTGTTCAAGGGAATAGTGCAGTTGAGGGCATGGGGTGCAGGTCCTAGGGCATTCAAGGGAACAGTGCAGTAGAGGTCTTGGGGTGCAGGTCCTAGGGTGTTCGATGGGATAGTGCAGTAGAGGGCATGGGGTGCAGGTCCTAGGGCATTCAAGGGAATAGTGCAGTAGAGGTCATGGGGTGCAGGTCCTGGGGCGTTCAAAGGAATAGTGCAGTATAGAGCATGGGGTGCAGGTCCTGGGGCGTTCAAGGGAATAGGGCAGTAGAGGGCATGGGGTACAGGTCCTGGGGCGTTCAAGGGAATAGTGCAGTAGAGGGCATGGGGTGCAGGTCCTGGGGCGTTCAAAGGAATAGTGCAGTAGGGGGCTTGGGGAGCAGGTCCTGGGGCGTTCCAGGGAATAGTGCAGTAGAGGGCATGGGGTGCAGGTCCTGGGGCGTTCAAGGGAATAGTGCAGTAGAGGGCATGGGGTGCAGGTCCTAGGGCGTTCAATGGAATAGTGCAGTAGAGGGCATGGGGTGCAGGTCCTAGGGGGTTCAAGGGAATAGTGCAGTAGAGGGCATGGGGTGCAGGTCCTAGGGCGTTCAATGGTATAGTGCAGTAGAGGGCATGGGGTGCAGGTCCTAGGGCATTCAAATGAATAATGCAGTAGAGGGCATGGGGTGCAGGCCCTGGGGCGTTCAAGGGAATAATGCAGTAGAGGGCATGGGGTGCAGGCCCTGGGGCGTTCAAGGGAATAGTGCAGTAGAGCGCATGGGGTGCAGGTCCTAGGGCATTCAATTGAATAATGCAGTAGAGGGCATGGGGTGCAGGTCTTGGGGCGTTCAAGGGAATAGTGCAGTAGAGGGCATGGGGTGCAGGTCCTAGGGCGTTCAAGGGAATAGTGCAGTAGAGCGTGTGGGGTGCCGGTCCTGGGGCGTTCAAGGGAATAGTGCAGTAGAGGGCATGGGGTGCAGGTCCTAGGGAGTTCAAGGGAATAGTGCAGTAGAGGTCATGGGGTGCAGGTCCTGGGGCGGTCAAGGGAATAATGTAATAGACCGCATGGGGTGCAGGTCCTAAGGTGTTCAAGGGAATAGTGCAGTAGAGGCCATAGGGTGCAGGTCCTAGGGCGTTCAAGGGAATAGTGCAGTAGAGGTCATGGGGTGCAGGTCCTGGGGTGTTCAAGGGACGAGTGCAGTAGAGGGCATGGGGTGCAGGTCCTGGGGCGTTCAAAGGACTAGTGCAGTAGAGGTCTTGGGGTGCAGGTCCTGGGGCGTTCAAGGGAATAGTGCGGTAGAGGGCATGGGGTGCAGGTCCTGGGGCGTTCAAGGGAATAGTGCAGTAGAGGGCATGGGGTGCAGGTCCTGGGGCGTTCAAGGGAATAGTGCAGTAGAGGTCTTGAGGTGCAGGTCCTGGGGAGTTCAAGGGACTAGTGCAGTAGAGGGCATGGGGTGCAGGTCCTGGGGCGTTCAAAGGACTAGTGCAGTAGAGGTCTTGGGGTGCAGGTCCTGGGGTGTTGAAGGGAATAGTGCGGTAGAGGGCATGGGGTGCAGGTCCTGGGGTGTTCAAGGGAATAGTGCAGTAGAGGGCATGGGGTGCAGGTCCTGGGGCGTTCAAGGGAATAGTGCAGTAGAGGTCTTGGGGTGCAGGTCCTGGGGCATTCAAGGGAATAGTGCAGTAGAGCACAAGGGGTGCAGGTCCTAGGGCGTTCAAGGGAATAGTGCAGTAGAGGTCATGGGGTGCAGGTCCTGGGGCATTCAAAGGAATAGTGCAGTATAGAGCATGGGGTGCAGGTCCTAGGGCGTTCAAGGGAATAGTGCAGTAGAGGGCTTGGGGTGCAAGTCCTGGGGTGTTCAAGGGAATAGTGCAGTAGAGGGCATGGGGTGCAGGTCCTGGGGTGTTCAATGGAATATTGCAGTAGAGGGCATGCGGTGCAGGTCCTAGGGCATTCAAATGAATAATGCAGTAGAGGGCATGGGGTGCAGGTCCTGGGGCGTTCAATGGAATAATGCACTCGAGCGCATGGGGTGCAGGCCCTGGGGCATTCATGGGAATAGTGCAGTAGAGGGCATGGGGTGCAGGCCCTGGGGCGTTCAAGGGAATAATGCAGTAGAGCGCATGGGGTGCAGGCCCTGGGGCGTTCAAGGGAATAGTGCAGTAGAGGGCATGGGGTGCAGGTCCTAGGGCGTTCAAGGGAATAATGCTTTAGAGGGCATGGGGTGCAGGTCTTGGGGCGTTCAAGGGAATAGTGCTGTAGAGGGTGTGGGGTGCACGTCCTGGGGCGTTCAGGGGAATAGTGCAGTAGAGGTCATGGGGTGCAGGTCCTGGGGCGTTCAAGGGACTAGTGCAATAAAGGGCATGGGGTGCAGGTCCTGGGGAGTTCAAGGGAATAATGCAGTAGACGGCATGGGGTGCAGGCCCTGGGGCGTTCAAGGGAATAGTGCAGTAGAGGGCATGGGGTGCAGGTCCTAGGGCGTTCAAGGGAATAGTGCAGTAGACGGCCTGGGTTGCAGGTCCTGGGGCGTTCAAGGGAATAGTGCAGTAGAGGGCATGGGGTGCAGGTCCTAGAGCGTTCAAGGGAATAGTGCAGTAGCGGGCATGGGGTGCAGAACCTGGGGCGTTCAAGGGAATAGTGCAGTAGAGGGCATGGGTGCAGGTCCTACTGCATCGAGTTTCTACACTAACGGTTGGTGTCCATAATGTTGTGAATGCCTTGTAAGCACTGGCAAATCTTCTTGGCATCGGGTTCAGCCTGCAGGACCTTCACAGAGGAGAACGACCATCATTATTTATTTTTTAGGTTATAAATGTGCTGCTTGAAAGCATCTGGGAAAAACAAAACAACACATTGAGAACAATACAAAGGTGTACCCTACATAGATAGAATAGGGGACAGGGGATGGAAATACACCCTCAAACCTCTGCTGAGCCGGCACTTGGGTGCATGGTGTGCTTGACCCCAGTGTTTGCAGAGATTCTGGTGCTTGCAGATTAGGCATGTGACATGAGCACAACAATCATGAAGCAAGTGCATGCATGAGCAAGTTAGAGAGAGACAACAATCATGAAGCACGTGCATGCACGAGCAAGTTAGGGAGACAACAATCATGAAGCAAGTGCATGCACGAGCAAGTTAGGGAGACAACAATCATGAAGCAAGTGCATGCACGAGCAAGTTAGAGAGATACAACAATCATGAAAATCATGAAGCAAGTGCATGCACGAGCAAGTTAGGGAGACAACAATCATGAAGCAAGTGCATGCACAAGCAAGTTAGGGAGACACAATCATGAAGCAAGTGCATGTACGAGCAAGTTAGGGAGACAACAATCATGAAGCAAGTGCATGCACAAGCAAGTTAGGGAGACACAATCATGAATCAAGTGCATGCACGAGCAAGTTAGGGAGACAACAATCATGAAGCAAGTGCATGCATGAGCAAGTTAGAGAGAGACAGCAATCATGAAGCAAGTGCATGCACGAGCAAGTTAGAGAGAGACAACAATCATGAACCAAGTGCATGCATGAGCAAGTTAGGGAGACAACAATCATGAAGCAAGTGCATGCACGAGCATGTTAGGGAGACACAATCATGAAGCAAGTGCATGCACGAGCAAGTTAGGGAGACAACAATCATGAAGCAAGTGCATGCACAAGCAAGTTAGGGAGACACAATCATGAAGCAAGTGCATGTACGAGCAAGTTAGGGAGACAACAATCATGAAGCAAGTGCATGCACAAGCAAGTTAGGGAGACACAATCATGAATCAAGTGCATGCACGAGCAAGTTAGGGAGACAACAATCATGAAGCAAGTGCATGCACGAGCAAGTTAGAGAGAGACAACAATCATGAAGCAAGTGCATGCACGAGCATGTTAGGGAGACACAATCATGAAGCAAGTGCATGCACGAGCAAGTTAGGGAGACAACAATCATGAAGCAAGTGCATGCACAAGCAAGTTAGGGAGACACAATCATGAAGCAAGTGCATGTACGAGCAAGTTAGGGAGACAACAATCATGAAGCAAGTGCATGCACAAGCAAGTTAGGGAGACACAATCATGAATCAAGTGCATGCACGAGCAAGTTAGGGAGACAACAATCATGAAGCAAGTGCATGCACGAGCAAGTTAGAGAGAGACAGCAATCATGAAGCAAGTGCATGCACGAGCAAGTTAGAGAGAGACAATAATCATGAACCAAGTGCATGCATGAGCAAGTTAGGGAGACAACAATCATGAAGCAAGTGCATGCACGAGCATGTTAGGGAGACACAATCATGAAGCAAGTGCATGCACGAGCAAGTTAGGGAGACAACAATCATGAAGCAAGTGCATGCACAAGCAAGTTAGGGAGACACAATCATGAAGCAAGTGCATGCATGAGCAAGTTAGTTAGGGAGCGCCTTCTCGCTTAACGGGGCAGAAGGACTTGTCATAAGGTGCAAGTGCGATAGAGTTGTGCAGGCGACACGTGGCATATGCAAGTCCAATCTTCTGAGGGCGACGCCTGGCATATGAAAGTCCAATCTTCTGAGGGCGACGCGTGGCATATGCAAGCCCAATCTTCTGAGGGCCACGCCTGGCATATGCAAGTCAAATCTTCTGCGTGCGACGCCTGGCATATGCTAGTGCAATCTTCTACAGGCGACGCGTGGCATATGCAAGTCCAATCTTCTGCAGGCGACACGTGGCATATGCAAGTCCAATCTTCTGCAGGCGACGCGTGGCATATGCTAGTGCAATCTTCTGCGGGCGACGCGTGGCATATGCAAGTCCAATCTTCTGCAGGCGACACGTGGCATATGCTAGTCCAATCTTCTGCAGGCGACGCGTGGAATATGCAAGTCCAATCTTCTGCGGGCGACGCGTGGCATATGCAAGTCCAATCTTCTGCAGGCGGCGCGTGGCATATGCTAGTGCAATCTTCTGCGGGCGACACGTGGCATATGCAAGTCCAATCTTCTGCAGGCGACGCGTGGCATATGCAAGTCCAATCTTCTGCGGGCGACACGTGGCATATGCAAGTCCAATCTTCTGCAGGCAACGCGTGGCATATGGTAGTGGAATCTTCTGCGGGCGACGCGTGCCATATGCAAGTCCAATCTTCTGCAGGCGACGCGTGGCATATGCAAGTCCAATCTTCTGCATGCTACGCGTCGCATATGCAAGTCCAATCTTCTGCAGGCGACGCGTGGCATATGCTAGTCCAATCTTCTGCAGGCGACGCGTGGCATATGCTAGTCCAATCTTCTGCGGGCGACACGTGGCATATGCAAGTCCAATCTTCTGCAGGCGATGCGTGGCATATGCTATTCCAATCTTCTGCAGGCGATGCGTGGCATATGCTAGTCCAATCTTCTGCAGGCGATGCGTGGCATATGCTAGTCCAATCTTCTGCAGGCGATGCGTGGCATATGCTAGTCCAATCTTCTGCAGGCGATGCGTGGCATATGCTAGTCCAATCTTTTGCGCATGGAGGCAGATTTTCACATTCCTTTTGAGCCTCTTGAGAGCATATTCTGTTTTCAGGATGGTGGGGAGTCTGCTCCAGAATTTTTGTCCGAATACTGTGGGGATCTCCCAACATGTTTCAGTCTTTTCAACTTGGGCGTAGTTAGGATGTTCACCTGTGAGGAATTTGGTGGCCTTGTAGGCACAGATTTGCTTATGTAATAGCTCAGGTTTTCCACCCCAAAAGGGGCAGTGCAGCCCAAACTGCTAGGTCACATCCCTTCTGCACAAGACCACAAGCACCCCAGACAAGTTTCGGTCTCATTGCTTTTGATCAGTGAGGTGTAGCTCTGGGTTCAAGGCTCCACGTGCCCAGGTGCCACATCTGTGCATGCCAGTTCTAATCGGCGTGACAAACCGAAGGTGGATGGCTGGAAGATTATGAGTGAATCTTAATGAAAGGCGTTTAGGCACCGTCCAGACCATGGTTATTCAGCTGGATATCCTATCATGGGAGGGAAAGACCTTATGCAAAGCAGGCTTGTTCCCACCCCTTCTGCACAAGACCACAAGCAACCCCAGACATTGTGTTATTTAAACATTTCAAAAGAATTCAAAACATACTACATGAAAAATAGAACATTTGAAACTAAGAAATCTTTTAAACTAACAGTGTCCACATAAAACACCAAGAGGCTGATACAAGTTAGATAATGTATTTATTTATTAGTATACATCTAGTCAAGTTAAATGAATGTGTATACAACACCAACGTAACATACATCCATCAACCCACCGCCCATCAAATTATTAATTAGAAATATATCATTTCATTTAAAATCAATAACATTTGATCACAAAACTTTAGCACGTAACACCTTAAATGAACATCATGACCTCCCACAAGGCATTGGCTGAGCTAACAGCATATTCCCGAGGAAGCCCCATTGAACTCTCAATCCCAGTTAATCAATGTCCCCCGGGTTCCATGGTGGTCTCAGCACAGAGTGCACTGACACCCCCCACCCCTGCACCAATGACTCCTAAGGGTCCAGGTAGGTCCGAGCAGTGCCATGTGCAAGCCCTGGCGGCGAGCTTCTGTTCTGACAAGATATTATTCCCGCTATTGATCTTTGGGGCAAGGTTAACTGTCGAGTTCTCGATATGGAACCCATTCAGAACATGCTTTACTGCTGGCTTATAGGCCGGAGAGGTGACCTGGCATGGACGCCCAAGCCAGACCCAACATGTGATGTTTCACCTCCACCCCATGGCCATCCCAGAAAACCGGAATCCCTTACAGACAACCAGAGTGCCACTGTCATATCCGCAGGCAAGGGTGTGGGCAGCCTTAGGAGGGATTTCAACATCCCAGGCCCAGAGTCCCGCTCCATATGCGACGCTTGGCAAAACTCAGGCTTGGCCACTCCACATGCGACGCTTGGCAAGACTCAGGCTTGGCCACTCCACATGCGACGCTTGGCAAGACTCAGGCCTGGCCACTCCACATGCGAGGCTTGGCCACTCCACATGCGACGCTTGGCAAGACTCAGGCTTGGCCACTCCACATGCGACGCTTGGCAAGACTCAGGCCTGGCCACTCCACATGCGACGCTTGGCAAGACTCAGGCCTGGCCACTCCACATGCGACGCTTGGCAAGACTCAGGCCTGGCCACTCCACATGCGAGGCTTGGCCACTCCACATGCGACGCTTGGCAAGACTCAGGCTTGGCCACTCCACATGCGACGCTTGGCAAGACTCAGGCCTGGCCACTCCACATGCGACGCTTGGCAAGACTCAGGCCTGGCCACTCCACATGCGACGCTTGGCAAGACTCAGGCCTGGCCACTCCACATGCAACGCTTGGCAAGACTCAGGTTTGGCCACTCCACATGCGACGCTTGGCAAGACTCAGGCCTGGCCACTCCACATGCGACGCTTGGCAAGACTCAGGCCTGGCCACTCCACCTGCGACGCTTGGCAAGACTCAGGCCTGGCCACTCCGCATGCGACGCTTGGCAAGACTCAGGCTTGGCCACTCCACACTCCACATGCGAGGCTTGGCCACTCCACATGCGACGCTTGGCAAGACTCAGGCTTGACCACTCCACATGCGACGCTTGGCAAGACTCAGGCTTGACCACTCCACATGCGACGCTTGGCAAGACTCAGGCCTGGCCACTCCACATGCGACGCTTGGCAAGACTCAGGCCTGGCCACTCCACATGCAAGGCTTGGCCACTCCACATGCGACGCTTGGCAAGACTCAGGCTTGGCCACTCCACATGCGACGCTTGGCAAGACTCAGGCCTGGCCACTCCACATGCGACGCTTGGCAAGACTCAGGCCTGGCCACTCCACATGCGACGCTTGGCAAGACTCAGGCCTGGCCACTCCACATGCGACGCTTGGCAAGACTCAGGCCTGGCCACTCCACATGCGACGCTTGGCAAAACTCAGGCCTGGCCACTCCACATGCGACGCTTGGCAAAACTCAGGCTTGATCACTCCACATGCGACGCTTGGCAAGACTCAGGCTTGACCACTCCACATGCGACGCTTGGCAAAACTCAGGCTTGATCACTCCACATGCGACGCTTGGCAAGACTCAGGCTTGGCCACTCCACATGCGACGCTTGGCAAGACTCAGGCCTGGCCACTCCACATGCGACGCTTGGCAAGACTCAGGCCTGGCCACTCCACATGCGACGCTTGGCAAGACTCAGGCCTGGCCACTCCACATGCGACGCTTGGCAAGACTCAGGCCTGGCCACTCCACATGCGACGCTTGGCAAGACTCAGGCCTGGCCACTCCACATGCGACGCTTGGCAAGACTCAGGCCTGGCCACTCCACATGCGACGCTTGGCAAAACTCAGGCCTGGCCACTCCACATGCGACGCTTGGCAAAACTCAGGCTTGATCACTCCACATGCGACGCTTGGCAAGACTCAGGCTTGACCACTCCACATGCGACGCTTGGCAAAACTCAGGCTTGATCACTCCACATGCGACGCTTGGCAAGACTCAGGCTTGGCCACTCCACATGCGACGCTTGGCAAGACTCAGGCCTGGCCACTCCACATGCGACGCTTGGCAAGACTCAGGCCTGGCCACTCCACATGCGACGCTTGGCAAGACTCAGGCCTGGCCACTCCACATGCGACGCTTGGCAAAACTCAGGCCTGGCCACTCCACATGCGACGCTTGGCAAAACTCAGGCTTGATCACTCCACATGCGACGCTTGGCAAGACTCAGGCTTGACCACTCCACATGCGACGCTTGGCAAAACTCAGGCTTGATCACTCCACATGCGACGCTTGGCAAGACTCAGGCTTGGCCACTCCACATGCGACGCTTGGCAAGACTCAGGCCTGGCCACTCCACATGCGACGCTTGGCAAGACTCAGGCCTGGCCACTCCACATGCGACGCTTGGCAAAACTCAGGCCTGGCCACTCCACATGCGACGCTTGGCAAAACTCAGGCTTGATCACTCCACATGCGACGCTTGGCAAGACTCAGGCTTGACCACTCCACATGCGATGCTTGGCAAGACTCAGGCTTGGCCACTCCACATGCGACGCTTGGCAAGACTCAGGCATGACCACTCCACATGTGACACTTGGCAAGACTCAGGCTTGCTACTAGGTTCTCAGTGCCTCTGCCATGCCTACCTGCAGATGTGTTGATGGCCCGACTTCCTGAGTTGCCTTTGTTCAAGCAGATTGGCAGTGGGATGTACATTTAAGCTTATCATCCACCAACACGCCCAGATATGTATGTATTTATGTATTTATTGTTTGCCTGTTAGCGGCGCTTATACAATAAGGAAATACTGTTTCAGAGCGCCCAGGGGTCTGGGAGGGAACAAGGGTGGGAAATACAAGTAAAACACAATATTTAAGAACAGAGGGGGAAGTGATAGAGAGGGACGAACCTACTAAGCCTTGTGAGTATTCAGAACGTGCAAGTGCAGAAAGGAAGAGGGAAGAGGGGGTAAGTGCTGGGGCACCCGAGCTCGAGTGTGAGCCATGACGAAGTGCTAGGAATGTTGAGTGCTACACGGCCTGGGACACGGGAGGTGTAAGTGCGAGTCTCCAGAGTGGAGGGTGTGGAAACGCAAAGTGCTGTAGAAAGACAGTTAACTCGTGTGTCCAACACAAGCCCTTTAAGACGAGGTAACCATAGTTTGAGATAGATGGGGATGCAGAAGATACTCAAACATCAATAATCAAACTGAGTCTGGAAGTTGGCAAAGTGCGTTTGTTTTAATATGAATTATCTGAAACAGGGAGTTAAAACGAACATCAACGAACTCGCTCGATCTTCTCACTCAATGCATTTCATAAAGAATGTAGCTTATATACTAAAAACCCATCATCATTGACGTCAACCTACGTGGCAAACTAAAAAAACCTACTTGGGAACGTGATAGGCTTACAGGGAACATCTAGGTATACGTTCCATACTTGTCAAGGAAGGTGATTGGGTCTCTAACATCAGGTGGGGCAACTAAGCCCTCCTCTAGTGCAGGTTTCTACAAACGCCATCACATACACAACGTCCCATTGGTTATACAGACTATAGGGCTCTTTGCTATGTGGCCCCCTATTATTGGTTGGCACCCTCGTACCCTCTCTAATATTCCACACACGCTAGCAGCACGCAGGATAACATCCAGGTGCTGGTGGGCTGGTCATAACCATAGCTTCCCACCAATTAGCCCTGACATCAATAGTCACTCTTGCTGTCTGCCAGTCAATTAAGGCTTTGAACTTGGCCTTGGAAATATTCTCTGTTCCTGAGAATAAGAGGGAGTAGAGGCATACTCTGTCTCTTGGTGTTACAAAGTTGCCGGTCGTGCAGATATGAATACCTCCGTCCCCAAGTACCACACAGGCAATTTTAAGAACACTGCCTGTGCAGTCCTTGAGGCCACAGGTGTGGTAGTTCGTCGAGTCTGGAGTCAGGAACTGCCGGAAGGACCCTTTGAGCGCTGTAAGGCAAGGAGGGATTAAGTACAGGGCGAAATGCAATATTACAGGGTATACTAGGAATAGAAACTAAACGTTCTTACCTATGTGTACTGTAGGCCCACCCAGAAAGGAAGGAGAGTGACTGGACCTGAGCTTGGGTTCGGATGGGCTTCCCACAAACTCTGGTATGGTGATGGTAAGCACTAGTGTTTAGAGTGCTTGACCAGGCGAATGCCTAGTGAGAGGCCATAGGCCCAGGTGCCAAGGAAAAAACCGTGGTTCGTGGAGCAATCCGTTAGTCAGGCCGTGGTCGAGTAACCAAGAGTTCCGGTGATATTCAAGGCAAGTTCAGGGCGTAGAGAGAGCAATCTGTTAGGCAGACCGTTGTCGAGTGACCAAAAGTTCCGATGATATCCAAGGCAAGTTCAGGGCGTAGAGAGAACAATCTGTTAGGCAGACCGTTGTCGAGTGACCAAAAGTTCCGATGATATCCAAGGCAAGTTCAGGGCGTAGAGAGAACAATCTGTTAGGCAGACCGTTGTCGAATCACCAAATCCTGGTAAGTACAAAGCGTCGTAATGTCCGAGAGAAAAACCAGCTGTGAAGCAACGTTTCTGTGTTTCCGAATGCATTTGAACCAATGGAGAAGTCACGTGATGTTCAACAAGGAAACGTTGAGGCGTGGGGTCGTCACATGATACCGATTGCGTTTGGTCTCCTCACGTGACGATCAGGTCCACACGAGCAACGGTGATTGCGGCTAAATGGGAATCTCCAATTACATTGCCAACGGAGAGAAGGGCGATAGACACCAAGCCTGCCATGGCATCCCCTGACATGACGCGCAATGGTGCCGCCTCGTCTGCGCGCCCAGAGGTCGTAATGTGGGAGTTGTGGGCGTGCGGAAACGTGAGTCTGTGGGAATCATAGTAGTTCGTAAGGTAGGGGACGTGGCAGATGTAACACTTGGTTTCGATACAGCTCGTCCCAGTATCTATTGTCATCCATACTCGTGACTGCAGACCATGTTTTGGAGTCTTTCTGCATTTAAAATACTATTAAATAATGAACCTCTGATCTCTTCAATGTTCTCGCTCCTCACCTAAGACAGGAGTTTTGTTATTTTCACACGTTCTGTAACCACTGTACGAACATTCAGGTTCACGGTGGCCTTTACCTCCTGGTGCTGGGCCAGCCAAGCTTTTCTTCAATCCACCTTTGTAATTCAATTGCTTTCCAACTGCGAGACACTGAAAATCCTTTCTGCTCACGGGGTCCAGCTCTGCTAAAGTGTGTTGTGGAATCATCCATAGTTCATACATTCCTATGCATATACGTTGGTGCATTGCTGCAATCTAGTCACTACAAAGCAAGGCTTTAAGAATACTTTGGCCCTCATTAGGACCCTGGCGGAGTGGGTTTCCGCCAGCGCTAATCGCGGCGGACCCGTCCGCCGTACTACGAGTTCCCTTAGCGCCATGGAGGTTTTCTCCGCCTGGTTTTGCCGGGCGGAGAAAACCATGGCGCTAAGGGACCTCGTTGTTAATTACGCCGCCGTACTTTACGGCGGCGTAATTAACTCCTTCCCCACTCCCATTATACCCTATGGGGCAAGAATGGGAATGGAGAAGGGTAAAATGGGGATTGGGGATTTACCGCTCCGCCAAGGTCGGCATGGGGTGGTAAATCCACCAACCCCCATGGCGCTATCGACGGCTTTCCGCCGTGCTTCGCGGTGCATTTAGCACCGCGAAATCCGCCAGGGTCGTAATGAGGGCCTTTGTCTTTTATCATTACTGCGTCTGTACAATTGTAAAATAACTTGATATCTTCTTCATTATTTCTGTAGTATGAACATCTTCATCTCAAGCCCGAAATGTTGCTCATCTTTGACACCTCCTCTTTAGAGTTTATAGAATGTCCATAATCTTCAGCCTCTTCTTCTTCCATAGGTGCGTCAGTTCTGCTTTTCATGACATCACCGATCTTCTTTTTTGCTCAGTTTTCACACTTCCTTTGGGATTTCATTCAAATGGCCATCATATGGTCATGAATGCATATATGGCTTCCTCAATGGGAACCTTACTTCCAAGATTCTTTTTGGTTTAGGTATTTTCACTGGTACTGCATGTGTCTCACACTCTGGCTCCCAACATATAGGCAGCATGGTGGAGGAGCTTTGAGTGGGGGTACTTGGCTCCACCTGTGCACTCCACCCACTGGGCGATTCATCGATCACTCGCTCATAAACCTTCACATCTAGACATCCTGGTCTGAAGAAATGCTTCTTTCGGACCCATATCTGTATGACTCGCTTCTGGCATCCTGCTGATTTCACACGCTCATCAGTACTCCAGGACATAAGCATGAATTGTCCACTGAGACTGCAGTAGATCCATTTCCCCACAAACGTCTTGTGGTTCTTTGGATACAGGAACTTTGTTCCCTCAGGTGCATAAATGCTGGCCTTCACGTAGTCTCTGATTTCTTCATCTGTCGGCTCTTTAGTTTTTCATCCTCATTCAACATCAATCATGATCTTCATTCCTACAGCTTTCTTTCCAGTCTTCTTGCATTGTGAGATTATTATCCTGATCACACAAAATCCAAACAATAACATCACCATCAGGGCTCCAAGGGCTCCAAGGGCTCCAAGGAACTTGAACATATCTGCCATCCATTGTGGACCCCAAGAAAAGAGCGATCCAGACCAACTGTCCTCAGCAAAGTCTTCCACTTTGTCTATCATCTGGATGTGTAACTTCATCATCATCGTTATGGCCCCTGTCAAGGTGCCATTTTCGTCATCATGAGAAGGCATGAATGTGCAACATGATTCTCCAATGTTGGCACAAACACCTCCATCCATAGCTGTAATCATGTCCAAGACATATCTCTACTGAAGAGTCATCAGTCGTATGGCTCCCAGCTCCTCCTTGATAGCATTGAATCCCTTTATAGTGGTGTTAATCGTCTGCAAACATTCCACTCTGGTTATTTGTAACCACTTAGTATTTGCATCCATCCGGATCCTGGGCATGAAGATTATCATGAGTATTGATGAAGTCTTCCTAAACCACCTGTACTCATATGGGATAGAATCAAACGCCTCTATTGACTTGGCTGAGAAATAATTCTCCCTCTTCATCCGATTCAGGAGCTCAGCAGATCTCTTCTTCCTCAGGTGAGCCTCTGCTTTCGGGAACTCGCCAATGTTCAGGTCACTTTTAGGAATTACTAATGCTGGAACATGGACGATCACTATAGAACATAGTCCTCCCCGATCTCTGGGCAGCTTCATATAAGCTCTGGATCCACAAGCCCAGTAGTGATCCATAATCACTGCTGTTCCAATGCTCATTCCTGGCACGTCAAAGATTCGACCACAATTCTTGTTTTCTCCAACTTTTCTTGTGCCATTGTTTCTGAAACACAGCTTTGCACTGTGCAGAGGCACTATCTGAAAGGGCCCTCCTTTGTCTTCGACCCATGTCAGTACTTTAGCAAGTCTCGCCATAGAGGTTTGCATCCATTCTCTACAATGTCAATAGTCGGCTTGTAGCAGCCAATCACTACACGGGCTCTTCAGATGACCACTCCTTCCTCCCATCCGTCTGGAGAAAGTATTTATCCCCAAATCTGCATTTGGCCTCTTTTCTTCCATCTTCACATTTCTTCTGCAAATTTTCCAAGACTCTCAAGTCGTCTGTCTTATCACATGATTTCTAGTGTAGGCTCTTGATCTTGTCTTTGTGTCTTGAACATAATCATCTTCATCTGGATCTGTCCATTCTGTAGTCCATGGTAGGTAGGCTGTTCGGCCCATGAACTGACCTCTTGTTCTGCAGAGTTCAATGTGATATAGGCAGTGTGCTTTCCGAACATCTATTTCAATGGCTATGAGTATCTTAGACTGCCCCATACTGTAGGGCAGGAGTGCACATACATAGCATTCCTCCTTCGATTTACTCCGTCCTACCTCTTTCATGTGCTGATACCACGTTGTTCCCCAAATGTGCTGTGCTGTCTAGATAATCATTCAAGTCATGCTCATCCTCCCTTGCACTTCTCTTAAGTCTCTTCCTTGCCTCATGAGCTATTATAATCATCTCATGAAGTATGTCTGCATAGTTCCTTCGTACTGGGGGAATCATAGGAACACTTGTCAGTAAAATCGGTGTCTCTACATGTGCTACTGGTGTAGGGACAATCACATAAGGCCTTGGCTGCCTTTTAATTGTCACATCTATAGCTTCCTGCTGCATAGGAAGATATACAGGAACTAGTGCCCTCTTTGGATCAACATAATAAACAGTACGTATCGTGAGAGAGAGAAGAATGACACTGAACATGATTAATGTTTATATTATATACCAATATGTCCATTTTATACAGTAATGGCTTCTTGCATGTAGTGGTGCTCTCTCATTGTTTGCTACATTATTATTACTATCAATGTTGTCCATATTGCCTGGGATTACTTTTAAGGAAGGAAAAAACAGTTTTAATCGGGCAATCTCATGAAATATTCTGGCAACTGTTGGATCAAGCAGCTGGGTGATTGCAGGACGATTGATAGGATTCCAAATGAATACAAAACAGTCGTCTTTTTGCCAAAACAAATGAGGATGAGCTTCCAGCAAATATTAAATGACCAAGGCCATTAAATTGTGAATGTCATCATTCGATAGACCCATCCATGCGTTCAAAGAGATGTGTCAGGCAGTAAACAAATCGGCTTGCAAATTTCATGTATCAGCCAATTTATTGTAGGTCGATTTCTGGGATCTCTCAGGAACATGCGAGTATTTGTTTATTGTCCAACAAGTTAAGGATGCTCTTCAATCAAGAAATAAAAGACCATTCCAAGCAGTTTGTGAGCATCCTTGTCAGACAGGACCATCTTTTTAAAAAACATTTTTTTATTGTAATTCGTTTATTCAAACCTTTAAAACCTTTACAAATATTTAAATCAGCCATGATAAAATAATTAGTTATTAAATAAAATAAGAAAAAGAATATAAAAAAGAAGAAGCCATAAATCATTAGATTCTCATTATACATAAGCAGAAAGATTAATACACAAAGGATAAAAGAGAATATATCTAGTAAGATCAAAAGGAATAGAATAGAATAGTAAGAAATGAAAAAAGAAATGATCAAATAATGATACAATCAGATCAAAAAAATATCAAGTTCCAATAATTCCATTAATGCATTATAAAATAATTAATAATACTAACAGCAAAAGTTAATAGAACCTAAAAAAAACATTCACATGGAATTACAATCAAAGTCCAGATACATTTGCATCACACAATCCCTATAAAGTCCAACTGAACGCAATAAATGCCTATACAAGTGCTTGTTGATATCCAGATCTAGCCCGACGGGTCCAACCCCTCACGAATATTGTGTATTTCAAGACAGCGCTTCCATACCAGGTCTTCATCAAAAGTTATTGGGTTCACTGCTAAAGGCCCCAGATACTGAGCCCTTATGCCCTGTAATGATACACACTCAAGCACCAAATGTCTTAAGGACTCCAGTTTCTCCATACAGAACCTACAGCAGGCAGAGTCAGCCATAATTATTGATCTCCTTAATATAATTTCCCTGGTCTGCAGTAAATTCCACCAGGCCCTTAGTAGAATGCCTCTGTAGAATCGATTTGGCAATTGAAACGGGATCTTAGTTAGGGAGCCTCTTCGCCTGTGCTCATGGGTCAGGTGACTCAAGGAGGAATAGGAGTGAAAGGCATCAGTGGTCTGAATCCAGTCATAGTCATACAAGGCTTGTTTTGCCTTCATAGGATTCGATATCAAGGTCTCCAGAGTCACTCCAATCTCATTTAGCACGTATTCTGATCTCACTCGAAAGCTAATTAATACTCGGGAGTCGTCCAGGTTTCTTCCCATTAATTGATGCAGGGAGTCAGGAATAGGAGCCATCATTTTCGAATTTAAAGAAAGACTGGCCCATTGTACCCGTGCCCAAAGGGACACAGTCCCCAATTCAAAGCGCATAGCTGGTAACAGTACCGCATTAGAAACCCCCAAGGATTCTCCTCCATAGTATGCCCTCAATTCTGTTCAAGATTTTACATACATTGTCAGATTTTAATTCCAGACCATAAGTCAGTTTAGGGACAATTTTTCCTTCATAAAACATCACAGTGGTTTTAAGCGAGAACCTCCCAAACTTTCGGTCTATCTTGACAATCTGGGCTTCCAAGTTTTCACCTTTTGCACCAGGGCCGCCATAGCTATCTTAGACCCTTTGTTAGCGGAAAAATGGAAGCACAGATACCAAACAGTCTCCGAGAGCTTCAGGGGCATCCCCCTAACACAACAGACGCCCCTTGTGTCTTCGTCCTCACTTTTCTAAAGGAGAGGGTCTTGGATAACCAATCAATTATCTGTGGCATAGTTCTCAAAATTATTCAGTGATCTTTGCGGCCCGCCCTTAGTAAGATCAAAAATCAGCAGGTCATCTTCATCGGCAAGCCATTATTTAGCAAGCAACAGCGTAACATCGGAGAAGTACTGGTTAAATAGCCAGGAGGCCAAGACCCCCCCCTATAGGACTGTATTCTCCTCGAGATATCCCCTTTTGGCTAAGGCGAACCTGTATTCTGCAATTTTCGTAGACCCCACTGACAAGTCTCATGAGCCCCTCAGGCATCCCCCATTTAGCCAATTTGGTCCATAGTCTGCCCCGGTCCACATAATCAAATGCAGCAGTTAGATTTATCGAGGCCATATAGGTGCATCCCCTAGTTTGAAGCCAAGCCTCTTCCTGAACACATTTGAGGACAAGTCCATTGATATTAGTAGAGTGACCCTCCCTAAAACCAGTCTGAAATTGGTCCAGGGGATGAGTGGTTCTAGCCCAATATTCAAGAGGTGAGAGCAGGAACACCGAAAAGATTTTGCAATCGGCATCGATAAGCGAGATTGGTCGATAGTTGCTTGGATCCGTCCTGCCCCCACACTTGAAGATGGAGACCACATGAGCCGTAGTCCAGGAGCTTGGTGTAATCCCTGTGGTAATAATATCCCTGAAGATCAGATGCAGGAGATTCGCCCAAATATTTTGATCTTCGTTAAAGGTGTTATTCGTAAGGCCTTTAGGGCCTGGGGTCGAGATCTCTTGCATTTGGTAATCAGGTCATAGATGGTGTCTATGTCCAGTTGGGGAAACCTCAAATAGCAGTTCCAGCCTGTTCCGGAACCATCAAATTAGCCGACAAACATCTGGAACTCTTTCGCATTGAAGTTATTTCGTTTCCACTCAAAGGTGGAAAGGTTGAGTGCGTTTCTTACATTCGAGTTCAAGAGACGGATATTAAAATCTGTCCATCTTACTGCAGCTTTAGCAATATCTCGAGGGTGCAGCTGGAATTCTCTAGTGCAGAGGACCCAATCAAATGAAGCCGTTAGACTAGAATGATCACTCCAGGCATTTCTCAAAACATCAAATGACTGGCAGTGATTAATTAGGAACGGGTCAACATAAATGTAATCAATAAGGGAGGAGCTATTACCTCTATGTCACGTATGCCAGTCCAGAGCAGAGTGACAATCAACCTTCCTTCCAACTAGAGGTTGTAGTCCCCGACCCCCAAACCCTACTTTCCATATTTGGCCAGAAATCTCTTTTCTGAGTGCCCACTACTTGGCTCTTCAAGATTCCACAGAAGTTGCTGTGAGTCACAGTCAGCGTTGAAGTCTCCTACCACAATAATTCTCCCATTCACAAACCTCCCAGACCAATCATCAATGACATGGCACACCTTGTGCACAAAGGCATCCAACAGTGCAAAGCCCTTGTGCCAAAATATGTTAATAATCAAGATTGTGACCTTGCCATCTACAGTGCAGAACTCAACCCCCAGGGCACCAAATGGCAAATTCTCAATTTGATTCCCAATTAAGCCCAGAGTGTTTTCAATTGCAATTAGTAAACCCCCAGAGAGCCTGCCACCAACACTGAATACACTAAATGCATCCAAAATTGGAAGAGAAATCAGCCACGTCTCTTGTAGGCAGATACAGTTTGCAAGTCTCAAATTATTCATACAAAACAGGTTGGAAAAAAGATGAGAATTGCAGCGAGTGTTCCAAGATTTCAAACTTAGCGACATCTCCTCATAAGCAGTTCCAACACCAGTTTGCCTTTCACGGGACCATTTTTTGCCACAGGGAAGAGATGATCGTTGCCCAATCCATGTCCTTCCCACTGCCATTATCAGCTCTTTTGCTTATATTCACTAGGTCAGACATTTGTGGCACAATATTAGAATTCAACCCCCCCCTTCTCCCCATCCATCAGTTGAACTTCAAATTCCAAAGTAGATAGAGCATTATTTTGAGTAAGGATAAGCTCCTTTACCAGAGGTGAGATCATGCTGATAACACTAGTGCCCATGTGATCTTTCTCTGGGAAGGAAACTCTCCCAATATCAGACGAGGCCACCAAAGCCAGGGAGGGAATCGCAGAGAAAATGGTAAGAATATTGGGGCGATTAAGACATATTTTATGGCTGGGCTCGAGATTGCTACTAATTTTAATTCGATAGAGCCTATTGTTAGTTCCTTTGTCCGTCGTCCCCAAACCCAACCGACCACTGTGTTTAGACAAGTTTGGGCCGATTCCTTGGATGTTAAATGGGGGCAGGGACTTAGGGCAGTCCCTTGGGATATACCTAGTAGGGTAGTGTAAACGTTGAAGGAGATCCTTCACCCCAGCAGAGACTCTGGGATAGTTGGTCTCAGATGGTAAATCCACCAAGACCTGCAAATGCCTTCATTTCCCACTACCACAACCTGCCTTCAAATTAGAGGAGCCAGCCCTGAAGACTGGGGTGGGCAGTAGGTCCTCCTATGTACCCGTCCCCAGATCCCTAGATAGGTCCCGCTGGTTAACTAAAGCCTCCGGCCTTTCACAACTAGGGATCGGGGGGACATTGTTTGGCCCCTCTTTGTGGCCAAAGGCCATGTACCTACCCGCCCCATGTTTGTACATAGTCTGAATTGAGGTAGAAGCCCCCTCACAAGGGCCCCTTATAGACTCAATATGGTCAAGGATTTCCCCAGGTGGGTGCACTGCCACAGAGCCGCCACCTATTGCTGGGTGGTGGTAGTACAACTTTTTCCCGATGACCCAAAGCAGGCCCACCATCTTTCAATTCTGTACCCACAGAAAATGCCCCACAATGCCCCAAACTAGAGGAAGCTGGTGGGGTAAGGGCCTCATTGATTCTTCCATGGTTCAACCCTCCCACCCTATCAATAGGGTTGGGATCCGAATGGATGGCAGCAGAAACAGGTGCATGGGAAAACGTGCAGAGAGAGCAGAGACTGGAAACTAGCGAGGATCTACAACAATGGGTGGCGCTCACGGTATCTCTATTTTATCCAACTGAATCAGCTACCACATCTGACAGCACCAGCAGCCCAGGCGACCCAACCGGATAGCGAAGGAGCTATAAGAACTAAAGGGGTCTTGGAAGTTAGGGGGCTTGAGGGGGGGGCAGGTTAATCCTTAATTGGCACAATAGTGATGATATTGTTGCATTGTTATAAAACAAATAAAACAAATTTAAAAAACCAACAAAAAAAGGGTTGGGATCCGTTTGGACCATAGAGCCAACCACCTTGGTTTTAGGTGGAGGCTCCAAGTTCAGAGTTCTGTGCTCAACCACCGGGGAAAGTCTGGTATTAAAGAGGGTTCAATGGGCAGCTCTAATAGAGAGGGTCCGATTCTTTCCAACCCCCAGTTTAGATCGCAGCAGTTTCCCTCTAGCAGCAGTAGCATGTTTGATGGATATTAGGGTGGCATTTGACAACTGCTCATCCCGACCCAACCCCTCACTCCCTCCCCCGACATTAGGTAGCTCATTAGTAAGGTCAATAATCGGTGGAACAGAGACCAGAAGGCCAGAAGCAGGGGAACTAGTAGGGATAGCACTCGAGCCAGGCGACAGGTCCAAGGTCAAGTTGGGAAGGCAATCATTCATAGAGACATCGTCAGAAATTCCAATAATGTCCACGGAGTCACTAGCCAGAGGGTGAGGTGCAGGCCGTGGGGGTAAACCTTCCAGCACAGCCTCCTCCTCCCTTGGACCTTGGCCACGTTGGCCAAATTGGACATCAGCCCCAATCTCCTCAAGTTTAATCGTGACATCAGCTAGCATTGCATTTGTGGATTTTAATTCAGCCCAAATATTGTCATAAAGGGAGACAAAGGAGCTCAAAACCATATTTAGTGCTAACACAGTGGGATGAGTCAAACGATGCGCTCATCAATCCCCCTCAATGTATGATGCAGTGTCGATGAGTCATTCTGAGCCCCAGAACCCATCAGAGGTGGGGATTGTGAATAGGAATTCTGTTCATGGCCGGAGATGTTCCCAGCGAGCATACCGACAAGAGGAGTCGGTGAGGCCAAAGTAGAAATTTCACCATCATGCTGTATCGCATATTCAGCAACTTTAGGCTGAGTTACCATTAGTTTGGCTTCCGCTTGATCGGCCAGTTCAATAATGCTGATATCGGTAAGATCCCTCAGTCCAGAAAAAATAGGCTGTGCGGACATGACCGAATGATCTAGCATAGCTTTGCCTTTCATAGCTGGAAAGGTTTTAAGTTCCGTGCTAGTGGTGGCTGACTTGATGAAATAATGATCCATAATATGTTGCCCGGGGATTGGTCTAGTACCCCGGGGTAGATGTCATGATCTCTGCTTCCAAAAGGTCAGGGTTTTCCCAACTCCCTTGGAAGCAGATCCATAACCCAGGTTCCGAGTGCCAACCAGTCCCAATTGGGACCTTTTGGACCCAGTCCTGGCGCCAGTGGCACCAGGCTCATAAATATGCCCAGTCCCAGCGCTGGAAGCGCCGGGCTCATAATGCTTGGGTGGACTTACCTGCAGCAGACCATGCTGCTTACTTGCCTGCCAGTTGAGCCTCTGATCCTCTTCTGTTTGGAACTACTTTTCCTGTTGGGTGGGGCAGGAGCCACTCCCTAGATTCAGAACACTGGAACTCTTCTGGAAAGCAGGAACTCTTTTCTTACCTAGGCGTAGCTGTGGAAGGAGACACCTAAGCACTACAGGAGGCTATTTAAACCACACCCGGTGGATGAATCTTGCTTTGCGTTATTCTGCAACCTCTGCAGCAGAACGCTCATCGTGTCTTCTGCATCCGGTCCTGGGCCTAAGGAAAAAGGCTTACCATCCTGAATCCAGTCTTCAGCAACACCTATAAAGACAAGAAAGAACAGGTTAGCATTCCGGCATCTGAAAGGCAAAGGCTTACCATCCTGAATCCAGTCTTCAGCAACACCTATAAAGACAAGAAAGAACAGGTTAGCATTCCGGCATCTGAAAGGCAAAGGCTTACCATCCTGAATCCAGTCTTCAGCAACACCTATAAAGACAAGAAAGAACAGGTTAGCATTCCGGCATCTGAAAGGCAAAGGCTTACCTACTCTTCGTGCGCTCCGGAGGTCTTCACACTGCATTCCGGCATCTGAAAGACAAAAGCTTACCAACTCTTCGCACGCTCCGGAGGCCTTCGGCGCTGCATCCCGCATCTGAAAGACAAAACAAGGTGCGTTTAAAGACATTGGGGAACTTTAATACTCACGTGCCATTACTCCTTTCCACATCTAATCCAGTGGGTATTCCGGCACCCTGCAGCCGCTCCGAACTCGTACCTGCAAAATAAAAAGACAGTTAGAGCGCATCGTGAAGCAGGCAACAAGCGCTTACTTACGTTCTTCCAGGCGCTTCTATTCATCACACGGGCTCCATCTTCAACTCACTTCAGCCCGTCATCCGCCATCGCCGGAACCCTGCAAAACAAGAGACATCATTACTAAAGACTTTAAAGACATTTGAATGACTCGAAACTTACCGTTCGTGCAGTAAACGATGGACAGCAGTCCTCTGAAGTCAAGAGGCCTGCGCTACCTATCCAGTGAAGAAACTGGTTACAGCACCCTGCCCCGAGGCAGATAGAGAGCTCGGCATTCACTTACCTAAGACATCTTACTCTACACGTCAGGCATACAGTGCACAGAGGTCCAGCCCAAAGAGCCAACCGGGTGCTACACATCACCTTTGAAGATACGGTAGTCGCCCAGTCAAGACCGGCGCCTCTGCGAGAATCAGGTGAGCGTTACAGAACGCAAAGCCTACCGCAAAACTCTTGCCCAGGCGCTATGGAAACCTCGGATACTGACCCCCTAGCCCGGTTACTTGGGGAACTAAGGGCAGAAGTGCATGCAGCTCGTCAGGAAACAAATGCTCTAAGAAGGGAACTAATTATTTCCAAGAAGAGAACAGACAATCTTGCTAGACAAGTGCTACAGTCACAAGCCGGACAGACCCCGTTACCCGCATCAGGGGCAGATCTTCCTTCAACATCCTCTATGAATCCAGTGCAGATCAATCTACCTGGGAATGTACCTCTGGCTCCGCCCGAACGATTTTCTGGTGACCCAAAGAGGTTTGCAGTATTTATCAATCAGTGCCGGTTGCACTTCTTATGCCGGCCAGCAGCCTTTCCAACTGATCAAGCAAAAGTAGCTTTTGTACTTTCGTACCTTAGTGGCAATGCGGCAGACTGGTCGATCCCTCTAGTTAATCAAGATGATCCGGTTCTCCATGATTTTCAAGCCTTTCAGCTTAGTATGGAAAAACTGTTCGCAAGACATTCACAGGGGCAGGCCTTGGACAATGAGCTTCTTTCATTGCGACAGGGTAATCAAGACCTTTTGGCTTATATTGCATCTTTCAATAGACTAATAGTGGAAACTCAATGGCCTGAGGACAAAAGGATTACGTTGTTTTATAGAGGTCTACGTGGAGAGCTCAAAGACGTTTTAGCCCAAGTAGTGAATCCCCCACAAGACTGTTCGGATTATATAGACTTGGTCGTTCAAATAGATCACAGGCTGCAGAACAGGAAGGCCGATCGTTCCAAGTTTGATGCTCGAGTATTTTCCAAACCGCCAACTCCTTCCAAAGGAGTAGACTCTGGGGAACCCATGCAAATAGGGGGTCTGAAAGGTCCTCTAACACAAAGGGAGCGGGAAAGGAGGAAACAGTTGCAATTATGCCTATATTGCGGAAACTCAGGGCACTTTCTTCGAGACTGTCCGGTGAAACCTGCCAAGAAGGCAGTAGGAGCTGCAGTTACCAAAGTTACAAACTCTGAGCAGGGAAACGACCTCGCCCGACAAGAATAGAGGTCCTCTTGCCGAGCGTGAAAACCAGTTCCGTGACCTCGCATTTCGTGATACCTATGGTCCTCATTAGCCCTGATAATCCGGATCGATTACATGCAATTGAAGCTTACGTCGACAGCGGTGCCATCGGCAATTATGTGGATCATGAAATGGTTTTGAGGATGAATCTAACTCTTTGTCCCAAGGCTGTAAAGGACGTCATTACTACGGTGGATGGTACGGAGATAGCCTCCGGGCCAGTAACGCATACCACTCAAGAGGTGACGCTAGTAAGTCAAGATGGACACCATGAGAAGATCGTGTTCGATGTGATCAAGGCCCCTCAGTTTCAGATTATTCTAGGAATACCTTGGTTAGAGAAACACAATCCTCTGATTGATTGGCGAGCAAGAACGGTCCAGTTTCCAGAATGTGTCTCTACTTGTCACCCTCCACCTGGTGTTGCACTGGCCGCAATTTCTTCAGAGACTCCCCAGTTACCTCCCGAATACCTAGAATACCAAGATGTTTTCCGGAAGGATCATGTTAACTCTCTACCTCCTCCTAGGTCTTATGACTGCCAGATAGACCTGATACCTGGATCTACTCCTCCTTGTAGTAGAATTTATGCCCTCACCGAGCCTGAGAAAATTCACCTTCGACAATACCTGGATCAATACCTGGCAAATGGGTTTATTCGTCCTTCCAAGTCCCCTGCTTCTTCAGCTTTGTTCTTCGTTCCAAAAAAGGAAGGAGACCTTAGAACTTGTATCGATTATCGCTCCCTGAACCAGATCACCGTTAAGAATAGATATCCGTTACCTTTGATCCCTGAACTCCTGGACCAAGTCAGAAAAGCATGCATATATACAAAGTTGGATCTTAGAGGAGCTTACCACTTGGTACGAGTAAAAGAGGGTGATGAATGGAAGACGGCCTTCCGCACCAAGTATGGGCTATTTGAATATCAGGTCATGCCCTTCGGACTTTGCAATGCCCCTGCCGCCTTTCAATATTTTATGAACGATGTCCTCAGAGAGCTCATAGATGTATGTGTTGTTGTTTACATTGACGACATCCTCGTTTATTCTTCATCGGAATCTGAACATCGGAAACACGTGAAAATGGTCCTCGAAAGATTGTGTCAACACAAACTTTTCGCTAAGTTGGAAAAATGTGTTTTCAACGTGACTGAAGTTGAATTCTTGGGATTCATATTATCACCTGGCGGAGTGCGTATGGATTCAAAGAAGGTCGATGCAGTTCTCAAATGGCCATCACCATCCTCCGTAAAAGGTGTGCAAAGCATGTTAGGCTTCGCTAACTTTTACCGCAGGTTTATCCCCGAATTCTCTCGAATAGTCCAGCCCATCACTGCCTTGTTAAAGAAAAACAAACGTTTTGAATGATCTACCGAGGCGGAACAAGCTTTCCAGGATTTGAAGACTAAATTTATCTCTGCACCAATCTTAAAACACCCTCGCCCCGAACTCCCCTACATCGTGGAAACTGATGCTTCAAGCCTTGCCATGGGGGCAGTTCTATCACAAAAGGACCCGGTAACCAATCAGTTGCATCCCGTGGCATTTTGGTCCCGCAAATTCTCGCCTCCTGAAATCAATTACACGATTACTGACAAGGAACTTCTGGCTATCAAGTCTGCCTTTAAGGCTTGGCGGCATTATCTGCTGGGGGCCCGACACACCGTTACTGTGATTACGGATCACCGAAACCTGCAATATTTGAAAACCGCAAAAGCCCAATCCTCTAGACAACTCCGTTGGGCATTATTCTTTGCCGAGTTTGACTTCATAATTACCTATCGACCTGGTACAAAGAACGGTAAAGCTGATGCCCTTTGTCGGATGGGAGTGGAAGAACACTTGATCAATCCCAAACCTGTACCAATCATTCCCGAACAAAGAATTCTGGGTGTAATCGCCACCGAATCCATAGAGGAAGTTAAGGATAAAGCCAGGCAACTTGTAACTCCAGCAGACATACAGAATTGGCATCTGCAGGGAAAGGACTTTGTAGTAAAGGACAACTTATTGTATTTCCAAGAACGATTATACCTACCCAGCACAGATTTACAGAAAAAAGTAATCTCTTGTTATCACGATTCATTAATAGAAGGACATCCCGGTATAGCCAAGACCTCAGAAAAGATCAAGCGCTACTTCTGGTGGCCGTCTTGGAAAAAAGATATCAGAGACTTTATAATGTCCTGTGGAGTATGCGCCCAAAACAAGAGTCAAAAGGAAAGACCAGCAGGCCTCTTACGCCCTATTGACATCCCACCTCGCCCTTGGCATACGCTTTCTATGGACTTCATCACCGATCTACCTCCATGCTCCGGATACAATACGATTCTAGTAATCGTGGACTTATTCTCCAAGATGGCGCATTTCATTCCGCTCAAAGGCTTGCCAACAGCAGCAACTCTGGCCCGAGAATTTCTCGAAAACATCGTCCGACTGCACGGTTTTCCTTCGGTTCTAATTTCGGATCGAGGTAGTCAATTTATTTCTCATTTTTGGCGAAGTTGCTGTCGGTCGGCTCAAATTGATGTGAGACTATCGACCAGTCACCACCCTCAGACCGACGGACAAACCGAGAGGACCAATCAAACTCTGGAACAGTATTTACGCTGCATGCTGCAACAAACTGAAAAAACTTGGAAAGATATCCTTTGGATAGCCGAATATGCCTACAATAACTCTGTCCATTCGGGAACTGGGAAAACCCCGTTTTTTCTTTTGTACGGCAGTCACCCTCGAACCTCGGAGTTGGATCCCCTCCAAGATCTTGAAACACCAGCAGTAGACTACCTGCATTCTACAATCACCCAAGCCTTTAAGGAAGCTGTTTCTCACCTTCAAAGGGCTAAAGAACAATACAAGAAAGGAGCAGATCAACATCGGAAGGAAGCCCCTCACTATCAAGTAGGGGATCAAGTCTGGTTATCCACCAAATATCTATCTCTAAAAGGGCCACGCACATTCAACCCAAGATACCTTGGTCCCTATTCCATCACTACCATAGTAAACCCAGTAGCGGTCAAGTTGGACTTGCCCCCGCACATGAAGATACATCCGGTCTTCCACGTCTCTCTATTAAAACCCGTGCAACCTCAAACCCGACTAACCAAATCTCCAAAACCTATCCTAGTTGATGGAGAACTCGAGTTTGAAGTCAAAAGCATTCTGGACTCCAAGATCTCCAAATCTAAACTATTCTACCTAATTGACTGGAAAGGCTACGGCCCCCAAGAGAGATCCTGGGAACCTGCTGAATATGTCCACGCTCCTCGCCTAATCAAAAGATTTCACCGAACATTTCCTGACAAGCCAAAACCCCCGGAGAAGCCCGGTTTGGGAGGGGCCTTGAGGGGGGGTACTGTCATGATCTCTGCTTCCAAAAGGTCAGGGTTTTCCCAACTCCCTTGGAAGCAGATCCATAACCCAGGTTCCGAGTGCCAACCAGTCCCAATTGGGACCTTTTGGACCCAGTCCTGGCGCCAGTGGCACCAGGCTCATAAATATGCCCAGTCCCAGCGCTGGAAGCGCCGGGCTCATAATGCTTGGGTGGACTTACCTGCAGCAGACCATGCTGCTTACTTGCCTGCCAGTTGAGCCTCTGATCCCCTTCTGTTTGGAACTACTTTTCCTGTTGGGTGGGGCTGGAGCCACCCCCTAGATTCAGAACACTGGAACTCTTCTGGAAAGCAGGAACTCTTTTCTTACCTAGGCCTGGCTGTGGAAGGAGACACCGAAGCACTACAGGAGGCTATTTAAAGCACACCCGGTGGATGAATCTTGCTTTGCGTTATTCTGCAACCTCTGCAGCAGAACGCTCATCGTGTCTTCTGCATCCGGTCCTGGGCCTAAGGAAAAAGGCTTACCATCCTGAATCCAGTCTTCAGCAACACCTATAAAGACAAGAAAGAACAGGTTAGCATTCCGGCATCTGAAAGGCAAAGGCTTACCATCCTGAATCCAGTCTTCAGCAACACCTATAAAGACAAGAAAGAACAGGTTAGCATTCCGGCATCTGAAAGGCAAAGGCTTACCTACTCTTCGTGCGCTCCGGAGGTCTTCACACTGCATTCCGGCATCTGAAAGACAAAAGCTTACCAACTCTTCGCACGCTCCGGAGGCCTTCAGCGCTGCATCCCGCATCTGAAAGACAAAACAAGGTGCATTTAAAGACATTGGGGAACTTTAATACTCACGTGCCATTACTCCTTTCCACATCTAATCCAGTGGGTATTCCGGCACCCTGCAGCCGCTCCGAACTCGTACCTGCAAAATAAAAAGACAGTTAGAGCACATCGTGAAGCAGGCAACAAGCGCTTACTTACGTGCTTCCAGGCGCTTCTATTCATCACACGGGCTCCATCTTCAACTCACTTCAGCCCGTCATCCGCCATCGCCGGAACCCTGCAAAACAAGAGACATCATTACTAAAGACTTTAAAGACATTTGAATGACTCGAAACTTACCGTTCGTGCAGTAAACGACGGACAGCAGTCCTCTGAAGTCAAGAGGCCTGCGCTACCTATCCAGTGAAGAAACTGGTTACAGCACCCTGCCCCGAGGCAGATGGAGAGCTCGGCATTCACTTACCTAAGACATCTTACTCTACACGTCAGGCATACAGTGCACAGAGGTCCAGCCCAAAGAACCAACCGGGTGCTACACATCACCTTTGAAGATACGGTAGTCGCCCAGTCAAGACCGGCGCCTCTGCGAGAATCAGGTGAGCGTTACAGTAGATCTAGGTGTCTTGTGCATCAATGCCTGCACTCCTTTGTCAGTATAATGGCATTCAGCTTGAGTAGAAACATTTTGTAGGGGCAGGGCGATCTTAGAGTAGTCCAATAAGATTGGTGCTGGTTGTAAATCTGCCCCAAACGGGCCACAGACTTGGTCCACAACCTCATCCTGCTGGTTAATCAATGTAGGGCTAGTAGTCAAGTGAGCATTACGCTGGGTGGTCGGCGGTTGAAGGGGGACTTAATTTAAAAAGGGTTGTGTATGAAGTCCCCCTTACAATTCCTCAAAACTCTTCATGCCCACACTATTTGACACCAGTTCTTCAGTTGTTATTGAATCTGCCACCAGATCTTGTGTATTTGATGGATCCGGCCCAGCCCCACTACGTAGTCCAGACCGCATTCTGGTTGAAAGAGCTTACTCTGTTAATCCAGCAAGTTGAGGTAGGTAGCTTCCAAGAGAGCTACTGAAGTAGGAAGTAGAAGTAGTCCGTAAACAAGTCCTGCGTCAAAGAGGAAAGCCAGACGGCAGTCCCCCGCAGTCCCCAGACACAAAGTCAGTAGCTTACATCCCCAACCAGTAGTAAAAGCAATGGCGAGTAGAGAGTGTGAGGGATACAGTGTAACAGAGGACCAGAGGAAAGCAAAAGATTCACCTTTCAAAGGGTTTATCGGCTGTATGCCGCTAGTGCAGCTAACAGCCGCTACCTGCCAGTAACTGCCTCGACTCTGCTGCCGACTCCGCTTTTGCTCCACGGGCACAGGAATATTGATTAGCTCCTCCTCCATTAGCATAGACAGCAAAGTATGCTCTCTCCTGCACAACGTTCTGTCAGTAACTGCCTCGAATCTCCTGCTGACTCCGCATTCACTCCATCTGTACTTTCTGTACTATACTCAGGTAACTGGGGGATCTGCTCAATTATGGCTGTAAACCGTCTCCTCACGATTGGACCATTTTTAGGATCTTGCAGAAACATGTGTATTTCAACAGTTATCCCAACCAGCGCAGTATATGCATGAAGAATGAAGAGGAAAACAGCAAGAATGATCTAATAAATGTTGCCATCAGACACCACCATGGGTGCCTCCAAAGAGAAACTCAGTGAGAAATTAATCACAGGAACTGCTCCCTCTTCCAGTCGTCAAAAAGAAATTCAATGTTTGGTATTTATTCTTCTTCTGGATCTCAATGCTTCACAGTCCAATGTTTAGCTAACTCCTGTGGCTCAAGAACAATGGCTTTTTCACTCCTTGTGTAGCAGCTACAAAGAGTGTCTCAAGTGAACCACAGTCCAATGTACTCTTTATCTTTCTACTGGACAGTCTCTGCGTCCTTCTTCCTCGTCACTGATCTAGTCTGCACATGCTGAACTTCTTCTCCGTGGCTTGCTTCCAAATGGGGTGGAGGTGCGGTGGTCTCTCCAGCATGGATTTGCATGTCTCCCCGGGACCTTCACTGCCGATGGAGTTACATCCTCTACAATGAAAGGACTGTTAAATCTGGCTTGGTGCCATTTGCGGGTAAAGTTCCTGATCAAAACTTGATCTCCAGGAAATAGTTTTGTCAATAATAGTTCCTTTGGTCCGGTTGCTGTATGGTCTTCATCTGTGTTCTGAGACCGGCACCCTGTCCGCTTGTCTTGGTCTAAAATGACAAAGATACTTGTAGTCATACATGTTAAGCAGGCACATAGCTCATCTCCTAACAATTATGCTGCTGTCTGGGCATCACTTCTAATCCTCGATGGAGGAGTGAGAGGCGTTCTCATTCGCCTCCCCTTTACTAGTTCATGGGACGTGAGGTGATGGTCAGAGCCTGGTTGAATGCAGCCATATTTTTTTCAATGTTAGCTTTAGTGTGACTTGAGCAGACCGTTGAGTCGCTCACATATCCCGTTTGCTTGCGGGTGATAAGCAGGGGAAAACATATGCTTTATACTGAGCAATACGTTTATTTGCTCAAACACTTCATTTACAAAATGTGGGCCATTATCTGATCTCAAAATCTCACATACTCCCCATCTAGGAAATAGTTCTCGTACTAAAAACGTTGCAGTGCAAGTGGCATCTGGGTGTGTGCATCGACAGCCTCGACCCACCTACAAAAGGGGCACACCACCAGTATCAGATAACTATAACCATTACAAACTTGCAGCATGTCAACACAGTCAATATGTAAATGCTGAAAAGCACCATTCGGTAGAGGTATAACTCCTCTGACTGTTCACAGCGTGTGCCCAGCAGTAAACATTTGACATACGATGGAATTTACTACATAAAAAGCAACATGTTCAAATAAATTTGGTACAAATCAATCCTCTGCAATAGTTGCTGCGAGGCTTTCCCTAGTGACATGCACATGGTAGTTTAGCTGTTCCAACGCCACCCTTAATAAGGCTACAGGCATCACCGGTTTACCAGTGCTTTCCTGACGCCACAGTGCCTCGGAAGGGGATAAAGAAGGCCCTGTCCATGTCCACAGATCTTTCTCATCCTGTGGTACTCCACCTTGAACTTCCATCAATTGTGTCTTTGATAAATTATTGAAGCTTTCATTTACAATCATCATCACCACCACCATTCTTTCATTCACATCAGGGGCCTCATCACGAGTTGGGCAATAACGCCGGCACTATTAGCGCCAGTGCTAATAGCCCTACCGCCAAACCCCCCGGCGCTATTAGCGCCAGATCACGGGTTTGGCAGAAGGGTTATTGCCCATTCCCCATTGGGCCCATTCGGGAATTCCTCATTCCCCATTGGGCCCAATGGGGAAAATTTACGCTATTACCACCGGTGGATTTCCCGCCGGCGGTAATGGCGCCGTAAATCGGCAATTTTGACGCAGATTTCCCCCCAGTTCAGAGCTGGGGGAAATCTGCCAAAGCCATGATCTGGCGGACCCTTAAATGCGGCAGTAATAGCGCTACCACTGCATTTAAGGGTTACCACCAGACTCGTGATGAGGCCCTAGGTGTATCAAAACTCATTATGTCTATTGAATATGCAACTCTTTTTGCTTCTTAGTCTGCTGCTTGGCTTTGTCAGGGATGGCACTCTAATAAGAGTGGCGCACGACACCCAGAAGAGTTGGGTGCTGAAATAAAGTGGACAGACAAGTACACACACTGCAGAACGGAAAGAGAACAAAGAGTAGGGAAGAGTAGCAAGGGAAAAGGTACAGAGTGAATGCCCTCTTGGGGTGTATGCAGAATAGGAAAAGAGTATTCCACGAACCTTGGAAATACTCTAGCCTTCTGCACAGTTTGCTATAACAGAGTCCCACGCTGTTTGCTCAAGACTTGGAACAGCAGCTATGGGTGTCTGTAATGTAGAAACAAGACAAAGGAAGGGGCAGAGGTTGACTGATGGGAACCAACAGACAAGCTCTGAACAAAAGGGTCAACAAACAGTACAAGAGATGTTACTACAGACAAATCCAGGAAAGGAGGAGATAGCAAACTAGCAGAAGGTATAGAAGGGAAAGTCGAGTAACAGGAAAGGATAGCAGAGGACAGTAAGGTACAAGGTAGAGAGCTCCGAGGAGCAGGGAAGTAGTGAGTAAGTCCACAGGAGTAGGACGATAAGGTAGAAAGCCAAAGGAAAAGGGTTTAGGGCAGCCGGAGAGAGGTAGGCTGTAGAGCAGGGAGCCCAGAGGACAAGGGCTAAGACAGCCGGAGAGAGGTAGGCTGTAGAACAGGGAGCCCAGAGGACAAGGGCTGAGGCTGGAAAGCAGCAGAGCGAGATCCGCTGCAATGTGGAGAGCCCGGCAGGGCAAGGGCAGAGACAGGAAGGGGCAGCAGAGCGTGATCCGCTGCAATGTGGAGAGCCCGGCAGGGCAAGGGCAGAGACTGGAAGGGGCAGCAGAGCGTGATCCGCTGCAATGTGGAGAGCCCGGTAGGACAAGGGCGGAGACTGGAAGACAGCAGAGCGTGATCCGCTGCAAGGTGTAGAGCCCGGCAGGGCAAGGGCAGAGACTGGAAGGGGCAGCAGAGCGTGATCCGCTGCAATGTGGAGAGCCCGGTAGGACAAGGGCGGAGACTGGAAGACAGCAGAGCGTGATCAGCTGCAGTGTGGAGAGCCCAGAGGAGCAGGGCTGAGAGGCAGGGAGCCTGGAAGGCTATGGCTGGAGGCAGCAGGGTGGAGCAAGCAACAAGGCAGGGAGCCCAACAGGCTAGGGCTGTAGGCAGCGGGGAGTAACCAGCTGCAAGGCAGGGTCCAAGAAGGAGTGAGGGTAACAGCATACAAGGATCCGAAGACAGACGCGAAAGGTGGAGGAAGGACTCTCAGATGCAAGAGACCGAGCCACTGCAGGCAGCCGCCTTTATACTGCCTTGCCCAGCACAGAGGCAGGCCAATTGGTTTCACCTGGCGAATCACACCTGCAGGCAATCGGCCACCTCCCTTTCTGTTCCTGGGCTGGTGGAAGCAGGACCAGACTCTAAGGCTTCTGGGGGGTGTAGTTCCATAGAAACCCAATTGGAACAGCCAGGAAACAATGCTTGCGGCCAGGTGCATTATGGTATGTGTAGTTAGATGACTATAATCATTAAGTAGCAAAGTCCAAATGGAGCATAAATGGATGTGCCCATGGCACAGGCATGACAGGCTTCCCCGTGAAATAAAGTCTGCTCTATTAGTGTGCACTGCGCGCTTAACTATCACGATGGCTACTGGGAGTTGTAGTGCTTTAATAAGTATGTCAAAAAAAGCAGCGTGTTGCACTGGAGTGCCATCCACTCGGAGGTAGCCCCTCCTTTTCCAATGTGCGAGCCCTGCATGCACTGTTGACATCAAATAGGCAGAGTCACTGAACGCAGTTACTTCCTGGTCTGCATTTTTCTCGAGCGTGATAATCTGCACCACTAATTCGGCAGCTTGTGCTGAAAAGTGAGACAGTAGTCTTGCACTTGTCATTACTTCAAATTCCCCATCAGGTCTGTGCCTTACTACAGTGGCACCTGAATGCCTTTGCCCATCCATTTGATCAATCCTCGAAGAACTATCAATAAAAAGAATCTCCCCAGCTGCCAAAGCATTTTCTTTCACCCTAGGAATCTCATCATAGAATTCTTCATAATTAGAGCAATCATATATGCATGCTCATCTTCTGCCAGTGGTTCAGCTACAAATGTGGCAGGCTTCACTGTTCTACATCTTACTATTTTTATCACCGGATTCGATATAACTTCCTCAGAAGCAGAAGCTCTTTGCGATGTCAGTGTACCTTTAGGTTTTTCCGAAACAGCAAATAATGCATGCTCAACAAACAATGTCATGCAACACCCCATTACTATGTTAACAGACTTCTCAATAGCAAACGCGGCAGCTGCCAAAGATTGTTCACAAGGCAAGTGACCCCTCATTACTGGTTCCAAAAACCCAATGTAATATGCTAAGGGCATATAGTTCTCTGCGTGAGTACTGCTGTCATAACTGTGTGCGAGAATAAAAATAATTCTTCTGAATAATTAGGAATCTCTAAAACTGGAGCGGTACAAATTGCCTTTTTTAACATCAAACCCTCCTCCATTTCCTCAGTCCATACAATCCTTTCCTGATTCGCTTAAGCCTTTTTCAGGCCCTGCAACAATGGCCTTGTGTATGAACTATAATCAAATACCCATGCTCTTACATAACTGCACAGTGCCAGAAATTGTTGCATGTGCTTTATCGTGTGCACTATTGCCGTTTTCAAAATTGCTTCAGCCCTTTCAGGTAACTTTCTTTCTTTCATGCAAAATTAACTGACCTATGTATAACACCTCTTCTTGGCAATACTGCAATTTTTCTTTGTCCACTTTGTATCCTTTCTCGGCTAAAATAATCATTAGCTGAACTGAGTCATGTCTGCACTATTCCTCAGATATGCTGCAAACCAAAATATCATTTACATATTGCAACACGACACTTGAAAAATCAATATTACTTAAGTCCAGCTGCAGGACTCTATTGAAAATTGATGGAGACTCATAATACCCTTGAGGTATTCTTGTACTTTCAACTTAGTCAGATCTTAGAAATCTTTATGCAACGGGATTGAGAAAAATTCATTTTTTAAGTCAATCACAGTGAAATATCATGCCTCAACAGGGATGCTACATAATATCATTGCCGGATTAGGAACTATTGGAAACTCGGCCTCTACAATCTGGTTAATTGGGCGCATGTCTTGCACTAACCGCCACAACCCCCCCCCTTCGATTTCCTGACCAGATACACTGTGGTATTACATGGTGACTCTGACGTCACTAACATGCCTTGATTTATCATGGCGGATGTCATCTTAAAAATGCCCTTGTCTGCCTCTCGAGACATGGGATACTGTCGTGCTCGAGGTAAAATTGCTCCTGGCTTGAGGTTAATCTTAACTTCTCCAACCCCCTTTAATAGGCCTACGTCATAAGGGCCCGGAGTCCATAATGAAACAGGCACTTTCGCCATGTCTTCATTAAAAAATGGAGGATGCCGTCGCCCTATCATCATTCTCTGTGGAACCTTGCGTCTTTCCGCCCTAACCCAATATGTAAGTCTGACAGTTCTTTCCTTGTCCTCTTGCATCTTTTTTCTTCTGGTTAGAAATGGCCATCTCATCCACCCTGACATTGGTCCACTACATGGCTGTATTGTAGGACTTGTACTTGTCCCCTTCACTGGAACATATGTGCCCGCCAATGTTGTATCTGGTGGTTTATTCCCCAACTCCTCTTGTCTCTTCAGGAGTTAAGCTTTTTCCATTTGTCTTTTCACCTCACTCGTAGTGAAACTTCTCATAGTCGACAGTCTTTTCTTTTCCCATGCTTCGGATTGTGGTTCTGCAGATGTTGACACTAGGCCTGGTGTGTGTGCATTCAATGTTTGCATGCATGTGGTTGTCAGTAACCACATTCATACTCTGCTGACCCTGTCTCTGGCTTTTCGATTTGCTTGTTACCATAAGTGTGTGTGTGTCATTGTTAATCACATCCATCTCAAGTTCACTCACTCCACAACCAGACTTCCTAGGGACTGGAATGACTATGGAAGGTCTGGGTGCCTTTGTGGGCTTCATGCGTGCATCATTAGGTGGGTGCACTGGAATTGGAAAGTGTTGTGCACCAATAAAAAATGCAGTTCTAATCGTGACTGACAGCAAAACAATTATGAATATAATGCATAAATACATAATACCCCTGTAAGTCAGTCTGCAGCATTTACTTCCCGAAAAGGATGGACGTCTCTCCTCATGAGGGAGGCCAAGATAGCTGCTTTGGATCCCCATCTCGATCATCCGTTGAAGAGATGCTAACCTTTAATACACCTTCTAACCAATGTTATCTCTGGATTCTGTTTGTGAGTTGCAGGTACTAAACAATTGTCCCCCTTTGTCTGAACAATGAATTCTCTATTATTTCTGGACGCAGTTCTCTTGCTAGGCTCTGCGAAGTGTCAAAATCAAGCAATAATTCAGAAAGTCTCTTTACTGAGCATGTTCAAAATATACAAACTCCCAGTCTGTGCCTCTGATTTGCTTCATTCCCAAAGACATGTTGTGTCCTTGTCAATATAAAATAAGAAATGAAATCTCATGCACTGCTCTCTCGATCTGTCCCTCGGCGGAAAGTTTAAAATCTTCTCAAATAGTTCTGCTGGTGGTTAGAAAGTTGAACTTGCATCACAATATCATGCAAGAGCAGGCTCATCTGCATAGAATTAGCTAGGTCTCTGATGAATGTGATAACGTCAACATCTATAGGTCTCCCCACAAGCTCTGGAAAATCCTCGATTAGGCGAAAGAAGACATTACTCGGCAACCTGCGGTCTTCTGCTGACATGGGGCCTCATTCCGAGGCTGGCGCTATCCATGGAGTAAATAGCACCATGGTAAGCAACCATGGAGCTATTTACTCCATGGAAATCCGGCATGGTGAATGGAGTAATTACCAGTCCATTCCAAGGTTGGAGGGACCGGTAATTCCCCATTCACCATACCGGTTCCCCATCCCCATTCCTGCCCCCATAGGGCTCAATGGGAATGGGGAAGGAGTAAATTACGGCACCGTAAATTACGGTGCCGTAATTTACTCCAAGGTCCCTTTGCGGGTTGGATTTTTAACGCCTGCTAAAAGCAGGCGTTAAATGCCAACCCGCAAAAGGGAACTCGGAATATGGTGGTAAGTGTTAACGGTCACCGTTGCCATTAACAGTGACCGTTAACCCTTACCTCCAGCCTCGGAATGAGGCCCATGGTCATTTGTCCTGTCTTGCTGAAGGTTGGGACTGTTGGCTCTCACTCACTGTGAACAGTTTCTGCAATTTCAGTGTGCGTCAAGAGCAACTTGAATTACAATACTGTTTAGGATTATGCTTAGACGTTCTGTATTTGCTGGATCCCGAAGAAATGTCAGTACATCTGTAGTTCATCCGACAAGATCTGGACAGTCTTCAATTAGGCAAAATAACAGTACATTAATAAGCCTATTCGCTTCTTCCTACGCTTGGGACATTTGGTTTTTCCTGACTGTATTCCGGAAGTAGGAGGAACTGTTCGGCAATTACAGTAAGCAGCCTCCTTATAGTCTTTTCGTTTTCAGGATCTTGAAGAAAGTCAGTGATACTGGTGAGCCTCCCCACCAATGACGGGTACGATCTTAGCACTAAATCGAAATACGACAGTACATCTTTGGTGATGTCACTACTGTGGGACAACATAGGTGATTCCGAACAAGGTCTCTGTGCGGAAAGAATCTGGATACTGTACTTTCTTCCAATTTATGTGTCCTCGATCAAAAGTTGGCATATTCTTTCCTAATTAAAGCTTCAGTGTGCCTCAATCCAAAGTTCAAAGTCAACAGACTACGTGTGGCTTACACATGCAATTTCCTTCTTCACCCTGCGACTAGGATGCACAGAGTGTCCGTTTTTATGTCCCTATCCCCTTTTTTGCTCAGAGGAATGTCCAAAATGAAGCCACAATTTTTGCACAAAAATTAATTTGTCTTTACTTTGCTGCTGCTCATGCGTCCTTCTTCCTCGTCATAGATCTCGTCTGCACGTGCTGTGGTTCTTCCCCATCATCTGTAGTCTCTTCGCGGTGGGGTGCAGGCAGGGGGCCTTCTCCGATGTATGGCTCGATGTCACCCAAAAAGATCCAAGCTCTTCTTCCTTGTAGCTTCACTGCAGAGGGAGTGCAGTCTTCCACTGTAAAGGGACCATTAAACCTTGGCTCGTCCCACCTTTTCCTCGTATGATTCTTTACCAGGACGGTATCTCCAGCAAAGATGGATGGAAGATGTAGTCCTTGAGCTGTGTCTGCAGTAAGATCTCCTTCTGTGTTCCGTGCTGCCCTGCACCCTTTTCGTCGTCGCTGCAGCTAGCCTGAAATTACAGTAAGGCAAGATGTCATGCAATTCAAGCAATTTTGCTTTTCAGATCCTAAGATTTCTCCTGTTGACTGGGCATCTAGCTCTGTCTCGGGGTGTCAGGGGAGTGCACATTCTTCTTCCTCTGGCTATTATGTGCGGTGTAAGATGATGGTCAGAACCGGGGTGGTTCCTGAGTGCATACAGTGCCAAAGGAAGGCAGTTTAACCATCCCTTTCTTAGAGTAAGCTTCAACTTGGCTATCCTTTCCTTTAACAAGCCATTGAGCTTCTCACATAATCCGTTACTTTGCGGATGATACGCCAATGAGGACGTGTGCTTTATACCAAGCAACAAGCTAATATGCTCAAAAACTTCATTTCCAAAATGAGTCCCTTTATCTGATCTAATGACTTCACATACCCCCCACCTGGGAAATACCTCTCTCACTAGAAATGTGTCTGTACAGGTAGAGTCTGGGTGTGTACATGGACCTGCTTCTATCCATCTAGAGAATGGAAACACCACAACAATTAGATACCTGTACCCGTAACATACTTCAATCATATCGACTTAATCGACATGCAAGTGCTGAAAAGGTCCATCTGGCCTTGGGATAACTCCTCTAATTACCTTTAGTGTGTGCCCATCTGTGAACTGTTGGCAAATTATACAGTTCACCATAAAAAATGCAACGTGCTCTGCTAAGTTCGGCTTGAACCAGTCTTCCGTGAGTGTTGATGCTAGATTCTCTTTTGTCATGTGTGCTGGATAGTGCAACTGTTCCAGCGCTATTGTCATGATCTCTGCTTCCAAAAGATCAGGACTTGCCCGACTCCCTTGGAAGCAGACCCATAACCCCGGTTCCGAGTGCCAGCCAGTCCCAATTGGGACCTTTTGGACCCTGTCCTGGCGCCAGTGGCACCAGGCTCATAAAGATGTCCAGCCCCAGCGCTGGAAGCGCCGGGCTCATAATGCTTGGGTGGACTTACCTGCAGCAGACCATGCTGCTTACTTACCTGCCAGTTGAACCCCTGATCCTCTTCTGTTTGGGACTACTTTTCCTGTTGGGTGGGGCAGGAGCCACTCCCTAGGTTCAGAACACTGGAACTCTTCTGGAAAGCAGGAACTCTTTTCTTACCTAGGCGTGGCTGTGGAAGGAGACACCTAAGCACTACAGGAGGCTATTTAAACCACACCCGATGGATGAATCTTGCTTTGCGTTATTCTGCATTCTCTGCAGCAGAACGCTCATCGTGTCTTCTGCTTCTGATCCTGGGCCTAAGGGAACAAAGGCTTACCATCCTGGAATCCAGTCTTCAGCAGCGCCTGTAAAGACAAAGAAAGAACAGGTTAGCACTACGGTCTTCAGTGGCAGCGCATCTCTTACCTGGTCCATCGGCTGTCACCAACGCCTCGCGCTGCATTCCGGCATCGGAAAGACAAAGGCTTACCTACTCTTCGCATGCTCCGGAGGTCTTTGCACTGCATTCCGGCATCTGAAAGACAAAAGCTTACCAGCTCTTCGCACGCTCCGGAGGCCTTCGGCGCTGCATCCCGCATCTGAAAGACAAAAGAAGGTGCGTTTAAAGATATTGGGCAACTTTATTACTCACGTGCCATTACTCCTTCCCACGCCGAATCCAGTGGGTATTCCAGCACCCTTCAGCTTCTCTAAAGCTACGAACTTGTACCTGCAAGATAAAAGGGACAGTTAGTGCGCATCGTGAAGCAGGCTACAAGCGCTTACTTACGTGCTTCCAGGCGCTTCTATTCCTCACGCGGGTTCGATCCTCAACTCTCATCAGCCCGCCATCCGCCATCGCCGGAACCCTGCAAAACAAGAGATATCATTACAAAAGACTTTTAAGACATTTGAAGTGCCCAGAACTTACCGTTCGTGCAGTTAACGACGGACAGCAGTCCTCTGAGGTCAAGAGGCCTGCACCCTTATCCAGTGAAGAAACTGGTTACGGCACCCTGCCCCGAGGCAGATGGAGAGCTCTGCGTTCACTTACCTAAGGTGAGGGCGTTAACCTTTGGGGTTCTACAGGAGAAGAGAAAGGGAAGAGGAGAGAGGCACCCAATAACCCCAGTTCATTAATCCCATATTTTCTATCTGCAAACATCTTACTCTTCGAGTCAGACATACAGTGCACAGAGGTCCAGCCCAAAGAGCCAACCGTGTGTTACACATCACCTTTGAAGATACGGCATTCACCCAGTCAAGACCGGCGCCTCTGCGGGAATCAGGTGAGCGTTACAGCTATTTCTAACAGGGCTATAGGCATCACTGGTTTACCAGTGCTTTCTTGTCGCCACAAGCATTTGGAGGGCCTTAAAGAACACCCTCGCCACTTCCAGAGGGTTTTCACCTCCTGTGGTGCCTCCCCTTGGAGTTCCATTAACTATGTTGGTCCCATATTGTTGTAACTCTCAGGTTCACTCCGTGTGACAATAATTTTCTCATTTATGTTAGTGACTTCCACATCCATGTTCGTCTCGCTCTTGGGTGCCATATGCTTGGCTTCCGTGTCTGCTGCTTGAATTCCTTGTCAGATAAAATCTGTCCTCTTCGTGTGGGCGGTGCATTTCACGACTGCTATGCCCACTGGGAGCTGTAGTGCCTTAATCAACCTGTCCAATAGGGCTGCATGCTGAACTGGCATTCCAATCCGCTCAGAGGTAGCCCCTCCTTTTCCAGCGCGCTAAGCCTGCATGCACTGTGGACGTCACATAGGCGGAGTCACTGTACATCATTACTTCCTGGTCTGTGTGATTCTCAATCGCGAGTATCAACGCTAATAATTCTACAGCCTGTGCTGAATAATGAGATGGCATTTGTGCACTAAGAAGCACTCGAAATTCTCCATTTGCTGTGTGCTTCATCACAGCAACGTCTGTATATCTTTGGCCGTTGTTTTGATCGATTCTCGAAGAACCATCAATGAAGACAATTTCTCCTTCTGCCAATGCATTTTCTTTCACTCTGGGGATTTCATCATAGAATTCTTCATAATTCGCACAGTCATGTATTGGCTCTCCTTCAGTGACTGGCTCGGCTATGAACATAGCTGGGTTCACTATTTTGCATCGGACTGTTTTAATCGATGGATTCGATATGATCACTTCATAAGCAGAAACTCTCTGAAATGTTAGTGTGCCCTTCAGTTTCTCTAGAATAGCAAATAGCGAGTGCTTGACGTACAACTTCATTGAGCATCCCATTACAATGGTAGTAGCCTTCTCGATGGCGAACGCTGCAGCAGCTAAACTTAGTTCGCACGGGAAATGGCACCTCATCACTGGGTCCAAATGTCCACTATAATATGCCTGGGGCTTGTACCCCAATGTGGTTCTCTGTGTGAGCACTGCCGTCATAACGCTGCCATTCGTGTGTGAGAACAGGTAGAATTCCTCTGCATAATTGGGAATCCCTAGAACTGGTGCCATGCAAATGGCTCTTTTGTGTTCAGCAAATCCTTCCTCCATGGTCTCAGACCATTCAATCTTTCCTTTGGTCACTTGTGCCTTCATTAGGGCCTGAAGCAAAGGCTTGGTGTATGAGCTGTAGTCGAAAACCCATGCTCTGACACAATTGCAAAGGCCTAAGAAACTCTGCATCTGCTTTACCATGTGTGGCTTTGCTATGTTCAGTATGGGTCAGCTCTTTCTGGTGTAATTCTTTTCCCCTCATGAGAGATCAGCTGACCCATGTATAGCACTTCTTGTTGACAATATTGTAACTTCTCTTTGTCAACCTTGTATCCTTTCTCAGCCAATATAGTCAGTAGCTGAACAGAATCGTGTCTGCATTGCTCCTCTGTCGTGCTGCAAATGAAGATGTCATCCACATATTGCAAGACAACACTTTCTAATGCAATACTGCTTAGGTCCATCTGCAGGACTCTGTTAAAAATAGAAGGAGACTCACAGTACCCCTGGGGTAGCCTTGTGCTTTTCAGATACATCTGTCTGAACGTAAATGACGTCAGATCTTGTGAGTCTTTGTGCAATGGGATTGAGAAAAATGCATTTTTCAAGTCAATCACAGTGAAATATTTTGCCTCAACAGATATATTACATAGAATTGTAGCCGGGTTAGGGACTAAAGGGAACTTGGCTTCAACAATATAATTCATCGGCCTCAGATCTTGAATTAGCCTCCAAGACCCTTCCTTTGATTTTTTTGATAGGGTAAACTGCAGTATTGCATGACGACTCTGACGTCACTAAGATGCCCTGCTCCATCCATGTCTTAAAAATCCCTTCATCTGCCTCCCTGGATATGGGATATTTTCGTGCTTTTGGAAGAATTGCTCCTGGCTTCAGTTTGATTTTCACTTCTCCAACCCCTTTCAGTAAGCATACGTCATAGGGGCCTGTGGTCCACACTGAGACAGGCACCTGGGCCATGTCTTCCTTGAAATATTCAGGATGGTTCTGTGCCAACATCATTCTCTGAGGCACTTCTCTTTTGATCATTTTCACCCAAAAAGTGAGGTTTACCTCAACTGCTGTTTTTTCCTTGTCCACTTGCTCATCAAACAGATCGCCATCAGTGACGTTGGTAAAGCTGTACCCTTCTTCAATGGCGATTACTGTCCACCATTGTCAGCCTTCATCATCACAATCATCAATCAAAGCCATTATCCCTCGTATTGCAGCTGTGTGTATCACCAAGGGAAATACTTGTCCCTTTTCCTCGTGCATAGGTATTCTTGGTCTAAATAGAAATTCATCTGGTGTCCTCATGGTTTTCTCAGCAAGGCTTGGCAGCCCTGTCATTAGCACATGTATTCCATACGTGAATATTTCAGGCTCTAATGGTATAGCCCTCATAGCCGTGTGTCCTGCATATGCTCAAATCATTTCGCATACGTTCAAATAGTGCATTCCGGGAGTTGAACATACTATGCCCTCCTCTGTGAACGAGATTGTCATATTTAACATTGTCATTAGATCTCGACCGTAAACGTTTACTGGGGTTTGTCGCGAATATGACAAAGGTACATTCATATCACAATCTCGTATAGAGACTGGAAGTGCGTTTGTAAAAGGAACACAACTTGTAGCTCCTGTGAAACTCTGAGTGTTTATAGCATCACCAGAGAAGGAAAAGTTGCCTTCGCGTATACACGAATGTGTTGCACCCGTGTCAACTAGGAAGGAATATTCTTTATCCCCTACAACAACATCCACCCTTGGTTCCTGGTGAGGGTCTGGTGTCACTGATAGGATAGAACATATCAGGGTTCCCAGTGAGCTGTCCTAGTCCATGTATAATTTTGTCCCACCTTGTGCAAATGGACTTCCCCAATCACCAGTGTTACTCCTCATTCCAGGGTTCGCAGCCTGTCCTGCACTTACTGTCTGTGTCAGTTGCATCAGAGACTGTTAAGACTGTCCTTGTGGAAAACTCATCGAGTTCTGAGGTTGCAAGTTCTGCAGTGCTACTGGCGTTTGCTGTTGCAGCGTGTGATTCTGTGCAACTCCATTTCCCCCCTGCTGTAAAAACACAGGTGGATTCACCATATCTGCTCCTGTTCCTTGGCCGTTTTGCATCATGCCTTGACTTCTGCATTTGCATGCTAAATGCCCTGTCATCCCACACAACCAACATACTGGCGGTGGTCTGATCATTTGCCCATTTGACATATCTTGGTTGCCATTTTGCATATTTTGAAAACCTCCTTGAATACTCTGAAAACCTCCCTAATTACTCTGCCTTCCTCTTCCCCTGGGGTAAACCCAGTATTGCCCTGATTAATCTGCTGTGGATTATTGGCTTGTTGCATGTTCGATCCGTCTGTGCTAGTTATCATTGCTCCTTCAAGGGCATATTTTAACAATTTCTTCTGCGCTAATTTTGCCTCTTCACCCTTTCGTGCAGCTTCTTTTTTGCAATTCTTTTCTTGCAGCAGCCTGCAATAATGTGCAATGGTCAGCTGTATTTCCGACCACGGTTTTGTTACGCCTCGGCAGGCACGGAGGAGGATTATAGCCCTTCGGTAGGGCATGCGTCACATTGCAAATCCATTCTACGCCCAATGGCAACTGCCCTGGAAAATAGTGGCCTCGGCTCACTCCGCGGCGCCCTGCGGCAAGTTGAACTACGATTCCCAGCCTTCCGCCTCCCGCTCTCAGCAGATGGGCGATGATGCGTGAACCTCGGTTTCGTCCGGTTCCGCCTTTCCCCTTCCCGATTTAAGCCGCACAACAGGGAAGGACGCTGCTTCTGGTAAAAGTTGCATCCCGGTGTTTAGAAGTTCCGTCTTCGATCCTACTATACTTACCCGTGTACCAGACCTGTTTTCTCTTTCACGGACTGCCTCTGCCTGCCGCTTTTGGAAAAATACTTACCCGTGTACCAGACCTGTTTTCTCTTTCACGGACTGCCTCTGCCTGCCGCTTTTGGAAAACTACCCACCTGTGTACCAGACCTTTTTTCTCCTTCACGGACTGCCTTTGCCTGCCACCGAAACCATCACCTACTATTCTCCAATTCCGTTGTGTCTCTTTTGGTTGTTGTTCCCATCATCTCCACAATCAGACTTCTGTTGGACATCCTCCAATAGTGCACAGGGACGCCTTGCAGAGAGTGCACCCACTCGACTCTAGCGCGGCCCTCGTTCCGCCCGGGTTTAGTTCCCTAACTAACCTACCCCGTTTCTTATTTTGCACTTCTGTTTTTGGACTCCTTTGGGATAACTCAGACTCAACAACAACAGCCGTGGTAATGGTTCTCTAATTTATGATTCCATACCTCATAACTAAGCGACCCCTATCATTAGTATAGGTTACATTCTCCTTTCCTACTTATAGGAGGTTCCGGTTGCCTTAAACAAGGGGAGGGCATAGCTCAGGTACTACTAGAAAGAAGTATCAAGGGAAAGGATTCTTCTTACAGTTCCAATTGCTCACCTCTTGTTTTTTCCTTTACAGCTGGGTTCTTGGCCGCGTGTCCTCCCCGCCCTTTTGAGCGATCAGTCCATCTGCCTGGCCTACCCAGCAGAGGGTCATATCGTTAAAAAGGTCTTGTGCCCTCACAGAGAGGAGGCTAGGTTGGAGGCCCCGACCTAGCTCTTCAATCAATAGTGCAGTCCTGTGTCTTCCGGCCACCGATTGGTTTACTTCCCGTCCGGTGAGTAACAAAACCAGAAGCCATGGAAGAAGCGGATCCGTTGGCCACTTTAGTTCATTTGGTATCCGAACTACGGGCAGACATGTCTGCCGCACACGATGCTTTACACCAACGGATTGACAACATAAGGCCCTTTCCTTCACCCCAGACACTGGGAATTGATCCGTCCGGTGCTACTGCCTCAGGTTCTGGAACCCATTCAGCCTCCGCCTCTGGGTTTTCCTCGGGCCCTGTTCTGATGGCCACCCAATTCCCGTTGGCTCCTCCGGAACGCTTTACGGGTGACCCAAAGCAGTACCGGACATTCATCAACCAATGCAAATTGCATTTTCTTTGCCGCCCCTCGGCCTTTCCCAATCCCACCACAAAGGCGGCCTTTATCCTTTCACACCTCGGAGGGACGGCGGCAGCTTGGGCTAATCCCTTGCATGAATCCAATAGCTATGTTTTGTATGACTGTGATGCTCTTATTACAGCCATGAATAGGGTATTCGATACCCGGTACAAGTCACAAGCCACGGATCTAGAATTCTTGAATTTACGCCAGGGTACGTCTTCCCTGTTTACATACCTCACTAGGTTCAATCAGCTGGCAGCCGAGACGGATTGGCCGGAAGAAAAGAAATCTTCGGTATTTTATAAAGGATTGTCTGAGGAGTTAAAAGACATCCTTGCTACTGTGCCGGTGATTCCTACTACATTCGGGGAGTTACTTGATTTAGTACTACAAATAGATGCTAGAAGATCTGAACGAAAGGGAGAACGGAATAATATGACTCCAGTTCCCCTTCCCCTTGATTCGGTTAACCCTCCTTCCTCTGCTTCTTCTGAGCCTATGCAGATTGGGGCGGTACGTGGTCCGTTGTCTCCTGCACAACGTGAACACCGTCGATCCAACAGTTTATGCATGTACTGTGGTTCGTCGGAGCATCACCTCAAGGATTGTCCAAAGAGACCCGTTAAGAAGGCGGGAAACGCCAGAACCCGGCAATAGCAAGAGTCCCTATGCCGGGGGTATTATCTTTGGACTCGAATATGGCAGTTACCGTACCGGTCAGTCTGCCAGTGGTATTTACCACTTCAACTGACTGTTCTTTCTCTTCTCAGGCTATAATTGATTCCGGTGCTACTGGGAATTATATGGATTATGATTATGCCCTGAGCAATAACGTTCCTGTGGTTTCCAAACCACAACCTGAAGCCGTACATGCGGTAGACGGCTCCTCTCTGGTCTCGGGTCTGGTTACTCAAAGTACGTCCCTCGTCCGTATGCAGACGAACGATGGACATACCGAAACACTCACATTTGACCTAATTAAGGCCCCCCAGCTTCGTGTAATTTTGGGCATTCCGTGGTTACAACATCACAATCCTGACATTGACTGGGCCAGGAAGGTGGTACAGTTTCCTTCCCCTGTCTGTAAAGAAAGCTGTTTTCAGACTGGTAGCATTTCTGGCACTTCCTGTCAAGCTCTGGTGGCCTCAATGGCCTTGATTGGTGCCATTACCAATGCCCTTGAACCTAGCATCCCTGTGGAATACGCTTCTTTTCGGGACGTCTTCGATAAAGGTGGAGCAGAACAGTTGCCCCCACATAGGCCGTATGATTGTCCTATCGACATGGTACCGGGGGCTAAAATACCTGCCGGCAGGGTTTAATCGCTCACACTGCCAGAAGACAAAGTACTAAAAGAGTATATTGACAAGGCATTGGTTACGGGGTTCATCAGACCATCGAGATCACCGGCAGCGTCTCCACTGTTTTTTGTTCCTTAAAAAGAGGGTGACCTTCGCCCTTGTATTGATTATAGGGCATTAAACGCCATCACAGTCAAGAACCAGTACCCTCTTCTCCTGATCTCAGTACTCTTGGATCAGCTGGGTTCCTCCATGATCTTTACCAAACTTGATCTGCGGGGTGCTTACAACCTAGTCCGCATAAGAGAAGGGGACGAGTGGAAAACCGCCTTCAAGACCCGGTATGGGTTATTCGAATACCTAGTGATGCCCTTCGGGTTGTGCAACGCCCCGGCCACCTTTCAAGCCTTCATGAATGATGTATTTCACGATTGTCTGGACCGGTTTGTTGTGGTCTATCTAGACGATATACTGATTTACTCCTCATCCAAGAGCGAACACACCCGACATGTGAGATTCGTCTTACAAAGGCTGAGAGAGAACCATCTCTTTGTTAAAGCCGAGAAGTGTATCTTCAATTCATCGGAGGTCGAGTTTCTAGGTTATGACCTTACCAACCGGGGTATCTGGATGAGCCAGTCTAAGGTTAAGGCCGTTTTGGAATGGCCTGTCCCTACTACAACCAAAGCCCTACAGTCATTCCTGGGGTTCACGAACTTTTACAGGCGCTTTATCTTTTCATTTTCTACCATCTCAGCTCCTTTGACGGCTTTAACTAGCTCAAAAAAGCCATACCGATGGACACCAGAAGCGCAATCTGCCTTCAAGGCCTTAAAAGCGGCCTTTTCTTCAGCGCCAGTGCTGCAACATCCCGATCTGCTCCTGCCATTTTTTGTGGAAGCTGATGCTTCTGGGATGGCCATCGGGGCTATTCTGTCGCAACCCTGTCAGGATTCGGGTGAGATCCATCCGGTGGCGTTCTTTTCGAGGAAACTGACACCATACGAGCGCAACTATCCTATCACGGAAAGAGAATTGCTGGCAGTCAAGGACGCTTTCGCCGAATGGCGACATCATCTATTGGGGGCCCGTCATCCGGTTACTGTCTTCTCTGACCACCGGAGTCTATTGGCATTCAAATCAATGAAGTGTCTCACTGCCTGACAGGCCCGTTGGCACCTCTTCTTTTCCCAGTTTGATTTCACCATCACATATAGGCCAGCCCGTCTCAACGTTTGTGCCGACGCCTTGTCTCGTCTGCCCTCTCACTCGGAGTAAAGCAAACCCGAATGCCCTCTTCTGCTGCCTTCTAGGGTCGTATGTGCATGTACTCCACGCTCTTTGCTCCGTTCTTTAATCTCGGACTGGGTGAATACACATAAAGAAGAATGTGCAGTCCTAAACCTTGATGTGGTACGAGGACTTCCTTATATTCAGGGCCGCCTGTTTGTGCCCCCGGGGAAAGCACGTCTCCAAGCCCTTGCTTTATCCCATGACTCCTTGATAGCGGCTCATCCAGGTCAAAAGAAGACTCTGGACTTGCTTCGGCGTTGGGCCTGGTGGCCGTCTATGTCACAGGACGTGGTTCGTTATCTGGCCTCCTGTTCTGTGTGTGCTCAATGTAAGGTCTCTCGGTCTAAACCTATGGGTTTGTTGCAGTCACTCCCGGTTCCTCACAAACCATGGTACATGTCTCTATGGATTTCATCGTGGACCTGCCACCTGTGGACGGTTTTGATACCATCTGGGTGGTAATTGATTATTTCACAAAAATGGCACTCTTCGTTCCTTGTGTGGGTTTGCCCTCTGCTCCAACTATGGCCTCGTTGTTCCTTAGGAACGTATTTCGTTTCTTTGGTCTGCCCTCTATTGTGGTTTCAGATCGCGGACCGCAGTTTACATCACGTTTCTGGAGGGCTCTGACGGCATCCCTGGGCATTGATGACAGGTTCAGCTCGGCCTTCCATCCACAAACTGATGGGCAGACTGAACGGCTCAACGCCACTCTCGAGCAATACCTGCGCTGCCTCACACTTCGTTTCCAGTCGTCTTGGTTGGCGTTGTTACCACCTGCTGAATTTGCTTATAACAATTCTCTGCATGCCGCCTCTGGTGTATCACCTTTTTTTGCACTATACGGACACCATCCACGGTCCTTACCCCTGGATCCTGATCTTCCGATTGACAATCCAGCGGCTCATGCGTGTGTTCGGGACCTCAAGTCCATTCATGAGGTCGTTCGTCAACACCTGCTGCATGCTCAGGCCAAAGCTAAGAAATTCGCTGACAAACATCGGGCACCTGCACCCGACTACCGTGTAGGTATGAAGGTTTGGCTGTCATCACGCAACCTGAGAATGCCTGGAAAACGGATGCTCTTACCCAAGTTCGTAGGACCTTTTCCTGTCACTAAGGTTTTGAATCCAGTTGCTGTACGTCTTTCATTGCCCTCGTCCTGGAAACAGCATCCTGTGTTTCATGTCAGCTTGCTGAAGCCTTGTCCGGCCAGCATGCGATTGCCAATACGCCCGGCCCCGGTGCAGGTGGATGGTAATGATGAGTACGAGGTGGCCGATATCCTGGATTTCCGACTTCGGAGGGGCCGTCCTTTTTACCTGGTCGACTGGAAAGGTTTTGGCCCTGAGGATAGATCTTGGGAGCCTTTATCTAATATACATGCTCCGGCCCTGCTTCGCCGCTTTCATGCCCGTAGGGGGGTGGTGCTGCCTTTGGGGGTGGATGCTGTTACGCCTCGGCAGGCACGGAGGAGGATTATAGCCCTTCGGAAGGGCATGCGTCACATTGCAAATCCATTCTACGCCCAATGGCAACTGCCCTGGAAAATAGTGGCCTCGGCTCACTCCGCGGCGCCCTGCGGCAAGTTGAACTACGATTCCCAGCCTTCCGCCTCCCGCTCTCAGCAGATGGGCGATGATGCGTGAACCTCGGTTTCGTCCGGTTCCGCCTTTCCCCTTCCCGATTTAAGCCGCACAACAGGGAAGGAAGCTGCTTCTGATTAAAGTTGCATCCCGGTGTTTAGAAGTTCCGTCTTCGATCCTACTATACTTACCCGTGTACCAGACCTGTTTTCTCTTTCACGGACTGCCTCTGCCTGCCGCTTTTGGAAAAATACTTACCCGTGTACCAGACCTGTTTTCTCTTTCACGGACTGCCTCTGCCTGCCGCTTTTGGAAAACTACTTACCCGTGTACCAGACCTCTTTTCTCCTTCACGGACTGCCTCTGCCTGCCGCTTTTGGAAAACTACCCACCTGTGTACCAGACCTTTTTTCTCCATCACGGACTGCCTTTGCCTGCCACCGAAACCATCACCTACTATTCTCCAATTCCGTTGTGTCTCTTTTGGTTGTTGTTCCCATCATCTCCACAATCAGACTTCTGTTGGACATCCTCCAATAGTGCACAGGGACGCCTTGCAGAGAGTGCACCCACTCGACTCTACCGCGGCCCTCGTTCCGCCCGGGTTTAGTTCCCTAACTAACCTACCCCGTTTCTTATTTTGCACTTCCGTTTTTGGACTCCTTTGGGATAACTCAGACTCAACAACAACAGCCGTGGTAAGGGTTCTCTAATTTATGATTCCATACCTCATAACTAAGCGACCCCTATCATTAGTATAGGTTACATTCTCCTTTCCTACTTATAGGAGGTTCCGGTTGCCTTAAACAAGGGGAGGGCATAGCTCAGGTACTACTAGAAAGAAGTATCAAGGGAAAGGATTCTTCTTACAGTTCCAATTGCTCACCTCTTGTTTTTTCCTTTACAGCTGGGTTCTTGGCGGCGTGTCCTCCCCGCCCTTTTGAGCGATCAGTCCATCTGCCCGGTCCTACCCAGCAGAGGGTCATATCGTTAAAAAGGTCTTGTGCCCTCACAGAGAGGAGGCTAGGTTGGAGGCCCCGACCTAGCTCTTCAATCAATAGTGCAGTCCTGTGTCTTCCGGCCACCGATTGGTTTACTTCCCGTCCGGTGAGTAACAGGTTTGGCCTTGATTCCTACCAATTTCTTGAGCTGTTTCTGTACTGGCTCTGGCAGCCCTTAGCACGATATATGGTAGAACAAGGGTATAGATTTCCCCCAAGATTCCCGAGTCTCGAGTACCCACACGTCTTGGAAATTCTGAATGTCAATCAACGGGTCTTCCCACTCCTTCATTTTGCGAGTCATGATAGCTCCCATGTCGGTAGTATCTGGATATAGCAATCGTAATGCTTTCCATACTGCGGCTCTGCAATTGTTAAATGGAACTCTGTCATGCGCAGTATTAACTATGGTCCCACCAGGGTAACCTGCCCATGTCTACACATCGTCTGCTCTATCACCAAATATGGTGATTAAGAGACCTTTGATATCCCCTATAGCTAGCGTGTTCCCTCCTGTTATTTTATCTAGCTCGTGTATCCATTTTCCAGCTCCCGGTGTCAGCATTGGAAGCTTATTTTTCAGGTTTTCCCGATCCATGTGTGGCCATGGAATATATTGTGGTCTTGCTCCTCCTTTCTCGAGCAACGGAAATTGGGATGCATAGTCCTCTCTCTCTTCTCTCATTGTTCTCCTGTCTATTGCAGGGGTAATGTTCCTGCCACGCCGCCTACCTGGCAATGTCCTTAGCCAGCTCACATAGGGTGGTGGAGACACCCTCTCTGACCGTGAGATACTTCTTCATGTCGGTCTGACTGCGTGGCTGATCCTGATGCTCTAGGTGTAGACCCACTAGAATCTGACCATTTTATCCCTTTCCCTCCTGAGAATCGCTTTTCGCGTCTCCTTTCTTCCTCCTTTTCCTCATGATCCTCTCTTTCGGTGTCAGACATTGTCTGCCCGCAACTCATATAACTTCTTGCATCCTCTTTGTTCCTACTTATTTCCAACCTATCCAGGGACAGTTCTCTATTTCCACTACTTCAGGAGACGTCCTCAGTATCGTAAAGCTGAGTGCTCTCCAGGCACTCGTCTTCCCTCTCCCCTTGGGGTACTTCTTCTAGCCCCATTTCATCTTATATTCAATCGATCATCTCTCCGATGCTTCTGGTGTCGAAGTACACCTTGATATTAGCCCTAGACATGCCTGCTACTGATTCGTACTCAGGAAAGAATTCTTCGATGTCTTCCCAATCTACTCCTGGCTCTGGTTTTTTAACCTCTCTTTCCAGATATTCGAGATTGCATGCTCTCTGTCTTTGCTTACGTTCTACATCGTCATCGAATTCTCTGAACTTCCTCGCTTCTTCTCTGACCCTATCTTCTTCCTCTTTCTTTGCATCTCTACGTTCATTTGCCCTTCGGATTTCCTCATCCCTTCGTCTCTTTATTCTTTTCTCTCGTATCCTTTGTCATTCCTCGATCCTTCTCTGCTCCTGGCTGTCTTGATCATTGGCTACTCTCTGTTTAAGATCGGGTTGCCTTTCTTGCTCTTCCCGATATAACTGTTCTTGTCTCTGTCTATCTTTTTCCCTTATTCTTTCATCTCTCAATCCTTTTTATTTTTTACTTCTCCTTTCTCTGTACATCATCTAGCTTCTCTTTTTGTTTTTTGGCGTCATCAATGCCTTTGCCATCGAGTTTCAATAAAATCTGACCTCCCATCCATTCGTTTTTTGTGAGTGCTATTTTATCAGTTATACCCTCATTCCATTTCCATCTTTTGCCTTCTCTCTCTGTGTCGAGAGATGTACTGGCTTGTGTCTGGTCTTTTCTCTTGTTCTCGTGTCTCTCCTTGTCCCTCTGGACTTTGGAGGTGATATCTCTATCTCTATCTTTGTCTAGATTTTTGTCACCGATTTGCATAGGTGACTCATATGCCAGGTTGCTATAGCCTGTGGCTGCTTTAAGTTCTCTTAGTGGGTATAACCCTTCGTCCTTACTGTCTTCAATTTTTGTTTCAGACAGGGAGGGTGGCGCTGAGGGCGTCTCATCCCCCTCTGTTCATACATTAAGTATCCAATCTAATGGTGGCTCCTCCTCTTTATCTTGTTGGTACATTTTCCACAACTCTAGACTAGCTAGGCATTTATCTAACTTTTTGCCCGTGTATGTGGCGTGCAAATATGTTGTCATGTGTTGCAAGACCATTTTAGATGTGGATCCACCCTGGGGCCAAGGCATAAAAATTTTGTGGGCGGTTCCTTTAACCCATTCTGCACTGTACTTTTTCAGCTTAGGTGCATGTTTTGGCAACTGTTTGCACAAGTGTAGTAGCGGAGTCATGTCTTCCATATTTAACTTTGTTCACTTTCTCTTTATACAACACTTGTTAATGTCTTTCATCACTTAAACAATTACAACAATATGAGTGAGCACCAATCGTCACAAGCTCCAATCCCGTTTTTTCCACAAAATGTTATATCTCCTTTTTTAATCAACAAACATCAATTCATACACTACAATATCTTAGTTACTTGATTGCGTACATTTCATGTTAGTTCCTCGAAGGAATCATTTCGACCTATGACGTCATAACAAATCACACATAAGACAGACGTTAACAGACTAGACGAACTCCAGCTGGTTACATAGACCTCTGCCTCTAATATTACACCGACATGGAATTTAAACTCATCCCTTTCACAGAGCGTCTTTAAACGCTGTGGTGACCTATTTGTTCCTCTTCATTCAGGACTCTGGATGATAGTTTCTTCTAGCCGCTATATTAAAGCGTAGGAATTAGGGGAATCCTCTCTCTTCTCAGGTGTCCCCCCCGGTATCCTCTCTCTTCTCGGGTGTCCTCCCCGGTATCCTCTCTTACTACTTTTATTCACCCTTTAAGTCACTATTTCCTTCCCCATATGTATAAATATATATATATATATATATAAACACATCCTACTCTACTTCTGACTACTTCTGACTATATTTTGTTTTCCCGCCTCCCTTCGTTACCTTTTCCCTTACTGGTTCTAAGGTATATACTTTTTTGCCAATGCATTTAGTCTTTTTCACTCACCATTCGCATGTTTCCTCTCTGGATGCTCGTGATCACCGCCTCCGTCACCGCCTCTCCTGCCGTTCACCCGCTCAGCTACCCGTAGGAGTGGGATGGGGTTATGTGGTGAACACGGGTCCCTTCAGACCTCTGTCTGCAGATTGTACTTTTATTCTAACCACTGTCTACGGGGAGCTTCACGGTCCATTCAGCTGGATGGCAAAGGACTTGTGATATTGCTGAGGTCCTAGAGTTACTTTATGTTGATGGTCAATGGGTGTCTTTGTCTAATAGATAATCAATATCCATCAATCTCTGCTACCAAGTGTGCTCAGAGAACCCCAGCCAACCCATAGAGCCGAGGTTTGCCCAGAAGCACTTTAAAACAAGATAGCAGCACCCATGAGATGGATGCGGGTGCAGATTAATACTCCAACACCAAATCAATAATGACAACTCAACGGTTTGGCAAAGGGAGTCCGTTTAATGACAAGTACAAGAAATGAGGATGATGAATATCAGCAGTGGCGCGATCTTTCTTCTCGCTTCAACTCCAATGAACTTCATCAAAATCAGAACATTTATACTGAAAACTTGTCATCATTGACGTGTAACGCTTAAAAGTTGCCATGCAATTCTATTGGTTCAGGAAAGGTAACTTTACTATAGGTACTATATCTGTATATGGTAACAGAGTGAGGGGATTGGGTAAACACTGTCTGGTGGGGCTTCTAAGCCCTTCCTTCAAAATGGCTACTGCAGACGTCGCTAAATGTACGACGTCCTATTGGTTCTACTAACTATAGGACCCAAGATTACTTGGTCCACCGTGATTGGGTTGGCACCAAACCCCACACATACTTTTCCACTTTGCTCAGCAGCACGCAGAATGGTCAGCCAGGTGCAGGGTGCCCCTTAGCTCCCCGGCCTTCCTCCAATTATTGTTACAATCAATCATCACTTTTATAGCTATGTGTCAATTATTTCACTGTGGTTGGCCTCGAGACTACATCTTCTGTCTGGAAAAGTTCTGATATCTTCTCCTGGCCTGTTGCCATGCGTAGGTGTGAAGGTCTGACTTCTGCTCGCTCAGCTGGTCACATGATTCAGACACTGTGAATTTGCCTCTTCTTCATCAATTTGTGTATTTGATTTTTGTTTCACCCACCACCTGCCTTCGTCTTCTTATCTTGACCTTTCAGAGGCAGGATATTCTGGTCTTAGCTTCAATTAATTGTAGCTACGGTTCATCTCTTCCCCTGATACGACCTTGGCTTTTCTGGCACGAGGTGCCTCTGCTGAGTTTCGTTTCTGCCGCTTCTTCTCGATTTGTTGAATACAAAGCTTTCCTTGTGTGGCCTTTAGTAACCTTTGGTTAATGCTGCTTCTTGTGCAAAGTGGAAGTATACTTATATAACGTGCTTCTTTTGAGGTAGATATGTATAGTGGTGCTTGCAGCACTATCTTTATACTAAGCATAGCAAGCCTCACAGTTTTCTTAGCTTTCATACGGTTCCAAGCATATGTACATGCGCAAACTGGTCGAATATCTTCATCATGCTCCTGGCTTAAGCTTCTTACATTTGACATTGTCCTTTCACTTTGGGTTCACGATATCCTTGGCCCATGGCGTTTCGTCTCTTTACGTCATTCTCTGGTCGTCATTTCTTTTATATATGAGTCAGTCCGGGTTCTTGTGACGTCACCATTTGTCTTCCATTAAGACCTTTTTGGTTTCTTCAGGACTGTACTTAGACAATCTTCATTTCGTTTCATTTGTTGGTAGGGTTTTCTTAATGGGTACCTTACTGTCCATGGTTTCCTTGGTACTGGTACTTCAATAGGTGCTGTTCTTCTGATAGGTACTGGACAGAGCCCCACTGCGGCTCTCTGCTGGTTTATTTGCTCATCATATGTCACATATTTCGGTGTGAACGTTCCTGGTACTTCAAAATGGACGCTTGGAGTGTGTGCTGTATTTGGGACCTCCTCTACACCTGACAGTAAAAATGTTCCCTCCCATATACATGAATGAGTTGCCCCTGTGTCTACTTAAAATGAAAAGGATTTGCCTCCTATCGTGACGTCAACCCTTGCTTCCTCTTGGGGATTTGGCATTACTGATAGTACTGAACACATCAAGTCAGTGAGCTGTCATATTGTGGGTACATGCTTATTCCTCTGCCCATAAAAGGATTCCCACCCAAGATAGTGGCATCCCCTATCCTAGGAGTCAGTAACTGTCCTGTGTTTGCACTCTGCTGTATCTGCCTGGGTGCGTGCTGTGATTGCCCTTGCAGCGGATTCAATTGTGCTTGCTGCGGTTGCAAAGCCTGTTGCATTCTCTGTGCTTGATACACTGTTTGATCTTGGGCATCAACCCATCCCTATTTTGTGAGCTATATGCAGGTGGATAAGCGGTCCCCCCTCCTGCGAACTGCCCATTGTGCACATATCCTTGGCTCCTACATGTTCGTGCTATGTGCCCTGACATTCCACGTCCAACATACAGGAGGGAGTCTTCTAATTTGCCCTCCCTGCATGCCTTGATTATCATTCTGCATAGGCTGAAACCCTCCTTGGTTACTCTGGAAATTCCCTTGATTATTCTGAAAGCCTCCTCTTCCACAGAAGTTTCCCCTACCTTGTGGTATAAATCTGTTCCCTCCTTGATCGATTTGCTGTTGGTTATCCATCTGTGGCATACCTGCTGCTTGGTGCGATCCTGGCCCTTCTCCACTAGATAACATTGTCCCTTCTATAGCACACTTGGATAGCTTTTTCTGTACTAACTTAGCTTCCTTAACGTTCCTACCATCTTCTTTCTTTTGATTTTTCTCCTGCAACAATTGGCAATTATGCGCTATGGTGAGCTGTATTTCTGGCCATGGTTTTGCCTCCATACCCACCAGCTTTTGAGCTGTCTCTGCACCTTATCTGGTAGCTCTTGACATAATATATGATAGAATACAGGTATAGATTTTCCCCACGGCTCACGCGTTTCCAAGCTCCATTACTCTTGGAGGTTCTGAATGTAAATCAACGGATCCTCCCCTTCCTACATCCTACGTGCCATTATAGCTCCCATATCCGACGTGTCAGGATATTGTACTCGAAGCACTTTCCAGACTGCCACTCTACAATTATTAAACAGCGCTCAAGCATGAGCTGTGTTTTGAGCAGTGACACCTGCATATCCTGCTCTCGACCAAATGTCATCAGCTCTCTCCCCAAGTATAGCTGCTAGAAGACCGTAAATGTCCCCTATAACCAGTGTATTTCCTCCTGTCATTTTCTCTAATTCATAGATCAATTTTCCGGCACCCGACATCAGACTCAGGAGTTTACACCTTAAATCATCCTTATCCATTTCCGGCCATGGTATATATTGTGGTCTGACCCCTCTTTTTTTCTAACAACGGGAACTGCAAGATCCCAAAATCGCACTTCTCTCCCATCATTTGCCTGTCCATAGCAGGGACAATGGTACCACACCGTCTTCTTCCCAGTAATGACCTTAGTCTGCTCACATAAGGTGGAGAGTCCCCTCTCACACTATGTGCTCTGGCGTCCTCGATTTAGGTAGGTCCAGACCTGACCATCTCACTTCCCTGTCTGTCAGAGAACACCCCTCATGACCACATGCACTAGCTCCCTCCTCCCCACTGAAGGACGCTCTGTCTTCATCTGACGTATCTTGTCCCCAACTAGTGTGGCTTCCCTCTTTCTCATCTCTATTCAGAGTCTACTTGTCCAAAGAACAGGCTCTATGCCTGAGGCTGAACAAACCTTTCTCCTTACCTTGCGTCTGTGCACCTTCGTTTTTTCCTTTAATTTTTTATTCACTTTTGGTCCTCATTTCATGATAAACCTTATCGATTTTCTCTCCAATACTTCTTATATCAAAAATATCCTCTAATTCTGCTCTAGACGGTCCTGGCATTGGTTCATGTGTCAGGAAGAATTCTTCTATGTCGTCCCATGCTACTACTGGATTCGGTTCCATTAATTCTTTCTCTATGCAATCAATGTTGCATGCCCTTTGCCTTCTCTTGAGTTCCATTTCCTCGTCAACCTGTCTTTGTTTATTTGCTTCCTCCCTAACCCTTTTCTCTTCCTGTCTTTTCACCTCTCTTCTCTCGTTTACCCTGTGCATTTCTTCATCTCTGCATCTTTGCATTCGTTTATCTCTTAATTTCTGTTCTTCTTCTTCTCTCTTTTCTAATCTACCTCGTTCTTTGCTGGCTCTTTACCCATCCTGATATTTCATTTGCTCTTCTGCTCTTTCGTGTTTTTTCAACTGTTCATCCTGATACAGCTGTTCCCGCCTTTGTCTACTCGTTCTTTTGGCCTTGTCTTCTTTCAATTGTTTCTCTCTTTCTTTATCTTTTTTATCCTGTTCGTCCTGATCTTTTTGTCTTACTTCATCGATGCTCTTTCCATCAAGTTTGAGCAATATCTGACCGCCCATCCATTTGTTCCGTATGAGCGCCACCTCGTCAGCTTTGTCTTTCTCTCCTTTCCATCTTTTTATTTCTCTCTCTATATCTAGAGACATATCTGGTCCATCACTTCCCTGCTTGTCCTGTGGGACTTTAGGGATCACATTGCTTTCTGGAGTCATTTTGGGACTTTCGTCGCAACTGAATGCAGGCGATTTATATGTTGGGTTGCTATACCCTGTCGCTGCCTTAAGCTCTCTTAAAGGATATAATCCTTCATCTTTTGTACTATCGCCATTTATTTCAGGCACAGTGGGGAGAGAAGAAGGCTCTTCAGCCCCTCTTTTCACTGGTTAAGTATCCACTCCTCAGGTGGTGGGTCTTCCCGTTTGTCAGATACCAGATTTGCCCTCGTAGTGTAGCCGATGAATTCTTCTTCCCAATGTACCCCTCTGGTTTTGACTAGAAAGAACCAGAGCGATCTATTGGAGAAAAGAATGGATGCCGATGGAAATCCTGGAGTCTCCGTGGAACAACTCGGGTTAAAATGCGGGATGTCAAGGAGACTTGGATAAGGGTATCATGCAGCAATCCGGAACCAAACCTGCATAGGTGAGATAACAACACACCACAACCACAAGATTTGTAAAATGTGATATCGAAGATATACCATGCAATGCAAAAAGGAAGGTTTTGTAATAACAACTGCCAGTAACAATAAGACAAAGACCACCCCCCTCCTTCTACCCAGTCTTATCAGAAAAAGGTTAACCGCTTACCGGTTTTTGTGTCCCAGGAGAAGGATAGCATTCGCAGGCGGAATCCAAGCAATCCACAAGAAGCAGTCCAAGACTATCCCGACGGCACGAGGACGCCTAATAACACCCTGACCCGACGGCACGAGGACGCTAGTACACACAGGAAGTCTCTAGTCCGTGTACCACTACTACAGTTCAAAGTTCCAGAAATCCCAAGAACAAAATTCTGAAGAGGATGAGGTCTGACCTGAAGAAAACGAGGTATCCAAGGAGCAGGCAAGAGAGGTCCAATAGCAATCCGAGACCAAGAAACCAGACAAGGCAATTCCAGGCAAGGCGACAAGAAAAAGGCAATCCAATAAACAGTCCGCGTCGAGAAGCCAAGGTGATCAATCACTGTGGAGGAAGGAACAGGGTAACAAGGACAGGAAAGGGGAGAACAAGAACCAGATATGGGTAAACAGAATTCCAAACGCCACTAATCTGTGATCAGAAGCACCGAACCAGTAGGAGGAGGTGCTAATAAGGAAGCAATTCACGTGACAATCCGGCGCACTACTCGACGTGGTCCGAGGGAGGAGTAGAGTGGACGCCAGCGTTGCCATGCCAATTTCCAGGTACCAGGTTTCGCCTTCCTTAAAGGGATACGAGCCCGTGGTTTAGCGAGGAACGAGTGCCCATACATAACACCGTTCCTCCTGGTACATCTTCCAAATTTCCAAGCAAGCTAACCTTTGTTCAAGCTTTTTTCCTGTGTATGTTGCATGCAAGTATGTTGTCATATGTTGTAAAACTGCTTTAGACAGTGATCCCCTTGTGTCCATGGCATGAACATTTTATCTGCTGTACCCTTAAACCATTATGCACTGTACTGCTTGAGCTTTGGTGCATGTTTTGGCAGCTGTCTGCACAAGTGTATAAGTGGGATAATATCCTCCATCATGATTTAGTCACAATCGACTATCACAATTTACCGTTATTAGCGTGCACCAATTAGTCGCAGCTCCAAACCTGTTTCACTTTTACTTCAATCTACTTATTCACTGAACATTATCAGTCGACTATAAAAATAAATAATTACATTTTAAACCTCCGTGTTTCCACCACAGTCTATTTCTTCCTTGTGTTTTCAAGATTTCATTTCTTTACCCCATACACCATATGCAATATACAGACAGGCATACAAACTGACAGACTGGCCGGCCCACATTTATTTCCGTCAACGCACCTCATGACCATTCCTTCTCCTAATAATGACTCCGAACGGAATATGAACTGTCCTCTTTAACGATACTTGATCGTTCGTAGCCTAGATATGTCCACTTGGACTTTAGGACAAGTTCCTTCTAAACGTCCTAGACGTAGAATTCCGGGCTTATCATATAGATCGCTCCTCATCTATATACCTTAAACTATGATGCTCTTTGTCTTAAACCAAAAGTAAAATGCCCCAACCAACCCTCTGTTACTCTTTTCCCATAATCACTCTTCCCCATTCATCCAGTTTGCAACCTCACTCAGCCTACTCACCATTCACGTTTTTGACTTCCGACCCTCTGGATCGCCTCCTCCTCAACCAGCCACTTCAGCATTCGGTCCGCTCAGCTTCCTGTACAAGTCGGGAGGGGTTTCCGAATGAAAACGAGGGACCAGTCCCACCTGTACTTGCAAGTTTTATTTAACTAGTAGCCGCTATCTACAGGGAACTTCACGTTTCTCCAGCTAAATGGCAGAGGACGTCCAAAATTTCCGGGACCCTAAAGCTTACTAGGTCGATGGATTTTTAACCATCATCTCTCTGCTACCACGTGAACCTGTGTGTCCAACACAAGCCCTTTAAGACGAGGTAACCATACTTTGAGATAGATGGGGATGCAGAATATACTCAAACATCAATAATCAAACTGACTCAGGAAGTTGTCAAAGTACATCTGTTTTAATATCAATTATCTAAAACAGGGAGTTAAAACGAACATCAACGAACTCGCTCGATCTTCTCACTCAATGCATTTCATAAAAAATGTAGCTTATATACTAAAAACCCATCATCATTGATGTCAACCTACGTGGCAAACTATAAAAACTTACTTGGGAACGTGATAGGCTTACAGGGAACATCTAGGTATACATTCCATACTTGTCAGGGAAGGTGATTGGGTCTCTAACATCAGGTGGGGCGACTAAGCCCTCCTCTAGTGCAGGTTTCTACGGACGTCATCAAATACACAACATCCCATTGGTTATACAGATTATAGGGCTCTTTGCTATGTGGCCCTCAATAATTGATTGGAACCCTCGTACCCCTCTGTAATATTCCACACACGCAAGCAGCACGCAGGCTGACATCCAAGTGCTGGTGGGCTGGTCATAACCATAGCTTCCCACCAATTAGCCATGACATCAATCACCACACTTGACGTCTGCCAGTCAATTAAGGCTTTGAACCTGGCCTTGGAAATGTTCTCTGCGCCTGAGAATAGGAGGGAGTACAGGCATATTCTGTCACTTGGTTTCGATAGAGCTCGTCCCAGTGTCCTTTTCTCATCCATCCACGTGACTGTAGACCATGTTTTAGAGTCTTTCTGCATTTAAAATACTAATAAATGATGATCCTCTGATGTCTTCAATGTTCTCGCTCCTCACCTAACTGCTGCTTGGATATTCGGGCTCACGGTGGCCTTGACATCTTGGTGCTGGGCCAACCAAGCCCTTCTTCGATCCACCTTTGTAATTGAATTGCTTTCTAACTGCGACACACTGAAAATCCTTTCTGCTCACGGGGTCCAGCTCTGCTAAAGTGCGTTGTGGAATCATCCATAGTTCATACATTCGTATGCATATACGTTGGTGCATCGCTGCAATCTATTCACTACATAGCTAGGCTTTAAGCATACTTTGTCTATTTGCGTTACTGCGTCTGTAAAATTGTAAAATAACTTGATATCTTCATTATTTCTGTAGTATGAACATCTTCATCTCAAGCCTGAAGTGTTGTTCATCTTTGACACCTCCTATTTAGAGCCTATAGAATGTCCATAATCGTCTGCCTCTTACTTCTTCCATAGGTGCGTCAGTTCTGCTTTTCATGACATCACTGATCTTCTCTTTTGCTCGGTTTTCACACTTTCTCTGGGATTTCATTCAAATGGCCGTCATATGGTTGTGAATGCATATATGGCTTCCTCAATGGGAACCTTACTTCCAAGATTCTTTTTGGTATAGGTATTTTCACTGGTACTGCATGTGTCTCACACTCTGGCTCCCAACATATAGGCATCATGTGGGAGGAGCTTTTGGTGGGGCTACTTGGTGGGGCTACTTGGCTCCACCTCTAACACAGGAGCTGGGAAGAAGTGGTGTGGGAGTTTAGGGCCCTGAGGATGTATAGGGGCGCAGGACACCGATTCAGCAACTGTGGGATTAGCAGAGGAGAGAAATAGGGAAGGAGGAGGAGAAGAGGAAAGTCTTAAGGAGCTTCTGGAATTGGAGAAGATTCTGCTCAAGGCACAGGGGTAGGGGGAGGCTATTCTAAAGGCGGGAGCCCGCAGAGGAAAGAGAGCGACTCCCTGCCCTCTGTTTAGCAAAATGCTTTACACACAAGGAGTTAGTGCCAGAGGAGCGAAGTGGTTTAGAGGTAGAGTATTTAGTGAGATAAAGTTGAGGGTAGTTTGGTCCCTGTTGAAGATTTGTAAACAGTCCCCTGTTCCAGCTTAACGTGATTACTTTCTTTCGATTTTACATGTGTTGGAAACAAAACATAATATTTGACTTATCACTGTTCATTTTGAGCCCATTTATGTTTGCATGTCCCCTGTAACCCCCACGCCACTGTGTACACCTCGCGGGGTGTGGCCCAGAAGAAGCAGGTTGTCTACATGCCCTACTCATGACGCTGTGTTATTAGCATGTTTAGCGGAAATATATTGGGTAATCTCAGATTAAAGAGAATGGGGACAAGGAGGCATCCGTGTTCCACCCCCGGGTGTGCACAAATCCAAGCAGTGGGCCTTCCAGGTGCTCCCGTCCGGATCCTCAGCAGCGACACTCACATGGTGTGGAAGGCTGCACTAAACCAGTGAGAGCTGCATGTGCAGGCTGTGTCGAGTAGCCCAGGCATGTGCATCAGTGTGACAGAGCCCTCCAGTCATGGAGCTGCTCCTTCTGGTGCCCAATCCCTGCTGCAGAGGAAAAAAGCGAGCCACCTTAAAGGAGGGACCACCTTAAGAGGAGGAAGAGGGACTTGACACAGGGGATAGAGGAGGAAGAGGAGGGGCTACTAGAGCACAGGAACACAGAACAATGTAGAAGGCAATAGAGGAGGTTGCAGCGTCCTACGTCTCCCTGTGTTTGTGTGTTGGGGATATTAGGCCCAGGCCACTGTCCCTAGGGAGGTGGGATGTAGCCCAAAGCAACAGCTGGCAACGTTGCTCAACACATTGGACAGGCGGAGAGGTAATAGGAGCCCAGCACCCCAACACACAGGGTGAGCCCCGCTGTGCAGCCCACAGAGGAGAAGCGACACAGCAGAGAAGACCCGACCCGAATGGGCTGCCCATAGAGCCCAGCAGGGGAGACATGGCGGAGGAGGAGGTGGGGCAGCGAGCAAGGCCTGCCCAGCTGCGTGGGAGATACAGAGGCCTAGTCTGCAGCTGAATAAGAGACTGTGCCAGAGTACTGCACGCAGTGACCACGTGTACACCTGAAGCTAGGGTAAAGGGATCCTCCTTGCCCCAATGGACATACAAACCCCAGAGAGCCATGTGGGGCACCACAATACCAAAGCAGCGCTCCCAGGCACCACATACCTACCGCGGGGATAGGCAGCAGATGCCCACCCACACCTGAGCAGTGCCGTGGAGCAGGGAGCAGACACCACGTACCAGCGAGATAAGTGGCGCCAATCCAGACCACGCTACAGAGACCTCGCATGCGCATAACGCGCCAATGACAACCACTGCACAGGCCGCCCCCACAATAGCGCCGCCTGCCCGCATTCCTGGATTAAACAAACACACCCGGGAGAGAGGCGCCAAACGCAGACACGCACTGAGCGACAAGGGCCCACAGCGGACCCAAATAACGTCGACTGCACATGCCATGTTTTTCTCAATGTATCAGTCCCCAAAGAAGCCTGCTCCCATTATTGCTTGCATAGTTGGGTTATTGCAGCCATACCTCAGCTCCCTTCTGCTTGGAGTATTCCCAGGCCATGTCTGACGGCCCTTCTGCTTGGAGTATTCCCAGGCCATGTCTGACGGCCCTTCTCCTTGGAGTATTCCCAGGCCATGTCTGACGTATTCCAGGCCATGTCTGACGGCCCTTCTGCTTGGGATATTCCCAGGCCATGTCTGACGGCCCTTCTGCTTGGAGTATTCCCAGGCCATGTCTGACGGCCCTTCTGCTTGGAGTATTCCCAGGCCATGTCTGACGGCCCTTCTGCTTGGGATATTCCCAGGCCATGTCTGACGGCCCTTCTACTTGGAGTACCAGGCCATGTCTGACGGCCCTTCTGCTTGGGATATTCCCAGGCCATGTCTGACGGCCCTTCTACTTGGAGTACCAGGCCATGTCTGACGGCCCTTCTGCTTGGGATATTCCCAGGCCATGTCTGACGGCCCTTCTGCTTGGAGTATTCCCAGGCCATGTCTGACGGCCCTTCTGCTTGGGATATTCCCAGGCCATGTCTGATGGCATTTCTGCTTGGAGTATTCCCAGGCCATGTCTGACGGCCCTTCTGCTTGGAGTATTCCCAGGCCATGTCTGACGTATTCCAGGCCATGTCTGACGGCCCTTCTGCTTGGGATATTCCCAGGTCATGTCTGACGGCCCTTCTGCTTGGAGTATTCCCAGGCCATGTCTGACGGCCCTTCTGCTTGGAGTACCAGGCCATGTCTGACGGCCCTTCTGCTTGGGATATTCCCAGGCCATGTCTGACGGCCCTTCTGCTTGGAGTATTCCCAGGCCATGTCTGACGGCCCTTCTGCTTGGGATATTCCCAGGCTATGTCTGACGGCCCTTCTACTTGGAGTACCTGGCCATGTCTGACGGCCCTTCTCCTTGGAGTATTCCCAGGCCATGTCTGACGTATTCCCAGGCCATGTCTGACGGCCCTTCTGCTTGGAGTATTCCCAGGCCATGTCTGACGGCCCTTCTGCTTGGGATATTCCCAGGCCATGTCTAACGGCCCTTCTACTTGGAGTACCAGGCCATGTCTGACGGCCCTTCTCCTTGGAGTATTCCCAGGCCATGTCTGACGTATTCCAGGCCATGTCTGACGGCCCTTCTGCTTGGGATATTCCCAGGCCATGTCTGACGGCCCTTCTGCTTGGAGTATTCCCAGGCCATGTCTGACGGCCCTTCTACTTGGAGTACCAGGCCATGTCTGACGGCCCTTCTCCTTGGAGTATTCCCAGGCCATGTCTGACGTATTCCCAGGCAATGTCTGACGGCCCTTCTGCTTGGGATATTCCCAGGCCATGTCTGACGGCCCTTCTGCTTGGAGTATTCCCAGGCCATGTCTGACGGCCCTTCTGCTTGGGATATTCCCAGGCCATGTCTAACGGCCCTTCTGCTTGGGATATTCCCAGGCCATGTCTAACGGCCCTTCTGCTTGGAGTATTCCCAGGCCATGTCTGACGTATTCCAGGCCATGTCTGACGGCCCTTCTGCTTGGGATATTCCCAGGCCATGTCTGACGGCCCTTCTGCTTGGAGTATTCCCAGGCCATGTCTGACGGCCCTTCTCCTTGGAGTATTCCCAGGCCATGTCTGACGTATTCCAGGCCATGTCTGACGGCCCTTCTGCTTGGGATATTCCCAGGCCATGTCTGACGGCCCTTCTGCTTGGGATATTCCCAGGCCATGTCTAACGGCCCTTCTGCTTGGAGTATTCCCAGGCCATGTCTGACGGCCCTTCTACTTGGAGTACCAGGCCATGTCTGACGGCCCTTCTGCTTGGGATATTCCCAGGCCATGTCTAACGGCCCTTCTGCTTGGAGTATTCCCAGGCCATGTCTGACGTATTCCAGGCCATGTCTGACGGCCCTTCTGCTTGGAGTACCAGGCCATGTCTGACGGCCCTTCTTCAGACACTTCATCGCCGCCGCAGGGCTAGTGCAATTGGAATTTAAAAAAAAACAGAACTAAAAGATGCGACTAACCAAGTTTAAAAAACACAAACAGAAAAATCATAAAATCAATCCCCCTTAAAACAAACATAAAATAATTATTAAAAGAAATAAAATGAGCTCCTATTAGTTCAAAACAGAAACCATCTAAAAAAAAACATCATCCAAAAATGGTCCCTTGAGCCCCCACCGGGAAGTGGCTGACGATCCCCACTTAGTCCTTCGCTTTGCCTCAGATCTCTTCACCTTTTCTGCATGTGAATAACATGTCTCGGCTGCATTTCACAATATGAAGTGGGTCGTTTCATAAGAAAGATGCTGTTGGGGGCCCCATTTGCAGCCGACCCGACCGCACGCTGCTCAGAGCAGGCCGCCGAGGCCACAACAGCCACCCACCTCCGGCTCCCATGCGGGCACCAGGCGCTCCGCATCCATGAACGCGGGCCATGGGCCACCCGCAGAGCCACCTCTACACCAACGGCCGACGCCGCTCTGCGCACGCCGGCTCCAGCCCTCGTCGCCATTGTTGAGGGCCTGCTCTGGATAACCGTGCAGGCCCCATGCTCATGTCAGGGTCACCCGACGGGGTTCATTGGTGTGGCGATCACACTGCACAGTCGTGGGTGGGGGTCACCCCACCTGCTCCAGATCACTGGAGCTCCACACGTGGCCGGGGGCACCCAGCTCACAGCGGTCCGGCTTTGGGGGCACCCAGGCCGGGGTCGCGTCATTAGCTATGGTCACATGGCATTGGGATCACCCAGGGATGGCGTTGCCCAGCAGGGGCACCGTCCTCGAGCTGGGCCCCGTCTCTGGGCCCAGATCATTCGGTGCTGCACCAGCATGGTGCTGTGAAGGAACGACACCGGAGTCAAGATCACTCGGACTCCCGAGCCGGAAGCAGCTCGAACCTTTTATTGACTTGGTCACCTGGGGAAGCATGTGACCACAACATACACTCTGGGAGAGACCATGTCCCCCTACAGGGGTGACATGAAACAGAGGCCAGTCCAAGAGAAAGCAGGCCCTGGAAGAATGGGGTGCTGGCCTTCTTCAAGCTTCCCCGAAACACTCACTATTCTGGTCCCATCACCAATGGGAAATCCCCCTCACTAACGTGACAGGGGGTTTAGATTCTATTAAAGACAGGAGGCGAGTATTATGCATTTCCATCTTTTCTCTGAAACCACAGCAGCAAAGAAAAAGCTTTCCAAACAAAAAGTTTCAACAACAGAACTAGATAAGAGTTCAATGTCCATGCATGGGGAACTCCCCAAACCATCATGGAGGACAGGTCATGCCCTGCAGGGAACCAATGAGCAGGGACCCTCCTCTATATATATCCATTACTCTAACCCCAACCCCTCTTTCTGCAGCTGTCTTGCACCAGACGTCCAATGAAACGGTTGAACTGCGTAGCGCGGAGAAAGGATCCAGCGAAACTGGAGATCTCAACCTTCCCGCAGCCTGAATCTATGACGAAGTTCTTCTGGATAGGACTTCTCACCCACATCTGAAACAATATGAAATGTAACAGGGTGGGTGGGTGTTAGCAGAACAGCCAATACAAAGGGAGGGTGGATGGGATAATATTCGCCTCCTGTCTTTAATAGAATCAAAGTTCAAAGCCCTTGCATCCCAATCCAAATCCCAACCTGAGCAATACACTAGTGATAAATTAAAATTATTATTCCAAATATTATTCCCATGACCAAACAGCTGCTTCGACAATTCCCTCCCCCAGGAGAGCAATTAACTCCCTTTCTCTGCAAATCTACTTAATCCATATGGCCCAAGGGTAAGAGACCCCGCAATAATGTTCCCACAGGAAAGCAGCTGAGAGGTATTTAGGGGTTAAGTCCAATTTAAGCATTTAAAAACACTTAAAAACGTATACATTAGAAAATGACCCAGACCTGGATAATAAATGGAGGAAACCCTATGGGTACCCAATCTGGCAATAAATCCTGACCCCCGGGAGAACATTCCACTGTCCATAGCTAAAGTGCTGAAACAGGAGATGTACTTTAACAGGAAAGAAACTCCACATGGATAACTTTGAAAACAGTTGTAGCACAGACAATCCTTACTTGAAAAAACAAAGATGTGGTAATACCAGATGATATAATCGAAGCCGATAAGAAACACCTAGTCAAAGTGGAACCCCAAAACCAATGGACCTGAAGGTCCCGCGCACCAAGTACTGCCAACCACCGTTCTCACCCTTAGCGACCATGTCTCGCTGAGATAATGGCAGTAAAGTGCAATCATTGGCATGTAAAGTAGCCTTCGTAGACCGTTCTACCAGAACAACCTATTTCCGTTAAGGGAGAAACAGAAGCAAAATCTTATCACATACCCATTCACTGAATAGCCGCCATCTAAAAGAAAACAGGCTTATTAAAGGCTTTCCAAAAGTCCTTGATGACCCAGATAGTGCACTGCGCAAACAACTTCTGAAGCCCCAGGAAAAGATGAAAATATATTCTAATGAATAACAGAGGAACCATAAGAGAGAAGTGACGGGCAGAGATAGAGAAAGGTGGATAGGGATGACACTAGACAACATGCACCGTAAAATCCTATAGAGATGGGAACCATCTCCCTCCCGAGAAGGCCCCAAAAGGAACCGAGCAATCCCGGAGGAACCGTCCGAAGACAGTGGACTGGCATCCACCTTCTCACAAGGAAAAGAGATCACCCAATCGGAACTCCAACCGTACCAGATTGAGGCCAAGAGAGAGCTAATAATGTAGCTTTCAAAAAGCGCTACAAACCATCAGGCATCTGAGCCCTGCTTGTTATAACACACGGTGTGTGGAGCTCATTTATCGATCTCGCAAGTATGAAAGGCTGAGTGTGGCTCTGCCCATTGGATCCTGCATCAGCAGGCTTTGCACAGATGTTAAAGCGAGTGATGCACTTGCTGAGTTATCGGACCGACATCCTGATTGACAATATGTTGCTCCAGTCACGGAGCTAACTGGAATTGATCTTAGAGAAAGGCTCTTGTGTGTAACAGAGTTAGGTAACTGTTCCAAAGGCTGATCTAAATGCGAGAGCAATAGATTCTCGCGGGGTGCTTGGAACAATGACACGGAAGGAGCTGGCCCTCTGCCCATCTAGGTTAACTAGCTAAGGGAAAGAATCACCCTTTCCAGGGGAGAAAACTGCAAACTCCTTACTTAAGTACAGTCTATCATCCCAAAGGATAAGATGCAGAGTTATAATGACGTGCCTAAAACCAAGAACAAACTCTGTGATTGCGGAAGGGACATCTCTAACTGTATCCAAGAAAAAAAATATATATATATACACATGCCAGAACCTTTGGAACCTCGGTGAGTTATCACCTTCTTCATTAACTTGGTGACACCAGGGGCTGAAGGGAAAGGCCAAACCGAAAGGGAGGGACAATGATAAGAGTGAACCCATCAGTAGAACTGACGCAGAAACTCCTGAGGGGAGGAATAATGGAGGAAACCCCCCAACACTAACCCTCGAGGTCTAATACGACCATACCATCTGCCAGGAGACAGGAAACAATGAGCATAACAATACTTCCATTTAAAGAGTGCCACAAATATATGTTAAAACGTGTAAAATACTTATTATTAGAAGTATCCTATGTGTCCACTCCCAATTAGTGAGAGAATATTTATCTCATTCATAATTGAGAAACCGTGAGGGAGGTTGTTATCACCGCCCCTTCTTAAATGAGGGCAAGGGAAAAACTGACAGAGGAAGAGCAGGACTGCTGTCGGCACAATCCCTCCAAAGGAAAATGGAAAAACACCGTGCTCAAGCCCCTCGAGCAGAGGAGTAACTGTGCGCACTTCTTGATGCACCTTCTACCGGATAGGTAGACTCAGGAAAACATCCAAAGGAGCTGCTCCCTTCTCCTGAGGGGCAAGATCTTAATAAAGCCACCTGTTCAATAATAATTTGAGATGAAATCGCACGGGTAAGGGCTTAGGTCATCAGTGGCCGTGAAGGTTTTCCATCGAAGCCGAGCAGGCAATCGCTCTTATAATCCAGCCCTTCATGATCCGCACATTCTCAAGTGCTAGTATTATAATCCGAACCTGGATTGTATAGTTTAACCTCTCAGAGGAATGCGTTGCCCTTGAGCCATCCCTTCTCACAAGAGGGGTAACTACGCTGCTCCGTAAGAGCAGAGGCGCCGTCGTTGCCGAGCAGGCAAACAGATCTCAATCAAGTAGTCCAGTTCTTGCACATCAAATAGTGAAAATAGAGGTTACATCCCTCTTTAGCCAGCTGAGCAAACTGGGTTATACATGTCCTAAAAAACCCAGACACCCTCTTCCTTCGTAGGGTCCTACCCATTATGTCCCCTAGGGCAAAGAAGGATACCCAGGACTGTGCAATCAATGTCGAGAGGGTTAGCTCACAAAACGAGAGGATGGCACTGTCTCCCAAGACCGCCCCCCTGATGAGGGAAGAAGGCTAAGGTTCTTAACGCCTCATGAAGGCAAGTAGAGTCCGCCAAATTAACTGACACAGAAACCAAAGACCATGCATGAGGGGATATATATTAAGAAAACAGGATATGAGGAACAGACCAGAACTGTGGGTACACCCCCTAACCTGCGAACTTAACCTCTTCACGGAAGGAGAAACCTAAAGGAAAACGGACTGAGTTGTCCTGAACTTACCTAACGGAAAAAGAGAGAGAGAGGGGTAATTAAGCAGACATTTCTTTTCTTTTCCCCCGTAAAGGGACATGAAATATCATTCTAGTACAGGATTGTGCCTGAATGATGGCTGGATAGGAAGGCCCAAGCCCCCTCTAGGTCATTTAACGACCTCCTCCACAACCCCTGTCTTTTCTTTGAAGGATAAAGTGAGAAAACAAATAAAACAAACAAAATAGTTGTTTGAACAAAGAGAAGCGGCAGTGCTTCACACACAGCTTAACCATTGCTGTGTCAAAGGAATACGCCAAGCAAGCGCACCACAAGCTGCTTACCCGAGCAGGGTATGGAAGTCAGCAGCACGCCAGGGAACAACCCTCGCATCCAAACTCAGGTGAAACCTGAAGCCGAGCAGGCAGCGGCACTCAAAATAAAGGTGCTGAAATTCTGACGCAAGATACACTTGGTAGCATTTTGTATTTCATTTCTAAAATGTAAAGGTGGTGCATGGCGCTCCCCTCACCTGCGCTTCAGTAAGCAAAGCTGTTGCCAGGGCGCGCATGGGGATTGAAATGGGAGACCCATATGTGGAAGCCTGCAACTTTCCCATAAGGATTACTTTAAAGGGAAAAACCCCTTTTATCTCATTTTGTATAAAGTGAACAATTTAGCATTCATAAGTCAGCAATTATATATATAGCGCTACAAACCCACAGGTATCCGAGCGCTGCTCAACCCTACCCCTGGGTCAGGGCAGCGTATAAGAAAGGAAAATTCCCTTATGGATAAATTCAAAAATTTGACATTCAGCATAAAAAGATTTAATTTTGTTTTGAAATCATGCCAAGGATGCTCCAGACCTTGGATTAGAACTCAGGTCTCCAGCATTCCATGACCAAGCACTTACCATTTCAGCCACTGGTGGCTGTACTAGCTACAGGAGAAAAAAAGTGCTACTCAGCCCTACCCCTTGGCTGTGCGCCCGAGGTCCGAAGCCCAGGCTTCAAAGACCCAGCACAGCTGGCATTCTGTACATACATCCCGCTGGACAGGCCTGAAGCTAAAGCTTTAGCTTCCACAAGGGCCCATTATCTCAGAAAGAAAGAAAGCAAAAGAAACACACAGCTCGGCGCTGCCAGGCGCCCCAAACCCATACAAGGAACCATACTGCAGGAAGAAGCACGGGCGCTCGTGGCCCATTCATTCTGTTAGACGCCACAAAGTAAGTGGCCGTTCAAATAACACAGCAAATACATTTAAAATAAGGAAACACAATTTTCCAAAGTGAAAGCCGCAAGGCACACATATATATGCAACACCAATTCATATGGCAAACACTGACTAACATGTAAGACACAACTGAAAGGGGTGACTTAGCTCTGTGGTGTCAGCAGCAAAGAAAGAGTGGTTGGGTTTAGAGTAATGGACATATATAGAGGAGGGTCCCTGCTCATTGGTCCTCTGCAGGGCATGACCTGTCCTCCATGATGGTTTGGGGAGTTCCCCATGCATGGACATTGAACTCTTATCTAGTTCTGCTGTTGAAACTTTTTGTTTGTAAAGTTTTTTCTTTGCTGCTGTGGTTTCAGAGTAAAGATGGAAATGCATAATACTCGCCTCCTGTCATGCCATAGAATCTGCTTTCATACTGCTCGGTGTTCAGGTGTGAGCCTCCTTCCATGGGGTTTTGCCCCTCCCAGGGGATGTGCATGTACATCCGCTGAAAATAGTCCTGCGCATGCTTCCGTGCCACTCCCGCAAATTGCCTTTAGAGTAAATCTCACATCCTGTGGAATGAAAAGATTCTGTGCTTTGCATAAACAGTGTGTGGCACAAGCCCGGAAACGCCATACAGTCATGCTTTGAACTGGTGGCCAGTGCCCGTTACTCTCCCATAAGATACATGTTTGCCTCTGTGACATCTTCCCAGCATCGGCTTAGCTTCTTCCCAAGCTCTTTTTGCGATTGCACAGAACCACCTGAGGTGCCTCACTGTCACAGAACCACGCGAGGTGCCTTACTGCCACAGAACCACGCGAGGTGCCTTACTGCCACAGAACCACGCGAGGTGCCTCCCTGGCCAGAACCACCTGAGCTGCCCCTTACTGCCACAGAACCACCTGAGGTGCCTCACTGCCACAGAACCACGCGAGGTGCCTTACTGCCACAGAACCACGCGAGGTGCCTTACTGCCACAGAACCACGCGAGGTGCCTCCCTGGCCAGAACCACCCGAGCTGCCCCTTACTGCCACAGAACCACCTGAGGTGCCTCACTGCCACAGAACCACGCGAGGTACCTTACTGCCACAGAACCACGCAAGGTGCCTTACTGCCACAGAACCACGCAAGGTGCCTCCCTGGCCAGAACCACCCGAGCTGCCCCTTACTGCCACAGAACCACCTGAGGTGCCTCACTGCCACAGAACCACGCACGGTGCCTCCCTGGCCAGAACCACCTGAGGTGCCCCTTACTGCCACAGAACCACCCGAGGTGCCCCTTACTGTCACAGAACCACCCGAGGTGTCCCTTACTGCCACAGAACCACATGAGTTGCCTTACTGCCACCGAACCACCCGAGGTGCCCCTTACTGCCACAGAACCACACGAGGTGCCTTAGTGCCACAGAACCACGCGATCACTGCTCCGTCCTCTTCGCTGTCCCCCCTCAGATGCACTGAAATGCAGGCTAAGGATCGTCTGAAGGTGGGGTGCCATGGACAACCAGCCAGCAAGCGCCCGGTGAGCATTGACCAGATGTGGGCAGGAAGTCATCCCCCAGACATCCTGTGCTTCCTTCAACAGGACATTCCTCGCCACATCATGAAGCCGCCATCTTTTCAGGCATTGATTTCAAAGAACATTATTCATTTACATTTTGAGGGAAATGGAATATGTACATGGTACATTAAAACACACTGGCAGAGCTTTTGAGAGTAAACATGTGTTACTCCATTAATTCACCTCCTAGGTAACATGTCATAATAGAGGAGGGCTGATGTTCTTTAAAAAAAACATACATTCCAGAAGTTTTGTGACAAAAACAATTTGAAGACCAGACTTGGATCTGCCTCCATCTTCTTCCTTCTTATGAGCAACTTCCCCTCTTTTCTACCCAAATCAAAGTGTCTTCATTCTACTGAGTAATAGAATAACATTACTCTGGGGTAAAATATACATACATATATAAAGCAAATACGCCAATATGTCAGTCTGCAAATCTCGAGCAAGTTCCAGCAGCTTCAGAAGTGTGCACATGTGCAGGCATTCACATCATCCATGTACATCACCCACTTTCGTGTTCTCCCCTCCCCCATGCCAGGAGCACACACTCCTGCCCAACTCACATCCTCTCCTCATCCGACCTACTCCTTGCGACGCGCAGCAGACAGAGCCAATGACGAGTGCCCACAACATGCATTATAGGCACACTGTCTCTCAGCCACTCACCAGGGGTCCACCAGCAATCCAACTCACTAACAAACCCTGAGGCCGGAACTTGTTAACACACATGTCATCATATCATGAGCTTTTTTTCTGAATCAAGATTCATGACGCTTAGCTTGGAATTCCTCGCCAGCATATACCAACTGCATCAGCGATCAGGATCCGGCCTCCTGGTATTGCACACGCGTGCCCAGTCTAGATGCTAAAAGCTTCATGTACCGTGTGTTGTCAACATTGAGCACTCTGAATGGCCTCCAGTTCTATAAATCCTTTTTTACTTGGAACATGGACCTTAAACCTCCTCGAAGATCATCAGAAGCCAACATGCCCATCTCCTGGCAAGTCTCTAGAAGGCCCTGCTGCAGCTTCACCCAACATGTCTTTGGTATTTCAACGGTACAGAGAGTCTTCCCATTTTGCAAAGATGTCAGTGCCTCCCTAACTTCTTCCTCTGTGACTGGCAACACCAAAGTCTTTTACTGTTCCATGATGAAACATTTTACAACTCGTAGGGGTCCTAGTAGAGGTCTTTAGCAACACTATGTCCAATACTCTAGACATCATTGCACCAGCCAAACTTCGCAAAAGTAAACATAAGGCTCACTTTAACGCCTGGTTCACCCCCCATCTTAAGGAATTAAGACTCCAGAAAAGGAAACTACAATCCATCTGTCGCCACTCCCCTTCTGAGGAAAACAAATTGCAGTTGACCCAGTTGGCGAATAAATACAAGAAAGAAATAATCAGCACCAAAGAAAATGTGTTCAACAAAAGAATCCCCAAGGCCAGCTCCAACACCAGAACTAGAATCCCCCTAACCCCCCTAGACAACGCACTGAAGGACGAACAATGGTGCACAAGCATCTGGCATGCCCTAGCTAACAAAATAGCATCCCTCCAAACTAAAATTGCTCATAAAAAAGCCACACTGCCACCTACCAAGCCACATGTCCCCAACCCCTCTGAACCCCCTGGCATGCTTACACCCTTCAGTTTCACCAAAGTCTCCATTCTGGAAACAGAGAAAATCATCCTATCCCTAAAGTCATCCAACTGCCAAGGCGACAATTGCCCTGCACAAATAGTCAAAGACACAGCGAGAGATCTAGCGCCATTTATTTCAAAACTAATCAATGCTTCCTTCAAAACCAACACTGTCCCAAAGAGCCTAAAAGAGTCTTGGGTTCTACCACTAGTCAAAAAACAGACTCTTGACCCATCCATCCCTACTAACTACAGGCCCATCACTACGGTACCCTTTCTCCATAAAATAATAAAGACACAAATAGACGAGCTGAAGGACAAAGGCAAAACTGCCATGCTACTCCTCCTTGACCTGTCGGCGGCCTTCGACTTGGTGGACCATGCAGTCTTATGCAATCACCTAGCGTCGGCTGCCCACTTCTCAAGTGACGCAATAGCCTGGGTCCAGTCCTTTTTAGCAAACAGAACAATGCGTGTCTTCGCCCCATCAACGTCAGCTGACCCGATTCAAACTAAGTGTGGTGTACCACAAGGATCTTGTGTCTTGCCTACAATGTATAATATATTTACCAAGCCCCTATTCGACAAATTGGACAGACTAGGGGCCTGATTCATGGAACGTTTTCCTATGGGATAGCTCCATTATAAAACACTTCCATGAATCAGGCCCTAGGTGTCATCTACACAAACTATGCAGATGACACCCAGATCCTCATTCCCCTTTTGGGCAATTTTGATAAGGACACAGCCTTGGTAAACAAGATATACCTCCTCATTCAGGCCTGGATGGCATCCCATGGCCTCTGTCTGAATGACGATAAAACAGAGATCCTGATCCTAGGGCCAAAAAACCCATCTAAAAAAACTCAGCCCCAACTCCGCCTCATTTAACATGGAGCGAAACATAATCAAAATAGTTAACAAGGTAAAAACACTAGGATTTCATCTCGACTCCACCTTATCACTTAAGAAACAGGTTAATTCCTTGGCTTCCTCCACTGCCTACACAGGAAAACTTATCAGGGCCTGCTGACCCTATCTAACAGAATCTAACTGTATCACTCTCTTCAATGCTCTAATACTATCAAAACTAGATTATTACAATGCCCTATATCTAGGAGCCAACAAACATGTCCTTCACAAACTACAAACACTCCAAACCAATGCCCCGAGAACTGCCCTTCCCCTAACTAATAGAGAACATATCTCCAACAGCAGAAGAGAACACTACTGGTTAAAAATAAGGGACAGGATTTTACTCAAAACTGTTTCACTCACCTTCAAATGCCTTAATAATGCAGCTCCCCCATACCACAAAGAAAGAATAACCAGAAATACCTTGAGTGGCCCACCCAGAGCAGCTAACTCCCACTGTCTAGAGATACCTAGGTTTAAATTAACCAAATCTGGTGGAGGCAGCTCCCCAGTTAAAGCTGCACAACACTGGAATGCACTTCCTCTGAGTCTCAGAAGTGATCAGTCTTATCTTAGCTTTAGACACAACTCACTAAACTGGTTGCGGTCCAATAACATATAACCTTATTTATCTGTTGTCCCCACCTTATGCCTTGAAAATGCCTGAATTGTATGTACTCTTACCACTGCACCCCTTACCTGCTATCTATGTAACCTCATGTATTTTCAATTGTAACCCACTGTGCTTTATCCTGTTTCTGCACTGTATTGATACCATGTTGTAACTAAGTCTAAAGCATTCTTATCTGCTGCGCCCGGTTACCGACGGGTTTGGTGCGCATTTCCAAATAAACAAACAAACAAACAAACATGAAATTTTTCACACATCTTCGTTTCATCATTTCTTAGGTCAAGCAACTTTGTATAAACATGCATTTATCATCGAATGAGCAATTCCTTACCTGACTTTATCACACTCATCCCTTTTTTGTGAATAACATATTTTCTTAAATAAATACACTGTGCATGCTTCTTTTTTTATCAACATATTCAGTGCAACTTCTACATTTTAAATGTTTACTCTGTACCTCTGACAGGTGTAACAATTATTTTTTTTGTCAATGTGATATCCTGGAGCATATCAAAATCGGTATTTGACAACTTCTATACTCTCTGCAATCTCCATTGTAATTTCATTAGCTTTTTTCTTAGTGAAAATGCTTTATTTTGCCCCATATATGCAAACAGAATCTTGAATTCTTCTCTTAATAAATATACACCAGTCTATTTTCTTAATCGAAAACCCATTAAAGACCTCCATACTTCAGATATCTGTGTAAATAATGTTTCTACTTTTTCATTTTGGAATAACCTTCTACTTAAGCTTCCATCCCCCTTCCCAATAAAGTATCTTTTTAGCCACAACATCTTTGGTAAAGATTGAACAATAATCTGTAAAACATAAAGGCGTTAACTCACATTTCGTGAATTCTCAATCCATGGAAATAGAACCATTACATTCTAGACCATTCTCCTGAACCCCGGCTGCATCCTCCTGGACACCGGCTGCATCCAGGAATTCTTGGATGTTACATTCTACACTTTTCTCCTGGACACCGGCTGCATCCAGGAATTCTTGTTTGTTACATTCTAGACTATTCTCCTGGACACCGGCTGTATCCAGAAATTCTTGGATGTTACATTCTAGACTATTCTCATGGACACCGCCTGTATCCAGGAATTCTTGGATGTTACACTCTAGACTATTCTACTGAACACCACTGTATCCAGGAATTATTGTATGTTACATTCTAGGCTAGTCTCCTGGACACCGGCTGTATCCAGAAATTCTTGGTTTTCACATTGTAGACTATCCTCCTGAACACTAGCTGTATCCAGGAATTCTTGGGTGTCACATTCGAGACTATTCTCCTGAACACTAGCTGTATCCAGGAATTCTTGGGTGTGACATTCTAGGCTATTCTCCTGGACACTGGTTGTATCCAGACATTTCTGGGCGTCACATTCTAGGCTATTCTCCTGGACACCGGCTGTATCCAGGAATTCTTGGGTGTCACATTCTAGGCTATTCTCCTGGACACCGGCTGTATCCACAAATTCCTGGGTGTCACATTCTAGGCTATTCTCCTGGACACCCACTGTATCCAGGAATTCTTGGGTGTCACATTCTAGGCTATTCTCCTGAACACTGGCTGTATCAGGAATTCTTGGGTTTCACATTCTAGACTATTGTCCTGGACACCGGCTGTATCCAGGAATTCTTGGGTGTCAGATTCTAGGCTATTCTCCTGAACATCGGCTGTATCCAGAAATTCTTGGATGTTACATTCTAGACTATTCTCCTGAACACCGGCTGTATGCAGGAATTCTTGGATGTCACATTCTAGACTATTCTCCTGGACACCGGCTGTAACCAGGAATTCTTGTGTGACACATTCTGGGCTATTCTCCTGGACACCGGCTGTATCCAGGAATTCTTGGGTGTCAGATTCTAGGCTATTCTCCTGAACATCGGCTATATCCAGGAATTCTTGGACGTCACATTCTAGACTATTCTCCTGGACACTGGCTTTATCCAAGAATTCTTTGATGTTACATTCTAGGTTATTCTCCTGAACACCGTCTGTATCCAGGAATTCTTGGATGTTACATTCTAGGCTATTCTCCTGGACAGCGGCTGTATCCAGGAATTCTTGGATGTAACATTCTAGAGTATTATCCTGGACACCGGCTTTATCCAAGAATTCTTGGGTGTCACATTCTAGGCTATTCTCCTGGACACCGCCTGTATCCAGGAATTCTTGTTTGTTACATTCTAGACTATTCTCCTGGACACCGGCTGTATCCAGAAATTCTTGGATGTTACATTCTAGACTATTCTCATAGACACCGCCTGTATCCAGGAATTCTTGGATGTTACACTCTAGACTATTCTACTGAACACCACTGTATCCAGGAATTATTGTATGTTACATTCTAGGCTAGTCTCCTGGACACCGGCTGTATCCAGAAATTCTTGGTTTTCACATTGTAGACTATCCTCCTGAACACTAGCTGTATCCAGGAATTCTTGGGTGTCACATTCGAGACTATTCTCCTGAACACTAGCTGTATCCAGGAATTCTTGGGTGTGACATTCTAGGCTATTCTCCTGGACACTGGTTGTATCCAGACATTTCTGGGCGTCACATTCTAGGCTATTCTCCTGGACACCGGCTGTATCCAGGAATTCTTGGGTGTCACATTCTAGGCTATTCTCCTGGACACCGGCTGTATCCACAAATTCCTGGGTGTCACATTCTAGGCTATTCTCCTGGACACCCACTGTATCCAGGAATTCTTGGGTGTCACATTCTAGGCTATTCTCCTGAACACTGGCTGTATCAGGAATTCTTGGGTTTCACATTCTAGACTATTGTCCTGGACACCGGCTGTATCCAGGAATTCTTGGGTGTCAGATTCTAGGCTATTCTCCTGAACATCGGCTGTATCCAGAAATTCTTGGATGTTACATTCTAGACTATTCTCCTGAACACCGGCTGTATGCAGGAATTCTTGGATGTCACATTCTAGACTATTCTCCTGGACACCGGCTGTAACCAGGAATTCTTGTGTGACACATTCTGGGCTATTCTCCTGGACACCGGCTGTATCCAGGAATTCTTGGGTGTCAGATTCTAGGCTATTCTCCTGAACATCGGCTATATCCAGGAATTCTTGGACGTCACATTCTAGACTATTCTCCTGGACACTGGCTTTATCCAAGAATTCTTGGATGTTACATTCTAGGTTATTCTCCTGAACACCGTCTGTATCCAGGAATTCTTGGATGTTACATTCTAGGCTATTCTCCTGGACAGCGGCTGTATCCAGGAATTCTTGGATGTAACATTCTAGAGTATTATCCTGGACACCGGCTTTATCCAAGAATTCTTGGGTGTCACATTCTAGGCTATTCTCCTGGACACCGCCTGTATCCAAGAATTCTTGGGTGTCAAATTTTAGGCTATTCTCCTGAACACCGCCTGTATCCAGGAATTCTTGGATGTCACATTCTAGACTATTCTCCTGGACGCCGGCTGTATCCAGGAATTCTTGGAGGTCACATTCTAGAGTATTATCCTGGACACAGCCTGTATCCAGGAATTCTTGGGTGTTACATTCTAGGCTATTCTCCTGGACACCGGCTGTATCCAGAAATTCTTGGATGTTACATTCTACACTATTCTCCTGAACACCGGCTATATCCAGGAATTCTTGGATGTTACATTCTAGACTATTCTCCTGGACACCGGCTGTATCCAGAAATTCTTGGATGTTACATTCTAGACTATTCTCCTGAACACTGGCTGCATGCAGGAATTCTTGGATGTCACATTCTAGACTATTCTCCTGGACACCGGCTGTATCCAGGAATTCTTGTGTGTCACATTCTAGGCTATTCTCCTGGACACCGGCTGTATCCAGGAATTCTTGGGTATCAGATTCTAGGCTATTCTCCTGAACATCGGCTGTATCCAGGAATTCTTGGATGTTACATTCTAGGCTATTCTCCTGAACACTGTGTGTATCCAGGAATTCTTGGATGTTACATTCTTGGCTATTCTCCTGGACACCGGCTGTATCCAGGAATTCTTGGATGTTACATTCAAGAGTATTATCCTGGACACCAGCTTTCTCCAAGAATTCTTGGGTGTCACATTCTAGGCTATTCTCCTGGACACCGCCTGTATCCAAGAATTCTTGGGTGTCACATTTTAGGCTATTCTCCTGAACACCGCCTGTATCCAGGAATTCTTGGATGTCACATTCTAAACTATTTTCCTGGACACCGGCTGTATCCAGGAATTCTTGGATGTTATATTCTAGAGTATTATACTGGACACAACCTGTATCCAGGAATTCTTGTACGTTACATTCTAGGCTATTCTCCTGAAAACCGCCTATATCCAGGAATTCTAGGATGTTACATTCTAGGCTATTCTCCTGAACACCGCCTGTATCCAGGAATTCTTGGATGTTACATTCTAGGCTATTCTCCTGAAAACCGTCTGTATCCAGGAATCCTTGGATGTTACATTCTAGGCTATGCTCCTGAACACCGCCTGTATCCAGGAATTCTTGGATGTTACATTCTAGGCTATTGTCCTGGACACCGCCTGTATCCAGGAAGTCTTGGATGTTACATTGTAGGCTATTGTCCTGGACACCACCTGTATCCAGGAATTCTTGGGTGTTACATACTAGGCTATTCTCCTGGACACCGGCTGTATCCAGGATTCTTGGCTGTTACATTCTAGGCTATTCTCCTGGACACCGGCTGTATCCAGAAATTCTTGGATGTTACATTCTAGACTATTCTCCTGAACACTGGCTGTATCCAGGAATTCTTGGATGTTACATTCTAGAATATTCTCCTGGACACCGGCTGTATCCAGGAATTCTTGGATGTTACATTCTAGGCTATTCTCCTGAAAACCGCCTGTATCCAGGAATCCTTGGATGTTACATTCTAGGCTATGCTCCTGAACACCGCCTGTATCCAGGAATTCTTGGATGTTACATTCTAGGCTATTGTCCTGGACACCGCCTGTATCCAGGAAGTCTTGGTTGTTACATTGTAGGCTATTGTCCTGGACACCACCTGCATCCAGGAATTCTTGGGTGTTACATACTAGGCTATTCTCCTGGACACCGGCTGTAACCAGGAATTCTTGTGTGACACATTCTGGGCTATTCTCCTGGACACCGGCTGTATCCAGGAATTCTTGGGTGTCATATTCTAGGCTATTCTCCTGAACATCGGCTGTATCCAGGAATTCTTGGACGTCACATTCTAGACTATTCTCCTGGACACTGGCTTTATCCAAGAATTCTTGGATGTTACATTCTAGGTTATTCTCCTGAACACCGCCTGTATCCAGGAATTCTTGGATGTTACATTCTAGGCTATTCTCCTGGACAGCGGCTGTATCCAGGAATTCTTGGATGTAACATTCTAGGCTATTCTCCTGGACACCGGCTGTATCCAGAAATTCTTGGATGTTACATTCTAGACTATTCTCCTGAACACCGGCTGCATGCAGGAATTCTTGGACGTCACATTCTAGACTATTCTCCTGGACACTGGCTTTATCCAAGAATTCTTGGATGTTACATTCTAGGTTATTCTCCTGAACACCGTCTGTATCCAGGAATTCTTGGATGTTACATTCTAGGCTATTCTCCTGGACAGCGGCTGTATCCAGGAATTCTTGGATGTAACATGCTAGGCTATTCTCCTGGACACCGGCTGTATCCAGAAATTCTTGGATGTTACATTCTACACTATTCTCCTGAACACCGGCTATATCCAGGAATTCTTGGATGTTACATTCTAGACTATTCTCCTGGACACCGGCTGTATCCAGAAATTCTTGGATGTTACATTCTAGACTATTCTCCTGAACACCGGCTGCATGCAGGAATTCTTGGATGTCACATTCTAGACTATTCTCCTGGACACCGGCTGTATCCAGGAATTCTTGTGTGTCACATTCTAGGCTATTCTCCTGGACACCGCCTGTATCCAAGAATTCTTGGGTGTCAAATTTTAGGCTATTCTCCTGAACACCGCCTGTATCCAGGAATTCTTGGATGTCACATTCTAGACTATTCTCCTGGACGCCGGCTGTATCCAGGAATTCTTGGATGTCACATTCTAGAGTATTATCCTGGACACAGCCTGTATCCAGGAATTCTTGGGTGTTACATACTAGGCTATTCTCCTGGACACCGGCTGTATCCAGGAATTCTTGGGTATTACATTCTAGGCTATTCTCCTGGACACCGGCTGTATCCAGAAATTCTTGGATGTTACATTCTACACTATTCTCCTGAACACCGGCTATATCCAGGAATTCTTGGATGTTACATTCTAGACTATTCTCCTGGACACCGGCTGTATCCAGAAATTCTTGGATGTTACATTCTAGACTATTCTCCTGAACATCGGCTGTATCCAGGAATTCTTGGATGTTACATTCTAGGCTATTCTCCTGAACACCGTCTGTATCCAGGAATTCTTGGATGTTACATTCTTGGCTATTCTCCTGGACACCGGCTGTATCCAGGAATTCTTGGATGTTACATTCAAGAGTATTATCCTGGACACCGGCTGTATCCAGGAATTCTTGTGTGTCACATTCTAGGCTATTCTCCTGGACACCGGCTGTATCCAGGAATTCTTGGGTGTCACATTCTAGGCTATTCTCCTGGACACCGCCTGTATCCAAGAATTCTTGGGTGTCACATTTTACGCTATTCTCCTGAACACCGCCTGTATCCAGGAATTCTTGGATGTCACATTCTAAACTATTTTCCTGGACACTGGCTGTATCCAGGAATTCTTGGATGTTATATTCTAGAGTATTATACTGGACACAACCTGTATCCAGGAATTCTTGTACGTTACATTCTAGGCTATTCTCCTGAAAACCGCCTATATCCAGGAATTCTAGGATGTTACATTCTAGGCTATTCTCCTGAACACCGCCTGTATCCAGGAATTCTTGGATGTTACATTCTAGGCTATTCTCCTGAAAACCGTCTGTATCCAGGAATCCTTGGATGTTACATTCCAGGCTATGCTCCTGAACACCGCCTGTATCCAGGAATTCTTGGATGTTACATTCTAGGCTATTGTCCTGGACACCGCCTGTATCCAGGAAGTCTTGGATGTTACATTGTAGGCTATTGTCCTGGACACCACCTGTATCCAGGAATTCTTGGGTGTTACATACTAGGCTATTCTCCTGGACACCGGCTGTATCCAGGATTCTTGGCTGTTACATTCTAGGCTATTCTCCTGGACACCGGCTGTATCCAGAAATTCTTGGATGTTACATTCTAGACTATTCTCCTGAACACTGGCTGTATCCAGGAATTCTTGGATGTTACATTCTAGAATATTCTCCTGGACACCGGCTGTATCCAGGAATTCTTGGATGTTACATTCTAGGCTATTCTCCTGAAAACCGCCTGTATCCAGGAATCCTTGGATGTTACATTCTAGGCTATGCTCCTGAACACCGCCTGTATCCAGGAATTCTTGGATGTTACATTCTAGGCTATTGTCCTGGACACCGCCTGTATCCAGGAAGTCTTGGTTGTTACATTGTAGGCTATTGTCCTGGACACCACCTGCATCCAGGAATTCTTGGGTGTTACATACTAGGCTATTCTCTTGGACACCGGCTGTATCCAGGAATTCTTGGGTGTTACATTCTAGGCTATTCTCCTGGACACCGGCTGGATTCTCCTGAACACCGGCTGTATCCAGGAATTCTTGGATGTTACATTCTAGAATATTCTCCTGAACACCGGCTGTATCCACTAATTCTTGGATGTTACAATCTAGAATATTCTCCTGGACACCGGCTGTATCCAGGAATTCTTGGATGTTACATTCTAGAATATTCTCCTGGACACTGGCTGTATCCAGAAATTCTTGGATGTTACATTCTAGACTATTCTCCTGGACACCGGCTGTATGCAGGAATTCTTGGGTGTCACATTCTAGACTATTCCCCTGAACACTAGCTGTATCCAGGAATTCTTGGGTGTGACATTCTAGGCTATTCTCCTGGACACCGGTTGTATCCAGACATTTTTGGGTGTCACATTCTAGGCTATTCTCCTGGACACCGGCTGTATCCAGGAATTCTTGGGTGTCACACTCTAGGCTATTCTCCTGGACACCGGCTGTATCCACAAATTCCTGGATGTCACATTCTAGGCTATTCTCCTGGACTCCCACTGTATCCAGGAATTCTTGGGTGTCACATTCTAGGCTATTGTCCTGGACAACGGCTGTATCCAGGAATTCTTGGGTGTCAGATTCTAGGCTATTCTCCTGAACATCGGCTGTATCCAGAAACTCTTGGATGTTACATTCTAGACTATTCTCCTGAACACCGGCTGTCTGCAGGAATTCTTGGCTGTCACATTCTAGACTATTTTCCTGGACACCGGCTCTATCCAGGAATTCTTGTGTGTCACATTCTAGGCTATTCGGCTGTATCCAGGAATTCTTGGGTGTCAGATTCTAGGCTATTCTCCTGAACATCGGCTGTATCCAGGAATTCTTGGACGTCACATTCTAGACTATTCTCCTGGACACTGGCTTTATCCAAGAATTCTTGGATGTTACATTCTAGGCTATTCTCCTGAACATGGTCTGTATCCAGGAATTCTTGGATGTTACATTCTAGGCTATTCTCCTGGACAGCGGCTGTATCCAGGAATTCTTGGATGTTACATTCTAGAGTATTATCCTGGACACCGGCTTTATCCAAGAATTCTTGGGTGTCACACTCTAGGCTATTCTCCTGGACACCGCCTATATCCAAGAATTCTTGGGTGTCAAATTTTAGGCTATTCTCCTGAACACAGCCTGTATCCAGGAATTCTTGGATGTTACATTCTAGGCTATTCTCCTGAAAACCGCCTGTATCCAGGAATCCTTGGATGTTACATTCTAGGCTATGCTCCTGAACACCGCCTGTATCCAGGAATTCTTGGATGTTACATTCTAGGCTATTGTCCTGGACACCGCCTGTATCCAGGAAGTCTTGGATGTTACATTGTAGGCTATTGTCCTGGACACCACCTGTATCCAGGAATTCTTGGGTGTTACATACTAGGCTATTCTCCTGGACACCGGCTGTATCCAGGATTCTTGGGTGTTACATTCTAGGCTATTCTCCTGGATACCGGCTGTATCCAGAAATTCTTGGATGTTACATTCTAGACTATTCTCCTGAACACTGGCTGTATTCAGGAATTCTTGGATGTTACATTCTAGAATATTCTCCTGGACACCGGCTGTATCCAGGAATTCTTGGATGTTACATTCTAGGCTATTCTCCTGAAAACCGCCTGTATCCAGGAATCCTTGGATGTTACATTCTAGGCTATGCTCCTGAACACCACCTGTATCCAGGAATTCTTGGATGTTACATTCTAGGCTATGCTCCTGAACACCGCCTGTATCCAGGAATTCTTGGGTGTCAAATTTTAGGCTATTCTCCTGAACACCGGCTGTATGCAGGAATTCTTGGATGTTACATTCTAGACTATTCTCATGAACACCGGCTTTATCCAAGAATTCTTGGGTGTCACACTCTAGGCTATTCTCCTGGACACCGCCTGTATCCAAGAATTCTTGGGTGTCAAATTTTAGGCTATTCTCCTGAACACAGCCTGTATCCAGGAATTCTTGGATGTTACATTCTAGGCTATTCTCCTGAAAACCGCCTGTATCCAGGAATCCTTGGATGTTACATTCTAGGCTATGCTCCTGGACACCGGCTGCATCCAGGAATTCTTGGATGTTACATTCTAGACTATTCTCCTGGACACTGCCTGTATCCAGGAATTCTTGGATGTTACATTCTACACTTTTCTCCTGGGCACCGGCTGCATCCAGGAATTCTTGGATGTTACATTCTAGACTATTCTCGTGAACACCGGCTGTATGCAGGAATTCTTGGATGTTACATTCTAGACTATTCTCGTGAACACCGGCTGTATGCAGGAATTCTTGGATGTTACATTCTACACTTTTCTCCTGGGCACCGGCTGCATCCAGGAATTCTTGGATGTTACATTCTAGACTATTCTCCTAAACCCCGGCTGCATCCAGGTATTCTTGGATTTTACATTCTAGGCTATTCTCCTGGACACCGGCTGTATCCAGGAATTCTTGGATGTTACATTCTATGTTATTCTCCTGGACACCGGCTGTATCCAGGAATTCTTGGATGTTACATTCTACACTATTCTCCTGAACCCCAGCTGCATCCAGGAATTCTTGTTTGTTACATTCTAGACTATTCTCCTGGACACCGGCTGTATCCAGAAATTCTTGGATGTTACATTCTAGACTATTCTCATGGACACCGCCTGTATCCAGGAATTCTTGTATGTTACATTCTAGGCTATTCTCCTGAACACTAGCTGTATCCAGGAATTCTTGGGTGTCACATTCGAGACTATTCTCCTGAACACTAGCTGTATCCAGGAATTCTTGGGTGTGACATTCTAGGCTATTTTCCTGGACACCGGTTTTATCCAGACATTTTTGGGCGTCACATTCTAGGCTATTCTCCTGGACACCGGCTGTATCCAGGAATTCTTGGGTGTCACATTCTAGGCTATTCTCCTGGACACCGACTGTATCCACAAATTCCTGGGTGTCACATTCTAGGCTATTCTCCTGGACACCCACTGTATCCAGGAATTCTTGGGTGTCACATTCTAGGCTATTCTCCTGAACACTGGCTGTATCAGGAATTCTTGGGTTTCACATTCTAGACTATTGTCCTGGACACCGGCTGTATCCAGGAATTCTTGGGTGTCAGATTCTAGGCTATTCTCCTGAACATCGGCTGTATCCAGAAATTCTTGGATGTTACATTCTAGACTATTCTCCTGAACACCGGCTGTATGCAGGAATTCTTGGATGTCACATTCTAGACTATTCTCCTGGACACCGGCTGTATCAAGGAATTCTTGGGTTTCAGATTCTAGGCTATTCTCCTGAACATCGGCTGTATCCAGGAATTCTTGGATGTTACATTCTAGGCTATTCTCCTGAAAACCGTCTGTATCCAGGAATTCTTGGATGTTACATTCTAGGCTATTCTCCTGGACACCGGCTGTATCCAGGAATTCTTGGGTTTCAGATTCTAGGCTATTCTCCTGAACATCGGCTGTATCCAGGAATTCTTGGATGTTACATTCTAGGCTATTCTCCTGAACACCGTCTGTATCCAGGAATTCTTGGATGTTACATTCTAGGCTATTCTCCAGGACACCGGCTGTATCCAGGAATTCTTGGATGTTACATTCAAGAGTATTATCCTGGACACCGGCTTTATCCAAGAATTCTTGGGTGTCACATTCTAGGCTATTCTCCTGGACACCGCCTGTATCCAAGAATTCTTGGGTGTCACATTTTAGGCTATTCTTCTGAACACCGCCTGTATCCAGGAATTCTTGGATGTCACATTCTAAACTATTCTCCTGGACACTGGCTGTATCCAGGAATTCTTGGATGTTATATTCTAGAGTATTATACTGGACACAACCTGTATCCAGGAATGCTTGTACGTTACATTCTAGGCTATTCTCCTGAAAACCGCCTGTATCCAGGAATTCTTGGATGTTACATTCTAGGCTATTCTCCTGAACACCGCCTGTATCCAGGAATTCTTGGATGTTACATTCTAGGCTATTCTCCTGAAAACCACCTGTATCCAGGAATCCTTGGATGTTACATTCTAGGCTATGCTCCTGAACACCGCCTGTATCCAGGAATTCTTGGATGTTACATTCTAGGCTATTGTCCTGGACACCGCCTATATCCAGGAAGTCTTGGATGTTACATTGTAGGCTATTGTCCTGGACACCACCTGTATCCAGGAATTCTTGGGTGTTACATACTAGGCTATTCTCCTGGACACCGGCTGTATCCAGGATTCTTGGGTGTTACATTCTAGGCAATTCTCCTGGACACCGGCTGTATCCAGAAATTCTTGGATGTTACATTCTAGACTATTCTCCTGAACACCGGCTGTATGCAGGAATAATTGGATGTCTCATTCTAGACTATTTTCCTGGACACCGGCTGTATCCAGGAATTCTTGTGTGTCACATTCTAGGCTATTCTCCTGAACATCGGCTGTATCCAGGAATTCTTGGATGTTACATTCTAGGCTATTCTCCTGAACACCGTCTGTATCCAGGAATTCTTGGATGTTACATTCTAGGCTATTCTCCTGGACACCGGCTGTATCCAGGAATTCTTGTATGTTACATTCAAGAGTATGATCCTGGACACCGGCTTTATCCAAGAATTCTTGGGTGTCACATTCTAGGCTATTCTCCTGGACACCGCCTGGATCCAAGAATTCTTGGGTGTCACATTTTAGGCTATTCTCCTGAACACCGCCTGTATCCAGGAATTCTTGGATGTCACATTCTAAACTATTCTCCTGGACACCGGCTGTATCCAGGAATTCTTCGATGTTATATTCTAGAGTATTATACTGGACACAACCTGTATCCAGGAATTCTTGTACGTTACATTCTAGGCTATTCTCCTGAAAACCGCCCGTATCCAGGAATTCTTGGATGTTACATTCTAGGCTATTCCCCTGAACACCGCCTGTATCCAGGAATTCTTGGATGTTACATTCTAGGCTATTCTCCTGAAAACCGCTTGTATCCAGGAATCCTTGGATGTTACATTCTAGGCTATGCTCCTGAACACCGCCTGTATCCAGGAATTCTTGGATGTTACATTCTAGGCTATTGTCCTGGACACCGCCTGTATCCAGGAAGTCTTGGATGTTACATTGTACGCTATTGTCCTGGACACCACCTGTATCCAGGAATTCTTGGGTGTTACATATTAGGCTATTCTCCTGGACACCGGCTGTATCCAGGATTCTTGGGTGTTACATTCTAGGCTATTCTCCTGGACACCGGCTGTATCCAGAAATTCTTGGATGTTACATTCTAGACTATTCTCCTGGACACCGCTGTATCCAGGAATTCTTGGATGTTACATTCTAGGCTATTCTCCTGAAAACCGCCTGTATCCAGGAATCCTTGGATGTTACATTCTAGGCTATGCTCCTGAACACCGCCTGTATCCAGGAATTCTTGGATGTTACATTCTAGGCTATTGTCCTGGACACCGCCTGTATCCAGGAAGTCTTGGATGTTACATTGTAGGCTATTGTCCTGGACACCACCTGTATCCAGGAATTCTTGGGTGTTACATACTAGGCTATTCTCGTGAACACCGGCTGTATGCAGGAATTCTTGGATGTTACATTCTAGACTATTCTCCTGAACACTGGCTGTATCCAGGAATTCTTGGATGTTACATTCTAGAATATTCTCCTGGACACCGGCTGTATCCAGGAATTCTTGGATGTTACATTCTAGGCTATTCTCCTGAAAACCGCCTGTATCCAGGAATCCTTGGATGTTACATTCTAGGCTATGCTCCTGAACACCGCCTGTATCCAGGAATTCTTGGATGTTACATTCTAGGCTATTGTCCTGGACACAGCCTGTATCCAGGAAGTCTTGGATGTTACATTGTAGGCTATTGTCCTGGACACCACCTGCATCCAGGAATTCTTGGGTGTTACATACTAGGCTATTCTCCTGGACACCGGCTGTATCCAGGAATTCTTGGGTGTCAGATTCTAGTCTATTCTCCTGAACATCGGCTGTATCCAGGAATTCTTGGACGTCACATTCTAGACTATTCTCCTGGACACTGGCTTTATCCAAGAATTCTTGGATGTTACATTCTAGGCTATTCTCCTGAACACCGTCTGTATCCAGGAATTCTTGGATGTTACATTCTAGGCTATTCTCCTGGACAGCGGCTGTATCCAGGAATTCTTGGATGTTACATTCTAGAGTATTATCCTGGACACCGGCTTTATCCAAGAATTCTTGGGTGTCACATTCTAGGCTATTCTCCTGGACACCGCCTGTATCCAAGAATTCTTGGGTGTCAAATTTTAGGCTATTCTCCTGAACACCGCCTGTATCCAGGAATTCTTGGATGTCACATTCTAGACTATTCTCCTGGACGCCGGCTGTATCCAGGAATTCTTGGATGTCACATTCTAGAGTATTATCCTGGACACAGCCTGTATCCAGGAATTCTTGGGTGTTACATACTAGGCTATTCTCCTGGACACCGGCTGTATCCAGGAATTCTTGGGTGTTACATTCTAGGCTATTCTCCTGGACACCGGCTGTATCCAGAAATTCTTGGATGTTACATTCTACACTATTCTCCTGAACACCGGCTATATCCAGGAATTCTTGGATGTTACATTCTAGACTATTCTCCTGGACACCGGCTGTATCCAGAAATTCTTGGATGTTACATTCTAGACTATTCTCCTGAACACCGGCTGCATGCAGGAATTCTTGGATGTCACATTCTAGACTATTCTCCTGGACACCGGCTGTATCCAGGAATTCTTGTGTGTCACATTCTAGGATATTCTCCTGGACACCGGCTGTATCCAGGAATTCTTGGGTATCAGATTCTAGGCTATTCTCCTGAACATCGGCTGTATCCAGGAATTCTTGGATGTTACATTCTAGGCTATTCTCCTGAACACCGTCTGTATCCAGGAATTCTTGGATGTTACATTCTTGGCTATTCTCCTGGACACCGGCTGTATCCAGTAATTCTTGGATGTTACATTCAAGAGTATTATCCTGGACACCGGCTTTATCCAAGAATTCTTGGGTGTCACATTCTAGGCTATTCTCCTGGACACCGCCTTTATCCAAGAATTCTTGGGTGTCACATTTTAGGCTATTCTCCTGAACACCGCCTGTATCCAGGAATTCTTGGGTGTCACATTCTAGGCTATTCTCCTGGACACCGGCTGTATCCACAAATTCCTGGGTGTCACATTCTAGGCTATTCTCCTGGACACCCACTGTATCCAGGAATTCTTGGGTGTCACATTCTAGGCTATTCTCCTGAACACTGGCTGTATCAGGAATTCTTGGGTTTCACATTCTAGACTATTGTCCTGGACACCGGCTGTATCCAGGAATTCTTGGGTGTCAGATTCTAGGCTATTCTCCTGAACATCGGCTGTATCCAGAAATTCTTGGATGTTACATTCTAGACTATTCTCCTGAACACCGGCTGTATGCAGGAATTCTTGGATGTCACATTCTAGACTATTCTCCTGGACACCGGCTGTATCCAGGAATTCTTGGGTTTCAGATTCTAGGCTATTCTCCTGAACATCGGCTGTATCCAGGAATTCTTGGATGTTACATTCTAGGCTATTCTCCTGAAAACCGTCTGTATCCAGGAATTCTTGGATGTTACATTCTAGGCTATTCTCCTGGACACCGGCTGTATCCAGGAATTCTTGGGTTTCAGATTCTAGGCTATTCTCCTGAACATCGGCTGTATCCAGGAATTCTTGGATGTTACATTCTAGGCTATTCTCCTGAACACCGTCTGTATCCAGGAATTCTTGGATGTTACATTCTAGGCTATTCTCCTGGACACCGGCTGTATCCAGGAATTCTTGGATGTTACATTCAAGAGTATTATCCTGGACACCGGCTTTATCCAAGAATTCTTGGGTGTCACATTCTAGGCTATTCTCCTGGACACCGCCTGTATCCAAGAATTCTTGAGTGTCACATTTTAGGCTATTCTTCTGAACACCGCCTGTATCCAGGAATTCTTGGATGTCACATTCTAAACTATTCTCCTGGACACTGGCTGTATCCAGGAATTCTTGGATGTTATATTCTAGAGTATTATACTGGACACAACCTGTATCCAGGAATGCTTGTACGTTACATTCTAGGCTATTCTCCTGAAAACCGCCTGTATCCAGGAATTCTTGGATGTTACATTCTAGGCTATTCTCCTGAACACCGCCTGTATCCAGGAATTCTTGGATGTTACATTCTAGGCTATTCTCCTGAAAACCACCTGTATCCAGGAATCCTTGGATGTTACATTCTAGGCTATGCTCCTGAATACCGCCTGTATCCAGGAATTCTTGGATGTTACATTCTAGGCTATTGTCCTGGACACCGCCTATATCCAGGAAGTCTTGGATGTTACATTGTAGGCTATTGTCCTGGACACCACCTGTATCCAGGAATTCTTGGGTGTTACATACTAGGCTATTCTCCTGGACACCGGCTGTATCCAGGATTCTTGGGTGTTACATTCTAGGCAATTCTCCTGGACACCGGCTGTATCCAGAAATTCTTGGATGTTACATTCTAGACTATTCTCCTGAACACTGGCTGTATCCAGGAATTCTTGGGTGTTACATTCTAGACTATTCTCCTGAACACCGGCTGTATGCAGGAATAATTGGATGTCTCATTCTAGACTATTGTCCTGGACACCGGCTGTATCCAGGAATTCTTGTGTGTCACATTCTAGGCTATTCTCCTGAACATCGGCTGTATCCAGGAATTCTTGGATGTTACATTCTAGGCTATTCTCCTGAACACCGTCTGTATCCAGGAATTCTTGGATGTTACATTCTAGGCTATTCTCCTGGACACCGGCTGTATCCAGGAATTCTTGGATGTTACATTCAAGAGTATGATCCTGGACACCGGCTTTATCCAAGAATTCTTGGGTGTCAAATTCTAGGCTATTCTCCTGGACACCGCCTAGATCCAAGAATTCTTGGGTGTCACATTTTAGGCTATTCTCCTGAACACCGCCTGTATCCAGGAATTCTTGGATGTCACATTCTAAACTATTCTCCTGGACACCGGCTGTATCCAGGAATTCTTCGATGTTATATTCTAGAGTATTATACTGGACACAACCTGTATCCAGGAATTCTTGTACGTTACATTCTAGGCTATTCTCCTGAAAACCGCTTGTATCCAGGAATCCTTGGATGTTACATTCTAGACTATGCTCCTGAACACCGCCTGTATCCAGGAATTCTTGGATGTTACATTCTAGGCTATTTTCCTGGACACCGCCTGTATCCAGGAAGTCTTGGATGTTACATTGTACGCTATTGTCCTGGACACCACCTGTATCCAGGAATTCTTGGGTGTTACATACTAGGCTATTCTCCTGGACACCGGCTGTATCCAGGATTCTTGGGTGTTACATTCTAGGCTATTCTCCTGGACACCGGCTGTATCCAGAAATTCTTGGATGTTACATTCTAGACTATTCTCCTGGACACCGCTGTATCCAGGAATTCTTGGATGTTACATTCTAGGCTATTCTCCTGAAAACCGCCTGTATCCAGGAATTCTTGGATGTTACATTCTAGGCTATTATCCTGGACACCGGCTGTATCCAGGAATTCTTGGATGTTACATTCAAGAGTATTATCCTGGACACCGGCTTTTTCCAAGAATTCTTGGGTGTCACATTCTAGGCTATTCTCCTGGACACCGCCTGTATCCAAGAATTCTTGGGTGTCACATTTTAGGCTATTCTCCTGAACACCGCCTGTATCCAGGAATTCTTGGGTGTCACATTCTAAACTATTCTTCTGGACACCGGCTGTATCCAGGAATTATTGGATGTTATATTCTCGAGTATTATACTGGACACAACCTGTATCCAGGAATTTTTGTATGTTACATTCTAGGCTATTCTCCTGAAAACCGCCTCTATCCAGGAATTCTTGGATGTTACATTCTAGGCTATTCTCCTAAACACCGCCTGTATCCAGGAATTTTTGGATGTTACATTCTAGGTTATTCTCCTGAAAACCGCCTGTATCCAGGAATCCTTGGATGTTACATTCTAGGCTATGCTCCTGAACACCGCCTGTATCCAGGAATTCTTGGATGTTACATTCTAGGCTATTGTCCTGGACACCGCCTGTATCCAGGAAGTCTTGGATGTTACATTGTAGGCTATTGTCCTGGACACCACCTGTATCCAGGAATTCTTGGGTGTTACATACTAGGCTATTCTCGTGAACACCGGCTGTATGCAGGAATTCTTGGATGTTACATTCTAGACTATTCTCCTGAACACTGGCTGTATCCAGGAATTCTTGGATGTTACATTCTAGAATATTCTCCTGGACACCGGCTGTATCCAGGAATTCTTGGATGTTACATTCTAGGCTATTCTCCTGAAAACCGCCTGTATCCAGGAATCCTTGGATGTTACATTCTAGGCTATGCTCCTGAACACCGCCTGTATCCAGGAATTCTTGGATGTTACATTCTAGGCTATTGTCCTGGACACAGCCTGTATCCAGGAAGTCTTGGATGTTACATTGTAGGCTATTGTCCTGGACACCACCTGCATCCAGGAATTATTGGGTGTTACATACTAGGCTATTCTCCTGGACACTGGCTGTATCCAGGAATTCTTGGGTGTCAGATTCTAGGCTATTCTCCTGAACATCGGCTGTATCCAGGAATTCTTGGACGTCACATTCTAGACTATTCTCCTGGACACCGGCTGTATCCAGAAATTCTTGGATGTTACATTCTAGACTATTCTCATGGACACCGCCCGTATCCAGGAATTCTTGGATGTTACACTCTAGACTATTCTCCTGAACACCACTGTATCCAGGGATGATTGTATGTTACATTCTAGGCTATTCTCCTGGACACCGGCTGTATCCAGAAATTCTTGGTTTTCACATTGTAGACTATCCTCCTGAACACTAGCTGTATCCAGGAATTCTTGGGTGTTACATTCAAGACGATTCTCCTGAACACTAGCTGTATCCATGAATTCTTGGGTGTGACATTCTAGGCTATTCTCCTGGACACCGGTTGTATCCAGACATTTTTGGGCGTCACATTCTAGGCTATTCTCCTGGACACCGGCTGTATCCAGGAATTCTTGGGTGTCACATTCTAGGCTATTCTCCTGGACACCGGCTGTATCCACAAATTCCTGGGTGTCACATTCTAGGCTATTCTCCTGGACACCCACTGTATCCAGGAATTCTTGGGTGCCACATTCTAGGCTATTCTCCTGAACACTGGCTGTATCAGGAATTCTTGGGTTTCACATTCTAGACTATTGTCCTGGACACCGGCTGTATCCAGGAATTCTTGGGTGTCAGATTCTAGGCTATTCTCCTGAACATCGGCTGTATCCAGAAATTCTTGGATGTTACATTCTAGACTATTCTCCTGAACACCGGCTGTATGCAGGAATTCTTGGATGTCACATTATAGACTATTCTCCTGGACACCGGCTGTATACAGGAATTCTTGTGTGTCACATTCTAGGCTATACTCCTGGACACCGGCTGTATCCAGGAATTCTTGGGTGTCAGATTCTAGGCTTTTCTCCTGAACATCGGCTGTATCCAGGAATTCTTGGACGTCACATTCTAGACTATTCTCCTGGACACTGGCTTTATCCAAGAATTCTTGGATGTTACATTCTAGGCTATTCTCCTGAATACCGTCTGTATCCAGGAATTCTTGGATGTTACATTCTAGGCTATTCTCCTGAACACTGGCTGTATCAGGAATTCTTGGGCTTCACATTCTAGACTATTGTCCTGGACACCGGCTGTATCCAGGAATTCTTGGGTGTCAGATTCTAGGCTATTCTCCTGAACATCGGCTGTATCCAGAAATTCTTGGGTGTTACATTCTAGACTATTCTCCTGAACACCGGCTGTATGCAGGAATTCTTGGATGTCACATTATAGACTATTCTCCTGGACACCGGCTGTATCCAGGAATTCTTGTGTGTCACATTCTAGGCTATTCTCCTGGACACCGGCTGTATCCAGGAATTCTTGGGTGTCAGATTCTAGGCTATTCTCCTGAACATCGGCTGTATCCAGGAATTCTTGGACGTCACATTCTAGACTATTCTCCTGGACACTGGCTTTATCCAAGAATTCTTGGATGTTACATTCTAGGCTATTCTCCTGAATATCGTCTGTATCCAGGAATTTTTGGATGTTACATTCTAGGCTATTCTCCTGGACAGCGGCTGTATCCAGGAATACTTGGATGTTACATTCTAGGCTATTCTCCTGAAAACCGCCTGTATTCAGGAAGACTTAGATGTTACATTGTAGGCTATTGTCCTGGACACCACCTGCATCCAGGAATTCTTGGATGTTACATTCTAGAGTATTATCCTGGACACAGCCTGTATCCAGGAATTCTTGGGTGTTACATACTAGGCTATTCGCCTGGACACCGGCTGTATCCAGGAATTCTTGGGTGTTACATTCTAGGCTATTCTCCTGGACACCGGCTGTATCCAGAAATTCTTGGATGTTACATTCTAAACTATTCTCCTGAACTCCGGCTGTATCCAGGAATTCTTGGATGTTACATTCTGGACTATTCTCCTGGACACCGGCTGTATCCAGAAATTCTTGGATGTTACATTCTAGACTATTATCCTGGACACCGGCTTTATCGAAGAATTGTTGGGTGTCACAGTCTAGACTATTCTCCTGGACACCGCCTGTATCCAAGAATTCTTGGGTGTCAAATTTTAGGCTATTCTCCTGAACACCGCCTGTATCCAGGAATTCTTGGGTGTTACATACTAGGCTATTCTCATGGACACCGGCTGTATCCAGGAATTTTTGGGTGTTACATTCTAGGCTATGCTCCTGAACACCACCTGTATCCAGGAATTCTTTGATGTTACATTCTCGGCTATTGTCCTGGACACCACCTGTATCCAGGAATTCTTGGGTGTTACATACTAGGCTATTCTCCTGGATACCGGCTGTATCCAGGATTCTTGGGTGTTACATTCTAGGCTATTCTCCTGGACACCGGCTCTATCCAGAAATTCTTGGATGTTACATTCTAGACTATTCTCCTGAACACCGGCTGTATCCAGGAATTCTTGGATGTTACATTCTAGAAAATTCTCCTGGACACCGGCTGTATCCAGGAATTCTTGGATGTTACATTCTAGGCTATTCTCCTGAAAACCGCCTGTATCCAGGAATCCTTGGATGTTACATTCTAGGCTATGCTCCTGAACACCGCCTGTATCCAGAAATTCTTGGATGTTACATTCTAGGCTATTGTCCTGGACACCGCCTGTATCCAGGAAGTCTTGGATGTTACAATGTAGGCTATTGTCCTGGACACCACCTGCATCCAGGAATTCTTGGGTGTTACATACTAGGCTATTCTCCTGGACACCCACTGTATCCAGGAATTCTTGGGTGTCAGATTCTAGGCTATTCTCCTGAACACTAGCTGTATTCAGGAATTCTTGGGTGTCACATTCTAGACTATTCTCCTGAACACTAGCTGTATCCAGGAATTCTTGGGTGTGACATTCTAGGCTATTCTCCTGGACACTGGCTGTATCCAGGAATTCTTGGGTATCACATTCTAGGCTATTCTCCTAGACACCGGCTGTATCCACAAATTCCTGGGTGTCACATTCTAGGCTATTCTCCTGGACACCCACTGTATCCAGGAATTCTTGGGTGTCACATTCTAGGCTATTCTCCTGAACACTGGCTCTATCAGGAATTCTTGGGTTTCACATTCTAGACTATTGTCCTGGACACCGGCTGTATCCAAGAATTCTTGGGTGTCAGATTCTAGGCTATTCTCCTGAACATCGGCTGTATCCAGAAATTCTTGGATGTCACATTCTAGACTATTCTCCTGGACACCGGCTGTATCCAGGAATTCTTGTGTGTCACATTCTAGGCTATTCTCCTGGACACCGGCTGTATCCAGGAATTCTTGGGTGTCAGATTCTAGGCTATTCTCCTGAACATCGGCTGTATCCAGGAATTCTTGGACGTCACATTCTAGACTATTCTCCTGGACACTGGCTTTATCCAATAATTCTTGGATGTTACATTCTAAGCTATTCTCCTGAACACCGTCTGTATCCAGGAATTCTTGGATGTTACATTCTAGGCTATTCTCCTGGACAGCGGCTGTATCCAGGAATTCATGGATGTCACATTCTAGAGTATTATCCTGGACACCGGCTTTATCCAAGAATTCTTGGGTGTCACATTCTAGGCTATTCTCCTGGACACCGCCTGTATCCAAGAATTCTTGGGTGTCAAATTTTAGGCTATTCTCCTGAACACTGCCTGTATCCAAGAAGGGTGTCAAATTTTAGGCTATTCTCCTGAACACCGCCTGTACCCAGGAATTCTTGGATGTCACATTCTAGAATATTCTCCTGGACACCGGCTGTATCCAGGAATTCTTGGATCTTACATTCTAGAGTATTATCCTGGACAAAGCCTGTATCCAGGAATTCTTGGGTGTTACATACTAGGCTATTCTCCTGGACACCGGCTGTATCCAGGAATTCTTGGGTGTTACATTCTAGGCTATTCTCCTGGACACTGGCTGTATCCAGAAATTCTTGGATGTTACATTCTACACTATTCTCCTGAACACCGGCTGTATCCAGAAATTCTTGGATGTTACATTCTAGACTATTCTCCTGGACAACGGCTGTATCCAGAAATTCTTGGATGTTACATTCTAGACTATTCTCCTGAACACCGGCTGTCTGCAGGAATTCTTGGATGTCACATTCTAGACTATTCTCCTGGACACCGGCTGTATCCAGGAATTCTTGTGTGTCAAATTCTAGGCTATTCTCCTGGACACCGCCTGTATTCAAGAATTCTTGGGTGTCAAATTTTAGGCTATTCTCCTGAACACTGCCTGTATCCAAGAAGGGTGTCAAATTTTAGGCTATTCTCCTGAACACCGCCTGTACCCAGGAATTCTTGGATGTCACATTCTAGAATATTCTCCTGGACACCGGCTGTATCCAGGAATTCTTGGATCTTACATTCTAGAGTATTATCCTGGACAAAGCCTGTATCCAGGAATTCTTGGGTGTTACATACTAGGCTATTCTCCTGGACACTGGCTGTATCCAGAAATTCTTGGATGTTACATTCTACACTATTCTCCTGAACACCGGCTGTATCCAGAAATTCTTGGATGTTACATTCTAGACTATTCTCCTGGACAACGGCTGTATCCAGAAATTCTTGGATGTTACATTCTAGACTATTCTCCTGAACACCGGCTGTCTGCAGGAATTCTTGGATGTCACATTCTAGACTATTCTCCTGGACACCGGCTGTATCCAGGAATTCTTGTGTGTCACATTCTAGGCTATTCTCCTGGACACCAGCTGTATCCAGGAATTCTTGGGTGTCAGATTCTAGGCTATTCTCCTGAGCATCGGCTGTATCCAGGAATTCTTGGATGTCACATTCTAGGCTATTCTCCTGGACACCGGCTTTATCCAAGAATTCTTGGATGTTACATTCTAGGCTATTCTCCTGAACACCGTCTGTATCCAGGAATTCTTGGATGTTACATTCTAGGCTATTCTCCTGGACACCGGCTGTATCCGCAAATTCCTGGGTGTCACATTCTAGGCTATTCTCCTGGACACCCACTGTATCCAGGAATTCTTGGGTGTCACATTCTAGGCTATTCTCCTGAACACTGGCTGTATCAGGAATTCTTGGGTTTCACATTCTAGACTATTGTCCTGGACACCGGCTGTATCCAGGAATTCTTGGGTGTCAGATTCTAGGCTATTCTCCTGAACATCGGCTGTATCCAGAAATTCTTGGGTGTTACATTCTAGACTATTCTCCTGAACACCGGCTGTATGCAGGAATTCTTGGATGTCACATTCTAGACTATTCTCCTGGACACCGGCTGTATCCAGGAATTCTTGGGTGTCAGATTGTAGGCTATTATCCTGAACATCGGCTGTATCCAGGAATTCTTGGACGTCACATTCTAGACTATTCTCCTGGACACTGGCTTTATCCAATAATTCTTGGATGTTACATTCTAGGCTATTCTCCTGAACACCGGCTGTATGCAGGAATTCTTGGATGTCACATTCTAGGCTATTCTCCTGGACACCGGCTGTATCCAGGAATTCTTGGATGTTACATTCTAGAGTATTATCCTGGTCACAGCCTGTATCCAGGAATTCTTGTACGTTACATTCTAGGTTATTCTCCTGAAAACCGCCTGTATCCAGGAATTCTTGGATGTTACATTCTAGGCTATTCTCCTGAACACCGCCTGTATCCAGGAATTCTTGGATGTCACATTCTAGACTATTCTCCTGGACGCCGGCTGTATCCAGGAATTCTGGGATGTTACATTCTAGAGTATTATCCTGGACACAGCCTGTATCCAGGAATTCTTGGGTGTTACATACTAGGCTATTCTCCTGGACACCGGCTGTATCCAGGAATTCTTGGGTGTTACATTCTAGGCTATGCTCCTGAACACCGCCTGTATCCAGGAATTCTTGGATGTTACATTCTAGGCTATTGTCCTCGACACCACCTGTATCCAGGAATTCTTGGGTGTTACATACTAGGCTATTCTCCTGGACACCGGCTGTATCCAGGATTCTTGGGTGTTACATTCTAGGCTATTCTCCTGGACACCGGCTGTATCCAGAAATTCTTGGATGTTACATTCTAGACTATTCTCCTGAACACCGGTTGTATCCAGGAATTCTTGGATGTTACATTCTAGAATATTCTCCTGGACACCGGCTGTATCCAGGAATTCTTGGATGTTACATTCTAGGCTATTCTCCTGAAAACCGCCTGTATCCAGGAATCCTTGGATGTTACATTCTAGGCTATGCTCCTGAACACCGCCTGTATCCAGAAATTCTTGGATGTTACATTCTAGGCTATTGTCCTGGACACCGCCTGTATCCAGGAAGTCTTGGATGTTACAATGTAGGCTATTCTCCTGGACAGCCAATGTATCCAGGAATTCTTGGGTGTCAGATTCTAGGCTATTCTCCTGAACACTAGCTGTATTCAGATATTCTTGGGTGTCACATTCTAGACTATTCTCCTGAACACTAGCTGTATCCAGGAATTCTTGGGTGTGACATTCTAGGCTATTCTCCTGGACACTGGTTGTATCCAGACATTTTTGGGCGTCACATTCTAGGCTATTCTCCTGGACACCGGCTGTATCCAGGAATTCTTGGGTGTCACATTCTAGGCTATTCTCCTGGACACTGGCTTTATCAGGAATTCTTGGGTTTCACATTCTAGACTATTGTCCTGGACACCGGCTGTATCCAGGAATTCTTGGGTGTCAGATTCTAGGCTATTCTCCTGAACATCGGCTGTATCCAGAAATTCTTGGATGTTACATTCTAGACTATTCTCCTGAACACCGGCTGTATGCAGGAATTCTTGGATGTCACATTCTAGACTATTCTCCTGGACACCGGCTGTATCCAGGAATTCTTGTGTGTCACATTCTAGGCTATTCTCCTGGACATCGGCTGTATCCAGGAATTCTTGGGTGTCAGATTCTAGGCTATTCTCCTGAACATCGGCAGTATCCAGGAATTCTTGGACGTCACATTCTAGACTATTCTCCTGGACACTGGCTTTATCCAATAATTCTTGGATGTTACATTCAAGGCTATTCTCCTGAACACTGTCTGTATCCAGGAATTCTTGGATGTTACATTCTAGGCTATTCTCCTGGACAGCGGCTGTATCCAGGAATTCTTGGATGTTACATTCTAGAGTATTATCCTGGACAACGCCTTTATCCAAGAATTCTTGGGTGTCACATTCTAGGCTATTCTCCTGGACACCGCCTGTATCCAAGAATTCTTGGGTGTCAAATTTTAGGCTATTCTCCTGAACACCGCCTGTATCCAAGAAGGGAGTCAAATTTTAGGCTATTCTCCTGAACACCGCCTGTATCCAGGAATTCTTGGATGTCACATTCTAGACTATTCTCCTGGACACCGGCTTTATCCAGGAATTCTTGGGTGTCACATTCTAGAGTATTATCCTGGACACAGCCTGTATCCAGGAATTCTTGGGTGTTACATACTAGGCTATTCTCCTGGACACCGGCTGTATCCAGGAATTCTTGGGTGTTACATTCTAGGATATTCTCCTGGACACCGGCTGTATCCAGAAATTCTTGGATGTTACATTCTACACTATTCTCCTGAACACCGGCTGTATCCAGAAATTCTTGGATGTTACATTCTAGACTATTCTCCTGGACAACGGCTGTATCCAGAAATTCTTGGATGTTACATTCTGGACTATTCTCCTGAACACCGGCTGTCTGCAGGAATTCTTGGATGTCACATTCTAGACTATTCTCCTGGACACCGGCTGTATCCAGGAATTCTTGTGTGTCACATTCTAGGCTATTCTCCTGGACACCAGCTGTATCCAGGAATTCTTGGGTGTCAGATTCTAGGCTATTCTCCGGAACATCGGCTGTATCCAGGAATTCTTGGATGTCACATTCTAGGCTATTCTCCTGGACACCGGCTTTATCCAACAATTCTTGGATGTTACATTCTAGGCTATTCTCCTGAACACCGTCTGTATGCAGGAATTCTTGGATGTTACATTCTAGGCTATTCTCCTGGACACCGGCTGTATCCACAAATTCCTGGGTGTCACATTCTAGGCTATTCTCCTGGACACCCACTGTATCCAGGAATTCTTGGGTGTCACATTCTAGGCTATTCTCCTGAACACTGGCTGTATCAGCAATTCTTGGGTTTCACATTCTAGACTATTGTCCTGGACACCGGCTGTATCCAGGAATTCTTGGGTGTCAGATTCTAGACTATTCTCCTGGACACCGGCTGTATCCAGGAATTCTTGTGTGTCACATTCTAGGCTATTCTCCTGGACACCGGCTGTATCCTGGAATTCTTGGGTGTCAGATTCTAGGCTATTATCCTGAACATCGGCTGTATCCAGGAATTCTTGGACGTCACATTCTAGACTATTCTCCTGGACACTGGCTTTATCCAATTATTCTTGGATGTTACATTCTAGGCTATTCTCCTGAACACCGTCTGTATCCAGGAATTCTTGGATGTTACATTCGAGGCTAATCTCCTGGACTGCGGCTGTATCCAGGAATTCTTGGATGTTACATTCTAGAGTATTATCCTCGAGACCGGCTTTATCCAAGAATTCTTGGGTGTCACATTCTAGGCTATTCTCCTGGACACCGCCTGTATCCAAGAATTCTTGGGTGTCAAATTTTAGGCTATTCTCCTGAACACCACCTGTATCCAAGAAGGGTGTGAAATTTTAGGCTATTCTCCTGAACACCGCCTGTATCCAGGAATTCTTGGATGTCACATTCTAGACTATTCTCCTGGAAACCGGCTGTATCCAGGAATTGTTGGATCTTACATTCTAGAGAATTATCCTGGACACAGCCTGTATCCAGGAATTCTGGGGTGTTACATACTAGGCTATTCTCCTGGACACCGGCTGTATCCAGGAATTCTTGGGTGTTACATTCTAGGCTATTCTCCTGGACACCGGCTGTATCCAGAAATTCTTGGATGTTACATTCTACACTATTCTCCTGAACACCGGCTGTATCCAGGAATTCTTGGATGTTACATTCTAGAGTATTATCCTGGACACAGCCTGTATCCAGGAATTCTTGTACGTTACATTCTAGGTTATTCTCCTGAAAACCGCCTGTATCCAGGAATTCTTGGAAGTTACATTCTAGGCTATTCTCCTGAACACCGCCTGTATCCAGGAATTCTTGGATGTTACATTCTAGGCTATTGTCCTGGACACCGCCTGTAACCAGGAAGTCTTGGATGTTACATTGTAGGCTATTGTCCTGGACACCACCTGCATCCAGGAATTCTTGGGTGTTACATACTAGGCTATTCTCCTGGACACCGGCTGCATCCAGGAATTCTTGGGTGTTACATTCTAGGCTATTCTCCTGGACACCGGCTGTATCCAGAAATTCTTGGATGTTACATTCTAGACTATTCTCCTGAACACCGGCTGTATCCATGAATTCTTGGATGTTACATTCTAGAATATTCTCCTGGACACCGGCTGTATCCATGAATTCTTGGATGTTACATTCTAGACTATTCTCCTGAACACCGGCTGTATCCAGGAATTCTTGGATGTTACATTCTAGAATATTCTCCTGGACACCGGCTGTATCCAGAAATTCTTGGGTGTTACATTCTAGGCTATTCTCCTGGACACCGACTGTATCCGTGAATTCTTGGGTGTTACATTCTAGGTTATTCTCCTGGACACCGGCTGTATCCGTGAATTCTTGGGTGTTACATTCTAGGCTATTCTCCTGGACACCGGCTGTATCCGTGAATTCTTGGGTGTTACATTCTAGGTTATTCTCCTGGACACCGGCTGTATCCAGGAATTCTTGGATGTCACATTCTAGGCTATTCTCCTGGACACGCCTGTATCCAAGAATTCTTGGGTGTCACATTTTAGGCTATTGTCCTGGACACCACCTGCATCCAGGAATTCTTGGATGTTACATTCTAGAGTATTATCCTGGACACAGCCTGTATCCAGGAATTCTTGGGTGTTACATACTAGGCTATTCTCCTGGACACCGGCTGTATCCAGGAATTCTTGGATGTTATTTTCTAGAGTATTATACTGGACACAGCCTGTATCCAGGAATTCTTGTACGTTACATTCTAGGCTATTCTCAATGATGAATGAAACATATCCAGGCTGGAGAGAGTTAATTGTCGCAGGGGGCTGTTGTGTGCCATCCAATTCTGAATTAGGGTGTAAATTTGGTTGATGAGCCGTGAGTCCTGTTCGTAGTTTCCCGACAGTGGGATAAGTATCTGAATGTCATCTGCAAAGTTAGTGTAGATGACACCCATGGCGTCCAGGGCTGCGAATAGTAACTTGGTAGGGCGATAAACATGACCCTTGGGGAACTCCTATTGGGACTGGTATGGGGTCCGCTGATTCTTTACTGATAGAAACTCTTGATGTTCTGTTGGCTAGAAAGGATTTCACCCATTTGGTAGGGTCGTTAGTCTACATTCTAGGCTATTCTCCTGGACACCGCCTGCATCCAGGAATTCTTGGGTTTTACATTCTAGGCTACTCTCCTGGACACCGACTGTATCCAGTAATTCTTGGGTGTTACATTCTAGGCTATTCTCCTGGACACCGACTGTATCCAGTAATTCTTGGGTGTTACATTCTATGTTATTCTCCTGGACACCGGCTGTATCCAGGAATTCTTGGATGTTACATTCTACACTATTCTCCTGAACCCCAGCTGCATCCAGGAATTCTTGTTTGTTACATTCTAGACTATTCTCCTGGACACCGGCTGTATCCAGAAATTCTTGGATGTTACATTCTAGACTATTCTCATGGACACCGCCTGTATCCAGGAATTCTTGTATGTTACATTCTAGGCTATTCTCCTGAACAATAGCTGTATCCAGGAATTCTTGGGTGTCACATTCGAGACTATTCTCCTGAACACTAGCTGTATCCAGGAATTCTTGGGTGTGACATTCTAGGCTATTTTCCTGGACACCGGTTTTATCCAGACATTTTTGGGCGTCACATTCTAGGCTATTCTCCTGGACACCGGCTGTATCCAGGAATTCTTGGGTGTCACATTCTAGGCTATTCTCCTGGACACCGGCTGTATCCACAAATTCCTGGGTGTCACATTCTAGGCTATTCTCCTGGACACCCACTGTATCCAGGAATTCTTGGGTGTCAGATTCTAGGCTATTCTCCTGAACTTCGGCTGTATCCAGAAATTCTTGGATGTTACATTCTAGACTATTCTCCTGAACACCGGCTGTATGCAGGAATTCTTGGATGTCACATTCTAGACTATTCTCCTGGACACCGGCTGTATCCAGGAATTCTTGGGTTTCAGATTCTAGGCTATTCTCCTGAACATCGGCTGTATCCAGGAATTCTTGGATGTTACATTCTAGGCTATTCTCCTGAAAACCGTCTGTATCCAGGAATTCTTGGATGTTACATTCTAGGCTATTCTCCTGGACACCGGCTGTATCCAGGAATTCTTGGGTTTCAGATTCTAGGCTATTCTCCTGAACATCGGCTGTATCCAGGAATTCTTGGATGTTACATTCTAGGCTATTCTCCTGAACACCGTCTGTATCCAGGAATTCTTGGATGTTACATTCTAGGCTATTCTCCTGGACACCGGCTGTATCCAGGAATTCTTGGATGTTACATTCAAGAGTATTATCCTGGACACCGGCTTTATCCAAGAATTCTTGGGTGTCACATTCTAGGCTATTCTCCTGGACACCGCCTGTATCCAAGAATTCTTGGGTGTCACATTTTAGGCTATTCTTCTGAACACCGCCTGTATCCAGGAATTCTTGGATGTCACATTCTAAACTATTCTCCTGGACACTGGCTGTATCCAGGAATTCTTGGATGTTATATTCTAGAGTATTATACTGGACACAACCTGTATCCAGGAATGCTTGTACGTTACATTCTAGGCTATTCTCCTGAAAACCGCCTGTATCCAGGAATTCTTGGATGTTACATTCTAGGCTATTCTCCTGAACACCGCCTGTATCCAGGAATTCTTGGATGTTACATTCTAGGCTATTCTCCTGAAAACCACCTGTATCCAGGAATCCTTGGATGTTACATTCTAGGCTATGCTCCTGAACACCGCCTGTATCCAGGAATTCTTGGATGTTACATTCTAGGCTATTGTCCTGGACACCGCCTATATCCAGGAAGTCTTGGATGTTACATTGTAGGCTATTGTCCTGGACACCACCTGTATCCAGGAATTCTTGGGTGTTACATACTAGGCTATTCTCCTGGACACCGGCTGTATCCAGGATTCTTGGGTGTTACATTCTAGGCAATTCTCCTGGACACCGGCTGTATCCAGAAATTCTTGGATGTTACATTCTAGACTATTCTCCTGAACACCGGCTGTATGCAGGAATAATTGGATGTCTCATTCTAGACTATTTTCCTGGACACCGGCTGTATCCAGGAATTCTTGTGTGTCACATTCTAGGCTATTCTCCTGAACATCGGCTGTATCCAGGAATTCTTGGATGTTACATTCTAGGCTATTCTCCTGAACACCGTCTGTATCCAGGAATTCTTGGATGTTACATTCTAGGCTATTCTCCTGGACACCGGCTGTATCCAGGAATTCTTGGATGTTACATTCAAGAGTATGATCCTGGACACCGGCTTTATCCAAGAATTCTTGGGTGTCACATTCTAGGCTATTCTCCTGGACACCGCCTGGATCCAAGAATTCTTGGGTGTCACATTTTAGGCTATTCTCCTGAACACCGCCTGTATCCAGGAATTCTTGGATGTCACATTCTAAACTATTCTCCTGGACACCGGCTGTATCCAGGAATTCTTCGATGTTATATTCTAGAGTATTATACTGGACACAACCTGTATCCAGGAATTCTTGTACGTTACATTCTAGGCTATTCTCCTGAAAACCGCCCATATCCAGGAATTCTTGGATGTTACATTCTAGGCTATTCCCCTGAACACCGCCTGTATCCAGGAATTCTTGGATGTTACATTCTAGGCTATTCTCCTGAAAACCGCTTGTACCCAGGAATCCTTGGATGTTACATTCTAGGCTATGCTCCTGAACACCGCCTGTATCAAGGAATTCTTGGATGTTACATTCTAGGCTATTGTCCTGGACACCGCCTGTATCCAGGAAGTCTTGGATGTTACATTGTACGCTATTGTCCTGGACACCACCTGTATCCAGGAATTCTTGGGTGTTACATACTAGGCTATTATCCTGGACACCGGCTGTATCCAGGATTCTTGGGTGTTACATTCTAGGCTATTCTCCTGGACACCGGCTGTATCCAGAAATTCTTGGATGTTACATTCTAGACTATTCTCCTGGACACCGCTGTATCCAGGAATTCTTGGATGTTACATTCTAGGCTATTCTCCTGAAAACCGCCTGTATCCAGGAATCCTTGGATGTTACATTCTAGGCTATGCTCCTGAACACCGCCTGTATCCAGGAATTCTTGGATGTTACATTCTAGGCTATTGTCCTGGACACCGCCTGTATCCAGGAAGTCTTGGATGTTACATTGTAGGCTATTGTCCTGGACTCCACCTGTATCCAGGAATTCTTGGGTGTTACATACTAGGCTATTCTCCTGGACACCGGCTGTATCCAGGAATTCTTGGGTGTCAGATTCTAGGCTATTCTCCTGAACATCGGCTGTATCCAGGAATTCTTGGACGTCACATTCTAGACTATTCTCCTGGACACTGGCTTTATCCAAGAATTCTTGGATGTTACATTCTAGGCTATTCTCCTGAACACCGTCTGTATCCAGGAATTCTTGGATGTTACATTCTAGGCTATTCTCCTGGACAGCGGCTGTATCCAGGAATTCTTGGATGTTACATTCTAGAGTATTATCCTGGACACCGGCTTTATCCAAGAATTCTTGGGTGTCACATTCTAGGCTATTCTCCTGGACACCCCCTGTATCCAAGAAATCTTGGGTGTCAAATTATTAGGCTATTCTCCTGAATACCGCCTGTATCCAGGAATTCTTGGATGTCACATTCTAGACTATTCTCCTGGACGCCGGCTGTATTCAGGAATTCTTGGATGTCACATTCTAGAGTATTATCCTGGACACAGCCTGTATCCAGGAATTCTTGGGTGTTACATACTAGGCTATTCTCCTGGACACCGGCTGTATCCAGGAATTCTTGGGTGTTACATTCTAGGCTATTCTCCTGGACACCGGCTGTATCCAGAAATTCTTGGATGTTACATTCTACACTATTCTCCTGAACACCGGCTATATCCAGGAATTCTTGGATGTTACATTCTAGACTATTCTCCTGGACACCGGCTGTATCCAGAAATTCTTGGATGTTACATTCTAGACTATTCTCCTGAACACCGGCTGCATGCAGGAATTCTTGGATGTCACATTCTAGACTATTCTCCTGGACACCGGCTGTATCCAGGAATTCTTGTGTGTCACATTCTAGGCTATTCTCCTGGACACCGGCTGTATCCAGGAATTCTTGGGTATCAGATTCTAGGCTATTCTCCTGAACATCGGCTGTATCCAGGAATTCTTGGATGTTACATTCTAGGCTATTCTCCTGAACACCGTCTGTATCCAGGAATTCTTGAATGTTACATTCTTGGCTATTCTCCTGGACACCGGCTGTATCCAGTAATTCTTGGATGTTACATTCAAGAGTATTATCCTGGACACCGGCTTTATCCAAGAATTCTTGGGTGTCACATTCTAGGCTATTCTCCTGGACACCGCCTTTATCCAAGAATTCTTGGGTGTCACATTTTAGGCTATTCTCCTGAACACCGCCTGTATCCAGGAATTCTTGGGTGTCACATTCTAGGCTATTCTCCTGGACACCGGCTGTATCCACAAATTCCTGGGTGTCACATTCTAGGCTATTCTCCTGGACACCCACTGTATCCAGGAATTCTTGGGTGTCACATTCTAGGCTATTCTCCTGAACACTGGCTGTATCAGGAATTCTTGGGTTTCACATTCTAGACTATTGTCCTGGACACCGGCTGTATCCAGGAATTCTTGGGTGTCAGATTCTAGGCTATTCTCCTGAACATCAGCTGTATCCAGAAATTCTTGGATGTTACATTCTAGACTATTCTCCTGAACACCGGCTGTATGCAGGAATTCTTGGATGTCACATTCTAGACTATTCTCCTGGACACCGGCTGTATCCAGGAATTCTTGGGTTTCAGATTCTAGGCTATTCTCCTGAACATCGGCTGTATCCAGGAATTCTTGGATGTTACATTCTAGGCTATTCTCCTGAAAACCGTCCGTATCCAGGAATTCTTGGATGTTACATTCTAGGCTATTCTCCTGGACACCGGCTGTATCCTGGAATTCTTGGGTTTCAGATTCTAGGCTATTCTCCTGAACATCGGCTGTATCCAGGAATTCTTGGATGTTACATTCTAGGCTATTCTCCTGAACACGTCTGTATCCAGGAATTCTTGGATGTTACATTCTAGGCTATTCTCCTGGACACCGGCTGTATCCAGGAATTCTTGGATGTTACATTCAAGAGTATTATCCTGGACACCGGCTTTATCCAAGAATTCTTGGGTGTCACATTCTAGGCTATTCTCCTGGACACTGGCTGTATCCAGGAATTCTTGGATGTTACATTCTAGACTATTCTCCTGGACACCGCTGTATCCAGGAATTCTTGGGTGTTACATACTAGGCTATTCTCGTGAACACCGGCTGTATGCAGGAATTCTTGGATGTTACATTCTAGACTATTCTCCTGAACACTGGCTGTATCCAGGAATTCTTGGATGTTACATTCTAGAATATTCTCCTGGACACCGGCTGTATCCAGGAATTCTTGGATGTTACATTCTAGGCTATTCTCCTGAAAACCGCCTGTATCCAGGAATCCTTGGATGTTACATTCTAGGCTATGCTCCTGAACACCGCCTGTATCCAGGAATTCTTGGATGTTACATTCTAGGCTATTGTCCTGGACACAGCCTGTATCCAGGAAGTCTTGGATGTTACATTGTGGGCTATTGTCCTGGACACCACCTGCATCCAGGAATTCTTGGGTGTTACATACTAGGCTATTCTCCTGTACACTGGCTGTATCCAGGAATTCTTGGGTGTCAGATTCTAGGCTATTCTCCTGAACATCGGCTGTATCCAGGAATTCTTGGACGTCACATTCTAGACTATTCTCCTGGACACCGGCTGTATCCAGAAATTCTTGGATGTTACATTCTAGACTATTCTCATGGACACCGCCCGTATCCAGGAATTCTTGGATGTTACACTCTAGACTATTCTCCTGAACACAACTGTATCCAGGGATGATTGTATGTTACATTCTAGGCTATTCTCCTGGACACCGGCTGTATCCAGAAATTCTTGGTTTTCACATTGTAGACTATCCTCCTGAACACTAGCTGTATCCAGGAATTCTTGGGTGTCACATTCAAGACGATTCTCCTGAACACTAGCTGTATCCATGAATTCTTGGGTGTGACATTCTAGGCTATTCTCCTGGACACCGGTTGTATCCAGACATTTTTGGGCGTCACATTCTAGGCTATTCTCCTGGACACCGGCTGTATCCAGGAATTCTTGGGTGTCACATTCTAGGCTATTCTCCTGGACACCGGCTGTATCCACAAATTCCTGGGTGTCACATTCTAGGCTATTCTCCTGGACACCCACTGTATCCAGGAATTCTTGGGTGTCACATTCTAGGCTATTCTCCTGAACACTGGCTGTATCAGGAATTCTTGGGTTTCACATTCTAGACTATTGTCCTGGACACCGGCTGTATCCAGGAATTCTTGGGTGTCAGATTCTAGGCTATTCTCCTGAACATCGGCTGTATCCAGAAATTCTTGGATGTTACATTCTAGACTATTCTCCTGAACACCGGCTGTATGCAGGAATTCTTGGATGTCACATTATAGACTATTCTCCTGGACACCGGCTGTATACAGGAATTCTTGTGTGTCACATTCTAGGCTATACTCCTGGACACCGGCTGTATCCAGGAATTCTTGGGTGTCATATTCTAGGCTTTTCTACTGAACATCGGCTGTATCCAGGAATTCTTGGACGTCACATTCTAGACTATTCTCCTGGACACTGGCTTTATCCAAGAATTCTTGGATGTTACATTCTAGGCTATTCTCCTGAATATCGTCTGTATCCAGGAATTCTTGGATGTTACATTCTAGGCTATTCTCCTGAACACTGGCTGTATCAGGAATTCTTGGGCTTCACATTCTAGACTATTGTCCTGGACACCGGCTGTATCCAGGAATTCTTGGGTGTCAGATTCTAGGCTATTCTCCTGAACATCGGCTGTATCCAGAAATTCTTGGGTGTTACATTCTAGACTATTCTCCTGAACACCGGCTGTATGCAGGAATTCTTGGATGTCACATTATAGACTATTCTCCTGGACACCGGCTGTATCCAGGAATTCTTGTGTGTCACATTCTAGGCTATTCTCCTGGACACCGGCTGTATCCAGGAATTCTTGGGTGTCAGATTCTAGGCTATTCTCCTGAACATCGGCTGTATCCAGGAATTCTTGGACGTCACATTCTAGACTATTCTCCTGGACACTGGCTTTATCCAAGAATTCTTGGATGTTACATTCTAGGCTATTCTCCTGAATATCGTCTGTATCCAGGAATTCTTGGATGTTACATTCTAGGCTATTCTCCTGGACAGCGGCTGTGTCCAGGAATACTTGGATGTTACATTCTAGGCTATTCTCCTGAAAACCGCCTGTATCCAGGAAGTCTTAGATGTTACATTGTAGGCTATTGTCCTGGACACCACCTGCATCCAGGAATTCTTGGATGTTACATTCTAGAGTATTATCCTGGACACAGCCTGTATCCAGGAATTCTTGGGTGTTACATACTAGGCTATTCGCCTGGACACCGGCTGTATCCAGGAATTCTTGGGTGTTACATTCTAGGCTATTCTCCTGGACACCGGCTGTATCCAGAAATTCTTGGATGTTACATTCTACACTATTCTCCTGAACTCCGGCTGTATCCAGGAATTCTTGGATGTTACATTCTGGACTATTCTCCTGGACACCGGCTGTATCCAGAAATTCTTGGATGTTACATTCTAGACTATTATCCTGGACACCGGCTTTATCCAAGAATTGTTGGGTGTCACAGTCTAGACTATTCTCCAGGACACCGCCTGTATCCAAGAATTCTTGGGTGTCAAATTTTAGGCTATTCTCCTGAACACCGCCTGTATCCAGGAATTCTTGGGTGTTACATACTAGGCTATTCTCATGGACACCGGCTGTATCCAGGAATTTTTGGGTGTTATATTCTAGGCTATGCTCCTGAACACCACCTGTATCCAGGAATTCTTTGATGTTACATTCTCGGCTATTGTCCTGGACACCACCTGTATCCAGGAATTCTTGGGTGTTACATACTAGGCTATTCTCCTGGACACCGGCTGTATCCAGGATTCTTGGGTGTTACATTCTAGGCTATTCTCCTGGACACCGGCTGTATCCAGAAATTCTTGGATGTTACATTCTAGACTATTCTCCTGAACACCGGCTGTATCCAGGAATTCTTGGATGTTACATTCTAGAAAATTCTCCTGGACACCGGCTGTATCCAGGAATTCTTGGATGTTACATTCTAGGCTATTCTCCTGAAAACCGCCTGTATCCAGGAATCCTTGGATGTTACATTCTAGGCTATGCTCCTGAACACCGCCTGTATCCAGAAATTCTTGGATGTTACATTCTAGGCTATTGTCCTGGACACCGCCTGTATCCAGGAAGTCTTGGATGTTACAATGTAGGCTATTGTCCTGGACACCACCTGCATCCAGGAATTCTTGGGTGTTACATACTAGGCTATTCTCCTGGACACCCACTGTATCCAGGAATTCTTGGGTGTCAGATTCTAGGCTATTCTCCTGAACACTAGCTGTATTCAGGAATTCTTGGGTGTCACATTCTAGACTATTCTCCTGAACACTAGCTGTATCCAGGAATTCTTGGGTGTGACATTCTAGGCTATTCTCCTGGACACTGGCTGTATCCAGGAATTCTTGGGTATCACATTCTAGGCTATTCTCCTAGACACCGGCTGTATCCACAAATTCCTGGGTGTCACATTCTAGGCTATTCTCCTGGACACCCACTGTATCCAGGAATTCTTGGGTGTCACATTCTAGGCTATTCTCCTGAACACTGGCTCTATCAGGAATTCTTGGGTTTCACATTCTAGACTATTGTCCTGGACACCGGCTGTATCCAGGAATTCTTGGGTGTCAGATTCTAGGCTATTCTCCTGAACATAGGCTGTATCCAGAAATTCTTGGATGTCACATTCTAGACTATTCTCCTGGACACCGGCTGTATCCAGGAATTCTTGTGTGTCACATTCTAGGCTATTCTCCTGGACACCGGCTGTATCCAGGAATTCTTGGATGTTACATTCTAGGCTATTCTCCTGGACAGCGGCTGTATCCAGGAATTCATGGATGTCACATTCTAGAGTATTATCCTGGACACCGGCTTTATCCAAGAATTCTTGGGTGTCACATTCTAGGCTATTCTCCTGGACACCGCCTGTATCCAAGAATTCTTGGGTGTCAAATTTTAGGCTATTCTCCTGAACACTGCCTGTATCCAAGAAGGGTGTCAAATTTTAGGCTATTCTCCTGAACACCGCCTGTACCCAGGAATTCTTGGATGTCACATTCTAGAATATTCTCCTGGACACCGGCTGTATCCAGGAATTCTTGGATCTTACATTCTAGAGTATTATCCTGGACAAAGCCTGTATCCAGGAATTTTTGGGTGTTACATACTAGGCTATTCTCCTGGACACCGGCTGTATCCAGGAATTCTTGGGTGTTACATTCTAGGCTATTCTCCTGGACACTGGCTGTATCCAGAAATTCTTGGATGTTACATTCTACACTATTCTCCTGAACACCGGCTGTATCCAGAAATTCTTGGATGTTACATTCTAGACTATTCTCCTGGACAACGGCTGTATCCAGAAATTCTTGGATGTTACATTCTAGACTATTCTCCTGAACACCGACTGTCTGCAGGAATTCTTGGATGTCACATTCTAGACTATTCTCCTGGACACCGGCTGTATCCAGGAATTCTTGTGTGTCACATTCTAGGCTATTCTCCTGGACACCAGCTGTATCCAGGAATTCTTGGGTGTCAGATTCTAGGCTATTCTCCTGAGCATCGGCTGTATCCAGGAATTCTTGGATGTCACATTCTAGGCTATTCTCCTGGACACCGGCTTTATCCAAGAATTCTTGGATGTTACATTCTAGGCTATTCTCCTGAACACCGTCTGTATCCAGGAATTCTTGGATGTTACATTCTAGGCTATTCTCCTGGACACCGGCTGTATCCGCAAATTCCTGGGTGTCACATTCTAGGCTATTCTCCTGGACACCCACTGTATCCAGGAATTCTTGGGTGTCACATTCTAGGCTATTCTCCTGAACACTGGCTGTATCAGGAATTCTTGGGTTTCACATTCTAGACTATTGTCCTGGACACCGGCTGTATCCAGGAATTCTTGGGTGTCAGATTCTACGCTATTCTCCTGAACATCGGCTGTATCCAGAAATTCTTGGGTGTTACATTCTAGACTATTCTCCTGAACACCGGCTGTATGCAGGAATTCTTGGATGTCACATTCTAGACTATTCTCCTGGACACCGGCTGTATCCAGGAATTCTTGGGTGTCAGATTGTAGGCTATTATCCTGAACATCGGCTGTATCCAGGAATTCTTGGACGTCACATTCTAGACTATTCTCCTGGACACTGGCTTTATCCAATAATTCTTGGATGTTACATTCTAGGCTATTCTCCTGAACACCGGCTGTATGCAGGAATTCTTGGATGTCACATTCTAGGCTATTCTCCTGGACACCGTCTGTATCCAGGAATTCTTGGATGTTACATTCTAGAGTATTATCCTGGTCACAGCCTGTATCCAGGAATTCTTGTACGTTACATTCTAGGTTATTCTCCTGAAAACCGCCTGTATCCAGGAATTCTTGGATGTTACATTCTAGGCTATTCTCCTGAACACCGCCTGTATCCAGGAATTCTTGGATGTCACATTCTAGACTATTCTCCTGGACGCCGGCTGTATCCAGGAATTCTGGGATGTTACATTCTAGAGTTATATCCTGGACACAGCCTGTATCCAGGAATTCTTGGGTGTTACATACTAGGCTATTCTCCTGGACACCGGCTGTATCCAGGAATTCTTGGGTGTTACATTCTAGGCTATGCTCCTGAACACCGCCTGTATCCAGGAATTCTTGGATGTTACATTCTAGGCTATTGTCCTGGACACCACCTGTATCCAGGAATTCTTGGGTGTTACATACTAGGCTATTCTCCTGGACACCGGCTGTATCCAGGATTCTTGGGTGTTACAGTCTAGGCTACTCTCCTGGACACCGGCTGTATCCAGAAATTCTTGGATGTTACATTCTAGACTATTCTCCTGAACACCGGTTGTATCCAGGAATTCTTGGATGTTACATTCTAGAATATTCTCCTGGACACCGGCTGTATCCAGGAATTCTTGGATGTTACATTCTAGGCTATTCTCCTGAAAACCGCCTGTATCCAGGAATCCTTGGATGTTACATTCTAGGATATGCTCCTGAACACCGCCTGTATCCAGAAATTCTTGGATGTTACATTCTAGGCTATTGTCCTGGACACCGCCTGTATCCAGGAAGTCTTGGATGTTACAATGTAGGCTATTCTCCTGGACAGCCAATATATCCAGGAATTCTTGGGTGTCAGATTCTAGGCTATTCTCCTGAACACTAGCTGTATTCAGATATTCTTGGGTGTCACATTCTAGACTATTCTCCTGAACACTAGCTGTATCCAGGAATTCTTGGGTGTGACATTCTAGGCTATTCTCCTGGACACTGGTTGTATCCAGACATTTTTGGGCGTCACATTCTAGGCTATTCTCCTGGACACCGGCTGTATCCAGGAATTCTTGGGTGTCACATTCTAGGCTATTCTCCTGGACACTGGCTTTATCAGGAATTCTTGGGTTTCACATTCTAGACTATTGTCCTGGACACCGGCTGTATCCAGGAATTCTTGGGTGTCAGATTCTAGGCTATTCTCCTGAACATCGGCTGTATCCAGAAATTCTTGGATGTTACATTCTAGACTATTCTCCTGAACACCGGCTGTATGCAGGAATTCTTGGATGTCACATTCTAGACTATTCTCCTGGACACCGGCTGTATCCAGGAATTCTTGTGTGTCACATTCTAGGCTATTCTCCTGGACGTCGGCTGTATCCAGGAATTCTTGGGTGTCAGATTCTAGGCTATTCTCCTGAACACCGGCAGTATCCAGGAATTCTTGGACGTCACATTCTAGACTATTCTCCTGGACACTGGCTTTATCCAATAATTCTTGGATGTTACATTCAAGGCTATTCTCCTGAACACCGTCTGTATCCAGGAATTCTTGGATGTTACATTCTAGGCTATTCTCCTGGACAGCGGCTGTATCCAGGAATTCTTGGATGTTACATTCTAGAGTATTATCCTGGACAACGCCTTTATCCAAGAATTCTTGGGTGTCACATTCTAGGCTATTCTCCTGGACACCGCCTGTATCCAAGAATTCTTGGGTGTCAAATTTTAGGCTATTCTCCTGAACACCGCCTGTATCCAAGAAGGGAGTCAAATTTTAGGCTATTCTCCTGAACACCGCCTGTATCCAGGAATTCTTGGATGTCACATTCTAGACTATTCTCCTGGACACCGGCTGTATCCAGGAATTCTTGGATCTTACATTCTAGAGTATTATCCTGGACACAGCCTGTATCCAGGAATTCTTGGGTGTTACATACTAGGCTATTCTCCTGGACACCGGCTGTATCCAGGAATTCTTGGGTGTTACATTCTAGGATATTCTCCTGGACACCGGCTGTATCCAGAAATTCTTGGATGTTACATTCTACACTATTCTCCTGAACACCGGCTGTATCCAGAAATTCTTGGATGTTACATTCTAGACTATTCTCCTGGACAACGGCTGTATCCAGAAATTCTTGGATGTTACATTCTGGACTATTCTCCTGAACACCGGCTGTCTGCAGGAATTCTTGGATGTCACATTCTAGACTATTCTCCTGGACACCGGCTGTATCCAGGAATTCTTGTGTGTCACATTCTAGGCTATTCTCCTGGACACCAGCTGTATCCAGGAATTCTTGGGTGTCAGATTCTAGGCTATTCTCCGGAACATCGGCTGTATCCAGGAATTCTTGGATGTCACATTCTAGGCTATTCTCCTGGACACCGGCTTTATCCAACAATTCTTGGATGTTACATTCTAGGCTATTCTCCTGAACACCGTCTGTATGCAGGAATTCTTGGATGTTACATTCTAGGCTATTCTCCTGGACACCGGCTGTATCCACAAATTCCTGGGTGTCACATTCTAGGCTATTCTCCTGGACACCCACTGTATCCAGGAATTCTTGGGTGTCACATTCTAGGCTATTCTCCTGAACACTGGCTGTATCAGCAATTCTTGGGTTTCACATTCTAGACTATTGTCCTGGACACCGGGTGTATCCAGGAATTCTTGGGTGTCAGATTCTAGGCTATTCTCCTGAACATCGGCTGTATCCAGAAATTCTTGGGTGTTACATTCTAGACTATTGTCCTGACCACCGGCTGTATGCAGGAATTCTTGGATGTCACATTCTAGACTATTCTCCTGGACACCGGCTGTATCCAGGAATTCTTGTGTGTCACATTCTAGGCTATTCTCCTGGACACCGGCTGTATCCTGGAATTCTTGGGTGTCAGATTCTAGGCTATTATCCTGAACATCGGCTGTATCCAGGAATTCTTGGACGTCACATTCTAGACTATTCTCCTGGACACTGGCTTTATCCAATAATTCTTGGATGTTACATTCTAAGCTATTCTCCTGAACACCGTCTGTATCCAGGAATTCTTGGATGTTACATTCGAGGCTAATCTCCTGGACTGCGGCTGTATCCAGGAATTCTTGGATGTTACATTCTAGAGTATTATCCTCGAGACCGGCTTTATCCAAGAATTCTTGGGTGTCACATTCTAGGCTATTCTCCTGGACACCGCCTGTATCCAAGAATTCTTGGGTGTCAAATTTTAGGCTATTCTCCTGAACACCACCTGTATCCAAGAAGGGTGTGAAATTTTAGGCTATTCTCCTGAACACCGCCTGTATCCAGGAATTCTTGGATGTCACATTCTAGGCTATTCTCCTGGACACCAGCTGTATCCAGGAATTCTTGGGTGTCAGATTCTAGGCTATTCTCCGGAACATCGGCTGTATCCAGGAATTCTTGGATGTCACATTCTAGGCTATTCTCCTGGACACCGGCTTTATCCAACAATTCTTGGATGTTACATTCTAGGCTATTCTCCTGAACACCGTCTGTATGCAGGAATTCTTGGATGTTACATTCTAGGCTATTCTCCTGGACACCGGCTGTATCCACAAATTCCTGGGTGTCACATTCTAGGCTATTCTCCTGGACACCCACTGTATCCAGGAATTCTTGGGTGTCACATTCTAGGCTATTCTCCTGAACACTGGCTGTATCAGCAATTCTTGGGTTTCACATTCTAGACTATTGTCCTGGACACCGGCTGTATCCAGGAATTCTTGGGTGTCAGATTCTAGGCTATTCTCCTGAACATCGGCTGTATCCAGAAATTCTTGGGTGTTACATTCTAGACTATTGTCCTGAACACCGGCTGTATGCAGGAATTCTTGGATGTCACATTCTAGACTATTCTCCTGGACACCGGCTGTATCCAGGAATTCTTGTGTGTCACATTCTAGGCTATTCTCCTGGACACCGGCTGTATCCTGGAATTCTTGGGTGTCAGATTCTAGGCTATTATCCTGAACATCGGCTGTATCCAGGAATTCTTGGACGTCACATTCTAGACTATTCTCCTGGACACTGGCTTTATCCAATAATTCTTGGATGTTACATTCTAAGCTATTCTCCTGAACACCGTCTGTATCCAGGAATTCTTGGATGTTACATTCGAGGCTAATCTCCTGGACTGCGGCTGTATCCAGGAATTCTTGGATGTTACATTCTAGAGTATTATCCTCGAGACCGGCTTTATCCAAGAATTCTTGGGTGTCACATTCTAGGCTATTCTCCTGGACACCGCCTGTATCCAAGAATTCTTGGGTGTCAAATTTTAGGCTATTCTCCTGAACACCACCTGTATCCAAGAAGGGTGTAAAATTTTAGGCTATTCTCCTGAACACCGCCTGTATCCAGGAATTCTTGGATGTCACATTCTAGACTATTCTCCTGGAAACCGGCTGTATCCAGGAATTGTTGGATCTTACATTCTAGAGAATTATCCTGGACACAGCCTGTATCCAGGAATTCTGGGGTGTTACATACTAGGCTATTCTCCTGGACACCGGCTGTATCCAGGAATTCTTGGGTGTTACATTCTAGGCTATTCTCCTGGACACCGGCTGTATCCAGAAATTCTTGGATGTTACATTCTACACTATTCTCCTGAACACCGGCTGTATCCAGGAATTCTTGGATGTTACATTCTAGAGTATTATCCTGGACACAGCCTGTATCCAGGAATTCTTGTACGTTACATTCTAGGTTATTCTCCTGAAAACCGCCTGTATCCAGGAATTCTTGGAAGTTACATTCTAGGCTATTCTCCTGAACACCACCTGTATCCAGGAATTCTTGGATGTTACATTCTAGGCTATTGTCCTGGACACCGCCTGTATCCAGGAAGTCTTGGATGTTACATTGTAGGCTATTGTCCTGGACACCACCTGCATCCAGGAATTCTTGGGTGTTACATACTAGGCTATTCTCCTGGACACCGGCTGCATCCAGGAATTCTTGGGTGTTACATTCTAGGCTATTCTCCTGGACACCGGCTGTATCCAGAAATTCTTGGATGTTACATTCTAGACTATTCTCCTGAACACCGGCTGTATCCATGAATTCTTGGATGTTACATTCTAGAATATTCTCCTGGACACCGGCTTTATCCATGAATTCTTGGATGTTACATTCTAGACTATTCTCCTGAACACCGGCTGTATCCAGGAATTCTTGGATGTTACATTCTAGAATATTCTCCTGGACACCGGCTGTATCCAGAAATTCTTGGGTGTTACATTCTAGGCTATTGTCCTGGACACCGACTGTATCCGTGAATTCTTGGGTGTTACATTCTAGGTTATTCTCCTGGACACCGGCTGTATCCGTGAATTCTTGGGTGTTACATTCTAGGCTATTCTCCTGGACACCGGCTGTATCCGTGAATTCTTGGGTGTTACATTCTAGGTTATTCTCCTGGACACCGGCTGTATCCAGGAATTCTTGGATGTCACATTCTAGGCTATTCTCCTGGACACGCCTGTATCCAAGAATTCTTGGGTGTCACATTTTAGGCTATTGTCCTGGACACCACCTGCATCCAGGAATTCTTGGATGTTACATTCTAGAGTATTATCCTGGACACAGCCTGTATCCAGGAATTCTTGGGTGTTACATACTAGGCTATTCTCCTGGACACCGGCTGTATCCAGGAATTCTTGGATGTTATTTTCTAGAGTATTATACTGGACACAGCCTGTATCCAGGAATTCTTGTACGTTACATTCTAGGCTATTCTCAATGATGAATGAAACATATCCAGGCTGGAGAGAGTTAATTGTCGCAGGGGGCTGTTGTGTGCCATCCAATTCTGAATTAGGGTGTAAATTTGGTTGATGAGCAGTGAGTCCTGTTCGTGGTTTCCCGACAGTGGGATAAGTATCTGAATGTCATCTGCAAAGTTAGTGTAGATGACACCCATGGCGTCCAGGGCTGCGAATAGTAACTTGGTAGGGGGATAAACATGACCCTTGGGGAACTCCTATTGGGACTGGTATGGGGTCCGCTGATTCTTTACTGATAGAAACTCTTGATGTTCTGTCGGCTAGAAAGGATTTCACCCATTTGGTAGGGTCGTTAGTCTACATTCTAGGCTATTCTCCTGGACACCGCCTGCATCCAGGAATTCTTGGGTTTTACATTCTAGGCTACTCTCCTGGACACCGACTGTATCCAGTAATTCTTGGGTTTTACATTCTAGGCTATTCTCCTGGACACCGGCTGTATCCAGGAATTCTTGGATGTTACATTCTAGAGTATTATCCTGGACACAGCCTGTATCCAGGAATTCTTGTACGTTACATTCTAGGTTATTCTCCTGAAAACCCCCTGTATCCAGGAATTCTTAGATGTTACATTCTAGGCTATTCTCCTGAACACCGCCTGTATCCAGGAATTCTTGGGTGTTACATTCTAGGCTATTCTACTGGACACCGGCTGTATCCATGAATTCTTGGGTGTTACATTCTAGGTTATTCTCCTGGACACCGGCTGTATCCATGAATTCTTGGGTGTTACATTCTAGGCTATTCTACTGGACACCGGCTGTATCCATGAATTCTTGGGTGTTACATTCTAGGTTATTCTCCTGGACACCGGCTGTATCCATGAATTCTTGGGTGTTACATTCTAGGCTATTCTCCTGGACACCGGCTGTATCCGTGAATTCTTGGGTGTTACTGACCTTCCCCTCTCTGTCCCTCTCTCCACTCCTCTCTCCTGGAGTGATCACTTTCTCCTATCCTCCCACCTCACCCTCCCTACCCCACAGGCAAAGCCACCCTCTTCACTGCCACCCACCTTCTCGGTCATCCGACCCATGAAGCGTGTGTCAGTTGAGGCTTTCGCTGCTACCTTCTCGCCCCCCCTGCCCCTTCAGCTGACTCCCACCCTGACACAGCCCTCTCCATGCTCCACTCTGCTATATCTGTTACTCTTGATATCCTTGCCCCCGTCATGAGAATCCGCCTGAAGCCCAAAGCCAAATGTAACTCCTGGTATGACTCGGATCTCGCCACCCTAAAACGCAAGTGCAGGGTTGCAGAGAGGAAATGGCGTGCTTCATGTTCATCCTCTGACAAACTGGCCTGCCGCCTGCTCCAAAGGCAGTATCGGCTCTCTGTTCTCACCAAGAAGAGAGCCCTTATCCAAGCCTGCATCTCTGCGGCATCTAACAACTCCGCCGAACTCTTTAAAATCTGCAAGGAGCTGGCCAACCCTGTTGCAGTCTCTACCTCTCCTGTCCCCTCCCAGGCCCTCTGCACTGCATTGGCCTCTCACTTCATCTCTAAAACTCAGGACATCCTGTCCTCGCTCTCCTCCTTTCACCTCCCTCCCTCCCTTCCCGGCTCTTCCTCTGGCCCTTCTGCAGTCACCCCTCCTCCCTCTTTCTCTGCCTTTCCACTTTTCTCTGCTGAGGAGGTTTCCAGACAAGTCTGATCTATGAAAGTCTTGTCTAAACAGGTTCACCCCTGTTCCTCCAAAACTATCAAGGACCACATCGACTCCATGGCTCCTGCCCTGGCTGACTTTTGCAACCACTCCTTCGCCTCTGGAGTCTTCCCTTCCCCCCTCAAGCACTCCCTTGTGCACCCTCTTCTCAAGAAACCCTCTTCCGACCCCTCCTGCCCGGCTAACTATCGCCCTATCTCCATCACTCCCTTCCTGGGCAAGCTCCTGGAGAAACTGGCCATCTCCCAACTTAACCTCCATGCTGAATCTGTTGGTAGTCTTCATGACCATCAATCTGGTTTCAGAGCTGCCAGAAGCACAGAAACTGCTCTCCTGAACATCCGTGAAGACCTGCTCTTGAACCTCGATTCCAACACTCCGTGTGTTCTCATTCTGCTCGATCTCTCCTCTGCCTTTGACACTGTCAACCATGCCATCCTGCTCAACCGTCTCCGTGAAAACCTGGGTATCACTGGTCAGGCTCTGGCGTGGCTGACCTCTTTCCTTTCAAATCGACCCTCCCAAGTCCAACTGGGGTCCTTCCTCTCCGACATCTTTTTCTCCCCCTGTGGTGTCCCCCAGGGATCTAATCTCTCTCCCTGGCTGTTCAACCAGTATCTGGCACTCCTTGCCCACCGCATCGCCGCTCTCTGCCCTAATTTCCAGTGCTATGCGGACGATACCCAGCTCATTTTCAGGCTACCCTCAGCCTCCCCCTCTCCTCCCTCATCTCTGACTGTCTGTCTGCTATCCAGGAATGGTGTGCCGCCAATGACCTCTGCCTTAATGCCAGTAAGACTGAGATTCTACTCATCTGTACACCCACTCCCTCCTTCCCTGCAACTCTCTGGCCTGCCTCCCTTGGCCCCCTCCCTGCTCCTACCTGCAATGCAAAAAACCTTGGGGTCATCTTCGACTCCACACTCTCCTTCTCTCCTCATATTTCTGACGTCGCTAAGAAGTCACACTACCAGCTGCACCTCCTCAGAGGTATTCTTCCCTTCCTCTCCTTCCCCCAGAAGCTCACTGTCTCCCGAGCCCTGGTTCTCTCAAAGCTGGATTACTGTAACAGCCTCTATCTTAATCTGCCTGCCTCCACTCTCCGCCCTCTGCAACTCATCCAGAACAGAACTGCGAGACTTGTCCTTGGCCTCAAGCCCAGGGACCGTATCTCTCCAGGACTGAAATCTCTACACTGGCTCCCAGTGGCTGCGAGGATAAAGTTCAAAACCCTCTGCATTGTCCACAAGGCCTTCTGGGGCCTTGGTCCTAAATACCTTCAACTCTCTCTTCCCAAATATCTTCCTTCCCAAGCCCTTCGCTCATCCGCCTCCAACTCCCTCAGGGTCAGCCGCTTCTCGAAGCAACGAGCTGGGGGGAGATCTCTCTCTGCGGCAGGGGCCTCCCTCTGGAACAGCCTTCCTGCCTCCCTGAAACTTGAGGAGAACCATCTCCGGTTCCGGAAGCACCTCAAAACCTTCCCCTGCTGAACAGCTAATATTCTTCACTGAAACTGCACTGATTCTGCAACTGGACCACTCTTAACAGCCTCGGTCCTGGGCCCAGCCACTCTCCACTTGCACTGATGCCCTGGAACCCCTCTGCACTGCGGGACTGTCTCTGTATCCCTACAGCCCCCCCCTTTTCCAGCACTTGTTCTGCACTTACCTTGCACTTGCCACCAGCTGGCCCTATTTATTTATTACTTTACGCCACTTACCTTGTACTGCACTTCCCCCTCCTCCCCTTCCCCTTGCACTTTTCCCCCTCCCCCACCCCTGCACTTGCGCGATCTGAATGACACCTGGCCTAGTAGGATCGTTGTCTGTCTCCCCTTGTTCCTCCCCTCCCTGCCTCGTCGCGCCTTGAAACACCTGTGTATAGGCGCGTTACAAATGCCATATCATATCATATCATATCATATCATACTGTCAATTCACAATGAGTGTAAGTTGTAGATTGGGCACACAGAGGTACTAAACCATACCCGCTCACCTTGGCGATAGAAGACTCCAATTGGAAGACCCAAAGCAGATAGGAAGATTTCCCGGAACAAATCCTGACACCTCCGCCCGAGGTAAAGTAACCCGGGTGAGGAGACAGGACTCCCAGGGAAACTCTCAAATGGGAAGAAAACCCTGGACGACTTCCACTCGAGATGGTCTGGTAGAAGGCAGTGGATTGGATGGCTCCGGCAGGAACCCTCAAGAATAACCCCGGGAATCTGGTCTGCAGAGTTGAACAAGGGGAAAAAACAGGGGAGAAGGTTTAGAGGAGAGAGAGCCAGGTAAGAAGAGAAATTAGGAGGTAATGGTAAGCTTCTCTTCATCCGAAGATGGATCGGGAGTGATTATCTGGAGCTTCGTGGAGTAGAAGAGCTTTGGGAGAATCTAGATAGGGATAGACGGGAATAAGAAACTAGGGTAGAGGCACGAGAACCCCTAAAGATTGGGAAACTTACTCAGCTGGAGGGAAGGCAGAGCCGGGAATCAATGGAGAGAGATCCGTGGAACCGGCTGCGAGCGGGATTAGCGGGAATAGCGAAACCGGAGAGACAGCTCTGCAGAGGATCGTAAATACAGGTAAGTCAGAACTGTTAGTTTGAGAGAAAAATGAGTTTTAGGAGAGAGAGAGAAATCCAGAAGCGAACTCACGGAGCGCCAAAGGCAGAAGCGACGCAAAGTGCCGGTCGCTTGGTTTCCGTATAAAGGGTCACATGATCTTCATGCCGCACATGATCGCATGTTCGCACGGCAAGGGAGCGTGCAACAACTAGACAGCTACTAGCCGGATGAGGAGAACAGGAAATTTCCCGCACAGCGGGATGTGTAGTCAAGGCACCGCACAAGCGGGTCCGAGCCCATAGGGACCACTTGCGGCAATGTGTAACAGTATGCCCCCTCCTCTGGGAGGGCGCCCCGGTTTTACCCGGATGAAGTAGGAAAAAACGCTGTACAAGACGAGAAACATGAACCCCAGAGGCAAGCTCCCAAGTTCTCTCGGCAGGAGAATAACCCTTCCAGTCAATAAGAAACTGTAAGCGACCCCGATGAATTCGTGAGTCACAGATAGCCGCAACCTCATATTCTGGACCATCGTCAGTGAGAACTGGAGGTGGTAGGGATTCCCCATCACAATGAAAACAGTCCTGCACTACTGGCTTGATCTGGGACAGGTGAAAGACTGGATGAATCCGAGACCAGGAAGCAGGTAAGGCAAGACGAACAGCAGCAGATCCGATCTTGGAGAGGACTTGAAAAGGACCAAAGTATTTGGGAGACAATTTGGATGGGACCAAACGACAGGGAAGAAATCTGGAAGACAACCAGACGGAATACCCAACGGTTAAGTCCTTAATATCATGACGATGACGATCAGCATATTTCTTAGCTCGATCCTGAGCCTTCTGTAACGACTGTCTGGCAATCTTCTGCCCTTCGTGGATATCCGCAACCAGGGAGTCTATACCTGGGCAGCCAGATCCAGAGGGAGACACAGATGGAGCAAAGGCAGGGTGATACCCATAGGTACAAAAGAAGGGAGTGGATTGGAGAGCAGAATGTAGAGAATTGTTGTATGCAAATTCTGCAAACGGAAGTAGTTCCACCCAGTTGTCTTGAGCTGCAGAAATGAAGCACCGTAAGTATCCCTCGAGAGTCTGGTTCAATCGTTCTGTTTGACCATTTGTCTGGGGATGGAATCCAGACGAAAGGGCCAGTTTTTCCCCCAAAATGTGACAGATCCGTTGCCAGTAGAGAGAGGTATACCGAGGACCTCTATCTGACACAATCGTCTCTGGTAGGCCATGGCAAGAAAAGATTTCAGAGAGAAATATCCTGGCCATGAATGGAGCACTGGGTAGCTTTCGCAAAGGGGTAAAGTGCGCCAACTTTGTGAAGTAATCGATCGTGACCATGATAGTAGTCATCTTCGCCGATGGTGGCAGATCAGAAACAAAATCAGTCGAGATCATCTGCCAAGGACGTTCCGGAAAAGGCATTCTCACTAGCAGCCCTAATGGGGGTGAACAAGGAGCCTTAGCATGAGCACAAATCCTGCAGGCAGCAACATAGTCCCGGACATCAGATCTCAAATTCGTCCACCAGAAATGCCGCTGGATGAGCTCCAAAGTGGGAAGGACTCCTCTATGTCCAGCAGCGCGTGAATCATGACAAAATTTTAACACCTCCAGTTGTAATGAAGGAATAGGAATCAAAACCTGAGTACCATGAAAGTAATACTCCGCTTCCTTGGATAGGTGATGAAGGCATGCCAGGTCTTCACAGAGCGTTTTATTAAGTCTGGAGGCTGATCGTATCTCTTGAAGGAAATCGGTAAGTACTGCGATAAAACTAGCGTTGGGAAACATCCTTTCCGGACAAAAGGAAGAAGCCGGGGAATCCTTGCGGGATAACGCATCAGCTCTGAGATTATGTCTGCCAGGCCAGTAAACAAACTCTATCCGATAGGGTAAAAAAAAATATGCCCAACGCGCTTGCCTGCTGTTAGTGGTGTAAGCGTTTTGAAGAACCTTGAGGTTTTGGTGGTCCGTACGCACCAAGACTGGAAAGGGGGAACCCAAAAGCAAATGTCTCCATTCCTCAAAGGCGCGTTTGATGGCCAACAGTTCCTTCTCAAGTACCGAATAATTTGTTTCAGCAGAACTAAACGTTTTGGATAGGTATGCCACTGGTCTCTCCTCGCCATGCGCAGAGGACTGTAGGAGCACAGCCCCTAATGCATTTTGGGAAGCATCTGTTTCAACTATGAATTGTTTAGATTGATCGGGATTGATCAAAACGGTCTCGGATGTAAACAGCTTCTTCAGAATATCAAATGCTTTCTGGGCTGCTTCATCCCAGACAAATGAGACACCTTTTTTGAGAAGGCGAGTCAAGGGAAGGATGATTTCAGAGAAGGATGGAATGAATTTACGATAAAAATTGGTGAATCCCAGAAACCTCTGTATGTCTTTTATTCCTGTTGGACTGGGCCATTCCACTACTGCAGAGATCTTTCTTGGGTCCATGGCGGTTCCCTGGGACGATAGAACAAAGCCTAAATAGGTGACCTGTCTTTGGTGGAATTCACACTTAGATGCCTTGCAGTAGAGATGATTGGATTGAAGGCGTTCGAGTACAGTATTAACATGATGGATGTGTTCGTCCTGGTTGTTGGAGTATACGAGAATATCATCGAGATAGATGATCACATACCGGAATAATACGTCTGCGAATAAGTGATCCATAAATCTCTGGAATACTGCTGGAGCATTCACTAACCCGAATGGCATTACGTGGTATTCATAATGTCCGAAAGGAGTGCGGAAAGCGGTCTTCCACTCGTCTCCGGGTGCGATACGGATGAGATGATATGCACCACGAAGATCTAACTTGGTATACCATGAAGCCCCTCTAACGGCTTCCACAATGTCAGTGATGAGTGGCATTGGATACTTGTCAGCGGTAGTAATCTTGTTGAGACCACGATAATCTATACAGGGACGGAGCTCTTCTGAATCTTTTTTGGGAATGAAGAAGAGTGATGCCCCTGCAGGAGACACTGACTCAGAAATAAGACCATTCCGCAAACGGGTTTGCAGGTAGTCCTTCAATACGGCCTTTTCTCTTTGAGAAAGAACATACATACGGCCAAAAGGTATGGGTTGATCGGGAAGCAGATCAATATGGCAGTCATCTCTTCGATGAGGAGGTAGAGTAGGAAATTCCGGATTATCAAACATGGATCGGTAGGGTAGATGACAGTCAGGAATCTCAAGTTGATTGATGGAGGATACAGCGGGTTTGAGTGTCTGATCCGAAGGTATTCGGATTCCTACTGAATCATGAGAAAGGCAGTGATGGACGCAATAGTCCGATCCTAAAAAAAAAGTACCAGCAGTCCAATTTATGAACGGGTTATGTAATCGTAGCCAAGGGAGTCCAAGGATGATTGGGTAGTGGGCAGTCCTTATGACATCAAACCAACATTTCCTTATGACCCGAGATAGAACAGATAAGTGGAATAGTTTGTTCTTTAACAGGACCGGAACTCAAAGGTGTACCATCAACTCCCTGTATAGGAGTTATCAACGTCTTTGGTACCCGAGAGATACTGTGCACCTTTGCCCACTCCACATCGACGTAATTACCGGCTGCTCCACAGTCAATTAGCGCCGGAATACCTGGGATAGTTCTTTCTGACAACTGGATGGAAAGAGAGACGACCACCATGGACTGGTTGGTGAGAGAATCATCAAGAGACATACTGGTCACATACGGGGAAGAATGTTGTTGGGCACTTACCGGTCTTCCCCTAACGGTAAGGCTTTGGAGTTTCCGACTTAGGGAAAGAAGGGCGGCGAGGGGGAACCAGATGACAGTCTTTCAACACATGAGCCGAGGATCCACAATACATACATAGCTTTAAAGACTTTCTCCTCTCCCTTTCGGCAGCCGTAATAGGTCCACGGATGGTCCCAATTTGCATGGGTTCTTCAGTTGAAGACAGACTTTTTTGAAGAGAATGGGAATGATCCAACTGAAGTCGTGTTGTTCCTTTCCCTTTCTTCTTTTCATATGTCCTTTCATGCATACGGTAATCAATTTGCATGGTTAGGGTGATCATGTCGGCCAGATTAGCAGGACGAGGAACTTTCGAGACCTCATCTTTGAGTTCGTCTGTAAGACCTCTCCGAAATAATGTAAGTAGTCCTTCATCCGGCCATCCTAGTTCAGAGGAGAGTTGTTTGAACTGAGTGATGTACCAGAATAATTCTTTGTTCCCTTGTTTGAGATCTAGAAGGCGTTCTTGTGTGGCAACTGCTATCTCCTTTCTTCCAAACATGGTTTTGAGGCTGTTAGTAAAAGCAGCGTAGGAATCGAGAATCACATTGTTGGACGTAACTAGAGGGGTTGCCCAAGCTAAGGCTGGCCCAGAAAGACGTGAAATCAGATAGCCAACCTTATCTTTGTCGGTCGGAAAAAAGCGGGGTTTGAATGTAAATTGGACGGTACAACTGTCAAGAAATTCTTTTAATCTGTAAGGGTCACCATCGTACATAAGGGAATGCACAGATGACGGGGGGGTATGGGAAAACACTTTGTCTACTTGATGACGTAGTTGAGCATTATCTTGTTTCAGAGATTGGACTTCTAATGACATGGCCTGCATGGCCGCCATTAACTGCTGCATTTGTTGTTCCATTTGGAATAACGATTGCCAAGAGTGATACTGGTAATATTTTTAAGGCGTCGTTTACTGTCAATTCACAATGAGTGTAAGTTGTAGATTGGGCACACAGAGGTACTAAACCATACCCGCTCACCTTGGCGATAGAAGACTCCAATTGGAAGACCCAAAGCAGATAGGAAGATTTCCCGGAATAAATCCTGACACCTCCGCCCGAGGTAAAGTAACCCGGGTGAGGAGACAGGACTCCCAGGGAAACCCTCAAATGGGAAGAAAACCTTGGACGACTTCCACTCGAGATGGTCCGGTAGAAGGCAGTGGATTGGATGGCTCCGGCAGGAACCCTCAAGAATAACCCCGGGAATCTGGTCTGCAGAGTTGAACAAGGGGAAAAAACAGGGGAGAAGGTTTAGAGGAGAGAGCCAGGTAAGAAGAGAAATTAGGAGGTAATGGTAAGCTTCTCACCATCCGAAGATGGATCGGAGTATCCGGAGCTTCGTGGAGTAGAAGAGCTTCGGGAGAATCTAGATAGGGATAGACGGGAATAAGAAACTAGGGTAGAGGCACGAGAACCCCTAAAGATTGGGAAACTTACTCAGCTGGAGGGAAGGCAGGGCCGGGAATCAATGGAGAGAGATCTGTGGAACCGGCTGCGAGCGGGATTAGCGGGAATAGCGAAACCGGAGAGACGGCTCTGCAGAGGATCGTAAATACAGGTAAGTCAGAACTGTTAGTTTGAGAGAAAAATGAGTTTTAGGAGAGAGAGAGAGAAATCCAGAAGCGAACTCACGGAGCGCCAAAGGCAGAAGCGACGCAAAGTGCCGGTCGCTTGGTTTCCGTATAAAGGGTCACATGATCTCCATGCCGCACGTGATCGCCTGTTCGCACGGCAAGGGAGCGTGCAACAACTAGACAGCTACTAGCCGGATGAGGAGAACAGGAAACTTCCCGCACAGCGGGATGTGTAGTCAAGGCACCGCACAAGCGGGTCCGAGCCCATAGGGACCACTTGCGGCGATGTGTAACAGTTACATTCTAGGCTATTCTCCTGGACACCGGCTGTATCCGTGAATTCTTGGGTGTTACATTCTAGGCTATTCTCCGTGACACCGGCTGTATCCGTGAATTCTTTGGTGTTACATTCTAGGTTATTCTCCTGGACACCGGCTGTATCCGTGAATTCTTGGGTGTTACATTCTAGGCTATTCTCCTGGACACCGGCTGTATCCGTGAATTCTTGGGTGTTACATTCTAGGTTATTCTCCTGGACACCGGCTGTATCCATGAATTCTTGGGTGTTACATTCTAGGCTATTCTCCTGGACACCGGCTGTATCCGTGAATTCTTGGGTGTTACATTCTAGGTTATTCTCCTGGACACCGGCTGTATCCATGAATTCTTGGGTGTTGCATTCTAGGCTATTCTCCTGGACACCGGCTGTATCCATGAATTCTTCGGTGTTACATTCTAGGCTATTCTCCTGAACACCGGCTGTATCCATGAATTCTTGGGTGTTACATTCTAGGCTATTCTCCTGGACACCGGCTGTATCCATGAATTCTTGGGTGTTACATTCTAGGCTATTCTCCTGGACACTGCCTGCATCCAGGAATTCTTGGGTTTTACATTCTAGGCTATTCTCCTGGACACCGACTGTATCCAGTAATTCTTGGGTGTTACATTCTAGGCTATTCTCCTGGACACCGGCTGTATCCAGGAATTCATGGATGTTACATTCTAGAGTATTATCCTGGACACAGTCTGTATCCAGGAATTCTTGAACGTTACATTCTAGGCTATTCTCCTGATCACCGCCTGTATCCAGGAATTCTTGGATGTTACATTCTAGGCTATTGTCCTGGACACATGCTGTATCCATGAATTCTTGGGTGTTACATTCTAGGCTATTCTCCTGGACACCGGCTGTATCCATGAATTCTTGGGTGTTACATTCTAGGCTATTCTCCTGGACACCGGCTGTATCCATGAATTCTTGGGTGTTACATTTTAGGTTATTCTCCTGGACACCGCCTGCATCCAGGAATTCTTGCGTGTTACATTCTAGGCTATTCTCCTAGACACCGGCTGTATCCATGAATTCTTGGGTGTTACATTCTAGGCTATTCTCCTGGACACCGCCTGTATCCATGAATTCTTGGATGTTACATTCTAGACTATTCTCCTGGACAACGGCTGTATCCAGAAATTCTTGGATGTTACATTCTAGACTATTCTCGTGAACACCGGCTGTCTGCAGGAATTCTTGGATGTCACATTCTAGACTATTCTCCTGGACACCGGCTGTATCCAGGAATTCTTGTGTGTCACATTCTAGGCTATTCTCCTGGACACCGGCTTTATCCAAGAATTCTTGGATGTTACATTCTAGGCTATTCTCCTGGACACCGGCTTTATCCAAGAATTCTTGGATGTTACATTCTAGGCTATTCTCCTGAACACCGTCTGTATCCAGGAATTCTTGGATGTTACATTCTAGGCTATTCTCCTGGACACCGGCTGTATCCGTGAATTCTTGGGTGTTACATTCTAGGCTATTCTCCGTGACACCGGCTGTATCCGTGAATTCTTTGGTGTTACATTCTAGGTTATTCTCCTGGACACCGGCTGTATCCGTGAATTCTTGGGTGTTACATTCTAGGCTATTCTCCTGGACACCGGCTGTATCCGTGAATTCTTGGGTGTTACATTCTAGGTTATTCTCCTGGACACCGGCTGTATCCATGAATTCTTGGGTGTTACATTCTAGGCTATTCTCCTGGACACCGGCTGTATCCGTGAATTCTTGGGTGTTACATTCTAGGTTATTCTCCTGGACACCGGCTGTATCCATGAATTCTTGGGTGTTGCATTCTAGGCTATTCTCCTGGACACCGGCTGTATCCATGAATTCTTCGGTGTTACATTCTAGGCTATTCTCCTGAACACCGGCTGTATCCATGAATTCTTGGGTGTTACATTCTAGGCTATTCTCCTGGACACCGGCTGTATCCATGAATTCTTGGGTGTTACATTCTAGGCTATTCTCCTGGACACTGCCTGCATCCAGGAATTCTTGGGTTTTACATTCTAGGCTATTCTCCTGGACACCGACTGTATCCAGTAATTCTTGGGTGTTACATTCTAGGCTATTCTCCTGGACACCGGCTGTATCCAGGAATTCATGGATGTTACATTCTAGAGTATTATCCTGGACACAGTCTGTATCCAGGAATTCTTGAACGTTACATTCTAGGCTATTCTCCTGATCACCGCCTGTATCCAGGAATTCTTGGATGTTACATTCTAGGCTATTGTCCTGGACACATGCTGTATCCATGAATTCTTGGGTGTTACATTCTAGGCTATTCTCCTGGACACCGGCTGTATCCATGAATTCTTGGGTGTTACATTCTAGGCTATTCTCCTGGACACCGGCTGTATCCATGAATTCTTGGGTGTTACATTTTAGGTTATTCTCCTGGACACCGCCTGCATCCAGGAATTCTTGCGTGTTACATTCTAGGCTATTCTCCTAGACACCGGCTGTATCCATGAATTCTTGGGTGTTACATTCTAGGCTATTCTCCTGGACACCGCCTGTATCCATGAATTCTTGGATGTTACATTCTAGACTATTCTCCTGGACAACGGCTGTATCCAGAAATTCTTGGATGTTACATTCTAGACTATTCTCGTGAACACCGGCTGTCTGCAGGAATTCTTGGATGTCACATTCTAGACTATTCTCCTGGACACCGGCTGTATCCAGGAATTCTTGTGTGTCACATTCTAGGCTATTCTCCTGGACACCGGCTTTATCCAAGAATTCTTGGATGTTACATTCTAGGCTATTCTCCTGGACACCGGCTTTATCCAAGAATTCTTGGATGTTACATTCTAGGCTATTCTCCTGAACACCGTCTGTATCCAGGAATTCTTGGATGTTACATTCTAGGCTATTCTCCTGGACACCGGCTGTATCCACAAATTCCTGGGTGTCACATTCTAGGCTATTCTCCTGGACACCCACTGTATCCAGGAATTCTTGGGTGTCACATTCTAGGCTATTCTCCTGAACACTGGCTGTATCAGGAATTCTTGGGTTTCACATTCTAGACTATTGTCCTGGACACCGGCTGTATCCAGGAATTCTTGGGTGTCAGATTCTAGGCTATTCTCCTGAACATCGGCTGTATCCAGAAATTCTTGGGTGTTACATTCTAGACTATTCTCCTGAACACCGGCTGTATGCAGGAATTCTTGGATGTCACATTCTAGACTATTCTCCTGGACACCAGCTGTATCCAGGAATTCTTGTGTGTTACATTCTAGGCTATTCTCCTGGACACCGGCTGTATCCAGGAATTCTTGGGTGTCAGATTCTAGGCTATTCTCCTGAACATCAGCTGTATCCAGGAATTCTTGGACGTCACATTCTAGACTATTCTCCTGGACACTGGCTTTATCCAATAATTCTTGGATGTTACATTCTAGGCTATTCTCCTGAACACCGTCTGTATCCAGGAATTCTTGGATGTTACATTCTAGGCTATTCTCCTGGACAGCGGCTGTATCCAGGAATTCTTGGATGTTACATTCTAGAGTATTATCCTCGACACCGGCTTTATCCAAGAATTCTTGGGTGTCACATTCTAGGCTATTCTCCTGGACACCGCCTGTATCCAAGAATTCTTGGGTGTCAAATTTTAGGCTATTCTCCTGAACACCACCTGTATCCAAGAAGGGTGTCAAATTTTAGGCTATTCTCCTGAACACCGCCTGTATCCAGGAATTCTTGGATGTCACATTCTAGACTATTCTCCTGGACACCGGCTGTATCCAGGAATTCTTGGATCTTACATTCTAGAGTATTATCCTGGACACAGCCTGTATCCAGGAATTCTTCGGTGTTACATACTAGGCTATTCTCCTGGACACCGGCTATACAGCCGGTGTCCAGGAGAATTCTTGGGGGTTACATTCTAGGCTATTCTCCTGGACACCGGCTGTATCCAGAAATTCTTGGATGTTACATTCTACACTATTCTCCTGAACACCGGCTGTATCCAGGAATTCTTGGATGTTACATTCTAGAGTATTATCCTGGACACAGCCTGTATCCAGGAATTTTTGTACGTTACATTCTAGGTTATTCTCCTGAAAACCGCCTGTATCCAGGAATTCTTGGATGTTACATTCTAGGCTATTCTCCTGAACACCGCCTGTATCCAGGAATTCTTGGATGTTACATTCTAGGCTATTGTCCTGGACACCACCTGCATCCAGGAATTCTTGGGTGTTACATACTAGGCTATTCTCCTGGACACCGGCTGCATCCAGGAATTCTTGGATGTGACATTCTAGGCTATTCTCCTGGACACCGGCTTTATCCAAGAATTCTTGGATGTTACATTCTAGGCTATTCTCCTGAACACCGTCTGTATCCAGGAATTATTGGATGTTACATTCTAGGCTATTCTCCTGGACACCGGCTGTATCCACAAATTCCTGGGTGTCACATTCTAGGCTATTCTCCTGGACATCCACTGTATCCAGGAATTCTTGGGTGTCAGATTCTAGGCTATTCTCCTGAACACCGGCTGTATCCAGGAATTCTTGTACGTTACATTCTAGGTTATTCTCCTGAAAACCGCCTGTATCCAGGAATTCTTGGATGTTACATTCTAGGCTATTCTTCTGAACACCGGCTGTATCCAGGAATTCTTGGATGTTACATTCTAGAATATTCTCCTGGACACCGGCTGTATCCAGAAATTCTTGGGTGTTACATTCTAGGCTATTCTCCTGGACACGCCTGTATCCAAGAATTCTTGGGTGTCACATTTTAGGCTATTCTCCTGAACACCGCCTGTATCCAGGAATTCTTGGATGTCACATTCTAAACTATTCTCCTGGACACCGGCTGTATCCAGGAATTCTTGGATGTTATATTCTAGAGTATTATACTGGACACAGCCTGTCTCCAGGAATTCTTGTACGCTACATTCTAGGCTATTCTCAATGATGAATGAAACATAGGCAGGCTGGAGAGAGTTAATTGTCGCAGGGGGCTGTTGTGTGCCATCCAATTCTGAATTAGGGCGTAAATTTGGTTGATGAGCAGTTAGTCCTGTTCGTGGTTTCCCGACAGTGGGATAAGTATCTGAGTGTCATCTGCAAAGTTAGTGTAGATGACACCCATGGCGTCCAGGGCTGCGAATAGTAACTTGGTAGGGGGATAAACATGACCCTTGGGGAACTCCTATTGGGACTGGTATGGGGTCCGCCGATTCTTTACTGATAGAAACTCTTGATGTTCTGTCGGCTAGAAAGGATTTCACCCATTTGGTAGGGTCGTTCGTCTACATTCTAGGCTATTCTCCTGGACACCGCCTGCATCCAGGAATTCTTGGGTTTTACATTCTAGGCTACTCTCCTGGACACCGACTGTATCCAGTAATTCTTGGGTGTTACATTCTAGGCTATTCTCCTGGACACCGGCTGTATCCAGGAATTCTTGGATGTTACATTCTAGAATATTATCCTGGACACAGCCTGTATCCAGGAATTCTTGTACGTTACATTCTAGGTTATTCTCCTGAAAACCGCCTGTATCCAGGAATTCTTGGATGTTACATTCTAGGCTATTCTCCTGAACACCGCCTGTATCCAGGAATTCTTGGATGTTACATTCTAGGCTATTGTCCTGGACACATGCTGTATCCATGAATTCTTGGGTGTTACATTCTAGGCTAGTCTCCTGGACACCGGCTGTATCCATGAATTCTTGGGTGTTACATTCTAGGCTATTCTCCTGGACACCGGCTGTATCCATGAATTCTTGGGTGTTACATTCTAGGTTATTCTCCTGGACACCGGCTGTATCCATGAATTCTTGGGTGTTACATTCTAGGCTATTCTCCTGGACACCGGCTGTATCCATGAATTCTTGGGTGTTACATTCTAGGCTATTCTCCTGGACACCAGCTGTATCCATGAATTCTTGGGTGTTACATTCTAGGCTATTCTCCTTGATACCGGCTGTATCCGTGAATTCTTGGGTGTTACATTCTAGGTTATTCTCCTGGACACCGGCTGTATCCGTGAATTCTTGGGTGTTACATTCTAGGCTATTCTCCTGGACACCGGCTGTATCCGTGAATTCTTGGGTGTTACATTCTATGCTATTCTCCTGGACACCGGCTGTATCCATGAATTCTTGGGTGTTACATTCTAGGCTATTCTCCTGGACACCGGCTGTATCCATGAATTCTTCGGTGTTACATTCTAGGCTATTCTCCTGGACACCGGCTGTATCCATGAATTCTTGGGTGTTACATTCTAGGCTATTCTCCTGGACACCGGCTGTATCCATGAATTCTTGGGTGTTACATTCTAGGCTATTCTCCTGGACACCGCCTGCATCCAGGAATTCTTGGGTTTTACATTCTAGGCTATTCTCCTGGACACCGACTGTATCCAGTAATTCTTGGGTGTTACATTCTAGGCTATTCTCCTGGACACCGGCTGTATCCGGGAATTCTTGGATGTTACATTCTAGAGTATTATCCTGGACACAGTCTGTATCAGGGAATTCTTGTACGTTACATTCTAGGTTATTCTCCTGAAAACCGCCTGTATCCAGGAATTCTTGGATGTTACATTCTAGGCTATTCTCCTGAACACCGCCTGTATCCAGGAATTCTTGGATGTTACATTCTAGGCTATTGTCCTGGACACATGCTGTATCCATGAATTCTTGGGTGTTACATTCTAGGCTATTCTCCTGGACACCGGCTGTATCCGTGAATTCTTGGGTGTTACATTCTAGGTTATTCTCCTGGACACCGGCTGTATCCGTGAATTCTTGGGTGTTACATTCTAGGCTATTCTCCTGGACACCGGCTGTATCCGTTTATTATTGGGTGTTACATTCTAGGCTATTCTCCTGGACACCGGCTGTATCCGTGAATTCTTGGGTGTTACATTCTAGGCTATTCTCCTGGACACCGGCTGTATCCGTGAATTATTGGGTGTTACATTCTAGGCTATTCTCCTGGACACCGGCTGTATCCGTGAATTATTGGGTGTTACATTCTAGGCTATTCTCCTGGACACCGGCTGTATCCGTGAATTCTTGGGTGCTACATTCTAGGCTATTCTCCTTGATACCGGCTGTATCCGTGAATTCTTGGGTGTTACATTCTAGGTTATTCTCCTGGACACCGGCTGTATCCGTGAATTCTTGGGTGTTACATTCTAGGCTATTCTCCTGGACAGCGGCTGTATCCGTGAATTCTTGGGTGTTACATTCTAGGTTATTCTCCTGGACACCGGCTGTATCCGTGAATTCTTGGGTGTTACATTCTAGGCTATTCTCCTGAACACCGGCTGTATCCATGAATTCTTGGGTGTTACATTCTAGGCTATTCTCCTGGACACCGGCTGTATCCATGAATTCTTGGGTGTTACATTCTAGACTATTCTCCTGGACACTGGCTTTATGCAGGAATTCTTGGATGTCAAATTCTAGACTATTCTCCTGAACACAGGCTGTATCCAGGAATTCTTGGATGTTACATTTATTATCATTTTTTTTATTGCATTTGTTATACGCCCAGACCCGGGGGTATCACGGCGTAGTTACAGACAGTTCAGAGATGCGATCATTACAATCTTTACATTATGACTGAGGGGGTAGGTGGAAGAGAAACACAGAATACAGAACAAGGTGAGACAGGTCCATTATGCATACTAGGGATGTAGGGATGGGCAAACTGGATAGGTTAGTCTTGGTTGAATAGCCAGATTTTCAGTGACTTTTTGAATTGTTGGCGGGAGACTTCGTTTTTGATGTTGGTCGGGAGGGCATTCCAGTGTTTGTGGACAAGGACTTTGAAGCTGCTGCCTTCCGCTCTCGAGCTTTTGAAACGTGGGATTTCTAGGAGAGAGTGGTTGCTGGTTCTAAGGGGTCTGGTGAGGAGTTTTTTCCTGACTTTATTGTTGAGGTATTTTGGGGCTGTGTTGGCAATGCATCTATGTGTGATGCATAATGTTTTAAATACAATTCTCGCTTTAATGGTTAGCCAGTGGGTGTTTCTCCTAGTATTGGAGATGTGCTCTGATTTTTTTATGCCTAGTGCACCTTGAAGGGCTTTGTTCTGCATGAGTTGGAGTTAATTAGAGGTACCTAGGAGGAGTAAATTACAGTAGTCGAGCTTTGAGATTATGAGGGCTCTTGCTAGGGTGATGCAGTTTTTGGGCGAGAGGAATTTGCGACACGGGGAGATAAGTTTGGATGTGTAGGAGATGGCTGATGAGAGGGTGTTTACTTGTTTTGTCATAGTTAGGTGGGCATCTAGGTAGAGGCCGAGGGTTTTGACCTGCTTGAGTTTAGGGATTGAGGTGTCATCAATGATGAATGAAACATAGGCAGGCTGGAGAGAGTTAATTCTTGCAGGGGATCCGACTATAAGTAACTCATTTTTATCATCATTGAGGCAGAGGCTGTTGTGTGCCATCCAATTCTGAATTAGGGCGTACATTTGGTTGTTGAGCAGTGAGTCCTGTTCGTGGTTGCCCGACAGTGGGATAAGTATCTGAGTGTCATCTGCAAAGTTAGTGTAGATGACACCCATGGCGTCCAGGGCTGCGAATAGTAACTTGGTAGGGGGATAAACATGACCCTTGGGGAACTCCTATTGGGACTGGTATGGGGTCCGCCGATTCTTTACCGATAGAAACTCTTGATGTTCTGTCGGCTAGAAAGGATTTCACCCATTTGGTAAAATAACACTGCCTCATGTAAAGAAATACATTCTGATACAACTATGCTCTTATTTTCACTGATATGGCAACTCTGCGGCTCTTATCCCTATTGAAGCCAGACCAAAATGAACTCCATCTGACCTTGCATCCCTCAAATGATGCTACATGGCAGATTATCAACATGTGGGGGGCCATCACAATGTACCCCACTGTTCCAGGCTGGTTGCACTTTGTGTTGGTCCAGGGGTAGCACTCATCTGTCCTGTAGCTTCAGAACCAGCCAGATCTGTGCACGATAAAAGGGGCCGCTTACAGCTTCTAGCCACTCTAAACGTGCATTCACCTTTTTGGGCCTAAGGGGTTTATTGGTTGCCTCTGTATTGTGGAAAGTATTATAATGAAAATGTGGAATACCATAGTGAAAAACTGGAGCCATCTTCCAGCAGGTTATTCTCCCCTAAAGTCCTCTGCTCTTTCTGCTCTGCTGAACTCTGCTCGGAGTGAGACATAACAAGAGAAGTAAAGAGATGGACGAGAGATAAGGATAAAACTGATGAGATAGCGCTCTTACGGAACAAATGGTTGGGAGGTCAGATTTTACTTAAACTCGATGGTAAAGGCATGTTATATCAAGATGAACAATTGAGCAAGCTAAAAAACGATAGAGCAGAAGAATAAAGAAAACGTGATAATAACAGAAGAACAGCTGAGGAAAAAGAAAGACTAGTGGAGAAAAGGATAGAAGCCGATGAACAGGAAAGGATAACAGAGAAAAGAATACAAAGGCGAAGGGATGAGGAAAAGCGAAGGGCAAATGAACGAAGGAACATGAAAAAGAAAGAGGAAGATAAAATAAGGGAAGAGGCAAGAAAGCACAGAGAAGTCGATGATGACATGGAACGCAAAAGGAGACAGAGAGCACACAATCTTGAGCATTTGGAAAGGGAAGTAAGAGATCCCAATCCACGGGTAGAGTCCGAGCCATTTCCAAGCACGTCAAGAGTAAATATGGAAGACGATTTTGACTCACAAAGCATTGGGAAACGATCGATAAAGTTTATCACGAAATGCCTCCCAGAAAGAAGCACAAAGGAAGGGAAAAAATGAGCGACTCGAGAGTATTCAGTTGTATGACACAGAGGAAGCCGCCTGTAGAAAGGGAAACCTACTCAAGGGAAGTTAGAAGTTTTATATGTGAGCTAGAAGAACATCGGCCTTTGGATAAAGAAGTAAGATGGTTGGATTTCAAATGAACTATGTCTAAGGCATCAGAGCCACTGACACAGTCAGACCGACATAAGGGGCAACCCCATGGTCAGAGGGGGGAGTCCCCCCTATGTAAGCAGGCTAAAGTCATTGCCAGGTAGACGGCGATGTGGGAATATTACTCCAGCAGTAGATAGACAAATGATGAGAGATGGGAATGAGTTTGGAGCATCACAGTCCCTCTTATTAGAAAAAGGAGGAGCCAGGCCACAGTATATACCATGGCCCCAGATGGACAGGGAAAACTTAAAATGTAAACTACCGAAATGTAACTTCCGGCGCTGGAAAATGGATACATGAGTTGGAAAAAATGACGGGAGGGAATACATTAGCTATAGGAGATATTAAAGGTCTTCTAATCGCCATACTTGAAACAGCTGACGACATATGGATGCGAGCAGGTTACCCTAGTGTGACTACAGTCAACACTGCGCATGATGGAGCGCTGTTTAATAACTGCAGAGCAGCGATTTGGAAAGCGCTTCGAGTGCTATATCCAGACACGTCCGATATGGGAGCTATAATGACAAGAAAAATGAAAGAAGGAGAGGATCCGTTGCTTTATATTTAAAATATTCAAAACACATGGGCGCTTAAAACACGTGAGGCTTGGGAGTGGGGATAGAAGCAAAACCATGGTCGGAAATTCAGTTGACCATCGCACATTTTTGCAGACTCCTGCAGGATAAGAATCGCAAAAAAATATGATGCACAAAAATGTGAAGAAGCAAAGTTAGTGCAGAAAAAGTTATCCAAGTATGCCATTGAAGGGGCAATGTTAACTAACGTGGGTGGATCAAACCCGCAGCAGGCAGTACCTATGCCACAAGTAAATAACCAAAGACAGTTTGATCAGACAAATAATGGATATGCTCCAAGAGGAAGGTTATATCGAGGGAGAGGTTGGCAAGGTAATCAAGGTTATTGGCAGAATAATCAGGGAGGTTTTCGGAATATGCAAAATGGTAATCAAAACATGCAAAATGGGCAGATGGGAAGACAACCGCTTGTGTGTTGGACGGGTGGAATGACAGGGCACGTAGCTCGTATGTGTAGAAGCCAAGGGATGGTACAGAATGCTCAGTTTTCAAGACAGGGAATGCCAAATCCACCTGCATATTCGCAGCAGAGCGCAAATGGAGTTGCGCAAGATCAAACAGTGCAGAAGTGAGCGCCGAGAGTGCAGAAAGGCTTGCAACCACAGTAACAGGTAACCAACCGCAAGGACAATCGCAGCAATCTCCTATGCAACTTCAGAAAAACACAAACACAGAGCAGCCTATTATGTGTAGAATGGGAGGTGTCACTGTTGATGGAGGAATCAATTGATTTCACATGAGGAAAAGAAGGTTACCCCTGAAAGAGCTGAGGTTATTTTGAAAACAGCTAAGGCACACAGAATAAAACAGATGCAGAGTTTTTTAGCATTGTGCAATTATATCAGGGCATGGGTCTTTGACTACAGCTCGTATACACAGCCTCTCTTATAGGCCTTAAAGAAAGCACATGCAACAAAAGAAAAAATCGTGTGGACTGAGGCAATGGAAGAAGGGCTTGATGAATTGAAAAAAGCAATCTGCCGAACCCCAGTTCTAGGGATCCCCAATTATGCAGAAGAATTATTTTTATTCTCGCATACAGATGGTACTTTTATGACAGCCGTACTTACACGGAGAACCACATTGGGGTACAAACCCCTTGTATATTACAGTGGAATTTTGGACCCAGTAATGAGAGGTCACTTTCCATGCGAACAAAGTTGGGCAGCCGCCGCATTCGCCATAGAAAAGGCTACAAGTATAAGGATAGTATGTTCTATGACGTTATTTGTTGAACATGCACTATTTGCTATTCTGGAAAAACCGAAAGGTACGTTGACGTCTCAAAGGGCTTCTGCCTATGAGCTAGTCATATCAAATCTAGTGATTCAAATAGTTTGATGTAAAATAGTGAACCGAGCCATGTTTATAGCTGACCCAATCACTGAAGGAGAACCTATGCACGATTGCGCAAACTATGAAGAATTCTGTGATGAGCTTCCTAGAGTAAAGGAGAATGCACTCGCAGGGGGAGAGATTGTCCTCATTGACAGGTCCTCAAGAACTGATCAAAATGCTGGGCAAAGATATACAGGCACTGCAGTAGTGAAACATTTGGCAAATGGAGAAGTTCGAGTGCCTGTGAGTACTCGATTGCCATCTCATTTTTCAGCACAAGCTGCAGAATTATTGGCTTTGATACTCCCAGTCGAGAATCACGCAGACCAGGAAGTAACAGTATACAGCGACTCCGCCTATGTGACGTCGATGGTGTACGCAGGATTAGCGTGCTGGAAAAGCAGGGGCTACCTCAGAGAGGACAGCACGCCAGTGCAGCACGCAGCCTTATTGGACAGGCTTATTAAAGCACTAAAACTCCCAGTGGGCATAGCAGTTGTCAAATGTGCAGCTCACACAAAAAGGGACAGATTTTATCTCGCGCGGAAATCTAATGATTATTCTTGCAAACAAAGGATATAAAGTAGACACAGAGAAATTGCAATATTGTCTAGAAGAAGTGTTATACATAGGTCAGCTAATTTCGCGTGAAGGAAAAAACGGTTAGTCCAGAGAGAGCCGAGGCTATTTTGAAAACAGCAAAGCCACACATGATAAAGCAAATGCAAAGATTTTTGGGACTATGTAATTAAGTGAGAGCATGGGTCTTTGACTATAGTTCATATACAAGGCCATTGTTGCACACTCTGAAAAAAGCCCAGGCAACTCAGGAAAAAATTGTCTGGACTGAAGAAATGAAAGAAGGGTTTGACGAGTTGAAAAAGGCAATTTGCACAGCTCCAGTTTTAGGGATTCCCAATTATGCCAAGGAATTCTTTTTGTTTTCACACACAAATGGCACTGTTATGACAGCAGTACTCACGCAGAGAATCAAGTTGGGGTACAACCACTTGCATATTACAGTGGGATTTTACACCCAGTAATGAGGGGTCACTTTCCTTGCGAAGAATCTTTGGCAGTCACCGCGTTCGCCATTGAGAAGGCTGCAAACATAATAATGCCGTGTTCCATGACGTTATTTGTTGAACACGCATTGTTTGCCATCTTGGAAAAACCTAAAGGCACGTTGAATTCGCAAAGGGCTTCTGCTTACGAGGTGGTCATATGAAATCCAGCGATTAAGATAGTTTGATGCAGAATTGTGAACCCTGCCATGTTTGTAGCAGAACCACTGCCAGAGGACAAGCATGCACATGATTGCTCGAATTATGAGGAATGTTAGGATGAACTCCCAAGAGTGAAGGAAAATGAGTTGGCAGCTGCAGAGATTCTTTTTATTGACGGTTCTTCTAGAATCAATCAAAATGACAGACAAAGATATACAGGTGCTGCTGAGGTGAAGCACACAGCCAATGGGGAGTATGAAGTATTGATAAGTGCATGACTACCGTCTCACTTTTCAGCACAGGCTGCAGAATTAGTGGCGCTGATTGTCGCGCTCGAGAATCATACAGACCAGGAAGTAACGGTGTGCAGTGACTCCGCCTATGTGGCGTCGATAGTGCACGCAGGGCTCGCACGTTGGAAAAGGAGGGGCTACCTCCGAGCGGACGGCACTCCAGTGCAACATGCCTTATTGGATAGACTTATTAAAGCACTACAACTCCCAGCAGCCATCGCAGCCGTTAAGTGCGCAGCACACACTAAAAGGGCAGATTTGATCTCACATGGAAATCAAGCAGCAGACGAGGAAGCGAAACGTGTTGCATATTCAGAGAACATAATGAAGTTTTACACGCTGATGTGAATGAAAGCATGGTGGTGATGATGAGTATGTCTAATTGTTAGAATGATTTGTCTAAGACTCAGTTGGTAGAAATTCAAGGGGAAGCGTCTCAGGATGAGAAAGACGTGGACACAGAGGGGATGTTCTTTATGCCCTTCCGAAGCATTGTGCCGACAGTAAAGCACTGGTAAACCAGTAATGCATGTAGCCTTATTAAGGGTGGCATTAGAACAACTACACTACCCTGCATTTGTCACTAGAGAGAGCCTTGCTGCAACAATAGTGGAGGACTGGTGTGTACCAAATTTAATAGAACACGTTGCATTTTATGTAGTGAACTGCATCGTATGTCAAACGTTTACTGCTGGGCACACACTGCGTACAGTTAGAGGAGTTATTCCGAGATCTAATGGTCCTTTCCAGCATTCGCATATCGACTATGTCCACAACATGCTGCAAGTCTGTAATGGATACAGATATATGATTGTAGTGGTATGTCCCTTAGCAAGTTGGATTGAAGCTGGTCCGTGTACACATCTAGATCCCACCAATTTTCACACTCTGAAAAACTTGTGTACGAGCGCGATAGAAATAAAATATCATATCATATCACCTGTGCAGCAACATTTCTAGTACGAGAAGTGTTTCCTAGATGAGGAATATGTGAATTATTGAGATCAGATAATGGCCCTGATTTTGTTAATGAAGTCTTTGAACAGATAAGCTTGTTGCTTAGTATAATGCACAAGTTTTCATTGGCTTATCACCTGCAGGCGAACAGGGTCAGTGAGATACTCAACTGCCTGCTTAAAGAAAGAATAGCCACATGAAAGCATACCCTGAAGAAAGTATGGTTGCATTGCCTACCACTGGCATTATATGTGTTGAGAAATCAGCCAGGTTCCGACCACCATCTTACCCCCCATGAAATAGTGACCGGGAGGCGGATGAGAACACCCCTCACACCTCCATCTAGAACTAGAAGTGATGCCCAGTCGACAGCAGAATTGTTAGGAAAGGAGTTATGTGATTACTTAACATGCATGACTTCAGTTATCTCTGTCATTTCAGATCAACTCAAGTGGAAGGGATGTGGGGCACAGAACACAGAAGGAAATGGACTACTTCTTCCCAAACCTTTCCCCGGTGATTAGATCTTGATCAGAAACTTTACTAGGAGATGGCACGAGCCACGCTTTAATGGCCCCTTCATTGTAGAAGACGTGACACTGTCTGCAGTGAAAGTGCAAGGCAGACGTTCATGGATATTTCTCTGAGATGTAAAGATCTACGCTGGAGAACCCCCTTCACCCCCACCCCTGTCGGAAGCAAGCATTGGGGAAGAACCTCAGACTAGGTCCATGATGAGGAAGAAGGACGCAGAAGCTGGAGTAGACAAATAAACAGTACATTGGACTGTGGCTTGTTTCGGGGCACCCTTTTCAGCTACTAAAAAGTAGTTAAGGGAAGCTATTTGTTCTTGAGCCACAGGAGTTTGTTGACATTGGACTGAGACATGTTTAAGTCTTGATCGAGAACTAAAGAGCATGCTAGATTTGGAGTTCCTTTTCGATGACTGGAAGAGGGAGCAGTTCCCCGATTCCTTTCTCAGTGAGTTTCTTTTCGGAGGTGCCCATGGTGGTGCCCAATGACAACGTTCATCGGATCATCCTTGCTGTTTATATATTCATTCTCCGCTCTTACCCTGTGCTGGTGGGGAGAACTTTTGACGTATGTCATTTTCTGCAAGATCCAAAGTCTGGTCCAATCGTGAGGAGATTGCTCGCAGCCATAATAGAGCAAGTTCTTCAGTTTCCTGAGTACAGTGGGGAAAATACAAATGCCCCTATCAGATGATAATGCGCATAGACTGGTGGGCATGGTGTTTTACTATTTGATTGAGCAATGCCCACATCTTGTTGGAACACAAACTGATGTTTGCACGTTTTTGAGAGATACAAGGAATAGTGTGGCACATAATGAATTATTATGAGACATCATTGAGCAAGTGAACCTGTATTCTGAGAGAACACTGAGAACTGAACAAGACTTTCGAGGGAGGAGATCCAAAATTCTACTGGTTAAGGTACTTTATTTCTTGCTGGAGAAGCAGCCGCATTTCATCTGGTGAAAGGACAATTGCTTTGTCTTGATTGGGAACGTTGTCAATCGTCCACCAGCAGCCAGCTGAATAAGAAACATGTGAAGCAAACTCAGCATCTTCCAGAGTACTGCATGATGTTGCCCGATTAAAAATAGTTTTTTCCTTCCTTAAAAATGATTAAGAATGGGCATGGTCAATAGCAACAACGCAATGGGTAACAACGAGAGACCTCCACGATGTGAAAGAAGTTATTGTTGTAATAAATGGGCGTACCTGTACGTTATTTACACATACATTTTGTTGATAGTGAGTCTGCTCTCACTTACGGTGCGCATTGCTTACTATGTGAATCCAAACAGAGAAAGGATTCCTGTGTATCTTCCTATGCAGAAGGAGGGTACAGATGTGGCAACTACAAGGCAGCCTAGATCTTATGTGATTGCCCCTACTTTAGAGGTACCTTTAAAGGCACCTAGTCCTGAAATAGACAAATCTGGGTTACATTTTGGAGGGAGGTATGTGTGCGGAGGTTATATTGTATTCTCTATGGTCGTCATTCTCTGCTGCTAAGAAAAGGCATCAGGATAGGAAGAGACTGTTGGACCTTTCTCATACACAGGTAGTACATGTAGAAACACCAAGTCCACTGGCAAATGTTTCTATGATTGGTCCAGTAAGAAAGAATTATACTTCATGAGATGATTATAGAAGCTCAGAAGAAAAGAATGAGAAGTGCTAGGGAAGATGATCATGAGCTAAATGATAACCTAGACAGTACAGCACACTTGGGTAATAACATATGGTATCAGCATATGAACGAAGTGGGAAGGAGAACCTCAAAGGAGGAATGCTTTGTATGTGCGCTCTTGCCTTATAGCATGGGGAAGTCTAAAATCTTCATAGCTATTGAAATAGACTTCCAGACAGCACATTGTCTATCACACATAGCACTAAGAGGTCAGTTCATGGGTCGAGATGCCTATCTGGGCAACTGAATGGACAGATCCAGATGAAGACGATTATGTCCAAGACACAAAGACAAGAAACAGGGTGCATACCAAAGAATCACGTGGATCGATACGAAAAGCCTGGAGTGAAAGGAGCTGAAACCAGATAGGAAGTAAACAGAAGACTTTAGAGCCTAGGAAAATCTGCAGAAAGAATATTGTAGAAGAAAGAAAGAGGACAGATGCAGATCTGGGGATCGGTGCTATCACCAGATGGATGTGAAGAAGGAGTGGTCATCTGCAGAGCCGGGGTGGTCATTAGTTGTTATCAGTCAGTCATTGACAATGGACAGAATGGATGCAAGCCTCTATGGCCAAGACTTGCTAAGCTACTGACCTGGGTTGAAGATAGAGGAGGACCATTGCAGATCGTGCCTCTGGAAAGTGCAAAGCTGTGCTTCAGAAACAATGGCACAAGAAAGGTCAGATAGAACCAGAACTGTGGTCGAATCTTTAATATACCAGGAATGAAACTTGGAACAGCAGTGATAATGGATCACTATTGGGCTTGTGGATCCAGAGCGTATATGAAGCTACCCAAGGATTGGGGAGGACGATGCTGACTAGTAAATATCAATGTTCCAGCATTGGTGATTCCTAAAAGTGACTTGAGCCTTGACAGTTTTCCTAAAGCAGATGCTCACCTGAGGAAGAAGAGATCTGTAGAGCTGATAAATCGAATGAAGAGAGAACTATTTCTCAGCCAAATCAATAGAAGCTTTTGACACCATCCCTTATGAACACAGACTGTTCAGTCAGACTTCATTGATATTCACGCTGATCTTTATGCCGAGTATCCAGGTTGGGGAAAATACTAAATGGTGGCAAATTACCAGATGGGAACTGTTGCAGGCGATCAACACTACCATAAAGAGATTCAATGCTATCTGAGAAGAGATGAGAGCCAAACAACTGATGACTCTTCAGAATGGATACGTCCTGGAGATGATTACAGCTATGGATGGATGTATTTGTGCAAAAATCGGAGAATCATGTTGCACATGCATGCCTTCTCATGATGACGAGAATGGCACCTTGACAGAGGCCATAGAGATGCTGACCAAACTGCATGTCCAAATGGTGGACGAAGTGGAAGACATTGCTGATGATAGCTGGTTTGGAGCACTCTTTTCTTGGGTTCCACAGTGGATGGCAGACATGTTCAAATTCGTTGGAGCACTTATTGTGATGGTATTGCTTGGATTCTGTGTGATTAGGGTAATAATCTCACAATGCAAGAAGACTGCAAAGAAAGCCATAGGTATGAAGATCATGATTGATGTTGAATCAGGCTGGAAGGCCAGAGATCTGACAGATGAAGAAATCAGAGACTTTGTGAAGGCCAGTATCCATGCACCTAAGAGAACGAAGTTCTTGCATCTAAAGAACCATAAGAAGTATGTGGGAAAATAGATCTATTGCAGTCCAAGCGGACAGTGCATGCTCATGACTTGGAATAAAGATGAGCACGTGAAATCAGCTGGATGCCTGAAAGGAGTCTAAAAGATATGGATACCAAAGAAGCATTTCTTCAGACAAGGATGTCTCGACGTAAAGGATGATGGGAGAGTGGTCAACGAATCGCCCAGAGGGGCGAGTGTAGAGAAGGAGCCAAGTACCCCCACCTCAACCAGCTTGCCCATATTGCCTATATGTTGGGAACCAGAGAGTGAGACACGTGCAGTACCAGTGAAAATACCAATACAGAAGAGACTCTTGGAAGCAAGGTTCCCATTGAGAAAGCCATACCTGCATGCAAGACAGTATGATGGCCATTTGAATGAAATCCCAGAAGAAGCAGGACCAATGAATGAACAAGCAGAACGGTGATGTCACACGAAGCAAGCCTGACGTACATAGAAGAGATACAGAGAGAAGAGAATGCAGATATTCTATAAGGCATCAAGAAAGTATCAAAGATAAGTGACACCTTGGGTTCAAGATGAAGAAACGTATGCTACAGAAATGATGAAGATATCAAGTCATTTTATACATGCACATACGCAATGAAACGCAAGCAGACAAAGTATTCTTGAGGCTAGCTAGGTAGTGAATAGATTGTGGCAAGCACCAACCTATACATATATAGGAGTGAGTAAAGAATGGATGTTTCCACTAAGTATTATAGCAGAGCTGGCTTAAAAAAGGAAGGCCTTTCCAGTGTGTCGCAGTTGAAAAAGCAATTGAATTACAGATGCAGATCTCAGAAAGGCGAGGCTGGATGAGCCCCAAGAAGCCAAGGTCGTACTACACTTGGATGAACAGAAAGTAGTTACAAATCGTGTGAAAGAACGAAACTCCTGTTCAGAAGACATGGACAAAAACAACTAAGACGTCAGAGGTCTATTAAAAAATTGTATTTTAAATGCACTAGAGCTCACATTGATGGTCTTCAGTCTTGTGGAAGGATGAAGTTGGACAAGCATGACGAACCACACATACGCAAGGAGACAGAGGATGCCTCCACTCCTCTGAATTCTCCACAGCAAAGAACATTTCCAAGGAAAAGTTCAAAGCCTAAATTGACAGCAGACCACCAAGTTGATGATAGATGATATGCTAATTGGGTGGGAAGCTATGGTTAAGACTAACTCACCAGCACCTGGAAGCCCAGCCTGCGTGCTGCTAACATAGGTGGAATAGTACTGACGGTGGTAAGAGTGCCAACCAATTGTAGGGGGCTGCGCAATTAAGGGTCCTATAGTTTGTGAAACCAATGGGACGTTGTGTATTTAGTGATGCTCGTAGTGACCTGTTTGAGGGGAGGGCTTAGTTGCTCCACCTGATGTTAAGGAGCCTATCACTTTAGTGATAGGCTCCTTACTAGACTAGTATGGGATATATACTTAGATATTAATGTTAATGTTAGAGGACGTTTGTACCGCGCACTATCACCACCGGAGTAGTCCCCTGGCGTTCTGGCGGCTCTGAAAGAGGAAGGGAGGAAGCTGGAAAAGTGCAAGAGAGCAGTGATGTGCTGTTGGCGGTCTCAGCCCGGTGGGTTCGTTGGCTGGGCCTGGGTGTTTGCGGCCGGTAGTCGTGTACTGTTGTGCGAGTCTATGTGTGTTTTTGTTTTGTTGTTGCAATGTAGTGAAGTTTGTGCGGTTTGTTGTGCTATAGGTTTGTGATTGTGTTTGGTTTCGAGTTTGAGGGATGTATGCGCAGGTGGGGAAATTGTTAGTGAAAATCGGTAAGTTGGCATCTCTATACTTACTTGAGGCGGTGGGCTTCGGCTTCTGTAATCTCCCCATATGGGTTTCGGGAGCACCCCTGCGCCTCTGTCCTGATCTGGGTCTGTCGGGCCTTCAAGGTCCCTTTACATCTTGCCCCCTCCTCCCCCTGCCTCCCTCGCAGCCCTATCTGTCTTCCCTTCCCGCTCATACGGCCAGTACACCTGCCAATGTCCATAGCTCAATTATTGTGGTGTTTGATAATATCCCGACAATTTCACAACACTGTGGTACCTGGTGTGAACCGAGCGCTAGTGCGGATGTTGGTGGGGTTAGGGTGGGGTTATTGACTCCGTCTCCATGGGTGTCGCCTGAGTTCCACTCTATACTCGGCGTCACTCGTCCGGGTGACGTGGGAGCTTCCCAGTCGGTTCTTGGAGTTGTCCGTGTCCACTCCAGTTTAGTCATCCATTTCCCTTTCTGTTTCGGTTTTCAGTTTGAGACTGCGGTGTTGAATAGCTAGGTTTTTAGTAATTTTCTAAATTTTAGGTGATCTTTGGTGTTTCTGATCTCTTTTGGGATGTTGTTCCAGGTTTTTGCGGCTAAGTGGTAGAAGGAGGTGCCTCCAAGTTTTTTCTTGAGCTATGGTTTTGGTTCCAGGCGGTTGCTTGACCTGAGGGGTCTTGTTGGCTTGTGGATTGTTATTTTCTTTTGTAGGAATTCTGCTCCTTGTCCGCTGATTGCCCTGTGCGTTAAGCACATTGTTTTGAAGGTGATGCGATGTTTCACTGGGAGCCAGTTTAGTGTTTTTAGAGCAGGCGTGATGTGTTTTTTTCTTGATAGTTTGAGGAGTAGTCTGGCTGCTGCATTTTGGATCCGACAATTGCCACTAGGTTTTTGTAGTTTGCCACGTAGGATGACATTAGTAAATACGTAGGTTAAGTAAGATGTTTTTTCTGAATTCAATTGAGAACCTATAAGGTGAGACGTCCGTTGATGTCCATTGTACTCCCTGTTTTAGATAATTGCTATTAAAACTGTTGCCTAGGGATCTAGGCCCAATGAAGGACGCACACACGGAGAGATAGGAGGAACGTCTTTATTCTTAAACAACCAAACCCAATCTGGCGCTTACCGCGCACGTGCCCCATAACTCCCTTGCCCCGTTAGACTCCGCCTTTCCAACGGAGGGGGCTCGTGAGCGTTAACCCGTTGAGCCCCGGGTAACACTACCCCCGAACAATATGTCCAAACATCAACTTGACACTCTGTGTCCAAACAATAACTCAACACTCTTCAACCAGTCTCATTGGCTTCCTTATGAGTCGTCTCGGCTTCTCACCTTGAGTCCCAGGATCTGGCTCCTCTTCAGTCGCTCCCCTCTGGCTCATGTCCCCGGGGTCTCCTTCCGGGGGGAACCATTCATCATCCCTCTGCAACCTTGGTTCTGGTGAGAATGCCCGATGAGGTCCTTCTGCGTTTTCTCTTCTTGCGTACTGCCTGAACTGCTGACAGTTTCTGGTGACGGCCCTGTTCTCGTCTTCAGCCGTTACCATCGTCCCTTTCACTGCAACTATCCTCATGGGGCTTGGAGCAAACCGCGGGTCTGTCTTTCTAGCCGTCGGTTGTTGTACCAGAACTTCATCTCCTACCTGGAACTCCGGCGGCACCGCTCCTCTTCGTGCATCGGTGCAGAGCCTCGCATTTTCTTTTGCCACCGCGTCTCTCTGGAGCAGATCATGGTCAACCGACTCTGCCTGCGCCGCACTTCTCGGGATGCGGGTTCGCACCTCATATCGGAACATGAGCTCGGCGGGCGTCTTATTCGTGACCTCATGAGGAGTGTTCCTATAGTCTCTTAACAGACGGCATAGCGCTTGGTGTGTATCAACTGCGTCAAGCCGTGCCCTCTGTATAGTCTTTTTGATCGACGCCATGAAGCGCTCGGCCATTCCATTCACCTGGGGGTGGCGAGGTGTGATCTTCATGTGCCTGAACCCCAGGTGCTCTGCCAGTGTCCCAAACTCATGTCCACAGAATGGTGGTCCGTTGTCGGACTTGACCCATTTGGGGATCCCCCACTCACTAAAAACCTCTTCTATCGTCGCCGCCACTTGAGTAAACGCCGTGGAATTGACCACCTTGGCTATCGGGAACCTTGAGTGCTCATCTATGAAGAGTAAGATGTAGTCACCCGCTTCGGTCGGCCCGTAGAAATCCATGGCTACTCGTTCCCAGGGGTGATCAGGTATTTGAGTATGCTGGAGTGGGGGCGGTCGTTCAGCGGGGGCTGTGCACTGACAGGCGTGGAAGTTCCTTACCCACTCATCAACGGCTGCATCCAGGAGAGGGAACCACACGTGGCACCTGAGCTGCTTTTTTGTGTTCTCGGCTCCTCTGTGGCCTTCGTGCGCTATGCTGACCACCTCACTCCTGAGTGTGGCGGGGATGACGATCCTGCACCCTCTGAGCAGAATATTGTTGTCCTTCACCGCAAGTTCACCATGTACTCGGGCTAGCCGCTCAATTTCTTGTTTGTTCACCCCAGGGTGCGCTAGGATGGCTCTGTGGTGATCTTTCCATTTGCTGGCCATCGTGAGGCTGATCGCCAGAGCTGTCGTTGGATCGGCTGCTGATGCGGCGGCTACTCTTTCAAGGGACAGCGCCGGAGGCAGCGAGTGGGCCGCCACATATTGCACATAGGCGACGTCACCCCTCCGCGCGAGCGGGGCCCATACGGGGTGTCGTGAGAGGTAGTCCGCGGGGTTAAGGTCGCCCCCCGGGCGATGTACGATGTCATAATCGTATTCCTGGAGGCGGATGCCCCACCTCTCAATCCTCGGCGGCATCTTGGTGTGCGGGTTCCCAAACAGTGATAGAAGTGCCTGGTGGTCGGTGATCAGCGTGAACCTTTTGCCGATGATGAAGTTATGGAAATGTTCACACGCCCAGACTGCTGCCAGGCTCTCCTTCTCGGCCTGGGAGTAGGCCAGCTCAGGTGTCGACAGCGCTCGGCTCGCGTATGCAACCACGTGTCTGGGATTAACATCCGCGCCGCTGGTTTGGGCCAGGATGGCACCGAGGCCTACGGGGCTGGCATCCACTACCACCTCGGTGTGCCACTGTGGGTTGAAGTATGCGAGACGGTGAGCTTCCGCGAGGGCTTGCTTGATGTCCGCGAAGGCCTGTTGGCAGGCCGGTGTCCATTCGAACGTCGACTCCTTCTGCAACAGTTTCCTCAGCGGGTCTGTGATGGAGGCGTAGTGGGGGATGTACCTCGCACAGTATCCTGCCATGCCGAGGAACGAGCGGACGTCCGCCACCTGCCGGGGCTCGCCTAGGTTGGTGATCGTGTCGACCTTCTCGGGGTCGGGCAGCATGCCATCCTTGGAGAAAATATGTCCAAAGAACTTGAGTTTCGTTTTACTGAACCGGCACTTCGAGATGTTAAGCGTGAGGCCGGCTCTCTGAAGGGCTTCGCACGTGTCGTGTAGTGCCCTGTCATGGGCTTCCTTGGACGATCCAAAAACGAGTATGTCGTCACTGTAATTTAAAGCCCCTTTTACAGGCCTGATGATCTGGCGTATTGTCTCCTGGAAAATCTCAGCGGCCGATGAGATTCCAAAGTTCAGTCTCCGGTATCTGAAAAGCCCATCGTGAGTCGCAAACGTGGTGATGGGCCGGGAGTCAGGATGGAGCTCCAACTGATGGTACCCCTGATTTAGGTCCAGTTTGGAGAACATCTGGGCACTGTTCAGCAGCACGATCATGTCTTCAATACATGGTCCCGGGTGTCTCTCTCGTTGTATTGCCGTGTTGGCCACCCTCATGTCCACACACAACCGGATCTTACCCCCTTCTTTGGGGACCACCACAAGGGGGGACACCCACGGCATCGGCCCCGTCGCCGGTTCGATGATGCCATCGCGGAGCAGTTGCTGGAGTGCCTCCGATACTGTCGCCTGAAGGTGGAAACCAACCCTTCTGGGGTGCTGCGGCACTGGCCGTACGTTGGGGTCGATGTGGAGCTTGATGGGGGGTCCCCGGAGCTTTCCTAGCCCCTCGCAAAGTTTGGGGAAGGCACTCGCGATATCGTCTTGAGAGACAGGCGATTGAGTCTGATGAGAGGCTACCGACCCTGCTACGTTCCCCAGGCTGGGGTTGGCTGCTGCGGCGGTGATTACGTCTCCCACATTCACGTGGATCTCGATCAGCCCCAGGTGCAATGCCGTGTGATAGCTAAGGAGGCATCGACTTCTGGCGAGGGACCGTATCACGTGAATGGTCGCCTCCACTTGCCGCCCATTCAGGAGAAGGCATTGGGTGAATTGGCCCACGGTCCGTAGCGGGGTGGCGGCTCCCCACTGGAAAATTCTGGAACGGGACGGATTTAGCTGTGGTGGGCATGGTATGCGGCCATAGTCTTGTTCGCCCATGATGTTCACTGTGGCCCCGGAGTCAATCATAAATTGAAATTGGCAGTTCCCCATCTTGAGCGGGATTTGCGGGGCCTCCCTGGCCTCTTTGTTGTCGAGTATCAGGTTCACAAACTCGTCGTGGTCGTATTGGTCCTGCGGTGCGTAGTAGGCCATCGCCTGGTCCTCTTGGTAGAGGGTCTCGGGCCTATATTCTGCAGGAGGATTGTCATATTCGTCCGTGAGGTGTCTAGGCTGTTCGGCCTGATCGTACGGTGGGGCATATCCTGCCGCTTGGTATTCGTCCATCGCTCTGACGTAGCGCCTCTGCCCAAAACCCTGTTGGTATGGTCTTGGCTGACTGTACTGCAGGGGCTGCGGCCGGAAGAGCATTCTGGGGCCCGCCTGGGGGCGCATCGGGGGAAACGGTACGCCCTCCCTGCAAACGGAGTGAAAATGTCCTTCTCTCCCGCAGTTGGTACATCGCTGAGACAGGGCTGGGCAAGACCCCGAGTGGGGGAAGGACATCCCGCAGTGGTAGCACTGTCTTTGTGGACGCGGGGCGGCCGTCGAAGAGGTTGCCGGCGATCTGTAGGGCTGAGGGCCCCTGTCTCCTTGACGGGGCGGTTGTATGACGGCTACAAGTTCCCCCATGTCTGATTTGGAGTTGTTGGAGTGTCCCATGGCTGAGGCCTGCGCATCCACTCTCTCATGGATGCGAGCAAGTTCGCTCACCTCAGGCATGGTGAGCGGTTTTTTGAGTAGCTGTTTCTTGAGAGCGGGGGAGAGGCAACCTTCGATCACCCTCAGCCGAATGGCTTCCTCTAGCGAGAACGCATCAAATTGGCAGTTTGCCCCTTTCACTCGTAGGCGTGTGATGAATTCATCGACAGTCTCTTGTGGGAGTTGGGTGCACTGGTTGAACAAATATCTTTCGTAGTCCCGATTGACCTCGATGATCAGCAGTTTGTCCAAAGCACCAATCAACTTGGGAAACGTGTCTTGGTCTGTGTCCGGAATAGCCTTCACAGCCGTTTTAATTTCCCCCCCTACCAGGTTGAGGAAAATGTCTCATGTTGGGGGAGTCTCCGTCGCCGGATCCTCTCACGAAATGACGAAAATCATCCATCCAGTCGGTCCACCTGGGGCCTTTGGTGGCTTGAGGCGTCATGGTGAACGGCGGGGGCAGGCGTAGTTGTATCGACTTCGCCACCCGCGGTAGTTGAGGAGAACCCTGGCTGGACCCAGCGTTGGAGGGCGGGGTGCTCATGGCGCCTGGGAGACTAGGCCCGCACGTGTATGTGCAGCGCGTGGGGCGAGGTAGTCGGGCCTAGAACGAGCCCACGTGCACCCAGCGTCCGGCAAAGGGGTCCACCGCTTCTGTCGATTCAGGCCCCTATCCGGCCGGCGTCACCGGGCAAGGTATAGGATGGAGGCGCGGGCGGGATCGCTTCCGCGGAGCTTCGGAGGAGGAGGTCCGGCAAGGCGGATCCGGTGGACTGCCGTGTTGCGCGGAGGAGGAGCAGGAGGAGAAGGATCGCTGGGTTGCCCACCACGTGGGAGTTGAGAACAGCGGACTGCTGCAGGAGGAGGACTCCAGTGTGCGGGAGAAATCCTCGTCGCCAAATGTTGCCTAGGGATCTAGGCCCAATGAAGGACGCACACACGGAGAGATAGGAGGAACGTCTTTATTCTTAAACAACCAAACCCAATCTGGCGCTTACCGCGCACGTGCCCCATAACTCCCTTGCCCCGTTAGACTCCGCCTTTCCAACGGAGGGGGCTCGTGAGCGTTAACCCGTTGAGCCCCGGGTAACAAAAACAGTCAACCTTTTTGCCAACTACCTGAATGGTTTCGATTATTGATGTTTGAGTAACTTCTGCATCCCCATTCATCTGATAGTATTGCTACCTTGTCTAAGGACTGGGGCGACTCCCCCAGTTTAGCATCAAGGTGGCAGGGCAGCAGCAGGATAACGGGAACCCATATCTTTAACCAAAAGACATTTTTCCCTCTCCTCTCAGTTGTCGTCCTTTGTATCGTGCCATCTATGTTCTCATGTTGTCTCGCTGCGTACTTGTTTCTGCGTCCCGAAGCTTGCGAGCTACCAGCGCAACATCAATTAATAATAAAATAAAAAACAGGAGGGCATCATGGTTGCAGGGCATCAAGCAGGGTATGGGAGGGCATTGTGATAGCAGGGCAATGAGCAGGGTATGGGAGGGTATTGTGATGGCAGGGCATAAAGCATTGTAAGGGAGGTGCTAGGAAAGATTCCCATTTATGTGTAATTTCCCCTCCAGTTGTGAACCCCCCAACTTTTTGCTGATGTTTAACACCATAGTCTGACTTTACCAGAGGAGCCCAGCCTTCTACTGCACTCTTCTGGGCTTTACGCCCACTTCTTATGGGGAAACTGACATGCCCTTAAGACAGTCAGTACTGGGAGACTTTCAGGCCGATTCATGGAATTAATGTGTGCTGAAATTTTCAGCGCAAGTGTGCGAAAGCGTGCAAAAGCATGCGAATCGCAGTGCCAATGTGAAAATCGCAGCGAAACCCGCGCACAGCGATTCATGGAAGTCCGTGCGTGTGTAAATCCCAGGATGTGCACCAAAATTCTGCGTGGCGCACGCTGGCGCACACGTCTCCAGGCAGCGTGCGCTACGCGCACAGTGAAATCGCACATAGCGCGGCACACACAATAAAAGTAGAAGGAACACGGGGCATGACACGCGGAATGGGGAACAACGCGTGAAAATGTGGGCATCACAGGGGAAGTACAGGAGGCAAGTGCGCGGAACACCCACACGCTCGCCTACAACACGTGTTCATGGAATCGAACGGGGCTAACGCATGCGCCAAAAAAGACGCACTAATCCGGAAACACGTACGCCAGCAGGAAGCAGGCGTACGTGGACCCGCGCAGCATAAAAGTGCGCACAAACAACAAACAAGCTCAGACGCCAGGATGAATATACCGTTCCTAGCAGCAGTGGTCGTGGGATACTGCAGGAGGAGGAGGAGGATAGTCAGGCCCAGAATTTTTACACCCAGAACCAGCCTTTTTGGGATGCTTGATGACCAGGTGTATGGGAGGTACAGGTTTCCACCTCACATAATACTCGACCTGGTCAGTGAGTGGGAGGATGACCTCACATCACTCACCCTGTGCTCCCAAGCACTCAGCCCCCTGGAGAAGGTCCTCAATCTACTGCACTTCTTGGCCACTGTTGCGTAGTGACTACACTAGTGTCACGCATGCGCGAGCGGGATCGAGGCTCACGCATGCACTGTCATGAATAAAGACGGTCCTCCGGTAGTTCGAGCCGGGGACCCGAGCAGAGCACACACGTCCTGCGTGGTTCCTGGTCTGTGTGTGTCAGTGTGCGTGCAAGTGCAGGTGGGGGCCCTGGGAAGCCCCCACCATCTAACACTGGCGACGAGGAGGCTCAGGAGCGTCCCGCACCCGCTCCGACTGCATCGGAGTGTGAGTTGATGCTCCGTGTCGTCTCGGACTCACACGTGCGGCCGGCGGCCATTTTGTGCTATCGGCAGCGGTTGCGGCCCGAGAGGGTGCTCGTGCGCCGGTTGCAATCTCCAGTGCAGCATTTACAATTTTTGGACCCTCCCACTGCCCTAGGACTGTGGTTTTGATAAAGAAGGAGAAGAAAGGTGGTTTTGGTGCCGAGATCACGCCTTCGCCATCAAGTGTCATCGTGAGTACGTGGCCTGCTCGCCAGCATGGGTGAAGAAGGAGAGAATGACGGTGCCGTTGCGCCCATCCCACGCAGAATGCACAGCACACTAGCCCCCATGCCCGAATTTGACACCATGGGCCCACCCTCCAAGCTGGGGCCGAAATGGCTCCTGTGGGTCAAGAAACTGGAAATGTTTTTTCAGGGCCTCTGGGGAAGAGGATGACGACGCCAAAATTGCCATCATGGTGTATTCTGCAGGCACAGAGGAACTCTCTCAACATCCCGGTGGCCACGTATGATGCGGTGAAGCAAGCCCTAAGAGATCACTTCCTGCCCATGGCCAACGTGGACTTTGATAGATTCGTCATGGGCGCGGAATGGCAACATGATGAGGAGTCGCTGGACCAGTTCTGTGCGCAGCTGAGACACCTGGCAACCTCCTGCAGGTGGGTGAATGAAGAGGAGATGGTCCATAACCAGCTGCTGCAAGGGTGCAGTTCTGGGAAACTAAGAAGGCAAGTACTGAGAGAGCCTGGTCTAACTCTGCAGCAAATCCTGGACACGGGAAGAGCGTACGAACTGGCGGAGGCCAGGGGGGTGAAAATGGACGCAGCCACGCACTCTAGCAAGGGCAAAGAGGCGTTTGCCATTGGACGCTCTGCCCTAGGGAGGGCGAGATGGACACCAAAGAAGGGAGATGGCCCTCCAGTGCCTGGGGCTGCTCTGTCTTGCCCCTACTGCGGAGATGACTTGCCACACGTGGGGGAGTGCCCGGCAAAGTCGAGGGTCTGCGGCCGGTGTGACACACCAGGACATTATGTGAGGGTGTGCAGGGCTACCACACCGGTAGCAGCCTCAAGAGGACCAGCGATAGTTGGTGGGAGCAACACTCGGAGGGTGAGGGGCGTGTCGGCTGTCGAGCAAGGCATGCAGGACCTGAACATTGCAGAGGAGGAGGAGGAAGAGGAAGAGGTCTTCTTCATCTCAAGCATCGCCAAGGGCCCAGGAAGCCGGCAACCGAGATGTACAGAAAACATCAGGGAAGTCCCCACCCCAGTCCTCATAGACACAGGGGCGTTGGTCTGTGTGTTAGCAACGGACCACTATGAAGCACTCCCAGGCCCACCTGAGTTGGCAAAATCCACAGCGCGGATATATGCATTTGGAGGTGACTCGCCACTCCCCATTCAGGGGGTGTTCGTGGCACCGGTTTCCCATGGGCAGAGCAAGATAAAAGCGAGGTTCTTCGTCACCAGCGTGAGCCCGCACTCCTTATTAAGCTGCGCTGCCTCGGAGGCACTGAACTTGGTGCACTTCATGTTTGCCGTATATCACACTGACCTGGAACGCCTGCAACAGTGCTATGACATGATCTTCCAAGGCATTGGGAAGCTAAAGGCCGACCCCATACGACTTTACATCGACGGGTCGGTGAGGCCGACAGCGCTCAAGCCTCGCCGCATCCCGTTCCATCTGAGGGCGCAGGTGGAGAAGGAACTACAGACGATGGTCGATCTAGACATCATCGAGAGAGTGGAAGGGCCCACCCCTTGGGTCTCGCCAATAGTGGTGGCCCCGAAGCCGAAACAACCTGGGGCGGTCCGCATCTGCGTGGACATGAGGCTACATGACCTGGCGATCAAAAGGGAACGACACCTCACGCCCACCCTGGACGACATTGTCGGCGAGCTGCAGGGAGCAAGAGTGTTCTCTAAACTGGACTTGAGATCTGGCTACCATCAGCTGGAGCTTCACCCCGAGTCAAGATACATTACTACCTTTACGACTCACGAGGGGCTGTATCAGTTCAGGAGGCTCAGCTTCGGGGTCTCGTCGGCAGTGGAAGTCTTCCAGAATGCCATCAGGGGAGCACTGTCGGGACTCAAAGGGGTGATCAATATGTCGGACGACATCTGGTGTTCGCGAGATCGGAGGCAGAACACCTAAAGCGCCTGGAAAACACCCTGAAAAGGCTCCGTGGCCTCGGCCTGACTCTCCACAAACAAAAGTGTGAGTTTTTGAAAGACCGGCTGGAATTCTTCGGCTTTGTGTTCCACGCGGTGGGCATCTCCCCAGATCCGGAGAAGGTGAAGGACATCCAGGAGGCCGCCCCGCCGGGGTCACCCGCGGAAGTAAGGAGCTTCCTGGGGATGGTCAACTATTGTGGACGATTCATTCGCGACTTGGCATCCCTGTCGGAGCCCTTGCGGGCACTGACTAGAAATGACGTGGCCTGGAACTGGACCGGGAAGGAACAGAGGGCGTTCGCTTCCATCAAGAATGCCCTGTCGGGCCAGAAGACGATGGCCTACTTCAATCCGGACCGGGAGTCGGAGATCGTGGTGGACGCCAGCCCGGTTGGACTGGGGGCAGTTCTCATGCAGGCGGACCCCCAAGGGACCATGAGACCCATTTCATACGCCAGCAAGGCTCTCACCGAGACAGAGAGGCGCTATTTACAGATCGAGCGCGAGGCCTTGGCTATCCTATGGGGCTGCAAACACTTTCGCATTTACATTCTGGGGAAGCCCGTAGTGGTGGTGACGGATTATAAGCCCCTGATCCCGATCATGTCTGGAGCGTCGTCCAAACCACCACCACGCATCGAGAGGTGGATGCTCTCGCTAATGGAGTACGGGGTCAAGCTGATGTATCGCCCTGGCACCCACAATCCAGCGGATTATCTGTCCCGACACCCGGGGGCTGGGCGGCCCAGGGACTCGGACGAGGTGGCGGACTGTGTTGAGGTGGTGCAACTGGTGGTGGAGGCAGCACTGCCCGTCTCCCTGGCACACCAGGAAATTGTGGACGAGTCGAATGCTGACGAGGTGTTCTTGAGGATCAAGGAGGCCGTGCCAAGTGGGGAATGGCGCGAGGTGTTGATGAACAATGCCAGAAGGGGCGACGATGCTCAAAAGGACTTGAGGGCGCTCTGGAAGACACGTCATGAGCTGTCAGTGGCCGAGGATGGCCTCCTGCTGAGGGGGCACCAGATAGTCATCCCACGCACTCTGGTGGGCAAGGTGCTGCAGTTGGCCCACAAGGGACACCAGGGGACGGCAAAGACGAAGGCGCGGCTCCGGTTAAAAGTGTGGTTCCCGGATCTAGAGAGCAGGGTGGATGAGTTTGTGTGGGCCTGTGTTCCATGCCAGGCGGCGAGTCCGGTGCAGAGAGGGCCGTCTATCCAAGCCATGGAGAGGAGTGAACGCCTGTGGGGGACTGTGCATGCAGACTTCGGGTCCATGGGCCGTGGAATGTACTTTCTGGCGGTGACGGACCAGTGGTCCCGCTATCCCGAGGTGGAGCTGGTTGAGTCCACGGCAAGTGACCACACCATCCTGGCCATGGAGAAAAATTTTCCCACCCATGGTTTCCCTCTGGAGATCTGTTCGGATAACGGGTCGCCATTCCAAGGGCAGCAGTTTGCTCGCTACTGTGAGGAAAGGGGGATAAAGCACCGGAAAGTCACCCCGCTCTGGCCCAGGGCCAATGGGGAGGTGGAACGCTTCATGCGGCCGCTCAACAAGATCTTCTGCATATCGATGAATGGAGGGGAAGACCTACGGCGCAACCTGTTTGACTTTTTGCAGGAGTATCGCACGACCCCACATCAATCTACTGGGGTCGTGCTGGCGGAGGCCCTTTTTAAACGGGTACTCCGAGGACTGTTGCCCGAAGTGGAAGGTCAGGGTCTGGGGGAGATCGACAACAACCGGGTGCGAGCAGAAAGAGCTGCCAGGAACGAGAGTGAGACGGCTCGGCGAGGATTGCCGGAGAAGGCGATCGCAGTGGGGGACAGCGTGCTGGTGCGAAACAGGAGGCCGGAAGGAAAACTGTTGTTGCCCTATGAGGCACAGCCACTGGGGGTGACCCATGTCAAAGGGTCCATGGTCACTGCGGCCAATGCACAGGGAACAGTCACGAGGAATGTGTCGTTCTTCAAGCACATAGAGGCGGCGCCTGACCCGCAAGAGAGCACCACGCAGGAGCCCGAGCAGCACGCCGCATTGGCACCGAGGGACGACGGACCACCCGAGACTCCAGGGACACCAGAGGTGCCCTCAGCCGAGGCACGTGGGTACCCGAGCCGGGCAGGGCGCAAGCCGCCGCAGAGGTTCCAAGACTTTATTATGGACTCTGCCTCGTAACTGCTACGAGACTGGCCATTAAAGTTTGAAGTACTGTTGGTAGTTACATAAGTTGTTATGGTTTCTTGTTTGGGGGGAAAAGGAGGGATGTTGCGTAGTGACTACGCAAGTGTTACGCATGCGCGAGCGGGATCGAGGCACGCTCATGCACTGTTATGAATAAAGACGGTCCTCTGGCAGTTCGAGCCGGGGACCCGAGCAGAGCACAAGGGTCCTGCGTGGTTCCTGGTCTGTGTTTGTCGGTGTGCGTGCGAGTGCAGGTGGGGGCCCTAGGAAGCCCCCACCATCTAACAGCCACTGGATCATTTCAGCGCACAAGTGCTATAGTGGGGGGGGTGTCACAGGCCACGCAGTCACGCTGCCTACACCTGGTCTTGGCCATCATGACTGCACGCCCATCAGTCCGCAGGCACATATACCTGCCCAGAACACCTGCAGAAAGGCAGGCTGCCGTCCAGGATTTCTATGGGGTGGCACAATTCCCCAAAGTGCTAGGTGCCATTGATTGCACCCATGTGGCTCTACGTCCCCCTAGGGCATCAGAGCACATCTATAGAAACCGCAAGCACTGGCATTCCATCAACGTCCAGGTAGTATTTGCCAACTATCCAGGGTCCACCCACGACAGTTTCATTTACAGAATGTCAACCCTAAACCGGGACCTAGAAGCTGTGCGGCATGGCGATACATGGCTGCTTGGTGAGTATAAATGCCACAGCACATGCATGCATGTCAGATACTGAGTAATGGCACAACCCCACTAATGATACCCATCACCACCTCCCAAGGGGACAGTGCCTACCCTCTTAGCACCCACATGATGACGCCAATTCGGAACCCCACCACGCCACCCGAGGTAAGATACAACACAGCCCACATTGCAACCTAGGGCATAGTGGAGCGCACATTCGGAGTGCTCAAGTCACGGTTTCGCTCCCTTGACCATTCTGGCGGGCAGCTGCTATAAGCTGCCCCAGTAGTGTGCAGGATCATAGTGGCAGCATGTGCCCTGCACAACGTTGCAACATGCCGGGGCCTGCCGGTGGACATGGTGGTGCCCCCACATCCCCAACCACATGCACGCCTGCTGCGCATGGAAGGGGAAAGGGCACGGGGTGAGGCAGCCCGTACGCAGCTGGTGGCTAATTACTTCACCTAAAATCACACCCCTGTGGAGTGCACACAGCCCTGGCACATACCAGCTGACAATCAATGATGATGACATAAGGGACAGTCAACTGTAACAACCATACCAGCCTGAGATTGGTCACCTGGAAGTGTTACATTGTGTGCATCCCTACCTACACAAACACCACCAATGCTGTGTCATCAAAAGACACTTCTATGCTTCTAAATTCATTACCGCCTTAAAAAATACAACATGACAACAGCGCAATGTCACCCAACCCCTCCACAGCTCTGCCACCCAACACACCATGGCATGTCATGCTATGTGAAAACAAACAAAGCAATCCCCAAAACCTGACACAAGTGTCACAAAGTACACTGTCCCTAATGGAAACTGGCCACACATAATATGCTCCCAGTAATGTAGAACTAACAACACACATGACCAAATACTTACCAACAATACAATGCAGCAACACAACCTCAAACATAGGAAAAACATGACAGTACTAAGTTAAAGTAGTCGTAGTCTTACAACCTGAATATGCCACCACATCGACCCCTTCCAACTGTAGTGTTGCAGCCTTCCAAATTTGTCAATGTACTGCATAGAACATGAACTTCATCTCCAAAGTAGACGGCCTTGTGAAGACATGAGGAATGAACCTGCAAATTTGGAGGGAGACATGGAAGCACAAGCACATATCAATACACCATGCAGTGTACAAAACAAAAACAATATCCACTAGGAATGTCTACACAGTATTGACTACAGACTGCCCACACAGCTCATGGGAGCCCAACGTCACTGTGTAATTCACTGTCACTTGGTCACACCCTTTGCAAGCCCATGGAAACGGGAAGCAGGAGGGGTGTGTGTCTCACGAACCCAAGCATCTAACCCAAACTCAGGACAAGCCTGCATGTGCACAGCCGGAATACAGTGGATGCCCACGGGAGCCACACAAGGCAACACACTGTAAAAAAATAATTAAAAAAAGAAAATAAAAAATTTAAAATGGCCATGTGGGGGCTGAGGGGGGAGGCTACCCAGGAGGTCCGAGGACAGGGTGCGCACCAACAGCCACCTGTGTGGATGTTGGGAAAAAAAACACCTCCATGGGCTCATGGCCTGCACGGCTACGCTATTGTGGGAGAATTGCTGCTTTTGCTCTCATCACCCTCTGCTGCTGCATCAGGTGGTGGTGCTGCTATGGGAGGCAGCCCATGCAAAGCCCTGGTATGGTCCTCCATGGCAGCAAGCATGCAGGTGTTGAAGGTCTGATTCTGGAGGATTAAAGTGCGGAGATCCCCATGCACCACCTCACGGGTTGCATGCATTTCTGCACGCGTGGCCTCCCGTGATACCCAGATCTCCTCACGTGTTGCCTGCATCTCAGCTGACAGCGAACGGGTGAGCCGCTCCAGCTGCTGTTCTGTCCTCAAATTAGTGGAAGCCTCAAGGTCAAGAAGAGTCTCCCTGAGGTTATGGAGTTCTTCCCTCAGGGCTTCCCTGTGGGGCTGGGACTCTATTGAGATGGATTGGCGCAGAGTCTCCAATGCCGCCCGTCGGTCCCTGTTGGACGCCAACATGTCTTCCCTGTGTGATTGGCAAATGGAGTCTGTTGCCTGCTGTAGTTGCTCCATCTGCCTTTCAGGGGGGATAATGGAAGTGGCCACCCTCTCCATTGCCTGAGCCATCATTTCAACTGATGCTGCCTGTTGGGTTGCCATACCGTACATGGAGTTCTCCCATACGGTATTGCCTGGTGGCGTACCGCCACCGCGTCGACGGGCACCACACCTGTTTGGGGTAAGGCGATGTGCACCTTGCAGTGCTGGCACTGCCTGAGGCTGCAGGACTGCATTCCCCCTGTGATCTGCTGGCCCAGGAACAGGATCAGATGCTGTGGAGTGTGACCCTGCATCCGTAACCGCCAAAGGCATATCTACCAACACTGACATTCCCATAGAGGGTTCTACCCCTGGTGCAGGTGGGTTGGACAGAACAGAATCCCTGCCAGAAACACTTACCTGCGACGGCACATAAGTCTCATCATCCGATTCAGCACCCGAATAGAGGTCTGGGGAGGTGCACCCAGAGGCACCCCTGGAGAGTATGGTCTGCAGTAAGATTGGGTTCTCATCCACCACCAGACCACGTCCCCCACTGGTGCCCGTTCGTGCCTGAGATTCCTCCTGGGTCTGCACCATCTCCTCAACCTCAACAGCATCAAGTGCGTCATCACCTGCAAAAACATGAAAGACAACAAATGGAAACAGGCATGAGCACCATAGCACACACATAGGCCATGACAAGCCACAGATCCAGTACATGATTTACACATGTCCCACATGAATATAACCCTGCCATGCATTCACTGTCAAAGAGTTGGAAGTGGAGTCAAAAGGGCAGACACTGGGGAGAGCAAGATGGAAAAGCAACACATTTGCAGCATGTTGGGTAGCACTGGCATCACACATCAGGCTGTGAGTGCCATGTCCAATACACATACATGACACATGCCAGTACACACATGTCATATAGCATAGCCACGGTAAAGTACAAAACTACAGCTATATGCCAGTGTATTGGCACTGTCACACATCCATGTGACATCGACATGATGAGAGGATTAATGCTGAACAGTGTTGCAAAATATGCATGTGCCACACACTGAAACACATCCATGGTCCAATAATACAGTAATTGTGGGCTGGTCTATTTTCCGTCACTTTGACATCACAGGAAACATCTGTCACTTTCCACATGCAAACAGGCACTTATCAAAACATTTCTGCAGGCCAATACTCCATCAGCCTGAATGGTCTAATCGTGAACACAACCAGGGAAAAGATTGCCCCAGTGTGGCCAGTAAACAATGACCGAAGCATATCACATATGTCACAATAGGGTAGATAAATGTCTAACAAAAAGGGGAGAGTGGAAACTATCATCCTGAAGGCACACTTACAAATTCTGACCAATGTAGTTGCAAGATGGCAGTACAAGGTAAACTGCACTAATGTGGCCCTAATAGGCTACTGTGGGCAAAAGGGATGCAGTCATAGCCAAATACAAGGCATGTTATTGTATGTGAGGAAGGAAATGGGTGACCCATAACACTCTTGAGTACACACCCTCACCTGGCACTCAATCAGAACCCGTCACCCAAACAACATACACATGCATTACACACACGCATGGGCACTCACCGGACAATGCTTCGTAATCAGGTAGTTCTCCCACACCTTGGATCTGTTCCTCTGTGACGAAGGTCTCAGCAACAGACTCATGTTCAGTGAGTTTGTTGTCCTCTTGTGGAGACCCACCACCAGTCACCAGAGTAGCGGCATGATTTGAGGCAAGCTTATTCTTTGCTCTGCGTTTCAGTTCGTTCCACCGCTTGTAGCAATCATCAGCTGTGCGCCTCACAAATCCAAGGGCACTTATGCGGTCCGCGATGATCTGCCAGTGTGCCTTACATTGACCAGGTGTGGTCTTGGACCCTGCAGTCAACAGCATTTCGTGGCTATGTGCCGACACATAGGTCACAAGTGCATCAAGCTCTGCGTCATTAAAGCTAGGCTTCCTTGATGTGCCGGAGTGTGTAGCCGTGTCTGGGGTCTCAGCCTGTTATGCCAGAGCACCCTTCTTCCTCTTTTTTGAAGGTGGAGCAGAGCCAGAGTGGCTTACGCCACTCTGGTCAGGAGGGGCAGAAGCACCGGTGGACTGGGTAGTAGGAGTGTGGGAATGCACAATGACCATAGGTCTTGGTGCAGGCATTGGTTGCAAGGTGTTTTTGGCAGGGGGAACGTTAGTTTGATGGACCTGGACCAACACTGTCCTGGCTGGGAGAGTCAGAGCTGGGGCGGATGGAGCTGCAGCTGCCCCTGCAGCCTCCCCACCCTGCATACTTGGGGCAGCAGATGACATAGCTGCCCCAGATCCACGTGGCTTGGTGACAACAACTTGCACCGCCACACGTGGCCTAGACTTGCTGACCTGGATGTCAGCCTGGGAGTCATCCTGTGCCAGGTCAGGTGCCACAATGGGCTGGTCCAACAAGGGCTGAGCTGGGATGGTCTCAGCCACGTTTCCCTCAACCATGAGGGGGGGGCATGGGTGTCCCTGATTGGTCCTCCACACATGGGGGTATAGGGGCACCCTGCAAATCCCGGCCACGTCCCCTACCGCGCCCACCACGTCCACCTTTTGAAGGTTGGCCTCCTTTGCCTCCCTTACCGTTTGGTCGCCTCCCAACCATGGCACTGATGTTGTTGTGCGTATGGGAGGAGCAGTAAACTATTGTCCTGGGCAATTGGGGGTCAAAGGGGTAGGGTACTAGATGAAATTCGCACCTTAGTGCTCTAACAAGGCTGTCTGTGACCCCTGGGGGAAGATGACGGGTCACGCAATGCACAGGCAGCCCAAAAACAAAAACTAATGTGCACGCAACCCCTCGTAGACCACGTGCGTGGAAAAATGAACCTGCACTACGCTGTGGCACCCAGAAACACAAAAACAAGCATACGCATAATACACGCAGCCTACAATGACCTCTGAAGGGGTACGCGACACACGGGGCAAGCACAGTTGGTAAATACGTGCGCGACTCACCGTCTGCCTGGAAAAAGAAAGTGAAAAAGAAGCGCGTGTGCGCGTTGGCAACACCCCCGCCAAAAGAAGAATTGTACGCTGTCTGAGGAGACAGGACAAAAGGAGAAGTGAACGCTATTTGAGGAAACAGGCCCAAAAAAATAAGAAAAATGAAAGCTGTCAGAGGTAACAGGGAGTATGAACTAGAAACGCTGTGAAGTAATCGCGTGTCAACCGACAAGAAGTACAGATTTCACCCACTCGCTCTCCACGAAAAGCACATACAAGGAAATGGCGTCCTACACGTAGCTTTTAAACCGGCCCACACGTACACGTCACATACGCGGGCCCTTTCCTCCAATTACACGCGATGACACTTGGACGTGCAGTTTTTCCACGTGTGCTCTGTCATCACGTGCTATGAGGGAAACGCCCGCGTGCGTAATGTAACTTACGCGCTTACGCGCTAAGGGCCTTTGGTCCAATGAAATCGCGTACGTGTGCTGACGTGCTTACGCGCTAAGGGCCTTTCCTCGAATTACACGCTGACCTGCACTTTTTTCAAAAATCACTCCGTATCAAGCTGGCCACGCGAAAACACACGGAAGACCACGCTCCTGCCCTGAATGCCATTTTCCTGCCCCACTAGAGCCCCGAGCACGAGCACGCTCCCACCTGCCATCTGTTGCTGCCTGACTGCCTGCTGCCCACGTTCCCTGCTATTTGGTGCCTGCAGATCAACCATCTGCAGGGGTCCAGTTGCTGTGTCCACCCCTGCTGGAACAGAAGACTCCCGACTGGGATACCATCGCTCCACAGCCCAGCCCCAGGACCCAGTTGCCCACCCATGCCTGCCTCGGGGGTTGCCATGTCGGGGCAAACACCATCTGAGACCACTGGCGACCCCCAGCCAGAGAGGAAGAGGGCCACCAGCTTCAGTCAGAAGAAAGTTGGTGTCCTGGTGGAACATGTCCTGGGGCATTATGATGCCCTCTTTGGAACATCATGCGCCAACAAGGAAGGACGGGAGAGGATCTGGGACGACGTAGTGGTTGCCACCATACGGAGGGGTGGCAACCCGCAACATCAAGCACGTCAAGAAGCGCTGGGAGGACTTCAGGTCCAGGACCCTCATAAAGGCCCAGCGCCTCGCGGAGGGGGGCCGGGAACGCATGAGTAACATCCAGATGAGGGTCCTGGAACGAGTAGGCCCAGCGCTCCACGCCCAGATCCTGCAGAGGCAGACCTGTCTGGAGTTGAGCGGTAAGTGGCCAAGCATTGGTGTGTGAGACAGGGCATGTTGCAGTGTGCTGGTAGTCTGATACTTGCCTGTATGTGTGACATAGGCCATGTATGGATGTGTGTGTGCAGGGACATCATGGTCCTGCATGTGAGGCCACTAATGTGTGAACCACATGGTTGGTGCATGAGTTACAATGCTACATGGAGAGCTGTATGCGTAATGCACACATGAAGGCATGGCAGTCTCTGTTCTTGGACATGGAGGGGGGTGAGGGATGCGTGCTGATGTCATGAACTTGTATGGTGCACATGTGTGTGTGTCTGAGAAGTGTGTGTGTGTGACTTTGAAACGCCATGGATGCATGTGACTGTGAAGGCAACATCTTGGTTAACAGAGTCCCTTGTACATGGATGCTGATGTTGATTGCAGGCGGCGGGACTGTTTATGCATGTGTGTTGCGTGCATTCAACCATGTGTTGTGGAGGGACAGGATGGAAGTGACATTTGACAGTGCCACTCATGTGTTTACCATTCCTGTGTAGGGAAATTATGTACTGTACCCTGATGCTTGTATTCTATGTCTCCCTCTACACAGCGTCAAGTGAAGAAGAGGGCGGAGACGGCGCTGTGGAGCCAAGCGGCGGGGATGCCTCCACCGGGCTGCGACGCAAGGCCCAGCCACCCTCCCAGGAAGTTCCATCAACTGGGAGCGAGGGGGCTGGTGCCACATCTGCCACTACGGCTGTAGCGGAAGGGCTGGGTGAGCCCCCACAGGGGCTTCCAATGGCGGAAGATGGTGAGAGACATCCAGGTTGGTGGTATCCACAGAGGAGGAGGAGCCCGCTACTGAGCCGGACATGTGGCCTGGTGGGGGTAGTACCACTGGTGCAAGTGGTGCAGTCCAGGGCCAGGGTCAGGAGGCAGCACAGGTCACCGCGGAGGGGCCTGTGCATGTCGCTGTCCTTGACCCTGTGACTGCACCACCATGCACCAGCAGGGATGCCCCGTCCCAGGCCCGTCCGCAGGTAGAGGAGAGTGCCATGTTATCTGCCTCTCCACTACCTGCGGACGAGGGGTCCCATGACCGTATGGGCTCCGTCCTGGTTGGTGTTGCGTTGCGCACGCGTGTCATTCGTGATGACGTGCGTTCTTCATGGGTGGAGAGCGCACGCCATCACGAAGAGCAGCGTCGCGACGTGGCACTGCTGGGAGGGGCCCTGGTCGGAGGGTTCCTACATGTGACGCGCACTCTGGCGGACCTCTCCTCCTCTGTGGAGACTATGCGCCAGTCGTTCTCCACACCGTCTTCTGACCCAGATTCCACCAGGGCCCCCTGTGGACCTGGCCCGACCAACACAGCCAGCTTGGTGGAGCTCACATCCCTGCCACAGTCGGGAGTCGGCGGTCCAGCAGGGGTGGACACCACAACTGGAGACCAGCTGATGGAGGATGTGCAGGCACCATCAGACAGGGCACATGGACAGCAGCAGCAGCAGGAGCAGGAGCAGGCTCTAGGTGGGAGCAATGATGGCTCGGGACCATCAACATCGGAGGGGCAGGCATCGGCCAGCGGGCAGGAGGACCCAGGAATGGGAGTGTCTTCCGTGTGGCAGCGGTTGGGTCAGCGGATAGATGCAGAGCGGCGGCGGGCGGAAGAGGCGTGGCTCACCATGGTCAGGGCGGAGTTCTACATGCGTCGGGCGTTGAGGTGGGCAGAGTGCCTCGAGGCAACTCGCAGGGATTTGGAACAGGCCATGAGTGCCTCCCTGCGAGACCTCGGGGCCAGGGCAGAGGCCCACCTCCGGGACATTGACATGGAGTTCGATGATGCCCTGGCCCGGGACACCACAGAGTGAGCCGCAGGACTTGCCCGCCGCCATTGTATATAGTTAGATAGTGTTAGGTTTCCTTTCTGTTTTGTTTATTTTGGAGCGCTTGGACAATGCACCACGTTTTTGTATATAGTTTGTTATTAGGTAGTCTTTTTTGTAGGTTTCATTTCATTAGTTGAGCTCATGGACCCTGGATTGTTGATTTGTACATAGTTCACCAGTGGATTAATCTCTTTTTTTTTTATTTTCCCCATGGAGCAATGGATTTCACTTTTTTTCCCTTGGATTTGCTTTGTTGGACTGAGACTTTGGACACCATTTCTTTTGGATTTCTTTGGATTATGATTTCTTGTTTTTTATTATTTTACGGACAAGCAGCGTTTTTTTTCTTATTCCCATAGTTGTGTGTTGGATTTTAATTACATTCATGTTGTGTTTAATACATTTTTTTAATCATACTTTCATGTGTGGTATTATCTCATTGGTTTCATGCATGTCATGATATGGGTTTTCACATTCACTTGCACCCATTGTGTTTGTGTGACGGACATGTGTTCATTTACATACTTGCCTTTGGGGTTGTATCATGTAATTGGCATTTCTATGTGGGTGGATGCAATACTTGGTTGGGTCTTTGGGCTGTGGAGGCTGGCCATAAGGCCCATGATTGAGGATCATCATGACGTGGGGGCAGGGGGACATGAGTGGGGGCCTGCTGGCAGGTGCCCCTGACTTCTGGGGGGTGGGGGTGCTGGGGGACATGAGTGGGGGCCTGCTGGAAGGTGCCCCTAACTGCTGCGGGGTGGGGGTGCTGGGGGACATGAGTGGGGGCCTGCTGGCAGGTGCCCCTGACTGCTGGGGGGTGGGGGTGCAGGGAGACATGAGTGGGACATGAGTGGGGGCCTGCTGGCAGGTACCCCTTTCTGCTGGGGGGTGGGGGTGCAGGGAGACATGAGTGGGACATGAGTGGGACATGAGTGGGGGCCTGCTGGCAGGTGCCCCTGACTGCTGGGGGTGGGGGTACTGGGGAACATGAGTGGGGGCCTGCTGGCAGGTGCCCCTGACTGCTGGGGGGTGGGGTGCTGGGGGACATGAGTAGGGGCCTGCTGGCAGGTGCCCCTGACTGCTGGGGGGTAGGGGTGCTGGGAGACATGAGTGGGGCCTGCTGGCAGGTGCCCCTGACTGCTGGGGGGTGGGGGTGCAGGGAGACATGAGTGGGACATGAGTGGGGGCCTGCTGGCAGGTGCCCCTGACTGCTGGGGGGTGGGGGTGCAAGGGGACATGAGTGGGGGGCTGCTGGCAGGTGCCCCTGACTGCTGGGGGGTGGGGTGCAGGGGGACATGAGTGGGACATGAGTGGGGGCCTGCTGGCAGGTGCCCCTGACTGCTGGGGGGTGGGGGTGCTGGGGGACATGAGTGGGGGCCTGCTGGCAGGTGCCCCTGACTGCTGGGGGGTGGGGTGCTGGGGGACATGAGTGGGGGCCTGCTGGCAGGTGCCCCTGACTGCTGGGGGTGGAGGTGCAGGGAGACATGAGTGGGGGCCTGCTGGCAGGTGCCCCTGACTGCTGGGGGGTGGGGGTGCAGGGGGACATGAGTGGGGGCCTGCTGGCAGGTGCCCCTGACTGCTGGGCGGTGGGGGTGCAGGGGGATATGAGTGGGGGCCTGCTGGCAGGTGCCTCCGACTGCTGGGGGGTGGGGGTGCTGGGGGATATGAGTGGGACATGAGTGGGGGCCTGCTGGCAGGTGCCCCTGACTGCTGGGGGTGGGGGTGCTGGGGGACATGAGTTGGTGATCAGTGGTGCAAGCTGACATGTGGCTTGGCTGGGGGGCATGCCCATGGTGGATGGGCTGCCTGCGGGACATGACCAGGGGTGCAGGGTAGTCCGCTGTGGTGTGGGCTGCCTGCAGCGGCTGTGGAGGGTATAGAGGGAACACCTGGGAGGACCCACACTGCCAATTCAAGTGTAGGACTCCCCGCGCACCCCCGAAATTCACGTACCCCGCTCTGACAGCAAAATCGCGTGTGAAACTTCCCGCGCACCCCAGGAATACACGTACCCCACTGCACAGGGCCAATCTCGTGTGAAACTTCCCGCGCACCCCTGAAATACAACTACGCGGATCCAATCACATGTGAAACTTCCCGCGAACCCCAGTAATACACGTACCCCACTCGCACAGGGCCTATCGCATGTGAAACTTCACGCAAACCCCAGAAATACACGTACCCCGCTCGCCCAGGGCCCATCGCGTGTGAAACTTCATGTGAACCCCAGAAATACACGTAACCTGCTCAAATCGCGTGTGAAACTTCCCGCGAACCCCAGTTATACACGTACCCTACTCGCACAGGGCCAATCGCGTGTGAAACTTCACAAGCACCCCAGTAATACATGTACCCCACTCACACAGGGCCTATCGCGTGTGAAACTTCACGCGAACCCCAGAAATACACGTACCCCGCTCGCCCAGGGCCCATCGCGTGTGAAACTTCACGCGAACCCCAGAAATACACGTAACCTGCTCAAATCGCAGTTGAAACTTCCCGCGAACACCAGTTATACACGTACCCCACTCGCACAGGGCCAATCGTGTGTGAAACTTCACGCGCACCCCCGAAATACACATACCCCGTTCCAATCGCGTGTGAAACTTCCCGCGAACACCAGTTATACACGTACCCCACTCGCACAGGGCCTATCGCGTGTGAAACTTCACGCGCACCCCCGAAATACACATACCCCGCTCGCCCAAGGCCTATCGCCTGTGAAACTTCACGCGAACCCCAGGAATACACGTACCCCGCTCGCACAGGGCCTATCGTGTGTGAAACTTCACGCAAACCCCAGAAATACACGTACCCCGCTCGGCGATTGCTATGTGGCGGCCCAGTAAACTGGTACAGGGTTAGCGCAGCCCTTTGCGCTGGATTGGGGATTTTGATGGATTTTCCTTGCGCGAGGGCGTTCTTGGGGGCGTAACTGGCGCTGCTGCAGGGTTGCTGTGCCACTCTGCGCCACGGCTGGTTTTGGATGCTGAAATCCATGAATACGCTGTGCGCGGAAATGGATTTTAGCGCACGCGGCTGGCGCAGAGATTCGCACGCGCACACTGTGCGCCAGCCGCGTGCGCCACTTGTGCGCAAATTTCTATGAATTACCAAGTTTATTTCACTTAGTTCTTTGCAATGTTGCAACTTTCCTGCAACATGTAACAAGTGTACCATGTACCTTCCAGTACAGCGCACTTGGGTCTATTAGTCATTTCCAAAGGCCCTAGATACTCTCAAAGGATTTTTTAGGAGAAGTGCAGATGTGCCTCGGACAGGGCTGGTGGCAGCTTATCATTTTGTATATTTGTAATCCTTTCCTGCCAGGTAAACTGCGATTACCGCGTTTGGCATGAATAGGTGGCCTAGCTCCAGAATGGCCATGCCACAAGGTTCTTTGTCCTGTCTTTTGGCCATCTTGCCCCTTCACCTTCCCCAGGTCAAGCTTTCGCGGACTTCTGCATGCCTTGTGTGTGTGCCTCCAGGATGTGGGCTGGAACATCTGGTTCCAATACACATCGTGGGTGCCAGAGAGTCTGGAGTGCTATGAATGCCTGGGACCACCATGGTCCGTGATTGGTCCACATATGTTATGCCTGTATGTGATCTTATCTCCCATTGGGTCGTCTTCGTTTTGGAGCGAAGGAGATTCTGGATAAGAGAAGGACCCAAACAATGATACCATGTCGATCTGTGGAGTTCTCACTGAACGAAGGATAGGATCCAAGTATCCTGAAACTAAGAAGCCGAGTCGATGAACCGCTGGTGACCCGCTGGAAGGTTTGGTACCCTGAGCCCGCTGTCGTCCCGTGGGACCCATCTGCATCTGGTCATCCTAGAAGGTCTGCGAAGACCCTTTGACCCATTGGAATAGTGGGAACAACTATTCTCGGCACCTTCAACAAAACCTGCAAATAAGCCTTCTCTGTGTTGGCTTAATAGTATTACTGTGATTTGATTTGTGTGTTGAAACTCAAAGGCATTGAAATAAATGTATATGTATTTTTTAATATATCTACACCTGACTGGGAGTGATTTGTAAGTGTCCTTTACTCTGTGTGCTCATTGAGGTCTTTCAGTCATCCTCACCCCTCCTAAGACCTAGGGCCTCATAACGACCCTGGTGGTAGAGGGTTAATGGTGCCGGTAGAGCTGCCGGCGCCGTTAACCCCCCGCCTCATTACGAGGTCTGCTCGTGGGGCCCGTAAACCAGGCATCCTTAGCGGGTCCAACGAGCAGACCAGGATGCTAACTAACAACAGGCCGGTCATTAATGGGCCCGTTGTTAGCATCCTCCCCATTCCAATTGAGCCCTATGGGGGCTCAAATGGGAATGGGGATGTACCGGGTCCAGGTTCCTTGAATGGGGAAATACTGGTCCCTCCAAGGTCGGAATGGCCCAGTATTTCCCCATTCCAGGAACCCGGACCTGGTACCCGGTATGGGGGTAGCCATGCCACTTTTAGCGGCATGGCTACCTCCATACTTGTAATGAGGCCCCTAGTCTTGACCACCGCCAAGCTACCGTGCTTGGTCTGGCTTGTCCAGAAGGTTACCCTGTTCCAAGAAACTAGCCTGGCCTCCTGAACCTCTGCCCACCAGGTCAGAGTTCAGAAATCCATCTTAACAGGAGGGCATCATGGTGGCAGGGCAACAAGCAGGGTAGTGGGAGGGAATCATGGTGGCAGGGCAGCAGCAGGGTAATGGGAGGGTATCATGCGGGCAGGGCAGCAGCAGGTTAACTGGAGGGCATCATGGTGGCAGGGCATCGAGCTAGGTATGCAAGGGCATCATGGTGGCAGTGCATAGCACAGGGTAATGGGAGGGCAGCATGGTGGCAGGGCATCGAGCAGGGTAATGGGAGGGCCACATGGTGGCAGGGCATCGAGCAGGGTAACAGGAGGGCATCATGGTGGCAGGGCATCGAGCAGGGTAACGGGAGGGCATCATGGTGGCAGGGCATCGAGCAGGGTAAGAGGAGGGCATCATGGTGGCAGGGCATCGAGCAGGGTAAGAGGAGGGCATCATGGTGGCAGGGCAGCAGCAGGGTATGGGAGGGCATCATGGTGGCAGGGTAACGGGAGGGCATCATGGTGGCAGGGCAGCAGCAGGGTATGGTAGGGCATCATGGTGGCAGGGCATCAAGCAGGGTAATGGGAGGGAATCATGGTGGTAGGGCATCGAGCAGGGTAACGGGAGGGCATCATGGTGTCAGGTAATCGAGCAGGGTAATAGGAGGGCATCATGGTTGCAGGGCAGCAGCAGGGTATGGGAGGGCATCATGGTGGCAGGGCATCGAGCAGGGTAATGGGAGGGCATCATGGTGGCAGGGCAGCAGCAGGGTATGGGAGGGCATCATGGTGGCAGGGCATCGAGCAGGGTATGCAAGGGCATTATGGTGGCAGGGCATCGAGCAGGGTAACAGGAGGGCATCATGGTGGCAGGGCATTGAGCAGGGTAATGGGAGGGCAGCATGGTGGCAGGGCAGCAGCAGCGTATGGGAGGGCATCATGGTGGCAGGGCATCGAGCAGGGTAACGGGAGGGCAACATGGTGGCAGGGCATCGAGCAGGGTAACGGGAGGGCATCATGGTGGCAGGGCATCGAGCAGGGTAATGGGAGGGCAGCATGGTGGCAGGGCAGCAGCAGGGTATGGGAGGGCATCATGGTGGCAGGGCAGCAGCAGGGTATTGGAGGGCATCATGGTGGCATGGCATCGAGCAGGGTAATGGGAGGGCATCATGGTGGCAGGGCATCGAGCAGGGTAACGGGAGGGCAACATGGTGGCAGGGCATCATGGTGGCAGAGCATCAAGCAGGGTAACGGGAGGGCATCATGGTGACAGGGCATCGAGCAGGGTAAGAGGAGGGCATCATGGTGGCAGGGCATCGAGCAGGGTAACGGGAGGGCATCATGGTGGCAGGGCATCGAGCAGGGTAACGGGAGGGCATCATGGTGGCAGGGCAGCAGCAGGGTATGGGAGGGCATCATGGTGGCAGGGCATCAAGCAGGGTAATGGGAGGGAATCATGGTGGTAGGGCATCGAGCAGGGTAACAGGAGGGCATCATGGTGGCAGGGCATTGAGCAGGGTATGGGACGGCATCATGGTGGCAGGGCAGCAGCAGGGTATGGGGGGGTATCATGGTGGCAGGGCATCGAGCTGGGTATGGGAGGGCATCATGGTGGCAGGGCATCGAGCAGTGTAATGGGAGGGCATCATGGTGGCAGGTAATCGAGCAGGGTAAGAGGAGGGCATCATGGTTGCAGGGCAGCAGCAGGGCATGGGAGGGCATCATGGTGGCAGGGCATCGAGCAGGGTAATGGGAGGGCATCATGGTGGCAGGGCAGCAGCAGGGTATGGGAGGGCATCATGGTGGCAGGGCATCGAGCAGGTTATGCAAGGGCATTATGGTGGCAGGGCATCGAGCAGGGTAACAGGAGGGCATCATGGTGGCAGGGCATTGAGCAGGGTAATGGGAGGGCAGCATGGTGGCAGGGCAGCAGCAGCGTATGGGAGGGCATCATGGTGGCAGGGCATCGAGCAGGGTAACGGGGGGGCAACATGGTGGCAGGGCATCGAGCAGGGTAACGGGAGGGCATCATGGTGGCAGGGCATCGAGCAGGGTAACGGGAGGGCAGCATGGTGGCAGGGCAGCAGCAGAGTATGGGAGGGCATCATGGTGGCAGGGCAGCAGCAGGGTATTGGAGGGCATCATGGTGGCATGGCATCGAGCAGGGTAATGGGAGGGCAGTATGGTGGCAGGGCATCGAGCAGGGTAAAGGGAGGGCAACATGGTGGCAGGGCAACATGGTGGCAGAGCATCAAGCAGGGTAACGGGAGGGCATCATGGTGGCAGGGCATCGAGCAGGGTAACGGGAGGGCATCATGGTGGCAGGGCAGCAGCAGGGTATGGGAGGGCATCATGGTGGCAGGGCATCAAGCAGGGTAACGGGGGGGCATCATGGTGGCAGGTAATCGAGCAGGGTAAGAGGAGGGCATCATGGTTGCAGGGCAGCAGCATGGTATGGGAGGGCATCATGGTGGCAGGGCAGCAGCAGGGTATGGGAGGGCATCATGGTGGCAGGGCATCGAGCAGGGTATGCAAGGGCATTATGGTGGCAGGGCATCGAGCAGGGTAACGGGAGGGCATCATGGTGGCATGGCAGCAGCAGGGTATGGGGGGGCATCATGGTGGCAGGGCATCGAGCAGGGTAACGGGAGGCCATCATGGTGGCAGGGGAGCAGCAGGGTATGCAAGGGCATCATGGTGGCAGGGCATCGAGCTGGGTATGGGAGGGCATCATGGTGGCAGGGCAGCAGCAGGGTATGCAAGGGCATCATGGTGGCAGGGCATTGAGCAGGGTATGCAAGGGTATCATGGTGGCAGGGCATCGAGCAGGGTAACGGGAGGGCATCATGGTGGCAGGGCATCGAGCAGGGTATGCAAGGGCATCATGGTGGCAGGGTATCGAGCAGGGTAACGGGAGGGCATCATGGTGGCAGGGGAGCAGCAGGGTAACGGGGGGGCATCATGGTGGCAGGGCATCGAGCTGGGTATGGGAGGGCATCATGGTGGCAGGGCATCAAGCAGGGTAACGGGAGGGCATCATGGTGGCAGGGCATCGAGCAGGGTAAGAGGAGGGCATCATGGTGGCAGGGCATCGAGCAGGGTAAGAGGAGGGCATCATGGTGGCAGGGCAGCAGCAGGGTATGGGAGGGCATCATGGTGGCAGGGTAACGGGAGGGCATCATGGTGGCAGGGCAGCAGCAGGGTATGGTAGGGCATCATGGTGGCAGGGCATCAAGCAGGGTAATGGGAGGGAATCATGGTGGTAGGGCATCGAGCAGGGTAACGGGAGGGCATCATGGTGGCATGGCATCGAGCAGGGTATGGGACGGCATCATGGTGGCAGGGCAGCAGCAGGGTATGGGGGGGTATCATGGTGGCAGGGCATCGAGCTGGGTATGGGAGGGCATCATGGTGGCAGGGCATCGAGCAGTGTAATGGGAGGGCATCATGGTGTCAGGTAATCGAGCAGGGTAATAGGAGGGCATCATGGTTGCAGGGCAGCAGCAGGGTATGGGAGGGCATCATGGTGGCAGGGCATCGAGCAGGGTAATGGGAGGGCATCATGGTGGCAGGGCAGCAGCAGGGTATGGGAGGGCATCATGGTGGCAGGGCATCGAGCAGGGTATGCAAGGGCATTATGGTGGCAGGGCATCGAGCAGGGTAACAGGAGGGCATCATGGTGGCAGGGCATTGAGCAGGGTAATGGGAGGGCAGCATGGTGGCAGGGCAGCAGCAGCGTATGGGAGGGCATCATGGTGGCAGGGCATCGAGCAGGGTAACGGGAGGGCAACATGGTGGCAGGGCATCGAGCAGGGTAACGGGAGGGCATCATGGTGGCAGGGCATCGAGCAGGGTAATGGGAGGGCAGCATGGTGGCAGGGCAGCAGCAGGGTATGGGAGGGCATCATGGTGGCAGGGCAGCAGCAGGGTATTGGAGGGCATCATGGTGGCATGGCATCGAGCAGGGTAATGGGAGGGCATCATGGTGGCAGGGCATCGAGCAGGGTAACGGGAGGGCAACATGGTGGCAGGGCATCATGGTGGCAGAGCATCAAGCAGGGTAACGGGAGGGCATCATGGTGACAGGGCATCGAGCAGGGTAAGAGGAGGGCATCATGGTGGCAGGGCAGCAGCAGGGTATGGGAGGGCATCATGGTGGCAGGGCATCGAGCAGGGTAACGGGAGGGCATCATGGTGGCAGGGCAGCAGCAGGGTATGGGAGGGCATCATGGTGGCAGGGCATCAAGCAGGGTAATGGGAGGGAATCATGGTGGTAGGGCATCGAGCAGGGTATGCAAGGGCATCATGGTGGCAGGGCATCGAGCAGGGTAACGGGAGGGCATCATGGTGGCATGGCAGCAGCAGGGTATGGGGGGGTATCATGGTGGCAGGGCATTGAGCAGGGTAACGGGAGGGCAGCATGGTGGCAGGGCAGCAGCAGGGTAACGGGAGGGCATCATGGTGGCAGGGCATCGAGCAGGGTATGCAAGGGCATCATGGTGGCAGGGCATCAAGCAGGGTAATGGGAGGGAATCATGGTGGTAGGGCATCGAGCAGGGTAACAGGAGGGCATCATGGTGGCAGGGCATTGAGCAGGGTAACGGGAGGGCAGCATGGTGGCAGGGCAGCAGCAGGGTAACAGGAGGGCATCATGGTGGCAGGGCATTGAGCAGGGTAACGGGAGGGCATCATGGTTGCAGGGCAGCAGCAGGGTATGCAAGGGCATCATGGTGGCAGGGCATCGAGCAGGGTAACGGGAGGGCATCATGGTGGCATGGCATCGAGCAGGGTATGGGACGGCATCATGGTGGCAGGGCAGCAGCAGGGTATGGGGGGGTATCATGGTGGCAGGGCATCGAGCTGGGTATGGGAGGGCATCATGGTGGCAGGGCATCGAGCAGTGTAATGGGAGGGCATCATGGTGGCAGGTAATCGAGCAGGGTAAGAGGAGGGCATCATGGTTGCAGGGCAGCAGCAGGGCATGGGAGGGCATCATGGTGGCAGGGCATCGAGCAGGGTAATGGGAGGGCATCATGGTGGCAGGGCAGCAGCAGGGTATGGGAGGGCATCATGGTGGCAGGGCATCGAGCAGGTTATGCAAGGGCATTATGGTGGCAGGGCATCGAGCAGGGTAACAGGAGGGCATCATGGTGGCAGGGCATTGAGCAGGGTAATGGGAGGGCAGCATGGTGGCAGGGCAGCAGCAGCGTATGGGAGGGCATCATGGTGGCAGGGCATCGAGCAGGGTAACGGGGGGGCAACATGGTGGCAGGGCATCGAGCAGGGTAACGGGAGGGCATCATGGTGGCAGGGCATCGAGCAGGGTAACGGGAGGGCAGCATGGTGGCAGGGCAGCAGCAGAGTATGGGAGGGCATCATGGTGGCAGGGCAGCAGCAGGGTATTGGAGGGCATCATGGTGGCATGGCATCGAGCAGGGTAATGGGAGGGCAGTATGGTGGCAGGGCATCGAGCAGGGTAAAGGGAGGGCAACATGGTGGCAGGGCAACATGGTGGCAGAGCATCAAGCAGGGTAACGGGAGGGCATCATGGTGGCAGGGCATCGAGCAGGGTAACGGGAGGGCATCATGGTGGCAGGGCAGCAGCAGGGTATGGGAGGGCATCATGGTGGCAGGGCATCAAGCAGGGTAACGGGGGGGCATCATGGTGGCAGGTAATCGAGCAGGGTAAGAGGAGGGCATCATGGTTGCAGGGCAGCAGCATGGTATGGGAGGGCATCATGGTGGCAGGGCAGCAGCAGGGTATGGGAGGGCATCATGGTGGCAGGGCATCGAGCAGGGTATGCAAGGGCATTATGGTGGCAGGGCATCGAGCAGGGTAACGGGAGGGCATCATGGTGGCATGGCAGCAGCAGGGTATGGGGGGGCATCATGGTGGCAGGGCATCGAGCAGGGTAACGGGAGGCCATCATGGTGGCAGGGGAGCAGCAGGGTATGCAAGGGCATCATGGTGGCAGGGCATCGAGCTGGGTATGGGAGGGCATCATGGTGGCAGGGCAGCAGCAGGGTATGCAAGGGCATCATGGTGGCAGGGCATTGAGCAGGGTATGCAAGGGTATCATGGTGGCAGGGCATCGAGCAGGGTAACGGGAGGGCATCATGGTGGCAGGGCATCGAGCAGGGTATGCAAGGGCATCATGGTGGCAGGGTATCGAGCAGGGTAACGGGAGGGCATCATGGTGGCAGGGGAGCAGCAGGGTAACGGGGGGGCATCATGGTGGCAGGGCATCGAGCTGGGTATGGGAGGGCATCATGGTGGCAGGGCAGCAGCAGGGTATGGGAGGGCATCATGGTGGTAGGGCATCGAGCAGGGTAATGGGAGGGAATCATGGTGGTAGGGCATCGAGCAGGGTAACAGGAGGGCATCATGGTGGCAGGGCATCGAGCAGGGTAACGGGAGGGCATCATGGTGGCAGGTAATCGAGCAGGGTAAGAGGAGGGCATCATGGTTGCAGGGCAGCAGCAGGGTATGGGAGGGCATCATGGTGGCAGGGCAGCAGCAGTTTATGGGAGGGCATCATGGTGGCAGGGCATCGAGCAGGGTATGCAAGGGCATTATGGTGGCAGGGCATCGAGCAGGGTAACAGGAGGGCATCATGGTGGCAGGGCATTGAGCAGGGTAATGGGAGGGCAGCATGGTGGCAGGGCATCGAGCAGGGTATGCAAGGGCATCATGGTGGCAGGGCATCGAGCAGGGTAATGGGAGGGCATCATGGTGGCAGGGCAGCAGCAGGGTATGGGAGGGCATCATGGTGGCAGGGCATCGAGCAGGGTAACGGGAGGGCATCATGGTGGCAGGGCAGCAGCAGGGTATGGGAGGGCATCATGGTGGCAGGGCATCGAGCAGGGTAACGGGAGGGCATCATGGTGGCAGTGCATAGCACAGGGTAATGGGAGGGCAGCATGGTGGCAGGGCATCGAGCAGGGTAATGGGAGGGAATCATGGTGGTAGGGCATCGAGCAGGGTAACAGGAGGGCATCATGGTGGCAGGGCATCGAGCAGGGTAACGGGAGGGCATCATGGTGGCAGGTAATCGAGCAGGGTAAGAGGAGGGCATCATGGTTGCAGGGCAGCAGCAGATGCTTGCCCTCTCCCGGAGGGGAGCATGAGCGCAGCTGTGCCAGGCTGAACGGAGCGTTGCTCTATGTTGAGTGGGGGTCGCGGCGGGCACAGAGGGCGCCCACTCTCCTGCAGAGGGAGATCCAAGGGAAGCCGAGGCCGTCTGGGAGACTGTCACCCGCTCCAGGAGACAGCTGGGCCCCCACCACAGCCCCCACCAGGATGGAAACGGCAACTTAAAGAGCTTAAAGCAACAAAGGAAGCGACAGGAAGAGAAAAGGTCAGGGCCGGGCCCCGACAGCTCCAGCTCCAGCGCAGACACGACGCTCTGAGGAAGGACAGCCTTTACGCAACAGCGAGGCCCCGGCCAGGCCCCGGCGAGAGCAGGCCTCGCTGGCGCCAAGAGGCCGGGCCAGGCCAGATGCAAGGCGGCCAATGTTTCCCCAGAATCCAGTGGGAGCAGCTGCTGCTGCAGGAGTGGGGCAGGCGGGAGAGGAAGGCCGCATTCCAGCAGCACCGAGACAGCCACTTCCTTCCTGTCCCGGCCGGCCTCTGAGCTAGCAAACACGCGGGGATGCACCCGAAGTTCAAACACTCGGAACCCAGACACCGCTGCTGACGCAGGCAGCTGCCCAACGCCACATGGGGGCATCCATGCAGCGACATCATCGAGGGGCCCCAGCGTTGACAAGCGACGAGAGCCCAAGGGGGGCTTGCACTGCACCAGCCAGTGTCAGCCACCCCAATGGCAACCACCAACAAAAGCCCAAGGGGGCCTTGCATTGCACCAGCCGTCCCAATGGCAACCACCATCAAAAGCCCAAGGGGGTCCTGCACTACACCAACCACCCCAATGGCAACCACCATCAAAAGCCCAAGGGGGCCCTGCACTACACGACATCAGCCACCCCAATGGCAACCACCACCAGAAGCCCAAGGAAGCCTTGCACTGTCTCCACCCAACCACCCCAATAGCAACCACCATCAAAAGCCCAAGGGGGCCTTGCACTGCACCAGCTAGTGGCAGCCACCCCAATGGCAACCAGCAACAAAAGCCCAAGGGGGCCTTGCACTGCACCAGCCAGTGTCAGCCACCCCAATAACAACCACCAACAAAAGCCCAAGGGGGCCTTGCACTGCACCAGCTAGTGGCAGCCACCCCAATGGCAACCACCAACAAAAGCCCAAGGGGGCCTTGCACTGCACCAGCCAGTGTCAGCCACCCCAATAACAACCACCAACAAAAGCCCAAGGGGGCCTTGCACTGCACCAGCTAGTGTCAGCCACCCCAATGGCAACCACCAACAAAAGCCCAAGGGGGCCTTGCATTGCACCAGCCGTCCCAATGGCAACCACCATCAAAAGCCCAAGGGGGTCCTGCACTACACCAACCACCCCAATGGCAACCACCATCAAAGCCCAAGGGGGCCCTGCACTACACGACATCAACCACCCCAATAGCAACCACCATCAAAAGCCCAAGGAGGCCTTGCACTGCACCAGCCAGTGTCAGCCACCCCAATGGCAACCACCAACAAAAGCCCAAGGGGGCCCTGCACTACACCAACCACCCCAATGGCAACCACCATCAAAGCCCAAGGGGGCCCTGCACTACACGACATCAACCACCCCAATAGCAACCACCATCAAAAGCCCAAGGAGGCCTTTCACTGCACCAGCCGCCCCAATGGCAACCACTGGGAAGAGCCCAAGGGGGCCCTGCACTGCACTAGCCAGTGGCTGCCACCCCAATGGCAACCACCAGCAAGACCCCAAGGGGGCCTTGCACTGCACCAGCCGCCCCAACAGCAACCACCAACAGAAGCCCAAGGGGGCCTTGCACTGCACCATACACCCCAATGGCAACACCCCAAGGGGGCCTTGCACTGCACCAGCCGCCCCAATGGCAACCACCAACAAAAGCCTGAGAGGGCCTTCAATTGCACCATCCACCCCAATAGCAACCACCAACAAAAGCCCAAGGGGGCCTTGCACTGCACCAAACGCCCCAATGGCAACCACCAACAAAAGCCCAAGGGGCCTTGTACTGTATTGTATTGTATTGTATTTTGTTATTTATATAGCGCTCTTTCCCCACTTGTCTGGCCTCAATGCGCTTTTTCCTTGGTTGAACGCCCTTGGTGACCGTAGTCAATATGGATGGAAATCCTAGGGGGGGTAGCTTAGGGGATGCGTGTGAGCATGTTGCTGTTCTGGGACTTTGGTAACTGGCAAGGCTCGACTAAGCAGCCCAAGAGAGGTGAGACACACGGCTGGGTGCTGGTGAGGGTTAGAGATAGTTCGCTATTGTTGAGAGAGTCTATGTGAGGCCAGCTATACCGGGTTCCTTTCGGGTGGTGGTCGCTGTATGCTAGTGGCAGAGGTGTTGAGGTACGTCAGGTGTTTCAGTCTGGGCAGCTATGTGTGCACTAGGCCGGATGTGCTTAGCCATAGGCGTGTTCTATCATGCATGGATGCTTGGCCGTGCCTGCGTCCTGTGTCCACGCTAGTGGTGTGAGATATACGTACCATAGGCTGCAGCTTGCTCGGCTGGGGAAATATATGTCCAGTTTTAGAATAGCGATGCCTATACCGGTGGGCCTAACTTTCATAATGTAGCAAGTAGCAGCCTATATCAAGCAGAGATGGGGGCTACACCCAGATTCGACAGTCCTGTATAGTGGGAGAGAGGCCTATACCTGCACCAACTGCCCCAATGGCAACCACCATCAAAAGCCCAAGGGGGCCCTGCACTACACTACACCAACCACCCCAATGTCAACCACCATCAGAACCCCAAGGGGGCCCTGCACTACACCAACCACCCCAATGGCAACACATGGCAAGAGCCCAAGGGTGCCTTGCACTGCACCAACCACCCCATGGGCAACCACCGGCAAGAGCCCAATCGGTCCTGCACTACGCCAACCACCCCAATGGCAAACACCATCTAAAGCCCATGGGGGCCTTGCACTGCACCAACCGCCCCAATGGCAACTACCATTAAAAGCCCAAGGGGGGGGGGGCTAGCACTGCACCAACTGCCCAATGGCAAACACCATCAAAAGCCAAAGGGGGCCTTGCACTGCACCAACAACCTCTATGGCAACTACCATCAAAAGCCCAAGGGGGCCTTGCACTGCACCAACCGCCCCAATGGTAACCGACGGCAAGAGCCCAAAGAGGCCTTGCACTGCACAAACCGCTCCAATGGTAACGATTGAACTCTTACTCCTAAGAGCCCTTTAATATGAGGTAGCAATACTCAGAGGCGGATGGGGATTCAGAAGTTACTCAAACATCAATAATCAAAATGACTCAGGAAGTTTGGCTAAGTGATTTTCTGTTTTAATATTAATGATCTAAAACAGGGAGTACAACGGGCATCATCCGACGCTGCACAGCTCGATCTCGAAACAGCTCTTTTATAACAAAAATATGTCACTGCTGACGACATACTATGTGGCAAGCTACAAAACGTATGAGTACCTGTGGTTGGCTCTCAGTGAACATCTACGTATACGTTCTATATAGCCACTGGTTATGATTGGGTACCTAAGTCAGGTGGGCATCAACACCCACCCCCAATATCTGTCATCATTGTCGTCACTAAATACACAACGATGAATTGGTTCTTCAAACTATAGGGCTCTTCATTACACGGCCCACTATGATTGGTGTGGCACCCTTGTACTCCTCTAGAATCTTCCACACGCTAGCAGCACGCAGGCTACCATACCAGGTGCATCGAACCTCGGCGTGATCATGCCTCCCCACCAATTAACCTACTATCCATCAACACTCCTTCAGTCTATCAGACAATTAGGCTTTTGAACTTGGCCTTGTAACTGTTGACTTCGTCTGGGAAATAGACTATAGCTTCACTCTATCTTTTAGTTTCGGCACAGCCTGAGCCAAGCTGTTTCGATCTCACCCGTGTGACTTGAAGACCATTCTTTTTGAGCTTTTTGCAGCATTTAATCCTATAAAATGATGAACTGTAGAAACCTTTAGTGTTTTTTCATGCTGCTTCAAACAGAAGCGTGTTTCTTTCTCGCATTCGTTGTAGCCTTCTTGATAGGCATCAGTTTCACGGTGGTCTTATCTGCTTGGTTCTGGGCCAGCCCCATCTTCTCTGAAACTTGCCTTGCCATCAGTAATTTCCAACTGCGCCACTCATTTGAAAGTCGTTTTCTTGTTCATGAAGTTTCAGGCATGCTAAAGTGCTTTGTGGAATCCTCCAGGTTATATATATCGCTATGTATATGCATTGGCGCATCGCCGCAATCTAATTCACTATGTAGCCAGCCTTATGAATACTTTTCCCTACTTGCGTTGCAGCAACTGTACACGTGCAAACGCTGAACATATTCTGCAGCGTTTCTGTAGCATGAGCATCTACATCTCGAGCCCGAAATGTTGCTCATTTTACCATCTGTTCTTCAACTTTAGGAGAATATTGTTCCATTTCTATCTAATCCTATTGCATGTGACGTCATCAGGCTCCTTTCTTTGTTCAAATGCACATTTCTTCTGGTACTTCATCCAAAAGAATACTATGTCTCTGTGCATTTAGGTAGGGTTTCCTCAATGGATATCTTGTCTCAAAGGTTCTCTGCGGTATTGGTATACTGACTGGGACTGCACATGTCGTCATCTCTGGTTCCCAACATATAGGCAACATAGGGGCGGAGCTTGGAGTAAGGATGTCTGACTGTACCTCTACACGATCGTCAAGACCCAAGGGGGCCTTGCCTTGTCTACACACAATCATCCCAATGGCAACCACCATCAAAAGCCCAAGGGGGTCTTCACTGCACCAACCACCCCAATGGTAACGATCATCGAGAACCAAGGGGGCCTTGCACTGTAAGCACCCAACCAATGCAACAGCAACCACCATCAAAAGCCCAAGGGGGTCTTGCACTGCACCCAACTGAGCATATGGCACTTTGGGTTTTGTGCATGCAATAGATGGGGATGCAGAATAATTCCCACGCCAAATAATCCAACCAACTCAGGAAGATGGCAAAGGTACTGTTTTATTAACAATTCTATGACAAGACAGGAGGCTCATATTATGCATTACAATCTTTACTCTGAAACCACAGCAGCAAAGAAAAAACTTTTACAAACAAAAAAGTTTCAACAACAGAACTAGATAAAGTTCAATGTCAATGCATGGGGAACTCCCCAAACCATCATGGAGGATAGGTCATACCCTGCAGGGGACCAATGAGCAGGGACCCTCCTTTATATATGTCCATTACTCTAACGCCAACCCCTCTTTCTTTGCTGCTGACACCACAGAGCTAAGTCACCCCTTTCAGTTGTGTCTTACATTGTTTGTCAGTAGTAGGCTTTATTAGTTTGAATATGACATATATTATTTATATGGTAAATATGTGTTAATTACCTTTTATTATAAAGGAATTTGTGTATTTGATACAATGTATCTGGATAGCCGCGTGCGGCCGTTGGTTTCATTTTGGTGTCTTTCAAAAAGAAAATATGTATTATGCTCATACTTCCTGTTTCAGCTGAAGCAGTGGTGCAATGGTTGAATTTCGGACTACAGTCCATGAGGTTGTGAGTTCGAGGGAGCTCTCTAATTTATTTCTTCTTTAAAAATTTCTCGCGCTTGTAAACTCAGGTGTTTCTAGTGCATTAATCAACTCGCTCCCGGCGTGCGCGAGAGCAGTGTTGTTTACACTGTTCCCTCTTCATTTCGCCTGTTTGAATTCGTGCCCCTTGACAGATTTATGGTCACCTGGGGATTCCAGGTGCTGCAGGCTTTGGGTTCGGCCTGCCCCTGTGGCTTATGTTTGTAACAAAAGCCTCTGTTTCAGTACTGAGCCAAGTTAGCTCAAATATAGAGCTGCAGGTCTCCCATGCAGGAAGACCGCATGTTTATTTGTATATTTTAAGATTAGATATTTTAATTGTTATATTTTAAATAATTGTATTTTACAGTGGAGGTATTTGATTGTCACCTTTTTTGCTCAGTTGAGCAGGGATTTCCTAATGGGCATTTGGTTGGTTCATGACTTCTTCAGAAAGATTATAGCACAAACATTTTAATAGTAAAAATGTGGTTTTGTTAAATGTTTGTAATTTCGTATCCCTGGTGACACAACACATTTCCTTACCTTTAGTGCTGGAAAGAAAGAATGTTTACTGATAGACTGTGGGTTTGTTAGGTCAAAGTCTGACCATCCAGCGCAAGAGCCCGATGCACTGCCAGTCTGCAGTTATATTTTATTTTCTTTGTTTATTTATTCATTTACTTATTTCTTAAGTTATGTGCTTTGCCTTCACTGTAGGTGCCATAAGTTCGGTTTCAGGTTCAGCCTGATTCTATTGCGAGGTTACCTCCTCGTGTACTGCTGATTATCACACCCTGCTCGGGCGAGCAGTTGGAGGTGCACTTGCTCAGTGTATCCTACCTTCAACTTGACAGTTTTCTTTTGTTTGGGTTATCTTCCCTGGAAAGGTGCAGTCACCTGCTCGGTGGCAAGGTTGCCTGGGGTTTCTGCGAGGGGTCCCCTCGTATACGGCTGTGTCCACACCCTGCTAGGGTGAGCAGTTGAGGTACACTTGCTCAGTGTTTCCTCCCTTAAAGTGGGCAACTTGGATAATTACCTTAACTGGCATGCACCATAACCTGCTCGGTTTCAGGCTCTGCCTGAGTTCTAATGCGAGGTTACCCCCTCGAGTACTGCTGATTATCACGCCCTGCTCGGGCGAGCAGTTGGAGGTGCACTTGCTCAGTGTATTCCTTCCTTAAGGTCGGCAGCTTTGTTTAGGTGCTGCATATGGCTGACGCCATTGTTTGGTCTTGTAGGCGTGCAGTAACCTGCTCGGTTTCAGGCTTCGCCTTGTTCCTACTGCGAGATGCTCCCTCGTGTACTATTGGTTGCCTCACCCTGCTGGGGTGAGCAGTTGAGGTGCACTTGCTCAGTGTACGCTTTGATAAACAATATGTTTAAGTGTTGACTGGAACACATTTGCGTTTTTTCAGAATTGTCAGTGGCCCAGAAAGCTCAGTGAGTATCAGCTTATATAAGGCCCGGGGATTCGGTCCCCTGTGAGGGCGTAACCCCTCTTCTTTGGATATTTTATATATATTTCATATATTATATATTCTTTATTTATTAAGTGCTTTAAAGAAAAGAGTGTGGAAGTGGTTGTAAACAGACCCATATGGGGTTGTACCTTCCTCTCTAACCATCTATCTGGTGTTATCATTCATCTTTTAGTTAAAAATTCTGTCACCCTTTACCTTAGTTAGTTTCAGGACAACTCAGTCCTTTCCTTAGGTTTTGATTCCCGACCTCAATTGCTCCACCCAATACCAGTGCTGATTAAGCTACAGTATTTTCTCTCAACATGAGGAAGAATAAAGATGATGCGTTATGCCTCTATTGAGGTCTGTAGGGCTTAAGGCTCTCTTTAGTGGGGACGTTTGTTCTCCCCTACTTTTGTCCCATTGGACATTCCTTATTCTTTTGGTTTCTGGTGGAGACAGGGTCAGCTCGAGGGTAACCGTTCAGTTTTTTACATGACAAGTTGAGCAACCATGTTTTACTTGGATGGAGTGTTTGGAAACACTTGATGGTATCAGTTAGACGAGTTGCCAAATAATAACTTGCTGGCGCCTGCCTCATGTTTTTCCTCCCAAAGCTTGGCCTATGGTTCAGCTAACCGTCTAACAGTGTGTTGCAACTTCTCCTCTGCTCGAGGAGTACACGCAGGCTTCTGTACCCTCATGAGCGTTGCTTAACCTCTTTAGAGTGCTGTTTTCATATCCGTGCTGACCGTTCTGATACAGGTTCCTAATTTTGGAAAGGTCTACATCAGTCTTTTATCCAGCTGAGATCGATAAGTGAACACCTCACACCACACAACGCTCGTAGTAGTGTTAAGCACCACTCATATACCTGAGGGTTCGTAGTACTGTATAAGTACTGTTTTGCTATGGACAATGTGCTTAGTTTTTCCTTCCCCTGATTCCCTTAGTGGCCAGTCAGCCTCACATGAATACAGTGACTCAGACCTCAGGGTTTGAGGGGACAGTGGTCCCAGATTTCTTCTCAACCTTGCATTTACAGGGCATTGATAATTATCCAGAGTTCTTTCCCCCTCATTCCCCTTCCTGCCATCCTTGGGGGAGATTGCATCATAATATTACGCCTCTGGGAGTATCCAATGGTTTCAGTTTTCCTGCCATCCTTGGGGGAGATTGCATCATAATATTACACCTCTGGGAGTATCCAATGGTTTCAGTTTTTTCCTTTTTACAGGAGTTCTGGCGGGTGACCAGTGCAGACTCGCACTGAGCATTTCCCTCCCGTCTGTTACTTTCCTTTGTGCTAATCTCTGGTATTTCAATAAGTTAACTGGAGTCTGTCCAGTCAGGGGATTGGTTAGAGGCGCTAGTGGGTATTTATTTCTCTTAACGGTGTAAAGCGGGGCTTTAATGTGGTCCTCAGGGTAGTTTTCTTTCTGGATTGCAAGGTTTTTCCTTTGGATAAGTGGGGGAGGTTTCTCCTCTTTTGGGAAGGCTCAATATCCCTTGGTGGGATAGAGGGGTCTGGGAGTGATACTATCCCCCATCCACGTTATGACCCTCTATCACGATGCGTTCCAGAGTCTATACATTAACTTTCAGACGGTGTCTGCCGCTACGATTACCAGAGTGCTGGGATATATATTTGGTTGATGACTTGATTATCATAGTCACCTGCATGGTAGGTGGACCTTTGGGGTTTTCACAAGAGTTTGTTTGCAGTAAGGTGCCAGCTCAGGGTGCTGTGAGCTTCAAAGATCTGCAAATTGGCTGAAATATAGGTTAGACCTCTTCTGGTCTACACCTTCAGTTTAACCATTTAGTGATCAGTTCTTTGCAGTTTAGAGTCTTGCTAAGATTTTGGAAATTTGGTGTCCTCCTTCAGTTACTTTTGATCCGCTAGGGGATTTATCACCAGGGAGGAGGGATCAAGGTTCAAGCACCGGGCATACCTACAAAGGAGTTTAGATATCACTATAATGGTAGTGATTGGATGTCGGATACATTTTTTCTTCTTGCCAAGTTTGGCCTCTTAAGGATCAGGTTTATAATATCTGCCTTTTGTCATGGTAGCAGAGTCCTTCTTCAAGAGTTCGGGAGGTCTGAGGGTCTCCGTGTTGGCGGTTTGACGGGTTTAGCTTCTCAGGTGGGGCCCTCTCTTCCATTCTGCTTCTGCCTCCAGAAGACTTCCCTCCTTAGTATACACATATGTCTGAAGACAATTGTAGATTAATTCTATTGCTTTTCAGCTCCGCTCAGGATGGATTGTCCTATTACAAAATTTATAAAAATGATTTTTTACTCCCATTTTACCCTTTTGAAGATTTGTCTTTCCCTCTTGGTTCCCCAGTGTAGTTCTGTGACATGCCCTGTTTCTAATGCGATATCTTCCTTTAATGCATGGGATGGAACCTATAAGACTTTCACCCCTATGGGGTACTTTTCTTTATCTCCAGGAGAGCTAGGTGTTTGTTTTCATTGGTTTGCTTTCTAGGTCCCCAAAAATGGTACGAATTTAAGTGTTTTGAATATTTGATTGAACAACATAGGTGTTTATTTCAGATGGTTTTGTCCTAACCTATTAGTATAGGAAAACTTTGTTCAATGTTTTCCCCTCTTTTAACCAGTTGGTTTTGGTGGCCTGTAAGGAACGCTGGATTTGGCACATTCCTGTTTTTCTTGCAGTGGATTTGACTTTGCCTTATAAGACAGCTTTTCGGGCAACCTAGTCTTGGGCAATTCTCTGATTGGTCAACAGATTGATTTAATGAAAGCATTTAAAAAATGTTACCTTTCCTTTAATTTTATTATATTATCTATTATATTGGATCATTTTGTACTTACTAATGAGATGCAAGGGCTTTGAACTTGCATAATATGAGCCTCCTGTCTTGTCATAGAATGACTAATCCCCCACACTAACGTGAGATGGGGGTTTAGATTCTATTAAAGACAAGGAGGCGATTATTATCCCTCCCACCCACCCTGGATATGATATGATATGATATGACAATTGTGATACGCATGTACACAGGTGGTTCAAGTGAGAACATTCTTTGGTTTGTTGTTCTTCCCAACCACCCACCCTTCTTGCTTGTTGTTCTTACAGGTACGAGTTGAGGTTCTGCTCAGGAGTGTGGATCGCAGTTACAAGTTCTGGAGTGCGTGATTTCGGGTGAGAAGTCCTATCCAGAAGAACTTCTTCATTGCTTCAGGCTGCGGAAAGGTTGAGATCTCCGGTTTCGCTGGATCCTTTTTCTCTGCGCTACGCAGTTCAACCGTTCCATTGGGCGTCTGGTGCAAGTCAGCTGCAGAAAGAGGGGTTGGCGTTAGAGTAATGGACATATATAAAGGAGGGTCCCTGCTCATTGGTCCCCTGCAGGGTATGACCTATCCTCCATGATGGTTTGGGGAGTTCCCCATGCATTGACATTGAACTTTATCTAGTTCTGTTGTTGAAACTTTTTTGTTTGTAAAAGTTTTTTCTTTGCTGCTGTGGTTTCAGAGTAAAGATTGTAATGCATAATAATCGCCTCCTTGTCTTTAATAGAATCTAAACCCCCATCTCACGTTAGTGTGGGGGATTAGTCATTATCTAAAACAGAGAGCTACAATGGACATAATGGACGTTTGCTCGAGCTCTCAGTGCATTTCTCATAAAAACATCCTTATATGCAGAAAATACATCAGACGTGATGTCATACTACGTGGCAAATAAGACCTACGAGGGATTGTCATACGTTCAAGGGGAACATCTAAGTATACTTTCTATAAGGGCTGGGATTGTGATTGGCTATCTACTGTCAAGTGGACAACTTATGCCTACCTCTAAAACATGTCATCTTCAAAACTATTAAGTACGCGGTATATCATTGGCTCTCAAACTATAAGGCCCTTCCCTATACGGCCCTCTATAATTGGTTGGCACGCTCGTGCCACGTCTGGAACATCCGGTTCACTTAGCAGCACGTAAGCTCAGACCCGGGTGCCAGGAGGTGGACTTGACTTTATCTCCTCGCCCAATTAGCCCAACACCTCTCATCACCCATGCCTTCTGCCATGAAGATTGTCTTTGAACTTGGCCTTGCAAAGTATTCTTGTCAGTGAGAATATATGGGAGTGCGAGCACTCACTATCGTTGTTCTAGAATTCCACGCTCAACTCTATTTCCATCCTTGGTTCACGTGACAGGAGACCACGATTTGGTCCATTTTGCAGCATTTAAATGTGTTAAATGAATAACCCTTGGCACGCTTGGTGTTCTTTCTTTGCGTCTTAACAAGGGATGATTCAGCTTCTCACGTTCACTGCCTTCAAGAATAGATAACCAGTCTTGGCTGCATTAGCTTTGACACCAGGCCAGACAGCCTCGCCATTTGTGTCCACGATTTCAAATTATTCTTGCTGCAACACAGTTCTCGGCCTTTCCTCTCCATGGGTCCTGCCTAACTAAATTAATGACACCGATGTCCAGCTTCTATACAATGGCGGCTTCGCCTGCAGTCTATTCACTACATAAAGCCAGCTTCGAAGATTACTTAATCTACTTGCGTTACAGCATCTGTACAGTTATTGAACGGCTTGCATTTTCTGCAATGCTTCACGCACGTGCAATCTTCTTTTCGTATATGAAAGTTTACTCAATTCTTAACTTTGTCATCAGTTTCTGTAAGATACATGCATTCTCTTTAGCCAGTATTCTCAGGGCATCACGCTCGTCTTTTGTGATGTCACCAGCTCCTCCTTTTGCTCCTTTTCATATTCCTTCAGGGAGTTCCTCCCTCAGATTATCGTCTCTTCGTGGATACATTCAATAGGGCTGTCTCAGTGGGTACCTTCCTTCGAATACTTGCCGTGGTATGATCACAACTGCTAAGTTAAGCATTGCACAATCTCAGGCTTCCAACATACTGGAAGTAGGGGGGCGGGATTTCCTGCAGAGGCATGCAACGGCTCCTCTACACAACCACCCCAATGCCAATCACCGGCAAGAGCCCAAGGTGGCCCTGGACTACACCCTCGAACACTCCAATGGCAAGCACCATCAAAACCTCAAGGAGGCCTTGCACTGCACCAACCACCCCAATGGCAAGCACCATCAAAAGCCCAAGGGGGTCCTGCCCTACTCCCTAACACTCCAATGACAACTACTGTCAAAAGCCTAAAGGGGCCCTGCCCCCGAACACTCCAATGGCAACTACACTACCGTCAAAAGCCCAAGAGGGCCGTGCCCTACCCCCAAACACTATAATGGCAACTACCGTCAAAAGCCCAAGGGGGTGGTGCCCTACCCCCGAACACTCCAAGGACAACTACCGCCAAAAGCCCAAGGGGGCCCTGCCCTACTCCCGAACACTCCAATGACAACTACTGTCAAAAGCCTAAAGGGGCCCTGCCCCCGAACACTCCAATGGCAACTACACTGCCGTCAAAAGCCCAAGAGGGCCGTGCCCTACTCACAAACACTATAATGGCAACTACCGTCAAAAGCCCAAGGGGGCGGTGCCCTACCGCCGAACAATCCAAGGACAACTACTGTCAAAAGCCCAAGGGGGCCGTGCCCTACCCCTGAACACTCCAAGGACAACTACACTACTGTCAAAAGCCCAATGGGGGGCCTACCTAACCCCTAAACACTCCAGTGGCAACTACACTACTGTCAAAAGCCCAAGGGGGCCTACTTTATCCTCGAACACTCCAATGGCAACTACACTACCGTCAAAAGCCCAATGGGGCCGTGCCCTACACCCAAACACTCCAATGACAACTACACTACTGTCAAAAGCACAAGGAGGGCTCGACCCTAACCCTGAACACTATAATGGCAACTACCGTCAAAATCCCATTGCGGGGGTTGCAGTACTGTCAACCACTGTGGCACTGGGAAAGAGGGGTCCCGGGGGCGTTTCAGCGCATCCTAAACTTCTCACGATAGAGTAGGCAATAATGCCATTTCAAGTGTATTTTATTGGAATGTTTTGCAAAGCGGGTTTAAGAATCCCAGGAACAGTGAACGCCCCTTGTAGCTTTATTCTAGTGTCACACTTGCTGGCCCCGGAAAGAGAGTAATCACAGGTTTCTTAATGCCTGCAGCTGTGACAAGCACCGATCAGGCAGGGACGTCATTTCACCAAAATGCCTGCGGTAGCGGGCGCCCCTTGACCTCTGAGATCACAGGAAGTGATGTCATTTGTCCCCACCCCAAATTGACATCACGGGAAGTGATTGAACACAACCTTTCACCCCTTGACAAAACAGGAAGTGACATCACATAGCATTGTTCCCAAGTACACTACGAAAAATATCGTTACAATATCACTGTAATGTAATCTACATTTCATACAAGAATGGATCACCATATGTATCGTTAATAACAGTGCGTATAGGCCCATATTACCAAATTACTGTAAATGCAAGCAGACTTCCAAGGCCAAATGATAATGATGTGTTATTATACAGCACTTACGCTTAAGCGCTTCATGTAGAACAAATATACATACATTATCACCCAACCTGTGTTGGTACTCATTTATCAACCTCAGAAGGATGAAAGGCCGAGTTGGCCTTGCCAGGATTCGAACCTGTGGATCACAATCACATCGCAGCAGCGAGCACTCAACCCACTGACCTATCTTACCGGTTACAGCTATCTTACCGGCTATAATAAAATGAGCAATTGCATGTCTGAATGTTCTCAAAGTCAGAAAGTAAATTACACTCTGTGGTGGACACCATTAAACTGGTAACTGAGATTTCAGAGCAGACCAGTTCATCTCCAGGTCTACTGCAAAGTTGGCCTCATGTCAAGCCTGTGCGGATCTACTTTTCAGGCTTCAGAGGTTGGCAAAATACATACCATTGGGAGCGCGCATAACTGTGTATTAAAGAATTTAGAGTAGCGCAGGGAAAGCAGCGCATTTAAACATCATCCGGTACTCTGGACACTCGTTACCTCATACATGCAAACAAACATCCTGAACAGCATGCCAGGGAGATGGGAAAGATAGACACATTACAACAAGGCATTCATTGTGGCACGCTTAAAACAAGGGCCACTCTATGTGCTATGGTCAAACATTTCTACACTGTACACAGGCTTTTAGGCACAAGGATTTTGTCAAGTGACTGAGGACACTGAGATGGAATGTCTTGTGATGATCCTAACAGAGACAACGGCAGAAAAAAACATGCTATTACTGCAACTTGCGAAAAGCAAAATTCATAGTGCGAAATGGATGCTTATTCTACTCTAAATGCTAATCAGTGACTCACCCCCTGAAGTGTGCCTGAAACAAACCTTTAATGAGTCTAGCAATTATTGGATATAATTTCAGAAAGCCAAATTATTTTTCATTCCTATTCTTTGTTATTTAGGGTCACTGCTTAAAGTGTTACACACTGTTTTTTTTAAAGAGGCCTGAACAAGAAAGCCATCCACTCCAGAAGCAAAGAGCCACATTTTTTCCATTAAAAAAAATAATAATAATTTAAAACAAAATCTCATGGACTGGCAGGGCATGCAGGTAAAATCGTTATCATCTGTGATGAGGTGCCCTGCCTGGCGTGCGGGTCCAGCACCATGGTGGCCCGGGTTTCTAGCTCACTCCCCCTCCCCTCTGACTTCCGGGGGATGTATCAGGGGGTCCAGAGTGCACTGCGCGGTGGCCCCGACATTGGCAGAGACCGACCACATGACCCAGGAGAAAGGGGGGCCTGGTCCCTTTAAGAAAAGGGGCTATGGCCAAAGTAAACGCACAGGGGGCAGGGAGATGAGAACCCTGTCCCTGATAAACCATGTCAGTCCCTGGGATATCCCAAACAGCAAAGGGGAAGGCGGGCAAAGCACTGAGTTCCAAGATGGACGCTCTACCCAACATGGCCTTTGCTCCAGTAAGCCTGACGCTGAGCAGGCAGAGGGATTAGTGACTTCTATACCAGGTTAAAAGGAGCTCACCACTCAGACAGTGTGCATAGCTCTCAATCTTTCAAGTCCAAGGGGTGGGTGAAAACACACAATTCCATTTGGTACGGGTGAGTCCATTGCACCCAATGGGCAGATAAGCAGCTTGCCGGGTGAGTGAACACTTTCCCTGGCGAGTGACACCCGCCAAAAGCGTGAGTGTTGAGAGATAGGAGTATGATGGAGGCAGGGGTGGTGTCAGGGCCTTTCAACTCTTTCAAATGAAAGGGGCCTCAAGCCTCACAGCGCCTCTAGAAACTGCTCCCATATTGCCAGTCAGCAGTCTAACAACACGGAAATATATTCCTTTATATATCACTTAAGTTCTGGGACTTAGAATGTGCACTCCGCAGCGCTGGCCTTATAAGCTGTGTTGGCTAGAGCCTGTCCAGCCGTCACTTCCATTGGGGAAAACAGAAGTGTTATCACCTCATTAGCTTTCAACACTCATTCCTCCACGTCAGCCACTTGATTACAAAGAAGGATTAATTGCTGTTCAGCAGGCATTCAGTGTTTCAGCTTCCTGCTGGCTCGCCGTCTTGTGATAATTGGCAGCTATTAACCTTCTCTTTATCTCCATTATAATGTATGCCCCCCCATGGGTGACTCAGACTGCTTTCCACTCTAAGCAGGGCGGGAGGGCAACCATCATGTTTAAAAGGGCCCCCACATATCTTCAGCCAGGCCTGGCTGCAGGATGATTGCTGGAAATAGAGCTACTGTTTAAGGAGGGGGGTGTTGTGAAGGAGAAAGGGTGTGATGCGGAGGGGAGCAAGTAGAAGAGGTGGATGTGACTGAGCTATCATCAAAGGCCGTTGGAGGCAGATGGTATGGGGCGGAGATGTGGTGGAGCTTGGAGGTGCGGGTAAGGAGGAGTTTGGGAAAGCATCAGAGGAGGTTGGTGGCAGGGGGGTGGTGTAGCTTATAAGCTAGAGGAAGGAGGAGGCTGGTAAGTCACCAGAGGTTGCTGATAGAGAGATGTTGGAGGTGTGAGGAAGGAGGAGGCTGGTAATTCACCAGAGGTTGCTGATAGAGAGATGTTGGAGGTGTGAGGAAGAAGGAGGTTGGGAAGTCACCAGAGGTTGCTGATCGAGAGATGTTGGAGGTGTGAGGAAGAAGGAGGTTGGGAAGTCACCAGAGGATGCTGATCGAGAGATGTTGGAGGTGTGAGGAAGATGGAGGTTGGGAAGTCACCAGAGGTTGCTGATCGAGAGATGTTGGAGGTGTGAGGAAGGAGGAGGCTGGTAAGTCATTAGAGGTTGCTGATCGAGAGATGTTGGAGGTGTGAGGAAGAAGGAGGTTGGGGAGTCACCAGAGGTTGCTGATAGAGAGATGTTGGAGGTGTGAGGAAGAAGGAGGTTGGGAAGTCACCAGAGGTTGCTGATCGAGAGATGTTGGAGGTGTGAGGAAGAAGGAGGTTGGGAAGTAACCAGAGGTTGCTGATCGAGAGATGTTGGAGGTGTGAGGAAGGAGGAGGCTGGTAAGTCACCAGAGGTTGCTGATCGAGAGATGTTGGAGGTGTGAGGAAGGAGGAGGCTGGTAAGTCACCAGAGGTTGCTGATCGAGAGATGTTGGAGGTGTGAGGAAGAAGGAGGTTGGAAAGGCACCAGAGGTTGCTGATCGAGAGATGTTGGAGGTGTGAGGAAGAAGGAGGTTGGGAAGTCACCAGAGGTTGCTGATCGAGAGATTTTGGAGGTGTGAGGAAGAAGGAGGTTGGGAAGTCACCAGAGGTTGCTGATCGAGAGATGTTGGAGGTGTGAGGAAGAAGGAGGTTGGGAAGTCACCAGAGGTTGCTGATCGAGAGATTTTGGAGGTGTGAGGAAGAAGGAGGTTGGGAAGTCACCAGAGGTTGCTGATCGAGAGATGTTGGAGGTGTGAGGAAGGAGGAGGCTGGTAAGTCACCAGAGGTTGCTGATCGAGAGATGTTGGAGGTGTGAGAAAGGAGGAGGCTGGTAAGTCACCAGAGGTTGCTGATCGAGAGATGTTGGAGGTGTGAGGAAGAAGGAGGTTGGGAAGTCACCAGAGGTTGCTGATCGAGAGATTTTGGAGGTGTGAGGAAGAAGGAGGTTGGGAAGTCACCAGAGGTTGCTGATCGAGAGATGTTGGAGGTGTGAGGAAGGAGGAGGCTGGTAAGTCACCAGAGGTTGCTGATCGAGAGATGTTGGAGGTGTGAGGAAGAAGGAGGTTGAGATAGTTTGGAGGTGAGAGGAAGGATAAGGTTAAGTAGTAATCAGAGAAAGTGGGGGCGAGCGGTAGAAGGTGGGTCCAAAGCATGCCTCTGTTCCAAAGAAGGAGATTGGAAGAGTCAGGGTGAAAGCCAGAAGGTTAGTGGAGGGGACAGGCAAATCACCTGGCACTTTTAGAAGGAAAGACATCGTGAAGTACCTACAGGTGGAATGAGTACAAAGGAAGGGGACATTTCTCCCCAGGAGGATTAGTGAAGGGGAGCAGGCAGAAGCAGTGGGAACGCTGAAGGTGGAAGAGAGGGTTGGAGCTAAGGGAGAGTCCCATATTGAAAAGTGGAGACTCCCCAACAGGAAGGGGCATGAGCACAGTAGTGGGAGGGGTCGGAAATGTGAGGCAGACAACTTTTATATGATTTCTCAAAATATGCCATTTTATTAAATCATACGTCTCAATAAATGCCTCACTATCGCCCCCCCAACCCCACGCCCGGCGAGGATTTCCCTGCCTAACAAACTAAACACTCTAACAGACAATATCTTTCTCTTACATTTGTACATAAACTATATGCCAATTCACAACAACAACATTTGTATTTGTAATAGATTCACTGTCTCTCTTTGTAACCTGGGTGAACTCCGCTTCCCCAGGTTTTAAGTTGGATTCAGTTCCAATGTTCAACAAAAAGAAACAAGGAAATCCCGGTTTGTAACAAAGTTCCACTTTAGTTGTTTACACATGTTAGGGAGAATTCTCTGTTTAGGCTGAATTTCCTAACCTAGTGAGTCCCCCAGCAGCTTTGCTGGATTTCTGGAGTTTGTTTTTTTCTCCTGCCAAGAGTGAGACTCTTTTTTTTCCTACTCTTGGACATGATTTATGGTGTTCCTTTGAATGTTAATGTGTTTTATGGGCTATGGGGTCTTTTACTCCATAGGGTCTCATGTGTTTTTACTATGTGTGTTACACAGCACCCTCCGTGCAGTAACACAGGGGTGTCATAGTGACACCCCACCATAGACTCCATACCCTGGGACTGACTACGGTCTCCCAGGGCATGTAAAGTCACCATTGGCTTTACTAGTCCCAAATTATTAACAGAAACCAGTACAAACCATCATATTGTGGACATACTGGTCGGGGCAATTCGATTGCCCCGGGGCTGTTATTCGATGGGGCACGTCTCCGTCCCCCCTGATCGAGTTTTGGCTGGTGTCAGTGGATACTACTTTTTATATTCGACCGTGAATATATCTCTATGGGATTTTTCCATTGTTCGAGGCTACCAACTTTAATTATTTAATTCCTATAGCCTCGAACATACCGCCGGGTTATTTATTTAATATTAATTCACCGGTCGGTATTTTTTGCCAGAACTCGATCCTAAAATGGCGTTTGTGTTCTCTTCTGTGACTCCAACCCAAGTCGAGCCCTTTGTTCCACTTTTTGGCGGGCTTCTCCACAGAAGCCTCCAAAAGTGGTGCCACTCTGTCTGGGTACCACAGAGGGTGTGGGAGGGGGTTTAGGCACCCTGGACTGAGTTTCCTTGGCAACTCAAGTCGCACTCTTGTGTGATTGGCCCAAGTGGTAAACCGGCCGGCTCACCACTTAGCATGTTTGATTGACAGCTAGGCTGAATGAATGGGGGTTTCTTGCATAAAAGCAGGGGTTTTGGGACTGGAACTTCAGAAGTCGCCACAGGACCTGAAAATCCGAAGAGGGAGAAGCTGAGCTGACCTGCTACGATGACACCACCGGTTGAGCCCTGCGGAACCGACTCACCACTTCCCAACGACAGAGGAGATCTCCCTGCTGGAGAGTCTTCTTCCCTTGACTGGTGGGAACGACCAGTTTACCTTCTTTTTTTCGCTTCCAAGACATCCAAGTGGTCGAATTGCCCGTGCCAAGCAACCCGCCAACCGGATAGCCACTTACCCTTGCACCGCAAATAAAAGGACCGCTCCTTTTAATTGAGAACTCCGCGGCTGGTTTCTTCCCTGGCAGTGCAACAACCTTCTGCCTTCCTCCACGATGAGATCCTCTCTTCCCCCGGACGAAGCACTGACTTGCACCCGCTGCCAGGAATAACTGCCCCCGCTGGAGCGCTCTCACCATTTTAAGGAACCATGTACGCCAGGCCTCCCTTTCTATAGATTGCTACAAGGTGACAGTAAATCCTTAACCTTCTGGACTGGGCTGGCCACCTGACCATCTAACTGGTCCCTTTCTGTTGTCCAACACTTTTCTGAACCTTTGTCGAGACTTCGGTGCACTTTCAACCGTGTGACCTTGGACACATTTCTCGCGGATCCTCATAAAGTGGGTCCGGCTTTCTGAACTTTAACTTCACAGTTTTAACCTGCGTTCTTCTCTTACTGTGTTCATTTTAAAGTGTTGGGACCTGTTCTATCTATGCTCTGCCTTTCTCTCCCTTTTTAACCAAGTTATTAGAGTGTCATCTTCATTAAGTGCTCACCGCTGTCTGAAAATAAGTGTTGCTTTAATTAAGACTTGTCTAATAACCGTTTAAGGAAGTGTATATCTTTTAGTGACCGTGTTTCTGAACTGCTTGATGTTAGTGCCAGTGTGTTTACTAGATGTGTTTTTAAATAAATAATTTTATCTCTTTTACACCAAGCTCTGGTCAGTGTTTGTTTGTTCTACTGTGCTCTCTTGACCTATTGTGTATGCTCTGTATACTGCCTACCTCTTCTTGAGGGAAGTCTGACTGCTCAGCCACAGCTACCAGGTAAATCTGGATGGTGCAGACTGCTACCAATTGGGTTTACTGCCAAACACCTGTAGTCTTAAATCTTTTGCAGTGGTCCCAGAGGGAACTGCACAGGTTTCTGTCTAACAACACCTACAACTTGTCAAAATAAAGTTCCAATAATTCATTGTCCAACCAAATAAACAATCCTCTTCTTCCTTGAATGGATATTTTAGTCCATCAAATAGCATCAATGATATTCTTGGTCAGTATGATTTGCCACAAAGTATAAATATCAAAGAAATACGACGTCTTAATGTCAGCTTTTCTTAGCCCTCCTTTCAATACCATAGTTCACATTTTGTATCTTTGTCAGGATAACTTCACAGCACTTCAGCCTCCACCTGTTTCCCTCACAACAGGCCTGTTTCTCCGAGGATTCCGCATGCAGGTCTACTCGCCTGCCCGATAGTTTTCAACAATCAACAGCACTTCTGAAGTTCTAGATTTACTGACAACAACCAAAAGTTCATTCACAACAGCTTTAGCAGTTTGTAGTTTTATGACTTTCAACAACTTTTCAGAAAGACAAGATGCACATTAGTGCTTCTTAACACTTCCATGCAAGCAAGACACTCTTCTTCTGAACATTCACCTTCCAGAAGGGCAGCCTCTTTGCCACTCTTGTCTTTCTGCTACACCAGTCACCAAATACCTTTAAGGATGTAATTCTACATTTCCTCCTTTTGTCTTTGGTAATGTGAGATTGTATACCAGCATTATGGAACAATCACAATCAACAAGCTTCACCTTTGAGAGCAATTGCATTTGCCACTTCTCTTCCTGTAGGCCACATTGACTTAAATATATGCCTTACTACTAGTCTCTCTTGGCAATGCTTGTGCAATGTTAGCGTTGGGCAATATTGCACCAATCTTGGCTTTGGGCAATGCTTGTGCAATCTTAGCGTTGGGCAATGCTTGCACCAATCTTGGCTTTGGGCAATGCTCGTATCCCTCTTGGCTTTGAGCAATGCTTGTACCTCTCTTGGCTTTGGATAATGCTGGTTTGTTCCCTGGAACTCACGATTATTAAAGGTCAGTCACTTAGATGTAATGCTACATTGTTTTATGTTGCTTTACCAATGATTCTCCAGCTAGCCTTCACTTTTAGGCACACGATTAGTATTTAAGCTGCTTTCTTCAGTTTTATATTCAAGTAATGTTATTCAAGCAGTTTCACTCATACGCGAGTGCTACCTTTGTTGAATTCATTGTCTGACAATCAACAGTCGGGTTTACAGCATTTTCACTCCCACGACAATGATTCTTCTTTGCTACTGTTGCCTGCCTTTGTTACGTGCAAGGGATTAGAATGCTCAGTAACACTCATCGGCTTCTGTCTTCGATCCCTTCGCGTACTGGAGAACTTCCATGTCTTTTGGCTTCGTCGGAATGGACACACTTCCTTGTTGAAGTTGCTGTGTTCCCGCTAATTGGATTGGGAGTTCAACTTGCTCTTGAAACCCTTGGGTGTACAGCAGACACTAGCCACGGTCTCTCCCACGCTTCCTGCTGCGCAGTCTCTGCAATTTGGTTCAAACGGGGGAAAAGCCTTCGTCCTTTACACTTCCTGCTGCGCAAACTCTGCACTTCCAATTTTTGGCGAAAAGGACCCTCTCATGACCAGCAGCTGGAATCTCCCCTGCAGTGGTCCCGGCGTCCTCTCTTTCCTCCAACTTCTGCTTGGACTGCCAACAACGAGCCTGCTGCTGCTCTCTCCTTCTGCTGCTGCCAAGCTGACTACTCCTGCAACATTGCTCTTAAGCCCTCTTCCTCGTCCCAGTACTTAGAGAATTATGGGACTTGAAGTCCCCAACAACAAAATCAGGTTTTCTAGTCAGCTTCTACTTTTGAACTTAAGTTAATTTCTTTTAGGTGTATTTAGAGAACCATTACAAGAACATACTTTAAAACTGGAAGTCAGTTCATTTAGCCATTATTCCCAGATTTGATTTCTAACTTTATACGGTTCAGTCTTAGCTTCCTCCACATTGAGATGTTCAATTATTCCCAGATTTCCTCTCACTGTACCTCTGGGAGGTAGGAGGATTTCTAACATTATACGGTTCAGTCTTAGCTTCCTCCACATTGAGATGTTCAATTATTCCCAGATTTCCTCTCACTGTACCTCTGGGAGGTAGGAGGATTTCTAACATTATACGGTTCAGTCTTAGCTTCCTCCACATTGAGATGTTCAATTATTCCCAGATTTCCTCTCACTGTACCTCTGGGAGGTAGGAGGATTTCTAACATTATACGGTTCAGTCTTAGCTTCCTCCACATTGAGATGTTCAATTATTCCCAGATTTCCTCTCACTGTACCTCTGGGAGGTAGGAGGATTTCTAACATTATACGGTTCAGTCTTAGCTTCCTCCACATTGAGATGTTCAATTATTCCCAGATTTCCTCTCACTGTACCTCTGGGAGGTAGGAGGATTTCTAACATTATACGGTTCAGTCTTAGCTTCCTCCACATTGAGATGTTCAATTATTCCCAGATTTCCTCTCACTGTACCTCTGGGAGGTAGGAGGATTTCTAACATTATACGGTTCAGTCTTAGCTTCCTCCACATTGAGATGTTCAATTATTCCCAGATTTCCTCTCACTGTACCTCTGGGAGGTAGGAGGATTTCTAACATTATACGGTTCAGTCTTAGCTTCCTCCACATTGAGATGTTCAATTATTCCCAGATTTCCTCTCACTGTACCTCTGGGAGGTAGGAGGATTTCTAACATTATACGGTTCAGTCTTAGCTTCCTCCACATTGAGATGTTCAATTATTCCCAGATTTCCTCTCACTGTACCTCTGGGAGGTAGGATGATTTCTAACATTATACGGTTCAGACTTAGCTTCCTCCACATTGAGATGTTCAATTATTCCCAGATTTCCTCTCACTGTACCTCTGGGAGGTAGGAGGATTTCTAACATTATACGGTTCAGTCTTAGCTTCCTCCACATTGAGATGTTCAATTATTCCCAGATTTCCTCTCACTGTACCTCTGGGAGGTAGGTGGATTTCTAACATTATACGGTTCAGACTTAGCTTCCTCCACATTGAGATGTTCAATTATTCCCAGATTTCCTCTCACTGTACCTCTGGGAGGTAGGAGGATTTCTAACATTATACGGTTCAGACTTAGCTTCCTCCACATTGAGATGTTCAATTATTCCCAGATTTCCTCTCACTGTACCTCTGGGAGGTAGGAGGATTTCTAACATTATACGGTTCAGACTTAGCTTCCTCCACATTGAGATGTTCAATTATTCCCAGATTTCCTCTCACTGTACCTCTGGGAGGTAGGAGGATTTCTAACATTATACGGTTCAGCCTTAGCTTCCTCCACATTGAGATGTTCAATTATTCCCAGATTTCCTCTCACTGTACCTCTGGGAGGTAGGAGGATTTCTAACATTATACGGTTCAGTCTTAGCTTCCTCCACATTGAGATGTTCAATTATTCCCAGATTTCCTCTCACTGTACCTCTGGGAGGTAGGATGATTTCTAACATTATACGGTTCAGACTTAGCTTCCTCCACATTGAGATGTTCAATTATTCCCAGATTTCCTCTCAATGTACCTCTGGGAGGTCGGAGGATTTCTAACATTATACGGTTCAGTCTTAGCTTCCTCCACATTGAGATGTTCAATTATTCCCAGATTTCCTCTCACTGTACCTCTGGGAGGTAGGAGGATTTCTAACATTATACGGTTCAGACTTAGCTTCCTCCACATTGAGATGTTCAATTATTCCCAGATTTCCTCTCACTGTACCTCTGGGAGGTAGGAGGATTTCTAACATTATACGGTTCAGCCTTAGCTTCCTCCACATTGAGATGTTCAATTATTCCCAGATTTCCTCTCACTGTACCTCTGGGAGGTAGGATGATTTCTAACATTATACGGTTCAGTCTTAGCTTCCTCCACATTGAGATGTTCAATTATTCCCAGATTTCCTCTCACTGTACCTCTGGGAGGTAGGAGGATTTCTAACATTATACGGTTCAGTCTTAGCTTCCTCCACATTGAGATGTTCAATTATTCCCAGATTTCCTCTCACTGTACCTCTGGGAGGTAGGAGGATTTCTAACTTTAAACGGTTCAGTCGGGCTTTCATCGCTTAAGATGTTTAGGAATATTACATTAGCTTCATCCACATCGAGATGTTCAATCTGGGGATCAGACAAATCCTAACGACAATAAGCCATTACATGACTTGGTACTTTAAAAAGTTATTACCCTGTATAGACAAATATTGCGTCTCATCGCACAGGATCTCCTCACCACCCTGAGCCTTGTCTCCTCCCAGGTGATCCTCCTGCAGAATACCACCCCCAGGTTCAGAATCAGAAAGTGTCTGCCCTTCCCTGGCCAGGTTTTCTGGGGGAATCACTGCTGATTCCTCACAGGAGGCAGAGAGGAGGTCGAGGCAAGGCCAGGCACAAGGGATCTTAACATAGAAGGGGACCACAGGCAGGACACGCATTCCAACCTTGCACACTTTGTGACCCAGCAGCCTCCCATACACTGAATTGAAGGACGCAACCCTCCACTCGAGACGAGGATTTACAGGACATTCAAGCTACCCTAGAAGCGGGTGGCTTGCCACCTGTTGTGTGTATACCATAGAGAAGGACTTCATAGGGGGCACAGGCCTCCGCAAGCAAACCCTAGTGGAGACCTGTAGAGGGAAGGTTTACAACCACCACCCAGATTCTCACCCAAGGCAGCGATTTCATTGGGTGTGCAGCCCAGACACCAAAGGCCCTCCAGTGTGTTGAATTGAATAAACCCTTGAAAGCCATACTGTGCAGTCCATCTGATCTATCAATGTCAGTGGCCATTGTGGGACCACTTAACAATTATAATTCAGACTCCTGGCCAGTCCGAGCATTGCTGTGTACATTTAGGGCCAGTTACTGTGTTTGCCAGCCGGGCTGCGCTGTCTACTGGGAGTTGGTGCAGTCCTGGCCATTTAATGGCATGGTGCCAAGTGCCCAGCTGTACTTTTCAGTTGGGCAGTATTGGCCCTTTGCCACACACAGTGTGGTCTTTAAATGAGATGGCACGGCTTGGACTTCCCAGAAGAACAGCTTTTCTTTCAATGGGGTAGTTGTGGCTTCACATATAATGCAATACAGTAGTTAAAGTGATAGGTTTAGCCTATGGTACATAAATTAGGTTATCACAGGTTACAGTTACTTTGCTGCATTTAGAGTTCTCTTACAAATGCACAGTAGTTTACTTCACTACTGTGAAAGTGCATGGTTTGTTCTGGGTAAGTCTGTAGTTCCTTATATGTATATATGAATATATGATGCCCAGGCCTTCAAGTAGGAGGAGCACCGCGGAGCGTCCATTTTCCTCTCTCGGTCGCTTTCTTTTCACGCTCTCTGTGCCAAGCTCTGCACATATGCATTGCAGTTTCACACGGTCATGACGTTCCTGCCCTGATCTTGGGAGGCTGCTTCCCCACATACCTCCTTACCTCCTTTTGTCGAGCAGCCTCATACTACTCCATCACAAAGTCCTTGTACTTCATCGGTCTCTTCCTCTCACTTTGGCAACGATTCTCACCAAGCGAGGGTCTTGGCGATGCAGTCTCTACTCCTTCTACTCTACCCCAAACTTGTGGTGAAAGGTCACCTTTGATTTGCCTCTCTCTCTCCTCCTGTGTGGTGTCTCCTGGGCTGCTGCTCTCTTCCCGAATCACCTCCAAACTGGTCTCTCTTCGCACAATCTCCTGTTCTCTGTATGCCTCTGGGTCCTCTCGTGCTAGTTATCTAATGGATGACTCTCTCAACTCGGGGAGTCATTTTATAAATATAGCAACTCTTTCTGGATTCTACCTTTTGCGGTCACAGGTGCACATGTGATAAGTTCAATGGATAAGGCGGGCACTGCTTGTTTTCGAAATGTTTGTTAAATGCTAATCAAATCTTATTGTTGAAGTTCAAGGCGTCATCCAAAACATGTGACATACACAGTGTCACAGAAAAAGTAACAGGAGAGAACAGCTCAGTGGCACAGAACCCGGTATGGCGTAAGGACGCTGGGTGTCCGCAACAGGAGTTGATTAAAGCAGCAGGAGAGAGCATGGAGTTTAATACTAAATAAAGAAACCCGCCCTGAGGAAGGACACAGTCCGAAATGCATCGGCAAGGGCTTCTGCCATAATGATCACAATAAAGAAAAACTTGAAAATAAAGGTGTACAAGTGATTGAAATTTAAGCAAATAATAGGAGTCGATCTATGGATGATTGACTACACAGGAAGTATCACACAATTTGAACTCTGAATAGTAGTACATTCGAAGTAGTATTTACTACAAAAATAGGCGTCTCCAAAGCTCAGTGGATGTGCCACTGAGCTGCACATGTGATAAGTGCCTTTCTGCACTACTTCCACTCATTGGCTGTACTATTCTATTACTTGGTCCTTCACCATGTCCCCTTCATGGACTTCTGTTCTTAGAGATGCTTTACCAGTGTCACTCTGTGCTTTCATCTGGTGTTTGTTCTTTTGGATTCTCCAGACCACATCCTTCATGGTGTCACCCTGTCTCAATCGTGGAAGTGGCCCTCCTGCCCCACAACAACTGAAAGGGAGACACATTAGTGAATGCATTTAGGGTGAGGCAGTGAGCAGCTATCGCTTCCTTAACTGTTTTGTAAGGGTCCATCCCTGAGGCTGCATCTAATTGTAGAACCCCTTTTATGAACCTGTTTGTCCTTTTGACTAATCCGTTAGCCTGGGGGTGATCGAGACTGTCTTTGATTTGCTTGATATCAGGGTTTTGCAGAAACTTCTCAATTTCCCTCGATACTAACTGGACCCCATTGTCAGTTACTATTTCTTTTGGTAGACCTTCCCCCTGAAAGACCATGTTCAACACTTCTATGACAGTTGCCGTGGTGATATTAGGCACACATTCTGCCTCCACCCATATTGGCAGGTAGTCTGTCATTACCACTCCATATCTGCGGTCCAGTGACATTGCATCAAGGGGTCCAATGAAGTCAAGGGCTAGCTTGTCCCATACTTCTGCAGGAATATCTTTGGGGGTCAACGACACCTGTCGTACTTTGAGTCTTTTGTCACTGTTCATGCATTCATGGCATCTTTCTATCATTACCCTGATGTCGTGGTACATGCACGGCCACCAGTATGACTCTCGCACTCTCTACCTGGTCATTTTGCCACCCAAATGACCAGAGTGTGCTCTGCACAGAATCACTTTCTTCATTCCTAGAGGTGTATCACCTTATCCCCTCTCACCAATAACCCATCGGCTTCATACATTTCCTCACGCACTTTCCGTATGGCCTCAATCCTTCTGGAATGGTCTTTCACTGGGCCACCCATTTCGAGCCAATTCAGCGACTCTTGTCGGGTCGCATCGTTGGCTGACTCTTCCATCCAATGATTTTTGCTAATTTCTAGAAATTATCTGCTTCTTAAATCCTTCAGAGACGCTAACATACATTCGTCTTTGAGGTACGGGGTGGCTGGTTATCTGTGATCTGGCAGACACGACATGCAGTCTGCTTGTGCATTCTTGCATCCTGCTATGTGTATTATGTCTTAGGTGTACTCGTGCAGTTTAGCTGCTCTTCACGCCAGTCTGGGAGTGCATGTCTTTGGGCCTCCTGGGCTTAGCATGTGGATCCGAGGCCTATGGTCTGTGACCAAGTGAAATACTCCACCACCCAGGCACATGCAAGCATCTTCTTTTCCACAGTGGAGTAATTTTTAGTGATTTGGAGGTGAACGCAACCACCTGTTCCTTGTCCCCTTTCTTCTGGGTCAGTGTGGCTCCTAGCCTGTAGGCACTGGCATCCGAGGTCAAATACGTTTCCCATGATGGGTTGAAAGGCTTCAGACACAGCGCATTTACCATTCTCTTTTTGACCTCCTGAAAAGCTGTCTTTTGCCCTCGACGCCATTCATAATTTGCCTCTTTTCTCAGGAGTTCTCTCAACATGGCCTCCGAAAACTGGGGTACGCATTTTGCGTAGTACTCAGCCAGTCCAAGAAAGGTGACGAGAGGCAGATGAACGTGTCCATCATTTGGTCGGCCATTCCCCCATTTCGACATTACAGACATGAACGGTGGACATCGCTCCTGGCATCTACCCCCTTACCACCATTGTATCGCCGGGGGAAGCCACTGCTCACTTAGGCAGCCTTACAGACCCTACACAGACGACATCACTGAGACAAGAAACCTGTAGATGATGGAGCAGCTGAGCAAGCTGTCATCATGTCGAAAGCAAATGACGTGGCTGAGGCCAACACACGTAGGTGCATTAGACACAAAGTACATATAAATCCGGTATTGTACTTTTTTACCAAATCTAAAAGTTTGCATATACAAAAAACCCGAAAAATGCTACCACCAAAGGTTCGAACACCAAATGTTTGAACCAACCTTTGATGGTAGCATTGTAGGTAAGTAAAAGCAACACCCCGTTCACTATACCGGTGGTATAGTGAGCGGGGTGTTGCGGGGGAATCCCTTGCAGCACACCAGAGACAAAATTAAAATAAACGGGGGTTGCAGAGGTGTCCCCCGCAACACTCCGCTCACTATACTTTACAGTATAGTGAGCGGGGGGTTGCGGGGGTAACTCCTGCAGCCCCTGTAAAAAAAAAAAAGAAAAGGCCCCTGCGCGCCAGTTCCCGATCACAGAAGTGAAAGGGAACTGGTGCCGCAGGGACACATTAGGAAGAGACGGTAAGTAGGGTTTGTTTATGTTGGGGGTGTGTTGAGAGTGTGGGTGGGAGGTGTGTCGGTCGTGGGTGTGTTGTGGGTGGGGGTGTGGGTATGTAAGGGTTTTGTACGCGTGTTTGCATGGGAATTGTACAAACCTTTTGTGGTTCGTACATTTCACATGCAAACCTTTCGGCCGCGGTAAAATCAGCCGCGGTCAGATCACGTAGATCCATAAATCCAACACGAAGATACACAAACACTAGGTCAAATTGCTCTTAGACATGAAGAACATGCTTACATCCATTAGGTCAGAAAACATATACTCTCTTTTCTATGCTGAAACGCAAGAGAATACATATAAAGCGTGTGTAATGCAGAATGCAACTAAAATGAGTGGCCCTTGTGAGAAACCGGACAGTGTTCTGCCACCCACTCCCCCGCGATCCTCTAGTCAGGTGGTCAGGGAAGGGCCATCACGTTTGGATCCTGACCCTGGTGGTGGACAAGCGAGGGAGGATCACCTGAGAGGAGGATCACAGGGGATTGGGAGGAGAACATACAAGGGTGAGACATGGTATTCCCCTTTCCCCATTACACCTCCCCCTCCCCATTTCCAACAAGTACTGGGACGAGGAAGATGTGACTGGGAGCAGTGAAGATTACCCACAGACATAATAGTGAGAAACAGAGGGAGGCCTATCACATTACACCACTAGGCTGTCCCACAAATAGAGTCAGGAATGGTGAGTCAATCTACCCTAACTATTCACACCTGACTCCACTTGACCTTTACTTCAGTTATAAAAGGTGTGGTTCTGCCAAGGAGCATGAACGAGCTGGGATTGCTGGTTGGAACAAGAAGGCAGTAGCAAGAGAAGTCTGGGAGTACCGGAGGAGAACGGATGCCAAGACGCTGCCCGGTGTACCAGAGGGGTTGCAGCGTGGAGAGGGAGCAGTGTCTCCATGAATCCGGAGGAAGGCGACTTGCACATTGTTGGCAGTGTCCAGGCCAGCGCTCCTTCCCCTGTGACGTGTGCCGGTTGAAGGGGCGTCTGAGGGGCAGGTAGTGAGACCCTAACCTCAACACCACATCTCTGGAACCTGCTTGCCAGCGCTGCGCTGTCTTGGTGAGTCTCGTAACACGAATGAGAGGAAACAAGTGGCGTGTGGATGGCTGGAGCGGGAGCGGACACTTGAAATGACTCAAAAGCAGAAAAAGAGAGTACGAGTGCCCCAAAGACTGAAAACGGAAAGAGCAAGAGGCACGAAAAAAACAAAAGAAAGGTACAAGGGTGCACAACCAAAGGAACAGTGTGCGCCAGGGGCACGATAGAGACAAGAGGAGTGTGCAAGAGGCCCAGTAAAGTGAGAAGAGGGAGCAGGTGGACACAGCAAAAAGATAGAAAGGTAAAAGAGGAAAAAACAGAGTGGAAAGGGCACAGAGGGAAAGGTGCCAGACCAAAGAGTACAAAGAGAGGGGTCAGAAGTCAGAGTGGTCAAAGAGTCTCTGACACAACCCCATGGAAACAACTGTGTGTCGGTGCATCCTGACAAGGAGACCGTTTGTGTGAGACCAGAGGGGCCTAAACTTGAGGAAGGGAACCCTAAGAGGCCCACAAGAGACACTGTTGAACTTTGTGAAGAGAGGCATAAAACTTGGGGAAGGGAACCCTGAGAGGCCTAACAAGAACTGTACAAGAGAAATTGTCGAACTTTGTAAAGAGAGGCCTAGACTTTAGAAAGGGAACCCTGAGAGGCCTGACAAGAACCGTGTATTTTTTTGTTTGAAACTGGAAGGATTGAAATTCGAAGAAGGACTCTCGAAAAGACCCAGAGACATTGGGACCTTTTCATTGACTTGCTGCAAGAGCACTACGTGGAGGGTTCTGAGGGCAACCCTTTTGAGTTAAACTAGTTTTGAAGCTGGAAGAACTACACCTGACGGTAAGACTTCCTGAAACCAGTCTTGGTTTACATTTCTTTTTGAGACATCATTTTTCTTTAAGAAAATCCTATATCACATTTTTTCTAAGTGTGAGAGAAAGCATAGGTTTAGACACAGACAGCCTTTGGTTTTGGACTTAGAGACATCGACTGCCCTTTATAACATCAGTTGAGGGAACAATCCCTTTAGTTAGGGTTAGTTAGGTATTCACAGTAACAAAAGCCATGAATGCACCCCAGAGTTACGCAGAGATATTTATTTATTTATTTTTACATTTGTATAGCCCACTAAGCCCAGAGGCATCAAGGCGCTGTTGCATGGACAGGTTATACTGGATGCACAAGAGTACATGCTACAGAGGTTACACATAAATGCATACGGTTACATACTACGCAGGTAAAGGGTGTTGCGCCAGGAAGGTACAGTTGTAATGAGGCTTAAATGCCATGTTCTAGAAAGAGCCAGGTTTTCGGCTGATTACAGAAGACCCAATATGACCGTTCAGCTATGAAGGGGGGAGGGGTGTTCCAGAGTTTAGCAGAGATTACTGGGAAGCTAGTACCTCCAGGCCTAGACAGCCGGAATTTAGGCTGGAGGAGACAGTAAGTGTAGGCCGTTCTGGTCGGTTTTTTGGAGTGGGCTTTGACAATCATCTGTGAAAGGTATGGGGGTGCCGAGTTTCAGAGGCACTTGTGGGTGGTTGCCAGTGTCTTGAAGGCGATCCGATCTCTGTTAGGGAGCCAGCGTACGCTTTTCTTTGCTTCAGAGATGTGTTCTTTCTTCAGGATGTTAAGAGCTGCTCTTAGCGCATTGTTTTGGGTTACTTGCAATTTTTGTAGGTTGCATGTTGAAATACCTGCGAAAAGGGCATTGTAATAATCCAATTTGGAGCCAATGAGTGCTCGTGCAATAGAGAGGCAACTGTCCGAGGAAAGGAAAGGAAGGCAAGCGTTAAGAAGTTCAGAAGTGTAGGCTGAAGAGGAGTCAATGGCATTGACTTGGCGAGTGAAGGTGAGTGAGGAGTCAAGGTAAACTCCCAATGTTTTTACAGAGGTGGAGGTCGAGATAGGGTTGCCGTAGATGGAGAATACAGAGTAGGGATTGTGTAGGTTTCTTAGCACAGCCGATGAGCCAACCAGAAGGATTTTGATCTTTTCATCGTTCAAGCACAGTTGGTGCACGGCCATTTAGGCCTAGATGGTTTGGTAGACTGATGTAGGGGCAGCAGAGTCGATGTCATAGTCGCCAGAGCGGGGAAGGAGAATTTGCATGCTGTCCACGTAGTTGGTGTAGGTGGTGCCCATTGAGTCGTGGAGGATGAACAGGGGTTTAGTGGAAATATTGTATAATGTGGTAGGGACGCAAGATTTAATTATTTATTTATTTACTTATTGGTCATTTGTTAGGTGCTTATACAATTAGCAAAACTGTTTTAAAGCGCCCACAGGGCAACAGGGTGGGGACAGGGGAAGGTAGACAATGAAATAAAACAAAAAATAAATAAATAATTGGATTAATAGTATAAAAGCAAATAGTGAGACTAACGGGCAGGGGAGACGAACCTACTATGCCTTGTGAGTGTTCAGAACATGCAAGTGCAAGGGGAGGGGGGGAAGGGATAGGTGCTGTAGTGCTGAGGAGAAGTTTATGGGGTGAAGTGCTAGAAGGAAGAAAGTAAGTGCAACCTCCCGTGGGGAGGGAGTGCCAAGTAAGTGCAGTGAAATAGACAGTAGCTGGGATGAGAGATGTGGGAGGGTCAGGGCCAGAGGAAAGGAGGGCACCCACTGAGGAAAGTGATCGCCCACCAGCTCTCTGTTTAGCAAACTGCTTCACACGCAGGGAGTTGGTGCCAGAGGAACGCAGGAGTCTAGAAGGGGAGTATTTATTCAGGAAACGTTGAAGACAGAGTGGTCCCTGGCCCCAGAAAGCCTTGTGGATGATGCAGAGGGATTTGAATTTAATCCGTGCTGAGACCGGGAGCCAGTGAAGGCTTTGTAGGGCAGGAGAGATGTGGTCCCTGGGCCTGAGGCCAAGGATACGTTTTGCTGCCCTATTCTGGGTAAGCTGGAGGGGTCGCAGGGTGGAAGCAGGAAGATTAGGGAGGAGGCTATTGCAACAGTCTAGCTTGGAGAGAACCAGAGCACGGTAATGGTGAGTCTATGGGGGAAGGTGAGGATGGGTAGAGTCCCTTTGAGAAGAAAGAGCTGAAAGTGGGACTTCTTGACAATGTTCTGAATATGAGGGAAGAATGAGAGGGGGGGGTCAAAGATGACTCTGAGATTTCTGGCTACAGAGGAGGGATGGGAGGGGCCCATAGAGGAAGGCCAGAGTGAGGGGAAGAAATGGGGTGCAGGGGACCCAATAGGGAGAATCTCTGTTTTGCTGGCATTGCGGCAGAGGTCATTAGCAGTGCACCAGGCGTGGATGACAGAGAGGCAGTCAGGGATGAAGGAAGGTGCAAGGGCGTCAGCAGGAAGTTTGAAGAAAAGTTGTGTGTCGTCAGTGTAGCACTGGAGGTTGTGGGGAGAAGGAGGAAATGAGACGTGCCAGTAGAGAGATTTAAATGTTAAAGAGCCAGGGTGACAGGATGGAGCACTGGGGGATGCCACAGGTGGAGGAGGATGTAGGGCAGGAGAAATGGCCCAGAATGCTATTGGAGAAACGGTCAGTGAGGAAGGAGGTGACCCAGTCCAGTACCAGATCCAAGATACCAAGGGAATCATGGAGCCTTTTTATGAGGATGGAGTGGCTCACTAAGTCAAAGGCCGAAGAGAGATCAAGGAGGATGAGGACAGCAGGGGAGTTGGAGTCAAGGGAACCGAGCAGTTCTTCACGGGTGTTCAGAAGAGCAGTTTCCGTGCCTCTGGATGCTCGAAATCCAGACTGGTGGCCATGTAGACCGCCAACAAGTTCGGTATGAGAGTTGAGTTGAGGGAGTGCCATCTAATTGAGCAATTTCCCCAGGGAGGGGGTGATGGAAATGGGGCGGTAGTTAGCTGGGCAGGAAGGGTCTGCAGACATTTTTTATGGAGGTGCGCACATGGGAATACTTGAGAGAGGATGGAAAAGAACCAGTAGCAAAGGAGTGGTTGCAGAGATCAGCAAGAACAGGTGTGAGGGAGGAAATGTTGTCCTTGATGGTTCTGAAAGAACATTGGGCAACCTGTTTGGAAGAGACTTTCATGGACTTGACAACTCTGGTGACTTCTTCAGGGGAAACAGGAGCGAAGGAGGAGAAGGGGGACGGGGGAAGGAGGAGGGTGAGTGGTAGGGAAGATGGAGGAGGGGGCTTGGGTGGGAAGAGTGCATGATAAGGCTGTTCAGTATGTCCTGGTTTTTGGAATTGAAGTGAGAGGTGGGTGCTTTGCAAAGCTCCTGGGAAGGAATAGGGGCAGGAGATACTGCAGATGGATTGGCAAGTTCCCAGCAGATTCTGAGAGTTCAGCCGTGTTGTTAGACGCATTGGCCACTCATGTCTGAATGTGGGCTCTCTTTTCTTTTGACACGGATGGCGAGTCTGTAGTGTCTCTGGATCAGGCGGCAGGCCAGTTTGTCAGAGGGTGAGCCTGAAGTGTGCCACTTCCGTTCAGCAGCCCTGCACTTCAGTTTCTGGTCTGCAAGTTCAGAGTCTTACCAGGTGTTAGGCTTGGAGGCAGGTTTCAGGCGGGCAAGGATGTCAAGGCAGTTGGTAATGGACAGATAGAGGTTGCTGAGGGCAGAATCAGTGGAAAGGTTTGTGCTGGATGGGCAAGCGGGAATGAAGGTGGAAGAGAAGGCAGCAGCTGACAATTGTTTCATCGGACGGATGTTCATGAACGAGTTTGGCAGAGATTTATGAGGAGTTGTCACAGGGCCATAGGGACCAAGGTGAGAGGTGAGAAAAGAGTGGTCAGACCAGCCGTTGGGTAGGAATGAGTCAAAGGAAGTAACTGAGCTGGCATTGAACCAGATGTCAGTGAGTGCAAGTATGTCCAGATCAGTGTCTTCAAGGAGAAGGCAGATGTCGGCAGAGTGTTGATAGCAGATCATGAATTGAGGGTCGCCAGATGGAGATGCCTGCTGCCGTTGAATGTTTTTTGAAGTGTGAGGGCAAGAGGCTTCTGTCCGAAGAGTTGGGGCAGAGGGGGCGGAGGCAGGGGAAGGAAGGAAATTGATGAGAGATGGCAAGATCTGGTCAAAGAGAAGGAGTTTGGCCTGAGGGCCTTGAACAAGGACTGTGCCAGTGTGGTAGACATTAATGCAGCAGCGGGATGAGAGGAAGCCCGTAAGGAGGACTTCCCACTTCGTTCTGCCATTAATGGATGTGGAAGGGTAAGGTGAGAGAGTGGCAGTGAGGTGAGAGGTCCATAGGTCAGGAGATGGGACAGAGAAAAGGATGTCAGTGAAGATTTCTCTGGAGGATGCACTGACATAGGTGTCTATAATTGGGAGGCAAGGTTTGCAGCAAGGATGTATTTTTTATGCTTTTGCTGTCATGATTCCAGGGACCCCCAAGGCTCAGGGAGGCACCTGGACCGAGAAACTGGCTGCCTGACGCAGACACAGGCTGATGTATGCATTTAGCCCCTTCCAAGATGGCCCCCAGGTTGGATCGAACAGTGACATTCAAGATGGCCTCTAGAGGGCCATTGTACAAGTTTCCATGGTGGTCTAGTGGTTCTGCGTGGGCCCAGGGCTAGATAAACCCTGCCCTGGGCCACACCCAGTGCTTAGAGTTTTCTCTGGCTGCCAGCGTGACGCTTGCCTGTCACAGTCCCGCTTCGTTCTGCACTACGGGTCAAGATTGAGACTCATGATCACTGCGCCGTGTCAAAACTTTGTGATTTCAGATCTGCACTACGTGGGAAGCCTGGGACTTCACAATGCGAGTCAAGATCTGTTACTTACCTGAAGGCTGACCGCGGAACTCTTCTGACTTCATCTGCAACACCTACTGAAGTCTACTCGCGCAACGGCGTCCCGCATCCACCGCATCTGAAAAAAGCCAAGAGACACATGGTAAGCGGCGGATTAGTCATACTGTCATAACCCCGCCCTCCACCCTCGCATTATTTTACCTGGACAGTTGATCGCAGCAGCAGTGTCCGCGGTCATCCACGCCGACCTCCTTCATCAGCATACCAATCCTGGGGAGAAAACAGAGGACAGAGTTAAGACAGTGTATTAGCAGGTACAAGAACATGTATAACCAATAAAATCGAAGGTGGATTGGGGGTCACAGCAGGCCTGGGCACCCATTAACCAGTGGAGCAACTGACAAACCGCCTTACCTCAGTGAAGTAACTGGGGGTGAGTGAACCGGAGGGAGAATAACCAAATCTCAGTGAAGGAACTGAGCAGGACTGGTACAACCCCAGTGAGGAATCTGGGCAGAACATCAACGAACCAGTATAGAGACTAAGAGTGACATTGGTGCAGTACACCTTGGTGGCGCAACATAAGAGTGATCCAGATCCTGTTCCTCCAGGCCACTCCTGCCCCTTTGACCACTGGGTGAATTCACCTGCAGTGAGCAGAGTGGAGGGAGTATTTTGGGCAACATCAGAAGGTGCTTACAGACCGGAACTGAACTCACCGACAGACCGGACCAGGCACTCCTGCAGGGCTCCAGAGGTAAGCGTTACATTTTCCATCCAGATATTGTGAGAAAGGGAGTACAGGCGATAGTGTAGCAGTTAGAGAAGATTGAAGGGATGGAGAGTGCCATATCAGATCGAGAGGAGGAAGAGAGAGGACAGAGAGGGGAAGGTATCCTATGGTGGACCAAGTCGAGGGTCAGAGAGAGGTCTAATAACCCCATTTCTGCTATTAGAGAAGCTATTACATACTATGGCCACAAATGGACAAGGATAACCTGAGATGTGAATTCCCATAGTTAACAGCAGGGGTGGGAAAATGGATTCATGAGATAGAAAAACAGAGCAGGGATGACGGTAGAAGTGGGCGACATTAAACGTTTGCTCGCCTCCATTCTTGGGGAGTGGGCAGTCGTATGGCAGGCATTCACAGTACAGTACACCGACATGTCAGACGTAAGCATGATCATGGAATGCAAAATGCGTCAGGATGAGGACCCCATTGAATTCATTCAAGAGATTCAAGAGTGTGGGCGTTGTGAGACTTGTGAGCCATGGGACAAGACAGTAGGTCTATTCTATCACATATTAAGCCTGGAATTACCAGAGTATGTACAAAGTAATTGAAGAAACTAGTGGAGATGGAGGCAAAATGGTGGCCAGGAATTCAGTTGACTATGGTGCATTATTGTCAGTTAATGCAAGAGAATGCCAGAAAGAAACGTGAGGAAAGAAAACTGGACGAAGCAAAGTTAGTTTGGAAAATTGTCAAAATATTCAATGGAAGGGGCGATGTTGACAAGCGGAGAGGGAGTGGTTATGCAAGATCCACAGCACAGTCAGCCAATGGCAGGAGGGATCTTTGCAGGAAGAGGAGAATACAACCATTGGCCCTGGAGTACAGGGGTGTGCCCACAGAAAGGGAGGTTGGATTTTAAATCTGCAAGGTGGAGGATGGTTTAACAAGGGACAGCCCAGGCCCTTGGGACCACCACCAGAATGTTGGGCGTGCCAGACAATTGAACACATAGCTCGAATGTGTAGAAGCAGGGGAGGGATGCAGTAGAACTGGCAAGATCACAAAAATTCCTACTGCGCTGATACGCAAAAGTCGGGGGTTCAGAAAATAGATGTTGTACTCTAGAGTCACACGTGAGGGTGGACCAATAGACCAGTAGGAATTTTCACGATGAACTGGTATCTACAAGACCACCTGAGAAATACCCATTGACATTAAGTGAACATTTTCATGCCTTCATTGCACTAATTGTAACTTTGTCATGAAAGGCAACACCGTAAACAATCCCGGACAGCTCAGCAAATCAAACTCAGAGATTATGCCACATGCGACAGCTCCAATGTCATATATCTGATCAAATGCCCTTGTGGTCTACACTGCGTGGGCAAGTCTAAAAGAAAAGCTAAAACGAGGTGGAATGAACACTGCTCATGCATACGGAACGCTAATTTGAACTCTGCAGTAGCAAGACATTGGGTGGAAAAAAAACATAATCCTTCACAAATTAGATTCCAGATCTTGGAGGTGGTACAAACATCTAACCCCCATGAAGATATGGGCCTACTCTTGGATAAACGAGAAACCTTTTGGATTGACAAATTGGATTGTTTAAACCCTGCAGGAATTAATGAAGAAATCAATTATGCTTGTTATTTGAATATTTTTACTTATAATCTGAACACTATATGTTTTCTCTCTTCTTTTTTCTATTTTTACATTATGTTTTACAGACTGGGCACATAATTTGACAGATGGTATTTGAGGATTTTTCTAGTACTTTCTTCAGATAAGTTTGATCTGTTAGTATTCTCAATGGGGCATTTTTGTAGATGCAACTTGAAACTTGTCTAACCATGAGAACACAATAATCTCATATGCAAACATACCTATTAAACTCCAGCAGGAGCGGGGTTGATATGTTTCACTATAATAATTGGAAGCGCAAGTGACCAGTACACGTATCTAATTTTATGTTTATGCATACACAAACAGTGAGCTCCAATGGGGGAGAGATCTTCATGTATCTGCCAATTTCCGAGCTCTGCACATTCACCTAATTGAAGGTTTCACTAACTGATGTTTAAATTTAAAGTAGCGCTTGAGTACCCTCATTGACATACCCTTTTGGTTCTGTTGGGTTCATAACTAAAACACACGCTGTACTCATGTATTTTTTTCCTATAAGTAAAACACGCAGCCTCTTTCACCAGATTATCACACATGGCGTCCAGGCATCCAAGGGCGTGACTGTAGCTAAGGGCGCACTTATCCCTTTTTTGCCACCCGTGATACCATTTATTATGAATTCCTTTGAGGTGGATATTTAGCACGATTGCTTTTTACCGTTCAGTATCTTCATATTGGTGGCCCACATGTCCCGATTTCTGTTTCCAACAAAATCAGGACGTAAGGTGTATGCATCTGGTGTTCGCGACGGCGGATGCCTAGGGTCACCATAGCAACCACATAAACACAGCTGATAGAATCCCATGCGCGATTCATTCCCGTCCCTATACGCAGCGTTGGCTAGACGCTAACACGGTAAGATGACCATCTCGGATGGATTTAAGTTCTTTTCCTACTATATATCTCTTGATATACTCACACATTGTAGCGAGGAGCGACCTTAAGTCTGCATAACACACGCTTCTTTTTGCAGAGTGTGTAGTAAGCGGTTGAATGAACAGAATTTAGAGAAGGACGCCACACGTTGCATGCACCGTTCAGGAAGTAAGTGATATTTACCATTTTAAACATCAACGTACCAGCAACATTGCAAATCGCAACAGCATACTTAGCAGGATTGGTTTCCTTTGCAGGACATTTTCACATGAACTACACGTAGTTCATTACTTCAAGCCCATTGTGGGCCTACGGTGCTTAAAGGTACACAATTTGTCGTAAGGGTTACAGAGACTTTTTCAATGAGACATCTTTATATATCCCGCCTGATTGCTTTTTCCGTTTTTCCTTTTTTCTACCCTTTCCTCTGTATTTTTCGACGTACTTTATCATGCTCAACGCCATCTTTGGTATGTATACAAATGTGTGACCATGTGCACTACTCTGGAATTATTTTTCAATATTATATATTTTGCCATGTGGTATGTTTTTGATGAATATATTATGCTTTTTTCTCATCATGTTGACACTTAATACGGGTTAAACCCTGAAGAAGGAGATTTGCATCTTCGAAATGCATTGGAATAAATTAAAAAACTCTTGTGAATATGGACACTTGAGAACTGTGGTTTTTCTATTACAAGCATTGCATTTAAATGCATAACGCAGCAGAACAAATGATGAATAGTTGATTGATACATCTTTACAAGTAAAGTTTGAGTTTTTTACATAACCACAAATCTATTTACACTAACGTTAACCTCCAGAGAGGAGATTAGTGAGCGGCTACTCCCTCAAACTACCAGGTAATGAATAACTCCAGTATATTTAATGAATATTTGATCACAACTAATTAACTATAGGGTGGTGCCCACCTTTTCGACTTGTTTTGCTCGTCACGTAGACTCACTGGCCCTCATTACGACCCTGGCGGAAAGTGACTGACCTGACCGCCATAGCGTAAATAGCGTTTCCGCCATTGCACGATGGAGCAAAGTGCGGCCCATTCCGACCCATCGGGCACGAGCACCACGGCATGGCGGAAGTGCAAAGTCCGCGATGGCGGAAATGACCCCAAAACGGCCCACACCGCCGCTGTACGGCGCCCTAGGTGCAATACCGCCACCCATCACAGCGGACACCGCAGTGTGCGCCTACCGGAAAGTACGGTGACCGGAAATATACGGAAACGGAAGTTAAAACATGGGCCCGGAACGGGAAACATCCCGCCGTACACCTATAAAACCACTAAAACCACACAACCACTAAAAACACTACCCAGAGACACACCCCAACCCGTCATCCACCCTAGCGAAACCAAGAAAAATGGGAAAAGTAGCGAAGAAAGCGTGCGACCGCAAGCGGCAGGTCCACTTCTCCCGTGAGGAACTCACCGTGCTAACAGAGACCCTCCAGGAGAATGCTGCCGTCGTCTTCTCCACGCAAATGACCAGGACGGCACTTGCAAACAAGAAGGCCATATGGGCTCTGGTGGCACAGCGGGTAAGTGCGGTGGGGACCGCACCCCGCACCCCACAGCAATGCCGAAAGCGATGGGACGACCTGCGGATACGCGTCCGCAGCATACTCTCTGCCAACCGCAACATTGCCACAGCCACCGGGGGAGGCCCTGAATCACCCATCAAGTTGACCCCCTGGGAAGAAATCTGTGCCTCCACCATCGGAATGGAGAGCATAGAGGGAGTTGGAGGGATGGAGAAAGGAGTGCAGACATCCGAAGAATCAGGTAGGTGGGCCAAATAAAACAATGCCAAATCCACAATGTCCAATCATGTGAGGTACCATGTGTCCACATAGTGCAACAGAAACACATGTCCAGGAGAACGTCCACACACATCGGCCTGATAGCGCACGTTAAAACCCACAATAAATACATAAATAATTAAAAACCCCTAAAAAACGCACTACACATGCAGCAGGCACACCCTAACTGCAGGCTGCCAAACAACTGCACCCTCACTCCACACACAAATGAAAGCACCTCCAAGGCCCCGACCCAAATCACCCTCAGGTACCACCCCAATGCATGTGATACAATGCCATTCCAATACCCACAGACCCATTAATAACCCTCGCCCTCCTTTACTCCACCACAGGGTCCGATCCAAACGACGAGCATCAGGACACCCCTACCAGCACACCTGCAAAGAGGGCCAAGACCAACGGCCAAAGACCCTCCACCTCAGCTGCACGCATCAAGACACGGCAGCAGCACAAATCAGGTGGCAGCACAGAGGAGGGAACATCAACAGGCACCCCAGCAGCCAGCATGCCCACACCACCACCACCACAGGTCCCCCCAACGGATGCCACAGAAGGCACTGCCTCTGGTGGCAGCAGCACCATAGGTGACACCCCATTGATGGCAGCATGCTCCGACACAGAAGACGGGGATGTCGAAGTCAGATCCATCCATGACCTGTCCCAATCCCCCTGTCTGTCCCATCCCGTACAACATGAGGATACCACGCAGGGGCACCCACAAGACGACGACTGGCCATCCCCCACAAGCCCTGTGGCAAGGCAACATGAGGACAACAGCCCCTCTGTGACACCCCCGCAAATGGCCATGGCCCAGCAGAGGCAACAGTCCCTCGACCAGTTAATCGTGCAACAGCAGCAACTGGCCACGCTCCTCAAGGACCATGCCGATGAATGTGGGGGCACTAAGGCAGACATAGAAACATCAACTGAGACACTTAGGGCAGAAATGGACGTGAGCAGGCAGAGACATCATCCGTTGCAAGTTCCGTCCAGGGCAGCCCCCAACGTAGATCTGGGAGGAACCTGCGCTCCACAGGCAGGGGTGCCCCTGATACCCGCAGAGGGGGCTTGCAATAGCGACAGCCCACTGACAATGAGCATCTTTGGACACTGGTGTTCGGGGGGGAGGTAGGAGGGTGGAGGGGGTGTGTTGGGCTCACTTGGGTGGCGGGTCGATAGGGTGTTCAATATGATATCACATATGCCATAAACAGTGCACGATCAACCAATGAGATGTGTGGACATTGATCTTTGTGTACTAGGCCATCATAGGCGTACAGTCCATATTGTGCATGTCCCAGACACACACAGTGCCACGAGTCCCGTGTCCATGTATCAGCCACCAGGCGTGAGTGCTAGAAGCATACATCAATGAGATGCTGACGAATGTCACGGCCCTCCGGTGCCTCGCAGACTCCTTGAGGTGCTGCCACATCCCCAACCTCATCATGACCATCATCAGGTGCTTGCAGTTCTGCGTCAGGGGGCATGGGCACATTTCTACGTACGCACATGTTGTGGAGCATGACACATGCCATCACCATCTTTGCAACCTTCTCATGGCGGTACAGGAGTGCCCCGCCAGACCTGCTGAGGCAGCGGAAACGACCCTTCAGTAGGCCGAATGCCTGTTCGATGACTACACGGGTACGTGAGTGGGCATGGTTGTAGTCCTCCTCATGCTGGTCCCGTGGGTTCCGGACTGGTGTGAGGAGCCATCTCTTCAGTGGATATCCAGCATCACCTGTATGTGGACGATAAACGTATGATGTGGAATGCCATTGCTACGTACGCACACCCCCCCCCTTCCTGCCAGGTCATTGCCGAATCACATACCCCACATTATCATGCATGTAATGTGACTCACCGAGTAGCCAGGATCTGTTCCCTGCGTGTCGCTCCATGTAGCGTGGTATTGTAGAGTTCCTCAAGACCATAGAATCATGGGTTGATCCAGGGAATCTGGCACAACAATGTGTAATGATCCTGTTGGAGTCACACACCATTTGTACATTCAGAGAATGAAATTGTTTTCGGTTGCGGTACTGGGCCTCCATGGCATGTGGGACGACCAATTCCACATGGGTGCAGTCGATGGCACCAATGCAACCCGGTATGCCGGCAAGTGCATGGAATCCCACTTTTGTGTTGGTAATTTCCTGCTCCGAGCGTGGTAGGGAGATGTAGTCGTCTGCGTGCTGCAGGAGGGCATCGAGCACTTGCAATAGTGTCCGTGAGAACAGTGGCTGAGAAATGCCATGCAACTGTCCGACTGTGTGCTGGTAGGTGCCTGTGGCCAGGAAGTGGAGTACAGACACCACCTTCAGTAGGGGTGGGATGGCGGTTGGGCTATCTATCATGCTGACAAGGTCAGCCTGTGTCATGTCCACAATGGCGGCTATGGTGTCCCGGGTCCAGACGGTAGAGGGTGTGGATCTGCTCATCAGTGAGGTTGAACGGATGTGCTCGGAGGCGTGGGATTGCGGGCTGCCTGCGTGGTGGTAGTGGCTGTGCTGGCGGCCCTTGCTGGCCCTGCCTTGCCCTCCTCCTCCTCCTGCGTCTCCTCCGTGCGGCCGGTTGTAGTTGGTGTTCGTCTTCTTCTTGGAGTTGGAGTACTTGCAGTGCTATCATGTCCCCCAGGGCCAACATCGCGAGTCCTGCCGGTAGCATTTCGGTGTGGTTGTGGGAGGAGACTGGGTGTGCAATTTATGTGTTTTCAGGCTGTATGGCCTCCACCTGTGGTGATTCATTCCACCTGGGCAAACTGCTCTCCCCTTTGGCCGAGCACGTCCCGCACACAACGCTGCAATTCGAGGAATGGCATCTTGCTATTGCAATCATGTATTTGTACCCGATGGCCGTGTAACATTTGTTGATATGTACATTCGGCTATGGTCCCATTGTTTCACATACTATCTGTGCAGTCGCGAACAGACTTGTGAAGGGTCAGTGGAACGTAGTACTCGAGTAACGGTGGGCCCTCATGCATCACTGTACCGAGTTGCAACGACGGGCGGGGCGTCCCATTTGTGGGTGAAGGCAGTTGCCATTTTCACACACAGCCGCACTCGATGGATTAATTAGTGATTCCAAACGGCCACAGATGCCTCTTCGACGTGATGTTGCAAATGAGGAATTCGAAGGGCGGCGCTTTCGGTTTTCAGCTAGCGGCGAGGAAATGCCCACAGGTCTGACTGCAAATATAACGTTCTATTGTTCAATGTCCTTGAGACAGGGGCCATGGCGAGGAAGCAATGATTGATATGAATAGTTTGGGATGCGCAATAGCGACGTGGGCGATGAGGCCGGACGTTCCCAAATACATGTTACTTCACAACACTGGAATTACGGGCTGGGGCACTGTGGATTTTGCAGGCTGCATAACGCACAGACTCAATGGATATTTCTAATGTTATGTGAGTAAATATTCAGGCGTTTTAATCCCGGGATGAGGGAATGATGAATGGATGCATGGGCAGGTGATTTGATACAGAGTTTGCCATGTACAGGGCTTCTTGGGATCTATCCGCCTCCCCTACGCTATGTGATGCAGGGCTGCCATAGTGGGACCATCGTCTATCTGGCCTTGTTGAGCCCTCCCTGTCTCGACGCGCCCTCAGACACTTGTGTCCATGCACGTTACCAATCCCATCTGATGGATTCTGTTTTGACAGACGCATGCACAGGTACACTCGTTTGTGATGGTGTTTACACCTCGATATAGATAGTTATGAGTCGCAAGTGGTTTTTGGGTGGTGATGAACCTTTGGAGTGGGCTAGCATGCATATGGCTGTGGATTTAGTGTGATCATTGAAGTGAGTTGTTGGAATGTAGTTCTGATGGCCATTCTGTTCTTTTTCTTTTCTTTTGGTTGACAGGTATCTCCTCCCCTTTTGCCACTGCCATCTGTATGCCACTCCTGCAGATGGGTTTTACTCCCGACACCTGCTGCTTCGTGTTAATCAGTGGAGCAGCATTACGATCTTATGGGACGATCGCCAATGGGCCACATGCCCTTACGCAGTACTGGTGGCTCGGAGCAACATTTCGGCCTTTCAGCTGGACTAGTGCCTCCCCATTGGGACGGCCCTGCGGTTCTGTGCGCTTCCATGTTGCCTTTTCGTACGTGAATGTGGCTCTGTGTACCATGATGGAACAGGGCGTCACACAAGTAGTGGCTGGTCATTTCTTGCGGATGCAGCCCACAATGGTGAAATGTGTTTTGGAGTTCATGGCCTGATGGCTGTATGGGCTTGGTGATTTTGTTGTGCATTAAATTTCTATTCTGATTTGGCCCGTGTAGCGTTCTTCTTTGCAAGTGATGTGGCATATTCCTATTTGGGGAGCGATGTATTGTGAGGAGATCTGCATTGGGTTCCAGCTTCGGAGTTTAGTTGCGTGGTACTGTACTGGGCGCGTTTGCCTACGAAGCCCGTGAGGTCAGGGATGGGGGCTGCCAATGTTGTCATGCTCAGGGGCGGGGGATTGGGTTTTGTGTAACAGATGCCGGTCAGCCAGGTGGACTGGTGGAATGATGTGATTTTCGGAATATGGCTGGTCACAGGTGCCTGTGTTTGCGTGCGTTTCTTGGTGGGGGACTGTGGTCATGTCCATTGGGATGGCTTCTGTATTCGTGCCATCTGTGCCCTGCAGCTCCCATTGGCCCCTCTTGTGTTTCATTTGTTCGTTGGCATGCATGGGTGACTTGTACATTTCACTGGTTGCATTGTGACTTCATTGCACCTACGGGGAGTTGTACTTTGTGGGCAGGGAGCGGTGTACAGGCACTCAGTGGGGCCGTTTACGGTTGATTCGCGATGCCGTACTTCTCACCATGGCGGAATGGTACATTCCGCCATGCTTGATGGCGTTAGGTACATGTCCGCTAGGGTCGGAATTGGCGTACCCTTGCGCCATGGTGGTGTTTACGGTTTGGCATGGCGCGCGCGCGCGTGCTTGGTGCAGTTAGCGTTGGCGTTCACTACGGTGTCGCTAATGGCTTCGTACTTTGCGGTGACGGGTCATAGTCGCACCGAGCGCTATTCGATGGCGGTATTGCATTTCCGCCATCGTTTTTCGATTTCCGCCAGGGTCATAATGAGGGCCACTGTACGTTGTCGGTGGCCATCTTGGAACGGGCATCCGCAGTTTGCTCAAAACGGTACGTAAACCAACACAAATGGCAAATGGTTCATTAAGTTAAACACTGTTGTACTCACCCAAGAAAGGGGGCAGGGCCTAAAGGGGCTTATAACGACTGGCAGTGAGAACGGAAACAGGAAATTCCATCAAAAACATTTTGGCAAATTCTATGTCAAGACCCGGAGGCTCGGATTATGCTTAACTCTCAACTTTACTTCTCGAGCAGCATCATTAAACAATAACAGTAAACATCACAAATGCAAAAAACTACAATCTCCATAAGTGTTGAGTCTTTGTAGTTAATGTTAAAGGATAATTGTACCAAACATGTGACCTTTTTTAACCAATAGTGTCTGTTCATACCTTTGAATCCTGTCCACCATCTTAACAACTCCTCTTTCTTTGCTGCTCAGGCAGCCATTTAACTGCTTACCATTTCATCATACTTTGAAAGGATTTAATGTGTTTAATTTGTGTACATTGGCACGCAAGCATAGCTAGCAAGCAAGCGTAGCGTAAGCTAGACGTTTGCAGAGCATATCCGCAAGATCAGGCAGGTTTTAGAATTGTAATAAGGCAGTACGAGACGGGACAAATGTTCTGGCCACCACAACACAATACTTTATCTACAAGGGGGCACTGCGGACAAATTAACATTCCGGTGTTCATTGATTTTTTTTCCGTGACCGTTAGATGAAACACCCCCAGTAGAGAGAGGGACAACAAATGATACCAGCGCATTACAGATTTATAGAACGTGGAACGTATTCTCTTCAGGATTAACACCTGATGAGTAAAGCACACGCCACAGTGCTTTTCAGCGCCACCTGGTGGCAGAAGATATGTGTATTTGGTCCCACGAAAGTGAGATATACTTACAAGATTGGAAGGGATCAGCCCCTGAAAAGTGTAAGTGGCATAGGCAACCACATAATTATTGAATCGCTGCATAAGTTACTCTGCCCTATTATATATATAATTTGGATGGGTGCAGGCCCAAGAGACATGGAATACTGTAGCAAACCTCCCAGTCAGTGATCCTAAGATGTCCAGCTCCAGCAAAGAAGGAAGAGCTCAGGTAAGCCAAAAGAGAATTCAGCCGAGTATGGGACAGGTATTACATCAGGCTCTGAGAGCCAGTCTGGCACATGGATGCCACCAGTTGTCCATCATGGAGGACGGGTTGAAGTTATCCAGAGGTATAAAGGAACTCAGAGGAGCGAGTGGACAGGGGAGACTGAAAGGGGGAAGAAAGAAAGCCTGTAAGGCCAGAGATTCCAAGACCCCCCCACCCCCAGGCACGCTACAAAAAGGAAAGGGCAAGAGGAAAGCTGTGAGCTCCAAAGCAAAGGAGCGCAGAAGGCAAGAGGAAATGTCTGAAAGTTCAGAGGAGTACGAAGATGACGATTGGGGGAGCCAATCATCAGATGTGGGAGTGGAGATAATATCCTCTGATGAAGAGGAACATCAAAGAGCTATCAAGAAAAAGAAGGTCGGTGGAAGCCGAGACGATTCCGACCCGGACGCCTTGATCCAGCCACATTCCTCGGAATGGGAATCATCTGCAAAAATAGCGGCTTACAGAAAAAAACGGCTCCGGACACCGCTGGTAAAAGAAACTAGGAATACGCTAAGGGCAGAATCTCCACGGCCACATCGGCCCGAGCGGATAGCAGAGACACCGGACATCCATGAGCGCATGGTCCCATTCATAGGAAGATAAGTGAAAGACGTTAAGAAAGGTTTGGACGGGTCCTGGCGTTCATGCCAGGACAAGATGCTGGACTTGATTGGTCCACCACCTAAAATCATGGAAATAGCAGAGGAAGCAAAAGAGAAAAAAGAGGCCAGTGACCTGAATATTCTGTCTGGATGGGCTCAGAGAGCGATATGTTTACTGAGCAGCGCTAATAGCACGATTATGTCAGAGAGGAGGAGGTCGATATTAGTAAAGATCGGCCCAAAACTTATCAAGCTGGCCACATCAGAAGCGGCTGCATCAGCCAAAGGGAAACCTTTTGGCAACGCTTTCATAAAGGAGTTGACAAAATGTGCGAGTTGCTAGGCAGCAATCGATAAAGCTCAGGCATCCGTGAAGAGAGTGGTCGGCAAGGGAGTAGTTTCTTACCTTTATCTCCCTTTCTCCAGCACTGATTTCTTTCATGGATTCACATCCTGAGAATATTTCCCCGTCGTCAGGCTGGGAAACCTCGGTAACATTAGTATAGTAGTTTCCCTATGGAAAAAACATTGACAACTTGAGTGTCCCATCAACGTCGTTATGGACGTTTTAGGCAGCACCAATGAGGCTTCCACTCAGATTTTGACCTCGCCCCAAAACGAGGATGGCCGAAAAACTGTTTGCCTGAAGGCTGGAGGGTGCATGTGAATCCATGAAAGATACCAACGCTGGAGAAATTGAGTTACAGGTAAGAAACTACTCCCTTCTCCAGCATTGGATCCTTCATGGATTTGCATGCTGAGAATAGATAACATAGCAGTATGACAACCGGGTGGTGCACAACAGGCAAACAGGATGCAGGCAGGAGGCACCATACCCAACAATAGAAGAACCTCACTGTCATGCAATACCCAGCAAAAACATTAGTAGAGTCCACAATCAAACCCAGGAAGCTGCAGGGCTTACATTACTGGAACAGGCGTTGGAGCACCACTCGCCCCACCTGCACATCCTCTGCCTGCTGTTGATTCAGACACTAGTGCCTGGTGAACGCGTGGGGCACCACCCACGTCGCTGCCTGGTAAAGATCGCTGAGTGGTATGCCCGACCATAGCGCCACCGAGGGTGCCGTGGACCTTGTAGAGTGCGCTCTGGGAGCTGACTGTAAAAGGTTGTTGGCCTTAGTGTGGCAAAAAGAAATAGTCGCCGCTACCCAGCGGGAGATGCCCCATTTAGAGATCGGCTTCCCCTCACTGGAGGGGCCGAAAGCCACAAGAGTTGCTTGGACTTTCTGTATGACTTGGTGTGGTCCAGATAGTAGGAGTAGAAGCCTTAGGGGAAGAAGTTGGTAGGGCTATTGTCGCGTTCTTGAGAAAGTCCGGCAGAATCTTTGGAATGAAGTGTGGACTGGTAGAGAGGAGAACTTTGTCCTTCATAAAGCGCAGGTATGGAGGATCAATGACGAGAGCCTGCAGCTCCGACACATGCCTGGAGGAGATGATGGCCACTAGAAAAATCACCTTCCAAGGAAGAAAATTTATGGCAGCCGTCGACATCAGCTCAAACTGTGGTTTCATGAGGGCTGACAGCACCAGGTTGAGACTCCAAACTGGAGAAAACTTCTTCTTCGGGGGAAAAGTCCTGAATAGGCCCTTGAGAAAATGCTTGATCAATCTATCACTGAAGAGGTGTAGAATGTAATTTCCTTGTGAACCTAGAGATGGCCGCCAAGTGGACTTTGGTAGACTAATTGCCAGACCACCCCTTGCCAATAGCAGAAGGTAAGGTAGGAGTTGCTGAGGCGACACCCAATGCGGCTGTAGGCTAGGTTGTTGAGAGGACCAGACACAGAACCTTTTCCATTTACGCATGAACAAATTTGGTCGACGGAGCCCTTGCTGCAGCTAAAATGTGGCGACAATCCTGAGGAATATTCAGGTCTCTGAACTCGGATTGGTCAGGAGCCATGCAGTCAGGTTGAGAGAGCCTGGGTTGTGATGCCGCACCATCCCCTTGTTCTGCGGGGAGATCCGGTTGTGCACCCAGGTGAAGAGGGTAGTCCCTCGCCAGGGGAAGGTCTGAGAACCAGGTTTGCCTGGGCCAGAACGGGGCTACCAGGATGACTTTGCAGGGGACCTTTTGAATCATCTGAACTGTGTTTCTCATCAGGAGAAAAGGAGGGAATGCGTAAGCGAACATCCCCATCCATGGGAAAGAGCATGCACCCCCCATTGATTCTGGATGAGGAACTCTGCTGGCAAAGTGAAGGCGCTGCTTGTTCTCTGGGTTGGCGCACAAGTCTAGTGGGGGTGTGCCCCATTTCTAGAATATCTTCACCACCTGGTCCACGTGCAGTTGCCATTCACGCATCTGAAATGAATCTCTGCTGAGGGACTCTGCCTGAATGTTTTGAAGCTCCAGCAGGTAGAACGCCAGGATTTGAATCCTGTGCCATATGGCCCAATGCCAGATGGTCTGGGCTTCCCGTTACAGGAGCAGTGAGTGTGTCCCTCCCTGCGTACACAGCTAGGACATACACATGGTATTGTCCGTGAGAATCCTCACCACCGAGCCCCGGATGAGGGGAAGAAAAGACTTGAGTGCTCAATGCACCGCTCTCAACTCTAGGATGTTGATATGTAGAGGAACCTCCGTGGGACACCATAGGCCTTTGACTTGGAACTGGTCCAGGTGAGCCTGCCACCCAGCCTGTGAGGCGTCAGTTACAACAGTGCATCGATACTCTGGTTCCACCAAGGGTACGCCCTGCTCGATGTTGGCAGAATGAGTCCACCACTGAAGAGCATCTGTCAGAGTCTGGGAAATGAGCACCTTTTATGACCAGGAACCTCGGTTCTTGGACCATCGGGAAGCAAGAAATTCCAGTGCTGGGTGCATAAACAGACAGCAATTTGGAATGAGTAGTATGCAGGATGACATGGTGCCGAGGAAGGAGATGTACGAGCGCACCATGACCGATTTTCTGGCACAAACAAGCCCACCAGGGACACAAGTCCTTGCACTCTCTCCTCTGATGGCTTGAGAGCTGTCCAGAAATGGGCACCCAGAAAGACCAAATCCTTGCAGGGCGTCAGATAGGATTTGCTGAACTTCATTGCGAAGGCCAGAGGTTGTATAAGAAGCATAGCGGTGTTGAAAGACTCCAACGTCTGCTGGCAAGTCAACCCCCTGACTAGCCAGTCATCCAGGTACGGATAAACGTGGTGTCCGTTCCTGCGTAGGTAAGCCGCTCCCGGAGCCAAGCACATGGTGAAAGTCCTGGGAGCTGATTTCAGGCCAAAAGGGAGAACCCGAAACTGTTAATGGCTATTTCCCACCACGAACCTGAGAAATATGTGATGCCTGGCGTGCATGGGGATGTGAAAGTAAGCGTCCCCGAGATCCAGAGCCGCCAAAAACCCCCCTGGTTGAACCGTCCATATGACATCTTGTAACGTTAGAATCCTGAACTTTAGCTTTTTTCTATTTTTGTTGAGTGGCCGCAGGTCCAGAATGGGGCATCATTTTCCGTTAGGCTTTTTTATCACAAAAAACCTGGAATAGGTCCCCTGTGCTCTTTTCAATGTGGGAACCCACTCACTTGCCCCTTTTTGGAGCATGAGACAAACCTCCTGATGCAAGACTTGCAAGTGAGCCTGAGACGTATTTACAGGAGGAATGGAGATTTGAGGACGCCGACACTCCGAGTGGCCCTATCGGACTGCTTCCAGCACCCATCTGTCTGTCGTGACCGAACACCACTCATCGAGGTGGTGCGCCACCCTCCCCGCGAGACGGCTGCCCATGTGGGAGTCATTGTTGAGGTTTGCTTTGACATCCTCTTTGCAAAGAGGAGGATACCTTTTTCCTCTGTCCTTGGTACTCCTTGTTCCCTTGAGCGGCCTGGAAAGAATGCCTGTACCCCTGGAAGAAGTAGGTGGACCTACTGTATCCCTTGTCTCAAGATCCCAAAACCTTGCGTTCCCTGAGACACCACGAAAGGAGTGAAAGGGGGCAAAAACAACTCCTGCCCTCCAGGGCTGTAAGGGACCTTGCTGTATCAGAGTCCGCCTTCATGTTCTTCAACGCGTCGTCAATCTTTTCCCCAAAAAGATTTTCCCCCTCGCAAGGCATGTCCACGACCTTATGCTGGACCTCTTGCCTGAAGTCAGTTCAGCACAGCCATACTTGATGCCGGAGAACCACCCCATTATTGATCTGCTTGACACCGGTCTCTGGCAAGTCAACCGCAATATTAATACTATGGTTCGATGCATCCTCCCCCTCGTGAACCAAAAGCATCGCCTCCTTCCTCTGCTGCTCTGGCAGGTGGTCCAACAGATGCGCCAGGCGGTGTCACATCTTGCGGTCATATTTCACCATGATAGCCAACACGTTGGCAGCCTTGACCGTAGTGGCTCCGACAGCTAGGACTTTTTTTTACCAAAAGAGTCCGTTTTACCGCTCTCGTTATCAGGAGGAGGAGAACACTTGAGCTGGGTTTGAGCCTTCGTACTAGCTGCTGCAGGCACAACCGACTTCAGGTTAGTCTGCGACAACAGGCACTTCGGAGTTGATGCCAGTGCCTTGAACCTCTTCTCCAAGCGGCCCTTGACCGCTGGCTCAATAAATGGGTGCCTCATCGTATTGAGTCCCTCTTTCCAAATGTGATCCAATATGGGGATTGAGAAAACTGCCTTCCTCCTGTTAGGCAGAATTATATGCAGTACCCTTTGGGAACACCACACACAATTAAGACTACAAGTGACAGTACAAATTCACCTTTGGTACAAGCCTGTACTACACAGTAAAAGTGGCAGCGATGGCTGAGCAGCCAGACTTATCTCAAAAGCAAGTGAGCAGTATCAAATAGTTACACAAAGGACAGCACTTACTATGATTCAAACAAACACTGACTCAAAGTTTCTGAGTAAAAGAATATATATTTATTTCACTCTTTATTTGTATAACATTACACAATTATAAGCAGTTTAAAAATCACACTCTTAATACACCAGACCACTTCGCTTAAATTCCAGACAGGTTAAGCTCACAAAATGAAGTGGGAGCAAAATGGCACTCCAGCAATTTAAAAGGGAGGGAAAAACAAAAGATAATAGAAATTGAACCACACCAACAGGTAAGTACTCATGGCAACACTTAGGGCCTAAGTCAATGGGTCAAAAGTCTTTTGCTCAAGATAATACAGTTCAGGGTAGTTCACGGTAAAGTTTGTGCCACGGATTCCGGACGAGGTTGGTTGGAAGAATAGTTAGTTAAAAGAGAAGAGAAGGACAAGCCCTCGGTTTGGAGAAAGATTTCAAACACTTTCACCGCAGCTGAACGAAACGGACAACCGGATTTGCACAGTACCCTAAAACGGAGAAGAAGCTGTAGCTGAGGCGGACGTTCCTGGTAGTTCCTGCAGGCCCAGGGTTCCTGAAGCGACTGTCAGACTGACAAGTAGGAAGACTGGAGGGTCCTGCACTACCCAGGGAAGAAACTAGCAGCAGAGCAAAGCAACAAATAAAAGGTGCGCTCCTTAAAACCCAAGCAGGGTCCGACCTTCCTGGCTATCTGGCCCACTGTAGCTCTGTACAGTGAATTCGACCAGAGGAGGCGTCCTGGCTTGCAGTTTGGGCAAACTGGTTGGTCCCATCAGCTCAAGGGAAGAAGTTTCCTGGAGGATCTTCTCTGTCGTCGGATTCTGGAGATTCGGACCTTCAGCAGGGCTTCACCGGGCGGTTCAGTCGTTGTAGGGGTCCTCTTCTGCCAGTTCCTCATTGGTTCTTTCGTTCCAGTGATGACTCTGCCTTTCCAGTCCCAGAGACCTGCTTTTTATGCAGGTTTCCCCCATTCATACAGCCTGGCTGTCAATCACACAGCAGGGTGGCTGTCCTGGCAAGGACAGTCCCCTCAGCCAATCAAACAGGAGTGTGACTTGGGTTACCAAGGGAACCCATGGAATGGGTCCGAAGATCCCTCCTTCACATCCTGCCTACCTAGACTTTCAGGCGCCTTAAGGAGGGCTTCTGTGCAGAAGCCCGCGAAAAGACAGAGAACAAAGGGACCAAACCTGGTTTGGCGGGCAGAGTAAAACACGAGAAAGACATTTACAAAAAGAAATGGCGAATAAACCCTGCCAAAACTCTAATAAAATATATATGGGCAAGCAGGTTTATGTTTGAGGCTAATATAATAACCCAAAACAATACCATGTTTATCTAAGATAACCACGGTACAAAATATGGGTAGTTACCACTGCCACCAGCCAAGTCTTAGTGTAAAGGGAGCAAAACGAGGCTCCAAGAGACACAGCCAAAAGGTATAAGAATATATGAATTAACCCTTTCCAATACTCCATGTAAGATGGGGTGTACTGGGTCTGTGGTTTAAAGAGACTACACAAAGTTAATGGCAACTTTACATGTTTCTGGGAGACAGTAGTCAGTCCCAGAAAAATGGAGTCAGTGGGAGGTCTAAAAGACATACTTGTGTCACGGCACTGAAGGTGCTGTGTAACACACACAAAGAATGATGCTCATGGAGTAGGTGAGGCTCCAGAGCCCAAGATCACACAAATGGTAAACACACACACAGCAAAACACATGCAAGAGTGGGGAAAAGGCTCACACTCTTACCAGGTGGAAAAAATAAAATCCTAGAAATCCAGGAAAGCTGCTGAGGGGCTCAGTAGGTAAGGGAAATTAGCCATTTATGAGAATTCTCCCTAACACTCGCCCCCCACCCCCCAGACTAAGGGACAGGAGGATTTAACCCTTTTAGTGCTATGGGTATTTCCCCCCAGTGCCAAGGCCTTTTTTGGTGATTTCGGTATGTGGCCATTCAATGCCTTGTAACTTTTTTGTTACATGAGATATCTCGGCCATATTTGGCTCCTTCTTTTCGCACATGTAGGCGGTCGTAACGCCACCAAGGAATCCTACTTTTCTGTAGGGGAGTGATAGAAAATAACCAAAAAGGGAGAAAAATGTGGGTTTCTTCAGAAAATGGCAATGGAATGATGTAGAAAGAAACCTGTTGTCTTTTCCTTGTAAGTGCTAGGAACAAATGGTTTGTTGTGCTGAATTCCCTATTTTCCAGGCTTTCAAGAACAGGTTGAGTGGAAACGGAAAAACCTTATTTTGATGTGGTTACCAACCGTTTTGTGAGAGGTAGGCGATTTTGGCCATTTTTGCCGATTGGACATGCGTGGACGGAATGGAAAAAAAGGGTAGGAAAGCCGAATTGGAGGTCAGAAAGGCATACAATTCTGAAAAGTAGACACAATTCTAAGTTTAGGAAGGGGTGATTTGCACAGGTCGGGCAACAACTAGGTAGCGGACATTTCCATAGTTTGGGGGAAAAGCAGGAAAATGACTGAAAAAAAAGGTGTGTGTTGGACATGGTTGGCTTGGTACGGCAATGGCTTCTATGAATTTGGAGAAAAGCAATGCTCCGCTACATTCCCCCGACTCTTGCAGTTAGGAAAGCACACCTTTTTTGTAGTTTCACAAAACAAGCAATACCACAAGCCAAACACTGAGCCATGGTACACAGGAGTTTTACGCTCACGGCCTGAACAGACGTACTTAGCATGTGTAAATCAGGAAAACCAATGTGGTGAGGAACGGCAAGCATACATTTTTTGAAAGAGCGCAGGCAGACCTTTTCAAGGGTAGGTGACTTGTGCAGGTTACAAAAGTGTACGGTGCCTAAAGCAGCGACTAAATGTAGGGCACATTTGGGAAATGAAAGGGTTGTGTGACAAAGGACACCAGCAAAGGGGTCAAAACGTTATGAAAACCACCCAAACACAATAAATGTCATGCCTTCCCGCTTTCCCCCAGGTGTCCTGATGAATACGGTACCTCACATGTGTGGGTGCACCTACCTGGCGCCAAGGGGAAAGCCAAACACACCCCTAACCCCAAGTCTTTTCCGACATCTGAATTTCACGATTTTTCCAGACGGACACACCATACAGATATGGGCCTAGGGTGTCACAGCCACCAAGGAAAACAGGGAACCCCATGCAATTCCCAAAAGAAGACACATGTGGCAATGCGCAGAGTACTGACTTGCGCAAATCGGCCCAGAATTTATTACCCAGAAACCCCGGCAAATTCCAAAATGTGGGGAAAAAACGCTTTTTCCACACAATTCACTCGGCTCACCCACCAAAACACGCCCCCAACAATACATGGCCTACCATCCCACGTTTCCACAGGTGTCCCGATTAAAACGTTACCTCACATGTGTGGGTGCACCCACCTGGGCGCCAAGGGGAAAGCCTAAAAGACCCCTACCCCCAAGTCTGTTCTGACAGCTGAATTTCACACTTTTTCCAGACGGCACACCATACAGATATGGGCCTAGGGTGTCGAAACCACCAAGGAAAACAGGGAACCCCATGCATTTCCGAAAAGAGGACACGCGTGGGAATCCACAGAGGTATGATTTGCGCACATCGCCCCAGAATGTATTACCCAGACACCTCCGCAAAGTCCGAAATGTGGGGAAAAAAACGCATTTTCTGCACATTTCGCTCGGCTAACCCATCGAAACACGCCCCCAACAACACATGGCCTACCGTCCGGCGTTCCCACAGGTGTCCCGATGAAAACGGTAGCTCACATGTTCCTAGAGGTGCCCCTAGCTGCATGGACATCACACCGAGAGATGCCCTTAGCTCTCTACCCCCACAGTCTTGCAGGCCATGGTTTGTGGATGAACTGAACCTTCCTTTATTTTCTACGTAAAATAAAAATAATGGGATATTTTGCAAATACAATAAAATAAAAAGCTTTAGCTCAGCCTCAAACCATGGCCGGCAAGATTGTGAGGCTTGGAACTTAACCACAAGACCAAACTGCCCTTGTGGCTGGGGCAGCAAAATTACATATTTAACCATCATTACTCAACAGTCTGATACAAAAACAATATATATAAGAGAGAACTATAAGCAGAAATAGTGGTACACCCTCTTTTGGCATCGCTGTTTACATCAACCCACAGCCACAACACAATTCTTTTCAAATGCAGCACGATAACATTTCTTGCCAGCGTGCTGCATTTGAAAAGATTATTCTTTGGAATTTGGCGTGAGGGAATTTAGACGTCCTTGTGCCAAATAAGCGGGCGATAGAAAGGCTCCCGCGCCAAAATGGGCGCGCCGAACTGTCCCGCAGCCAAACATCTGCGCCAAAAGGGCGTCTTACGAAAAACTGTCAAATTCCACACGATGTGCAATGGCGCCATCATGTGGCATCTGAAAGTATTGCAGGATGACATTTACAAATGGCCTAAGTGCACAGTTCTGTCGGAGCATGCATGCTCCACCTGTGAGGAGTATTTTGGAAGCCAATATTCCTCCCAAACCATGCGAGCATCCTTCCTGGGGTGAAAAGCAGGTGTAGATTGGCCGGTAAGGTCAGGTGAGACAGCGGACCAACGGAGGCGAGGGGCAAGGACAGAACCAGGGACAAAGGAGTATGAATCTCCGTAAAGGAAAGAGGGCGATAAGACCAAGAAGAATCCAAACCCAAGACTACATACTCAACCCGATCACTGCTGATGGATAAAATCTGCCAGCAAGAAGAAGACAGACGAGTGACAAGTCCACGCAGACCATGAAGAGTCCTAACCCACGACTACACACTCAACCCGAGAAGATGGAGTGAGAAGCCTCAAGCCTCGGTATCCAATAATCACCGCTGATGGATAAAATCTATCAGCAAGAAGAATCCAAACCCACGACGACACACTCAACCCGAGAAGATGGAGTAACAAGGCTCAAGTCTCGGTATCCAATAATCACAGCTGATGGATACAATCTATCAGCAAGAAGAACAAGCGCTGAGGGCGATAAGGATGGGTGAAATCATGGAAGAGGCGGGCGCAGAGACGAGGTAGAGGACAGACAGATGGTGCAGGGGAGCGTTCAGGAGGTTGTTGCGCAGCCTTTTACAGGTGAGGTGTTGGCAGTGACAGAGTGCAGCCAGATAGTGAGATTGAGGCTGGAAGTGAGTGATGGAAGGGCTATGTGGGCATACCTGCCTAACCTCTGCGTTTTGCCCGGAGACTCTGGGTTTTTGGCCATTTCTCAGGATCTAAGGGAAGACCCTGGGCTCTCTGGGTTTTCGAGGCAGTTTGCGGTCCGTCCAATCCTCCATCCGATTGGCTAACAGCAGTGGCCTTTTGCAGCCAATCGGATGGAGGATTGGATGGGGCCTAAAACGGCGCGAATGCAGCATTAATTACCATGTTTTGATGCTTCAGCTTTCATTCTCACTGGCCAAATTGAAGGGCCACTAAAACATAAGGCAAACTGGCCAAAAAGAATGAAAGTGTTGTAATGTGTTTATGTGATGTGTTGCTGGCACGTGTGGAATGTTGTTCCAGCTTCAGGGATCAACATTCCACACGGGTCAGTTGATTGTAGGTTCCTCCTGGTGGCGGCTGCTTCAGGGGTCCAGAAGAATAAAGCACGTTTATACATACCTACCGTGTGCTTATTTCACTAGCGACGAGGAGCCTGGACCCCCACGTCCGTGCGTGTAGGATCCGGTGGTGCCCTCCCTGAGGAGGTGACCAGGGAACAGTGCTGCTGCCAGGGCGGAGGGAATTCCGTTGGTTGCTTTGACTATCAGCTGGGTGCCGTCTGCACACCCGTGACAGGGCCTCCGTTGAGTCCTGGTGTGAAGCCAGTGTGGATTGGGGCTGTCCACTGTGGTGGAGCGGCGGCGCAGCACTGCCGGGACAGTGGCGCGGTGCCGGCGCCGAGGATTCACAGTCTGTGGCGACCGTTGGAGCCGAGCGCTTGCCTGCCTGCGGCGGTCCTGTGGGGCTGCTGCAAGCCTGTGTCCTGATTTGTGCTGCCGTCTTGGCCACCGGGTGGACCGTTGGTCTCTGCTCCACGGCAGGAACGAGGATTGCCGTGTGTGTTTGACCGTAATATGCTACGTTTGGATTGCCGCGTACTGAAGGTGCTCCTGACTCCGCCTTCGAGGAAGTATTTTGGTCTTCTCCCCGTCGGGATTGAATGCGCTCCTGACTCCGCCTTCTAGGAAGTATTTTGGTCTTCTCCCCGTCGGGATTGGACGTTGGATAACACGCCCCAGTTTGCGTGTACTTCTTGCGGCAGGCCAATAGTGTGATTGCAAGGGGCTGGCAAAGGGGCGTGGCTGGGGTTTCTGAGGAGTTGCTGAGAGGACCTGCATGTGGATTGGCAATGCTCTGCAGACGTTCTTATTGAATGAGATTTGTGGGCCGTGAGGTGAGCTGCACATGCACTTAAGTTGCCGTTGGCATAATTTCAGCACCAGTGTAGCGCCATGCAGTGATTTGCAGGGAGTGACTGAACAGTTCAAAGAGATTGAGACCAGTTATTTCCTGCATCCAGGTACAGTTTGCTCGTTTTGACATGTTGAAATCGGCTGCCAGGCCCCCACCTGCGTTTCTGCCCACGCCAGGCGCACCTGTTGCTCCTTGGGATCAATGGGGGGATGCCTTTAAAGTGTACTTGAGGGCAGCTATTGATTCAAAGTTTTTGGATGATGAGAAGGAGGCTGCCTTATTGAACTGTATTGGCACTGAGGAACTGAGAGTCTTTCGGCATTTGCCTGGTGAAGATGTGACTGTGCCAGGAGGTGGGGAAGGGGAAGTCATTATAAGTGCTTATGAAACGGCACTGAAAAAGTTGGAGACTCGCTTTGGGAAAAGGATTAATGTGGTGCTGGAGAGATATAAATTCTTTTCCAGGGCACAGGCTTCTGGCGAAAGCATTGATGCTTATTTGACTGCATTACGGGCATTAATAGCCACATGTAAATTTCTGGGGAATTTGGATGAACATATCAGGGACCAAATAATGATGAAGACCTGTAGCCAAAAGATAAGGGAAAGACTCTGGATTGAAAATGACCCACCATTGGACAAGGTCTTGGAAATCACTAGAGCAATTGAGACCTCCAGGGCGAGTGTGCAGATTGTCACCGAAAAGGATAACTCTAGGGAAGGGGTTCAAGCTGTTTTGCCTCAGAATAGGGGTGGTGGCATGGAAAATAAAAAGGGGATTGAGAGGAATGGCGCTCAAGGTGGCAAAGGGTTTAAAGGGAAGGAGTGTTGCCGGAAGTGTGGTTGGTCAAGCCATTCAACTGATTCTAAGGTTTGCCCTGCTAGTAACATGGAATGTAGGAAGTGTAAGCACATGGGTCACTTTGCCCGTATGTGTAAGTTCAATGCGGTGGCAAGTGTAATTCCGGAAGAGGGTGCTTCCAATCTGGAAGCTGTGGCTATTAGTAGAACAGAGCATGGTGTGATTCTACATGTTGATGGGGTGGCTCGCAAGGGTCCTTGGGTCTCAGTGTTGGTGGATGACTGCCCTTTAGAAATGTTGGTTGATTCAGGGTCACCCTATACCTTGGTGTCTCCTGAGGTGTATGTGGAAAAATTGGGGAAGGATTTATCTACGCTACAAGAGCGTGATATCAACCCTAGTGCTTATGGTCAAAACCCGATTGAAATCTTGGGTTATAGCTTGTCCACTTTTGAATTCAAGGGTCGACATACCATTGGGAAGTTGTATGTGGCACACAAAGGTATTAGCATTCTGGGTTGGGAGGAACAGGCAGCCTTGGGAATGGAAATACACCAGGGAAGGGAGGTCCCAGTACTCAGTGTTTTGGAGGTGGGAGAGGGTGGCAGTCAATGGACATCGGAGTCAGTTAAGGTAGAGTTTCCGGAAGTGTTTTCGGATGCCTTGGGTAAGCTCAAGGGCTTTTCTCATCGAATTGTGTTGAAAAGGGGTGCCATTCCTAAAGTACATAAGGTGAGGAGTGTCCCGGTGATGGCAAGGGAGGGTTTGAAGGTTGAATTGAACATATTAATAGCTGCAGGGGTTATTGAACCCATTGAGTCATCGGAGTGGCTGTTTCCAGTGGTTTTGGTCAAAAAAGGGGATGGAGGTATCAGGATGTGTGTGGATTTACGTGGCCTGAATTCGGACATCTGGGTAGATCGCCATCCTTTGCCGAATATTAATGAACTTCTGTTGACCCTTGGCAAAGCGACATGTTTCTCCACACTGGATTTGTCAGCGGTATACCATCAGATCGATTTGCATGTTGACTCAAGACATCTTACCTCTTTTGTGACGCCATTTGGGGCTTACAGATTTTGTCGTATGCCCTTTGGATTGGCGTCGGCGTCAGCAGTTTTACAGAGGTTAATGCAGGAGATGTTTGGGGGTTTGCCTGGAATATGTTATTTTCAAGATGACATCCTGGTGTGGGGTGGATGTAGGAGGGAGCGCGATGACAGATTACGGCATGGGCTGGAGGTGTTGAAGGAGAAAGGCCTAACTGTGAAATTGTCCAAATGCAAGATTGGTGTAGATAAGGTAACATATTTGGGGCATACTTTGAGCGCTCAAGGTGTCAGTCCTAAGGCAGAGTTGGTTTTAGCTATGAAGGATACCCCTGTTCCCACCAATAAGGACCAATTGAGAGCATTTTTGGGTTTGGTGGAATATTATGCGAAGTTCATGCTCAATTACTCAGACAAGACGGTTGCGATGAGAGCACTCATGAAGAAATCGGCTAGGTTTGTGTGGTCGGATGAATGCGGTGAAGAGTTTGTGGCTCTGAAGGATGAGGTGGAGAAGGCCCCTTGTTTAAGGTCCTTTGATCCTAAGCTCAAGACTACACTCACGGTTGATGCTAGCGAAGTAGGTTTGGGCGCGGTTTTGGAACAATGGTGTGGAGGGGAGTGCACACCAGTGGCATTTGCGTCAAGGACGTTGAGGGATGCCGAGTGCAGATACTCAGTTATAGAGAGAGAGGCGTTAGCGGTGGTGTGGGCATCCAAACATTTTAGGACATTTCTTTGGGGCATACCATATGTAGTGAGGACGGACCATAAACCCCTAGTGTAGGTGTTTTCCACCCGGGGCGTGGTTGCGGTGTACCTAGGATTGCCAAGTGGTCGGTTGAGTTGCAAGAATATAACTTTGTTGTGCAGTATGTTCCAGGGAAGCAAAATGTGGTGGCCGACTGTTTGTCGCGGCTGCCTGTGTGGGAGCGGGCTGGTTCGTGTAGCAAGTTTGGGAAAGAGGAGGATTTGCACGAGTGCCAGATTGCTTGTGTTGTTCCGGCGGTGTATAAAGCCGTGTGGGATGTTGAGAGTGAGAAGAATGCCGAATTAGAATGGATAAGAGAGGGCCTCAGCAAGGGCTGGGAGTCGGTCAAGGATAGGCCGGAAAGAAAGGGCTATGCTCAGGTTCTGGGTGAGTTGGCTGAGGGACCCTGGGGTGTGTCCAGTGGTGTCAGACTGGTACCTCCGGTTAGTTTGAGGGGCAATATTGTGGACTTAGCCCATGCCGGGCATATTGGTCGCTCCTTGACTAAGAGGAGGCTACGGGAGGAGTACTGGTGGCCATCCATGGATTGTGATGTGGAGGCTTGTGTGAAAGATTGTCTTGCGTGTGCATCTAGTGACAAAAGCAAGGTGATGTGTCCCCAACCTGTGCACCCGGTTGAAGTGCCTAAGGAGGTGTGGTCCAAGCTAGCACTGGACATTATGGGTCCGTTTGAGTGTTTGGAGCAGGAGTATCGGTTCTTACTATTACTTATTGATTATACGTCCCGGTGGATAGAGGTGGTGGCGTTTGGTAGAGTCACCACCAATTGTGTCATTGCTTTTCTCACCAAGGTGTTTGATAGGGAGGGCATTCCATCTAGTCTGGTTACTGATAATGGCGTGCAATTCACCTCGAGGGCCATGAGGGAGTTTTTGGGGCGGTGTGGTGTAGAACACCATCGAACAGCTTTATATAATCCGAAGGCCAATGGTCTGGTGGAGAGGGCGAATGGCACCATTAAGAGCGCTATACAATTGACTTTGGCGAACGGTCTGGACTGGAAGGAGACGGTTTTGGAGTATTTGGCTGCGTATCGCAGAACGCCATCTGTCAGTACAGGGAGATCACCCTTCGAGCTCATGACGGGAAGAAAGCCAGGTACCACCCTCAGGCCCATGGTGTTGGGGGGGGTGGTCCATGTGGGCTAGATTTAGAGAGTGTTCATCGAAGAGTGGCTGCTGACCAGGAGGGTGTAAGACTTTCTCAAAGTGGTAAAAAGGATTTGCAGGTGCAGGTAGGTGATTGGGTGCGCATTAAAAATCCTCGATTTGTTCAGAAAGGGGGATCTGCATTTCTGCCTGCCAGTAGAGTGGTAAAGAGTGGTTTAGGGCATGTACGTTTGGAGGATGGCTCCTCCTGGAGTAAGAGCAGGGTTGTGGTTTTGGACAGGGACAAAAGCAGTGTCAAGGAAGGTGCTTCTGATGAAGTCAATGATGTCTTGGATTTTATGCCCGCAAATGTGAGTGATAGGACCGTGGAAATTGCTTGTAGGACGGCGGATGTTGGTGGTGATGTGGGTGAGAGTGACATGCAGCGCGTGGTGTTTGACCAGGATGGTGGTGAGACTGGTAGGATCCGTGATGAAGGAAGTGTTGGGGAGGGGCGTCCATCGAGATGTTGTGGTCTTCCTGCAAAATTAAAAGACTGTGGGCCTCATTACACGGTAGGCGGTGGACGAAGGTGCTATTAGCACCTTGGTCCATGCCGGTAAAATACCGGCACCACCTTGGAGGAAAGGGGAATTACCGCCCTATTCCAAGGTTGGTGGGGCGGTAATTCCCCCTTCCCCCATTGCCCTTCCCCATGCCCATTTTTGCCCCATAGGGCATAATGGGAATGGGGAAGGTGCTAATTACGGTACCGCAAATTGCGGTACCGTAATTAGCACCCTGGTCCCTTTGTGGGTTGGTTTTTCACGCCTGCTAAAAAGTACCAACCCGCAAAGGGACCTTGTAGTAAGGCGGTAAGGGTTTACCGGTACTGGTGCCCTTACTGGTACCGGTAAACCCTTAGCGCCTACCGTGTAACGAGGCCCTATGTGTTATGATGGTACTGTGTTCAATTTGGTTATTAAGGTGTTCTTGCAGTTTGTTCTTTTAGCATTTCTAGGTTCTGTTTTGCAAATTAGAATTATATATTCATTTTCAAATTCATTCTTGTGTATTCTAAGGAAACTGTTTGCATTCCTGTGTTTGATGTATTCCATATGATAATGGAAGAGGACGTGTTGTAATGTGTTTATGTGATGTTTTGCTGGCGCGTGTGGAATGTTGTTCCAGCTTCAGGGATCAACATTCCACACGGGTCAGTTGATTGTAGGTTCCTCCTGGTGGCGGCTGCTTCGGGGGTCCAGAAGAATAAAGCAGTTGGCATAATTTCAGCGCGAGTGTAGCGCCATGCAGTGACTTGCAGGGAGTGACTGGTTGAACAGTTCAATGAGATTGAGACCAGTTATTTCCTGCATCCAGGTACAGTTTGCTCGTTTTGACATGTTGCAATCGGCTGCCAGGCCCCCACCTGCGTTTCTGCCCACGCCAGGCGCACCTGTTGCTCCTTGGGATCAATGGGGGGATGCCATTAAAGTGTACTTGAGGGCAGCTGGTGGTTCAAAGTTTTCAGATGATGAGAAGGAGGCTGCCTTATTGAACTGTATTGGCACTGAGGAACTGAGAGTCTTTCGGATTTTGCCTGTCCTCATGAATTAAAGCCGACCTCAGGGATTGAATCGCAGCCATCAGGTTTGCAGGCCGGACACGTCACCAGAGCACTGTATAACCTCATGAAAAACAACAAACAAGCAAAGGTGAAATGTCCCACTGCAATACTGCAAGTTCCAGGGGAAACCTTTGCATTGGTCCTTCGAATTTAAACCATGCACACCTTTTAACCCTTTCAAAAACACTATTAGAAGAAAATATCCTCTCTTGCTTTTGTGTGTGCATTGCTTTTATGCAAGGCGTATGCCATTCGTCCTGTGCAATTTGTGTGGTTATGCATGTCCTTGGACATTGCATTCCACTGTAAAGTGCAAACTGCAAACGTGCTTCTAATGAGGCTATAACGGCTGAGTTTACCTTTTTGGCAGGTGGGCGGAGTCTTGTGTAGTTGTGGGCGGGGCATACATCTCAAGGTTTTTGATTTTCAGATGTAGGCAGGTATGTCTGTGGGAGAGGGTCAGGTGCTGGGGTAAGAGAAGTGAGTGTTACGAGAGGAGAAAGGAGGTGTGAGTACAAGGAGCGAGGGCAAGAACAGAAGAAGGGGGAGGGGAGCTGAAAAGGGGAGAGCAAATACTGCAAAAAAGAGGGGAGACAAAAAGCAGAGGGGAGTGTGTGAACACCAGGGGACAGACGAGAGGAGCAGGTGGAGAGAAAGCAAGAGTAGACGGGAGTGGAGGGGAAGGAGTGGGGGAGAGGAGCTTAATTCCATAAGCTGACCTGGGGGGTGTTGGGGACCCCCGGGGCCCAGATGGGGAAGGCCACGGTCATTAGTTCCTCGCGTCAGCTGGATTTTAGACAGGAGCAGCTACTGATCTAGGGGTGTCTGGGTTCAGGAAGTGGCAGCCACAGAACAGGGCGGCAAGAGAGGGATGGCCAGAGGGTGCCCCAAGATCGGATCCATCTGTTGCAGGGCGGAATGCTTCAGGGTCTGGAAGCTGCGAGGCTCCTGTGACACCAGGGCAGAGCTGGGCGCCCTCATTTCTCATGGCAGAATATGGACCCTGGGGGTATGGCACTTCTGCCCTGCTGGCACGCACGGCTCCGGCCGGCCAGACATGTTTGAATGGCAACATAAGGTTTTTGCAGCAGGAGAGGAGTGAAGGGGCGACCCAGTGTGGAGTGCCTCGCCGATGTGTCTTAGAATGCCATTATACGTTATCTAAAGTGATTAGGGCCTAGTTCTCTGCCAAAAATCCTCCACCCAACTGCTACGGAATCACCAAGCGTCCATTTCAGGCGAGAAACACCAACACCGCCACGTGCAACACGCCCTCCAGCTCTTTGAGAAAGTTGCTATAAGCTGCAGACCTGGAAACATCTGCAGAAGGGTCTCCAGCTCCCAAGCTGAGCCCCTTCACACGTCCCCTTCAGCGGTTGCTCGTGTGCAACATTTCTTTCCATCGGCAACACTAGGTTTTTTTTAACAACCACTAGAATTCTGGTAAGATGTCACCAGACAGCCCCTCCTCCCCCCCCTCTCGGATGTAATCACATGCCCGTGAGGGTCTCGCTCTGACCCCAAGGCACTCCTATGGTAACCACAGCAGTTGGCCACGAGGCCTCGAACTACCCCAAGAAAGCATTCCTGATGAGCACTAAAGGACGTGTGAACTGTGGCCAAGACCACTCCAATGGTCACCACTGCAACACACCCAAGGGGGGAGGGGGACCTAGGTCCACAGTCTAGAAGTGAGGAACTGCAGAGGTAGAAACACAGAACATGTTTACAATAGAGGAGACCCCGTAGATCGAGGGAGTTCCAGAAAGAGACGCAGCGGGCAATAGTGGGTCCAGCGTACCCACAATATCACAATGTACCCCAAACCTCATAGCAAAAAGGAATGACGTCTTACCCTGAAGCTCATTATGCGGGCGAGGGGGGGTGGGGTTTAGCCCTGCCCCATGTAGCACATCCAGGCACCCAGCAATCCCACAGGGTTAAAATGCCACTGCCCGCAGTCTGTCAGAACAGCAACCCCTGTGAGCCAGCCTTGTGCACAGCCACATCTGGGGCGCTTCGCACTGCTTAGAGACACCCCGAGGCCTCGGACATCCCCTCTCTGGCGGGTTCTGATAGGGCCCAAATAAAACCCTCATCGATTTCACCAAACCACCAACCCAAACCGAGCAGCTCCCTCCACAAGGGCAGAAGTTTAGGAAGCCAGAGAGGCCAATGGCCACTGCTTCGCCATACGCAGTTCCCGCGCATCTACGGAAATGAAGCGGCTCGTGCAAAACAGTCAAGAACCCCCCGCCCCCCCCAGAGCAGTAGACTTCCTAGCCCCCAGCATATGCCACCAGTAGCCTCCTTCTAAGCCCAAGCAATCTGCGCCCATCTCCATCACCCTCGCTTCGAGATACCTACTTGGCAACTTCCGATCAAACTGACCAGCTAGACCCCAAGAAGGTTCTAACTGAAGAACTCCACAAAGGGTCACCGGCCAGGCACAGACCACTGGACCCCTCACCAGATGCTGGGCTGAAGGGCCGAGGGTCTGTATGGCAGTACCAGGCTACCCTAAACTGGCATAGATGCCTTCTCACAGAAGACTCCCAAGAAGAGATGGTTTCCTACCTCCCTTCTCCCCACACACAGCAAGACAGCTCTTCACCCCTCTGCTCTACTCAGTGCCAATGGCAGAGGGCATCACGTTGCTCGCACCTACGCAGCCGGCCACGCCTGGGTGATGCACAGAGTGGCGAGAGCTCTGACCCTATAAACACACCAGACACCAAAGCTCCTGCGAATCCCGCCCAAGTTTCAACAATGGCTAAAACCAAAGGTCGCCAGGAACCCCTCACCTGGACTGTATGTCCAGGCCCTGGCCTCACCCCACTCTTCACGATAGGCCCTGCAATACCCCTAACCTGGACTGCACATCCAGGCCCTGGCCTCATCCCGCTCTTCACGATAGGCCCTGCAATACCCCTTACATGGACTGCCCACCCAGGCCCTGGCCTCACCCCACTCTTCACGATAGGCCCTGCAATACCCCTAACCTGGACTGCACGTCCAAGCCCTGGCCTCACCCACTCTTCACGATAGGCCCTGCAATGCCCCTAACATGGACTGTATGTCCAGGCCCTGGCCTCACCCCACTCTTCACGATAGGCCCTGCAATACCCCTAACATGGACTGCCCACCCAGGCCCTGGCCTCCCCCCACTCTTCACGATAGGCCCTGCAATACCCCTAACATGGACTGCCCACCCAGGCCCTGGCCTCACCCCACTCTTCACGATAGGCCCTGCAATACCCCTAACCTGGACTGCACGTCCAAGCCCTGGCCTCACCCCACTCTTCACGATAGGCCCTGCAATACCCCTAACATGGACTGTCTGTCCAGGCCCTGGCCTCACCCCGCTCTTCACGATAGGCCCTGCAATACCCCTAAATGGACTGTCTGTCCAGGCCCTGGCCTCACCCCACTCTTCACGATAGGCCCTGCAATACCCCTAATATGGACTGTCTGTCCAGGCCCTGGCCTCACCCCGCTCTTCACAATAGGCCCTGCAATACCCCTAACATGGACTGCACGTCCAGGCCCTGGCCTCACCCCACTCTTCACGATAGGCCCTGCAATACCCCTAACATGGACCTGCAATACCCCTAACATGGACTGCCCACCCAGGCCCTGGCCTCCCCCCACTCTTCACGATAGGCCCTGGCCTCACCCCTTTCTTCACGATAGGTCCTGCAATACCCCTAACATGGACTGCAGGCCCTGGCCTCACCCCACTCTTCACGATAGGCCCTGAAATACCCCTAACATGGACTGCACGTCCAGGCCCTGGCCTCACCCCACTCTTCACGATAGGCCCTGCAATACCCCTAACATAGATTGCACGTGGGGGCGTGGCTAACTAGCCATGGAGTAGGACGTGCTCCATCTTCATCATATAAAGGAGACAGAAAATACATTCCCCACTCAACACTGATCTTTACATATCGTGTGATGCTGAAAGACCCTCTTTATACCAATAGTCTTGAAAAAATAGACCTAGTACTTATTTGTTTTTTTATAATATCAAAAATAGTTTATTTTAATAGGTTGAATCACAACCCAACTTGTTCTTTTATAAAACTAACTCTAAAACAGTATTTTCAGTAAAAAGGACCCCACAACACAACATACAGTGGATACATTTACAATACAAATTACTAGTTTCACTCACATCCATTCCTATAACATGACAATACAATACATCAACATATAAAATTTATATAATGATTTAAACATTTCCAATCACTGAGTGTTATTAACTCAGAATAAACAGTCCCGACATGTTTCAGTTCCTCGTGGCACTAAATGCATGAACCTTCTTCAGGGGAAGAACACTTAATTTTTTCTCCACCATGTAATCCAGGGCCCCAACAGTACTCTTCAAACCGTACTCCTATAATTATTCAATACACAAAGAAAAATAGGGTATCACTACAGATCAACATCATCACAAATACATAAGTCAGCTCCATAATGCTAACTATATTCCAGTAACATTCAAATATGTACCTATATACTGGTAAGATCAATTGAACCCAATGGTCACTACATACCTCACAAGTAGGATTACTGCAGTGTAGGTGTGCCACAGTGCACCCGAATGCCCTCCGACCTCTTTCAATAAGTCTGATACTGTTCTCTAAATGGTTCTTTGGTAACCAGGAACCTGATTTCAGCTGAGAAAGGAACAACAAACAAACAGTGGTGTGAACAACACAACCACTACTCCCTCACTTCATCACAAATTCACGTGACCGCAAAAACTATGTAGTGCTTCGATAAACCTACTCATCTAAGTGGTGACCCCACGTGTATTCCTATCATTCAATGTGGTCATGCCTTCCATAACAACCCGTGCTCCGACATATGATCCGACGGCGATCCGGCAAAACGCACTTTAACTAACTTCAAAGTCCCTGGAAATATCAGCACATGCGTCGGAACGCGTGTCCCATGACATCGCCAAACCGCGAGCTTGTTGGAGTAAGTGACCCGAAGATACAGCTCTTTATGTGCAGGACATGGGCGGGCATGGAAGCCCACAAAATGGCGGACTACAAAGAGATTAATACCCCGTCCTCCGTGACCACGGAGCTGGGCAGGATCAGTGAGCGAGGAGCTGGCCTCGGATGGGGTGCCTGGAGAAACATATTTTGATACAGTAACGCTGAGCGGAGGGGCGCGGCAGGCCTACGGCAGAGGATTGGGAAGTTACATTGGCAGCCGGCGGCACTCCCCGAGCGTTCCATTGCGAGGAGCAGATTGTGCAAGCCGAAGTGGCCGGGCGCCACGAGATACAAATAATAGGAGCGGCTGCCCGAACGATCTCCCCGTGAGATGGACAGGAGCCGTGCACCAGTATTAGAGGATACACTGTAGCGGAGACAGCGAGTGTGCTATAGCAGCGCAGTGTAACAATTGTAGCAAGGAGTTCGGAACGACCGCGCAATGGGAGAAGGCACAGAGAATCGTGCTGTAAGGGCAGCTGGAACAAAAGACAGCTGCTCTTTAACAACACACGCAGCTGCCCATTGGGGAAACGGACACTGGTTGACAAAGGCCACAGGTGAACAACCCAACATATCAATGTGCTGGTACGGAAGGGAGTGAACCTGTGCACCTAAAGGCAGACAGAAGTGCAACATAGGGAGCAGAGGGCTCTCTGCGGGGCGAAGGATAAACAGACGACCCAGAGGGGCAGGGGAGTCAGAAAATGGACGCAGCCATGGAAAGGCACAATATATGGAGTGGGTTAATCAGATAAATCAGATATATGGAGTGGGCTCGAGCTGATAAGGACATAAAAGTGACAGATGCGGACACAGGCAGTGATGAAAGGAATGCACAGAGCCCAAGAGCTGGGGGATCAATATAATAGAAAAGAGCAATTCCCAAGATGCAGCAAGCTGATCTGAAATGTGGGAGGACACAACCCACTCGATGAAACAGCCCAACATACACAAGCCAATACAGGGACTCCTCTGAGACAATTTCCCCGGACGTGGAGTGATAGACTGGTGCTGCATCACAACAGAAGAGCAGGACTGATACACTGGAGACTAAACAGCCCTGGATACACAACTAAAGCTTCAAGATGACGGGTAGAGGGGCCGTCAGCAAGAACAAGAACAAAATCCACAATGGAAGCGTTCGCTAAGGCGCAGAGCTCTCCTATGACCATAGCTCCCAAAGGCGAGACAGCACCAACGGGAAGCACTGCAGTAACTGAAAATCACCAGATACTAGTGGCTATTACAGAGCTGAGAGACTCATGGGGGACAGCGATGGCAGATTTGCGCACTTCCCTGGAGGCCAAAATAGACACAGTGGGCACAGAAGTCACCCTGCTGCGACAAGATGTCAGAGCGTTGGCAGAAAGAACGAGCAGCCTGGAGAGTACGGTGAAAATCAACACGGACACAAGCACCAACAATGCAAAGGAGGTCCACATACTGAAGCAGCAGGTGGCCAACCTAGAAAACCATACGGAGGAGGCGGAAGGGAGAGCAAGAAGGAATAATATCCCCGTGGTCGGCCTGCCAGTTGGGGAGGAAGGCCAGGACCCAACAGACTACGTTGAGAACCTAATTTTACAAGAAATATGAGCTGAAAAACTTTCGCAAGGATTCGTGGTGGAGCGTGCACATAGAGCCCTCATGAGGAAGCCGAAGCCTGGGGCCCTCTCCGGTCGATAATCGGCAAGATATTGAACTATAAAGATTGCGAGAAGATCCTGGAGTACTTTCACAAAGGGGGAACGATCGAAAGGGCCTCGAGCACCGTCACAGCGTTTCCTGACTATACAATGTTGGTCCAGAGACAACGGTATAGCTACGTGGCAATCAAAAGGAGGTTGCGTATGTCCGGAATTAAATACATGCTTCTATATCCGGCAAAATTGAAAGTGATACACAAAAGAGGATGTACTTTTTCGATACCCCGGAAGAAGCAACGACATGGCTGGACCTTCAGGGTTGCCCAGAATGAGACACGGAGCAGGCTCAGGAAGAACATGATAAGTGATTGGGATATTGCATGTATATTGACATAGCGCAGTGCGTGTACCCCAGTAGCGACTATGGTAGAGACCAAAGGAAAACTGGGTGCGACTGTGTAAAGCTGATATTTGGCGGGGAGGCCTATAATTGTGTCGAACTTAAGGGACTGGAATATAGCAGTTTGCATAATATGAAAGCTGAGTAGCAATGTGCGGGTGGACTAAAATAACTAGGAGCGGCTGGACGTACTCACCCTACCCCCCGAGCAATAGTGGTAGTATTAGTAGGTTTCCAATAGGGCAACCTCACCCTGCGGAGCTTCGCGTACAGGCGATTGCCAGAAAGAGCTAGATGCGGGGGAGCTTGAGTTCCAGGAATGGCGCTGGCAACAGTTCAGGCGGGGCATGTTGGGGATGGGATGGGAGGGGGGAGGGAAAAGGAACGGGGAGTTTGGTGTGTTTTTGGTTAAAGGGAGTTTAAATTTGGGAACGAGCCTATGTAGAAGGGTATGGAACTTAGAGTTAGACTGCACCTGTGGGAGGTGGAATGGAACTTGGAGAAGCCGTGGGGGACCTTAAAATAGTAACATGGAATGTAAGAGGGATAAATAGTTATCTAAAGAGAAATAACGTCATGTTGTACCTGCGCAGGCAAAAAATAGATATTGCGCTGCTGCAAGAGACTCACCTGACACGTGAGAAAACGGATACGATTGCTAGGAAGTGGAATGGGGTGATGGTGAGCTCATCATTTTCTGCCTATGCCAGGGGAGTGCTTATTTGGGTGGCACCACATGTCCCATTCCAGAGGTTGCAAGAGGTAGCTGAGACAGATGGGAGGATGGTTATATTGAGGGCACTGGTGGAAAATGGGGAGATAAGCATAGTAAACACGTACGCCCCGAACCAGAACACAGCGGCGTACATCAGAACATTGGGCCCCATTATAACTCAGGCGGTCCGGAAATAACGGTGGCGGTAAACCCGCCCCCACCGTTGTTTCCGGACCGCCTGAGTCCGACCCCTGCAGGCGGGAGGTGATGTTCCCGCCAGGACTGACCTGGCGGGTTTAACACCTCCTGCATGCAGGCGGACGAGGAAACACCGGCAGCATTACAAGATGCTGCCGGTGTTTCCATGATCCCCATTTCCATCGAGTCCCATAGGACTCAATGGCAATGGGGATTTACACCATTCTGCCTCCGTGATTCCCGGAAAACCGGGGATGTAATGCCCCGGTAATTCCGGGAATCACGGAGGCGGAATGGTAATACGAGTCCGGCGTTAACCAGGCGGTTTTACCGCCTCGGTTAACGCCGGACTCGTAATGAGGCCCATTGTGTACTAATCTGAGCATGTGCATGGGGAGCGCTGTGATTTGGGGAGGGGACTTTAATTGCGTACTCAACCCAAGGGTAGATAGGTCGGATGGGAAGATGGATAAACCCGCCCCTGCTGCTAAAGCGCTGCAGACATTGTTGAGTGACTTTGGTCTAGAGGACGCATGGAGAATGAGCCACCCCCTAGAGAGGCAGAACTCGCAATACTCTGCCCCATAGCATTTACACATGAGGCTGGATTACGTCTTTACTACGCCTGAACTGTTAGCAGAGTTAACACAAATAGAATATAAAGCAAGGGTTCTTTCGGACCCCTCGCCCCTGATCCTCGGATGGCAATATTGCTCCCTGACAGCGAGGATTCCGACATGGCGCCTGCGAGCGGAGGCATTGAGAGACCCCCTTTTTAGAGAGGACATGAGGGCGGAGATTGTAAATTTCTTCGAGGTGAATACTGGGAGTGTGGATTCGGCAGGAACACTGTGGGAGGCCTTCAAAGTTGTGATGAGAGGGGCAGCCATAGCAAAATCTAAAGGACTACAAGGTGGGATTTTAGCTGGCCTACGAGAGACGGAGGCGGAACTGGAGGAGGCCGTAAGGGGTGAAGATGGCACTAAAGAGCAAACAGAATTGATACTTATGTTACAGCAGAAATGTGCGGAGCACTGGGATAGACTGTGTAATCTCAATTACAAAAAATATGTGGAGAGGCAGCACGCGGGGGGATAAACCAGGACGATTCTTGGCGTGGTTATATAAGAGCTAAACCCGCAGAGTCACAATCAGGACCATTACAAGGGAGGATGGTAGTGTAGCAGATACCAAAGAGGAAGTTAATCAAGAGTTTGTAGACTATTATAAGATGTTATATGCAGATGAAGGGAAGAGCAGCCGAGCTACGATAATAGAAACATTGGAGGACATAGGGTTGCCCAAGATAAGTGAGGAGGAAAAAGAAGAGCAAAGAAGAGCTAGATGCACCAATCACCCTCGAAGAACTGGGGTAGGTGGTGAGACAGTTACCTACTAGCAAGACTCCAGGGGTGGATGGACTCCCAAGCGAATTTTATAAAGTATACATGGAAGAGGTCCTCCCCGCATTGTTAGAAATGTTGAACGAAGCGTTTGAGACCGAAAGTTTGCCAGAGTCACTGAGAGAAGCGATTATAATACTGCTACCCAAACCTAACAAGCCTGGGCACAGCTGCAGCTCATATCGTCCCTTGTCGATGCTGAATCAGGACAGCAAGATACTGACGGCTGTCTTGGCAAATAGATTAAAAAGAGTGATTAGTAGATTAATACGCCCTGATCAGACGGGATATGTCCCAGGCAGGAACATTTCTAATAATCACAGGCGACTCCAACAAATTATTGAAAGCGGTAACGAAAATACAGGTGAGATGGCGATTGTGTCCTTGGACGCAATAAAGGCCTTCGATTCGGTCAAGTGGCCATGGCTGATGGCGGCCCTAGAAGGTTATGGGTTGGGGCCCGGATATGTACGGTGGGCGAAAATACTGTATAGGGAGCCGCTGGCCAGAGTTAAGACAGGATCGGTGATATCTGAAAGATGGCAGCTCAGCCGGGGCACCAGACAAGGTTGTCCGTGGTCTCCAATGCTCTACATACTGGCCCTGGAACCTCTAGCAATATATCTGAGACAACAATATGATACCATAGGTATCGAGGTGAAAGGGGAACGACATCTGATCTCCCTATACGCAGATGATATGCTGCTGTACTTGAGGCACCCGGAAGAAAATCTTCAATATATCCTAGAGGTAATGGATAGATATGCAGGGTTTTCCGGTATAGCGGTGAACCCCCAGAAGTCAAGCATGTTCCCACTGGGCGGGTACAAGGGGATCTCGGTGGAGCGGTTACCTGTATTGCAGGTGCCATGGGCGGTCAGAACGTTCCGGTACCTAGGGATAGATATTTACCACACCGTGGAAGAGGAGCATAGGTGCAACACGGAGGCGGCCATTAAAAAAATTGAAAATTGCATGCGATTTTGGGTGAGGTTGCCCTTAGCAATGATGGGACGGGGAGCGATGCTCAAGATGGTGGTCTTGCCTAGGCACTACTTTGTGAACATACCATATCTTATACCTAAGACGTTCTTCACCAAACTGAATGGTATGTGCAGGGATTTCCTGTGGCATGTCACGCGGAACAGAGTGGCATTATGGAAGCTACAGAATTTATATGAAAAGGGGGGATAAAATTGCCCAACTATGAGGTTTATTATGTAGCGAGCCAACTGCAGTAGGTTGCCAAATGGCTTTCTGAGGAAGAGACCTCTGAATCCAGGCTGGTTTGGGCAAGATTGTATACCTTTTTATTTGAAAGAGATGATGTGGGTACCCAAGGCAGAAATGAAAGGGCGCCCCAAGATGATGTTGCTGGGGTGGAAAATGTGGCGCAGAGCATGCAAGATGATGGGGAACCCATCTCCATGCTCCCCGCTGGTACCGCTGGTTGCCTTAACGGGGGCGGATGCACAGCTAAGGAAGATAATCAGAAACCACTGGGAGCCGGTTGGGCGAGCAACCATGGGAGATATTTGGCAGGAGGGCTCAATCATTGCCTTTGAGGGGCTGCGGGATGAAACTGGGTTACATTCGGGCCAGTATATCACATATCATAGAATTGTGCAGAGAGTTAAGAAAATATGGCCCGAAACTGTGCTAGAGGAAGAACCAGATGCCACCATAGATATGATCTACGACATAGCGGAAGGGGGACATGAGATATCTAGATTATATGAGATGTTGATGCTTAAAGTTGGGAAAGAGATCACGCAACTGAGACTGGATTGGGAAACAGAAGTAGGAACCCCGATGGAAGATGGGATGTGGGAACGGGTACAAGGGTATCATAAGAAGGTTTCCAGAAACGCGAGATTGAAACAGATACAACTGTATATCACGCACAGGGCATATATGACACCCCAAAGGATATCGAAGTTTGAGAATGTAGGACGGCAGGCATGCCCCAAGTGTGATGAGGAGAATGCGGGCATGGTGCATATGTTCTGGTCATGCCCGGTCATTGAACGCTTCTGGAGCGACGTGGAGCGGAAACTGGCAGAGAAGGAGGTCAAGATCGTAGTAGACACGGTGGGGGCTTGTTTGTTGGGGGGGTTCCCAAGATCAAAGAAGCTAAAGCATGTGAGCAAACTAAAAGATCTGGCATATGTGCTGGCAAAGGGAAGAATCGCCATGGGATTGAAGACATGTCATAGACCGAGGGTGGAGGTGTGGTGGAAAGACTTGCAGAAAGGGGCGGAGGCAGAAACTATAGTATGGCAAGAAGCGAGCAATGCCGGGGGGTCGGAGGAGACAGAGTCCCTGATGGCCGGGAAGTCATTAATAGCAGAGCTGTTTGGGTCAATTCGAGACCCAGCTGGACCCATGGAAGGAGAGAATCTGCCACAGGATGTAGATACGGAATGTGTAGATGGACATGCTCGAAATGGGGGGAGGGAAAGGGGAAGCAGTGACTCGAAGTAAATAATGTATAATGGATCTGTTGATATATGCACTGCCTGTTTGGTTTGTATTGTTTGGTTGGAATTTAATAAAAAAATGTAAAAAAAAAAAGAAAAAACATTGCACGCCCAGGCCCTGGCCTCACCCCACTCTTCATGATAGGCCCTGCAATACCCCTAACACGGACTGCCTGCCCAGGCCCTGGCCTCACCCCACTATTCACGATAGGCCCTGCAATGCCCCTAACCTGGACTGTCTGTCCAGGCTCTGGCATCACCCCACACTTCACGATAGGCCCTGCAATACCCCTAACATGGACTGTATGTCCAGGCCCTGGCCTCACCCCACTCTTCACGATAGGCCCTGCAATACCCCTAACATAGACTGCACGTCCTTGCCCTGGCCTCACCCTACTCTTCACGAATGGCCCTGCAATACCCCTAACACGGACTGCCTGCCCAGGCCCTGGCCTCACCCCACTATTCACGATAGGCCCTGCAATGCCCCTAACCTGGACTGTCTGTCCAGGCTCTGGCATCACCCCACACTTCACGATAGGCCCTGCAATACCCCTAACATGGACTGTATGTCCAGGCCCTGGCCTCACCCCACTCTTCACGATAGGCCCTGCAATACCCCTAACATAGACTGCACGTCCTTGCCCTGGCCTCACCCTACTCTTCACGAATGGCCCTGCAATACCCCTAACATAGATTGCACGCCCAGGCCCTGTCCTCACCCCACTCTTCACGATATGCCCTGCAATACCCCTAACATGGACTGCACGCCCAGGCCCTGGCCTCACCCCACTCTTCACGATATGCCCTGCAATATCCCTAACATGGACTGCACGCCCAGGCCCTGGCCTCACCCCACTATTCACGATAGGCCCTGCAATACCCCTAACATGGACTGCCCACCCAGGCCCTGGCCTCACCCCACTCTTCACGATAGGCCCTGCAATACCCCTAACATGGACTGCACGTCCAGGCCCTGGCCTCACCCCGCTCTTCACGATAGGCCCTGCAATACCCCTAACATGGACTGCACGTCCAGGCCCCGGCCTCACCCCACTCTTCGCGATAGGCCCTGCAATACCCCTAACATGGCCTGCCCACCCAGGCCCTGGCCTCACCCCACTCTTCCCGATACACCCTGCAATACCCCTAACATGGACTGCACGTCCAGGCCTTGGCCTCACCCCACTCTTCACGATAGGCCCTGCAATACCCCTAACATGGACTGTATGTCCAGGCCCTGGCCTCACCACGCTCTTCACGATAGGCCCTGCAATACCCCTAACATGGACTGTACGTCCAGGCCCTGGCCTCACCCCACTCTTCACGATAGGCCCTGCAATACCCCTAACCTGGATGGTATGTCCAGGCCCCGGCCTCACCCCACTCTTCACGATAGGCCCTGCAATACCCCTAACCTGGACTGCACGTCCAGGCCCTGGCCTCACCCCACTCTTCACGATAGGCCCTGCAATACCCATAACATGGACTGCAGGTCCAGGCCCTGGCCTCACCCCACTCTTCACGATAGGCCCTGCAATACCCCTATCCTGGACTGTATGTCCAGGCCCTGGCCTCACCCCACTCTTCACGATAGGCCCTGCAATACCCCTTTCCTGGACTGTATGTCCAGGCCCTGGCCTCACCCCACTCTTCACGATAGGCCCTGCAATACCCCTAACATGGACTGTATGTCCAGGCCCTGGCCTCACCCCACTCTTCACGATGGACCCAGTGTTAGGGAGAATTCTCCTTCTAGGGCTAATTTCCTTCACCTAGTGAGTCCCCCAGCAGCTTTGCTGGATTTCTGGAGTTTATTTTTTCCACCTGGTAAGAGTGTACATCCTTTTTCCACTCTTACATGTGTTTTGGTCTATGTGTTTTTACTCATTGTGTGATCTTGGGCACTGGAGCACACCACTCCAGGTGCCCCTGTTCGTGTATGGGCTACACAGCACCCTCAGTGTAGTAACCCAGGGTTGTCTTTTAGACTGCCCTCTGACTCCATTTCGCTGGGGCTGACTACTGTCCCCCAGAGAAAGGTAAAGTTGCCATTTACTTTACATAGTCACTTTTACCAAAGACCCAATACACCCCACCTTACATGGAGTACTGGAAAGGGCTAATCTGTACCCCTTTCTGTCTGTACCTCCCTGAGCATTGTTTCGCTCTTTTAACATATAGACTTGGCTGGTGGCAGTGGTATCTACCCTAACTTTTCTACCGCGATTATATTAGATAAACGTGGTACTGTTCTTGGCTATTATATTAGCCTCGAACATAAACCCGCTTGACCAAATCGTCTTTCGTTTGGCTCCGGTTGGGTTTGTTTGCCATTTCTTTTTGTTAAAGTCCTTCTTGTATTTTACTTTGCGCGGCAAACTAGGTTCGCCTTCTTTGTTCACCGTCTTTTGGTGGGCTTCTGCAGAGAAGCCCTCCTCTTGGCACCTGGGTGTCTAGGTAGACTGAATGTGGGGAAGGGGTGTAGTCACCCCCTGCACAGGGTATCCTAGGAAACCCAAGTGTTACGCTCACCTGGCTCCCACAAGGGCGTCGATCTGAACTGGACAGCTGCAGTCTCCACCAATGTGAAGTGTAGTGCTGAGATGACGGACTGGACTGGCCCACCTAGCTTCGTTTGCTTGGCCCGTAGGAATATTCTTCTGCAAATGGAGAAAGGGAATTAACCACCCGTGGAGTTGAGCGTTTACCCCCCCCCCGCCACTCCCGCTGTTCTCCCCACTGATCACCTTTGATGTCCCCTCTTATAGTCTCACCTGATTGTTTGGAAAGATGAGCTCTCCATCCTGCATTGAGCGCAGGGGTGCGTAGATAACCAGTTGCTTCACTGGCTCGAAGGAATTGGTGAGTTCCAGAACAATATTGACTCTGAGATTCCCGGCAAGATGCCGTAAGTATGTAGTTCGTAAGAGTTCAAATGTCTGACTTTCACTCTTGTCCGATTCATTGCAGGTTGCAGCTTGGCCCTAGTGAAGATTTCCTCGTGGCAACCTGTAATATTCAGGTAAGGATTTGTATTATCCAACACGGTTCGATAAAATAATGTCAATATGTAACCTGTTGCCTTCTCCCTTATTCAGGCGCTGAGAGAAAGTATGAAGTCTCGAGTAATAATGCCTCCGGCGGTAAAATCAGGTAAGTCTATTGTGGTGAGGAGGTTTCCCCTTGTTTGTCCTTGTTTCACCTTGCTGCCCTTTTGTTTCCCCTTAGGGGCCGGGGTTCGGCAAGGATGCAGTGGAAGCTGCGCCGACCCGTGAAGGGGAATAGTACCCCCGGTGGTAAAATCAGGTAAGTCTATGGGGGGTAACTAATATTGCCTCTGTGTATTCCCTAGGCTCACTTTGTTGTTCTTGTCTTCCCCTTAGGTGCCGGAGTGCGGCGGGAACATGCAGAAGGATGCGGTGAAATGTGAAGATGTGGCGAAGGCCGGTGAGTTCAGCGCGGCGCTGCAGCAGGCGAGGTGACGTGCATAAAATAACTTCTTTCTTCCAGCTCAAAGGCGCGATGGATCGGGAATTCAGGTAAGGATCAAAGGTATTGCTCTTGTTCTAACCTTTTCTCCTTCTTTCTCCCTTTTTCTAGGAGCTCCAGACTCGAGGCGGGCGTGGCAGAAGGCTGGATGCAGACTTGCAGGCACGGTGAGCGTTACGCTGCTGGAAGCAGAATAACGCGAAGCGTGTGCTGCATTTCGGGCGTGGTTTAAATAACCTCCAAAGTAGTCCCAGGTAAGTATTCCTCCCCAGCCCCACCCGAGTAAAAAAATAGTCCCTAGATAAAGTAGTCCCTTCCAAGCCTCTTTTGGCTTGGAGCTCTTGCAGCATGGTCTGCATCAGGTAAGTTTGCAGCATGGTCTGAATCAGGTAAGTTTTAATCTATGAGCCTGGCGCCTATAGCGCCAGGACTGACTCTCCATATGAGCCTGGCGCAATAGGCGCCAGGACTGCACTCAAATAGCCCCTAGCAGGGGTTGTTGGGCTTGCTTAGAATAACTTGATGCCTGCTTCCGGGGTTGCTGGACTTGGTCCCTGGGGGTAGGCATCATGACACCAAGTCGCACTTTGCCATGATTGGCTGAGGTGGTTGTCCCGGCTGGACAACCCCCCTGCTGCGTGATTGACAGCCAGGCTGTGTGAATGGGGGTTTTGCGCATAAAAGGCAGGTCTCTTGGGCTAGAAGTCAGAGAGTCGCCTCTGGAACTACAAGGAACCGAAGAAAAGCAGAGAGAACAACGGCTGCTGCAACTACCCTGTCCCGGTGAAGCCCTGCTGCAGTCCTGAGCTATCTACCCTTCAACGACTAAGAGGAGATCCAGACCGGAGTCGTCTTCCCCTGAGCCTGGTGGGGATAACCAGCTCATCTTCTTCAGTCAGAGATCTCCGTTGTGGTCGAAATCGCTGCACATTGCTGTAGTGGTCCGGATAGCCACCTGCCGAGCCTCTCCTGTTTTTAAGGAGCGTACCTTTTATTCCTCGTCGTTGCTGCCGGCCTCATCCCTGTGTGGTGCAGACCCCCTTCAGACGTCCTCGTTCACAACAAAGCTCCAGGAATCGTGGGTCTGCAGGAAACCAACAGGAACACCAGCTGCACCATTGGAATAAGGTACTGTGTTCTACTCAAAGAAACTGGGTGAATCCCTTTTCTTCATCTTCAAGGCTCGTCCTTGTCTTCCCTCCTTCTTATAACTTTTGCTTCCGAAAATTGACAATATCAAAGTACTTTTGGGCTACGCTGAATCGTGAACTGTCCGACTGTGTGATCCTCGGCAACAGGTCTCCGGTGTCACTTAACCCTGGCTCCGGCCCTTTGACTTTTGAACTCCTGTTCTGAGTGTTTCTCGATCCTGTCTGCCTAACCTAAATATTGCCTGTGATTTTTGCCTCCAACTCCCTCTGGGTATCTCAGGTGCTAAGTGTGTTTTTGCCCCGGTAGCATTTCATGTCACGGATACGCGTTTATTGAGTAGACCGAACTGTCAAAAAGTTATCGCAACCGTCTCCGCGGTATCGTGTTTTGTTCATAACACCGGTTCATTCAAACACAGGGAACTTACCTTGAGACATACTGTACAAAGCGAATTGGTTAGTTGTAGTATATTTAACGTGTGCTTTTGTTTAAAGGTCAATAGAAGTGTTGTGTTTATAACTGATGGTTTAAAAATAAATGTACTTATAATTTTTACCTGAAACCTTGAGTCAGTGTTTGCTTGAGCTTCAGTAATTGTGGTCCCTTTGTCTAATCTCTGCTACTGCTCATATACTCTTGAGATAAGCCTGGCTGCTCCCCTACTGCTACCACTCTCACATAGTAGTACAGGCTTGTACCAAAGGTAAAACTTGTATTGCCACCTGTAGTCTTAATCGTGTGTAGTGGTCCCTAAGGGCACTGCACAGGATTCTGCCTAACACCCTGCAATGCCCCTAACATGGACTGTATGTCCAGGCCCTGGCCTCACCCCACTCTTCACGAGAGGCCCTGCAATACCCCTAACCTGGACTGTCTGTCCAGGCCCTGGCCTCACCCCGCTCTTCATGATAGGCCCTGCAATACCCCTAACATAGACTGCACGTCCAGGCCCTGGCCTCACCCCGCTCTTCACGATAGGCCCTGCAATACCCCTAACATGGACTGCCCACCCAGGCCCTGGCCTCCCCCCACTCTTCACGATAGGCTCTGCAATACCCCTAACCTGGACTGTATGTCCAGGCCCTGGCCTCACCCCGCTCTTCACGATAGGCCCTGCAATACCCCTAACATGGACTGCACGTCCAGGCCCTGGCCTCACCCCGCTCTTCACGATAGGCTCTGCAATACCCCTAACATGGACTGTCTGTCCAGGCCCTGGCCTCACCCCACTCTTCACGATAGGCCCTGCAATACCCCTAACCTGGTCTGTCTGTCCAGGCCCTGGCCTCACCCCACTCTTCACGATAGGCCCTGCAATACCCCTAACCTGGCCTGTCTGTCCAGGCCCTGGCCTCACCCCACTCTTCACGAGAGGCCCTGCAATACCCCTAACCTGGACTGTACGTCCAGGCCCTGGCCTCACCCCACTCTTCACGATAGGCCCTGCAATACCCCTAACCTGGCCTGTACGTCCAGACCCTGGCCTCACCCCACTCTTCACGATAGGCTCTGCAATACCCCTAACATGGACTGTCTGTCCAGGCCCTGGCCTCACCCCACTCTTCACGATAGGCCCTGCAATACCCCTAACCTGGCCTGTCTGTCCAGGCCCTGGCCTCACCCCACTCTTCACGATAGGCCCTGCAATACCCCTAACCTGGCCTGTATGTCCAGACCCTGGCCTCACCCCACTCTTTACGATAGGCCCTGCAATACCCCTAACATGGACTGCCCACCCAGGCCCTGGCCTCACCCCACTCTTCACGGTAGGCCCTGCAATACCCCTAACATGGACTGCCCACCCAGGCCCTGGCCTCACCCCGCTCTTCACGATAGGCCCTGCAATACCCCTAACATGGACTGCCCACCCAGGCCCTGGCCTCACCCCACTCTTCACGATAGGCCCTGCAATACCCCTAACATGGACTGCACACCCAGGCCCTGGCCTCACCCCGCTCTTCACGATAGGCCCTGCAATACCCCTATCCTGGACTGTACGACCAGGCCCTGGCCTCACCCCACTCTTCACGATAGGCCCTGCAATACCCCTTAACTGGACTGTATGTCCAGGCCCTGGCCTCACCCCACTTTTCAAGATAGGCCCTGCAATACCCCCAACAAGGACTGCACATCCAGGCCCTGGCCTCACCCCACTCTTCACGATAGGCCCTGCAATACCCCTAACCTGGCCTGTCTGTCCAGGCCCTGGCCTCACCCCACTCTTCACGATAGGCTCTGCAATACCCCTAACCTGGCCTGTCTGTCCAGGCCCTGGCCTCACCCCACTCTTCACGATAGGCCCTGCAATACCCCTAACCTGGCCTGTCTGTCCAGGCCCTGGCCTCACCCCACTCTTCACGATAGGCTCTGCAATACCCCTAACCTGGACTGTATGTCCAGGCCCTGGCCTCACCCCACTCTTCACGATAGGCCCTGTAATACCCCTAACATGGACTGCACCTTCAGGCCCTGGCCTCACCCCGCTCTTCACGATAGGCTCTGCAATACCCCTAACATGGACTGTCTGTCCAGGCCCTGGCCTCACCCCACTCTTCACGATAGGCCCTGCAATACCCCTAACCTGGCCTGTCTGTCCAGGCCCTGGCCTCACCCCACTCTTCACGATAGGCCCTGCAATACCCCTAACATGGACTGCCCACCCAGGCCCTGGCCTCCCCCCACTCTTCACGATAGGCCCTGCAATACCCCTAACCTGGCCTGTATGTCCAGACCCTGGCCTCACCCCACTCTTCACGATAGGCCCTGCAATACCCCTAACATGGACTGCCCACCCAGGCCCTGGCCTCACCCCACTCTTCACGATAGGCCCTGCAATACCCCTAACATGGACTGCCCACCCAGGCCCTGGCCTCACCCCACTCTTCACGATAGGCCCTGCAATACCCCTAACATGGACTGCCCACCCAGGCCCTGGCCTCACCCCACTCTTCACGATAGGCCCTGCAATACCCCTATCCTGGACTGTATGACCAGGCCCTGGCCTCACCCCACTCTTCACGATAGGCCCTGCAATACCCCTTAACTGGACTGTATGTCCAGGCCCTGGCCTCACCCCACTTTTCAAGATAGGCCCTGCAATACCCCCAACAAGGACTGCACATCCAGGCCCTGGCCTCACCCCACTCTTCACGATAGGCCCTGCAATACCCCTAACCTGGCCTGTCTGTCCAGGCCCTGGCCTCACCCCACTCTTCACGAGAGGCCCTGCAATACCCCTAACCTGGACTGTACGTCCAGGCCCTGGCCTCACCCCACTCTTCACGATAGGCCCTGCAATACCCCTAACCTGGCCTGTATGTCCAGACCCTGGCCTCACCCCACTCTTCACGATAGGCCCTGCAATACCCCTAACATGGACTGCCCACCCAGGCCCTGGCCTCACCCCACTCTTCACGATAGGCCCTGCAATACCCCTAACATGGACTGCCCACCCAGGCCCTGGCCTCACCCAACTCTTCACGATAGGCCCTGCAATACCCCTAACATGGACTGCCCACCCAGGCCCTGGCCTCACCCCACTCTTCACGATAGTCCCTGCAATACCCCTAACATGGACTGCACATCCAGGCCCTGGCCTCACCCCGCTCTTCACGATAGGCCCTGCAATACCCCTATCCTGGACTGTATGACCAGGCCCTGGCCTCACCCCACTCTTCACGATAGGCCCTGCAATACCCCTTAACTGGACTGTATGTCCAGGCCCTGGCCTCACCCCACTTTTCAAGATAGGCCCTGCAATACCCCCAACAAGGACTGCACATCCAGGCCCTGGCCTCACCCCACTCTTCACGATAGGCCCTGCAATACCCCTATCCTGGACTGTATGACCAGGCCCTGGCCTCACCCCACTCTTCACGATAGTCCCTGCAATACCCCTAACCTGGACTGTATGACCAGGCCCTGGCCTCACCCCGCTCTTCACGATAGGCCCTGCAATACCCCTATCCTGGACTGTATGACCAGGCCCTGGCCTCACCCCACTCTTCACGATAGGCCCTGCAATACCCCTATCCTGGACTGTATGACCAGGCCCTGGCCTCACCCCACTCTTCACGATAGGCCCTGCAATACCCCTTAACTGGACTGTATGTCCAGGCCCTGGCCTCACCCCACTTTTCAAGATAGGCCCTGGCCTCATCCCACTCTTCACGATAGGCCCTGCAATACCCCTAACCTGGCCTGTCTGTCCAGGCCCAGGCCTCACCCCACTCTTCACGATAGGCCCTGCAATACCCCTAACATGGACTGCACGTCCAGGCCCTGGCCTCACCCCGCTCTTCACGATAGGCCCTGCAATGGGTTTCAAACACATGGCTTTTCCTTAAGTCTCCAGTGGGGTCTGTAGCAAAGAAGCTGAAAGAATATAAGATGGAATTTCCGGCGCCATTAGCGCGTGTTCCGGTTCAGGGTGGGAGGTCAGGGTGGGAGGTCAGAGTGCAAAGTGACAATCCATGAAAGACTGCGAGGTCGGTGAGAGAGTGGCATCGCCAGTCCGAGGACTTCACCCACTCTAGACTGGCAAGAGCAGGAATGATGAGGCGACCTCGGCCAATGCATGCCCAGGAACAGCAGGAGGTTGCAGCCTGGGAGCAAGGGGAGCCTGGGGGCCTGGGAGCTTGGGCGCAATGGGAGCCTGGGGGCCTGGGAGCAATGGGAGCCTGGGGGCCTGAGGACTGGGGGCCTGGGAGCCTGGGGGCCTCAGAGCAATGGGAACCTGGGGGCCTGGGAGCCCGCCAGCCTGGGGGCCTGCGAGCCTAGGGGCCTGGGAGCTTGGGCGCAATGGGAGCCTGGGAGCAATGGGGGCCTGGGGGAAATGGGAGCCTGGGGGCCTGCGAGCCTGGAGGACTGGGAGCAACGGGAGCCTGGGGGCAAATGGATCCTGGGGGCAACGGGAGCCTGCCCTAATAAAAAAGAAATCCACTTTTTGGATTGTTTTGGGATTGCTTCTAGCTTGTTTTCAAGCTGCAGCTTTTTTGGCATTTATTTTGGATTTTTTGTGGATGTTTCCAAGCAAGGATTTTTTTTGTCTTGGGTTGGAGAATTTATTTTGGATTTTTACTGACTTGTTTCTCAGTAAAAAATAATTCATAACACCAATTGTCAGGCAGCATTTTTACAGGATGTATTTTGGATTTTTCGACAAGCAAGGATTGTTTGGTCTTAAAGTGGGAGATTTGTTTTGGATTTTTTTTTTACTTGTTTCTCAATAGAACCAATCCAGCAACACTACACATTTTTACTGCATTTATTTTGGATTTTTTCCAACTTGTATCTCTGTAAAAACAATCCAGTACCATAGGCACACATTTTTACTGCATTTAAATGTTGGAAAATGTCAAACTAGTTTCAATGAAGGTTGCAGTTATTTAGCATGTTAGTCTTGTTAAACATTTCACAGAGTTTAGGTTTTATTTATTTTGCATTTTATTGGTGCAAATCACAAGTCCAACTGCACTTAACTAATTTCTCCAGTAAATAATGCCCAGTCGCTAACATTCAGGGTGTACCAATCTGCAGCAATGGGTAGAAGGAATGGCTAACACCTCGGCCATCCCATCTCCCATCGCGCCACCTGACTCGCTGGACGGTGGCCACCTGTCTCCTGCCTGCCACCCGGTACAGCTGTGCCCCTATATACCACCCCCGGCAGTATAGCTGTTCTGTCGTTAACTCTGGGAAAATAAATAAACTGCAAAAAATGTACCCGCAATTACTATTTTCTTTCTTTTATTTATTGCATACTTTGTAAGTCCCCCACACCACAAATGGTGATTCAAGGCACCTCAAGACAAAATAAAAACACGCTGCCATAGGGACTTGCCTACTTGCAACACTGCCTACCTAAATACTGTCCCTCGCGAGCTCTCTGCTCATCTACCTCCAACCTTCTGTGAGTGAGTGAGCCGGTTCTCCAAGCAGAGATGGAGCGAGCTCCTTATCCTGAGCAGGTGCCTCCCTGTGGAATAGCCTCCCTGCAGCCTTCCGTCTTGAGCTTGACCTTGACCTGTGTCTGTCTGTCTGTGTGTCTGTCTGTGTGGCTGTGTGTCTGTCTGTGTCTGGCTGTGTGTCTGTCTGTGTCTGTCTGTGTGTCTGTCTGTCTGGCTGTGTGTCTGTCTGTCTGTATGTCTGTGTGGCTGTGTGTCTGTCTGTCTGTGTGGCTGTGTGGCTGTGTGTCTGTCTGTGTGTCTGTCTGTGTCTGGTTGTGTGTCTGTCTGTCTGTGTGTCTGTGTGGCTGTGTCTGTCTGTGTGTCTGGCTGTGTGTCTGTCTGTCTGTGTGGCTGTGTGTCTGTCTGTGTGGCTGTGTGTCTGTGTCTGGTTGTGTGTCTGTCTGTCTGTGTGGCTGTGTGGCTGGGTGTCTGTCTGTGTGGCTGTCTGTGTGGCTGTGTGTCTGTCTGTGTTTGTCTGTGTGTCTGTCTGTCTGTGTGGCTGTGTGTCTGTCTGTGTGTCTGTGTGGCTGTGTGTCTGTCTGTCTGTGTCTGTCTGTCTGTGTGTCTGTCTCGCGCGCGCGCCACATGGAAGCGTGCCTGCATGCTAGTGAGCACCTATTATTTCTGCCCACTCAATGCAGCGGCCACTTTGACCACTGTTATATGAGCCACTGAAGTACCGCGGGGGGGGGGGGGGGGGTGTTTTTTAACATTTCCGTGAGCATTTTGATCCAGCTGCACTTTGCTCAGAGCGAGCAAATATAGTTTTGGGAATTAGCAAAAAAAGAGGATTTTTCGACCACGGATTAAAAAGAAAATACACGAAGCACATCTACTGGTTTCCTGGGTAACTGGGTGAAGGAAGGCAGCACCTCATGTGGACCCCAAAACTGTCCTCATAAAACTATATACAAACTCCAAGAAAGGAAGCGAGGCGGGGGAGATGGTGGAGAGATGTAGACAGTCCATTTTCCTGCCTTGGGCATTTATTTTCTAAAAGCCCGGCTTCATATGTAGCCAGGTCACTGCCCCCCCCCCCCCGTGAGCAGGGGGGGGGTCTCTTCCCCGCGCTGTCATGTGGGAGTGGGGGATGCAGGGCTGTAAAGCTTGGCAGCTCACCCAGAGCGGGTTTTATGAAGGTCGTCTGAGGTGTTTAACCAGAGGACTGCAGCCCTGCCCGGGGAACCTCCAGGAGGTTGGGCGGGCAGGAGGTTGGGCGGGGACGGGGGGCCACGGGAGGGGGGGGGGGGTATGCGCATTCCCTCTGCTCTGTTTTGCTTTTTCCGACATCCACCCACTCCTCCGTTACCTTGCACTGAAGAGCTGTGGTCACAGCCAGCCTGGACCCCCGCCCACGCCATCCCCTCTGATGAAAGCCCCTCCTAGGGGGTAGCTAGCAATTGGGATTTTTTTTTGTCTGAAGATAAGGTATCTCCGAAGAATATTTATGTTTTGCTGCGTGTGTTCAAAGCTTCCTGAAAGCCCCGTGGCAAGTGTGACAACTGAAGGCATCCATGGCGGAAAAAAAGGATCGAATGACCTTTTATTCGAAAGTCACAAAAGGTCGCATTTTTTTATTTATTTATTTATTTATTTATTTTAGTTTGGTAAAAAAAAGTTTTTTTTAATAAAGAAAACGAGGGGTTGGGGGGGAGGAGCCCCCCCATAAAAAAAAACAAAATTCGACCCTTTTTTTCGACCCTTTGACTGTCGAAAAAAAGGCATTCGATCCTTTGGTTTTCGATAGTTTAACTTAGAACCGGCCAATATCACTTGGCATTCTGGGACTTGTAGTTTCGTTTTGTCTCATTAGAAGTATAGTGGGGACACACGTGTGCATTTGTGACTAGCCTGGGCAAGTAATAATGCGCTTGGTGAGTTGCAATGGTGTGCTGTGTACATATGGATAGCTGGGGGGGGGGGAGCGTCTATGCCCCTGAGGTGGCCCATTTGGTTCAAGCTGCTTCATGAGCTTGTACCGCCTCCTGGCATGATGAACTACCCACCAGGATACATTGAAGAAGCAGCATGAACCGTGCAGGCCACCTCACGCAAACCTATAACTCCTGCGGCCCCAGTCATTGGGCCTCATTACGAGGTATGCCGGTAAGGCAAAAACGATGCCGGTGTGGTAATACCGGCATCGTTTACCGTCCCGTTGCATTCCGACCCGCAAGCCCGGTATTAGCGGCACACTAAACAACGGTACCGCTAATAGCGGCATAGGCGCGTACGCGCGCCCCTTCAGGGAGCAAACACCGGCATGCCGGTAATAGGGGGTAATTCCAACCCACGCATATATGCAAATACCGGCATCGCGAAGCCGGTAATCACAGCCTGCATGATGCCGGCCATACAGGCATCTCAGACCACCCGCAAACAGCAAGCAGGATACAAGACAGCTGCCACAGGTGCACACAATCCCCACAGGTGGAGTCAATGGAGGCTGTGCCAGTATAAACTGAGCACACCCACCCCCCACAACCCCCCCTCCACAGGTGTAGGCAATGTAGAGTGGCCCAGTACAAAAGGAGCACACCTACACACCACACCCCTTCCTACACCAAAATGCTAACACTAGCAGTTGCAATCATGGCACTGGAGGACATGCCTTTACTGCTACAACTACAGCAACAACAACTACAGCAGCAACAACAGGCAGCACAGATGAGATGCAGGAGGAGAAGGAGGGTGAGACAGGCCCAGCAATTACCACCAGCGCAGCCACCAGTGCCTCGTAGGCAGCCACCAATCCCTCGCACCAGACCCAGCCCATTCAACCTAACCCCTGAGCAGATCCACACCCTGTACCGGTTGGACCGTGACACCATCACCACCATAGTGGACATGATACAGAACGACATTGCCAGCCACATAGGAATATGCACTGCCATCCCCTCACTACTAAAGGTGGTGTCTGTGCTACACTTCCTGGCCACAGGCACCTACCACCACACAGTGGGCCAGCTGCATGGCATTTCACAACCACTATTTTCATGCATGCTGAACCAAGTGCTGGATACCCCCCTGAAGCACGCAGGCACCCACATATCCCTACCACAGACTGCCCAGGAGATAGCCGAAACCAAAGTAGGCTTCCATGCACTGGCCGGCATGCCCAATTGTGTCAGTGCCATCGACTGCACCCATGTGGAATTGGTAGTCCCCCATGCCATAGAGGCAGTGTCCCGCAATCACAAGCAATACCACTCCATCAGTGTGCAAATGGTATGTGACTCCAGGAAGATCATCACCCATTGCTGCGCCCGATTTCCTGGATCAACACATGATGCCATGGTACTGGTTAATTCCACGCTACCCCATCACATGGAGCGACATGCCGGACCACGTGCCTGGCTGCTTGGTGAGTTGCACAACCGTCCCATGGCAGTGCTGTGGGGTACTGATGTGTGGGGATGCATGAGGGGGGGCAATACTGTACCGGGGTGGGAATAGCCGGTGATTGGAGAATGCATGCAGAGCCAAACACTCCTGACCTGAACCAGTCAAACGGTACATGACACTTCACTGGGCCACATATCACAAATAATGCATATCGATGAGAACAAGTAAGAGGCACAACCAGGCCACCATGGTGATGGCAAGCAATGCATGAATGAACAGGACGGCAAGTGTGGCTAAGTGGGCAGTGTGACCATGCATAGTAAATAATGAACAGCATGAAATGGAGTCAAAACATTGTTGCACTACCACAGCATATCTGCCTCAGCATGCATGATTACACCCTGCATCACCTATTGAATGCCAACCAGACTACCACACCTCATGACAGTATAGATTGCACCTAGATAACATTTATTCATGCTTACAGGGACATGTGCATGGCCACACCAAATAGCTGCCACCATGACTGTGCTCCCTGAATGTGGCAGTTCAGAGTGACACACACCTATTTGAATCTGCTTGCAGGTGATGGAGAATATCCCTTCAGGCCGTGGCTACTCACCCCTGTGCGTAACCCGCAGAAAAGCCATGAAGTGGAGTACAATCGTGTGCACACCTGTACCCGTGTTGTGATTGAGCAGACCTTTGGCCTGTTGAAGGGGCGGTTCCGCTGCCTCAGCAGGTCTGGTGGGGCACTCCTATATAGGCCTGAGAAGGTGGCAAAGATCACCATGGCCTGTGTCATGCTGCACAACATGTGCGTCCGGAGAAATGTACCACTGCCACCTGACATTGACATGCATGGGCCGGGTGAGGATGATGAGGATGGAGACGGAGGTGAAGTAGCCCCCCTGCCAGTACGTGATGCACGGGATGGCTATGCTGTACGCCAAGCACTAATTCACGAATACTTCTGAAACACAGGGACTATGAAAGACTTGTGTCAGTCAGACACTGGGCCAATATGAACATGCGCACAGGGAATGTTGGGAGTTGGGCACTGAACACCGTACCACATTAAATGGATGCACACAAAAATAACAATGTCCAGCCATGGATTTTTCTTATTACAACGTGTGTATTATTTACAACAGCAAAAATGTGCCCACTCCCCCCTCCCAGACTCCCCAACAAACTCCCTGACCCCCCCCAACAAACTCCCTGACCCCCCCAACAAACTCCCAGTACCCCCCAACAAACTCCCTGACCCCCCCAACAAACACCAACACCCCCAATAGACTCCACAAGATGCACCCCTTCACCCCCAACCTTGTGTCCCACTACCATTGTCCCCCCACACTACCTCCGGGACTTCTTCCTGTCCAGAGGCGGTATTTCAGTGTGCCTTGCACTCCTACGTGTGTGGCACACTGGGCTGGTGGGGACAGATGAAGCTGGTGTGGAGGTAGTAGGTGATTCGCTGGCAAGTTCCACACCTCCTGCAAGCCGTGGCCGCTGCATATGAAGCAGCATTGAGGTCAGCACCTGTGTCACCGCCCCCAGGCAGTCCCTCATTAGCCGAGCCGATGCATTGACAGCGGCTGTGTTTGCTTCGATGGCCGCTGTGGTCCCTGCAATTGCTGTGGCAATACCGCGCCTGGTTTCCTCCCCGTCCGCTATGTACTGGTGGAGTAGGTCTAACATGGCCTCCTGTTGGGCCTCCACCATCGACAATCGTGTCTCCAGGGTTCTGGGGGGGGCTGGAGTGGTGGGTTGTGCAGTCACGTGGATGGCATTTTCGGGACTGGATTCCTCAGAGGTGGGTAGGTCACAGTCACGGAGGCAGGGATCAACTTCACTGCAGGTGGGTGACTGCAGGTGTTGGGGCGAGGGGGTGGGCACAGGGCTCGGGGTGGCTGGGCATGTCACCTCGGTGTCTCCCTCAGGCTCCACACTGGCATCAAGTTCTTCCCCAGTGGAGGCGGGTGCTTCCAGGGACACCCCTTGGACAGATGTGTGTGTGGCCTGCTTGTCTCCAGCAGAGGTGGTGGTGGTGGTTGCCCTCTTCTTACGGTGTGAGGTGGATGCCCTCGCAGTTGTCTCCTGGGTTGCTTCTTCCTCATCAGTGCCTGGGGGGGGTAGAAGAGATGCAGGGCATCAGTGATGGTGTGACATGGCAGTGGCGGTGCTGTTCATTATTCATTTGATCATTCTTTCATGTCTTACAGGTGTGTCACGTAGGGAATTCAGAGGGGGCATGTAAGCATTCACTGCATGGCAGGTGGCATGCCATTGATTTTGGGTTTGTGTGAAGTATCACATGGGCAAGCTCCAGGTGTGTTGGCTGTGTGTTGGTTAAGGGATGGGCACTCAGCATGCATTTCAGTGTGGCAGCGTTTAGCCCACCATCTGTATTTGGGTATGGTCATGTGGGTGTTGGGACATGCATTGCCTTGCCTAGACTCTCTACCACTTCACTTGTGATACTTCATGGTCTCCCCTACAGGGATCTGCAGGGTCACTCACCTCCTTCCGCGGTTGATGCCGCACCCGTCTCCATCTCGCATAATCCCTCGATGGACTCGGGACTGATGAATCTGCTGGCCGTCTCCTCCCAGGGCATCAATTTGGCAGGGGGGTGGGCATCCATGCCTGTGGCCATGGCCTCCCTCCGATTGGTGGCCTTGATATTGCGTACCCTCAACCGGAGGTCATCCCACCGCTTCCTGCAGTCCCTCACACTGCGCAAGGTGAGACCTACGGCTGATACCCTGCGGGATACCTCCTGCCAGATTTGCCTCTTTTGTTGCTGCACCCCCCGCTTCTTGTCATGGGATTGTATTGTGTCCGCATGTGCAGCTAGAGTGTCCGCTAATATGGTGAGCTCTGCGTCTGAGTAACGCTGTTTACGCAGCCGGGGGGTGGTCTTCCTGGTAGCCTTTGACATCCTCTATGGATTTCCACTGTGCTCTCCGAGTATCGGCTGGTGGTTATGGAGGATGGCAATGGATTGTGTTTTTAAATGGGCCGCCGGCCCATTTCCCGTTCCTGCGTGATGACGTAATTTCCGGGTCCGATTTTTGACGAACACGGTATTACCATGCCGGTATTACCATGCCGGTATTTAGGGGTTGGTATGAGGCGGTACTGCTATGGGCGGGTCCCGCGGTGCCGGTATAGGGGAGTTGGAGGCCCTTTAGTGGCATGGCGGTATTGCCACTACCGGCATGGGGGGACGCGCATGCTCGCGCACTCGTAATCACCCGCTATTAGCGGGTTCATACGAGCACGGACCCGCTCATTCCGGCATGCCGGTAATGAACCTGGTTTTACCGGGCAACTCGTAATGAGGCCCATTGTCATTTTCAGACAGCTGTGGGTCAGACATTCCTGATGTTATGGAATGGCTGCCCAGCCTGAAGAAGACAAGTGCGATGGAAATTCAATAAACCCACCATTAAGGGGTTTATTTTACTCATTTCATAATGCATTTCCCTTTTCCCGTCCACTGTCACTGACCCTGAATTCTTCCTCAAGAGGCAACAGTTCTGGCACCATATTGTTTAGCAGACATTGGACTATTTCAGCCTTGACAAGAAAAAACACAAACAGATTCTCATGGCTAAATAAAAAAATAACTATTGAGATCAAGGTGGGGGCGTGGCTTGAGCAGCCATGGAGGAGGCTGCATCTCCATTAAGCTCCGTGATCCGGCAATTGATGCTGGAAAGCGTGAGCTGCCCGACCGCAGATTGCTGCACCAGAACAGCATCATGGATGTGCGAACGTGAGGGAAATAAGAAGCAAGAATCTACTAACGAATTGACTCAGGCGAACAGGAGATTTGTCACTTTGTTCCCCGGACCAAGAGCAGCAACAAATACAACAAGATGGCGGCAACCTCAAGACAAAGAGACCCGCGAAGATAACAAGAGCGATGGCGCAGCGGGTGGCTGAGGGAAGCACAACACACAAGCTGCTGTAAGCAGACGTACTGCCGTGACAGCACAAGCACACTGGCCCACGGGTAGAAGACGGTGGGGAGCGCAGAAACCTGTGGCGTACGGAAGACGCTGGAGACTGCACGGCACGGCAGGAAGAGCGCATGGAGTCTCGTTGCTGTGCGTGCACTAAGAAAACAGCGGGCCCGGCCCCCGTTGGGACCGGGAAGCGCAGAGACGCACAGCGGGTGCCCCCCATGAGCTGGAGCAGTAGCATACATACGAGCATGGAATGAAATGGTGAAAGCGGGGACACCCGCGAGGAAGACAGTGGGTCGGGAGCTTATGGGTTGGGAACCGTGAGTGGTGCGCTGGACAGAAGGGAGCAACCGCTGTGTAACACACTGCAGGCAGCATCAGATGACAACCGGGGCAAATAAGGAGTAGAGGGCACACGACCTGGGAAAGGCATGCCCTCAAGAACAGCGGATTAGCATGAAGGAATGTGTTGCTCGACCCGGGGCTCGAGAGCGCACATCAATAGAACTGATACGCTGCTGCATGCAGGCTTGAAGAAGCACGCTGAGAACTACGGGCGGGCTGTGGAGCCGGTTTGGGTGCGCGCCACCGGAGATGGAAGTGGCAGGAACCCTACAATCACAGTGCCAACAAGCGATGGCAGGCAGACCCAAGCCCAGTGAATGAGAGGTGACACTGCAAAACAAGATAAATACTGAGGATCGATGCTGGAGGCCACCACCACCAAAATAGAGGCTAAAGAGAAGCAGACACAGTAAGGAGTGGGGTACGGCCACTGAGAGACGCAGACAGCGCTGCTTACATACACCATTCAACCCAAATGGGACAGGCAAGCCTAATTGCCGTGGCACGTGTAGCATCCCGCTAAGGACAGGACGCAAAGCCCCAAACCCAACATACGCAGGAGAGCTAAGTGGGGGCAGACCCAGAGGCCATACGTAAAACACTGAGGTAGCGCTGAGACAGACCTGGACAGCCGTGGACCCCCTCCACCCCAAAGTCGATAAACATGAAGATTTCTTGGAAGGTGTTGGATAGCTGTGCGTGGCCCCCTGGAGATGCGGCACACTGCAAAGGGACCAAGTGAATCCTCTTTGAGACTAGTGTGATGGACACAAGACCGAATAAGACTATAAATTACGCACACTAGGAAGAATTGGAGAAACAGGCAACTGAAGTGCAGGTGGCAGCACGGCATAAGACACTAAATGCGAATACAGTAAGGGGAAGGTACAGCAAGATACCAGGTGCTGAGACACGACCCGGGAAAACAATCATTAAGGAGCATTGACACCCATAGTAACAGACGGGAACACACGAGAAGCAAGAGTTGCTAGCCCCCTGTGAAGACAGGCTCTGGGGCACAAATAGGGTGGAGCAATGTCTGTGAGGGGCGGTAAAGTCAAGGGCAAGCAGCCCATGATATACGTCTTTGCTAAGTCACAGCAATCTCTCACCACCCTGGCACAAGGCACGCCGATCGCACCGACAGACGGGGCCTCACCACGGGAGGACAGCGTAATTTTAACAGCCATAACAGAATTGAAAACCTCATGGGGGGGCAGCGATGGCAGACCTGAGAACTGCACTGGAAAACAAAATAGATGCAATGGGAATTGAGGTCAACCTGCTGAGACAAGATGCGAGAGCTCTGGCGGAACGGACGAGTGTCCTAGAAAGTGCAGTGAAGACTAACACGGACACGAGCACAAACAATGCCAAGGAAGTCCACACATTGAAGCAACAGGTGGCTAACCTGGAGAATCAAGCAGAGGAGGTGAAGGAGGGGCGAGACACAACAACATACAAGTGGTTGGTCTCCCAGAGGGGGAGGAAAGGCAAGACCCCACGAACTATGTGGAGAGCATGATATTGCAGGAGATAGGAGCTGGCAAGCTCTCCCAAGGGTTTGCAATTGAGCGCGCACACAGGGCTCTGATGCGGAGACCGCAACCTGAAGCCCCCCACAGAGCAATTATAGCTAAAATTCGGAACTACAGAGACAGAGAGAAGATACTGGAATTCTTCCGAAAAGGAGGGACGATAACAAGGGCGTCTGCAACCATCACTGCATTTCCTGACTACACCATGCAGGTGCAAAGGCAGCGGTATGGTTACGTGGCGATCAAGAGGAGACTGCACGCAGCCGGATACAAGTATATGCTCCTATATCCTGCAAAGCTCAAGATTTTCCATAAAAGCAAAGCGCACTTCTTTGATACCCCAGAGGAGGTGGCGACGTGGCTGGACGCAAATGGTTGTCCGGAACAAGATGAGGAGCAAGGCCAGCAAGAACACGATAAGTGACTATAATGCCATGTATGGTGGTAGGAGGGGGAAGGAGGCCAGGGATAGATAGACACTACAGAACTGGTAAACAGATTAATAATAATAATTTCGCATTTACAAACCCTTAGGTATCTGAGCGCTGCTTATTATTACCCACGGTGTGTAGTGCTCATTTATTGAACTTGGAAGGATGAAAGGCTGAGTTTTGCCCTGCCGGGATTCGAACCTGCGTTAGCAGGCTCTGCATGGATGTCAAAGCGAGCACTCTACTCGCTGTGACACTTGACCGGCAGATATCAGGAGTTGTTAAACATGTGACATTTGGGACTGGAATATAACCTGCAAAATGGGCAGCGACGAGGGCGCTTAGCCTGATTAATAAACTAGGAACTAGAAATTGGAGAAGGCCTACCCCCCGGGTAATAGAATAGTTAGACCGCCGTTAGGGCGATAACTCCCTGCTGAGCCATGAGTATGGCTTTTGCTGGAAAAGGGCTAGATGCGGGCGTGCCTGAGATCCAGGGATGGAGCTGGGCATTTGTTGGGGGAGGGGAGTGACGGGAGGGGATTTCAGTGGAAGGGCGGGTAGGGGGAGGGGGGAGAGATGGGGTTGGGTAAATTGAGCTGTTTATAGTTAGGAAGAGTTTGGGAGGGGGGAAGTTGAAGAAAAAAGTTGGGGTACAAGCCTACACCCTGCACTGCACTTGTGGAGGGAAGAGCGGGAACCTAATATGACATGGGAGACCTTAAAGTTACCTGGAATGTCAGGGGGCTCAATAGCTATTTAAAGAGAAATAAGGTAATGATGTACCTGCGCAGGCAGAAAATAGACATAGGACTAATAGCACCATGGTCCATGCCGGTAACTTACCGACTCCGCCATGGTGAAAGGGGGAATTACCACCCCATTCCAAGGTTGGCAGGGCGGTAATTCCCCCTTCCTCCATGGCCCTTCCCCATTCCCATTTTTGCCCCATAGGGCTCAATGGGAATGGGGAAGGCGCTAAGAACGGTACCGCAAATTGCAGTACCGTACCTAGCACCAAGGTCCCTTTGCGGGTCCCTACTTTAACGGCTGGTGTAGACCAGCCGTTAAGGTCGGGTCCCGCAAAGGGACCTTGTAATCAGGCGCTAATGGGTTAACGGCGCTGCAGCCTTTTACGGCGCTGTTAACCCATTAGCGCCAGGGTCGTAATGAGGCCCATAGCCTTGCTGCAAGAGACTCACCTAAGGCAAGAAAAGCTGAAGGTGGTCCAAAGGAAGTGGAAGGGGATGGTCGTGGGCGCAGCATATTCAGCCTATGCTAGAGGGGTGATTATCTGGGTGGCACTGCATGTCCCGTTTCAGTTATTGCATTCTACGGTTGAGCCAGATGGGAGGATGGCAATAATAAGGGGGTTGGTGGAAAATAAGGAAATATGTATCATAAATACATATGCCCTGAATCAGGATACGGCGGCATACTTTAGAACTCTGTATAGCAAACTCAGTGCGAGCCTTGGGGGGCCGTGATTTGGGGTGGAGACTTCAATTGTGTACTAAACCCGAAAATAGATAGATCGGATACCAGAATAGATAGACCCACCCCAGCTGCTAGGGCATTGCAGTCTTTGTTAGCCAATTTCGGGTTAGAGGATGCATGGAGTTCGCACCACCCACGGGACAGACAATATTCGCACTATTCAGCCCCCCAGAAACTACACACTAGACTGGACTATGTGTTGGTCACACACGAACTAATGATAGAAATAGTGTAGGCAGATTACAAAGCGAGGGTCCTCTCAGACCATTTGCCGTTGATGTTAGTATGGCAATACCGACCCCCGAAAATACCGACATGGCGCCTCCGAGCAGAAGCGTTGAAAGATAATATCTTCAGGGAAGACATGAGAGAGGAAATAATAAGTTATTTTGAGATCAATACTGGCAGCATGGAGACAGCAGGTATGCTCTGGGAAGCCTTCAAAATAGTAGTGAGAGGGATAGCCATAGCTAAGTCCAAGGGGTTGCAGGGAGGGATTTTGTTTGAATTACAGGAAGCGGAAACAGAGCAAGAAACAGCATTAAAAAGGGGAGGTAACACTAAGGAAAGCAATGAAGCAATACTTTAGCTGCTACAGAAATGCGTGGGATACTGGGAAAGGTTGTGCAACCTCAACTATAAAAAATACATATAGAGGCAGCATGCAGGGGGAGACTAACCAGGGCGAGTCCTGGCATGGTTATACAAAAGCGAGACTCCCAGACCTACAATCAGAACGATAGCGAAAGAAGATGGGTGTATAGTAGACACTCAAGAAGGAGTGAATCAGGAATTCGTAGATTATTACCATATCCTGTACGGAGATGCAGAGGACAGCGACAACAAGGAAATACAGGAGACACTGGAGGATATTGGGTTTCCGCAGATTAACGCAGAAGAGTGAGAGGAGCTTGACGCACCAATCACTTTGGAGGAATTGTTAGAAGTAGTAAGGCAACTACCAACTAGTAAGGCCCCGGTGTCTGACAGACTCCCCAGCAAATTTTACAAGATGTACAAAAATGAGGTACTCCCCCCGCTCTTAGAGATGCTAAATGAGGCATATGAAGTCGGAAGACTACCAGAGTGCCTAAGAAAGGCGATTAGCATACCACTCCCCAAACCCAATAAGCCTGGTGGGGAGTGCGGTTCCTATAGACCCCTGTCGATGCTGAATCAGGACAGCAAAATACTGACAGCGGTCCAGGCAAACAGAACGAGAAGAGTCATTAATAAATTAATACACCCCGACCAGACAGGCTATGTCCCCAACAGGAACATATCCAACAATCTTAGGCGACTCCACCGAGTCAATGAACACGCAAACGGGGATGCGGGTGAGATGGCAATAGTTTCGTTGGACGCAATAAAGGCCTTTGACTCAGTCAAATGGCCATGGCTGATTGCGGCCCTGACCAATTATGGAATAGGACCTGGGTATCTCAGATGGGCCAAACTATTATATAGTGCGCCGCTGGCCAGGCTTCAGACAGGAGCGGCTATATCAGAGAGGTGGCAACTCAATAGTGGTACTAGGCAGGGATGCCCGTGGTCCCCCATGCTGTACATTCTGGCCTTGGAGCTCCTGGCGATATACCTGAGGCAGCAATATGACATAATAGGCATTACCATACAAGGGGAACTGCATTTAATTGCCTCATATGCAGATGATATGTTGTTGTACTTACGCTACCCCGAAGAAAACCTTCAATATGTCCAGGAAGTGGTGGAGCGATTTGCACGGCTTTCAGGCATAGCTGTGAACCCCAAAAAATCTTGTGTCTTTGCACTGGGTAGGTATAAAGGGATCCCGTTAGAGCAGTTACCGATCATTCAGATACTGTGGGAGGTCAGCACGTGCCGATATCTTGGGATAGACATATACCACACGGTGGAAGCAGAGCACCAACATAACACTGAGAAGGCTATTAAGAATATTGAAAATAGTATGAAGTTCTGGGTGAAGCTCCCGATGGCGATGATGGGACGAGGGGCAATGCTGAAAATGGTGGTCCTCCCAAGACTGTTACATTACTTTGGGAACATCCCATATTTGATACCTAGGCGATTCTTCTGTTAGAATAAACAGCATATGCAGGGAATTCCTTTGGCATGGGATGAGGAACAGAGTGGTCCTTTGGCAGTTGCAAAACTCCCACGAGAAAGGGGGTATAACATTACCAAACTATGAGATTTATTACATAGCGAGTCAACTACAATATGTGGCTAAATGGCTCTCTGAAGAGTCAACCTCGGAGTCCAGGCTGTTCCGAGAGGACTGTGTCCCGTTCTTCCTGAAGGAAATTATGTGGCTGCCTAAACCGGACATGGAAGGGCGCCCAAAGATGATGATACTTGGGTGGAAGATGTGGCGCAGGGCCTGCCAGTTAATGGAGAATCCATTCCCGTGTTCCCCGCAGGTACCACTAGTGGTGCTGGTGGGGAAAGAAAAGCAACTAAGACTGATGATTAGGAAGCACTGGGAACCGGTGGGGATAGCAATGATGGGCGATATGTGGCAGGAGGGAAATATAAGGGACTTTGAGGGGCTGGTGGAGGAAACAAGGTTACATATGGGGCAGTATATTACATATCATAGGATGGTGCAGCGAATTAAAGAGACATGGCCCGAAGTGGTACTAGCAGAGGAAGCGGACGCCACTATAGACATAATATATGACATAGCAGAGGGGGGACATGAAATATCTAGAATATATGAGCTGATGATGACCAAAGTGGGGAAAGAAGTGGCACAGCTTAGACAGGATTGGGAAGAGGAAGTGGGATCACATGAGTGACGAGATGTGGGAGCGTGCTCAAGGGTACCACAAAAAAAGTGTCTAGAAATGCTAGATTACAACAGTTACAACTATACATAACTCACAGGGCGTATATGACACCCCGAAGGATAGCCAACGGTCATGCCCCAAATGCAATGAAGAAAAGGCCGGGATGGTACACATGTTCTGGCCACGCCCAATAACAGAGATTCTGGGGAGAAATAGCACACAGGATGGAGGAAAAGGGGTCAAAACAGAGGTGGACAGAGTGTGGGCTTGCCTGATAGGAGGGTTCCTAGACCACGTAAGCTCAAGCATGTCAGCAAACTGAAAGACCTGGGGTATGTACTAGCAAAGAGAAGAATCGCTCTAGGGTAGAAGGCATGCCATGGGCCAAGTATAGAAGCATGGTGGGGAGACTTACAGAAATGGGCAGAGGCAGAAACCGCAGTATGGCAGGAAGCTAGCAATGTTGGGGGGGAGGAAGAGACTGGAACCTTGATAGCTTGGAAACAACAAACAGCTGAATTATTTGGGCCCACGCATGAGGAAGCAAGTGACCGGGATCCAACAGAAAACATGGAAAAGGAATCCCCACTGCAAGATGGAGAAACAGAACATGACAGAGAGTAGGCTCGGCAGGGGGGAGGGAATGGGGGAAACAGTGGATATGGATAAAGTGATGCACATTTAAATATTATCATGTGCACTGTAAGTTTGGTTTGTATTGGTTGTTGGAAGAAAATCAATAAAAATTGTTTTTTTTAAAAACCGATTGAGATCAAGGTTCCGAATGCCAGAGGAAGACCACCCAAGTACGCTTGAGGACCCTGCCCTTTATCAAAAGAGAGCATGCATTGTCACTTTGGAATGAGCACAGTGGTGATTCGGTGCAGTACCAAAGCATAGTAACATTACGTCACCTAATGGAACACAGAATAACCTGCCTTGCTGGAATTGAGACAATTTAATGCTGTTGTAAATGAAGTTTTTCATTAGTCAATATCTCTATTTTAGCACCAGTTTTTCTGCATATGGCATTCAATGTACACACATCTATGTTGGTTTTGAACAGTACAGGTACTTATGAAGCAACACACATTTGAGTAAAATAGTTATGCTTTAGGGTATATCCTACTTTTTACATCTAACACTTTTGAGACTTTTTTATTCGATTGCTTCTTTGAACTGCTAGCCCTGCTGCGGAAATGGCAATACTTATTTGCAGGCCGAGATGAGTTGTTTGTGAACCTACAGGATAGCTGTTATGTAGGGGGCACCTCTTTTTCCACGATCTTCAAGACAATCCCCAACCTCTTAAATCTTCCTGTGTCCTTATTTTTCAATTTGAACTTCCATTTCTGGTCATCTAGTGTGGAGTAAAGCAGCTCCAACAATCAAGCCAATATGTAGCACACTCACAGGTTTGAATGTTGTTAGTGTTGCTGGGAATGGGTGCAGCATTTAATTATTTGAGCCCATCGTGAAAGTAGTTGGGATTGAAGAATTGTGAGTGTAATGGCAGGGGCAGGAATGGTGAGAGCGCATTGACACATGGGGTTCACTTTTGGCAACTGAGACTAGCAAGACGAAAGTGAAGAGCCCAATGCTGGAGCTCTGGCCCACAAAACACTACTCATAGCACTCATTCACCTCACAACCTGTCTCAGGGCGTACTAGCTGAAGCGGCAAGCTTGCCGCACCAATTCTAAATCAAGTGGCTGAAGGCAGACCTGGTTAAGACATTTTTTATCACACCAGTAGTAGGTTTACAACTTCAATTAAGTAATTAACTCTTAGAAGACTGCTTTGAAAATCACAGGCAGGCACTTTGAGCGCAAAATCCGATAAGGCTTGATTAAAATGAGCTCAAAGTTTCCCATAAGGAGGTATTTTGGGAGGGGCAGGATCTGGGTGTAAATGGCCATAGGGATTAAAATGACCATGGGCAGTCAATATTTCGGCAAATAACCAAACACCTACTGGCTTTGTGTGCCTAGGTGTTCACCATTTTAGAAGTTCAGGTAAGACTGCCACCTGGCCGAGACTCTTCCATGGGTGCACCCCCTGCGTGTGGGACGGTGTGTCTGGATGGCTCATTAATGCTTGTGCTACTATTTCAGTGTACTGGGACCGAATGGCTTTGCATCAGAAGGTGGCCATCGAACATTGCCTGGAACTGGCTCTTCAGTGGAAAAAGTGTGGGACTGGAACCACCAAGTGCTTTAATCTAATCCCAGTCCTGGTCCGGCAATAGCATCAAAAGTAAGCACTCCTTGAGTACATTTAATTATTGTATTATAAAATGCTACCTGGGCTGGTTCAGGGGAACTCCCTTGCGGCCTGTACTTGTTCTGAGCCCCCCGGCCCTCTTGCTCCCTACGTTGTGGCTGGGTCTCCTCCACCCCCTTGCTGCCTCGCATGGCTTTGTGCCCTCAGACTCTCTTGCTCCATGGGCTGGTATCCCTTCCCTTTGCATCCTGGGCTGGGTCTGTGTCTTCCCTCTCCTCTGTTCCCTAGGCTAATCAAGGGCCGCCCCAACACTTACTTGATCCCTGGGATGGGTCTGCATCACCCTCTCCTTTAATCTCTGGGCTGTGTCCCCACCTCCGCCTTCCTCCCTGGGATGGGACATGCCCCTCCCCCCCAGCTACCTGGCCTGGGTCTGCGCCCCCCCTCCCTTGCTCCATGGCTGGTTCTGGGTCAGCATCTGACTCCGCTGATCCCTGGACTCATTGACTCACTGGCTTGTTCTGGGTTCCTAACAAACTTCCTTACTTGCTGGGCTGTGTCTGGGTACCCATCTGGCTCCCTGCGCTGGTTCCGGGTCTTGGTAATTGTCATTAGAATGTGTACTGTATTCAAATGTGTAATATTAATATTTGTGCTATTATTTAAGCCTACTGGGACACAGTGGATTCCCGTTAGCAGGTAACAGTTATGCACTGCTTGGAATTGTCCCTTCAGTGGATATAGAGGCGGCGGACGGGAGCCACAGAAACAGTTTTCCCGATGCAAATCCCAACCCTGGTCCATCAACTGCATCAGAGGTAAGTAAGTGCCATTAGAGTTAAACAAAACTTGGTTTGTGCCCCCATGTAATAAATAAATACTTTTTCTCTATCCAAATACTATCGGTTGTAGGCTTCTGTGTGTCTCCACCCCAATCTCAAACCCTCCTCCCCAACATTCCTATGAAGCCATAGGGCTTCTAGAGGACGGTGTCAGAGGGTGGGAAAAGGTAGCTCCAATACTGTGACTCATGTATTCACCGGTTATTGTCCATCACTCATTATATGCCCACATGCAAACATATCGCTTTGTCCATTACTCATGACACGTTATGTTTCAAATGACATATAATGGTGTTCTAAGTTTTTTTTTTTAGATTGTTACAAAAGCACGCACATAGTTATATTCCCATGGGTATACGTGATCGGCATCAGTTAGCCTGGAAGCCAAATTTAGCTCCTGGTGGGCATGGTGTAAAGCTAACCAGGCACTTCAAGGCTTCAAGCAGGGCTAAATAGCCCACGACTCCCCTCAATTTCAAACCCTGTGTATTTGTTTTGCTTGTACGGCTCCTTTACCAATGCACTGTCCATGCGAAAACATGGGGGGAAACATGAGATTGGTCATTTCCTCACAATATACCAATTATGCAAAGAAATGGGAAACAAGATAAACGGAGAGCCACTTCCTGGGGAATGGACACTAATATATATTAAATTACAAGGAATTGCCATGGTTTCATCCATATTGACAGCTTTGAGAAATGTAGTAATTGGAATTATGAGAAGAAAAGAGCTGGGTTGAGAGGCACTCCAAAGAATAAATAAAGATCAAAACAAAGTTAAGTAGCCCAAAAAGGGTCTTCGATCGTGTATATGATTGTAGTATGTTATATTTCAGGTGCAGGAGGGAGAAACTCGAGGCCACTCGAGGTTCAGCAAAACTAAAGCAGAAAATACACACCGACTGTTGCTAGTCGGTAACCCTCTGCTGCACTCCTAACAGTCCCAAGTGGAAGTTAAACCTTGTATACACTAAAGACTCCAAGCTAGGAGTGTTAGATGTACAAGGATGAAAGTCAAGTTAATTGTTACCAATTTGTGATTAGTTTTATCTAGTATTCAAAAGGCTGACAGTCTTTCTGGGGCTCTGTCAATCTGTAAATCTACAGACAAGAAAACATCAGGCTGAGAGTAGACAGATATAAAGTAGACCCAGTAGGCAATATAACAGAACATAATCAATTTAATCTATAGCATACTACTCCATAGGAGTGTGTTAACACTGATTGCATTCACAGGTCAGTTTGTACAGGTCAATACTTCGAAAACAAAGGACAAAATTACATTTGAGCTGAACACAATACTCAAACAAAACCTGTTTAGTTTAAGGAAAGAGCACATATATGTAGTGTACATTTACACTGTATCAATGGTACAGTAATGCATATGCAGGGTAATCACCACCTTTGTGTTACCCCGCTACTGAGCAGTTACATTCACTCTGCTCAGGATTCCTAAAGACACTCCTCTAAGGTAATCAGTGCCTACGTGTTTCGGATTAATGAGAATCCATCTTCAGGGCAGAACGTGTTTTAGTTTCATCAAAGTTCAGTTGCAATTCCAACCAAGTATAAGGATACACTAATTAGGTCTAGAGCGTATTGGAGGAATCTATCATTTAACTCCTATAAATGGAAGTACACTGACCTGCTCTTCTTGAGAAGCAGGATCAAATCATAATCACCTGTATGATTGAAACAACATGAAATGCAGTTTGTAAGAGTTGAACCCTGTGCGTCAACCACTATTAAAGAGATACTCATACTTTAAAATGTGGTTACTCACCCAGTCACAAGACAGCAGTGTCTCGCTGGCTGCAAGGGCAGTGTCAGGCTGTAATGCCGGGAAGGAGTAGCTGGAGGCATTGAAAAGAAACTAGGTTACTATCAACTCAAGGCATATAACAATATGCGTTCTATGAGTGTGGTAAACAAAACAAAAAACACTGTGGGTTCCAAAGGTGTTATCAATGTCAAATAACGTGAAATCTACATTAACCAAGGCTTCAGGTGAAACAACTCAGAGAGTCAGTGTCCCCAGTAGAGGGCGTAAACTGTAATTTCAGCACCAAGTGCTGTACAAAGATGGAGACTATTTGTTGTGATCACACGACAATCGTGATCATCATTCAGTAAAAACCAAGCTACTTACAAGGAGCGGATCACTCGCCATACGCCAAAGCGAAAAAACGAAAAGGCAGCAGCTCGCACGGGCGCGCTGCACGGCACTCCCAAGCTAAATGCGTTGCCATGGGAGCGGCGTGCAGACGCGTCCCCGCGCGGGGCGCCATCTTGGTGTGGGACAACAAGTCCCAAATTCGATCTAGCTTGAATCAAGCCTCAAACATGGTATTCAGGTACCGCTCAACCCATGTGCAGTGCTGCAATTAGTGGCGCGGTAAGAAGAACTTTGTAAAAATCAGAAACCAACTGTAAAGTTGTATTCACAAAATACGTCGTGTCGCGCATGCGCTCTACGTGTTCTGTTGCTAGGGACGCGTTACGCTCTCAGTCTCTTGCATCTTGTATGGATCCCGGCCCGAACAGAACGGGAGGATACCTCGACAGATATTCGAGCGGGTGTACTGAGTTGGGCACAGTGACCACATGCAGGCTGCATTGTGGTCAGAATCATTCCCTAGATCTTAGAGGGGGAAGCTTTCTTAGCCAAGGGGCGAGTAAGGGGCGAGCCTCCTTAGGTGTTTAGGGATGCGGGGGGAGGGGCAAAACGGCAGCGGGGAGCTGCCGGGTGCCCCTGCCTCCCGCAATGTTGCTTCTGAACAACAAAAATCACACGTCGGATAGTAACAAGGCAACCTGCCTGGAACCATCCTGCGTGATTGTTATTCCAGTCTACAATTGATCATCAGATGAAATTCGACTAAATTATACACTCTGGTAATTGTTGGTTAATAAACCTCACATGGGTCACAGACCTCCACTCGTGTTACATTGAGGATTTGAAGGCTCCCGGCTGAGAGCCGTGCACAATCTTATGTTGAATCAACTACAAGATCAGATAACAATTAACTAAAGTAACAAGATAAACGTTCCCAATGCTAATCCAGTTCATACTCAACATGTTTACAGTCTCATATAAAAAGTACTCCGGTGTTTACTACAGGGTCAACACAAAATGCATCCCATGACAGATGTGTTTTGGAAATCAAACATAACACACATATCTTGTTGGTAAGAATGTGAAATTTGGATTGAAAGTGAAATATGTAAGCAGACTTTTTAGCTGGCATCACACTGATAAAACACTGCTAAAAACACTAATACAGACACATGGTATGATCCACACGGGAAACACATTAAATCGAATTCACAGTGCATGCCTCTTGGGCTGAGGCAATCCAACAGATCAATCCAAAAGACTTCCCTCTGGAGTAGTCTCTTTTGTACATCACCCCCTCTTGGACCCACTTTCACTTGTTCTAGGATCATGCATTTTAGTTGAGCAATAGAATGCCTTGCTTCCTGGAAATGCATTGCCACAGGTGATCTAAGGCTTTTAGTTTGAATGTTGGACTTGTGTTCCGTCCAACGCAGTTTTGCCTTCCTTATGGTGATCCCCACATAATAGTAGCCACAGGGACACTTAAGAGCGTAGACTACATTGGTTGAGTCACAGGTGCACGAGTGTTTGAGTGAGATGGGTTTGCCTGTGTGGGGATGGGAGATTATGTTGCCTGGTATGATGTTACTGCAATGCTGGCAGTTGTGGCATGGTTGGGTTCCCTTGTATTTAGTTATTGCCCCCTGAGTCGTGGGCAATTCTGCTCTGACTAAACTATTCCTTAAAGCATTGCTATTTCTGTAGGCGAAGATAGGAAGATTTTGAAAAAGTGACTGTCTGTGGGTCCATTTGCAACATGGGCCAGTTCCTTTGGATTATGTTCCTAATTTTCTGACTTTGCGCTGAGTATGTGGTGACATATATCATAGAATCGTCTTTCCGGATGTTCCTAGATGTGAGTAGGGAGTCCCTTTCAATAGTGTCCACTCTCTCCTCAATTCGAGTTAGTGTGGTGGAGTTGTATCCTCGTTCTCGAAATTTGTGACGTAAGGATGTTGACCGTTTCTGGTATTCTATGTTTTCAGAAATGTTCCTCCGATACCTCAGAAACTGACTCAGTGGCACGCTGTCAATCGTCCTCCGAGGGTGAAAACTTGTTGCCAACATTAGGCTATTTCGATCTGTGGTTTTAGTGAAAATTCTTGTCTCCAGACTGTTTTCTTTAACATAAATCTCAACATCTAGAAAATTGATCAGCGATTTACTCGTCTAAGTGGTGAATTTAATTCTCGGATGCATGGCATTCATCATGGTAAAGAATTCATTCAGTTCATCATCTGGACCTGTCCAGATGCCAAACACATCATCAATGTATCTTACAAAGATGGATAGATGACATAGCCACCTTGCAGATGTAAGGACGTTTTCTTCTTCCAAATGCTACATGTATGTGTTTGCGTACGCTGGGGCCATTGCGGCCCCCATACTGGTCCTGAGACTTGAAGATAGAATTTATCCTTAAATCGAAAGAAGTTATTCATTAACACCACCTTAAGAATTGTCAACACAAACAACTTGTCACCTTGACAGTTTTCGCTCCTTAGAAGTAGCCATTCGACTGCTTCAAGTCCAGCCTCATGCACGATGTTGGTGTAGAGGGAGGTCACATCCATAGTGAAGAGAGTATCTCTAGTGTTGACAAATTCAACCTCCTTTAGCTTTTTCAAAAAGTGAGTAGTATCTTTGATGTAGGTCGGGGTTTCTTGTATGAGCGGTTGCAGAACTTTATCCAAGTTCTTGGCCAGTGGTTCCAATAGGCTGTCAGTTGCTGCTATGATGGGTCGGCCGGGGGGGTCCAAAAGTCTTTTATGAATCTTCGGGAGAATATATATCACCGGAGTGATCGGATGTGTCTTCTCAAGAAACCTTTGTGTCATCTCTGAGATCACCTCTCTTGCTTCCGCCTCATCCAATACCTCTTTGACCAGGTCTCTCACCTGTTCAGTAGGATTGTAATTGATTTCTTGATAAGTTTCACGATCAGCCAATTGTCGTTCGATTTCTGCGACGTATTTCATCTTATCCATCAGGACTAGTGTGCCTCCCTTGTCTGCAGGTTTAAAAATGATCTCACCGTTGTCGAGCAGCTTTTTAAGAGTTAGACGTTCGCTCATCGTGAAGTTACCTCTCTTTTTCGATCTGAAGGGAATTTTTTTAAATTGGTCCAAAACCGTTTTCTCAAAGACTGCCAGTACGTGATTGCTAACTGGGGGATTGAAGACACTTTTTGGTTTAAGTTCTAGTAACCTAGAGGGTTCCATGGTATTTCCTTCTGCCTCAAGTTCATTAAAGAAAACTTGCAACTTTAGTTTCCGCATACGTTTGAAAAAGTCAATCTTTTCCTTCAGTAGACTGGTGTTATAGTGGGGTACAAATGAGAGGCCCTTCTGGAGGACTTGTAGTTCCATGCGTGACAATTGGTGGGATGAGATGTTAACAACTATCTCCCTTTCCCGGGTTGCTTCTTCCTCTCTGATTTTTTTCTTCCCTTTTCCACGTCTTGTTGGCCTTTTTCTAAAAAAGGAGCGGATATTGGTGTGGATTCTTCACCCCTTGATGTGGAGGGTGCGGACCCCCCAATGTCAGTGGTGGCTTCAAGTTCTGTGCTGGAATTGGAATTATGAAAACACATTAGAGGGTGTACAGTGAAAATTGTCTATGCTTTATTTCTCACAGCCATGCGTCAACCAAAAAGTACTTTGCTTGCTCTTTTCAAACTTTTTACACAAATCTTTTTTGCATTTCAGAATGTATCCATGTTAAAGCCAGGGAAATGGGCTTTCCAGTACTCTCTGCAACTGAGTACAGAAAAACCCTCCAAAACAAAATTGGGAACTACCGGATGAAGAAGGAGGAGCCAAACCTTGTCTTTTCTACACAAGTGTAGTTCCGCATTCCTTTGCTCTTTGGCCTTAGTCTGGTGTAGGAATCCACAATCGGACCAGGTGGTTAGTTGCTGAATTAATGCTTTATTCTTGTAACTTAACAAAAATGAAATTAAAATCAATTGTTTCAGCTGCAGAGAGTTACTTCACTTCTCTGGCCGCCTTCCAGGAATATAACCTTCCTTCCTAAGCCTCTTGGGTGTCCGGATAGGCCCACCAGTCGTTCCTTCGCTCTTCGCCCTCTCCGTATGACTAGAAAAGGAAACAACAACACGTTGATCAGCTCTCGGTCTTTTATCTGTTGTGAGTGGCTTGTTTCCCCTCCAATAGGGTCCTTCCCCGTCTATCTGGCCTTCTATTGGTTGATCCTGCCACATCCCGCCTCCTTTAAAGGCTGCCGTCTGGGTTTGTATTTCCTGATTCTCCCGCCTGCCAGGGGAGTCCCGTCCTCCTTCCCAGCTGTGCCCCGAGGCCCCTCCTCCCCCCTGCATTGGTGTCCCCACTCGCCCGCTCCCGCCGAGCTAACTGCACCGGCAGAGCGGCCCGCTCCGTTTGGCAAGCCGCTTCTCTCTTCTTGCCTGCTCCGGCGGCGAGAGGAACACGCCGGGGTGCGCGTGTCTCTGCACCGCGGCTGGCCGCGGTTCCCGCGTCCTCATCGTCTCCAGTCCTGAGCCCTGGTCAGACCCCGCGACGGCCGCCACGGCGAACCAAGGTAAGGGCTGGCAAAATGAATGGGCAGCTTCGTGGTCCACTGCCACGACTCCACGTTCCCCCATTTCCCCTCGCCTGACGGGACCCACCTCACATCTCCCCATCACAAACCCTGGCCGATTGGGCAAGGGAGCATTCCTGGACAGGTAGTCGGCCACTAGTTGGAATCCAGCTGGCTTGTGAATGGTAAGGAAATCGAACGGTTGCAGTGACAGGAACCAGCGAAGAACACGCTGGTTGGTATCCTTATGCTTGGCGAGCCATTGTAGGGGTGTGTGGTCAGTATATAACGTAAAGCAGCGGCCCAAGAGGTAATACTTGAGAGTTTCTACTGCCCATTTGATGGCCAAACACTCCTTCTCCACAGTCGAATAGGCCTCCTCGTGAGAAACGAGTTTCCTGCTCACGAAACAGACCGGTCGAAGTTCACCATCATGTTCCTGTGAAAGAACCGCACCTAGACCATGGTTCGAAGCGTCTGTCTGCAGAAAAAAATGGTCATGGAAGTCGGGGCACCGGAGTACCGGATTCGAGGTAATCCTTTGTTTTAGGACCTCGATAGCGTCCAAAGCCGCAACATTCTTGGACAGATCAGGAGACCCTTTATTTCTTAAAGCGTCGGTTAAGGGGGCTGCCACCGTGGAGAAATCAGGAATAAACCTTCGGTAATAACCGATGAAGCCTAAGAAGGCTCGGATTTGTTTTTTTGTAGTGGGCGTCGGAATCTCATGAATGGCTTTGATTTTTGATGTTTGAGGTCGTAACATGCCTCTACCAACCAGGTGCCCAAGATACTTAGTTTCGTGTGCACCCATCACCGTCTTCTTCGGATTGATGTGTAAACCTGCCTTATCTAGCTCGGCCACCACCTGTTCCAAGTGGCATAGATGGTCCTTCCAGGTCGTGCTATACACGACAATGTCATCTAAGTAAGCTGCAGCATACTTCTCATGGGGGCGTAGTATGACATCCATCAATCTTTGGAAGGTGGCTGGAGCCCCGTGTAGGCCAAAAGGTAGAACCTTAAATGGATATAGACCTTGTGGGGTTGCAAAGGCGGTTTTTTTCCCGGTCTGTGGTTTTCAAGGGGATTTGCCAATATCCTTTGGTTAGGTCCAGCGTACTCAGGAAGTTGGCGGATCCTAGGCTCTCCAACAACTCGTCCATCCTTGGCATTGGATAGGCTTCGTATCTGGAAATGGCATTCAACTGTCGATAATCCATGAAAAACCGAATCGTACCGTCCGGCTTCGGTACCAGTACTATCGGGGAGGACCATGAGCTGGTGGACTGTTCAATTATATCCATGCGGAGCATGTCTTCCACCTCGTTTTTGATGATTATCCTTCTTGCTTCTGGAATCCGATAAGGTCTTAGCCGGACAGTCTGCCCGGGATCGGTTCTGATTTCATGTTCGATTAGGTCGGTTCTCCCTGGTAAGGTCCAGAAGGCCCCTGCATAGGGTGACAAGCTGGCTAAAAGTTCTGATTTCATGGAAGGTGTCAGTAAATTACCCCATTGAACGTCTTCCAGCTTGCCCTGTTGGCGATTCACATTTTGTTCTGAACCATCGTCACCGATCTCCATCATTGCCGCTGATATGGGTGCGGTCCATGCCTTTAGTAGATTCACATGATATACCTGGTCTGGTTTGGTCCGGTCGGGTTGGTGGATTCGATATGTCACCGGACTAAGGACCTCCTTAACTTCATAAGGTCCTCTCCATCTGGCCAGGAGTTTGTTCGTACTGGTAGGTAGGAGGATCAATACTTGGTCCCCTACCTTAAACGTTCTCATCCGACTTCCCTTGTTGTATGTTTTCTCCTGAGTTAATTGGGCTTGTCCTAGATTCGTCTCGGCCATTGAACGGAGTATTGTCAGATGTTCTTTTAGCTCTTCGGTGTACTCTGTTAAAGAAATCTCATCTGAAGTCTCCCATTCCTCCTTTACGAGATCCAATATGGTTCGGGGTTGTCTTCCGAAAAGGAGCTCAAAGGGAGAGAAGCCTGTAGACGATTGCGGGGTATCTCGTAATACCATCAAGACCAAGGGTAATACTCGTTCCCAGTTTTTCCCATCGGGTCCTGTTACTCTTCGTATCATCTTCTTGATTTTTATTTATACCTTTCGACTAACCCGTCTGTCTGGGGATGATACACTGAGGTACGTAGCTAATGGATTTGTAGTCTCTCGCATACTTGTCGAAGTAGGGTGGACATGAAATTGGTCCCTTGGTCGGTAATGACTTCCGAGGGTGTTCTAGGCTGGATAAGGTCATCCTTCCTATGGTACTGATTATGGGTAAACGGCTATACCCGGCCTTTTGATAGGCCGACGCGATGTCCACGGCCTCTGCCAATGTAGGCCTGTGGTGCTGCCAAACCCATCTTTGCATTGGGCCTGGCAATGCTTCTATGAACTGTTCCAGTATTATTTTGTCCAGGAGCGGTTGGTTAGCTGGAGTAGGTGCCTGTATCCACTTCTCCGCCAGATCTTTGATGCGGTAATATAATTGCCGGGGGCTTTCCCCATTCCTTAGCTTGGTGTCCCTTAACTGGATATGGTAGGCCTCCTCATCCAGGCCTAAACGGTCCAGTACGGCTGCCTTGATTTCACCATATGGAGTGCTACCATTGGGATTCACCGCCTGATATGCTCCCTGCATCACTCCGGATAACAGGGGAGCCACATATTGTCCCCAACGTTCAGGTGGCCATTGCGCATTTCTCGCTATTCTTTCAAAGCTGGTGAAGAAAAAGGCTGGATCTTCCCCTTCCTTATACTTCTGAAGCAGGGTGGACGGCACCATGGGCTGGTTCCAGGAGCTGGCTACCGCATCCGTAAGCCTAGTAATGTTCTCGTGTTGTTTGTCTTGCGCCGTAGTTTGCAAGGTGCCCTGCAACTGGATGGCTTGCTGGAATGCCTGGCGGTCAGCCGCCGCTTGCTGTGTTTGCAGCTGTATTAACTGCTGCAACTGTTGTTGGCCGTCCGTCAGCGTCTTAATTAAGGTCTACATCGCGTTGTCGCTAAATCCCATCCTCGTCGCCAATGTAGGAATCCACAGTCGGACCAGGTGGTTAGTTGCTGAATTAATGCTTTATTCTTGTAACTTAACAAAAATGAAATTAAAATCAATTGTTTCAGCTGCAGAGAGTTACTTCACTTCTCTGGCCGCCTTCCAGGAATATAACCTTCCTTCCTAAGCCTCTTGGGTGTCCGGATAGGCCCACCAGTCGTTCCTTCGCTCTTCGCCCTCTCCGTATGACTAGAAAAGGAAACAACAACATGTTGATCAGCTCTCGGTCTTTTATCTGTTGTGAGTGGCTTGTTTCCCCTCCAATAGGGTCCTTCCCCGTCTATCTGGCCTTCTATTGGTTGATCCTGCCACATCCCGCCTCCTTTAAAGGCTGCCGTCTGGGTTTGTATTTCCTGATTCTCCCGCCTGCCAGGGGAGTCCCGTCCTCCTTCCCAGCTGTGCCCCGAGGCCCCTCCTCCCCCCTGCATTGGTGTCCCCGCTCGCCCGCTCCCGCCGAGCGAACTGCACCGGCAGAGCGGCCCGCTCCGTTTGGCAAGCCGCTTCTCTCTTCTTGCCTGCTCCGGCGGCGAGAGGAACACGCCGGGGTGCGCGTGTCTCTGCACCGCGGCTGGCCGCGGTTCCCGCGTCCTCGTCGTCTCCAGCCCTGAGCCCCGGTCAGCCCCCGCGACGGCCGCCACGGCGAACCAAGGTAAGGGCTGGCAAAATGAATGGGCAGCTTCGTGGTCCACTGCCACGACTCCACGTTCCCCCATTTCCCCTCGCCTGACGGGACCCACCTCACACCTGGATACTTGTATGACTCCCTGGACTGGTTCTGTGTCCCCTCTCACCCTTGCTCCCTGGGCTGGACCCCACAGGACTCGCTTGCTCCCTGGGCTGGGCCTGGATACTTGTGTGACTCCCTGGACTGGATCTGGGACCCCTCTCACCCTTGCTCCCTGGACTGGTTCCGTGTCCCCTCTCACCCTTGCTCCCTGGGCTGGACCCCACCAGACTTGCTCGCTCCCTGGGCTGGGCCTGTATACTCGTGCGACTCCCTGGACTGGTTCCGTGTCCCCTCGCCCTTGTGCCCTGTGCTGGACCCCACCGGACTGGTTCTGGGTCCCCTCCCACCCTTTTGATTTATTTTTAATTTTAAAGCACCCGTGCCTGGTATTGCTACTGTCGGGTTTTTATGCTATGTGCACAGTGTCCGATTGAACCTCTGAGTGCCTCTTTTAATAAATAGAGTGGGGGAAAAAAATGGGTTGATTCTTTTTAAATGTAGGTAATATGCCATTACATGGTCTTGACTTCCATGGCCATTTTACCTAAATGACTGTTAGACCTAATAAGTCATCACTATTCTTCTAAAAGCCATTCAAAATGCAACTCTCTGAAATGGGCAGCAATTAAACACCAGTGACGCTTTTAAAGCCCAATTCAACAAGCTGCACCAAATTATACTTAACATTATTTTTGGATTCAAACTGCTAGATTAATTTATTTCCAGCTCATAAACCGAAACAATGCCTATATTGTTAAAGGATATTTTGGGGATTGCTTTGTTTTTTTGATTTGTAAAGTATTATGTGGTGACCACATTAATTGCTTTTGGATTTCAAAAGGATTATTTGGGGATTGCATTGCTTTTGTATTTCTACGAGGAAGGATTTCAAAATAACACATTTCGGGTGCATTAAGCCAAAAGGAAGCCAGATGTAATCTGTTGCTTTTGGATTTATTTAGGGATTGGATTGCTTTTGGATTTGTATTGGATTGGTTTGATTTTTATAGGACTATTTGGGGATTGGATTGTTTTGGGATTTTTATAGGATTGTTTGGGGTGTGGATTTTTAGTGGATTGGATTGCTTGTGGATTGTTTGGGGATTGGATTGCTTTTGGATTTTTAGTGGATTCTTTGGGGATTGGATTGCTTTTGGATTTTTAGTGGATTGTTTGGGGATTGGATTGTTTTTGGATTTTTAGTGGATTGTGTGGGGATTGGATTGCTTCGATTGTTTTGGGATTGCATTCCACTGAGGATTGCTAATTAACATATTTCAGGTGCATTAAGCCAAAAGGAAGCCAAAAGCAATCCACTGAGTACAATGGGAGTTTCTGCAGTTAAAGAGGATTTAAAGAGGATTTAAATGTTTGGGAAAATCTAGTAGCAATCCACTTTCAATCCAGATTTTTTTGGTAGGGTGCGGGCCTGGGAGCCTGGGGGCATTGGGGGTCTGGGAGCCTGGGGGCTTTGGGGGCCTGGGAGCAACGGGAGCCTGGGAGCAGCAGGATGCCTGGGGGCAACAGGGGCCTGAGGGCAACAGGGGCCTGAGGGCAACAGGGGCCTGGGAGCAATGGGAGCAACAGGGGCCTGGGAGCAACGGGAGCCTGGGGGCAATGGGAGCAACAGGGGCCTGGGAGCAACGGGAGCCTGTGGCCTTCATGGGGGTAAGCAATCGCCTGCAAAGGTGGAGGCCTTCTGGGCAAATAGGCTCCAGAGATGAATGCACTGGAGCCTCTGCCCATCAGAGGGGAGAAGGAGGTCTGGATTCAGCTGCACCGACTTTGGGTTCTCTCTGAAGAACACTTCACCCCTTCATGAGAAGGGGGAGGACTGGGGGGCGGGGAGGATCTGATGCAGTAAAGCCGAGCACTGAAGACACACAATCCTAGCTCAGATGCCTCAATCCTGCTAAGCTATTGGGTTTTATATTGCACTCCAATGCTGTTTGCAGGGCCTCTTGGCGCTATGTTACCTGCCAAATAGACAAACAGGATTTGGTACGTATCAAAGGGATAATGCCAGACACCTTTGCTGCTGCATTGAAACATGCGGGTCGGAAGTAGTCAGGTTCTGCATGCAGGTCTGTGAGGAATCCACTGCCGGTGCACCAGTGGTGCAGGGATGAATATTGGTTTCTAAACCATCAATCAACCGCACACCTCTAGTGCACCAGAAGGGATCAGAACGGATCGGAATACAAGTAAATTATAAACCTTGTGTCCCAATTTGGTAACATCGATGGAACAGCAGGCTTATCTCCAAAAGGTTGTGGACCGTAGGTTAGCTGCAACACAGCGAAAATACAGTCATTACCCAATGATAAAAGGGACTGTCCAGTCAAGGTTGTATAAAAATATCTACTTTATTATTACCCCAACAGACAGTTCTAAATACAACCCACCCTGTAAATGAACACATCGGACAGACAGTTTCATGAAGGAAAGGGATGCACTCTGGATTCTGACAGGAGGGTAGTGGGGTCTTACAGTTAAAGTTTATTCAGTTCCAGCACCAAAGGGGCAAAGGGTCGTAACTGTCTCTAGGGGCCTTCAGAGAAGGACCAGGGGGAAGACCACAATGTACCTGGTGATGAAGAAGTTCTTGGTGCTCGACAGCGATGCTTTGCAGCCCTCGAGACCGAGTTAGTGGCGGGAGACAGCTGCAGGTGCCAGGTGGGAGACAGCTGCAGGTGCCAGGCGGATGGCAGTTAGGCAAGCGAGGCTGGACGGATGTCTGCAGGCTGTTCAGCATGGCGGCTCAGGGCCAAGAATCATTTTCTGTGCTGGTTGGTGGGTCTGGAATGCTGGGCGAAGCGTCTCGGGTGGCTCTGGTGACTGCAGCATGACAACAGTTAGCGGTGCAGCCGGAGGCGGTTTGAAGACTCGACTATCTCGAAAATGTCCTTAAAAGATGGACACTGGTTGATGCTTGTGTGGCACTCCTCCTAGCTTCTTCGCAGGGCTCGTGTCCTTTCAAGGTGGACAGCCCTAAGCTCAGGAGAGTGTTTGCAGGCAACAGCCTTGTGTCCTTTGTCCAGAGAGACTCAGGCACTTCCCACCTAGGAAGCTTGCTGGCAGAACCTAGCAGGACACGCTGTGTGCTGGCTGGGTACCGGTTCTGGAGCTGCTTGACGGGTCCTCTGAGTCCGGTATCTCCCTTTGTTCAATGGGAGTTGTTTAGGGGAGGGATCTTGCTTCCCACTTGAAACTCCTGGCCTTCCTTCACTGGTTGGAAGTAGCCAGGTTCTGCCTGCAGGCAGAAAGCTCCCAGGTTCTGCCTGCAGGCAGGAAGTAAGTACCCAGGTTCTGCCTGCAGGCAGGAAGTAAGTACCCAGGTTCTACCTGCAGGCTGGAAGCACCCAGGTTCTGCCTGCAGGCAGGAAGTACCCAGGTTCAGACTGCAGGAAGGAAGCTCCCAGATTCTGCCTGCAGGCAGGAAGCAAGTACCCAGGTTCTACCTGCAGGCAGGAAACACCCAGGATCTGCCTGCATTGTATTGTATATTTATATAGCGCCTATACACCGGAAAGTGTTTCAAAGCGCTCAAGGAGGGGGGGACCAAGGGGAAAAGACAAACAGTAGCTCAAAGCCCTTGAAATTCTGAGACGATAATAGTCTGCACAGGCAGAGTAAGTGCGTAACATACATATGACAATTAAGACACAGCAAATAGGTCTAGTGGCGATTCTGCAGTTTTCCCAGTGCAACTGAGGGGAGAAGACAGGGGAGAACGGACAGACGATCCTCAGGCACGTTGCATTTGGATCATGCACGTATGTAGATGGTAACAGGGAGGGGGAGGTCCAAGTGCACCCAGTTGGCGGAGGCTGGGGTAAGTGCAGAGAGAGTCACTCTCTTGGGTTATTTCTAAGTGCTGTGAAGGTGGGTGGGTGTAGGGCCCTGAGGCAAGTACGAGAGAGGACTGGCAGGGTGCCGGGACCTGTGAGACTCTGTGGTACACCAGGCGGCCAGTTAGCATGCTGTAAGGAGAAGGAGGGAGAGATGGAGAGAGCAGAGAACTAGGTTAGCAGGGTAGCGGGAAAGCGAAGGAAGAGGAGAAGAGGAAGGTCTTGAGGAGTTTCCAGAACTCAAGAATATCAGGCTCAAGACGGACGGTGGCAGGGAGGCTGTTCCAGAAGGAGGCGCCTGTTGAGGATGAGGAGCTGTCTCCAAATCTCTGCTTGGAGAACCGGCTCACTCGCAGAAGGTTTGAGGTAGATGAGCGGAGGGCTTGTGAAGGACAGTATTTAGGTAGGCAGTGTTAGGGAGAATTCTCATTTATGAATAATTTCACTTACCTAGTGAGGCCCTCAGCAGCTTTGCTGGATTTCTGGGGTTTATTTTGTCCACCTGGTAAGAGTGTGAACCTTTTTCCCACTATTGCATGTGTTTTGCCATGTGTAGTGCAACTTGTTTGTGTGATTCTGGGCTCTGGAGCCACACCACTCCATGAGCCCAACTTTGTGTGTGTTACATGACACCTTCAGTGCAGTGACACAGGGTTGTCTCTAAGACTTCCCACTGACTCCATTTATCTGGTGCTGACTACTGTCCCCCAGGAACTGGTAAAGTTGCCATTTACTTTATGTAGACATTTAACCTACTGACCCAGTACACCCCATATAACATGGAGTATTGGAAAGGGTTAACTCTGATCCCTTTTTGTCTGTACCTCCTGGAGCCTTGTTTCGCTTCCCTTAACACTAAGACTTGGCTGGTGGCAGTGGTATCTATCCTAACTTTTCTACCACGATTATAGTATATAAACGTGGTACTGGTTTAGGCTATTGTGTTAGCCTCAAACATAAACCCGCTTGACCAAATATACTTTATTTTGGCTCCGGTCGGGTTTAGTCACCATTTATTTGTGTTAACATCCTTCTTGTGTTTTACTTTGCGCGGCAAAACAGGTTTGCCTTCTTTGTTTGCCGTCCTTTGGCGGGCTCCTACGAAAAAGCCCTCCTTTGGCGTCTGGGTGTCTAGGTGGGCTGAATGTGAGGGAGGGGTTTAGTAACCCCCTGCACAGGGTCTCCTTGGAGACCCAATTGGCTGGGGTGGTTGTCCGGGCTGGACAACCCCCCTGCTGTGTGACTGACAGCCAGGCTGTGTGAATGGGGGATTTTGGCATAAAAGGCAGGACTCTTGAGGTGGAAGTCAGAGTCGCCACTGGAACTACAAGGAACCGAAGAGAAGCAGAGAAGAAGACGGCTGCTGCAACTCCCGAGTCCCGGTGAAGCCCTGCTGCAGTCCTGAGCTATCTACCCTTCAACGACAGAGAAGATCCAGTCCGGAGTCTTCTTCCCTTGAGCCTGGTGGGATCAACCAGCTCACCTTTCTACAGCCAGAGAATCCTCTCCTGGTTCGAAATTGCTGCACAAAACTGTAATGGTCCGGATAGCCACCAGAAGAGCCCTCGCCTGTTTTAAAGGATCGTACCTTTTATTCACTGTTGCTTTGCTGCTGCTGGCCTCGTCTCTGGGTAGTGCAGATCGCTCCAGACGTCGCCCTTCTTGTCCCCATTACTGAAGCTCCAGGAACCACAAGTCTGCAGGAACTACCAGGAACAACTGCCGTAGCCCCAGCTTTCTTCATTCGAATAAGGTACTGTGTCCATTTGGTCGTACTCTCCGTCCGTACTTGAAGAATCGGGGTGAACCTTTTCCCTTGCCGAAATCTTGTCCTTTCTTCCTTCCCTCTTATAACTTTTGCCTCCCTTTGACAATATCCAAGTACTCCTGGCAACGTTAATCTTGAACTGTTGTAATCGTGTGATCCTCGACAACAGAGCCCTGCTCCATTTGACACTGGTGCAGGCCTACTGACCATCTGTTTCTTAGAATACATCCTCTGATTCAAGTGCCTTGACAAAAGTATTGCCTATGATTTTTATCCTCTTTTCCTGGATTTTTATTCAATGTGCTAAATATGTATTGACTACAGTTACAATTCTCCCTGCGGGTACGCTTTTCTTTCGTAAGACCGAACTGTCATTACTGTCAAAATGTGAGCGCTGCTTAACCCCCGGTAACGTCTTTTGTTTCACAACACCGGTCTGTCAAATCCTAATGTTCTTACCTTAAATTGACCTGAACCAAAGTAATTGGTTGTGTGTGGTATATTTAGAGTGTGGTTTTGTTTAATAGAAATAAAGTGTTTCGTGAACAGATGGTTTAAAAATAAATACTTATATTTTTTAACCAGAAACCTTGAGTCAGTGTTTGCTTGAGTTACAGTAATTGTAGTCCTTTGTGTAATCCCTACTATTGCTCATTTGCTCTTGAGATACGTCTGGCTGCTCAGCCATCGCTATCACTTTACTCTGTAGTACAGGCTTGTACCAAAGGTGAAATTGTACTTCGGCTTTCAGACTTAATTTCCTGTAGTGTTCCCTAAGGGCACTGCAGAGGATTCTGCCTAACAGGCAGCATTGCAAGTAGGTAGGTCCCAGGCTCCAGAAAGCTTGTGGACAATGCAGAGGGCCATGAACTTGATCCTTGCAGCCAAGGGGAGCCAGTGAATGGATTTCAGCACTGGAGAGATGCAGTCCCTGGCCTTGAGGCCAAGGATACGTCTTGCGGTTCTGTTCTGGATGAGTTGTAGGGGGCGCAGGGCCGAAGAGGGGAGGTTGAGGAAGAGGCCGTTGCAGTAGTCCAGCCTAGACAGAACCAGGGCTCTGGAGACAGTTAGCCGCTGGGGAAAGTGAGTAAAGGTAGAGTACCTCGGAGGAGGTGTAGCTGATAGGCAGGCAGGCAGTACCCAGGCTCTGCCTGTAGGAAGGAAGTATCCAGGCTCTGCTGGCGGGTCGGATATAGTACCCAGTGCAGGTTAGGAGTGCCCAGGTACTGCCTGCAGGTATGCTTCGAGTGGAGTTCAGTTGCAGGAACTTGAGGTTTCTGTATCCAGAAAGGAGTGTTGTCTGCATAGTGCGATGGCGCGTTGGTTTAAACTGTGTTCAACAAGTTGGTGAGAGAGGTGTAGCATTCTGGCGCTTTTCCTGTGTGTTGGTGTCCTCGGTGGCGTAGAATGAGGCGACAGAATGGGCCGTCCAGACCTGTATAGATGTTTGGCAAATCGTGTTTCTTAAAGCATTCTGGATGGGGGGAGCAAGAATTAAAGTGACTATGTGACACCCACAATCATATTGCGAGGACCACGAAGGAGCAAGTTATGTTATAGGGGGGGAGGGGGGCTCACGGGGTACTCAAGAGCAAAAACACCGAGGAGGAGGACTGGGAAGATATCTCGGTGCACAATTCCAGGGACACATCTAGTAGAAAATCACACTGGGGAGACGGGTACAAGCAAATTACCAGTGGGTAACTAACACACATCCCATCTGGGCCCTGGAGGAGCCACTCCTCGCACTGAAGCGGGCCCCTTCAGAGTGGTTCATCACAGTGCATGAATCACCATGCATGTGGCCCTGCAGCTCTAGAGCGGGCCCCTTCAGAGTGGTTCCTCACAGTGCATGAATCACCATGCATGTGGCCCTGCAGCTCTTCAGCAGGCCCCTTCAGAGTGGTTCATCACAGTGCATGAATCACCATGCATGTGGCCCTGCAGCTCTAGAGCGGGCCCCTTCAGAGTGGTTCCTCACAGTGCATGAATCACCATGCATGTGGCCCTGCAGCTCTTCAGCAGGCCCCTTCAGAGTGGTTCATCACAGTGCATGAACCACCATGCATGTGGCCCTCCAGCTCTTGTGTGGGCCCCTTCAGAGTGGCTCATCACATGCATGAATCACCATGCATGTGGCCCTCCAGCTCTTGTGTGGGCCCCTTCAGAGTGGTTCATCACAGTGCATGAATCACCATGCATGTGGCCCTCCAGCTCTTGTGTGGGCCCCTTCAGAGTGGCTCATCACATGCATGAATCACCATGCATGTGGCCCTCCAGCTCTAGAGCAGGCCCCTTCAGAGTGGCTCATCACAGTGCATGAATCACCATGCATGTGGCCCTCCAGCTCTAGAGCGGGCCCCTTCAGAGTGGCTCATCACAGTGCATGAATCACCATGCATGTGGCCCTCCAGCACTAGAGCGGGCCCCTTCAGAGTGGCTCATCACAGTGCATGAATCACCATGCATGTGGCCCTGCAGCTCTTGAGCGGGCTCCTTCAGAGTGGCTCATCACAGTGCATGACTCACCATGCATGTAGCCCTGCAGCTCGTGAGCGGGCCCCTTCAGAGTGGCTCATCACAGTGCATGAATCACCATGCACGTGCCCCTGCAGCTCTTGAGCGGGCCCCTTCAGAGTGGTTCCTCACAGTGCATGAATCACCATGCATGTGGCCCTGCAGCTCTTGAGCGAGCCCCTTCAGAGTGGCTCATCACAGTGCATGAATCACCATGCATGTGGCCCTCCAGCTCTTGAGCGGGCCCCTTCAGAGTGGCTCATCACAGTGCATGAATCACCATGCACGTGCCCCTGCAGCTCTTGAGTGGGCCCCTTCAGAGTGGTTCCTCACAGTGCATGAATCACCATGCACGTGGCCCTGCAGCTCTTGAGCGGGCCCCTTCAGAGTGGCTCATCAAGTGCATGAATCACCATGCACGTGGCCCTGCAGCTCTGGAGCGGGAACCTTCAGAGTGGTTCATCGCAGTGCAAGAAGGTGCATATCTTAACTGTGCCCAACAAGGGGGGCTGTGGGAGTCCCTCTACCGGCACGAACACGGCCCATCGACCTGTTCTTAAGTGTATGGCCCCCAGGAGTCTCTCAACCAAGTCTTTAGCTCACTGTCCCTTTCACAGAGAAGGAATATCCCTGCATATCAGTCTTTGTCCTGCCCAGGAGCAGTCCAGCACCGAAATACTAGGCAATTCTCCTCTGAGCAAGAGTACCAACAGCAACCCCAGCCACGTGTTTCGGCCTAGTCGGGCCTCATCAGTGAGGTGGAGCTGTGCCTCTCTAAAACAGTGAGCAAAGGTTCCACGTCTGGATTCCCCTGGTAACTTATGTTAAAACCCAAAGTTACTTAATATGCAAAACAAGGGGGATTCTGGTAGTCCCTCTACCGAACACGGCCCATTGACCTGTTCTTGGGTAGATGGCACCTGGGAGAGAGTCTCAAACAAGTCTTCAGCTCACTGTCCCTTTCACAGAGCAACAAAGACTGATATGCAAATGGATATTTCCCATATGTGAAAGGTACAGTGAGCTAAAGTGTGGCTGCAGACTCTCGAGTGGGTACCTCCCCAAAGAACAGGTAATTTAGCCGTGTTTGTTCTTGCAGAGGGGCGCCTATGGACTATTATTTTTATTCTTAGCTGTGCCCGTTTCACCTTTATTTTGGGATCACACTTGTTTTGTATAAGCGTGAGGGTTGAGTGGGCGGTTTAGTCACTACTCATCCTTGTACTCCTGCGGGGCAGAAGTCATTTTGTAAAACACCATGCCTGTTATCAATGGCGACACCATCTGTCGCAAAATACCTCCTAGTATGGCCCGTGTTCTCTCTTTCCCATTACAGACCTCCAACTCCCACACTGCAGCTGGGTGCAACTGGGAACCCCGGACTAGAGCAGGAGAACAGAATCAACAGCCCGGAGACAGACTTCACATTTCCACTAACAGAAATGAGACACCAAACATCCGACCTGACAACGCCAGATTTATCATAGACAAATGGGGGGCTAGCAGAAAATGAACTGTGAGTTAGGAGAGACTGCAGGGGGGGGGGCAGAACAGACAGAAAACTTCACCACACTGAAGTGGAAACAAAACTCACCAAACAACTGAGGAAGGCCAATGGGAGAACACGCAACTGAACCCATGCTGGCTAACACACTAGAGACTGTTTTAGAAACCGTGCTGGGAAAGAGGGAGGGGCTTAGATGGATTTGTAAAGCCTCTCACCTGTGTAATCCAGCTCTTGGGGAAATGATAGTAATGAAATATAGGTAGGGGTGTGTGCGCCTTACATCTGTGCACCTTTTTGCTCTGCATTGTACCTAGATTTTGAAACTTTTATTTAGGGGTGTGTGCGCCTTACATCTGTGCACCTTTTTGCTCTGCATTGTACCTAGATTTTGAAACTTTTATTTAGGGGTGTGTGCGCCTTACATCTGTGCACCTTTTTGCTCTGCATTGTACCTAGATTTTGAAACTTTTATTTAGGGGTGTGTGTGCCTTACACCTGTGCACCTTTTGTTGCTAATACAATTGGGTCCTTCGTTTTCAAAAATCCACTTTACCGTTTGGATTTGTTGCGTCTTTGGGACTACTTGGCCACCTGGTGAGCTAGCTCGAACTGTGCTGTGCAGCCATTCCTGTACTATCCTCCGCTACCCCATGGCTCTCGCCTTCTCTCCCATCTTCTGTAACTGCTACACTATCTCCTATCCCCCTTATCTCACGAAGTCCGGAAGAAAAAGACACACGAAAGACATCCTGAGTGCAAACCCTGGCCTTCCCATCGCAGACACATATGTCAGCGCTTCTCCAAAGAGGTCTTCACTGATATCCTCTTCGCCGTCCCCTCTCAAGATCTATGGACCCCCCCATCCCAATCTCATCTCTATTCCCTCTCCTTCCATATCCTCTCCCATTAATGGCAGAACCAAGTGGGAAGTCCTCTTGGCCGACTTCTCATCTTCACGCTGCTTCGTTATTATCTACCACATAGGCACCGGTCCTCAACCTAACCTCCATTTCTTTGACCGGATCCTGCCGTCTCTCATTAACTTACTTCCTTCTCCTGCATCTCCCCCTATTGCTCTCTCTCTGTCCTCTGACTGGTGTACTACGCTCCTGTACCTCACCTCAGAAAATCTTAAAAGGCAGAGACCTTCTCCATCTGGTGACTCTTAACGCCCGCACAGCCAATAAACACTCTTCCGACATATCCCTCCTTCTTGAAGACATTGACCTTGTCATTCTCGCTCTCACCGAGACATGGTTCAATGCCAGCCCAGTCACTGCTTTTGACTCTCTCCTCACTGACGTGTGCAAGACCATTTTCAAGTCTCAACCTCACTGTGCTGGCGGCGGGGTTGCCTTAATCTTCCCTGGTTGGGTTCCTTCGTCCATCTTACCCACCAAGCTCTTCTCTTCCTTTGAGAGCCTTGTGTGCAAGTTGGTCATCTCTCCCTTACCCATGCCACCATGTACCGGCCTCCAGGCTCTACCACCCTGTTCCTCTCTGAATGGGCAGATTTCTGTTCGTCCACCTCCAATCGCATCCCCTATCACAGCTTGCACTCTATTCATTGACCTCTGCACCTCTCTATCATTCTCCCCTCCGGTCCAACCCACTCGGCTGCAACACTCTGGATGCCTGCATCCACTACGTCAGGGAGAATTATCAGAAATGTGCTAAGTCCCTTCTACCTTAGAGACCCCTAGCTTTTTTTGATGGACTTCAGGATTTTTAATTTCTAACCTAGAGAGAGTGAGACCTTTTTCTCACTGTTGTGTGTTTTTATTGTGATTTAGACTCTGTGTTTCTTTTAACTTTGGAGTCTGACAAACTCCATAGGCATCATCCTTTACATTGTACCACACAGCACCTTCCGTGCAGTGGCACAAGGAAGTCTCTTAGATTCCCCAAAGGTTGAAATACCTTCTCTTGGTGAAACTAGTGTTTCCAACAGCAGTAAGGTGAAATTGACTTTCCTTACATTTTGTAACTTACTAGACCCAGCACACTCTATCTTACAATAGGGTCCTGGAGGGTTTACTTAGTATCCCCTTAGTCTACTTTCTCATGTAACATTTTTATGTTACCCTTTCTACAATTAATGGCTGGTGGCAGTGGTTTACTTTTTACTACCATTGTGTGTTTTTACTGCGGGCTGCGTTCGCGGCCACAGTAAGGTACCCATGGGTGCCCATTTTGTCAAAATGGCCCGGTCTTCTCTTTTCACCATTTCTTGTTGGAAAGGTCTTTCTTGAGATTCACTCCTCGCGCCAAACCAGGTTTGGTCCCTTTGTTCATTGTCTTTGGCGGGATTCGCGAGTGAATCCCGCCTCTTGCTCCAGTATGTCTGGCAGGGGCAGAAAGTGAGGAAGTTGCCCGAAACTCCCTGTACTTGATCCCCTTGGTTACAGGAATGCACTTGAAGGTTATTGGCCGGCTGGCTGTCCGGCAAGGACAGCCACCCTGCTGTGTGATGGACAGTTAGGCTGGAATGAATGGGAGAAACCTGCATAAAAGGCAAGGCTTTTTGGCTTGGAAGGCAGAGTCGACCACTGGACGAAGGAATCCGAAGAAGAACTTGGAAGAGACACCTGCTACAACTCCTGGACCATTGGTTGCCCGGTGAAGCCCTGCTGCTCTGCTGGAGCTCCAAATTTGCCTCGATTAGAGAAGCCGTGCAAGGACGACTTGTCGAGACATCCTCTCGGAGTTGGCTGTACTTCTGCTGCTGCTGGAACCGAAGCACCAGGGAGAGGAACACCAGATTGTGTGCGTTGCTTTTATGTTTGACCCTAGCGCTAGGAAGATCCTCCGGACTTCCCTGATGCAGGACTGACCAAGCCTGAGGCACCTCAACAGAATGCTGGACGCCAGAAGCAAGGAAAGTCTGAAGTGGTATCCGAGAACCGCAGTGTTGCTATTTGCTGTCAGAAGCGAGAAGCTGAAACACTGAAGCACAGCTGAATTGAAGTTTGCCCATTGCTGCCGCTGACCTTCCCATTGCAGAGCAGGAGTCCCTAGACGTCCTCCCTCTTGTCTTTACGACTGAGGCTCAGGAACAACAGGATCTGCATAGCTGTACAGGAACAGAAGCCAGCTGGAACCATTTCTTCCAACCAGATGTACTGTAAAGTCTAAGAGAACTGACCTCTTGTTGTGTAGCCTTGCTTGCTCTCAGTTGAGACCTGTCGTGGTGACCCTGCAGAATTGCTAAAGCTTTGCCCATCACAAGCCTCCCAGCTTGTGGCCCTTCAAGTGTTCTATTTTCTACAAACATTTCTAAAAACAAAACTTTTTACCTACCTGCAACGAAGATCCCCAGATCCCGTTGACATTGTGCAAATAACATTGGTTGTCCTTGATCCCTGAGAGACTCTTACCTTTGACTCTGTGCTTTATCTTTTCCCCCAGGAAAGGGTTAAACGTATTTGACATTGGAAGGTTTTTAAAAGTGCTTATCTGTTTGTGAATTATTTGTTAACCTTTGTTTTAGTCCTCTATTCTATCTTTGCACCAAACTCAGTATAGCTCTAAATGTACCAGTGATAAATCAATGTCCACAGTACCCTAGTTATTTAAGTCACCCGAGGGTGTCGGAAGTGTCTGTGTGCCATCCCCAATGGGTATCATCTAATGTAGAGAAACAGTGTTTTTAGAAGTGTATTAGAAGTGTTATATATATTGCTCCCTTCTGAAGAAGGCTTATACAACTGACTGAAATAAATTAATAATTGTTTTATCAAGAAATCTTGAGTGTAAATGTTTATTTGAATAACTGCCACTGTGAAACTCTGTGTCACAACATTACTGCTCACATTGACCCCTCTTGAGATGAGCCTGGCTGCTCAGCAACACTACCAACCTGTGTAGTCCAGACTTATAGGTTGGGTCCCTATTGCCAGGAGGTCAAGGTTATTGTAGTGCACCGAAAGGGTACTGCATACAGTCTTGCCTAACAGCCACCTCAACAGAGTGCTTGACCCCAGAAGCAAGGGGATCCCATAAGGTGTCCAAGAACTGCGGTGGTGCTATTCTCGGGAAGCTGAAACCGCAAAGTGCAGCTGATCTGAATTGTGCCCATTGCTGCCGCTGACCTTCAAACCGTAGTGCAGGAGTCCCCAGACATCCTCCCTCTTGTTCCCACGAGTGAGGCCCAGGAGCAACAGGATCTGCAGGACTACAACAGGAACAGAAGCCAGCTGGATCCCTTTCTTCAGACTCTACGTACTGTATAGCTAGGGGTACTTACCTCTGGTTGTGTGTAGCTTGCTTGCTCTCACTGGAGACTTGCATTTGCTGCCCTTTGCAGAGTTGCTTGCAGCTTTGCCCTTCACAAGCCTGCCAGCTGTGATTCGTTTTACAACAAAACTCTCTTTAACATTGTGCACAACTTTTGTGCTATCTTCGAGAATGCCTCAGCTCCCCTAGTCTTTGCTCAATTGACATTGGCTGTCCTGGCTCCCTGAAGACTCTTCTTACCCTCTCACTTTGTGTCATTAACTGCCACTGAAAACGTCATGCATACCTTACTTGTATAGCAGGGAAAGGGTTAACCTATATTTCATTGGGGGATTCTAAAGCACTTACCTTTGAGAACTTGTTAACTATTGTTTCCTTCCCTAACCCTTTTCATTTTTTCATAACTTCACTAGTGCATTTTAAGTGTGAAAAGTGATATATTAATGACCACAGTGTCCTAGCAATTGAAGTTACCCGAGGGTGTAGGAAGTATGTGTGCCATTCCAAAAGGGTATCTGCTTACTTTATTGAACTGAAGGTGTGTATTTGTTCAATTAATAAATTATTATTTTAATCAAGAAACCTTGAGTATACGTGTTATTTGAATACTTGTCACTGTGAATGCCTATGTTGCACCTCTACAGCTCACATTGACCCCTCTTGAGAGAAGTCTGGCTGCTCAGTCACTCTACCAACTTGTCTAGTACAGGCCTATGCCGAAGGTTGGGTTACCTATTGCCAAGAGGACAAGGCTGGTGTAGTCTCCCACAGGGTTACTACATACAATCTTGCCTAACACCCTTCCCCAAGTTCAAGGCAGTTCCACAAAGGCCTCGGGGTTCCCTTCCCCAAGGTAGCAACAAAGTTCAGAAAGTCTTAGGTTTCCACAAAGTCTCTGGGTTCCCTTCCCGAAGAGACAGCTTGCCAACTCACTCTCTCTCTCAATACTCAAAACCGGTTCCAGATTAACTTTACACTCCTTTCGATTCCTTAATGATTTACACAGATTGCTCTCTTCTGCTTTCACTTCAGCAGTCTCTTTCATAAGTGAAGATCTTGGCTTTCACAAACAGGGTATCCTTGGTCTAGGCGCAGTTGTTGGACCACACAGTCCACCCATTACAGGTCATGCAACCGATAACCCTAAGCTTTCTTGCCCACACAGATTTTCCTGTCACTGCACATGGGTTCTGATTCACAGTCTTTTTTTAAAATTGTATTTATTTGTATTTGGTTTAAAAGGAACCTTTACAAACAGTTACTTTTCCTCAGCGACAACATACATTTACAGCTTTCACTGTTTAAAATTAATGTTTAAAATATAGAAGATTCCTACTCCATTACGAATGCCGTACAGCTTGATACTAGATCAAAACACCAACCGAGTTGGTTTTATCACAATCTAAAAATCCGTTCTCCAGCATGGGGTCTGGCATGGATTCACATGCTCATGAATATTCCCCGTCGTCAGGCTGGGAATCCTCGGTAAAGAAAAAATCAGTATCAGTTTCGTTTCTGATCTGTGTTTCGTAGTAGTAACCAATCACTGATCTCTGCGTCATACTGACCACAGCCAATGACTGCCCTCTACCTAAGCCCCGCCCCTGGCAGCCATCTTCAGATTTTTACCGCACGTTCAAGTGTTGGGATCCTCGTGCTATTGCTCTCGAGCGTTGGTGCTATTTTTTCACGTTTTTTCTCAAAAAACTTCTATTTTTCAGTCAAAAGAGCCTCAAGCTCCACCGTTTCTTCATCCGATCAACGGGGACCCATGTCGAATTCGTCTACTCCCCTCGAGGGTGAAGATTTCGTCGAGCCACGCTTTTGGAGGACTCCAGAAGTTTCTCAGGCCCATCTCGGACATGGCCCAGGAGAAGGGAAGCTCGACGCCCGGAAAGCTGTTCAGGGTCTGCCCTGTATGCCAGCTTCAGAATGTCTTTAAGGAGGACGAACACTCCCTTTGTCTTTACTGCCTACATGAGGACAAGACGCACATGGAGAAGGACTGTGCGTTTTGCGGCAATATGTCGGAGCGGACCATGAAGGATCGCCATCAACGTCTCGCCAACTGGCTGGAAGGGAAGAGCCCATCAGGCGAGAAAAAGAAGTCCGAGCGGTCTTCTAAGACCTTTGAGGACGCCCCGGCGACGGGGGTCCAACACAAGGCCAAGCACCGCAAGTCCGCTGGCACTGGGAGCGCAGAACGGTCGGGCTCTACGGGCGCCAGGCAGGGCGCATCCTCCCCGGCGCCATCAACCACGAGCCAATGCTCTGGTTCCGGTAAGAGGAAGGCCGAGCACCCGGCGAAGCTCCTGGAGAGACCCCGGTCGAGCTCGAAGGCCCCATCGGAGGGGGAGCGAGGAAGTGACCCTCCCCCCAAGGAGAAGGTGGTGAGCGCACCTAAGGTGGTGAAAGCCTTAATCCATCCGGCCAAGGCCTCTATCGAGACAGTCGCGGCGGCCCTGGCTCAGCCTGTGGAGGCTACACCAGTGGTGGTGACCTCGGGGGCTCAGAGTCTCCCTGCCACCGCGGAGGGAGTCCTCTTTTATGCCCATCGACAGGACCCCCGTGAAACCTCCGACGGAGAAGAAAAAGGGGGGGCAGGAGGTCGTCGTGGATTCGGCCTCAACCTCTGAGGAAGAGCTGATCGAAGTCTTAAGCCACGGCGTTTGCGTGGAAGAAGACCAGCCCGTCGGGAGGGACCCCGACGTAGGAGACGACGATAACGTCGCCGACGGGGCCCCTGACCGCCCGTCGGACTCCCCTCAACCAGTGCAGCAAGACAACTCGGCAGCCATTTTGTTGGCTATACAGTCCTTATGCTCGGAGATAAGGACGAGACTGCCGTTACCACCAGCGGAGGAACCGCTCCCGACGGGGGACCCGGAGCCAGGCCCTTCTGGGAGCCCTCCCCCTAAGAGAAGGATTCATCCTCCACCTCCTTTTCAGTCATCGCGCCCTTTTCAGCCCTCCTCCCCGGCCACGACTCGTGCGGATGATACGGGGACTGACACGGCCGCGACGGGTACGGACGACGAGGTTTACGACGAGGATCTGCCGTCGTCACCTCCCACCCGGGCTTCGACGCCCGACGAGATTGGATCGTTTCACTCCATGATTCACAGGACATCCAAGCTTTTCCAGCTCTGCCCGGAAGAGAAGAAGGAAGGTTTCCTTTATCAACGGCGCGAGGCCAAGAGGAAGACGGTCCTCTGTACCTCTACTGGACGATATTTGGGATGAGGGCCTCGCCCTCCTCAAGAACCCATCCACGACGCCGGCTAGAAGGGATCGGTACGAGAAGAAGTACCGGGTCCCGGACGCGGCCCCCTTGTGCCTTCGGGCACAGCCGACCCCGGACTCGGTCATCTCCGCAGCGGCCAGGAAGAAAGGGGGGGTGTGCGGCCTCTACGTCGACCTCCCTGCCGGACGGCGAGGGAAAGAAATTAGATACGATGGGACGCAGTCTCATCTCGTCTGCAGCGACGACGATTAAGGCGGCCAACGCCTTGGCCATCGTAGCCCGCTACGACAGGGAGTTGTGGTACAAACTGGCCCCCCTGCTGGACTTCCTATCGGACGACAAGAGGGCTGAAGCCCTAGAGATCTTGCAGGAAGGAGAGGTGGCGTTGGACCACGCCATTACGATTGCGACGGACATCGCTGACACTGGATTTCGCCAGTTGGGCAACGGCGTGTGCCTTAGGCGGCGTGGATGGTTCAAGGCTACTGACTTCTGTCAGGACGTGCAGACCAGAGTCTTGGACATGCCGTTCGACGGAAACAACCTGTTTGGGAAAATGTGGACGATTCCCTTCAAGCCATCAAGGCAGACACGGAGACGGCCCGGGCTCTTGGGGTTTTCCAGCAACGGCGGCCGCCCTTTCGGAGCGGCGGAGGCAAACAGGGTGCCTCCAAAGGTTCCGGCGGCGGATTTTCCACCTACTGTCAAGCGGCCCGTTCGTCGTTGCAGGAAGCTTACAGGGGACGAGGCAAGTCAGACGGACCCCGCCGTCGTCGCCAAGGAGGACAAGGCGGCAAAGCCTCGTCGAAGCAGGACTGAACCGGCCGTGGGATCGGGCCCCCACCGAAGCACCCCGGTGGGAGGCCGGCTGGCGAGCTTCGTCAGCGTGTGGGAGTCTATCTCCACCGACCGTTGGGTGCTGGACGCCCTAGCTCAGGGTCACGCGCTCGAGTTTCTAAAGAGGTGCCCGCGCGTCCCCCCTGTGGCCAGGAAAGAACATCACGTCCCTCAACTTCTCTTGGAGGTAAAGGCGATGCTCAAGAAGGGCGCCATCGAGCTCGTCCCAAAGAGGCTTCGGGGCTCCGGAGTTTACTCAAGATACTTCCTCGTGAAGAAGAAGACGGCAGGATGGCGTCCCATCCTGGATCTACGACGACTGAACAAATCCATCAAGGCACAGAAGTTCCGGATGGTCACCCTCCAACACGTCCGGGGTCAGCTGGAGGAGGGCTATTTCCTGTCGTCGTTGGATTTGGAGGATGCCTACTTCCATATTCCCATCCTAAAGGGACACCGAAAGTTTCTCAGGTTCGTGGTCCAAGGGCGTCACTACCAGTTCAGAGCCCTTCCCTTCGGACTGTGGTCGGCACCCAGGGTGTTCACCAAGTGCCTCGCACCGGTGGCGGCGCAGCTGCGCCGAGAGGGGATCCACGTCTACCCCTACCTGGACGACTGGCTCATCCGAGCGAAGACGAAGGAGCTCGCCGTGGAGCACACGGCAAGGACCGTCCAACTTCTCACGGACCTGGGATTCTCCATAAACTACGCCAAGTCCCACCTGGTGCCCGCGCAAGACGCACTGTTTCTGGGAGCGAAGCTCGACGCAGTGTCGCTTCTGGCCTCTCCGTCGGAGGAAAGGACGAGGGCCATCTTGGGCAAGGTGCAGCGGATGCTGGTTGCGGACGCGGCCAGAGTGAGGTCCATCAAGTTCCTCCTCAGAATGATGTCTTCTTGCATTTACCTCATCCGCCTGTGCAGGCTCCGGATGCGCCCGTTGCAGGAGTTCCTGGACGCGCGCTGAATCCAGACGACGGGCAGCTTCGAGGAGAGGATCACACTCGACGAGAGTTTCCGACGAGCGATCCGGTGGTGGGGCACCCGCGCGCATCTGACGGCAGGCATTGACTTCCAGACCCCCGGCCATCAGGAGACAGGGACCACGGATGCCTCCCTGGAAGGGTGGGGAGCGCACACCGAAAATCTGCACGCAAGAGGCCTTTGGCTCCCGACGGAGAAGTCCCTCCATATCAACGTCCTGGAGCTCTGTGCAGTGTTTTGGGCCCTCAGGTCCTTTCTTCCGTCCCTCAAGGGCAAGGTGGTGAGGATCTTCACCGACAACACCACCACCATGTTCTACATCAGGAAACAGGGCGGAACCAGGTCCCCAGCCCTGTCATGGAGGCGCAGGATCTGTGGCATTGGACCGTCGCCCAAGGGATGTTTCTGGTGCCGTTTCATCTGGCAGGGATAAAAAACACGATCGCCGACTCACTCAGCAGGGAGCTGCGCTCGTGCCACGAGTGGGAACTACGACAGGATCTAGTGGACCGCCTCTTCCGACGGTGGGGCACACCCCAGATCGATCTGTTCGCGACGGCGACGAACTCCAAGTGACGGAGGTTCGCCAGCAGGTTTCCCCAGCCGAGGAGCATGGGCGATGCTTTCTCGTTCCCCTGGGAGGGCCTGTTTCTATACGCATTCCCTCCATTGCCATTGCTGATCCGGCTCATCAACCAGCTCAAGAGGTCACGGTGCAGGATGATCCTCGTCGCACCTGCGTGGCCGAGGCAGATATGGTTCCGGACCTTCTGGACTTGTCAGCGTCCCCGTCAATCAAGCTGCCAGTGGATGCGGATCTTCTCTCCAGGGAAGGAGGCGCCATCCTCCATCACGACCCGAAGTCGCTGAGCTTGCAGGCCTGGCTCCTGCAGCGTTAGAGTTTGGAGGTTACGACATACCGGCCGACTGCAGAGAGGTTCTTGCAAAGGCCAGGGCGTCCTCAACTCTTAAATGCTACGGACACAAATGGAAGAGGTTCTCTGTCTGGTGCCACGCACAGAAGATTAACCCTCTACGGATTACGGCTCCCCAAGTACTGCCGTACCTACTGACGCTGGCCAAAGCTGGACTGGCGCACGCGTCCAAGATTCATCTTGCTGCGATCTCCCGATACACCAGAACCACGGGGCGGACGTCTTTGTGGTCTCATCGTCTGGTGAAAGAGTTCATGAAGGGACTGTTCAGATCGTTCCCGCCGGTGAAGGCTCCGGCCCCGGCGTGGGAGCTCAACGTGGTACTGACCAAGCTCATGGGACCTCCGTTCGAGCCTCTGCACTCGGCTCCGTTGAAGTTCTTGTCGTGGAAAACAGCGTTTCTTGTGGCCATCACCTCCGCACGATGGGTGGGAGAGATCCAGGCCCTTTCCTGCAAGGCCCCGTATTTGACTTTTCACGACACGAGGGTAGTGCTCAGGACGCACCCCTCCTTCATGCCCAAGGTGCCGTCGGACTTCCACCTGAACAAACCCTTGGTGTTGCCCGTTTTCTTCCCGTCGCCTTCGCCGCCGGCTGAAAGGACTTTGCACTCGCTGGATGTGGCTAGAGCGCTGAAGTTCTACGTGGACCGCACGAAGTGTTTTCGGAAGACGCCACAACTCTTTGTGAACTTTGGACCTGTCAATCAGGGGAAGGCTCTCTCGAAGGCTTCCATTTCCAGATGGCTCTCCGGCTGTATCATGTACTGTCATCGGTTGGCAAACCGATCGCTGCCTGGCCGTCCGAGAGCCCATTCCACCAGAGCGATCGCAGCTACCGCGCCGTTCCTATCTGGTGTGCCCTTGCTGGACATCTGCAGGGCTGCTACGTGGAGGTCGACGCACACCTTCACAAAAGTCGATCGGGATTCCAGGGAGGAGTCCAGGGTCGGCCAAGCAGTGCTGCGCAACCTGTTCGCCTAAGGTGAGCCTGGTGAGGAGGTAAGAATTGCTTAATGTTGAGTTTGATGTAATGCTTAATGTTGAGCCTTTGCCACCTCCCGTGGTTGTGCATGTGTGTACTGCTATGTATTCTTTATTCATGAGCATGTGAATCCATGCCAGACCCCATGCTGGAGAAGGAACAAGTTACTTAACTGTAACTGTTGTTCTCCAGCATGGGTCTGGCATGGATTCACATGGGAACCCTCCCACCTACCCCTCTGCGGCTCTTCACTTGGTCATACTGCCACTTCATGTGCTACCAAATCTGAAGATGGCTGCCAGGGGCGGGGCTTAGGTAGAGGGCAGTCATTGGCTGGGGGCAGTATGACACAGAGATCAGTGATTGGTTACTACTACGAAAGACAGATCAGAAACGAAACGGATACTGATTTTTTCTTTACCGAGGATTCCCAGCCTGACGACGGGGAATATTCATGAGCATGTGAATCCATGCCAGACCGATGCTGGAGAACAACAGTTACAGGTAAGTAACTTGTTCCTCACTCTAAATTCATTCAATGTAAAAGTGTTCAATATTTGTTTAACTATAGAGAGACGAATATTTGGGAGGAATAGATATAAAAGAATGATTAGAAACTATTCCTGACTGTCTTCTGTAAGTTTTACAATGGTACGCCATAGCCAATACAGGGCGATGTGTATGCGTTCGGTTTCCCTATTAAGAAGTTCCAAAAGGCCTTGTGTTTTGTCGAGGTAATGCACATATTTGCCCAGGGTACTGCTATATGCTGGACCCAGTTGTCTACTTTCGGTAAATAGGTGCTTTGCAGTTTTGAAGTTACCTGGGACTTTGCAAATACGACAAACCCTGTGGGATAAGGAAATCTTAGTCTCTGCACCCTTAAATACTAAAAGTGGAAGCTGGTTTCTGCCTAGTCGGAGTATCGGGTTCCTCACTGCCGGGCTAGGGCACTGTCGTAGGTATCTTTTGGGTTTGCAAAAATCTATGGGTGACATTTGAAACCTATTGGTAGACAGTTATGTGCCCAATCCCATTTAACCAATGTTCTCTTAAATGTGTTTCAGAGTAACAAACCTAGTACATCGTACACAATCAAGATACCAATTTATGGGTTCATACAACTTATCATTCATCCTATTAAATTCAGTTCCACAGTGTTCATGTTTTAACACTCTGGCACCTCCCACAATGGCAAGCATTTTGCACTTAGGATGCGAGTTGGCTTTTAGGTGTAGTGCTCCCTGCCTTGCTAACAGTAGGCATCTACGGGAGACTAAACCCAACTCCATTCTCAAATATTCGACCGGGGTTGAGGAGGAGAGTTTTAATAGCCTTCTCCAAATATATCCCTCAGGTTTGTCCAACCAATTTAAGTCACACCTAGCCAAGGCATCCAATCCGTACAATACCATGGGACAAAAACTCTGTCTACAGAGGGTTATTATCCCCCCTATAGAGTAACCTGCTGTTTGCTTCGCAAATACCTTGATCAAGTGAGCCAAGCGATGGGCCTTAACCGTCTCAGTCTCTTTTATATAACAATTTCAGCTTGCATTCATTTCTAGGCCCAAATAGGGGTATTTAGCCACATACTCCTTAATCCCCAGATCAGTAATAAAACTAGCTTGACCCTCTTGGCCGCTACCAACATAACCTTTGTTTTCTTCATCTTAATGCTTGTCATTTTCGCTATGTGACCAATGAGTTCAACATCCCACTTTGTTAGGCAGAATTATATGCAGTACCCTTTGGGAACACCGCACACAATTAAGACTACAAGTGACAGTACAATTTCACCTTTGGTACAAGCCTGTACTACACAGTTATAGTCGTAGCAGTAGCGGAGCAGCCAGACTTATCTTAAGAGTAAGTGAGCAGTATCGGATAGTTACACAAAGGACAACAATTACTATGATTCAGGCAAACCCTGTGTTAGGGAGAATGCTCTGTTTAGGCTGAATTTCCTAACGTAGTGAGTCCCCTAGCAGCTTTGCTGGATTTCTGAAGTTTGTTTTTTTTCTCCTGCCAAGAGTGAGACTCTTTTCCTCACACTCTTGGACATGATTTGAGGGGTTCCTTTGAATGTTAGTGTGTTTTATGGGCTATGGGGTCTTTTACTCCATAGGGTCTCATGTGTTTTTACTATGTGTGTTACACAGCACCCTCAGTGCTGTGACACAGGGGTGTCATAGTGGCACCCCACCATAGGCTCCATACCCTGGGACTGACTACTGTCTCCCAGGGCATGTAAAGTCACCATTGGCTTTACTAGTCCCAAATTTAATAACAGAACCAGTACAAATCATCCTAATGTGGAAGTACTGGTAGGGGTAATTCGATTGCCCCAGGGTCTGTTTTTCGAGGGGGTACTGTGCAGTCCTCCCTCGGCGAGTTTCTGGCTGGTGGCAGTGGTTACCATTCCTTAAGAATATTCTCTATGGGATTTGCCCATGTATTTTAAACGCACCGCTTTTTGGTGCAATGCTCAAGATACCGCCGGGTTATTTATTTAATATTAATTCACCAATAGGGTCTTTTTGCCAGAACTCGGTTTTAAAATGGCATTTTGTGTTTGCCTCTAACTCCAAACCAAAGGTCGAGCCCTTTGTTCCACTTTTGGCGGGCTTCTACACAGAAGCCCTCCAAAGTGGTGCCACTCTGTCTGTTTACCACAGGGGGTGTGGGAGGTGGTTTAGGCACCTTGGACTAAGTTGCCTTGCCAACCCAAGTCGCACTCTTGCGTGATTGGCCCAAGTGGTGAGCCGCCCCGCTCACCACTTAGCCTGTTTGATTGACAGCTAGGCTGAATGAATGGGGGTCTCTTGCATAAAAGCAGGGCTTTTGGGACTGGAACTTCAGAAGTCGCCACAGGACCTAAAAATCCGCAGAGGGAGAAGCTGAGCCGAACTGCAACGACGACACCACCGGTGGAGCCCTGCTGAACCGTCTCACCACTTCCCGACGACAGAGGAGATCTTCTTGCCGGAGAGTCTCTGCCCCTTGAGCTGGTGGGGATAACCCGTTCGCTTTCCTTTTCGCCTACCAGGACGTCTAGCGGTCGAATTGCCCGTGCCAAGCACCCCGGCAACCGGATAGCCACTTACCACTGAACCGCGAATAAAAGGACCGCTCCTTTGAATCGAGAACTCCGCGGCTGGTTTCTTCCTTGGCAGTACAACGACATTCTGCTTTCCTCCCCGACGAGATCTTCTCTTCTGCCGGACGAAGCACCGACTTGCAACCGCTGCCAGGAACCACTGCCCCTGCTGGAGTGTTCTCACCATTTCAAGGTACTATGTCCGCCTGGCCTCCCTTTCTATAGATTGCTACAAGGTGACAGTAAATCCTTAACCTTCTAGACTTGGCTGGCCCCTTGACCATCTAACTGGTTCCTTTCTGTTGGTCCAACTTCTTTCCGAACCTTCTCGAGACTCTTGTGCACTTTCCAACCGTGTGACCTTGGACACTTTTCGTTCTGATCCTCTTAAAGTGGATCCGGCTTTCTGAACTCTAACTTCACGGTTTTTATCTGCCTCCTCTCTTGCTGTGTTCTTTTGAAAGTCTTGGGATCTGTTTCAATGTATGCTCTGCCTTTCTCTCCCTTTTAACCGAATTATTAGAGTGCCATCTGCGTTAAGCGCTCACCGCTGTCTGAAAATAAGTGGTGCTTTACTTAAGATTTGTCTAATACTCTTTTAAGGGAGTGCGTATATACTTTAGTAACTGTGTTTTTGAAATTGCTTGATATTAGTGCCAGTGTGTTTTTATAGATGTGTTTTTAAATAAATAATTATATTTCTGATGTTTGTTAATCTGCTTAGAACCACATGCTGTGCATAGGTCCGACATCCAGTGGTCACTGCGGAGTATTGCATTTTGTTTTTCGTAGTCGAAAAGGGGACGTCGACAAGGCGTGTCTGTAACACTATCCCTATAGTGACGTGCGTTGTACCCACAATCCCTCACGCGTCGAGGTCCCTCAGATTGTTTTTTTCCGCCCAGCTTATGGTCGCCTTACGCGGAGCTCCTAGAGAGACATTGCAAAACAATTACTACGGACCTCGGTCCTTAATATATACTTATTGTAAAGATCCCTCCCCTCGACGTTAGCTGTGAAGCTGTTTCTCCGCCGTGCAAGTTTTCGACGGAGGGGAAGAGACGGAGGAGATCCCTCGGCGCTGCCGAACACGTGGCCAGGCCTCGCCGGCCAACATACAGTAGGGAGAGTGGGGGTTCGAACTTTTTTCTTCTCGTCGAGAATGTCTTTCTTTCTCCCCTATCTTTCCCTTGGGGTTGTTATCACCAGTTTTTATTGCCTCAGCTATGGAGAGGACACCTTTTAAGTTTTGCCCACGCTGTAGGGGCAAATACACTTGGAAGGACAAACACAAGCTCTGTAATCGTTGCTTGCCCCTCGATCATAAAGAGGACAGCTGCGCGGCCTGTAAGCTCTTGAAACCAAGAACACTTAAAGAACGGAAAGTTAAGAGGTGGGCGGACTACGCTATGTCGAAGTCAGTTTCCTCACCCGCTGCCGCTGTTACAGAAAGTGACGAGGAGGGTGATAACTCGACATCCGTTACGGAAGTCATTAACCCCCAGAAGGAGCGCTCGCGCTCCTCGACGTCCGTCCCCGGCCCCGACGGGCTCGGCTCACGCCCTGCTTATGGGGATGAACACCCCGGCGACAAGGACGCACACAGACCCCATAGGCCTAAGCACACAACCCACGGCTCTTCTTCGTCAAGGACGAAGGATCCACCAGCGCCGAAGGGGACGCAGGGCACTCCGGCGTCGACCTCAGACCGCAAGGGTCTCAAGCCCCACCCGCAAACGCAGCCGCGACCAGCGATTGGGCTTTCATCTAACACGGGTGCTACCTCAAAAACATCCGACGTAACGCTCCATAGAGCGGCCGTCGAAAAACAACGCGCAGCGCAGGCAATGCCGACTCCAGAACCCTCGACTCACGAACTCGTCGTCGAGAGTCTGGCGAGAATTGTTTCCGAGGATAAACGTAAGCGGACGACGAAACAGACGTCGAATACCGCACCCAAGGAAATAGAAACGCCGAAAAAGCACAAGAGTAGCCAGGAACTGCCCCATTCATCTAAAGGCACTTCTGAACTACCGGAGGGCTTTTCTGAGGGCGACGGAAACCTTTCGTCGACGTTGTGGGAGCGTTCGAAGCGTTTTGAAGGTGATAACACTGATTTCCCCCCTCTAGACTATTCAGGGGTTCCCCATGAGACCATGGAAAGACTCCATTCTTGTATGGAAAAGATGGAGAGGTTTTTGGGTAGCCAAAACCCACCCACACCCAAAAGACCGAGAATGGACCCAGGATGACCCTAGGGTCAAGATTACTAGGCTGTTTCCCCCTTCTACAGATGCATATGGACCTCACTGAAGAGGAGCAATACCTCCAGGAAGAGGAGTGTTTAGGTGGAGAGGAAGAACATGAGGAGGAGAGGTTTGAGGAAGACCCTTACACTAGCGCAGGAGCTTTTGAGGAAGATACAGCTACCTCACAGCCCTGGCAATCCCCATCGGTGCACTCAGACCCTGATGTCTTTCACCCTTCTCCTCCCAAGGACTCACCTATTGGGAACACCTCCCCCATAGATGACCAGCCTTCACTTAATGCACTATTGCGCAAGGCAGCAGCGCATTTTGAAATAGACACAGGGGAGACTCTTCCGGACATAGAATTTGTAGAAAAAGTTATTAAAGAAAAAGCCCCGGTCAGTCAGTCCATTCCGCTCCTGGCTTCTATAAGGAGAAGAATAACTCCTTCCCTTTCCAATCCGGCCTTAGTCAGAGGGGTCAACCCTCGGATAGAAAAGCTCTTCAGCCCTTCGTCTTCTGACCCTTTGTACATCGGGGGACATTCTATTCCGGACTCTCTGGTAGTTACTAACGCAAGAAAGAGAGCGGGGGTACCACTATCTACTAGTGAGGCACCACCTGACAAAGAGGGCAAGAAGCTCTATGCACTTGGGAAGAGAATCACGACCTCCGCCGCCTTCTCAACTAGGATTGCGAATAACAATTCCCTATTAGCTAGCTACGCAGATGCACAGTGGAGCAAGCTGCGCAGCGAAGCAGAGGACGCACCAGAACCCCTGCGTTCACGCCTGTTGGCTACTATATCAGAGGGAACTCTTGTAAACCAGGGCATCGTAAAGAACTCCTTGGATGCCGCAGAGACAGCTGGATGTTCCCTGGTTCAGGGAATACTTCTCAAACGCCATGTCTGGCTGCGCAATTCGGGATTTAAGCCAGAAACCCAGGCTTCCCTAATAAATAAGCCCATAGAGCAAACACATCTGTTTGGAAAAGCAGTTGATGAGGCCCTAGAACATGCGAAGAAGGAGTTTGATACCATCAAGACTCTTGACCAAATTTCTAGGCCACCTAACAGACGCAGCTATGGCAATAGACGCTCCTTTCATGGCCAACGCCAGCAGCAAAGTCAACAACAATTTTACTCTGCTACCAACTGGCCCTCTAACCAAAGCACCCAGTTCAGTCAAAGAGGCCAACGTCGTGGCAAAGGAAGAGGGCGCGGCTCCAGTCCAAAAGGCCCCACGCCCAATACCAACAAATGACCCAAAGATTCGGGTCCCCTCCCATGCATCACCGGTCGGGGGCCGGCTAACATCGTTCCTTTCAGCATGGGAGGGAATAACGTCAGACCGCTGGGTATTATCCACCATAGCCCACGGATACTGCATCGAATTCAACGGTTCCCCAAAATACAGACCCCCACGGAACCGGTGCATGACACCGGAACACCTCACTATTCTTCTTCAAGAAGTAGAAGAGCTACTGAAAAAAGAAGCTATAGAGGCTGTCCCCCTATCGCAGGTAACAGAAGGTATTTATTCAGTGTACTTCCTTGTACCCGAAAAAGGATTTAACCATGCGCCCTGTATTAGATCTGCGTCCAGCAAACAATTTTGTCAAACCCCAAAAGTTTTGTTTGGTAACCTTGCAGGATGTAATCCCACTGTTATCACAGGGGGATTACATGACAACACTAGACATGAAAGATGCATACTTTCATATTTTAATGTTGCCAGCGCACAGAAAATACCTCAGGTTCAAGATAGAGAACAAACACTACCAGTTCAGAGTACTACCCTTCGGGATAGCATCTGCACCAAGGGTATTCACGAAAGTACTGGCAGTGGCAGCGGCCCACCTGCGCAGATTATCCATCCCGGTTTACCCGTACCTCGACGACTGGCTCATAACAGGGGATTCTTACGAAACATGCTTCTCCAATACCCAAAGGACCGTAGACCTTTTGTCCCAACTGGGCTTCTCCATCAACGAAAAGAAGTCCAGCTTAGACCCCAGCCAAATCAAACAATTCCTAGGGGCTCTAATTCGAACAAAGGACGGCCTCGTCTTCCCCTCCAACGAGAGGGTCCAAAACATGCTGTTTCAGATCCCCCATTATGTGGCAGGTCGAGAGGTTACGGTACGCAAAGCAATGCGTTTGCTAGGGATTATGGCGTCATGTATTTATTTGGTACCTCACGCGTGCCTGCGCATGCGCCCAATGCAAGAGTGGCTCTACAGCCAGTGGTGTCAGGCCAGCGGACAATGGGACGATCTAGTGGTGGTCTTGCAGGCCTTGGTTCTCTCGCTACGGTGGTGGACAAAGGAAAACCTGTTATTAGGGAAAACTTTTGCCACACCCGCAGTGGAAGCCACTCTAACCACAGACGCATCCCTTACAGGATGGGGGGCTCACCTATCCCATCAGACTGCTCACGGAGTGTGGACTCCGAGCTTAGCATCCAAACATATAAACCTGCTGGAACTATTAGCAGTGTTCAAAGCACTGAAAGCCTTTCAGGAACACTTACAAGGAAAGACAGTGATGGTCCTCACACAGCACCACAGCCATGTACTATCTCAACAAGCAAGGGGGCACTCACTCTCCAGGACTGTCCAAGCTGTCCCAGAATATATGGAAGTGGGCTCTCAAACACAACATGTTCCTACTATCACAACATGTACCAGGGGAACTCAATCTGCTAGCAGACAAACTCAGCAGAGACTTCCCCCTACCCAAAGAGTACGAATGGCAATTGCAAGAAGACATCGTCTTAAACGTCTTCACGCAATGGGGTTTCCCGGAAATAGACCTGTTCGCAACCCTGGAGAACTCACAATGCCAAAGTTACGCCTCCAGGTACCCCCAGAACCAGTCCAAGGGGAACGGTCTGTTGATTCAATGGTCAGGGAAATTTGTTTACGCCTTTCCCCCGACTCCCCTCCTCAACAAGGTGGTGCACAAGATGCACCAAGAGCAGGTGACCATGATACTAGTGGCCCCAATGTGGGCCCGGCAGCCATGGTTCGCTCACTTGATGGAGATGTCCCTATCTCCCCCAATGAAACTTCCCTGCCCGTACAACATGCTGTCACAAGACAAGGGCAGGACACTGCATCCATGCCCTCAGACCATGAACTTAGCAGCCTGGCTCCTGAGATCATAGAATTTGGACATTTACATCTCCCTCAGAGATGTATGGACATCCTCAGGGAAGCCAGAAAACCTAATACTCGCCACTGCTATTCTAGCAAGTGGAAAAGATTTGTCATCTGGTGTAGAAGTAAGAACATCAACCCGGTTGACTGCTCTGCCACTAACATTATTCTGTACTTGACCCATTTACTGGATTCAGGTCTAGTGTTTAATTCCATTAAAGTCCACCTAGCGGCACTTTCTGCATACACCACTTCCCAACTTAGTGTCGTGGTGGAAGATACCAGTTATAAAGACCTTCATGGAAGGGGTAAAGAGAATACACCCCCCAATAGCTAGCCCAGCTCCCGGATGGGACTTAAACGTGGTACTTTCTAGACTCATGGGCACTCCTTTCGAACCCATGCACAAGGCAACTCTTAAATACCTCACTCTTAAGACTGCTTTCCTAATAGCTATCACCTCCATTAGGAGAGTAAGTGAACTACAGGCTCTTTCTGTACTAGACCCCTTCGTAACAGTTCACAAAAATAAAGTGGTTCTACGCACACACCCAAGGTTTGCACCTAAATTCATCTCGAAATTTCATGTAAACCAAACTATAGAACTACCAACGTTCTTTCAAAACCCTTCCAGCTCTGGAGAAAAAAGTCTGCATACACTAGATGTACGCAGAGCTGTCATGTTCTACATGGAAAGAACCAGACCACTGAGAAAGACTAATCAGTTCTTTATCTCGGTGGCAGCAGGAAGAGAAGGAGATGCGGTCTCAAAATCCACTATATCTAGATGGATTGTTCAATGCATCACTCTCTGTTACACTCTTGCTAAGAGAGAACTACCCTTCAAGCCAAGAGCACATTCCACTCGAGGCACTGGGGCTTCCATAGCATTCATTGCAAATGTTCCCCTTGAGTCCATCTGCAAAGCGGCTACCTGGAGTTCTGTGCACACCTTTACAAAACACTACTGTCTAGATGCACACTCTAGATCTGACTCCCAGGTGGGACAGGCAGTATTAAGACATCTTTTCTCTACTGTTCCTTCTCATAACCCACCGCCAACTCCGGGTACTGCTCGCTAGTCTATGCACAGCATGTGATTCTAAGCAGATTAACAAACATCAGAAGACAATGCATTACTTACCGTAAAAGCATTTCTGATGGTTGTATCTGCTTAGATTCACATGCGCCCACCCTTCCTCCCCGCTCGGATGGAAGGAACATAGACTTCCTTTATATCTCTCTTTTCTGTACTCACTCACGTCTATAAGGCTCCCTCAGGGCAGAAAAATGCAAACAGAGGGACCTCGACGCGTGAGGGATTGTGGGTACAACGCACGTCACTATAGGGATAGTGTTACAGACACGCCTTGTCGACGTCCCCTTTTCGACTACGAAAAACAAATTGCAATACTCCGCAGTGACCACTGGATGTCGGACCTATGCACAGCATGTGAATCTAAGCAGATACAACCATCAGAAATGCTTTTACGGTAAGTAATGCATTGTCATACCCTTTACACAGTTCCATAAGCTTGCGTTCAAAGGCTCCTGCCATACCAGAGACAATTAACATCAATTTATCTTTAGCATCACCTGTGTAATGGAGGAAAACCTCCTTTTAAAAAGACCCTCCAATGGAATGGTATCAGTCCGTTACCCATTTCCCCTCTCAATTTCCTTTTTAAGCTCCAATTCCACAAAAGACATCACTGCTAAGACTAGTCTAGTCTTACCCCCAAGGAGTAACCAATTACCATTCTTTGGCTGTTGGGGATTGGGCTTGCAGAATACATTTTCCCACAAATCGCCCTTGCACCTCTGTCAATGTCTCACAGTGTGTTACCAAATGGATGTCTCGCTCTCCTCAGGGTCACCAAAGTATCTGCATCTAGCATCTGCTTCCATAATCTGCTTCCTAACTAGGAGCACCTCCTTTGTCGGCACAATATGTAAGCAGCATTGCATAAACAAAGCCCGATAATGGGCAGAGGGTAATTTTTGCAGGTATTCCGCGATTTGATTTTCGACCCCCACCTTTTGTCAGGAAGCACCATAGAGAGCCTAATGGAGTGTCTGATATGAGAAGTATTAATCCAGTCGAGCTCCTGTGTCCTCTTTTTAGCCTTCAATGGGTTGTTAATTAAAGTGTCTAGCGTTTTGTTACATTCCTTCAGATGGCTATCACATTTCTCTGTCCATCTTTGGAACCCCCCTATCTGACCGGGCTGATTTCAAAGGGAGGGGTGTTATCTGAAGACACACTTCCTATATAGGGAGATGATTTTCCACGCCACTACTGACTCCAATAATTACAGTCCCATCTCATAGGGAATGCAAGCGGTTGAAAGCGAGTTTTGAAGTTGCTGGACCTTCCTCCGAAACCACCCTTCTAGGATCCCCCACTCTTTCCATGCTATATTGAAGATTGGCTCTGCATGATAGGCGAATATCTGGACAACTTTGTTATAAAACATCGTCACCGGTTGTAACCAGCAGGCACTGAATTTCCTGTGCATCACAATCGCCTGAGTCGCAAGTCACCCGACCTTAGCCTGCTGCTTTACTAGGTGAGCCCTTTCATCTAGGTTTTTATTAATGTTTGTCCATAGGTATGTTATCACTTCTACCTTCTCTATAATCTCATGCTCCACTCTCCATGATGGACCTCCCTTGTAGGTTTTCCTAGCAGAGGACATGAGGACTTTCGATTTTCTAGCTTTTACCCACATATCATTCATTTTAAGATGGGTTATAAAGCTATTTAGTCTGCGTTGAAGGCCAATCTGCATCTGGTCAATTAAGACTAAATCGTCAGCATACAAGACCCAAGGAAGCTCTAGCTCCTCAAATTTGGGGTGGGAAGCACGGACCCCTTGTTGGGACACCCTCAGATCTGACATATAGAGGTTTAAAAGGATCAGATCTGAAGAGCATCCTTGCTTTGTGCCCCGATATATGGCTGGATTTGTTCTGAGAGCAGCCCCCATGAGGAGAGCCTAAACTGGATCGATGTATCCGATTTCAGAAGCCTAATTGCTTCTTCCAGATCGGAAGGGCAGTTCCATGCTAGAAGGTTGTTCCAGAGCTGTTCACTATTGACGGAATCAAATGCTTGCTCAAGGTCCACGAAGGCCAGGTACACATTCCTACTGGTTTTAATCGATCTGAGAGTCAGTAGGTTTAGAATGAAAAGATTTTATGAAGTACCCACCCCCTTCAATAACCCTGTCTATCTTGGGTCCAAAAGACCAGACTGGGCAGCCCACTGGTTCAGATCTCTGAATAGAAGGCCTGCAAATTGCTTTCCCAAGGTGTCTAATATGGCTCTGATTGCCTTTCTTAAAGATTGATATTAATATTGCCACTTTCCAAGTTCAGGGAGGGATCTGCTTAGTTGCCAAGACTTGTGTAAAGATTTTTACCACAAGCTCTGCCCAGGCCTCAACATTTTCCTTCAAAATATGGTTTGCCAGGCCATCCGGACCGTCCGCTCTCGAGGAACTTAACTTGCTGATCATCGTTCTAACTTCTTCCATATCCAATCTAAATGCCCAGCTTCCCCTCAAACGTGAGGACACCATGTGGGGCACCCTTCTCCCCACTGGAGAAGAGCTTTGAAGCGTGCGGGATACTAGTTATGTCCCTGAAGGGCAGGGTTAGTGTAGGTGCTGTCTTACTAATGATGATTCTCGAGGGCAGGGTTGGAGCAGGTGCTGTCTTACTAGTGAGGACTGGAGGGGCAGCGTTAGTGCAGGAGTGTTCCTTCTGATGCTGACTCCAGCGTTGGCGCAGGAGTGGTCCTTCTGATGCTGGCTCTGGGGGCAGGACTAGTGCCTAAACTCCAGTACATGGCTATTGCATGTGCTGTTCTTCTAATGCCAACACTGCCTATCAGGTCTAGTATAGATACTGCCTTGCCAATACCTTTCTATGGGGTGATGTGAGTGCAGGTGCTGTTCGGCCAGTGCTGACACTGTAGTTCAGGGCTAGTGCATGCTGCTTCTCCAGCTTGGGGTCTGGCATGGATTCACATGCTCATGAATATTCCCCGTCGTCAGGCTGGGAATCCTCGGTAAAAGAAAGTTTCAGTTTTGTTTCTAAACTGTCTTTCTCGTATAAACCAATCGCTGAGCTCTGGGTCATACTGCCCCCAGCCAATGACTGCCCTCTACCTAAGCCCCTCCTCCGGCAGCCATTTTCAGATTTTTACAGCACGCTCAAGTGTTGGGAGTCCTCACGTTTCGCGCTTCGAGCTATCTGTGTTGTTTCGTGTTTTTTGGTAGGAAATCTGTTTTCGGTTCAATTGAGCCTGTGTGCTCCATCGCTTATCCTTCGGATTAACGGGGACCTGTTTTCTGGCATCTTTCATTGCCCCTCAAAGGCAGAAAATGTTGAGTGTTCTTCTTGGACGCTTCCTGAAGTCTTCAGGCCGACACTGTGCCGTATCATGTCGGAGGAGGAGGACGGAGCTTCTCTCTTCGCTGTGCACCAGCTGCGGTTTGCGGAATGTTTTTACAGATGACGGCCCTCCCAGTGCCTGTATTGTCTACACCCGACGCATAAAGGAAGATGGTGAGATCTGCCGTGGCTTCACCAAGTGCACGATGAAGGATCGACACGTCCGGTTGGCAGCGTGGCTCAAGACCAGGGCTTCTACCCCCGGTGATTAACAGGGGCATGCCTCTTCCGGATCCAGCCAAACTGAGCAGGCTTCTAAGTCATTTGAGGGAGCTCCATCCGTGGGGGCCCAACACAAGGCCAAGCACTGTGAGTCTGCATCTGCCGGGGTCGCCGTTTCAGCTGGTTCTGTGACGGTCAGGGCGCGTTCGTCTCCGCCTGCCTCAATCTCCAGCCAATGTCCAAGAGGAAGTCAGCTACCCAGGGGACGCTGCGGGAGAAACCGGAGGACGCCAAGCAGGACAAGGTGTCGGTCCTTTCTGCTAAGGCCCTGCCGGTCCTGACCAAGATTTTCTCTTCCATCGAGATGGTTGCTACCGCTCTCTCGAGGACGAGGGGGACTTGCGCGGTCCAGGGTGCCCTGGCTGCGGCCATAATGGTGCTTCCTCCCAGGCGGGAGGCTTCAGCCAAGCCAGTGGAGAAGATTCCGAAGAGCTTAGCCCAGGACTGACCCCTCAGGACCCAAAGAAGGGGGCTCAGAAGACCATTTCTTAGACCGACAAGGAGGAGATACTTTTACTTTCTGTCCACACCATCCAGTGTGGTGACGGTGTCGATGATGGAAACTGGGGGTGTGGGGGCGCACCCGCCAGAGGCGATGTCGACGACATGGGCGCTTTGCCCAGTGACCCTGTCCCCAGGTGCCTCTGAGGGATGTATCGCAGGACATCCTCTTGACCCTCCACACGCTGGTGTCGGAGATTCAGAGGAGGATGCCGGTGGTGACCCTGTTGACACCGGGGCAACCACCAGCGAAGAAGAGGAGGAGGCATCCTACACCTCTGTTCCAACCGTCACTGCCCCACCCCCAGGGAGACGGGAACAGACACAGCGACAACGGACATGGATGACGACGCAGGGATGGGAGATCCTGCATCACCGCCGCCGAAAGCTACTCCACCCGACGAAGTGGAATCCTTTCATTCCATGATCACCCGTGCGTCAGAGCTTTTCCAGATCACCCAGAAAAGAAAAAGGAGGGCTTCCTGTAACAGCACCCAGCGGAAAAGAGGAAGACCATCCTGTGGGTCCCGATCCTGGACGACGTCTGGGATGAAGGGCTGGCTCTGCTGAGGAACCCCACCTCATTCCCAGCAAAAAGAGCCCAGCTTGAAAAGAAGTGCCGCACCTGAGTGTCTATGGTGTCAGCCGTTGCCAGACTCGGTAGACGTCGCCGGACTTGGTGGCCACCAGGAAGAAGTCGTTGAGTTTATCGTCTTCTTCATCTGCACAAATGGACAACGAGGGGATGAAATTGGATTCCATTGGTAGAAAGGGCATCTACTCGGCGGCAACAACGGTCATGGCGGCCAATACCTTAGCGATCGTGGCCAAATACGACCGGGAACTTTGGTACAAGATGGCTCCACTCCTGGATTTCCTCCCTGATGAAAAATGGGTCGAGGCTTTGGAGATCCTCCAGAAAGGCGAGGTGGCGTCGGACCACGCTATCACGATGGCCCTGGACATTGCAGACACGGGCTTCCGCCAGATGGGAAACAGGGTTTGCCTTTGCTGCTATGGTTGGCTCAAGGCTACCAACTTTAGATAGGAGGTCCAGGCGAGGTTTCTGGACATGCCGTTCGACAGAGACAACCTGTTCTGGAAGGCCGTAGATGAATCCCTCCAGGCCATCAAGACCGACACAGAGATGGCCTGTGCCTTGGGCACCCTGCAACAACACCGGCCGTCTTTTCGTTCCTCAGGAGGGAAGTCTAGCAGAGTTTTAGTTGGGGCTCATCCTCTTATCGCCAATTCTCCCGTTCCTCGACCCAGGAAGTCAACAGGGGTCTCTCCAAGGACTTATGAAGTGCGTGCCGACCGCCAAGCAGGACTGAACCGGCCAAGACATCGGGCCCCACCCTGATCCTTGGTGGGAGGCCAGCTGGCGCATTTAGTCAGCGTGTGGGAGACCATCTCCACAGATCGATGGGTGCTGGATGCTCTTGCTCTTGGACATACTTTAGAGTTTGAACGGAAGTGACGGCGAATACAACCCGTGGCCCGACAGGAACAACACATCCCTCAGCTGCTGCTGGAAGTTCGGGCCATGTAAAAAAAAAAAAAGGGGCTCCAGAGTTCCAAAGAGTCTCCGGGGCTCCAGAGTTTACTCAAGGTACTTTCTCATAAGAGAGAAGACCGGGGGCTGGAGGCCCAATCTCGACCTATGACAGATCAACAAGTACATAAAGTCCCAGAAGTTCAGGATGGTCACGCTGTAGCATGTGCTCGGCCAGCTGGAGGAGGGGGACTTTCTGTTGTCGTTGGATCTGGAGGACGTGTATTCCACTACAAAAATACACAAAGGAAATTGCAAGTTTCTGCGCTTTGTCGTTCAAGGGAAGCATTATCAGTTCAAGGCTCTCTCCTTGGGACTGAAGTCGGCGCACAGTCTTCACCAAGTGCCTGGCTCCGGTGGCAGCCCATCTACAACTGCAAGGGATCCATATGTATCCTTACCTGGACGACTGGCTCATTCCTGGCCAATTCAATGGACATGGCCGTCAATCACACGGCAAAGACCACTCCGACTGCTGACGGACCTCAGAGATTCTCGGTGAATTATGCAAAGTCGTGCTTGACTGCAGATCAATCTGTTTGCGACAAACACCAAGTGCCAGAGGTTCGCTAGCAGGTCCCTCCTCCCCCCCCCTCCCCCAATCCGGTGAGCTTGGGGGACACATTCTCATGGGAAGGCCTGGTTCTGAATGTGTTCCCTCTGTTGCCGTTACTAGTACAAGTCATCAGTCAACTCAGACGGTACAGGTGCAGGATGATCCTCGTACCAGCGTGGCCGAGGCAGATCTGGTACCCGGACCGTCTAAGCATGTCAGCGTCTCCTCCAATCTAGCTGCCAATGGTCGCGGCTCTTCTTTCCAGGGAAGGAGACGCAATTCTGCACCATAACCCAGGATTTCTGAAACTGAAGGCCTGGCTCCTGCAGCATTAGAGTTCGGTGGCTATGATCTTCCGGCGGTCTGCATGGAGGTTCTCGTCAACGCCAGGGCATCATCTACTTTGAAGTACCATGGACACAAATGGAAGCATTTTGCGACTTGATGCCAGTTGCAGATGATCAACCCTCTGAGGGTCACGGCCCCTCAAGTACATCTGTATTTACTGTCATTGACCAAATTTGGGGCTGGCTCACGCCTCCATCAAGGTACATTTGGCGGCTATCTCCCGCTACACCACCGGGACGGTCTTCACTGTGGTCGCACCGTCTAGTCAAGGAGTTCAAGGTAATGCTCCGCTCGTTCCTGCCGGTTAAGGCTCTGGGAACGTGGTGCTGACTAGGCTCCTGGGGCCCCCATTCAAACCTATGCATTCGGCCCCGCTCAAGTTTCTGTCATGGAAGACCGCGTTCCTCATGGCCATCACCTCTGCAAGACGAGTAGATGAAATCCAGGCCCTGTCCTGCAAGCAGCCTTACTTGACTTTCCACGAGACAAGGATGGTGCTGCAGACGCACCCCTCCTTCATGCCCAAGGTTCCGTCAGAATTCCATCTCAACGAGCCCTTGGTGTTACCTGTGTTACTCTTACGTCCTGTCCCCTTTCCTCCACACTGCATGGGCGTCCCTTCCAAGGGCCCAGAGACTGAACCCTTTTCACCAGAAAAAACTTTCTTCCCCTTTAAATTTAGAGGCGTTCGGCCCAGGGGACATGCGCAGCCCCGACTCCGCCCTCTGGCGCCACACCTCAGTCCCCTTTTCCACACTGATGGGTATGGGGCAAATTCACCAGCGCTCCTGGGCTTGGCTTTGGCCTTGTAATTCCACGCGCAGATACTTCTGTCTTTTTTTGTCTTTTTTATCATTCAAGTACTCTGTCCTCAGGCGTCACGATCCTCCCCGGCGCATGTAGGCTTCCACAGGGTTCAGCAGGTATCCATCCTGCAAGGGGCTCTTCCCAACTTCAGACCCCCACGCCCTCTACCTACGTTGCCTTAGCCCAAACGACGGTTGGCAAGCTTGTTCAGCGCGTGGCTCGCTGTCATCGAAAGCGCTGAACAGACTAGCCAGGTGGAGGGAGCTCTTCCAGATGTCGCCTCCAGAGGACCTCAAGAACTTCATGAAACACAGAGCCAGGCCCAAGGATGGGCCGCTATTTTCCATCGCACCCCGCAAAGGAATCTCCTTCCTAAGGAGGGACTGTTCAGGTCCTTGTACCAGCACGTGCACCGAGGCCTATCCTTCTTTTGCGCAGTGCAGCTTCCCACTGCGTCCATACGGCCAGGGTATGCCCCCGGCTACCCCGTTAGTACCCCTAGCCCCCCTCAGACCAGTGAAGAGTGGTTCTTGTAGAGGTTCCTTGTGCTTATGAAGTCACCTCAGATGGGGGTTATCCTCAAGGACGCCATCAGGGAAGTCCTCCCGACTATGCTAGCGGCACCACAAGTGCCTCTGCCGATGCCCCTGGCCCCAGTGCAGCCGCTGGTCCCGGCTCCCCAGCTGACTCCTCAGGCGGTTCTGTACCAGCCTCCTCAGCCCCGGCGGCGGTCCCTGTACCCCAGACTCCGGCTCCAACTACTCCTCCACCTTCGCAGGATCCTCCTGATCCGCAGGACACGGATGATGATGAGGAGGATCCGGACACACCATCCTCAGCCAGGGCCTTCCACAAACGTCTTGCTGGGCTGGCGGAATACCTGGGCCTACCCCAGCCCGAGGTCGAACAGCCAGCAGAGGGGGATCTGGCGAAAGTCCTCACGCTACACCCCTCTGCCAAAACAGGGATTCCTCTGCAGAACGATGTAGTCTCCCTGGCCAAGAAGGGTTGGCTTAAACCCCACTCTGCCCAGCCGGTCAATCGACGCCTGGACTCCAGTACAGGCAGATGGAGGGGGATACACTCTTGCTCTCGGCCCATCCTCAACCACACTCCTCAGTGATCGCTGCAGCATCACTATACTCCAAGGCTCAGTCGTCCTTGGCCTCCTCCTCTGCGGCTCTACTAGGCAAGGAGGAGAAGATCTTGGAGGCGGACCGAAAGAAACTATTCCAACGCGTCCCTGCACCTTCGTCAAGCCAATGCTGATGCCATGCTGGCTGCCGCTAATCAGAGGTTATGGCGGGAAATTGCGGACTTCCTCCTGGAACTCCCTACGCAGAGCCAATCGCGTTTTAAGGTGGGGCTGGAAGAGGCCAAGCTGGTGGCGCATGACCTCATGGAATCCACCGTGGCCCATATCGACACCTCTGGCCGTGCCATCTGTTTCGCCACGGATATGAGAAGGACGGCCTGGCTCCAGGGCCACAAAATACATATTAGATCTACCGTTCGAGGTGGGGGGGGACCTCTTCCACTCCACCACGGACGAAGAGCTGGACAAGAAGCAAAACCACTCACAAACGCCAAGTCTTTATCCATCTTGACAAAGACCACGCCCAAGTTGTACACCCAGTCACAGCAGCGCTCCCACAGGGGACGTACGTATGGAGGGTTCCGCGGCTTCCAGGAACGGAGATCCAGGCAGCCGGACCGCTTTCCGTCTCAGAACCGGCACAAGCAACAAAAAGGAGGGGGGTTGGGAGTAAGGGCTTTTTCCAGTCCCCCTCCTCTGCGCCAGCCTCAGAGGGAAAGAAGGCATGACACGCCCCTTCGGGTCCACGTGTCTCCAGTGGGGGGGGGGGGCTTGCTCTCCATGCACATTTCTGGCTCCAGAATTTTGTGGACCCCTGGATCCTCTCCGTAGTATCCACAGGGTACCGCCTACCTATCCCAGCCTCACCTCCCCTCCCTCATGTTGGGACAGCAACTCCTCTGGTGGAGAACCGGTTGTGCGTAGAGAGCCTGGCAGTGGAGGAAGTCCCAGCGAGGCTTTGGCTTTTACTCCAGGATTTTTGCCATTTAGAAGAACCAGGCGGGCCTGAGAGCTGTGCTGGACCTTTCCACCCTCAACCTCTCCTTACCCCTTCAGAAATTCAAGATGGTTATGCCAGCTTTTATAGCGGAGACATTGTGCAAGGGAGACTGGATGTGCTCCCTGGATCTGAAGGACGCGTACCCATAAGTCCCGATTTGGCAGCCCCATCGTTCCTTCCTACGGTTCAGGATCATGGGCTACCATTTTCCATACAAGGTCCTTCCTTTTGGCCTCAATTCGGCCCCCAGGGTATTTACCAGGCTCATGAATACAGTGGTTGCCCTCCTCAGAGCGCAGAGCCTCCACATCTACCCATACCTCGACGGCTGGCTCGTCAGGGCTACATCTCCGGAAGCGGTTCACCACTCTTCCCGTGCTCTTATGAGCACACTGCACAATCTGGGCTTCTTGCTCAATCTCAAGAAGTCGCAGCTGCAACCCAGGCAAACTCTGACATTCTTTGGCCTCATCTGGAGTACGTGTTCCGAGAAGGTATTCCTGTGGGAGGACAAGATCTCGGCCATCAAGAGGGCCACCACCCACTTCCTCAGCAGAGAGGTGACCTCGGCATGGTGGTACCAGCATCTCCTCGGTCTCTTGGCAGCGGTCCTATTAGCCGTCCCACACACGAGATTGAGGAAGAGGAGGATTCAGCTCACTTCGCAGCCTCATGGAACCAGGAGCGGGGCTCACGTTCCTCCATCTTTCCACCCGGACCTAACATGGTGGTCGAGGGACTGCAACCTACGGACAGGCAAGTCCTTTCGGCCCCCACCCGCAGGCCAACATCACCACAGACTCCTCGCTCGAGGGCTGGGGAGGCACTCTGGAGGATCTCTTGGTCCACGGCACCTGGACTAGACAGGAGCAGGAATACCACATCAATTGGTTAGAGCTGAACACCATCTGGCTAGCGCTCAGAGCATTACTACCACTTCTCAAGGGCAAGGTTGTCCGCATCCAGACAGACAATTCGACCAGCATGTACTAAGTCAATAAGCAGGGATGCACCAGATCCCCTCCTCTGTGCAGACTGGCAATCTGCATGTGGGAGTAGGCCCTGGAAAACGACATCTACCTCCCTGCTGTCCACCTCCCGGGGGACTCCAATCTGGAAGTCGACTGGCTCAGCAGGTTGGGAGCGGACAATTACGAGTGGCAGCTAAATGACCTTGTTATTCAGGAGATCTGCAACAGGTGGGGTATTATGCAGAATTTTATGCAGTACCCTTTGGGAACACCACACGCAATTAAGACTACACAGTAAAGTGGTAGCGATGGCTGAGCAGCCAGACTTATCGCAAGAGTAAAGTGAGCAGTATCAATAGTTACACAAAGGACAACAATTACTATGGTTCAAACAAACACTGACTCAAGGTTTCCGACTAAAAGAATATACATTTATTTACACATCAGCTGTAAAACAATTCACTAAAGTAAAGCGGTAGAAAAATCACACTCTTAATATACTACACCACACCCAATAGATTCTGGACAAGTTAAGTTCAGAATGAAGTGTGAGCAAAATGGCACTCCAGCAATTTAAAAGGGAGGGAAAGACAAGGTTAGACAGGAATTAAGCAGCACCAACAAGTGAGTAATCAGGGCAATCTAGAAAAGGCTACTATGGTGAGGAAATCAAATCAAGGGGCCTGAGCCAAAGTCAATAGACCAGAGTCTTTGCAGAGGATCACACAGTTCAGAGTAGTTTGCGGTTAAGTCTTTGCCAAGAGTTCGAAACGAAGTTGGTCGGAAGAAAAGTTACTTAAGAGTAGAGAAGGACAAGCCCTCGGATTGGCAAAAGATTTCAAACTCTTTCACTGTGGCCGAGCGGAACGAACAACCGGGTTTGAACAGTACCTTAAATAAAGAAGAATGCTGCAGCTGAGGCAGAAGTTCCTGGCAGGTCCTGCAGGCTCACGGTTCCTAAAGCGACTGTCGGACTGACAAGGAGGAGGAAGACTGGAGGGTCCTGCACTGCCCAGGGAAGAAACCAGCAGCAGAGCAAAGCAATGAATAAAAGGTGCGCTCCTTAAAACCCAAGCATGGTCCGATCCTCTTGGCTATCCGGTTCGCTGTAGCTGTGCACAGCAAATTCAACCAGAGAGAGTCCTGGCTTGCAGTTTGGCAAACTGGTTGGTCCCACCAGCTCAAGGGGAGAAGATTCCTTACAGATCTTCCCTGTCATCGAAGTTTGGAGATTCGGACCTGCAGCAGGGCTTCACCGGGAGGTTCAGTCATGGTAGAGGTCCCCTTCTGTCAGCTTCTCTTCGGTTCTCTCGATCCAGTGGCGACTCTGCCTTCCTAGTCCCAGAGACCTGCTTTTTATGCAGTTTTCCTCCATTCACACAGCCTGGCTGTCAATCACACAGCAGGGTGGCTGTCCTGGCGGGACAGTCAACACAGCCAATCATACAGAGTGCGACATGGGTCTCCAAGGGAGTCTAAAACCCCTCCCTCCCATCCTGTCCCCCTCAAATATTCAGACGCCTAAGGAGGGCTTCTGTGCAGAAGACCGCCAAAGAACAGCGAACAAAGGAACCAAACCTGGTTTGGCGCGCAGAGTAAAACACAAGAAAGACCTTTACAAAAAGAAATGGCGAATAAAACCAGCCAGAACCAAATAAAAGTAAATGGGGTCCAGCGGATTTAAGTTCGAGGCTACTAACTTAGCCTAAAACAGTAGCAGGCTATTTAAATAAACCGCGGTAGGATAGATACCACTGCCACCAGCCAAATCTTAAAGAAAGGGGAACAAAATAATGTTCCATGAGAGACAGACAAAAAGGGATAACTATTCACCCTTTCCAGAACTCTATGTAAGATAGTTTGTACTGGGTCTGTGAATTTAAAAAGACTAATAAAGTCAATGGCAACTTTACATGTTCTGGGAGACAGTAGTCAGTCCCAGAAAATGGAGTTTAAAGTGGGAAGTGTGAAAAAAGACAACCTTGTGTCACTGCACTAAAGGTGTTGTGTGACACATAGTAAAAAGATGATGCCTATGGAGTAGGTGGGACTCCACAGTCTATGAACACAAAAATGTTAAACGCACAGCAAAACACATGTAAGAGTGGGGAAAAAAGGCTCACACTTACCAGGTGAAAAAAAGAAATCCTAGAAATCCAGCAAAGCTGCTGAGGGACTCAGTAGGTAAGGGAAATTAGCCATTCTGGAGAATTCTCCCTAACATGGGGTCATCACCAGGTGGATCTCTTTGCCACCTGGCACAACAAGAAGGGCCCTCAGTACGCCTCCTGGCAGGGACAGAGCCCCGGATCCCTGGGCGACTAATTTCTGCTTCAGTGGAACGGCATGAGGGCTTACGCCTTTCTGCCCACACCACTAGTTCAGAGTGATTTGCAAGATCAAGGAGTCTCGCCAACTCAAAATCATTCTAATAGCTCCATTATGGCCGGCCAGGCCACAGTTTTCAGAGCTGCTCAGCCTCTCTGAGAGGCCTCCGATTCACCTCCCGACGGGCCCAGCACATCTTCTGGCACAGCAGGGGGCAGGGCCATCCACCCCGCACCACAGAAACTAGCCCTCACAACGTGGTACCTGAGCAGTTAATGCTGCGGCACCTCAGCCTCTCCCAGGCCAATCTGAAAATCATACAGGGCGCAAGGAGCAAGGCTACCAGGGTCCAGTATTAAAGTAAATTAACTAGATTCTGCCACTGGGCAGACTCCAGGGAAATCGACCCCCTGGCATGTACCTTGGACGACATGCTCTCCTTCTCGGCTCAGCTCGCCCTCTCCGGTGTGCAGGTGGACACCTGCCATACATACCTCGCAGTCATCGGGGCTTACAGAAAGTCAGTGGAGGGGACCTTCTCCTCCAATCCTATAGTCGAGAAGCATTTGACCGGGCTTGCAAGGCTCTACCTGCCCGTTAAAAGGCCGCACCCTGTATGGGACCGCCACATTGTCTTGGGCCCCCTGGCCTACAAACCGTTTGAGCCAATGGCGTCCGTGGACATCCGGATGGTCACGTTCAAGACGGCTTTGCTAGTCGGCCTCACCTCGGCTCGTAGAGTCAGCGAAATCCAGGCGCTGTTCACCTCAGAACTGAATACTACCTTTCACAGGGACAAAGTATTCCTGCAGACACACCCAGCATTTCTGCCCATGGTATAGTCTGCTTTCCACTTGAACGAGGAAATAGTCCTTCCTACGTTCTTTGCCGATCCGAAGGACGAAGCACAGAGTGCTGCACTGCCCGAGTGTCGGACGTGCCCTGAAATTCTACTTGGACAGGACCAAGGGCTTCTGCAAATCGGACGCCCTGTTTGTCACTTTCGGAGGACCAGGCTATCAGGCCTCGAAGGCCTCCATATCCCGTTGGATGGTTCGGCCATCAAGGAGGCGTACGAGGCCCAGCACAAGCCGCTTCCGGCCAACATGCACGCCCACGCAGTCAGGGCCAAGGCAACGGCCATCGCATTCCGGCGCCATGTTCCTTGGCAAGTCATAAGCAGGGCGGCCACTTGGGCCACTCCCTCAGCTTTCTGCAAGTATTACTGTTTGGATGCCGGCTCTAGGTCTGATGCGGCTTTCGGGCAGGCGGTTCTCAGGAACCTATTTGCTTAAGGAGGCTCTCCTCTCCACCCTGGGGCTACATTCACTTGTAATCGCCCATGCAGTATGGAGGAAAGGGGACGGGACGTAAGAGTAATTATAAGTTACTCACCGTAGTGACTAGTCCTTAGTCCCCTTTCCACCATAGGTTCCACGCCCCCCAAGCCCCCTAATAATACTGGTGTCATTAGGCAATGTTAAATCTATTGTCGATGTGTCAATTTGGGGTGAGGTGTGGCGCCGGAGGGCGGAGTCTGGGCAGCGCATGCTCCCTGGGCTGCTCCCCCGCGCGCCTCTAAATTTAAAGGGGAAGAACGTTTTTTCTGGTGAAAAAGGTTCCGTCTCCCGTCCCTTGGAAGGGACGCCAATGCAGTATGGAGGAAAGGGGACTGTTAGTCACTACAGTGAGTAACTTATAATTTTTTCTGACACTTTCGTCACCGGCTCCTGGAGAAACTGGCCATCTCCCAGCTTAATCTCCATGCTAATTCTGTTGGTAGTCTTCATGATCATCAGTCTGGCTTCAGAGCTGCCAGAAGCACGGAAACTGCTCTCCTGAACATCCGTGGGGACCTGCTCTTGAACCTCGACTCCAACACTCTGTGTTCTCATTTTGCTCGATCTCTCTTCTGCCTTTGATACTGTCAACCATGCCATCCTGCTCAACCGCCTCCGTGATAACCTGGGTATCACTGGTCAGGCTCTGGCGTGGCTGACCTCTTTTCTCTCCAATCGACCCTCCCAGGTCCAACTGGGGTCCTTCCTCTTTGACATCTTTTTCTCCACCTGTGGTGTCCCCCAGGGATCTAACCTCTCTCCCTGGCTGTTCAACCAGTACCTGGCACTCCTTGCCCACTGCATCACCACTCTCTGCCCCAACTTTCAGTGCTATGCGGATGATACCCAGCTCATTTTCAGGCTACCCTCGGCCTCCTCCTCTCCTTCCCTCATCTCTGACTGTCTGCTATCCAAGAATGTTGTGCCGCCAATGACCTCTGCCTTAATGCCAGTAAGACTGAGATTCTACTTATCGGCACACCCACTCCCTCCTTCCCTGCAACTCTCTGGCCGGCTTCTCTTGGCCCTCTTCCTGCTCCTACCTGCAAGGCAAAAAACCTAGGGGTCATCTTCGACTCCACACTCTCCTTCTCTCCTCACATATCTGACGTCTCTAAGAAGTCACACTACCAGCTGCACCTCCTCAGAGATATTCTTCCTTTCCTCTCCTTCCCCCAGAAGCTCACTGTCTCCAGAGCCCTGGTTCTCTCTAGGCTGGACTACTGTAACAGCCTCTATCTAAATCTACCTGCCTCTACTCTCCGCCCTCTGCAACTCATCCAGAACAGGACTGCGAGACTTGTCCTTGGCCTCAAGCCCAGGGACCGTCTCTCTCCAGGACTGAAATCTCTACACTGGCTCCCAGTGGCTGCGAGGATTGAGTTAAAAACTCTCTGCATTGTCCACAAGGCCTTCTGGGGCCTGGGGCCATAATACCTTCAACTCTCTCTTCCTAAATATCTTCCTTCTCGAGCTCTTCGCTCATCAGCCTCCAACTCCCTCAGGGTCAGCCGCTTCTCCAAGCAACAAGTTGGGGGTATATCTCTCTCTGCGGCAGGGGCCTCCCTCTGGAACAGCCTTCCTGCATCCCTGAAACTTGAGGAGAACCATCTCCGGTTCCGGAAGCACCTCAAAACCTTGCTCTTTGTTTCTGCTTTCTCTCCCCCTCTCCCTGCTAAATTCCTACTGAAACTACACTGATTCTGCAACTGGGCCACTCTCACCGATCTCCATCCTTGGCCCAGCCACTCTCCCCTTGCACTGCCTCCCTGGCAACCCCTGCACTGCGGGACTGTCTCTGCATCCCTACAGCCCCTCTTCACAGCACTTGTCTACACTTAGCTTGCACTTGCCACCAGCTTGCCCTTATTATTTATCTTGTTATTCTTCTACCCCTGTACTGCACTTATCCCTTCCCCCCTACCCTTGCAATTGCGCAATCTGAATGACACCTGGCCTAGTAGGATCGTTGTCTGTCTTCCCTTTGTTCCCCCCCCCCCTACCTGCCTCGTCCCGCCTTGAAACATTTGTGTATAGGCGCGTTACAAATGCCATATCATATACAGTAGGGAGAGTGGGGTCGGGGTGGACATTTCTTTTCAAACTGAAAATGCCTTTCCCTTTCCTTCCTCTTTCCCGTTTGGTCTTAGTCACTCTGTGTGCCCTCAGCTATGGAGAGGACTCCATTAAGATTTTTCCCTATTTGTAAGAGCAAATTCCCATGGAAGGATAAGCACAGACGGTGTAACCAGTGCTTGCCCCTCTGTCACAAAGAGGAAGGGAGGGCGGCTTGTAAGCTCCTCCGCCCCAAGACTTTAAAGGAGCGTAGGGTAAAACGGTGGCCAGCCTACAGTATGTCCAAGGGCAGGAATTCTCCCACTGCCGCTACCACCAAATGGGACGATGGCGAGAGTGACTATCGGAGGTTGTTGACATTTCCATGGAACGCTTGCGTTCTGCATAGTCTGTCCCTGGCCCCGATAAGCACGGCATAAGCTCTGCAATGGGGAAGTCCCACCCCGTCGACAGACGTGCACGGCACTAAGCATACAACCACCAGCCTTACTTCGACTACGTCAAAGATGACTTCGGCGCCAACGGGTACACTGATGCCTCCGGTGATACCCGCCGACCGCCAGGATCGGCAGCCCTCCCCGCAGCCACATATGCGCCTAGCGACTGGGCAATCCAAGACAAAGGGCGCCACCCCAAAAATACATACTTTCGTGACACCCATCACAAGAAAGCGTACGGCGATAAGGTTTCGGCTTCGCCGAGGACTACTCAAGACGAGGCCTTAGATATGGGTGACCCTCAACCATGGCAGTCCCCAGATCCACAAGATCCAGATACAGATGTTCTGGCTTTGGAACCCCTCAAACCACCCCTACAAGAAACCCCTCTCCAATTGATGATCAGCTGACGTGTAATGTTACGTAAGGCAGCTGAACACTTTAAGATTGCCACTGAAGAGGCAGCCCCTGAAGCCATCTTCAGATTTGGTAGCAAGTGAAGTGGCAGTATGACCAAGTGAAGAGCCGCAGAGGGGTAGGCGGGAGGGTTCCCATGTGAATCCATGCTGGAGAACAACAGTTACAGGTAAGTAACTTGTTCCTTCTCCAGCATGGGGTCTGGCATGGATTCACATGCTCATGAATAAAAGAATACAGAGCAGTACACACATGCACAACCACGGGAGGTGGCAAAGGCTCGACATTAAGCATTACATCCAAAACCCAACATTAAGCAATTCTTACCTCCTCACCAGGCTCACCTTAGGCGAACAGGTTGCGCAGCACTGCTTGGCCGACACTGGACTCCTCCCTGGAATCCCGATCGACGCAGTAGAATTTCGTGAAGGTGTGCGTCGACCTCCACGTAGCAGCCCTGCAGATGTCCAGCAAGGGCACGCCAGATAGGAACGCCGTGCTAGCTGCGATGGGTCTGGTGGAATGGGCTCTCGGACGGCCAGGCAGCGGTCGGTTTGCCAACCGATGACAGTACATGATACAGCCGGAGAGCCATCTGGAAATGGAAGCCCTCGAGAGAGCCTTCCCCTGATTGACAGGTCCAAAGTTCACAAAAAGTTGTGACGTCTTCCGAAAACTCTTCGTGCGGTCCACGCAGAACTTCAGCGCTCTAGCCACATCCAGCGAGTGCAAAGTCCTTTCAGCCGGCGACAAAGGCGACGGGAAGAAAACAGGCAACACCAAGGGTTCGTTGAGGTGGAAGTCCGACGGCACCTTGGGCATGAAGGAGGGGTGCGTCCTGAGCACTACCCTCGTGTCGTGAAAAGTCAAATACGGGGGCTTGCAGGAAAGGGCCTGGATCTCTCCCACCCGTCGTGCGGAGGTGATGGCCACAAGAAACGCTGTTTTCCACGACAAGAACTTCAACGGAGCCGAGTGCAGAGGCTCGAAACGGAGGTCCCATGAGCTTGGTCAGCACCACTTTGAGCTCCCACGCCGGGGCCTTCACCGGCGGGGAACGATCTGAACAGTCCCTTCATGAATTCTTTCACCAGACGATGAGACCACAAAGACGTCCGTCCCGTTGTTCTGGTGTATCAGGAGATCGCAGCAAGATGAATCTTGATGGAAGCGTGCGCCAGTCCAGACTTGGCCAGCGTCAGCAGGTACGGCAGTACTTGAGGAGCCGTAATCCGTAGAGGGTTAATCTTCTGTGCGTGGCACCAGACAGAGAACCTCTTCCATTTGTGTCTGTAGCATTTAAGAGTTGAGGACGCCCTGGCCTTTGCAAGAACCTCTCTGCAGTCGGCCGGTATGTCGTAACCTCCAAACTCAAGAGCCAGGCCTGCAAGTTCAGCGACTTCGGGTCGTGATGGAGGATGGCGCCTCCTTCCCTGGAGAGAAGATCCGCGTCCACTGGCAGCTTGATTGACGGGGGCGCTGACAAGTCCAGAAGGTCCGGGAACCATATCTGCCTCGGCCACGCAGGTGCGACAAGGATCATCCTGCACCGTGACCTCTTGAGCTGGTTGATGAGCCGGATCAGCAGCGGCAATGGAGGGAACGCATATAGGAACAGGCCCTCCCAGGGGAACGAGAAAGCATCGCCCATGCTCCTCAGCTGGGGAAACCTGCTGGCGAACCTCCGGCACTTGGAGTTCGTCGCCGTCGCGAACAGATCGAGCTGGGGTGTGCCCCACCGTCGGAAGAGGCAGTCCACTAGATCCTGTCGTAGTTCCCACTCGTGGCACGAGCGCAGCTCTCTGCTGAGCGAGTCGGCGATGGTGTTTTTTTATTCCTGCCAGATGAAACGGCACCAGAAACATCCCTTGGGCGATGGCCCAATGCCACAGATCCTGCGCCTCCTTGGACAGGGCTGGGGATCTGGTACAACCCTGCTTCCTGATGTAGAACATGGTGGTGGTGTTGTCGGTGAAGATCCTCACCACCTTGCCCTTAAGGGACGGAAAAAAGGACCTGAGGGCCCAAAACACTGCACGGAGTTCCAGGACGTTGATATGGAGGGACTTCTCCGTCGGCAGCCAAAGGCTCCTCGCGTGCAGATTTTCGGTGTGCGCTCCCCACCCTCCCAGGGAGGCATCCGTGGTCACTGTCTTCTGGTGGCCCGGGGTCTGGAAGTCCATGCCTGCCATCAGATGCGCTCGGGTGCCCCACCACCGGATCACTCGTCGGAAGCTCTCGTCGAGTGTGATCCTGTCCTCGAAGCTGCCCGTCGTCTGGATCCAGCGAGCGTCCAGGAACCCCTGTAACGGGTGCATCCGAAGCCTACACAGGCGGATGAGATAAATGCAAGAAGACATCATTCCGAGGAGGGACTTGATGGACCTCACCCTGGCCGCGTCCGCAACCAGCATCCGCTGCACCTTGCCCAAGATGGCCCTCGTCCTTTCCTCCGACGGAGAAGCCAGAAGCGCCACTGTCAAGCTTCGCTCCCAGAAACAGTGCGTCTTGCGCGGGCACCAGGTGGGACATGGCGTAGTTTATGGCGAATCCCAGGTCCGTGAGTAGTTGGACGGTCCTCGCCGTGTGCTCCGCGGCGAGCTCCTTTGTCTTTGCTCGGATGAGCCAGTCGTCCAGGTAGGGGTAGACGTGGATCCCCTCCAGGCGCAGCCACGCCGCCACCAGTGCGAGGCACTTGGTGAACACCCTGGGTGCCGACCTCAATCCGAAGGGAAGGGCTCTGAACTGGTAGTGACGCCCTTGGACCACGAATCTGAGAAACTTTCAGTGTCCCTTTAGGATGGGGATATGGAAGTAGGCATCCTCCAAATCCAACGACAACAGGAAATCGCCCTCCTCCTGTTGACCCAGGACGTGCTGGAGGGTGACCATCCGGAACTTCTTTGCCTTGATGAATTTGTTCAGCCGTCGTAGGTCCAGGATGGGACGCCATCCTCCCGTCGTCTTCTTCACGAGGAAGTATCTTGAGTAAACTCCGGAGCCCCGAAGCCTCTTTGGGACGAGCTCGATGGCCTTTCTTGAGCATCGCCTTTACCTCCAAGAGAAGTTGAGGGACGTGATGTTCCTTCCTGGCCACGGGGGGGGGACGCGCGGGCACTTCTTTAGAAACTCGAGCGTGTGACCCTGGGCCAGGGAGTCCAGCACCCAACGGTCGGTGGAGATAGACTCCCACACGCTGACGAAGCTCGCCAGCCGGCCTCCCACCGGGGTGCTTCGGTGGGGGCCCGACCCCACGTCCGGTTCAGTCCTGCTTCGACGAGGCTTTGCCGCCTTGTCCTCCTTGGCGACGACGGCGGCGTCCGCCCGACTTGCCTCGTCCCCTGTAGGCTTCCTGTGACGACGAACGGGCCGCTTGACGATAGGTGGAAAATCCGCCGCCGGAACCTTTGGAGGCACCCTGCTTGCCTCCGCCGCTCCGAAAGGGCGGCCGGCGTTGCTGGAGAACACCAAGAGCACGGGCCGTCTCCGTGTCCGTCTTGATGGCTTGTAGGGAATCGTCCACTGTTTTCCCAAACAGGTTGCTCCCGTCGAACGGCATGTCCAAGACTCTGGTCTGCACGTCCTGCCGGAAGTCAGTTGCCTTGAGCCATCCACGCCGTCTAAGGCACACGCCGTTGCCCAACTGGCGAAATCCAGTGTCCGCGATGTCCGTCGCTATCGTAATGGCGTGGTCCGACGCCACTTCTCCTTCCTGCAAGATCTCTACGGCCTCCGCCCTCTTGTCGTCTGGTAAGAAGTCCAGCAGGGGGGCGATTTTGTACCACAACTCCCTGTCGTAGCAGGCTACGATAGCCAAGGCATTGGCAGCCTTAATCGTTGTCGCTGCCGATGAGATGACACTGCGTCCCATCGTGTCCAATTTCTTTCCCTCGCCGTCCGGCGGGGAGGTTGACGTAGAGGCCGAGGCCCTCCCCCTCCCCCCCCCCCGCTTTCTTCCTGGCCGCCGCAGAGACGACCGAGTCCGGGGTCGGCTGTGCCCGAAGGCACAAGGGGGCCGCGTCCGCGACCCAGTACTTCTTCTCGTACCGATCCCTTCTCGCAGGTGTTGTGGATGGGTTCTTGAGGAGATCGAGACCCTCATACCAGATATCGTCCAGTAGAGGTACAGCGAGGACAGTCTTCCTCTTGGTCTTGCGCCGTTGATAAAGGAAACCTTCCTTCTTCTTCTCTTCCGGGCAGAGCTGGAAAAGCTCGGATGCCCTGGCGATCATGGCATGAAACGATCCAATCTCGTCGGGCGGGGAAGCCCGGGGAGGAGGTGACGACGGCAGATCCTCGTCGTAAACCTAGTCGTCTGTACCCGTCGCGGCCCTGTCAGTCCCCATATCATCCCCACGGGTCGTGGACGGGGAGGATGGTTGAAAAGGAGGTGGAGGATGAATCCTTCTTCTCTTAGGAGGAGGGCTCCCAGAAGGGCCTGGCTCCGGGTCCCCCGTCGGGAGCGGTTCCTGCGTTGGTGGTAACGGCAATCTCGTCCTTATCTCCGAGCATAAGGACTGTATAGCCAACAAAATGGCTGCCGTGTTGTCTTGCGGCACTGGTTGAGGGGATTCCGGCGGGCGGTCAGGAGCCCCGTCGGCACCCTCGACGTTCTCGTCTCCTACGTCTGGGTCCCTCCCGACGGGCTGGTCTTCTTCCACGCCAACGCCGTGGCTTAAGACTTTGATTAGCTCCTCCTCCGAGGTTGAGGCCGAATCCACGACGACCTCCTGCCCCCCCCTTTTTCCTCTCCGTCGGAGGTTTCACGGGGGTCCTGTCGATGGGCATGACAGAGGACTCCCTCTGCGGTGGCAGGGAGACTCTGGGCCCTGAGGTCGCCACCACTGGTGTAGCCTCCACAGGCTGAGCAAGGGCCGCCGTGACTGTCTCGATAGAGGCTTTGGCCGGGTGGATCAAGGCTTTCACCACCTTGGGTGCGCTCACTGCCTTCTCCTTGGGGGGAGGGTCACCGCCTCGCTCCCCCTCCGATGGGGCCTTCGAGCTCGACTGGGTCTCTCCAGGAGCTTCGCCGGGTGCTCGGCCTTCCTCTTACCCGAGCCAGAGCGTTGGCTCGTGGTTGATGGCGCCGGGGAGAATGCGCCCTGCCTAGCGCCCGTAGAGCCCGACCGCTCGGCGTTCCCGGTGCCAGTGGACTCGCGGTGCTTGGCCTTCTGTTGGACCCCTGTCGCCGGGGCGCCCTCAAAGGTCTTAGAAGACCGCTCGGACTTCTTCTTCTTCTCGCCTGACGGGCTCTTCCCTTCCAGCCAGTTGGCGAGACGCAGATGGCGGTCCTTCATGGTCCGCTCTGACATATTGCCGCAAAACGCACAGTCCTTCTCCACGTGCGTCTTGTCCTCATGCAGGCAGTAGAGGCAAAGGGAGTGTTCGTCGTCCTTAAAGACATTCTGAAGCTGGCATCCAGGGCAGACCCTGAACAGCTTTCCGGGCGTCGAGCTTCCCTTCTCCTGGGCCATGATCGAGATGGTCCTGAGAAACTTCTGGAGTCCTCCAAAAGCGTGGCTCGACGAAATCTTCACCCTTGAGGGGCGTAGAAGAATCCAACACGGGTTCCCGTTGATCGGATAAAGAAACGGTGGAGCTTGAGGCTCTTTTGACCGAAAAAGAGAACATTTTCCTAAGAAAAGCGCGAAAAAAGCACTAAAGCTCGAGAGCAATAGCACAAGGATCCCAACACTTGAACGTGCGGTAAAAATCTGAAGATGGCTGCCAGAGGCGGGGCTTAGGGAGATGGCAGTCATTGGCTGTGGTCAGTATGACGCAGAGATCAGTGATTGGTTACTACTACGAAAGACAGATCAGAAACAAAACTGATACTGATTTTTTTTTACCGAGGATTCCCAGCCTGATGACAGGGAATATTCATGAGCATGTGAATCCATGCCAGACCCATGCTGGAGAACAACAGTTACAGGTAAGTAACTTGTTCCTTATTGGCCAGTTACGCCTATGCGCAATGGGCTTTAATGCAAGAAGGCCTACAAGAGGCTCCAGAACCTCTACGAACCCGTCTCCTCACCACAGTATCTGAGGGTAGGCAAGTTAACCAGAGCATTTTAAAGAACACCTTGGATTCTGCCGAGACGGCCAGTCGAGCCCTGGCTCAGGGCATACTCCTCAAAAGACATGCATGGCTTTGTAACTCGGGATTTAAAACTGAGACGCAGTCGTTGCTTATAAGCAAACCTGTGGAGGAGTCCAACTAGTTTGGGAAGGCGGTCGACAAGGCCTTAGAGACTGCAAAAAAGGAACATGACACCCTAAAGAGTCTGGACCAAATTACTCGACCCTCCATAAGGCAAGGTTTTGGAAACTGAAGGTTTTTTCGTGGCCAACGCTTCAGTCACCAACAATACTCTTCAGGAAACAACCGGATCTCTCCGCAGGGAACCAACACTTACACCACCCCTTACCCCCAAAGGGAACAACGCTGTGGTAAAGGAAGGGGCAGGAACCCTACCCCTAGAGGTTCCCCAGGCTCAGGTTCCAAATGACTCAAGGATTTGGGTCCCCTCCCATGCCTCCCCGGTCGGGTGCTGGCTTACATCGTTCCTTCAGGCATGAGAGGGAATAACCACGGACCAATGGGTGCTAAAAACCATAGACCACAGGTAACGGGTACTGTGTAGAGTTCAACTGGTCCCCACAATTCAGACCTCCATGACAACGAAGACTTAACACCAGAACATCTTTGCATACTTCTGCAAGAAGTTGAGATACTGGAACAGAAAGGAGCCATAACTTACCCCTATCACAGGTAAAAGAAGGTATTTATTCAGTGTACTTCCTTGTACCTAAAAAGGATCTAAACAAGCGCCCTGTTCTAGATGTGCGCCCAGCGAGCAAGTTTGTAAAACCAGAAAAGTTCTGCATGGTCACCCTACAGGAAGTAATTCCCCTGGTCACACAGGGGGCTACATGGCAACTCTGGACATGAAAGATACATACCTTCATATTTCGATGTTGCTATCGCACAGAAAATACTTCAGATTTATTATACAGAACAAACATCAGTTCAAGGTACTACCCTTTGGCATAGCCTCTGCACTGAGGGTATTTACAAAAGTACTAGCGGTGGCAGAAGCACATCTGCGTAGGCAATCCATCCCGGTCTATCCTTCCCTCGACGACTGGCTCATAACAGGGGACTCCTATGAGTCATATCTGGCAAATACCCAAAAGACGATAGATCTGTTATTCAGCCTGGGTTTCTCCATCAACGAGAAGAAATCCACCTTAGACGTCAAGTCAAACAATTCCTAGGGGCTCTAATTCGAACAAAGGACGGACTTGTCTTCCCCTCCAACGAGATGGTTCAAAACATGTTATTTCAAATCCCTCAATATGTAGCCAGTCGAGAGGTAACAGTACGCAAGGCTATGCGTCTGCTGGGAATGATGGCGTCATGTATCTACCTAGTTCCTCACGCGTGCCTGCGCTCAATGCAAAAGAGTGGCTAAGCAGCCAGTGGTGTCAGGCCAACGGACAGTGGGAGGATTTAGTAGTGGTCTTGCCGGCCCTAGTTCTCTCGCTGCGGTGATGATCGAGGAAAAACCTCTTGAAAGGGAAATCCTTCACCACCCCCGCAGTGGAAGCCACTCTTAACTACAGACGCCTCCCTTACAGGTTGGGGAGCCCACCTGCTTCAGAAAACAAGCGGAGTTTGGTCATCAGACGTAGCGTCCAACCACATAAATCTTCTGAAACTGCTGGCAGTGTTCAAAGTACTGAAAGCTTTCGAAACACAGCTGCAGGGAAAGCCGATCCTAATTCTCAGACAGCACCACGGCTATGTACTATCTGAACAATCAGGGAGGCCATTCTCCAGGGCTGTCCAAACTGTCTCAGAACATTTGGAAGTGGGCTCTCAAACGCAACATGTTCCTATTATCACAACATGTTCCAGGGGAACTTAATCTTCTGGCAGACGTACAAAGCAGAGACTTTCCGTTGCCCACGGAGTACGAATGGCTATTACACAGACATAGTCGCCAATGTTTTCGCACAATGGGGCTTTCCAGAGATCGATTTATTCGCAACTCTGGAAAACGCTCAATGCCAAGATTACGCCTCCAGGTACCCCAGAACCGCTCCAAGGGGAACCGACTCTGGATAACATGGTCAGGGAAATTTGTCTACGCTTTCGCCGCCCCCCCCCCCCCCGATTCCCCTTCTCAACAAGATTGTGCAACAAGATGCACCAGAAACCAGCCACGATGAGACTGGTGGCCCCTATGTGGGCCCGCCAACCGTGGTTGGCTCATCTGATGGAGATGTCCCCATCTCCTCCAATCAAACTGCCTTGCCCGTACAACATGTTGTTGCAAGACGGAGGGGGAGACGCTTCACCCATGCCCACAGACATTGAATTTAGCGGCCTGGCTCCTGAGGTCATAGAGTTTGGACACCTGCAACTCCCTCATAGATGTATGGACATTCTCAGGGAAGCAAGGAGCCGAACACCAGATACTGCTATTCCAGCAAATGGAAACGGTTTGTCATCTGGTGCAACTCAAAGAGCATTAACCCGATTAACTGCTCTCCCACACACATTGTGTTATAACTCACTCATTTACTTGACTCAGGACTGGTCTTCAACTCCTTAAAAGTGCACTTAGCTGCACTTTCAGCCTACACTACAGCACAACAAAGTGTCATGGTGGAAGATACCAGTTATTAAAGCTTTCATGGAGGAAGTGAAAAGAATTCACCCTCCCATTTCTAACCCGGCTCCCGGATGGGACCTAAACGTGGTGTTAACTAGGCTTATGGGGCTCCTTTCAAGCCCATGCACAAGGCAAGTCTTAAAGACCTCACCCATAAGACTGCTTTTTTAATGGCTATTACCTCCATCAGGAGAGTAAGTGAACTACAAGCGCTCTCGATCCAGGATCCCTTTGTAACAGTTCACAAAGACAAGGTGGTTCTGCGCACTCACCCTAGATTTGCGTCCAAATTCATTTCAAAGTTCTATGTGAACCAGTCAATAGAACTACCAACGTTCTTTCAAAATCCTTCAAGCCTGGGAGAAAGAACCCTGCACACACTGGATGTACGCAGAGCTGTCATGTTCTACATGGAAAGAACTCGCCCACTTAGGAAAACGAATCAGTTTTTCGTTTTGGTGGCAGCAGGAAGAGAGGGAGACGCAGTCTCCAAATCAACTATCTCTAGATGGATTGTCAAATGCATTATACTTAGGGTTTCCTGTTTTCGGGGGTTGTTTTTTTTTTTTTACTTCCGGGGGTGTTTTTCCAGTGTTTTCAAAAACTTTGGGAATCTGTGTTTATCAGTGTTTTCCCGTTTGCCCCTTTCAAAAAATCGCGGACAACTGTTTTTTCAGGTGTACACACAGAAATGTTCTTTTATTGCTTTGTTGCGTGCATATGTAGGGTAATCTCTCAGTGCAAGATGTTCTAAGCAATTTCATGTTAATCGAGTAATATGTTGCATTCCTACAAGTCAAAATGATTGTAATAAATCATACAATATTTCTTCAAGGACTCTTTGCCCATCCGTGCCTTTTCTTTTCTTCCCATAAAGACTTTTATTTGGGAAAACGACCTTTCCACATTGGCACTAGACACGGGCAGGGCCAAAATATCCACCACACAAGCTGATAAATCTGCCCACTGTTGGCGCTTTCCCACCCAATACTCATGCACCCGAAGCTGCATATTCTCAGGCACAGGCTCTGCCAAATAGGCGTTAAACTGGCTGCACACAGTCTCAGTGGCTTTAAAATGGTTAAAAATAAATGGATATTTTTCAAAGTTTTGACTAAATTCTTTTTTGCGGAAGGGATCTAGTACTTGCACGGCATACCACAAAGAGGCTTCACTCACTTCGAATGACATGGTGGCTGATGCGATGTTTCGACACAGCATTGCTTTCCATTTTACATGCATTGTTGCGTAGAATATCCTAAAATTTTCCTCAACAGTCCTTTGTTTTCCAAGTGGCAGACATTCCAAAAGTGCACATGTTACTGGACCAAAGTCAGTGAAAGTGTCACCCAACTTTCTTTCAAATAAGAGTTTGACCTCCACACCAATGACATTGTACACTTGGTAAACGTATGTGTTTTCGGATTGCAGCCTCTTCATTATATCAACGACAGCGGTCATGTTCTCCTGCAAAAATCGGACAACACAGTAGACTGTACTTTTATTCACCTCAGTATCAATGTGCGCCCTCAGATCCTCACATTTCTTGCCTGAGGCATCATCACTAAGGAGGAAATCGGTAAAAGGTTGCCACATCAATAGTATGGCATTCACTGCCTCTAATACAGAGAACCACCGACTAAAGGAGACAGTTGGGATAACCTTTCCTTTCATGCCATACAAAGTGCAAAATGATAGGTATTTGCGTTTGAGTTCACGTGCATATCTAAATAGAGCACCAGAATGGACCACAAAGTCAACTACACCCCTAACCAAATCTGAGGACTTTAAGGCTGCTTTTAAAACTCCATCAAGTAAGTGGCAGGGGTCTCGCATGGGGAATGCCTTGAAATCGGCATTACCCTTGGACAGATCATCACATAACTTTTTCATGTAACTTGCCGAATCACTAAAAACGCACACTACATCTCTCCAGTCCTTCCCAAACTTGCTGAGGACTTTCTGGAGTAATGCCGCTACTGAAACTGCATTGCAAGTTTCAACCACCTCTAAATCTGCCATGATAGTACGGCGCGCCCATCCACCTTTTGGGTCACAAAATGTGAAGAGGACTGCCACTGCTGGATCATCGTGCATCTCGGGCGTTGCATCGACAGTGATTGAAATGTTTACGTTGCCTTGGACTTACTCTCTGATGTGGCCAATGTCTGTCATAAAAACCTCCGGTAGATATTTCTCATACATTTGAGTGGATCGGGGTAATGTTGTGGCTGCTGGGGCCAGTCTGCGGAAAAGATTACCAATCGGGCCATCTGCCTGGTGCAAGCTGGTTCCTGCCTGGTGCAAGCTGGTTCCTGCCTGGTGCAAGCTGGTTCCTGCCTGGTGCAAGCTGGTTCCTGCCTGGTGCAAGCTGGTTCCTGCCTGCATTAAGGCACGCACAAATTCATGTGCCACATCTTTTTCCTCATCCCGTTTTCTTTTAAAACGCGTCAGTGTCTCTGTAAGGGACATTTGGCACAGACCACTCTCAAATTTTGGCAGATCTTTCAACCTTAAGTGGGTCTTTGAAGAAACGTGCTCAGCGATTCGGCTTGAAGTCTTTCCTTTGACTAATACAATTGTTACTCTGCAAGCCTTGCAAATTAACAATTGTTTTCCGTTGTTTTCCTCTACTGTAAAATCTTTGTGTTCCCGGGCGTAATCCTCAGCGGTCTTGCTTTTGCAGGGCATTGCTCGATGTCAGAGAAGCCTATTGGAACAATTAAAAGAGGAGACTACTTACACATAGCAGAAGCATGACATTAACTGTGTCCTTCTGATTCAGTCTCAGGACCTTCCCCTGCAACATGTGGTCTTCAAGTCACATTCTCTCACCCCATGCCCTGCGCTCTTAATTTTTGCAGGTGTTTTTGTACCAAAAGTGTATTGCTTTCCCTGTGATTTCTATAAATAATTAAATACAATGAATTAAAAAGACCTCAGCTACCTACATAATGTCACATAGTGATGACACGTGACACCACTAATGTTCCCTATTTGGCTGCTGTCTTTTATGGCTAGAGAAGAGCTGCCATGCAGTAATGTAGATTACAGCGAAGGATATCACAACACAACAGCAAGTGCTTGGTCAAATGAACATGGCTGGGCAAACTTTCTGAGCCCTCACAATACACCCCCTTAACTGGTCCTGCCCTGTATGAAGACCCACTACCGACACATGACCACCTGTCAGCTGTCAGTGCCAAGAGGCTGTGAGTAGGAGATGCAGCGCTGTTATCTGCTATGTCATGCTATGCTATGATGTGTTGCTGTTTTGTCTGGAAAGGACCATTGGCCCAAAAGTGTTGCCTGGTGATCTTTCGGTGACCTATGCCTTATTATGAAAGTTAAACAACTTTATTCAGTGGCTGAACTGTACTTCTCAACTTGTTCATCTAACCGACACACATGCAACTCTACACAACCGGCATCACCTGCCAGCCACTCTCCATGCAACACACAAACCAAGCACTCGCTCTCCAGCTGCACCCCCCACCCCCAATAAATACCCCAACTCCTAATAGCTCAAAAGACCACCTGCACTAACTCGCATGCAGGCACCTGGCTCTCGCCATCACTCAGCGAAAACTTGAACACACGATGCGCAGTCATGAGCCGGCAGTGGCAACTCCCTGCCTGCCTTACCTTGAAACATCGAAAATGACGATCCCAATCCACACCCGCCCCCCTCAAAATCTATATTTTCGCAAAAATGCGAGTAAAAAAAAAACATGTTCTGGGAATTGCAGTAATGTGATTGGCTGGGCGGTATCATAACAAAACATCCAATCAAATCGCAAACATTTGGTCTGCTCTCACTAACCCATCCGCATCCCCATCCTTTTTTTTGTTTGTTCTCAAAGGGTCCAAAGTGCCAAGAGGCCAGGTAAATGGCAGAAAGGGCGCTATATTAAGAGTATTTAGATAACCTGCCGCAGTTTTCCAGGTGACGACCCTCGCCCGCTACACGCAGCTTGCATAGGTCGTGGTGTGCCCCCCTCGTCCCCGATCTGAAAGCGGGGCTGGGGAGCTCAGGGCACACGGGGGCCTGCGGGCACTTCGGAGGAAAAACGCGTGGAAGGGGGCTGGGGAGCACGGGGCACTCGGGGGCACTTTTGCCATTAAAACGCATGGAAGGGGGCTGGGGAGCTCGGGGCACACGGGGGCCTGGGGGCACTTTTAGCATTAGAACGCATGGAAAGGGGGTGGGGAGCTCGGGGCACACGGGGGCCTGGGGGCACTTTTGCCATAATAACGCATGGAAGGGGGCTGGGGAGCTCGGGGCACAAAGTGATAAAAAGTGGAACACACATGACTCACTTACCTTACTGAAGATACTGAATGGGGGGGGGGGGCGTGTCGCGACTCCCGGGCAGGCTGGATCCTCTGGGGACTGACGGTGATGCCGGGCAGGAGCAAAACAAAGAAGAAGCTGGCTCAGGCTCATTGGAGACGGCAGACGAGTGGCAAGTGGCTGCTGTCAGTGCTCTCTGCTCTGTTAGTAACACTGGGGTGTTTTTAAGCGCTTTTTACGCGGGCAAACTGGTGCTGGTATGAATGAGTCACAGAGTGTTAACTGAGGACAGTTGCACACCTGCAGAGAGGTAAAGCTGCCTAGAATGCAGGCCCACTCCCCATGCACCGGCACACCTCCCCTACCATTACAATAACAGCACGAAACCATTCAGTGACTAATGGCCCATCATTAGCAGTTTGGTGCTGGCATTGTAATGGGAGGGGCTGATCTTAGGTGCAGGGAGAACTGAAGTGTTCTTATTGTTGTGCTTATGAAGAAATAAGCATAACAATAAGCGACTAAAACACACGATAAGCGGACAAAACCCTCGACAAGCGACCTATGAAAAAAACACGCAACTTGCTTCAAAAACAAGCCCAAAGTTTGCAATGTGAGGTCCTTCTGACCAGGCAGTCAAATCGGCATTTGGCCACAAGGTGGCAATATGGGATAATAAAAAATGATCATTGCAGCGTCAGTAGCAATGTCCGTTCCAATAGACAATGCTTTAACAGAGCTGCTAGGATAGCTCATTGGCAACGTGTGTGTCTTGGAAACAAGACACCATGGTTTCGAATCCCGCTCCCAGCACTATGAAATACGGGGTTTATCGGATAACCCTGAGAATTTTTAAATTTTAACGGGGGTCACATATCAGGCACTTTCCGGTTATCCCCGAAAACCGGACACCCTAATTATATTCTGCTACACTCTTGCTAAGAGAGAGCTGCCCTTCAAGCCTAGAGCACATTCCACTCGAGGCACTGGGGCGTCAAATGTTCCCCTCAAATCTTTTTGCAAAGCGGCAACCTGGAGTTCTGTACACACCTTTACAAAACACTATTTACAAGCTACAAAACCATTATATTAAAAAAAGACAGTCACAAGGGGGCACTCATTCTAGATCTGATCCTCAGGTGGGACAGGCAGTACTAAGTCATCTTTTCACTACTGTTCCTTCTCATAACCCAACTCCGGGTACTGCTCGCTAGTCTATGCACAGCATGTGATTCTAAGCAGATTAACAAACATCAGAAGACATGCTTTACTTACCGTAAAAGCATTTCTGATGGTTGTATCTGCTTAGATTCACATGCGCCCACCCTTCCTCCCCGCTCGGATGGAAGGAACATAGACGTCTTACTACTTTCTCTCTCTTTTCTGTACTCACTCACGATAGTCATAAGGCTCCCTCTTGGCAGAAAAAATACAATCGGAGGGACCTCGACATGTGAGAGATCTTGGGTACACTACACGTCACGTAGGGATAGTTTTACAGACACGCCCATGTCGACATCCCCTTTCGATTCTCGAAAGACAAGATGCAATACTCTGCGGTTACCACTGGATGTCAGACTATGCAAAGCATGTGAATCTAAGTAGATACAACCATCAGAAATGCTTTTACGGTAAGTAATGCATGTCTTATTGGTCAGTTAAAATAAGTCTTCTTCAGAAGGGAGCAATATAACAGTAACACCCAAATAGACTTCATGAAATACACACTCTAAATATCTCTAAATCAGTAGATACCCTTTTGGGATGGCCCACAGACACTACCTACACCCTCAGGTGACTTCAATTGCTAGGGTGCTGGGGACATTAATATATCACTGTTGCATCTAGAGTCATATAGTAATAAGTAAAAGGAAAAGATTATTTAGAACATACTAGAGACCACAAATATTCTTAAGCAGACGAATACTTTCAGATCCCTCCAGAGTCATTCAGTCATTAGAAGTCTTTGAAGAAAAGAAGAATCAAGTATAGGACCACAAGCTGATTAGGCTTGTGAGTAGTAGAAGATGCAAGCAACTCTACAGCAAGAGGTAAGTTCTCTCAGACTTTTTACAGTACCTTTGTATTGAAGAAAAAGTGCAGCAGATGACTTCGGTTCTTGTGCAGCTCTGCAGATCTCACCGTTCTGGGCCTCGGACGTGGGGACAAGAGGGAGGACTACTGGGGACTCCTGCACCACAACGGGCAATCTTCAATTCAGTGGCTGTTCAGTGTTTCAGCACCTCACGTCTACCGCAAATAGTAACACTGCGGTTCCTGGCTGTCGAGATGGACTTCCTTGCTTCTGGGGTCCCGCACTCTTTTGAGGGGGCTCAGGCTCGGTCAGTCCTGCTTCCTGGGAGTCCGGAGGATCTTCCTGGAGTTCTAGCCCAGCTTAAAAGCAACGCACACAATCTGGTGTTCCTCTCCCTGCCTATACGGTTTCCCGCAGTAACTCTGTGGATATTCAACCAACTCCGAGATGGATGTCCAGGTGGCTTACTTTGGAGTTGATTGGTCCCACCAACTCAAGGGGAGAAGTCGTTGTTGCAGGGGCTTCTCTGTCGATACGAATTTGGAGTTTCAGCACAGCAGCAGGGCTTCACCTGACAAACCAACGGTCCAGGAGTTGCAGCAGGTGTCCTCTTCAAGTTCTTCTTCTTCGGTTCCTTCGTCCAGTGGTTGACACTGCCTTCCAAGCCAAAAGCCTTGCCTTTTTCTCAGTGCTCTCCCATTCATTCCAGCATAGCTGTTAGTCACCCAGCAGGGTTATAGTCCTTGCCGGACAGTAAGCCGGCCAATCACCACACAGTACATTTGGGTCTCCTAGGATGCTAAGCACAGGGAGTTTTGGGCACCTCCCTCGCTTCCTTCCTACCCCAGACACCCTGGAGCCAGAGACAGGCTTCATTTGTGAATCCCGTCAAAGGCAAAGCGAACAATGGGACCAAACCTGGTTTGGCGCGCAGAGTAAATCTCAAGAATGACCTTTCCACAAAGAAATGGCAAAAAAGAAAACTGGGGCCATTTTGACAAAAATGGCACCCTTCGGTGCTTTACTGCAGCTGCAAACGCAGCCCGCGGTAAATGCACACCGCGATAGTTAAAACGAAACCACTGCCACCAGCTATTCAGTGAGAAAAGGGTAACATACAATGTTACTTGAGAAGTTAGTCAAAGGGGATACTAGGTAACCCCTCCAGCATCCTATTGTAAGATAGTGTGTGCTGGGTCTAGAAAGTTACAAATGTAAGTTAAGTTAATTTCGCTTCACTGCTCTTGGAAACAGTAGTTTATCCAAGAGAAGTTAGTTAAACCTTTGGGAAATCTGAAATACTTCCCTGTATCACTGCACTGAAGGTGCTGTGTGACACAATGTAAAAGATGATGCCTATGGAGTTTGTCAGACTACATAACCAGAAGAAACAGAGTTCAAAATCACATTAAAATACATGAGAGATTGGGGGGAAAAAAGGGTCTCTCTCTCCAGGTAATAAAATTAAGTCAAAATCCAGCAAAGTTGCTGGGGGTCTCTAAGGCGGAGGGAATTAGCACATTTCTGAGAATTCTCCTTAACGTAAGCCCCCTCAGGTACAGGCAGGAGTGGCAGGAGAGGATAGAGCAGTAGCGGGAAGCAGAAACAGAGAGTGCAAACTGGGAAGATAGAGAAGACGCCAGGACCATTGCGTGGCAGAAAGCAGCTGTTGGTCCTGATAGGGTCTGTGCCTCTTAAATCTTGAATTGTAGAGGCTGCGCAGCAGGAAGTGAAGACCAGGGAAGTGTTCCCTTCACAGGTGACTTGGCGTGCACCAACCAACCACAGGAGCAGCGAAGGGGCCGTTTCCTCATGGCGTCAGTGGCGGTCATCTCGAAGGAAGGGTTTACCACCGCGTGAGAAGCCAAACAAAAAAGAATTCTGCAAGCGGCGAGAGGAAGAGGAGAGCCTGCCTTAGCTAATGAGTTCGGAGCTTGCTTGTTACCACGGAGCACTCTTTCCCCGTCTGCATCTGTTCGGAAAGTGTTTTCATCGAATGAGAGACGCTTGCATGTGATTGAAGGAGACTGGAAGAGCACTTTTGAAACTCGTGCTATGTAAGCCAAGCGAAAGCTGTGTGAGGGAGAAAGCCTTACAAAGTACTTTTGAATACCAAAGTTCTAAAATGCAGCGAAACCACATCGGACAAAAGCCTACAGACTGATATTTTAAATGTGAGTTTATGGAAACCCCAACACTATAACAGGGTAACATGGCAAAAAGGGAACAAACATTGCCCAAGGCAAAAGCGAGCTAAAACCAGGCAATTTCCAAATAACCAGTATTGCCAATTGCAGAAAAGGGCCATTGAAAGATTGATAGACAGTGGCAAGTGTTGTTCATGTGTTATCCAACCTGTGGAGAAAGTTCGTTGGAACTCACTTTATCCAAGTCAAACAGATAGCAAGTACTAAGCCCTTTTCGTAACTATCCTTGATAACTTGTGTGGTGGGGAAACAAGAGTGTCACAACGGCTACCCTTCTGAGAGAGCGATCCAGTGGGAGTGGATCATTATTGGGTACACTACACGTCACGTTAGGGATAGTGTTACAGACACGCCTATTCCGACGTCCCCTTTCGTTCCCCGAAAGACGAGATCCAATACTCCGCGGTTACCACTGCATGTCGGCCCATATGCACAGCATGTGAATCTAAGCAGATTCAATCATCAGAAAATGCTATTACGTTGAGTAATGCATGTCTTCACAAAGCACTAAAATAAGTCTTTATTTTCCCTAAAGAGTTGTTGGGAGTTTTTTTGGACGGTTCAACTTTAAGTTGTGGTTAAAAAAGTTGGGGTTCAGTATTTTGGGGTTATACTGAACCCCAAAAGCAGCAGTGGCTGTGAATTGCTGTCAGGCAGGGGAGTAAACCTGAACTGCAAACTATTGAAGTGGGCCTGTCGTGGAAGCACGCCAGGAGGACGTGGAATAAGTGCTTAAAGGGGTGTTGACCAATGCCATCTATGTTGAATGTGAAGCTAAATGTAATTGTGACAAGTCATCTTGACTGAGATGCAATCTGTTGGTTGTGATACTAAAGGTAACCCAAAGTGAATGGCATCTGCCAATTAAGAAGCTGAAGCCGGTAAAGGGAAACCAAGTTGAGTTCTGTTGACAAGTTACAAACTACTAAAAAGCTTGTGGCAAGTCATCCTGACCAAGGTCATTACTATGACCATTTATCCATCGAACGATTGTTCAAAGAACGAAAGAAACCTTCTATTTTCTGAGCTGAAGTTCTCTTGATGAAGTGAAGTTAAACCAAGTGGAGTTGGAACTTCTGTTGACAAAGTGGAACTGTACCACACTAACTTATTTTTTATTTATTTATTGAACACTTGTATGGCGCCTATACATCAAAAAGTGTTTCCAGGCGCCACAAGACAAAGTCGGGTTTAACAGAAGGGAGAAAATGACACTAACGGTCCTACTAGGCCTTGTGAAATGAGGATCGTCCAAGTGTAGTAACAACTTTGGAACTTTATATAGAATTGAAGTGGAAACAGATTGTGGTTGAACATTACCCAGAACTGTGAAACAAAGACCACGTTTAAACTTGGGGAAGAAGAATTCACCCACGTTACAAAACCAGACTGGTTACATCATTAGTATTTGTTGAGAATTGCTAACATTTCCTTGTTTATTTTCTGTATGTACGAGGGCCAGATATCCAGTGTTTCCTTTAGTTATTGTAGGCAGGGAAATCCTGTCGGGGTAGGGATAGTGAGGCGTTCATCCAACCTAATTTGCAAAACAAATAGCATTTGTTAAGAAAACTTTACAAAGTTGTTCGCCTCATCTTTCTGACCCCTCAAATGATCACTCCTCGGAGAGTAGTGGAGCTCCCCCGTTTCCCACCACTGGTGATCTGAGAAAAGTGTCACTTTGGACCCACTGTATCGAGAGTACTTGTGGATGGGAGTCTCGACTAACATGACGTTTAATATCCCCTCAACTAGTTTAATGCGTGCACCATTGTTTTTGTTGTTGCCAGGCCAACTCTGCCGGCAGGCTGCACCTGCAAGACAGTTTTATTGCTCACTGTGCTTGGGGACGCACAGCTTCCACCTCACTGGTGAGGCCCTACTAGGCCGAAACACGTGTCTGGGGTTGCTGTTGGTGCTCTTGTTCAGGGGAAAATCGCCCAGCATTTCAGTGCTGGACTGCCTAAGTGGGTAGGACCAGACTGATATGCAAATGGTTATTTCTCCTCTGAAAGGTACTCCCAGACCTTTCCTTTTTCAATTCAGTTTTATTTTTTGGTTTAGACTTGATCATCCCCCCATTATTTGATGGAGTAAGGCTGTCGGTTGTCCTGAGAAATTAAAATTGTCATGTACCTGGAAGAGGGGTGGGTGTGAGTGATCTGAAAACACTGCTATCCTCAAGGGAATACTGTGTGAGCATTTGAGTCAGTGTCACTGTGATGCTCAAGAGTTACTTCGAGAACCGCTTAATACTCCATGTTAGGGAGAATTCTCAATTCTGTGTTAATTCCCTTCTCCCCTTAGAGACCCCAAGCTCTTTCGCTGGACTTTAGGACTTTTAGTTTTTATCCCGGAGAGAGTGAGACCTTTTTCCCACTCTCTCATGTATTATTCTTTGATTTGAACCCTGTGTTTCTTTTGGTTTCGGAGTCTGACAAACCCCATAGGCATCATGTTTTTACACTGTGACACACAGCGCCCTCAGTGCAGTGGCACAGAGAAATCCTTTGGATTCCTGCAAAGGTTTAAATGCCTTCTCTTGGATAGACAACTGTTTCCAAGAGCAGTGAAGTGAAATTGACTGAAACTTACCTTTTCTCTTTCTAGACCCAGCACCCACTATCTTACCATAGGGTGCTGGAGAGGTTACCTAGTATCCCCTTTGTCTACCTTCTCATGTAACATTTTTATGTTACCCGTTCTGTAATTAATCGCTGGTGGCAGTGGTTTTCTTTTTCCTACCATTGTGCGTTTTTACTGCAGGTGGCAATCGCAGCTGCAGTATTGCACCCATGGGTGCCCATTTTGTCACAAGGGCCCTGGTCGTCTTTTTTTCACTATTTCTTGTTGGAAAGGTCCTTCTTGAGATTTACTGTGCACGCCAAACCAGGTTTTGTCCCTCTGTTCGTTTTTGCTTTGGCGGGATTCACGAGTGAAGCCCGCCTCTGGCTCCATAGTGTCTGGCAGTGCAGGAAGCAAGGGAGGTTTTCGAAAACTCCCTGTGCTTAGTCTCCTTGGTTACAGGAATGCACCCAAAGGTGATTGGCAGGCTGGCTGTCCTGGGAAGACAGCCACCTGATGTGAGTGACAGCTAGGCTGCAAATGAATGGGAGAAACTTGCATAAAAGACAAGGCGGGTCATTACGACCCTGGAGGTAGCCATGCTGCTACTTGCGGCATGGCTACCCCCATTCTGGGTACCGGGTTCCTGGAATGGGGAAATACCGGCCATTCCGACCTTGGAGGGCCCGGTATTTCCCCATTCCAGGAACCCAGACCCTGTACATCCCCTTTCCTATTGGAGCCCCCATAGGGCTCAATGGGAATGGGGAGGATGTAAATAATGGGCCCGTTGTTTGCATCCTGGTCTGCTTGCGGGACCCACGTCCTTAGCGGGTCCCGCGAGGAGACCTTGTAATGAGGCGATAGGGGGTTAACGGGGCCGGCAGCTCTACTGGCCCTGTTAACCCCCTACGGCCTTGCGTGTAATGGGGCCCAAGGTCTTTTGCAAGGAAGGCCGAGCTGACTGGACGAAGAAACCGAAGAAGAAACTGGAAGAGAAGCTTGATGCACCCTCCTGGACTGTTGGCTTGCCTGGTGAAGTCCTGCTGCTGTGCTGAAGCTCCGAATTTCTAATCGACTAGAGAAGCCTGGAAAGGACAACATCTCCCCTTGGGTTGGTGGGAACCAATCAGCCCCAAGACCAACTCGACTGGAACCCCTCTCCCCTCTGGCTATACTTCTTTGCTGCTGCAGGAACTGAGTGCCAGGGGACAGGAACACCAGAATCTAGTGCATTGCCTTTAAGCCGATCCCGAGCTCCAGGAAGATCTTCAAGACTCTCTCGAAGCAGGACTGCCCAAGCCTGAGCAACTGTTAGGGAGAATTCTAAAAAATGTGCTAAGTCCCTTCTACCTTAGAGACCCCTAGCTTTTTTTGATGGACTTCAGGATTTTTAATTTCTAACCTGGAGAGAGTGAGACCTTTTTCTCACTGTTGTGTGTTTTTATTGTGATTTAGACTCTGTGTTTCTTTTAACTTTGGAGTCTGACAAACTCCATAGGCATCATCCTTTACATTGTACCACACAGCACCTTCCGTGCAGTGGCACAAGGAAGTCTCTTAGATTCCCCAAAGGTTGAAATACCTTCTCTTGGTGAAACTAGTGTTTCCAACAGCAGTAAGGTGAAATTGACTTTCCTTACATTTTGTAACTTACTAGACCCAGCACACTCTATCTTACAATAGGGTGCTGGAGGGTTTACTTAGTATCCCCTTAGTCTACTTTCTCATGTAACATTTTTATGTTACCCTTTCTACAATTAATGGCTGGTGGCAGTGGTTTACTTTTTACTACCATTGTGTGTTTTTACTGCGGGCTGCGTTCGCGGCCACAGTAAGGTACCCATGGGTGCCCATTTTGTCAAAATGGCCCGGTCTTCTCTTTTCATCATTTAATGTTGGAAAGGTCCTTCTTGAGATTTACTCTGCGTGCCAAATCAGGTTTGGTGCCTTTGTTTGTTTAGTCTTTGGCGGGATTCACGAGTGAAGCCCGCCTCTGGCTTCAGAGTGTCTGGTGGGGGCAGGAAGCAAGGAAGGTGCCCGAAACTCCCTGTGCTTAGTCTCCTAGGAGACAGGAATGCACCCAAAGGTGATTGGTCAGCTGGCTGTCCAGCAAGGACAGCCACCTTGCTGTGCGATTGACAGCTAGGCTGGAATGAATGGGACAAACCTGCATAAAAGGCAAGGCTTTTTGGCTTGATAGGCGGAGTCGACCACTGGACGAAGGAATCTGAAGAAGAACTTGGAAGAGATGCCTGCTGCAACTCCTGGACCGTTGGTTTGACAGGTGAAGCCCTGCTGCTGTGCTGAAGCTCCGAATTCACCTCGACTAGAGAAGCTCCTGCAAGGACAACTTCTCCCCTTGAGTTGGTGGCACCAATCAACTCCAAAGTAAGCCCGTCTGGACATCCTCTCAGAGCTGGCGGTACTTCCACTGCTGCTGGAACCGAAGTGCCAGGGAGAGGATCTGACAGTTGGAGCTGGTACTCAGCCAAGCTATCTCCCGGATAAGAATGTTTTTTCAGTCTTTAATGTGAAAAGATAGCAGGTGGAGAGAAGAGCTTCCCAAAAAGTGCTTCCAGAAATGGCCCTATCGCAGATGGAATAAATAAGATCATACCTGAGCAGCTAAATAAAAAAAAGAAACATGCCAGCCAGGACAAGAAGGAACGTCAAGGGGTTCACAGCGTTCCTAAGGAACATGAGGTCTCCCCCTGTTATTGCCCAATATCCCCTCTGCCAAAAACCCAGAATAGAGCTCCCCACTAAGTGATGGAGGGGCTGAACCACCGTTAGACCTGGACGCTGACTTGGAAACGAGTGAGCGTTTGCCATCTTGGGTGAGTTGAGCTTGCTGGTGGAAGAACTGGAGAGAGTGGAAGAGGATGCCGGATGGAAAGATGTGAGTAACTCGGAGTGGGAAAAAATGGAGGGTCTTATTCGAGAGACCAGCCTGCCGACAGCAAAAAAAGATTTAGACCCTAATGTTTAAAACGTGAGGGTGAATTTCAGGGGCCCCAGATCTGTGGATACTTGAGGGGCCGTTAGAAGGCCAATAAAAGCTGCTGATGGACCTGTGAGATCCAACCAGGCGGGTAAAACATCTCAAAAGGCATATGAGAACTCTAAGACCCAGGAGGAAAGAAAAATGGGTAAGAGATTGTACAATGAAAAGTACGAAGCTCCTAGGAGAAAAATTCGAAGATTACCCATGAAAGATTGTTCAGCCCGCGCTCAGAGGTGGCCTGAGACCAAAGGGGAGCTTCTTAGGAGTCGGGATAGGTTGAGTCCAAAGCTATGTCTTGAAAGAATCAAGCCCAATGCTAATATGATCATGCTGAATAGAGGAAACGTTTTGCAATTGTTTGAGTGCGTTATCCCAGATCGCAAATTTGCATCGAGTGATATCAAGATTGTTGAATTTGTGGAGGAAAAAAAAACCGACTGGGTCGTACTACATTTATTCTCCCATGCTGAGAAGGATTCAATACTGGCATTTAAAGAGAAGTATATGTGCTTGGGGTATGAAGTTTCAGATTACCGTACGCAATTAAAAGTAAGGTGGAGTGAAGCCACTGATACGAAGGATGAACAGAAAGGTGGACCCCCTGCAAAACTTGCAACGATTGAAGATGGGGGAAAAATTGTACCTAAAACCTCTATAAGTGAGGAGGTGATTGTACCTACTCAGAAAGAGCTCCACTCCCTGAAATATACGGTGGCTAATCAAAGAAAGGCAATGGAAGCTCCCAAAAGCACTGGCAATGGTGCGACAATGGAGGAATCTTCTTGGTCCTGGCTGGCAGGAGCTTTGGGCCGCGACGGTGGTTGCTAGATCCCGATGGAAGAGGACAGGAGCCTTTGAAGATCGAATGTTGGAACACTCGTGGCTTGAGAACTCTTTCTGTGAACTGTTTGATATGCTGCTATTTCAGGCTAAGGGAATCCCCACACTGCAATGGCTACTCAGCCTTCCTAAATCCTGCACCAAAGGGGGTGATGGGGCGGCCGTATGCAGGCCTCCTTATGTTACTGAAAAATGACTTGGGATGGGCGATGGTTGAAACTAAAAGCCCAAACCCCTATGTTCAAATTTTATATCTAAAACACAAGGACCATAGGGATGTCTCCCTGCTGGTGATGAACATTTACTGGCATGTTAACATGGGGAATGATGTGAATTTTATGATGTCCATTACAAGTGCGATTGATGAGGTGATATGTGAAGCAGAAGGAGTGAAGATTTTGGTCTGTGGAGACCTTAATATCAGGCTCCTTGATAATGAGGGGTGAGTTTTAGAGAAGAATAAATGGAAGGAAAGAGAGGTGGTGTGGATGAGGAATATGGAAGCCAGAGCCATGTTTATGGTCAACGGTCAAACCGATGGGGATATCCCGGGGTGTCCAACGTGGCACTCTGGGGAAAGAGTATCTTGTATAGACTATTGTTTTATCTCTGAGAATTTAAGGGAAGGGATTGAGAGCTTCTCTATTAGGCCCCAGCAATTTAGCGATCATGATCTGCTGGCTATCCACTTGAGGAAGTGGTATGATAAGAAGCCTAGGGAACAGATGGGAGAGGTGGTCCCAGGCTCCTGTGGGATTCGCCTATGACTGAAGGTGCAGGATCTAAGGAAAATAAATGTGGTGTATAAGGCTCAGTTATGTGAAGATCCTGCTGCTATTGACGACACTGGCTTGCTAAAAGAATTCTCCCAGGAAAATGCCCTTGGTGCTAAATCAACTTCATCACAAAAGCATGTGTACGACCGAGAATTGGTGGAAAGGAGGAAAAGTTTGAGAAAGACAGTTAAAGATTAGAGGTGATGTTAATGATAATAAAAGGGAAAGGATAAGGAGAGCTCTTCAAGGGTATAGGAATTGGCAGACGTGCACGCAGTTATTGCGTTTGCAGAAGGATGGCGAGAGGATCCTTAGAGTGGTATATTCCAAAAATTCAAAAAATACTTGGGAGCTATTAAATATTGGTGGTGTACTCAGGCAGGCATGTATCACGACCATGGTAGCGGAAAAAGATTGGCTCCTGCATTACTCAGCTCTATTTGCGGATCTGGGTGGGGCTAAAGAGGAGATTAAAGAAGCTGGTCTGGGGAGGTGAATTTTGTGTTTGACGAGCAGCGGGCCCGATGGTCTCTGTAATCAAGAATTGAAAAAAAATAGAGACCACTGGGCAAAAATATTAGTGATTATGTTCGAGCAAATTATGATTAATAAGATGATCCCTCCCTCATGGAGGGAGGCGCATATTGTGCCTATCCTTAAAAAGGGCGATAGGGGGGTGCTGTTGCGCTCGAGTGGAAATGGCCACTCCTGCGTGAGCTCCGGCGAGGACGAGGGCCGTAAAGCCACAATATTCGTCATAGGATTCCAGTTCTTCTCTAAATTAGCGGGAGACATGCAGCAATAACTACAGAATTGTCAGGCGAAGTTTCAGAGACGGAGCTGCGGAGGCGTCTGCACGGCGGCTAGCACAACATCCCACGCGCTGAGGCGGGAGCAACCCCAGGATGCGCCGCGGGCGGGGCAGAGGTGCCCGGCGCCAGCAAACTCGAGCGGCGGCTGAAAACGGAGAGACGTGGGGCGGGTCGCGGGCGCGCGGAGGCCCTCGAGCACCTGCGGACAGCCCCACTTCAGTTCCAGCATCGACAACGCGTGAACGGAACAGCGGTGGCGGCCCCGGGAACCGCTGCAGTAGGAACATAGACGTGAGCCACGGTGCTCAGCTGAAGTCGTAGCCATCTGACATTTTGTGGGCCCCTGTGCACATACAGAGGTAAGGAGATGGGAAGCAAGCGATCGGATTTCGCTCAGGACTGGGGCGTGGTATAAGGACTCACCACAACCCCAGAAAAACTCTATGAAGACCTCCCGCCTGCGTGGGGTCGGCCCGCAACCCAATCGTTAACCCACGCGGCCCAACACACATTTGGCCACAAGCAGAAGCAAACCAAGGCTCCCCTCAATGATGTAAGGGGCGGACGGCGGGGGTACCAGAGTGCCCCCCCGACCGCGCAACCCTGAAAATCGAGCCCTCAAAGAACTGTGGCTGCCGCCTTACGCAGAGGGAATGTATCTTTGCCCCCAACACGGGTTGGAGATACGAAAATCACCATAGCAGTACAGGCAAGCGAGCTGATGCATAGGGGCAACGCGGCTTGAGAGACACTACACTTATGCATAACAGGCACATTTACTCGTCAGCAAGGACCACAGACAATTCATGCCTCGCCGACACCTAAGCTTACCACTGAACTCTAAATCACGTTCAACTGGCCAACATACAACCCTGAGGCCACCTCAAAGATAGAGCTACAGACTACCGATCCTCGAACAGTGGACCTCATAGTCGATTGCTAATACACTGCTGCTCACCACCATACGCACACAAAAGCACAGGTATTTCCCCCAGAGCCCACTCCATCTGGAAGGGAAGACAAGGAGTAAACAATGCCCAAAAGCTTTGGCTCCAAGAGAAGTAAAGGAGCCATTGATAAGTACACAACACCAGTAAGGAAAGAAATGGAGCAAGCAATGGCTGAGGAACCACCCCCACAAGAGCAACTGGCTATCCCGGGACCAATGATGGACCCACAGACAGTTTTTCTGGCCATGCAACAAGGCTTTTCCTCCCTCAATGATAAACTGGATGGTATAATGGCGAATGTTGCCTCCATTAAAGCCCAATTGGGCAAAACTTCATCACGGATAACAGAAGCGGAGACGAGGATATCTGCCGCAGAAGATGAGCTGGAGACCTTGAAGAACACGGTGTCCACAATGGCAATAGAGCTGGGAACAGTGAAAACCAAGTGTTAAGATTTGGAGGCCAGATCCCGGCGGAACAACATCCGTATAGTCTGAGTTCCAGAGGAAGCACTGAAGGGATCCATGGAAAAAGCAGTGGAAGACCTATTACGTAACCTCCTAGGAGACCCCAGATGGTGAACTATGTTTAAAGTGGAACGTGCACATAGGTCACTCGCCCCAAGGCCAAAACCTGGCGCATATCCTCGACCTATAATAGCACGCATGATAAACTACAGAGACAGAGATCTAATTCTGAAAACGGCCAGAGAAAAGCAGGAATTGAGATGGGAGGCAAACATCATGCGCACCTTTCCAGATTTCACACTAGCGGTACAACAAGAGAGGAAGTTATTCACAGGGGTCAAGAAACTCGTTCGAGAACGTCAAGTACAATATGCAATGCTATACCCGCCGAGACTGAAAGTTCATTATCAGAACAAAATATATTCTTTCACATTCCCAGAGGAGGCCGCAAACTTCGTGGAAACGCACATCCCAGCTCTGCCTGAAAGACCAATAAGTGAGAGAACTCCTGAACCTGAAGCTATGTAATAACTAGCATGTCAAAGATAAAGAACAGAAGCATGAAAGCTGAGGCCGCTATGGAGCCTGCATAACGGGAAACCATGACTAATGCTAGGCAACAAAATGCGAGACATCATCCCGAATGTGTTAATACTAGTGAGAGTAACATGTTGAACCTGGAATACGTCGAAAGACCAGACAAGGTTTGGGCACTTGGACTTGCCGCAGTACCACCTGTAGCAGGTGCACGAAATGTTGTTGGGAGGGGAGAGGGGGGGGGGGATAATGAAAAGCATAGTTGAAGTTCGGGGAACTATGAGGGAGGGGGGAGGGGCCAGGAAGGGGTTGGAGGGACTTAGTTATGCTAAATGGGAAGTTAAAACAAAAAGCACAGAGGTACTAAGCACACAGAGGTCTGAGCACAAACTGAAATCTAGCCAGCAAGCTTACAACTACTACCACGTCACGGACAATGGCTGAACAAGGTACGGATAAAATTAATATTCTGAGTTGGAACGTACGTGACCTGCGGTCCCGAGTTAAGAAAAGGAAGATTCTAGCATACATCAACAGGCAGAACCACAAGATCATTTTCCTACAAGAAACGCATATAGGGCCTCACTATGAGAGGCATCTGATGCCGAACTGGGGGAATCACCAATACTACACAAAATACTCAGAAAGGGCTAGAGGGACGGCAATTCTAATCCATAAAACCCTCCTGTTTACCTGCACTGCCTCTGAATGCGACTCTGAGGGCAGATATGTATTGCTTCACGGTACCCTATACGACCAAGAGATAGTCCTACTGAATGTGTATGGCCCAAATTTAGACGACTCAGAGTTTTATTCCACGCTATTCGAGAAACTAGCATCCTACCCCACGTCCAGCTTGATAATTGGTGGAGACTTCAACACAATCCTTGACACACACCTAGATCGCACCTCAACACAGCCAAGAGCATTGTCCAAATCAGCACAAAAGATACTAATCCATATTGTTAAAACTGATATAATATTGTTTCATCCTCATTGTATAGGTTGGCCTATGCCCAGTCGCTTTGTGAGGAAATCCGTATTGCAAGGTCATGACCTTAAGTTAATCAAGCCTCCATTTTAGGTTAAAGCTGCCATTTTAGTTTATCGTGCAAAGTCACCCTGTGGCCTAAAATGGCCAACCTGTGTTCCCTTGTTCTTACTTTAACCTCTTCAACCTCTGTAAGAGAGTTAATGTCCAACCTGCCTGCAGGCTACATGTTAGGGTCATGTAGACCTTGTCCTTTGTTGACGTCGGGATCAGGGGATTACTTGAATCAGCGATGTTAACCTACAAGTATACAAGAACAATAACGCTATTTAAACATGACATGCGAAACATCTGTTTGACCTGCATTAAAGCAAATGTGTAAAGAGTGTAAAAGTTAAACCCAGAAAATAATAGTGTTTAAACCGCATGCACGAGATATGTAAATTAGGAATGAACCTGGCGCGAACCCTAGCCCAGTACATGATTAACTTGTAGGAGGCTGGACATCTTTATGAAGAAACTGTATAAATACGCTGATGTCCAGCTAGCAATTCCTGTTCACTGCTCACATTGAACCCTGCTGGTGGTCTCTGTGATGTATTGATGGCCAAATAGCTATTTGTGTACTTTGTTTTATAAACTGTTCAGTATTGCAATAAAGATTCTGGGAATCTTTACAAGCCCGTGTTGGTGTATTTTTCCTTTGCATGGTGTAAATGCCTTAATATTGTATTTACTGATTCCACAGATGGCGCCTGAATAGGGACCCTAAAGATGGACTTCGTCTCGTTGAAGGTTGGCTCGGCAATGGGACCGGGATCAGACGGTGCCAACAAAAACGGCCCCTCTGGACGAGAAGCGAATTCCTTGACAGAACAGCACGATCCGATCCCTGAACGGTGAGCTGTAGCCCGAGACGACATCTTGATGAGGGCCCATATATCGAGGTGGGTAAATTTGCCGAAATCACCAGGCACGTGGGTCCTTAGAATTGTCCTTAGTAACCCGATCGGGCCTCCCAGTCCTTTGGTCAGGTGAATCGTGACCCTATTCTTAATTTAACCCTGACAATTTGAATTTGGAGCATTGTACTTGCGAGCACAATTATTTGACCAGGTAACACCAGAATTCTGATATGCCTGGGAAATTGTCTGCCTGCTTCAGGGCATTATTCCGCAGCGACAGACAATCTTTGGAAGATAGCCATCACGCACCACGGGAGGGGTCGCCGGGATGTACTATGTACTGTAAGAAAGGGTTTGGTAGTATAGCATTTAATGATATTTGGCACAGACAGACCAGACATAACTCTAATCTTCGCTGGCCAACCAATGGTAGCTTTGAAATCCCTCATATCGAATTTCTAGAGTCTGTATTGGTAAAGAAAAAGGCTAGACCTGCAGCATTTGACGCACTGCACAGTTGGAAAACAGAAGCTTTACAGCAACAAAAGAGTAGAGAGAAACACATGCGTCAACATATGACGAATGCCGAAAAGGCACTGTTATATGATCAAAATAAACAATTGGAATCAGTTAGGAACACGGACAGAGCATTTCCATTAGGCATTCAGAAAATGTACCCTTCAAAAGATTTTCATACGTCCGATGAACTGATTAACAAGCTTTTGCATGAACGAAGGCCCGATGCCTCTGCGCCACCCCCGTACGTCCCTCCTCTTGGTGCTTTGCCCCTTCCTGTCGTTATTCCTCCTCCTATAGTTCTTCCGCTCCTTCCTGTTGTTCTTCCTGTTCCTCCAGCCGTCACTCCTTTGCCTGCCCCCTTGCCTCCACCTGTTGATATTCAGAATGTGCCTACCCTTCCTCTTCCAAGTGATTCTGCATCTACTTGTAGTAGACCAGGGAGCAGGATCAAGGGTTGTGACTCGTAATACTGTGTCCCCAGATAAAAAGAATGAATTGATTGCTTGGGCTAAACATTGTATGGAGAAGGGTGAACAAGCTGATGTTTTTTCCACACACGAAAATTTAAAAAGTATTCCTGAGAAAAATGTTTTTATTGAAGGGTTAGGGATTGATTTGAGTATAATGTGGAATAGATTAAACAATGTAGATCTCCCACAAGGGTTACGGGATTTGAACACTTTAGCGTTGTCTAGAGATACTGCAGAGAAAGTATATGAGCATGTCAAGAGGATTTTTGTGTATAGGAAGGAGTTGGAAGAGTTACAGAATGAAGAAGCAGATGGTGGTAGTTTAGGTACTATGCTCTTACAGAAACGGTTTTCTCCTCACCGTGAATTGATAGGTGAGGAAGCGCGAGTTTGTACAAAGGATGCGATAAAATGGATTTCGGATATGTCAATAACTCCAGATAAAGTATATGACACATATGGTCAGTATACGTTAGAAATGCAAAAGAAAGTGATACAGGTTATGGTAGAATACCTGCAGAATGAGTGTGTAAAAAGCAAAATTTGTTGTCCCGCAGAATTGTTGAGTGTTTATAAGAGAGCCTTTTCGGCTGATACTTCTTCGACTGCCTTAGCGCTTGATTTGGCTCTGTTGCTTAGTAAGCGTTCAGAGCTACCTACTTCTCAGTTGCCTATGAGAGAGGTCCCTCCGACATTTGTCCCAAAAGTTGAGATTGCGGCCGATGCTGCACGAGGAATAGTCGCTGTGGACATTCCTGCACATTACGTATCGCAGTTTGTTCACGTCCCGTTCTCGAGACAGGAAGTGAACACCATAAAGCAATCTATTCCTGATATAAGAAAGAATCCGACCGGGTTCCATAAAGAAATAGAGTCGGTCTTACAATCATCGGTATTCACCTTAAGTGATATTGATTTATTATTTCCCGTACTCCTGCCAGTTGATTTGTGGAAACAGATTAGGACTGTAGATGATGTACCTGGGTTAGGAGATACATGGGATAACATGGTTAGGCTTGACAGAGAAAGACCAGCTGGCGAGCGACCGCCTCAAGTGATATTAACTTTGCCTGATAGGATTATTGTAAAATTAAAAACTATAGTTCCTGAAAGAAGAATCATTTGGGACAAGCTTACGGCCTGTGTCCAAGGAAAGTCTGAGGGTGCTACATAGTTCTTCAATCAGTTTGAACAGGTATTTTCAGATTTCAGTGGACAAGACTTAGGCACAGAGTCAGGGAAAAGTCTGTTTGTCGACAAATTTGTACGTGGATTGCTGCCTGACATCCAGTTACAGATTATGTCCTCCGAAAGCGCTTGGCAGGCGAAGTCTCAATCAGAAGTACTGCACATGGCTCAGTACTACAAAAATCGTGTGAATAATGAAAAGGAAAAACTTGAAAAAAAAAAAGTGTGACCTGAAAACAAAAGTACTATTACAACAGATTGTTAGAAGCCCTAGAGGGGGTAATACGCAATTTAGAGGTCAATACATTCCATAGGAAAGTATGCCCCTGGCTCCGGTAACCATTAACCAGTGTGCCTATTGTCGACAGGAAGGTCACTGGCGCGCACAATGTCCGGCCTTGCAGCAAAGGTCATTTGGGAACATGGGTAGATGAACCAGAGGTCGCCCAGGTGTAGGGGGCCCTGGCAGAGGTCAGTTTGCCCTTCTGCCGCGTACCTCTCTGAAGAGCTTCCCTTTGATGACATTCTGTTTCGTTAGGATTGCCCGAAGCAGGATTTGGAACCAACGCCTATTCCCGTTCATCAGAAAGGTCCCTACGTTGAGATGGCGGTGGGAAATAGGAAGCATCTATTTTTAGTAGATACGGGAGCACAAAAGTGTTCCATTGACCATTCACGGGTTTCAAACATTCCCCTGTCAGGGCAGTCCAACGTCTCTGTAGGGTTTTTAGGCACACCCTTAGTTTGTCCGGTCTCTTTGCCGGTACCGATAACACTGGGTCCCTTCACGGAGCAGTGTCCATTTCTACTTACTACAAACTGTGGGGAGAATTTGCTGGGGTTAAATTTGTTGAAGGAATTGAATGCAGTAATACATTGCTCCCCGGACGGAGTTCGGTTAACAATTTCACCTCAGCAATCACTCGCCTCTCAGTTTTTGACTCGACTTTTACCGCCAGAATTCAGTAATATTCCAGAATGCTTATGGGCAATTGATGATAATGATGTGGGCATTCTTCAAATTGAACCTGTTAAAATTATTCTGAAACATGGAGTAAAATTGCCTCGCATTCCACAATATAAGACCTCAGTTGAAGGTGAACAGGCTTTGAAATGTATAGTTTCTGATTTTGTACATCGTGGAGTAATTGAGGAAATTACAGGTAGTTTGTGTAACAGCCCGATTTTGCCAGTATACAAAAAAGGTGATAATGCGATTCCTTTTCGTTTTATAATTGATTTGCGTGCCATTAACAAAATTGTGGCTCCTCAATTTCCCATTGTACCTGATGTTACAACGATACTAACTATGATTCCGGCTTCTGGCACTCACTTTAGCGTTGTTGACCTAAAAAACGCGTTTTTCAGTATTCCTATACACAAGGATAGTAGGTATTTGTTCGCGTTTACCCTGGGTGGACGCTTGTTCACATTCACTCGTGCACCACAAGGGTACACTGCGAGTCCAAGTATTTATAGTAGAGCATTAAAAGAGCAACTTGATACTCTCGAGTTGCCTACTACTTGCACGTTACTACAGTATGTAGATGTTCTCCTCTTGGCTGCTGATTCTAAGAGTGCCTGTAAAGAAGGCACCATGTTGTTGCTTTGTCATCTAGCAAACCATGGCCACAAAGCTTCACTCAAAAAATTCCAACATTGTTGTCAGGAGGATTTAGGCTATCTCCTGTCAAAGGAGGGAAGAAGGTTGACACCTGAACGAATAATAACTATTTCTGGCATGTCTGTCCCAAATACGCAGAAGGAAGTTAGAGCCCTGATAGGTATGGCTTCTTACTGTAGATTGTGGATCCCTAACTTTTCGTTAACGATTAAACCAATGCTGGCTTTGACAAAAAAGGGCATTTCTTTGCCATTGCCATGGACTTTGGAACACCAGACAGCATTTGACTTGCTCAAAACCGCGCTGTGTTCGGCGCCGGTTTTAGGAACTCCAAATTATGAAAAGGCCTTTGTGTTGTATGTGCATGAACGTGATGGATGTGCTTTGGCTGTGTTAACGCAGGAACATGGAGGGAAGAATAGGCCGTGCGGCTATTTCTCATCCGTCCTTGATCCTGTTGCATGCGCTTTGCCGAGATGTTTGAGAGCTGTCGCTGCTGCTGCTGCATCTGTAAAACAGAGCGAGGGAATGGTCCTGGGTCATGCGTTAACCCTAATGGTACCTCACTCTGTAGATATTTTATTGAATAGAACTCAAATGCAACACCTTACCTCCGCACGATTGACAAGATATGAATTGATCTTGTTTGCTCCCCACATTCAAATTCAGAGGTGTTGTGTATTAAATCCGGCTGAACTTTTACCTGTCCCGCAAGATACTGTTGATGGTGACGAAACGTCAGACGATTGCCTTTACACTACAGAACAAGAGACTAAAGGTAGAATCGATTTGAAAGACACGCCTTTGAATAGCCCACAAGGAGAGCTATTTTGTGAGGGCTCTTGTTTCAAACTTCCGAATGGTACCTCCACGGCTGCTTATGCCGTCACTACCTTAAGCACAATTGTGGAAAGCAAAAGAATTATGCATAATTCCGCGCAAGCCGCAGAAATTATAGCATTAACTCGAGCTTGTGAACTTTCTGAAGGGCTTACAGTAAATATATATACCGACAGTCAGTATGCCTTTGGGGTAGTTCACAACTTCGGTAGACTTTGGAAAGAACAAGGTTTCTTGACCTCACATGGCACAAAAATACAGCACAGCACTTTAATAGTGCAATTACTTTCAGCGCTCGCACTCCCTGTTCAGTTAGCCATTGTAAAGTGTACAGCACATCAAAAGGTTACAGATGATATAGGAAAAGGGAATGCTTTTGCTGATCAGATAGCTAAACAAACTGCCACTGATTTTAGTTCAGAAATGTATGCTGTAAGGGAAACTGTAAATGTTTGCACTTTTGGTGAAAGTATCGATTCTGTAAAAGACATTCAAGCAGATGCTACTGTAGAGGAGACCAAGAAATGGGTCGAGGGTGCAGGGAGATTGGATGGTGATGGGTGTTGGGTGGACAGTGTTGAAGGAAAATGGTTACTCCCTGACGCCTATATTACAATGATGGTCATTATGGCTCATGGTCCAACCCATGTCTGTGTGCGTAAATTGACTAAAATGTTACACAGTGTATGGGCCAATGATAAAATTTTCAAAATTGCGGAGCGCTTTGTCCAAGGGCGCATGGTCTGCTTGCAGCACAATGTAGGAAAAGGTACCTCGACTCCTAGAGGAAGTTTCGCTCTGCCTTCTGTTCCGTTTGAGGTTATCCACTTTGATTTTATTGAGATGGAACGTTGCAACAATCTTAAATACGTGTTGTTGTCATTTGTGCATTTAGCAAGTGGGTTGAGGCCTTCCCTGTTAGAGATGCAACGGCCATTACCACGGCAAAAACTCTGTTGAAAGAGTTCTTTCCTAGGTTCGGGCTGCCGAGAGTCATCTGGTTGGATAATGGGCCACACTTTATCGCTGCTGTAATCCTACAAATATGTGAAGGATTACAGATTAATAAACGGTTCCATTCGGCCAGACATGCCCAAAGTGCCGGATTAGTGGAAAGGCATAACGGCATTATAAAGAACAAGCTCGCTAAGACGTGTGCTGGCACCAAGTTAAAATGGCCGGACGCCTTACCGATCGGGTTACTGTCGATGAGAACAACCCCTCAAACTAAGACTGGGCTCTCTCCCTTTGAGGTGGTAATGGGGAGGCCTGCTAATATTTGGGGTATGCCAAAAAGTCGCTCATTGCGGGATATAGAGAATGTACTTCTTTCAGATTACTGTAACCAGTTGACTAAAAATCTATTTTCAATTTATCACCAGGTGCGAGAGGCATTACCTGTACGGTACGAGGGTCCCGGTCACAGTCTACGACCGGGGGACTGGATCCTCACGAAAGTTTTCGAAAGGTCGTCTTGCCTTGCACCTCGGTGGAGGGGTCCCTACCAGGTCCTGCTAGTCACCCAGACTGCGGTGCGGGTAGCAGGGCGGAAGAACTGGATACATGCAACACACACCAAACGGATCCTGCAGCCCGTGCCATACGATACAGAAGACACAGAATCCCTTTCCAATGTTGTAACCAATGTGCCCGAAACAGCAACAAACGACACAAGAGTATCGGAGACCGTTCCAGAGTACGTAAGGCCAGACAAAACGGCTATCTTGTCTCCGCACTCTCCAACAGTGGTACTTCCGGATCATCCATTTTCTGATCCCATTTCCGTTCACTCGCCATCTGCAGTGGGAAGTGACGACATACTGTTTTCCGATCCTTCGGCACCGGAAATTGTGAAATATAATTTATGTCCAAGAAGATAGACGTACGGCACGGTTTGACTGTGCGATTGAGGAAATCATTTGAGGGCTTGCCTTTTGGCCCGACTGTACGAAAGGATTCTGTTGGCTAAGGGTTGTGGGAAAGACATTAAGAAGACGCGCGACTGGAGTCGCCAGCAAACGAACAATTGGTATTTTTTGATTGAAGACTATGATGCCTGCACCCGCTACCGCTCGTACCGAACTTTTAGATAAATATGTGACTAGCAGAGACAATGATCAAGCGTGTAAGGGGACCCTGAAAATGTATTGTTGCCTTTTTGTAATAATTACTGGGTTTTTAGTAACTATTGGTTTTGGGTTATGGTACCTGGAGGAAGCATATCTGCTAGAGGACTTTTTACCTGTTGAAAATGTATCTGTTTTACCCACTCCTTCCGTGCAATTGCATACCTTGTTGCCTAGAGATTCTTCGCATAGACGGAACTATCAGAATAATACTCTTTTGTTAATAATGAATGCCACTCATGCTATTTTTAATAGGACCAACTGCTGGATCTGCTCGTATTTACCGCAACATGGGGATAAGGGGCTAGGTTGGTACATTCATCCTTTACCTTTGACAACTGCTTGTTATGCTTCTCTTAGAGCACTGTTCTTTGGCCGTTGGAATGACAGCATCGCAGGGAACTTTGATGGTACAAATTTGAATAGTTTTGAAAAACGTGTTTTGATGCCCCTGGGATGCTTGCTTTTTGCAAATAGGAGTAAGCCAAACGTTGCTTCTGTTAGGCCCTCTGATAGATTGTCTCATCCTTTTCAGTCTTTGATCTCTTTCAAAATGGCTCCTATAGGCAATAAGGATGCCACGCCTCCATCTTATTCTGTTAACCATAGCCCCGATTCAGTTTCCTTCTGCATACAGAGGAATGGAACACGGTCAATGGGTAATTTTAGAAAATGCGCCAAGGTTGCGAATTTGACTAGTGAGAACAGACCTCTGTACGTAGGCGAACCTGTCTATTTCGTTTGCGGTAATGTGGCATTTCCATGGTTGCCCAGGGATTGGCAAGGAACTCGCTATTTAGGGATTCTATTACCTGGGGTATTTATTGCCAGTACTGCAGAAATTTCGAAGACTCGTCCACGACGAGATTTGAAGGGGGATATTCCAGCGCAAACTCTAGGAGACATGAAATCCTTTGTGCCATTTCTTGGGCAAATTATGAATTCAGAAGATATCAGGGGACTAGCGAGAGTACTGGAGAGAACCATCAACCGGACCACTGGCATACTCTATAATATGATGTTAGAACATAAAGCGATAAGATTAGTAGCTCTTCAGAACCGGATGGCATTAGATGTCATTCTGGCTGAGCGTGGAGGAGTATGTAAATTAGTGGGGTCCGCTTGCTGCGTTTACGTTCCAGACTCCTCTCCAACGATCTTTAGGGCGATCCAAAATCTACATGTTCTTAGTTCGGAAGTGCATGTTCCTGAGGAAAACTAGGAACTTAGTGCATGGTTTTGGGACCTCCTACGGTCGTGGGGATGGAAGTTGTTTTCGGCCCTGCTGATTATCTTGGGTAGCTTTCTGTTCCTTTGTTTTTGTATACAGTGTCTCCCTGGTATATGTTCGATATTAGGGGGGTGTTGGCACAAGCAACAAGTGTATTAGGGCATAAAATATACACCCCAGATAAGGTTTCCAAGGAGTATGTGTCGAAAGAAACTTTAGTGTCTGATCTAATGGCAATAGATATGTCTGATAATGATTCGGGGTGTATAGACGTTGAAATGTGGAGTTAGTCGCAAAGTGATTGAAGGTAGTTTAGCGCTTGGCATAGGCCAAAAGGAGGGTTTGTTAAAACTGATATAATATTGTTTCATCCTCATTGTATAGGTTGGCCTATGCCCAGTCGCTTTGCGAGGAAATCCGTATTGCAAGGTCGTGACCTTAAGTTAATCAAGCCTCCATTTTAGGTTAAAGCCCCCATTTTAGTTTATCGTGCAAAGTCACCCTGTGGCCTAAAATGGCCGACCTGTGTTCCCTTGTTCTTACTTTAACCTCTTCAACCTCTGTAAGAGAGTTAATGTCCAACCTGCCTGCAGGCTACATGTTAGGGTCATGTAGACCCTGTCCTTTGTTGACCTCGGGATCAGGGAATTACTTGAATCAGCAATGTTAACCTACAAGTATACAAGAACAATAACGCTATTTAAACATGACATGCGAAACATCTGTTTGACCTGCATTAAAGCAAATGTGTAAAGAGTGTAAAAGTTAAACCCAGAGAATAATTGTGTTTGTTTGTAAATGTATTAAGTAGTAAACCGCATGCGCGAGATATGTAAATTAGGAATGAACCTGGCGCGAACCCTAGCCCAGTACATGATTAACTTGTAGGAGGCTGGACATCGTTATGAAGAAACTGTATAAATATGCCGATGTCCAGCTAGCAATTCCTGTTCACTGCTCACATTGAACCTGCTGGTGGTTTCTGATGTACTGACGGGCAAATAGCTATTTGTGTACTTTGTTTTATAAACAGTTCAGTATTGCAATAAAGATTCTGGGAATCTTTACAAGCCTGTGTTGGTGTATTTCTCTTTGCATGGTGTAAAAACCTTAATATTGTATTTTCTGAATCCACAATATGGCAGATCTAAATATAAAAGATGTGTGGAGAACGTTGAACCCCTCGAAAAGGGAATATACATACTACTCCACAGTGCATGATATGCACTCTAGGATAGATTTATGGCTGGTAGACAACGTGGCTCTGACATGGGTTGATAGTGCTCGCATCTATCCCAGAACATATTCAGATCACTCACCAATACAGCTAACACTACGTATGCCTGACGCCACGGTAAACAGACCCCCATGGAGATTTGAACCCGCGGCCCTACAAGACCTGATATACAAAACCGCACTGACGAAACAAATACAGGAATATTTTGAAATAAATGAAAATTCGGTCTCCAGTCAGACAATTCTGTGGCAGGCATTTAAAGTCTGCATACGAGGCAGTTCAATATCCATAGAAGGCGGAGTCCTCAAAGATATCAGGGGTAGGCTAACACGCTTAGAAGCACAACTCTCCTCCCTACAGTCACTGCATGCACATGCCGCATCACCTCAACTGAGCTTAGAGATTAAACTTAAACTTGACGAATACAAGGAGGCGGCGGAACAGGAGATCCGATATTTCGATAGACCCATGGCGGCACGCAGATATAGGGAAAGTGAACGTCCTGGGAGACTATTGGCTAGAACAATAAGAGGGGAAAGAGGTCCCACAAACATACCATGTATAAAACTAGCAGACGGCACAGTCACCACGGACAACAATAAAATTAAAGAGACGTTCTATGAGTTCTACAAAGAACTATACGCCCCTCAAGGTCTGGCCACTGAGGAAGAGCTAGATCATTACCTCTCCCAAATACCAACGACGCTGCTTGCAGACGCCACTTGAGAATCACTAGAAAGCCCTTTAACCGAGGCAGAAATAACTGTGGCCATAAAAACTCTACCCAATGGAAAAGACCCCGGGACAGACGGCCTTTGGGCGGAATTCTATAAAGAAATCAGCCATCTCTTAGTGCCCAGATTGCACGCCGTATGGAGGGAGGCCCTAAATAAAGGGGAACTACCCGAGACTACCAGAGAGGCGGTGATTACACTAGTACTCAAACCAGGGAAGCCCTCCGAGGAGTGCGGCTCGTATCGACCGCTATCACTAATAAATACGGATGCAAAGATTTTTGCAAAAATACTAGCCACTCGGTCAACACCGCTGATGCCCCATTTGGTGCATGAAGACCAGGCTGGGTTCATCACGGGCAGGTCCACAGCCACCAATGTAAGGAGATGCTACAATATTCTGGCTAAAATAACCCTCGAAGCTCAAGGTGTAGTGGTATCTCTCGATATGCAAAAAGCATTCGACAGTGTCTCCTGGCCCTTCCTATTTGGTGTAATTAAAAACTATGAATTTGGCCCTAACATCATAAAATGGATTTGAGTGTTATATATGCACACCCTCATGCCAGGATAAGAGTCAATGGCGCCCTGTCAGATATACTAGAGTTACTCGGAGGCACCAGACAGGGATGCCCATTGTCACCTCTGCTGTTTGCTCTAGTGATAGAACCCCTAGCCGACATTCTGCGATCGCGATACAGCGCATATGGGTTGTGGCTCAAGGGCAGACTAACAATTATAACCCTTTACACCGATGATATCTTACTATATCTCTGGAACCCAGATCGCACATTGGGCAAGGTGCTAGAGAAAGTAAAAGAATTTGGTGAATACTCCGGCCTAAGGCTCAACCATAATAAATCCAAAATGTTCCCACTCACCGAAAATACAGTGGCACCTCATTTCTTTTTTTTTTTTTTTAAAGTATTTTATTGGCATTTATATAAGTACATAACCATCAAACGGTAACATAACAAACGAACAACAACCAATTAACTACCACAGTCTTCATAGCTCAAAGTATTGTTCTTAGTTGTGGTGAGGGGGAAGGGGGGCCGGTGGTCGGTGTACCCAAGGTCACGGGGTTGAGTTTTCGGGTTGTCAATTCTTGGGGGTAAACCCCAGGCAAGTCTCTGGTAGGGGTGAGAACACAGGGGGGTTTGTGATCCGAAGCGTATTGGATGTTGCGCAAGAGGGCCCTCCATGATTCTAGGGTGTCATTGGAGTTATCATCGCTTGAGTGGATTCCATCTTGCCAGGCTCTGGTCTCTGCCTCTGTCCACTTTTCCAGGTCCTTAAGCCAACGTCCGTGCCTCGGGCCCCCTGGTGATTTCCATGCCATAGCTATGGACCTTTTTGCGAGGATGCAGGCTAGGTCCATTAGTTTGACCAGGTGTTTGTGTTTGCTCAGTCTGGGCTGGGCTCCCAGTAAGCATTCCTTTGGGTTCCATTCATATCTTGTGAGTCCCGTTTTGGTGCAGGTGCTTTCTACCATGGACCAGAATTTCGCCCTTTTGGTGCAGGTCCAGAACATGTGGATCATGTCCGCTTTATCATTTCCGCACCAGGGACAGTTCGGAGATGCTTGTTTGTTAAAGGTAGCAACTCTTAGTGGGGTCATGTATGTTCTGTATAGCACATTCAGTTGAACTTGTTTGAATGTAATGTTCCTCGACACCTCTTTGGGGTATAGTAATATCCGCTCCCATTCACTGTCAGATAGTGTGATCCCCAATTCGGTTTCCCATTTTTGTCTCAGGGATGCGCTTTTTGGATTGGATCTATCGTTCAGTTTGATGTATAAGCGGGAGACTGGCTTCCAACCATCTGCTAGGTCGTACATTTCCTGGAGGAGGGGGTCCGGTGGGGGTTCCTATGGCCAGACAGGCCATTGTGCCCTAGCTATCTTCTTGAGGCGGTGGTACCACAGGAATTGGGTGTTCGAGATGCCTTCATTAGCTTGTAGCGATTCAAGTTCTCTGAACATGCCGTCTTCAAACAGGTCTCCCCATGTGTAGATTCCGGCTCTCTCCCATTTCCTGGCTGTCGCTAGGTCCGCCTGAGTTTTGCATACATCCGCCAGAATAGGGGTGTTGGGATTGTAGGGATGTTTTAATTGTCGAAGGAGGCCAGTTCTTGCCCATATCTGCCTGCCCAGGGTAACAATCATGGGAACTTCAGATGTTTGTTTCGTTGGGTTCCAGAGCATTTCTTTGGGGAATAGCTTGGAGGTTGCATGTCGCAGGAGCCCCACTTCAGCTGACGGGTCATCGGAGAGCCATTTCGTCACGTGGCTGAGCTGTGCAGCTAGATAGTACCTTTGCAGATCGGGTAGTTGTATCCCTCCTTCCTTGTACGGGAGTGTAAGTGTAGGTAAAGAGAGCTTGTGTCTGGATGAATGAAGTCCTTGATTAGAGAGTCCAGTTTTCTGAAGAAGGGAGGTCTGATGTAGAAGCAGACGTTTGTGAAGTGATATAAAAAACGGGGGAGAACTATCATCTTGACTATTGCCGCTCTGCCCATCACTGCCAGTGGTAGCTTCGACCAAAAGTTCATGGATTTGCAGAGGGCACCCACTGCTTTTTCAGTGTTGTGTTCATGCGTGAGTGCAGGGGTATGACACACCGACTCCTAGGTACTTAAACTTCTCTAATTGCCATTGTATCCCGATGTCTGGTAGATCAGAGTTATCCAGACCCCTGAGTCTGGCCAGTGGAAACGCACACGACTTTAGCTTGCTAAATGTTAAGCCCAGAGTATCGGGCATAGTTGTCTAGGATGTCCAACGCGACTTGTGCATTGAGCTGAGGGTTGTTTAAATACAGGAGGACATCATCCGCGTGCATAGATATTATGGAATGGTCACTGCCCAGCCCAATGCCCGCGTCAAAGTGTTGTTTCCTGAAATAGGCGGCTACTGGCTCCAGGCCCAGTATGTATAACATCGGGGACAGTGGGTATCTTTGCCTCGTGCCCCGCTGTATCGCCCAGGCTTTGGACACCGTCCCTCCAGTCTTCACTCTCGCTGCCGGTGAATTATACAGTACCTCGACCCATTTTACAAAGCCCTCGCCAAAGCCGAATTCCCTTAGTACTTCGATCAGCCACTCCCAGTAGATGGAATCGAAGCTTTTATGGCGTCTAGCGATAGCACCGCTAGGTCCTCGTCCCGATCATAGGTCTCTGCCATGATGTGCTGGAGCCTCCTCATGTTTGCGGTAGTATTGCGTCCTGGAACGAAACCATTCTGGTCCTCGTGAATCAGGGTTCCTACCACCCTCGCCAGCCTCTTAGCCAGTATTGTGGTCAGGATCTTGCAGTCATAGTTTAGCATGGCGATTGGGCGGTATGATTCACAGTTGTCGACAGGTTTGTTGGTTTCAAGTATAGGGATGATAATTGTTTCTTTCATGGAGTTGGGTAGGATTCCGTTTTCGTATGCCTCCATATACACCTTGTGTAGTATCGGGGTGAGGGTCGCTTCATACGCTTTATAGAATTCTGGCGGAAGCCCATCACTCCCGGGGGCTTTGCAGGTAGCTAGCGATCTAATCGCCTCCATCACGTCTTCTGGAGTGATTTCCGCATCCAGTAGCTCACTTTGGGCCTCCGTCAGTCTTGGGAGCTCAATCTCTGCCAGTGTAGCCCTTATGTCCTCCACGTGGGCATACAGTTTGGAGTAGAAGGCCGCAAACGCAGAGTTAATATCTTGTTGCGTCCTGTGGGTTGTCCCCCTTTCATCAGTTATTTCGGTTGGGAGGTGTCTTGGGAACTCGCGCTTACACAGCCAGGCCAACATTCTACCAGGCTTATCCGCTTCTTTGTGCACACTGGCTATGTAGGTTGTGTAGTCGAATTTAGACAGTCTATTCCAGGCCAAAAGGCATTCCTCCCGGGTGCCTTTCAGTTCTGTTTCAGCATCCGGCATGATGTCGATTTCGGATTCCAGGTGTGTAATCTTATTCTCCAGATCCTCCAGTTCCGACTTCAGATGCGTGCGGATGCCACCAGCTCCGGATATGACTTCTCCCCGTGTCACAACCTTCATGGCCTCCCATACTGTGCTCCAACTTGACACTGAGCCTGTGTTAATGTCTAGGTATTCTTCGAGTTTAGCACCAAGTTCCTCCTTAAATGCGTGGTCTGTGAGTGTTGCCGGTGGCATTCTCCATGATGGGATTGGCGGTCTGGGTCCTCTAGGTCCCCATTGCATAATCAGCGGAGAGTGATCGGATATGGTTCTGCCTAGATACATTGTGGAGTCTACTTGTTGAGCCAGCTCACGATCTATGAACAATGAACAGTCTATCCTCGTATGGACCTTGTGCGGGGCCGAGTAATAAGAATAGCTCCTCTCGGTGCGATGTTGTTCCCTCCAGATGTCCACTAGGTCGAGTTGCTCTATTGTGGTGTTTAGCACGTTAGATGCAGGGCTATTTAAAAGATGGGGGGATCCGATCTGTCCATAGCTCCGTTCCTGATGCAATTCAAGTCACCACCCCACATGAATGCACTCTCTCTGCGAAGAATCATTTTAGCACTAAGCATTTTGAGCTGTGAGGGTATTCCGTGTTGTGGTAAGTATGAGTTCACCAGGCACACTGGCGTGGATTCGATAGTTCCCCATAGTATTAGATATCTGCCCTCTTTGTCGGCTTCATAGTCCAGTAGCTGGAAGGGCACTGTCGGGTTTACCCACGTGAACACTCCTCTAGCAAATTTGGAGTATGGCGCCCCTCTTCCGATCCCACCCCATCTTTCGGATAATTTGGCTGTGGATTCTTCCGTGAGATGGGTCTCTTGAAGCATCACGATCGATACCTTTTTCCAGCGCAGGTAAGAGTGGATTCGATTCCTTCTCAGGTACGTGCCCATACCCCTCACATTCCACGTCATCACCATAAGTTGGAGTGCCATTGAGTTGGTGTCTTGGTTTCATCTTTCCGGTTGCCCCAGATTTCATGGGGCGGCCCCTTCTCCAGGTGATGAGGCTCTCCTCCTGGGTTCCGGTGTTTTCTCATCCTCGGCCCCCTCCGGTCCCGTGCTTCCCCTTTCTTAATCTTTCGAGGACTGTGGTGTGAACGAAACGATTAACAAAACTGGAACTGGTACGCCCAGCAACGACAAGTTCCTGCTGGTGCTCAGGCGCTCTCGTACCGTCAGGACCCATCCGGGTGTCAGGCACGAGTGAGGTCGGTTAGGCAACTGGCCTGTCCTGAACTGTTCGTGGGGGTAGGGCTCTGTGCCTGACGTGGGCCGAGCGAGGGCCGCATCTATGTAGCTGACTGTTGGGTGATTTTACTTTCTCTTTGGTTATTTGCCTTGCGTCTGAGTTAGCTTTGTGAGTCATGGATCCGTCCATGTCTCAAGCGCAGGTGATTCTTCAGTTTTCCGTGGGTTGAGGATCCTTATCTGCAGCTAGATGGTTGTCTTCCAGCCACATGTTGGCAGCTACTGGGGATTCCAGGAAAATCGCCCTCCCCTTGTGGATCACTTTCAGTCTGGAGGGGCACAATAGCATGTACTTCAGGTTCAGTTGCCTGAGCCGGGCTTTAATCGGCACAAATGAGTTCCTCTCTCGTTGGACCTTCGGTGTGTAATCGGGGTAGATTGTTTTCCTGGAGCTCCCACGGTCAATGGGGCCCTCTTCTCTGGAGTGCCGGAGGATGGTCTCTCTATCCTGGAAGTTGAGTACTTTAGCGATTATAGGGCAAGGATGCGAGCCCGGCGGGGGTCTCTTCTGCTGAAGTTATCTATGCACCCTTTCGATCGAGAATCCTTGCGTTAGTCTTCCAGCGCCCACCTCCTGTTGTATCAGGGATTCTATATAGGCTGTCGGATTCGAGCCCTTGCTTCCTTCCGGGACCCCAAGTATTCTGATGTTGGCGCGTCTGGCCCGGCCCTCAGCCTCCTCAGCTCTGGCCTCAAGTGTGAACACCTTTCGTTCCAGGTCCAGCACCTTGGCTTTCAGCTCCGCTGTGTCGTCTCAACGTTTCTTTTATGGTCGTTTTGGCAGTGGTTACTCTTTCTGTTAAGTTGCGGCATCCTGGCACATGAGTTGTAGCTCCGATTTGAACTCCCCGATTCTGGAATCTATAAATGAGCGCAGTGAGGCAATTGCCTCCAATACCTGGGCTTGATTTGCGGGGGAGTCCGCTGGTTTTGCTTGGGGAGGTATGGGGGTGGAAGTGCGTGGCTGCAGAGGAGTTTTCGCTTTAGCGGATACATAGGTGTCCATGGTGCTCGTTTTTGACTTATTCCTGGCCGCCATGATGAGGAACGTTCAGAGACGCCACTCGGTTATGTGTGGGTAGATGATAGTGGACGTCGCCTCCTCAGCAATGCCCCCATCAGCCCGGTGATTTTAGTGTGCGGGCTGGGGGAGCTTATGGTTCCAGGGGTGGGATGGTCAGCATGCAGCGTGTGGGGACTGTTTTTTGCGGGTCTCCAGGGATCAACATGGAGGCAGCGGATGGGCGCCCCTCTGTAAAGGCTGCATCAGCCTGTTGGGATCAGTGTTCAAGTTCTCGGAGGGGCATACAACAGCACGCCGATGGTGCGGCGCTGTGGTCCCCTATGCTGGTGGTAGTCGATTGATTTATGCCCCCACCCAGTGCTCTCCTCACCTCCACCTTCTTTTGCTGTCGGTGGCGGGGCTCCCCGCACCAAGGGGTCAGCGTGTCCTCTCACGGTGTCTCTCCGGTTCTCACTCCTCGGCCGCTACGGAGGCCGGAGCCCAGGGCCCAGGCCCAGTCTCCCCGGGCGGAAGCGCCCACTTGTCTCTCCGGTCAGCCGCTGCAGCAACAGCAGATCAGACCCGGGTGGAGGGGCAGGCTCCTCCTTATTTTTTCGGTCGTGGCAGCAGCTTGTGGGTCGGCTTCGCTGCGAAGGCGGTTAGTGTTTTCCTCCGGCGCCGGCTTCAAGAGATGGGGAAAATGCAGGGGAAAATCCGTGGGTCGGGAGGTCCAAACCCAGGAGAAAACCACAGGATCGTGTCCGGGCCGGTTCTCCTTCCCTCGGAACTGGTTCTTTCTGTCTCAGATGTAATTTCAGGCAGGCAAAAGGATCGAGATATGGAATCTCGGCTGGAGCACGGCGACTCAGCTTCCACTCGCCATGAGCTCCAGGCCACGCCCCCTTCAGTGGCACCTCATGACTTACATGGTCTCATCTGGAGCCCGATGCGTATATTGTATCTAGGAGCTTATATAGCTAGGACAGCCCAGCTCGCTCGGGCCCTAAACTACAGTGCTCTGGGTGACAGCCTGGAATGCTCTCCCGATCTCAATGATGGGAAGGGTATCCCTAGTCAAAATGATAGTATTGCCTAAGTTGTTTTACCTGTTCAACACAGTCCTGGTTTGGCCTGGTCGCGCCCCGTTTGCCAAAATAAAGAGTGCATGTACTTCATTTGTGTGGGGAGGGCACCCGAGGCTGAGTTGGGGGACATTAACTAACACATACACAAGAGGCGGCCTGATGGCACCTGACTTGGAGTTATACTATCTGACGGCACAACCACACTATGCCGCCCAGTGGGCCACAACGTTCAACAATCCAGGGATCCCCCCGCCTGATGTAAGAGAGCGGGAGGCGACCATAGCGCTACATAAGATGACTAGATCTATCTACCCCTAAGCACCACAATTCCATAGACTCCATGAAGGTAACGAGCACAGCGTGGGCCAAACTGGCAGATATATATGGGACAGACAGGTTATACCATCCAAGTTTGCCGCTCTGGGGGGGGACCCCCAAACACCATTTACTCTAGATGGGGAGGTGGCCTTGCATTGGAGTTCCAGAGGTATTGCACAGTGGGGACAGTTATTCCCCGAGAAATACTTTGTGCAATGGGAAGACATTAAAGATAGAGTAGGAAACGCTAACAAATACAAACTACAGTATGCACGGATAAGAACCGCGATACAAAATGTATGCCCCACCTTCCCTAATGAACCAGAAATAAACATGGGGCTTGGCTATATGTTCACAGGGGGGGGGGACAGAAAATCACAGCCTCCGCACTGTACAAAGCAATAATGCAAACACACCCAGTAGGAAAGCACACGGCTAGGAACAAATGGGAGCAAGATCTGGGGCAACAAATAACAGACCACGAATGGGCACTGATCTGTGAACTGACCAAACAAGTATCATGTAATTCCAGGTACAAAATAATACATTATAAAATAATACATCGGACCCATTATACCCCAGCCAGGCTTAAACTACTCTACCCTGCCATGTCGGGAACATGTCCGAGGTGTTCCGCCCTGGACACAAACATACACCATATGCTTTGGGAATGCATAAGACTGAGAGACTATTGGAAGGAGGTTTGCTCCGCTTTGGATGACATGGCAGATCAGCCTGTTGAATGGACGCCACGATTGTGCCTGCTGGGTGCGACGGGTAAAACTGCTAAATCTTAGCTTGCTGATAGCCAAAAGGGCAATACTCATGAAGTGGAAAATGTTAATCCCCCAACTAAAGCGGATTGCGATAGTGACATGCTATGGACAAGCGATACAGAGGAGCTATATATAGACTCAGTGCTGACCTCGACCAGACCCAGAAATATATGGGCCAGGTACAAACAATACTTAACAGACAAAGCTGAGACTGAGAATTCTGAAGTAGAAGCAACATAACCTGTATACACTCACTGTTAAATGCTGTTTATTCATAATTCGGTATGTGCTTACCCTGTGCAACAATAAATAAATCCCAAAAACTACTGCCCTATTGCCCTTTTGGATTCTATTGGAAAACTGTTTGCCACTGTCCTGCTGCGGGATCTAAATAACTGAGCGGAGGTGAGTGGGATAATGGACCCAAGACAATCAGGCTGTGTTAAGGGGGTGGGTTACGGCCTTAAATATTTTCATCATAAACCTCCTCAAGGAAAAAACTATGGGCGATGGATCAACCCTGTTCATGGCCTTCCTGGACCTTGATGGTGTCCTTAGAGGACATCTATGGTCAAAACTACGGAAGTGGGGCTGCCCCTGGGACTTGTTTGAGGCTATTGAAGCCCTATATACGGGCACCTCGGTTAGAATCAGGGTTGCAGCTAAGGGAAATCTATCCCATAAGATCTTTACCTACCGGGGGCTGAAACAGGGGTGCACTGTTGCGCCCCTGCTATTCTGCCTGTATATAGCAGATTTAGTATCATCCCAGATGGGGATTCAAGCCTTTCTGCTTAAAATTAATGGAATGGAGGTTCCCTGGATCCTTTTTGCGGAGGATTTGGTTTTTCTGGATCAAACTCCGATAGGCCTCCAGAAACGCTTAGAAGCCTTTGAAAGGTATCTCAAGGTGAACGGTATGAAGATCAATAACAAATAAATCTAAAATTCTGCCCATGAAGAGAGCGGTAAAACCAAGGTAGAGAAGCATATGTGGAGGGTGGAGGGTGTCCCACTCGAAACGCTGGAATCAATAGTTTATCTGGGAGGTACGTTGAGTAAGAACAGTAATGATGCAGCTCAATTAGAGTACCTACGGTCAAGACTGATTCCACTGATCAATCAAGACAGAGTCTTGCAGCGTAGATTTGGCAAATATACACTGGCACCCATATTATCCTTCTATAAGCAGAAGGTGGCCCAAATCTTAACTTATGGAGCAGAGTCTACAATCTGCCTACCTTGGCAGTGGTGGGAGAAACTGGAGGACCATTTTTGGCGATCGATCTTAAAACTGCCTCATTCTCTGTCACCTTGTGCTATTAGGTTCGAACTTAGGCTTCAATCTTTAGAGTCCATGGTGGCCTGGAAATCTATCTCCCTTTATAGAAAATGTGCTTTGGAGGGAGTGAAAAAGCCTTTTGAAATCTTGGCTTTTGGTAAAAGTCCGCTAGAGGTGTCCTTTGAGCTCTGGAAATCGAAGAAAAAAAATTAATGATGTGGGATTGGATCACTACTGCGGATCAATGCGCTAATTTTAAATCTAGGCAATCCTTAACCCTGGAAAGTGGGAGGATGAATGTCCTGCCCAAATTTCTATTGAAGTTTCCCTCTCCTAAATAAAGAGACCTTCTCCTCAGGTGCAGGTTAAACATCTTAAATACAAGAGAGGTCTTGTTTATGAGGAAACCTCCTGGGGTTGAAAATGCTGCTTGCCGTTACTGCAAGAACAGGATGTCTGTGGAAACCCGGGAGCATTTAGTGATGCATTGCGAAGAGAAAGAAGACGCTGCTTCTTGGAAGAATTTAAAGCTATGGGAGCTACTCTTACCCTGCGGGAATGGTGGAATTGGGTGCTAGTAGAGGATAAAACCAAGCTTGTAGTTGCTACTATGAAAATGTTGGAAGCAGTGTTATCAACAACCTCAGAAGTAGGGGTGGCTCTGGAATACATCTGGATTGTGTGTGTGAATAGGATTCATGATAATGTTAAAGGTTTATTTTTGTAAATGATAATTTACTTTTATTTTTTCATTTGCGAATTTACTTTCTTTTTCACCGTTCTGTCTGATTTATGAAACCAATAAAACATTTAAATACATTTTTTTTTTAAATGGACGCCTCTTGAGATAAGCCTGGCTGCTCAGCCACACTACCAACCTGTGTAATTCAGACTTATACCAAAGGTTGGGTCCCTATTGCCAGGAGGTCAGGGTTGTTGTAGTGCACCCAAAGGGTAGTGCATACAATCTTGCCTAACACACACTGACCTCCCTCTCTCTTCCCACTGGTCACCCCTCTATCCTGGTCAGACCATTCTTTCCTTTCCTCCCACTTAGGCCCCTGGGGCCCTCTGACCGCACCTCCTAAAGCCCTGCCAACCTTGCTCATCAACATCCGCTCAATGAAACAAGTGTCAGCTGCTGCCTTTGCCTCCACTTTCATCCACCCCTTTCCCCCCTACCTCGGACTCTACCACCGATTCTGCTCTCAGCAACCTCCAAATGGCCATCACTAAAACTCTCGATACCCTTGCCTTGCCACTCAAGCTTACTCATCTTTTGAATGCCTAGTCTGCAGGCTCTCTCTATCTCCTAGCCACTCTTTTACTGTTGCTACACTCTACTGGCCGTTTGGTGGAACCACCTCTTTTCTCTCTGAGTGTGCTGACCTCTCCTCCTCCCTCTTATCCTCAACCACTCAACTTGTCCTCCTTGGTGAACTCAACATCCATCTTGATTCTACCTGTCCCTCATCCGCACTGTTTTAAGGTCTCTGCGATTCACTCTCCCTCTCTATCTTTCCCTCTGGCCCGACTCACTCTGCTAGGCACACACTTGATGTCTTGATCTCATCCGGACTCTCCCTCTCTTCCCCCCTTACCACTCCTCTCTCCTGGAGTGATCACTGCCTCCTCTCCATCTCCTCCCCCCAAGCCAAGTCCACTCCTAGATTGCCACCCACCTTCTCGGATATCTGTCCCATGAAGAGTGTGTCAGTTGAGGCCTTTGCTGCAACCTTCTCCCACCTCCTCCTCTGGCTGACTCACACGTTGACACAGCCCTCTCTCTTCTCTACTCCTCTATTTCTGCTACTCTTGATTCTCTTGCCTCCGTCATGAGGATTTGTTTGAAGTCAAAAGCCAAGTGCAATTCTTGGTATGACTCTGACCTAGCTACACTTAAACAAAGTGTAGGGCGGTGTAGAGGAAATGGAGGGCTTCTTGCTCATCCTCTGACAAATTGGCCTGCCGCTTGCTCCAAAGGCAATACAGACTCTCTGTCAGCACTAACAAGAGAGCCCACATTCAAGCCCGTGTCTCTGCGGCATCTAACAACTCGGCCAAACTCTTCAAAATCTGCTAGGAGCTGGCCAACCTTGCTGCAGTCTCCACCCCTCCTCTCGCCTCCCAGGCTCTTTGCAATGCCCTTGCCTCTCACTTTATCTCTAAAACCCAGGACATCCTGTCCACCCTCTCCTCCACTCCCCCTCCTCCTACCTCTCCTTCTCATCTTGTTGACCCTCCCTCAGCTGCCCTCCTCCCCCTTTCTCTTCCTTTCCTCTTTTCTCCCCTGATGAGGTAGCTAGACAAGTCCAATCTATGAAAACCTCATCAAAACCGGTCCATCCCTGGTTCCTCTAAAACCACATTGACACCCTTGCTCCGGCCCTTGCCGATTTCTGCAACCTCTCCTTCACCTCTGGATCTTTCCTCTCCCCTCTTAAACACTCCCTTGTGCATCCTCTCCTCAAGAAATCCACTGCTGATCCATCATGTACGGCAAACTACCGCCCACTTTCCATTACTCCCTTTTTGGGTAAGCTCCTGGAAAAGCTGGCCATCTCTCAGCTTAATCTTCATTCCGACTGTGTGGGCTCCCTCCATGACCACCAATCTGGCTTTAGAGCTGCCAGAAGCATGGAAACTGCGGAGAAATCACCACTGTCGCGTTTGGGAATCATCGCTGTATCTTCGTTGCTGAAAGCTCCAGAGCCGCCAAATTGCTGCACTTGAACCTGCAACCGAAGTGGACTCAACTAGTGAAGTTTGGTTCGTGGGTCGGTGAGTAATCGCAACCCTAACTGATGGCCTCTAGCGCCTCCATCCATTTTTATGCATGAGTGGCCCCTGAGGGCCCCTCTCCTTTCCACTCCTAGTGCGAACTAGCAAACTATTCCCAACTCTTGGAATCGTCTCTGCCCTCAAGTGGAGGCCCTCCTCGAATGGTGGGAACCTATTCTTCATCACCTCACCCACCTTCCTGAGCTGCTACAGACCCTTGAAGAGACCCCGTTTTTCCCATCTGCATTACCGCGTGCACCAGCATTGCAAGTACATTTGAGCGATAGGCTCCACTCTTCTTAGGGATTGGACTGCCTCTTAGTTAGGAGTGTGTTGGATGCAGAAGGGACTAAAGATTACTTGCACTGCCTGTTTCCTTCCCCTTTTAGGTTGTGGACCCATTTCATGCATTAACCCTTTAGAACTCATTGGTCTTGTATATATGTATTTAGATATGATTGTGTTTGTCTAATAAGTATTACTGTGATTTGATTTGTGTGTTGAAACTCAAAGGCCTTGAAGTAAATGTATTTGTATTTTTAATATATATATACACCTGACTGGGAGTGATTGTGATGCTGGAAATGCTTCGGAGGGACAGGGTCTCCGTACCCTGGTCCTTTACTGCTTTGTATCATGTGTTCCCACTTGTTTTCCGTGCAGGAGTTCATGTAGGACTCCTGGCGGTGTGGCTCTTCCTGTATTTGGTTTGGTGAACAGACCCTTGGGATACCCTTATGGCATCCATGGGTGGGAGTACGACCCTGTACTCCTAGTGCATGTTTTTGGGCACCTGTGTGTGGCCCACAGAGCAGGGTACGGGCTGGTGGCAGCTCTGTGCTGAATTGACATGTGCCCTGAGCGGCCTCCATTTTGGGATGCCCAGGCACTGTCATTGGAATCGGTAGATTCCTAATGGAGACAAGATGGCCCCCAGTGCTTCTTGCTTTCTATCGCCTGTTACTGTGTCTTCTTGAAGTCCCGGGAAGCCGTGACTCTGTCCCTTCCCCCTCACTGGCTGTTGGTTGGAAGTTCCATATATAGTAGTGTTGGGAAGTGCCCACCAGACTGGCTGTAGCCTTCTCAACGACTGTATGTTGTGGGTACGCCCGTGGGGTGGGACCTGGGTGAATGGAGTGTGTGACAAATACCCATTTCATGTTGTGGGCGTCTAGTATCTGGTGTTTGACACAATGACCGAGACAGCCCTGCCCGAAACTGGTATGAATGCAGTGTGGAGTGTTGAATGGCGTGGCACCATACACCTGATTGGCTGCCTGACTGCATGAATGCCTTCTGAGTGATTGGTTGCCTCAGTGTGACCCAGCAGAATGAATGGGAGATCAACAGTATATCTGGGGACCTCTCACTGATGGGAATCATTCAGAAGCTGAAGTCGATATTTGATGCTTACTCTCGAAGCCGAGCCGGAAGAAGAAGGTGAACCGCTGTTCCCTTCCGTGTAATCTGAAAGCTGCTGTGCCTTCAAGAACTGATTCAAGAGAGGACCTGGTGAGGAGACCTCTCCCCGAGCTACGAGGGACCATTGTGCACCAGCTGATCTTTGCCAAATCTCCCTGGTAGACAGACCTACTAAAGGCTGCCGACCAGGGTCAGATTGGCCCCTCACCTTTCGCCCCGTGGCCGGGCCAAAATCGTTCCTGAGGAGTTAGGGGTCGGTTTCTGGCCATGCCTGGGCCGTTTAGGAAGAAAATAAAAATTGAAATCTTTTTTATTTTTTTCAAATTTCTTTTTATTTTTTTCAAAAAGCTTTTCATCCTTCTTAGGTCGATAAATGAGTACCAACACAGGTTGGGTGATATTGTATGTGTATTTGTTCCATAAAAAAGAGCTTAAGTGTAAGTGCTATACAATAACATTATCATTTGGCCTTGGACGTCTGCTTGGATTCACAGTAATTTAGTGTACTTAGGAACAATGCTATTTGGTGCCACTTTCTGTTTTGTCAAGGGGTGAAAGGTCGTGTTCTATTGCTTCCCGGGATGTCACTTCGGGGTGGGGTCAAATGACATCACTTCTGGTGATGTCATCAGAGGTCAAGGGTCATGAGGCAAGGGGTGGGCCATTTTTTTTGGGTGACTAGACCCATTTCTTGTCCCAGTCTGACCCTGCTGCTGATCGGAGAAGGGGACCGCCGAGGAGAAAGAAAAGCACCAGACAGCCGTCCACGACCGCCGTCGCCAACCGGAGCTGCCGTGCTCCCGTTTACCTAAGAACTTTTGATTCAATGACTCCCTTATTCATCATTGTCGACCACTTTCGTCCAGCCAGAGAAAGTCAAGGCCGCCGACGACCGAGGTGAATCCGCCGGTGGGTTTCTCGTCACCCAAGACCTCAGAGATGCTGACGAAGATACTGAAGCCAGCCCTGGTCACGCCGCGCTCGTTGACGCCAGACGCCGATGACCCGACTCCGTTGCTGGGCCAAAGTTATTCACTAACTCTTTGCAGCAACGAACCATCGTCGTCGAGGTGCACCGCACACCTCCCCTGTTGCAGGACGTTTTCAATCACTCGTCAACGAGCACCGCAAGGAACGAAGCTGCTGCCTCAATGACAACATTCACCCTTTCTTCATCTCGGAAATTCGACGGCCCGTGGCTCCCACTTGAAAGGTAGCGCACTCAAGGAGGACCATTGATTCCCCCTCGAAGAACTCTACATCACAAGGTGCATTTGGGTTGCAGAATTATAGAAGAAGATAAGACTAATAGACAATATCTGGAATGGGCTTGTAGTGCATCTTCATTTACAGGTTGTCCAGGTGGGGGGATTCACATACAGAACTGTGCCCGACGGTAGGGGCTAAGTATTCTGCCAATTGCCTAACCAACTTATCTTCCTCCCAAGTCTATGGTTGATATCTTTTTGCTGTGTTGATTCGTATGCTATTTGAACTGAGTACAGTTGATGCATTTTAATGGAATCAGAGTAATCGTGGTACCACCTAGAACTGTATATATTTACCATTTTAGAATTGTCAGAGCACAAAGTGTATTATCGTGATAGTGTATAAAACATTCAACCTTATTTATATAAAGACTGTGTTTTAACTAATACAGTGTGTGGACATTCCTTTGTGGGTGCTCGGGACTACACTGTACTTAAGAACCAGCCCACATCACCTCCGGCGAAGCTAGGCCTTGATTGCTCGAACCATAGCTACCCTTAAGAGAATCTTGGCTTGGGTCCTCTGTGCCTCGTCTCTGCTGTATAGAGAGCAGGAGTACAGACGCCCCCCCACCAGTGTGTTTCTTTACAGTGATTTGTAAGTGTCCTTTGCTCTGTGTGCTCATTGAGGTCTTTCAGTCACCCTCACCCCTCCTGAGACCTAGTCTTGACCGCCGCCAAGCTACCTGGATTGGTCTGGCTTGTCCAGAAGGTTACCCTGTTCCAAGAAACTAGTCTGGCCTTGTAAACCTCTGCCCACCAGGTCAGAGTTCAGAAATTCATCTCAACACCACCAACGATCTATGTCTAAATGCCAACAAGACCGAGATCCTCCTTATTGGTACACCATCTCCATCCTTTCCTCTCACTCTCTGGCCGGCCTCCCTTGGCCCTCCTCCTACCCCCACCTGCGTGGCTAAGAACCTCTGGGTTATCTTTGACTCTACACTTTCCTTCTCCGCACACATCTCTGACATCTCCAAAAAGTCTAACTTTTTATTGCACCTCCTTAGAGGTACTCTGTCTTTCCTCTCCTTCCCTCAAAAGCTCACTGTCTCCCAAGCTCTGGTTCTCTCCAGACTGGATTACTGTAACAGCCTATTTCTAAATCTACCTGTCTCAACTCTCCACCCTTTATAACCAATCCAGTACAGGACTACAAGACTTGTCCTTGGCCTCAAGCCCTGGGATCGTATCTCTCCAGCCCTGAAATCCCTTCATTGGCTCCCAATGGATGCAAGGATTACATTTTAAACCCTCTGCATTGTCCACAAGGCTTTCTGGGGCCTGGGTCCAAAATACCTTCAACTATCCCTCCGTAAATACCTCCCGTCTTGAGCCCTTCTACTTCTAACTTCCTCAGGGTCTGTCGTTTTGCAAAGAAACTAGCTGGGGGTAGATCTCTGTCTTCGGCTGGTGCCTCCCTTTGGAACAGGCTCCCGGTCACCTTGAAACTTGAGGAAAACCATCTCCGGTTCCGGAAGCATCTCAAGACCTTCCTCTTTGCCTCTGCCCCCCTTCTCACCTGTTGATCTGTTTCTTCTATTTGCATCGTGCACCCGGCCACCCTCTGTCATTAGGGCACAGGTTCCTGCTCACCTTGCCACCCTCCTGCACTGCGTCCTGGCCACCCTCTGCACTAGGGTTCTGTATCTGTACCCATACAGCCCCCCCCCCCACTTTTCTTCTGCACTTATCAGATACCTTATCTGACCAACTTTCACCTGCCACTTGCTGGCTGCACTACCATGGTTTTATCGCAAAAATTTATTTATTTTATTTATTATTTATTCTGTTTTCTCTCCTCTGCTCCGCACTTTACACTCCCCTCCCCCCGCACCCTTTCCATTCCATGCACTTCCCCCTTTTCCCTTTTCCATGCACTTGCGCCTTCTTAGATGTCACTGGGCCTAGTAAGATCGCTGATTTTGCTTTTGTTCTCCCTTGTTTTGCCTGGTTGCGCTCTGAAACACTTGTGTACGAGCACCATATAAATAAAATATCATTTTATTTCAGTCATGAGAATCCACCTGAAACCTGCCTCAAAGCGTAACACCTGGTATGACTCCGATCTTGCAGCCCTGAAACGAAAGTGCAGAGCAGCGGAATAGAAGTGGCAAACCTCAGGCTCATCCAGCCTGCTCCAAAGGCAATACAGACTCTCTATCCGTACCAAGAAAAGAGCCCACCTACGGACACGGTTCTCCGGTGCATCCAACATGGCTGAATTTCTCATGATCTGCAGGGAACCAGCCAACCCTCCTGCCAACCCTCAGCAACTCACTTTGCCACCAAAACTCAGGACATCCTAAACTCCCATGTCACTCTCCCCCTAACCCTTCCCAATCCCCCTTGTCTCCCCTAGCCCCTCTCCCTCCGCCTTCCACCCTCACCTCCTTCTCACCCATCACACCTGATGAAGTTACCAGAGTTGTCCGCTCCATGAAGGTCTCTTCCAAACAGGTTCCCCCTTGCTCATCCAGAACCATCAAGGAAAACATTGTCTCTCTTGCCCCCTCACTCGCTGATTTCTGCAATTACTCCTTTGCCACTGGATCATTCCCCTCCCCCGTCAAGCACTCCCTTGTGCGCCCACTCCTGAAAAAACCTTCAGCAGACCCCACCAGTCCAGCCAACTACCGCCCTATCTCCATCACCCTGTGCCTCGGGAAACTGCTGGAGAAGATGGCTTTGCTCCAAATCAGCTCACACACCGAACTTGTTGGCGGTCTCCACGGCGATCAATCTGGATTCCAAGCATCCAGAGGCACGGAAACTGCTCTTCTGAACACCCATGAAGAACTGCTCACATCTCTTGACTCCAACTGGCCAGCTGTCCTCATTTTACTTGATCTCTCCTCTACATTTGACACGGTCACCATTCCTTCCTCATAAAAAGACTCTGTAATACCCTGGGTATCTCGGATCGGGCACTGGACTGGCTGACATCCTTCCCAACTGACCACTCAACCCAAGTCATCCTGGGCTCCTTTTCCTCTCCTACTTCCTTCTCCACTTGTGGTGTACCCCAAGTTTCTATCCTCTCCCCTTGACTCTTTAACATCTACCTTGCTCAGCTTGCACGCCTCATCTCTACCTTTTCCCCAACTTCCAGTGTTATGCACATAACACACAACTCTTTCTCAAACTTCCTTCTGACGCACTTGCACATTCCATCATCCCAGACTGCCTATCTGCCATCCAGTCCTGGTGCACCTCCAACGATCTGTGCCTCAACGCCTGCAAAACTGAGATCCTTCCCATCAGGACCCCTGCACCCTCTTAATTCCCTTCACTCTGGGCTTCCTCCATGGGCTCTCCCCCTGCTCCTTCATCTGAAGCCAGAAACCTGGAGTCATCTTCGACAACTCTCTCTCCTTCCTACCTCACACTCAGGACATTGCCAAGAAGTCACACTTTCAGCTATTCCTTCTCAAAGGAATTCTCTTTTCACACTTTCCCCCAGAGGCTCAGTTACCCAAGCCCTGGTTCTCTCTAGGCTTGACTATTGCACTAGCCTTCTCCTGAATCTACGTTCTTCCACTCTGCAACCTCTCCAGCGAATCCAGAATAGGGCAGCAAGACTTATCCTTGGCACTAAGCCCAGGGACCCCATCTTTCCTGGCCATAAAAGTCTTCACTGGCTCCCGGTTGCTGTACTGATTAAATTGAAATCCCTCTTCATCATTCACAAGGCTTTCTGGGCCCGGGTCCTTACTATCTTTAACTTTATCTCACTAAATACTTCCCCTCCAGACCTCTACGTTGCTCTGGCACCAACTCTGTGTGTAAAGCGCTTTGCTTAACAAAGGGCAGGAGGTCGATTGCTTTCCTCAGCTGGCTCCCTACTATGTAACAGCCTGCCCCCCTCTCTACACATTGAGCAGGATTTCCTTAAATTTGAAGCTCAAGACCCTCCTCATCACCTCCTCCTTCCAATCTGCTCTCCTCTGCTAATCTCACAGTTGCTGTGATCGGTATGCTGGGCCCTTATGCATCCTCAGGGCCCCGGACCTCCCACACCCAACTGCCCCAGCTTCTGTCTTCTCAGCACTTGCCTTGGCACTTCCTCTGCCTGGAGGCTTGCACTTGCACCCAACACGGATCCTGGGTGTGTAGCACTTACCCCTCCATGCACTTCATCTGTTGCTCACTCACGAGCACCTACACTCTAGCACCTACCTCCTCGTCCCTTTGCTTGCTGCATTTGCACATTCTGAATTACTCACAAAGCATAGCATGTTCTTCCTTTTCCTTTCCCCTCCTCTGTTGTGTATTCAATATGTATCGCTCCCTTGTTCCATCCCTTGCCCCATGGGAGCTTTGAAACAGGATGCACTTGCTGTATAAGCGCCTAACAAGCAAACAATACAAATACATTGATTGGTTCAGAGTAAGGTGAGGGCTGCAGTCAATCAAAGGGGGAGACAGAACCACAGTATAAAAGGAGACAAGGAAAGGCAGATTTCGGATCGTTTGGCTGAGGTTAGAGGAGGCAAAGAGACCATGCAAAGGATGGATGGTGCAGAGGTAGATTATTCAGGCAGTGTGCAAGGTGAGGTATTTGTGCGGGAGATGGTATCAGTTTGTGAGTGAAGCAGGGGATGAATGTTTGTGAAGATGAGGTCAATAATGCGGGAAGTGTAGGAGAGAGGAGTAGGGAATGAGGATAGTAGGGGAGAGGGTGTTGGGAGAGAGTATGCATATTAGAGGGGGATGGATTGGGGTGTGAGGAGAAGGGTGCACAAGTGAGGAGTGAGAAGAGGGAGTGTATTGGGAGAGTGAGCAGGGCACTTTATCCTTGGAAGGGCAAGCAGGGCACTGCATCCCCGGGTAAGGGTGAGAAGCTGGGTTGGGAAGAGAGGGGTGTACAGAGTGCTGTGAGCCGCCCTGGCTCGGTCAATTCCTTATTGGCTCCAGATGGATCAGTAGCAAACTGGCAATGATGTCCTCAATGGCCTGTCTAGGGCATGCATGTCTGAGTTTACTGTGGAAGGGTTTATCCATAGCATCACAAATCCAGAGCTGGATGGGATGTAATATAAGTGGTCTTGTATAGCACCCGCATGCCACTATTGGTAGCCTCGCTGCGCTTGGCTCCTTAAGAAAGAAGTGGGTGGGATTCACTATGGGGGCAGTGGGGAAGGCAGATGCCAAACCTGTGGCGTTGATGGATGCAGGTCAGAAGGACCCGGTTCCGGAGTGCCAGTCCGCTTTCTGAGTGTCATCCAAAGGGAAAAGTCCAAGATCGCATAGGCTACAGTGCTTTGGGTCTGGTTTGCTGCAGATGTGGGAGAGTGCGGCAGGGCTAGGAGGGGAGAGTTTAGTCGTGGCTCAGTTAGTATTGATGTGCTAGCGGCTATGCCTGTGGTGGCCGTCTGTGGGCGGTGGGTGTAGTGTAAGCAGATATTAGAGGGGAGTCGGTTAGTCAGGGAAAGGTGGGAGTAGGCATTACAAAGCAAAACAACCTGCACCCCGGCACTGCCACCACTGGCCATTTCAATACATGCCCCATTTCTCTAGATACCAATGCTGCCTCGCTCTCGGTCTGTCTTAAACAGGTACATTATACCGCATAAGGAACAAACCAAGCATCAGCGAGTTGGCAGAAGAGGGAAAGGTGTGGTGCGGTCTCAAGCATGTGAGCGTCTTCCCACTGCTCCTTCTCCTCACGCGAATCCTCTGTGGTGCTGACGGAGGTATTGGTGTTCTTTTTCTTGCCCGTCTTCTTCGGTTTTTCTGCCTTACGGTGCTTCCTCTTGTAGAAATAAGGACGTTCTCCCCCAGAGGCCACCTCTGCTGGGTAAGAAGCCCCGGACAAAGGGAACCCTAGGGAGCACACCCCCTTTCAGGGAAAAGGCCTTTCAGCTGAATAAATCCTGTTATGGAAGTCTTCGGATTGCAGATGCTCAAGTCTACTGTTGCCGGGTGGTAGATGAGGAGGATTGCTGAGGCAATTGCAGCATGGAGAACCATCTTCCAAAGTATTCCAAATGGAGAGCCGTTCCAAGAAAGGAAGAGAACATGCCTTAAAGGGCAGCTGAAGGCGGCGGTCGGCTGCGAGAAAAAAGGGGAGAGCGAGAATGCACAATGGCTCCTCCCTCGCTCGCGGTATATGTCCAAGCAAAGCACAGAGAGACAAAACACAAAGCCAGGCGGGTCAAAAAGCTGCAAGGAAAATTCACAAAGAGCCAAGGAGGGAGGGAGTGTGACCGCTGAGCAGAAGCGAGCGGCACAGGGAAAACGAGAGGCAAAGGGGCCAAACAAAGGACTGGAGAATGAGAGGAGTCAGAGGAGTGTCACTAGCGTCTAACTGGTGGAAGAAAGAACTTCCAAGGTTGCAACACGCGGCGCAGAGGGCTGTATGGGAAAATACAGTCGGTGGCCATATTGGAGGCAACAACTAGACCGTGTCTGCATTAACGTGGTGTGCGTGGCAGCAACTGGAGGAACTGCCATTGCGACCACTTCTTCCACGGGCAAAGCGTGACATGTGGAAACTCAGACATTACCATAATCTGCTAAGGGGTCTGGGAGGCAAGAACGTAGGTTTCAGTGGATGGGTAGTCACCCATTTAATCTTCCTGAACATGTTGGTTAGTAGGCTGAGATATGCCTCAAATTTCACTCTAACATGCTCAGGTGCTATGCTCAGTGGCGTGCTGGGACTTCTACTGCCCATTGAGGGCAGGGCTTGTTAGAAGCAGGGCAAAGCATTAGTCAGGCATTGGTCAAGGTAGGAGCCAGAAGCCCTGCCCATTTTGCACAGAGGTCTACCCTGCCATTTCCCACAAGCCCCAATTTCTTCTCTCGGTCCAAACATGAAATCCTCCCCCATCCCTCGCCACCAACAGCCACAACTCTCCAGGTTTTGACGTGGCACCAGGCCTTCGGTCGCAGAGTGCCATCTCCCAGCTTAACCTCCATGCTGAAACTGTTGGTAGTCTCCATGACCATCAATCTGGCTTCAGAGCGGCCAGAAGCATGGACACTGCTCTTCTGAACATCCGTGAGGACCTGCTCTTGAACCTCGACTCCAACACTCTGTGTGTTCTCATTCTGCTCGATCTCTCTTCTGCCTTTGACACTCTCAACCATGCCATCCTGCTCAACCGTCTCCGTGATAACCTGGGTATCACTGGTCAGGCTCTGGCGTGGCTGACCTCTTTCCTTTCCAATCGACCCTCCCAGGTCCAACTTGGGTCCTTCCTCTCCGACATCTTTTTCTCCACCTGTGGTGTTCCCCAGTGATCTAATCTCTCTCCCTGGCTGTTCAACCAGTATCTGGCACTCCTTGCCCACCGCATCGCCGCTCTCTGCCCCTACTTTCAGTGCTATGCGGACGACACCCAACTCATTTTCAGGCTACCCTCGGCCTCCTCCTCTCCTTCCCTCATCTCTGACTGTCTGTCTGCCATCCAGGAATGGTGTGCCGCCAATGACCTCTGCCTTAATGCTAGTAAGACTGAGATTCTACTCATCGGCACACCCACTCCCTCCTTCCCTGTAGCTCTCTGGCCAGCCTCGCTTGGCCCTCCTCATGCTCCTACCTGCAAGGCAAAAAACCTCGGGGTCATCTTCGACTCCACACTCTCCTTCTCTCCTCATATATCTGACGTCTCTAAGAAGTCACACTACCAGCTGCACCTCCTCAGAGGTATTCTTCCCTTCCTCTCCTTCCCCCAGAAGCTCACTGTCTCCCGAGCCCTGGTTCTCTCGAAGCTGGACTACTGTAACAGCCTCTATCTTAATCTGCCTGCCTCCACTCTCTGCCCCCTGCAACTCATTCAGAACAGAATTGCGAGACTTGTCCTTGGCCTCAAGCCCAGGGACCGTATCTCTCCAGGACTGAAATCTCTACACTGGCTCCCAGTGGCTGCGAGGATTAAGTTCAAAACACTCTGCATTGTCCACAAGGCCTTCTGGGGCCTGGGGCCTAAATACCTTCAACTCTCTCTTCCTAAATATCTTCCTTCCCGAGCCCTTCTCTCATCCATCTCCAACTCCCTCAGGGTCAGCCGCTTCTCGAAGCAACGAGCTGGGGGTAGATCTCTCGCTGTGGCAGGGGCCTCCCTCTGGAACAGCCTTCCTGCCTCCCTGAAACTTGAGGAGAACCATCTCCGGTTCAGGAAGCACCTCAAAACCTTCCCCTTTGCTTCTGCTTTCTCTCTCCCTCGCCCCTGCTAAATTCTCGACTGAATCTGCACCTAATCTGCAACTGAGCCACTCTCACCGACCTCGGTCCTGGGCCCAGCCACTCTCCTCTTGCACTGCCTCCCTGGCAACCCCTGCACTGAGGGACTGTTTCCGTATCCCTACAGCCCCCCCTTTCCCAGCACTTGCCTGCACTTACCTTGCACTTGCCACCAGCTGGCCCTATTTATTTACTTTATTCTACTTACTTGTACTGCACGTCCCCCCTCCCCTTCCCCTTGCACTTTTTCCCTTCCCCCTCCCCCTGCACTTGCGCGGTCTGAATGACACCTGGCCTAGTAGGATCGTTGTCGGTCTTCCCCTTGTTCCCCCCTCCCTGCCTCGTCGCGCCTTGAAACACTTGTGTATAGGCGCGTTACAAATGCCATATCATATCAGAGTGATGCTGCAAACCTGAAAGTGATTCTCCACAATGAAACGAGGAGCGGAAAAGATGGAAGGCAGCGTGTGAATTACTCCAGGCAAAAGTACAGTGTAAGATGGTCTGAAGGGCGCCACTGGGAAGAATTAGGAGGGAGATCTTCCGGGAGAAATGTAAGCTCACCCAGATCGCCAAAAAAGCACTCCGGCAAAACCGCCTGGATCATGGTATCAAGATGTTCATGGACAGCAACGACCGGCATTTATTTGGTTTGGAGAGAAAAGACTCTTCGTCGTCAAAGCCAGAAGAGTGGGTAGAGAAAGAGGACTCGATAATGAACACTTTAAATTTCCTTTATTCTTTTAGCTGTTTGGACACTTGATAGACACAATCTATGCGTTACAGTCTTCAGGGTGAAATAACATTGCCAGCCAAAGCCGAAATGGTTATTAGAGACTGTTAAAGCATACTAGAGATACTGTTGAAGCATGCCGTGACAGCATATGATATGATAGTGTAGAGAAGGAGCCCAATGCTTCTTCCAGAATTCCTGCCCCTATTTAGCCTACATGTTGGAAGTCGGGAAATTGTGACTTACACAACGCCCATAATGGTACCCATTGCATAAACAATTCTCAAAACCAGGTATCCATTGAGAAAGCCCTGCATGAGGTACCCATGGAGAAATGACTGTCTAAGGGAAGTCCCTGAAAAAGTGTGAAGCGATGAATACAAGAGGTTGGTAACATCCCAAGAAATTAGAGTGACACACTAAGAAGGATAATCCTGGAAGAGAATGCATCAACCTTATGAAAACTGATGACTAAATAAAGACTTGAGTAACATTTCATGTGCGAAATGAAGATTGCATGTACGAAGAACACTGAAGAAAATATAAGTCGTTTCATAACTGTACAGATGCTGTAATGCAAGTAGGCTAAGTAATCATGAAGGCTGGCTATACGTAGTGAATAGACTGTAGGCGGTGCCACCAAAATACATATATGTATAGAGTCTGGATGTTTGACGTCGCAACTTTAGTAAGTCAGGACTGAGAAGGGCTGAAAGTGTGGTGCAGCAGAAAAGCAGCTTCAAATCAAGGAAGGACCAAGAAGGCTGGCTGGCCCAGTGTCAAGGGTTGGGGCAGCCAAGAACTAGTTATCTATTCAAGGAGATACAATGAATGTGAGAAGCAAGACGAGCTCCTGTTAAGGTGCGATGGAAACACTATGAATGCCAAGTTTTACTCATTTAATATCATTAAATGCGAGGAAAGGAGCTCAAATGCTGTCTCCTGTCACGTTGGACGGATGGAAATAGACTTTGGGCAAGCTACATTGAGATGGAAGATAAGAACGTGCTCACACTCCCTTGTATTCTCAGGCGCAGTGATACTCTGCAAGGCCAAGTTCAAAGATAATTTGTCAGACGGAATGAGCGATGATAAATGGTGGGCTAATTGGGTGGGGAGGCATGGTTAAGTCCACCCACCGGTACCAGCTTGCGTGCTGCTAGCAAGTCGAATATTCCAGAAGGGTACAAGCGTGCCAACCAATCATAGAGGGCCACGTATTGAAGAGCCCTATAGTTTGGGAGCCAATGATGTGTAGTGTAGCTATCAAATATTGAGGATGACTTGCACAAGGGGTGGGCATAAGTGTCCACCTGATAATAGAGACCCTATCACAACCCAATCCCTTATAGAAAGTATACTTAGATGTTCCCCATTGACTTATCACAATCCCAAGTAAGTTTTCTTAGTTTGCCACGTAGTGGGATGTCACTTATGAGTTTTTGCTATAAAAATAAGTTTTTTTCATATAATACGTTGAGATTATGCTGCGAGATGTCCGTTGACGTCTGTTGTACTCCCTGTTTTAGACAATTGAAAATAAGTTATTTTTTGCCAACTTCCTGAGTCGGTCTGGTTGTTGGTGTGAGAGCTATTCTGCACCCCCATACATGCAATAACGCATTTTCTCCTTTAAAAAGGACCCAACGTTCAATATGGCATTTATATTGCACCTGTACGCAAGTGTTTCTGGGCGCCACAAGACAAGGGAGAGAAGACAGAGGGAAGACAAGACAAACAATCCTATTAGGCCTTGTGTCATTCGGATCGTGCAAGTGCAATGAGAAGTTCAAGGGGAAAGGAGAGTGGGAAGTGTAAGGGAGAGGGGAAGTGCAAACAGGGCAGCACAGCTCTATGTAAGTGCTTGGAAGCAGGGGGGCTGTACAGGTTTACAGCCCCTATGTGCAGGGTACCCCAGGTAGTGCAAGGAAGACTGGTCTGGGAGCCTGGTACCCAGTGAGACTCTGAGGGTACCCTGAAACCAGTCCGTGCAGCAGACAGGAAAGTTAGCAGGGAAGCGAGAGAGAGCGCAGGCAGAGGCAAAAAGTAAGGTCTTGAGCTGCTTCCGGAACTTCAGGTGACCCGAATCAAGTCTGAGAGGGACAGGGAGGTTGTTCCAGAGGGAGGCCCCTGCTGAGGAGCGAGAGATCAACCCCCCCACTCTCTATCTAGAGAAGCTTCTGATGAATGTCATTCGCATAACAATGAAAGTTAGAAGAGAAGGTGGAGATTAAGTGGGCCAAAGAGGCCAGATAGACTTTGAAGAGCCAGGGTGAAAAGATAGAGCCCTCGGGGACACCACTTGTGGAGGGAGAGAGGTGGTGAAGAGAAAGCACTCAAGTTGGACCTGGGAGGATCGGTCCAGGTGGAAGGTCAGCCACGTCAGGGCCTGATCCGTGATGTCCAGGTTCTCACAGAGTCTATTGATCAGGGTGGCATGACTGACCGTGTCGAAAGTAGAGGAAAGGTCAAGGAGGATGAGGACATAGGGAGAGCAGGAATCAAGATTAGAGAGCAGATCTTCACATGTGTTTTGGGGAGCAATTTTCGTGCCTCTGTCTGCTCTGAAGCCAGGCTGATTTTCATGGAGACAGCCAATAGATTCAGTGTGGAGAGTAAGCTGGGAGATGGCTAGCTTTTCCAAAGGTTTGCCCAGGAAAGGAGTGATAGAAATTGGGCGATAGTTTGCCGGACAGGTAGGATTCGGCAGAAGGCTTTTTAAGGAAGGGGTGCACAAAGGAGTGCTTGAGGAGGGGAAAGGTCCAGTAGCAAAAGAGTAATTGCAGAAATCGGCCAAGGCTGGAGCAAGGGTGGAAATGTGGTATTTGATAGTTCTGGAAGAGCAGGGAAGCACCTGTTTGGACAACACTTTCATAGGTCGGACTGGTATAGAAACATTGTTGGTGTTGTCATAGAGAAGGAGGAAAAAGGAAGAGGAAAGGGAAAGGCGGCCAGAGGAGGCCTGAGAGAGATAAAGGAAGAGGGGAGTGAGGATAGGATGGCCTGAGCTTTTTTGTTGAAATGATAAGCAAGCACCGTGAATAGGGCCTGGGAGGGAACAGGAGAGGTGGAGACTGCAATAGGATTGACCAACTCCTTGCAGATTTTAATGAGTTTGGTGGTGTTGTTAGATGCTGCAGAGACAGGCTCGGATATCTTCTTGGAGAGGACACCATGGAGAATTGCCCACGTACACGGGTCTTTGGGTCACGAGTAATTATCACGTGATGAGCTAGCCCACATTTGTCATATTGTGGAACTGTATATGTCCGTATGCTCACAAATTTTGGCTCACTTTCTTATGCTTGTATGTCGTGCATTTGTAAAGTCAGTCAGTGCTTGAGTACCTTTAGAGCAGGCGGCAGGCCAGTTCATCAGAGGATGCAGCTGAAGCCCTCCACTTCCTCTCAGCCACCCTGCACTTGCGTTTCAGGGTGGCAAGGTCGGAGACATACCAAGAGTTGCACTTGGAGGTAGGCTTCAGACTGATTCTCATGACAGGGGCAAGGGTGTCCCGAGCGTTGGAGATAGAAAAATGCAGGTTAGATAGGGAGGTGTCAGAGTACGAGCCGAGAGTAAGGGGGGCAGAGAAAAGTAGAGGCAAAGCTTCCACTAACACTCAATGTGCCGAATGACCGAAAAGGAAGGCGGTGTAGTGTAATGAGCAAAACGTGCTTAGGTGCATAAACCCACTGAGCCAACTATATTGTATATCAGGCTTATAGCCTGCTGCATAAGGAAGGCAGGCAGATAGCTTATTCGAAGAGTACTAAATGCTGGTAACCATAGCTTTATAAATGGCTTAGTAATGCTTTAGCAGCGCTTAAACACCCCTCCTGAACACTTGAAACCTGTCTGGACTGCTAGTATAGGGTGAGGGCACCATTCATTTTGCTCATAAGGATTTATTTAGAAAAAATATAGTTCAACAATTTATAAAACACGTTTGTACCCTTCGGTTCAACATAAAGGAAACATTACATACGACCTTAACATAAAACCAACACAACATTAAAACACATATCATAAAACCAATAATAAAGTGCAACGTGCCCCAATGTCCACGTGTTGAGTCCTGACTCATGTGCCCCAATGTCCACGTGTTGAGTCCTGACTCATGTGAACTCCAATTAACCACTGTGCAAACATTGCAATTATTTTGTAGACCCTATTGCAGATCTACCTACATATCATCAGCCCAACATGCTTCGTTCTCTCAATACTAAAATCAATCCATAGAACTTCTTCAGGGATAATGCTCCTCCTGAACCCTTGCACACACAAAAAATGCTATCTAGGGTGAACAATGCATTATCCACTGTACTGCTAGGAGCCGTCCAATCCTACACCTTTGCCCCTTTCACAGTAGTTACAGCAGGTTATCCTCTTCTACACGATCAGGGGCTACTTATTCTGCCTCAATATTATTTCTAATTAGGAGACAGCCTCTTTTATTTAGGTGCTGTGTTGGCTCTCCTAGTCAGCCATGCAAAACGCAGCACCGTCCTGCTTGTTGCTGTTCAACACCCAACACTTTCTGTGGATACATCATAAAAGACCTCAATTGCACTCTGTTCTAGTGAGCCTTGTAGCACTAACATACTACATAACACAGGTGTTTACTTACATGTCTGTGCACTATTCAGACTTTTCTCCTGAATGTTTCCCTCACCTGTGGGCACATATAGGCAATCCAACCTTTATCTGTGATTCTCCACAATACTCTCCATTGCTAGTGTCTAAATCTCACTGTTCCCTGCGGTATTAGGGATGCAAATACTTCAGGTTTCTTTTAGTGACTTGTCATCTACAATAGGAATGATAATTGCATGTGCACTTGTCAATCCGAATATCAGAGGCTACAGTAAAACCATGAAGACACGCCAGTCACGAGGAACAAAGGTATAAACAGTTTATTCATACTCGAGCACGGACTGACTTTACAAATGCACGGCATACACGCATAAGAAAGTGAGCCAAAATTTGTGAGCATACAGATATTATATACAGTTCCACAATATGACAAATGTGGGCTGGCTCATCACGTGATAATTACTCGTGACCCAAAGACCTGTGTACGTGGCCAATTCTCCATGGTTACATGTGCTCGAATACTCCATGTCACCATGCAGAGTATTTACTGTCTGGGAAGCAGAGCAACAAGGATGTAGGAAGATATTGTGTTCTTCAGTACAAGGCAACATTCTTTATGCTACTTTATGTTTCACTAAGCTAAAAGGTCAGTCTGCATGTCTACTCCTTAGTCTGTTCATTTTAGCAACAGAATATGCTGTAAATCGCTCTTCGCTTTAATAGTCTGGATGGCACGTTCACAATTAACTGTGGAAAACAAGACAGTCAGGAAAGACAGAATGGAACCTAATTTAAATATTAGCTACGTTCGTGCCAGTGCTTCAAGGTTCTCTGTTGCAGAGTTCAGCGTGCTCTGTGATTCTTACCATTCCTGTGTGGGGGCAGGTTTTATGGAAGATTCCGGAGCAGGGACTTTGTGCTTTCACCGCGTTCAGAATGAAAACTCAGAAATGAGAGCAAAGCAGCCAAGATGGCGTTTTCGGAAACCACAGTGATGCGGTTCAATGTGTATGTTCAATGTGTATGTGTATGTGCTTAGGCCAACATTATAATGCAAAATATATCTACTTTTACAAACCCTCCTTTTGGCCTAAGCAAACACATTGCTAGAAACAAGTGACCAGGTATCATTGTCATCATCAGAACAACCATCACTATCCTCTATATCGATAGACATGAATTGTTTGGTAGTGGCTTCCTGCATTATCAAGGCATTAGTTACCTCTACAGAAGGATGGGGACCACGCCTATGTTTCATTAGTGATTTAGCACAACTACCTAGGGCAGAACCTAAGACGGGCAGACACTGAATACAGCAACAGAAAAATATTATTATCCCAATGACAATAGCAAGTGCTGAGAAGGTTTTCCAACCCCAGGTTTTCAACAGATTCCAAGCCAATGTTCCTATGCCCCAATCCCATCAGGAATGTGAACTTCAGTACTGAGTATGTGTAGTCGTTTTATCTCTTGGAACACCGCGGGGGAGGAGTCAGGTACGTACACATAACACGAGGACCCGACCATTTTGCATACACCACCACGTTCAGCTAACATGACGTCTAAGACCATTCTATTCTGAAGAGCTACTAATTGTTTTTTGCTCCAGGGTCATGTTGAACAATATGTCAGTAGTTTCATTAATAGTATTTTCTAATACGCTTGGCTACCCTCCTAATATCGCAGGAGTTAAGAACTTGTCCCCAAAAAGGAACCATGGCTTTTGCTACGTCACCCAATACCTGGAGGGGTTGGTGTCATCATCTATTCCCCTCCTAGGCCTAGGTTTCAGGAAATCTGCAGTCGATGTGACATAAACCCCAGGCAACAATATCCCCAGATAACAAGTCCCCTTCCAATCTTTAGGTAACCATGGATATGCTTCTCTCCCACAAACAAAATATATGGGTCCCCCAATGTATAAGGGCCTATTCTCATTTACTAGGACAGCAGTATCCACACATTTAACATATGTGCCAATATACTGGGACCCTTCTTTTCTTAAGCAGAATGGTATTATATCTGGATCATGATTAATGGTGTAAGAGGGAGGGACTGCAACCCGGTTCCCTACAGGTGCCATTTTAAAAGAGATCATAGATTGATAGGGTTTAAAATGTTTATCAGAATTCCTAGTAGATGCAATATTCGTCATACTCTTATTTGCAAAGACAGAGCATCCTATGGGTATCAATACCAAACGATCGAATTAATTGATGTTTGTCACATCAAAGTTACCAGTGGCACTATCGTTCCACTTGCCAAAGAATAGGGCTCTAAACAATGCCTAACAGTTGACAGTGAAAGTGGATAGATGTACCATCCCAAACTTTTCTCACCATGTTGTGGTAGGTGAGAACATACTCAGCAGTTGGTTTTATTCAAAATCGAATGGTGGCACTCAATCTGTACGAGTGTGTTATTGTGGTAACCCTCTTGATGTTTCAAGTCATGTGGTTGAAGAGTATGAGAATGCACATAAAGGGGAGATAAAGTGGGGTTGGCAGTAGGCATCAGTATACTAAGCGGATGTGAATTCTCTAGGTACCATAATACAGGTATTAAAATTATCATTACACATGCTGTAAGCATTACCACGATTCATTTTTCATTCGTTGGCCATAGCCCTCTAGATGGGGACTTTCCAGTAGTGATTTTGCATATGTCCTCATTTACACATGCCCCAAACATAGGAATATTCTCTTCTTTTTAGTGTCCGTTATGAAGCCTCACTAAACAGGTTTTATAAGTTCATCCATTGATGGCACTTGACCACGTGGCCCATCTTGCTTATAGACTTCTTCTGGATTGATGAATGTCTCAATGTTCTTTTCCCTGCCCCTCTGCTACTCAGAAACAAAACAATGTTCCTGCGTCTTTGAGGGGATTGGAGGGAAAGCCATTGGTTTGTTGGTTTCTTGTGGGTGCAGTATACAAATTACACTTTCCTAATCTAGCAGAAATGTGATTCCTATCTAGTTCTGTGGTCGAAGATTGTACCTTGTGACTCCAGGTACAGTGTGATCGGAGAATAATAAAGAATACGGTGGATCCTTGAATGGTTTGGGCTCAAAATTTAGCCACTGACTAGGATGGCCCTTGTCCATGGGCACATCCATGTGATCAATGTTATAAACCACCCCCACCTTAACCCCTTTTTTGCAGGGAAAAGGTACTTGTTTCAGGTGCGCTGCATGTATCCAGTGTCTCTTTCCATCGACTCGAACAGCCGTCTGAGTAGCTAGTAGTACCTGATATGGTCCTTTCCAGCGAGCTGCAAGGCAGGACTTTGTCGAAGTCCTTTACCAAAACGAAGTCCCCGGGTCAAATGCAGTGACCAGGTCCTTTGTATTTCTCAGGCAAAGCAGCTCAAACCTATTGGTGAATCAAACGCAGGTTTTGAGTCAATTGATCACAATAGTCCATTAATAATGGGTATTCTATCTCATTCAACTTCTTTGGTCTAGGTGCATTCCATATATCAGCTGGTCTCCCCATGATGATCTGATAAGGAGAAAGTCCTGTTCTAGAATCTGCTGTGGTTCTCATTGACAATAAGGCTCAGGGTAAAGCATCGGGCCATTTTAATTTACTGTATTCACATATCTTTGCTAGTTTATTTTTAAGGATACCTTTGTGGCATTCCAGCAAACCGGCACTCTGAGGATGTTGTGCTGAATGAAATCTCTTATCTATCTGTAGCGCCTCACATACTTGTAGCAGGATAGCCGCTATAAAATGTGGTCCATTGTAGGACCAAATTACTCTGGGTAGGCCAAACCGTGGAAAATGTTCCTTGAACATTACTTTGGTAGTTAACATGGCGGTTATCTTTCAGAGGGAAGGCTTTGACCCATTTACTTAAGGCACATATCACTACCAACACGGATTTGTAGTTTTGGCATCTTTCCATCTCAATAAAGTCAAAATGGATTACTTCAAACGCCATCCTGGGAGGTCCAAAACTACCCGTAGGTGCTGGTGCAACTTTACCAATATTATGTTGTAAGAAAATCACACAGTTCTGAACTAGTTATTCTGCAGCTTTGGGAATGTTATTGTTATACCTAACTGCGTCTAAGTGTTTACAAATGCTCTTTGCACTAATGTGTGCTGGTCCATGTGCCATAGTAACTATCGCTGTTACGTATGCGTTAGGCAGCATCCATCTCTGTTCTTCCCGGTCTACCCATCATGCCTCTTTGTCGAAATTCCCAAGTCCCGAAGCCCAACTGTCAATCTTTTCCTTCTGGGCCTCAGCCTGTATCTCTTTCACACTACTAACACCCTCCTCAATCACCCCAGTTTCAACAACCCATTTTTTGTGGAGTCTAACACATACATCCGTGAATGGAGATCAGTAGCAGTCTGTTTAGCTATTTTGTCTGCAAAGGCATTTCCTTTTCCTATGTCGTCAGTCACCCTCTGGTGTGCTGCGCATTTCGATATAGCTAATTGTTTGGGAAGGGCTAGTGCAGACAACAGTTGAACTATCAAAGGACCATGCTGAATTTTTGTACCATGAGATGTTAAAAATACTCTTTCAGCCCCATAATCAGCCAAAGTTGTGAGCGACTCCAAAGGGATACTGACTGTCAGTATCTCACAAGCTCTAGTCAAGGCAAAAATCTCTGCAGCCTGGGCGGAGTCGTGTGGAATTCTTTTACTTTCAATAAGGCTGTCTAAAGTAGTAATTGCATATGCAGCAGTAGAAGTGCCATCAGATACTTTAAAACAAAAGCCATCACAGAACAGCTCTCCTTCTGGCGATGGTAATGGTGTATCGCTCAGATCGATTCTCCCTTTTGTATCTTGTTCAGTAATGTACAGACAGTTATGGGATGCACTATCAGTGCAATCCTCTGAACTGGATATCCCAGTCCCTTTGATGAGTAGCAATTACCCTAGAGAGGGATGGGGATGCAGATTGTATATATACATCAATAATCAAAATGACTCGGGTAGTTTGGCAAATGGAAAGCTGTTTTAATGTCAATTATCTAAAACAGGGAGTACAACGAACATCAGCACTCGTTCGATCCTCTTACTCAACGAATCTTATAAAAAAAACAGAGGTTATAATCTGAAAAATTGTCATCAGTGACGTCTTGACCTGCGTCATTACCAACGTTATCCTCCGTGGCAAACTACAAAAACATATTGAAAGAAGTGATAGGCTCTCAGTGAATATCTAAGTATACGTTCCATATCAGTATGGGACAATGAATGAAAGTAATAGGGTACTTATCAGGTGGGGCAACTAAGCCCTCCCCACAAAATGGCACTATGAATGTCACTAAATACACAACTTCCCATTGGCTACACAAACTATAGGACCCTTAATTACGCGGTCCTCTACAATTGGTTGGCTTCTAACCCCCGTCAGTACCTTTCCACCTACGTCTATAGCAGCAGGCAGGCTGAACATCCAGGTGCTGGGGAGCTTGCCTTAACACTAGCGTCCCACCAATTAGCATATCAATCCATCATCACCTCAGTGGTCTAATGTCAATTAGTGCTTTGAAGCTTGGCCTTAAGTTTGTACTATGCTCTGAGAATTTTGAAGGAGTGTGGGCACACTCTGCCCTCGTGCATAGGTGTGACCACGTCGTTCACCCAGCTTCTTTCTTCCACGTGACCGGAGACCATGGAATTGAGCTTTTAGTGTATTAAAATATTATTTTCTAATAGTCCTCTGACGTCTTTTATTTTGATCATGCCTTCTGAACAGGAGTTTCTGTTCTTTCACATGATTTGTATCCAATGTCAGTTCACTCCAGTTTGATAAGACCGTGGCTTCTTTGACTCATCCAACTCTTTCTGTTGAGATTCATTTTGTAATTAAATTCTGCTTTTTTAACTGCGATTCACTGAAATGACGCCTTATTACTGTCCAGCACTGCTATAATGCGTAGTGGCAATATATATATGAAAGAAAAAAGATGAAAAAGTGAACCACACCCTCCGCGGCCAGTTAGAAAGCCATGGTTGATGAAAAAATGGCACAGCTCACAAAAAAGTAGGTCTGAATAATATTTAATATGTCATACAAAAAAAAAAGGGAGGGGACATAAATAAAAGATACGGCTGGAAGGCAGCAGCAAAAACAGAGGCAGGACGCCCGTTAGCGCGACCCACACTCAACTGAGTGCTTGATCATATATATATATATATATATATATATATATATATATATATATATATATATATATTATTACACAGCCACAGCAGTGGCTGTGTAGTTATGGTTAAGTTGCTAATCCCATAGGAAGAGCAGTTTTTGGGTGGCTTATAACTTCGCTCTCCCTGGACGAATCCTCACCAGACTTTGCAAAAAAAAGTATATGGCCCACTTTGAATTTATTTTGCAAAGTTTGGTGAGGTTTGGTCCGGGGGGGGATAAGTTATAGGGGGGGGATCCCAAAATTTCTTTTTTTTCCCCATAGACTGAATGGGGAAAAAAGTTTGCTCATGCCTAGAGCCCAAACCGGTTGACAGATTTTCACCAAATTTGCAGCAGGAGCAGCGGCTTGGTCCCAAAAGCGTGCTTTTGTAAATTTGGTGCAAATCCGTCCAGTAGTTTTTTTTTTAAAACGACTAAAAAAATAGGTGACAAAAAATTAGTGATATCTATGTCCGCTCCGCAGACACACTTCCCTATTCGCTCTGCGGAAAGGACACAGATTGTGTAATCGTCTTGCGTTATGTCCGCGGATACGCATCGTGTCCGCTGATTGGCTGGGATGAAGCGTGAGGTGCGTCGGATTGTTTCGATGCGCCCGCCATCTTGGATCCGTATTTCGTGTCCGCGGACATCGGAGTAAAAATATTAAAAAACACAACATTGCACTTGTCAAACTTATCAAATAATCTCTGGGGAGGTGAGGGGTGATGGGATATGGGTGCAAGAAGCAAAAAAACAGGTGTTTTGGAGTAGGGCGCATTCTGTCATTGCAAACTTTCCCTACCCCTTAGCAGCGCCACGATCATCGAGCAAGGGCAGCCCCCACATTTTTCCTACTGTGCACATGCACAGGGCCGGTCTTAGATCAGATTGCACCCCAGGCAGGAAGCATCATTGGCACCCCCCCAAAATATTGGCAGAGGTGCTAACTTCAGAGACGATGGGGAGGGGCAAACTTACTTGTGTGGGGGCATCTAACTTCTTTACACATTCTAATGAGACTATTGTAGTGCAGCTTCAAAGTTACAATCAGTTATATCTGTCTTTCACTTATAAAACCACTCAGAAACCGCACACTTAAGCTCTGCTGTAAAAATAAACAGCCTCCTGCCCCTACACTTACAATCAGTCCCCTGACATGCAAGAATGAACACCCATCTGATTTCAATTACCTAAAAATCTATGCATACGATTGCAGGTGATAACTATAAAATGTTTTACATTGGTCATGATGGGTGCAGCTTTGTGTCTGTGTGTGTCCTGTGCAGTCTCTTAGCAAAACAAAGCAGCATGGGAAAGCCTGGCTTGGGGCACATTTAAGACTGATTGCAGAGTGCTAGGAAAGCGAGGACGATTCACAAAATATATAACTGCATGTGGGTGCTGTATCACTTCTATGCACAGTGATTTTAGTCAGCAACCTTCACTAATTTTCAAGTTGATTGCATTATTTCAGTGAGAACAGACATGGTGAGGCAGAAACGTAAATGGTGGACTTGTCAACATAGATTCTGAGTGAAGGTCACCAGCTTTGAATTTTTGCTTGCGAGGTAAGGAAGCCCACGGATCGGACACACAGTATAAGGTTCAATTGTTTTTTGACCTTGAGAGAAAGGGACCATTCCAAAAGGAATGGAATGAAAGGAGGTTTGTAATAATGAAGGTATGATAAGGTTGTACATTGAAAAAGTGGACTAAGGAACATGTAAATTCTGTTTATGAAAAATTGTTGGTGCGAACGGAGTCTGTGTTACACAAAGAGAATGGAAATGGTGAATATAATGTAAGTTTGATTTTCGACGATTTTATACCTGAACGAGCATGAACTTATTATCTGACCATTATTTGTGGGTTACATTCTACCCGTTTTTTCTGTGTGGCATATTGGAATGAAACTGAAGTACCTTTGTGTGTAGTGGTCTTTCTAACGTGCATATGGGCAGTGCAGTATCGAGGTGCTTGTAGACCACCACTCTGTTCCCCCAGGTTCAACGCTAATATTTTATTAAAATGCTATGTATGAGCACCTCGAATTGTGTACCACTTTCCACGTTGTTTTCTCTCTGTTGAGATTGTTTCATGTCTGTGCTAATTATTAATTTAAACTCTATGTCGAATAAATTAGTCAATAGATAAATTGTAATAAAGATCAGCTAGTGAGACACGTTTCTGTTATGTTTTCGAAACAGGTACATCTTGCCATTCTGTGATTGTCATAGATTCCAGATGCCATCTGATGGATTTTTTAAATCGCCAGCTGCAAATAGTTGTGAACAACTGGATCACAGTGACTCTTTTTTGGGACGATCGCCCAGGGCCAATGTGCCCTTACGCTGTACTAGCGATTAGGAGCAACATAACATTCTTTACGGTGGTCTAGCCCCAAGTTGATGCACAAGCCTTGGAATTCACTGTGGGACCCAAGCGCTTCTTTTACCGAAAATGAACACCTTATGTATGCAAAAAGAACAAAGTGTGACTCACGATAAACATTTTGGATCGCGAGCGAAGAAATAAATTTGCAATTTGATTGACTATGGTAATAGTCGGATGTTCTCAGAACGTTTATTGTGAAATAAAAGTACTTTGCAAATTGTACAGTGTTTTCTTTTAAAGTTTGATATTCTGATTTGTGACGTGCTGTGTTGTCAGTCGATGTGTGTTGATTTTCAGGTTCTGCGTCACGTCATGTAGGTGATGACTGGGCGCGTTTGGCTACGCTGCCCAGAAACGTCAACGAGAAAGGCGGAGAATATCACTGGGTTTGGTGATGTGAGGCTCAGGGGCAGGGCATACAATTTAGTGACGTCAGGGCAGTTTACCTCAGGCCAATGCAGCAATGGATAAGATTAGCACAAGATGGCCATGCCCTGCTGGCAGATTTTGCATGTTTAGAAAAGAGGAAAACTAAGGTAAGGTGTATTGGAATTGTTTGTGCAATCGATCAACGTATGCATAAAAATACATGCCCGAACCGTCGGGACAATAATATTTTCTGAGCATTGCACTTGTCAAACTTATCAAATAATCGCTGGGGAAGTGAGAGGTGATGAAGGGATATTTCTGACCTGATTTCGAATGAGTTTACAAGGTTTGGTGGGATTTTGTCAAGAGGGGGCAAAATTAGAGGGGGGTGCCAAAATAATGTAAAGGCTTATAAATGTGGTGTAATTTGACAAATCTACACAAAGGTTTGCAAAAAGATTATAGATCTAGATATAAATGTTTTCATAAAGTCTGAATGGATTTTGTCAAGTGGGGGCTAGGTTATATGACGATTGTATGTGCATTCATTTGACACTTTTGAAAAAATAAAACGTGGGTGGATTTCCAGCAAACTTGCTTAAGGCGCATTGGCAAGGACCTACAAGCATAGTTTTGCAAATGTGCCAGTGTTTTATTTTTGGACAAGTGTCATAATGTAGTTACAAAAAATAGCGGTATACCTTTAGTGACTGAGGGGTAGCTTGTGGCCATGGGCAGTGGCCAGATTGTCTGGGTCATGGAATAAGGTCATGATCTGTACAATCTGGCTACTGGCCATGACCACGAGGGACAAAACATAGGATTAAAGTGGCCATGTCCACCTGGGACTGGCTTTGTGGTAAAGTTATTCGAAATTAGGATAGATTTGAAAGGGAAGAAAAATGTGCTTGTAGTAATATGGTCATAGGGTTCTCTTTTTGCCTTCTGCAGGCTGCCATGGAAAGCGAAGAGGACCCTGTATGGAACCCCCGCCTTCTCTTTCCGTGGTAGCTATCTTGGAAAAGGATTTTCCTTCGCACACCAGGACACCAGAGGCGTCCTGGTGTAGGAAGAAAAATCCTCTTTTTTAGTACCTCAGGTTACCGCTTTGGGAACCTAGGCTGCTAATGGCCTTAATACCCCATTTCAGGGGCTGGAACAGGGGGATAATGGTCCAGAGACCTTGTTATCCACACTCGCTTCGCTTGGGCTAATAACTTGGGCTTCTGGGCCGGTATCCACTGTTCCAGTCCCTGGAACGGAGCATGAACGCCACAATATTCCCATTAGCATAACACAAAATGCAAATGGAAATGTTGGAAAATCTTGAGTTTATGTACTTTACTGAGAAATATAAAGTAGATGGTGTCTTTTCTTTTTTTTTTAGTTCTATTTTTTAACTGTGAAAGGTGGTTCCTAAAAGGAACATTTATTTTGTTTTTGGATTCATTTTTTTTTTTTGGCAGGTGAGCTTAGAACGAAAGGTGGGGAGGGAAATTAGGGAAGAGGCACCAAACACTAGCATGGAGGGGCAGGTGGACAGGGGAAAATGTTGCGCATGTGTTATTTCTAAGGTAGGGGGCAGTGTTTCTCATGCTCCCTGATTACTGCTGTGGTGGTGTCTCTTGGGGAGGAGGGATGGCATTAGCTGATTCTATTTTAAGATAAATAGCAGTTTTGCTAAAAGTATGTACTGTGTACTAGATTATAAATAGATGGTGTTGGAGCTGTGCAAGGGAAATTTTGAAGTTGAAAGTTCCTAAATCAGTAGAAAATGCAGTTCTGAATTGTCCGCAAAGCACAGATCTTATCGTGAAGTGCACGCCAGCATATGGTCATGTGGCACTCTCCGGAAGGTCTGCAATGAAGTCAGATGTTCATAGACATTATGGTTAAGTTGCACTAATAAAAACCTATGAAATTCAGTGAAAAAACTTTGTTAAGGGGATGTTATGGTTCCAAGTGAAACCGAAAAACCCCTGAAATTCACCAGTTATGGTAAGCTAAGCAACCATAACTCGCGCCACCACCGTGCACTGCTAAGACTAACACCCAGGACATCAAAGATGACATCACAAATGTCATTGATGACATCACTGATATCACATGTCTGTCTCTTTTTTCCTTTACTAATATATCTAGTCCAGTAACAGTCAGGAAGTAAAAATTCACTGTACTATAGTACTATATTTGTAGACTTATACTTTAAATATGTTCTTACAGTAATGCACTTAGGGTCCACTCACAGCATGTGAAACATATACAAAGGGGAAAGCACAGACTTGGAAGACCGCAACGCAATGCTTTCTATGTATAAAGATGATTAGTAAGGTTATCAACACTGTTTTATAGTTCTGTTTTTTTTAATTGTACTTTCCCTGGGTATGCTCATATTTGCACACATTGCACGTTCTCTACTTTCCTTCTGGTCTACTCACAGTATGTGATAGTTATACATAGGGACGAAGAAGCTTTGAAGCAGAGCAATCATTTCAGTGCATGAAGATAATCAGTTAGGTTATGAAGATTGTCGGGCAATACTGCTGTTTTTTTTGTTTACTTCACTTTCCCTGTATAAGTTCTATTTGTATGTGTTGTTGTGTGTGTGTTTTGTGTGCAGTAATGCAATAATGTAGTAAGTGGGTTTGATTAGGTACTTATTGAATATTTCACAGTATGCAAAACTCTAATAAGAAAGCATTTATAATCTTAGTATTTAACATGGCAAGATTATTAATATTGCATCTCCATGTCTGCTGCACACTATGCCTATGTTACTACATGTTTACCTTAGTATATTGGGAAAAACTGCATAATACAATGCTATTTGGATTAATGCATTGCTTAATGCACTATGTACCTCATGATATTTATTCCAATGATCATTACCACTTCTTTATTAACATTACAATAAGAATCCCTTGTACAGAGTTTTCATGAAAAGTAAATGCACATGTGATGTCATCAATGACATTTGTGATGTCATCTTTGATGTCCTGGGTGTTAGTCTTAGCAGTGCACAGTGGTGGCGCGAGTTATGGTTGCTTAGCTTACCATAACTGGCGAATTTCAGGGGTTTTCCGGTTTTACTTGGAACCATAACGTCCCCTTAAAGTTTTTTTCATATATATATATATATATATATATATATATATATATATATATATGCAATGAAAAAAAACTTTGTTAAAGGGACGTTAAGTTGCACTAATAAAAACCTATGAAATTCATTAAAAAACATTGTTAAAAGGACATTATGGTTACAAGTAAAATCGAAAACCCCCTGAAATTCACCAGTTATGGTAAGCTAAGCAACCATAACTCGCGCCACCACCGTACACTGCTAAGACTAACACCCTGGACATCAAAGGTGACATCACTGATGACATCACATGTCTAGCCCCTTCTTTTTTGTGCACTGCCATATCTAGGCCAGGTGATTTTATTTACTGACAGTCATAAACTTAACTTTCAAAAGGTATTACATTTATAGATATTGATATTCTCACATGTTCTTACACTACTTTCCTTAGAATTTAATTGCATCTTGTGATGTACATATATAGGGGAAGAAGCAGGCCTGAAACACAGCAATCATTTTTGTGCGTGAATCCAATCATGTAGATTATACACAGTTGCTAATGATACAGTCTCTTGTTTGTTTACTTTACTCTCCATATATAAGCCCCATATTTGTATGCATTGTAGTCTATTTATGTTCTGTGGGTATTAGTAGACATATGTAGTAAGTGATGCCTTATTAGCTACTTAGTACATGTTTCACAGACCGGAAAAGTCTGATACAGAAGCATTCACCGTTTTATTATATAACTTTGGAAAATTACAAATATAGCACCTCTGTGGTGTATGCTGCAGCCAATACCTACATTTCTGTATGAGTAGGTTCCTGTACTAGAAAGACCACTGCAATGGAATGTTCTTTAGAACACTACATTGCGTAATGAAGTTTGTAGTTTATTAAAGATCTCCCGATAATCCCTGATACTTTTTTGCCAACATTACATTCACAACCCCTTGTATGAAAAGTAAATGCACATGTGATGTCATCAGTGATGTCATTAATGATATTTGTGATGTCATCTCTGATGTCCTGGGTATTAGTCTTAGCAGTGCACGGTGGTGGCGTGAATTATGGTTGCTTAGCTTACCATAACTGGCGAATTTCAGGATTTTTTCGATTTTACTTGTAACCAGAACGTCCTTTTAACACATTTTTTTACTGAATGTCATAGGTTTTTATTAGTGTAACTTATCCATAAAGTCCCTTTAACAACGTCTTTTCAGTGAATTTCATGGGTTTTTACCAGTGCATACTATTTTCCTACAACTTACTAATATCATAATTACCACATATAACAATATTTGTGTCCAATTTACAAAGTGTCACCTTAAAACTCTGCCATTTCCCAACTTCTAGAATAATTTGTAACACTATGAAAGTAAGCGTCCCCCAATAAGGCAGTAAACCCTCCCCTAATGAGAGGCAGTAAAGGACACACCCCAGGAGGGAATGAGACTACGACCAAGTGCGGGTGAAGTTAAAAGGGTTTTATATAGATCAATATAGGGCATGCAAAGGACTCTGCAAACTCTGAGAGCGCTCTGTCTGACAATAGCAAAGACAGTCCTACTTATTACAAAAATACGTCATGCATGATGTAAGCTATAGGGGGCACATAGTCTGAGGGATTGGGTGGCGTTGGCTAAGCTATATACATTGTATACATGTACTGCTCCACGATTGGTGGACGTCTGTGTGGTGCCAACGTGGGGTGGACAGGTCAGCTGGGCCCTTCGGGGTGGAGCTGCCAGGCCCGACGCTGTCTGCATTGATGATTGGTGGCTGCACTAATGCTTTGCCCTTGTGGCCACTCACACACACATTCATTACAATACACAGCTTCAAGATGTCCTGTAAATCCTACGATACGTTAATCTAAGATCAGAGGGAGACAGAGAAAAACAGTATGCAACGTGAAGTTTCACCAATACATCAGTGTGAAGTCACCCCTACCGAGGGGCCTTGTCTCATGAGTCCAGGTGCCCTACCAGGGGGGCACAGGGCAAGCTGCTTTTGTCATTCTATTCCGTTAGATGTAATGAGGGATGGTTTTACGATATGTTGGTACGGGGTGAATAACTATCTTCATGGATCGTTAACTTGGGGTGAGCTGGAATACCATCGGGTCAATAAGGATACATATCTGGCCCCTCTAAGACGGTGGGATTTAGGACCAGGTAGCTCATAATTCACTTGGCCAGGCCATGGCGGCCTCTGACATGGAGGAGGTGAATACTTGAAGTGGGTCCAGCAGGAATGTGGGGAGGTGGGGCTGTGCTGCTTGAACACCAACAAGCTCCAGCGGGCCTTGGCGGGAGGAGGTAAGATGGCCTTGTAACTCTGAGTGATTCCCTTATTCACAGGACTGCACACTGTACCCTTGGAGGGGACGAGTGTTAAGCTGGAAGCATTAGGGAAATTACACATTTCGTCAGTTTTACATATGCTTACATTAGTAGGTTCACAACGATGGAGATTTGTCATTACCACAAACAGTACATGTCATCTGTCGACCTTATGCTTGCAGTTCATGAGAACGATAACGATATAACAAATGAGAGGTAGTGTTAGGTTGGGTTATGTGCTTAGAAACAAGAGGGCAATGTGTTTAATTTAACATTTCGATTATAGTAAAAACTGGCTCAGTGCCCTAGATGGCCTACATACAGTACAATCATGTGATGTCACATCATATACAGGCAATTTTATATATTGCTTCTTAATTACCCTTTTTACAATAGCAGCAAACGTTAGTCAGCACAAAATGGATTTTCGAGTGATCATACATTAGGTATCAAAGCACACAGTGTCTTGGGGTGGGCAGGGGTCATCATGCTTTTAATAGCATTATATGTTTTAGCTCTTCCCAACACATATCTTAGCAATCATGGATAAGGCTGTGACAGTCGATGGTTTAGTATGTATGGTTAACACTTCATCTGGGGGAACTGGGCCGGGGGTCATGGACACCATCTATCACATACGCTGGGGGTTAGGCGCAGGGTCGGGGCATGCCGGATTGGGATGGTTTCTGTTATTTTCCAGACTCCGACTACGAGTCTGGTCACTTCTGGGGCAATGATGTACTGCGGAAGGTAAATGATACAGTGTTTGTTCTGTTATTTGTTCGCGTCTGGTTGCTCGTGAGAACAGGCCTTCAGCGGATCTGCCATGAGGTGGAGGCTGGGGGAAGTGCAGGCCGCTCCGTGTGCGGTCAAGTGGGGGCCAAGCTGCAGCTCTGTATGCAAGCTATTCTGCATGGGTCGGGGTTTAGCACACTTAAAATGGAGTCTTGCTTATTACAAAATGGTGTCTATGTTATACCAGGCTACTGGTTGTGCAGCTTCACGCGTCGATGCAGCCGCCCTGCCTCCCGGGCCCAGGTGCATGAGGAGCTGCCGACGAGTCATGAGCTTCACGTAGGTGGGCAATGTAGGTGAGTGGGGTCCTACCGACCTGTCCTCCCATACAACTTCTATACACTTTTTGCAACTATTTCAACTAGTTTTGCATCCGTAGACGTCTACGAACATCTGACTTCATTGCGGACCTTCCGGACAGTGCCACATGACCATACCCTGGCACGTGGCATGACGATGTGTCCGAGAACCCGTCCGCACTTCACGATAAGATCCGTCCTTCGCGGACATTTCGGAACTGCATTTTCTACTGATCTAGGAACTTTCAACTTCCCTTGACCACCTACACCTTTTCGTACTCATTATGCACTACCAATCTAGTACACAGTACATACTTGGAGGAATTTTATCAAAACTGCTATTTAGCATCAGTTATTGCCATCCCTCCTCCCCAAGAGCCACCACCAGCTGGAGGATATTCACAACAAAAAAAGCGCAGTACTTTCAAAGACATGAATAGGACCAAGAAGATGAGGTAAAGGAAGTGCCTACTTCTAGCACCAAGATTGAATCTTGGGTGTGCCAGTTCTTTGCTACTGTTGGGAGTGTACCAAAGGCTAAAGCTACCAAACTGAAATGCACGGAGTACAATTCTCAGTCGCAGACTACCTGGACAGTACTCCTACAGAATCACCTCCATGGGCCGTCGCCACACCAAATCCAATGACCGCAATTCTCTCAGAAACGTCGTTCCTTTCTCAGCAAGTAGTAAGCTGTCTTCCTCCACCTCATCTTCCTGAACAAATACTATAACCACACAGCCTGATGTCTGCGGGCATTGGTGCGTTATAAATAAATAAGGAGGGCTACGGACCTTTATCGTCCATTGCAGCCCCTGAAATGGGGGATAAAGGCCATTAGCATTCCTGGTTCCCAAAGCGGGAACACAGGGTGCTAAAACAGATTATTCTTCCTATAGCGGGACGCCTGCAGTGTCCCGCTGTAGGAAGGAAAATCCTTTTCCAAGACAGCCAACATGGAAAGAGAAGGCGGGGCTCCATACACAGCCCCTCTTCCCTTGCCATGGCAGCCTGCAAAACCCTATGAACATATTACCACAAGCACTTTTTCTCCCTTTCAAAACTACCCTACCTTCGAATAACTATCACATAGCCGGTCCCAGGTAGACCGTCACTTTTTTAAATTTTTTTATTTGATTTTATTAATTTTTTCATTGCCGGTCACATTACATACTGAAAAATTACGAACACATGTTTGCAGAGCGAGACCGGAGCATTTTAGTACTGCTCCATGTTCATACATGCTTCGACTCCCTCACTTCAACAGATTAATATGACTTTCCCTTCACCCTCCCCTCTCCTCCCTATTGGTTGAGCATACATCCCATGAACTTTTTCTGTGTGTGTCAATAGGTGGTCACAGTTCTATCATTAAAGGGGTCTCCCCTTGGATGGGTCTTTGTTAACTTGATCCGTAATCCCTCAGTTTCTCTCGGTTGCATTACTGCTCCGAGCATCCGTCAGGTTGACGCTTTGGTTCACTTGAGGTGTTTATTTGTAAAGTCCATCCATAGAGCCTCACTTTGTGATGATTTTCCATGTAGCGACGCTGTTATCATTTCCATTGTGCATATGTTAGAGGCTATATTGATCCATTCATTTTTACCCTGGACCGTTGTGGACTTCCATTTTATTACTAGCGTGGCACGAGAGGCTAGCAGTAGGTGGGGGGCCAGCCCTTTAATCCTATTCCATTCGTCTTCATTTTATTCAAGGCCAAATAGTATAAGGTCGGGGTCAGCCACCCTTTGGCTACTGTCTGTGTCTTTGATCCAACCCAGGACCTCTTCCCAAAATACTAGTATCCGGGTCAGCCCCCCCACATGTGCCAGTAGTCAGCCACCTCCCCGCATTCCCGCCAGCATCTTGGGTTGGCTGTTTGAAACATTTTAGAGAGTCTGAATGGGTCATATTGCCACCTGTGTAATAGTCTGATTGCGTGCAGTTTTTATTAGCTTGATATGGATGTTTGTGATGCTGTTTTACATATTCGTTCCCACAAGTGTGAGCTTATCTGTTCCCCCAGATCTCTCTCCCATCTGTCTTTCAATGGTTCTGTGGACCCACCCCCTGCCTCTATCAGTTCTTTATACATTGCTGATATCAGTGCCTTCATTTCTGTCCTAGAGTCCAATAATGTTTCAAAGGGAGTAAAGTCTCATCAGTTTATCTTTCCATGCAGGTTTTGATGGGATGCCTTTTATCTGTATGAATTGAAAGGTGGACAGTGGGCCTATTCCGAGGGATTCTGTCAGGTCTGGGAGCAAAATAAAAGAGTCCTTTTTCCGTAGTCTTCCCACCCTTTCTAGGCCAGCTTCATACCATGATTGGAATCTCCCTACATTGGGAATGTGGTCATTGATTCCTGGTGACCATAGGTGGCTCAGTGGGGATGGCCATGTGGAGATTCTATGCATCCCTTTCCCTTTTCTCCATTTGGTACTTAATATTGGGTGGTGTTTGATTCTGTTATGGAGTTTCTTTTGGGGGGCTCATAGCCACTCCGACACCATGGCTGGTAATAAATAATGATTGTCCATGTGGATCCATTTGGTTACGTAGGTGGGGGAGGGGAGCAGGACGTGTAGTTGTGTCGCTTCATAATATTTCCTCAAGTCAGGGAGTCCTACACTGCCTTTGTCTTTGGGAAGCGTTAGGGAATCATATGAGATTCTCGCCTTCTTCCCCTGCCAGAGGAAATTCACTATCATTTTTTGGCCTCGAGAAACAAACTTTTTGGTATCTCAATAGGCAGCATTTGAAAGGGGTACAAGAACCGGGGGAGGCATACTATTTTAATGGCGTCAAGTCGCCCTAATCAGGAGATCGTTAACCTGTTCCATTTACTTAGATCGGCGGAGAATCGTTGGAGAAGAGGAGGGAAATTAGCTTTGTATAGGTCAGTCAGGGCTCTGGTGATCTGCATGCCCAGGCATTTCAATTTAGCATTTTCAATCTGGTGGCCAAGTGGGAGGAACCCAATTTCATTTTCTTCTTTCGATCTCTGTAAGGGATATAGTGTGGATTTTGTTCTGTTCACCTTAAACCCGGAGAGTCGACCATATTCTTTTAGTATGTGAAGGGCTCGGGGGATGGATGTCATAGGGTTGGCTATGTGCAGAAGTATATCGTCGGCATACAGTGCTACCTTGTATTTCAATTGCTCTGAGCCAAATGCCTTCTACTATGGTGTTGGTTCTCATTTTCTGTGCCAGGGGTTCAAGGGAAAGTGCAAAAAGGATTGCGGAGAGAGGGCATCCCTGTCGGGTTCCACGCTCTAATTTGAACCACCTGGAGTATTCTCGGTTTACAAATATGGATGGTTTGAGAGAAGAACAGGGTCATTCGGTACAGTCTGTGATGTGTGAATGAGGTAGAGTGTTTTGCACATTGTATCCGCTCCTTGCCTTCCCAGTATGAATCCGACCTGATCCGGGTGTATAAGTTGGGGCATTAGTGTTTCTAATCTAGCGGCCAGAACTCTTGTGTACATTTTTGCATCTAGGTTGAGTAGGGAGATGGGGCGGCATGACCCACATTTTTTGGGATTTCTCCCTTCTTTGGGGATTACCGTGATCAATACTCGCGTGAAGGAGTCTGGGGCTTTCCCCGATTTTAATATCTCGTTAAAGAACTCCGCCATAAATGGCTTTAACTTCTTGTTCAGATATAGGGGATTCTAACAGGTCTGTGTTGGAGATGAAATCTTGGGCATTTTGATTGAGGACAAGAAAGACTCTGTATCTGATTGGCCAGGGTTTGGTTTTGGAGGTGTACAGGGCCTCGTAGAAGTTGGCGAAACGCTCTAGGATGGTGGGGGGAATGTGGGTCCTGTTGGGGTTATCCTCGAGTATTTCTGCTACTTTTCGCTCAGCTCTCTGTTCCCTTACTCTGGCGGCCAGCAATGCGTCAGCCTGGTCTCCCTTTTCATAGGATTTCTGTTTTAGGAGTCAGAGCTTGCGGGCTATTTGTTCGTGTTCCAACAGTTTCAGTTCCTCCCTTTTTCTTTTTTGTTTCACTGATTTTGTCTGAGTCAGTCTGTTCATCTCTCCCGATATCCCGCTCCAGTTGACAGATTTCTGTTCTGAGTATGTTCAATGATCTTTCGTTCCCTCTTCTTAGAAGACCCTTCCCTTATTAGGATACCCCTCCAAGTAGCTTTCCCCACTTCCCAGACAACATGCTTAGATACCTCACTGGTATTGTTCATTTTAAGGTATTCTTCTATTTCAGTCTCCATTTCTGTCTTTAAGACTACATCTTTCCAGAGACTTTCATTACACCGCCATTTCCCTCCCCTGCTTGGTACATTTTCCCACCTCATGTCCACCAACACCATATTGTGGTCTGACCCTGTGATCGGGACTATCTGAGTGCGTAGTGGTATCATTGAGATCCTTGGATAGGTACATATAGTCAATTCAGGTGAATGTGTTGTGTTGTGTGGGTTGGAGTAGAAAGAGTAGCCTGGGTCATTTGGGTGCATGATCCTCAACGTGTCTTTCATTTCATGTGTTTCCATCATGTCTGCCATTACTGTACGATCATCTCTGATCTGGTTTTTCGCTTCGGGATTGCCAGGTTTCCAATCTTTTGCTGGGTCTGCCCATTGATTGAAGTCACCCCCAGGATGATATTCCCTGAGGCTTCCAATATGTTTAGGAATTGTTTTGGCGATGAATCTGGTCTGCCCTGTGTTGGGGGAGTAGATTGTGGCAATCGTTACATTTACTTTCGCAATTGTCCCTGTTACCAATAGGGCGCGCCCTTATACATCGGACCAGGTCTTATCCACCACAAAGTCTATACCAGTTCTGATAAGGACTCCCACGCCTCCTTTTCTAAGTGGACCAGATCCCCAGAACTCCTTTTCTGCCCGTTTCCCTAGGATGTACCGCTCTTCCCCCTTAGCGTACTTCGTCTCCTGTAGCAGGAGGAAATCTATTTTGGATCTGCGGAACTCTCTGGCTACGAGTGACTTCTTGGTTGGTGAGTTAAGGCCTTTCACATTAAGTGTTCCCACCCTTAGAGAGTCCTTTTCCCATGGATCAGCAGTCAATGCCATAGAGTGTTCTCATTGGGAGATAGCTTTGTCCATTGAGAGACACACTGTTCAGGGGAGTTGCTAGGTCTGGAAAAGACCCGGGGCTAAGCTGATTTCGGAACTGTTGGGACTGGGGGCTAGCTAGTCTTTTGGCTGTAGCTCCTGAGATTCTATCAGGGGCTACAACCAAAAGATCAGGGGCTATAGCCCCGTTAGCCCCCCCCTAGCAACGCCCCTGACACTGTTTCCAATAACTTGAACCGCTACGGATGTTGCTTCGACCCTTTCCCTTTGTCTGTCCCTCTCCCCTTTTTCCCTTTCCCAGTTGATGGCGTCCGACCGAACATGGTCGATAGCACCGGTCCTGCATCGAACCACCTGTGGGGGCCGTTGCTTCACGCCCCTTGACTTAATGTGGTACCTCAGTCTTAATTGAGCCCCTCCTGTGTTCCCCCCCCCCTTGTGTTCATACTGTGACCATAGTATAGTTCTAAACTTGATACCCAGATCAGGTCACTTTTAGTATAGTGGAATTAGTTCCATATTACCAGATTTGTGGGTGATCAGTTGTCTCCCTCCGGGGAGACATTACCCCTCTGGTATTTCCTGAAGCCTTTCACATGTTTACTCCTGGGGCCCTGGATGCGCCAACGTCGATCTTCTCGGCTCATCGCAGTTGCCTTCTTCTTTGCACGGCCCAATGAGCTTAGAGATGCATGTCTTGATTTCTTTTTCCAATCGCAATTTCATCTTGGTGCCCTTGTATTCAAAGGAGAGGGAGAAAGGCTAGCCCCACCTGTATCATACATTTTTTTCATTAAGATGCTTTGTGAGGGGTCCGCACATCCTCCTGAGGGCCAGCGTCAAGGAGGATAGATCTTGATATATTGAGATCTGGGCACCCCCTAGAGTGATCGCCTCGCTGCCTCTTGCCTTTTCGAGCACCCTGGCCTTGTCCTGAAAGTGATGGAATCGCACTAGGACTGATTTTGGTCTGCCCGGGGGGCCGCTGGCCCTATGGATCCGTTCTGTTACGGGTTCATCTATTGTGTCGTCGGCGAGTAGGAGTTTGATAATGTCATGAAGGGTTTTCCTAAGATCTCTTTCTTACCTTCTCGTTCTGGAATCCCGAATATTCGTAGGTTGTTCCGTCTTTCTTGGTTTTCCAAGTCATCGAGCTTGAGCTTGAAGTCTTCTTTAAGCTGTCCAATTCCGTCATCCTCTGATCGAGCTGTGCCTCCAGAATATCTATGGACGCTTGGTTGTTCTCCACTCGGTCAAAACTTTCCTCCATGTTGTCCAAACGTTGTGTAATTTTATCTATTTTGCCCCCTATGTTGGCCCCCATGTTCTTTATTTCTCCTAGTGGGGCAGCAATGTCACCCTTTGCGGCTGCTGATTCGCTTCCTGTGGTGTCGTTGGCAGCCATGTTGGGATCGCTGGTACCGTCTGTTTGGAGGTGTAAGCAAATGGGGCTAATTTTTGCTTTGCGCTCATGTGGCGTTGGCGGGGTAGCGTTGGTGTTGCGTGGTGGTTCCAAAAGAGTGAGCGGGACTGCTGGTCTGATAGAAGTTCTGGTGTGATAGTGTCTTGTCCCTACATTGAGAGGGATTGGGCACTTAGTCCTGCTCCTTTCAGAGGTACATCAGCGTTGTTTAGGGAGGTGTTCCGTTGTGCAGGTGAATGCTTAGTGACTAGGATGGTTCTTCACTGTCTCTTCAGCCTGTTCTCTTAGTGCCCCACCTCCCCTTACTGCCTTTTTTCCTTTTGTCTTTTATGTTGCGAGGTCTTCTCCTTTTTGTACGTGCTCGAGGGGCGGATGAGCCGTGGGATCACGGTGGGTACTTGTGTTAGAAGATTATTTCAGAATGGTTCCAGGACTTGGATGCAATAGTGAGGCTTTGTCGGGTCCGTTTTCACTTGTATTTAGGTTGGAGTTGGAGTGGTTTTAGTTTGTTGTCCACTCTCGGGAAGCCAGGGTGCAGAAAAGAATTGGCTCCTGAAGTGTGCCCTCTCCCACTCCGGTCTATTGGCACAGATTGGGAGTGGGGGTCGCAGTGCGGTCACTCCTCTTCGCCTGCTGTAAGAGGGTATTCAACGTTCTTTTCTCCCAACAATTGGTTTGGCTGGGGTCTGTCTGGACTCCAAAGGCTGGTGCTGTCAGGATGTTTAGGTTACACCTTTTCCCATGTGATTAAATTGGTGGCATCTGGAAGCGGGCAAAGTACGATTCCCCTTTGGGTGTACTATCAGGGCCCTGCCCCTCACTCGTATTTATGAGGTCACCGTTCCTTCTTTGGCCCCTCACTCTGTCCACCAGTCTCCCAGAGCCACTGCAGTGGGCTCAGGGCCCCTCCGTGTATGTTGCATGTCGCAGGGTGACGGGGTGTGAGCACTCGTAGTATCCTCACGCTTGTTCTCAGTGTTTATGGTGTCAGAGAGGGTTCCGGTGGCAAAACACACCGTCTTCTGTCTGTTTTGGGTTTTCTTCACAGTCGATCACGGCGGTCTCTTCGGCAGTGTGCTCTGTATTGTTGGAACTGCAGGAGGGCCCGACGCGTGCGTGGATACTCAGAGGGCTCCACGTATCAGTCTTTGTCGGGCGGGACGGGGGGGAGGAGGGGCACCAGTCGCACCCGCTGCACCGTTCCGCCCCGCACACTACGTTACAGGCCTAAGCAGAGCTGCGGGCGGCCGGGCTCTCTCCTGAGGAGTCCTCCCAGCCCACGGTGTCAGACGCAGGCAGCGGCGGGATGGGTGCCCTTCAGAAAGCGACACCTACTTCCTCAGCTCACACGGCCGCTAGAGACTTCTCCTGTACTTCTGCTGCCGGCGACCACACCACTCTGTTGCTTCTTGCGGGTCCGCTGGTGTCCGGCAGCACACGTGTGCTTTTGCTTTCTTGCTGACACCCTCCCTTCCCAGGTCTGGCAGGCCGTAACTTGAAGTGTTCTTTTTTTGGGGTTTCCTCTGCCAATTTTGCTCGGGATTTCTCCCAAAGAGGGGGGGGGGATCCTCCGCCAGTAGTCATCTAATTTTCATCCACGGGGGGGTCCACATGTGGGGGCTCAATCCACTTTGGGGGGCCCTAGCAGCGGAGCTCACGCAGAGAGCATGCTTGTCTCTGTGCCCCCTGGTGGCCGTCCGACATAGCCACTTTAACACCATTTTTCAACCCTATCAGTCATGGCCACTAGCCAGATTGTCCTCGTCATGACTTTATGGCATGACCCAGAAAATGTGGCTACTGCCCACGGCCACAAGCTATACCTCAGTCACCAAAGGTATATGAGAATTTTTTCTACCTACATTATTACACTTGTCAAAAAATAAAACACGGGCACATTTGCAAAACCATGCTTTAATGTCCTTGCCAATGCTCCTCACAAGTTTGCTCGAAATCCGCCCATGTTTTATTTTTTTTAAAGTGTCAAAATGCATGTACATACAACAGTCATATAACTTAGCCCCTTTTGACAAAATCCATTCAGTCTTTACACAAACATTGAAGATTTGGGTCTATAATTTTTCTCAAAACTTTTTTCCACATTCGTCAAATAGCAACAAAGTTATAAGCCATCTAAAAATGTTGAGACCCCCCCCCCCCTTTAATTTTGCCCTCTCTTGAGAAAATCCCACCAAACTTTAGAAAACCATTTATATCTTGGTCCTGAATTGTTTTGTCAAATGTTGTGCAGATTCGTCAAATGACACCACATTTATATGCCTTTACAATATTTTGGGACCCCCTCTAATTTTGCCCCCTCTTGACAGAATTCCACACAACTTTGCAAAACCATTCAGGATCAGTTCCAGAATGAAATTAAAAAATTACATGCAGTTTCATTGAGTGGTGCAAAAGTTATGTCATCCAAAAACTGCTTTTCCCCAACCCTGTAATGCAGAAATAGGTACAGAAGTCCTAGGAAATCTGAAGTGTCCGCGAACACCACAGGACTGCCCCAGGACATCTGGAGTGTCCGCGAACACCACAGGACTGCCCCAGGACATCTGGAGTGTTCGCGGACTTCCGGGTGGTGAATCAACCAGTCTTTTGGCTTCTTATGGCCATATCCAATCCAATCCTCACCCCCGCCCCACATCCCCAGAGATTTTTTGTTGAGTTTGACAAGTGAAATGCTGCGTCCCTATGTCCGCAGACCACGCAAAAGTCTGCACATTTTCTGGCCAGTCAGAAGCCAGTCCGCAGACAGCACAGCCAATCAGAGGCCAGTCCGCGGACAGCACAGGGAAGTGAGTCCACAGAGCGGACATAGATATCACACATTTTTTTGCCTTACGTTTTGGTCATTTAAAAAAAATAACTACTGGATGGATTTACACCAAATTAACAAAAGCACGCTTTCAGGACCAAGCAGCCGCTCCTGCTGCAAATTTGGTGAAAACCATCCAGCGGTTTGGGATGAGCAAAGTTTTTCCAATTATGTCTATGGGAAAAAAATAAATTTTGGGACCCCCCCCTATAACTTTGACCAAACCTCACGCAAAACTATTCAGAGTGGGCCATATACGTCTTTTGCAAAGTTTGGTGAGGATTTGTCCAGGGGGAGCGAAGTTATAAGCCGCCAAAAAAGTGCTCTTCCTATGGGTTTAGCAACTTAACCATAACTACAGCGCCGCTACCGCGGGCCATGTTATATATATATATATATATATATATTCAGTAAAAAAACTTTGTTAAAGGGACGTTATGGTTCAAAGTAAAACCGAAAAACCCCTGAAATTCGCCAGTTATGGTAAGCTAAGCAACCATAACTCACGCCACCAACGTGCATTGCTAAGACTAACACCCAGGACATCAAAGATGACATCACAAATGTCATTGATGACCTCACTGATAACACATGTCTGGCTCCCTCGTTTTTCCTTTAGTAATATATCTTAGCCAGTAATACTTAGAAACAAAAACAAATGAATCGAAAAGTAGTAGATTTGTAGACTTACACTTCAAATATGTTCTTACAGTAATACATTTGGGGTTCACTCACAGCATATGAAACATACATAGAGAGAATACGCACTTGAAAGATACCAATGCTTTCTGTGTATGAAGACAATCAGTAAGGTTATGAACACTTATTGTTCTGCTGTTTTTTTTATTACTTTACTTTCTCTGGATATGCTCATATTTCTATTTGCATTACTCTCTTTAGGGTGCAGTCACATCATGTGATAGGTATACATAGGGAAGTAGTAGGTTTGAAGCGGAACAATCATTTCTGTGCATAAAGATACTTTTCTTTTTGTGTTTATCAAATTTCTTTGATTTTACAAACTGGACCACAGGTGAGTACCTCTTCAAGTCTGCCCGTCCGAGGGATTGTCGTTTTGTGCGTGGTTTATTTATCTTTCTGGAGTAGTGTGTCAGTGTTCAACTGACAGTATTTCTGGTGGGTTTTCTGCTCTAAGACAGTTTGCAAGGGCCGCTTCCAGAATCTTCGCTGCCGCGATTGTCCAGCTGGTTTTGTTTCCACTTATGAGTCTGTTCCACCAGGTCTCTTCTTCCCATAGATCAAAAGGTTTTAATAGTGGCGTTAGATAGGCTTCCCTCAGGGCAGAGGTTTTCATGCATTTTGTAAGAAGATGGCTGACTGTTTCGATTTGTGTGGGGTCGTTGCAGAATCTGCAAGTGCTGGCTTTTGATAGACCTCTTATTGCTCCGATTTTGTTTGTTGGTAGGAGGTTTAATCTTGCCCTTATAAAAGTTTGTCTTAATGTCTTGTCTGGGAATCTTTTGATGACTGGTGCATTCTCGTTTAGTTTTTTATTTTGCTGTGTCAAGTGGGCAAGGAGTTTGATTGATTCTGCTTTGTCTTGTGTGAGTATCCAGTCACGCAAGTCCATCTTTTTCTTAACTTTTGTGGGATTTAGGAAGAGGTCTTCTTTCGAGAAACCGATTTCTTCCAGGATGTTTTCCTTTTCTGCTGCCCAGGCTGATAGTGCCTCGCATTGACCTCTGGATTTCCTGTTCAATCAGTTTGTATTGTGGGGGAGCTTCCAGCATGGTTGCTTTTCTGTATAGTGCCATTTCGTTTGTGTCTACTGCCGCTTTCAGTGAGGATAGTCCTAGTTCTCTTCTGATTGCTGCAATTGGTGTAGATTTCGGGAATTGCAACACTTCTCTCCAGAAGAGGCCCTCCAGCTTGTCCCAGATGCCTGGAGGATTTTGAGAAAAGCTTCTCCCCCCCATATTTCAAGGAGAGGGTCACTTTGGCTTTGAAGAACTTTATGGCCGGCAGTAACGAGAAGTGGCCAAATTTCCTGTCCGTGGCTCGTCCCTGGGCCGCAGGTTTCCTGGTTTTTTCCCATAGGTTGTGTTGCATTGTTGCCTCGTTCCCCGTGCTGTCGATCACCACTCTTAGGCATCTGAAGTCTTTTACAACTTCGAATTTGATGTTCTCGATGTTCCAGTGGTGTGTTTTCCTTCGGGCTGCCGTTTTTTCGAAGATCAGTATTTTTGTTTTTCCTGTGTTTATTTCAAGGTTGGTTTTGGAAATGTGAGGTTATTTAGTTGGCGTTGCAGCCCTATGGGGGTTTGGTCGAGGAGGATGATGTCTGCGTATAGCAGCCTTGGGACCGGAATACCTCCTATTTTTGGTGCGAAGGTTCTGAGCTCTTTGCCGGAGTCTTTGAAGTCGCTGAGGAAAGCTGTAAAAAGGGCTGGTGCTAACGGGCATCCTTGCTTTATGCCTCTTTTGGTTTTGATTTCTTCTGATAGGGCTCCTGCGTGATTTAGCTTCAGCCTCATTGATGTGTCCTGGTGGAGGGCTTTTATTGGATCGAGGAGCTTGTTTGTGAATTGCCATTCTTCAAGTTTCGCCCATAACCTGCCATGGTCGATCTTGTCGAAGGCCTGTGTTAGGTCGACAAAAGCTGCGAAGACCTTAAGGTGTTTCGCACGGGTTTTGTTCTTTACAATGTTTAGTATCATGATTTTTACTGATGTTCCAACATTCTTCGTGAAACCTGATTGAAAAGGGCCCCAGCTGGGTGAGTTCTTTGCCCATTTTTGGAAGCCCTTTATTATCAGTGAGCCGTAGATTTTCCCAATTGTGTCCAGTAAAGCTATGAGACGATAGTTGCTGGGATAGGATCTATCTCCCTTTTAAAGATCGGACCACCATCGCTGTTGTCCAGGACCGGGGTATCGCCTTTGTGCTGGCTGTTGCTTCAAAGACGAGGCTTATGAACTCGGCCCATTCCTTGGGGCTGTTTTTCAAGTCGATGTTGGTTATTCCATCTGGACCTTGCACTCTGCTTGATTTTAATTTGCTGATTGCTTCTTCTATGTCTTCAACATTTGAGAGATCTTCCCAGGCAGAGGACCCTATGTGAGTGTTTGCTGTGCATGAGCCTTGAGGGATTTGAAACAGGGCAGAGAAGTGGCTCTTCCATCTTTCTTTGCTCACTGCGTCGGCTTGCTTGTGGTCTCGTTTTCCGTCCGTTGTTTTATGAGTGACCAGAATTCTCTGGAGTTTCTTCCCACTACCTTTCTGAGCATCTCCTCCGAGTCATGTTGGTAGAGTTTCAGGCGGTAAGATTTCAACCAGGATCTATACTTTCTTATTTCTTCATTCAGACTTTTTTTGATGGTTATTGATCTGGATTTTGAGGCCTGGCGTTTTAGTTTTCTTAGTTCCCGGCGCCTGTCTACCAGTGTTTTGTCATACCGGTGGGTCCCTTGAGGGTTACTTTTTTTTTTGATGTTTGATGGGATTTGCCTTATACTTTATCAGCAGTGGTTGGTCTTCTATTTCTGCTCTGCACCTATCAGGTTATTTTCCCAGTTTCTTTTTGTAATTGTATGTCAACTCAGCTATCCTTTCTCCGGTGAGTTTTAAGCGGTTTCCTTGGGCAGACACTTCCACCACTTCCGTCATTGTTGGATTTTCCAGGTGTTGTGTGGACCATGTTATTTGTAGAATGTTATGGTTGCTTGCCTCTGTTCGTAGCACCTCAAACGAGGTTATGAGGTTTAGCATTTCTTCGGAAGTGAATATGTAGTCAATTGTTTCCATTTGAGCTTCTCGTTCCCAGGCTGGTATTTGGAGACTTGTTGACAGCTGTGCCGTGTTATGGAGGTTTCTTGAATTCATTAGTTTTAACCATTTCTGGCCTTTTAAATGTCCTCTGGTGGAGGTGTTCGCTGTTGATAGAGGAGGGATGGTGCTCGAGCATTTGGCATTCAAGTCACCGCAGATAACTATTTGCGTGTTCTCGCATTTTACTTGTATCTCATCTATTTCTGATTTGATTAATCGTAGGAATTTGTCGTCTTCGATTTTATCTGGGTTCCAGTAGGAGGTTATTACAATTTGAGTCTCCCAGGTTTTGTTTGTTTTTTGGTTTAGACGGGCCCAACTCACCTGGACCAATGGATGGCTCTGCGAGGCGGATAGTTCGTTTCCTATGGACAGGCCACTGCCTGACCGAACTGCGATTAAGAGACCAGATGACGGGTGGCCTGTTTTGCCTCTTGAAGCTGGGGACATTGTTATTTCATATCCATCCATCGCCAGCGTGGATGTGAGCCAGGTCTCTTGCAGTGCTAAAATGTCGAAATCTCCCAGGTTTGTTTTTCCTGTTCTCATCAGGTGTTTAAAGCCTTGTGTGTTCCACGAGGCCATTATCAAAGTTGACAGGGTCGAAAGAAGTCTTGTTGTTTTTCCTGTAGATAATTCCTTTTCTGCTCTCGTTGGTCGTTGCTATTTAGTGGCCATATCTGAGGATGATTTTGGCAACCATGCCCATAGTGGCTTTATTGGCACAAAGGAGAGTCCGGTTTGTTGTCTCTGTCCTTTGGTGATTGGTGTTGCCCCCGATTCTCTAGCGTTTTCGCGGTTTTTTTTCTTTATCTAGATTGTTGCTCTCCATTTCTTTGCCATCTTGTGGTTTTGGTGGTTCCTTTTCTTTTTTATCTAGGGGACCTCGGTAAGAGGGTAGTCGGTGTGCGTTTTGAAAGCTGTTTGCCGAGTTGTAGATTGCTTTTGTTTTTGACCTGGGGTGAGTCGACTGGGGGCTGTTTGGAAAGCCAGAGGTCTGCTGATTGGCGAATTCAGAGTCTACTTTGAGTTCCGTGAGCCGATAACCTCTTTGGCGCAAATCCTCATTTGTGCCTTTGGACTGATTTATTTCTGCCGTTTCTTTTATGTGTATGTAGGCTTTTGCCTTGTGGGCTTTGTGATATGCTTCTACTAAGGTGATGTCCTCTGGTCTCAGATATTTGAGGGCTCTGATGTTTCTGAAGATCTTCATTAGCGTCCCTCTGTTTAGAATTACTGCTTCGGAGTTTTGGTCTGTTTGTTCTATTTTGAAAGTTTTTGTCTGGGCCCATTCTTTTCTGTTTGAGAGATCCACGTTTTCCTGGGATTGGCCCGCAAGGCTTTTTTGTCTTGATTGAGAGCGGCTTATTTGTCTGAGTAGGTGCCCTCTCTTTCGGTCTTATAGAGGCGTTTCTCACGTGATGGTCGTTTTCTTTGGGTTTGAGGTCTCGTCTGTTTGGGGGCGTTGCTTGTCTTTGTTGTTGAGCTGGAGTGTCTGTTTCTTGTTGGTACATGCCGGTTGGGCCTTTTGGATATCTCAAGCTCGTTCTCGAGTTCGACGTTGTGGTGTTGGGCTGTTTCGCCTTCTTTTTTTGGGTGATGTTTTCCAAATCGATTTCGGTGGTGTGGGTTTTGTATTGATTTCTGTGTCATTTTTGGCGTCTAGGACCGGTGTTGAGTGTGTTGTCAGATCCATTGAGTTTTTGTCCACCATGAAGTCTTCTGTTGATCGTGGGGATTTTTGTGATTGATGTTTTGGTGGTTGTTGTGATGGCAGTGGGCTTGGTCGTTGGTGAATGGAAGAGGGACGGTTGCTGGGTTGAGTCTTAACTAAACCGGCCTTCCCTGTAATCATACTCTGTTTCTTTGGTCGGTTTATTTTTTTGTACCACTGGAATGTATTTTTGAGGTTGCTGGGGCCTGTGAGAGGCATCAGTCTTTGGTGGTGATCCTATTGTTATGCAGTCTTGGTTGGGCGATTGTTGATTCCTATGCATTTGTTTTTGTTTCCTGGGGTTCTCTTTGTTTTTGGGCCTTCTTGTGGCCTGCTGCGGAAGGTGAAGATCTGGTGGCTTGGCAGCTGCTCTGTTTGGGTTTCTGCGGTTAACTGATGTTTTTGAACTTCACATTCAATTCTTGTGGTATTATCTTTAGTTTTATCTATTGTTCTTTGGCCATGATGAATCCTTCTAGGAAAGTTAGTTTGTTATGCATGAGGGCGGTTAGGGTCGTATGGTCCTTTAGCGTGTCATTAAGTGCCTCAGAGTTTTCCGAACGGCGATAGGGCTATAGTTATAGCTGACATTATAGTCATCATGTCCGGTTTTCTTGAGGGGGTGTCGGTTGGTATCGATTGACTTTTTCTTCCGTGTCTTACTGGCGTTGTTTGAGTTTGTTCTGGTCTTGGTCTTTCTGAAGGGTGATTTTGTGCTGTATGACTTTCTCTTTGTGCCCTCGTTGAACAGCTTGTAATCGGGGGCCTTGGCGTCCAGTCAACTGCTGCTTCTATTGCTGGGAGAGCATAGGATTGCTCAGTTTCTTTGCAAGAATCTTTGAGTGTTCTAGCCTGCGGGTGCTTGCTTTGTGAGTTGGTGTTTTGCTCGGTCTCCGACTCCATACTGGCTGCACGGGGGGGGGGGGATATTTTGCTACCAGAGGTGTATTGGTTTTGTCTTGTGTAGGGGGCTCAGAGAGGCAATGGTTGAGCTCCTGGGCTCGGGGCTTGCAGTGTTGACCAGTTCAAATGAGTTGTATCAGCTGGTTCCAAAGATTCAGATGGAGGATTATTGAAGTTTTGTTTGAGGAGGATATCTGAATTTGCACCGATTGTTGTTTTTGTTTCGATCTCAGAGTGTTTGGAGTTCGTTTTGCATGCTTTTGGAGCTGGTACAGGGTCGTTGAAGGCTTCCAGTATCTCGTCGTCCATTAATTCATTAAGGACTTTGTGTTTCCTTTTGCCTTGCCTTGAGAAGAAGTCTTTCAGCGAATTGCAGAATGTGGTTTTTAGTAGAGCTTCCTTTGTTGGATCTAACTTGGCTTGCTTTAGTTTGCCTTGTTTCCGATTTTTTTGAGGGTTTTCTTTTTTCTTGAGGGCCGTTTGTGGACATTGTTTTGTGTGTTTTTGATCCACTGTGAGCCGAACATTTTTTTGTCTGGTGTATTTCGATTGTTTTTGCCTTTTCCTCGCATGCTTTTTCCTGCCAACCTTTGTTGGCTAGAGCGGATTTTTCCCCGTCATTAATCGGGTGTCTTCCTTCTATCGCCCCTAGGGGTGCATTTCCGGGAGACGGAGGGTCCGAGGACGGCAGCGGGGAGTGGGGAGGGTGAGCAGTGTGAGGCTCAAACTCCCCCTCAGCCCAACCTTCCTCGCTGGCCGCTTCCCCCTCGCTTTCTGCTGCGTGGTGGTGGTTTACCATGTTGCCAGACGTGCTTGTTCTTGTAGCGTCGCCTGCTTGATTTGGCAAGCTGCGCCCGATGAAGTGGTTTTGTCCATTGTTACCGCACTGGCCACACAGTTTTTGCCCCCACTTGGTGCTGAGGACTTAGGGAGCGGGGATTTCAGGCCCGTGTTAGATAGGCCTGGGAGACGTGCTCTGGCAGTTTGTTTTGGGGGCAGGTTGCTGATTGATTGAAGTGTTGGACGTGAACTTCTGAGGCGTCTTTTTTCAGCTTCTTCGGTTTCTGTTGACGAGCATTGTGAGTTCATTATTTTCCTTGTGTAGCAGCCCAGCAGCCCTTCAGTCCTGACAAGGACTGCAAAGACTGCTCAGCTCTGTTCAAACTCCACAACCGCTCTGCGGTGCTGGGTAGGTTTTGTAGGTCCTCCCACAAAATAGTAGGCTGCTGAGAGGAGTGCTGAGAGAGAGGCAGGCTGGGGTCTCCTGCAAAGACTGCTCAACTCTGCTCAAACTCCGCGGTGCTGGGTAGGTTTTGTAGGTCCTCCCACAAAATAGTAGGCTGCTGAGAGAAGTGCTGAGAGAGAGGCAGGCTGGGGTCTCCTGCAAAGACTGCTCAACTCTGCTCAAACTCTGTGACCGCTCTGCGGTGCTGGGTAAGTTTTGTAGGTCCTCCCACAAAATGGTAGGCTGCCGAGAGGAGTGCTGAGAGAGAGGCAGGCTGGGGTCTCCTGCAAAAACTGCTCCATAAAGATAATCAGGTAGGTTATGAACAATTTCTGGTTCTACTGCTGCTTTTTTGCGTACTTCACTTTCTCTGTATATGCTCATATTTGTATGTGTTTCTGTGTTTTGTATGTAATAATGAAATTATATATGAAGTGGGTTACATTAGCTACTTATAACATGTTGCAAAGTACACAAAACACTAATAAGCATTTAGCATTTCACTATTTAACATGGGAAGATTATGAATATTGCACCTCCATCATGTCTGCTGCACACTATGCTTATGTTTATACAAGAGTACATTATACTGTAAAGAACTTCATAATAGAATGCTATTTATATCAATGCATTGCTTAATGCACTACTTAGCTCATGACATTTATTCCAATGCTCCTTGACACTTTGTCAACCTTATAATAAGAATCCCTTGTACAGCCTTTTCATGAAAAGTACATGTAATGTCATCAGTGATGTCATCAATGACATGTGTGATGTCATCTTTGATGCCCTGGGTGTTAGTCTTAGCAATGCACGTTGGTGGCACGAGTTATGGTTGCTTAGCTTACCATAACTAGCGAATTTCAGGGGTTTTCCGGTTTTACTTTGAACCATAATGTCCCTTTAACAAAGTTTTTTTACTGAATTTCATAGGTTTATAGTAGCGCAACTTAACCATAACCTCAGTTTATCAAAGTTTTTTTTACTGAATACACATATACATAGTGTGAATTTGATAGATGTTTACTAGGATTCCCTTACTTTATATACATGTAACATAGAACATACCAAACCCCCTGCTAGTGATTTTGATGTCCGCGGACTGTGCGTATGTCCGCGGCAGACGTGGACAACAGCAACACTACCCAAAAACTTAGGGGGTATCTTAGACTGTTCCATCATACTATATAAACACTCAACAAGTTGAAAAAGCAGCATATAAACATATTATATGTAATAATAAATAAGAATTGAAACCTATATATGTAACACATCAACCATCCATTTAAATACCACATGTAATAAAATGGAATATACCAAAACAAAAAAGATATTCTCCCAACATAATGACCTCACAGAATCTGCACAGCTAGGAGCAACAGCAGAGCTACACAACAGTAAGAACACAATTTACCAGAAACTAGTAATTAAACTTCATTTTTCTTATATATTTCTAACCTTTCTGTATTAGGTACACTAAAAGTAATATATTTCTTTTTACACAGAAATGTCCAGTACTTTGGAATGGCTTGAGGAAAATTTCCCATGTGAGGAAATGTCTGAAGACCGTGATACTAATGGAAGACACTTCTCTTAATAAGCAAATTAATATTCATTACTTTATGGGCACTTAACATATATATATATTTTTAACAGACCATACAAACATTGAAAATAATACACCAAAAGAGACATTAGAAAATACTCTGCAGCACATGGAACAAAAAATGGACATGCTTATGGAAAATGTTAATCTTTTCAAACATTTTGTGGCGGACCACATTAAAGAAAAAAATAAATATCATTGTCACACATGCACCTGTTCTCCCTCTCCATGTCCCAGTCAACTATCCCCAAACCCTCAACACCAAGAAAAATGTTTTGATGCGACTTCCAACCCTTCATCCCCTCCCATCCATCCTCCCCAAACCTTTAATTCCCCTGTATTTGTGTCAGTTTCTGCTTCCCCCCTCTCTTTCATAAATTTTGTATCTGAATGTAATAAAAAAAAATATGATTTATCTTTTAATTCAGTCCTTTGTGTCCTATTTTTTTAAAAAGGCAGTTGGGCTGTCTGCGGACAGCGCCGGTGTCCGGGATGTCCGTAAGTAAACAAAACGGAGGTGTCCTAAGGACACTCTACCTGTCCGTACTGTACACAAGCAGAATGGAACTGTTCTTAGAACACACCCGATGTCCGGAATGTTCGCAATTAACCCAAATGAGGGTTTCTCAGGACACCAAACCTGTCTGTACAGTCTGTAGAACATCTACGCACATGCGCACCACACCCATAAATCCTACGAACATCGCGCCTGTCTGTAACTGTCTGTCTCACTTGTGTCGCACTTTTAATTAGTTTGAGGACCTGAACACTGTCCGTAGAACACCCGCGTGCATGCGCACGACCGTGCCTGTGCATTTGGTGTCCTGCGGACACCCGTTCCCTTCGCAGACGTGTTCGCGGCGTCATCATGTGACTGCACCCACGCTGAGCGTGTGTCCTGATTTGCGGACACTGTCCGGTTCCCCGAACATTTTAAAAGTACTTTTTCAGACAATCCAAAGTATTTTACAGTAAACATTCACCATTGCACATGTCCCAGACAATGACCATGGCTTTCTACATACTTTTTGGAACTTTTTGAGCCTTTTTTGGTTGCTCGATCTGTCTGCGGCCAGCGCGGGTGTTCGCGAAGCACGCACCAGCACCCCTATAAAAGGCCACACCCCAGAGCTGATCTTCATTGTGCTTCTGGCTATTGCAGATTGACTTTTGCAGCCTTTGCTGCTCTTGCTGAGATTATCTCATCAACCCTGATGGTATCCATGGCTGCTGCTGCTCCAGCTGGTGCTACATCTGCCTCAGCACCACCCCCAACCCCTCCACCACCAACCCCTCCACCACCACCTCCCCAAGGGCCTGCAGAGGGGAACAGGCATGAGGATGTAGAGGAGGAGGATGAAGAGGATGAGGTAGTGGAAGTCCCTACTACCAGCACTCGCCGCAAGTCTTGGGTGTGGCGGTTTACCATTCATGGTGACGTACCAAAAGCATGTGCGAACAAGGTCTCCTGCAACCAGTGCAAAATGGTGCTGAGTCGTGAGAGGCGTGGTTCGTACAGCTTTGGTACGACATCCATGAAGCGACATCTAAGGTCGTTCCACGGTGGGGCCATTCGCAAGGTTGTACCTTGTGATCCACTCCTCTCACCACAAGAGACACTCCTGTGGGAGAGCACATCCCTCCAGCTGCCTCACAGGCCATTCACAATGCTGTTGACCCTTACCTTTCGAGGTTCACAATATTGTGTATGTACTGCAACGCAGTACTCTGCAGGGGGGAGAATCTTCAAAGTGCTTTCGAGACTGCGGTCAAGGAGCACCAGAAGGTCTGCTACTTACCTAAATAAGGCCCACCCTACATCTTCCTCTCTCCACCTGCCCTTTCTTTTTCCCGTGGTTGGTGTCCCTTCCTTACCCTCCTTTCCCCTCCTCTCCTAGTGTGTCGTGTGTAAAAAAACAAAAGAAAAATATAAAACAACAAAAATCCCCCCAAAAAAAGGCTCTTTTCAGAGCCACCTTTCACAGTTTAAAAATAGAAGTCGCAAATAAATGGTGCAGGGCCCTGTGCATTTTTTAGAAGTCTGCGGACATCTAATATTTTAGGGTGCTGCCATATCGAAACCATTGCACTTTTCTCCGGGGGGAGGTGGTGGCTCTGAAAAAAGCCTTTTGGTGTTTTTGTGCGTTTAAAAAACTTGAAATGGTCAACATCTACTGCAAAATAGATGGCTGTAATTCCAAAAAAGGTTGCAATGCATTTTGTACATTTCTCAGAAAAATCTGATTGCCAGCATAAGTAAGATGGACTCCATCTCTGCGAAAAATGTATGTGCTACGAAACATAATATTTTCATTGTGAAAAGAGGACATGCCAACATCAATAAGGCACAAACAGCCTTATTGACATTGCCCCTCACTTTCTCAATTTGTGGACCAAATAAAGAAGAACGCAGCCACATTTGTCTCTGCGCAATACGAGAAAAAATTACTTGGGAATTTGGAAACATGTCCATGACCCTCCCAAATCCTTCTTTCATTGCAAATTGCAATGACATTCCAGACACATGTCCTAAACTGTTGCCTCCACAATGAATTATAATTATGTCTGGATGATGCTCTGTCTCCAATGTAGCAGAGAGGTACCAAGTCCAGCCACTTCATTCCACGCACTCCATGCCAGTGCTCTTCCACATGTGGGAATCCAAGATCTACAGCTACTCCACAGCATTCTGCATGCACCTCCAACCAATGTATCCACGAGTCTCCCAAAATTCAGATAATCTGTTTTCTGAAACACACAGCCATAGCTATCCGTTCTTCTCTTAGGAAAAATATTTTCTGACAAACTCTCTCCTTACACAACACACCCAGTAAACTTTACTGACCAATCCCTTGCTCTGTTCATTCTCATTTGCATACCTCTCCACCCCAAAATCCCTGTATGTAATACGCGCTGTCCGCGGACTACCGCCATGTCCACGGACATATCGAAAATCTCAGCGTGGTGAATGTAAATTTAAATAGTGTGCCCCATTTCCACTTTTCTTTGTTTTTTTTGCAGATGCTTGACAGACACCTGTTTTTTTTTCTTACTTTACTCCTACAACCTTAACATAACCTTCTCCAAAGCAACCCTTACATTCCAAAACAGAATGGCACTTCCCATAAAAGATAAGGGAATGCCATCTTCTTTAAAATAAACAGCATTACTGGAATCAATATTCTCATTATTACAGAAGAACATACCAGCTCTAAGCATGAAAGCACACATGCCTCGGTTGATTGCACACCTAGCAATGTTTTGCTGAGGACAAAACACAGAACTATTGTCCCATATTGCCCTAGGTACTAATCCAGAAATAAATTACTTTGGCATTTGGAAGGATGTTCATTACTGCTTGAACCAAGTGTTCCAAATCTGCCAATAAAGTAGGGGCACTGTCATAGCCCAAATGGAAAGCACCATAGTGCAAATCTACCACATGGGGACTGTTCATCCTGCCCATAGCTTCACAAACTTGTACAATTCCCTGTACATCGCAATCAGGCACAGTGCTCCACACCACCTCCATTCCTTTAACATCAAAATTGTTTTCCACATGCCTTCATTGAGCATACTGCTGTAAAGCATGCACAAACATATCTCCAAGCACCAGCACCCTGACTTTCCCCACCTCTGCCATCTTCACTACACACAGCCTCTTTCAACACAAATTCACAACCTCAACATCTGATTGGCTGATCCCTACAGTACCCTTTCCATGCTGGATTTGCTGGAAAACCCCGGATGTGGCACGCCCTGTCTTAGACAGCCCTTCTACCTTTTCCACATCACTCTCTGTACCATTCCTTCATTGGATACAGCTAAGCAGTCACACAACCATCCACCAATCAACCAATCACATCCAAGACCTTTACATCTAACTCCATCATCAGAGTTGAGCACTTCAAACGTACTGTTGATCACTCAGAGTACAAGTCTCATATCATTGGAAAGCGCCTACTACAAAAACTACAAGTCTCCAAGATTTCTACTTGAAGCTCCATGCATATCCACATGCATGAATACAAACTACAGGTATGCATATTTTCTGCACAGTACATGTACAACTCTTATAAATGCATATAAGCAGAGTAACTGCCACTTAAGCTGTATAACCTATAAAATGAACTTACTGTCATTTTTCCCATCTGCTATAATCAACTGTCACTTCCAAACCTGTCTGCTATCTAAAAAAATGTTTACACACACAGCTAGCTATTTAAAAAATATATAATATCAGAAGATGGGAGAAATAACAGTATAATTGTAGAAAAACACTTAGTAGTGTATTATACAATGACACGCAGCCAGGATAAGGTCATGCATCTTCATACACTCACGGAGATCGTCACTATCATTGAAAAGCTCGCAGCTGAAATAACACCACTGCCTGTACATCACATCCTTCTGATTTATTACCCACACCTTCACAAATGCATACATTCCATGCTTTTCTATAGTCTGCCATTTACCTTATAAAAATTGCAAAATAAGTATATTATTTCTTCTTTCTCATAACATTCAATAACACAGCCTTAAAAAAACAAGTGCGTTTCATACACTTAGTATTCTACTCATTTGCAAAGCATGCTGAACTAACAAATTGTAAGTAAAATATAAAGGCTGCACATAGTCAAAGGAAACTGCATGCACACACTATGTTCAGATATCAGATTTTACAATTTGCACGAAAGTGACCACCACATCACTCTCACAACTCGAGACATGAGACTTTTCAAGTTCCCACCTACGAGCACCCGCCTACATTAATGACTAAATTGCATACCTCACCTGTCACTGATTAACCTGCCGATGCATGCTATCCCTCACCTAATGGTATGCTTCTCTAAATGACTGCCTGCCACATGGAACAAGCCACCCATGCTGTTGCCTCTTGTCCCCACCCTTCGTGGGTTACGCGCTAGGAATACTGAGCCTCTTGTTTACTCTGATAGACACCCCCCTGTACTACTCTCACTTCCAATAACTTCTGCCCTCCTTCCATATATATATACATACATATATATACACACACACTGATAAATAGTCATCTGCATGTATGTACTACCTAGCTAAAACTGCCACGCATGTGATTCTTGCTCCTTAGCCTTGTATTGCATCCTGCCTGATTTGCATCTTGCATAACCACTGTGCACCTTGCACTTGCACCCGTTTTGTGCCTGTTTGGTGCCGTGACTGCCGTCTGCCAGACCCCCTGGCCCTCTTTAGATAAGGTACTCTTGCATCCGTCGTCAGCCACCAATCTGTCACAGTAGTCCAAATTTGCCTTAATGTACCTATGTGTGAACACGTTTTTTCCTCATGATCTATTGGTCCTGCCTATGCCTATGCAGCCTGAACGCTATGACCATGCCACTACACAGCCACGTGCGCTGCCAGAATTGCATTTAGCCCATCTATGATTGCATTTAGCCCATCTATTATTGCATAGACTAGCCTAGAGGTGCTTTGCGCCCAGAACTGCATTTAGCCTATCTATGATTGCATTTAGCCTATCTATGATTGCATTGACTAGCCTAGAGGTGCCTTGCCCCCAGAATTGCATTTAGCCTATCTATGATTGCATTGACTAGCCTAGAGGTGCTTTGCGCCCAGAACTGCATTTAGCCTATCTATGATTGCATTTACCCTATCTATGATTGCATTGCCTTGCCTAAAGGTGCCTGGCCCCCAGAATTGCATTTAGCCCATCTATGATTGTATGGACTAGCCTACAGGTGCCTTGCCCCCAGAACCGCATTTAGCCTATCTATGATTGCATTTACCCTATCTATGATTGCATTGACTAGCCTAGAGGTGCCTGGCCCCCAGAATTGCATTTAGCCTATCTATGATTGCATTGACTAGCCTAGAGGTGCTTTGCCCCCAGAACTGCATTTAGCCTATCTATGATTGCATTGACTAGCCTAGAGGTGCCTTGCCCCCAGAATTGCATTTAGCCTATCTATGATTGCATTTAGCCTATGATTGCATTGACTAGCCTAGAGGTGCTTTGCGCCCAGAACTGCATTTAGCCTATCTATGATTGCATTTACCCTATCTATGATTGCATTGACTAGCCTAGAGGTACCTGGCCCCCAGAATTGCATTTAGCCTATCTATGATTGCATGGACTAGCCTAGAGGTGCCTTGCCCCCAGAATTGCATTTAGCCTATCTATGATTGCATTGACTAGCCTAGAGGTGCCTGCTCCCAGAATTGCATCTAACCCATCTGTGGTGTGCTACTGCCCCTGTACTCATACTACTGCTCTCTCATACCCAGGTGCTTCACGGTTGCATGCTAACTGCCCACAACCACCTTGAAACTCTCCTATCCCACCTACGCACACAATGTATCTCCATACGCTCTATACTGTGCTACTTAGATCACTTCTTTATATTATGAATACCCAATACCCGACCATGTTACCAAACTCACTTTCACACAAGTCCCTACCGAATTCTCACAAACCAACTGATATGATCTCTGTACCCTGCACTGTCCTCCAGAGAAACCGCAAACTACGTGCCAGGCTCCCAAGGCTTTATGACCCTTTAACCAAATCAGCCCATAGCAAGGCTACTTCCAGCCCTCACAGCCCCTCCCAGCACCCTCTTCAACTAAGCAGTAGACTCTATCGTGAACCAATCCACGCCCAGAAAGACACGCATAAACCCTCACTAACACTTCTAAAACCAATACAATTTGAGACCAAGGGAGCAATGATAAACGCCCGCTCCATGGTAGCCCACTCTACAGACATTGCTGACCTACTCCACAATGAAGACTTGGACTTCTTAGCCGTCACTGAATCCTGGCTACATCCAATTGCAGGCCCCGCAATTATGTTAGCCTTACCAGATGACTACAAGCTACTAAGACTCGATCGTACCACCTCTCGAGGTGGAGGTCTTGCCATTATAGCAAAAACTAAATTCCCTCTGACCATTGAGTCACCAGCCAACATAGGATCTTGTGAATCCTTAACTGCAAAGCTATCCTTATCCAATACACAATCCATCTTCATTCACCTCATTTACCGACCACCTGGCCCCCTAGGATCTTTTGGAGAAGACCTCACAAACATCCTATCAAATAAACTTAAGACCTCCTCACAAAGTATCGTATTAGGTGACTTTAACCTTGGTTTTAGCGACCCCACAGATGCTAACGCCACAATAATTAATAATACTTTAGAGGAACTAGGCTTTACCCAAAAAATCACAGAACCCACTCACACCAAAGGCAGAACCCTGGACTGGCTAGCTGTGCACAACTGCCCAGTCTTGACCTCTTCTATACTCCCATAGCCCTGGACAGACCACTACTTGATCTCGTTCACCCTAAAGGCAACACCAGCGCAAATTGACAGTATAGCTCCAGCTGTTCAGACTAGAAATAAAAAGAACATCACCCCTGAAAATTTGATCCCTTTAATCGCACCGACCTTGAATGCCATTCCGGACCACACAGATCCCTCAATGATGGTAGACATATATAATAGTGTCATGCTCTCTTCTCTTGATGCCATAGCCCCACTGAAGTTAAAAAAAAAAGCAAACCCAGAAAACATATCAACGCCTGGTTTTCTCCTCATCTTAAAGCCCTCAGACAAGAAAAGCCACGCTGTGAAAAAATCTGGAGATCACACCCCTCAGAAAAAAATAAGAAAAATTTGAGTAAACTAGCCTCTCACTACAAAAAAGAAATCATCCTGGCCAAACAAACGTCCTACAGTACTCGAATCTCACAAGCCAAATCCAACACTAGAGAGCTCTTTACAATACTAAAAGAGGTTGAATCTCCTATCCAAGCTTCTGATTTGTGCCTCAAGGACAAAAATTGGTGCACGGGTATACAAAATGCCTTAGCTAACAAAATCTCCTCTCTCAAGACTAAGATAAACATTAAAAAAGATTCCCTTCTCTCTTCTACCAAACCCAGTATCCCCACCCCTAAAAAGAGACACCCTACTCAGACACCCCCCCCTGTGCATATTCCCCACTTTAACTTCCACAGAGTATCTACTAAAGAGGTAGAAAAGGTCATCCTCACCTTCAAACCTTCGAATTGCCATGGGGACCTATGCCCTGCACAATTGATAAAGGATGCGGCTCGTGATCTCGCACCATTTATTACCAAACGAATAAATGCGTCATTCACATCAGGCAGCGTACCTAATAATCTCAAACAATCTTGGGTCCTCCCCCTGCTTAAAAAACCGAATCTAGATCCCTCTACTCCCACCAATTACCGTCCCATCACTACAGTACCCTTCCTTCTTAAAATCCTCGACAAAATAGCATACCAACAAATCCAACATTACCTTGAGCACTTCCATCTCTTAGGAGTCAGACAATCGGGTTTCAGGCCTCAACACGGCACCGAAACCGCACTCATAGATCTCAAGGCACAGATAGATGAGCTGAGAGATCAGGGTAAAGTGGCACTACTGCTTCTTCTTGATCTCTCTGCTGCATTCGACCTTGTCGACCACGAGATCCTATGCGACCACCTTCAAAAAGCCGCCCACTATTCTCATAAGGCAACTGACTTGATCCAATCCTTTCTAAACAATCGCACAATGAGAGTCTTCTCCCTACTAGCAGCAGCCAACCCAACACCCATCACCTGTGGCGTACCTCAGGGATCTTGCGTCTCCCCGACCCTGTACAACATCTTCACGAAGCCCCTTTTTGATGATCTAGACGGTCTGGGTATCACCTATACCAACTATGCCGATGATACACAGATCCTCATCCCGTTGACGGGGGATTATGACAAGGATTTGGCCTTCGTCAACAAAGTGTACCTCATCATCCAGGCATGGATGGCCTCACACGGTCTATGCCTGAATGATGACAAAACATAACTCCTCATTCTAGGGTCCACTCATAACCTGAACAAACTAGACCAAAACTACTCCTCCTTCGTAATGGACAACAATAAGATCACGGTAGCCAAGGAGGTAAAAACCCTTGGCTTCTACCTAGACTCCACTCTCACCTTTAAAAAACAAGTTAATGCTATGGCATCCGCCACTTCTTACACATGCAAACTCATCAGAGCAGCCAAACCTTTTATCTCTCCGTCTAACTGTATCACCTTAGCCAGGGCTCTGATCTTGTCCAAGTTGGACTATTGCAACGCACTTTATGTAGGCTGCAACAAATACATCACAAACAAAATTCAGATCCTTCAAAATAATGCCCTAAGAGCGGCCCTCAGTATCCCAAAGAAAACCCACATCTCTGATACTAGAAGGTCAGTCAACTGCCTTTCCACCAAAGACAAAATACTCCTCAAATCGGTTTCCCTGACCCACAAATGCCTCCACCAAGCAGCCCCTCAATACCTTATCTCTAGATTCACCAGACCCACCTCTGCTCGCCCCTCTAGAATGACCAATTCTAATCTCCTCCTGGTGCCAAGGTTTAAGCGTTCCATGTCGGGTGGGAACAACTTTCCGGTTAAAGCAGCACAATATTGGAACTCCCTTCCACCTCCTTGCAGGGAGGACCTCCCCTACCACATATTTAGAACTAAGACCATCCATTGGCTCAAGTTTCATGACACCTAACAAGCTCTGCCCTGACACTCCACTACTAGGTTTGTAAATATGTATATTTAGGTTGCCAACTGATCAGTGCAGATACCTTGTCACTAGACAACCGATGTATTGTAAATAGTATTGCCTATGTTGTATACTTCTGTAAACCATGCCTCTTCGGCGCGCGTTGTTTCTTTTTGGCGTGTCCAGCATTGTAACCACGGCTGGACTTCTCTGCCCTGTATGTAACCAAGCTTTGCAATCCTCTTGTTGCCCCTGCGCCTTGCTACCCCTTGGGGTTAGGTGCGCAATATAAATAAATGAAATACAAATCAAACAAGAATACGACTACAAAAACATAAAAATCAAAGTCTAAATTAACATCAGTGCTATAAACACACAAAATTACTAACTTCTTTCTTTTACAATTGCAGTGAAGACCACTCTCCTGAAAAGCAGCACCATCTGTAATATTCTTACTGTTACTCAAACACACTGTGGGGTTGATTCATGGAATTTGTGCACCATTCTGCCCAAAAAAAAAAAACATTTGTTAAACAGGGATTACCAGCAGAATGGCGCACAAATCCCCGTTTTATTCGGTGCACAAATGACATAACTAAGCCCCTAGAATGTTAGTATTACAGAACAAAGAACTGTTTTAATTCTATACCATTAGATTTAGTATTAATGCTTCTCCTCACCACTAGCTTACTTTCTACTGTCATCTGAACAGCAGTATAGTAACACAGCAAATGAAAATAAAATTGTCCAAAATAAGCATCCATCTCTAGCAAAATTTGTACAAAAAGTTAAAACAAAACAGCTAATACAGTCATTAAGCGAAAGAAAACAAGCTTCCAGTACAGAAACACAAACTTTGCCTCCTCTATCAAAATGTAAAACGAAACAGTGATTAACAAGAATTCAGCCACCACTACTGCTAACACTGCTCCTATAAATCTTGATGTAGTGGCAAGTAACCATACCAAAAAAAGTATTTTAGCAAACAATTTCCGCCACAGAGTCCTTCAGAATCTTATAAAAACAGGAGACAAATCATACACAACCCTTAAAATCTACCGTAGAAAATTAATCTTAGAAGCTTTGATAGACAGTGCAATCCTTCTCAAAAGGAAGTTATTTATTTTAGTGTTAAACAGAACGAAACCACTAACAAAACTAACTACTAAATTACAAAAAAGACTTCTCAATAAACGGAATGTAAACAAAATTAACTTCTTAAATATCTGTGGAGGCGAATGGAGTCACACCACGAGCACAGAACCATATTTCAAAGAAGCATACAAACAAAAGCAAACACAATTGCCATACATAGCAGTCGACGAGGGTATGAAAAACTAATCCCATAATGCAACAAGAAATACTGCTTACAAAAATATCCCCAGAAAACTCAGTATCACCTCTCCATTCAACTGGACCAGAACGTTCGGTATACAAATGGCCATGCACGTCAATGTGTAACATTGCCAAAAAATCTTTCAAATCTTTACACCAGTTCCTCAATCAGTATGTGAAAGGCAAAGACAAAATCAAAATGAAACTGCTACAAAATATGGATACCTGTCCAGTGCGCAAATACACAGGACTACAAGGACATTCATTAGACTGCATTTCAGGACCTATTTGCAAAAGCACCTTCCATCATATCAAAATATCAACACATCATTCAACTATAATAAATCTAGTGTATAAACTGTACTATGCTAACGGTCCTGCTTTAGCACTAGCCAATTTAAATAATCTTCTACATGGTGCAGCCAAAGGCCTACTCGGAAAAAAATAGAGCATATCCAGAGAAAATATTTTGTAAGTGAAAGCCACTTACAAAATGCAATAGCTTTACAACAGACTAGCAACAATTGTACAGATGGCAACCTTCTACTACACACATACAAAAAAAGTAATACTAAAATTTAAAAGTACATCCGCTGAAGTACCAAACCATGTGTGTGTGTTGCCGCAGAACTTTTTATAAAAGTAACAAAAACTATAGAAATAACATACAAAATGGAAGAAAATGAAGATTCCAAATGGTTTCAATTAGCTCTCTACCTTATAGCAGAAAGCAAATACGAAATAACTGACACCTTAATACTTTGCAGTTACTGCACTACAAAACTTAACAACCAAACTCCTTCATGTGCTATCACAAATAACTTAAAATTATTCCCACTATCAAAACACCTGCAACAACTCAATTTATATGAAAGCATCATAATTGAAACAGTGCTCCCATTTCAAGCAATAATATGTCTTCAACCAAAAACAGAAAAATTACCTCCCTCTGAATTAGTGAAAGGAATTTGTTGCAAAGAAGTTTATTTACCATTAGATGTAAAAGAAAATGTGCACACTCTGGGAGTGCAACATCCAATAGAGCAACCTTTAATTGTCTTAGTAAATGGTGTACTTACAAAAGACAAAGAAAATTGGGAACAACTCGTAGACTTAAATTAAGTTAGACAAGCCTTGCAATATCTAACAGACAATAATTAATACTACAAAGAAATGAATATTGAAGAAAACTTAAGGGAAACTGAAATAATTCAAGTCACCAGAAACTGATCAATTTGAACTTCTAGATCCTGCTACAGTATCCAATATTTTAGACCATTATACAATTCATCCATTACACTCTAATGACACCATAGACGATGTACTAGAAACGTACCAAATGCGACAAACCAAAGTATCACCAATCAGCATATGGGAAAAAAGTATAGAAGCACATGCTTTTCATCTACTCTTTCCTACTGGGAAAGGAGGAAGGTACGATGATAGTCCCATTCAGATAACAGCATCAGAATACCGCTCGTTACGAATGTATTCTGAAGATCCACATTTTGTCTAAATCTGGGAATACATATTCCACCTACTCTTTGAAAGTGAACTAGCAACTCTATGTTACGGAATTGCACACACATTGAAATCAGGAACCCACTTTGAAAATATGTCAGCTACGCAATTACTACAAAAAGTGCAAGAAAAAGGTTTTACAATCAAACATTACAAATCTGTTAGCAAACATGTGTGGTACTAAAGAGTACTGGTTCCGATCTCACAGAGATGTACGTTGTATGATAAGAAACCTTGGCCCACCCACTTGGTTTGTTACATTAAGTTGTGCAGAATATGCATGCGAAGAATTGTATGATTTCCTACGCATATCAAACAAAAACAGAGATATACTAACACCTGGAGAACTTTGCTCTCTAGATCCTGTTAATGTTTCAAGATATTTCCATCGCTTCATTGCTATGCTACACTTAATTTGCAATAAAACTGTTCCTTCCCTCGAAGAAGTGCAACACTTCTTTTGGAGAAAAGACTACCAAGCCAGAGGAGCACCACATAACCACATGCTTTTATGGATTAAAGATGCTCCTAAATTTGGTCAAGACAGTGATGCCACTGTTTTACAGTTTATCGAAAAATATGTCACTTATGAAATTCCATCAGAAGCAACAAATAGTGATCTTCATGCACAAATTGTACAATTTCATAGACACAAATGTGGGAAATATTGTCGTTGCAAATACAAAAACAAAGGGAAATACTACACCAAATGCTGCTTTGGTTTCCCTAGATCAGTTACAGAAACAGGTGAAGTGAACAACTTCATTTCTTCAGTTAGACATAGTGTTAAAGCTAAATTACCTAAGAACACATATTACATAAAAAGAACAGAAGAAGCAAAATATATCAATGATTACGATGCAATGATTGCCCTCTTATGGAATACAAACATAGATGTTCAGTACATTGCAGACAATTCCACTGCAGTTGCACGATATGTTACAGCCTACTTAACCAAAGCAGAAAAAACAGAGCTTCAAGACCTCTGGCATGACCCATCATCAGACAAAACACTGTCTCAGAAATTGTACAGTTTAGGCATAAAAATGCTCTCATAGAGAATGTTGCTGCTATGAAGCTGCAGATCGTTTAACCAGTACTGCTTTGTATGGAAAATCTGAAAATATAGTCCTGCTAAATCTAGAAAAAGCTCTCAAATCATACGACGACATAGAAACAATAGCCAAAAATTATCCCAACAGCCAAGACATTTTGAAAAACAATTTACTAGACACATACAACCCAAACAGGAGTACCACTTTGGAAACCATGTGTCTATACCACCATAGCCCAAAACTTCACATAAAAAAATAATATAAAACCTGATGAAAAAAAGGTAGATACAGATTGACAAATTGTGAAGGCAGCTTAGTGAAACTTAAACAAAGCTTAATTAATCATATCAAAGAGTCATTAAAAACTTCTCAACATAAAAAACTATATTACATGTCCCTGCTACAACTTTTTAAACTATGTAGAAAAGAAGAAGAGATACTAGATATTTATGACTCCTATGAAGACGCTTTCAAAGCAAATGAAAGCACTATAACTGATGTAAACTTTACACAGTACAAAACAATGTTGCACAATGAACAGCAACACGAAGAAGAACTGCAGGCCCAACTAGATAAGGACACTCCTAATAGTAGTCAACCTTCTGTAACAAAGAATTGTGGATGGTTCGAATGTAATAATAGTACCATTACTCTAAAGCAACGATTACCAGCAAATCTTAAACGCCTTTTTAATATTCTTAAAACTAAAATGTAATAACTTATCTGTGCATAAACATGAATAAAACTTCAATTAGAAAACTATAAACAGTTAGAATATGCCAACAGGTATCTAACTGCCCCAAGATTTTACAACAACCAAACAAATAAATCAATACCACCAATAACTAATCTGTGCATAAACATTAATAAAACTTCAATTAGAAAACTATAAACAGCTACAATACGCCAACATGTATCTAACTGCCCCGAGAATCTGCAACAACCCAACAGATAGATTAGCAACTTGAGGATATAAATAAAAAACTATAATCAGCTACAATTCAACAACAGGTATCTAACAATCTGCAACAAGCCAACAGATAGAACATTAGCCAGAAACAACAATTAAACACTGAAAAACAAATGTACTGTACCATAACAAAAAAAAGTATTTTTTTTCTCTTTTTTTTTTTTTTTAAAATCGAACATGGATTTTTCTTTCCCACAAGCCCAATGATTTAAGCAACAAACACAGAAACTGAGCAAATTGCACAGTACACTGGTTTGTAAACTACTAAATATGAGGGTCGGAATAAAGCAGAAATGTCTAATATGCAATGTAGTAAGTCTTTATAAACTACCTACACTAACATGATCTTTTCTTTTATCTCAGAAATTGACAAAAAATATATATACTCCAGTTACCCACATCATGAAAAAAATATATCCAATCACAAAAATATCAAACAGTAAGTATATTATTATAAAAGCAACTCATAAATATTGCTCCTGTCAAATCCTGAGGGCCACGTGGATTAGTATACCTCTGTCCCCGAGCACCAGTACTCGCTGACCGGTTATTGGAGTCACAGATGGGGGAAACAGGAAACTCCAGGTTCCGGGTGGCTGCAAAGAAAATACCAGGTTAGCTAATGGCTACACGGTATTCACAACAAGCACAAACAAATAATAAGAAAGACCTACCCTGGAGGAGAATGATGAGTGAGTTGAACCGAAGTGAATTTTCCCCCCAAGGGTCAGATGAGTAGTGCAGAAGGGATAACGGGACCACGGGATCTGAAGGGGAGAGGAGAGGATTTCATTGTAGGTGCACAGTTCTTGACAAAGTTCCAAGAGTTCAAAAGGTTGCTGAAGGTTTATCAAGCGCCAAATCCAAAGGTCAATCCATAAACAATCCAAGAAAACAGTTCAAAGTTCAGATAATCCAGTCATACAGGTCAGAAGAAATCCAAGCGCCAAAATTTAAGGGCAATCCAGAAGAAAAACGAAGTCCAAAATCCAAGAAATTCGATAAGCATGAAGTTCAAAACACAGGAAATCGCTAAACGCCGAAAGATCAGCTGAGAAGCAATGTGTACAAAGGCCAAGCCCCTTTTATTGCAGTCTTCCTTATTCGTTGGCCAATCAGGGACAATTTCCTGGTCACATGATCTTTCACTTGGTCACATGATCCATTTTCCTGGTTACGTGATCTTTCACTTGGTCACATGATCCAGTGGTTCATTTGGTGCCTGTTTCCTGAAAGCCATGTCACATGACCCCTTCTTAGCGGTGATCCGCGTCGAGCGGAGGACCTCAGTATGGAGTGGTGATCTCCTCCGCGCTTGCAGTCTCCAAGGCAATCCCCACTGCAGGCGTGGAAATCGACACCAGGGATGCCTCAGAGTGTAGCGTCCCACTAACGATCGAGCAGAGGTGATTGCGGGAGGGGTCCATGTTTCTCTCCACTGCCTGCATATCACCCGGTCGTGATTGGGTGAGTCTGAAAGCATGACAGCTCCATATCGCAACCATTGAAGCAAACATCTAACCATACACCACAATACAAAATGTTTACTTCCATGGATATGTTACACTGCAGTGCTTGTTATCAAATTCTACAATCTTATTGACATGGCGTAGCCAAAACTTCACATACAAACTATACAAATCAAACAGTACATAAACTGTAGATTTGTGGATATTTGATAGATATTTGATTATATGTATTTGATTATATGGGTGTGTCATGCTGCAGTGGTTGTGGCCAGGGCCTAGAGTCTTGGGTGCATGGCCTACGGCCTATGACCATGCACCCAAAACACCTAAACAAACACAGCATTTGACCCTTTGACCCATCTCTTACTCCCCCACCCTCCCCAAGCACTCTTACACACCAACACACTTGCCAAACTTGTATTTCTCCCCGTTCGTCGCCCACGGATTCAAGATGAAAAAAATAAATAATAATTAATAAAAAAAAAATATATATATATATATATATCTATATTTATAGATATATATATGCGCTTGCCACAATCTATTCACTATAAAGCTAGCCTTATGATTACTTCGTCTGTTTGCGTTTCTCTTGAATCTGTCCACGTATAAACTAGCTTAATATCTTCATCTGTTTCTATGGCATAAGCTTCTTCATCTTGATCCCAAGATGTCACTTATCCTTGGTGCATTCTTGATGCCTTATAGAACATCTGCATTTCTTCTGTAGACGTCAGCTTGATTCTGTGTGACATCACCACTCATCCTTGCCATTTATCTGCTCTGCTTCTTCAGAAATCTCATTCAAATGGCCATCATATTTTCTTGTACGAAGGTACGGTTTTCTCAATGGGTACCTTGCCTCCCATATTCTCTGAGATATTGGTACTTTCACTAGTATTGCACAGAGTCCATACTCAGCTCTTTGTTTGTTCAACTGCTCTGTGTATGTTTAATTCTCTGGTTTCCAACAGACAGGTAATATGGGCGGGGTGATTGACATGGGGGTACTTAGCTCCTTCTCTACACCTTGTTTAAAGCAGCAATAGTTCAGCCGGAGTCAAAGAACAGCATCTCTTAATTTTGATATGAGGTGCAAATAAAATCAATTCATACCTTGTGAGTCTGGCAGATGTGAGATGCAGAGTCCGTTCTATTTAACAGAACATCCATTGAGTGGGATACCATTACAGTCAAGGAGTGACCCAAGACCATACCCTCACATTGTTCCACTGAGGCAGCAGCAGCCCTTAGACATTTATGCAAAGCGCATGCAACAGGGTCTAACATGGAGGAAAAATAACCGCACTATCTGCTTCTTCCCCCATGTTCCTGCGTCAACACAGCCAAGGCACACCCGTCCCTTTCATGCATGAACAAGACAACATCCTTTCTGTAATTTGGTCTGCACAGAACCGGCATCGAACATAACGCAGTTTTGAGCAGATCAAAAGCTTCTTGACAATCTGTATCCCAAGGTAACGGCATAGTTACATCCTTTTTCGTCAATGCCGACATTGGCTTAATCAAAAGTGAAACTTTCGGAATCCATGCCGATAAATGCCCTAACTTCTTTCTGAGTATTTGGAACAGTTATACCAGAAATACTTTGTATACATTCAGGTGCAATCCATCTACCCTCCTTTGACAGGAGATAGCCTAAATAGGCGACCTCATGTCGACAATATTGGAACTTTTTCAAAAAAGCTTTATGACCATGTGCAGCTAAAACAGTACCCTCCTTGCAAGCTTCCTCGGAATCAGCAGCTATAAGTAGGTCATCAATGTACTGTATTAATGTGCAAGTGGAAGGTAATTCAAGCATGTCGAGTTGTTCCTTGAGTACTCTACTGTAAATACTAGGACTCTCAGTGTATCCCTGTGGTATGCGTGTGAAAGTAAAAGAGCGTCCTCCTTGCGAGAATGCGAACAAGTATCTACCGTCTGGATCAATGGGTATGCTAAAAAATGCATTCTTCAAATCTAATACGGAAAAATGCATAGCCGTAGCAGGAATCATAGTTAAAATGGTGGTAATGTCAGGAACAATGGGAAATTACGGTGCTACTACCTTATTAATCATGCGCAAATCAATAACAAAATGGTAGGGTAAAGCATTATCACCTTTCTTATAGACAGGCAGAACCGGACTATGACATATACTACCTGAAATGTTCTCAATAACGCCTCGATGTATTAAATCCAAGACAATACTTTTAATCTTCACCTTATACTGAACTTTATACTGCGAAATATGTGGCACTGTAATACCGGATTTTAATACTATTCGTACAGGTTGAACATTCAGTATCCCTACGTCATTGTCATTTACTGGCCATAAATGCGTAGGTACTTGCTGTAGTTAACTCAGTAAAGGCAAAGTCATAAATTGTGAAGTCGAATTCAGCTGGGGTGAAATGGCTAAATATAATCCATCAGGCGAACAGTAAATCACTGCGTTCAATTTTTTCAACAGATTTAATCCCAGAAGATTCTCAACACAATTCGTAGTCAACAAATATTGACATGAGTCAGTGAACGGACCCAAAGCTATCGGCACCAGTCGAGAAACCGGACTTATTACCGGTGTACCAGAAAACCCTACGGAAACATTATTTTTCCCCGACAATGGGATATCTGGAACCCGCAGATGGTCAATGCAACACTTCTGTGCCCCTGTGTCTACTAGAAAAACATGCTCTCAATTCCCGACTTTCATTTCAACGCATGGTCCTTCCTGGTCTACGGGAATAGGAATAGGTTCCACACTCTGATTCGGGTGGTCCTACTGAAACAAAACATCAGATGTAAAATCTTCAGTAAAATAGGAATGAGAATTGGTGTCAAATACGTTCGTATTACCAGTATTATTCTGTTGCTGGCCTCCCTGATTATTTGCATTATTATCCAGTGGCTGGTTCTGTTGATTTTGAGTAAACTGAATTCTATTCAGACCACTCTTTCCATTCGTGCTCTTTGCTGGAGGGCCAGACACTGTGCCGTCCAGTGACCCTCTTGTCTACAATAGGCACATTGGTTTGCATGTACTGGCCCAGTTTGTGGCATGAACTGGTTTCTCGATTGTGTATTCCCATCATTTCCACCCTGTGCTCGTCCTCTAGCAATCTGTTGCAGCAGTACCCTAGTCTTTAAATCTCCTTTCTTCTTCTCTATCTTTTCTTTCTCATTATTTACTCTATTCTCGTAGTACTGAGCCATATGTAAAACTTCTGACTGAGATTTCGCCTGCCATGCACTCTCAGAAGCAGTGATCTGCGACTGAATGTCCGGCAATATACCTCGCACACATTTGTCAACAAATCTCTTTCTTGGCTCCGTGCTCAAGTCTTGACCATTAAAATCTGAAAACCCTTGTTCAAACCTATGAAAGAATTCAGTTGCCCAAAGAATTCAGTGCCCCTTCCGTTTTGCCTTGCATACATGCTGTGAGCTTATCCTAATTAATTCTCTTCTCAGGTACTAAAGTTTTAAGTTTCGTCACTATGTGTTTCGGTAACATTAATATGTTCTGCGGGGGCTTTTCTTCAGCGTTCCTAGATCTATCAGCTAATTCCAGGGCAACCCAGGTATCTCTCATGGCAGCTCGATCATCTATGGTCCTAACTTACTTCCATAGATCTGTCGGTAAAAGTACAGGAAACAATAGATCAATATCACCTAGGCTGAAGACCGATTAATTGAAAACAGACTATTTCTTTGTAAAATTCTGTAGGATTCTTTAGAATATCTGGAATTGATGTTTAAGAGTGTTTACTTCCCGTCGTGAAAAGGGAACATAAACGAATTGGGAAATATAATGGGCTGGGATAGTCGTGGCAGGTGCTCCCCCTATCACAGGTATTTCTACTTTCGGGACAAGAGTTGGAGGAACCTCTCTCATAGGCAATTCCATTGTGGGAATGTTTAAATGTTTATTAAGGAGTAAAGCTAAATGGAGTGACAATGAAATTAGTGTGGTGTCAGCAGATAACGCACATTTATAGATCACCATGATGTCAGCAGGACAGCACAAATTATTTTTCAAACATTCATCTTGTAAATATTCTACCATTACTAGTAATACCTTTCTCTGCATGGATGGAGAATTTTTTCATTGAACATGTCATGTACTTCAATGGGTGTAATGTAAGCACCTAAAATCCATCTAAGAGAATCTCTTGTACATATGCGTGTTTCTTCCCTGTTTGAGGATGGCAAAAATTTCATCTTAACAAACAATGGCAATCACGTGCCTTCGTCTAACGCTATTTGATGTAGGCGATCTAATTCTTGTTTATAGACAAATAATTTTGACACATGATCGTGCACTTTCAACGCAGTATCTCTAGTACGAGATAAAAAATTAAAAACCCGCAATTCTTGCGGTACTGTTGAATCAGTCAAATCACCCTAAACCTCTGCTAAATATAACCCCATCTGTTCTATCAAAATCTTTTGCTCGGGAATACCTCCATGGTTTGATAGAGAATGCGACGCCGCTTCCTCGTCACCCCTTCTATGTACTTCTGTGCCCAAACCCGTAATTCCTTCTTTCGCGAAGACTATATTGTGCTACGAGTTACAATTCTTGTATCGTCGACAATATCATCATGTGCCAACAATAGGGTGCTGGAAGTGGCCGGTAATGAAAGCAATAGTAAATTGCATGGACTGGGAAGCAAGGGAAAACGATCAGACTGTGTAGCTGGTGTAGGCAAAGTTGGTTGCACTTGTGGTGCTGGTAGCTGTGGTTGTGGCGATAGATATGGAGGCGGTGCAGTAGGAGACGTCCTCCTTTCATGTACAAATGTACCAATTAATTTGTCGGATGCACGCAAATCCTGTGACGGATATATTTTCTGCACTTCTAATTGAAAACCCCTATCCATTTTCCTCATGGCCTTTTCCTCTTTCTGCTGGTCATGCGCTAATGCTTTGCTAGCTTGTGTAGTATTTTTGCATGCCTGTTTCTCCCTACTTCTAAGACGTTGGGTTGCTTCCTTCCTCCAATACCGGACAACGTCAAATGCTGCCGGTCTTGCTTTCTTCTGCAACAATACATTTTCTAGATACCCAATTCTCACCATCTCAAAACCCCCCAATTTTGGCCACTGAAGTTTTGGTTCATGTCTGGTTTGACAATGCCAAATAGTATTAAACACTACAGCTCCTATACCATATTTGATGAACATATCGTATACCGGCGGCGGCGCTGGTTGAGTATGTTCCAAATCATTCACTTGTCTTCCTCTGCAACAAAGCGTTGCCCAACAGGATGACAATTTACTGAAGGCTGGAAAGTCTAAGCAAGCAGTTCCGCCAGGCCTATATTTGAACGTGTTCAAATCAAAACAACATCCGGCAGAGCAACTGTCGGTTTAAAGAGACTCACCTGATTTTCAAAAAAGAGATCTCTCGTATCGAATCAACTCGTCGTGGCTGGCCGTTTTCCAAAAAGCCTCTAGTCCGAGTCTCTTGCTGCCAGGACCTCTAGGTGAAGCGTGCATACGGAGATCGTAAGCAGCAGACTGCTGAGGAGTCGCGTCTCAAGATGTGCAGGGTGTAACGCTTACCTTGTCTCCTCGGGAGAGTAATGTCGCTCTTGGCCAGTGGATCTGATACTTGGGGACTTATGATTCTTCTCCTGTGTAAACAATAAATACAATAGAACTACTGCAATACCTCTTTTCTGGGGAAAATACTGTGCAGTAGTGTGCCTTTGGTAATCCCTCCCTTCTCACCTGTGTGTATGTTTTGTGGAGCTCTCCATCCTGTAGTCTACAGGGGCGCGTTGGTATGAGAGCTTTTACTTGGAAGGCTGCGGTGTTCAAAGGACTCTTGTCTTTAATAATGTCTTTGCATTTCCAAATTGTCTTGGGTAAGTATTTGAGACAAATAGTATAGTTGAACAAGTTACTTACCATATCTGCTAACGTTCTTTCGATGGGATTTTCCTTCGACATATTCCACATCTATGACAGGTAATGTCCACAGTTGTGCTGCTTCGGAAAATTTTCAGCAGAGGGTGTCCTGCGTCGATTCGTTGTCCCTCAAGGGCCTCTGTCGAGGGTCGACGTCACCGGTGTTATATATAGGACGCACGGCGCCGTAGCCTCAGTTTTAGTTTTTTCCCAGAACGTGCGGCACCAATCTCCTGCCAGTATGTGCAGAAAGCCTCGCGGAAACATAAGCTGCAATCGCATAGGAAATTCAGTACAGGGGCAGGCTGGGAGGGCGATGTGGAATACGTCGGAGGAACATCTCATCGAAAGAACGTTACCAGATATGGTAACTTGTTGTTCGAGAGGATTGGGTCCTCTGACGTATTCCCCATCTATGACATACTCCCAAAGCAGTACCAACTTATGAAGGTGGGAAAAGAATTTACAATTTTAGAATTTTAGAATGCCCAATCAAATGGCTGAATAGAGGACTGCCTTACCAAAGGCCAAATCCTGCCCATGGATGGAGTCCACGGAATAGTGTCTCACAAAAGTATGGACAGAGGCCCATGTGGCTGCTTTGCAAATATTGCAAATAGGAACATCCCTCTGCAGAGCAGTGGAGGCTGCCACACCCCTAGTAGAGTGAGCCCGTAAGCCAACTGGAGGGTCCTTTCCTGCCAAACGATAACACTCAGAGATCGTCAAAATGATCCATCTGGACAAGGTCTGTTTGGAAACAGCCTGACCCAAGCGCCTTCCAGCATAACCAAGAAAGAGCTGATCGTCCACTCTGACCTGGGACATCCGTGAGAGATAGAAACTCAAAGCCCTTCTAGGATCCAACCTATGGAGCCTTTCCTCTTGCTTACCAGGATGTCGAGGAGGATAAAACACCGGAAGAATCACCTACTGGCTAAAATGAAATTCCGACACAACCTTCGGAAGAAAAGAAGGTCGCACCTGTAGGACAACCCGGTCCTTATGGAAAACAGTAAAGGGTGGCTTGGCGGAAAGTGCCTGCAACTCACTCACTCTGCGTGCGGAAGTAACCGCAACTAAAACACAGTTTTAAGGGACAACAGTTGCAACGGACGAGAATGTAAGGGCTCAAACGGAGCTCTCATTAGGAACTTTAAAACCAAATTCACATCCCATCCTGGCATCTGGAAAGGCAACATTGGAAACACATTGGTTAGCCCTTTTAGAAACTGAGAAATCAAAGGGATCTTAAAATAAGAACATTCCTCAGACGAGCCCTTAAATATGGACAGCACTGCCAGGTAACCCTTAATGGTACCCACTTGCAGGCCCTTGTGGGCTAAAGAAAGCAAAAAAGAAAACCAAAGGAATGGAACATTGGAAAGGATCCACATTCTGTACCCTGCACCAGTCACGGAACTTTCTCCAACGGCAAAGGTACAGGGATTTCGTTGCAGGCCTTCTGGCCGAAAGCAACACCTCCATCACATCTTCAGGGAGGTCCCAATCCTTATACCTCAACCTTTCAGGTACGAAGCATGAAGGCCGAGGGACTTGACCTCTGGATGGAGAACCCGACCCCCCTCCCGTGAGAGCAAATCGTCTCGGTAGGGAAGACGGCGTGGAGGGCAGATGGACATGTCTAGAAGGTCCGGGTACCACGCTCTACTGGCCCATGCTGGAGCAATGAGGATCATTCCAGAACCGAACCTCCGCAACACTTGCGGAATGACGGGGTCTGGAGGAAACGCATACAGCAGTGGGAAGGACCACTCCGCTACGAACATGTCCCCTAAGGCTCCTCTTGGGGGAAATTCCTGCGAGCAGAATCTCTCACACTTCTGGTTGACACTGGTGGTGAAGAGATCCACTTGTAGGGTGAAGATCTCCAAAGGAACTTCCTGAGCCAGCTCCCACTCGTGAGAGACAGTGCTTTGCATGCTCAGAGCGACCGCCGCCACGTTTTTGGCTCTGGCCAGATGCACTGCTTAGATCGAAACTTCCTGCTGGATGGCTGAGAACCAGAGCTGCATCGCCTCCCTGCACAACGGGAGTGACCCTGCCCCCCCTTTTTTGTTGCGGTAGTGCATGGCCACTGTATTGTCTGTCCTAATCAGGACATTTTTTCCCCCGCACAGATGGCAGAAAAGTCTTCAGGGCTAGCCTGACGGCTCTCAGCTCTAACAGATTGATGTGGACTCTGGACTCTGACGGAGACCAACGTCCGCTGGCTGTCAACTCATTGGCATGAGCTCCCCAACCTGTAAGGGATGCGTCCGTCACGATCGTCACCTCCAGCCATGGCTGCCAAAATGGCGCTCCCTTCATCAGATTGCCTTCATCGGCCCACCATAGAAGATCCTGGGTGACCGAGGTCGGAATCTGAACGGGATCTGACATCCTGCCCGAGAACTGCAACCACTGCATCTTGAGAGCCCACTGCAGAGATCTCATCCGCAGCCTGGCCTCTGGCACCAGGAAAATGCAGGATGCCATGAGGCCCAGCAATCTCAAGAAATCGAACGCTGGGAGACTCTGGGCACGTTGAAACTTGTCCACCATCGGCAGAATGTGATGAGCCCTCACCTGGGGAGGCGAACACTGCCCCAGGGATGTGTCGAGCACTACTCCAATGTATTGGAGCCGCTGCTTAGGTGTCAAATGTGACTTCTTTAAATTGAGGGAGAAGCCCAGCTTGTGAAGGGAGTGGCAGGTGACGGACAGATCATCCAGGGCTTGTTCAGGGGAGTGCGCCCTGATCAACCAATCGTCCAGGTAGGGGTAGACTTGAATCCCCCTTTCCTGAGATACGCTGCCACCACCACCATCAGCTTGGTGAAAAGCCTCGGGGCGGAGGTCAATCCGAACGGCAGGACCCGAAACTGAAAATGCGAGTCGCCGAGTGCTTGGGATGAATCGGCACATGAATGTAAGCATCCTTGAGGTCCAGAGACGCCAACCAATCCTGAAGTTGAAGGGCATGGAGTACTTGAGAAAGAGTTACCATCTTGAACTTGTCCTTCCTGAGGAGCGTGTTCAAACCACACAAGTCCATGATGGGTCTCAATCCTCTGTCTTTTTTCGGGATCAAAAAATAAGGGGAATACCATCCCTTGTTACTCTCCGCTACACGCACCTGTTCTATGGCTCCTTTCTCCAGCAGGCATAGGATTTCCTGCGCAAGTAGCAGATCCGGGCGCTTCAAAGAGAGTTTACCCGGTGGATTGTCGTGAGGCCTCTGCCGGAAGAGAAGACAATAGCTGTGGGCTATCATCTCCAGAGCCCACACATCTGAAGTAATGGCCCGCCATTCCCCAAGATGATGCGCAAGTCTGCCCCCAACCGGCGAACCATGGGACATGGCCTCATGACTGAGCAGACGCGGCTGCAGCAGTGCCTGAGGGCAAAGAGGCAACTGCCCGAGCGGCTTTGGCACCCCGAGTACCTTGCTTTCCACCCCAGGAACACATACGGTGGCCCCTTTGACTGGCAGCTCCTCTTGATCTACCAAAGGAAGAGTAGTACTGAAAGGAACCTCCCCTCCATTGCTGTCCCCTAGGACGAAAGGCGGAGGTTGACGTACTGCAGCGCTCAAAGAATTTGCTGCAGCTTTGGAGGTCTGCAACCTCTCAAGGCTCTTGTCAGCCTTGCTGCCAAACAGATGGACACCATCAAAGGGCATGTTCAGAAGACGGGATTGCACATCAGGAGCAAACCCCGACTTCCGCAACCACGAAAACCTGCGTATCACGGTGCTCGCAGCCATGGACCGGCTGACACAGTCTGCCGTGTCCAAACCCGACTGAACGGACTCGCACATGGCATCCTTGCCATCTTGCACGAGGGCTAGAAAACCATCCCGTTCCTCCCCTTTGGGAATATGCTCAGCCGCCAAAGATGCACAGTTCCATAGCGTGTATGTAAATCTCACCAAGGCACAAGGAGTTGGCCGCCTTCTATGCCCTACCCCCAGCCGAAAATACTTTCCTCGCCCAACCATCAAAGCGCTTATCGTCCCCATCAGGAGGGATGGTGGGGTAAGCAGCCTGCTTAAAGGAGGCCGTAGCTGCCTGCAGCACCAAACTCTCCGGAGTAGGGTGCGACGATAAGTAGCAGGGGTCACTACTAGATGGCCAGTATTTTTTCGGAAGCGACTTATTAACTGCTAGTAGACTCTCCGGAGCAGTCCAAGCCGCCACTACCCTCCTTTGCAAAGCCATGTGAAACGGCAACACCGGGTCAGTGGGTGGACCTTGATCCAGGATGTCCATCAAATCATCCTGAGCAAAATCAACAGGTGGAGCAGACCACCCAAAGTATTCTGTCACCCTGGACATGAGACGCCAATAGGAGGAATCCGCATGCGCCCCAGGCTCAGGTCAGCCAAACTCCACCTCCGGAGAGGTGGCAAGGCCACTAGCGTCATGCAATGACTGACGGAGTTCCTCCATCTGACTGTGCCCAGACAAAAGGTCATCAGGGACATCATGAGGCACAGGCAAGGCCATCTCCACAACAGACAGTTCCTCAACCTCGGAAATATCTTGTAAAGGTTGGAAAAACTCCAATCTAGGAGGAGTAACAGAATAGGGCTAAAAAATGGGCCTCAGACTTACTGACAGCCTTCCTCAATGGATCGACAGCTCTCAGGGGCACCTCCGGCAAATCCTCCATAAACTGCGTTGAGGGTGCCGAAGGAATCAACGTCAACCAAGGCGCCGACAGCGTCGACAACTTCTTCGAGGGCGGAGCCCCTAGAGTGTCCCTCGACGGCCATGGCGCTGATGGCGTTGATGACTTCTTCGAAGGCTTCACAGGTTCCGATGCTCTCGATGGCATTGAGGACCGGGACCTGGATCTGGCACGGCTCTGGCAATCTCCCTTGTCCGAGTGGGACCTTGACGGCTCCCGATGATGGTGCTGACCTCCCGAGTCCGAAGGCATGCAAGTGGTGGACCTAGCCCGTTCCTTGCCGGCTTCTTTCGAAATCGCGGACGGAACTGTGCATTGCGACTGAAAAATCGCTAACATCTGCTGGCAGAATGCATCCCATTCAGCCGGCGAAGACTTGGTGGGACAAGTCAACCGTCTCTCGTAGTCCTCCTCGGACGAGGAAGGCACATCCTAGAATGCCTCGACAAGGCAGAGGAATGGCAGGAACCACTCCTAGACCGAGACCCCCTGGATTTTCGCCGACGCAGAGTCGCCCCTCGAGTCATCAGTCAAAAGCCCAGCGGACTTCGATTTACGGGGCTTAGACACCCTACCTACCTTCAATTTCCCTTTCCATTCCCGCCATGGCCTTAGGTGTCAGGGACTGGCAATCCTCGAAGTCGTCAGTGGCGTGGCTTTCGCCGAGGCACCATAGGCAGATGTCGTGCGGGTCTGTGATGGACATCTTCGAACCGCAGTCCTGACATTTTTTAAAGCCCGACCTCTGGTTAGTAGAAGAGGATGAAGACATCGTACACGAAGAAAGAATCGAGCGCGCTGAGATTCCGAAGCAAACAGAAAAAATGGAACTGAGGCTACGGGCACCGTGCCCATAGCGTCAGTTATATATGTTATATACAACATCCGGTGACGTCGACCCTTGACGGAGGCCCTCGAGGGACAACGGATCGACGGCATCAACGAAGGACCCCCTCTGCTGAAAATTTTCCGAAGCAGCACAGCTGTGGACATTACCTGTCATAGATGTGGAATACATCAGAGGACACAATCCCCTTGAAGGTTAATTTCAGCGTTGTCCCTACGTTGGAGAGATCTATCTTTTGAATATTATTCCCTATTTTAACAGGTTCTTGGATGTCGGGAAAAGTTTATGGCTGCGGAAAGACTGCAACTAATCTCTGTATGAAGAAACTTAACATTATGCACAAGACTGTAGACTTCAGGGAAGAGCGTGGAAAAAAAGCGGTGAACACTTGAAGACACTTCAAGTACTTAATGAAATAGCTTTTGTTTTGCAAGTTTTGTTAGGCAGAATCCTCTGCAGTACCCTTAGGGAACACTACAGACAATTAAGACCACAAGTGATAGTACAATTTCACCTTTGGTACAAGCCTGTATTATGCAGTAAAGTGGTAGCGATGGCTGAGCAGCCAGACTTATCTCAAGAGCAAGTGATCAGTAACAGGGATTACACAAAGGACTACAATTACTGTGAATCAACCAAACACTGACTCAAGGTTTCTGGTTAAAAAATATGAGTACATTTATTTTTTAAACCATCTGTTCACAAAACACTTCATTTCTATTAAACAAAACCACACTTTAAATATACTACACATCACCAATTCCTTTGGTTCAGGTCAATTGAAGGTAAGTACATTAGGATTTGACAGACCAGTGTTGCGAAACAAGAGACGTTACTGGGGGTTTAAGAAGCGTTCACTTTTTGACAGTAATGACAGTTTGGTCTTACAAAAGAAAAGCGTACCCACGGGAAGAATTGTAACCGTAGTCAAAACACATTCAGCACATTGAATTAAAACCAGGAATAGTGGATAAAAAATTAATCGTAGGCAATACTTTTGTCAAGGCACTGGAATCGGAGGACGAGTTCTAAGAGACAGATAAAAGTCAATAGGCCTGCGCCAGTGTCAAAGGGAGCAGGGCTCTGTTGTCGAGGATCACACAATTAGAACAGTTCGAGATTAACGTTGCCAGGAGTACTGGGTATTGTCAAAGGGAAGCAAAAGTTCTAAGAGGAAAGGAAGAAAGGACAAGCCTTCGGCAAGGAAAAGGGTTCACCCCGATTCCTCTGGGTCGGACGGAGAGAACAACCAAATGGACAAAGTACCTTATTCGAATGAAGAAAGCTGGTGCCACGGCAGTTGTTCCTGGTAGTTCCTGCAGACTCACAGTTCCTGGAGCTTCAGTCGTGGGGACAAGGACAACGTCTGGAGTGATCTGTACTACCCAGGGATGAGGCCAGCAGCAGCAAAGCAACAGTGAATAAAAGATGTGCTCCTTTAAAACAGGAGAGGGTTCTTCTGATGGCTATCCGGACCACTACAGCTTCGTGCACCAATTTTGACCCAGAAGAGGATTCTCTGGCTGCAGAAGGTGAGCTGGTTGATCCCACCAGGCTCAAGGGAAGAAGACTCCGGACTGGATCTTCTCTTTCATTGAAGGGTAGATCGTTCAGGACTGCAGCAGGGCTTCACCGGTATTCGGGAGTTGCAGCAGCCGTCTTCTACTCTGCTTCTCTTCGGTTCTTGCAGTCCCAGTGGCGACTCTGACTTCCACCTCAAGAGTCCTGCCTTTTATGCCAAAATCCCCCATTCACACAGCCTGGTAGTCAATCACACAGCAAGGGGGTTGTTCAGCCCGGACAACCACCTCAGCCAATGGACACAAAGTGCGACTTGGGTCTCCAAGGAGACCCTGTGCAGGGGGTTACTAAACCCCTCCCTCTCATTCAGCCCACCTAGACGCCAAAGGAGGGCTTCTTCGCAGAAGCCCACCAAAGTACGGCGAACAAAGAAGGCAAACCTGGTTTGCCATGAAAAGTAAAACACAAAAAGGATGTTAATAAAAAGAAATGGCGACTAAACCTGACCAGAGCCAAAATAAAATGTGTTTGGTCAAGCGGGTTTATGTTCGAGGCTAATACGATAGCTTAAAACAGTACCACTTTTATATACTATAATCGCGGTAGAAAAGTTAGTCTTTGAGACTTCCCCTGACTTCATTTCTGAGGCTGACTACAGTCCCCCAGAAAAGTGTAAAGTTGCCATTAACTTTACTTAGTCAATTTACCACAGATCCAGTACACCCCATCTTCCATGGAGTACTGGAAATGGTTAATTTGTATCCCTTTTTAAATGTACCTCCTAGAGCATTGTTTCACTCTTAACATTTAGACTTGGCTGGTGACAGTGGTATCTACCCTAACTTTGCTACCGCGATTATATTCGATAAATGTGGTATCGTTCTTGGCTATTATATTAGCTTCGAACATAAACCCGCTGGACCAAATAGTCTTTCTTTTGGCTCTAGTTGGGTTTATTCGCCATTTCTTTTTGTTAAAGTCCTTCTTGTGTTTTACTTTGCGCGGCAAACTAGGTTTGCCTTCTTTGTTCACCGTCTTTTGGCGGGCTTCTGCTCAGAAGCCCTCCACCAGACGCCTGGGTGTCTAGGTGGGCTGAATGTGAGGGAGGGGTGTAGTCACCCCCTACACAGGGTATCCTAGGAAACCCAAGTCGCACTTTGCCATGATTGGCTGAGGTGGTTGTCCGGGCTTGACAACCCATCCCTGCTGGGTGATTGACAGCCAGGCTGTGTGAATAGGGGTTTTGCACATAAGAGGCAGGTCTCTTGGGCCACTGGAACTACAAGGAACCGAAGAGAACGACGGCTGTTGCAACTATCCCGTTCCGGTGAAGCCCTTCTGCTGTCCTGAGCATCTACCCTTCAACGACTAAGATCATCCAGTCTGGAGTCTGCTTCCCTTGAGCCTGGTGGGGATAACCAGCTCATCTTCCACAGCCAGAGGATCCTCTTCCTTGGTCGAAATCGCTGCACATAGCTACAGTGGTCCGGGTAGCCATTTGAAGAGCCTATCCTGTTTTTAAGGAGCGCACCTTTTATTCGTTGTTGCTGCAGCCGGCTTCATCCCTGTGTGGTGCAGACCCCCTTCAGACGTCATCCTTCACAACGAAGCTCCAGGAATCGTGGGTCTGCGGGAAACCAACAGGAACAACTGCCAGGGCACCAGCTGCACAATTGGAATAAGTTACTGTGTTCTGCTTGAGGAAACTGGATGAACCCCTTTTCTTCATTTCCAAGGCTTGCCCTGGTCTTCCCTCCTTATAACTTTTGCTTCCTAACATTGACAATATCGAAGTACTCTTGGCTACATTGAACCGTGAACTATCTGACTGTGTGATCTTCGGCAACAGGCCCCCGGTGTCACTTGACCCTGGCTCCGGGCCTTTGACTTTTGAACTCTTGTCTGAGCGTTTCTCAATTCTGTCTGCCTAACCAAAATATTGCCTGTGATTTTTGCCTCCAACTCCCTCCGAGTATCTCAGATGCTAAGTGTGTTTTTGCCCCGGTAGCATTTCATGTCACGGATCTGCGTTTATTTAGTAGACCGAATTGTCAAAAAGTGATCGCAATCGTATTCACAGTAACGTGTTTTGTTCATAACACCGGTTCATTCCAACACAGGGTACTTACCTTGAGACATACTGTACAAAGTGAATTGGTTAGTTGTAGTATATTTGACGTATGGTTTGTGTTTAAGTTTATTAGAAGTGTTGTGTTTATAACGAATGGTTTAAAGATAAATGTACTTATATTTTCTACCTGAAACCTTGAGTCAGTGTTTGCTTGAGTCACAGTAATTGTGGTCCCTTTGTGTAATCTCTGTTACTGCTCATATACTCTTGATAAGCCTGGCTGCTCCGCCACTGCTACCACTCTGACATAGTAGTACAGGCTTGTACCAAGGGTAAAACTTGTATTGCCACCTGTAGTTTTAATTGTGTGTAGTGGTCCCTAAGGGCACTGCACAGGATTCTGCCTAACAGTCTCAGAGACAACCCTGTGTCACTGCAATGAAGGTGCTGTCTAACACATAAAAGTGGGTTTCATGGAGTGGTGTCCCCCAGAGCCCACCATCACACAAACAGTAGACACACACTAGGCAAAACACATGCAAGAGTGGGAAAAAGGTTCACACTCTTACCAGGTGGAAAAAATAAACCCCAGAAATCCAGCAAAGCTGCTGAGGGACTCACTAGTAAGGGAAATTAGCCATAAGTGAAAATTCTCCCTAACAGGTTTTCGGAAAGTTGTAGAAGAAAATACCTTCGGAAGCTGCAGAGTCTGCTGAGGAAAACCTCTGTATGAAGGTACTGCGACCGTGAACAAAGACTGCTGCGAAGAAGATGCTGCGGCTGTGAGGGAACTTCTGACAGAAGATTCTGCGGCTAAGGAACAACAGCTGACTGAAGAAACGCTTCGGAAAATACTTTGGTTCGGTAAGCCTTTTAAATAGAATGGAATTATGTTGTTTTTCTGAGGAAAGGACTATCTTCCTCATTTTCTTTTGACAGGTTCTGTGAGGAGAGACGATGGTAGCGTTACCCGCTGTCAGTGGAGCAGACGTGAAGCGAGCGCTCCAGCGGAGGCAGGGCTTAAGTAGCTCCCTCCGCAGAAGGCATGTAATGTGCGGTGAGTTATCTGTGGACCTGGCGGCGGCCATGTTTAATGTACGAAAACCAATGTAAGCACTATGATAGCCTATGGGTGCAATACTATGAAATATACAAATGCCATTTGTGCCAGGCTTGTAGCCACTGTAAATCTGATGACTGATGTGTTGCCCTTTGCTTCCCCAATATGCCTGAATGGGAACTGTGCTCATTCACTGGGATCATGACACAAGGGCCCCCGATCTCAGTCCATCCACTCCGTCCTCGCCAAGCAATGGGTCCTGGTCGTAAAAGCTCACGTTCTGGGCGCCATTCTGTCAATCAAAATATCAGAGGCTACAGTAAAACCATGAAGACATGCCAGTCATGAAAAACAAAGGTATAAACAGTTCATTCGTACTCGAGCACGGACTGACTTTACAAATGCACAGCATAAAAGCATTAGAAAGTGAGCCCCAATTTGTGGGCATAGGAATATTATATACAGTTCCACAATATCATGACAAATGTGGGCTAGCTCATCACGTGATAATTACTCATGACCCAAAGACCCGTGTACATGGGAAATTCTCCATGGTAACGTGCTCGAATACTCCATGCCACCCTGCAGACTAATTACTGTCTGGGAAGCAGAGCAACAAGGATGTAGGAAGATATTGTGTTCTTCAGTACAAGGTAACATTCTTTGCGCTACTTTATGTTTTACTAAGCTAAAAGGTCAGTCTGCATGTCTATTAAGTGGTTTGTTCATTTTAGCAACAGAATATGCTGTAAATCCTGCTTTGCTTTAATAGTCTGGATGCACATTCACAATTAACTGCCGAAAACAAAGACAGTCAGGAAAGACAGAATGGCACCTAATTTACAGATTAGCTACGTTCGTGCCAGTGCTTCAAGGTTCTCTGTTGCAGAGTTCAGCGTGCTCTGTGATTCTTAGCATTCCTGTGTGGGGGCAGGTTTTAGGGAAGCTTCCAAAGTGGTGACTTTGTGCTTTCACCACGTTCAGAATGAAAACTCAGAAATGAGAGCAAAGCAGCCAAGATGGCGTTTTCGGAAACCGCAATGACGCGGTTCAATGTGTATGTTCAATGTGTACGTGTATGTGCATAGGCCAACATTCTAATGCAAAATATATCTACAATGTTCTGAACCCATGCATTAATTTCATAACAGTATAGCATTGGTCACCTCCATTCACTTAGATGTCCATAGTGTGTTCTCTGTACTGCACAATCACCCGTGATTTCACCTAGATCCTGGCAGTCTAGAAAGAATAAGGGGCCTGCATTAGCTTGTCCTGCTGTTAAGGGTGCAGGCTCTTTTTGTTTGAAGTGCTCGTTCTAGTGCTGTGGGGCGCTGCTTTCTCCTTACCCCCTTGGTACACGGTGTGGATGCTCTTGTCCTGGGACGGCTTCCAAATGATAGCACAGTGCCGATGTAGCAGGTCCTTGTTTGTTCAGTGTTTGCACGTGGCAGGGCAAGATAACCCGAGAGCCTGTATCTCTCTTGTTGGTATTGTTTTATCGCAGAGCGCCATCTTTGCAGTGCTGCTCACCAACCACCCATCTATGTTGTCCTGGTCTTATTGGGGACCTGGTCTCCCCCACATTATATGCGCCCGTTGCTGCAGTATTCCCAAACACACGCCCGATTATAGTGGTCGAAACTGATATCGCCAAAACCCATTCCTATTGTATAAATTGCCAAACCCTATTCTTATAAGTTAAAAGCGAAAATGTCTTTGGAGAATGAAAATACCATAGTACACTAAATTCCATTGTTGGGCCAACTCTGTCCAGAGTGGCTGCTCTGGATATCTCTCAAACTGTGTGTCCCTCGTATTGGGCAGACCAACCCCAGAAAAGGAGAAGCAATACCTTGGAAGACAATCCTTTGGCAGTCACTATGTATACAGAGGTTCTACAATGTATTGCAGTATACTAGTATGTATTGTTGTATGTATAGAAAATATGTGTCTTATTGGGTGATGACAGTAGTTATTGTAAAAAACTAGTATTGCAACTGAATTCAGGTGCTATTACTAAAATGGAATAGTAGCTGGCGTAAACAATGGGGTGGAGACCAGGTACCCACATAGCCGACACAGCTGCAGGCTAGGCAGCCACACAAAGATGGCGCTTAGCGATAACACAGCTATCAAAAAGAGGGAGACAGGTCCATTGGGTTGGGTCTGCCCACATACATTTCGCACCTATCGAAAAGGAGGAGATTGGGCTGAGATCCCTGGACCAAGACAGCACCATTTAGATAAATATTGATGATTTTGGAGGCATGGAAGGAGGCCAAGAGGACCTCCCATCAGGTGCCACCATTAATAGGAGAGCAGAAGAAAGGAGAGAGAACAGAGAGCAGATGAGGGGTCCATAGGTCTGGAGAGGGACAAAGACGATCTAGGTGAGAGTCTGTCTGGAGGAAGCGCTGATGTGGGTCTCAGCAATAGGGAGGCCTGGGTTGGAGACCAGGATATCCCTTTTGAACTTTTTCCTTCCAGACTTAGTGAGAGGGTTAGGACAGGAGATAAGAGTAGCAGTTTGAGAAGATGGGAGAAATGGAGGGCACCATAGAGGGTGCGAGGAGGCAAGAGGGGCGAGGGAGGAAAGAAACAGCCCACAGCCGGCACCAGAGGGGGTGGGTTCACACAGGAGGTAGCAAGCAGGTAACACAGCAAGGGGGAACAAAGTAGTAGTGTGGACGGAGGGCAGGGGCTACAGCGCACGGCAAAACACCCAGATTCGACTTTCGTAAAAAGAGGGAAAAGCCTAGTCTTAAAGCAGCCATGCAAGAAATGCGACTTTCCTGGAAATGGCTAAACAATACAGTTCACTGAGATGCCTGTGGGTGGTGTAATAAGAGGAAAGAGGGTAATTGGGGGCAGGGGTGGGTCGGTTTAGAGGGGTGCAGTGATTGCAGTCCTCCCTATCCGCACTGCACCTACCTTGTCGGTCGCAGCAGGTTGATGGCTGCCAGCTTCATGCTTCCCCGGCTGACACCATCTGGGATTGCTTCTATTGTGGGACTGTCCTTTGGCTCAGGGTCCTCCGCCGCAGGGGGCTGCCACAGCAGGGGCTGGATAGTGAAAAGTGGCCCCCAGCTAACCAATGGGAGCGTGGTGGGCATGCCATTATTAGACTGTTGAAACATGCTGCGATAGCTTGCTCTTATCAGAGACACCGTTCAAGCATGCTGTGGCAGCATGCCGTTATCAGAGACTCTGTTGAAGCATTTCTTGACAGTGTGCTGTTATCTGAGACGCTGTTGAAGCAAGCTGCGACAGCATGCTTCCTCTTCTTACTCACCTTCTTTGGAACAATCTCTAGTGAAAGCTCAACTAAAGTGAAGAAGCAGAAGTCTGGATGGGTCCACTCCTCCAGGGGGAGTGAAAGCCAAAGGGAAGCTACCCTCTGAGCCAGAGAGAGTGTGGTCCAATGCCTGCCTGTGGGGCATGTCGCAAACTTAATGGGCAGTGGGCACAGCAGGGGACGTGGGGGGTGTTGTGAAGAACAAGTTACTTACCAACTGGTAACGTTCTTTCGATTTGATGTTCCTCCAACATATTCCACATCTTTGACATGTAATGTCCACAGCTGTGTACTTCAGAAACTTTATTCGGCAGAGGTCGTCCTGCGTCCAGTCGATGTCCCACGAAGGCCTCCGTTGAGGGCGACGTCACTATAAATAGGACGCACAGCGCCCATAGCCACAGTTTATGTTTTTTCCTCCATAAAATGTGGCTATATGCTGCTTGACTGCACATAGCCTTGCAGAAACGTAAGCTGCAATTGCATAGTAAATTCTCCAGAGGGGCAGGCTGGGAGGGCGATGTGGAATATGTTGGAGGAACATCCAATCGAAAGAACGTTACCAGTTGGTAAGTAACGTGTTCTTCAAATAGATTGTGTCCTCCTATCATCCTTGATAAACACAGTAAAGGGTGGCTTAGATGAAAGTGCCTGCAATTCACCCACTCTGCAACCAAGAACACCGTTTTGAAAGACAATCTCAAAGGGCAAGAGTGCAAAGGTTCAAACGCAGCACCCATCAGGAATTCCAAAACCAAACACATTAGTGGGAAATTAAAGGAATTTTATAGAAAGAACATTCTTCAGATGAGCGCTTAAATATGGACAGCGACGCCAGGCAACCTTTAATGGTACCCACTTGAAGGCCCCTTTGGACCAAAGAAAGTAAGAAAGACAAAACCACAGGAATGGAACACTGCAAAGGATCAACATTTTGTTTTCTGAACCAGTCGCAAAACTTACGGCAACGGTACAGGGATTTGTTGCTGGCCTCCTGGCCGAAAGCAACACCTCCATCACATCATCCGGGAGGACCCAATCCTTATACCTCAACTTTTCAGATACCAAGCGTGAGGGTTGAGAGTCCTGACCTCTGGATGGAGAAACTGACCCCCTTCACACGAGAGCAGATCCTGTCGGTAGGGAAGACCTGGCCACTGGCACCAGAGGAATGCAGGATGCCATGAGGCCAAGCAACCTTAAGAATTCGAAAGCCAGGAGACTCTGGGTATGTTGAAACTTGTCCACCATCTGCACAATGTGATGAGCCCTCACCTTGGCAGGTGAGCACATCCCCAAGGACGTGTCCAACACAGACCCGATGTACTGGAGCTGTTGGGAAGGTGTCAGATGCGACTTCTTGAAATTGAGGGAAGAACAAGTTACTTACCCGCTGGTAAAGTTCTTTCGACTGGATGTTCCTCCAACGTATTCCACATCTTTGACATGTAATGTCCACAGCTGTGCACTTTGGAAACGTTTTAATCAGAGGGCGTCCTGCGTCGATGACGTTGGGTCGATGTCCCTCGAAGGCCTCCATCGAGGGCGACGTCAACGGATGTTATAAATATGACACAAGGCACCAGCAGCCTCAGTTATGTTTTTTCCCTCAGAACACGTGGCACCAGTTCCATGCCTGCTAGACTGCACATAGCCTTGCGGAAACGTAAGCTGCAAACACATAGGAAATTCTCCAGAGGAGAAGGCTGTGAGGGAGATGTGGAATAAGTTGAAGGAACATCCAGTCGAAAGAACGTTACCAGTTGGTAAGTAACTTGTTCTTCGAATGGATTGTGTCCTCCAATGTATTCCACGTCTTTGACAGACTCCCAAAGCAGTACCAGTAAATGGAGGAGGGAAAAGAATTTAGAGTACCCAATCAGATTGCAGAATAAAGAACTGCCTTTCCAAAGGCCATATCCTGACCATGGATTGTATCCAGGGAGTAACGTTCAACAAAGGTGTGGATTGAAGCCCATGTGGCTGCATCACAAATATTCCTAATAGGAACCCCCCCCGCTGTAGGGCTGTGGAATTAGCCACGCCCCTAGTGCAATGAGCTCGCAACCCCTCAGGAGGGTCCTTACCCGCCAATTGGTAACATTCAGTAATGGTGAGGATAATCCACCTGGACAAGGTCTGTTCGCTAACAGCCTGGCCCATTCGGTGTCCAGCATATCCTACAAAGAGTTGATCGTCCACTCTGACCCTGGACATGCTAGAAATGTAAAAGCTCAGAGCTCTCCTAGGATCGAGTCGCTCCTCTTCCTTACCAGGATGAGGAGGAGGGTAGAAAGATGGAAGAACCACCTTCTGACTTAAATGAAATTCAGATACTACCTTAGGTAGAAAGGAGGGACGTACCCGCAGTGTAACCCTGTCCTTGTGAAAAACAGTAAAGGGTGGCTCAGATGAAAGTGCCTGCAATTCACTCACTCTGTGAGCGGAAGTAACCACAAACAAGAACACATTCTTGAAGGGCAGTACTCTCAAAGGACAAGAGTGCAAAGGCTCAAACGGAGCACACATGAGAAATTTCAAAACAAAATTCAAATTCCAAACCGGCACCTGGAAAGGGGACGGGCGAAACTCAGTCCTTCACGAAATTGAGAAATCCAAGGAATCTTTAAGTAAGAACATTCTTCAGACGAGCGCTTCAAGATAGACAGCGCCGCCAGGTAACCCTTAATGGTACCCACTTGAAGGCCCCTGTGGGCCAAAGAAAAAGACAAAACCATAGGAATGGAGCACTGAAAAGGATCCACATTTTGACCCCTGCACCAGTCACAGAACTTACGCCAACGGCACAGGGATTTTGTTGCAGGCCGCCTGGCCGAAAGCAACACTTCCATCACGTCATCTGGGAGGTCCCAATCCTTATACCTCAACCTTTCAGATACCAAGCGCAAAGGTTGAGAGTCTTGACCTCTGGATGGAGATCCCTGACCCTCCCTCCCCCGACCAACCAACCAACCAACCCACCCACCCCTCGTGCGAGAGAGCAGATCCTCTCGGTAGGGAAGACGGCATGGAGGGCAGATGGACATTTCTAGAAGGTCCAGGTACCACGCTCTCCTGGCCCAATCCGGAGCAATGAGGATCATGTGGGACCCGAACCTCCTTAACACTTGAGGATTGACGGGGACTGGAGAAAACGCGTACAGCAGTGGGAATGACGAATCCACTACGAACGCGTCTCCTAAGGCTCCTCTTGGAGGAAATTCCCTTGAGCAGAATCTCTCGCACTGCCGGATGACAATGGTGGAGAAGAGATCCACTTGCGGAGTTCCCCAAAGGGCAAATATCTCCTGAAGGACTTCCTGAGCCAACTCCCACTCGTGAGAGATCGTGCTCTGCCTGCTCAGAGCGTCCGCCGCCGCATTTTCAGCTCCAGCCACATGAACTGCCGATATCGAAAATCCCTGATGGATGGCCCAGGACCAGAGCTGCATTGCCTCTCTGCACAACGGGAGTAATCCCCTCCCCCTAAGCCCACTTTTTTGTTGAGATAATGTATGGCCACTGTGTTGTCCATCAGGATCAGGACACTCTTCCCCCGTACAGACGGCAGAAAAGCCTTCAGGGCTAGCCTGATGGCCCTCAGCTCTAACAGATTGATGTGGAGTTTGGACTCCGACAGAGACCAACGACGCTGGCGGTTAAGTCGTTGGCATTAGCGCCCCATCCTGTGAGGGAAGCATCCGTCACTAAAATCACCTCCGGCCACGGCTGCCAAACCGGTTCCCTTCGTTGGCCCACCACAGAAGATCCTGGAAGACCGAGAGTGGAATCTGAAAGGGTTCCAACATCTTGCCTGAGAACTGACCACTGCGTCTTGAGGACCCATTGCAGGCATCCCATCCGCAGCCTGGCCTCTGGCACCAGAAAAATGCAGGATGCCATGAGGCCGAACAACCTTAAGAATTCGAAAGCTGGGAGATTCTGGGCATGTTGAAACTTGTCAACCATCTGCACAATGTGATGAGCCCTCACCTTGGGAGGCGAGCACTTCGCCAAGGACGTGTCTAACAGAGCCCCGATGTACTGGAACTGTTGGGAAGGTGTCCGATGTGGCTTCTTGAAATTGAGGGAGAAGCCCAGCCTGTGGAGTGTGCGGCAGGTGAGACCGAGGTGATCCAACGCTTGCTCGAGAGAGCATACATGGATCAGCCAGTCATCCAGGTAGCGGTAGACGTGAATCCCCCCTCGCCTGAGGGACGCTGCCACCACCACCATTAGCTTGGTGAAGACCCTCGGGCGGAGGTCAATCCGAATGGCAGGACCCGAAACAAAGTGTGAGTCGCCAGCCGCAAACCTCAGGTACTTTCTGTGATTGGGATGAATCGGAAAGTAAGCATCCTGTAGGTCCAGATACACCAACCAATCCTGAAGTTGAAGGGCCTGGAGGACGTGAGAAAGAGTAACCATCTTGAACTTGTCCTTCCTGAGAAGTTTGTTCAACCAACGCAAGTCCATGATGGGTCTCAATCCCCAGTCTTTCTTCGGGATCAAAAAATAAGGGGGAATACCATCCCTTGTTCCTCTCCGCTACAGGCACCAGTTCTATAGCACCTTTCTCCAGCAGGGTTCGGATTTCCTGCGCAAGGAGCGGATCCGGAAGCTTCGAATAGAGTTTTCTTGGTGGATTGTCGTGAGGCTGCTGAAGGAAGGGAAGGCAGTAGCCATGGGCTATGGTATCCAGAATCCACGCATCTGAAGTAATGCCTCGCCAATCTTCGAGGAGCTGAGGCAGTCTGCTCCCAACCTGCGAACTATGGGACATGGCCTCATGACTGTTTGGAAGCGGCCGCGGCAGTGCCTGAAGACAAAGAGGCAGCTGCCTGAGTGGCTTTGGCACCACGATTTTGCTGACCAACCCGGGTACTTTTTCGCTGTCCCCTTTGACTGACGGCCCCTCTCGTTCTACCAAAGGAGGCGTAGTAATGAAAAGAACCTCCCCTCCATTGCTGTTCCCTAGGATGAAAAGACGGATGTTGATGCACAGCTGCGCTAAAAGATTTAGCCGCAGCTTTCGAGGTCTGCAACCTCTCAAGGCTCTCGTCAGCCTAGCTACCAAACAAATTTGCGCCATCAAAGGGCATAATTGCGGCAAACAATAGCTTACTGGAATCAATTGCTCAATATATAGACAAGGTGATTCACACACACACACACACACACACACACACACATATAAATGTGCCACATACATCAAAGGCACTAATCATTTCCTGAGGAGATTGGAGAACACCATTTTCAATCCCAATATGGATTTCTTATTCACCATGGATGTAACTAGTTTCTACACAAACATTACCCATCAAGCAGGTCTTTAAGCCATGGAGTCGATGTTGTTGAACACTGAGGAAATAGTCAAAAGTGACCATCTTTTCATTATGAAACTCCTAACCATTGTTTTAAACAATAACTTCTTCTCATTTCAAGATTGATACTTTGTCCAGATATCGGGCACATCAATGGGGTCCGCAATGGCCCTAGTTATGCCAACATCTACATGGCGTATCTAGAAGAGAAACAAGTCATCAACAACCCTAGATGGAGGAACAAACTCAAATGTTTGTCAAGATTCATCGATGACCTGTTTGGCATCTGGGAAGGCACGGAAGATGAGTTACTGGAATTCTTTGATTTCACGAACAACTTGGCCCCACGCATTAAATTTACACATAAATACAGTAAATCCTCCATTGAATTTCTGGATTTCCTGGTATATTTGAAGGCAGACAAATTGGAGACAACGATCTTTACGAAAAAGACTGACGGGAATAGTTTGCTTCTCACAACAAGCTTACATCCAATGAAAAACAATATCGAGCATCCCTCTTATTCAGCTTCTGAGATATAGACAAATAATTTTGGAAGAAGGGGAATATGATCTTAAATCCACAGAAATCAAGGAGAAATTCCAAAAAAGAGGATACAGTGAAGCATTCCGCAACAGTAAATAAAATTCAGAGAACCGAAGCCTTAAAACCCAAAGAAAAAAGTACCAATACAGATCTGGTTTATGTTACTACTTTCTCACAACAAAGTAATAAAATCAAAAAAATTGTGAAGAAAAATTGGGGAGTACCATCTCTTGACCCGTCATTGGTTAATCTGTTCCCAACTCCTCCATTGTTTGCTTACAATAAAAGCAGATTGTTGAAAGATCATATGATTAAATCAGACTTCAATTAGAAAGACAAATCTAAAAAACAATACAAAGGCACTCTACCCTGCAACAATTGCAGTTGTTGCAATAATGTTTTGAAGGGCAACTTTATTTATCATCCATATAATGGACAGAAGAGATCACTAATGCACACCTCCACCTGTGATACTATGAACGTTGTATATGGCATTAAGTGCCCATGTGGCCTTTACTATGTTGGACTAACAAGCAGGAAAGCCAAAATAAGGTGGGGGGGGGGGAACATAAATCCAACATCCGCAATCTTTCAGTGACATCCCCAGTAGCTCAACATTTTAACTCACTAAAACTTTCAATTGCTCAGATCCAATTTGTGATTTTCGAATCTGTAAGACTACCAAGAAGGAGTGAATTTGGACAAATTGTTCCAACAGAGAGAAATATACTGGATAGAAAAACTGGACACAATGCACCCTCGAGGGATGAGCATTGATTGGGATCTGAATTGTTTTTTGTGATTTATTTAAGTTCTGTTTTTCTGTTAGAATTTGAATTCTCTGGAGGGCATTCATGTACATAATGTCACTTAACTATGTTTGTTATTCTTGCACCGGATTATAAATAGTTCAGTGATCAGTGTGATCACGGTAGTATATTGCTTTGGCACACCCTAACACACATTACAATACATGACACCTTAAATGTGTCTTTGTGGATGCATAGCACTGAGAGTTAGTGATACATGCACTCAACCAAAATGGCGCCGGGATTCATACACATTAGAAACAAGAGTACGCATTGATATAGGTCAGCGCTGACTGGTTGCTTAGCAACTAGTTGTTGTAGAGCGGCGGCCAACGCGGAACGCGGAGCACCGAGCAGTCCCTGCTGCTTGCACGCGATAGAGGTAATTCTATTCTCAGCGATTCTTATCGCACTTAGATATGCGTGCCAGATCCCACAAATCAAACACACTTATCCCTCATTCCATTTATAGGATCTCTGATAACTGGTTCCAAGAAGCGACAGAGTAATACACGTTGCCCCAGCAAGACGCTGCACGTTACTGAGGCAACGCAAGAAGAAAAAGCAGAATTCCAAACCATTTCCTTAGCAAGATAGGCCCCAATTACATCTAATAACATTACCTACCAGTGTGGCTTTGCAGTATAGTTATAACTGATACAGTTATCATTACTCCCCCTAGGGTATGACAAGCGCTTGAGCACCTTCATTTACAAGATTGCCCTAGCTAGCGACTCGGTTAAGCCCATTACGATTCAATATTAATCCTGCTACAGTATTTCGGAACTCAGACGATGTGCATGGGGACCCAGCGCTATTCCAAGTGCTTTGTCCCTCTGCACACCGTCACCTCACAGAATAGAAAACTAAAGTTGTACCATACTATGTTTTGAAGTGACAATATTACATCTCACCTGTTGAGGCTTCCTACCTTGGACAGAAGACCAATCACAAGGTTAGTGGCCTGCAGTACGAGCTATTAAACACTATGATATTTTGGTACATTAGAAAGCCCTATTGAATACTAATCAAGAATATATGCTTCACTTTTTTTATAGAAATCAGTAAAGAAAAGCCCAATATCTAAACCTGAAGAAGGGCGAAAAGCACCCGAAACGCGTAGTTAGAGATTGGACGTAATACTCCTAATTAATCATATGAGAGTATTCATTAACTTCTATTAAGATATTGGGACTAATCTATGGAAATTACAAGTTATTTCATATGAAGAGAATATGTGAATAGGTTTGTCTGTTACTTTGTAAGAAAACTTGATGTTTACCTGTATATTATTACAGAGATGAAATATATGTTCTTGGTAAAATTGGTTATTACCAATGTATGTGTATATATGATTTATTGATTGAAAGAAATCCAGAAGAAAGTATCAAAGCATTCTTATACTTTTTGACTCATACAAAATTGAATGACGCAACTGATTGGTTTGAATTATATTGCAAAAAATTCATATTTTTCCCATATGCTGTGCCTCACTTTGTTCCTCGTTTTCCTGACGGTGAACCATCCAGTTGAGCATTCATTTCAGTAAAGGTAGCACTTTACTAACTGGGAGCACCTTGAACAGTAATCTTACTTTTTTTTTAAATTGTACTGTTACATCTAAAGAAATCAATTACCTTGAACTTGAGTGCACCTCCACACCCATTGTTCTCCATGTTCAGAAGACGGGCCTGCACATCCGGAGCAAAACCCGACTTCCGCAATCACGCAAATCTGCGTACAACGGTGCTCGCAGCTGTTAGGCAGAATCCTGTGCAGCGCCCTTAGGGACCACTACACACAATTAAGACTACAAGTGGTAGTACAATTTCACCTTTGGTACAAGCCTGTACTACACAGAAAAAGTGGTAGCAATGGCTGAGCAGCAGACTTATCTCAAGAGCAAATGAGCAGTAGTAGAGATTACACCAAGGACTACACTTACTGTGACTCAAGCAAACACTGACTCAAGGTTTCTGGTAAAAAAATATAAGTACATTTATTTTTAAACCATCTGTTCACAAAACACGTCCGTTCTATTCAATTAAACCACATTCCAAATATACTACACACAACCAATTCCCCTTGTGCAGCTCAATTCAAGGTAAGTACCTTAGGATTTGACAGACTGGTGTTGTGAAACAAAGACGTTACCGTGGGTTAATACACGATCACTTTTTGACAGTAATGACAGTTCAGTCTTATGAAAGAAAGGCGTACCCGCGAGAAGAAATGTTACTGAAGTCAAACACACTTAGCACATGAATTAACACAAGAGGATAAGGGATAAAAATCATAGGCAATAGCAATACTTTTGTCAAGGAAATAGAATCAGAGGATACTAGATAAAAGTCAACAGGCCTGCGCCAATGTCAAATGGAACAGGGGTCCTGTTGTCGAGGATCACAAGGTTAGAACAGTTCACGATTCGAGATTGCCAGGAGTACTTGGATATTGTCAAAAAATGGAAGCAAAAGTTATAAGAGGGAAGGAAGACAAGGACAAGCCTTTGGTAAGGAAAAAGGGTTCACCCCAATTCCTCGAAGTTGGACACAGTACCTTATTTGTTTGAAGAAAAGCTGGTGCTATGGCAGTTTTTCCTGGTAGTTCCCGCAGACTCATGGTTCCTGGAGCTTCAGTCGTGGTGACAAGAAGGACGGCGTCTAGAGCAATCTGCACTACCCAGGGATGAGGCCAGCAGCAGCGAAACAACGGTGAATAAAAGGTGCACTCCTTTAAAACAGGAAAGTCTCTTCAGATGGCTATCCGGACCACTACAGCTGTGTGCAGCGATTTCGACCAAGAAGAGGATACTCTGGCTGTGAAGGTGAGCTGGTTGATCCCACCAGGCTCAAGGGAAGAAGACTCCGGACTGGATCTTCTCTGTTGTTGAAAGGTAGACAGCTCAGGACTGCAGCAGGGCTTCACCAGGACTCGGGAGTTGCAGCAGCTGTCTTCTCCGCTTCTCATCAGTTCTTGCAGTTCCAGTGGCGACTCTGACTTCTAGCCCAAGAGTCCTGTCTTTTATGCCAAAATCCCCCATTCACACAGCCTGGCTGTCAATCACTCAGCAGGGGGGTTGTCCGGCCCGGACAACCACCTAAGCCAATCGACACAAAGTGCGATTTGGGTCTCCAAGGAGACCCTATGCAGGGGGTGACTAAACCCCCTCCCTCACATTCAGCCCACCTAGACACCCAGCCGCCAAAGGAGGGCTTCTGGACAGAAGCCTGCCAAAGGTCAGTGAACAAAGAAGGCAAACCTGGTTTGGCGCGAAAAGTAAAACACAAGAAGGTCTTTAACAAAAAGAAATGGCGATAAAATCCGACCGGAGCCAAAATAAAAAGTATTTGGACAAGCGGGTTTAAGTTCGAGGCTAATACAATAGCCTAAAACAATATCACGTTTATATACTATAATTGCGGTTGAAAAGATGGGGTAGGTACCAATGCCACCAGCCAAGTCTTAGTGTTAAGGGAGCAAAACAAAGCTCCAAGAGGCGCAGACAAAAAGGAGTAGGAATTAACCCTTTCCAATACTCCATGTAAGATGGGGCGTATTGGGTCTGCAGTTTAAATGACTACATAAAGTAAATGGCAACTTTAGCTGTTTCTGGGGGACAGTAGTCAGCCCCAGATAAATTGAGGTAAGTCTTAGAGACAACCCTGTGACACTGCACTGAAGGTGCTGTGTAACACAAAAAGTTGGGCTCATGGAGTGTTGTGGCTCCAGAGCCCAAGATCACACAAACAGTAGAAATACACATGGCAAAACACATGTAAGAGTGGAAAAAGGTTCACACTCTTACCAGGTGGAAAAAATAAACCCCAGAAATCCAGCAAAGCTGCTGAGGGACTCACTAGGTATGGGAAATTAGCCATAAATGAGAATTCTCCCTAACAGCAGCCATGGATCGGCTAACACTGTCGGCCGTATCCAAACCCGACTGAAGGAATTCGCACATGGCATCCTTGCCGTCCTGCACGAGAGCGAGGAACCCATCCCTTTCTTCCCCTTCGGGAATATTCTCAGCCGCTAAAGAAACACAGTTCCACAGAGTGTGTGAGAACCTTGCCAAGTCACAAGTGGAGTTGGCCGATTTCAAGGCCATGCTCCCAGCAGAAAATACCTTCCGAGCCCAACTGTCGAAGCGCTTGTCGTCCCCATCAGGAGGGATGGTAGAGTACATTGCCTGCCTTGAGGTGGCCGTAGCCGCCTGAACCACCCAACTCTCGGGAGTGGGGTGAGTAGATAAATAGCTGGGGTCGCTAACGGAAGGGCGGTACATCTTTGTCAAAGATTTATTAACAGCCGAAAGAGATTCCGGGGACTGCCAAGCAGCTGCCACCCTTTTCTGCATGGTGAGAAAAAACGGTAACACTGGGTCAGAAGATGGACCTTGATCTAAGATGTCCATTAGATCATCCTGCACAAAGTCTTCAGGAGGACTGGACCAGCCCAGGTACTCCGAGACCCTAGCCATGAGCCTCCTCTATGAAGACTCAGCATGAGCCCCAGGCTCAGGCCTACCAAATTCCACTACCGGAGAAGTGTCCAACTCACTGGTGTCATGAAGGGTTTGCCTCAACAACTCCAATTGACTGTCTCCAGAAAAAAATTGGGCTACATCAAGTTCACCAGGGTCCTCAAAATCAGACCTTTCTTCCTCTTCATAAATGTCATCCAGAGGGAGTTGAAACCCAGGCCTGGGGACAGAAGAGGGCCTGGAGTCAAAGACCGGCCTCACAGACTTTCCAGTAGCCTTACTAGGAGGATCCGCGAGATCCAAGTACTCCGCAAGCAAATTGGAGGCAAAAATACCAGAAGGCGTCGATGTCGAGAGTGTCGACAACCTCGACGTTGTGATCGCCGAAGGCTTTGGCGTCGACACAGGTGCCTATGGTGCCATGGGCTGAAATGACGGCAAAGCGTCGACGTCCGAGTCGGACGGACACAGCGCCGACCTAGTTGATGCCGGCTTCGAGCCCTTAGCAGGTTGCAACGGTCTCGCTGGAGACAAGGACCGAGACCTGGAGGCACGTCTCTGGTGACTTTCCTGTGCCTTGTCGGAACGGGACCTCAAAGGTTCCCGGTGAGAGTTGCGTCACGGACCCGAGCCCGAAGGCGTGTGAGCCTCAGTACGAGACCGTTCCTTGCCGGCTTCTTTAGAAGTCGCCTACCGGAACCGTGCCCTGTGATTTGAATATAGCTAACATCTCCTTAAAGACAGCCCATTCCTCCAGAGTCTAGGACTTTGTCGGGCATGCCACTTTCCTCAAGGCACCATCCTCCGAGGAGGACAGGGAAGGCGACCGGTGATGGCGCTTCCTTGAGTGCCGGGACGAGGAAGAAGAATGGCGGGAACCACTCTGGGACCGAGATCCCCACACCACCTCCCGACCCAGACAGTCGCACCTCGAGTCGTTGGTGGAAACCCCCTTGGACGATTTAGATTTTCAGGACTTACTAGGCTTGGAGCACCTACCTACATGGAGCTTCCCCTTACACTCCCGCAAGGCCTTGGCAGTCAGTGACTGGCATTTCGAACAGTGGTTAGTGTCGTGCGACTCGCCCAAGCACCACAAACAAATGCGATGTGGGTCGGTGATGGACAATTTCGTCTTGCAGTCCCGGCAGGTCTTGAAGGCAGACCGCGGAATCGGAGGCGTCGAAGCAAAAGACATCTCAACGATGAACACACAAACTGCGCCGAGTTTCACGAAGCAACACGTTCGTGGAAAAAATAGAACTGAGGCTGCAGGCGCCGTGCGTCCTATTTATAACATCTGGTGACGTCGCCCTCGACAGAGGCCTTCGAGGGACATCGACCCGACATCATCGAGGCAGGACGCCCTCTGCTGAAAAAGTTTGCAAAGTGCACAGCAGTGGACATTTCATGTCAAAGATGTGGAATACGTTGGAGGACACAATCCATTCGAAGCCCAGCTTGTGGAGGGAGCGGCAGGTGAGACCGAGAGGATCCAATGCTTGCTCGGAAGAACGCACACCGATCAGCCAGTCGTCCAGGCAGGGGTAGGGGTAAATCCCCCCCTTCACCTAAGATACGCTGCCACCACCACCATGAGCTTGGTGAAGACCCTCAGGCAGAGGTCAATCCGAATCCTGAAAGTGTGAGTCGCCAGCCGCAAACCTCAGATACTTTTGGTGCTTGGGAAGAATAGGCACATAAAAGTAAGCATCCTGTAGGTCCAGAGACACCAAACAATCCTGAAGTTGAAGGGCCTGGAGGACTTGAGAAAGAGTGACCATCTTGAACTTGTCCTTACTGAGAAGTTCAACCAAAGCAAGTCCAAGATGGGTCTCAATCCCCTGTCTTTCTTTGGAATAATAAAATATGGGGAATACCATCCCTTGTTCTTCTCTGCTACAGGCACCAGTTCTATAGCGCTTTCTCTAGGAGGGTCAAGATTTCCTGCATAAGGAGCGGATCTGGAATCTTCAAAGAGAGATTCCCCGGTGGATTGTCATGAGGCCGCTGTAGGAAGGGAAGGCAGTAGCCATGGACTATGGTATCGAGACCCCACGCATCCGAAGTAATGGCTCGCCATTCTTCGAGATGCTGAGAAAGTCTGCCCCCAACCGGCGAACCATGGGACATGGCCTCATGACTGTTTTGAGGCAGCTGCCTGAGCGGCTTTGAAACCTCCATTTACCCGACCACCATGGGTACTTTTACGCTGACCCCATCGACTGGCGGCTCCTCTCGTTCTTCCAAAGGAGGAGTAGTAATGAAAAGAACCTCCCCTCCCCTGCTGTCCCTTAGGACGAAAAGGCAGATGTTGACGCACAGCTGCGCTTAAAGATTTCACAGCAGTTTTTGAGGTCTGCAACCTCTCAAGACTCATCAGCCTTGCTGGCAAACAAATGCCCACCATCAAAGGGCATGTTCAAAAGACGGGCTTGCACATCCGGAGCAAAACCCGACTTCTGCAACCACACAAATCTGCATATAACGGTGCTCGCAGCCATGGACCGGCTAACACTGTCTGCCGTGTACAAACTCGACTGAAGGGATTCACACAAGGCATCCTTGCCATCTTGCACAAGAGCAAAGAACCCATCCCTTTCTTCCTCTTTGGGAATATGCTCAGCCGCAAGAGAAAAACAATTTCACAGAGTCTGTGAAAATCTTGCCAACGCACAAGTGGAGTTGGCCGATTTCAGCGCCATACGCCCCGCAGAAAACACCTTGCGTGCCCAACCATCAAAGCGGTTGGTGTCCCTACCCGGAGGGCTGGTAGGGTACGCCGCCTGCCTCGAGGTGGCCGTAGCCGCCTGAACCACCAAACTCTCGGGAGTGGGGTGAGATGAAAGGTAGCTGGGAAGTGCAGTATTTCTTAGTTAATGATTTGTAAACTGCCGGAAGAGATTCCGGGGTCCGTCAAGCAGCCACCACCCTTTTCTGCAAGGTCAAATGAAAAGGTAACATCGGGTCAGAGGACGGACCTTGATCCAGAATATCTGTCAAGTCATCCTGAACAAAAGCTTCAGCAGGAGTTGACCAACCAAGATATTCCGTGACTCTAGCCATCAGTCTCCTGTAGGACGACTCAGCATGAGCCCCAAGCTCAGGCCTGCCAAATTCCACCTCAGGAGAAGTGTTTAGGCCACTAGCATCATGAAGAGATTGCCTTAACTCTTCCAATTGACTATCCCCTGAAAAGGCAGGAGCCACATCAGGGTCAAAATCTAAATCTGACCTCTCCTCCTCCTCCTCATAGATGACATCCAGATGGAGGTAAAAGTCCTGTCTCGGGACAGTCGAGGGTCTGCAGTCCTTAACAGGCCTTACAGACTTGGAAGTAGCCTTCCTTGGAGGATCCACTGTACCAGGGACCTCTGAAGGCAAATCCCGGCCAAAAGGCCCCAAAGGCGCCGCCGGCTTCTGTGTCGATGTCGACAACGATGCCGATGGCTGGTACGAAGGCAAAGCTTTGACATCAGTAGCCGACGGACACGGCGGCGGAGTGAACGCCGACCTCGAGCCCTTAGCAGGTTTCTGCGGTCTCGCTGGGGATGAGGACCGAGACCTGTAAGCACGTCTCTTGCGACCATCCTGAGCCTTGTCCGAATGGGACCTTGAAGGTTCCCTGACGAGGATCGCGCCGAGGACCCGAGCACGAAGGCGTACGAACCACGGATGGAGACCATTCCTTGCCGGCTTAGTTAGAAGGCGCAGATGGAACTGTTCCCTGCGATTGGAAAATCACCAAGATATGCTCCCTGAACGCAGCCCATTCCTCCGGAGTCGAGGACTTAGTTGGACAAGCCACTTTCCTCGTGGCTAAATCCTCTGCGGACGGGGAAGGCAACCAGTGACGGCGCTTCCTAGAATCCCCAGACGATGAGGACGAATGGCTGGGAACCACTCCCGGACCGAGACCCCCCGGGACTTCTTCCGACGCAGAGAGTCGCCCCTCAAATCATCGGTGGACATACCCTTGGACTTGGATTTACGGGACTTACTGGGCTTAGAACCCCTATCTACCTGAAGCTTTCCCTTACGCTCCTGCAAGGCCTTAGCAGTCAGCAACTGGCATTTGGAACAGTTGTCGGTGCAGTGACTCTCGCCCAAGCACCACAAACAAATGCGATGCAGGTCGGTAATCGACATCTTCGACTTGCAGTCCCGGCAAGTCTTGAAACCAGACTTGCAGAGTCGGAGGGCTAGAAGAAGAAGACATATGCACGAGGAATACACGAGGCGTGCCGATTCTCCGAAGCAAACACGTTTGCAGAAAAAACGTAACTGAGGCTACAGGTGCCATGCATCCTGTTTATAACATCCGGTGACGTCGCCCTCGACGCAGGACGCCCTCTGCCAAAAAAGTTTCCCCAAGTACACAGCTGTGGACATTACATGTCAAAGATGTGGAATACGTTGGAGGACACAATCCATTCGAAATATACGTTTTTCAATCCTTCGACAAATCGGCAAGAGCCCAGCAGAAACGGAGATGTTAAGAATACAATCCATGATGCAAAAGAAATGGTCTTCTGCGGAGGCTACGGGGTCGGATACAATGTAGCTGGCAGCTGTGGGTGACCCATTGTAAAATGAAGGGTGGTGATTGAGCACCAGGAGCTGTGCAACAAAGTAACCGAAAATGGAGATTTGGAGGGCGTGCATGTATCGAGCCGCGTCACAAAAAAGCAGACTGACAATTGCTACAGCGCTGCAGCATGTAGTTGCACCACGGAAAGACAGGGTTAGAGCGGAGAAACACTGTGCGGAACAAGGCGAGAAAGGAAGCGGCTTCAAGTAGGTAATGGTGCCTGTGGGTCAAAGACTAGAGGTACAAGTCAGCTGTAGACTAATGCAACCCTGAATTACCAGTAGCAGAACCAATACAATACCACAGTAACACTGGATTTAAATCATAGATAACAGCAATAATGCATGTTACCAGAGTAACAAAATACACACATTGATGCAACAAGCAGCAAAGAAAGAGAACTTCATAGGTCTCCACAATGTGTAATCTTTACTGCCATAGTGCAAAGTGGCTGTTCACTGATGGAGCCTTATAAAACAATAAATAAATCCGTGCTTCCTAGAACTACTCCCTAGACCAGATTGGTCCATGGTCTCATATTAAATTGTTGTTCTACATCTCAATTTGTTTAAATATGCTGCTGTGTTTTAGGTTAACAAAGTTTAAAGCATAATAGGAGCCTTTGGGTCTGGCCATAGAACGGCCACACACTGCAGAGACTTGCATTCTAGGGAAGGAGGGGGGGGGGGGTGTTTATGATATGATATGGCATTTATAACACGCCTATACACAAGTGTTTCAAGGCGCAAACTTGAATGCCTGAGGCCCACAGAGAATATCATGGCTGTTGCTAAACAGGGCACAAAGCATTTTGCCAGAGTTTAGCTGTCCCTTGTTCAGGGACCTGGTTAAGGGAGGAAAACAAACATGGACGCAAAGGCAATGGATTGTGCTTTGCTTGCTCAAAGTGGGCCTACAACGCTTTGATAAGCGGGGTGTAGGAAGTTGTTGCAAGTTGCTAAGTGCGAGGGATCAGAAATGAAAGTCGGACGCAAGAAATTCATATTCTCAAGCAAAGACATTTATTAAAACAAAAATGGGTTGGGAAACTGGATAACTGGCCCTATCCTGAGATAAATTTTGTTACCTAAAAAGCAAAACCAAGGATCCGTCTATGTCAGAAAGTCTGTAACTGAAAAGTTGTCCTTGTGTCCAAAACGTTTTATCCTGACACTCGCCCTAAAACAGAACAAACGGGTGAAAGGAAATGTCTGTTTCTTGATGTTAGCAAAGTGTTCAAAACCAAAATGTAATAATTACTCCAACAAAAATGTTCTCACGGTACAGACCCTCGGATTCCCTTCCCCTGGTTTCTTAAATAGGATGGCAAAAGTTCCACTTTAATTAATAGTTCCTTTGTATCTTCACTGGACTCACAAAGTTCTACTTTAAACCACAAGTTTTGCAATAGTCTCTTAACTCTGCAGATTGCCTGGTGTACTCCCTGCCAGGAACCTTCATTCAATCTCATCCACCTGGTAGGTTCGCCTGCCAGGATTTCTTTTATAGTTCCTTCAATCAGTTTATGCCAAAAAGATTTTTTTTAAAAAGCTGAATGTGCTTTTTATGCACATTCAGCATGAGAAAATTATGAATTCACAAAATATCGAACAAGGGCAGCAGGGGTGTCCCCCGCCACCCTTGATCGACATGGGAATTCAGGGTTTGTGGGGGTGCCCCCTACTTCGGGGCAATAGGAAATGAGAAAAAAACATGGGAAAAACTGACCCTGCGGCAGAAGTTGCGCCCCACAATGGGGAAGCGGAACACTCATTGCAGGTAGAGAGCCGCGGGAAAGCAGATCAAGTAATTGTGCTGCAGGTAAGATATAGGGGCAAAGGGGTGGCGGGTAGGGGGATTTCAGGCAGGGTTGATGTATGCGATTATGGGTGCCACACATTTCAAATTAGAATTTTTCGGATTTGAGATTTTCGGCACCATAATAATGTAGACCCCCTTATATCAATCTCAACGACCTGGTCCATTCACCTGCCAGGATTTCTTTTAACTCTGTAGATTGCCTGATATACCCCCCTGCCAGGAATCTTCAATCAGTCTCAATTACCTGGTATACTCGCCTGCAAGATCACCTGCTATACTAGTCTGCCAGGGATCTTTACCTAACTTCAACTGTCGGGTGTACTCGCCTGCCAGGACTTCTCTTGATCTATTCACAGTTACTTGGTTATACCAAAATGGCCTATACCGTGAGATACGTGGCATATTTGCCTATGGTAACATTTGTTCAAAGTTCTCCACACTGGCATCTCATACACCTGTATTGATTTGGGTTTTTTCTTTGTACTGTGTCTTGTCTGCATACAAACATTCTTCTAATGCTCTTTTCATCGATGGCAATCTCATATTTATCAAATATGGACGTGCGTGCTTGTCAGAACACCCAGGGGTCCCCCTACTGCATTGAGAAGATTTACAGGTCCCTTCCATCGTCTCCGACTCGGCCCACGCGTTTGTGAAACAGCTGCTTCATTTTCTTTCTACTCTGGAGTCAGCAGACATCTCTACAGTCTTCTGAGCAGCTCTGTGGTCCTACGCTAGCTTCCTCTCTCACTCTGGACTGACGAACAATGCCTCCAAAAGCTGCCCGACACCCAGGAGCTTCTGCACAGCTCATTGTGTCTCCACAGCTTTTCCTGCTCGTCTACGGCACCCCTCCTCCTTGTTAGGCAGAATCCTGTGCAGTGCCCATAGGGACCACTACACACAATTAAGACTACAAGTGGTAATACAAGTTCACCTTTGGTACAAGCCTGTACTACACTGTTAAAGTGGTAGCTGTAGCAGAGCAGCCAGACTTATCTCAAGAGCAAATGAGCAGTAGTAGAGATTACACAAAGGACCACAATTACTGTGACTCGAGCAAACACTGACTCAAGGTTTTTGGTTGAAAAGTAAAAGTCCATTTATTTCTAGACCATCTGTTCGTAAAACACTTCACTTCTATTAATGTAAAACCACACTTCAAATACACTACACACAACCAATTCTCTTTGTTATTGTTATTGTTATTTTGCACTTATATAGCGCCTTATATACCATTGGTATGGTCTGAAGGCGCTGGTAGGTTGAACGCCCTTGGGAACCGAAGTTCAGATCAGTAGAGAGAGTAGGGAGAGTCAAAAGGTGCATGTGTGCACCGGATATGTGTGCAGCTTGTGCGGTACACGTGTAATAGCTGATTCTTATTGGTAGGTGTGGTGGTTGAGAGATCAGGAGAATGTGTTCGTTCAGGCAGGATTTATCCGGAACGGATGTGGCTGCGTTAGGCCTGAGGAAAACGCCTGGCTGGGGGTGTGAGACCGGCAGTGTTTACAAAGAATGATGTGGAGTAAGCGGCGGATGTTCGTATGAGAACAGTTATACCGAATGGTGTCATAGTATCACTGTGTTCTAGTTGAGTGGTGATGTAAAGGGGAGAGTAAGCGTGGGGTGTGGTAAGAGTGGTTATATGCTCTTTCAATGTGCAAACTTCTAAAATCAACTTTCCCAGAGAGGCTACCGGGCGAACTTCTAAGTACAATTTTCCATACCGAGGCTATTGGGAACATTTCTAAATTCAATTTATCAGTGAGGCTACTGGGCACACTTCTAAGTTTAACTCTCGCAGAGGCTATTGGGTACACTTCTAAATGCAATTTTCACAGAGCGTCTACTGGGCACATTTCTAAATTCAATTTTCCAGAGAGGCTATTGGGCAAACTTCTAAATGCGACTTTCCAGAGTGTCTATTGGATACACTTCTATAATCAACTTTCACAGATGCTATTGGTAGCACTTCTAAATGCAGCTTTCACAGCGTGGCTAATGGGTACACTTCTAAATGCAGCTTTCACAGAGGATATTGGGCCCATATCTAAATCCAATTTTCCACAGAGAGGCTACTGGGCGCACTATTAGAATCCATTTTCCAGCGAGGCTATTGGGAATACTTCCAAATTCAGTTTTCCAGCGAGGCTATTAGGAACTTCTAAAAGCAACTTTCACAGAGTGATTATTGGGAACACTACTAAATTGACAGCGGGGTTATTGGGCACACTTCTAATGGAACTTTCGAGAGAGTGTCTTTTGGGTACATTTCTAAATGTAGCTTTCCAGAGTGTCTATTGGGCACACTACTAAAGGCAATTTTCACAGAGTGGCTATTGGGCACACTTCTAAATGCATCTTTCACAGAGGATCTTGGGCACACTTCTAAATAGTTGCAGAACAACTCAAGTTAAGTACCTTAGGAGTTGGCAGACCGGTCTTATGAAACAAAAGGCGTTACCGAGAATACATATGCGATCACTTTTTGACAGTAATGACAGTTCGGTCCTACTAAAGATACGCGTACCCACGGGAAGAAACGTTACCGGAGTTAAAACACACTTAGCACCCGAGTTAACCAAAGAGAGTTAGGGACAGAAATCATAGGCAATACTTTTGTCAAGGCAGACAGAATCAGAGAACACTTTCTGATGAGACGATAAGTCAATAGGCCTGCGCCAGTGGCAAGTGGAACCGGGTTCCTGTTGTCAAGGATCACACAGTCATATAGTTCACGATTGAAGATTGCCAGGAGTACTTGGATATTGTCAACAGAGGAAGCAAAAGTTATAAGAGGGAAGGAAGACAAGGGAAAGCCTTGGATGAGGAGAAAAGGGTTCACCCTAGTCACTCGAAGCTGGACACAGTACCTTATTCTTTGAAGAAGCTGGTGCCACGGCAGTTGTTCCTGGTAGTTTCCTGCAGAATCACGGTTCCTGGAGCTTCAGTCGTGGAGACAAGAAGGACGACGTCTGGAGTGATCTGCACTACCCAGGGATGAGGCCAGCAGGCTGTGGAAGATGAGCTGGTTGATCCCACCAGGCTCAAGGGAAGAAGACTCTGGACTGGATCTTCTCTTGTCGTTGAAGGGTAGATAGCGAAGGACTGCAGCAGGGCTTCACCAGGACTCGGGAGTTGCAGCAGCCGTCTTCTTCTCCGCTTCTTTTCGGTTCCTTGCAGTTCCAGTGGCGACTCACTTCCAGCCCAAGAGTCCTGCCTTTTATGCGAAAATCCCCCATTCACACAGCCTGGCTGTCAATCACCCAGCAGGGGGTTTGTCCGGCCCGGACAACCACCTTAGCCAATCATGACAAAGTGCGACTTGGGTTTCCTAGAATACCCTGTGCAGGAGGGGGGGGGACTACACCCCTTCCTCAAATACAGCCAACCTAGACACCCAGGTGCCAAGAGGAGGGCTTCTTGGAAGAAGCCTGCCAAAAGACGGTGAACAAAGAAGGCAAACCTGGTTTGCCACGCAAAGTAAAACACAAGAAGAATTTTAACAAAAAGAAATGGCGAATAAAATCGACCGGAGCCCAAAGAAAGAGCATTTGGTGAAGCAGGTTTATTTTCGAGGCTACTATGATAGCCTAGAACAGTACCATGCCTGAATGTTAAAAGAGCAAAACAAAGCTCAGAGAGGCACAGACAAAAAGGGACAGGAGTTACCCCTTTCCAGTACTCCATGCAAGATGGGGTGTACTGGGTCTGTAGTTTTAAATGACTATGTAAAGTAAATGGCAACTTTACCCGTTTTCTGGAGGACAGTGGTCAGCCCCAGAAAATGGAGTCAGGGGGAAGTCTCAGACAACCCTGTGGTACTGCACGGAAGGTGCTGTGTAACATATCAAAGTGGGGCTCATGGAGTGGTGTCCTCCAGAGCCCACTATTACACAAACAGTACAAATGCACACGGCAAAACACATGAAAGAGTGGGAAAAAGGCTCACACTCTTACTAAGTGGAAAAAAATAAATCCTAGAAATCCAGCAAAGCTGCTGAGGGTCTCACTAGGTGAGGGAACACTTCTGTCCCGGTAACTTCTCTGTGTGTCTTGCGCACCTCTGCCTGGTGTTCATCATCCTCTCCTGCACTGCTCGACCTCTGAGTGCGGTCACCATTTTTAAATGCCTAGCGTACTGTAAGCTTTAAAAAACCAGCTTGCACGTTGTGCTTTGGGCACCCATCACTTTGCACAAACTCATCCTCGTTGTCTCAGTATCTGAGTGATTATGGGAGTTGGAGTCCATGAATGTTATTGGGCTTCTACTTCTCAAATGGTTCTTCTCAGGATGTTTACACTAAAGCATATTAGAAACAGAAGGTGATATGTGTGGTATGTGTGAGTTGTGGGTGTGTTGGGGTGGAGCTAGTGCCTTCCTGCACCCATCAGGCACTTTACAATTAGGCAAGACGTCTCTAAAAACTATAGCACTGAGAAAGCTTTTTTCATGCAAATATAATCACATACAGGTATGGCCAGCCGCTATATGAAAACAGTATTACATATTAGGAGCATATAACATTAGTTGAAAGCACGCATACATTTTATTCTGTGTAGTTTTAAAATCAAATCTCAAAGTAGGCTCTCTGCCAGAAGGAATGCAGCCTGTGCTAAAAGTAGGCTACAGGCATTGCGTGGGGCCCGGCTAGCTCTAGCAGAGAGCACAAGGTAACTGAGCAGCTGCTCACTGTCTATCAAAATGCACAAGCAGGCTGGGGCTCACACATACAATGCTGAATTATGTTAAAGCAGAGTTTTAAGGAGAATTATGGGTCCAGAAAAAATATAATTATATCCAGTGAAGTGTTGAAAGTATGGCGGGAAGGTGTGTTTATGTATGAATGTTTATAATATAGAACATTATGTTAAATAGGAGCTACAAAGTATTCCTGCAGAGGCAGCAGTATGTTGAAGTAGGTTGGCCTAAATGTAAACCTGGCCATGCAAGGAGGACGATTACAGAATCCCTTGTATGGCAAGAACCACCGTTTTGGATGAGCTCTGCCGTTATAAAGTGACCAAGTTGAAGAGTATATAAAGGCGCCTGCTTGCCATTTAGTCTGCAGGAGCCAGCCAAGTAAGACAGAATGCTGGTCGGAAGGGCAGAGTCCTCTGCTCTTCCCCCCAATCCTCATGTTTGTACAGATTAAATGTGTTATCCTTGCAAGATGAAGACTCATGGTCCTCATTCCCTAGAGGGGTGCATTTGCTCTGGTGTGAGCATGATCAGGGGTACCCCAATATATTTAAGGGGTGCCCCTGTAAGATGGGGTTCACTTTCGGGTGTTTGGGCCCAAGGTGGAAACCGGACTAGAATGAAAATAGGCCATTAGGTACTCTGGTATGAGAGGGTCTTCCTCTCAGGAAAGGGGGCAATAACACGTTTTGACCAATCTCCCCGCTAGTTGTCTCTTCCCATGTGTTCCTCCCTCATACAACCACCCCCAGTGTCAGGATCAGGTAGCGGATGCCGTCCCCTGGCCACATGGGAGGACGTTACCACCTGGGAATCTGTGATGACTCCACTGAATTCATCACATAAGCCTTCAAAGATGAAATGACAGAAGACATTTTATGGACATTAAAACAGGCTGCATTAGGCTCATTATATTGGAAAGGCCTGATTGTAAATGGAGTAAATGTCACCTGGAGAGAGTCTGTAAATGTTGTGGTGTCGCAGAAGCAACAAGTTACTTACCTGTAACTGTTGTTCTCCAGCATGGGTCTGGCATGGATTCACATGCTCATGAATATTCCTAGTCGTCAGGCTGGGAATACTCAGTAAAGAAAAAATCAGTATCAGTTTCGTTTCTGATCTGTCTTTCTTAGTAGTAACCAATCACTGATCTCTGGGTCATACTGCCCCCAGCCAATGACTGTCCTCTCCCTAAGCCTCGCCTCAGGCAGCCATCCTCAGATTTGGTAGCACGCCAAGTGGCAGTATGACCAAGTGAAGAGCCGCAGAGGGGTAGGTGGGAGGGTTCGCATGTGAATCCATGCCAGACCCATGCTGGAGAACAACAGTTACAGGTAAGTAACTTGTTCCTTTTCCAGCATGGGGTCTGGCATGGATTCACATGCTCATGAATAAAGAATACATAGCAGTATACACATGCACAACCATGGGCGGTGGCAAAGGCTCAACATTAAGCATTACATCCAAAACTCAACATTAAGCAATTCTTACCTCTTCACCAGGCTCACCTTAGGCGAACAGGTTGCGCAGCACTGCTTGGCCGACCCTGGACTCCCGATCGACGCAGTAGAATCTTGTGAAGGTGTGTGTCGACCTCCACGTAGCAGCCCTGCAGATGTCCAGCAGGGGCACACCAGACAGAAACGCCGTGGTAGCAGCGATCGCTCTGGTCGAATGGGCTCTCGGACGGCCGGGCAGCGGTAAGTTTGCCAACCGGTGACAGTGCGTGATGCAGCCGGAGAGCCATCTGGAAAAGGAAGTCTTCGAGAGAGCCTTCCCTTGATTCACAGACCCAAAGTTCACAAACAGTTGTGACGTCTTCCGAAAACTCTTTGTGCGGTCCACGTAGAACGTCAGCGCTCTAGCTACATCCAGCGAGTGCAAAGTCCTCTCGGCCGGCGACGAAGGCGACGGGAAGAAGACTGGTAACACCAAGGGCTCGTTGAGGTGGAAGTCCGACAGCACCTTGGGCATAAAGGAGGTGTGCGTCCTCAGCACCACCCCCGTGTCATGAAAAGTCAAGTATGGAAGCTTGTAAAATGGGGCCTGGATCTCTCACATTCGTCGTGCGGAGGTGATGGCCACAAGGAACGCGGTCTTCCATGACAGGAACTTCAAAGGTGCCGAATGCATAGGCTCGAATGGGGCCCCCATGAGCCTGGTCAGCACCACATTAAGCTCCCACGCCGGGGCAGGAGCCTTCACCGGCGTGAATGATCGGAATAGTCCCTTCATGAATTCCTTCACCAGGCAATGAGACCACAAGGACGCCCGTCCCGTAGTCCTGGTATATCGGGAGATTGCAGCCAGATGTATTTTGATGGAGGCGTGAGCCAGACCAGCTTTGGCCAGCGACAGTAGGTACGGCAGTACTTGAGGGGCCGTAATCCGCAGAGGGTTAATTTTCTGTGCACGGCACCAGACAGAGAACCTCTTCCATTTATGTCCATAGCACTTGAGAGTTTAGGACGCCCTGGCTTTTGCAAGAACCTCTCTGCAATCAGCCGGTATATCCTACCCTCCAAACTCTAGTGCCGCAGGAGCCATGCCTGCAAGTTCAGCAACTGTGGGTCGTGATGGAGAATGGCGCCTCCTTCCCTGGAGAGAAGATCCGCATCCGCCGGCAGCTTGACTGGTGGGGACGTTGACAAGTCCAGAAGGTCCAGGAACCAGATCTGCCTCGGCCACACCGGTGCAATGAGGATCATCCTGCACCTGGACCTTTTGAGCTGGTTGATGAGGCGGAAGAGCAGCAACGGCAACGGAGGGAACGCGTATAGAAACAGGCCGTCCCAGGCGAACGAGAAAGCATCGCCCATGCTCCTCGGGTGTGGGAACCTGCTGGCGAATCTCTGGCACTTGGAGTTCGTCGCCGTCGCAAATAGGTCGATCTGGGGTTTGCCCCATCGTTGCAAGAGCCGATCCACTTGATCCTGTCGCAGTTCCCACTCGTGGCACGAGCGCAGCTCCCTGCTGAGTGAGTCGGCGATGGTTTTTATTCCTGCCAAGTGGAAGGGAACCAGAAACATCCCCTGGGCGACGGCCCACTGCCACAGATCCTGGGCCTCCTTGGATAGGGCTGGGGATCTGGTGCCCCCCCTGCTTCCGTATGTAGAACATTGTGGTGGTGTTGTTGGTGAAGATCCTCACCACTTTGTCCTTGAGGGACGGAAGGAACGACTTGAGCGCCCAGAACACTGCTCGGAGCTCCAGGATGTTGACGTGGAGAGACCTCTCCTCCGGGAGCCAAAGGGCTCTTGCGTGGAGATCTCCGGTGTGGGCCCCCCAACCCTCCAGAGAGGCGTCCGTCATCACCGTTTCCTGAAACGCCGGGGTTTGAAAGTCAGTGCCTGTAGTGAGGTGAGCCCGGGTGCCCCACCAAAGGATCGCCCGACGGAACTCCTCGTCGAGAGGGATCCTGTCCTCGAAGCAGCCCGTAGCCTGAAACCAGCAGGCGTCGAGGAACTCCTGTAGCGGACGCATCCGAAGTCTGCAAAGGGGTACAAGGTAGATGCAGGAGGACATCATCTTGAGAAGGGACTTGATGGATCTCACCCTGGCCACGTCCATGGCTAACAGGCGCCGCACCTTGCCCAGGATGGTCCTGGTCCTCTCCTCTTAAGGGGAGGCCAATTGCCCCACTGTATCTAGATTCGCTCCCAGAAACAGTGCTACGTACGATGGAACCAGGTAGGATTTGGGGTAGTGATGGCGAACCCCAGCTCCGTGAGTAACCGGACGGTCCTCGCCGTATGTTCGACGGCGAGTTCCCTTGTCCTTGCCCGGATTAGCCAGTCGTCCAGGTAGGGGTAGACGTGGATCCCTTGCAGGCGCAGCCGCGCCGCCACTGGTGCCAGGCACTTGGTGAAAACCCTGGGTGCCGACTTTAATCCGAACGGTAGGGCTCTGAATTGGTAGTGGCGTCCCTGCACCACGAACCCAAGGAACTTCCTGTGCCTTTTTAGAATGGGGATGTGGAAGTAAGCATCCTCCAGGTCCAACAATGATAGGAAGTCGCCTTCCTCCAGCTGTCCCAGCACATGCTGGAGGGTGACCATCCTGAATTTCTGCGCCTTGATGTATTTGTTTAACCGACGCAGGTCCAGGATGGGGCGCCAACCGCCTGTCTTTCTGACGAGGAAGTACCTTGAGTACACTCGGGAGCCCCGGAGCCTCCTGGGGACGAACTCAATGGCACCTTTCTTGAGCATCGCCCTTACCTCCAACAGCAGTTGAGGGACGTGATTCTCCTTCCTGGCCACAGGAGGAATGCGAGGGCACTTCTTTTGGAAACGGGTCCCCGTTATCAGAAGTAGAAACGGTGGAGCTTGAGGCTCGATTAAACCGGAAAAATGAGAATCTCCTGAAAAAATGTGAAAATGCAATAAAAAAAAAACTCGAGAGTTAAACACGAGGACTCCCAACACTTGAACGTGCGGTAAAAATCTGAGGATGGCTGCCGGAGGCAGGGCTTAGGGAGAGGACAGTCATTGGCTGGGGGCAGTATGACCCAGAGATCAGTGATTGGTTACTACTAAGAAAGACAGATCAGAAACGAAACTGATACTGATTTTTTCTTTACCGAGGATTCCCAGCCTGACAGGGAATATTCATGAGCATGTGAATCCATGCCAGACCCCATGCTGGATAAAAGACCATGAACAAGCTACTCTTGGGTGTAGACAGGTGCAGCAGGAAAAAGGGGGAAAGGTCAAGAATATTTGCAAGGCTGGAAAAATCTTTAACATTTAGCCTGGAAAAACTTTCATAAATGTGCCACACATTGTTATCGCTCTTCAGTGAAGCGAAAGAGTGATTGAGGCCTCCGTGGTCTTGTTTTTCTGCATTAATTGGGAACATAACCTTCATTTATAGGTTTCAGGTGGCAGAAGAATCTAAATTCATTGGCAATATTAGATCAAGTGCTCCCATTTGAAATTAATGGTTATCTTTATTATTAGCAAATTGATTGTGTGTGTTTTAGGGCTAGGCATGGACACAACATGCAAAGAGGATCCTGCTTTGTACATTTATCTAAGCGAGTATTGTGAGCAATCCTGTGAAGTCATCACTGGTCCACAGCCTAAATGATTCTCCCATATGGCCTGTGGACAGCAGCCACTACCTGATCCTGACCTTGGGGATGGTATTCTGAGGGAGGATCACATGGGGGAGATGGCTGTCAGGGAGATGTGGTGACCCCATCAGATGAGATGCTGTATTCTTCCCTTCCAAATGAAGAAGATCATATAATTCCAGAGTTTCTTGATGGCTTATTTTCAATTGTCACTTTGCAAATCCCTCTTGTTGTAAGACTCCAAAACCAATTTTTTCAAAACAATCTAGAGCAGAATACAATTCCTACATCATATACACAATACTCACTTAATATCTCATGTCTCTGATGGTTTTGATTTAAACAAGAATTCAAACCAATATAACTTTAAAAAGTCTAAAACTCCTATGGACTCCAACTCCCAAAAAGCCTCAAGTACTAAGACGAGGAGAAGGAGTTAATGTGATTGAAGGAAACACCAAGTTGAGCTTGCAGACCGATTGTTACAAAAGAAATCAGCTGAGTAGGACATTTAAATAGGCTGGACACCTTCAATTTGCAAGTGAAGGTGGAGACGAGGAATTCAGAGCGGGCGAAGCGGGAAGCAGAACCAAACGCAGAAGCAGATGCACCTAAGCGAAGAGAGGCAGGCGCTTCCAAGCAATCGCATGTGAGCATAACTTACTGGAGGGACTCAATACTGGAAGTAGCGCAGCAGATACCTTGGAGGAATCGCTGAAAGACCGGCAGCAGCAGCGAGGCTGTTGGAGACAGGGTCTTGATGAGCAGCAGCAGTTCTACCGGCAAAGGGAAACGGCGCCGACGAGAGAGCTGAATGAGGGTCTGCAAAGCAGGGGAAGCCTTCCCAGAGTAAAAACATTGCTGCATTAACGTACCACAATTCGGAAATGCCATCAAACACCAGTGAGTCTTCCATTAGGTGTTGGGAGCCCTGGAGCATGCTGAAAGGACGATGAACAATTGAAAACTTGGGTTTTTTTTCCGGCTAAATGATTTAGTAAAAACACCCATTGTAAAAATTACTGTTGGTGGTCTGACATAGAACCATCTGATAGATATCCTCATCCAGCCCTGCTGCTCGGAGAATTCTTCGACAGGGGGCGTAGTGGACCGTGACTTGGAACAATGGAGGGCAGAAAGTTCACAGTAACAGGGTTTGTAGCACTGCCCTGAAAAAACGCACATCAGCCCCACCCCCACGGGCGACGTCTAGCCTGTAGTACCTCAAATGTATGGAGTGAGGACCAAGCTGCCGCTCAGCAAATGTCCCTAACTGGGACCCCCACTTTGCAAGCCTGTAGATGCAGAGAACCCTCTGGTCGAGTGTGCTCTGTTGCCAGTTCCCTGCATGCGGACTGATAACATTCTACAATGCATAAGATGATCCATCAGGACAGAGCCTGCTTAGTCACAGCTAGACCTTTCGTGGCTAAAGAGAAGGGCACAAATAATTGATCAGTCTTCTGAAAGTCTGTCGTCCTTGTGACGTAAAAACTAAAGGACCTTTTGGGATCCAACCCATGGAAGTGCTCAAATTCCTTAGAAGGGTGTGGAAGTGGGTAAAAGACTGTCAGGTCTATGGCGTGTGAAAGATGAAACTCAAATCTCCTTCAGCAGGAACCCCAGCCTTACTTTAAGCAAGACCTTCTCATGAAAGAATCACAAAAATGGGGGTTTAGAACAAATGGCCTGCAATTCGCTGTCCCGCCTAGCGGAAGTTATGGCCACCAAGAAGGCTGTCTTTAGAGCAAGCAGCCACAAAGAACAAGGGTGTATGGGTTCAAAAGGAGCCGCCATAAGGAAAGTCAAAACCAGATTTAAATCCCAATCTGGGACAACAAACGAAGTTGGCGGAAACTTATTCACAAGGACTTTCAGGAATTGGGCTATAACCGGGATCGTAAAAAAGGAACCTTGATCTGGGGACCTTCAGAACACGGACAAGGCCGCCAAATATCTTTTCACTGTGGTGACCTGAGAGCCTGCTAAGGTCAGTGACAGAATTAACTCCACCACTGAAGTGGTGGGGAAAGAGAGGGTCAATCTCGCATTCCCTGCACCATATCTTCTCCACTTGCACGCATACAGGGATCTTGTAGATGGTCTGCGTGCAGCCAGCAACGCCTCGAGCATGGTTCTTTGTGACTACAGAGAATACATAACAGAGAATGCTTTTTCAGCGAAAACAATAACAGTGAAAAAATATCTATTTTTTTGGGGCCACCACCCGTTTCTCCATGTGCTTAAACCAACCCTAACCCCACCCGTTTTAGCCCGTTACCCCACCCGCCATATCTATTTCTTAAAGGTTTAGATTTTTTGTCTGTTTTAGCATTCTCTGTAATTGTATTCACTATTCAAGCACCTCCCCAGAGAAGTCCCAGTCATCATATCTCATCCTCCTAAGAGCCACGAATGTAGGTTGAGGAATTCCGGGTTCGGTTGAAGCACCCGACCTTCCGGCTGAGTTAAGGAGATTTGGGCGACGAGGCAACCGGAAAGGTGGGCAGATGGTCATATACAGAAGGTCTGAGTACTATGCCCTCCTCGCCCAGATCATGGTTGCTCAAAACCTCTTCAACCTCCTGAGAACCCAAGGGATGACGGTGATCGGAGGGAAGGCACAGTGGAGAGGAAATGTCAGGTCTACCTGAAACATGTCCTCTAGTGTGTCATTCGCTGGGAATTCTCTCGAGCAAAACTGTCTGCACTTCCTGTTGGACTCCATGGCAAAACAGGTCTACTGCTGGGGTACCCCAGAGAGAGAAGAGCTCCTCTAGGACTTCATGGCACACTTCCCACTCGTGAGAGACCATGCTCTGCGCATCTGCCAAACTATTCTCTCTCCTCGCCAGATGAACTGTCGAGACCGAGATCTGGTTCTCAGCAACCAGAACCACAGCTACATCGCCTCTCTGCAGAAGGTGAGGGAGCGCACACCACCTTGCTTGTTCAGGTAGTGCATGGCTACCGTATTGTCTGTCAGAATCAGGACATGCTTTCCCTTCAGAGACAGGGTGAAAGCCCGCAGAGCCAACCTGATGATATGATATAGCATTTATAACGCGCCTATACACAAGTGTTTCAAGGCGTTTCGATGGCTCGCAACTCCTGCTTGTTGATGTGACACCTGGCTTCCATTGCTGACCAAAGGCTGTTCACCTGCAAGTCGTCGCAGTGAGCGTCTCAACCCTTTATGTAAAAGAAGTCAATATGGGGAAAGCTGGAGTAAATATCACCAGCCGACGAACATTAATTAAGAGGCTGAAAGGCAAAATCTGAACAAGTCTCCATATTGCCACAAGCAAATGAATACCAGTGAAGAAGTTACCAGACAGAACTTGAACAAGTCTCCATATATGAGATGTCAATATGGGGGAAGTTGGTACACGTAATGCCTAAAGTCAATGAAGTATAAACAGTGAAGGAGTACAACTTTGTTATACTGAAAGAAAACATTGTAGGAAGTCCTGGTGAAAGAAGCACATCAGGCAGTGCTCCTTTGTTAATGTTAAGAAGCCGATCCACTGTCAAACTTGCCTACACCAGTTCAATAATACTGTGATTAATTCCACCTTCTCCTTCCTACTACCCCACAGGACCCTCAAGTCTAGTTGTGCCTCATTTCAAATTGCATTGTTAGCTGTGGGTCTGCCCCCCACTGTACAGGGCTCTCAAATCTAGCTGTGCTCGATTTCAAATTGCATGGTTGACTGTGGGCCTCTCTCCCACTATAAAGGACTCAAATCTAGCTGTGCCCCATTTCAAATTGTATGGTTGACTGTAGGCCTCTCTCCCACTATACGGGGCTCTCGAATTTAGCTCTGCCCCATTACCAAATTGCATTGTCTGGGATTCAAATTGCGTTGTTAGCTGTAGGTGACAGTGTTTGTCAGGTACGCCTATTAGGACAATTCAGTCATTACTAGCTATACCCTTCTTCACACGACATAATTTGTTTACTGCAGTAAGCCTCTTCCAGGGAGACCATATAACCCTAGCAAACCTCCCCTACCTAACTCGAGAAAGCGACTGAACAAGCCAGCAATATCAGCTGACAAGACCACCAATAGACCTAGCCCAAACTTGTACCGGACAATCCCCCACACCAAGTTCAACACCGTAAGCCAGCAAAGCAAACTAACTCGGCATCAACAAACAGAAATAAAGACCAACAAAAACCGCTCAAGCTCAAAATGCTGCGCAAACGAACTGGACCAAAGGAAAGACAAAGACCAGAAAGAACAAACAACTGAACATCACCGAAGATTCACAACTGCAGAACACACTCCCAAAGACAGGAACGACAACAGAACGTCAAGAGAAGAGAAAAATCCCTCTACCTGACTCCATACCTCGCAAATAACCAATCACCAGAACGAGCCAACCCAACCTATGAATCAACAACAGCAGACAACCAAACACAACTACACAGAAGAACGGACAATACTAGAAATAACAAGAACATAATCAACGCACTAACACCTTACATCACCAAAACAACAGGAACCTCCACTCGACAGCCACAAAATGTTTAAGAGGAACCTGATGAAAACAAAAACCCGAGACTGAACCTAGAAGAACTTTAACACAGACGTCCCCACCACCCATCTGAGGAGCAGGAGCTCCAGGTAACCTGAGGAGCAGGAGCTCCAGGTAACGTCCCTGCAAGAGCAGCGGGCCTACTGAGGAAGCCGCCTGACCAGCCCACGAATTCTGTTCCCAGCGCTACTTTTTGCAAAAATCGTCATCCAAGCCCGTGCTTTATTGCAGACAAGCGATCATTGAAGCCTGCAAAAGTAAATCCCATATTTGCACAATTTTGTCTGAAAGGCCAACAAGTGCGCCCTTCACCATCATTAAGGTACACGAGGAACCTAGCCGCTCCAAGATGGCCGACCGTATCATGCCTGCAGCCCCTTCTGCCTAACGAGGCTACCAGCAGCCTGCCGATTGGCTACTTGGCCTAGTTCCATCCCCATTGGTCGCAGGAAGGCAAAGCCGGCCCACTCCCTCCAAGGCCCACGGGAGTGTTCTACGTTCTATCGTCATGGGACTTTTCATCGCAGGTTTTTTTGCCGCTGTTTTTTCATCGAAAAACTTGATTTTATTTTTGGGGGGGTTACCCTCCAAACCCCCTCTTTTCTTTTTTTTTATATTCCCTTACACCCATTTATAAAAAAATGTAAACCCCCCCAAAAAAACATTTTTTTTCGATGAAAAAACAGCGCCAAAAAAACCTGCCATGAAAAGTCCCACGACATGGGGATTGTACACCCACGGGAGACAAGGCCATCGCCTGTTTTACACCCGTTTGCCATGTCTGCCAGCCCCCCTGGCTCTCGCAACTGACCCCATCAAAGGTAACACTGCAATTCCAGCCCAACCACCGCTCTACTATCACTGGACTGGCTTACTACCACGGCTACCCTGTGCCTCCAAATGTTAACGCCTCTCACGTGTTTTCACCCAACTGAAGTCCGTTTACTCTGCCTTACTGTCTACATGCGGGCGTTCGCCTACTCTAAGCAATTACTTTCTCCGCTGTGTGAGCATTGTTACCTATGAACCTTCCGTCCGTTAGGGATGACTCCTGCTTAATAAGGAAAGCTATCCTCCTCCGGCGCAGCGCCTACATACCCAATATACACTAAACTGCACACAGGTTGTAAACACTAAGCTATCCCTCGTCCCTCTGCATTGTTGCGCCGACCCCTGCTACTGCAACACCCAGCTATCCTACAATAGTAAAGATGCCTCCGTCTTAACGATACTCCCACAAGAACCTCACTCGCGCAGTTAAGTCGCCTAAATGACTTTACCATCAGTGCTAGTACCCTGCTTCTCACAACCCACACCATCGCACAATAGAAAAACGCTCTCAGACTGCTCAAAAACTGTTAAATTACTGGCACCTGCCAGCTCACTATGAAAATATTGTATTTTTACCCAATTTGTGATGGTCGAATCTAGACAGACCCTGCTGCCATTGTTTGGTACTTGCCTGCACAGTGTATTTTACCCAATTTGTGATGGTCACATCTAGACAGACCCTGCTGCCATTTTGGTTGTTACTTGCCTGCACAGTGTATTTTACCCTATTTGTGATGGTCACATCTAGACAGACCCTGCTGCCACATTATTTGTACCCAGCTGCCCCGCTCTTGAATAATCTACTCCGGCCGACCGAATAACTACACCGGCCACCCAAGATGCACTAGGCAGCTACTTGCCCTGCCATCTGAATACCACACCACACGTATACCTACAGAATGTACCTACCAGGCATCTTCTCAACATTGCTGAGAGTAATTCTCCACCTCATCTACCTGTCCAGCCACCCCAGCCTCACCTTTAGCTCAGCCTCCATAGGCACCACTTCCCCACTCATGATGCACCTCTCTACACCAGGTAGCCTTGCCGCCAGAAACTCCAAATTACGTGCTAGATTACCCAAACCAAACTCTAATTGGTCCCTACCTATGCACTCGGTCCCTCCCACCAACTGCCCCACAGACACACCCAAGCTCAGCCTAACCAATACGACCAAGCATAAGGCTCACAACTTAACCGCCACAACCACTTGTACTAAATATCACCCCTCTCATAAGGGGCGCCTTAATTAACGCACGATCTGTAGTAGCCCATGCCACAGATCTAGCAGACCTTATTCTAGCAGAAGAACTAGATTTCCTAGCCATCACGAGTCCCGGCTCCATGCAGCTGCTGGCTCTGCTCTCTCACTAGCCATCCCGGATGACTATACTATCCTCCGAGCGGACAAAACAGAATCCAGAGGTGGAGGCCTCGCCATAATTGCCAAAACACACCACAACATTAGACTAGACACCACTAACCACCTCCCATCATGCAAATCTCTCACAGCTAAACTTCTCACCACCAACCCCCAAACTATCACCATCCATCTACTCTATAGACCCCCCGGGGAACGCTAGGCTCCTTTGAGGAAGACTTCACCACCACCCTCACTAACAACTTAAAAAACTCCTCCAAGAGCCTCCTCTTAGGAGACCTGAACCTTGGCTTCAAAGACCCCAAAGACCCCCAGGCTACCCTCATTAACAACACCCTGTTAGAATTAGGCTTTACCTAAAGAGTGTCCACCCCTACCCATAACAAAGACCCCTTGACATGGTAGCTGACCACAACTGTGTGGCCTCCATCACAGCCAACACCCCCCCAACCATGGTCCGACCACCACCTCCTCACCTTCAACCTGGAAGAAGCAAGAAAAACATCACAGCGGAAAAACTCATTCCCCTTATCCTCCCAACTTTGAACCAACTCTCAGCTACTTCCAACCCCCACTAGCTCGTAGAAAGCTACAACAATAGCATGCGCTTAGCCTTAGACTCTATCGCACCCCTAAAACTGAGAAAATGCAAGCCAAAAAAATATCTGAACTCATGGTTCTCTGCCCATCTAAAAGCCCTCAGATTAGAGAAGCGCATAAAGGAACAAGCCTGGAGACAATCTTCCACAGACATCCATAAGCAGATAACAAAATAGTCTCCACTTACAAAAAGGAAATCATTATCGCTAAACAAGAATCATACAACCAGAGAATATCACAAGACAAATCCAGTACTAAGGAACTGTTTACTATCAAAGAGCTGGAAACACCTGTCCTAGTCCCAGATACATGTGTGAAAGATAAACAATGGTGCACCAGTGTCCGAAATGCCCAGTCCAACAAAGTAGCAGGCCTTCAAATCAAAATCACCAACAAGAAAAATTCCCTAACCAACTCCACCAACCTCACTAACACTCCTACACACCCGCACCTCACCTCACGCCTAAGAACCAGATACCTAACCCACTCCCCCGCTTCAGCTTTTCCAAAGTCTCTAAGTTAGAAGTGGAAAAAATCATCCTCAGCCTTAAACCATCCAACTGTCAGGGCGACCCCTGACCCTCACAAATCATCAAAGACGCAGCAAGAGACCTCTCACCATTCATCACCAAACTTATCAACGCCTCCTTCTCATCAGGTACCATCCCCAACAACCTCAAAGAATCTTGGGTTCTCCCTCTATTCAAAAAACGTTCCCTAGACCCGACCATACCCACTAATTACAGACCCATTACCACTGTCCCCTTCCTGCTCAAAATACTAGACAAGACAGCCTATCAACAAATACAAAAATATCTTGAGCAAAACCACCTCCTCGGAATTCGGCAATCAGGCTTTAGACTCCAACATGGGACAGAGACAGCTCTCATTGATCTTAAGGCCCAAATCTACACTCAGAGATAATGGGAAAACGGCTTTACTCCACAGCATTCGATCTAGTTGATCACAAAATTCTTTGCAACCACTTGGACTCGGCTGCCCACTTCTCCCAAGAAGCCATCGGCTGGATTGAGTCATTCCTGAGCAACAGATCTATGTGTGTCTTTTCCACCTCAGCCTCTGCTGACGCCATCCCCATCACGTGGGGTCCCTCAAGGCTCATGTGTCTCCCCCACACTCTACAACGTGTTCACAAAGCCCCCGTTTGATGATCTTGACATTCTGTGTATCACCTACACTAACTATGCTGATACCCAGATCCTCATCCCGTTGACGGGAGATTACAACAAGGATTTGACCTTGGTGAACAGGGTGTACCTCATCATCCAGGTATGGATGGCCTCCCACAGTCTATGCCTGAATGATGACAAGACTGAACTCATCCTCGGATCCACCCCAAATCTAAACAAACTAGACCTCAACTACTCAAGCTTCATTATAGACGGCAACCACATCAAGGTAGCAAAGGTAGTGAAAACCCTAGCAATCTACCTAGACGCCGCCCTCTCCTTCGATAGACAGGTTAGCTGCATGGGCTCTTCCAAGACTACACATGTAAGCTTATAAGAGCAGCCAAACCTTTCCTATCCACTCAGAATTGCATCACCATAGCCAGAGCCCTTGTTTTATCAAAACTTGATTATTGCAACGCCCTCTATGTTGGAGCCAACAAACAGATCACTAATAAAATCCAGACCCTACAAAATAATGCTCTCAGAGCAGCGCTCCGCATCGCCAAGAGCGCACACATTTCCAACATCAGGAGATCCCATAAATGGCCCACCACTAACGACAAAATCTGGCTCAAAGTAGCCTCCTTAACACACAAATGCCTCAATAATGCAGCCCCACGTTTCTTAGCTGACAGAATAAAAAGATACAGCCCCCAACAGGACCACCAGAATCTCCAATGCTAACTTACTTACAGTTCCCAGATTCAATCGAACCAAAATGGGCGGTAACAGCTGCCAGGTGAAAGCAGCCCAACACTGGAACTCCCTACCACTAGCCCTGAGGACACCCCAAACCTACCCCCTCTTTAGACGCAACTACATTCAGTGGTTAAAGAATAATGACCAATAACTGACCCTGCCTTTGTAATCTATGCTTCTATGTATATAAGTATATTAATGAACTGTATATCATTGTATCCATCGCAACTGTATTAACCTATGCACACACTGTAAATTCTGTACAGCACTGTAACCAAGCTGAGAATAACCCTACTGCTCCTGCGCCCTCATACTCTCAGGTCTGGCGCGCAATACAAATGAATAAACTAAACTAAACAGACACAACTGTACCAACACCTCAACAAGAGACCGACCTGGAAGGAAATCGCACCACCACTCAGAAAACAACACCGACAATAAAACACAAACCAAACTACACCTTTAAAATCCATAAACCTAATAAATGCAAGATCGATGAAACACTTAACAGAGATCTTTGACCTTCTCTGCGACAACAGCATTGACATCCTATTCATCACAGAAACATGGCTGGACGACAACTACAAAATCACACTCCAAAGGTGCCTCCTGACCAACTTCAAATGCACAGGAAAAATATAAAAAGGTGGAGGCCTCGCAATAGCATTCAAAGGACACCTGTAAAAAAAAACAGCCAAACCATGGTCATACACCTATCAGCGAATCCAAAAACTAACATCACATTCATTCCGGTTTACAGACCATCGACATACGATGCAACCTTCGTCGACAACCTCATAGAAGCTATCACCAACATAGCCATCAAGCACGAATATCTAATACTGGGGAACTTTTAACGCTTGGTTCGAAGAAAAAGACACCAACTCCCAAAACTCACTAATTGGGCAGCTAACAACCATGAAACTACAACATTTCGTCAAAGGGACAACACACTCGGCAGGACACGCCCTTGACGCAATCTTCGCTAAGGAAAAACTTATCACCACAGCACCACCGATACAAATACTGTGGAGCGACCATCTCATCATCCCATTCATGATCACACTACCAACTCAGGTCCACATCCAGCCCCACAAGCTCACAACCATCACAAAAAGAAACTGGAAAACCGTCAAAGCAAGCAACCTAATGGAACAACTGGAAATGACCAAACCCTCAACTACAGAACTAGAGCTGGTTGACCTAGATGGAAAAGCGGAGCTACTCCACAAATGGATTGCTGATACAATTGAAAACATTGCCCCCCCAGGAAAAACCCATTTACCCCCTCAAAAAAAAGGCAATGGCAAAATGGTTCACCCCGCTACTAAGCACCATGAAAGAGGACAAGAAGATGGAATTGGAATGGAGGAAAGAATACAACCAAGACAAGAAAATACTGTTCCAGAAACAAATCCGTGCATACAAGAAGGAAATACAAAAGGTGAAGAGAAAGCATTATGACAGAATCACCAATGCCATTAACACACAAAAAGAAATGTTCATCATTAAAGAAATGAGAAACCCACCTGGTTGCGACAACACTCCAATTCTCTCAGAGAAACTTTGCAACAACTTAGCAGACAGACCATGTCAAGAACAAAATCAACAACATCCGACAAATCATACAAAACAGACCTACCAACCATAACACTGACCGAACCGGACCTAACGAAGAGCCACAGCAAAAAACTGCAAAACCTTCCTGAAATATCAGCAGAGGCATTCGCCAAGCTGGTAAAACGCAGCAAGAAAGCAGGATCACCCATGGATCCCTGCCCCCTTGACATCTAAAAATCAATCCTCGAACACCATCAGAATACTACAGAAACCTCCTAAATCTCTCACTTACAACAGGAAGTCTACCAAGATCCTTAAAATCAGCATATATCAAACCGCTTTTAAAAAACACAAGTGGCAACGTTGAAGACCTACAGACCGATTTCAAACATTCCCTACCCAGCAAAACTCCTAGAAACATACGTAAACAAATTAACCAAACATGAAGAAAAACACCACCTCCTAGATGCTTCAGACCCGCAAGAGGAACAGAATCGGCACTACTATCCATCTGGGACGACATAAAAACAAACGCAGACTCCAACACAACCTCAGCTGATTCTGCTCGACCTCTCCGCAGCCTTCGACAGTTAGCCATGACACCCTAACAAAAAGATTGGAAGATATATGTATAACTGACATGTCACTACTCTGGATTAAATCATTCCTAGCAGACGGAACAGAAACCGTACGAATAAAACCTTTCAAATGTTCTCCACGAGTTACCGACTGTGGAGTACCACAGGGATCCTCGCTATCACCACTATACTTCAACATCTACCAGACTCCAGCAATCAGAATCTTCAAAAAATACAAAATTACAAGCTACAACTACGCAGACGACAATCTACAAAATCGAAGACACTCATGCCGATCATCCAACCCTAATTGAGTGTCTAAACTGGATGAACGCCAACAACTTGAAAATCAACCCAGGAAAGATAGAAATCATGATTATATCCAAAAACCAGGAGAACATTCCCTGGCCGACGGAAATGGGAACCGCGCCAACACCATCTAAGGTAGTAAAACATCTGGGAGTCCTGATGGACAACACCCTAACCTTAGAACCACAAATAAAAGCAATAAACAAGAAATGCTTCTTCCTCCTTCACACAAGAAGAATCTTACCTTTCCTCTCCACCCATAAGACACTCACAATCGTCGCCCTCATCATGTCAAGAATCGACCACGCCAACAGCCTCTTCCTCGGGATGCCAGAATACCTCCTGAAGAAACTACAACGCATCCAAAATGCAGCAGCCAGACTCCTCCTCAAACTATCCAGAAGAGACCACATCACCACCACTAAATATACTACATTGGCTCCCAGTCAAACATTGCATCACCTTCAAAACAATATGCATATCACACAGGGCAATCAGCGGACAGGGAGCTGAACTCCTACAAAAGAAAATGATCTACAAGCCAACGAGACTCCTCTGATCAAGCAATGAAATCCTCCTTGAACCAAAACGATACCTCAAGGAAAAACTAGGGGGCTCCTCCTCCCACCTAGCCGCAAAAACCTGGAACATTCTCCCCCCCCCCCCCGATTGAAATAAGAAACACCAAAAAACACCTACAATTCAGAAAACTACTAAAAACCTGGCTCTTCAACACCACAGATTCAAATTGAAACTAAACTATCAAACAGGAACCTCAAAGAACAAGATGACAGAATCTAGGAAGACACTGACAACACCCAGAACCTACTAAGGGAAACTTCTACAATAACAAGAGAGACGACGGCAGACAGGACAGGACACAAGCGACACCCCCATGAGGACATACATTTGCATCCCTGCCCAAATACATCAAACAACATCACCCTCTCCATGAATGCTACCAGCTACCATACTTGGATAGAGTTGTGTGAATGTTCGTGGTTGCCACACTTGAACAGAGTTGTGGACGTTGGCATGTGCCGGGCCCGGATGGAGTTGTGAATCACAGCAGGTGCTGCGCCTGGACATAGTTACGGGTGTTGGGCGTTGTGTGGAAGGGATTGTGGGTTTCGGCAGGTGCGGGATCTGGTGGGAGGTGCGGAGATGTTTGCGCGCTGCAACTGGAGGCAATGTGGAACTTTAGCACTTCGCTTCCAGACAGCATTGTCAATTAACCAATCCACAAACAATTTCAACCCCAAATACAGCCCTATAACACAACAATCCACACAACCTTCACTACACTGCAACAAAACATAACACAGACTCGCACAACAGCCCACTACGGCTACCGGCTGGAAAACGCCCCAATCCCAGCGAACTGTGCTAACCGGGTTGAGGTTGCCAATGGCACATCACTGCTCTCTTGCACTTTACCGCTTATTCCCACTAACCCCCCCCTCCTCTCTTGCCGCCAGAGCGCCAGGGGACTACTGCGGGGGCGATAGTGCACGGTACAAATATCCTTTAACATAACATTAACATCTAAAGAATCTACTGAAGAAGCTGTTTTGTAAAAAATACACTTTTGACCATCCTTAAAAGTTGTGTAAACGAGAAATTTTTGCGATTCCTCAAAAGACACTTTTTGCTATCTCTATGTGAAGATGTGAAGGGGGATCCACACATCCTCAACAACAACTGAAGTCGAATGGAGTATGTAGCGGGAGATAGCCGCCAGATGCACCTTGATAGAGGCGTGCGCCTGCCCTTCCTTGGCCAAGGACAACAAGTATGGAAGAATCTGCAGGGCAGTGACCCTCAAAGGGGTGATCTTCTGCAACTGGCACCACATAGAGAAAATCTTCCACTTGTGATCGTAGCATTAGACGACGCTCTGGCCTTGGCAAGCACTTCCCTGCAGTCCGCCGCAAACACTGGCAGATTGACCGGAGGTGACGCCGACAGGCTGAGAAAGTCCGGGTACCAAATGTGCCTCGGCCACGCCGCGGCGAGTATCATCCTGCATCGCCACGGAGTTGACCGATGACTCGTAGCAGAAACAGGGGAAACGTTTACAGAAACGGGCCTTGCCATGGAAAGGAGACCAAGTCTCCCATGCTCCTCGGCTGGTGGAAATTGCTGGCAAATTTCTGGCAATTGGAGTTTGTGTCTGTTGCAAACAGTTCGATCTGGGGCCTGCCCCACTTGATGAAGATGTGGTCCACCCGGTCCTGCCAAAGTTTCCACTCGTGGCAGGAGCACAACTCCCTGCTGAGGTAGTCAGGGAGTCGGCGAAGGGTGTTCTCGACTCTCACCAGGTGAAAGGGGATGAGGAACCTTTTCCAACGGCCCAGTGCCAAAAGTTCTGCGTCTTTTTGGAGAGAACTGGGGATCGGGTGCCCCCCTGCTTCCTGATGTAGAACATCCTGGTCGTGTTGTCCGTGAAGATCCTCACCACCCTGCCCTTCAGGGACGGAAAGAATGACTTTAGGGCGCAGAACACTGCCAGCAGCTCCAGGATACAGATGTGGAGATCCATCTCCTCCGGCAGCTACTTGCCTTTGGCTTGCAGACGTCCGTATGGGCTCCCCAGCCCTCCAGGGAAACGTCCTTGGTGACCATCTTCTGGTATGGGGGGTTTTGAAACCCTGTGCACCGGGCAATGTTGGAGTGCACGCCCAACCACTTCATAGCTCGACGGAACTCGTCGAGCGGGATCTTGTCTGCAAAGCTTCCAGACACTTGTATCCAGCTAGCATCCATGAGCTCCTGAAGAAGCCGCATCCGCAACCTGCATAGTCAGATAAGGTAGATGCACAACAAGATCACCGCACCATATCAGTCTTCAGTGACAACAGCCACTGCACCTTGCCCAGCAGGGTCGCTATTCTCTCCTCCGAGGGCAACGCTAGGCAGGAGACCGTGTTGAGCCTGGCTCCTAGGAACCGTGTGTTCTGCGATGGTGTCAAGCAGGACTTCGGATAATTGACGGAGAATCCCAGATCTGCCAGCAGCTGGACAGTCGTCTCTGTGTGTTCGACAGCTACTTCTCTCAAATTGGCCCGGATGAGCCAGTCGTCGAGGTACGTGTACACGTGTATCCCTCGTAGACGTAGATGGGCCGCCACTGGTGCCAGGCACCTCGTGAACACCCTGGGAGCTGACTTCAGGCCAAAAGGGAGGGCCTTGAACTGATAGTGCCTTCCTTGCACCATGAAACGTAGGAACTTCGATGCTTCCTGGGTGTGGGGACGTGGAAGTAGGAGTCCTCCAGATCCAGTAAGATCAAGAAATCTCCTTCCTCGAGTTGGCCGAGCATGTGCTGCAAGATGACCATACTGAATGTTTGGGACTTGAGGTAGTTGTTGAGACGCTGCAGGTCTAGAATGGGCATTGAGCCCCCGGTCTTCTTTCTGACTAAGTAGTATCCGGAGTAGCCTACTCTTGGAACCAGCTCTATCGCCCCCCTTTTTTTTTTAGCATGGACTGTACCTGTTGCAGGAGCTGAGGGATGTGCTACTCCTGCAGGGTCACCAGAGGGATCCAGACACTTTTGCTGAAACTCCAGGGTATGTATGGGGGCGAGAGCGTCAAGAACCCATCTTTTGGCGGAGATCTTTTCCCAGTCGTTGACGAATCCCATCAGTCGGCCTCCCACCAGGGTGCATGGGTGGGGGCCTGATGTCCAGGCCAGTTCAGTCCTGCTTCGACTTCACATTCTGCCTTGGGGGCGACGACGGCGCTGACCCCCTCCACGAAAGCCTTGGAGCAGCTTCTGTAGGCCTCCTGATTCGTGGACCGGGAGGGCTGACGGCACGAGGAGACCTCCACCAAAACATTTCACTCATCTGCCCGACTTTCCGCTGGAGGCGCAAAAAGAATAGTAATAGTAGTGCTGTTGGAGAGTACCCAGGGCACGAGCCGTATCCGTCTTGATGGCCTGCAAGGACTCGTCGACAGCCTTCCCGAAGAGGTTATCCCCGTCGAAGGGCATGTCCAGTACCCTAGTCTGGACCTCCTGGCGGAAAGTGGTGGCCTTCGGCCAGCCTCGACGACTGAGGCAGACAACGTTCCCCATCTGCCGGAAACTTGTTTTGGGGGATGTCCAGTGCCACCGTGATGGCATGGTCCGACGCCACTTCACCTTCCTGGAGGAGTTCGATCACCTACATGTCGTCGGGTAGGAACTCCAGAATCAGGGGCAGCTTGTACCACAGTTCCCGGTTGTAGCCGGCCAGAATCGCTAATGCGTTGGCTGCCTTGAAGGTCGGCACTGCAGAGTAGATGACCTTCCTCCCCATGGCGTCCAAGTTCATACCCTCGCTGTCTCTAGGGACTGAGGACCATGAGGGGCTAGGCAACCTTTTCCTTGCAGCTGCAGAGACCACAGAGTCCGGCGACAGTTGCAACCGTAGACATTTTGGTGCGGACTCCGGCACCCGGTACATTTTCTCCAGCATATCCTGCTTGGCCAGGGCCAAGCAAGGATTCTTCAGGAGAGCTAGGCCTTCCTCCCACACGTCGTCCAGGAGGGGCACTGCCATGATGATCTTCCTCGTGGCCTTGCGCCTCTGGTATAGGAAGCCCTCCTTTGTCTCTGGGGTCAGCTGGAAAAGCTCTGAAGCTTTGGCGACCAGGGCATGAAACAACCTAACTTCATCTGGTGGGGACGCCCTTGGTGGCGGCGATCGCCCGTCGTGACAATGTCGTGGTCAGTCGTCGCCATGTCTGTCCCTGGGTCAATTGGGGTGGAGGGCACCTGGCGTGGTTGTGGACGTTGATGGGGGTGTAGGATGGCGCCTCCTCTTTTTAGTCAGCATCCTCTTCTGAATTTCAGACACTAGCATGTGTAGAGTCGAAAGAATGATCAGGGTTACATCTCTCGGCTGAGCAGGAGTGGTGGGCACAGTAGGCCCTGCACCATTGTCATCTTCGTTGTTGCCGCCGGCGTCCTCCACGTCCTGGTAGACCGTGTGCAGGTACCCCTGGTCCTCATTGTCCGAAGACGAAACATCCATGTCTTGGGGTACGGCCTGTGGCTGGTCTGGGACTTCATCCCCTCCGTGCCGCTTTTGCACCATGAGGGCTCTCAGCTGGGCCAAGCGACGGCATCCTCTACTAGGATGTGCCAGCAGACTTCACCATTGCCCCGGCCGACACCTCCCGCCTCGGAGGCAGGCACATGCTGGGCGTAGTGGGGGCTACCTTCACAGGTTCGCCGCTTTGGCTTTCGAGAGAGCGGCCGCCACGTGCTCAATCGTCGACAATTTTTTCCTTTGGTGCCGAGGCCTTCTTGGGCAGGTCGGCTGTCTTTTCCACCACCCTAGGCTTCTCTGGCTTCTCCCGCAGCTTAGACGGGTTGGGCGACTCCCTTTTTGAGGAGGAGTTCGACCAATGGCTGGCGATGGAGGCAGATGGTGACTTTTATCACGCCCTTCCCATCGAGGGACCCGCTTGTGCGGTGACCCCGACAGAAGCTTACTCGCTGCGCTTGCCTTGTTTTGGGCCCCCACGGATAATGCACCCTCAAAGGACTTAGTAGCCTGCTTTTCGGACCGGCCGGTCCCGCGTGAGGCATGACCCTGCTTGGGGAACGGGGCAGAGGCCTTGGCACTTAGTCACATTGCCAGTCTACTGTGTCGATCCTTCAACGTTCTTTTGGAGAAGCCGAGGCAGATCTCGCAATATCCTACTTTGTGGTCCGGGTGAAGGCAGTAGAGACACTGAAGGTGTTTGTCCTCCGCAAACATGTTGCGCAGTCCACATCTGGTGCAGATCTTGAAAAGGGAACTTCCTTCCTCTCCTCTGTCACGGTCGGAGATGTGGTGTAGGACTGATGGCCTTTCTGGAAACTTCGATGAAAACAACGATCCTTGCACTTGAGGGGCGTTGAAATTCACAGACAAACGGATCCCCGTTTGTCGGCAGATGGAGAGAACACCACACAGGCCCTTTCGGACAAAATATTTTTTTTTCTGTCTAAAAAAGTGTGAAAAACCATAGTATAGCTCACAGAGCAAAAGTCGAGGACTCCCCAACACTTGAACGTGCGGTAAAAATCTGAAGAGGAGGGGCTTAGGGAGAGGACTGTCATTGGCTGGGGGCAGAATGACCCAGAGTACAGTGATTGGCTTAGAGGAGAAAAACTGTTTGTAAGTGAAAGTGAAACCTTTTCTTTTAGCAAGGATTCCCGTCCTGACGACGGGGAATATTCATGAACATGTGAATCCATGCAAGACCCATGCCGGAGAAATTATAAGTTACACACCATAGTGACTAACAGTCCCCTTTCCTCCATACTACATGGGCATCCCCCCTTCCAAGGGACGGGAGGTGAAACCTATTCCACCAGAAAAACCTTCCCCTTTAAATTTAAAGGTGCGCAGGGGTGCCGCCCTGTGAGCATGCGATGCCCTGACGCCACGCTTCAGTCCCCTTAGATGCGTCGACAATAGATTAACATTTCATAGATTAACCCGACCGGCTTTAGGAGGGGCCTCTCCACCACTCTAAATGGCCTCATTCTTACCTGTGTTAGCTAAGGGGCCTTCAAAAAGGGAGAGATACCCTTATTCGGAGCCTGGATAGATTTATCTCAGGCCTTCGACACCATTAAAAGAGATCGCCTATGGGGAAAACCGAGGAGGTGGGGGCTTCCCGATAACCTATTAGACATTTTAATAGAATTACATCATAATTAGACTATGAGTCAGAATGAACAGGCAGGGTAATTTGTCTCGTAAAATTGATATTGAAAGAGGAGTTAGACAGGGTTGTCTGATCGCTTCCATCCTCTTTATTCTGTATCTCTCAGACTTACCTCCGTGGCTGGAAGAAACTGGTTTGATTAGTCCAAAACTTGGCAATGTAAAACTAAATTGGATGGCATATGCAGACGATCTAGTTGTATTGGATCATACACAAATTGGACTCCAGCGTCTCCTGAAAGCCCTATTGGCATATGGCTAGTCAATTAATTCCAGTCACAAATGAAGTTACTTATTTGGGAACACAAATTAAATAATACCCGACTAAAACCCAGCTCCTCTTGGTATTGGATTTAAAAGTATGGGATCACAAATGATGAAAATGTACATCAAATACTACAAATTGTCCATGCTTCCTGTGGTAAAATACTATATTGGACAAGTTGTGCCTATACGCCTATTCGGCCTAGACTCAAATTTCCAAGCCTTTGATATCGATTGGGATATGGCTGAAGCAAAGCTAGGGAAAAGAACTTTGGGCCTCCCAAACCTCTGCTCCAATTGTCTGTATAATATATGAACTGGGCCTTACTTCTTTATTGGCCTGGATGGAATGGAAATGGGTTTCTGTATACAGAATGATCTGGACCCGGCATCCAAACAGTAATGCTTGCAGAAAGCCGAGGGAGCGGAATTAGTCCCCGGACGCTCTGGCGGATCTGTAAACAAAAAGGAGGACGGGAAGGGTTAGTCGGGAGGAGGGGAGAAGGAGAGGGGGAGAAGTGGTGTGCTGTTGGCAGCTTCAGCTCGGTATACACCGAGTGCTAGGCTTTGGTGCAAATATCGGATCGGGCAAGACCTTGTGTGCCGTAGGTGCTGTTTATGTGTTGTTGATGCGGTGTGGTAAAGTGCGTGCAAGTTGCTGGGAGAGAAGTGGTTGTGTGACTTTTGTGTGGGTTAAGTATGCAGAAAATTGAGGGTTGGGTTAGTGGGGTCTGTATCCCGATTCAGGTACTTCTGGTTCCGTTAGAGCTGTATCCCTGCGGGTGGGGTTGTTGCCGATTCCTTATGGGCCGTCTCGCTGTGGTGGTGCTGCGCTGATCCAGCTGTATCATAGTGAGTATTGTATGGAGTGATAGGTGTGTCTGAGCCTTTACTTCGGGTGTGGAGCTGTGTTGGTAATATCTATTCTCTTGTTATCTACTGTGACACTGGTTGGTAGAGGCTTTGAATGGTTCAGGGTACGAGTGCTGTTGATGGGGCGTCCCAGTGCATCCTTCTTGGTCAGCCTGTGTATTTATTCGTTAGTTTCCTCCTATCATGACTATATTTCAATTGGTTTTAAGTTCCCGTGGGGTGACTTCCTTGGTTCTACTGTTAGTTGTAGTTTGTGTGTGATGGCGCCTTTTCCACCTGCACGCCTGTGTGGGCTAGGTGCGCTGAGGAGAGCATGTCATCCAAAGTACATGCCAGGGGGTTGATGTCCTTGCCGTCTGCCCAGTGGCAGAAACTGGTCCACTTACTTTTATACTGGGCCCTGGTAGCCTTACTCCTAGCGCCCTGTATGATCTCCAGATTAGCCTGGGAAAGGCCGAGGTGCCTTAGGGTTATCAACTCAGGAACAATGCTGTCGGAGCCAGCTTCTGTGGAGCAGGGTGGATGACCCTGCCCCCTGCTGCACCAGATGATGTGCTGGGCCCATCGGGAAGTGAATCGGAGTCATCTCAGAGTGGCTGAGCAGCTCCGAGAACCATGGCCTTGTAGGCCACCATGGAGCTATCAAAACGATGTTGAGCTGGCGAGACTCCGTGATCTTGCAAACCACTCTGTGAATCAGCGGAGTGGGCGGGAAGGCATACGCTGTCATGCTGTTCCACTGAATCCGAAATCCGTCGCCCAGGGAGCCGGGGTCATGTACCAGCCAGGATGCAAACTGAGGGCACTTCTCGTTGTGCCAGGTGGCAAAGAGATCCACCTGGGGGGAACCCCATCTGCTGAAGTCTCCTGAATAACAAGGTTGTTTAGCTGCCACTCGTAGTTGTCTGCTCCCAGCCTGCTGAGCCTGTCCGCCTCCAGGCTGGATTCCCCCAGAAGGTGGACTGCCAGGAGGTAGATGTTTTCCAGTGCCCACTCCCACATGCTGATTGCTAGTCTCCACAGTGGATGGGATCTGGTGCCCCTCTGCTTGTTGACATAGTACATGCTGGTCGAGTTGTCCGTCTGTATGAGGGCAACTTTGCCAATGATAAGCGGGAGGAAAGCACTGAGCGCTAGCCAGAAGGCGTTCAGCTCCAACCAATTGATGTGGCATTCCTGTTCGTGACAGGTCCAGGTGCCGAGAGATCATCCAGGGTGGCTCCCCATCCTTCTAGAGAGGAATCCGTGGCGATGGTGACCTGCGGGGTGGGCGACCGGAAGGGCTTGCCCGTCCGTAGGTTGAAGTCCCTGGACCACCATGTGAGGTCCGGGTGGGGAGACGGAGGAACGATGAACATCTCGGATTGAGAACCCCGCTCCTGGTTCCATGATGCCGCGAAGTGCAGCTGTATCCTCCACATCCGGAGTCTCGTGTGGGAAACGGCTAATAGGACCGCTGCAAGGAGACCCAGGAGGTGCTGGTACCACCAGGCCGAGGTCACCTCTCTGCTGAGTAAGTGGGTGGTGGCCCTTTTGATGGCTGTGATCTCGTCCTCTGAAGGAAACACCCTCTCGGAGCACGTGTCCCAGATGAGTCCCAAGAATGTCACAGTCTGCGTGGGTTGTAGCTGCGACTTCTTGAGATTGAGCGAAAAGCCCAGATTGTGCTGTGTGTTCATAAGAGCCTGGGAAGCGTGGTGGACTTCTTCTGGCAATGGTGCACCGACGGGCCAGTCGTCAAGGTATGGGTAGATGTGGAGGCCCTAAGCCCTGAGGAGGGCAGCCACAGTATTCATGAGTCTGGTAAAGACCCTGGGGGCCGAGTATAGGCCAAAGGAAGAACCTTGTATTGGAAATGGTAGCCCATGATCCTGAACCATAGGAAAGAATGATGGGGCTGCCATATCGGGATGTGTAGGTACACGTTCTTCAGATTCAGGGAGCACATCCAGTCTCCCATGCACAATGTCTCTGCTATAAAAGGTGGCGTAACCATCTTGAATTTTTGTAGAGGTAAGGAGAGGTTGAGGGTGGAAATGTCCAGCACAACTCTCAGGCCCGCCTGGTTCTTTTTCTGAATGGCAAAAATCCTGGGGTAAAAGGCCAAGCCTCGCTGGGATTTCCTCCACGGCCTAGCTCTCTACGAGCAATCAGATCTCTGCCAGAAGAGTTGCTGTCCCAACTTGAGGGAGATGCTGGTATAGATGGGTGGTACCCCGTGGATACTATGGAGAGGATCCAGGGGTCCGCAAAATTCTGGTGCCAGAAATGGCATAGAGAGCAAACCTGCCCCCCACTGGAGACACGTGGACCCAGAGGTGCGTGTCATGCCTTCTTTCCCTCAGAGGCTGTTGCAAAGGAGGGGGACTGGAAAAGCCATTACTCCCCCCGCGCCTTTTTGTTGCTTGCGCCGACGGGGAGTTGGTGAGCGATCCGGCTGCCTGGACCTCCGCTCTTGGAAGCCGCGGAACCCTCCATATGCACTGTTGTGACTGGGTGTACGATTTGGGCGTGGTCTTTGTCAGGATGGATAAAAACCTGGCCGGTTGAGCCGTTTTTCTTTTTGCCCAGCTCCTAGTCTGTGGTGGAGTGGAACAGGCCCCCCCCCCCCCTCGAACGCCAGGTCTAATATGCGTTCCTGGACGGACGGGTTGAATTTAGTCGCACAGAGCCAGGCTGTTCTTCTCATGTCCGTGGCGATGCAGATGATCCGGCCAGAGGTGTTGTAACGCTCACCTGGTTCCCACGGAGGCGCGGCGTCGAAGGCGCAGAACTCTGAAGATGGACAGGAAGGGCCCCTCTATTCTGGCTTCCCTGGCTCGTTGGATACCCTCCTGTGCGTGAAAAGGGAGTATTACCAACTGTGGAACAATGCTCAAACCTCCCACTCCCTTCCAACCCTCCACGATACCTCCTCCACGATTCCCCGTGAAGCCTCACCTTAGGGTTTGGAAGGATGAGCTCTCCGTCCTGCTTCTGATGCAGGGGCGCGTTGAAACCCAGTTACTTCACTGGATTGAGGATTGATGGGAGTTCAGGTAATTTTGACTGTTCAGGTAAGGCGCTGTAAAAGTTCTGTTCAAAAGTTCAAGCTTAATAATAATGTTCGTTGTCTAATTGCAGCAAGCGCTAATGCTTATGTCTTTTTCCCCTTAGGGGCCGGGGTTCGGAGTGCCGGAGATATGGCGCCGACCCGAAGTGAAACAGTTCTGGATGAGCGCTCAGGTAATGTCTTTGCATTCGCTCATTCAATGTCTTTGTCTTTTTTCCCCATAGGGGCCGGGGTCCGGAGATGCCAGGAAGCGGCAGGACCCGAAATGCAGTGGGAATAATCCAACAGGTAAGACTTAAAAGGAAACTGAGCTTTCCTTATTCCTTTTCTCCCTCTCACCTTTGTTCTTGTCTTTTTTCCTCTAGGCGCCGGGGCGTAGCTGAATCCGGAAGATCGCTGCTGAAGATGGAAGCGCCTTGCAAAGTTGAGTAAAATGCAGCGCTGCAGCGATCGAAACAAAATGCCTTTAAAATGATGTCTTCCTTTTCAGGGCCATTGGAGAAATGACTCCGGGATGCAGATTTAGCAGGTAAGGGCTTTTCTTCTCCTATTCTCTTCCTTTCTCCCCTTGCAGGTGTTCCAGGGTGCTGGCAGGCGTGGCTGAAGTCAGGATGCAGGAGCTGACACGGTGAGCGTCCAGCTGCTAGGTGCAGAACAACGCGAAGCATGTGTGGCTGTTTGGGTGGGGTTTAAATAGCCTTGGAAGAAGTTCCTGGTATGTATCCTTCCACCAATCAGGTATATATCCTTCCCCGACCACACCTGGGTGGTGAAGTAGTCCTACAGGTAAAGTAGTCCCATTCAGGCCTCAAGAGGGCCTGGATGAAGCAGCAAGGTCTGCATCAGGTAAGTGTGCACCCAAGCACTTAAACACATATCCTCTTCTATGAGCCTGGCGCCTAAGGCGCCAGGACTGGGGTCCGCTATGAGCCTGGCGCCTAAGGCGCCAGGACTGAGTCCAAAGGGCCCCGACTTGGGCCCGCTGAGACTTCCCTGGGGAAAATGATGTCTGCCTTTGGGGTTGCCGGGCCCGGCCTGGCTCCTTGGAGGTAGGCATGACAGGTGTCAATGTGGGGCATGGTGGACTCCATGTCCTGCACCACCAACTTGGCCTCAGCAGTCCCGCCTTGAAACGGGATTGGATGTGCGTAGGAAGCTCTGGGAGGATATCAGCAATTTCCCGCCACAAGCTCTGGTTAGCGGCCGCCAGCCTGGCATCGGTGTTGGTCTGACGAGGGTGCAAGGACGCGTTGGAATACAGCTTCTTCCCGTACTCCTCCAAGATCTTCTCCTCCTTGTCTAGCAGCGCCGCAGAGGAAGAGCCTGAGGATGACTGAGTCTTGGAGTATAGTGATGCCGCAGCAATCACTGAGGAGTGCGGCTGAGGGTGGGCCGATAGTAAGAGTGTATCCCCATCCATCTGCCTGTATTTGGCATCCAGGCATCGATTGACCGGCTGGACAGAGTGGGGCTTGAGCCAACGATTCTTGGCCAGGGCGACTACATCGGTCTGCAGTGGAATACCCGTTTTAGCAGAGGGGCGTCGCGTGAGAACCTCTGCGAGGATCCCCTTTGCTGGTTGCTTGACCTCGGGTTGAGGAAGACCCAGGTACTCAGCCAGCCCTGCAAGACATTCATGGAAGGCCTTGGCTGACGATGGCGTGTCGGGGTCCTCCTCCTCGTCGGTGTCCACCTGGGGGTCCGGAGGATCCTGCACCGGGTGGAGGAGTAGCGGTAGCCGGAGGCTGGGGTACTGGGACCGGAGCCGGAGGCTGGTACAGAACCGCCTGAGGAATCGGTTGGGGGGCCGGAGCAGATGGCAAAGGCTGTGCCGGGGCCAGGGGCGGAGGAGCCCAAGGTGCTGGAAGCATTAGCGGGAGCACCTCCCTGATGGCATCCCTGAGGATCACACCCATCCAGGGGGGGGGGGGGGTTCATGAGTCCCAGGAACCTCTCAAAGAACCTGTCCTGACAGGATGGAGGGGTGGTAGGGGATTTAGACAGAGTAGCGGACGGCTGCTGGAGGCGCTGCATACCCTGCCCATATGGACATAGCGGGAACCTGCCCAGCGCAAATTAAGGGTAGGCTGTAGGCCACGTACCTGGTTGACACAGTCCCACCTTGACACTTGTTCTTCGCCGAATTACCAATCCTGGTGCGGCGTCGGACCGGTGATGTCTGGCATGGTAGGCATCTTGCGAGCTGCTCTCCACGTGCCTGCGCCGTGTTGCTTGGCTCACTGGGCCTAGCCTCCTCCAGGACTCTTGTGTGGATCATGAGACCTGCCCTGCTCCTCAGACCAAGGCCTGGTAGGCGGAACGCCCCCAGCCCGGTAGAGCCGCGTTTAGGTGCCCCTCGGACGTATTGCCGGTATTAGGGTGTGGCCCCTCTGACATTTTCGGTACAAGGGCTTAGCACCTTGGGTGAAGACCCGGTGCAAGAACCTTCCGGTCCCTCAACACTGTAACCGGGAGGATCCCTCGACCCATAGGCCAGTAACCGGGGAGGCTTCGGTGCACGTGCTGGTAACAGACCCTGGGCGGTCCCTCATGCGCGGGCGAGTCCTTGGGAAGGAGTCTCCCTTGTGGGGTGCGATGGAGAACAAAGGCCTTACCTTGGGCCTGGATCGATGTTTGACGAAGTCCTTCAGGTCCTCTGGCGGCGACCTCTGGAAAAGCTCCCTCACCTGCCAAGACTGTTCTTCAGAGACCTAGATGACAGGGCGTTGCATGCAGTACAAGCTTGCCAACCGTGGTCTGGGCCAAGGAAACGTAGGCAGAGGGCGTGGGGGTCTGAAGTTGGGAAGAGGCCATCGCAGGATGAACACCTGCTGAACCCTGTGGAAGTCGACATGCGCAGGAGAGGAGCGCGACACCTGAGGATCAAGTACCTTTATGATAAAAAGACGAAGAGAAGAAGTATCAGCGCGTGGAATTACATGGCCGAAGCCAAACCCAGGAGCGCTGGTTTATTCGGCCTGCTTTCGTAAATGCGGAAAAGGGGACTGGGGTGTGGCGCCGGAGGGCAGTGTCAGGGCAGGGACAGCCGCACCCCCACGCACCTCTAAATTTAAAGGGGAAGAAAGTTTTTCTGGTGAAAAAGGTTCTGTCTACCGTCCCTTGGAAATAACGCCCATGCAGTATGGAGGAAAGGGGACGGGACGTAAGAGCACAATAGTTACAGGTAAGAAACTTGTCCCTTAGCAACACCTCTGGGAACACCATGGTCAGAGGAAATGTGTGCCTTGCTTATGGGAAAAATGCAGTCTTTCATGGATTGTTGTGATAAATTACCAACAAAATGAAAAGGATCTCAAAAAGCAAAAAGATGATACAAGAACAGGTTGAACAGGTACATGAGGTTGAAGCTATAACAGAAGGCATTCATACAGATGAGGAAATTATTGTGAATAAGGATGAAAACATCATGATTGATCCTGATGAATATACTCTTCCTTCACAATACATGGCAGAACCAACAACCTCATTGTCACCTGCTGAAGATCAGGCTTTGTAATGTATGTAATGTAATAGCATTTATGAAGCGCGACAATAAGGCCAGAAGGCATCTAGGCGCTAAGAAACAGTCTGTGTGATAGTCCACTCCGGAGAGAGAATAGCAAGAAACTAAAAAAGGTAAGTCTTAAGAGCTTTCTGAAATGCTAAATGCTCATTAATGCTTTGTAAATGATTTGGTAGTGAGTTCCACCAACCAGGTGCGAGAGGGGAAAAAGCATGTCCACCGACCTGTGCTCTTTGGAGCGAGGGACCCCCAGATGTTTTTGAGACTGAACGGAGCCCCATTGAGTGAGTGTACGGAAGAAGTTTCATCTGCAGATACTCAGCTGATAGAAGGCCTGATGAGAAATGCAGAGAGTCTTAACCTCTATGCGACTACACACAGGAAGCCAATGATATTGACGAAGATGATCTTAGGACATTCAACCAACTCCAAGAGCCAGCCGGGTTGCAGCTTTCTGAAGGAGCTACAATCGTTGAACCAAGAAAGCTGGCTGACCAAGATAGATTCCATTGCAGTAGACAACAGACCCAAGAATTCAGCCTGCAACAACCTTTGCTAGACTAAGAGGGTACAAATTGTGGCGTCTTCAACAGTTTAAGCTTTAAGAACCCAGAGTTGCATACTGATGCAATCAGCAGCTACCTGGAGCCTTAGGACTGAACTTTAACACCAATACTTTTGGTGGAATTGACAAGAGCTGGACATGGGCCAAAGTCAGTGGTCCAGGCTGCCTGCGATTCAGCGGCACCTGTTACCATAATCTCGGTCTTTGCACCGTTCAACTTCAACCAGTTCTCCAGCATGGGGTCTGGCATGGATTCACATGCACATGAATATTCCCAGTCGCCAGACTGGGAAGCCTCGGTAAAGAATCATTTGCTGATGAATCCTGTCAGTGGGCCTCCCACCGGGGTGCACGGGTGAGGGCCAGACGCCCTGACCGGTTCAGGCCTGCTCCGGCATCAGCGTCCGGCCATGAGGTCGACGGCGACACTGACCACCTTCACCATAGGCCCGGAAAGGCCTCAGTAGGCTTCCTGCATCGTGGACCGGGAAGGCTGAGGGTAGGACAAGGAGAAATCTTCTGCCGATCTGCTCGACTTTCCCATGGAGCGAAAGGAAAAGCAGTGTTGCTGGAGCGTGCCCAGGGGGCGGGCCGTGTCTGTATCCGCTGCCTTGATTGCCTGTAGGGACTCAGGACCTTCCCAAAAAGATTATCGCCGTCAAACGGCATGTCAAGTACCCTCGCCTGGACCTCTCGGTGGAAATTCGTGGCTGTCACCCAGCGTTGACGACAAAGGCAGACACCGTTCCCCATCTGCTGGAACCCTGTGTTGGCGATGTCCAGCGCCACCGTGATGGCATGGTCCAAAGCCACCTCTCCCTCCTGGAAGAGGGCGATCGCCTCCATCCTCTTGTTGTCGGGGAGGATCTCCAGAATAGGGCCCAGCTTGTACCACAGCTCCCTGGCGTATCTGGTCAGGACCGCCAATGCGTTGGCCGCCTTGATGGTGGGCGCCGCAGTGTAAATAACCTTCTTCCCCTCGCTGTCTGGAGGGACTGAGGATGAGGAAGGGTTTGGCAACTGATTCCTCGCGGCTCACGAAACTAGAGTCCGGCGATGGTTGCGACCGTAGTCATCTGGGTGCAGACTCCGGCACCCAGTACTTCTTCTCCAGCCTATCCCGTTTGGCCGGAGCCTTGCAAGGGTTCTTCAAGAGGGCCAGGCCCACTCCTTCCACACGTCGTCCAGAAGAGGTACCGCCATGGTCTTCCTCTTGGCCTAGCGCCTCTGGTGCAGGAAGCCCTCATTCTTGGTCTCCTTGGGCGTATGTAGGCTACAAAAGCTCGGAAGCTTTGGTGACCATGGAATGGAATGACACCACCTCATCTAGTGTGGATGCCCTTGGCTGCGGGAATCCGCCTGCTGTGACGATATCTTCCGTCGTCCGGGGCCACCGGGGAAGAGGGCGCCCGATGCGGATGTGGAAACGGGGGCGTCTGATGACGCTTCCTCTTCTTTGCCGGAGACTGATCGGGGGCCATAGGAATCGGGCCCTGTGGCATCCTCTTCTGGATCTCCGAAACCAAAGTGTGTAGGGTTGACAGGATGTCCAGAGATACATCCCTTGGCTGTGCTAGCGGGATTGGAACACTAGGCCCACGCAATCCTCCTCCACGTCCCCTTGGGCTGAGTGTAGGGACTCCAGGTCCTCGTCATCTGTGGACGAAACTTCTGTGGACTGGGGCTGGTCTGACTCCTGCCCCCCTCCCCTTTTTACACCCTGAGGGGTCGGAGCCGGGCTCAGAGAAGGCATCCTTTTCTCTGGCGTGCCAGCAGACTTTGCCAAAGACTCAGCCCCTTTCGCCTTTTTGAGAGCAGCTGCCATCAGCTCAATCCTCGATGAAGACTTCTCCTGAGCCGCCTGGGCCTTCTTGAGCAGGTCGGCCGCCTTGTCCTTCGTCCTTGGCTTCTCTCGCAGCTTAGCCGGATTGGACGATTTCCTTTTCGAGGAGGAGCTCAATCACTGGCTGGCGATGTAGGCGGATGGTGATTGCGCCTTGTCCATAGCAGGACCCGCTTGCGCGGTGACCCGGATGGAACCATATTTGCGCCGCTTGGCCTTTTCTTGGGCACCCACGGATGAGGCACTCTCAAAGGACTTAGAAGCCCGCTGCTCGGACCGGCCAGTCCTGGGTGAGGCATGACCCTGCTCAGAGCACAGGACAGAGACCTTCACGTTCAGCCACGCCACCAGTCTAGTGTGCCGATCCTTCATCGTTTTCTAGGAGAAGCCCAGGCAGATCTTGCACTCTCCTTCCTTGTGGTCCGAATGAAGACAGTAGAGGCATTGGAGGAGTTTGTCCTCTAAAAACACGTTCCATAGACCTCATCTCGTGCAGGGCCTGAAAAGGGATCTTCCTTCTTTCCTTCTCGTCCGTCAAAGTAGGCCTGATGGCCTTCTGGAAACTTTGACGATCTTCACCTTTGAGGGGCGCTGAAATTCACAGACAACAGATCCCTGCTGTCGGCAGTTGGAACTCAGAGCACACGGGCTCTTTAGAACAAAAATAGAACCTTTTTTTCACCCGAAAAACTTGAGGACTCGCAACACTGAAGTGTGCGGTAAAAATCTGAAGATGATTGTCAGAGGAGGGGCTTAGGGCGAGAACTGTCATTGGCTGGGGCAGTATGACCTAAAGGGCAGTGATTGGTTTAGAGGAGAATACAGTTAGGTAAGTGAAAGTGAAACTGTTTTTCTTCTACCAAGGATTCCCGGCCTGACGATGGGGAATATTCATGAGCATGTGAATCCATGCCAGACCCCATGCTGGAGAAAGATTGTTTTGTACTACCTCTTCCTCTAATTCCGATCCAAAGAGATGTTACCCTTTTTCTGCATAGCAGATGACAGAGTTCCTTTCCCCTCCACCAATGTTGAAAAGTGTGTATCCTTTCCTTCTACAGGCGCAGAAGTGTCTTTTGAAATAGATTTGACCCCACTCGACTTGCAATGTTGTTTGGTCGGTTTGTGCTTTGGCTTCGATGTAAGAGTTGAGTATTCCGCCGTACTTTTCTATTTATGCAAACACCCTCCCAGATCAGTTGACAGCGTAGGCGTCAAACTGGTGTGTTCGGATGTTTCCATTTTCAGGGTGAATGTCGACATCACGGACAAATGTTCATCAATGGGAGAGCTGGCGTCTGATTCTTTTTCTGGAGTTAAGTTTGTCTTGCGCAGCGTTATGGACACCAGGGGTTGTCTCCACAGCATGACCAGACGTCGGACCTATGGATCTGGGGCCAGCTGCAAGGAAACATTTGACGTTTCCTTGATTCCCTGCTCTTCGGCGTCTACAGGCTGATGCCCGCCCGCTTCATCGACCTGAATATTTTTCATCCCAACTTCTTTTCCGCCTGCATTGGGTAGGCTGCCTAACATTTTGTATGATGCTCTTTTAAAGGTCTTTGGTTTTAAGAGTTTGTAAGCTTTGCACAGAGAGTCGTTGAGATCCCTTGGGAGACAACAATTGCGCATCTGGTGCGGGCAATCTTTAATGGAGTTCTCCATTGGGAAGCCAAGTAAAGTGCAAGCTCCTTATATTTAATGTACGTGAAATAACAGAAGGGTTAAAGGAATTCTCTGAACAGGTATGAGAATGTGTGACTTGGCTCTGCTCCAGTCTCCATATTGCATCCCCTTTCGTCGTGATGCGCCTTTCCACAGGACTTTGTTGTCGAATGCTGCCACCTGTGCTGTTGTACAGACACTTCACATTTAGCATCCACCATTAATGGCGGGAAAAAAAACGATCTAAGGAAGTACGCATTAAGGATCATGGGTAGCGACACACATAGGATAGGGATATTGTTGCAGGCATGCCCCTGTTGACGCCCATTATCAAATTGGAAAAAACAATATGTAATACTCAATGTCAGAATCATCAACCACTAGATGGGAACCTATGCAAAGCATGTTCATCTAAGCAGTGTCGCAAGCCCAGAACCTATGTACCTTTAGTAGGGGTGCAGCTAGCAGGCAGAAGATGGCATTGCTCAAAGCTTGAATGCTGTGTCTGGCAGAAATATTCTATACCCTTCCCTTTACTGTGTCCTGCAGCAAAAACCTGCACACTCACCGTGTCTAGAAATGGCATTATGCACCATTCCCTGCTTCCTGTACCAAGTCTGCAGCATGCTCCTTATCGTGTCCTACACAATGCATCTATTCTCCAATTCTGCAGACCACAGAAATCCATACATTCACCCCCGATGTCACACACTCCAGGACTCCAGAATCCATCAATCTGGGCATTTGCCATGACTGTAACAAAAGAGGTTGCTGAGCCACAAAACTGCAAGACCACAATAGGCTCTGTTTACTGTTTGGGTTTTACAAAAATGCATCCTTTTGCTCCTTCCCACCCACCTTGGGACACTCCTCTGCCCACTACTGCAGTACTGCTCAGGTCACAAGTCGAGTCTGATAAATATTCAAGTACGATCACTGGAAATATTAAAAAAAGGCGTTTCAGAGGACAGCAGCTGCGTCCGCAGTCCAGGGGTTTCTAGGCGTGGGACTATTGAGAGAGAGATTGGTCTAGCAGCTTCAACACGCCTCCCACCAGGTGCAAACTTCCTGTGACCAACACCTGTATGCTAGCAGCCTCAGTCAGCAGGATAGAGCCGCTGGCGGCCACTGTGTGCTGGTGTAGTCCTTTGGCAGGAGGACGCTGAAACTCTGGGTCACGACCCTGCGTGATCCATTGCAATGCATGCGAAATAGACGGAAAGACCAAGGAGTTGGAATTCAGAAGTCGCTCGGCAGAAGGGACATAGAGCAGCGGCCCGCCACGGAGGCGTTCCTGCTTCCTCAGGCCATGCACTTCTTGCACCTCTTCCATCCACACATCTGACGTCCTCTCCTCCTCCATCAGCCCGTTCCATTTCCGCTGGTTCTCCAGGCACCGGGTCAGCACGTTCTCCAGGGTCACATTGAAGTTCTGCTGGTCTGCAGGGAGAGAGAGAAATGATTCACATTAGACACAGTTAATCCTGAACGGCCACACTCTTCCGTCCTCCAGTATGGGCTATCCCGCTGCGGCCGTCCTTATGTGATGAGGGGTCTAGTGCAGCACAGGAGAGCAGTGCCAGAGCAGTGAGCCACCTGCAGGAACTACAGAGACCCCCGCCCCCTCTATCAACGGCTTTGTGCCCAGACGATGTCATGTCCATAACTAAAGAGCCAATCATTCTTCAGCTAACAGGATACAATCTTAAAGCTTACATGCAAGTCAGTGAATGAGTGACGCCTCAATCCAGGTCTAGTGGGCTAAAAACCAGTTATGAGAACAAGCTGGAGAACAGTAGCCCAATATAACAAGGGAAGTTGAGATGGAGAAAGCCATGACCAGATGCCAGCAGAGAGCCTAGAATTCAAGCAAAACATATCCAGTGCTCAAGGAAGGAAGATGCAGTTCAGCACAATCTCCCGCTCACAAACCTTAAGAGACGTGCACCCTTCCATTCTGTGGAGGCTGAGGAGAGAAGCAGGGGCAGCCAAAGAGCACCACAAAGTCAAGTCAAATGCGGGGTACCAGGACAGCACAGAAGGGGGCAAGCATGAAGCCAGAGACGTACACCTCTTAAGCGGGCCACCTCCGGAGTCTCTAGCAGTCTACAAGTTGTCCTTCAGAAAAAGGGGCCCCGTGAACCTCTCTGGTCGTATCCTTAAGCAAAATGGCCCCGAAATACCCCCTCATATAAATGAACCCACTCCCAGTTGACTCTGCTGGACCACGAGGCATACAAACTATGAGTTTATTGTGAGGGAGAATTCTCAGACGTGTGCTAATTCCATCCACCTTAGAGACCCCCAGCAACTATGCTGGATTTTGAGGATTTGATTTTTTCAACCTGGAGAGAGTGAGACACTTTTTCCCACTCTCTCATGTATTTTAATGTGATGGTTATGGAGCCTGACAAACTCCATAAGTATCATCTTTTACATGTGTCACACAGCACCTTCAGTGCAGTGGCACAGGGATGTCTTTCAGATTTCCCAAAGGTTTAACTACCTTCTCTTGGTTAAACTACTGTTTCCAAGAGCAGTGAAGTGAAATTGACTTTACTTACATTTATAACTTTCTAGACCCAGCAAACACCATCTTACAATAGGGTGCTGGAGGGGCTACCTAGTATCCCCTTTGTCTAGCTTCTCATGTAACATTTTTTTATATTACCCTTTTCCGACTGAATGGCTGGTGGCAGTGGTTTTGTTTTAACTATCGTGATGTGCATTAACCGCGGGCTCCGTTCGCAAATGCAGTAAAGCACCCAAGGGTGCTATTTTTTTTTAAATCAAAATGGCCCCAGTCTTTTTTTGCAATTTCTTTGTGGAAAGGTCTTTCTTGAGATTTACTCTGCGCGCCAAACCAGGTTTGGTCCCTTTGTTCGTTTTGCCTTTGGCAGGGTTCATGAGTGAAGCCCGCCTCTGGCTCCAGGGTGTCTGGCGGGGGCATGAAGCGAGGGAGGTGCCAGAAGCTCCCTGTGCTTAGTCTCCTAGGACACAGGAATGCACTCTTAGGTGATTGACCGGCTGGCTGTCCGGCAAGGACAGCCACCCTGCTGGGTGACTGACAGCTAGGCTGGAATGAATGGGAGAGAACTGTATAAAAGGAGAGTCCTTTGGTTTGGAAGGCAGAGACAACCACTGGACGAAGGAACCGAAGAAGAACTTGAAGAGGACGCCTGCTGCAACTCCTGGACCATTGGTTTGCCCGGTAAAGGCCTGCTGCAGTGCTGAAACGCCAAGTTTGCATCGACAGAGAAGCTCCTGCAAGGACGACTTCTCCTTGTAATTTGGTTGGGCGAATCAATTCCAAAGTAAGCCACCTGGACATCCATCTCGGAGCTGGTTGAACTTCCACAGAGTTGCTGCTGGAAACCGTATAGCCAGGGAGAGGAACACCAGACAGTGTGCGTTGCTTTTAAGCTGGCCAAGAGCTCCCAGGAAGCAGGACTGACCGGGCCTGAGCCCCCTCAACAGAGTGCAGGACCCCAGAAGCAAGGAAAGTCAATCTCGACAGCCAGGAACCGCTGTGTTGCTATTTGCGGTATACGCGAGGAGCTGAAACACTGAACAGCCACTGAAAGTGAAGTTTGCTGGTTGCAAGTTTTGACCGTCCCAGTGCATTGCAGGAGTTCCACGGCGTCCTCCCTCTTGTCCCCCCCGACAGAGGCCCAGGAACAGCGAGAGCTGCACAGGAACAGGAATCATGTGCTGCATCTTTTCTTCATTTTAAAGGTACTGTACAAAGTCTGAGAACTCACCTCTGGTCGTAGAGTTGCTTGCATCTTCTACTACTCGCAAGTCTAATCCGCTTGTGGCCCTACATTTGATTCTTCTTTTTATCAAAGACTCCTAAGAACTTGTGCAAAGACTTTTCCATTTACCTACCAGAGGTGCTTCATCCTATATAAGACTTTTGCCCATTGACTTTGGCTTAGCCTATTGTACTGAATGACTCTTTCTGGGGGGATCCAAAAGTATTTGCCTGCTTTAGAATCTTAGACTTATTACTATATGACTCTAGATGTAACAGTGATATATTAATGTCCCCAGCACCCTAGCAATTGAAGTCACCTGAGGGTGTAGGTAGTGTCTGTGGGCCATCCCAAAAGGGTATCTACTGATAGATATTTAGAGTGTGTATTTCATGAAGTCTATTTGAGTGTTACTGTTATATTGCTCCCTTCAGAAGAAGGCTTATTATAACTGACTGATTCATTAATAATTGGTTATTCAAGAAACCTTGGGTATAAGTTTATTTGAATACTTGAGACTGTGAATCTCTGTGTAACTCCCCTACAGCTCACATTGGCCCCTCTTGAGATAAGCCTAGCTGCTCAACACACTACCAACCCGTGTTAAGTTAAAAGGTACTTATATAGCGCACCGTCACCAAGGGAATTGGTCCCCAGGCGCTCTGGCGGCTGTAAACAGGAAGGACGGGTGGGGTTAGTCGGGAGGAGGGGAGCAGGAGAGTGGGAGAAGTGATGTGCTGTTGGAAGCTTCAGCTCGGTATACACCGAGTGCTGGGCTTTGGTGCTAGTATCGGATTGGGCGAGACCTCGAGTGCTGTAGGTGATGTTTATGTGTTGTTGATGCGGTGTGGTAAAGTGCGTGTGTATTGCTGGGAGAGAGATGGTTGTGTGGCTTTATGTGGTTCAAGTATGCAGAAGACTGAGGGTTAGGTTAGTGGGTCTGTGTCCTGATTCAGGTACTTTCTGGTTCCGTTAGAGTTGTATCCCTGTGGGTTGGGATACAACTCTAATGGAACGTATTGCAGCTGTCTCCCAGTTGATGCTGGTTCCTCATGGGCTGACTCGCTTTGTTGGTGCTGCGCTGACCCCGCTGTATCATAGTGAGTATTGTTTGGATTGATAGGTGCATCTGAACCTTTCTTCCGGTGTGGGACTGGGTTGGTAATATCTCTATTCTCTCGTTATCTGGTGTCACACTGGTGTGTTGAGGTTTTGAATGGTTCAGGGTCGGATTGATGGTTCTGTGTAGTACAGACTAATACCAAAGGGTGGCTTTCCTATACCTGTAGTCAGAGTTGTTTGTCGTGTTCCCAGAGGGTACTGCATACAAACTTTGCCCAACACTTATCCCTTCCACAAATGGCTTTACTACACTTGCTATAATTATTCAAGTGGGCTATGAGGACCTGAAAATTCAACGTATTCCCCCCTGCTCCGCATGGAGCACATATGTGGATAGCTCCTGTGAAGAATCCGTTTCCCGGTCCTGTAGCTTCACTTTCTAGCACTTGTACTGTGTCCACCGGGCTCACTATTGCATATCTGCACTTTGCCAATCCCCTTCAGCCCACTTGCACTTCTACTAGTAAGAAAGTACAAAGATCTGAATGACCTTTAAAGTGAAGCGCTCCTGTGTCTTGGTTCCCCCTTCCCTCCCGTCACCAGCTTCACAGGGCTTGATGATTGATGTTACTTATAACCATATTCAGCTTATCAAGTGGGGGCTTGGGATGTGAACAAGGCAGAGCTGGCCCGACCAGGTTATCTAACCTATTACACAGAGCATTAACTTATTGGCTAGACAGAAGGCACATTAAGCTTGAACTACCCTCCCGGCTTGGGGTGCCACGAAGCAATCTTGAAATGAGATTAGCATTAAGCAATAAGAGCGCGGGACCTCCGCCTGGAGTCAAAATGGCTGCCAGACATTTTATCAGCTTGCTACAATGAGGACTGACAGAAGGAGGGACCATTTTTTCTGTAGCCCAATACAATAAAGCCTTAAAGAGCTAACCAAAGTGACTGTTTGCTGCAAGGAAACGAAGATGCGAAAGGTGGCAAGGCATCTAGAAGGCAGTGCCAGACCATAATGGTGTGGTCAGGTTTCAACAGGAGAACTGGCAGCAACAGGGAGCAGTGCGCGAGAGGGCACACACTAAGGAGAAGCCGGGCAGATAATAAATGGAGCCAGGATTACAGCGAGATACAGAGAGAGACAGAGCGTAGGCAACAATGTAAAATATAGCACAAGAGAACTGGTCACACAGAGAGGGAGAGGCCACAAACGAGTAGTGGAGGCCGTGGGGTATGACAAGACATTGCGAGAGGGCTGAGTGGGAGGGCGAGTACGGGGGAGGCCTGTAATGGCTGAAAGGGCAGTGATGAAATATTTTGGTTTGTGTACGCTGTCAAAGAGGATATGAAGGTTGAGTTCCCAAGGTTACGGAGTGAAGCGAACAAGAGGGATTACTCATGTACTCCAACTCCCATCAGCCTTTGCCAGCAGGCAGTGGTGGAAGATATTGGGAGTTGTATTGTAAAACGTGTTGGGCCTGTGAGACAAGCATGGTATCCAAAGAGACACAGGACCTCATTATACGTATGGCGGTGGACCAAGGTGCTATTAGCACCTTGGTCCATGCCGGTAAAATACCGGCACCGCCTTGGTGGAAAGGGGAATTACCGCCCTACTCCAAGGTTGGTGGGGCGGTAATTCCCCCTTCCCCCATTGCCCTTCCCCATTCCCATTTTTGCCCCATAGGGCTCTATGGGAAAGGGGAAGGTGCTAATTACGGTACCGCAAATTGCGGTACCGTAATTAGCTCCCTGGTCCCTTTGCGGATTGGTTTTTAACGCCTGCAAAAAGCAGGTGTTAAATTCCCCAACCCGCAAAGGGACCTCGTAGTAAGGCGGTAAGGGTTTACCGGTACCGGTAAAATACCGGTAAACCCTTACCGCCTACCGTGTAATGAGGCCCACAGACTAGAGTGTTATAGTTTCAAAACCTTTATTTACTAGAATGGTGGGATTGGTGTAATCCCTAACTGGCCCTAACTCTACAGGGATTGTTCCATCAATTGATGTTTGTAAAGGCCGTCGATGTCTGAAAGTCCAAAACCAAAATCTGTCTGTGTCTAAACATATGCTTGCCCTTACTCTTTGAAAAAATGTGATAGGAAATGTCTTTAAAGGAAAATAGTGATTCAAAAAGAAATACTAGTCTTCTCACCAGGAGTGGTTCAGTCCGTTATCATCAAAGTTCAGTACAATCAAAAAGAGGTTGTTTGTTAACTCTTCTCCACAAGGTTCTTGCACTCTGTTCCAACAACTCCAATGTCTTTAGCTCCTGGGGATTCCCTTGCACAAGCTTCAATCCTTCCAAGTTTCAAACAAAACAAAAATATAACAGTTCCTCTCAGGCTTCCCTTCCCCAAGCGTATGCCTCTCTGTTTCACAAAATAAGCATTCAACTTTGGTAGGCCTCTTAGGGTTCCCTACGCCAAGCTCAGTTTGTCAGAATGTACCTCCCACTTATGACATGCATTACCCACCGTAAAAGCATTTCTGATGATTGTATCTGCTTAGATTCACATGCTGTGCATTTAGTCCGACGTCTAGTGGAAATCGCAAAGTATTGCATCTTTCTTCTGAAGATTGAACGGGGACGACAACATGGGCGTGACTGTAACACTATCCATAATGTGACGTGTAGTGTACCCAAAATCCGTCACACATCGAGGTCCCTCTGGTTGTGTTTTGTTCGGCCATGAAGGAGCCTTATAGTCCGCGTGAGCGAGTAAAGAGGAGGGAAGATGTCTACGTTCCTTCTACTCCAAGAGGGGAGGAAGGGTAGGCGCATGTGAATCTAAGCAGATACAATCATCAGAAATGCTATTACGGTGAGTAACGCACATATTCCGATGCTTGTGAATATGCTTAGAATCACATGCTGTGCATAGACTAGTGAGCAGTACTTAGAGATGGTCGTGGGATGTGAGAAGAAAATTAATAGTTACTCACCGTAGTGACTAACGTACTCTTAGTCCATAGTGCCCTTTCCTCCATACTGTCACCAGAAAAATCTTCTTCCCCTTTCAATTTTGAGGTGCATGGGGGCACTGCCCTGGGAGCATGCGCTCGCCTGACTTCGCCCACCAGCGCCACTCCTCAGTCCACACTGAGGCATTGACAATATTTAACATTGTAGTATTAGGGTGGAGGATGGTGGGACGCATGGAGGAAAGGGGACTATGGATTAAGAGTACGTTAGTCACTACAGTGAGTAACTATTAATTACTCTTACGTCCCATCCCCTTTCCTCCATACTGTATGGGCGATTACAACTGAATGTAGCCCCAGGGTGAGAGGAGACCCTCCTTAAGCAAACAGGTTTCTTAGAACCGCCTGCCCAAACGCTGCGTCTGATCTGGAGGCGTCGTCCAAATACTAGTGCTTACAGAAAGCCAAAGGGGTGGCCCAGCCCTGGTGATGACCTGCCACGGCACGTGCCGTTGAAACGCGATGGCCGTGGCTTTGGCTCTGACCGCATGGGCATGCAAATTGGCCCGCACTGGTTTGTGCTGCCTTTCATAGGCTTCCTTGATGGCAGCGACCATACACCTTGCTATGGAGGCCTTGGAGGCTCGATAGCCGGGCCTTGAACCACCAAAAGTGATAGAGGGCATGTGACTTGCGGAAGTCCTTGGTCCTGTCAAGGTAGTGTTGCAGCGCGTGTCTGACATCCAGACGGTGCAAGACCCTCTGAGGCTCATCCTTATGGTCGGCGAAGGAGGATTGTAAGACTATTTCCTCGTTCAGATGGAAGGAAGAGGTCACCTTGGGTAGGAACGCCGGGGCGTCCGGAGGACCACCATGGCCTTCTGAAAGGTAGTGTAGGGCTCTGATGCCACGATAGCCTGGATTTCGCTGACTCTACTAACGGAGGCAGTGCTCCAGATAAGATTTGAAAGGGAGAGTATTTTACTCCCCATTTTTGAAAGTTGTGAGTAAAAGTATTTTTTAGAGAGTAAAAAAATATAAGTCCGATTCCCAATAAGAGTATTTTATAAGCGAGTAAATGTTTTTGTAATATTTATTTATTTTCACCTTAAAAGATACATGGTTTCTTCTTCCAATCAAGCAGTTAAAATAGTAGTTTCTTCCTGTGGTACTGCGTACATTAATGGTTCCAACATATCCATGAAGCTGTGAGGGTGAAAGCAGGGGCGCAAGATTCTACAGGTCTTTTTCCGTTTTTTTGTTGTGAGTATTTTTACTCTCTATTTTTATTTTTGGGAATATTTGCCAATTTTTAGTGAGTAAAAGTCACCGATAAACACCTTATCTGTAGGGCTGAGCGGAGGTGAGGCCTACGAGCAGCGCTGTCTTTAGGGTGACCAGCCTGATGTCCACGGACGCCATTGGCTCGAACGGTTTGTGTGCCAAGGCGCCCAGGACTACATGGAGGTCGCATATAGGGTGCGGCTTCTTTATAGCCGGGTAGAGCCCATGGGGGCCCGCCAAATGCCGTTTGACCACTGGGTTAGCAGAGAAGAGACCCCCCTCCGAATTTCTGTAGGGTCCAATGACTGCCAGTGTCAAATCCCTTGGCCTGGTCCTCCCGGACTCCCCACTCTCCTCCTCCACACCTGAGAGACTCGTTTCCGGGCTGCTTTTGGCCAGTGGACGCCAGGATCGGTAGTCTTTTTTTTCTGAAGATAGGGCCTACTCTGGGAGGAAGCCACAGTGAATGCCTATCCAAGTGCAGACCTGACTCCTCTTCTGGGATCGGCGTAGGGGGAAAAAGCAAAACTACGGCAGAAAAAACCCCAAAGGCTGTAAAGTTGATGATGACTTCAGACGCAACGTCAGTAGTAATCCAATGGAAGGTAGGCTCCAACTTCACTCACAAGATGGTAAAATGTAAATCAGTAATAGCGGGTGTTCTGATTCCACCGGAATCCAATGGGCAAGTCCCAAGACAGGAGGACGTGGAGCAGTGATACTGATATCAAGATAGCAAATGGGACAAAAGAACAGGAACAGAGATGAAAAAAGCACAAAAGAGAAAGAAAGCACTGAAGAAAGGTGTCGTACAGGAAAACGGCCCGCGGGTAGAACAGCGGCTGGAGCGCTGTGGCGCAGAGTAAGAGAGTGAAAGAAGGAGAGAAAGAGGACCCGGGTGTGAGCGCCGGGAGAGCGAAAAGAGCGAGAGAGAGCTCCCAGGCACGAGAGGCAGCAGAGAAATTCAGGCTGCAAGGTTCCAAAAAGGAACGAAAGAAACACAAGCGTTAGCGGACCAAAAGCCAAGGAAGAAAACCTCAAAGGTTGCAACAACTAGACTGCTGCAGCTACGTGGAAAACGAATGTGGAGGAACATCCTAATGGCCGCCAACACACACCCGAGGCCACAGGCGCCTTGGGGATAGGCTCATGACAGCCAGATAGGTGCAGCATGTGTCCCACCTGCACTCCGGAGTGGGTGAGGTGTGCTGAGAAGGAGAGTATGTTGTCCAACGTGCACTTAAGTGGGTCACTCCTTAGAGTCTGCCCAATGACAGAATGTGGACCATTTGCTCTTATAGGCTCCTGGTAGCTTTGCTTCTGGCGCCCTGGATGATCTCCAGGTTAGAATGATGTAGATTAGGGAGAAATGTTTTTTTGCGCCAACTATAGATGATATAATTCCCTTGTTTGCTGCATTTCAACTTGAAAAAAGAAGATCTTGCAATTTTATAATTTATGCCATGTATATATTAATATCGTGCTTTTCATTCGATTTGCCTCTCCAGGTTAGCCTGAGATAGGTTCAAGTTTTTCAGTGTAACCTGCTCAGGAACCAGGCTGCGAGGGCTAGCTTGTGAGGAGCAGGGTGGAGTTCCCTGCCCCCTGCTGGGTCAGGAGAGGAGCTGGAACCAGCGGTAGGTGAATGGGGGGCCTGTCCGAAAGGCTGAGCAGTTCGGAGAACCACGGTCTCGTCGGCCACCAGGGAGCTATCAGAATGATGCTGAGGTGACAAGAGTCCTTTATCCTGCAGATCACCCTGTGTACCAGGAGTGTGGGAGGGAAGGTGCATGCCGTCATGTAGTTCCACTGTATCTGGAATGCATCGCCCAGGGAGCCCGAGCCCTGTTCCCTGCCAAGAGGTGAACTGCTGGCATTTTCTGTTGTCCCGGGAGGCAGCCAGATCCACTTGGGGTTGCCCCCACCTGCGGAAGATCTCCTTCAGAACCAGGTCGTTCCATTGCCACTCATAATTGTCCGCCCCCAGTCTGCTGAGCCTGTCTGCCTCCAGGTTGTAGTCCCCCCTGGAGGTGGACAGCTGTGAGGTAGATTTTGTTCTCCAGAGTCGATCTCACATGCGGACAGCTAGGTTGCACAGATGAGCGTACCCCCTGCTTGTTGATATAGTACATGCTGGTGGAGATGTCCGTCTGGATAAGTACTGTCATGCCCTCTATCAGAGGGAGGAAGGCCTTCAGGGCCAGCCATATGGCCTTCAATTCTAGCCAGTTGATGTGGGACTCCTGTTCCTGCAGCGTCCAGATTCCATGGACACTGACTGTCCAGCGTGGCTCCCCATCCTACTAGGGAGGAGTCTGTAGTGACGGTGACCTGTGGGAGAGGCTGCCGGAAGGGCTTGCCCTGCCGCAGGTTGCAATCAACAGAACACCACGTGAGGTCTGGATGGAGAGAAGTAGGAATGTCGACAGGCTCCGCTTGTGAGCCCCGCTCCCGATTCCTTGAGGCTGCGAAGTGCAGCTGTAATCTCATCTTGAGACTTGTGTGGGGTACGGCGAACACGACTTCCGCCATAATACCCAGCAGGTGTTGGAACCACCAGGCCGAGGTCACTGTCCTGTAGAGGAAGTGAGTAGTGGCTCTCTTGATAGCCGTGATCTTGTCCTCCGAGGGAAAGACTCTCTCGGAGCCGGTGTCCCAGATGAGGTCCGGTAAGGTCAGGTTCTGCGTGGGGTGCAGCCAAGACTTCTTGAGATTGATCATAAACCCCAGGTCGTAGAGTGTGCTCGTAAGTGCGGAGGAGGTGTGGCGAACGCCCCCCTCAGTTGAAGCCCGGACAAGCCAGGTATGGGTACACGTGTGGCCCTGGACCCTGAGGAGGGCTGCCACGGCATTCATTAACCTGGTAAATACCCTGGGGGCTGAGTTGAGGCTGAAGGGTAGCACCTTGTATTGGAAATGGCAGCCCATGATCCTGAACCGTAGAAAGGACTGATGTGGCTGCCAAATAGGGACATATAGATACGTATCCTTCAGATCCAGGGAGCACATACAGTCTGGGGTGTGCCAAAAGCAAGAGTGTATCCCCCTCTATCTGCCTGTACTTGGCGTCAAGACGCCGATTGACAGGCTGGGCCGAGTGCGGCTTGAGCCACCTCTTTTTGGCCAGGACAACAACGTCCTTCTGCATCAGGATCCCTGTCTTGGTAGGGGGTTTTAGGGTGAGGACATCTGCCAAGACCACCTCCTTGGGCTGTTCGACCTCGGGTTGAGGAATGCCAGCGCTGCCATGCGTTCGTGGAAGGCCTTGGCTGAAGATGGCGTGTCAGGGTCCTCCTCTTCATCTGTGTCTACCTGAGTGCTCGGAGGATCTGGATCAGGTGGAGGGGTACTGGGCGCCGTGGACTGCAGTGTGGAGATCCGAGCCAGTGGCTGCTCCGGGGGCTGTTGTGGAACTGCCTGCAGGGGTGCCGGAATCAGAGGAGCCGACAGGGGCTGCGCTGGGGCCTGAGGCACCGGAGCCAATGCAGGAATGACTATGGGTGCCGGTGGGAGGGCCGGAGGGAGCATGTCCCTGATAGTATCCCGAAGGATGGCCCCCATCTGGGGGTTCACATTAGCGCTAGGAACCTTTCGAAGAACCCGTCTTCGGAGGCTGAAGAGGTGGCAGGTGATATTGATGGAGTGGCTGCAGACTGCTGGAGCCGGGGCATGTTCTGTCTGGGGTGCAGGGGAAACCTGCCCTGCGCTGCTGATGGATGAACTGTAGGCCACGTGTCATGATCTCTGCTTCCAAAAGGTCAGGGTTTTCCCAACTCCCTTGGAAGCAGATCCATAACCCAGGTTCCGAGTGCCAACCAGTCCCAATTGGGACCTTTTGGACTCAGTCCTGGCGCCAGTGGCACCAGGCTCATAAATATGCCCAGTCCCAGCGCTGGAAGCGCCGGGCTCATAATGCTTGGGTGGACTTACCTGCAGCAGACCATGCTGCTTACTTGCCTGCCAGTTGAGTCTCTGATCCTCTTCTGTTTGGAACTACTTTTCCTGATGGGTGGGGCAGGAGCCACTCCCTAGATTCAGAACACTGGAACTCTTCTGGAAAGCAGGAACTCTTTTCTTACCTAGGCGTGGCTGTGGAAGGAGACACCTAAGCACTACAGGAGGCTATTTAAACCACACCCGATGGATGAATCTTGCTTTGCGTTATTCTGCATCCTCAGCAGCAGAACGCTCATCGTGTCTTCTGCATCTGATCCGGGCCTAAGGAAAAAGGCTTACCATCCTGAATCCAGTCTTCAGCAACACCTATAAAGACAAGAAAGAACAGGTTAGCATTACGGTCTTCAGTGACAGCTCTTCACTTACCTGGTCCATCGGCTGTCACCAACGCCTCGCGCTGCATTCCGGCATCTGAAAGACAAAGGCTTACCTACTCTTCGTGCGCTCCGGAGGTCTTCACACTGCATTCCGGCATCTGAAAGACAAAAGCTTACCAACTCTTCACACGCTCCGGAGGCCTTCGGCGCTGTATCCCGCATCTGAAAGACAAAACAAGGTGCGTTTAAAGACATTGGGGAACTTTAATACTCACGTGCCATTACTCCTTTCCACATCTAACCCAGTGGGTATTCCGGCACCCTGCAGCCGCCCCGAACTTGTACCTGCAAAATAAAAAGACAGTTAGAGCGCATCGTGAAGCAGGCAACAAGCGCTTACTTACGTGCTTCCAGGCGCTTCTATTCATCACACGGGCTCCATCTTCAACTCACTTCAGCCTGCCATCGCCGGAACCCTGCAAAACAAGAGACATCATTACTAAAGACTTTAAAGACATTAGAATTACTCGAAACTTACCGTTCGTGCAGTAAACGACGGACAGCAGTCCTCTGAAGTCAAGAGGCCTGCTCCCCTTATCCAGTGAAGAAACTGGTTACAGCACCCTGCCTCGAGGCAGATGGAGAGCACGGCGTTCACTTACCTAAGGTGAGAGCGTTAACCTTTGGGATTCTACAGGAGAAGAGAAAGGGAAGAAGAGAGAGACATTCAATAACCCAGTTCATTAATCCCACATTTTCTATCTGCAGACATCTTACCCTTCGAGCCAGACATACAGTGCACAGAGGTCCAGCCCAAAGAGCCAGCCGTGGGTTACACATCACCTTTGAAGATACGGTATACGCCCAGTCAAGACCGGCGCCTCTACGGGAATCAGGTGAGCGTTACACCACGTACCTGGTTGACATCAGTCCCACCTTGTGAAACGTTCTTCCACCCGCTCCTCTAGCGGGGGTATCGGACGAGCAGCCATCTTGTCTGGCGTGGCAGCCATTTTGTCGAGCTGCGTGCCAAAGTCGTGGTGCCTGGCTCATCGGACCCAGCCCCGTCCAAGACACTTGGTGTTGGAACATAAGGCCTATCCCGCACCTCAGGTCTAGACCTGGAAGGCCTATTGCCCTCGTCTGAACTGTCGGCAGTGCTGAGTGAAGGGGCCCCCTCGGACATGATGCTGTTAGCAGGGAGTTGCCCTCTGGAGTAACCCCGGTAAAAGAACTTTACTGTCCCTCAGCACTAGCACCGGAAGGATCCAGAGACCCCTCGGCAGTAAAGCCGGTAGCTGGACTACCCTTGGTACGTGTGCTGGTATGAGAACCCGAGCAGTGTTTCACAAAGTCCTTCAGGTCCTCTTCTGGAAGAGTGTTAGGCAGAATCCTCTGCAGTACCCATAGGGAACACTGCAGACCATTAAGTCTCCAAATGGTAGTACAATTTCACCTTTGGTACAAGCCTGTACTACACAGTTATAGTGGTAGCAGTAGCAGAGCAGCCAGACTTATCTCAAGAGCAAATGAGCAGTAATAGGGATTAAACCAAGGACTACAATTACTGTGACTCAAACACTGACTCAAGGTTTCTAGTTAAGAAATATACGTACATTTATTTTTAAACCATCTGTTCACAAAACACTTCACTTCTATTAAACAAAACCACACTCTAAATATACCACACACAACCAATTCCTTTGGTTCAGGTCAATTCAAGGTAAGTACATTAAGATTTGACAGACCAGTGTTGGGAAACAAGACGTTACCGGGGGTTAAGCAGCGCTCCCTTTTTGACAGTAATGACAGTTCGGTCTTACGAAAGAAAAGAACAAGTTACTTACCAACTGGTAACGGTTCTTTCGATTGGATGTTCCTCCAGCGTATTCCTCATCTTAGATATGTATTCCATCCAGCTTTGCTGCTCTTCCGAAATTTTATCGGCAGAGGGCGCCATGCGTCAATGTCGTCGAGTCGATGGTCCCTCGAAGGCCTCGGTCGAGGGTGACGTCATCGGTTATATTAGTAGCACGTGCAGCGCCCGTTGGCCTCAGTTCTGTTGTTCCCCTTTTTTATTTTTGATTTTGCCGGCAGACAGGTATCAGCCTTGCGAGATTTGAGCTGGCAATAACCCGGAAAAATCTACAGAGGGGTAGGCTGGGAGGGCCATGAGGAATACGTTGGAGGAACATCCAATCGAAAGAACTTCACCAGTTGTTAAGTAACTTGTTCTTCGAGTGGATTGTGTCCTCCAACGTATTCCTCATCTTAGATAGACTCCCAAAGCAGTATGTATCATTTCTCTGGAAGAGGGGTTAGATTTTTCAATGCCCTTAGATGGCAGAATAAAACACTGCTTTTCCAAAAGTCAGTTCCTTAGACTGGGAAGCATCCAGGCTATAGAATTTTGAAAAGGTGTGTAGTGAAGACCAAGTTGCTGCTTCACAAATGGACCTTATTGGAACACCTCTTTGAAGGGCTGTCGAAGAGGCGATGCCTCTGGTGGAATGAGCCCTTAACCCTTCTGGTGGGTTTTTTTGTGCTAGTCTGTAGCATTCTGAAATGCAAAGAACAATTCAGCGTGAAATTGTCTGTTTTGTCACCGACTGACCCAGGTTCCTTCCTGTGTAACCTATAAACAGCTGGTTGTCCACTCTAAGTCTGGAAAGTGGAGAGATGTAAAAGCTTAAAGCTCTTTTCGGATCCAACCTGTGTAATCTTTCCTCCTCCTTCGAAGGATGGGGTGGAGGATAGAATGCGGGTAAAACAATTTTCTGACTTAAATGAAAATCAGATACTACTTTCGGTAAAAATGATGGTTTAACCCTCAATACAACTCTGTTCTTTTGTGAACACAGCATAGGGTGGCCCAGAAGACACTTCCTGCAATTCGCTCACTCTTCTTGCAGATGTTAAAGCAACTAAGAAGGCAGTTTTCCAGGATAGTAATCTTAATGGACACGTGTGCATAGGCTCAAAAGGAGCACACTAACAATTTTAGGACTAAATTGAGATTCCAAATCGGTACTTGAAAAGGGTGAGGAGGAAACACATTAGCGAGTCCTTTTAAGAATTGTATTATCAAAGGAATTTTGAAGTAGGAGCATTCTTCGAACGAGCGCTTGAAAATGGAAAGCGCTGCAAGGTAACCTTTTATTGTTCCAACACTCAGACCTCTATGTGCTAGGGTAAGAAGGAAAGATAGTACTTCTGGAATAGAACATAGAAAAGGATCGACATTCTTTTCTCTGCACCAGTTGCACAACTTTTTCCAATGGCAACGGTACAGAGACTTTGTTGCTGGCCTTCTTCCCGAAAGCAACACCTCCATAACATCTGGAAGGTTCCAATCCCTGTATCTCAGCGTTTCAGATACCAAGCATGAAGGTTGAGCGTTTTGACCTCTGGATGGAGAACCTGAACCTCCATTTGAGAGAGAAGGTTCTCTCTCTGAGGAAGATGTACTGGAGGACAGATGGACATGTCTAGAAGGTCTGGGTACCACGTTCTCCTGGTCCAATCCGGGGCAATTAGGATCATGCGGCTCCCGAAGCGTCTCAGCCTCCTGAGGAATGACAGGAATCGGAGGGAACGCATACAATAGTGGGAAATTCCACTCCACCACAAACGCGTCCCCCAGGGCTCCTCTCGGGGGAAATTCCCTTGAGCAATACCTTTCGCTTTTTCGGTTGACACCGGTTGCAAATAGGTCTACTTGAGGGGTTCCCCAAAGGGCGAAGATCTCTTGAATGACTTCCTGAGCCAGTTCCAATTCGTGAGACACCGTGCTCTGCCTGCTCAGAGCATCTGCTGTCATATTATCTTCCCCGGCTAGATGAATTGCCGTTAAAGAGATTCCCTCCTGAATTGCCCAATACCAGAGCTGCATTGCCTCTCTGCACAGATGTAGCGACCCTACACCTCCTCTTTTGTTTAGGTAGTGCATGGCCACTGTGTTGTCTGTCATTATCAGGACATTCTTTCCCCTGATAGATGGCAGGAAGGCCTTCAGCGCTAGTCTGATTGCCCTCAGCTCTAAAAGGTTGATGTGTAGTTTGGACTCCGATGGAGACCAACGACCGTTGATTGTCAAATCGTTGGCATGAGCTCCCCACCCCATGAGTGAGGCGTCCGTCACTACTGTGATCTCCTGCCATGGTTGTCAAAAAGGTTCTCCTTTTAGGATATTCTCTGTACAAGTCCACCACAGAAGATCCTGACGAACCTTGTTCGGAATCTGAAGAAGATCCGTCATTTGACCCGAGAACTGGGACCATTGAGTCTTTAGGGCCCATTGAAGGGATTTCATTCTCAGGCGTGCCTCTGGCACCAGGAAGATGCAGGATGCCATGAGGTCGAGCAACCTTAAAAAGTTGTAAGCCTGGAGATTTTGGTCATTTTGGAATTTGGAGAATGTCTTGAGCCCTCGACTTGGGAGGCAATCTCTTTCCCAAGGATGTGTCTAATACAGCCCCTATGTACTGGAGCTGTTGGGAAGGTGTCATTTGCGACTTCTTGAAATTGAGGGAGAAGCCCAGTCTGTGGAGGAAGTGCAGGTGACTTTCAGATGATCCAGTGCTTGCTCGGCAGAACGCGCCCTGATCAACCAATCGTCCATGTAGGGGTAGACATGAATCCCCCCCACTCCTGAGGTGTGCTGCCATCACTACCATTAACTTGGTGAAGACGCTCGGGGCGGAGGTCAATCCGAATGGCAGGACTCAAAACTGATAGTGTGAGTCGCCAACTACGAACCTCAGGTATTTTCTGAGCTTGAGATGAATCGGCACATGAAAATAAGCATCCTGGAGGTACAATGACACCAACCAGTCCTGAAGTTGAAGGGCCTAAAGGATCTGAGAAAGGGTAACCATCTTGAAATTGTCCTTCCTGAGGAACTTGTTCAAGTTTCTCAGTCCTCCGTCCTTTTTGGGGATCAAAAAATATGGGGAGTACCATCCCTTGTTGTTCTCCGTTGCCGGTACTGGTTCTATAGCACCTTTCTCCAGTAGGGTTATAACGTCCTGCTGTAGGAGCGGGTTCGAAGACTTCAACGGTTGTCTACCTGGTGGATTGCTTTGAGGTTGCGTTAGAAAAGGAAGGCAGTAGCCTTGGGCTATTATTTCCAGAGCCCAAACATCTGAAGTAATGGCTCGCCATTCTTGCAGATGCTGTGACAGCCTGCCTCCTACAGGTGTTTTGTGATGCAAGTCCTCAAAGTGGTTTTGTGGCGGTTGTTGCAGCCGCTGATGGCAAAGAGGCTGCAGCTGGAGCTGGCTTTGCACGTTTACCGCGAGTGGCCTTTCTCTGACCCCTTTGACTGGCCATTCCTCTCACCTTTCCATATGAGGAGTAGTAACGATAGGATCGTCCCCTCCACGATTGTCCTTGCGCACGAAAAGGCTGAGGTTGCCTAATAGCAGCTCCTAAAGATTTGGCAGCTGCTTTTGAGGTCTGCAACCTCTCAAGGCTCTCGTCAGCCTTGTTGCCAAAAAGGTAAGACCCCGTCAAAAGGCATGTTCAGAAAGCGGTTCTGTACGTCCGGTGCAAAACCCGACTTCCGTAATCACGCAAATCTGCGCATTACCGTGCTAGTGTCCATGGACCTGCTTACACTATCCGCAGTGTCCAATCCAGATTGAAGGGATTCCTGCATGGCTTCCTTTCCATCTCTAATGATGGCTAGGAACCCTTCCCTTTCTTCCCCTTCTGGTATGTGCTCCGCTGCCATTGCGATGCACTCCCACAGAGTGTACGAAAATTTTGCCAAGGCACATGTGGAGTTGGCAGATTTTAAAGCCATACTCCCAGCTGAAAATAACTTCCGTGCCTAGCCATCCACACACTTATCGTCCCTGTCTAGAGGAATAGAAAGGTACGCAAGTTTGTTAGAAGCTGTGGCTGCCTGTATGACCACACTCTCGGGAGTTGGATGTTTGGACAGATAGCCAGGGTCGCTACTGGCCGGGCGGTATTTTGAGGTGAGGGATTTATTTACCGGAGGAATAGAATCCGGAGTGTCCCAATTCTTGGCCACCCTATTTTGCAGGGCTACATGAAAGGGTAGTACTGGGTCTTCGGTGGGACCATGGTCCAATATATCTGTTAAATCATCCTGGATGAATTGGGATGATGGTCTAGCCCATCCTAAGTAATCTACTACCTTCGTCATTAATTGACGGTATGATGGACTGGCATGCTCTCCTGGTTCTGGTCTGCCAAAGTAATTCTCAGGAGATGTGTCAATGCCACTTGCATTGTGTAAAGATTCCACCAAATCCCTCATTCTGCTTTCTTCTGAGATCAAGCATTCTGGGACATTTGGGGTGCCATATTCTAGCCCGAAAGGTACATTTTCCTCATCAGATCTCTCCTGTTCCTCAAAAATTGAGGTCAGGGACTTGAAAAACTCCTTCCTGGGGAGAGGCTTGAAAACCTTCTCTCCCAGAGAAGGAGGAAGAGGTGTGTTACAGGGGTCTGAGGATATTACAGGTCTTGTAACCTTATCCTTCCCTTTTTCTGGCTTCCCTGGCTTGGCTGGAGCCTTTGCGCTGAGGGCTTCGACGTCGATAAGGGCGTCGACGACATAGTGATCGTCGAGGCGGTCTTCGAAGATTTTCCCTTCGAGGTGTGATGGATCTCAGACGGCGGCGGTGACCTCGAACGGTCAACTCGACTCTAGCATTTTTCGCTCAGCGTCCTGGAAGGTTCTCGATCCTTCCTCTTTCGATCACCCGGGCTCGAGGGTGTGCGAGTGTCGGAGTGATGACGCTCCCGGTCGGCTTCCGAAGAAGGCGCGGACCGAGGCTTCGCTTTCTCAAACACCTCCATCATTTTGACCCTGAATGATTCCCACTCTTCGGGAGACGAATGTTTCGTGGGGCATTTCATCCTTTTCGGAGACTCGTCTGACGACGAGGTGGAGGGAGACCTGTGGCGTCGTTTCTTCGATTTTTTTGACGAAGACTAGCGTTGGGAATCGCTTCGGGACCTGGATCGATGCCTTTCGCGTCGAGGAGATTTCTCCTCACGGGATCTCGACTCGACGCTAGAGGCTTTACGATCGGTTTTGCGACCTACCTGTAGCTTTCCTCTCCTTTCTCGCAAGGCCTTTCCCGTCATCGCCCGACACTTCGTACAGGCCTCCATGTCGTGGCCTTCTCCGAGGCACCACAAACACTCTCGGTGCGGGTCCGTGATCAACATTTTTGAACCCCACGACTTGCACTTTTAGAAACCCGATTTGGGGGCATGGTCGGCGTTGATGACGAGGACATATTTCGGTATATTTATTCACAGAACTCGAGGCGCGCCGAATCTCCGAAGCAACGTATACTGCGGAAAAACAGAACTGAGGCCAACGGGCGCTGCGCATGCTTCTTATATACCCGATATTGTCACCCTCGACGGAGGCCTTTGAGGGACCATAGACTCGACGAAATCGACGCACGGCGCCCTCTGACAAAAAATTTTCCGAAGAGCAGCAAAGCTGGATGGAATACATATCTAAGATGAGGAATATGTTGGAGGACACAATCCACTCGAAGCGTACCCGCGGGGAGAATTGTAACCGTAGTCAAAACACATTTCGCACATTGAATAAAAACCAAGGAAAAGGGGATAAAAATCATAGGCAATACTTTTGTCGAGGCACTTGAATCAGAGGACGTATTCTAAGAGACAGATAAAGTCAATAGGCCTGCGCCAGTGTCAAATGGAGCAGGGCTCTGTTGTCGAGGATCACACGATTAGAACAGTTTGAGATTAACATTGCCATGAGTACTTGGATATTGTCAAAGGGAGGCAAAAGTTATAAGAGGGAAGGAGGAAAGGACGAGCCTTCGGCAAGGAAAAGGGTTCACCCCGATTCCTCAAGGTCGGACGGAGAGAAAGACCAAATAGACACAGAACCTTATTCGAATGAACAAAGCTGGTGCCACGTCAGTTGTTCCTGGTAGTTCCTGCAGACTCACGGTTCCTGAAGCTTCAGTCGTGGGGACAAGAAGGACGACGTCTGGAGCGATCTGCATTACCCAGGGATGAGGCCAGCAGCAACAAAGTAACGGTGAATAAAAGGTGTGCTCCTTTAAAACAGGAGAGGGCTCTTCTGATGGCTATCAGGACCACTACAGCTTTGTGTAGCGATTTCGACCCAGAGGAGGATTCTCTGGCTGTAGAAGGTGAGCTGGTTGATCCCACCAAGCTCAAGGGAAGAAGATTACAGACTGGATCTTCTCTGTCGTTAAAGGGTAGACAGCTCAGGACTGCAGCAGGGCTTCACTGGGGCTCGGGAGTTGGAGCAGCCATCTTCTTCTCTGCTTCTCTTCGGTTCTTGTTGTTCCAGTGGCGACTGACTTCCAGCCCAAGAGTCCTGCCTTTTATGCCAAAATCACCCATTCACACAGCCTGGCTGTCAATCACACAGCAGGGGGATTGTCCAGCCCAGACAACCACCCCAGCCAATGGACACAAAGTGCGATTTGGGTCTCCAAGGAGACCCTGTGCAGGGGATTACTAAACCCCTCCCTCACATTTAGCCCACCTAGACACCAAGATGCCAAAGGAGGGCTTCTTTGCAGAAGCCCGCCAAAGGACGGCGAACAAAGAAGGCAAACCTGGATTACAATAGCCTAAACCAGTATCACGTTTATACACTATAATTGCGGTAGAAAAGTTATGGTAGATACCACTGCCACCAGCCAAGTCTTAGTGCTAAGGGAGCAAAACAAGGCTCCAGGAGGGACAGACAAAAAGGGATTATAGTTAACCCTTTCCAATAATCCATGTAAGATGGGGTGTACTGGGTCTGTAGGTTAAATGACTACATAAAGTAAATGGTAACATTTCCTGTTTCTGGGGGACAGTAGTCAGCCCCAGAGACATGGAGTCAGTGGGAAGTCTTCGAGACAACCCTGTGTCACTGCACTGAAGGTGCTGTGTAACGCACACAAAAAGTTGGGCTCATCGAGTGGTGTGGCTCCAGAGCCCAAGATCACACAAAAAGTAGAAATACACATGGCAAAACACATGTAAGAGTGGGAAAAAGGTTCACACTCTTACTAGGTGGAAAAAATAAACCCCAGAAATCCAGCAAAGCTACTGAGGGACTCATTAGGTAAGGGAAATTAGCCATAAAGATGCATTCTCCCTAACAAAGAGCTCCCTCCACCTAGCTAGCCTGTTCTTCAGGGCACGTGGAGTCAGCGCATCGCACGCAGAACAACCTTCCCAGCCGTGGTCAGGGCCAAGGCAGCGGAGGCAAAGGGAGTGGGCGTCGGACGTGGGGATAAGACCCCCGCAATCTGGACACCTGCTGAAGTCGACATGCCCCTGGGGCATGCGCCACTTTGAAATAGCCGATTTAGAAACAGGGTCCCCTTCTCTACCCGCTGCCACTGAAACAAAAAACTGTTTTTCTTTATTTTTAGTGGTCTTATTTTTTTCCAGAAAACAGATCACTGTTCTCCCTACATCAAATGTGTGGAGGCTGCTTTCTGCCATTTTGTGGGGTTCTGGAAAAAAAAGTGGGTAGTTCTATTGATTTGTTCACATGGAACTTTGAAATATATTTGGGTGCAGATCGTGGGTGGGTGCGCAGGGCCACCTTATCCTTGTGAATCATGACAAATGGGTCTTGAACTGAAAGGGCTTGAAGGTCACCAACTCTCCTTATTGATGTGACTGCCACCAAGAAGGAAGTCTTGTAAGTAGGTGTTTTAAGGCTTGCCTTATGCATAGGTTCCAAGGGAGGCCCCATTAGTCTATTAAGTACAACGTTCAGGTCCCATCCGGGAGCTGGGTTGGCGATAAGGGGATGAAGTCTTTTAACCCCCTCCATAAAAGCCTTGATTACTGGAATTTTCCACCACAAAACCTTCTTTTGGGACGTGGTGTGAGCTAAAAGTGCAGTTTAGTGGGCTATCAAGGAATCCAAAACCAGGCCTGAATCTAATAGTGCGTCAGGTACAAGACAATGTGTGTTGGTGAGCATTCAATAGGATTGATGCTCTTGCCATTACACCAGATGACAAAGCGTTTCCATTTGCTGGAGTAGCAATGTCTGGTATTAGGCTTTCGTGCTTCTGAAAGTATGTCCATGCATCTTTGAGGGAGTTGGAGGTGTCCAAACTGTGACCTCAGGAACCAGGCTGCTAAATTGAGAGTTTGCGGGCACGGATGAAGTGTTCCCCTCCCATGACTTGGGACAGCATGTTGTACGGGCATGGCAGCTTCCTCGCAGGGGCAAACAGACATTGCCATAAAATGAGAGAACCAAGGTTGGCGGGCCCACATCAGGGCCACCAGAATCATTGTGACCGGTTCCCGGTGCATCTTGAGCACTATCTTGTTGAGTAGGGGAGTCAGGGGGTGGGGGGTAAGCTTAGACACATTTCCCTGACCATGTTTTTCCAGAGTCTGTTCCCCTTGGAGCGGTTCTGCAGGTACCTGGGAGGCATAATCTGGGCATTGTGCTTTCTTCAGGGTTGCGAACAAGTCTATCTCTGGGAAGCCCCAGTCTGCGAAGACGTTGAGAACAATACCTTTGTGAAATCGCCACTCGTACTCTACGGGTAGTGGGAAGTCTCTGCTGAACACGTCCGCCAGAAGATTGAGTTCCCCTGGAACGTGTTGTGACAGGAGGAACATCTTGTGTTTGAGAGCCCATTTCTATAGGTTCCAAGACAGTTTGGATAGCCATGTAGAGTGAGTGCCCCCTTGCTTGTTCAGGTAATACATGGCTGTGGTACTGTCCATGAGGACTAGGACTGTAAAGCCTTCAGGGCCTTCAACACTGCTAGCAGTTCTAGCAGGTTTATGTGGTTGGGTGCTACTGATGGGGACCAAATGCAGTGCGCCGTCTGATGAAGGCAGTGAGCTCGTCAGAGATACGTCCGTGGTGAGAGTGGCTTTTACTGCGGGGGTGGTGAAGGTTTTCCCTTGCAAGAGGCTTTCACTTGACCAACACTGCAGAGAGAGAACGAGGGCTGCAGAGACAACCACTAGATCGTCCCATTGTCTGCTGGCCTGACACCATTGGCTCAAGAGCCACTCTTGCATGGGCGCATGCGCAGACGTGCGTGTGGGACTAGATAAATGCAGGAGGCCACCATCCCAAACAGTCGCATGGCTTTGTGTACGGTCGCCTCGCGACTGGCTACATAGTGAGGGATCTGGAAGTGAATTAGAGCCCCCAGAAAATGCTCGACTTTGCTGGGGTCTGGCTGGACCTTTTTCCTCGCTGATCGAGAACCCAAGATTGAAGAGGATATCTACCGTCTTCTGGGTATTTGATAGACATGTTCCATACGAATCCCCAGTTATTAACCAGTTGTTGAGGTAAGGATAGACTGGAATGGACCGCCTGCGCAGGTGAGCAGCTACTACCGCCAGTACCTTTGTAAACACCCTTTGGGCTGAGACAATGCCGAAGGGAAGGATAGTGCTTGTCCTCCATCATGAACCTTAGGTACTTTCTGTGCGCTGCCAACATTGAAATATGAAAGTATGCATCTTTCATATCCAATGTTGCCATGTAATCCCCCTGTGTCAACAGTGGGATTACTTCCTGTAATGTTGTCATTCTGAACTTTTGTGGCTTGACAAAATTGTTCGCTGGATGCAAGTCTAACACAGGGCACATGGTGAGATCCTTTGCGGGTGCAAGGAAGTACACTGAATAAATACCCTTGTTTACCTGATGAATGGGGGCGACTTCTATGGTGCCCATTTCCTGAAGGATCTGCACCTCTTGCAGCAGGATTTGCAGCTTTGCTGTAATAGGCATCTGCTCTTTGGTGGATGGTATCGAGGTGGCCTGTGGAACTCGATGCAATAACTGTGGGTGACTGTCTTGAGCACCCACTGATCTGAAGTGATCCCCTCCCATGCTTGAAGGAATGATGACAAACGTCCCCGACCGGGGAGGCATGGGAGGGGACCCCGACTGGTGAATAATTTTGAAGCCTCTTGGGGTTGAGTTTCTGCCTCTACCTTTGCCTCTTCGTTGCCTCTTCGTTGTCCTCTCTGCTGGTATTGGGTGCTGCCAGCTGAGCCTGGTCTACACCACCATGGGGCACCTCCTCTGCCATACTGACCCTGTGGAGATCGGGAAAAAGACTGGCCCCAAAAGGAACAGCGAGAGTTTGCCCCTCCCTGTTGTTGAAAAGGTTTGGCTGTGATTTGATTGAGAGATTTAAGAGTTTCATGCTCTTTTTTGCTGTTTCCAAGAGGCCGTCCACAGCCTTACCGAACAAATGTGTTTCTTCCACATGTTTGTTTATTAAAGAGGCCAGAGTCTCTGGCTTAAACCCAGAGGTTTTTTTTTTGCCAGGCGTGCCTTTATAAAAAAGTACCCTGAGCCAGAGTACGCCCCACCGTCTCAGCAGCGTCTAGCGTACTTTTAAAGGATGTTGTGGGTAACCTGTCTTCCCTCAGACGACCGCCAGCAGGCATGATCTCACGGGTTCATGGAACTCTTGGAGGCCCTCCTGAAGCAGGTTCCACTGCACATCACTATAACTCGCAATAAGAGTAGTATTTGCAATTCTTGTAGAATATGCTGCCGAAATGGTGATACGTTTGCCAAAGGAATACGGTTTTTAGCGATCTTTGTCGGGGGCACCTCTGCAGTAGACAGTGGCACTCCAGCCCTTTTCAAGGTGGTGGTAACAACCAGGGAGTCTGATGTGGCATGCCCCTGGATGTACAACGAGCCAGACAGAGAGGGGCAGAACAGTTTCTCAAACCGAGGGTTTGCCAGTCACTGTTGAGGCGAGGAGGAAGGATCCAGACCAAGGGCGTTTGGGTCAGGAGTCGGAGTGGGGGAGAGCCAAGGAGCTTCCTCTGCCGGCTGATCTTGACCTCAATCTGGGCACTGGTCAGTTTTTTCCTGCCCAAAAGGATTGTCCTCATGACCATAAGTATCCCTGTAAGTCTCTTCTGGTTCTGAAAACTCAAATGCTTCTTCTTGGTGAGTTTGAGTTTGGCTTGAAAGCTTCTGGACCTTTGGTAAAATAGGGCTGGAATCTTCCCCCTTCGGTCTCTTGGAAGTAATAAACTTTGAAGAAAAGTCTACAAATTGTGACAGTTTGTCCATGTAGGTCCATGTAGGTCTCAAAGCTCACTCTGGTCCACAGGGATGAACCAGAGGGATCTGGAGAGGATGGGGGAGGGGGGTCTCTCGGAGGGAAAGGTTCCCTAGAAGGACAGGACTTATCAGATAAAGCCATAGAGAGGGTCTGGGGCCCCTCAAAAGACTCCTCTAGACGAGAGGGGGTGCTTTTTTGTTGTTCTGCCACCGAGACAATAGCTGCGAGACTCTCGCTTAGCTTTGATGGCTGTGAGAGGGATTTTGGCGTGCCTACAGGTGTCATTGCGGTTACCGGCTCTGCCAAAAGCTTTGGGGCTGACATGCTCTTAGACGGTGTGTTGGCACTCGTGTGCTTTCTGGAAGAGATGGCCTTGTTAGAGGAAGGCCCGGCGCATGCCGAGTAGATGGATGCGGGGAGGGCGCTGAATCGTAAGGTTCGGCAATTGCCGTCTGACGCTTCTTCGACACATCCGTCGAGGGAGCTCGGGGGGGTTGTATGCTTATCCTTGGGTGGTGCGTGTGTGCCCCTGTCACTGGGGTGTGATCTCCCCATAGCAGTTCCGGCGGCCTGCCTGTCGGGGACGGGCACCTGGGAACCGGACGATTCAGCCGAAAGGTCTATGGCCTCCACATCAGAGCCATGGCTGCTGCTGGAATCCTCGTCACTTGAGGCGACGGCGCCGACGGGGGAACAACTCTCGGCCTGCATCGCATAGGCCGCCAACCTTTTTGTCTGCCTACCATTTAAAGTCTTAGGACGAAAGAGTTTGCAGGACTTACAGGATCGCTTGTTGTGGACACGAGGTAAGCACCTATTGCACTTGCGATGGGTGTCCTTCCAGGGGTATTTTCCGTTGCAAGACAGACAAAACTTAAATGGAGTCCTCTCCATAGCAGAGGTGAAAGGCGGTAGCCAGACCAGAAAGGGAAAGAGGGGAAAAGGAAAAGCATTCTCAGAGAATCAGCCCCCGGTCCCACTATCCCTACTGTTTAGACCTGCCCGAAGCCAGGCAGTCTAGTAGCCGAAAGCAGTGGATATTTTTGGCGTAGGGGTCCATGAAGTACCCTTCGAAGTGGAAAGTCGAAGACTATACGACCATTGGTCGAGTGACAAAGAAGCATCAATATTTGCAATATATCTCTTTCGAGCTTCACATAAGGCGACCAACTAGTTGGGCAGAAAAAAAAAACTGAGCGACCTCGACGCGTGAGGGATTTTGGGTAGACTACACGTCACTTTATGGATAGTGTTACAGTAACGTCCATGTTGACATCCCCATTCGATCTTCGAAAGAAAGATGCAATACTCTGCGATTACGAATAATGTCGGACTATATGCACAGCATGTGATTCTAAGCAGATTAACAAGCATCAAAAATACAGTTCCTTTCACACACCTCACGGGGTAAAATTCAGACTTTCGAAAACGCCAGATTCTTCGATATGATATGGCATTCATAACGCACCTATACACAAGAGTATGAAGGCGCGACACTTTGCTCCTCACAAGCGCAACCATTCTGATTTTTGGCCCCTCTCTTTATTTCATGCACTTGTATTCCCTTTCGTCTTTCATCTTCAGGTGATTCCCGCACCCTTTTGTCATGCACACTTGCACCTTCTGCTTTACGTTCCCTGCCTCTTGCACATTTCCTTCTTTACTTTCGTGCATCCGTGCACCTGTGTTTTCCTTATTGTGCCTCTTGCACAATTCCTTCTTTACTTTTATTTCTTTATCTGATTGTTTTGGGGTTTTGCTCCCACTTAGTTTTCAACAAGTAGCTCCCCTTCTGTTGCTCGCATTCAACAACTTGCTTTTTTTAAACAACTTCTTAATTAATAACATGGATACTTTCATTGTCCTGTTAAGACACTTTCGAGAACACCCTTGTCTAGGCGCGACCACTTTGATACTATGTTTCAGTAGTTCATTGTTCGCATTCCATTTCAACAGAATATCAGGGTTTTCCTTCCCCTAGTTTATAGGCAATTCTGGAATGCCTTTTAACTTGTCTTTTCACAACATGTACCACAATGCCCCTCTTCCGTTGGGTCAAGGTTTTGTTTCAAGATTATACTGTAAAGAGCTTTGGATTAAAGCGCTATATAAACTCAAACAGTTTCCTTGGATTTTAGCTTTTGCTTCGATATTCATACGGCTTTCCAAATGTTCAACAGTCCATAAAATGTCTCACTATTCACACGTTTTAGTTTCAGCTCTTCAATTTGCTTCGGGGTTCGCCAAAGTATTCAGCTCACTTTTCATTCTGTTCAATTTCAAATTGTACGATACTCAGAAAGCATTATTTCCTTTTAGAATTAACAGGCGATCAATGCCTGTCTTGAACAATTAAATTGTATCCTTATATAAGTTGAAAACTCCACTCCTGATACACTGTATTCACATATTTTTTAAAACATCACTGAAAGTTTTCACTTGCGGTTAATACAAGACAAGGGTTTTCAACCTATAGCACTTCCTGGCTCCCTTTTCAGCCTTTCTCCTTATCGCGCCTAATGCTTACAGCTCTTCTGGGGTTTCACATCTGCCCCTCCTTTGTCTTTTCCATGCCATGGGAGAACAAGCACGTGTTTGCAGGGGGACGGAAGATTCTTCACTCAGCTTCCTTCTTTCTGTCAGCCTCACGACCTTGGAGCTCCTGCTCTGATTCCAGACCCTCCATGACCACCTACTTCTGTAGTCCTCCATGGTCGCAGCCTCCATGGGACAACACTCTCCGACATCGCCTCTTTGCTTCTCTCCAGCTCTGTGCTTCTCCTTCTGAACGGCATCTCCTAACTGCCAGTCTTTTTACACCTGAGACAGGTTGATTGCCGGCAGGTGAGAGTCCCTTTCTTTTCCCTGCCTGACAACAAATAATGTGACATGCCTGACTTTGAAAATGGCGTCTCTCTGAGGCCCTCTTCCTCGTTCCAGTACCAAAGTGGTTTTTAATATTGGGCTGAGAGAATTTACAATAGCCTACAAAGGCTTGGGAAATGTTCTGTTCACAGGAAAAGGAAAATGGGGGATACTGTCTCTGTACCAGTAGATGTTACATGTGGGAAAATGAGGGAAGATGTTTTAGGTTTTAGCGCAACCTAAAGAGGTGGTGGGAGGGGTATTGGCAGATTGCTACAACAAAGGGGATACCGTGTTTCATCCCTGGATACCCCAATCCTAACCCCCAAGGAGCCTCTACCCAGGTGATCGTCCCCAGCTTGTCCACCCCCAGGTTCTGGATCCAACAGTGATGGCCGTCCCCTGGTCATCTGAGAAGATCATTCAGGGGTAACAGGATTGAGAATGCCCTCTAGTTTCTCGTAGGCCCCATATTGAAACCGAGGCCACGAGTAAGAGGACATCTGTGTGGCAAGAGTTGAGCATCCGGCAGCACAGAGCCATCTAGTAACTGATGGCAAAGATGTAATGTGCTACAGATGCCCAGGGTGGGAACGATCAGGACGATCAGGCAATGTTATGCTATGTTATTAGGCATTTGTATAGCAACTTTTACCATTGGTATGATTTCAAAGCGCTGTCGGTTGAACATCCTCGGGGACCAGAGTCTAAGTTAGTGGAGAGAGTAATGTAGTAAAACGTGCTGGTGCACTCGGTATGTGTGCAGCCAGTGCGGAATAAGTGGTGTGCAGCTGCATACTAGTGCTATGCGCGGTGCAGTGGTTGTGTGAGTTAAGTAGAATGTGTGCAGCAAGACCAACTGACTTGGGTATCTGCATTACGGCACAGTTTGTGAATGAGATGTGTGCAGCTAGGCCGATTTCGAGGGGTATAGCTTTGTTCTAAAGACTGTTGAGGTGTACTAGTATGTGTGCAGCTAGGCCAAATAAATCGAGGGGTATAGCTGCATTCTACGGTTTATTGGTGCAAAGGGAAGAGTAAGCAAAATGTTGAGTGTGCTTTGGGCTTTTAGGCCTAGGTCCTCCCCGTGTCTTATTGGGTCAAATTGCTTTGGCGAAGAATGACTGGTGGTGACAGACATATGTCCCAACTCATGTCGTTATTGGGTAGATGCTAGAGAAGTCCTCGTTTGGTAGTTCTGCTAAATAGATCCCGATAGGTAGTTCTGCTAAATACATTCCCAAATGGTTGGGGTTTAGCAAAGATTAAGTGCTAGACGGTCCTCGGTATATAGATGTGCTCAGGGATTTCCAGATGTGTAGGTTTGGACTGATAGATCAATGATCAAGTTCACAAGTGCCATTAGTGCTTGGGTTGGTAGTACTGCTAGATAGATTCTAGGGATGTAACGGTATACCGTTAAAGATACCGTGAACCACTTAATTGAACAATAATAACTGTCACATTGTTTATACCGGTATACCGTTTATACCATTAAGTGTGCTTTTCAATCTGATTTGGAAAGGCTGCAGTAAGCAAGTGCTGCAGAGTCTTGGTCTTGAAAGTAGTTTCAGTTGAAGCAGTTTTTAATGCCATTCCATAAACCACACGTGCCTGACATAAAATCAATATATTAGCAATAGGAAGAATAAATACAGTGCCAAGAAGGAAAAGGGTTTACTTTGGGATGGCAGCTTTGGGGTTCATATATTTATAATGGATATGGTTTGCTAAACATATGACAATGGGGGATTTCCCTGGTTCCATCATTGAATTTACATATAATAAGTCACACTGCAAAATTCACTCATCTCTGCGGGTAGCCCCTGCTGCCATACCAAAGGGAAACATGTCCGTGATTGCTGAACACCTTTTGGCCCGCAAGAGTGTGTGAGTGTGTGAGTGTGTGAGTGTGTGAGTGTGTGAGTGTGTGAGTGTGTGAGAGAGAGAGAGAGAGAGAGAGAGAGAGAGAGAGAGAGAGAGAGAGAGAGAGAGAGAGAGAGAGAGAGAGAGAGAGAGAGAGAGAGAGAGAGAGAGAGAGAGAGAATGCGCACAAGCGTATACTACCATCAGCCTCCATTGATCGGTGGCATGCAGATTATCAAGATGGCAACATGTTCATCTTCACCAGTAGCCAGTGGGGGAGCTAAAAGCCTAAATGACCACTTAAGAAAAGCTATTCAGTTTGCTTTTCCAGTCGCAGCAGGGCTCCCTTCCCCCAGCACCCCCTCCTCTCCACACATGCGTTTGCTGGAAGCAAGGGGTGGCATTTCAGTGGAAAGTATGTTGAAAAGCCCAATTCTGGCCCTGGGTGTCTGGTTTTGTTTGTGATGATGAATCTGACAATGTATGACCTTTTAGAAAATATTTGTTAAGATTAGTTAACCACCTGCTATACCGCGATAACCATGATATACCGTCATTTGGCAAGAAGGTTATCGTACCGTCATAAAACTAATACCGTGACACCCCTAACAGATTCCCGGTAGGTAGTTCTGCTAAACAAATTCCCAGATATGTGAGATTACCAAAATAAGTGCTCGATGGCCCCTGGGGAATCTAGCTCTGCTCATGGATTTCCAGAGGAGTAGGATTAGAAGGCATGGGCAGTTCTTGGACTGATAGCTTAGTGTCAATTGCATGGCATTGATCAAACTCATAGGTCCTGTTAGTGCTTGGGTCGTGAGTCTAGGAATATGGTTCCAGATTACTGGAGGCAGGAGAGATCCAGTAGACCAAGGACGGAGAAAGCTGGGAGTGGTGCGCCTTGGGAAGAGTTGAAGATGTAGTGAAAGCAGTTTCACTGGAGTGTTTACTGCGAGAAGGTCAGACAGGAGTGTTCCTCAAGGTATTGTGGGGAAGGTATCGTTCGAGTCCGTGGCAGTATTTTTGTATGATGGCCACATTACAGCAGGCTGGAAGTATGCCAGGAGACCGAGATTAAAGAGAGGATCACAAGTGGCTGGAGCAGGATCCCAATATTCCGAGGTGCAAAGAGACGAATCGGGGCACAATATGTGCTGCCAGAGGGCAGCACGGGTAGGAGCTCAATATAGAGTGGAAGAGATGGACAGTGCATGCTCTGGTTGAGCTTTCAGGACACGAGAGGCAAGCCATCGTCAGGGAAGGTGGAGGACATGGGGGAATTGAGCACTGTGGAGAAGGGCAGTTTCTGCGTGCAGTACCCAACTGAAAGTGGTCCCCAGTGCGATTAAGGATGCCGTGGCCACCGCCACCCTGTGTGTAGGTACCAACAGATGGAGAGCGGCCACTCACCGGCGTTCCCCACAGACGACACCTCAGAAATGTTGGGACAGAAGACTGCATAGTCAAACTGGCAGGGCTGAAAGAAAGAAGCACATTTATAGTAGAAGACGAAGGGTGCAGCAAAAATATACACAAATAGAATAGTGGTAAAAAAAGGACAAATGACCATTACAAATATGTGAAACCTTTGATAAGAGTGCCCTCTTGTGGCCGCTAGTAGAGCACATGCACGCTGGCCGCCGAAAAAAAAAAAGGTTTCCACAAGAATCCTTGGGAGCACAGCCCTGCCTCCACCCTCCAGCTTAATTACACCTGTACCGAAGGAGCTTTTGGGCTCACACCGTCCCCCTACCACCTTCTGCAGAGAAACAAGGAAAAGGACCCGCTGTTGCTGCTTACATTGAAGGCACAATGGCAACCTATCCTCCAGTGCACAGAAGCTGGGGACCAGGTCATTGGCCTCCTGTCACGGTGCAGTTATATCCACCCTACAGCACTACCCAAAGCTCAGGATCCTTAGAGCCCACATAAATGAGCATTGCCCTAACAGTGCAAATTCCAAGGCACCCTAAAATACAGGCCAGTAGCCTCATAGCCCACCAAGCAACACCACTTCTGCTCTCGTACCTACCTGCAGCAGTTTCAGGAGGGCTCCAGTATCGCGCTCCCCTGTGGCGTTGAACAGCAGCACACGGACAACTGACCCCCTAAGAGAAGGGTAGAGATGAGCGAAGAAAGGGATCAATCACCAAGGAAACTCAAAGCCCTACCACTCTCCAGACCCCTTGCCCCACAACCAGACCACAAACCACACCACCAAAGGCCACCGCCTGCTAAACCGGCAACCAGCGCAACGAGCCAGCCAAGGTATTACTCTACCTCACCACAACCCTTAACCCATTCTAAAACCCAAACAACACAGTCCATACCTGCCCAAACTATGGGTTTAGGAGACTTCTGAGTTTTAAAGCTCTTCTCCAGGTCTCCAGTATTTTGCACTGAATGTTACAACTGTCCCTGAAAATCCAGTGGACTCGTTGTCAAGTTATAGAATATAAACAATGCACGTCTGAGATGCTGCCTGGGCGTGTTGGCTGAGTGCGGAAAATTGTGTATAAAGTTAAAGTGAAGTCTGGCAAGGAAGAAAACAAATGTATCATTTATCAAGTTTTCCTGTTTCTATTGCAATTGCAAGCAATTTTTCATGTTTTTTGGTAGTCTTTTTTTGTTGCAATATATGAGCATGGCCGGTGGGCAGAGCTTTGAGTCGTGGACATGGCTCGGGTGACTTCATTCTCTGGGTTTTTGTTTCTCTAATGTAGGCAGGTATGCAACTGACCCGCACTACACCAAGCCCCAGGATGTTGCCACATGGCTCCAATGGTGCCTGGACCTACTGGCCTTGAACCCTGCCAGGGGCACGGTCATATAATTAAAGTAATTAAATAACTGAAATGATATGTGGCATTTATAACGCGCCTGTACACAAGTGCTTCTTGGCGTGATGCGAGAAGGAGGGGGCAACAAAAGGAGGACAAAATAACAATCTTACTAGGCCTTGCGTAATTCAGACCGGGCAAGTGCGGGGAAGATGTAAGGGGAGACGTGTTATGCAAGATTGTATGCAGTACCCTTTGGGTGCACTACAACAACCCTGACCTCCTGGCAATAGGAACCCAACCTTTGGTATAAGTCTGTACTACACATGTTGGTAGTGTGGCTGAGCAGCCAGGCCTATCTCAAGCTGGGTCAATGTGAGCAGTAGGGGGATTACACAGATATTCACAGTGACCAGTATTCAAATACACTTACAGACAAGGTTTCTTGATTAAACAATTATTAATTTAACGGTCAGTTTGAGTAAGCCTTCTTCAGAAGGGGAAATATTATAGTAACACAAATTCACTCCAAAATGCACAGTCCTAGATTCTCTAAACCAGCAAATACCCATTTGGGATGGCACACAGACACTTCCTACACCCTCAGGTGACAGGACACTGTGGACATTAATATATCACTGTTGCATCTAGAGTAATACTGATGAGTAAGTCAAAGAAAAGTATTATTAGAACAAAACAAGAGATCACACAAATATTCTCAAGCAGGTAAGTACTTTTGAACCCCCCCACCACCCCACAATGCAAAGTTAGTTAACCCCTTCCTTGAAGGAAGACCAAACACAATGTCAGGAGGAAGAAGAGTCATTCAGGGAGCCAGGCTAGGCCAAAGTCAATTGAGCAAAAGTCTAGGTGAGCTGAAGCACTTCTTTCAGGTAGTTAAAAGTCTTGCACAATGTTTTAGAAGTCTTTGTAGAAAAGAAAAAATCAAAGTAGGACCACAAGCTGATTAGGCTTGTGAGGTAAAGAAGCTGATAGCAACTCTACAAAAGCAACCAAGACAAGTCTCAACTGAGAAAAGGTGAGGTTACACAACAAGAGGTAAGTTCTTAGACTTTACAGTACCTTTGGTTAGAAGAAAAAGGCTTTGGCTGACATCTGTTCTTGAGCAGATCCTGTATTCCTGGGCCTCAGTCGTGGGGACAAGAGGGAGGACATCTGGAGGAATCCTGCACTGCAAAGGGACCGTCAGCAACAGAAAAGGACCAACTTCTTTTCAGTGGCACTTCGCAGTATCAGCTCCTCGTGTCTAAGCAAATAGCAACACCGCGGACTCTTGGCTGTTGAGATGGGCTTTCCTTGCATCTGGGGTCCAGCACTCTGTTAAGGTGGCTCAGGCTCGGCCAGTCCGGCTTCCTGGGAGTCCGGAGGATCTTCCTGGAGCTCTTGGCCAACTTAAAAGCAACGCACACAATCTGGTATTCCTCTCACTGGCTCTACGGTTTCCAGCAGCAACGGCTGTGGAAATTCAATTCAGCTCTGAGAGGATGTCCAGGTGGTTTACTTTGGAGTTGATTGGTCCCACGAACTCAAGGGGAGAAGTCGTCCTTGCAGGGGCTTCTCTAGTAGAGGAGAATTCAGAGCTTCAGCACAGCAGCAGGGCTTCACCGGGAAAACCAACGGTCCAGGAGTTGGAGCAGGCGTCTCTTCCAAGTTCTTCTTCGGATTCCTTTGTCCAGTGGTCGACTCTGCCTATCAAGCCAAAAAGCCTTGCCTTTTATGCAGGTTTGTCCCATTCATGCCAGCCTAGCTGTCAGTCATCCAGCAGGGTGGCTGTGCTTGCAGGACAGCCAGCTGGCCTATCAACTGGGAGTACATTCCTGTCTCCCAGGAGACTAAGCACATGGCGTTTCAGGCACCTCCCTCGCTTCATGCCCCCGCCAGACATCCTGAAGCCAGAGGCGGCCTTCACTCGTGAATCCCGCCAAAGACAAAAATGAAAAACCTGATTTGGTGCACAGAGTAAATCTCAAGGAGGACCTTTCCACAAAGAAATGGCGAAAAAAGACCAGGGCCATTTTGACAAAAATGGCACCCTTGGGTGCTTTACTGCAGCTGCGAACGCAGCTTGCGGTAAAAGCACACCGTGGCAGTTAAAAGTAAACCACTGCCACCAGCCATTCATCGAGGAAAGGGTACCATAAAAATGTTACATGAGAAAATAGACAAACCCCTCCAGCACCCCATTGTAAGATACTGTGTGCTGGGTCTAGAAAGTTAAAAATTTAAGTAAAGTCAATTTCACTTCACTGCTCTTGGAAACAGTAGTTTATCCAAGAGAAGGTATTTAACCTTGGGAAATCTGCAAGACTTCCCTGTGCCTACTGCACTGAAGGTGCTGTGCGACAATGTAAAAGATGATGCCTATGGAGTTTGTTAGACTTCACAACCAAACGAAGCACGGAGTTCAAATCACATTAAAAATACACGAGAGAGTGGGGGACAGGGGGAGAAGAGTCTCACTCTCTCCAGGTTAAAAATTCAAGTCCTCAAAATCGAGCAAAGTTGCTGGGGGTCTCTAACGTAGAGAGGAATTGGCACATTTCTGAGAATTCTCCCTGAAAGGGTCAGTGGGGAAATGCAGTTAGCTCGCAAGTGCAGCCCTTGGGGGGCTCATAAGTGCAGAGAGAAGGGACTGGAGGGTTGCAGATACAGACCCTTAAAGGCATGGTCTAGTAAAAAATGTTATTTAAAAAATAGATAGGCAACATAAAAAAAAATACTAGCATTCTCTTTTTTAAAACTTCCTATGTAAAATTTTGAGCTATTCAAGCTCAAAATTCGCAAAAGCAAGCACATGGGCGCATCCATTTTGTGAAATGGATGCCCTCCTGTGCTGGCTTTTGCTTTTGCAGCACTAATGAAGGAAAAGCCAGCCAGCTGTAGTAAACAAAAGCTACCACTGGGTGGCTTTCCCTTCATTAGTGGTGTACGCGGAGGACGGGGACCGGAGACCAGAGCAGGAAAGCTGCAGCTGAATCTCAGTAAGTGCTATTTATTTTTTTTAAAAAATAAGCGCTAGCTGCAGTTTTTTTTCTAAGTTTTCCGTGCTGGAGCAGCCTGGAAAACTTAGAAATAAAACCGCAGCTTTAAAAACGTTTTATTTATGTTTGCGGTCGCTTTTGAAGCGACCACAAACATAAATACAACGTTATTGTGTTGGAAAACACTGCGGTTTTTCTTTCCAAGTTTCTCAGGCTCCGCCGGCTCGGAGGACCGGAGACCCAAAGTGATAGCCACAGCAGGCAGAAACACAACGCGGTTACATGCCGCGTAGTGTTTCTGCCTACAGCTGATTTTCCATTTGGGGCTATCGGAGAGCCCCAAATGGGAAATGCTAAATGCTGCGTTGTTTCTGCCTGAATCTGCTTTCCCATTTGGGGCTCTTGGGCTCCCCGTGGGGAGCTCGAGAGCCCCAAATGGGAAAGCAGATTCAGGCAGAAACAACGCGGTTGTGTTGGAAAACGCTGCGGTTGTGTTGGAAAACGCTGCGGTTTTTCTTTCCGAGTTTCTCAGGCTCCTCCGAGTTGGAGGAGCCTGAGAAACTTGGAAAGAAAAAACGCAGCGTTTTCCAACACAATAACGTTGCATTTATGTTTGCGGTCGCTTCAAAAGCGACCGCAAACATAAATACAACGTTTTTAAAGCTGCAGCTAGTGCTTATTTTTTAAAAAAAATAAATAGCACTTACCGAGATTCAGCTGCAGCTTTCCTGCTCTGGTCTCCGGTCCCCGTCCTCCGCGTACAGCACTAATGAAGGGAAAGCCACCCAGCGGTAGCTTTTGTTTACTACAGCTGGCTGGCTTTTCCTTCATTAGTGCTGCAAAAGCAAAAGCCAGCACAGGAGGGCATCCATTTCACAAAATGGATGCGCCCATGTGCTTGCTTTTGCGAATTTTGAGCTTGAATAGCTCAAAAGTTTACATAGGAAGTTTTAAAAAAGTGAATGCTAGTATTTTTTTTTATGTTGCCTATCTATTTTTTTAAATAACATTTTTTACTAGACCATGCCTTTAAGAGCTGGGGAGCCGGAGGCAGTGAGAGGTCAACTGGAAATTCAGGAGCCTGGGCCCCAGTTCAGAGGGTGAACAGGTGACCAGTGCACGGAGAAGTCAGGTGCATCAGCAGGGGAGAGGAAGAGAGAGCGGAAGCAAAAAGGAAGGTCTCGAGTTGCTTCCAGAAGCAGATGTGGTTCTGCTCACGTTTGAGAAAGGCAGGGAGGCTGTTCCAGTAGGGAGGCCCGAGCCGAGAACAGAGATCTGCCCCCAACTCTCTGCTTGGGGAAGCTTCGGACCCTCAGAGAGTTGGAGGTGGATGAGCAGAGAGCTCGAGAAGGAAGATGTTTTGGAAGAGAAAGTTGGAGGTAGAGCAGGCCCAGGCCTCAGAAAGTCTTGTGGATGATTCAGAGGGTCTTGAAGTTGATCCTTCCAGCCACAGGGAGCCAGTGAAGAGATTTCAGAGCTGGAGGATTACGATCCCTGGGCTTGAGGCCAAAGGACAAGTCTTACATTCCTGTTCTGGATAAGTTGTAAAGGTCGAAGAGTAGAGGCAGGAAGATATAGAAAGAGGCTGTTGCAATAGTCCAGCCTAGAGAGGACCAGAGCTCTGGAGACAGTGAGCTTCTGGGGGAAGTGACAAAAGGAAGAATACCTCTGAGAAGGTGCAGCTGGGAGTTTGACTTCTTAGAGACATCAGATGTCAGAAGAGAAGGATAAAGTGGAGTTCAAGATGACACCAAAGTTCTTAGACTCACAGGAAGGAGCAGAAAGAGGGCCCAGAGTGGGCGGCCAGAGAGAATGAGGAAAGGAGGGAGCAGGTGTCCCAATGAGGAGGATCTCAGTCTTACTGGCATTAAGGCAGAGATCATTGGTGGCACACCATTCCTGAATTGTGGCCAGACAGTCTGGTATGAGAGAATAAACAGAGGTGGCTGAGGGGAGCCGGAAAGAAAGCTCAGTGTCATTCGCATAACATTGACAATTGGAGCAGAAAATAGCAATGCAGTGAGCAAGAGGTGCCAGGTAGTGGTTGAAGAGCCATGTTAGACCCCTGGGGAACATCACGAGTAGAGTGAGGGATAGAAGAGAGGAAAGACCCCAGTTGGACCTGTGGGAGTTGGCCGGTAGAAAGGAGGTCAACGAGGCCAGGGCCTGATCAGTAATACCAAGGTTGTCATGGAGACGGTTTAACAGGATGGCATGGTTGACTGTCAAATGTAGAGGATAGATCGAGGATAATGAGGACAGAAGGGAGATTAGAGTCAAGATTGGAGAACAAGTCTTCACGGGTGTTCAGGAGAGCAGTTTTTCTGTGCTTCTGGCTGCTCTGAAGCCAGGCAACCAACAATTTCAGTATGTAGATTAAGCTGGGAGAGGGCTAGCTTTTCCAGGAGTTTGTGTCACACACTCAGCATATCAAGACCCATCCAGTGATCACATCACTCACAGTGTTCAAGGACGTTCGACCCAGCAGCAACATGGTGATCAAGTGGCACGTCTCTACAAAATCCCACCAACAAAGGCTGCTACTTCGCTTCAGCTGCGGTGACCGTGGCGGCTTCGGCCGTGTCTTAGATGGCAGTTACCATGGAGATTGGGGAATGCGCGTACACCGTGGCTACCTGCTCACGTGACATGGACTCACTCACGTGACCGAATAGCCATAGCAACAGAATCAGCTGTGTTTTTCCCCAACTCGTAGGGTTTTTGAGATTCTGACTCTTGGCTCCACTGGATTTTTTTACCTCGTTTCATTTCATGGATTACCTCTTGAAAGACCATTTGGCAACAACGATTTCTACCCGCTTGGTTTACACAAACTGCTACTGCTTTGGCTACGGCTCTACGGACTGCCTCATTCATAACATTTTGCTACGGCGCTCCTCTTTTGTACTCCCGGACATTTACCGACCTCGGACACTTAACTGGATTACTGTTGGATATTCCTTTTTGCATCAGGCATTGCCCTAAACCTCCGTCCCTGGGGTCCTTCTCAGTCGAGCTTCAGTTTATGGTGGTAACACGTCAACTGCCTGTTGGGACCTGGTATCACAGTTGCTGGTCCTTCATTGATCATAACATTGCACCACCCTGGGGGGGACAGGCAGAGATCCTGTTTAACCTCCTGCCTTACACAACTTCCCCAGCTTTCCAACTGGTAGGTGCCCTTTCTTCTAAAATATCTTTTTGTTGGTTCTCTGCATTGTACTGCCAAGCGATTGATACATTAACTTCCTGTTTCCATTGCAGCTACCTGGGGACCCGGTGTTCTTGTTCTAGCCACCTGTGGCATCAATAACCGGTCAGCAAGTTATTTCTCATCTCCCTAACTGGTGCTTGGGGACGGAGGTATACATAGTCGATGCAGAGTTCAATTCTTGACAGTTTGACCAGGAAAGGAGTGATGGAGATCGGGTGATAGCCGGAGAGGAAGGATCGGTCGAGGGCTTCTGTAGAAGGGGGTGCGCATGAGAGTGCTTAAAGGGGAGGGGAACTTCCAGTGGCAAAGGAGTGGTTGCAGAAATCGGCCAAGGGTGTCGATTTGGTCCTTGAATGTTCTGGATGAGCTGGGGAGAAGCTGCTTTGACAAGACTTTCATAGTACGGACCTGTCAAGAAACATCAGGGGTGTGTTTGGGAGAATTCTCGGAAAATGTGCCAATTCCTTTCTACATTTGAGAACCCCAGCTCTTTTGCTGGACTTCAGGACTTTTAATTTTTATCCTGGAGAGGGAGACCTTTTTCCCACTCATGTATTTCCGTTTGATTTGAACCCTGTGTTTCTTTTGGTTTTGGAGTCTGAATCTCCATAGGCATATTTTTACATCGTGACACAAAGCACCCTCATTGCAGTGTCACAGAGAAATCCTTTAGATTTCTTAAGGTTTAAATACCTTCTCTTAGATAAACTACTGTTTCCAAGAACAGTGAAGTGGAATTGACTTTACTTACCGTTTTCTCTTTGTAGACCCAGCACACACTATCTTACATAGAGAGCTGGAGGGGTTACTTAGAATTCCCTTTGTCTACCTTCTCATGCTACCCTTTCTACAAGTAATGGCTGGTGGCAGTGGTTTACTTTTTCCTACCATTGTGTGTTTTTACTGCAGGCTGCCCGCGCAGCTGCAGTATTGCACCCATGGGTGCCCATTTTGTCAAAATGGCCCCAGTCTTGTTTTTTGCCATTCTTGCTGGAAAGGTCCTTCTTGAGATTTTCTCTGCACACCAAACCAGGTTTGGTCCCTTTGTTCGTTTTGTCTTTGGCGGGATTCACGAGTGAAGCCCGCCTCTGGCTCCAGCGGCCTTTAACTCCATCATTCTGTCTGGCAGGACCAGGAAGTCAGGGAGGTGCCCGAAACTCCCTGTGCTTAGTCTCCTTTGGTTACAGGAATGCATCCAAGTGTGATTGGCTGGAGGGCTGTCCTTGGAGGGTGTTAGGCAGAATCCTGTGCAGTGCCCTTAAGGACCACTACACACAATTAAGACTACAAGTGGCAATACAAGTTCACCTTTGGTACAAGCCTGTACTACACTGTTAAAGTGGTAGCAGTAGCGGAGCAGCCACACTTATCTCAAGAGCAAATGAGCAGTAGTAGAGATTACACCAAGGACTACAATTACTGTGATTCAAGCAAACACTGACTCAAGGTTTTGGTTAAAAAGTAAAAGTATATTTATTTTTAAACCATCAGTTCACAAAACACTTCACTTCTATTAAATTAAAACCACATGAAAAATACACTACACACAACCAATTCACTTTGTGCAGAAGAACTCAAGGTAAGTACATTATGGACAGACCGGTGTTGTGAAACAGAAGACGTTACTGGGAATACATATATCATCACTTTTTGACAGTAATGACAGTTCGGTCTTACTAAAGATACGCGTATCCGCGGAAAGAAATGTTACCGGGGTAAAAACACACTTAGAACCCGAGTTAGCAAAAGAGAGTTGGGGGCAAAAATCATAGGCAATACTTCTGACAAGGCAGACAGAATCAGAGAACACTTGCTGATAGGAGGATAAAGTCAATAGGCCTGCGCCAATGTCAAGTGGAACCGGGTTCCTGTTGTCGAGGATCACAGAGTTAGATAGTTCAAGATTCAACGTTGCCAGGAGTACTTTAATATTGTCAACAGAGGAAGCAAAAGTTATAAGAGGGAAGGAAGACAAGGGCAAGCCTTGGGTGAGGAGAAAAGGCGTTCACCCTAGTTCCTCGAAGCTGGACACAGTACCTTTATTCTTTGAAGAAGCTGGTGCCACGGCAGTTGTTCCTGGTAGTTTCCCGCAGACTCACAGTTCCCGGAGCTTCAGTCGTGGGGACAAGAAGGACAACGTCTGGAGTGAGCTGCACTACCCAGGGATGAGGCCAGCAGCAGCGACAGTGAATAAAAGGTGCGCTCCTTGAAAACAGGATAGGCTCTTCAGATGGCTATCTGGACCACTACAACAGGGTGCAGCGATTTCGACCACGAAGAGGATCCTCTGGCTGTGGAAGATGAGCTGGTTGATCCCACCAGGCTCAAGGGAAGAAGACTCCAGACTGGATCTTCTCTGGTCGTTGAAGGGTCGATCACTCAGGACTGCAGCAGGGCTCCACCAGGACTCAGTAGTTGCAGCAGCCGTCTTCTTCTCCGCTTTTCTTCGTTTCCTTGTAGTTACAGTGGCGACTGACTTCCAGCCCAAGAGTCCTGCCTTTTATGCGAAAATCCCCCATTCACACAGCCTGGCTGTCAATCACGCGGCAGGGGGGTTGTCCGGCCCGGACAGCCACCTCAGCCAATCATGGCAAAGTGCGACTTGTGTTTCCTAGGATACCCTGTGCAGGGGGTGACTACACCCCTCCCTCACATACAGCCCACCTAGACACCCAGGCACCAAGAGGAGGGCTTCTTTGCAGAAGCCCGCCAAAAAAAGGTGAACAAAGAAGGCAAACCTGGTTTGTCGCGCTAAGTAAAACACAAGAAGGACTTTAACAAAAAGAAATGGCGAATAAACCCGACCAGAGCCAAAAGAAAGTATTTGGTCAAGCGGGTTTATGTTCGAGGCTAATAGAATAGCCTGGAACAATACCACGTTTATATAGTATAATCGCGGTAGAAAAGGTAGGGTAGATACCACAGCCACCAGCCAAGTGTAAATGTTTAAAGAGCAAAACAAAGCTCAGAGAGGCACAGACAAAAAGGGATAGGCATCAACCCTTTCCAGTACTCCATGTAAGATGTGGTGTACTGGGTCTGTAGTTTTAAATGACTACGTAAAGTAAATTACACTATCTGTGTCTGGGGGACAGTAGTCAGCCCCAGAAAAATGGAGTCAGTGAGAAGTCTCAAAGACAACCCTGTGTCACTGCACTGAAGGTGCTGTGTAACACGCACAAACAGGTGGGTTTTATGGAGTGGTGTGCTCCACAGCCCAAGATCACACAAACAGTAAAAATACACATGGCAAAACACATGTAAGAGTGGGAAAAAGGCTCACACTCTTACCAAGTGGAAAAAATAAACTCCAGAAATCCAGCAAAGCTGCTGGGGGACTTACTAGGTGAGGGGAAATTAGCCATAGAATGAGAATTCTCCCTAACAGAGGACAGCCACCCTGCTGTGTGATTGACAGCTAGGCTGGAATGAATGGGAGAAACCTGCATAAAAGGTGAGGCTTTTTGGCTTCGAAGGCTGAGTCCACCATTGGACGAAGTAATCCAAAGAAGAACTTGGAAGAGACACCTGCTGCAACTCCTGGACCATTGGTTTGCCCGGTGAAGCCCTGCTGCTGTGCTGAAGCTTCAAATTCGCCTCGAATAGAGAAGCCCTGCAAGAGTGACTTCCTTGGGTTGGTGGGACCAATCAACCCCAAAGTGAACTTGTCTTGACATCCTCTCAGAGCTGGCTGTACTTCCACTGCTGCTGAAAGTGCCAGGGAGAGGAACACCAGATCGAGTGCATCACTTAAGTCGGACCAGAGCTCCAGGAAGATCCTTCGGACTCCCAGGAAGCAGGACTGACAAAGCCTGAGCCAAGTCAACAGAGAGCTGGACCCCAGATGCGAGTAAAGTCTAGAGTGGCATCCGAGAGCCTGCAGTGCTGCTATTTGCTGAGATGCGAGGAGCTGAAACCGCAAGGTGCCACTGAATTGAAGTGTGACCTTTGCTGCCGGTGACCTTCCCATTGTGTTGCAGGAGTCCCCAGAAGTCCTCCCTCTTCTCCCCACGACTGAGGCACAGGAACAACAGGATCTACAGAGCCACAAAGGAACAGAAGCCAGCTGGAACCATTTCTTCTAAACAAAGGTACTGTACTTATCGTCTTGCTTCCAAGGACTTACCTCTTGTGGTGTAGCCTTACTTGTTCTCAGTTGAGATTTGTCTTGGTTGCCATTGCAGAGTTGCTTGCAGCTTTGCCCCCACAAGCCTCCCAGCTTGTGGCCCTTCAAGTGAATCTTACTTCTACAAACGTTTCTAAAAACATTGTGCAAGACCTTTACTTACCTGCCAGAATTTCAGCTCCCCTAGACTTTGCTCAACTAACATTGGCTGTCCTGGCTCCCCGAGAGAGACTTGTTCCTCTAACTTTGTGCTTTTGCCTTTCCTCCAGTAAAGGGTTAATTTATTTTGCATTGGAGGGTTTGAAAAGTACTTACCAGTTTATGAATTATTTGTTAACCTTTGTTTTATTCCTATATGTAATTTTTTACACCCAAACTCAGTATTGCTCTAAGTGTACCAGTGATATATTAATGTCCACAGTGCCCTAGCTATTTAAGTCACCTGAGGGTGTAGGAAGTGTCTGTGTGCCATTCTCAATGGGTATCCTCTGATTTACAGAAACAGAGTGTGTTTTGAAGTGTATTATAATTGTTACATATTTCGCTCCCTTCTGAAGAAGACATATAACTGACTGAAATAAATTCATAATTGTTTAATCAAGAAACCTTGACTATAAGTGTTTATTTGAATAACTGTCATTGTGAAACTGTGTTACAACCTTACAGCTCACATTGACCCCTCTTGAGATCAGCCTGGCTGCTCAGCCACACTACCAACCTGTGTAGTACAGACTTATACCAAAGGTTGGGTTCCCTATTTCCAGGTGGTCAAGGTTGCTCTAGTCTTCCAAAGGGTACTGCACACAATCTTGCCTAACACCCATCATGGACTGATCACTCAGCAATTAACTTCTGCATACCGCTAAACATTCCATGCCACTCACAACCAACACCCACCTGCCCCCCCCACCATGGAACAAAGACGTAATCACACCAGATCTAGCACACGCACGCCTCAAACCTCTTGATTCACTTGGCCTCCAGGAAGGACCTCCAGCGATAGAATCCTTCGACCTCTGGTTTACAAACACCCTCACACCGCTCACTCCAACAAAACGGGCCTCCCAGAGATCAGGACCAACACCCAGGTGGTTCACCGCCAATCTCAAATCACTCAAAAGTCTCAAGCACCGTCTTGAACGGACCTGGAGAGCTGACCCCTCGGGTCAGAACAAAATCACCATAGCAAAAACAACTGGAACATAGACTGGAAATCAAAAAAAGCAAGAAAAATGTCTATAGCAACAGAATCCTAAATGCTCGTAACCCAAGCAAGGAACTACATAGAATCATATCCAAATTCAAATCCCTGGCATGCTCGAGCCACCCCCTCCAATCTCCCAAGCCCTTTATGACACCTTATTACTGCACTTCCACAATGCCGCCAATGACATACACTCCGCTATCATCTCAAAATTAAAACGGCGGAGTGTGGCAGGAGTGTGTTGCCTGTGGATCAAGCTGAGTGTTTTTTCCTGCTCCATTGCTGAGGGAGGAGCTGAACTAGTAAAACCCCTGGCCAGACGCAGAGCGTTGCGGAGTGTGGCAGGAGCGTGTTGCCTGTGTTCCCTGGGAGCCGTGGGCGCTGGTGTGGCCAGGGGAAAATGGCAGGGAGAACAGGGATACCGCTGACCCGTGCACAGCTGAGGCGAGTGGAGCGTGGTGAGACCAGTGCTGGATCCAGCAAAGGAATTCGAATCCATCCCGCCCATGCAAATGCGGCGAGTCCCTTCGCATTTTGTTCACCCTCTTCCACCCCCTGCCACCCCCCCCTTCCACCCTTCCACCCTTTTCCGGAGTCCTCCCTGCATACCAACATGGAGAAGTGAGGGATGTGAATAAACAACGAAGCAGTCAGCCATACACACATACGAATGAGAAAGAGAGAAGAGAATGAGGGCGAACTGGCAGCGGAAGGGATGGAGATGCAGAGCGAGGACCGCAGGCCGGCAGAGGGTCTGCATGAGAAGGCCGTCCTTCACTGTTCACCCACTGAACCCGTGACTGACATCAAAGCTCTTGAAGCACTGGAAGCCTCAGAGCAGACGCCTGCTCCTCACTCTCTCCCCCTGCCCCTCACGGACCAAAGCAGCAACAAAAGCCTGTTAAGTACGGCAGTTCAAATCGCACAATTACCCTCCAGAAATAACGTACTTACCAAAAAAAAAAAAAGACCCGAAAGGTGCCTCCTGCACTGCGAGTGGGCTCCAGGAGCTGGAAACAGAGGGTGCAGAGAACGCCAGCGGCCCGCGGCACGAACGAGCCAGAGCTGGGAGGGGCCGTGTGTGAAGTGAGTGAGGAGGCGGCGTCAGTGGAGGGGTGTGAGAGAGCGAGGGTGCACTGCGGCCGACCCAGTGTAGCTCTGGATCATGGAAGTGTGCATAACAGCAAGAGAGAGATCTCCGAGCTGTCGGAGTCAGGAGGTACAGATGATGAAGCTGAAGCCAATCAAAATAATTTGACTAATAAGTCCGTAGATCCTCTGAGCCAGCTGGAAATCCAGAAGACAAATATCAGCTCTCTGAAAACATTGGCGTGGAAGAAGGTTGAGGAGGGAAACAGAAATAAAAGGAAGAAAGGAAATGCCATGAGTGGACATGGCAATAGGAAAGAAAACAGAAAATCTCCACTTAGTGACTCTGAAAATTGTAAAGAAAGGGGGTGCTCACTTGAATACTCAGCTCTAAATGAGCAAATAAACACAGATAAAGGTGAAAACAGCCGAGATTGTCTAGAGAAGATTTCATTGAATGCTAGATGGGGAGCCATACCCCATTTGAGCGCTGAAAAAGCTGCAAGAAGTCAGAACAAGTGGCGGTGGAGGCACACCCAAGGGCAATCATCATCGGGCCAAGCCTCATCAGATGAACAAGAGTGGAATAATCCATTTGATGAGGGCGATATGACACAAAAGGAAAAGTCAATTCCAGCCCCCACGCACCAACAAATAGAGACAGAAACATGGGTACCGGCTTCCACCTAGAGTGTGCAAACTGAGATAGTCACAAGCCTTCAGCAACAACCCCGAAGAAACTCAATTTCAATAGCGGACCAAGTGATTAGAGATCTGACACTCTTGAACGCGAAAATGGCGACACCGGTCCCGATGTATAAAAGTAGCAGAGTGCAAGATGGGGAGGAAGGGAATAAAATCAACCTTGCTCATAGATTTATAACTCCCTTAGACACGGCTGCACCAAGACATCAAATTTAGAAAATGATAGAGGCAAAGAACAATGGACAGCCAAAAAGGACCCGTAATGAAGCAAGTTCGGAGAGTGAATTTTATCACTCGCAGAAACGTGCGAAAAATCAAATTGTGGAGAATAATATGCCAAAAGCCGCTATAACAAAACAGCAGAATAGGACTAGCGGCCCAACCGAGAGAGTGGTCTCAACAGCATCATCAACTACAGAGTTTGACTCAGAAAAATCAATTGAAGTGCAACAGAAAGACAAAAACCTAAAGCTGCTCTCCCGAAAAGAACGAGATGGGATGATGGCCTCTAAAGCAGTAATTGAAAAATTAGTCAACGAACTACACCCGATACTGATGTCAGCCACAACAATTGCGGTAGCACTACTGACACAATTATATGAGCAACTAAATGAGACATGCAAGGACCAAAACACCTTGATCGCCCTACTGAGTGCTAAAGTGATAAAAATAGAAAGTTAGCTGCTCGAAATGACCTTACAAAACAAAATGGCACGGCGTGGAAACGAACACTCGATCTCAGCCCTAAAAGAAGCATTAAAAAATAATGCCGAGGACAAAAGCCTGCTAGCAGACGTTGCAAAACATGCTTCAACGATACTGAACAAAGAGCAAGAGAGGAGATCGGAGCTCTCCAGTATACAAGACATGAGTGGAAGAGCCCAAAATCACATTCAGTGGACCGCAGGACATGAAGCTCAAAAGAATAAAAATCAGCCAAAACAAAGAAATGAGCTAGTTCTCATTAATATACCTCCAAGAGACCAACAAGACATGAGCACACAGTATGATAAAGGAGGATTAAAGTCTGCTCTAAGAACAGAGAGCCCTGCCAAAGACTAAGAGTTAAATGAAACAAAAAGGACCAGCCTGCTGGCAGAGAAAGAGCAACTAGAGACAGTCGCTAATACATCAAGCAATGGAGACGCAAGTGTGCATTTGGAGCCCCACTACTCCCCAAGTGAGGATGAGCTACTTGTGCTCTCAATTGAGGGACTGAATCTACTCTAAAGTGTACCAGCAGAAATGGTTAATATAATCCCAGTGGACGGGAAGTGTGCCAAGGGAAACCCCGCAAAAGCAATTGCCGCCAAAAGAGAAGTCCACTGAACATGAGTGGTTTGAAATATTCGAAAAACCACAGTCCTTAAACCAAGGGAAGGAAGCCGTAGACGATTCCCCCGTAGTCTTTGTCGAAGATGTTCTCGTTGGGCGAAGTGACTTAACAGGGAATAAACCAACAATTCGGTAAAGATAAACAATGTCTCTAGTAAGAGCTCCGCTATAGGGCGACCAGTTATCTGGGCGGAAAAAAACAATCTGAGGGACCTCGGCGCGTGAGGGATTTTGGGTACTACACACGTCACGATCGGGATAATGTTACAGACACACCTATGCCGACGTCCCCTTTCGTTCCCCCCGAAAGACAAGATGCAATACTCCGCGGTTACCACTCGATGTTGGTCCGTATGCACAGCATGTGATTCTAAGCGGATTAACAAGCATCAGAAATGTGAGCTATAGAGCTGTAGCAATGAAATCCACCAATAGAAGTAGCCAAGTAAACTCAAGGATTCAGTTCTAGTTATTTAACATACATTTTTAAATAAGCGTTCTTTAAACAGGGCAAGATATTTAACACTGTAAATATACTTTAAAAACTTTCAGAATCAAACAAGTTAGTGGATACTCTTTGGATATGCTTCTTACACACTTCCTACACCCGAGGTGAATTCATTTACAAGGTCAGTAATGGCATTTATATATCACTAGTTATACTTTGCAGATTCTGATGTTGCAGAAGGAACAAGTTACTTACCTGTAACTGTTGTTCTCCAGCATGGGTCTGGCATGGATTCACATGCTCATGAATATTCCCCGTCGTCAGGCCGGGAATCCTCGGTATAGAAATAAATCAGTATCAGTTTCGTTTCTGATCTGTCTTTCTTAGTAGTAACCAATCACTGGTCTCTCGGTCATACTGCCCCCAGCCAATGACTGCCCTCTCCCTAAGCCCCGCCTCCGGCAGCCATCCTCAGATTTGGTAGCACGTAAAGTGGCAGTATGACCAAGTGAAGAGCCGCAGAGGGGTAGGCGGGAGGGTTTGCATGTGAATCCATGCCAGACCCATGCTGGAGAACAACAGTTACAGGTAAGTAACTTGTTCCTTCTCCAGCATGGGGTCTGGCATGGATTCACATGCTCATGAATAAGAGAATACATAGCAGTACACACATGCACAACCACGGGAGGTGGCAAAAGGCTCAACATTAAGCAATACAACAACTCAACATTAAGCAACTCTTACCTCCTCACCAGGCTCACCTTAGGCGAACATGTTGCGCAGCACTGCTTGGCTGACCCTGGACTCCTCCCTGGAGTCCCGATCGATGCAGTAGAATCTTGTGAAGGTGTGCGTCGACCTCCATGTCGCAGCCCTGCAGATGTCCAGCAGGGGCACACCAGACAGGAACGCCGTGGTAGCAGCGATCGCTCTGGTCGAATGGGCTCTCGGATGGCCGGGCAGCGGTCGGTTTGCCAACCGGTGACAGTGCATGATGCAGCCGGAGAGCCACCTGGAAATGGAAGTCTTCGAGAGAGCCTTCCCTTGATTCACAATCCCAAAGTTCACAAACAACTGTGACGTCTTCCGAAAACTCTTCGTGCGGTCCACGTATAACTTCAGCGCTCTAGCTACATTCAGCGAGTGCAAAGTCCTCTTGGCCGGCGACAAAGGCGACGGGAAGAAAACTGGCAACACCAAAGGCTTGTTGAGGTGGAAGACCGACGGCACCTTGGGCATAAAGGAGGGGTGTGTCCTCAGCAGCACCCTCGTGTCATGAAAAGTCAAGTATGGAGGCTTGCAAGATAGGGCCTGGATCTCTCCCACTCGTCGTGCGGAGGTGATGGCCACGAGGAAAGCTGTCTTCCATGACAGGAACTTCAAAGGCGCTGAATGCATAGGCTCGAATGGGGCCCCCCCATGAGCCTGGTCAGCACCACATTAAGCTCCCACGCCGGGGCAGGAGCCTTCACCGGCGGAAATGATCGGAATAGTCCCTTCATGAATTCTTTCACCAGGCGATGAGACCACAAGGACACCCGTCCCGTAGTCCTGGTATATCGGGAGATTGCAGCCAGATGTATTTTGATGGAGGAGTGAGCCAGTCCAGCTTTGGCCAGCGACAGTAGGTACGGCAGTACTTGAGGGGCCGTAATCCGCAGAGGGTTAATTTTCTGTGCACGGCACCAGACAGAGAACCTCTTCCATTTATGTCTGTAGCACTTTAGAGTTGAGGACGCCCTGGCCTTTGCAAGAACCTCTCTGCAGTCGGCCGGGATGTCGTACCCTCCAAACTCTAGTGCTGCAGGAGCCAGGCCTGCAAGTTCCGGACTCCGGGTTGTGGTGAAGAATGGCGCCTCCTTCTCTGGAGAGGTGGTCTGCGTCCGTCGGCAGCTTGACTGGTGGGGACGTTGACAAGTCCAGAAGGTCCGGGAACCAGATCTGTCTCGGCCACGCCGGTGCGACGAGGATCATCCTGCACCGGGACCTCTTGAGCTGGTTGATGAGCCGGAGCAGCAACGGCAGCGGAGGGAACGCATAAAGAAATAGGCCGTCCCAGGGGAACGAGAAAGCATTGCCCATGCTCCTCGGCTGGGGGAACCTGCTGGCGAACCTCCGGCACTTGGAATTCGTCGCCGTCGCGAAGAGATCGATTTGGGGTTCGCCCCATCGTCGTAAGAGCCGATCCTCTTGATCCTGGCGTAGTTCCCACTCGTGGCACGAGCGCAGTTCCCTGCTTAGTGAATCGGCGATTGTGTTTTTTATTCCTGCCAGATGAAGAGGCACCAGAAACATCCCTTGGGCGACGGCCCAATGCCACAGATCCTGGGCTTCCTTGGATAGGGCCGGGGACTTGGTTACGCCCTGCTTCCGGATGTAGAACATCGTGGTGGTGTTGTCGGTGAAGATCCTCACCACCTTGCCCTTGAGGGATGGAAGAAAGGACCCGAGGGCCCAGAACACTGCGCGGAGCTCCAAGATGTTGATGTGGAGAGACTTCTCCTCCGGGAGCCAAAGGCCTCTCGCGTGAAGATCTCCGGAGTGCGCTCCCCAACCTTCCAGGGAGGCGTCCGTCGTCACCGACGACTGAAAGACCGTGCCCACCGACAGATGGGAGCGGGTACCCCACCACAGGATCGCCTGACGGAACTTCTCGTTGAGAGGGATCCTGTCCTCGATGCTGCCCGTCGACTGGACCCAGCGGGCGTCGAGGAACTCTTCTGAAGCCTGCAAAGGCGCACCAGATTAATGCAGGACGACATCATCCCGAGGAGGGATTTGATAGATCTTACCCTGGCCATGTCCGTGGCCAGCAGACGCTGCACCTTGCCCAGAATGGTCCTGGTCCTTTCCTCCGACGGCGAGGCCAGCAGCGCCACTGTGTCGAGCTTGGCTCCCAAAAACAGGGCGACTTGCGACGGAACCAGGTGGGATTTTGGAAAGTTGATGGAGAATCCCAGGTCCGTGAGCAGCTGGACGGTCTTCGCAGTGTGCTCCACGGCGAGCTCCCTTGTCCTTGCCAGGATGAGCCAGTCGTCCAGGTAGGGGTAGACGTGGATCCCCATGTAGGCGCAGCCACCGGTGCGAGGCACTTGGTGAACACCCTGGGTGCTGACTTCAATCCGAACGGGAGGGCCTTGAACTGGTAGTGCCGCCCTTGGACCATAAACCTGAGGAACTTTCGATGTCTTTTTAGAATGGGGATGTGGAAGTACGCATCCTCCAAGTCCAACGACGACAGGAAATCGCCCTCCTCCAGCTGTCCCAGCAAGTGCTGGAGGGTGACCTTACGGAACTTCTGTGCCTTGATGTACTTGTTCAGTCGTCGTAGGTCCAGGATGGGGCGCCATCCTCCTGTCTTTTTTACGAGGAAGTACCTTGAGTAAACTCCGGAGTCCCGAAGCCTCTTTGGGACGAGCTCGATGGCACCCTTCTTGAGCATCGCCCTTACTTCCAACAGTAGTTGAGGGACAGGATTTTCCTTCCTGGCCACGGGTGGAATGCAAGGGCACTTCTTCTGAAACTCAAGGGCGTGCCCTTGGGCCAGGGCATCCAGCACCCAACCGTCGGTGGAGATGGACTCCCACACGCTGACGAACCTCGCCAGCCGGCCTCCCACCGGGGTGCTTCGGCAGGGGCCCGACCCCACGGTCGGTTCAATCTTGCTTGGAGGCCGCCTTGCCTCCTTGTCGACGACGGGCACCACCTGACTTGCCGCGTCCCCTGTAGGCTTCCTGGGATGAAGATCTTGCCGCTTGGCAGTACGTGGAGGAGCCACTGCCGGATATCCCTTGGAGGCACCTTGTCTGCCTCCGGAGCTCCGAAAGGACGGCCGTCGTTGGAGCACTCCCAGTGCCCGGGCAGTCTGTGTGTCTGTCTTGATGGCCTGAAGGGACTCATCAACCGCCTTCCCAAACAGGTTGTTCCCGTCGAAGGGCATGTCCAAAACCTTGGTTCGTACCTGGTGGAAATCCGTGGCCTCGAGCCATCCTCGTCGTCTCAAGCAAACGCTGTTGCCCAACTGACGGAAACCAGTGTCGGCGATGTCCGTTGCCACCGTGATGGCGTGGTCCGAAGCAATCTCACCCTCCTGTAGGATTTCAAGGGCCTCAGCCCTTTTGGCGTCCGGAAGGAAGTCCAACAGAGGGACGATTTTGAACCACAACTCCCTGTCGTAGCGGGCTACGATAGCCAGGGCGTTGGCCGCCTTGATAGTCGCTGCGGTTGAGATGATAAGCCGTCCCATCGTGTCCGACTTCCTGCCCTCGCCGTCCGGCAGGGAAGATGATGTTGAGGCCGATGCCCCCCCAGCTTTCTTCTTTGCCGCCGTCGAGACAACCGAATCCGGGGCAGGTTGCGCCCGAAGGCACAAGGGGGCAGCGTCGGGGACCTGCTACTTCTTCTCGTACCGGTCCATCTTTGCCGGCGCCGTGGCAGGGTTTTTGAGGAGGGCGAGCCCCTCATCCCAGATGTCATCAAGAAGCGGTACGGCGAGGACCGTCTTCCTTTTAGCCTCGCGCCGTTGGTAAAGGAACCCTTCCTCCTCTTCTGGGCAGACCTGGAAGAGCTCAGATGCCCTGGAAATCATGGCTTGAAAGGATCCAATCTCGTCGGGTGGGGACGCCCGAGCAGGGGGGCGACGGGGGACACGTCCCGTCGTCGCCTCCGTCGTCATCTGTACCTGTCGTAGCCGTGTCCGTGCCTGTATCATCCCCTTGGGTAGTAGACCGGGGGGAAGGCAGAGCAGGCCGCAGAGGTGGGAGAGGTGGCGTAGGATGCGTCGTCCTCCTCTTATGCAGCGGACTTTCCGAAGGTCCTGGCTCCGGTTCCCCCGCCGGGTCTGGCTCAGGTACCTCCATCGGGGGAGGGGCAACCTTGTCCTTATCTCCGAACATAAGGGCTGAATCGCTGACAAAATGGCTGCCGAAGTGTTCTGCGGCGCCGGAAAAGACGGGTGCGAGGACTCTTGAGGAGCCCTGTCGGCGACCCCCGTCGCTCTCGTCGTCGCCCTCATCGGGATCCCTCCCGATGGGCTGGGCCTCTTCCACGACTTCGATGCGCTCTTCTTCAGAGGTCGTGTCCGTATCCACGATGGCCCTTCCCCCACCTTTTCCAACGAGGACTTTGTGGGGGTCTTCTCAATGGGCCTGAAAGATGACTCCCTCCACGGTGGCATGGAGACTCTGGGTCCTGAGGGCGCCTCCACTGGTGTAGCCTCCACAGGCTGAGCCAGGGCCGCGGCGACATCCTCAATCGAGGTCTTAGCAGGGTGAATTAAGGCCATCGTCACCTTCTGGACGCCTGGCGCCTTCACCTTGGGGGGAGGGTCCGAGCCACGCTCCCCCTCTGCCGGAATCTTCGAGATCGACTGGGGCCTCTCCAGAAGCTTCGCCAGGTTCTCGGACTTCATCTTACCCGAGCCAGAGCGTTGGCTCGTGGTTGATGGTGCCGGGGAGGATGCGCCCTGCCTGGCAGCCAAGGAGCCCGACCGTTCGGTGCTCCCGGTGCTTAGCCTTTTGTTGGGCCCCCGTCGCCGGGCGCCCTCACAGGATTTTTCTTCTTCTCGCCTGATGGGCTCTTCCCTTCCAGCCAGTTGGCGAGACGGAGGTGGCGATCCTTCATGGTCCGCTCTGACATGTTCCCACAAAACGCACAGTCCTTCTCTGTGTGCGTCTTGTCCTCATGGAGACAGTAGAGGCATAACGAATGCTTGTCCTCCTTGAAAACATTCTGAAGCTAGCATCCAGGGCAGGTCCTGAACAGCTTCCCGGGCGTCGAGCTTCCTTTCTCCTGGGCCATGTCCGGGGTAGGCCTCCGAACTTCTGGAATCCTCCAAAAGCGTAAATCAACGAAATCTTCACCCTTGAGGGGCGTAGAAAACTCCCAAACGGATCCCCGTTGATCGGATGTAGAAACTGTGGAGCTTGAGGCTCTATTTAACCGAAAAATGAGAAAAATCTCCCTAAAAAAGAGCCAAACGCAGCAAAAGCTCGAGAGCTACAGCATGAGGACTCCCAGCACTTGAACGTGCGGCAAAAATCTGAGGATGGCTGCCGGAGGCAGGGCTTAGGGAGAAGGGCATTCATTGGCTGGGGACCCAGAGACCAGTGATTGGTTACTACTAAGAAAGACAGATCAGAAACGAAACTGATACTGATTTTTTTATATACCGAGGATTCCCAGCCTGACGACGGGGAATATTCATGAGCATGTGAATCCATGCCAGACCCCCAGCTGGAGAAAGGAAAGCTTTAAGGAAGGAAAAAGGTTAAACAGGTTCTCAGTATATGTGAGGCCAACTAAATCTTCCAATGAAATCTAGACAAGCCTTTCCCCGCAATAACAGTCTTAAACAAGTTACCACCTATCAGGGACAAACAATATGAAAGCCAATGGGCTAGAAGAGTCTGCAGGGAGCCAGGACAGCCAAAGTCAATTGGAGCACAGTCTATGGAGCTGAGGCACTTCTTAGATTAAGTCTTGCAATGTTAGAGAGTTGGTAGAAACATCACTTGTAGGCTCACAAGCTGTTAAGCCTGTGAAAAGCAGAGTTGGAATCAACTCTAAAAAGGTAAGCTACTGCAAGTCTCAACTGAGAAAAGCAAAGCTCAAAGACACCAAGTGAAAGGAATAGTGCGCTCAAAAATGTCTTTGTCCAGAGCGTTCGGGGCATGTGGTTTTAAGCAAACTGATCGATCTTAAGAACATTTCCTATGCACCTTACTTTAGTTTTCCTCACTTTTACACATGCAAAATCAACGAGTCGGACGCGACCATCTTGTGGTAATCTTATCCGTGGATCGATCGCCCTAAGTTCAAGTGCTCCTGAGGCACTAAATCATATCACCCGCCCCTGAAGCTGACATCACTAGACGCGTACGGCCCATTTCACAATGCAAACACCAGTCTTGTCTCAAAGTTGTCTGTGCGCAAGCTAACAACGTGTCTCCATTGAAATGGCAGGATGCCTCTTGCCTCAATAAATATAAACAGACCGCTTCTCATCAGACATCAGAGTTGCCTTTTAAATCGTTTCACTGTCTTTGTCTTTTTATATAGCCTGTGACTAGTTTCTGCTCTGTTCAGCTAACTTCGTTGCACGAAGCCCCCACAAACAGATACTTATACTAGCATTCCTATTGATTTAAATCGTTACTTGCATTTGATTTAAACATTTTATCATATAATGGCAACAATACAGCCCTATAACTACGGGCTGGAGTATTCAGAGGTGGAATTAGTCGATAGAGAAAGAGGAGGAAACGATGGGGCATCGGACTACAGTTAGGAAGACTAATCATAGGATCCTGAGCCTACTTGCATGGAAGACGTTTGGACCTGGTGTACCTGCAATCGGTAAAAGGTCATGCCAACCGAGGAGGAGAACTGCTGCAGCAAAGCAAACTCTGGATGCTTGGCCTACATATCGGAACAATACACACCACCGCTATGCGTTAATGAGCTGCACGTCTTCAAGGCAGCCCGCCTCACAAGGTCAGTTTTGAGGATTATGATGGTGCTTATGCACGAACTTCGCGAAACAGTTCTCCCTCGCAATCCAAGTAACGAGTAAGTGGACTCTAGATGTGATGTCATTTTGACCACTGAGGCCACTGTCTCCTATATTGTCGTAACTTTGATCCATCACTGCCAAATGAATATAGTCTGCTAATTTAATACATTTCTTGCGCTTTTGGGAAAGAGTGTTCATTTTATGTGACTTTCACGTTAAACTAAAAGAATATTTCTCTATGCCCCACACGTTATGCATTGCATGTGTGTTCACTTTTTTAATGCCCAAGTTCATTGATCCATGAAGTAACTTTTGTACGGGCAACTATGCCATAGGATGCAGGGTGCATTTTCAAGTAAGGTTTGTACACTTATGATATAATATATGATATGGCATTTATAATGCGCCTATACACAAGTGTTTCAAGGCGCGACGAGGCAAGGGGGAACAAAGGGAAGACAGACAACGATCCTACTAGGCCAGGTGTCATTAAGTGCATGGGAAGGGGGGAAAGGAAAGAGCGGGGGGGGTAAGGGGGAGGGGAAAGTACAGTACATGGGAAAGTGGAATAAATAAAGATAAATAAACTGCCAGCTAGTGGCAAGTGCAAAGAAGTGCAGACATAAGTGCTGGTAGGGGGACTGTAGGGATACAGAACAGTGATCCCCAGGTGCAGGGGTTGCTAGGGAGGCAGTGCAGGTGGGCAATTGACAGGGCCAGGGCCAGAGATCAGAAAGGGTGGCCAGGTAGCCAGTGCAGTTGCGGTCAGGAATTCAGCAGGGGAGAGAAAGCAGAAGCAAAGAGGAAGGTTTTGAGGTGCTTCCGGAACCGGAGATGGTTCTCCTCAAGTTTCAGAGAGGCAGGAAGGCTGTTCCAGAGAGAGGCCCCTGCCGAAGAGAGAGAGATCTACCCCCAGCTCGTTGCTTGGAGAAGCGACTGACCCTGAAGGAGTTGGAGGCGGATGAGCGAAGAGCTCGAGAAGGAAGATATTTAGGAAGAGAGAGTTGAAGGTATTGCGGCCCCAGACCCCAGAAGGCCTTGTGGACAATGCAAAGGGTCTTGAACTTAATCCTCGCAGCCACTGGGAGCCAGTGAAGAGATTTAAGTCCTGGAGAGATACAATCCCTGGGCTTGAGGCCAAGGACAAGTCTTGCAGTCCTGTTATGGATAAGTTGCAGAGGGCGGACAGTAGAGGCAGGCAGATTTAGATAGAGGCTGTTACAGTAGTCCAGCTTAGATAGGACAAGGGCTCTGGAGACAGTGAGCTTCTGGGGGAAGGAGAGGAAAGGAAGAATACCTCCAAGGAGGTGCAGCTGGTATTATGACTTCTTGGAGACGTCAGAGATGTGAGGGGAGAAGGAGAGTGCAGAGTCAAAGATGACCCCAAGGTTTTTAGCCTTGCAGGTGGGGGTAGGAAGAGGGCCAAGAGAGGCCGGCCAGAAGAGGGCCAAGAGAGGCCTATCACGTTCATTTAAATACAGTATGTATGTTTCGCTTCCACAGGTGGTAGAGGCTGGTGGACTACCGTTCATTTACAGGGTGGCTTTATGGGAGGGTTGGATTCCGTGTTCGACGAGTTACTTACCAACTGGTAACGTTCTTTCGACTGCATGTTCCTCCAACTTATTCCACATCTTTGACATGTAATGTCCACGGCTGTGTTGCTTTGGAAATTTTTCAGCAGAGGGCGTCCTGCGTCAGGTCGGTGTCCCTCGAGGGCCTCCGTCGAGGGATGACGTCACCGGATGTTATAAATAGGATGCACGGCACCCATAGCCTCAGTTCATGTTTTTTCCCCTCACAACGTGTGACATGCCCGTACACAATGCCTGCTTGACTGCTCGTAGCCTTGAGGGAACGCAAGCAGCAACAGCATTGTAAAAGTGTGGAAAACTAAGGTAAGGTGCATAAGAAATGTTTTTACGATTTATCACATTTTGCTTAAAACCACATGCCCGAACGCTCGGGACAATGACATTTTTGAGCGCAATATTCCTTCAAGTACCCCAAGTCTCAACAGTACCTCTGGTTTGAAGAAGAGTGATAAAGCTGGATTCTGTCCTGTTGCAGTGATGCAGACCCTGGGTTCCTGAGCCTCAGTCGTGTATACAAGAGGGAGGACGTCTGGAGGGCTCATGCGGCGGCAGTTAGAGGTCGTCAGCAGCTACGGGCTTGTTTCGGTTCAGCAGCACTTTGCGGTTTCAGCGCTTGATAAACAGCACTGTCGCTGATCTCGGATACCGGTTGGGCTTCCTTCACTCCTTGGGTCCTGCACTCTGGTGAGGGGACTCTAGCTCTGGTCGTCCTGCGTCTGGAAGGCCCTTAGGAGACTCCTGGAGCTTTTGGCTGGATTTCAGACATTACATTTCACTATGGATTTCTTGACCTCTGGCACTCTGTTCCTGCAGCAGCAAAGAAGTACAGCCAGTCTGGGAAGATGGTCCAGTGGAGTTCGTCTCGGGGTTTTGTTGGTCCCACTAACCCAAGTGCTAGGCCCTGAAGACCCTCGCGTATGGAAACAAGGCACAATCACCATACACCCAGTGATACGTCAGACACGAGGATCGATTTCCAAGTACTAGGGTTTATTGCAAAGCAAGTATTCTCAGTTGGCTGACTGGGTCTAACGTCTTGCAACGTGTGATCACCCAGACCTCGTGAGACGCAAGAGAGCAAACACTCTACAACAGTATCATATATATGAAAATACAATCTCTTTGTGACACATCAAAACCCCCCATAATGTATCTTCTTGAGCTAGGGTTCGATAATTGACAATTATGACACATCATGACACGTTTCTTTCTTAATCTATATTACTTGGTTTAGCAAAAGTTGTAATTTTCAGTAAGCAGACAGTTCTTTGTTATGAAGAACACAAAGCACTTCTTTCGCGAGGAGGCTGTGTTCGTAGGAGAGACATTCCATAGCATGTTATCTTCTGGTTTCTATTGGTGAACTAGGGATCAGCCTGATCTAAAGAGAGCCCCGAAAGGGGGGCCGCTAGGAAAGTATAATTCATGCTTTAATGGCCTGTTTCTACAGTTTCAGCGACACCGGCTGGCACCTGGCTTGGTGACTAAATGCCTCTCTGCTCGCCTTCAAGGACTTGTGAGGGAGGAAAACAACGTATTTCTGTACTGTTTGGAATTTCTGTCTGGGCCCGTCTCTCAACATGTAACTTGTGGCCTTGCTCCGTGCATGAGCAGAATGAAATAAACATTTTGCAAAGCGTTTGAACCGAAAGGCAAAGAAAGCAAATGGCGGATCTAGGGCACAAAATGGACACTCTATGGTTATGCTGACGATTCTGTACTGGCGATGTAGGGTATATGATGATGATTAGTTTTCAGCCAACATAATATACCTTATATGCTTTGGTAGGGTATTTTCTAAACTCACACAAGGGAAGAAGTTGTCCCTTCCGGAGCTTCTTTGTCGAATTGAAAAACGAGTTTCAGCACAGCAGCAGGGCTTCCCTGGGCAATTCAAAGGTGCAGGAGGATGCAGGAAGCTTTGTTCACGGTTTCCTTGTCGGGTGTTTCTCCCAGTGGTCGACTCTGACTCTAGTACCAAAACACTTGCCTTTTAAGCAGGTTTCTCCCATTCATGCACAGCCTAGCCTGTCAGTCACACAGCAGGGTGGCTGTTCTGAAAGGACATCCAGCCAATCAGGACTGGTTGCATTCAGGCATTCCTAGATACAAAGGACATGGGAGTTTCGGGACTCTCCCTCACATCCTGTCCTTCCAGACACACTGGAGCCAGAGGCGGGCTTCAGGGCTGAAGCCCGCAAAAGGCAAAACGAACAAAGACTCAAACCTGGCTCAACGCGCAGAGTAAACCCCAAGAAAGACCTCACAACAGAAAATGGTGAAAAAAGAATACCAGGGCCATTTTGACAAAATGGTCACCCATGGCTGCTATACAGCAGCTGACGATTCAGCCCGCGGTAGAAATGCTCAATGGTAGGAACATTAAACCACTGCCACCAGCCATTTAAAGTAGCGAGGGTAACAAAAAATGTTTCATGACAATGTAGGATAAGGGACTACTATGCAACCCCCCCAGAACTCCACATAAGATTGTGTGTGCTGGACCTACAAAGAGAAAAGGTAAGTAAAGTCAATGTCACCTTACTATTCTTGGGAACAGTAGTTAGTAGAAAATAAACAATGCTAGAAAACTGCCTCTGCGATGTATTCAACTGGATGAACTCCAACTGCCTCAAAATCAACCCAGGCAAAACAGAAATAATGATAATCACAAAAAATGGACGAGAAAACTCCCTTGGCCAAGGGAACTCGGGACAACCCCAGCACCCTCACCGATTGTAAAAAACTTGTTCTGATGGACAATAATCTCACGCTAGAGCCACAAGTAAAGGCTCTTCTCAAGAAATGCTTCTTCCTCCTGCGAGCGGCAAAGAGGATCTTACCGTTCATATCGTTCGACAACAAAACAACCACCATCATCGCACTCGTCATGTCCAGAGTAGACTACGCCATCAACCTATACTTAGGCATGCCTGAAAGACTTAAAAAAACTACAATGCATACAAAATGCAGCAGCCAGACTGCTTCTGAAACTACCCCGAAGAGAACAAACCACACCAGCGCCGAAAACACTACATTGGCTACCAATAAAACAACGAATAAAATTCAAAACAATGTGCATCACGCATAGAACAACCAAGGCGCTGAGTTCCAGAGAGACAAACTGCGTCTACATCAACCAACAAGAAAGCTCAGATCAAGCATTGACATCTGCCTGGAACCGAAACCCTACAACAAAAAACTTGGAGGATCTTCCTTCTTTCAACAAGCGCCGAAAAACTGGAAAGATCTCCTAAAGTACATCCGTAACACAAGAAACCACCTACTATTTAGGAAACTACTCAAAACTTGGCTCTTCACGTCATAACTAGAAAGCCCGGCCACAGGGGCACACACACAATTAAAACATCTATGAACGAAGAGACAGACCCTTATCCATACCAAGAAATCAATGGAAAAACCTTAAATAAAATATCCCACGACATACCAAACGACTTACCGGGAGACAGCCGTAATAGGACCAAAGACCAAATCCATAGCAAGACAAAGACAGAAACACCCGGACGACTCATCAATAGGACCATGACCCTAAACTATAACCACCCATAACAGGCCTAAACACAGCAGATAGCAAGGGAACAGGAAACCCTGTACCATTAGCTGGGGTCTTGAGGGTCACAGCTCAAGTGAAAGAGGTCTGCTTCTGTGGCATGGTGTGCTGCTAACAACCCCTGTCTTAATGCCAGTAAGACTGAGATCCTTCTCATTGGGAACCCTACTCCCTTCTCCTCTCTGGCCTCCCTCCATGGGTTCCCTCACCACCTCCTCTTGTGAGGCAAAAAACCATTGCCTCCTCTTCTACTCCTTTTTCCGTCTCTCCTCACATCGCAGACCTTGCCAAGAAGGCCCACTTACTGCTGCACCCCCTCAGAGGCATTCTCCCTTTCCTCACCTTCCCCCAGAAACCTAATGTCTCCAGAGCTCTGGCCCTCTTTAAGCAGACTACTACAACAGCCTCTGCCACAATCCACCTTCATCCTCCCTTCGCCCCCTTCAACTAATCCAGAATAGGACAGCTAGACTTATCCTTGGCCTCAAGCCCAGGGACTGCAACTCTCCAACGCTTAAAGCTCTCCACTGGCTCATGATTGCTGCAAGGATCAAGTTCAAGACCCTCTGCGTCATCCACAGGGTTTTCTGCGGCCTCGGGCCCCGCTACATCCAACTCTCTCTCCCTAAATTGTGCGAGTACAGCCTAAGATACTGCCTGGTAGAGTGTCAGCATGGCTGGCGCTCGGCCAATTTACAGGGCCTTGTATCTTCTGTCAAAGCAAAGTGCATAGCGGCTACTGCTTCCTCCTTTTCGCTCCTGTTTTATGCTCTTCAGGTAGCAGCTGATGAAATGGCCCCACTACGGCTCATCAAACCACGTAGGCTTTATTCTGAGTTGTGGTTTTCAGAGCAGTTGAAATCCACCCAACTGAAACTTAAGACAGGCAGAACGGAAATGGCGCATGGACTATGATCCTATTCTTAAGACCCAGTACAGGGTTTGCTCAGGTGCTTACTCGGCTGTGATTTAAGCGGCAAAGTCGAATCCTTGTCTTCAACCAAATGCGTCCCTGGCGTTAGGCCTACCCAGGAGCTTTGTGACTCTTTATCTCAGTTTTTCATTAAGAAGATTGAGACTATTCGTGCCAATATTTCAGCTAGCTCTGCACCAGTGGTAACAACATCTATGCACCCCTGATTGTGGGATGTGTGCTGCTGTCGGGGTGGTCTTCCTTCCCTCTCTTTTCTGGAGAGTCAGTATTTAAGGCCATTCAACAAATTAAGTCTAGCGCTCATTCTGATTTAGTGCCAATGGGAGTCATGAAGGAGATCTCTTTTGACCTTTGTAGCCTGAAACCCCTCCTGCCAGTCTGGAATCATCGCTCCAGAGCTAAAGGCTGCAAGTGATCCCCCTTTTTCAAAACCCTGCACTTGATCCCCCCTCTTCTATCAAATTTCTGTCCCATCTCCCTCTTGCCTTTTCTTATGAAACTCCTGGAATCGTTGGTCTCTCCTCTTCTGTCCTCTTTTCTTGAGTCATCTGATTTCTTGACCCAGCCCAGTCAGGCTTTCAACCTGGCAGGGGCACAGAGTGTCCTGGTTTCCGTCCAGGACGATATGGCCAGGCTGCTGGACGCAGGGGGAGTCGGAGCCCTGATTTTATTAAATCTATCCGCGGCTTTCGACACCGTGGACCTGTAACGCTCACCTGAATCCCTCGGAGGCGCAGGTCTGGGCTGGGGGTTCTCGGAGTCTTCTAGGGTCACGCACAGGCCTCGAATGCCACCCTGGAAAGGCCCTTTCCTCACCGAGATCTTGATCTGAAGGGTGAGGTGTCTGCAATTATGAGAGCAAGGGGTTAATATGGATATATAAGCCTGACTGGGTAAGCTGCCTCCCCTTCCTGGTACTCCCAAGTAGTTCGTAGGCTAAATGTGCTCACCTTATGTAGGTGAAAGCGGAGCTCTCATCCTGCGTCTGTGCAGGGGCGCCGAAGCCAGTTACGTCACTGGTTAATTGTCCAGCCTCTTGGTTGCAGAGGATGAAGATTTGGAGCTAGGCCGTTGTTAGCAGCACGAACGGCGGTTGCTTGAATATGGAGATCCGGAGAGCGATGGAATGGCGAAGGTATTGCAGGCAAGTAAGTAGAAAATGTCAATTCGAAGTTAAAAGCACTTCTTAATGTTTCTTTTCCTTTTTCAGGTAGCAGAAGCAGCTGGGTAGAAAAATGGATGTCGAGGAATGCACCGAGGAGTGAGAAAGATGAGCGCTGCCCTAAACACGTGCGTATAGATGGAGTTTTGTATTTCTTAATGATGTCCTTTTGTTTTGCAGATGCGAGTAGCAGCGTCGGCGGAGGCGAGAAGAATGCAGCGCAGGTAAGGAAAGTTTCACGGAGGTTTACTAACCAATGTCTTTGCTTCCACAGGGTGCCGGAAAAAATGGAAAGCTGCAGCCCGTGGCTTGAGATGCACCGATGGACTGGGTAAGTGCTGCGCTGGTTTTTATCTCGTGCTAACCTGGTGTTCTTTTCCCTTTTCAGATGCTGCTGGAGACGAAGATGGTATTTCGGAAGGTAAGATTGCGGATTTCTCTTCCCCAGATGCAGAAGTTGAAGATTATCTGGAGCTGACACGGTGAGCGTCCTGCTGCTATTGCAGAATAACGCGAAGCACGTTGCTCTGATCGGGCGTGGTTTAAATAGCTTACTGGAGTGCTTAGGTGTCTCCTTCCACAGCAGCCTCGCCCAGGTAAGAAGTCCCAGCTTCCAGAATAGTTCCAGTATCCAGTCCCAGGGAGTGGTGCTGGCCACACCCAGAAGGTAAAGTAGTTCCAGCCATGGATGGATGAGGATTTTATCCTGCAGGTGAGTGGGCAGCATGGTCTGCAGCAGGTAGGTCCACCCAAGCACCATTCCTTACATCATGAGCCCGGCACGTCCTGTGCCGGGACTGGGTCCCCTTATGAGCCTGGCGCCACTGGCGCCAGGACAAGGTCCATAAGGCCCCTATGGGAGCCGATGGGTGCCTGGAAATGAAGTTGTGACCCAGCTTCCGAGGCAGCTGAGCTAAACCTGACTCCTTGGAGGCTGCAGTCATGACAGCACCCCCCTCAAGGCCCCTCCCAAGCTTGTCTTTTCCGGAGGTTTTGGCTTGTTGGGAAAAGCCTGATGAAATTTTCGGACTAGACGAGGTGCATGTACATATTCTGAGGGTTCCCATGATCTCTCCTGGGGTCCATATACCTTCCAATCAATCAAGTAGTATAGTTTTGATTTGGAAATTTTGGAGTCCAAGATGTCTCGAATTTCAAATTCGGATTCTCCGTCAACTTGGATTGGCTCAGGAGGTTTAGTCAAACGGGTTCCGGGTTGCACAGGTTTCAGGAGAGAAACATGGAAGACAGGATGTATCTTCATTCGAGTAGGTAATTCTAGTTTGACAGCCACTGGGTTAATCACGGCCGTGATCGAGTAGGGTCCTAAATATCTTGGATTGAAGGTGCGTGGCCCTTTTAAAGATAAATGTTTAGTGGACAGCCAGACTTGATCTCCTTTTTGATATTGAGGAGCCTCTTTTCGATGTTGGTCTGCTCCTTTTTTGTATGATTCTTTAGCTCGTTGAAGATGAGCTGTGGCTTCTTTAAATGCTTGAGCTATCGTCGAATGCAGATGGTCAACAGCAGGTGTTCCGAGAGCTTGAGGTGGGTCCAGATTTGAGGTTCGAGGATGACTTCCATACAGCAGGAAAAAAGGGGTTTTTCCCGTCCCAGAATGGATTGAATTATTGTAAGCGTATTCAGCAATCCAAAGGACATCCTTCCAAGTACCCTCGGATTGATGCAACATGCAGCGCAGATATTGTTCTAAAGTTTGGTTAGTTCTCTCAGTCTGCCCGTCGGTTTGAGGGTGATGGCTGGTGGAAAGTCGTACATCAATTTGTGCTAAACGACAACAACTCCGCCAAAAATGGGAAATTAATTGGCTCCCTCGGTCAGAGATTAGTACTGAAGGGAAACCGTGCAACCGGACAATGTTTTCAAGAAATTCTCGGGCTAGAATGGAAGCTCTAGGTAAACCCTTCAGTGGGATAAAATGAGCCATTTTTGAAAAAAGGTCCACGATCACTAGAATTGTGTTGTATCCGGAGCAAGGGGGTAAATCCGTGATAAAATCCATCGAGAGCGTGTGCCAAGGGCCTGGTGGAATGTCTATTGGACGTAGTAATCCTGCTGGTTTTTCCTTCTGACTCTTGTTTTGTGCGCAGATACCACAAGAAGCCACAAACATTTTAACATCTTTCCTCCAAGATGGCCACCAAAAATGCCTTTTAATTTTCTCTGAGGTTTTGGCAACTCCAGGATGTCCTTCCATTAGAGAATCATGGTAGCAGGTGATGACCTGTTTTTGTAAGCCAACGCAGGGTAAGAATAGTCTTCCTTGGAAATACAATAGGTTCTGATCTATTGTAAAATCCTTTCCTTTCAATTGCCAATTCGATGAATCTTCGGGAGTTATGAGTTGATTGACCCTTGCTTTAATCTCTTCGAGGGATAGTGTGTTGATGGCTCCTAGTATCTTTTGTTCAGGAATTATTGGCACCGGCTCCGGATTAGCTGTAAGTTCGTCTACCCCTATCCGGGAAAGGGCGTCTGCTTTTCCGTTCCTAACGCCTGGTCGATATGTGATTACAAAATCGAATTCTGCGAAGAATAAAGCCCAGCGTAGTTGCCTCGAGGATTGAGCTTTAGCTGACTTCAGGTACTGGAGGTTACGGTGATCCGTGATTACAGTTACTGTGTGCCGGGCTCCCAAAAGATAATGCCGCCAGGCCTTAAAGGCGGACTTAATTGCCAAGAGTTCTTTGTCCGTAATTGTGTAGTTGATCTCAGGAGCCGAAAATTTGCGAGACTAAAAGGCTACAGGGTGTAACTGGTGCGTTTCGGGTCTCTGTGACAGCACCGCCCCCCATTGCAAGACTGGAAGCGTCTGTCTCGACGATGTAGGGAAGTTCTGGACGGGGATGCCTTAAGACTGGAGCAGAGATAAATTTGGCTTTTAATTCTTGGAAGGCTTGTTCGGCTTCTGGAGTCCACTCGAATTTTTTATTCTTTTTCAGAAGAGCCATGATAGGTTGGACTACCCGAGAGAATTCAGGAATGAACCTTCGGTAAAAATTAGCGAAGCCCAGCATGCTCTGTACACCTTTCACGGAAGTTGGGGAAGGCCATTTGGTGATAGCATCCACTTTTCTTGAGTCCATGTGAACTCCGTTGGGTGACAAGATGAACCCTAAAAATTCCACTTCCTTTGCGTGAAAGGTGCACTTCTCCAGTTTAGCAAACAAGCGGTGTTAGCGAAGTCTCTGTAAAACCGCTGTGACGTGTCTACGATGATCAGTTTCTGAGGCTGAGTATACCAGGATGTCGTCAATATAAACGACTACGCACACATCAATAAGTTCTCTGAGGACATCATTCATGAAAAACTGGAAAGCGGCCGGTGCGTTACATAGTCCGAAGGGCATTACTGGATACTCAAATAATCCATATTTAGTGCGAAAGGCCGTCTTCCATTCGTCGCCCTCCTTAATGCGTACCAAATGGTAAGCTCCTCTGAGGTCTAACTTTGTGTATATGCAGGCGCCTTTTACCTGGTCCAATAATTCAGGAATCAAGGGCAACGGGTATCGGTTTTTGACTGTAATCTGGTTCAGGGCGCGATAATCGATACAAGTTCTTAGGTCACCTTCCTTTTTCGGGACGAAGAACAAAGCTGAGGAAGCCGGGGATTTCGAGGGGCGGATGAATCCGTTAGCCAAGTACTGGTCCAAGTATTGCCTGAGATGGAGGTTTTCTGGTTCAGTGAGGGCATATATTCTACTGCATGGAGCTGTGGACCCAGGTATTAGGTCTATCTGGCAGTCATATGACCGATGAGGAGGCAGGGTGTTGGCTTGATCTTTCTGAAAGACGTCGCTGAACTCTTGGTATTCCAGAGGTAATCGGGGGTCCTCGGAAGTGATGGCTGCTAGCTTGATTTCGGGCTGAGGATAACAGGTTGAAGCGCATTCTGGAAACCGAATTACCTTGGCTCGCCAGTCTGAGGATTGTGCTTTTCCAACCAAGGCATTCCCAGAATCACCTGAAACTGCGGGGCCTTGATTACATCAAACACAATCTTCTCCCGATGTCCGTCTTGACATAACAACGTTACCTCCATGGTGGTATGAGAAACTGGTCCGGAAGCTATTTCAGTACCATCCACTGTTGTGATTACGTCCTTTACCATCTTGGGACGTAGGGGAAGATCCATCCTGATAGCCAAGTCTTGGTCCACATAATTACCGATTGCTCCGCTATCAATGTATACTTTGATAGCATGCATGCGATCTGGTCTATTGGGACTTATGAGGACCATAGGCATTACCAAATGCCAGGTCAAGGAACTGGTTTTAACGCTTGGCAAGCGGACCTCTACGCTTGTCGGGCGAGGTTGTTTCCTGATTCCAGTTTCTCAGCATTTTTATCAGAAACTCCTACGGTCTTCTTGACCGGTTTCACTGAGCAATCACGAAGGAAATGTCCAGAATTCCCACAGTATAGGCACAGCTGTAATTGCCTTCTTCTTTCCCGTTCTTTCTGAGTTAATGGTCCTTTTACTACTCCTATTTGCATTGGTTCCACGGAGTCATTCCCTTTAGCGGAGCTCTGAGGACTTGAAAGTACCCGGGTTTCAAATCTGGATCGATCGGTCTTCCTGTTCTGTAGCCGATGATCTAATTGGACTACTAGGTCGATATAATCTGAACAGTCTTGCGGCGGATTAACCACCTGTGCTAAAACGTCTTTAAGTTCCCCACGTAGACCTCTGTAGAAGAGCGTGATTCTCTTATCTTCAGGCCACCTGGTCTCAACCACCAGTCTATTAAAGGACGCTATGTAAGCCAGGAGATCCTGATTACCTTGTCTGAGTGACAGGAGCTCATTGTCCAAGGCCTGCCCCTGTGAATGTCTTGCGAACAACTTTTCCATACTGGTCTGAAAGTCTTGAAAGTTATAGAGGAGCGGGTCATCCTGTGTCACGAGAGGAATGGACCAATCTGCAGCACTACCGCTAAGATAGGAAAGTACAAACGCTACCTTGGCTTGGTCCGTTGGGAATGCAGCGGGTCTACACAGAAAGTGCAAGCGGCATTGATTGATGAATACTGCATATCGCTTTGGATCACTGGAAAAACGTTCGGGTGGGGCCAAAGGCACATTCCCTGGCAGATTAATTTGTACCGGATTACTTGAGGTTGTAGGAGTGCCGCCCCCTCCATAGGGAGGCAGTGGCGTCTGTCCTGCTTGAGCCTGTAGCAACTGTCTGGCCAGATCATCTGTCTGTTCCTTGGCAATGATCAACTCCCTTCGTAAAGCGTTTGTTTCTTGGCGAGATGCGTGTACTTCTGCCCTTAGTTCCCCAAGCAATTGAGCCAGTTGATCTGTGTCCGAGGTTTCCATTGCGCCTGGGTGGGAAAATTGCGGTAGGCTTCGCGTTCTGTAACGCTCACCTGAATCCCTCGGAGGCGCAGGTCTGGGCTGGGGGTTCTCGGAGTCTTCTAGGGTCACGCACAGGCCTCGAATGCCACCCTGGAAAGGCCCTTTCCTCACCGAGATCTTGATCTGAAGGGTGAGGTGTCTGCAATTATGAGAGCAAGGGGCTAATATGGATATATAAGCCTGACTGGGTAAGCTGCCTCCCCTTCCTGGTACTCCCAAGTAGTTCGTAGGCTAAATGTGCTCACCTTATGTAGGTGAAAGCGGAGCTCTCCATCCTGCGTCTGTGCAGGGGCGCCGAAGCCAGTTACTTCACTGGTTAATTGTCCAGCCTCTTGGTTGCAGAGGATGAAGATTTGGAGCTAGGCCGTTGTTAGCAGCACGAACGGCGGTTGCTTGAATATGGAGATCTGGAGAGCGATGGAATGGCGAAGGTATTGCAGGCAAGTAAGTAGAAAATGTCAATTCGAAGTTAAAAGCACTTCTTAATGTCTCTTTTCCTTTTTCAGGTCGCAGAAGCAGCTGGGTAGAAAAATGGATGTCGAGGAATGCACCGAGGAGTGAGAAAGATGAGCGCTGCCCAAAACACGTGCGTATAGATGGAGTTTTGTATTTCTTAATGATGTCCTTTTGTTTTGCAGATGCGAGTAGCAGCGTCGGCGGAGGCGAGAAGAATGCAGCGCAGGTAAGGAAAGTTTCACGGAGGTTTACTAACCAATGTCTTTGCTTCCACAGGGTGCCGGAAAAAATGGAAAGCTGCAGCCCGTGGCTTGAGATGCACCGATGGACTGGGTAAGTGCTGCGCTGGTTTTTATCTCGTGCTAACCTGGTGTTCTTTTCCCTTTTCAGATGCTGCTGGAGACGAAGATGGTATTTCGGAAGGTAAGATTGCGGATTTCTCTTCCCCAGATGCAGAAGTTGAAGATTCTCTGGAGCGGACACGGTGAGCGTCCTGCTGCTATTGCAGAATAACGCGAAGCACGTTGCTCTGATCGGGCGTGGTTTAAATAGCTTACTGGAGTGCTTAGGTGTCTCCTTCCACAGCAGCCTCGCCCAGGTAAGAAGTCCCAGCTTCCAGAATAGTTCCAGTATCCAGTCCCAGGGAGTGGTGCTGGCCACACCCAGAAGGTAAAGTAGTTCCAGCCATGGATGGATGAGGATTTCATCCTGCAGGTGAGTGGGCAGCATGGTCTGCAGCAGGTAGGTCCACCCAAGCACCATTCCTTACATCATGAGCCCGGCACGTCCTGTGCCGGGACTGGGTCCCCTTATGAGCCTGGCGCCACTGGCGCCAGGACAAGGTCCATAAGGCCCCTATGGGAGCCGATGGGTGCCTGGAAATGAAGTTGTGACCCAGCTTCCGAGGCAGTTGGGCTAAACCTGACTCCTTGGAGGCTGCGGTCATGACAGGACCATCTTACCCTGCTGTCCCCCCTGGCCCAGATCGGAATATCTGGTCAAGTGCTAGCCTGGTTCTTTTCCTTCCTGGCCAACAGATATCAATCTCTCTCTCTTCCCCCTTTCACATCTGGGTCCTGCCACCTTAGATGCAGGGAGCATGACCTATTCTTGTAGGCACCCTGGCTAGCTCCAGCTCACTTAAAGCCATGGACATTGGGAAAGTATGCAGTGAGCAAATTACCCAAATTGATTGAATTAAAATGGCCAGTCAGAGATATAAAACAGCCGGGGTGATGTCTCTGGCCTTGGGCGACTGTCTCCCTTGTTGGTTGGACGTCCCAAAGTTCAGCAGCGGTCCCAGGGAGCCCCGGTAAAGGCCCCATCCCTCCCCGGAGGGAAAAACCTGTAACGCAGGCCAACCAGAAATCCTGAATGGTCGGAAGTGATGTCCCCATCCCAGGGAGGGTTGTGGACCTGGCCGGGGCTCCCTGGGAGTACCCCTGGGCTTGGGGACAGTCAAATCACATGGGAGGCAGGCGCCCAATGCCAGGGGCAGCACCCTCAGCTGCCCTGGACCTCTGGCTGGGCTCCTTTACAGCTTTTCCCTCCAGGGAGGAATGCGGACCCTGCCGGGGCTCCATGGGACCGCCGCTGGACTTGGGGACAGTATACCCTTTTCTTTTCTACCCAGATAAGTGCACCCACACATGTGAGGTACAGATTTCATCGGGACACCAGTGGGACCGTGGGAAGATAGGACATGTGTGGTTGCTGGCGTGTTTCAGTGGTTTCCTGGTAGCAAATGTCTTAAAATTGTGTTTTTTTCCCTACATTTTGTACTTTGCTGGGCCTTATGGGTAATACATTCCAGGGTGATTCATGCAAGTCAGACCTCTTTGGATTCCCAGGGGGGTCTTTGTTTCAGAAATGCATGGGGTTCCCTGTTTTCCTCGGTGGCTGCAACACTCCAGGCCCAAATATATGGGTTGTCCACAAGACTGAATACAGTAAAAATGTTGGTCTTCCCAGGCCCTCTGTTGTACCAGTGGTTTAGCCTTTCCCCTTTGCACCCACACATGTGAGGTACCGTTTTCGTCGGGACACCTGTGAGAACATGGGATGGTAGGACATGTGTTGTTGCAGGCGTGTTTCAGTGGTTTCCTGGTGGTGAACATTTTCTTCTCTACGTTTTGGAGTTTGCTGGGCCTTGTGGGTAATACATTCTAGGGCGATGGACAAAAGTCAGACCGCGTTGGATTCTCTGGTGTCTTCTTTTCAGAAATGTATGGGGTTTGTGAGAAACAGGGAGTTGTCTCACCCGCTAGTCCCCGGGATCTGTCACCCAGGTGGCAAGGACATGGCCATCGCTTTTGGATCCAGATCCTTGGGGTTGAGGGGGCTTCGGGGAGTGGAAGTGAGACACCGGATGGTGAGATGCGTTATATCCCCTTCCCTGTAACACCTTTTCCCCATCCAACCAGATTGGACACCCAAGAACTCAACCCCCACCCCTTTCCTGACACAAACACTTTCTCATGGACAGCTCATCATGAACGACAATGGTCTAACAGCAGAGACGTATACCCGACATGTCCCAATACAATGGTCAGGCAAGGTCAGGCAATTACGGATCATTACACACCACACTTCCCCACAAGGATAAAAGGCAGAGCACGAAAGCACACTGAGCGAGGCACAACACATGAGGAAACAGCAGTTCCAAGATGGCAGTTTAATATGCTGAGAAAGACGGTGAGACCAGAGGGGGTCCAAGGAGGGAAGTGCCCTTAACCTTTAAAGACCGTTACTTGTGTGAACCTGGTAAAGTAAAAATCCTAAGACCAGGAACTAAAGGTGAGGAAACCTGCAGTGTGTCGGAAGTATCTGGAGCTCTCCTGTGTCGATAACCAAGGCGGGGAGCAGCGATTATCGCTGTGGTACTGTCCTTGGTTCCTACAACAAAGCCGCATAAGTAAAGACAGCCCAGTCGGTAAGTCGGAGAGACCTATAACAAACCATCCTGTGTTTCGAACCAAGGTTGCAAGCAGCAACATTGTATGAAGATTTGTAGAAAGAACAATGTGTGAGACGTTGAGACGTAAGTGGCGAGTGTTAGGCAAAGTTTGCATGCAGTACCCGCTGGGATCATTACACACAACTATGAGTACAGGTGTAAGCAAAAATCAACCTTAAGTCTGTACCACACAGTTTTTGGTAGCGAGCTGAGAAGCCAGGCTTATCTCAAGAGGGAATGTGAGCTTGTAAGGGTGTTACACAGAGGTCTACAATCACAAGTATTCAGATAGACACTTATACTCAAGGTTCAGTTGTCAGACCACACAGTCCACCCATTACAGGTCACGCAACCGGTACCCTTCCTTGAATGCTTTTCCAGTGACACCGGTCTAATGCTGCTTCTTAGCAGTGAAACTTGCTTCATTCACATGTATCACCCTGTATTATGGCTTGGCTGGTCACCATACACTCATTACACGTTCCTTTGGCTCCTGCCAATACTGGTTTCTCCTGATATCATACAGTTCTTTTCTGTTTATTGGCTTTGGCCCATTCTGGATTTCTCATATCATGCATACAACTCCTTGTGCTCTCTTGGCTTTGCTAGCACTTGTTTTTAGTTAATGCAGTTCATAGTTTCAACACAGTTCAAAACTTTCAGCAAGATTCACAATCTTTCTTTCACTCCTTTCACGATGCAAGAGATACTCCAACTTGCTTTCATTTCGTTCAGCATTCAAAATGCCTTCTTAATTAACACTTCATTTATTACACAATCAGTTAGAAAACATTCACTAAAAGGAGGCAATCAATATTACACAAAAATATACTACAATACTTAACACTATTCGGTTCTGTGACATTTAAATTACTTTGAAGTAGGAGCAAAATGGCATTCAGAGCATTTCAATTAGGAGCAAAAATGCATAAGATAATAAAACGAATGTTACAGTTACTCTTAAACAGTGCAAATAGTTTGAGTTCACCAGAGCAGTTGACTCAATGCAATAGGTAGGCCAAAGTCAAAGGGCTAGTGTCTTGTATAGGTAAAAACGGTACTGGTAGTTAAACAGAAAAGTCTTTGCCACGGTTCTCAGAAGTAGTTTGTAGAAGAAAGATTCATATGTCGGGTCACAAGCTGACTAGGCCTGCAAGTTGCCAAAGTTTCACGCACTTTCGCAGTGAGAGGTAAGTTCTCTCGGTCGGGTTTTCACAGTACCTTATGTTGAAGAAAAAGATGTAGCTGAAGATTTCTGGTCACGGCAGTACCTGCATATCTCGATGTTCCTGAGCCTCAGTCGTGGGGACAAGAGAGAGGACGTCGGGGGACTCCTGCACTCCACGGGGACTGGTCACAAACCTGGCAAACTGGAAAATCTTTGATTCTGGTAGCTGTCGTGAAGCACACAAACTGGTGTCCTTCTCCCTGGCTATTCGGTTTCCTGCAGCACGCTGAGGAAAATACGACCAGCTCCGAGAATGGTGTCCAGGTAGCTTACGAGTTGATTGGTCCCACCAACTCAAAGGGAGAAGTCGTCCTTGAAGGGCTTCTCTTTCGAGATGAATTTGGCATACCAGGCAAACCAATGGTCCAGGAGTTGCAACAGCCGTCCTCTTCCAGCTCGTCTTCGGTTCTTTTGTTCCAGTGGTCGACTGCCTTTCAAGCCAAGAGACTCGCCTTTAAAACAGTTTTCTCCCATTTATTCCAGCCTAGCTGCCACTCACCCAGTAGTGTGGCTGTCCTTGCCGGACAGTCAGCCAGCCAATCACGCCAGAGTGCATTTGGATCTCCTAGGAGATTAAGCACAGGGAGTTTCGGGCACCTCCCTCACTTCCTGCCCACCCCAGTCACTCGGGCACCGGAGGCAGTCTTCAGTCCTGAAGCCCGCCAAAGGCGTAGGAACAAAGGGACTAAACCTGGTTTGGCGCGCAGAGACAAACTCTAGAAGGACCTTTCCAAACAGAAATGCTGAAAAAAGAAGACCGGGACCTGTTTAAACAAAGGGGGCTCAGACGCCATCTTGAATAACATGGATCCCGCAATTTTTTGCTACTGGTGTTCGCAGTCGGGAAAAATCATGGCAGTTTGTTGTAAAACCACTGCCACCAGCCATTTCGATCGGAAAGGGTAGCATTTGACTGCTACATGAATATCTAGACATAGGGGATACTAGGTAACCCCTCCAGCACGGTTTAGAACAATTTTACCTAACCCCAAAAGTTCGACCCCCAATTTCCCGCATATATATATGTGGGGAGGTAAAGTATATAAAAATGTATAGGGGTAATGTGGGGAGGGCTATGGAGTCTCCCCCCACATATAAGATTGTGGGAAATAAAATACATTTTAAAAAGTCAAACTTTTGGCAAGTCGAACCTTTGGGTTCGGCGGTAAAATCACTTAGATTCTCCAGCACTCTATTGGAAGATAGTGTGTGCTGGGTCTAGGGATTTAAAAAGACTAGAAAAGTCAATTTAACTTTACATTCTCTGGGAAACAGTAGTTTATCCCAGGGAAGGTGTTTAAACCTTGGGAGAGCCTAAATGGCTTTCCTGTGGCACTGCACTGAGGGTGCTGTGTGACACGAAAAGATGATCCCACTCCATAATCAAAGAACACAAGAGTAAAATACACATCAAAATACACGAGAGAGTGGGGAAAAAAGGCTCACCCTCTCGGCAGGTCAAGAAATCAAGTCTTCAAAATCCAGAAAAGTTGCTGGGGGTCTCTAAGGTGAAGGGAATTAGCACATTTATGAGAATTCTCCCCAACAGCGAGCGATGCAAATATAATTGGAAACCAAAAGAGTCATCTTTGGGAGGACAAAAAAAGATACTGTAGACAAGAGTGGTCAAGCAACGGGTCAAGCTAAACCCTGTGCACATTCGAAAGTCTTTGATGGTTTAATGTACACTGGAATTGGTCAGAGCCCGACTGAGGGAGACGAATTGGGAAATGTAAAGGGTTCAGAGCCCAGCTGAGGGGGATCCGGGATGAACCATGAGTCACTGGAGAAAGAATATTCTCTGAACATTGTAATAAGGGGATCTGAGTCCGGAAGAGGGGGATCCAACGTTGAACTTTTGTTTTTGAAAGGGATCTGAGCCCGGCTGAGGGGATTCAGGGTGAACACCCAATTGAATACTTGTAAAAACAAAATAACTTTTGCATTTTGTTTTTGTACATCAGACCCTCTGAGTCAAGAGACTTTTGAAGTAAATATACTTTGACACAGAAGGTCCTGATGCTGGTAATGGAACTGTATCCTTGTGCCGCAGAAGCCAGAGTGTGTGCTTTGCTCGAGTGAACCGTCTTGCCCCGTGCTGAAAACGTGAGGAAGGGAGGCCAACGGGCCAAGCATCCTGACATTTTGTGAACACTTCTTTCTTTTTCATGAACACTACCCGACACCATTTGTAAATTAGGGGCAAGGATTGGCAATAGGTTTTTTAGTATAGGCCCTCTTTCTTTGACAAGACTCCACTAGGACTGCATTATTATTAATTGATGGTTGTAGTTTGCTCCTATCTGTAGATTTACGTTTTCATACCCTTTGCGAAAGTTCAATAAACAACCTTGAACTGTGGTCACTTGTGTCTGTTTTACTGTTGCCACCCGAGAGCCCACTCCACCAAAGTGATCGCTGCGGTGACAGCGTTCCTGTCTGGTGTACCCCTGCTGGATATCTGCAGGGCTGCTGCGTGGAGGTCCACGCATACCTTCACAAAGTTCTACTGCGTTGACATGGATTCCAGGGAGGAGTTCAGAATCGGCCAAGCAGTGCTACGCAACCTGTTCGCTTGAGATGAGTCTGTTCCAGAGATAAGAGTTAATTGCTTCTGTTGAGCCTTGCCACCTCCGTGGTTGTGTAATGTGGTACCGCTATGTATTTGCTATTCATGAGCATGTGAATCCATGCCAGACCCCATACTGGAGAAGTTTTAAGTTAATTACCTGTAACTATTGTTCTCCAGCATGGCTATGGCATGGATTCACATGCGAACCCTCCCGCCATCCCTCTGCAGCTCTTTTTGGTCATACTGCCACTTAACGTGCTTACCAAATCTGAAGACGGCTGCCAGAGGAGGGGTTTAGGGAGAGGACTGTAATTGGATGGGGGCAGTATGACCCAGAGGACAGCGATTGATTTAGAGGAGAAATGCAGTTTCAAAGTGAAACGGTTTTCTTTTACTGAGGATCCCCAGCCTGACAGGGAATATTCTTGAGCATGTGAATACAGGCCAGACCCTGTGCTGGAGAATTGTCTGACCTTTGTATTGGGACAGGTTGGGTATACAGCTTGGGTGTTAAGTTAGTTTTCTCTCAGAGGGCTGTCTGTGAGAAGGTGTTTGGGTTGTAAAGGGGGATGGGAGCGTGTGGGGGTTGGAGTTCCTTAATATCCTACTTGGTAGGATAGGGTAAATGTGTTACAGGGAGGGGGGATACCGCGTCTCACCATCTGGTGTCCCACTCCCCGAAGGCTGCTCCCCCAGGTGATCCTCCCGCACTGGTCCACCCCCAGGAACTGGATCCAAAAGCGATGCTGTGTCCTGGCCACCTGGATGACAGATACCCGGGGACTAGTGAGTGTTCTCGATGAAACCAACATACACAGAAGTTGTGAACCTGAAATTGTGAATAAAAGTAATTGTCATCTGACCCGTCACACTTGCTGAAGGTTAATCAAAAATGCTAAGTGTTTGTCTACTTCAAAGGGTTCCCCCAACTTTAATCTATGTTAAAACTGTCCATCTATGCCCACTATCGCAAATAAAATCTGAAGATGGTGCCTAACTTAAGGGTGATCTTTAGTATAGCTTGGTCAAGGTCCTTGGAGCATCACAGTACAGATATACCCATACAACCATCTTTAAAAACAAGCAACACAGCGTTATATCTGCACCCAACCATCTTATGTAGAAATAAAAGTCGCCTGTTAATGTGCACAGTATTCATGTCGCATAACCAACTGCAGCCCAGAATAAGCCCCAGACCCGTGAGCTCTCTAACCCTAGGCCCCACACCCGACACTGCATCAGACTCCGAACTCCAGTCTACTCCGCAAACATCCACAGCACAACAATCAATATAAGGAGATGGGCGACTAATCTAAGCAGCCTAACACCCCAATGTCCCAACTCTCAGGGAACCACCCCAGCCAGCTTCCAAGGGCAGCCTCAGTTTAGATCTAATCTTCGGCCTCCGGGCCATAGCTAATAAGAGTTGTTAAGCAAGATTGTATGCAGTACCCTTTGGGAGACTACACCAACCTTGTCCTCCCGATAGCAGGTAACGCAACCTTTGGTATAAGTCTGTACTACACAAGTTGGTAGTGTGGCTGCGCAGCCAGGCTTATCTCAAGAGGGGTCAATGGGAGCAGTAGGGTTTTCACACAGAGATTCACAGTGACAAGTATTCAAATAAACCCTCATTCTCAAGGTTTCTTGATTAAACAATTACTCACGCTTCAAAATACACACTCTTAGTTTCTCTAAATCAGCAAGTACCCATTTGAGAAGGCACAAAGATCCTTCCCATACCCTGAGGTGACTTAAATAACTAGGACACTGTGGACATTAATATATCATTGGTACATTTAGAGCAATACTGAGTATGTTGTCAAAGAAAAGGGTTTGGGAATAAAACCAAGGTTAAACAAATATTCTGAAGCAAGTAGTACTTTTGAACCCCTCAATGCAAAGTAAATTAACCCTTTCCTGGAGGAAAGGTAAAGCACAGAGTCAGAGGTAAGAAGAGTCTTTCAGGGAACCAGCCCAGCCAATGTTAATTGAACAAAACTCTAGGTGAGCTGAAGCACTTCTTGCAGGTAAGTAAAGTCTTGCACAATGTTTAGAGGTCTTTGTAGAAAAAAAATAGGGCCACAAGCTGGGAGGCTTGGGCGGGGCAAAGCTGCAAGCAACGCTGCAAAAGCAACCAAGACAAGTCTCAACTGAGAACTACCAAAGCTACACAACACGAGGTAAATCCTCTTACCTTTATAGTACCTTTGGTTAGAAGAAATTGGTTCCAGCTGGTTTCTGTTCCTGTGTAGGCCTGCAGATCCTGTTGTTCCTGGGCCTCAGTCGTGGGCCTCCTGCACTACGAACTGAAGGTCATAGGCAAAAATGGGCAAACTTCAGATCAGCAGGACTTTTGCGGTTTCAGCTCCTAGCGGCTCTCGCAAATAGCTTGGCTACCCACTACTGACTTTCCTTACATCTGGGGTTCAGCACTCTGTCGAGGGGGCTCAGGCCTGGTCAGTCCAGCTTCAGGGAAGTCCGGAGGATCTTCCTAGCGCTTGGGTCCTACTTAAAGACACTCACTTGATTCTGGTGTTCCTCTCCCTGGCACTTCTGTTCCTGCAGCAGCAATGGAAGGACAGCCAGCTCCAAGAGGATTTCCAGATGAGCTTGTCTTGGGGTCAATTGGCCCCACCAACCCATGGGATAAGTCGTCCTTTGCAGGTCTTCTCTAGTCGAGGCGAATTCGGAGCTTCAGCACTGCAGTAGGGCTTCACCGGGAAAACCAACGGTCCAGGAGCTGCAGCAGGCGTCTCTTCCAAGTTCTTCTTCGGATTTCTTCGTCCAGTGGTCGACTCTGCCTTCCAAGCCAAAAAGCCTTGCCTTTTATGCAGGTTTCTCCCATTCATTCCAGCCTTGCTGCCAATCACACAGCAGGGTGGCTGTCCACCAGGGACAGCCCTCCAGCCAATCACCCTTTGGTGCATTCCTGTAACCAAGGAGACTAAGCACAGGGAGTTTCGGGCACCTCCCTCGTTTCCTGCCATGCTAGACACGCTGGCGTCAGAGGTGGCCTTCACCAGTGAATCCCGCCAAAGACAAAACAAAGGGACCAAACCTGATTTGGTGGGCAGAGTATAGCTCAAGAAGGACCTTTCCAACAAGAAATGGTGAAAAAAGAAGACTGTGGCAATTTTAACAAAATGGGCACCCATGGGTGCTTTACTGCAGCCGCAATTGCAGCCTGCGGTAGACACACAATGGTAGGAAAAATTAAACCACTGCCAACAGCCATTAATTGTAGAAAGGGTAACAAAAATGTTACATGAGAAACTAGACAAAGGGGATACCAAGTAACCCCTCCAGCACCCTATTGTAAGTAACGCTCACCTGGTATCCACGGGGACGTCACTCAGCCGGTCCTGGTCTCTTACGACCTCAAACCCTTCCCTGGAGGATATCCAACTGGCGACTGGGCCTGAAACACAGGATTGGTAGAGTTTAACTCCCCATTGTATCTGTATGCTTGAACCCCTTCCTCCCCGCGGTCCAACTCTTCCCTTTGATCCACAGCTCACCTTGTTTTCTTGGATGGTGTGCTCTCCTTCCTGCTTTCAGCACTCCGGCACGTTGATTGATGCGGGCTCGTTGGTACCTAGTTACTTCAATGGCAAGAGTCCGACTGGTAAGTTTAATGAGTCTTTGAACAGTTCTCCAACTTCGTTCCTTTCCTTCTTAGATGATGGCCGGCGTCCGGGCATGGCGCGTGCTGCTGAGATGAGTGGCGCTGAAGGTGAGTGAGAGCGTGATGCGCTATGCACCCTTTTCGTATTTGTATTGAACCGAGTTCTTTTTCTGTGTCTTTTAGGTGCCGCGACGTTGTCAGCAAGGATGCCGGTTATGAAGAACAAATGCGGTGAGTAAGCGCGGTATGCGGCGCCTCTAGATGTTTCCACGCTAACCTGGAGTGTCTTTTCCCCCCTCGCAGATGGATGAGAAGTTCTGGAGACAGATTCAGGTAAGCGTTTGAAGCTCTTACAGTATTTGAAAAAAAAATAAGCGAAGAGCTGTAGAATGCTTACTAATGCCTTTTCTGTTCTTTTCCTCTTCTTTAGGAAGCAGCGTTCCGGGATGGGAATGACACCGCCGAAGATGCCCGCAGAACAGAAGGAGAGTTGAATGATGGGCAGAAGCGCCGCAAGGTAAGGCTGTTCCTAACAGTGTTCTTGTTCTTGCAGGAGCTGAGCGCAGACGAAAGATGCAGGCCCACTGGAGACCGATCCGAACACGGTGAGGGTCACGCTGCAGGTGCAGAAAACGCAAAGCATGCTTCTCAGCCAGGGTGTGGCTTAAATAGTCTGGGTATCCCAGGTGCCTCTGGGCTGAACCACACCCAAAAGACTAGACCGCACATGCAGTTCTGGGAACCGAAATATGTGGGGGCATCCATCTTGTCCCCATCAATGCACTACAAGTCCAATCCCCACTGTTATCCTATGAGAGTGAGTGTGAGTGAGTCTGGTGCCACAAGCGCCAAGTCTGACTCCAAGTGAGTCTTTGGAGGGATGGAGAGGACCTTGAGGGCCATGTAGGCGATTGTGGCCTGGCTCCAGCCAGACATGAGGGCTGGGGACAAGAGGGGCAGGAATCATGACAGTAAGAGTATGCGCTGGGTCTAGAAAGTTACAACATGTAAGTAAAGTCAATTTCCCTTCACTGCTCTTGGAAACAGTAGTTTCACCAAGAGAAGGTATTCAAACCTTTGGGAAATCTAAAAAACTTGCCTGTGCCACTGCACTGAAGGTGCTGTGTGTCACAACGTAAAGATGAGGCCTATGGAGTTTGTCAGACTCTGAAGTCAGAAGAAACACAGTCGGAATCACAGAAAAATACATGAAAGAGTGGGTAAAAAGTCTCACTCTCTCCAGGTTAGAAATTAAAAGTCCTTAATAAGGTAGAAGTGAATTAGCACATTTCTGAGAATTCTCCCTAACAAGAGTTAAGACCTGGCCTTGTGCATGTCTTTTCCCAAACTGCCCCCCCTGCCCTTCTCCACACCCCTGCATCTACAAGCCCACCATGCGCTCGCTGGCTGGCAGCGCAGGTTATTTGTGCACTAGTGTGAACATAACTTATTCTTATGCAATCTCTGCCCAGCACCTCAACGTGATTCAGCACACTGCCCACGCTAGATGTGCCCCACACACAGCATACAACAGAAACTAAGGATTATGGGAAAATGGAGGTTACCGGAGCTCCACAACCTCATGACTCGGCTATAAAGACTTCACCATGGTCAAACCAAAGCAGGCTGAGGGAGAGGGGATTTTGGGGGATTGGGCTGGCACAGGCAGGCAGCCGGGGCTTGACACAAGCTGGCTGCCAACTGCAAAAGGCAGTGTAGGTTTTAGGAGAAGAAGCAAGAGAGATGCAATCAGTATTTAGCAGACCACTAGACCATTGGAAACCTAGGTCTTAAGGTTAAAGAGGAATTGGCACATGCAATGCTGTGTATCCACTAAGGAATGCAAGCAAACCGACAACTCAATGGGGGCAACCAATCAAATTAAGACCCATTCACACAAAAATCCCAAACATTGTAACATTCACACTCCAACACGCCGACCAAATGGCCATAGATTATCCAGCAGTCACAAACCTCAAAACAAACAACTCGCAACAAAAGGCTGAGGGTGTAGCACGCACACAGTGGCGGTCCATTGGGACAGCACAGAGGTCAACCAAAAATACAAATATTGCAACATGCAAACACCCAACCCAAGAGCGATAAAACACTCTTAACCCACATATGTTCTCATCACAGTAGCAACCAGAGATAACACACATGCAGCAGAGGCTTCCTAAGCAGCCCCCGAGGGGCATTCTAGCAATCAAATCTCAGAACCCCCACAGAGGAATGGAAGATGGAGGGACTCCTACTACACACTTGCAAATAGCTCTGTAAATCGTAGCACAATCAAGCAGGGCAGTGGCCAACCCCTATGCTGGACCTTACATGGATGGCTTTTCTTCGTGCAGCGCCACATGGCGGAACCAGCGGACACAGGCTTGGATGCTGCTGCTGGTGTGCGCGCCATCGATGTAGTAAGAGACAGGTCCGCGCTGCAGGATCTGTGTGCGGCCCAACCATTCTGTATCGTTCATCCCTGTGCCAAAAGAAAAACACTCTGTTAGAAAGCACACACTGTGCCCGCACCCCCAAATACAGAGCAAGTGACTTAAAATACTCACATCTACCAGGTTCTCTCCTGTCCCCCCCCCCCCCACTTCCAGTATAAGGGTAGGAATGAAAAAGTGAGCAAGGCTCTGCCAGTGGATGCAGGGAAGCAGCAGAGATCAGAAAAGTCCCCAGGCCCCAAACAGTGGCACTAGAGCAAAAGCACAAAAAAATCTCATTCCAATCCTTCATTTAGAGGCATGAAGACCCTGGCTGCCCAAATTCCTTTCCAGAGGTATATGCCAAACACACATACCTATGTGCCATCCTGGCAACCTGCCAGTTGAAAGGTGCGCTCAATCTCGCCCACACCACAAAACTACAGGCTACGGTTCTCCGACTCTTGCACGCCTAGTGCATAGCCCTTCCTCCTCCAGTGCCCAGAGCATGCCCTCTGCAGGGTGCCGCTCGCCCTTCACCTTTAGGAATGGCAATGTGTGACACATGAGACATGGAAATGATCAGTCAGACACAGGCAAGGCGCCGGGCCTTCAAGTGCCCATTCAATATGGTAAAAATGCCGAATAGGGTATTGAAAAAACCAAATGCCAATCAAGGAAAACAGGGGTTCCTGGAGGTGGAGGGGTGTCCCCGCTTCCATAAAAAGGAAAGCGAGGGACAAGTTAAGAAAAAATAAAAAGGAAAGGACTGTGTGCCGCCAGAAGGTAAGTAAGGGGGTGTGGTGTACCGGGTTGTCTGAAATTAACGTGGGAGGAAAAACCGAAAGTTATTTTTGAAAACATCACTTTTGGTTATTTCTCCCTCGATCATTTCGGATTCGATGATATCATGGTAATCCATTCAATATGGCAATATAACCAAAACTTCAAACAGACAGGGAATTGGCTCCAATATTAACATCTAATGGACTATCCGCTAACCAACCTTGTTAGAAGCTTAGGAGAAACATTAGCTTGATTAGAAATAACCTGGTTATTCACTCAAATGAACGCACCGCTGCACCAAAAAGGTACTCCCACCCCCCGCCCTGCACACACCTGCACAACTACACAGCAGGCAGCTGTATTCTCAAATGTAAGCCTCCTACGCTAGTGTTAAATACCACTTTTGCATTTTCAGTAATGATTTATACAATAAAATGTGCTTGCAGCAAAATATGCATAAGTGAACAAGACACAAAATTCAGAAACGAAAACCCAGTGTTCGTAACTGACAGATCAGCCATAACGAGGCACTGAATACGGAACCAACGAAACATTCCCACTCCCAAGAAATAGATGTTTGTCCTCAACACAGAGGAAGGGTCGGCGGGTGAAAGAAATAACCACACCAAAGGCAATCCTGCAGGACTCACAAATGCTTGCATTATTCTCTGAAGGTCTAAATCAATGTGCAGCTTCTCCCAGCAAACTTGAATTCTTGGGACTGTGCCATTCAGATTTTGCTCTCAGAGGCTGGAGTATATGAAAGGAGGTATTCTTAAACATCCAGCGTGTGGTACAATGGAACAAGGATAGCTAGCAGGCCTGTTCACATCACTGATCCAGTTTCAAGGGTGATTGCTGTCAGTCGAGGAATGGAAAAGTGCATACATGATATGTTTCATGGAACCAACTGAGAATCTGTAACATTAAAATAGGATGAACTCGGTGTGAAATAGATGGGAAAGCATGAACTGCCACATACACGCCACGTATGAAGCCGACGCCTTCAAGTGACTGCTTCATAATTTGCTTAATTGTCCACGAGTGTTAAATTACTCGTTTCAGTTGTTAAAGGGCTCATGAGTGTGACCGCCGCTGCTGTCGAAAGGCACCTCCACATCAGGTTATTGCAGTCTTCAAGAATGGCCTTATACTCTCGAAGGTAAGAGGAGGTGTGGTTTGTCTTTTTAAATGCATTAGTGATGTATTGCAATCTTCGCTCAGGGTGCAACAAGGAGATCCAGGCCGGCACCTACCCTGCGCAAGTCACATCAGAAAGTACGATACCCTGAAGTCCAATCACACTACTATCAAGATTATCAATCCTCGTCCAGTGGTGAAGCAGACCAGGACATGTGTTTGCACTAGGAAAGCCCACTGCCATCAAACATAGCGTGGTCTCTTGAACGGCAAGCCATTGGACTTCCTTACTGATAGAGGGGCCACAGGAAACATCATCCGCGACAGCACCGATGACATTTACTTCATTATCCACCCCTATGGCACCACCTGTGTGCTCCTGTGCTAAGGTGTCTTCTCAGCGACCTGCTCTTCCAAAGACAAGATTGCTATATCCTTAAAAAAGATGTCACAGGAGGCTGTGTACACATGCTCCATCGCCGCTTCACGGCCTGCACGTCGAACACAAAGGACATGGTTGTGAAATTATTTCACTTTCACTAAAACAGCGAATAAAGTTCAAGTCCATGTGCATCACGGACATAGCAATACACAAACAAGGCGCAGAATTCCTAAGCGATAAACTATGCCTACATCAACCGACAAGAACACTGAGATCAAGCACCGACATATGCCTGGAACCAAAACCCTACAACAGAAAAAAACTCACCAGGCACCTAAAACCTGGAATGACCTACCGAAGAATAAAGAACACAACAAACCACCTAGCATTCAGGAAACTCCTCAAATCATGGCTCTTCACAGCATAACCACAGCAGAGACGCACCAGAACGCCCAGCCATTAAAACAATGAAAATAACTCTAACCTCGGCCACTCTCACATCAGTGAGACTGATCACATACTTTGACCCAGACGAAAGCCCTGAAGTGTCTCATCCACTCGTACGTACCGGACACACCAAATCCAAACCGGCAGATGCATTTAGATAGAAAGTTTGTCAGAAGAGTCCACTACACCAGCCCCAGCACCCAAGGAGGAGAATAGACACCCAATCCACATTAATCAATCCATCAGCATTAGAACATCTACAGAGCTTGCTAGAATAGAACGGCGAGGAGCAATTAGAACACTTACAGTGCACGTTAGAATAGCACAGGGAGTGCCCCACACAAACCAAACACTGCCAGGCATGACCTCGTTTTTGCCCTTCCTGATGAGATTGGGAGGCTTGGCGAGCGCCACTCTCGGACAGACTTCTGAACTTGTGTTAAACATCATACAACCAACTAACAAAAAACTCTAAAGACTTATCTGACCCAAAAACCTCAACCATCTCTCGCACTACAACCCGCACGCACTTCACAACACCGCAACAACATAAGAAACACCAACAGCACACGAGGACTGACATCGATCCGATACTCACACTGAAGCTCAGCACCCGGTGTATACTGAGTTGAAGCTGCCAACATAACACCACCCCTCTCACTATCCTATTCCCGCTTCACCGCTTCACCTACTAACCCATCCCACCTTCCCATTTGCAGATCCACCAGAGTGCCTGGGGACCAACTCCTTTGGCAACGCTGCACGGTACAAATACCTTTATCATTTAACTTCCATTTCAGTAACAACAAATTAAATAGCATATTGAGGCTACCATAAAACACGTTTTTTGGTCTAGAATCCCAAGGTACATGGTGCATTGACCTCACTGGCACACTCTTTGCCCTGTCCTGAGCTGTATTTCTCTTGAGTTTAGCCATCTGTGTGATGTCATTGGGCCTTAGTTTGACCACACCCATCCCAATGCTGCTTTCTACTTGATTGATTACGCCCGACAAATTTCACAGAGCGTTTTATTTTTGGTTTATATCTGATGTATTGTATCCGATGTGAAAACATTCATGGTTTAACGCTGAACAATGTTATGATGATAAAACAAGTTGCTTAAAACTATTGGGGCATTCTCTGTTAAGGAGAATTCTCAGAAATGTGCCAATTCCCTTCTACCTTAGAGACCCCCAGCTCTTTTGCTGGATGTTAGGACTTTTAATTTCTAACCTGGAGAGAGTGAGACCCTTTTTTCCCGCTCTCTCATGTATTTTTCTGTCATTTGGACTCTGTGTTTCTTTTGGTTATGGAGTCTGACAAACTCCATAGGCATCATCTTTGCATTGTGGCACACAGCACATTCAGTGCAGTGACACAGAGAAGTCTTAGATTTACCAAAGGTTTAAAGACCTTCTCTTGGGGAAACTACTGTTTCCAAGAGCAGTGAAGTGAAATTGACTTTACTTACCATTTTGTAACTTTCTAGATCCAGCACACACTATCTTACAATAGGGTGCTGGAGGGGCTACCTAGTATCCCATTTGTCTAGTTTCTCATGTAGCATTTTTATGTTACCCTTTCTACAATTATTGGCTGGTGGCAGTGGTATACTTTTTACTACCATTGTGTGTTTCTACCGCGGGCTGCGTTCCCAGCTGCAGTATAGCACCCATGGGTGCCCATTTTGTCAAAATGGACTTGTCCTCTTTTTTCGTCATTTCTTGTTGCAAAGGTCCTTCTTGAGATTTACTCTGCACGCCAAACCACGTTTGGTCCCTCTGTTTGTTTGGTCTTTGGCGGGGGATTCACGAGTGAAGCCCGCCTTTGGCTCTAGCTTGTCTAGCAGGGCAGGAAGCGAGGGAGGTGCCTGAAACTCCCTGTGCCTAATCCCCTTGGTTACAGGAATGCACCCAAGGGTGATAGGCTGGAAGGCTATCCTTGGATGATCGCCACCCTGTTGTGTGAGTGACAGCTAGGCTACAAATGAAGGGGAGAAACCTGCATAAAAGGCAAGGCTTTTTGCTTGGAAGGCAGAGTCGAGCACTGGACGAAGGAATCTGAAGAAGAACCTGGAAGAGACGCTTGCTGCAACTCCTGGACCGTTGGTTTGCCCGGAGAAGCGCTGCTGCAGTGCTGAAGCTCCGAATTCGCCTCGACTAGAGAAGACCTGCAAAGGACGACTTCTCCCCTTGGGTTGGTGGGACCAATCACCCCAAGAAGAGCTCATCTGGAAATCCTCTCAGAGCTGGCTGTACTTCCAAAAGGTCTCACTCTCTCCAGGTTAGAAATTAAAAGTCCTAAAGTCCAGCAAAAAGAGCTGGGGGTCTCCAAGGTAGAAGGGAATTAGCACATTTCTGAGAATTCTCCCCAACAGAAATCATTGCATCGGCTGCATGCATGGCCTATTACAATCCAGATCTCTCCACAGAACCTAGGATGGATGTTGCTCCTGTAGGGCTTTACGCCATCCTGGCTCAGCACAGGGCAGACTCGTCCTTCTCCATGCCGCAAACTTCATATGTGAGCTGCCAACTCAGCATGGCAGAACAAGCCTATTCCCAAGCCGAAAAGGAAAGCCTGGCTGGGGTGCGGGCTTGTGAGCTCTATGGTAAAACTATCTTAGGTAAAAAACTGTGGGTCACGATGACAGTAATCCCCAACCTACCGGCCCAGATAAGTTATAGGGAGTAGCATATCCCAGTTCAACCAGTGGGTCTCGCAGGTGGGCCAAATAGGGATGAAGGCGCTGTGTGATATAATGTAAAAGATGATGCCTATGGAGTTTGTCAGACTCCACAACCAAAAGAAACAGTCCACATCACATTAAAATACATGAGTGGGGAAAAAAGGGTCCCACTCTCTCCAGGTAAAAAAAACAATGTCCTAGAGTCCAGCAAAGGTGCTGGGGGTCTCTATCTAAGGTAGAGAGGAATTAGCACATTCCTGAGAATTCTCCCTAACAAATACGCTTGCCCCTCTTTAGTTTAGGCAATGCTTGCTGATGTCCTGCTCAACTGTTGCCTCTTCCTGGCTTTGGCAAGAATTGGTATAATTAGCTTGCTTCAGTATTGCCCCCTCTGTGGTTTGACACTGGTGGGTGTTGGGGAGAATTTTCAATTCTGTGTTAATTCCCTTCTACCTTAGAGAGCCCCGCAGGTCATTTGCTGGACTTTAGGACTTCATTTTATTTATTTATTATTATTTTTTTTTACATTTAGTTTGCAAAAAAGGACAAACTTTTTAGTCGTTCCTTTCAACTTCAGCTTCAAGCTCAACTTTCACAACATTTCACACTATTTCTAGTCATTTTATGTCATTATTAGAGATGCTGTGGTAGGATCATGTCTATGAAGTCAGTTGGCTGTTGGTTCCTGAGATTAGGTAATTCCACCAGTCTCCCATGTTCCCATTTTTTGGTGCGTAACTCCCAAGATGAAGTGAACGCTGAGCTACTATTTTTGGACATCTTATTATCAGATGTTTGCTTGTTTCAATACTTGTTGCACAGAAGCGACATTTGTCACTTTACGTGTTTCCGTCTTTTCTTCTCCATAGAACCTCATTGGTGGTATAGAGGTTTAGGCGTAATCTGAGGAACTGGTTCCGATGATATCGAGAAGGAAATTTGCTGAGGTATCTTGGTGGTTCACCTATTTTTTGACACGAATGTCCCAGATCAATTACCGATGATTGTTGGCTACGTTTTTCTATGTTTGTTATCCAGTGCCAGTTCCTAAATTTGACTTTCGCCACCTGTGGAATTTGCAGGACTAGAGACAAACTTAGATCCGCTGCTTTTAGGGTCTTCAGTATTTTCGTCTCCCAGATATTTAGTAAGAATGCTGACGGATCTGTGCTTTTTTTGTGTAGTATTTGATACGATTTCGCGGTTGGCGTCAGGCGCATTTTGCGCAATACTAATATTGATTTCCACTGCATCATCGAATGTAAAGAGTCCAGGCCAAGTTTGTGTCTTACTGCTACCATGGATGTACTTTGTGGGAGTTTCAGGATTTTTCTCCAAAACAGACCCTCTAGGGTCGGCCAGATATTTTCGTCAATGTTCCAGCCTGCTTCGGTTCCGAAACAGATCGCTGGCGCAACCTTTTACAAGTAGAACGTTATTATAGGTTGGAGAGAGAAGAGCCCATAATTAGCGTGCAATCTTGCTCCTTGTTGTGCGAAGGTTTTCATGCGAGTTATGTCATTTATCCAGCTCCATTCTCTTATCGAGATGTTAAAGGAAATTCCTAGATGGCGGATGGCTTCGACTTTAGCCAAGGACTCATTTTGCACCTTCCACTTGAAACTCTTTCTTTATACCTGGATTTGAGCCAATTGCAATGATCTGGGATTTCGTCACATTTATTTCAAGCTGGTTTCCGACTAAGTAGGCTTGCAGTGTTGTCAATAGCCGTTGGAGCCCAATTTCCGTTGAGTCTAGGAGTACTACATCATCGGCATAGATCACATGACTTATGGGCTTGCCATTAATTTTAGGTGGAAAGGTCTTTGTTTTTTCAAGTGCCACTGGGAGGTCAGAGATAAAAAGTTTAAACAGTAGAGCCGCCAGAGGACAGCCTTGTTTTACGCCTTTAGATGTTTTTATTTCATCCGACAAAGTGCCCTCGGCATTTAAGCGCACTCTGATTTTGGTATTTGCGTACCATGCCATAAGTTGCGATAATAGGTCTAATGGGCAACCCCATATCTTTTTCCACAGGAGTTCACGGTTTATACTATCAAATGCCTGTTTTAGGTCAACAAAAGCAAGAAAAAGTCTTTTTTTGCGTCATGGGGTTTCCAATTTCGCTATGTTCAACAGTACCAAGTTGAGCTCCACCCCGACTCCTTTTGTGAAGCCTGTTTGTCTTTCATCAATTATATTGGCACTGTTAGCCCAATTTGCGATTTTCTGCTGAAGAAAGGATGCAAAGATTTTTCCCGTGGTATCCAATAAGGCAATTGGACGATAATTTGTTGGATCTTCACGGTTGCCCTTTTTGAAAATTGGGACCACGATCGCACTCCGCCAGGAATCTGGGATTTTTGCTACTAGTGCTATTTGATCAAATAACACCTTAATAAATTTCGCCCAGTTTTCTTTATTGGCTTTTAGCATTGAATTGGAAATGCCGCCGGGCCCTGCTGCTCTCCAGGTCTTTAGATGTTGGATAGCATTTTCAATGACCTCCACAGTTTCCGTTACTGACCAGTCACAGGGTTCCGTTATTATTGTTGGAGTAGATGTTAAATTTTGGTTATTAAAAACGTTGGAATAATGTTTTACCCACTCTGATTCGCTTACACCATTAGATAGCGCAAATGCCTGGGTTAAATGATCTGAGTTAATAATTTGCCAGATGTTCCGGCTGTTATGAATAATTAGTTGTAACATGTGTTCAGCTTGTGATTGTAGCCGTATCTGGTTGAATGACTTTGCGTGGTAATGGGCGCTAAATAATTGGAATCTGTTATCATTGCCGGATTCCAATAAGTGTTTATGATCAGCATTTATTGATTGGGGATGTTGTCTTTGTTGTTGTTTTTCCTCTCTATAACTAGAGCCTGCACAAAGATTTGGATTGGACATTCTTATTACATTCCATCCTGCTGTATTATCAATCATGGTTATTAAGCCGGAGAAAGGACGTCCAAATAAGTTTTTCCCGGCTGCATTTAGATAGACGGAATAATCATCACTTAGGGGTGTTTCTTGTAGCCATGTTTCCTGCAGACAGATTATTGTGCTTTTTAGCTGATTATGGCACTGTCCTTGAAAAAGATGGGCGAAGCCACGAGTGTTCCATGACGTTAGTAACTGGGCCAAGCTTCTTGACCCTTTATCCTAAACGTTTTTCCTGGTGTTTCTTGTAGCGTTTATGGGATCAGATTGGGCTTTCAGCTCTTTCCAAAGTTCTACTCGATTCGCATTTTTTGTGTTCGTTGAGCATTTGTTGGTGGGCGTGATAGATCTGTGTGGATTCTCCTCTTCGCATATCGATAGATCGAAGCCAAAGAATAATAAATCGTCCCGTCCTTGGCATCGATAAGAGGTCTTGCAAGTTTTGTCGACTTCATATGAAGTATCACCCAGTCTGATCTTGCTTCAGATTTATATTCTACGATCGCAATATCAGATGTTATATTGCGTAAAGCTGGTATATAATGTAATAATCTCATTACATTTGCTCTGTTGAGATTGACTTCGTTCTTATCTTCCAAGGTGTTTTCCAGTTCCAATCTTACCCAGTTGGGGTACACAAACTCACGGGTGGAGATTTTTTCTTTAGTTTTTCGGTGCAATTGTTTTTGCAATTGTGTTGTTGTTTGTTTCGGGTTCAAGGTTGTTGTTTTGGAAGCAAATGACGTTACTGCTTTCCGTCTTACCCATGATGATGACTCCTTAACAATGTGCGGGTTGTTTTTTTTTTACTACAGCTAGGTTTCTAGAAGGATTTCGTGGAGTGCCATGCCGATTTTTTTTACCTATCTTCAGTTTGGCCTCGGCATCGTAAGATATTACTGGGCCGTCTTCTGTTGTTTCCTCAATGCCTTCCAAAGCGTCCTCGTCATCGATTGAGTATGTAGATAGGTCGCATAAATCAATCGAAGTATATGTCTCATTTGCAGACGAGGAGGACAAGAAGACGCGTCCTCATTTTATTGATATGTATTTGGATTTTTGTGGAATTTGATCACTGTTAGTATTGTTCTTCGACTTTTCTATAGCATTTGCAGCTACAGTGGATGTTGCTGCCTCGAGGCGCGGTGGAGTTGTCAAATTTCTAATAAACTTCTTTGCCTCATTTGATCGTGGTCTTTTTAGCGGGGGCCCTTTAGAAGTAGTTTTTTGTGTTTTGATTAGTTTTCTTTTCAGCAGTTTTTGCCTCAAACGATTTTGCAGAGCCAGAGAAAATTCCAAAGGACACTTTTGGAGCCACCAACGTCGGTTGTCCTTTAGACTCTTGGGGAACTGCTGACTTTAAAAGTTCCTTTGAGTTGTTGTTTTGTACACGAGCAGGCTCAGCAATTGGTTGTTGCGGAGTTAGCAGATCATTTACTGCTAGCAGGGGCCTTTCATTTCCTGTATTTCCTCCTTTTGGTTGTGGATTTTCTTTTACACCTTTTTTATCCTGATTGTTTTTCCGGTTGTTGGACTTTAATGATTTCTTTGCCTCGTGTGCAATTTCGTCGTTTACTGGCACTTCTGTGTTTAAATGTGCCTTTGGCTGGATGCTTCTTTGCGGCGACCTCAGCGCCTCCGTGGCCGGCATTTGACAAGTGCATTTGTTAACCGGCAATTTGTCACGGGTTGTACTACAACGTTGTGCCTGATCCACTTTGTGCATTCTATTATTGCTTCACTCAGATCAACTTTTTCTTGTACTTCTCTTTTCGTTATTTCGTTTAGGCGAGAGTGCCATCCATGGGAAGCAGCAGCTTCTGCATTGAGGCGTTGTACAAGATGTTCATTAAATTTTTCCAATTCAAGTAACTTACTGTTGGTTGAACAGATCAAGGAGTTTTGGTCTCGTATCGAATCATTTAATGTCTCATATAATTTCATAAATGGCATTAAAGCAATGGAGGTGGCAGCCAGAACATTGTTATGAATTTGTAGCCCTGCGGCGATGGAGATGTTTCCTTTTATTTCAGTGGAGTCTCCAGAGTGTTCAGCTTCTGGATGATTGCCTGTTCCTGGGTCTGCTGTTTCTTTTTCAATCGTCATATTTGTGTCATCTCTGTTTCCGTGTAGGCCATCTGCACTGCTTTGATGACCCATCGTTTGACAGGCGTCAGTTGAATCTAAGTTTATTAGCCGGGCAACAGGAACTGAATCTTTTCGCAATCGTGCGTTCTTGCCTAGAATGGGCGCATCCTTGATTGTAGTACTTGTTTTTCGTTGTTTATCTAATTTTCCATCATGTTTGTTTACAAAGCTTTCATTTAGCCGATTCGAGCAGGGAAGGCCGTGAGGAAAGGCCTCCCATGCTCTTATCAGCTCTGCTGCTAGGACCAACGCGATCGCATCAGCTGGGAGCCGAACGAATGGAAGTCGGAACAACCATGTGTTCCACACACACAGCGCCATTCGCCGCGTGTCTCATGGCTCCACAATGACTCGAAATGGCGTCCATGGTTGCCATGGACGTCATCCCAACAAAGAAGCCAGCCGACATCACCGCCGCGGGCCCGAGCGCCCATTTGCTGCCTCTCTCTGCCTGCCCCTCCCCTCCTGCTTTAAACGGAGGGGGAGAGGGCCGAGAGGCAAAGCCGAGCAGCAAAGGCCGTGAGGAAAGGCCTCCCATGCTCTTATCAGCTCTTTTCTGGCAGACGGCAGACGAGCAGCAATCTATGCCGCACTCCGGAGGTAAGAGCCAGAACCACAACTCACCTCGCTCATACCCATGCCTGCATAGTAGATTCATCAGATTACGCACCTGCACGCTGCAGGCCACTCTCTACTCCCATCCCCTACCCACGAACACCCGCAATGCCCGGCTAAGCTCGCGCACCTCACCGCCCTCGCCATATTTGATCACTGCAAGACTCATCCACCCAAAGCCTACAGCGTCGATGAATACAGACAACAAAGCAGAAAATAAAGTACTGTACCACATCCACAGGTGTGCCACAACCGAACAAAACTTGTCACCACTTGTGTCCACTTCTATTGAAAGTGAGCCCCCCAGTGTAAAATCTGTGGTTAGCAATTCTTCTACCACCATTTTGAATGCTACTGTGCCATATGTGTTACCACCTGTGTCCACCACTTCTGAAACTAGGCCCCCAGTGTAAAATCTGTGGTTAGCAATTCTTCTACCACCATTTTGAATGCTACTGTGCCAAATGTTTTACCACCTATGTCCACCCACATCCGAGCCACTACCGAACCCCATCTTAAATGCGCCATGATTAACACTAAATCCATCAATGCCCACGCTTTAGACATCCACGACCTCCTAACCACCCATGACCTCGATCTACTCATGATCTGTGAAACATGGCTACAAGATGCATCTGGCCCGGCACTCACCCTCGCACTACCACCTGGATATTCCATCACCAGACAAGATCGTCTAACCAAAGGGGGAGGTGTAGCAATTATTGCCAAAGACTGCCTTTCTATCAGGAAGGTAGAGAAATCCCTGCACAACAGTGACTACCTCCAAGTCAAAATTAACCTATCTCCCCAATGTACCATTGCTGTCCACATTGTCTACCGCCTCCCAGGCCCAACAGGTGACTTCCAAGCCTCCCTCATCCACCTCCTCTCTGACAACCTCAAGAAACAATCTCAAGCCATTCTCCTGGGGGATATTAACCTAGGTCTCCTGGACAAGAAGGACCCAGCAGCCAAATCTCTCGACTCAGCCCTCAAGGCTCTGGGCTACAACAACACCATCTTTAGCCCAACCCACGGCCAGGGCAGAACCCTTGACTGGATTGCGCAACATAACTGCCCACTCATCATCACTGGAAACCTTCCCACCCCATGGTCAGACCACCACATCATCACTTTCAGCATCCTCACCACCTGCTCCACCACCCCTCCATCCCAACCACTGCCACCCTGCCTCGCCAGAAGCTCCCGCCAACTCACTAAGGAAAGGCTACTGCCTTTCCTCCAAGGCCCAGCCTTCAGACCCCCTTTCTCCACAGACCCAGAAACACTCGCAACAGCCTACGAAGCAGCCATCAAAGCAGCCATTAACTCCATTGCCCCCCTTAAACCCTGTAAATCCAAACCCACCACCCATTCTAACTCCTGGTTCACCCCAGACCTCCTCGCACTCCGCACTGAAAAAAAGGATGCTCTCACTCAGTGGCAAATGTCTCATTCTGACAAAGACAAGATGACTTTTAAATCATGCTCCACTAGATATAAAAAAGCAATCACCCTAGCTAAGGCCAAATCCTTTGAATCCAGAATCTCTGAAGCCCAATCCAGCACTAAAGAAATCTTTGCCATTTTCAGGGAGCTAGAGACACCCGCGCCTGCCCCCCAGAACTTCACCAAAGACAAGGCCTGGTGTGACGATATACAAGCAGCCATGAAAAATAAACTGAGTCTGCTCCAAAACAAAATACTAGCCACAAAGCAAGCCCTACCCAACACACACCCCTGTCCCACCACCAGCCCCGGACCTCCCCCCAACCCTTTTCATTCAAACCCATTCTAGAAAAAGACATCACCAACATAATGAGGAACATCAAACCCTCCAATTGCAAAGGTGATGTATGCCCAGCCACCATTATCAAAGACTGCGCCGAAGCATTAGCTCCCTTCCTTACAGCCTTTGTAAATGCCTCCTTTGCTACAGGGAAAGTCCCTGCCTCCCTCAAGGAAGCCTGGGTCCGCCCTCTCCTAAAAAAACCTACCCTCGACCCCACCTCCCACAACAACTATAGACCTATCACCACTGTCCCCTTCCTCCTCAAAATACTAGACAAAGCAGCCTACCTGCAGGTTCAACACTTCATTGAAGAGAACAAACTCCTAGGACTCCGACAATCAGGCTTCCGCCCCAGACACGGGGCCGAAACCGCCCTAATTGACCTAATTGAATTGAAAAACCAAATGGACGATGCCAGAGACATGGGCAAACCAGCACTTCTCCTACTTCTTGACCTATCCGCGGCTTTCGACCTCGTGGATGATGACGTCCTATGTCACCACCTCTCCTCTACGGCCAAATTTTCCCCTGAAGCCACAGCATGGATCACTTCCTTCTTACAAGACAGAACCATGCAAGTATTCTCGGACCTAGCATCCGCCTCACCTACTATCATACTCTGCGGTGTGCCCCAAGGTTCCTGCCTCTCACCCACCCTCTACAACATCTTCACACGACCCCTTTTTCTCATCCTTGACGCCATGGGCATTTCATACACCAACTACGCCGATGACACACAGATCCTCCTCACCCTCACTGGCAACTACGACACTGACTCCATGACCCTCAACAACCTCTACAACACCATCCAAGCCTGGATGGCAGACAATGGACTATGCCTCAACTCAGACAAGACTGAACTCCTCCTGGTAGGCTCACCCGACACGCTGAAAAATCTAGACTCCCAGTTTAGTCATTTCACCATAGACTCCATCAAAATACCTGTCTCAGAATCAGTCAAAACCCTTGGAGTCTACTTAGATTCCAACCTATCCATGGATAAACAAGTCAACGCTATAGCCTCTGCAGCTGCATATCATGCCAAACTAATCAACGCAGTCAGGCCCTTTCTCTCCAAAGAGAACTACACTAACATAGCCAGAGCCATCACTGGATCTAGGCTTGACTATTGTAATGTACTCTTCCTAGGTACATCCAACAAAAACCTAGAGAGGTTACAAATCATGCAGAATAGCGCTCTCCGGGCAGCCCAAGGCATTGCCAACAGAGAACACATCTCGGAAGCCAGAAAACGAGCACACTGGCTCCCAATAAAAGAAAGGATCATCTTCAAAACGCTGACACTGACTCACAAGTGCTTTCACCTTACTGCCCCCGACTACCTCTCCCAAAGGATCCACCCAGTCTCTTCCACGAGGCCAACCAGATCACCATATACTAACATACTTTCTGTGCCATTAGTAAAAAAAGCCAGAGCTGGCGGTTCCAGCTTCCCATATCTCGCACCCACTCACTGGAACGCCCTACCTCCTATAATCCGAGGTGAGGCCTCCCTTTGCACCTTCCGCAAATCCATAAAAACCATCTTATTCACATAAGATTCCTCGCACCAGTTGAATACATCTCTTATGTTCCAGTGCATAAACTGTTTTTAATGACCAACTGTACCAACCAAAATAGCAGCTCTATGCCTGTGAATACATAATGTACTGCTGAATGCCTCTTTGCCTGTAACTAAGCGCTTGCAAGTAACAGCGCCTCAATGCCCATGGGTTACTTGCGCGCTATATAAATTTAAATAATTAAATAAAAATAAATAAATTTAGGCAATCGCGCATCAGCACGAAATCTGCCTTTAGACGTTCTGTCAGACGCGCTTCCCTCGCCACCACCTCATAGGACGTGGTGATATTTACAGTCTACAGTTCCAACTTCGTTTCAAGGTCGAGCATCCGCCATTTCTTTTTTATCCATTTTTACTTCATGATTTGATTTTGCAGGAACTTTAAGAGGTAATGAGGCGTATTTGTTGTTTTCGCCTGCGTTAGTGCTTTTTAGCAATCCCTTATCGGCTGAGGAGGTACTCTTTTTTTTTTTTTCCTAGTCCCTGCTCGTCAATGGATGATCTTTCGTTGAACAATGTTGATTTAAGGGGTTGCGAAGCAGCTTCTTTTGTGTCAGGAACCGGCAGGGGGTTATTTGTATATTCTCTGACGGTGAGCGTATAGCTAATAGATCGGCATCGGTTATTTCGAAGTCAAAGGTGACATCTGACGCATCAACATAAATTGATGGAGAACGCAGACTGGAGGACAGTCGCTTTTCCGATCTTTGACTAACATCTGTTATGTTCATGTTTGCTACTTGGGCGTGTTTTGATTGGTTAGAGGGATGGATTATAGCACTGTCTTTTGACAATGTAAGTTCTTTGCCTTTGTTGGCCGTTCTATTTCCATTAATAGTCTCGCTCGGAGTTTTCAAAAGTACGCCTGCGGGCGACGATTGAATGCAGGCTTCTGAATCTATTAGAGTCACTGGTCTCGCTATCTCTGCCTCAGAGCGTATTAACTTGCATCTTATGCGGTGAAGTCAGGTCAGAAGCTCGGCCCAGACTTGAAATTTGTGCTAGTATTGGTACAACAGATGTTTCTGGTGGCTTAAGGCTGTGGTGAGGTAGGGCTGTAGTGACAATGCAGTTTTGAGCGCTTACCTTTGCAGTTGAAGTCTTCAATTTTTGCCGTTTTAACTGTTGTAGTCTATTGCGGGTATGCGGTCCGCCGTCTGTCGGCACCGCCTCTAGGACATTGTCTGGGAGCGGCTCCATCTGCAGTGTGTTGTGCAGCTCCTCTTACTCGATCGTCCCTTTGTGACCGCAGAGGACTTTGGGGACGCTAAAGATAAGAACCTGTTTCCTGCTGCCAGCAGACAGCAAAGCAGCAAACAGCGAAACAGTCGCTGCAAAAGTCACGCGCCCTTGTCTAGCGCGGGCTTATCGCCGCAAGGGCGGCTCGGTCGGTGTTTTGTTTCCTGCTTCCTGGATGGGCGGGGCTTCGAGACTCCAGTCTCTTAAAGGAATAGGCTTTGTTTTCCAGTGCCCAGCGCTCCGCAATAACAAACTCTCAGTTCCAATTAGAGCTTGTCTGGGCGCGGATGAAGAAGTGGGCAAATGAGGTAGGCACAGCAGTGAGCGCAGCAAACAGCGAAACAGCCGCTGCAAAAGTCACGCGCCCTTGTCTAGCGCGGGCTTATCGCCGCAAGGGCGGCTCGGTCGGTGTTTTGTTTCCTGCTTCCTGGATGGGCGGGGCTTCGAGACTCCAGTCTCTTAAAGGAATAGGCTTTGTTTTCCAGTGCCCAGCGCTCCGCAATAACAAACTCTCAGTTCCAATTAGAGCTCGTGTGGGCGCGGATGAAGAAGTGGGCAAATGAGGTAGGCACAGCAGTGAGCGCAGCAAACAGCGAAACAGTCGCTGCAAAAGTCACGCGCCGTTGTCTAGCGCAGGCTTTACATTTTTACTCTGAAGAGAGCGAGACCTTTTTCCCCACTCTCCGATGTATGTTTCTTTGTTTGAACCCTGGGTTTCTTTTGGTTTGGGAGTCTGACAAGCTCCATAGGTGTCATATTTTTATATTGTGACAACACAGAGCACCCTTAGTGCAGTGTCACAGAGAAGTCCTTTGGATTTCTCTAAGGTTTAAATACCTTCTCTTGGATAAACTACTGTTTCCAAGAGTAGTTAAGTGAAATTGCCTTTACTTACCTTTTTCTCTTTGTAGACCCAGCAGACACCATCTTACATAGAGTGGTGGAAGGGTTACGTAGTATCCCCTTTGTCTACCTTCCCATGTAACATTTTCATGTTACCCTTTCTACAATTAATGGTTGGTGGCAGTGGTTTACTTTTTCCTACAATTGTGTGTTTTTACTGCAGGCTGCATTCGCCCGGTGAAGTCCTGCTGCAATGCTGAAGCTCCGAATTTCTAATCGACTAGAGAAGCCTGGAAAGGACAACATCTCCCCTTGGGTTGGTGGGACCAATCAGCCCCAAGACAAACTCGACTGGAACCCCTCTCTCCTCTGGCTATACTTCTTTGCTGCTGCAGGAACTAAGTGCCAGGGGACAGGAACACCAGAATCTAGTGCATTGCCTTTAAGCCGGACCCGAGCTCCAGGAAGATCTTCAAGACTCCCTCGAAGCAGGGCTAGCCAAGCCTGAGCCACCTCAACAGAGTTCGGGACTCGAGAAGCAAGGAAAGACCACAAGATGTTCAAGCACCGCTATGGTGCTATTTGCGAGTAGCTGAAACCGCAAATTGTAGCTGAAGTAAATTGTGCCCATTGCTGCCGCTGACCTTCAAACCGTAGTGCAGGAGTCCCCAGACGTCCTCCCTCTTGTCCCCACGACTGAGGCCCAGGAACAACAGGATCTGCAGGACTACAACAGGAACAGAAGTCAGCTGGAACCTTTTCTTCAGACTCAAGGTACTGAGTAACTAGGGGTACTTACCTCTTGTGTGTAGCTTGCTTGCTCTCACTGGAGACTTGCATTTGCTGCCCTTTTCAGAGTTGCTTGCAGCTTTGCCCTTCACAAACCACCCAGCTTGTGTCCCAACAGTGATTCGTTTGACAACAAAACTCTCTTCAACATTGTGCAACTTTTGTGCCATCTTCAAGAAGTGCCTCCGCTCCCCTAGACTTTGCTTAACTGACATTGGCTGTCCTGGCTCCCTGTAGACTCTTCTTACCCTCTGTCTTTGTGTTTATCGGTCCCTCAAAAAAGTCATACATAACTTACTTGTATAGCTGAGAAAGGGTTAACCTATATTTCATTGGGGGATTCTAAAGTGCTTACCTGTTTGAGAAACAAGTTAACCATCGTTTCCTTCCCTAACCTTTTCCTTTTTGCCATAACTTCAGTAGTGTATTTTAAGTGTGAAAAGTGATATATTAATGTCCACAGTGTCCTAACTATTGAAGTCACATGAGGGCATAGGAAGTGCGTCTGACATCCCAAAAGGGATAGGCCTGGCTGCTCATTCACTCTACCAACTTGTGTAGTACAGGCCTATACCAAAGGTTGGGTTACCTATTGCCAAGAGGACAAGGCTGGTGTAGTCTCCCACAGGGTTCCTACATACAATCTTGCCCGACACCCCAGATGGCAGTGGTGACCCCGTCTTTATTTTTTGAGGAGGACATGCGATATGTGCCTGCATAATTATGGACTGTTAATCGACATGATGTGGAGTTGCTGAGAGCTGTGACGCCAGCACAGATTACATTGAGGTCAGGTGCCTAGCACAATCATCCAGTACGTGGAAGGGATGGTTGGTATGTAGGGAAAATGAACATCAGTGCAGGAGGGATTGTGTTGCAATATTGCAATTGCTGGATCACAAAGGATACAAGGCAGATGAAAAGAAGCTACAATACAGCCAACAGGAGGGACTATACTTGGGTCAACTTATTTCTGCAAACGGGAAAATTATATTACCATATAAGGCAGCAGCAGTACGCGCCACCCTTAGGCCCAGTACTGTGAAGGAATGTAGCAGTTTTTTGGGCCTATGTAATTATTGTAGGGCATGGATCCTAGAGTACGCAGTCTACATAAGACCACTGTTACAAAGTATCAGGGAAGGACAGAGGACTTAAGTAAATTGCAATTGACTGACAAAATAACTAGACAATTTGAGGATTTAAGAGAAGCTATTTGCACGGCCCCTGTTTTAGCAACTACGGATTATACACAGTAGTTTTATTTATTTTCCTACTCTGATGAACGACTCATGCATTTACGGAAGGAGACATACTATATGTATATGGGTCATCAATAATTGACCAGGAAGGAGACATACTATATGTTGATGGGTCATCAATTATTGACCAGTAGACAGGACGGAGGCACACAGGGGCGGTAGTGGCACGCAGTAAGGTGGGGGGAGGGGAGAAAAAGTGACCACTCCTATAGGAAGCGGGCATTGCCCATATTACAACTGGACCATTACTACCTGGGAAACTGATCGGCCCCAGTTTTCAAGGTCCTTATGAGGTGGTATTCTGTACTCCTCTCGCAGCCCGTGTGAAGGAGTTAAAATATTGGGTGCACCTCTCAGATGTTCGAAGGGCACCTGAGACAACGCAAAGTTCAATCAACAGAGTTAGATAAAGGATCCATGTCAGGGTGGTGTGCAGTGGCACACGCCTGATTTTATCTTTTTTCTCTCTGTAATTTTCTCATTTTTTTTTCTTTTGTAACTTTTTTCAATTTTTCTATTTTTGAAGGTCCAAAACCCGGTCGGCCCTGGTGGGAAAAGGGTCTCCTCCGATCCCTCTTTCTCTCCCTCTCCCTCTCCCTTTCTCCCTCTCCTTCTCCCCCTTTCTCGATAACCTTTTTTCTCCTCTCCAGAAATAAGCAAGGATGCCTGACAGACGTGTTCAAACCTCTCTGTTATTTAGGGATAATGATTAAAAGAATGCCATTTGTTCTAGGTAGTATGCATGATATCTTTTTAGTAGTATATTGTTTTGTATGACACTGGTCGTGGTTGTTGGAGTGGGCGAAGGTATGTCTGTTAAATGGGGTGGCCATATTAAAGGGGGGGGATGGACAGTTGGAAAATAATGATAGTATGAATATGTCTATAAAAAATATCACAATCACAAAATGGCTCACTTTTTGTGGGCCACCTCTACAAGTTTTCTTCAACGAATAAAACAGGAAGTGTGAATGGCATAGGGTTTATTTAAGGGGTTGGGCTTTGACGCCCGTTCTGATATCGAGTACCCAGAATCCTCCAATAGCTGGTACCCGAAGGAATGTGATCAATGAAAGCTGTTACGTGTGTGCACTTAACCCACATGCATCAGTGGCTGCTAAAGTTTTAGTTCCACATCCAGTCCAAATTACAGAGGCACCATGCCTGGTCCATCTTGCACTATGTAGAAGGAACAAGTTACTTACCTGTAACTGTTGTTCTCCAGCATGGGGTCTGGCATGGATTCACATGCTCATGAATATTCCCCGTCGTCAGGCTGGGAATCCTCGGTAAAAGAAAAAACAGTTTCAGTTTCGTTTCTGAACTGTCTTTCTCCTATAAACCAATCTCTGAGCTCTGGGTCATACTGCCCCAGTCAATGACTGCCTTCTACCTAAACCCCTCCCAAGGCAGCCATCTTCAGATTTGGTAGCACGTAAAGTGGCAGTAAAACCAAGAGAACAGCTGCAGAGGGGTAGCCAGGAGGGTTCGCATGTGAATCCATGCCAGACCCATACTGGAGAACAACAGTTACAGGTAAGAAACTTGTTCCTTCTCCAGCATGGAGTCTGGCATGGAGTCACATGCTCATGAATAAAGAATGCATAGCAGTACATACACACACACAACCACAGGAGGTGGCAAGGTTCAACAGATGCAATATCTTACCTCCTCACCAGGCTCACCTTCAAGCGAACAGATTGCGCAGCACTGCTTGGCCGACTCTGGACTCCTCCTTGGAATCCCAGTCGACACAGTAGAATCTCGTGAAGGTGTGTGTCGACCTCCACGAAGCAGCCCTGCAGATGTCCAGCAGGGGCACACCAGACAGGAATGCAGTCGTACCAGCAACCGCTATGGTAGAATGGGCTCTCAGACGGCCAGGCAACGGTCAGTTTGCCAACCAGTGACAATGGGTGATCCAGCCGGTGAGCCACCTGGAAATGGAAGCGTTGGACAGGGCCTTCCCATGGTTCACAGGACCCAAGTTCACAAAAAGCTGCTAAGTTTTCCGAAAACTCTTTGTGTGGGCCACATAAAACTTAATTGCTCGAGCCACATCCAGCGAGTGCAAAGTCCTTTCAGCCGGCGACAAAGGCGTCGGAAAAAAAACAACAGGAAACACCAAGGGCTTGTAAAGATGTAAGTCCAACGGCACCTTGGCCATGAAGGAGGGGTGCGTCTGCAGCACCACCCTTGCCTCGTGCAAAGTCAGGTAAGGTGGTTTGTAGGATAGGGCCTGGATCTCACCCATCGTTGTGCAGAGGTGGTGGCCACGAGGAAAGCGGTCTTCCACGACAGAAACTTAAGCAGAGCTGTATGCATCAGTTCGAATGGAGCCCCTATGAGCCTAGTCAGCACCACATTGAGCCGGGGCCAGAGTCTTCACCGGCGGGAACGAACGGAACAGTCCCTTGATGAATTACTTGACCAACCGGTGCGACAACAAGGAGGATCGTCCTGCGGATCTGGTGTAGCGGGAGATAGCCGCCACATGTACCTTGATGGAGGCGTGTGCCAGTCCCGATTTAGCCAAAAGATAAGTACGGAAGAACCTGAGGTGCCGTGACCCTCACAGGGTTGATCTTCTTGCGAACGGCACCAGGTCGCAAAGCGTTTCCACTTGTGCCCATAGCACTTCAATATCTAAGCCGCCCTGGGGAGTATCTCCATGCAGTCCTCCGGGAGCTCGTAACCATCGAACCCTAATGCTGCAGAGCCAGGCCTTCAGGTTCAGCGATCCCGGATCGTGGTGAAGAATCGCACCTCATTCCCTGGTTAGAAGATCCGCCATCCCTGGTAGCTTGACTGGCGGGGACGGCGGCATGCTGGGACGAACCGGATACCAGATCTGCCTCAGCCATGCTGGTACGACAAGGATCATCCTGCAACGGTACTGTCTAGAGTTGATTGATGACTCGAAATAGTAGCGTCAACAGAGGGAACGCATTCAGAAACAGGCCTTCCCAAAGGAATGAGAATGCGTCCCCCATGCTCCCAAGCTGGAAGAACCTGCTGGAAACCTCCGACACTTGGTGTTCGTCGCTGTCGCAAACAGAACGATCTGGGGACTGCCCCATTTGAGGAAAAGGTTGTCCACTTGATCCTGCCGAAGCTGCCACTCGTGGCAAGAGCGCAGCTCCCTGCTAAGAGAGTCAGCGACAGTGTTCTCTACTCCTGCCAGATGTAAAGGAACAAGGAACATCCCGTGGACGAGGGCCCAGTGCCACAAGTCCTGTGCCTCCTTGGAGATCGCAGGGGATCTGGTGCCCCCCTGCTTCCGGATGTAAAATATTGTGGTGGTATTGTTCGTGAAGACCCTCACTACCTTGCCCTTGAGGGATGTCAGAAATGACCTGAGGGTCCAAAACACTGCCCATAGTTCCAGGACGTTGATGTGTAGCGTCTTCTCTTCTGGCAGCCACAGACCTCTGGCGTGAGCTCCCCATCCTTCCAGGGAAGCGTCCGTCGTGATCATTTCTTGGTATGAGGACTCTGGAAGTCCGAGCCTCCGGAAACATTGGAGCGCCCGCCCCACCACCTTATCGCTCGACGGAACTTGTCCTGAAAGCTTCAGGACACCTGGACCCAACGCACGTCGAGGAACTCCTGGAGTGGACGCATCAGCAGCCTTCATAACCGAATCAGGTATATGCACAACAACATCATGCCGAGCAGCGATTTGATGGTCCTCACCGTGGTGATCTTCAGTGCCAACGGCCGTGGCACCTTGCCCAGGATAGCAGATATCCCCTCCGACTGAGCTGCTAGGCAAGCCTGTGTCGAGCCTGGATCCCAGAGACAGGGCGTCCTGCGATGGAGTCAATCAGGACTTTGCATAATTCACTGAGAACCCCAGGTTCGTCAGCAGTTGGACGGTCCGCGCCGTGTGGTTGACGGCAATGTCTTTCGACCTGGCCCGGATGAGCCGGTCGTCCAGATAAGGGTACACGTGGATCCCTTGACATTGCAGATGGGCCACCACCAGAGCGCTTTCAATTGGTAATGCTGCCCCTGGACGAAGAAGCACAGAAACTTACAATGTTTTGCGTGTATGGGGACGTGGAAGTAGGTGTCCTCTAGATCCAATGACGACAAAGTCTCCTTGCTCCAGCTGGCCGAGCACGTGCTGCAGATTGACCATCCCGAACTTCTGGGACTTGATGCACTTGTTGAGCCGCCATAGGTCAGGAATGGGCCTCCAGCCCCCAGTCTTCCTTCTGACGAAAACGTATCTAGAGTAGACTCCAGAGCCCCAGAATTGCTGTGGGACCAGCTCTATCGCCCCTTTTTGTAACATGCCGCGGACATCCAGCAGTAGCTGAGGGACGTGTTGTTCCTACCGGGCCACTGGTGGTATTCGGACACTTCTGTTGAAATTCCAAAGTGTGTCCGTGGACGAGAGTGTCTAACACCCATCGATTGGTGGAGATGGTCTCCCAGAGGCTGACTAAGTTCGCCAGCCAGCCTCCCACCGGGATGCATGGGTGGGGGCCCGACGTCCTGGCCGGTTCAATTTTGCTTGGAGGACAACGGGCCGCCTTGGGGTCCTTGTGGTCCCTGACGACATTGGCGTCTGCCCCCAGAAGGCCTTAGAGAAACCCCTGTTGGCTTCCTGGGGCGAGGACTGGGAGGTCTGGAGGTAAGAGGAAGAGCCCCACCGTAACCCTTTGAAGACCGGATAGACGTCCCTCCTGAGGAATCAAAGGACGGTCGTCGTTGCTGTAGAGTGCCTAGGGCACGTGCCGTCTCTGTGTCCATCTTAATTGCCTGGAGGGATTCATCCACAGCCTTCCCGAACAGGTTGTCCCTGTCAAAGGGCATGTCCAAAACCCTGGTCTGGACCTGCTGTCTAAAGTTGGTGGCCTTGAGCCAGCCACGACGGCAGAAACGGTTTCCCATCTGGAAGAAACCTGTGTCCGCAATGTCCAGGTCCACTGTGATGGCATGGTCCGACGTCACCTCACCTTCTTGAAGGATCTCCAAACCCTCTACCCGCTTGTCATCAGAGAGAAATCCAGTAGCGGAGCCAACTTAAACCACAGCTCTTGGTGTTTCCTTGATCGGGAGGGCGTTGGCAGTCTTGACCGTCGTCGCTGCAGAGAAGATAACCTTTCTACCCATACAATCCAATTTCTTCCCCTCGTTGTCCGGAGTGGTGGAAGACGACGACACTGGTGGCCGTCGAGACCAGAGTCCAGCGACGGTTAAGACTGTAGGCACTTGGGTGCAGAGTCTGGCACCCTGCACTTTTTCTGTAGCCGTTCTCTCTTCGCTGGGGCTGTTGAGGGGTTCATCAGAGCTAGGCCTTCATCCCAAATATCGTCCAGGAGTGGGACGGAAAAGAAGGTCTTCCTCTTCGCCTCCCGGCACTGATATGACGCCTTCCTTCTTTTCCTCTGGCGTGAGCTGGAAAAGTTCAGATGCTCAGGCGATCATTGCATGGAAGGATCCTAGTTCGTCCGGCCAAGAGGCCCTGGGCGGAGGCGACGGGAGGTCCACTCATCCCACCATCATCCGTGCCCGTTGTCGCCGTATCCGACTCAGTCTCCTTTGGGGGAGAGGGTGGCGATGGGTGGCATGGAAGCGTGAGATGCCTCCTCCTCTTCATTGCCGGAGGTTCCCCCGGTATCAACGGGGTGGCCAGAGCTGGGGCTGTGGGCAGCAGGTCAGTCGGCATCATCCTCTGCATCTCCGACACCCTTATGCGTCGGGCGCAGCCAATACAGATACTGGGAATGTTAGTCGTCCATGTACACATTCCGCAAACCGCAGCCGGAGCAAAGATTGAAAAGGGAAGCCATGTCCTTCTCGTCAGACATGATCCACACGGTGTAAGCCTGAAGAACTTCTGGAAACTTCCAAGAAGAATGCTCAATGAAATCAGCCCTCGAGCGTCACTGAAAAGAGGCAAAAAACGGATCCCCGTTAATCGGAAGGATAATCGATGGAGCACACAGGCTCGATTGACCGAAAAATAGAGTTTGTACTATAGGAGTGTAATGACTGGAGGGGGGTTATCTGTGCTCCTGCCCTCTGTATGGCAGAGTAAAAGCACAGTGCACCCCAGCCAAGATTCTCTATTGTTGGTAGCAATGGACGAGCAATCAAGGCTTAGCTCTCAGGAGGTGATGCGCGCTGGTTCTTAAGTACAGTGTAGTCCCCAAGCCCCCACAAAGGAATGTCCACGCACTATGTTAGTGATTACACAGTTCTTTATATAAATAAGGTTCAAGTTAGATATACACACACATTAACACGCTTTGTGCTCAGGCAATACTACAATATCTATGTGGTACCACAGTTAACTCTGGATTCTATTCAAATGCAGCAACTGCTGACAGTCTCAATGGCATACAAATCAAATAGTAAAGTGAATCAACAATAGACACAAGAGGGAAGACAAGTTGGGTTAAACAACTGTCAGAATACTGGGTCCCTACCCCTAGACAGTTCTGTGTGAGGATCCCACCCCCCCACCTGTGCAACCTGTAAATAAAGTGCACCAACAAGCCCAGTCAATATATTGTTCAATATAGTCTTGGTTCCTTCTAAAAAGGTTCTACTACCCCAATGTACCTGGTAAAGCAGAGTTTGACTTTGGGTCGAAGACGGATCATTCTTGAGTGAACACCCTTTAAGGCAAGAGCCACGGATCGTCTAGATTCCTTGAAGAAAAGGTTAACACTCGTCGCTGCAGCAGTTTCGGTCCTTGCAGTGCACGTCTGCGATAGGTTGTGGATGTCCTGCGAAGATGAGGCATGCGGTGCACCTCGATGACGAGAGTTTGTTGCTGTAAAAGAGTCAATGAAGAACGTAGGCCCAGCAAGGGCGTCAGCATTTGGTGCCAGCGATTGGGACACGACCACGCTAGCTTTCGGATCTCCTCTGTTCGTCAGCAACCTTGACTTTCTCTTGCGGGGCAAAGCGGTCGACGGTGATGAGCAAGGGAGCACTTGATTTCAAAGTGTCTTAGGCAATGGAGCATTGCGGCACCGGCCTCCACGTCCTGGCGCTTCCCTTCAGATTCCTCGGCGTCGCGGTCTCCGGTCCGCAGCCTTTTTCAAATACTGACTTCCAGGGAGCCTTGATGAAAGTTAGCTTGTGCACAATGGTCCCTCATAGCTCGGGAAGAGGTCTCCTAGCCAGGTCCACTCTTGGATCAGTTCTTGAAGACACGACAGCTTTCGGATTGCGTTGAAGAAAAGCAGCAGCAGAGCCTTATTCTTCCAGCTGGGCTTCAAGGTTAAGCATCAAGTTTCGACTTCAGCTTCTGAACAATTCCAGCAAGTGAGAGGTCCCCAGATACACTGTTCTGTCTCTCATTCACACGGCTGGGCCAAGCTCAGCAGCCAATCTTTCAGTGGGGCATTCATGCAGGCAGGCAGGCAGCCAATCAGGCTCACAGTCCATTCAGGCCATTCTTCTCCATCCAGACACACACAACCAGGAATGTGGATTGCGACAAGCACCCAGCCATTCAGCACGCCACAATGCATTCATACCAGTTTCGGGCAGGGCTGTCTCATTCATTGTGTCACACGCCAGAAACCAGACAACCATAACATGAAATGTATATGGTCAAACACTCCCCATTCACCCAGGTCCAACCCCAAGGGCGTACCCACAACATACAGTCACTGGGAAGGCTCCAGCAAGCCTGGCCTGGACTTCCCCACCGTATCGTATATGGAACTTCCGCCCAACAGCCAGTAAGGGGAAGGGACAGAGTCAGGGCTTCCCAAGACTTTGGGAAAACAAGGTAACAGGAAAAAGAAAGCAAGAGGCCACAGGGTCCATCTAGTCTCCTATCAGGAATAAACTGATTCCAATGGCAGGGCCTGGGTATCCTAAAATGGAGGATACTCGGAGCACCCGTCAAATTCAGCATGGAGCTGCCACCAGCCCATACCTTGCTCTGTGGGCCACACACAGGTGCCCAAAAACATACACTAGGGGTACAGGGTTGTACCCCACCCATGGGTGCCATAAGAGTATCCCAAGGGTCTGTTCACCACAACCAAAAAGAGGAAGAGCTGCACTGCCAAGAGTCCCACATGGACTCCTGTGCAGAAAAGAACACAGAACAACATGATAAAAGGACTACAGGACAAGGACATGAAGACCCTGTCCCTCCAATGCATTTCCAGTATCACAAGGAGAAAGACAGTTCAGAAACGGAACTGGTTTTTCTTTTACCGAGGATTCCCAGCCTGACAGGGAATATTCATGAGATTGTGAATCCATGCCAGATCCCATGCTGGAGAATAAAGGACACATTCCAGGCACACAGCGTGCAGTTGAGGAGCATTGATCTAGATCCAGGCTTATGGAATGGCAATACGAAGTACCGCAAGCGTCTACAAGTACCATATTTTTCTTTGGGAGGGTACTCAAACGTCAACGAAAAATGGCAGGGCACCACAGTGACGTGCCCGGGAGATGGACTGATGGAGTACAGCGAAGAGACAATAGCCCAAGCAGGGATTATGTGTGCACAAATATAGTCCCAATACATTACAAGGCTGACATGGATTGCAACTATGGAAAAGCCAGTGCGAATACATAGAGACAGACTATGAACTTTGTTTTAGCAATCAAGGAACAGTCCTGTTGGCGCAAACACAGTGCAACCACACTCTTGTGATCCCTGATATGACGAAAGGTACAGCAGCAGTGGAGTACTACTGGGTTTGTGGCCGACAAGCCTACTTGCACCTCCCACTCTCTTGGAGGGGCAAGTGTTCATTGGCCACACTGCACTCAGTGCTACTAGTAATCCCGGAAGAACACCTGAAGGGAGAAGAAATGCCTGTCAAGGTGCCAACAGCACTTCCAGCAACTAAAGAAGCAGAAAGAAACTTGCAGATTACACAGGAATTTCATATGCTGCCAGAAAAAGGACGTTTTCAACAGCGGGGGAGAAAGAAGAGATCAAACTATGTCTCAAAAGACTCTTCCACACTGCTCAGAGGAATACCTGATGAGCATCGACTTTTTAGCTCAGCAGAGACTTTCTTTTCATCTTTTTTGGCTCCTGAGGTACAAGCAGCTGCTGCACTTTTCTACCCCCGGAGGATGCGGAGAATGGGTCACTATCCCACTTCATTGAGGCAAGGCACAAACTAGGTGTTCAAATGAAGAAAGAAGGTGGAGTTCAGAACAAGGATTGGCCATCGTTTGCCTTTGATTGGGCCCCGTCATGGTTGGGGGCAGCAATAGAAATACTGGTGCCTGTTATGGTATTCTTCTTGGTCCTCTTCTGCACGTGCCAATTGGGTTTCCGATGTGTCAATATAGTCCCTGATAGTGCAAAGATGACGCTATCAATTGGGGGGGGGGATCTAAAACACTGTTGGGGAGAATTCTCTTCTAGGGCTAATTTCCCTCACCTTTAGAGTTCCCCAGCATCTTTGCTGGATTTGAAGGGTTTATTTTTTTTCTCCTGCTAAGAGTGAGAACCTTTTTTCCCCACTCAGACAGATTGCTAGTTTGTGTTTTAGGCTATCTTGTGTGCTTATGGCCTATGGGCTTTTTCTCACCCTCATAGGAATCCTTTTTAACATGTGTGTTACACAGCACCCTCAGTGCAGTGACACAGGGGTGTCATAATGACCACCAAACAGACTCCATACCCTGGGACTGACTACTGTCTCCCAGGGCATGCAAAGTCCCTATTGACTTTACTAGTCAATAATTGTGAACTAAACCAGTACAACCCATCTTACTATGGAAGTACTGGAAAGGGTTAATAGTTTTCCCCCTCGTGTTCATTTTCGAGGGTACCGTACAGTCCCTTTCTACAAAGTTTCTGGCTGGTGGCACTTTACTCCGGTAGGTTTTTATTGCCAGATCTTTGTTAATATTTCTTTCTTGTGTTTTTCTCTGAAATCCTAACCCGGGTCGGGGATCCTTTGTTCGTGCTTTTGGTGGGCTTCGGCACAGAAGCCCTCCTCTTGGCGCCACTGAGTCTGGGGTAGACAGGATGTGTGGGAGGGGGAGTTGGCACCCTGGACATGGTTACCTAGCCAACCCAAATCGCACTCTGCCCTGATAGGCTGGGGGGTTAGCCCGCCAGGATAGCCACCCCACTGTGTGAGTGACAGCTAGGCTGTATGAATGGGGGGTTTTCTGCATAAAAGCAGGGCTCCGAGGACTGGAGGACAAGACGTCGCCACCGGAACTAAGAAACCGAAGAGGAGAGAAGCTGAAGACATCTGCAACGACTGCACCACTGGTGAAGCCCTGCTGCAGATCCTCACCACTTTTCTCCAACAACTTGAGAAGATCTTCCTCTGCAAGAGTCTTCTTCGCTTGAGCTGGTGGGGCCAACCAGTTCGTCAATCGCCTTCCAGGACCTGCCTTGGCCGAATCACCAGTGCCAAGCACTAGGGGACCGGATAGCCAGGCACCTGTCCACCACGACCGCGATTTAAAGGAGCGTACCTTTTATTTGCCTTGGCATCACCGCGGCTGGTTTCATCCCTGGGCAGTGCAGAAACTCTAACCTTCCTACACGACGAGAGCCTCTCTTCCTCTGCTGGATCTCCCAAACTGCAGGAACTGCCAGGAACTACTGCCACTGCAGGAGCCTCTTCCACTTTAAGGTACATTGTTCCACCAGGCTTCCCATTTCGTTGCGTACTGCTAAAGGTGTTTTAAATCCTTTACTTATCTTCTGGGTTGGCCGTCCCTTTCGTCTAACATTATCTTTTTACATCTGCTACCGCCTTTTCAACTCGTTAACCAAAGACTTGACTGCAGCTACTAGAACAGTTTGATCCTGGGCACTTGCCTTGTACCACTGACTCTGGCACAGGCCTATCGACTCTGGCTAAATCTGTTACAACTGCCTTCTCTGGATTGATTCTCACTAAGAAATGTGTTTGTGCACCTAAACTCTTATAACCACCTTTCCTTCCCCTTTCTATATTGTTGAAGTGCCATTTTGCTCAGTTTTTATCAAAGTATTGCTGATACTAAAGTATTGCCTTGCCTAACTTGTTCACAATCTAATTGGGAAGTGTTGCTGGTGTGTTTTGGAGTCTAACCCTGTATGACTTGTCCTTTAGCTCCCTCTGAAGAAATTGTTAGCGTGCCATTTCTGCTTAGTTTACACTGTGCCGTTTTGCTCAGTTTTCACTCTTGCTCAAACTTGTCTACAATTTAAAAAGGGAGTGTGTATACTTTTTCCAGACTGTTTTAATTTACTTTAATAATAGTGATTTGTGTGCGAACATCAGAGTGTGTAAAATAAATGACAATGCATTACTTACCGTAAAAGCATTTCTGATGGTTGTATCTGCTTAGATTCACATGCTGTGCATAGGTCCGACATCCAGTGGTCACTGCGGAGTATTGCATTTTGTTTTTCGTAGTCGAAAAGGGACGTCGACAAGGCGTGTCTGAAATACTATCCCTATAGTGACGTGCATTGTACCCACAATCGCTCACGCGTCGAGGTCCCTCTGTTTGTATTTTTCTGCCCTGAGGGAGCCTTCTAGACGTGAGTGAGTACAGAAAAGAGAGATATAAAAGGAAGTCTATGTTCCTTCCATCCGAGCGGGGAGGAAGGGTGGGCGCATGTGAATCTAAGCAGATACAACCATCAGAAATGCTTTTACGGTAAGTAATGCATTGTCTTCTGATGTTTGTTAATCTGCTTAGAATCACATGCTGTGCATAGACTAGCAAGCAGTACCCGGAGTTGGCGGTGGGTTATGAGAAGGAACAGTAGAGAAAAGATGTCTTAATACTGCCTGTCCCACCTGGGAGTCAGATCTCGAGTGTGCATCTAGACAGTAGTGTTTTGTAAAGGTGTGCACAGAACTCCAGGTAGCCGCTTTGCAGATGGACTCAAGGGGAACATTTGCAATGAATGCTATGGACGCCCCCGTGCCTCGAGTAGAGTGTGCTCTTGGCTTAAAGGGCAGTTCTCTCTTAGCAAGAGTATAGCAGAGAGTGATGCATTGAACAATCCATCTAGAAATAGTGGACTTTGAAACTGCATCCCCCTTCTCTTCCTGCTACCACCGAGACGAAGAACTGATTAGTCTTCCTCAGTGGTCTGGTTCTTTCCATGTAGAACATGACCGCTCTGCGCACATCTAGTGTGTGCAGAGTTTTTTTCTCCCAAGTTGGAAGGATTTTGAAAGAACGTTGGCAGTTCTATAGACTGGTTTACGTGGAATTTCGAGATGAATTTCGGAGCAAACCTTGGGTGCGTGCGTAGAACCACCTTATCTCTGTGAACTGTAACGAAGGGGTCTAGAACAGAAAGAGCCTGTAGTTCACTTACTCTCCTGATGGAGGTGATAGCTATTAAAAAAGCAGTCTTAAGAGTGAGGTCTTTAAGAGATGCTTTGTGCATGGGTTTGAATGGTGAGCCCATGAGTCTGGTAAGTACCACGTTAAGGTCCCATCCGGGAGCTGGGTCAGCTATCGGGGGGTGAATTCTCTTTACTCCCTCCATGAAGGCCTTTATAACAGGGATCTTCCACCACGACACCTTGAGTTGGGAAGTGGTGTATGCAGAAAGTGCCGCTAGGTGGACTTTAATGGAATTGAACACTAGACCTGAATCCAATAAGTGGGTCAGGTATAGAACAATATGTGTGGGAAAGCAGTCAATCGGGTTGATGCTTTTTCCTCTGCACCAGATGACAAATCTCTTCCACTTGCAAGAATAGCAGTGGCGAGTGTTAGGTTTTCTGGCTTCCCCGAGGTTGTCCATGCATCTCTGCGGGAGCTGTAGATGTCCGAATTCTATGATCTCAGGAGCCAAGCTGCTAAATTCATGTTCTGGGGGCATGGAGGCAGGGGAGTTTCACTGGGGGAGATAGAGACATCTCCATCAAGTGAGCGAACCATGGCTGTCGGGCCCACATTGGGGCCACCAGTATCATGGTCACTTGTTCCTGGTGCATCTTGTGCACCACCTTGTTGAGAAGGGGAGTCGGGGGGGAAAAGCGTAAACAAATTTCCCTGACCATTGCATCGACAGACCGTTCCCCTTGGATTGGTTCTGGGGGTACCTGGAGGCGTAACTTGGGCATTGTGAGTTTTCCAGGGTTGCGAATAGGTCTATTTCTGGGAATCCCCATTGTGTGAAGACGTCGAAGACTATGTCTTTGTGCAGTCGCCATTCGTACTCTTCGGGCAGGGGGAAATCTCTGCTGAGTTTGTCTGCCAGCAGATTGAGTTCCCCTGGTACATGTGACAGTAGGAACATGTTTTGTTTGAGAGCCCACTTCCATATATTTTGGGCCAGTTTGGACAGTCCAGGAGAGTGGGTGCCCCCCTGCTTGTTGATGTAGTACATGGCTGTGGTGCTGTCTGTAAGGACCAACATAGTCTTGCCTTGTAGGTGTTCCTGGAAGGCTTTTAGCGCCTTGAACACAGCTAGTAGCTCCAGTAGATGTATGTGTTTGGATGCTACGTTCGGAGTCCACACTCCGTGAGCAGTCTGATGGGATAGGTGAGCCCCCCATCCTGTGAGGGATGCGTCTGTGGTTAGAGTGGCTTCCGCCGCGGGTGTGGCAAAGGGTTTCCCTCTTTCCAGGTTTTCCTTTGTCCACCACCATAGCGAGAGAACCAAGGCCTGCGAGACCACCACTAGATCGTCCCATAGTCCGCTGGCCTAACACCACTGGCTGTTGAGCCACTCTTGCATAGGGCGCGTGCGCAGGCGCGCGCGAGGTACCAAATAAATACACAACGCCATCATGCCTAGCAAGCGCATTGCTTTGTGTACCGTCACCTCTCGACCGGTCACATATTGAGGGATCTGAAACAGCATGTTTTGGACCCTCTCGTTGGAGGGGAAGACGAGGCCGTCCTTGTCAGGTTATATGCCCTTTGCAAGGGCATATAACCTCTTGCCCTCCTTGTCAGGTGGTGCCGCGCTGGTGGACAGCGGCACCCCTGCCCTCTTCCTTGTATTAGTTACTACAAGGGAATCCGGGATGGAATGTCCCCTGATGTACAGCGGGTCTGAGGGTGAAGGAGTGAAAAGTTTTTCAATTCTTGGATTTACTCCTCTGATTAGTGCGGGTGTGGATAGCGAAGGGATGATTCTTCTCTTCACTGAAGCGAGGAGGGGAATGGTCTGGCTGACTGGGGGTTTCTCCTTAATTACTCTTTCCACAAAGTCTATTTCAGGAGAGATCTCCCCAGTGTCCAGTTCGAAATGTGCTGCTGCTCTGCGCAACAGGGCATTGAATGTGGGCTGATCATCAATGGGAGACGTGTTTCTAACAGGTGAATTGTCAGGAGGATTTAGGTTCAGGACATCAGTGTCCGAATATACCGATGGGGATTGCCAGGGGTGAGAAGGTCCTTCTTCTGGATTTTCTCCGAAGCCTTCTCCTACCATGTCTGGGCTGTCTTCCAGACCTTCCTCCTGTTTCTGTCCCTCTTCATCGTCCACAAATTCATCCTCCTCCTCCAAGTATTGTTCCTCACCAGTGAGGTCATACACATTATGGAAGTCTGAGGCTGTGTCCAGCTGGGGATTGACTAGTCTCGGATATTTGGCCCTGTGGTCCTCCTGAGGCCCTTCTCTTGTTCTCTTGGGAGTGGGAGGGTTCTGGGTCTTCATAAACCTCTCCATTCTCTCCATGCAGAGATGGAGCCTTTCCATGGTTTCATGGGGTACCCCTGAGCGGTCTAGCGGGGGAAAATTAGTGTCATCTAGCTGAAAACGGCTCGACCTCTCCCATAACGTCGAGGAAAGTGTCCCGTCGCCTTCCGAAAAGCCTTCCGGTGTGCTGGGGGTCCCCCCGACTGAAGGGGGTAGTCCCTGTCTTTCTTCGGGCTTTTTCGGCGTGTCTTTCGACCTCTCCGTAGCGCTCGATGTGTCTTTCGGCGTACGCTTCTGGGCGTCGGCTACAACGATCCTCACCAAGCTCTCTGCGACTCGTTTGTCAGCGGAGGGCTGTGGTTTCGATGTTACGGGTGTCGATCGTTCTACGGCGGCGTGCGCTCTCTGCTGGTGCACGCCGGCCGATCGTTTGGGGGCGGCGCCCTTATTTGCCGAAAGCCCAGTCGCTGGTCGCGGCTGCGAGAGGGGCTTCGAACCTGAACGGTCCGAGGAGGCCGCCGGTGGAACCTGCGTCTCCTTGGGCGCTGATGCTTTCTTCGTCTTCGACGAAGAGCTATGGGTTGTGTGCTTATGTGTGGTATCGTGTGCGTCAGTGTCGCCGGGGTGTTCATCCCCATAAGCAGAGCGTGAGCCGAGCCCATCGGGGCCGGGGACAGACGACGAAGAGCGCGAGCGCTCTTTAGAGGGGTGTACGACTTCCGTAGCGGAGGTCGTGTTATCACGTTCCTCGTCACTGTCCGTGGTAGCAGCGGTGGGTGAAGAATCGGCCTTCGACATAGCGTAGGCCGCCCACCTCTTGACCCTACGGTCTTTTAGAGTCTTTGGTTTCAGAAGCCGACAAGCCGTGCAACCCTCCTCTTTGTGATCGAGGGGCAAGCAGCGGTTACACCGTGAATGCTTGTCCTTCCAAGTAAACTTGCCCTTGCAAAGTGGGCAAAACCTAAAGGGTGTCCTCTCCATAGCCGAGGCAATAAATCGTGATAACGACCCCAAGGGAAAGGAAGGGGAAAAGGAAAGGCATTCTCAGAAAAGAACCAGAGATGTCCCACGACCCCACTCTCCTTACTTTATTTGGCCTGCGAGGCCAGGCCACGTGTTCGGCAACGCCGAAGGATCTCCTCCGCTCGTCCCCTCCGTCGAAGATCTTGCTCGGCGGAGACAGCTTCACAACTGCGTCGAGGGAGGGATCGATATGTTAGATATTAAATAGGAAAACGACCAAAGGTCGAGGAGATGGAATCTGCAATGTCTCTCGAGGAGCTCCGCGTAAAGGCGACCAGTAGCTGGGCGGAAAAAAACAATCTGAGGGACCTCGACGCGTGAGGGATTGTGGGTACAACGCACGTCACTATAGGGATAGTATTTCAGACACGCCTTGTCGACGTCCCTTTTCGAATACGAAAAACAAAATGCAATACTCCGCAGTGACCACTGGATGTCGGACCTATGCACAGCATGTGATTCTAAGCAGATTAACAAGCATCAGAAGTGTATATTCTTTTTGATACAAAGCTTTGGTCAGTGTTTTCTTGTTCCATAGTACTGTAGTCATAATGTGTAAACCCTGAATACTGCTCATCTCCCTCTTGAGAGAAGTCTGACTGCTTAGCCACAGCTACCAACTAAATCTGTGTGGTACAGACTGATACCAAAGGGGATTTATTCCATATAGCTGTAGTCTTAATCTTATGTAGTGCGCCCTAAGGGAACTGCACAGGATTCTGCCTAACAAACACCTTGCCATACAATAAACAGCGAAACTCAAACTATTATTTCTGGGATTGTAGGTATGTCGGGTGGGGAAGAGTTTGTTACTGTAGAAGTAACGATATGGGGCGATGTTGGGAAGGAGTGAGCGCTTTCCTTCATTGCCAAGCGCTTTAGAATTAGGCAAGACTTCTTTTGACTGTTTCTAGGCACTACAAGAGACCAGGGGTGAGGAGGAGCACTGAGAAAGCTGTTTTCATGCAAATATAAGCTGTTTTCATGCAAATATAATCATATACACATACATTGGTAGGTACTAAAAGAAGGCAGTTATTTAAATATAAGGTGCAAATAACTATTAGCTGAATACATTTGCAAAATCCTATTTAGTTTTCAAAATCTCAAAGCATGACAGAAGCTCTGCCAAAAGGAATGTGGCCTGTGCTAAAAATGGATCACAGGGCTCATGCGGTGTTGCTTCACTGAGGCTAGCTCTAGCAGAGCAGCACGTAATTTAGCAGCTGTCTGGTGTCTGTCAAAAGCCCACACATGCTAAAAGGAGATTTTAACATGCTCAATGCAAACAATGCAGAATTATGGAAAACCAGGTTTAAAAGAAATTACAAGACCAAAATACGAGTACAATGAATGGAGTATGAATGAAAATTAGTTCTAGAAATGTTTAGTTTTTTTGGGTTCTAGGCCTCAAGGTCTGTAAAAGTCTGCAGGGCTGCAGTGTGTATTTAAGGTAAAAAAATGTTAAGTAGTATGGCCTGACAGAAATCGCTGATGAAGAAAGGAAGACTGGAGCATCCCTTGTATGGAAGAAAGATGGTTTGGAATGGAGCCATAGCCCGTATCCAGTGACCAAGCCAAGAGTATAAAAGCTCCTGCCTGGCACCAGTTTGGAAGGAGAAAGTAACGGTTGAGGGACAGAAGAGATAGTACAGGCAGCAGAATTATTTGCTCTTATCCTCATTTCTATGAAGAATACATTTGTTATCCTTGCAAGATAGACTTTGGCCTTACTTGCCTAGATGGGGGCGCTTCACTCTGGTGTGAGCGTTCATTAGGTGTACCCTTATAATTAGGGATGCCCTCACACAGCAAGAGGTACAATTTCAAATTGCAAACTAGTAGCCTGACATAAAAAGTCACTGAGCCCTTCGGTTCTCCGCATGTACACAATTTCTTAATTGCCAAGAGCCAATTATCACTAGCCAGTGGCTAGTGGGGTGTGCACATTGTGATGCCTGTGAGGGGCTGTCATGTATGAGAAAAACAGCCATATATATTTTGGACTTGTCCCCAACTTCAACTTTATAAAGAAGCAGTAAGAGCAGAAAGAGCTGAATTGTCAGAAATTAAAGGGACTGAGATGGAAAGGTCCCCATTAGCAATGGTGTTAGGTTACGGAGCTGGACCCTGTACTTCATGTAGATTTCTGCCACAGCATTCAATAAATGCATCAAAGTCCTCGGGCTGAAAACTGGTGTAGTGACATAAGGGATGTGGTGGGCAAAGATGGAGGGGGGCGGGGGGATGTCTCACAGAAATGGAGAAAACTGCTAATTCAGCCCACTTCCACCAAACTTGGCTTCAACAGATGGAGGGGGTTTCATCAACAACATGTGGCTCACCAGATGTTTTTGACTACAACTCCCATGGTCTTTCTCCACTCATTTTGGTGAGCAGGGCTGTTGGGAGTTGTAGTCCAAAACATCTGGAAAGTCAACAAGAGCAGCAATGATAAGAGTGGAAACATCCCCATATATTGTGTCGTCCGCCGAATTCCATAGGACCGAAGAGCATATCAACCCAACAATCGCACTTCCCCATTCTGAGGGGGCACACACTCGAATCCTCACAAATGAGAAAGGCTAACCCATGGAAGGGATGGGGAGGGAGAAGGTTCAATACATGACTCAGAGACCAGGGGGTTATGCTGCACATCTTCTTTTTAAACATTTGTTTGCAGGTAAAAGTTCTCGACTTGTGTACAAAGAATGACATGAACCGCACATTTTCTAGAATGGGTTTCTTGAATATTATGCTTTACCAAGAGCATGGGAATAAAGACAAATCCTCCTCCAAGCAGACGCCATCCTCCTAAGGAATAATAACACCTACAGGTTCAATTGGATGGACAGTTGCCTTTCTGTGAGGTTAATGACAAGTTCATAAAAGAAAGGGGTACTCAAAACCAGATCAATGTTGCTAAAGGACTAGGAGAGAGAGATAGAGAGAGATAGAGAGAGAGAGAGAGAGAGAGAGAGAGAGAGAGAGACAGAGAGAGAGAGAGAGAGAGAGCCTGGGACAGAGAGAGAGACAGACAGAGCTTGGACAGAGAGCGGGAGAGACAGCTTGGACAGAGAGCGGGAGAGACAGAGCTGGGACAGAGAGCGGGAGAGACAGAGCTGGGACAGACGGGGAGAGACAGAGCTGGGACAGAGAGAGAGAGCTGGGACGGACAGAGAGAGCTGGGGCAGAGAGGAGGGGGAGCTGGGATGGAAGAGCGTGCATTAAAAGAAGAGACGCGCGCACGGAAGGAAGAGACGCGCGCACGGAAGGAAGAGACGCGCGCACGGAAGGAAGAGACGCGCGCACGGAAGGAAGAGACGCGCGCACGGAAGGAAGAGACGCGCGCACGGAAGGAAGAGACGCGCGCACGGAAGGAAGAGACGCGCGCACGGAAGGAAGAGACGCGCGCACGGAAGGAAGAGACGCGCGCACGGAAGGAAGAGACGCGCGCACGGAAGGAAGAGACGCGCGCACGGAAGGAAGAGACGCGCGCACGGAAGGAAGAGACGCGCGCACGGAAGGAAGAGACGCGCGCACGGAAGGAAGAGACGCGCGCACGGAAGGAAGAGACGCGCGCACGGAAGGAAGAGACGCGCGCACGGAAGGAAGAGACGCGCGCACGGAAGGAAGAGACGCGCGCACGGAAGGAAGAGACGCACGGAAGGAAGAGACGCACGGAAGGAAGAGACGCACGGAAGGAAGAGACGCACGGAAGGAAGAGACGCACGGAAGGAAGAGACGCACGGAAGGAAGAGACGCACGGAAGGAAGAGACGCGCGCACGCAAAGAGAAGAGAAGCACGAATGCAAAGAGAAGAGAAGCACAAATGCAAAGAACAGAGAAGCACGAATGCAAAGAACAGAGAAGCACGAATGCAAAGAACAGAGAAGCACGAATGCAAAGAACAGAGCGTGCATGCAAAGAACAGAGCGTGCATGCAAAGAACAGAGCGTGCATGCAAAGAACAGAGCGTGCATGCAAAGAACAGAGCGTGCATGCAAAGAACAGAGCGTGCATGCAAAGAACAGAGCGTGCATGCAAAGAACAGAGCGTGCATGCAAAGAACAGAGCGTGCATGCAAAGAACAGAGCGTGCATGCAAAGAACAGAGCGTGCATGCAAAGAACAGAGCGTGCATGCAAAGAACAGAGCGTGCATGCAAAGAACAGAGCGTGCATGCAAAGAACAGAGCGTGCATGCAAAGAACAGAGCGTGCATGGAAAGAAGAGCGCGCGTGGTGGATCAGCGCGCCGCCAGGTTATGGAGAAGGGAATGAGAGTTGTGTTTTGACTTGCGATTGGAAATAGTGGAGATAAAAAGGACAGGAGGGAGAGAAAGCGAGAGAGGTAAAAAAAAACAAACGGGGGGGGGGGGGGAAAAGGAGTGTTACTGGCACTTGCGCCAGGCCAAATTCTTATCTCGCTGCTATACCAACCACAAAACTGATCAGCGATAAGAGCCCCAAACTCTCCATTCTCCTACGAAACTCTAACCGCACCAGACATCCGCTGCAGAACCTCTCCCCTGAGCCCACTGCAACACTCCACACACACTACACTACACTGGGCCCTTCACACATTACTATGAGTAAGGGGAACTCTTACCTTGCACCATTGACAGACTGGGCCGGAAGGCTGTGGCCAGGGGCAGGAGCGACTTTGTAGGCACTTGGCAGTTCCTCCATGGATCCTTGGGTTCGCCAACATCTATCGCAAAGATTTGAAAACAGTTCTAGCACGTTACAGGTAGCAGCAGGGGAACGAACGAGAATAGTATCTCAAACACAGGATTGCAACAGGCCCGTGCCTCCATAACGGGGCTTCCCACCACAGCAGCTTCACCACAAGGTTCAGGAGCCGAGCTACCTCAAAAGCCTTCTGGAAAGCACACCGTCTTGGATCACAATGACACATTCAGAGCCATCCTTTACATCACCCAGGACCTCTGTTCACTCAATACCATGATCTGCATAGCAGACCTGCCCAAGCAGCCACATCTGGAACCCACTGTCGCCCTCACCTCGGTAGCCTTGCCGCTTGAGCCAGGTCTGGGACAGCTGCAGTGCTAGGGCAGCGTTGGATCGCTGGTGCTCTCCTGCCAGTCCCAAGATGATCGCTTTATCGTCCTCTTCATATGCATCCAAATGTGGGCACAGCGACAGAGGGCACTGTGTGAAAGTAAAGAGCCCTACATGAACTGCCATGCACACACATGGACTGCAAGTCTGGAAGGAAGTTATGGGCACTTACCCCAATCTCGGCTGCTCGCTCTTTGAGTACCTCCAAAGGCCCATATGGCTGCGGTACAGTGAACGCTGGAACACCAGGCTGTGGACAGGAATGAAATATGGAAGGATTCAGAGCTGTCATGGAATGCACAGAGTATGCTGCAGCCTAAACTCTGAGCACTATACTGCAAGGGCTTTTCACATGCAAGATCGCATTAACACCAAACGGTGTTCCATGAAATATGGACAGAGAATTATTACACACTACTGCAGGGGCTTCCCTTGCACTTATACTGAGGTTTTATACTTTTCAATGAAACCGTAAAAATACAACAGTCATGCTTAGTGGCTCTATTTTGATTGCTGTGCATTTGCTGCAACTGTTAAAGGAATGGAACAGCAGATGGGAGAATATCAGCCTAGAGGTGACACGCAAAACTATTTTTGAAAGGGAGAATGGGAATAGACCAAAACCGATTCCATTTGGGTTTATTATATCCATGTACTCGCCTTTGCTTGCATCTGCTTAGATTCACACGCCATGCATAGGGCGACATCTAGTGGTTGGTGCAGAGGATTATATGACTTGTGGACAGGGCGTATTTGTAATACTTGTCCTTGATTGTTTTGTTTCTGACCTGAGGTTGCATGAAATGCACAGTCCAGTATAAGAGAAGTAAAGAAAAGTGAAAAAGGTTTAAGTGTCTATGTACCTTATACTCCCACGAAAAATTCCAGATCTGTTCCTCTTGCAGATTTTCAATCTGTTAGAGAAAGGTGCCATTGAACCAGTACCTCTGACGGAGAGGAACAGGGGGTGGTACTCCACTTGCGTTCTAATCCCCCAGAAGGACTGAGACCCATCTTGGACAGGAGATCTTGAACAAGTTCCTCAGGGAGGACAAGTTCAAGATGGTCACACTTTCTCAGATCCCTCAGGCAGGCCCTCCAGCTCCAGGATTGGATGGAATCATTGGACCTACAGGAGGTTTACTTTCATGTGTCAATACATTCCAAGCAAAGAAAGTACCCAAGGCTCCCCGTTGGTGGTTCTCATTAGTTTTGAGTTCTGCCATTCGGGTGGACCTCTGTCCCGAGGATTTTCACCAAGTTGATGGCAGTAGTGTGAGCGAGTCTCTCAAGAGGGTGCGGGCGGGGGGGGGGGAATTCAGGACTACCCCTACCTGGACGATTGGCTGATCAGGGCCAGTTGTCCTGAACAGGCAGTGGAACATCTCAGCATCACCTGCCACTCACCACAGACTGGGCATATCCCTTAATTTCAAGAAGTCCCACATGATCTCTTCCCAAAAGCTCGACTTTTTGAGGTTGCTCACGGCATCCTGCATTTTTCAGGTGCCAGAGGCTCACCCGAGAATGGGATCCCTCCAGTGGGCCCTCAGGTCCCAGTGGTCTCAGTTTGTGGGCAAGATGTCGGATGGTTTAAGTTACTTACCTGCAACTATTGTGCCCCAGCATGTGTCTGGCATGGATTCACATGCTCATGAATATTCCCCGTCAGGCTGGGAATCATTGGTAAAAGAAAAAAGTTTCACTTCCCCTTAAAAACCGTCTTTCTCCTCTAACCCAATCACTGTCCCCTGGGTCATACTGCCCCCATCCAATGACAGTCCTCTCCCTAAGCCTCTCCTCTGGCAGCCATCTTCAGATTTGGTAAGCGGCAGAATGACCAAGTGCCGCCGCAGAGGGGTCGGAGGGAGGGTTCGCATGTAAATCCATGCCAGACCCATGCTGGAGAACAACAGTTACAGGTAAGTAACTTGTTCCTTCTCCAGCATGGAGTCTGGCATGGAGTCACATGCTCATGATTAACGAATACACAGCAGTACAACATCACACAAGCACGGGAGGTGGCAAGGCTCAACAGAAGCAATTACTATTATCTCTGGAACAGACTCACCTCAAGCGAACAGGTTGCATAGCACTGCTTGGCCGACTCTGGACTCCTCCCCGGAATCCCCGTCGACGCAGTAGAACTTCGTGAAGGTGTGCGTGGACCTGCATGTAGCAGCCCTGCAGATGTCCAGCATGGGCACAGCAGACAGGAACGCCATTGTCGCAGCGATCGCTCTGGTGGAGTGGGCTCTCGGACGGCCAGGCAGTGGTCAGTTTTCCAACCGATGAGAGTGTGTGATGTAGCCAGAAAGCCACCTTCAAAAGGGATGCGTTAGGCAAGGCCTTCCCATGGTTCACAGGACCAAAGTTGACAAAGTGAGATCTTCCAAAAACTCTTTGTGCACGTCACGTAGAACTTCAGGGCACGAGCAACGTCCACGGAGTGCAAGGCCCTTTCCGCCGGCGACAAAGGTTTTGGGAAAAAAACAGGTAACACCAAAGGCTCTTTGAGGTGGAATTCCGACAGAACCTTTGGTATGAAAGAGGGATACATACGCAGCACCACCCTCCATTGTGGAAAGTCAGGTACGGTTGCTTACAGTATAGGGCCTGGATTTCACCTTCCCTCCTGGCAGAGGTGATGGCCGCAAGGAAAGCCGTTTTCCACGAGAGAAACTTGATTGGGGCCTGATGCATAGGCTCGAGGGGGGCCCCCCCATGAGCCTCGTCAGAACCACTTTGAGTTCCTACGCCAGGGTAGGAGCACTCACTGTTGGGTAAAAAACGGAAAAGTCCTCCGAGGAACTCCTTGACGAGTCGGTGGGACCAAAGTGACGATCTTTCTGGGGACCTGATGTAGCAGGATAGCCGCCAGATGCACCTTGCAGGATGCGTTAGCAAGTCCCTCCTAGGCCAAGGATAGCAAGTACAGAAGTAGCTGTGGGGCCGTGACCCTCAGGAGGAATCTTCTGTGACCAGCACCACATAGCGAAGCGCTTCCACTTGTGACCGTAGCACTTCAAGGTTGATGACGCCCTGGCCTTGGAGAGGGCCTTCCTGCAAATCGCTGCTACCTCATACCCTCCAAACTCTATGGCTGCATGAGGCAATCCTTCAGGTTCAGCAATCCTGGGTCGTGATGAAGGATTACACCTCCTCTGGTAAGAAGATCCAGAACCACTGGCAGCTTGACCGGAGGCGCCGCCGACAGGCTAAGGTCTGAATACTGTAATGCTGGAAATGCATTGGAGGGACAGGGTCTCCCTGTCCTTATCCTGTAGTCCTTTTTCATTTGTGTTCTGTATTGTTTTCTGTCCAGGGGTCCATGTGGGACTCCTGGCATTGCAGCTCCTTCTATTTTTGTTTTGGTGTACAGACCCATGGGATACCCTTATGGCACCCGTGGGTGGTGGTACAACCCTGTGCCCCTAGTGTATGTTTTTGGTCACCTGTGTGTGGCCAACAGACCAGGGTATGGGCTGGTGGCAGCTCCACGCTGAAGTTGACAGGTGCTCTGAGTGTCCTCAATTTTGAGATATCCAGGCCCTGCCATTGGGATCAGTTGATTCCTGATAGAAAACAAGATGGACCCTGTGGCCTCTTGCTTTCTATTGCCCGTTATCTTGTTTTCCCAAAGTCCCGGGAAGCCCTGACTCTATCCCTTCCCCCTGACTGGCTGTTGAGTGGAAGTTCCATATATGGTGTTGTTGTGAAGTCCAGGCCAGACTGGCTGGAGCCTTCCCAGTGACTATGTTGTGGGTACACCCTTGGGGTGGGACTTGGGTGAATGGAGTGTGTGATGAATATGCACTTCTTGTGGTGGATGTCTGGTTTCTAGTATGAAACACAATGACAGACAGCCCTGCCCGAAACTGGTATGAATGCAGTGTGTAGTGTTGAATGGTGTGGTACTTGTCCCAATACACATATTGTTGTGAGTGTCTTGAGAGGAGTGAATGGCATGAATGCACTGTGCGCCTGATTGGCTGCCTGCCTGCTGAATGCCTTTCTTAGTGATTGGTTGCCTGAATGTGACCCAGCAGAATGAATGGGAGATCAACTAGTAAATCTGGGGGCCTCTCACTGCTAGAAATCGTTCAGAAGCTCAAGTTGAAACTGACGCTTAATCTCGAAGCAGAGCCTGAAGAAGAAGGTTGACTGCTGTCTTCCTTTGCCGAAATCCGAAAGCCGTCGAGGCTGATCAAAGAGAGGACCTTGTTAGGCGCCCTCTTCCAGTGCTCAGAGGGACGCCGAAGCTCCCTGGAAGTCAGACCCTCGAAAGGCTGCCGACCAGAGACTGGGACCGCCAAGGAGAAGGAAGATCAGCACCGGACATTCCGTCCACCGTCGTCGACCAGGGTTTGCATAACCGCTGGAGGCCCGTCGAAGCCGTGTTGCCCAGAAGAGTGGACCGTTTGATGCTGTGCCATCGACGACCAGAGCCGCAACGCTCCTTTGGCTAAGACTTTTGATTCACGGATGCGCTTGTCCGCACCGCCGCCTGCCTTATCCCGCCAGAGGCAAGGCCGTCGACGCACCGAGGAGCATCCGCCGGTGGGTTTTCCACCACCCAAAGACCGTAGACACGTCGGACGACTCGACGCCCTTGCTGGGCCACAGTTCTTCACAAACTCTTTGCGGTCCTAAACTATCGACATCGAGGTGTCCCGCATACCTCTTCCTTGCAGGACGTCTTCGCTCCATCGTCGACCATCACCACTGGGACCGAAGCTGCCGTCTCAACGCCGAGTTCACTTTCTTCGAGGGATCTCGACGATCCGTGGCTCCTGCTTTAAAGAGAGCCGCTCAAGAAGGATTCGTCGACTCTGCTATTCCAGGAAACATTATATGGACTGGGCTTGTAGTATATCTTTATTTTAGAGGTTGCCCAGGTGGGTGGGTGTGGGGATCTCCACATAGAACTGTGTCTAGTGGTAGGGGCCAGTATTCCATCAATTGTTCTAACCAACTGCTTTTCCTCCTACGTCTATAGTTGGTAAACCTTTATTAAGTGATTTGTGTGAAATTTGACCAAAGTAGAGTGAAATCTGATAATTGTGGTACCACTTAGAACTGTATATATTTGCCATTGTAGATTTACTGAGCAAAAGTGAGTTACTGTGATTGTGTATAGAACCTTGAACTTAATTAAAGACTGTTTTAACTAATACAGTGTGTGGACATTCCTTTGTGGGGGTTTGGGGACTACACTGTACTTAAGAACCAGCCTGCATCACCTGAGAAACTAGGCCTTGATTGCTCAACTACGTTACCAATAATAGAGAATCTTGGCTGGGGTCTTCTGTGCCTCTCCTCTGCCATATAGAGAGCAGAAGTACAGACCCGCCCCCCTCCAGTCCTTACAAATACTGAATCTGCTTTGGTAAAGCTGGGGCGATGAGTATCAACTTGCATTGACACCGTCTGACTCGTAGCAGGAGAGCGAACGCAGGAAAAGTGTACAGAAACAGCCCTTCCCACGGGAAGTAGAATGTGGCCCCCAGGCTCCTCGGCTAGTGGAATCTGCTGGCAAATGCCTGACATTTTGAATTCACAGCTGTCAGGGTCTGCACCATTTCACAAACAGGCAGATCACCTGATCCTGATGAACCTCCCACCCATGGCAGGATCGCAGTTTCCTGCTGAGGAAGTCTGCAATGGTGTTCTTGACTCCCACCAGGAGGAGAGGTACGAGGCACATCCCCTGTCCGACAGCCCAGCGCCTTAAATCCTGCGCTTCCTTGGAGAGCGTCGGGGATCCAGTGCCCCCTGCTTTGTCCGTGAAGATCCTTACCTTGCTTTTCAGAGACGGGAGGAACGACTTGAGGGCCCAGAAGACTGCCCGTAGCTCCAGGATGTTGATATGAAGATCCTTCTCCTCCGGCAACCACAGGCCCCTGGTGTGTAGACATTGGGTGTGCGCTCCCCAACCCACCTGGGAGGCGTCCGTGGTGACAGTCTCCTGTTATGTGGGTTTTGCAACCCAGTGCCCTCGGCGATGTTGCCCCCCCCATCCTACTGCCTGACGGAACTCTTCATTGAGAGAGATCTTGTCCATGAAGCTTCCGGACACCTGTATCCAGCGGAAACACAGGAATGCCTGTAGCGGTCGCATCTGCAACCTGCAGAGACGGACAAGGTAGATGTAGGACGACATCATGCCCATTAACGACTTGATGGCACGCACCTGGGCCGGCTTGGCCAACGACAGCTGCTGCACCTCTCCTTGAATGGCTGTTAGCTTAGCCTCCGAGGGCGACGCCAGGCAAGACACTGTATGGAGTCTGGCGCTTAGGAACAGTGCATTCTGCGATGGCGTTAAGCAGGACTTAGGATAGCTGGCGGAGAATCCCAGATCCGTCAGTAGCCGGCCGGTCATCTCTGTGTGTCCGTCGGCCAGCTCCTGCAAGCGTATCAGCCAGTCGTCCAGGTACGGGTATAAGTTTATGCCTTGTAGAGGCAGATGGGCTGTCACTGAATGGGGATGTAGAAGTAGGCGTCCTCCAGGTCCAACGACATCAAGAAGTCTCCTTTTTCCAGTTGGCCGAGCACTTGTTGCAACATGACCATCCTGGGGACTTAAGGTAGTTGTGCAAACGTCGTGGGTCTAGGATGGGCCTCCAGCTCCTTGTCTTCTTTCGGACTAGAAAGTATCCGGAGTCAGGGCAGAGTCTGAGGAGCTGTGGAGAGTGGAGCGGAAAAGTCTGTTTGCTCTTATCGTTCGCTGTGGGTGTGTCTGCCTACAAAGACTCATTCCCCCCGCGGAGCGGGCGCGGAGTCAGGGCAGAGTCTGAGGAGTCAGAGGATTGGAGGAGTGGAGGGGTGTAGCCCTCTTGGTCCGACACCCATTTTTGCGGTCACAGCCTCAGCGTGAGAATGCGCGAAACTCGCACTCAACGAAAATTGATCTCTCCAAGATCGACAGCAAAGACTGTTTCTGGTGATAGCCCTTGGGACCTTGCCGTGCACGCACCGTCTTATGACGCTCGAGGTGCGGCTAGTGCGGCTGCAGCCACATCACCATCAAGACTATGCTCATCTGCACGGGCTGCACCGATGCCAGAGTGCTTCCCAGCATAAATACTGTGCTACACACAGTAACTGTAACTGTATCTGCAAACGCGTTGAGACACTTGAAACCCCCGTCACCTGTATACATCCATCATTTTACGCTACCTTGTTGAGTGTCGAGGAGGCCGGCTGGTCTTGTGGGTCCGATGTGCGTATTGACGCTACTGACTGCGGCGACGTTGGCAACGTGGACGTCAAAGCCTCCGTTGCTGCTTTGGAGGTCCCCGCCCTCGCTGGATGCCTGGAGCCGCCCGGGGTCGGAATGGTCGCCCCGCGTGAAGCAGATCTTGCTGGGCGGGCGGAGGGATCGTCTCTGCCTGTTACAAAGGGCGCTGTCTTGCGGCAGCCCTGCTTGAGCAGAGAGCTATGTGTACCTGGCGGGGTCTGCTTTTTGGACGCCGTGGCCGTTTCGAGTGACTCGCAGTTGGATTCCGGGATTCCTCTCAAGCCTCCCGGAACTATTAGTCCAACTGCTAATGGACAGATAAACATAATTCATGAGTCACCTCGATCCGGGTTCTATAGTGCCTTGGCCTCACCTGGAAACCCCGACATCTCTGCAGCACACAACAGCAAAGAAGCCTTTTCATTTGGAGAACCAGATGTACTTTTTAGTGAAGTCATGTGTGGGACCAAGGTGCCCGTGTGTCTTGCAGCACGACAAGTTGAAGAGGGGTCTGAATAATGTCTTGAGTGGCGCCTCGCCTCATTTTACACCGAGCCCTGCCACTGCCAAACCCATAATAGGAGCTGAGAGAAGAAACTCACTTGAGGTAGCTAACAAACTGCTACTGGACCTTACTCGTTTAAACAAAGAAAGAGCTGTTAAAAACAATACAAACGGTAACCTGGCTGTAAAGGACCCCGCAAAAAATCATTCTGGCTCGGGGGCGTGTTCCTCTACCACGCAACCCATATTGCTCACCTTGAGGTCAAGCTCATTGCATAAACGAAGGAGGCTTGGGGGGGAGCATATCCCCCAGTTTGAGCTGCTCGCAAAATAAGAAACTTAAAAGAAGTTCGACAGAGCCTAGCAACGCAATGGGGTCACCAGCTACAGTCTTAACGCCAAGGCATGCTAATGAAGATACCGCTTGTACAACGGATTCCTTATCTGAGCAAAGTTCAACGGATTCATCCATAATGGAACGACCATACCCCAAGATTCGACGATCGGCACACCGCGGTAGGCGAATGCCACCACTTGACTCCATAAATACAGTAGGTCCCAGAACTGTTCAGTACACTAAGGACCTACAAGCAACTATAATCTCCTCTATGGCCATCTCCATCGCACCTTTCATCAAAATGTATGAGAATCTTAATGACAACATAAAAGAGCTTTCTACGGTGGTTACTGCCATGAATCACAAATTGGAGAGCATGGGAAACAAAAACCTCCACTGTAAGGAAGTGTTACAAGAGCTACACAAAAAAACAGATTGGGCGCTCGAAACATTATCAGATCACGCCAAAAATGCAAATTTAGACAAAAAACTTTTAGCTGAAGTAGTTAAAGAAGCGCTGAGTATCTTTCAACAGCAAAAAAAAGAACACGGCTACCAGGGGGTAGGCTCCCCCCATGCCGCAATACAGGCGAATCAGTCACAAGTCATGTCAGTATCCTCATGTAGCACCAAAAGATGTACACTAACTAACCCACCTGAGAACGAAGATGGAAGCGACAACACTACTGCTGCCAACATATTATGCGGGCTTGCCAACGAGCAAAAAGAGCCTACTTTAAGCAATAAGGAAACCCCAGAGTATATAGTGCCTTGTATCGCCACTGCAAATTCAATAGATCTTACCTTGTCACCTGAGAAACTTAGGAGACCGCCTACAAATCCGCAGGTTGCCACCACCGCGGTAGAAGAATGCCAGCCTAGTACTCCATTTGCAACTGCTCTAAAAGAGAGCCAAGCAGTTACGAACCTGGCATTACAAAATCCCCAAGAAGCATCAACCTCTAAGCTGACTCCTAATCAAGATTCGACTTGTTCACAACCGCAAGCGATGTTTCCACCTTCAAGGGCAAATCATGTGTCTGCAATATACGACATCTTTAAGAAACCAATTGCTGCACAAAACCCTCCCGCACCCAACAAACCACAGGTGGTTCACTCAAAAAAATCTAAAAACCAACCTGCAAGGAAGGCGAGAAGAGGAATCGACGCTCGAAGATTTTTACGTAACATCAAAACAGTCAACGTAACCGTCAATGGAGCCATCACTAAAGACACCACTAGTAGAAATAAGATGGTCGTAAGCTCAACAAAATCTATGCCATTAGATCTCAAAGAGACATCAAATTGTGTTAGTGATAGTTCCGACGATTTACTGAATGTATCTGTGTATGATGAGGAAGAACTTACCGTCAGAGATAGGTTTGTGGTATCTTCGCAAGATGGACTCAAATTAGGCTCGGCTGCACCTACCTACATTGATTCAGACGTGCCTGACATTACATCCCAGGAAGAAGTCAAGAGCCCTTGTACCTCATTTTTGAAGCTCAGTCAACATAGGCCTACTAACGAGAAAGCGTTTGAAGGAATGTCTAGAATCTGCAAATTGATTAAAACAACCCCGGTGCAGAACACAGATGATATTCTGCAGAGTACCCGCTTTGTGACCCTGGATGAAAAAAGACGGATGCTTGATGCCAAACTCCGTACAAATGGCCCATTTCTAGGCCCGCAGGTCGGGACTGAACCATCTACCGTGGCTAAAGTGTTGCAAGCTTCTACACGCCTGACACAGGTTGCACCTATCAAGGCTCATACAGTGAGCAATGCTGGGTTCAAAATGCCTCTGCCTACAGATAAAAACAAAAATCAAACAGAGCAGGTGAACCGATCTACTAAACAACCTCAAAAACCAATGACAAAGGAGAAAACACACCAAACAGAGACGCGGCAAGCATCTCACCGCCTAATACTGGAACGCATAGAATCTTCTGATGACCTGATACTAAACCGATTTAACGTGCTGCGGCTGCGTCAGCTGATTCCCAGTCTTCGTGCGATAACTTCTGAAGACCAAAAAATTGTGGAATTTCCGAATGAAACGAAAACTGACGCTGTGATTTTACATTTGCATTCTAAGATCATAGCAGATGCACTATTGGACGCCGGTCCTGTACTGATGTCCCTAGGATTCGACATAACTAACGCAGAAAGTGGTGTTCTGCTTGTTGACTCCCAAGAAAAGTCCCGCAGTAGACCAATGAATAACGTGAACAAAGATCTACTCAAGATCTGGCGAACAGCACCGGGAATCAACCAAAGGAAAGCCAAGTGTTTAGTCCTCCGAGAATATGGGACTCAGCAGCTTCTCCACATGGGTGTGATCAGATAAGAATTACAGTTAATGGAATGGTAAATTCATCAACCAGACGAGACAATGAAAGGAATCCTGCTGTCAAAGCAAACATATGCGATGATTGGTCCTGGTTGGCCAAAACCTTAAACACTGAACCGATGGCATAATGCCAGGAACCGAGAAGTACCAATATATGTAATATAGGTTCTTGGAATACCAGAGGCTTTATGCATCTATTTGAAACAACATGGGCCTCAGAATTGGACATCCTGTGTTTACAAGAAACATGGCTCTCTCAAAGTCCGTTGTTGGAAGGATTCGAAATAGCTATTAATCCCGCTATAAAACAAACACAGGGAAGGCCGATGGCTGGACTCCTCTTGGCTGTGAGGAAAGGCGTTGGATTTCGGATCCTCAACTCATATAACCCTTCACCATTTATTCAGGTCTCTGCCGTTGGTGTTTACCAGAAAGAAACAAACAAGGAAGCTTGCTTGCACATTATCAACTTATACTGGAACCACAAACGCAATGAAGAGCGTACCTTTATCGATACTGTAACAACGTTGATCGATGATTTACTTACAAAGGAGCAACCGATAGATTTAATTGTATGTGGAGATCTAAATTTTGTCTGTATTCCAGATATTGCACAAACTGAGGAAAATAAGAGAGGCAATTGCAAACGCGAACAAGCTGCAGCTCAATGGTGTCTGGAACTAGATCTTAGAGGCTTGCACATGCTCAATGGACAAACGGTTGGTGATATTCCGGCATGCCCTACGTGGAGAAGAAACGATCAAAAATCGGTCATTGATTACATATTTGTGACTGAAAATATCCACAAGAGAGCAACGAAACTGGAAGTCATTAAAATGCAACACAATGATCACGACATGGTAAAATTATCAATTCACCACCCTTGTGTGAGCGAGCAGATCTGTTGGCCGTTTGCGGTGTGCACCGGGACTAGTAGAATACGTCTAAATCTCTTGGATTCAGAAGTAGCGGCTATCTCTAATGCCTTTCAACACACTGTTAATTCTCTGGAATATCAAAACCTTCTGTCAAATTTTGAGGAACATAAACGTAAGCAAAAACACGCCAAGTTTCGCCCAAAACATAAATTCGACGTTTCTATTCTGCAACGCAAAAGAGAGATGAGACAAGAACTAAGAAAACTTAAAGGTCCATATACCGACAACATGAAAGAGAGTAAAAGAGTGATCAAGGCCAAATACCGAAACTGGCTTAAATCACATGCAGCTATTATGCTTCAAAACGACTCAGAAGAGATGCTGCAAAGAATGGCTGGTAAAAACTCAGCAGCATACTGGAAACTGATAAATAACACTATGGCTCCACAGCAAGCCCTTCAAGCCATAGCAGTAACTGAAGCTGAGTGGTCGACCTTCTTCAAAGAACTTTTTGGCAGTGACAAACCCGTACCATCTTGGGTACCTACGACGTCAAACAAGTGGGACCTAGCGTTTGAGAGAAGTGACATTTTGGATATAATCAAAAATGTGCACGACTCTAGAGCGCCCGGCCCTGATGGCCTAACAAATTATACACTGAAAAAAACTCCAGCGTTATGGACAGACTTTTGTGTTACTCTGTTTGACCGAGTCATTGCGAGTCGATCAACTCCAAAGTCTTGGAAATGCGCTGTAGTGGTCCCAATCTTTAAAAAGGGAGACCGTCTAAATCCAAAAAACTACCGGCCCATAGCTCTGCTTGACGTGTTGGGAAAGATTTATGCCACCCTTTTGCAACAGAAACTGTTAAAATGGGCTAAAGATCATAACCATGTAGACCCCAGACAAGCAGGGTTTGTAAAGGGAGTTGGATGCGGCTTGAACCTATTGATATTGAACCTCATAAAGATGGAAGCAATCAGAACTAACACAAAGATCTATTTGGCTCTGATAGATTTGTCCCATGTGTTTGACAGCATAGACAGAGAGCTGTTATGGGAGAAACTCACTAGATGGAACTGCCCTCTAAGTCTAGTGGAAGCGATTCGTGAACTACACACGGATACCACTATCCAGATCTGCTTGGACACCAAAGGCACGTTATCTGCCCCCATCAGTACACAGAAGGGAGTGAAACAAGGCTGCCCTTTGGCAGCCAGTATTTTCAACCTCTTTATATCTGATATAAATGAGGCATTCACTGGTGTAACAACATTTCCTCCGAAACTACATGGCTCGCCGATCAACTACTTGGTCTACGCTGACGATCTTATTCTACTCGATCTGACTCCTATAGGTCTTCAGAGGAAACTAAATTGTCTCGACAGTTATACCACAGATAACGGCCTTCGAATCAACAAACAAAAATGCGAAATTCTAATTTTGGAGAAACTGCAAGGCCGCAGCATTCGAAGGAAAAAGAACAGATGGTGTCTTGCTAACGAACAGCTTCAGACTGTAAAAAACTCGACATACTTGGGTATGAAGATCAGTGCCAGTAGAAACGATGCACCATGGGCAGAATTGGCAAAGAGCAAATGCCGACAGATGGCTTGTCAAGCGATTCTAATTAACAAAAAATTTGGAAATTTCTCCCTAAAACCAGTAATTGAATTATACCAACAAAAAGTGGTACCCGCCTTAATCTATGGCGGTGAAAACGCATTTGGTTGTTCAAGTGACCTGTGGAACTCACTTGAAAATATATTCTGGACGCGAGTTCTACAGCTTCCCAAAGGTACCTCGACGGTTTGTCTCCGATATGAATTGAGCCTCATTTCGATAAACGCAAGAGTCAGCTGGAATCTATTGAATCTCTTTAGGAAAACACTGTTAAAAAATCCAGCGATCCAATTTCAAATATTACACAGGCCGGATACTGCTAAAGAACATACGATTTTATTTCAATGGAATCTCCTTTGTGAAACACTTTTAAAGGAGTTTGACATTCCGGTCACAATGTTATCTGAGAATCCCGAGTTGGCAAAAACTAAAATCTGGAGAGCTGACTGGATTAAAACCTGCGACTTAAAGTTAATTCAACTCTAATGCAAGAGGTCCCAGGAGAAGCCAAAGCATATCATCAGAGGCACACCTACCTAACCCTTTTTCCAGATCATCATGCAAGATCTCTATATATGCATTTTAGGCTAAACATGCTAAAAACAAAGGAGCGTATGAACTGCTGGGCGAAGTGCGCGAACATCGATCTAAGGTGTAGTTTCTGTAACAAGGATAAGGAGACCTTAAAACATCTAACATTGTTCTGCCAATTTTTTCAACATCAAAGGCAAATCCACTTTGGAGAGCTGATTAATGAGCATCTACATATGACGGCTGATGACTGGTGGGCAGCTTTATTCGAGGGATCCAACAGAGCAGTTTTATTTGCACTAATAAATTTTCTTCGTGTAGTAAAAGGACGCCTGGACGACCAATAAGCAAATCTGGTGCAAGTAAAGTCTTGAACTCTCTGGTAGCTGTCATGATACTATCCCTCAATATGACACGATGGAAGTGTTAAAAGAGTTGTTAAGACGAAATGGTGGAGGGAGGGAGAGAGGGAGGGAAACAAAAAAGAATTCACATGTGATGTCTTTTTTTTTGTTTTTGTGTTGTTTGCTTAGTTAGTTTTTTTTTTAAAGGTTGAACAAACCAATAAAAAAAAAAAAAATAAAAAAAAAAAGTATCTGGAATAGACCCCAGAGACACGGAGCTATTGAGGAACCAGCTCTATCGCCCCTTTTTGCAGCATGGCTCGCACCATTTCCAGAAGCGGAGGGAAGTGCTGCTCCTGACGGGGAACCAGAGGGATCCGCGGACATCTGCTTTGGAACTCCAGCGTGTGTCCTTGGACGAGAGTGTCCAGCACCTATCTGTCTGTGATCTTTCTCCACTCACTGACTAACCTCGTCAGCCTGCCTCCCACCGGAGTGCATGAGTGGGGGCCCAACATCCCAATCAGTTCAGTCTTGCTTCGGCGCCTGCATCCTGCCCTGGAGGGCAACGGTGACGCTGTCCTCCGCTAAGTAGGCTTGGGAACAGCCTCTTTAGGCTTCTTGAGTTGAGAATCTGGAATGCTGATGGTACGATGTAAAGAACTCTTTTGAAGAGGTGCTCGACTTTGCCATGGAGGAGCGTAAAGACGAGCGCTGCTGCTGGAGAGTGCCCAGGGAACAGCCATATCCGTCTTAATGGCCTAGAGGGACTCATCGACTGCCTTCCCAAATAGATTCTCTCCCTCGAATGCATGTCCAGCACCTTCGCTTGGACCTCCTGACTGAAATTAGTGGTTTTCATCGAACCTCGTCAACGAAGGCGGAAACCATTCTCCATTTGCCAGAACCCGTTGGGAAGAATTTTCAATTTAGTGCTAAATTCCTCCCACCTTAGAGACCCCGAGCTATTTTGCTGGACTTAGGACTTTTATTTTTAACTCCTGATTGAGTGGGACCTTTTTCGAATGTGTTTTTACCCGATTTTGTGTTTTCACTATTTTTGGAGTCTGACAAACTCGATAGGCATCTAACTTTGTGTATGGTGAGACACAGCACCTTCAGTGCAGTGTCACAGAGAAATGCTTTAGATTTCTTATAAGGTTTAAATACCTTTTCTTGTGAGTACTACTGTTCCCAAGAATGATAATGTGAAATTGACTTTCCTTACCTTCTCTTTGTAGGTCCAGCACACACCATCTAATGTGGCGTGCTGGGGAGTTACTTAGTAGCCACTTATCCTACTTTCCTAACATATTTATGTCACCCTCAATGGCTGGTGCCAGTGGTTTACTTTTTCCTACCATTGTGCTTTTCAGCCACATGCTAAACCCTAAGCTGCAGTACACAGCACCCATGGGTGACCATTTTGTCAAAATGGGCCCAGTCTTCTTTTTTGTCCATTTCTCTTTGCGAAGTCTTTCTTGGCTTTTACTCTGTACATTGAGGCAGGTTTGAGCCCTTTGTTTGTCTTGCCTTTGGTGGGCTTCAGCCCTGAAGCCTGCCCTGGACTCCAGTGTGTCTGGAAGGACAGGATGTGAGGGAGTGTCCCGAACCTCCCGTCCTTTGTCTCTAGGAATGCCTGAATGCAACTAGTACTGATTGGCTGTCTGGCTGCAGCCCTGTTTTGTGATCGTCAGCCTAGGCTGTGCATGTGTTAGGGAGAATTCTCAGAAATCTGTTAATTCCTCTCTACCTTGGAGACGTCCAACAACTTTGCTGGATTTTGAGGACTTTAATTTTTAACCTGGAGTGAGTGTGACCCCTTTTCCCACTCATGTATTTTTAATGTGATTTTAACTCTGTTTCTTTGTATGGAGTCTAAAACTCCATAGGCATCATCTTTGCATTGTGACACACAGCACCTTCAGTGCAGTGCCACAGGGAAGTCTTAGCTTTCCCAAAGGTTTAAATACCTTCTCTTGGATAAACTACTGTTTACAAGAGGAGTGAAGTGAAATTGACTTTACTCACATTTGTAACTTTCTAGACCCAGCACTCACTATCTTACAATGGGGTGCTGGAGGGGTTACTTAGTATCTTCTTTGTCTAGTTTCTCATGTAACATTTTTATCTTACCCTTTCCTCGATGAATGGCTGGTGGCAATGGTTTACTTTTAACTACTGTGGTGTGCTTTTACTGCGGGCTGCGTTTGCAGCTGCAGTAAAGCACCCAAGGGTGCCATTTATGTCAAAATGGCCAGGTCTTTTATCGCTGTTTCTTTGTGGAAAGAACCTCCTTGAGATTTACTCTAGGCGCCAAACCAGGTTTGGTCCTTGTTTGTTTTGTCTTTGGCGGGATTCACGAGTGAAGCCAGCCTCTGGCTCCAAAGCATCTGGCGGCAGCAGGAAGCAAGGGAGGTGCCCGAAACTCCCTGTGCTTAGTCTCCTAGGAGACAGGAATGCACTCCTAGGCGATTGGCCGGCTGGCTGTCCGGCAAGCACAGCCACCCTGCTGGGTGACTGACAGCTGGCTGGAATGAATGGGAGAAACCTGCCTAAAAAGAGAGGCTTTTTGGCTTGGAAGGCAGAGTCGACCACTGGACAAAGGAATCCGAAGAGGAACTTGGAAGAGACGCCTGCTGCAACTCCTGGACCGTTGGTTTTCCCAGTGAAGGCCTGCTGCTGTGCTGAAGCTCCAAATTCTTCTCGACTAAAGAAGCCCTGCAAGATCGTTTTCTCCCCTTGAGTTGGTGGGACCAATCAACTCCAAATTAAGCCACCTGGACATCCTCTCGAAGCTGGTTGTATTTCCACTGCCGTTGCGGCTGTAACCAAAGAGCCAGGGAGAGAAACACCAGATTGTGTGCGTTGCTTTTAAGTTGGCCAAGAGCACCTGGAAGATCCTCCAGACTCCCAGGAAGCAGGACTAAACAAGCCTGAGCCACCTCAACAGAGTGCTGGACCCTCGATGCAAGGAACGCCCTTCTCAACAGCTAAGAGTCCGCAGTGGTGCTATTCACTGAGACGCAAGGAGCTGAAACCGCAAAGTGCCACTGAATAGAAGTTGGTCCTTTTCTCTCGCCGACCGTCCCGTTGCAGTGCAGGAGTCCTCCAGAGGTCCTCCCACTTGTCTACGTGACTGAGACCCAAAAACACAGGATCTGAAGAGCTGCACAGGAACAGAAGCCAGCTGGAACCATTTTCCTCCAAAACGAAGGTACTGTAAAGTCTGAGAGAACTTACTTCTTGTTGTGCAACCTCACTCATTCTCAGTTGAGACTTGTCTTGGTTGCTTCTGTAGAGTTGCTAACAGCTTCTTTACCTCACAAGCCTAATCAGCTTGTGGACCTGCTTTGATTTTTTCTTTTCTACAAAGACTTCTAAAACATTGTGCAAGACTTTTACATACCTCTGAGAAGTGCTTCAGTTCACCTAGACTTTTGTCCAATTGACTTTGGCCCGGCCTGGCACCCTGGATGACTCTTCTTCCCTCTGACGGTGTGTTTTGTCTCTTCCAGGAAGAGGTTAACTTTCTTTGCATTGGGAGTTACCAAAAGTACTTACCTGCTTCAGAATATGTGAGATCTCTTGTTTGGTTCTAGTAACCTTTTTCTTTGGCATATGTCTAAGTATTGCTCTAAATGCAACAGTGATCTATTAATGTCCACAGTGTCCTAGCTATGTAAGTCACCTGAGGGTGTAGGAAGTGTGTGTGCCATCCCTAATGGGTATTTGCTGATTTAGAGAAACTAAGTGTGTGTATTTTGGAGTGTATTTGTGCGTTACTATAATATTGTACCTTCTGAAGAAGGGTTACGCAAGCTGACTATTAAATGCATTAATCATTGTTTAATCAAGAAACCTTGTGGTAAGAGTTTATTTGAATACTTGTCACTGTGAATCTCTGTGTAACTCCCCTACAGCTCACATTGACCCCTCTTGAGATAAGCCTGGCTGATCAACACGCTACAAAAAAACTGTTTAGTACAAGCTTATACCAAAGGTTGGGATCCTATTGCCAGAAGGTCAGGGTTGTTGTAGTGCACCCACAGGGTACTGCATACAATCTTGTTTAACAGCATGAATGGGAGAAACCTACTTAAAAAGCGAGGGTTTTGGGACTACAGTCGACCACTGGGAGAAACACCCGACGAAGAAGCCCTGAACGAAGCTTTCTGCAACCTCCTGGACCTTTGAATTGTCCAGTGAAGCCCTGCTGCTGTGCTGACCTCCTTTTTCGCCTCGACAGAGAAGCCCCGGATGAACGACTTCTCCCCTTGGGTTATTGGGACCAACTAACCCAGAGACGAACTCCACTGGGCCACCATCCCCGACTTGCTGTGCTTCTCTGTTGCTGTGAGAGCCCAATGACAGCAGTCGAGTGTCTGTACTCTACTACGATGTCTGCCATGGAACAAATCAGGCCTGAAGCTCCAGGAGACTCCTAAGGACCATCCAGAAGCAGGAACTCCAGATCCAGAGTCCCCTCATCAGAGTGCAGGACTGAGGCAGTAGAGAGTCCAACCAGTGATCGAAATCCGCATTGGTGCTGTTTGCTCAGCGATGAAACCATGAAGTGCCGCTGACTCGAAAAGAGCCTGTAGCTTCCAACGACCTCCCAAGTACTGCTGCAGGAGCCCTCCAGACGTCCTTCCTCTTGTCCCCACGACTGAGGCTCAGGAACCAGGGTCTGCACCACAGTAGCAAGACGGAATCTAGCTGGACCACTCTTCTTCTAACCAGAGGTACTGTTTAGGCTTGGAGTACTACAAGTGATTTAATGAACTCTAACTTTGTTCAAGACTTTTGATCGAAGAAGTGCATCAGATCCATAGACTGTTCCAAATGACTTTGGCTGACCTGGCTCCCTAAAGGCACTCTTCTAGTCCATTGACTTTGATATTGTTAGTCCCTCATAGGTGGTAGCTTGTGTATACTGGTACTGCTGGGAGGAAAGGCTTATTTAGACGTCATTGGAGGATTTAGTTGTCCTCATATTTACTGAGAAACTGTTGTATGTAACCTTTCTACTTCCCTAACCCTTTCCTTTTGGCAACCTCAGAATCTGCAAAGTATACTAGTGAGATATATTAATGCCATTAATGTCCTTGTGATTGAAGTCACCTCAGGGTGTAGGAATTGTGTATGAAGCATATCCAAAGATTATTCACTAACTTGTTTTGATTCTGAAAAGTAATTTTAAAAAGTATATTTGAATTGTTACAATGAATTGCCTTTTTAAAGAATGCTTATTTAAAACAGACGTTAAATAACTATTTATAACTCAAATCTTGTGTGTAAGTGTTACTTGGCTACTTGTATTTACGGATATCAATTGTACAGCTCTACAGCTCACATTTACCCCTCTTGAGATAGGCCGGGCTGCTCAGTCACACTACCAACTTGTGTAGTGCAGACCTATACCAAAAGGTGGGTTACCTAATAACAAGCAGATAAGTGTTGTGTAATCTCACACTTTGTGACTGCACCAATTCTTAGCCAACAACCTTGTGTCATCGACGTCCAAAGCCCTTGTGATGGCGTGACCCGACGCCACTTCCCCCTTCCTGGAAGAGAGCGATGGCCTCCATAGTCTTATCACCGGGGAGGAACTCCAAGATTGGTCCCAGCTTGTACTACAATTCACTGTAGTACCTGGCCAGGATCGTCAGTGCGTTGGCCGTTTCGATAGTGGAAGCCACCGTGTAAATCACCTTCTTTCCCATGGCGTCCATCTTTAACGCCTCGCTGTCCAGAGGGACCAAAGAGGACGAGGAAGGGTTTGCAGACCATTTCCCCGTGATTGCCGACACCACGTAGTCTGGAAATGGCTGCGACCTCAGGCCCTTGGGTGCAGAGTCCAGCACCATTTCTTCTCCAGCTTAGCTGGAGCCCTGCAAGGGTTCTTCATGAGGGCCAGGCCCTCCTCCCAAACATCGTCCAGAAAAGGAACTGCAATGATAGTCTTCCACTTGGCCTCGCGCCTCTAATACAAGGAGCCCTCCTTCTTGTTTTGCACCAGCAGGAATAGCTCTGTCGATCATGGAGTGGACCAATCCCACCTCATCCAGTGGGGACACTAAGTGGAGCATCCAAATGTGGCGATTCACCGTCCACTGTGACAATGTTTTGGTCATCATCCGTCATCGTGGCCGTACCCGTGTCTGCTGGGGGAGTAAGGGCCCGACCTGGTGGAGGAAGTTGAAAAGGGGGAGTCGGATGATGCTTCCTCTTCTTCGCTGGTGGCTGATCGGGGACCTGAGGTACCACAGATACCAGAGCCGGAGGCATCTTCATCTAGATCTCTTACACCAAGGTGTGTAGTCGCGACAGAATATCCAAGGAAATATCGCGCGGCTGTTAGGCAAGATTGTATGCAGTAACCCTGTGGGAGACTACACCAGCCGTGTCCTCTTGGTAATAGGTAACCCACCAATTGGTGTAGGTCTGTACTACACAAGATGGTAGATTGACTGAGCAGCCAGGCTTATCTCAAGAGGGGTCAATGTGAGCTGTAGAAATGCAACAGAGGTTCACAGTTACAAGTATCCAAATAACACTTATTCTAAAGGTTTTCTAGTGAAAGAATTTATTTATTTAGCGGTTGGTTTTAAATAAGCCTTTTTTGGAATGGGCAATGTACAACAATAAAATAAACCTTCAGACCATTTAAGATAAGCAAGTAGATACCCTTTTGGGATGTCGCACACACTTCCTACACCCTGCGCTAACTTCAACTTCTAGGACATTGTGGGTGCATCACTTTTCACACTTAATGCAATACTGAGATTGTGGAAAAGGAAAAGGTTAGGGAAGGAAAAAGGTTGAAAGGTTCTCAGAGCATGTGAATACTTTCCAATCTCCCAATGAAGCCTAGGTAAGACCTTTCCCAGCAATACAAGTAAACCTATGTACCACCTATGAGGGACAGTTAAAACCAAAGTTAATGTGTCAGAAGGGTCTGCAGGGAGCTAGGACAACCAAAGTCCCTTTGCACAGGGTCTATGGAGCTGAAGCACTTCTTCAGCTGCTAGGCTTGTAAGGGGCAGAGCTGCAAGCAACTCTGCAAAAAACAGCTACTGCAAGTCTCCAATGAGAACAAGTGAAAACAAGCAAGCTACAGACACAAGAGGCAAGAACCCCTTAGTCAAGACAGTACCTTAGGTTGGAAGAAGAGGATTTAGCTGGTTCTTTTCTGGTTGCAGTCCTGCAGATCTTGGGTTCCTGGGCCTCAGTTGTTGGGACAAGAGGGAGGACGTCTGGAGGACTCGTGCACTGCAGTTTGAAGGTCGTCAGCGGCTACAGGCTCTTTCAAAATCAGCTGCACTTTGCGGTTTCAGCTACCGGTCAATAGCACCACCGAGGTTCTCGGACACTTGATGGGCTCCCCTTGCTTCTGGAGTCCAGCACTCTGTTGAGGTGGCTCAGGCTTGGGCTGTCCTGCTTCGGGAGGGTCCTCAGGATCTTCCTGGAGCTCGAGTCCGGCTTAAAGACGATGTACTCGATTCTAGTGTTCCTGACCCCTGGCACTCGGTTCCAGCAGCAGCAAGGAAGCACAGCCAGCTGGGAGAGGGGTTCCATTAAAATTTGTCGGGGGTCAGTTGGTCCCACCAACCCAAGGGAAGAAGTGGTCCGTTCCTGGCTTCTCTAGTCGATACAAAATTGGAGCTTCAGCCCTGCAGCAGGGCTTCACTGGGCAGTTCAACGGTCCAGGAGGGTAGAGCAAGCTTCTCTTCCAGTTTCTTTCGTCGGATGTTTCTTGCAGTGGTCGACTCTGCCTTCTGTTCAAGAGGCCTCGCTTTTATGCAGGTTTCACACATTCATACACAGCCTAGCTGTCACTCACTGCAAGGACAGCCAATCAGCATTGGGTGCATTCAAGTAACAAAGGAGACTAAGGACAGGGGAGTTTCAGGCACCTCCCTCGCTTCCTGCGCTGCCAGACACACTGGAGCCAGAGGCAGGATTCAGCACTGAAGCCTGCTAAAGGCAAAACAAACAAAAGGGTTAAACTTGGTTTGGTGCGCAGAGTAAAACCCAATAAAGACCTCACGAGCAAGAAATGGCGAAAAAAGAAGACTGGGCCATTTTGACAAAATGGGTACCCATGGGTGCAATACTGGATTCAGCCAACGGTAAAACCCACAATGGGAGGAAAATTAAACCACTGCCACCAGCCATTTAAAGTAGTGAGGGTAACAAAGATGTTTACATGAGTAAGTAGGAAAAGGGGCTAAGTAGCCCCCAGTACTTCCACATAAAATGGGGTGTACTGGACCTACATAGGAAAAACAGGTAAGTAAAGTCAATTTCACTTTACTATTCTTGGAAGGACTTCCCAGTGCCACTGCACTTAAAGTGCTGCGTGTCACCACACAAAAAGTAGATGTACCAGTCTGCACCAGAGGGAGAGGACGTGTTCTGCTGTGCTGCTGCTTTCTCGACATGTTTCTTTAAGGAATACAACCTCCACTGGCTTTAAAAACACCTCTACAGCGCAGAGCGCGCGCGGAGTACCGTGCAGAGTACCAGTCTGCACCAGTCCGCGCCGGACGCGAGCCTCGCCACCGACACCGTGCCTGCCAGTGAGTCCTGCTACAGAGGTGCTACAGAGGTGAGAAAGAGAACGATTCTGCCGTGGGAAAACTACTCGAACTGTGATCTGTGTCCTGTGAACTGCGAGTGAATTTGTACACGATCTACATAGATCTATAATTACCTCACCTCTGTCTTCCCACTTATCCACGAGCCCCGCTCTCTGTTCCCCCTCGATGCACAGTGCGCGACTCGCCTAAACATGGAGGACGACTCAGATTCACGTATCCTCAGAAGTCACGTGAAAAAAAACTCTTTGCTCACGCTGCAACCTCCCACTCTGACAAACCCATTCTTTACGCCCAAAACAAGGATCGCGTCCGATCCCATTCTGGACTGCCAATCTCCCACTACATCGGGAGACCACCGCTTTCTTCTCTCTCAGCTCACAGCCAGCAGACCAAACCTCACACAGTCCCCATCTCGATCTGAACACACCGGACGAAAAGACAGCACACCCTGCCTCTCACCCACGGAGCAAATTCCGGCTCCTCCGGAGATCGCGATGGAGCTTGATCCGCCTAACGCGCTCGACTCGGAGGTCGGGACACCCACAGCAACAGAGGTTCTCTCCGTCAATGCCTCCCGCCCCGTTACCGCTTCGGCGAGTGACCTAACCGACGAGAGGATCGGAGGATCCCTCGCGGCAGGTCTGAGGGCGGGGGCCAAGGCGGTTGCCGACGACTTGATGCCCGCAGGGGAGCTGCACGGCCCACTCAGGGGTCACAGTGAAGAGACGACTCAACTTCAACCCGTCTCTTCCACTACACCCTCATTTCAAGGGAATCTAGAGGGTCAATCAGAAGCACATCCCGGTCTGGCAACCCAGATTTGCAACCCAAACCAGGAAAAGTGTCCCAAACAAGGCTCGGCCAAGGCACTTCAGCAAAGCCCAAATGGAACTCCGTCTCGTACTGTCCCGGCCTTGGTCCACAACTATCCGCAGGGAGGACTGTCAGAACAACCCGATACAGTCCCACCTCCATTGCCACTCTCCGCTGTTCCCATCCTCACAGGCTTAATTGCCAACTCTAACCTGTGTCTGCCCGCAGAACCAGTGAACCAGTTTCTGGATCTGGTACAAGCAGAGTCCGTGGGCCACGACTTAGACTCGGATTCCCACACCCACAGTGATATGTCTACATCTAACTCAGACCAAGACGACGATGATCAGATTAAGGCCGCACCCACTCTAATCTCCAAACCGAACTCGGTGATAAACAAGAAAAGACTGCAGCATTCTAAGAGAGGGAAGCCCAAACCCAAACTCCCTCTGTCCCAAGGATCCGGGGACAACACCACTGTACAAAAAAGAAAGGCAGATCTGAAAACAAAAGAAACTAAATCAACCACAAGCTTGGCCACACTAGTACCTCTCAAAAAACGGAGTACTGGGAAACGGCTGCTACCTGTTCCGCTCCTCTCCAATGCTCTGCTGAATTTCTTTAAAACACAAGGAAAGCGCAAACTATCCAACGATTCCGAGTTGTCGGACGCAGAAATTCTTGAGGCACTGGAAGAGACTCCTCCATCAGCCAAATGCAGAAAAACACAAGTGACCAAATACACAAACGTGTTGACCACAGAACACTTGCCTTGTTCAGCCACTGACTAACCTAGCTCAAAGACAGCGCCCTGCAATCAATCAGAAGCTACGGCCAAAATAGCTGACACGCCAGCACAACATCTGCAAGTAAAACACACAGACCCCGTGTCCGCCGCCCAACTAGACCTCCCGATTACGGCTCCCACTGATCAATCCCTACCAAAACTGGGCAAGACAGACGCACTGGTCATCACAAATCCAATCCACCACCCAGAAGCCCCAGGCCTGAAGCCAACAAACCCAGAGGTTTCTATAATCAGTAAATCAACTGAAACATCGCTAACAGAAGCGCAATTGCACCAGCATGGAATGCTGGACATAATCAAACTACTTCAGCCCAAAGTATACCCTGCGCATAAAGGAACGAGCCGCAACCCGGGACCAAAGCTCACACATCGACATCCAACGGCCGCCCGCCCATTCCTACTCAACTGATCTTCTACCACAATCAGCCTCAAGACGCGGTCCCTGGAACTCTTCGCCAAGGATTGCTAATTTACCAGAGCCAGCCGCTACTACACCGGGACGGCGGCACTCAGTCTCGAGCACTTTACCAACAGGCAGCAGAGAACTCTCCCCAAAAAAGGGAAGCACAACTGAATCTCAAAAATCTACATTAAAAGTTTCGCCACATAACAAGAGAGACATGACCACGATAATGTCAGCCATAACAATTGCCATGGCGCCTTTTTGCAAACTCTATGAAGCCATAGGAGACGCTTCGAAAGACAACACTGCTACTTTGGCAATCATCCAATCTAACCTGTCCTATCTGGAAGGCTTTATCACGGCCATTGACCTGAAATACGACATCTCAGAAAGGAAAAGAGACAGAAGCGACCTCGATGCGGAACACGGCCCGGCCATCACAAGCTCAAAACTCGTGTCACCAAGCCCGCAAGAATCAAAATCAACTCAGACTCTTAGGCCAAAAGAGAACGATGGAATTGCTTCCATTTTTCTCAGCAAAAACAAACCGGCTGCAACCCCGAACAGAGCATCTACGAAGATCGTTGCCACGACCACCAACAACGTGGGCCTACTGCAAAACCAGGAGCCGGGGAAAAAAGCTCTTAAACTTGCGGAGAAGGAGCAAACAAACCCTCCAACTCGTCACCTTCTCAACGCGAACTACCCATCGCTCACAAGGAAAACTGTAACATACGATAACGCCGTCCTAGAACCACTGCAAACGTCTGCCGCCGACGCGATAGACCTAACTCACTCACCCAAAACTGCTAGGGAATTTTCAGACTCCAGCCCTCTAAGCAACCTCTCTCAGCATCCTGATCCAGAGACCCACACGGCCTCCGGGCACTTGGAGGACATCCCACAAAACGAAGTAAGACGGCCCACAACTCCCACGGAGAAGATAACAACCCATCTACCCTCAAAAACCCAAAAAAGGGACGGCCCTCCAAGCCAACAACCCAGGAACGATGAAGCCCACCTCCTATCCACACAAATTCCTTCAGCGAATAAATGCTCCACAACCCCAATAACTGACTCTGCACAAGGAAACTTGTCGTCACATCATACGACACCACTCAGAGCTACAGGAAATACTAAAGCCTTTGTCAAAAATGTCAAAACCACTCGAATATTCAAAATTGAACAGTCCTGAAACAGAGGCAAATACATGGTTCTCAATCGCAGAACGGTGCTACAGATCATAGCATCCACATCTGAGCTAAAGAACTTGAAAACAGACGACTTCACACTAATTGAGCCCTACCATAGAGACAACAAGGCGAAAGCATATCTCCACATCAAATCAGATGCAATCCAACAGTTAACTCGGAAAGTCGGATCTGAACTAAAAGCAACCGGATTTCTCCTATCTGAGATTAAAAGCTCAGCTCCATCACCTAAGAAAGGAATCCAGGACGAGAACATAGTCAGCAAAAGAAAAGATAAGACAACCTCACCAGATCACCACCACACTCGAAAAGCGGAGTTAAGAGCCCATTTCCGGGTGAGTCCATACAGGGAACCCGCCCGTCATGACGAAGATAGCAAGACATCCAGAAGAACTGACCCGATTTCTTCCACGAGGCGACTAGGAGTGTCCGTCCGCCGAAATTACCCGACTGATGATTCTGAGGGCTTTTCACCTCGAGACTTTCGGCACAGAAGTAGGCACAGCCCGCCCCAACAGTCTTTCACGAGACACCACGACCTGCAAAGAAGCGAGAGGAAACGAGAGCATTCCCCGCAACGAAGACGACTCAACAGCTACAGAAATCTTAGGAAGCAATCACCATCTCTCAGAGTTCCGGAAACATCGGCCCACTTAAACAAAGATTCGTCGGCAGGCGGCCCATGGAACTGGCTAAAAGGAGCGTTAACCGCCAATCTAAGCAGATACCAACTACCCACCGGAGCCAATCCACCTTCCCTAACAAAGACGCTGTCACTGGCCTCGCGGAATACCAGAGGCCATGCACACTTAACCGATGCCAATATTGAGGATCTGGGCCGCTTTGACATCCTCTGTCTCCAAGAGACATGGCTCCTAGAAAAACCATCCATGGATGGATTCGAGATCGAGACTTCCCCGGCGGCTAGGGGCCTACTAGGCCGCCCCTCAGCTGGCCTACTCATCGTTGTAAAAACAGGCCACAACCTAAAAATTGTCAAAACCATCGTGAGATCCTACGGGATACTCGCATCACTCATTGAATGGACCCACTTCACGGAATCATCAAAGCAACGGTCAGTGACCTCGTTGGCAATTGTCACGGTGTACTGGAACCCTCAAAGAACGTCGTCCATGGCCTTCTGTCAATCTATGGCTGAAACTATCGACAAAATTGTAATCGAGTGTAAAACCGTCCACCTCTTAATATGCGGTGACCTGAACGCTAATTGCCGCCATCCAAAAGAAGCCCGTCGCAATCGCCAGCTGATGCGTCAACGGATTCAAGAGGACAGGCCTGGATGACACTGATGTCGGCCAGGAACATACACAACGCAGCATGGATCAAAGACTGGCTCCCGCAAATCCCAACCTGGGAAAGAGGTTCTTCAAAGGCTACGTTGGACTACATCTTTATTTCTGAACCGATGTGGCCAGAGATCGAAAACTTCAAGGTTTCCAAAACGCGCCAGAGCGATCACAACATGCTCATCGTCGTCTGTTCTTCTGTTTCTCAAGAACCCAGCAACTACAAATTGTCGGTAGAGGTAAACCCCCAACAAACTCGTCTACGCTTGACAGCGGCCAGCGTCAGAGCCATGACCAAGCAATACGCTACAACCTGGGCCGATCCAACAACGGCTGAGTCACTGTTGAGACCCAACTATATTCCGCTTCTGATCAATCACAAGTCCATCCAGAAAAAGAGACACACACACATCCCACTATTTTCAACCACACGTATGACAAACTCATAGCGGATAACAAAAAGGCTCTGAGGAAACTGAAACGTACTGCAAAAGCTGAAAATACCACATCGGGATGGGCACTTTGGGCAAAAGAAAACAAAACCTACAAAGCTTGAATAAGATTGCGAAGGGCCACTATGTACCAAAATGACGCAGAAACCATGCTGAGAACACTGGCGTCAAAAAAATCTGCAGACTTCTGGGCCCTGACCAACACCGTGCAAGACAACACTAGAGCAAACATGATCGACTTGGTTCCGGCAGCCTCCTGGGTACACTTCTTCACAAAGCTCTTCGCTACTCCTGCTTTGAACATGACCCAAGAGCCGGAATTCAACAGGACCCCCTGGGTTGATCTTTCCACGAAAGCTGACATCTACGAGGGGATTCAGAAGCTTAAATCATCCAGAGCTCTGGGACCTGATGGGCTCACGAACATTGACCTAAAAAAAAAAAAAACATCGATGAGTGGACAGATTTTACCAGTCTTCTGTTTACACACTGTAGAATCAGCAGAATGATACCATCGTCGTGGACAGAAGCCACTGTGATTCCGATCTTCAAAAAGGGAAGCAGAGAAGACCCGGCAAGCTACAGGCCTAAAGCCCTACTTGACATCATGGGTAAACTGTTTGCCACTCTTCTCCTCGACCACTTTCGTCGATGGGCCAAATCCGCCCCATGCGAAGATCAATTCCAGATGGGCTTTAAGAAGAACGGCGGGACAGCAGTCAACATCCTCATCCTCAGCATTCTAAAGGCTAAGATAAAGCAGGGCGCTCCAACTGTCTATGCAGCTTTTATAGACCTGTCACAGGCCTTCGACAGAGTCGATAGAACGCACCTATGGAAAAAGCTTCAAGGATGGAGCTGCCCAGACAAAATCCTCCAACCGATCATAGCTCTCCACTCGAAGACATCCCTACGTGTCCGCTTGAACAACCAATGCTCTCTCACCAAAGAAATTCCATCAGAAAGAGGAGTGAAACAAGGATGCCCGCTGGCGCCGGCCTTCTTTGTTGCTTTCCTGGGAGACTTCCAAGAATCTGAAGTGACGGTCCGCAGCTTTCCTCCGAAGCTGGGTAACACCGTCCTGTCCCGTATTCTCTATGCGGACGACATGATCCTTCTAGACCAGACACAAAAAGGCCTTCAACGCCAGCTAGATAACCTGGCAGAGTACATGGCCGTCAACAACCTTACAATAAACAACAGCAAGACAAATCATGATACTGGCCAAGAAGCGTCAGCCGAAGAAAGCAGCGCATTCCTGGTCAGTGAATAATTGCAGCATTGAAGTTGTCCCACATTTCAAATACTTGGGAGTCTACATCGACGGGTCTCCAAAGGAGACAAACATGCAACTGCATCTCTGGGAGAAAGCAAAAAACCTAACCTCGCAAATGAAGATGATTGACCGCAAATTCGGCAAATTCTCTTGGATGCCCGTCATCAATTTCTACAAAGGCAAAGTAGTCCCTGCGCTAACCTATGGCATGGACGCCACCATTAACATGCCTAGTTCAATATGGCCTAAGCTGGAAGGCTACATCTGGAAGACAACTCTGGGTCTTCCGAACTCCATCCCGATCGCAGCCATCAGAAGAGACCTGGGCCTACTCTCGCTGGGTGCTACGGTCAGCCTTGCCTCCATGGCTATCTTCAGAAAGACCCTTATTCAAGATGGTCTTCCAATCTTTAACATTATCAACAAAGAGCTGGAATCAACTAAATGCTCGGGGATCAAGAAGTGGATCGCCTGCCAAGCAAACAATCTGGAACAAGTGGCATGTTCTACAGAGGACCTGAAAACCAACCCACAAAGAGTCTCTCAAAAATTGAAAAATCAAGATTGGATCACCACAGCCGACCAAACCAGAGCGATCAAATTCTTAAAGCATCTGCCACCGACATTCAACCAGCTCAACTGCCCACTGGCCTACTCTGTAAAATTTCCAAACAGAAATCTTCGAACATACTTCCTAAGAGCAAGGCTTAACTTGCTCCATACCAGAGAAATCATGGCGATAAGAAGCTTGGCCGCGGCAACCACATGCAGATTATGTCAATCCGACGACGCAATCGAGACAATTCACCATCTTCTGCTAAACTGCCACACTCAACGCAGAACGTGTAGCCTATATGGAACCCTTATGGGTCAAATCAGTGTTGGTGGAGGAAGACACGTGGTGGTGCCGCCACATCTCGGGTGAAAAAACACGCTGGGCTGTAGCGGCATGCAAATTACTGAAAGTCGCCTTCACAAAAATAAAGGCCATAGAATCTTCTCACTAGGCAGGCGAAAACACGGCCTCTCACTGAGACAGACAGCACCACCTCTGGTGTAGCAAGGTCTGGCCTTCGGACCCACAGTCACACTCAGACCTTCTGGGCCTGACCAGCCCGGTCAACTCGCAAAGGACCCTAACTTCTTGCAACGGAATGTGTGAGCTGGTGTACTCATACGAGAGCAGAAGCACACGCGGCTAGCCCGGATTCTGATCATCCTTGTAAAAATCATTGTCTCTTATGATTATACACAAGTAAATAAAAATTTTTTTTAAAAAAAGTAGATGGCTATGGAGTTTGTCAGACTCCAAAACCAAAAGAAACACAGAGTCCAAATCAGACTGAAAATACATACGAGAGTGAAAAAAAGATCTCTCACCCCAGGATAAAAATTAAAAGTCCTAAAGTCCAGCAAAAGAGCTGGGGGTCTATACGGTTGAAGGGAATTAGCACAGAATTAATTCTCCCAAACAGCTGGGAAGGCGGAATAGGAAAACTATACCCTGCACCGCCATCGTCCTCTTCAACGTCCTCATGGATCGTATATAAGGACTCTTGATCTTCGTCGTCCATGGTTTGGGGGATGGCACGGGAGGGCCGTTTTGGGGCCTCCTCGCCTCTCCCCCATTCCCCTCCCTCTGAGTCCTGGGCGGGTTCACCCCTTCTGGTGTGAATGCAGTATTTGCCTAACTTACTGCGGTGGTGTCGCGCCTTGGGGGCGGAGACACTTTCTGATCCGTGGGAGTCTTAGGATCAGCGCCCGTAGCTGCCGTGGTAGTAGTAGTCGGCAGCCCCCACAGACAAGGATTTCGCCGGTGCCTGTTGAGCCTGCGCAGCTTTCATCTGCTCCTAAGACTTCTCACGAAGTTTAACCAGGGTAGATGACTTCCTCTTTGAAGAGGAGCTTGATGGTAGGGTGGCAATGCAGGCAGAAGGTGATGCTGATCGTGTCCTATCCACTTTGGAATCTGCTTCCGCAGCAGACCCAGTGGACTCGGACTTGCAGCTCTTATCCTTATCTTGGGCCCCCACGAATGAGGTGCCCTCAAAAGACTTAGAAGACCGCTCCTCGGAGCGGCTGGTCCTGGGTGAGGGATGACCCTGCTAGGAGCACGGGTCAGAGTTCTTGGCGTTAACCCATGTCGCCAGACTACTATGCCTGTTCTTGGAAAAACCGAGGCATATCTTGCACTCTACTTCCGTGTGGTCTGGGTGCAGGCAGTTGAGGCACTGCAGGTGCTTGTCTTCCACAAACACATCAGGGTCAGAGGGCGTGAATGAGGCCCAAGAGGCCTTGTCGAATCTTTGATGATCTTCGCCCTTGAGGGTTGCAGATCTTCACAGACAACTGATCCCCGCTGTCGGCCGATGAAGAAAACACCACACAGGCTTCTTTGAAACAAGAAAATAACTTTCAGTCGAAAACATGAAGAAAAAAAAAACACAAAACTCGAGGACTCAAGTGTGCAGTACAAATCTGAAGATGGCTGCCAGAGGAGGGGCTTAGGGAGAGGACCGTCAGTGGACAGGGCAGTATGACCCAGAGTACAGTAATTGGTTTAGAGAAGAAGAACAAGTTACTTCTTACCTTGTAACGTTCTTTTGATGGGATGGTTCCTCCGACGTATTCCTTATCTTTGATAATATGTTTCCAGCTTGCTGGCCTCGGAAATTTTTTCTGTAGAGGGCGCTGCATGTCGACGTCTGCCGAGTCGATGGCCCTCGACGGCCACCGTATTGGCGCCGACCTCACCATGCCCATAAATAGCCATGCGCGGCGTCCGTTGTTCAGTTCCGTTTTGTAGCATAAGAAAAGTCATGCCTGAATTGGTTATTGACCTAGAAGGAGCGTAAGCTGCAACCACAAGGGAAGTATTACTGCGGGGATGGATGGGAGGGGCGATAAGGAATATGTCGGACGAACATCCCATCAAAAGAACGTTACCAGGTAAGAAGTAACTTGTTCTTCGAAGGGATTGTGTCCTCTGACGTATTCCTTATCTTTGATAGACTCCCATAGCAGTGGCATGTAATTGGAGGTGGGAGTAAGAATGTCATGTATCCCTTTTAGGAATGGACCGAATGTAATAAGGCTTTGCCAAATCTGGTCTCTTGACTAGTGGAGGAATCCAGGTTGTAAACTTTTGTGAATATGTGCGGACGACCATGTGGCAGCCGCATATATGTCTCTGACCGGTACCCCTCTTTGGAGGGCCGAAGAGGCTGCGATACCCTGGGTTGAATGAGCCCTAAGATTTTGGGGTGGCTCTTTCCCTGCCAGTTTGTAACATTCCAGAATGGCCAAAATAATCCACCTGGAAATGGTTTGTTTTGTTATGGGTAATCCCAACTTGTGACCTGAATATCCTACAAACAGTTGGTCTGCTTGCCTGGTCCTAGACATTCTGCTGATGTAAAAGCTTAGAGCTCGCCTTGGGTCCAGCCTATGTAGCCTTTCTTCCTCTTTCCCTGGATGGGGAGGAGGGTAGAACAAAGGTAAGGTAATTTTCTGAGTAATATGAAATTCAGAAACCACCCTTGGGAGGAAATTAGGCTTCACCTGTAGGACAACTTTGTCCTTGTGGAAAATTGTATGTGGGGGTTTGCAGGAGAGAGCTTGTAGCTCTCTCACCCTCCTAGCAGATGTTAGTGCTACCAATAGAACAGTTTTAAGCGTGAGAAATCTCAGCGAACAAGAGTGAAGTGGTTCGAATGGAGTGCCCATTAGGAAGTTTAAGACTAAATTTAAGTCCCATAAGGGAACTTGGAATGGCCTTTGAGGATAAACATTAGTTGATCCCTTGAGAAATTGTATCACTAGAGGTAGTTTGAAATACGATGGTTCCTCCGCAGTGCGCTTGAAGATTGAAAGCGCTGCGAGATAGCCTTGTACAGTGCCAACTTGAAGACACCTGAGTTTGCCAAGTAGAGTAGAAACGATAACACCGTTGGTGTACCACATGAAAAAGGGTTGATATTCTCTTCTCTACACCAGCTGCAAAATTTGTTCCAACGGCAGCGGTATAAAGACTTTGTTGCTGGCCTTCTGGCCGAAAGCAACACCTCCATGACATCATCAGGAGATCCCAATCCTTGTACCTCACCCTTTCAGAAGCCAAGCGTGAAGGTTGAGGGTTCTGATGTCTGGATGGAGAACCTGACCTCCCTTCTGCGAGAGAAGATTCTGTGAGTGGAAAACGGATTGGAGGGCAGAAGGACATATCTAGAAGGTCCGGGTACCACGTTCTCCTGGCCCAGTCTGGGGCAATTAGGATCATGGCTTTCCGGAATCTTCTCAACCTCCTGATCATTTGAGGAATAACAGGGACTGGTGGAAACACGTAAAGGAGTGGAAACTCCCAGTCCACTACGAACGCGTCTCCTAGAGCTCCTCTCGGGGGAAATTCCCTTGAACAGAACAGATCGCACTTCCTGTTGGTGCTTGTGGCGAACAGGTCCACCTGAGGGGTTCCCCAAAGGGCAAAGATCTCTTGAAGGACTTCCTGAGCTAGCTCCCACTCGTGGGAGACTGTGCTCTGCCTGCTCAGAGCGTCCGCTGTCAAGTTCTTCTCTCCGGCTAGGTGGACTGCCGATAGAGAGATTCCTTCCTGAATTGCCCAAAACCAGAGCTGCATTGCCTCTCTGCACAGTGGCAGTGACCCTACGCCTCCTCTTTTGTTGAGGTAGTGCATGGCCACTGTGTTGTCCGTCATTATTAGGACATTTCTCCCCTGTACTGATGGCAGGAAAGCTTTCAGCGCTAGTCTGATCGCTCTCAACTCCAATAGGTTGATGTGAAGTCTGGACTCCGATGGAGACCAACGACCGCTGATGGTCAAGTCGTTGGCATGGGCTCTCCACCCCGTGAGTGAGGCGCCTGACTACTGTTATCTCCGGCCATGGTTGCCAAAACAGTTCTCCTTTCAAGATGTTCTCTGGATAGGCCCACCATTGAAGGTCGCGGGCTACCTTGTCCGGAATCCGGAGGAGATCTGTCATTCTCCCTGAGAATTGCGACCACTGAGTTCTCAATGCCCACTGAAGAGCTCTCATTCTCAGGCGAGCCTCTGGAACAAAGAAGATGCAGGATGCCATCTGGCCTAGCAACCTCAAAAAGTCGAAGGCTGGGAGACATTGGGCATTTTGAAACTTGTTGACCATCTGGAGCCCTCACCTCTGGTGGCGAGGCTTTTCCCAGGGAAGTGTCCAGGACCGCTCCAATGAACTGGAGTCTCTGTGATGGTATCATCTGTGACTTCTTTAAATTGAGGGAGAAGCCCAGTTTGTGAAGGAAGTGGCAGACATAATCAAGCTGGGTCAGAGCTTTTTCCGAAGATACAGCCCTGATCAGCCAATCGTCCAGGTAGGGGTAGATGTGGATCCCTTCCCTCCTTAGACTCGCAGCCACTACCGGCATTAGCTTGGTGAAGACCCTCGGGGCGGAGGTCAGCCCAAATGGCAGAACTCGAAATTGATAATGAGTCGCCAATTGCGAACCTCAGGTATTTCCTGTGTTTGAGATGGATTGGCACATGGAAATAAGCATCCTGAAGGTCCAGAGATACCAGCCAGTCCGGGAGCTGGAGGGCCTGAAGGATCTGAGAGAGAGTTACCATCTTGAACTTGTCCTTCCTGAGGAACTTGTTCAATTCTCGTAAGTCCAGGATGGGTCTCAGTCCTCCGTCCTTCTTTGGTATGAGAAAGTAGGGGGGAGTACCAGCCCTTGTTCCTGTCCGCTAAAGGTACCGGTTCTATGGCACCTTTCTCTAGCAGGTCTATAATTTCCCGCAAGAGGAGCTTATCTGGAAATTTTTAGAGAGCAGTTCCCCAGTGGATGACTCTGAGGGATGTGTAGAAAGGGTAGGCAGTAACCCTGGGCAACTGTCTCCAATGCCCAAGCATCTGACGTAATAGCCTGCCATTCCGTCAGATGGTGAGTTAACCTACGCCCTACAGGTGTTTTGTGTGGAAAGGCCTCAGAGTGGTTTGGGGGCGGCTGATGCAGATGCCCAGGGTAAAGAGGCACCTGCTGCTGCTGCGGCCTTAGTACTTTTGACCCGTCCACCTCGGGTGGATCTCCTTTGGCCTCTTTGAGCCGGCTGTCCTCTGCCTTTCCCGAATGCGGAATAATAGCGAAAGGACTTTCCTCTCCCAGAGGTTCCTGAGGGGCGAAAAGGAGTTTGGCGGATAGCAGCTCCTACAGATTCTGCTGCTGCTTTAGATGTCTGCAACTTTTCCAGACTGTCATCAGCCTTTTTTCCGAATAACGAAGAGCCGTCAAAGGGCATATTCAAAAGTCTGGCTTGTACATCTGGAGCAAAGCCAGACTTTCGTAACCACACATGCCTGCGGATTGTTGTACTTGCCGCCATGGCCCTGCTGATACTGTCAGCGGAATCGATGCCAGTTTGAAGTGACTCGCACATGGCATCTTTGCCATCTTTAATAATGTTAAGGAAGTCTTCCTTTTCCTCTCCTTCGGGTATGTAGTCAGCTGCTGATGAAGCACACTCCCACAGTGTGTGACTGAACCTGGCGAGCGTACAAGTGGCGTTGATGGACTTCAACGCCATACTGCAAGCAGCGAAGACTTTCTTTGCCATAGAATCGTACCTCTTGTCATCTCTATCCTGTGGGACAGTAGGGTAAGCAGTCCTGCTGCTTGATGAAGTTACCGCTTGGACCACCAGGCTCTCTGGAGTCGGGTGTTTCGATAAGTATTCAGGGTCAGCTGCAGCTACCCTATACTTGGCTGATAATCTTTTATTGACAGCAGGGATAACTTCAGGAGTTTCCCAGTTAGATGCAATCTTTCTTTGTAAGGCTGTATGGAAGGGGGACACAGGATCCTCCTGTGGACCTTTGTCTAATATGTCTGTCAGGTCATCCTGTTGAAAAACAGGCAAAGGCGCAGACCAACCCATGAATTCAATAATTCTTGCCATCATGGTTCTAAAGGGTGTTTTGGCATGTTCCCCTGGGTCTGGCTTAACAGAATCCACTTCTGGGGAAGTGCCTAGCCCACTTGCCTCATGTAATGACTCCTGTAGGTCTTTCAACCTTCTTTCCTCAGAGGTGAAATCCTCTGAAACAGGTAGTGTGGTCCTCTGCAACCCGAAGGTTTCCTGGTCAGAATCTTCCACTTCTTCATAAATTGAAGATAATCCAGGGTACTCTGACCTCTGAAATGGTATAAAACCCATTTCTAAGGCAGAAGGAGCCAAACTCGTCATTATTGGGCGAGAAAACGTTGATGTCGTCGATGCCGATGTGACAGGCTTTGAAGGCGCCGAGAACTGCGTCGAGAAAACCGGAAGAGGCCTCGAAGAACTCGAGAGGATCGGGATCCTACTCGAGGATATCGACGACGGTCTCTGCGTCGTGCCAGAGGCTCTTGGAATCACCGTTGGCTGTGGAGTAGCCGTGGTCTTCTCTTTCATCGGCGTCGACGATGGCGTCGAGTCGATCGACTGATGCGTCGAAGAACCCTTCGTCGATGGCGCCGATCCATGCGTCGAAGGGATCTTCGTACCCGATGGCCCGTGGCGCTCTCGGTGGAATGTTTCGCCGGGTGCTGCGACTCGTGGCGTTTTGATTTTTTGGGTTTTTCACCCAGGGTATCACCCTCAGCTGTCTTCGAGGGGGTCGAGGCCGCTTTCCCGAAGACGCTTAACATTTTCTTCCTGAATTCCTCCCAGTCAGCCCGAGAGCTGTGTTTTGTGGGGCAGGAGACCCTTTCTGGGGAAACACAAGACGAGGAAGGGGATCTTCGACATCTCTTCTTTGAGTGTCTTGATCTCGACGAATGGTGGGAGCTACTTCGAGATCTAGAATGGGAATGTTTTCGACGGCGAGGAGACTAATGCCTCGACCGAAGAAACTGAGGAGGTTTTGACTGACGTACCTCTCTCGAGCTTCCCCTTGCGCTCTGTCAAGGCTTTCGCCGTCATGGACATGCAGTCCTCACACTCCGAACAATGGTGCTCGGCTCCCAAGCACCACTAGCAGATCCGTTAGACATTTTTTTTACCGCAGTCTCGACATTTTTTGAAGCCGGATCGCGGCGTTGTCGGTTCCGATGAAGATGCCATCGAGAACGAGTTGGTATATACGAGTAGATGTAGATTAGATTGACTGAACTGAGCAACGATGTTCCGAGGCCCCACGAAGTGCGGAAAAAGGGTACTGAGCAACGGACGCCGCGCGTGGCTATTTATGGGCCTGGTGACGTCGGCACCGATACGATGGTCGTCGAGGGACATCGACTCGGCAGACATCGCCGCGCAGCGCCCTCTACAGAAAAAATTTCCGAGGCCAGCAAGCTGGAAACGTATAGATAAGGAATACGTCTGAGGACACAATCCCTTCGAAATACAGTTTTTAAGTGAAAGTGAAACTTTTTTCTTTTGCTGAGGATTCCCAGCCTGACGACAGGGAATACTCATGAGATGTTAATCCAGGCCAGACCCCATGCTGGAGAACTACTTCATCTTCCGAACAGGGTCGCACAGCCACTCCTGTGGAGGGCCTGCAAGGACAACATTCTGAAGGGGGACCTTCTTGGTAGACAGGGCAAGCGATAACAGTAATTACGGATGCCTCACTCACAGGGTGTCAGCGGTCGTTGGTATCCATCTTTGGTATCCATCGGAGTCCAAACTACACATCAATCTTTTGGAGCCGAGGGCAATCAGACTAGCGCTAAAGGCCTTTCTGCCCTCTGTGCAGGGAAAGAATGTGCTCATAATGATGAGCAGCACAGGGGGGGCGTGGCTACTTGGCCACGGAGTAGGACGTGGCCCCGTGGAGCTCCCTCCGATCTGACTCTGGATCCTGCAAAATACACATGCCCAGAGGCAGCTGCGAATAAGGAACCAATACCCACAGTAGCGTAAAGATGTAGAGCACACTGCAGTCGAAACCCTGGTGAAAATCACAGCAAGCGATGCGAACCGCGGACTGCAGAAGATCACAGTACCAGACAAGGGCGACAAACAAGATGGCGGCGGAGGGAGGACAAAGAAATACAATGTGATACGGCTGTAAGAAACAGACAAAGCCGCGCCGCGGCCAAACGAAGGCAAACCCTGGTCAGGGAACGGATAGGGGACGGCACCAGTGACCGCTCGGGTCTACCTGCTACAGAGGTGGTCGCAACAGAAAAGAAAGTTGATCAGAGACGGCCGAAAAAGCGACCCACAAGTGCCCAGCTGATCACGAGGAGCGCGTTCTGTTGGCCCCAACAGAGTAAGACACCGAGGATCCCTACGCAAGTGACCCCGACGGATGAAAGGAGGAACCGCGGAACATTAACGGGAAGCGTTGTGCACCCAAGGATAGAAGGCGCACGCCAACCGCCTTTGGGGAGCCCGGCGAGGCAGCGGAATAGCCCACAAACAGTCCGCAGAAGGTTTGGAGTGGGGGACTAAGGCGACACTAAACGGCAGAGGCCGAACGGAGCCCGCCGCAACGAGCACGATGAAACAAAACTTCTGCAGCCAACACTATTGAGACAAACCCGGCTCATGAGCTGGGATTATAAAAACATGGCGCAGTCAGATATCAGAGCGGCCTCACAAGCTTACGAGTGTACCTGGCCACTGTTAGGGAGAATTCTCATTTATGGCTAATTTCTCTTACCTAGTGAGTCCCTCAGCAGCTTCGCTGGATTTCTGGGGTTTATTTTTCCACCTGGTAAGAGTGCGAGTCTTTTTCCCACCTTTACAGTGTATTTTTTGTGCGTGTTGTACTTTTTGTGCGCATGGTCTATGGAGTGTCACCAACGCCCTAGGCATCATCTTTTTACTTGTGTGTCACACAGCATCTTTAGTGCAGTGACACAGGGATGTCATTTTAGGCTTCCCTTGTGAACTCAATTTCTGGGGATGACTACTGTCCCCCAGAAACATGTAAAGTCACCAGAGCAAACTCTGTGCAACTCCAGTCCGGAACCAAAGACTAGCAACCAGATCTCACCAATGGTTATACCACCTGAACACAGACAGTAGGGATAATTCCGCCAAATCTACTAGCTAGACTAGCTACCAGCTGCCCCATTATCAGTAGAGGCCTCCCCAGCCAACATCCCCAAAGGGCGCTCATTAACACCCGCTCATTAACACCCGCTCTGTCCCCTCTCACGCGTTAGACATCGCTGACTTCATTGTGACTGAAAACCTTGACTTTCTGGCAATCACAGAAACCTGGTTACATGCGGCGTCAGGTCCTGCCCTGACCCTCGCCATCCCCGACAGCTATTCCATCATTAGGTGCGACAGGGACACCAATCAAACTAACGGGGGTGGATTAGCATTCATAGTCAAGGGTTCTCTTAATCTAAGAGTTGTCAACAGCCAACAGTTGCCCTCCGCGGAACTACTCACGATTAAACTCTGAATCTCACCTAATCACACACCCTCAGTGCACCTCGTTCTACCGGCCACCCAGTCCGACTTCCACATTCGTAGAGGATATCTCATCCATCCTAGCAGCTAGCACTAAGCCTAAATCCCCAATCATTATACTTGGTGACCTCAATTTAGGCTACCTAGATACGAACACCACCAAAGCCTGTGACCTAGCCAGTGTCCTATCCGACTTTGGCCTCAAGCAGCATGTCAATGTACCTACCCATTTCAAGGGATGCACATTGGACTGGGTTTCAAACATGAATTGCGCATTAAATGTAATCTCAGTATCACCAAGTGCATGGTCTGACCATCATAAAATAACATTCTCCATCAACACTTGCCCACCCATTGACAAACCATGTACTGCGCCACCCACCTTCACTCGCAACAAGGATATCACAACTGAGAAACTACTTCCACTCATCCTCCCTCTATTAAACTCAGTTTCCTCCACCTGTGCTGACCCTACTGTCCTTGTGAACACCTACAATCGAGCTATGTTAAAAGCTCTGGATTCCATTGCCCCACTTAAACAGCGCAAAGAAAAACCGCGCAACCACCTTAACACCTGGTTTACCCCACACCTACGAGAACTTCGTAAAGATAAACGAAAAGCTGAGTCTCTCTCTGGAGAAGCTCACCTACGGCAGTAAATAAAATTAACCTCTTATCCATCACCCTTTCGTACAAAGAAGCCATACTAGCGGCCAAAAAAGAAGTGTATAACAGGATCATACAAGCTCAATGCAACACTAAGGAACTCTTTAAAATCCTCAAGGCATTCGAGTCCCCAGTTGCCCCCCTTGACACGTGTACCTCCGACACCGAATGGTGCGCCAATATACAAAAACCACTACTAAACAAAATCACTACACTCCAAGCTAAAATCAACACCAAAAAAAACCATCTCCTTGACTTAGCAGGTAATACCCAATCCTACAACATCCCCATCCCCTAAACACTCCTTCAAACCTTTTAGCTTCTCACCTCTCTCCATTAGGGAAGTGGAAAATATCATCATGAAGTTAAAACCATCCAACTGTCAAGGTGATGCCTGCGCAGCACCAGTCGTAAAGGAAGCAGCGCCTGACCTCGCTCCCTTCATCACCTCCTTCATCAACTCCTCCTTTAAATCTGGCATAGCACCAAATAACCTCAAGGATGCTTGGGTAATCCCCTTAATCAAAAAACCCAACTTAGACCCTAGCAATCCCACCAACTACAGGCCTATTACCACAGTGCCTAACCTCCTTAAAATCCTGGACCATGCTGCATATCTCCAAATTCAAGATTATCTCGATACAAACAACCTATTAGGACTTAGGCAATCTGATTTCCGTCCGAGACACGGCACAGAGACAGCTCCAATAGATCTAAAAACTCAAATTGAAGATCTGAAAGACAAGGGCAAACAAGCGCTCCTACTGGATCTGTCCGCCGCCTTCGATCTGGTTGATCACCAAATCCTTTGCCAGCACCTCAAAACGGCCGCCCACTTTTCCGATGCAGCTACCTCTTGGATCAGCTCATTCCTTGCTAACAGATCCATGAGGGTCCTCTTGCCGCTGCTGACCCAGCTCACGTCCCCTGCGGAGTCCCACAAGGCTCGTGCGTATCACCTACGCTCTATAATGTATTTACCAAACCACTCTATGATATTCTTGACCATCTGGGTGTTATCTACACAAATTATGCGGACGACACCCAGATACTCAGCCCTTTCACTGGTGACTATGTAACCGACGTCAAAGCTCTCAACGCAGTTCACACCGGCATCCAGGCGTGGATGGCCCACCACGGTCTCTGCCTAAACGATGAGAAAACTGAGTTACTCATCCTAGGCTCTCAGTCCAAACTCTCTAAACTTGACAGTAACTATGAAGCTTTCGACATTGATGGTAACATCATCAAGGTCACCAATGTCACTAAAACCCTCGGAATTTACCTAGACTCCACCCTCTCTCTCTCAACAGACAAACCAACTCAGTAGTCTCATCATCTGCGTATACGTGTAAACTAATCACTGCTTGCTGTCCCTTAACAATGGACAACTGCTTGATCCTCGCCAGAATCCTCATCTTATCTAAAACTGACTACTGCAACGCCGTTTACCTCGGAACGAGCCAAAGAAACATGGATAAACTTCAGGTAACCCAGAATAATGCCATCAGGGCTGCTCTTAACATACCCAGGCGCGCCCACGTCTCATCCACCAGACGCAACATACACTGGCTCCCCATTTCACAGCGTATCGCCCTTAAAACACTTGTTCTAAGCCACAAAGCACAGAACAATGTGGCACCGGCCTACATCTCAACGCGCTTCACTCAACACACAGCTTCCAGACCTTTAAGATCTGCACAAGCACACACACTCATCATTCCCAGTTTCAAGCTTCAGACTGCCAGAGGTTCGAGCTTCCCAGTCCTGGCAGCGAAGCTCTGGAACTCCCTACCCAATGATCTCAGGAATATCCCTTCCCTCCAATCCTTCTATGAGCAAGACGATGCCCCGGCCACCCCTCTGTAACATATGCTGCCTGCTGCGCCCTCCTGATTACCTTTGTATATATTGGATCTGACTGACACCCCCTTGTAAATATATGTATGTATTTAGGTTTTATGTATATATAATTTGTAATCTGTAACTGCCTTCTGTAACACTTTACTGTAACCACCTTTCCAAATATGCGCCCTGATGCCCTTGGGCAGGCTGCGCATATATAAATAAACAAATACAAAATATACAAATAACATTGGCTTTACTAGTCCTTTTAAATACAGATCCAGTACCAACCATTTTACAATGGAGTACTGGAGGGGAATATCTTTCCCCTGTCCTTCTGTACCTCAAAGGGCACTTTGTGTCCCCCCTTCCCGACTTGACATGGCTGGTGGCAGTGGAAACTAACATTTTTACATGGATTCCTGTGTTAGTGTTCTGGCTGTGGTTAAAGACATGAACATAAAACCTGCTAACCCATATTTTTATTTTGGCTCATAGCGTGGTTTGTCGCCACTTCGTGTTGGAAAGGTATTTCTTGTTGTTTGCTTTTCGCGCCAAACCAGGTTTGGTTTCCTTGTTATCCGTCCTTTGGCGAGCTTCTGCGAAGAAGCCCTCTTTTGGCGTCTGGGTGTCTAGGCGGGTTCAATGTTTAGTCAACCCCTGCACAGGATCTCCTTGGAGACCTAAGTCACACTTTGTGTCGATTGGCTGAGGGGGTTGTCTGGGCTGGACAACCTCCCTGCTGTGTGATTGACAGCCAGGCTGTGTGAATGGGGGAGTTTGGCATAAAAGGCAGGACTCTTGGGCTGGAAGTCAGAAGAGAAGTGGAGAAGTAGACGGCTGCTGCACCTCCTGGATCAAGGTGAAGCCCTGCTGCAGTCCTGAGCTATCTACCCTTCAACGACAGAGAAGATCCAGTCCGGAGTCTTCTTCCCTTGACCTTGGTGGGATCAACCAGCTCACCTTCTACAGCCAGAGAATCCTCTTCTGGGTCGAAATCACTGCACTGCTGTAGTGGTCTGGATAGCCATCAGAAGAGCCCTCTCCGGTTTTTAAGGAGCGCACCTTTTATTAATTGTAGCTTTGCTGCTGCTGGCCTCATCCCTGGGTAGTACAGATCGCTCCAGACGTTGTCCTTGTCCCCACGACTGAAGCTTCAGGAACCGTGAGTCTGCAGGAACTACCAGGAACAACTGCCATAGCACCAGCTTTCTTCATCCGAATAAGGTACTGTGACCATTTGGTTGTTCTCTCCGTCCGATCTTGAGGAATCGGGGTGAACCCTTTTCCTTGCCGAAGGCTTGTCCTTTCTTCCTTCACTCTTATAACTTTTGCTTCCCTTTGACAATATCCAGTACTCCTGGCAACGTTAATCTTGAGCGGTTCTCACCATGTGATCCTCGACAACAGAGCTCATGCTCCATTTGACACTGGCGCAGGCCTATTGACTCATCTGCCTTCTAGAACCTCCTCTGATTCTATTGCCGTGACAAAAGTATTGCCGTGACAAAAGTATTGCCTATGATTTTTATCCATTATTTCCTAGTTTTATTCAATGTGCTAAGTATGTTTGACTACGGTTACATTTCTTCCCACGGGTACGCTTTCCTTTTGTAAGACCGAACTGTCATTACTGTCAAAAGTGATCGCGTATTAACCGCCGGTAATGTCTTTGTTTCCAAATACTGATCTGTCAAATCCTAACTTTGTGTAATCCCTGTTACTGCTCATTTGCTCTTGAGTTAAGTCTGGCTGCTCAGCCATCGCTACCACTTTACTGCATATTACAGGCTTGTACCAAAGGTGAAATTGTACTATCACTTGTAGTCTTAATTGTCTGTAGTGTTCCCAAAGGGTAGTGCAGATGATTCTGCCTAGCAGCCACATTCAGACACTAACCTGCAGGGAACCCTACGACTCCAGGACAGGCTGATCTGGGCATGACCCCAACAGTAAGCGGACCTGCAATCTGACTCCCCTAGACGGGGTAGGACGTACAAACGGACACAGCCAATGTACTTGCTGACCAGAGACCCACTATAATTCGCCAGACAAGGTGTAGTTGCGGCACGCTTCAGACGCAACCTGGGACAGCTGAAAGAGAGAAGACAGTGCTAGCGCACACAGCAAATGGTATAACAATTACGGTACATTTAGTGCCGGGGCTGGAAATGGATTTGTGAGCATTACAGCAAAATAAAGAGCGCAGCAGAGATGCCCTGAGGCACGCGAAAACCGACTGGTCAGACGCAAGGCCGTCATAGGACCACAAACCCAGAAGTGCGGATGTGGTGACACGACCCAATGAGGACCGGTATACAGAGACAATAGTAGTGGCAGCAGCTGGGAGACGAGGGCGAGCACAACCCATTCGCGGGACAATGCAAAAAGCATAAGCAGACTTAAACCCAAGCCACCCCCATGAACCACAGTTAACTATATAATACATCTGAAAAGCCGGAGACTACACCCCAGACAACCCGAATTGAGTCACTTGCCAACATTGAGATGGCGAGTAAACAGACGAAAACAAAAGGTAAACAACCTATGCTGGAGGAATATGCAAGAACACGAAGCTGACAGAAGGGGCAAGGAGCAAGGAGAAAATCCCTCCCACGGACACCACACTGATGTGCAAAGATCAGCAGATCCTGGACGCGATCGCAGACCTGAAACTAACGTGGGAAACTAAATTGGAGTCAGCCATGGTCGAACTTAAGGCAGCACTGGAACTTAGAGTTGGTGCAGTCCAGGAGAAAGTTAATCTATTCAGAAAAGATGTCAGAGCGCTAGCAGAACGCACAGGCGAACTGGAAAAAGAAGTGACTCCAAATACAGCTGCATGTGCGTCACACACATCGGAGAGCCACATCCTGAAACAACATGTGGTTAACCTGGAAAATAGAGCGGAGGAAGCGGAGGGACGTGCTCAGAGAAATAACATGCGTATCGTGGGACTACCAGAAGGCGCAGAGGGATCAAACCCAATGGACTATGTCGAGACGATGTTGCTGCAAGAAATAGGGGAGGGACGCTCACCCAAGGATTTGCAGTGGAAAGAGTGCACAGAGCCTTGACAAGGAGGCCACTGCCAGGAGCCCCCGTCCCCTCCAGACAAATAATCTCCAATATCCTGAATTATCGGGATAGGGAAAAGATCCTAGAAGACTTTTGGAAGGATGGCACGATACAAAGAGCTTCTACGAACATTACAGCATACCTGGATTACACACTCTTGGTGCAAAGATGACGAATGAACTATAGGTCTGAGAAGAAAAGACTGCGAGAGGCGGGATACAAATATATGTTGATGTATCCGGCGAGACTGAAAGTATCACAAAAACAGAGTTCTGCTCTTTGACACCCCTCAGGAAGCGATAGAGTGGTTGGATGCCCAAAACTGCACATCGGAAACAGACAACCAGAAAGAAGATGAATCAGACAAGTAAGGCAGCGACGGCAGTGATTGAGGTGCTGTAAGACCAGTTATTGGGACTTGAATATAAACCAGGGCGAAGCCAGCGGGGATAGACAAGAGCTGGGTTAATTTAGGAGATATGACCGGGCATGGCGCAAAAGTATAAAAATGCTGGAATCTCGATGAACCCGCTCTCACACCACCATAGATAGCTTAGTTAGGTCACCGATAGATCCTAATATTGGTAACACCGAGAAAGGACCAAATGCGTGATAGCCTAAGATCCAGGGATGGAGCTGGGCAACAGTTGGGAATGGGTTGGGTGCGGGGGAGGGGAGGGAGTTGGGAGGTGTGCAGTGCATTTAGATGGGGAAATTGGGGGGGTGGAGGGGTAGTTGGGGTTTTATGTTGGTATTAGACAGGGAGCTAGCTCACATCCACGCCAAGTTATTCTGTGGGAAGGACAAGGAGGGAGGGGGAAGGGTCAGGAAATGGATGACAATGGGCGACCTTAGAATAGTAACCTGGAATGTCAGAGGTCTCAACAGCTAACTGAAGAGAAACAAGGTGATGATGTACCCGAGAAGACAAAAGTAGACATAGCCTTATTGCAAGAAATGGAGGGGGACTACCACAGGAGCAACATATTCGGCATATGCGAGGGGAGTAATCACCTGGGTGGCGCCACATGTGCCCTTCCAGATGCTACAGGCCACAGAGGAGCCAGACGGGAGGATGGTAGTGATTCGAGGGCTGTTAGAGAACAGAGAACTGTGCATCATAAATACTTATGCCCCTAACCAAGACACAGTGGCCTACTTCAAGACACTATACAGTAAGATCAGCCCCCACATAGAAGGAACGGTTATATGGGGTGGGGACTTCAACTGCACGCTGAACCCCGAAATGGATAGGTCAGACACTAAATTAGATGAGCCCAACCCTGCAGCAAAAACGCTACAAGCTCTGCTGAGACTTTGGGCTGGAAGATGTATGGAGGCAGCAACATCCGAATGATAGGCAGTACTCACACCATGCCGCCCCACACAACCTGTACACGAGACTGGACTATATGTTCGCCATGTCGGAACTTGCTGGGGAAATTACGGGCTAAGAAAATAAGGCAAGGATATTATCGGATCACTCCACTCTGGTCCTGAAGAGACATCAGCCCCCTAGAGCCAGAATCCTAACATGGAGGCTTAGAGCCGAGGCACTGAAGGACACTGCATTCCGAGAGGACCTGAGGGAGGAGATAAATCGGGTATTTTGAAAATAACACAGGAAGCGTGGAGTCAGAGGGAACCCTGTGGGAGGCCTTCAAGGTGGTGGTGAGGGGGGCGGCCAGATCTAAATCTAGAGGGCTCCAAGGGGTATAGTGCGTGAGTTACAGGAGACAGAAAAGAAGCTAGAAGTAATTATGAAAAGAGGGGGTACCTCACAGGAAGACGCCGAACAGGTGAGCCAATTGCAACAGGCTTGTAGTGGGCTCTGGGAGAGGCTATGCAACCTGAATTACAAAAGATACATTGAAAGACAACACGCAGGGGGAGATAAACCGTGGAGGCTGCTTGCATGACTATAGAAAAACGAGACACCAAGATCAGCGATAAGGGAGATAACGGGAGAAGCGGGCCAAGCCTGGAACACGCAAGAGAGTGTGAATGAGGGATTTCTTAGATTCTATAAAAACCTCTATGAAGATGCAGGGGAGAATGCAAAGCAGGAGATTCAGGAAACGCTAGAAGACATAGAATTACCTAAATTGAATGAGGGAGACAGAGAGAACCTGGACGCTCCAATCACAATAGAGGAATTAGAGACAGTGGTAATACACCTACCCACGAGCAAAACCCCTGGGACAGACTGGCTCCCCAGTGAATTATATAAAACGTTTAGACAAGAAGTGCTCCCCCCGTTATTGCAAAGCTAAACAAGGCCTTTGAGAAAGGGAGACTGCCGGAATCTGACGGAAGCTGTAATTATTCCGCTTCTCAAACCTGACAAGCCAAGCACAGAACGTGGGTCGTACAGACCCCTAGCCATGCTTACAGGATAGTAAAATTCTCACAGCCGTACTGGCGAATAGACTGAAGAGGGTAATAAATAAACTCATATACCTCGACCAAACTGGATATGTCCCAGGCAGAAGCATATCCGATAACCATAGGAGGCTCCACCATGTTATAGAACAGGTGGAGGGTGACCCAAGTGAAATTTCAATAGTTTCGCTAAATGCAGTGAAGGCTTTTGACTCTGTAAGGTGGTCTTGGATGATGGCGGCCTTGAAAGAATACGGGATGGGACCAGGGTACCTGCGGTGGATGAAAATGGCGTATAGCTCCCCAACAGCCAGGGCTAAAACGGGAGCGATCATCTCAGACAAATGGCACCTTAGCAGAGGCACAAGACAGGGCTGCCCATGGTCTCCGATGCTGTACATCCTCGCACTAGAACCATTAGCGATCTGAGACAGCAGTATGAAGAAATAGGGGTACATACTAAGGGGGGACCGCACTTGATATCATTGTATGCGGATGATATGTTGCTATACCTGAGGCACCCAGAAGAGAACATGCAATACATCTTGGAGGTGATGAGCACTACGCGACTGTCGGGCATATCGGTGAACCCCAAAAAATCTTGCATGTTCCCCTTGGGGAGGTACAGGGGAGCCCCACGGAAGAACTTACCGATTTTGCAGATAGCCTGGGAGACCAAAACATTCAGGTACCTGGTGATTGACATATCACACAATCAAAGACGAGCACAAATATAATACGGTGAAAGCAGTGGAGGGAATCAAGAACAGCATGGGACTCTGGGCAAAGCTCGCCCTGGCCATGGTAGGAAGGGTGGCCTTGCTCAAGATGGTGGTTTTACCTAGGCTACTACATTTTTTCGTTAACATCCCACACATGTTGCCGAAACAGTTTTTCATTAAACTCAAGGGTTTGGGTAGGGGTTTTTTGTGGCACAATTCCAGAAATAGAGTGGCCTTATGAAAACTGCAGAATACGTATGGCAGGGGGGGCATAAACGTGCCGAACCTTGAGAAAAACCACCTGTCAGGGTAGTTACAATATGTCGCTAAGTGGCTGTTGGAAGATGAGACAGAAGAATTTAGATTGCTGAAGGATGAATGTGACCCTTATTTCCTAATGATATGGCTACACAAATGAGAGCTGCATGGGCTATCGAGATTGCTGGAACTGGGTTGGAAAACATGGCACAAAGCGTGTCGAGCTATGGGAAGCCCGACCCCATGTCCCCTGCAGGCGCCACTTGTGGCGCTATGCGGGGTAGATGAGCAGCTGCGGAGAGGGATCTGCAAATACTGGGAGCCGGTAGGCCTAGCGACCCTGGGGGATATATGGCAAGAAGGGAAGGCATTGGACTTCCAAACGATAGTGGACGAGACTGGAGTACACATGGGGCAATATATCACATATACTAGAATAATTAAACGGTTCAAAGAAATGTGGTCCAAAATAACACTAGCAGACCAACCTGACACCGCCATAGAAACGATGTAGGATATCTCAGAGGGAGTGCACGAAACATCCCGGATCTATGAACTGGTGATGTCCAGAGTGGGCAAGGAGTTACTCCAACTGAGACGGGACTGGGAGGAGGAAGCGGGTGAACCTATGCAAGACGGGCAGTGGGAAAGATCCCAGAGATATCACAAAAAGGTGTCTAGGAAAGCCGACTGCAGCAGATACAATTATATGTCACCCACAGGGCATACATGACCCCCCCAAAAGATCGCCAGATTCTGAAGTAAAGAACAAAAATGCCCCAAGTGCGGGGAGGTGGATGCTGGGATGATTCATATGTTTTGGGCGTGCCTGGAGGTGGGAAAATTCTGGGAGGAAGTTAAGCTACGACTAACTGAAAAGGGAATCAATCTAGATGTGGAATCTATATGGGCATGCATTTTGAGGGGGATTTACTAGACCATGTAACCTAAAACATGTTTGCAAACTCAAAGACCTGACCTTCATCCTGGCCAAAGGAGAATAGCCATGAGTTGGAAAGCAGCCCACAGACCCACACTAGAGGTATGGTGGCGCGACCTCCTGAAATGGGCAGAAGCCGAGATAGTGGTGTGGTGGGAGGGAGCCAGCAGAGGGGAAGATGACGAAGTGGAACCTCTGATAGCATGGAGACTAATGGTAGCCACATTGTCGAGACCCATCCACGGCAATTCTAGTGGATATGACATGTCCGAGGACGGTGAAACGGATCAACCACAGAAGAAGGATAATCCGACCAATGGAGGTGGAAGCTCGAGTTAAAGGGGGGTTTGGGGGGGGGGGACTGACAAACAATATGAAAATGTATACGAAGGAAGCTTGTAACCGAAAATGTCGGGCGTGATGGTAAGGTTTTGTTTGTTGTAAAAATAAAAAAAAAATGGACAGCACAGTGGCCATGTACCACCTCAAAAAAGGAGGAGGTGTAAGGTCACTACCACTGTGCAGTGAGGCAATGCAGCTCTGGTTCTGGGAAATTCAAGAAGGAATCTCCCCGTCTGCAGTTCACCTAGCCGGAGATGAGAACACAGTGGCAGACGCTCTGAGCAGGGAGAGCACATTCTCCCAAGACTGGGAACTAGCACAGGAAGTGCTTTAAGAGATCTTCGCCCTTTAGGGTACCCCTCAGGTAGATTGGTTGCCGTCCAGTTTCAAAAGAAAGTGCAAACTGTTCTGCTCCAGGGAATTTCCTCTGAGAGGATTGATAGGGGACACGTTCTTAGTGGACTGGGAGTTCCCAGTCCTGTACAAGTTTCCTCCAGTACCAGTCATTCCTCAAGTCATCAGGCGGTTGAGAAGGTTCGGAGCAATTGGAATCATGGATTTTCCGGATTGGGACAGGAGGTGGTGGTATCCGGACCTTCTGGACATGTCCATCTGCCCTCCAATTTGTCTTCTACAAAGTGAGGACCTCCTCTCACAAGATGAGGGCCGGGTTCTCCATCCAGAGGTCAAGACTCTCAACCTTCACGTATGGTTTCTGAGAGGTTGAGATACAAGGATTGGGGCCTCCCGGAAGACGTGATGGAGATTTTGTTTTCATTCAGAAGGCCAGCAAAAAAGTATCTGTATCGCTGCCGTTGGAACAAGTTCTGCAGCCTGTGCAGGTGTTAGGGAGAATCCTGTGCAGTGCCCTTCGGGACCACTACACACAATTAAGACTACAAGTGGCAATACAAGTTCACCTTTGGTACAAGCCTGTACTACACTGTTTAAGTGGTAGCAGTAGTGGAGCAGCCAGACTTATCTCAAGAGCAAATGAGCAGTAGTAGAGATTACACCAAGGACTACAATTACTGTGACTCAAGCAAACACTGACTCTAGGTTTTTGGTTAAAAAGTAAAAGTACATTTATTTTTAAAACATCTGTTCACAAAACACTTCACTTCTATTAAATCACAACCACAAAAGAATACACTACACACAACCAATTCACTTTGTGCATAACAACTCAAGGCAAGTACCTTATGATTTGATGGACCGGTGTTGTGAAACAAAAGACGTTACCGGGAATACATATGCAAGCACTTTTTGGCAGTAATGACAGTTCGGGCTTACTAAAGATATGCGTATCCGCGGAAAGAAATGTTACCGGGGTAAAAACACACTTAGCACCTGAGTCAACAAAAGAGAGTTGGGGGCAAAAATCATAGGCAATACTTTTGTCAAGGCAGACATAATCAGAGAACACTTGCTGATAGGAAGATAAAAGTCAATAGGCCTGCGCCAATGTCAAGTGGAACCGGGTTCCTGTTGTTGCGGATCATACAGACAGTTCAAGATTCAACGTTGCCAGGAGTACTTGGTTATTTCCAACAGAGGAAGCAAACGTTATAAGAGGAAAGGAAGACAAGGGCCAGCCTTGAGTGAGGAGAAAAGAGTTCATCCTAGTTCCTCGAAGCTGGACACAGTATCTTATTCTTTGAAGAAGCTGGTGCCATGGCAGTTGTTCCTGGTAGTTTCCCGCAGACTCACAGTTCCTAGAGCTTCAGTTGTGGGGACAAGAAGTAGGACGTCTGGAGTGAGCTGCACTACCCAGGGATGAAGCCAGCAGGAGCGACAGTGAATACAAGGTGTGCGCCTTTGAAACTGGAGAGGCTCTTCGGATGGCTATCCGGACCACTACAGCAGTGTGCAGCGATTTCGACCACGAAGAGGATCCTCTCGCTGTGGAAGAGGAGCTGGTTAACCCGACCAGGCTCAAGTGAAGACGACTCCGGACTGGATCTTCTCTGGTCGTTGAAGGGTAGATAGCTCAGGACTGCAGCAGGGCTACACCGGGACTCGGTAGTTGCAGCAGCCGTCTTCTCCTCTTCTCTACGGTTCCTTGTAGTTCCAGTGGCGACTGACTTCCAGCCCAAGAGTCCTGGCTTTTATGCGAAAATCCCCCATTCACTCAGCCTGGCTGTCAATCACGCAGCAGGGGGGCTCACCCAATCATGGCAAAGTGCGACTTGGGTTTCCTAGGATACCCTGTGCAGGGGGTGACTACCCTTCTCCCTCACATACAGCCCACCTAGACACCCAGGCGCCAAGAGGAGGGGTTCTTTGCAGAATCCCGCCAAAAAACGGTGAACAAAGAAGGCAAACATGGTTTGCCGCGCAAAGTAAAACACAAGAAGGACTTTAACAAAAAGAAATGGCGAATAAACCCGACCAGAGCCAAAAGAAGGAACAAGTTACTTACCTGTAACTGTTGTTCTCCAGCATGGGTCTGGCATGGATTCACATGCTCATGAATATATTCCCCGTCGTCAGGCTGGGAATCCTCGGTAAAGAAACAATCCGTATCAGTTTCGTTTCTGATCCGTCTTTCTTAGTATTAACCAATCACTGGTCTCTGGGTCATATGACTGCCCTCTCCCTAAGCCCCGCCCCTGGCAGCCATCCTCTGATTTGGTAGCATGTAAAGTGGCAGTATGACCAAGTGAAGAGCCTCAGAGGGGTAGGAGGGAAGGTTTGCATGTGAATCCATGCCAGACCCATGCTGGAGAACAACAGTTACAGGTAAGTAACTTGTTCCTTCTCCAGCATGGGGTCTGGCATGGATTCACATGCTCATGAATATAGAATACATACAAGTATACACATGCACAACCACGGGAGGTTGCAAGGCTCAACATTAAGCATCACATAAACTCAACATTAAGCAACTCTTACCTCCTCACCAGGCCCACCTTCAGGCGAACAGGTTGCGCAGCACTGCTTGGCCGACTCTGGCTCCTCCCTGGAATCCCTGTCGACACAGTAGAACTTCGTGAAGGTATGCGTCAACCTCCACGTAGCAGCCCTGCAGATGTCCAGCAGGGGCCACCAGACAAGAACGCCGTAGTAGCAGTGATCGCTCTGGTCGAATGGGTTCTCAGGCGGCCGGGCAATGGTCGGTTTGCCAACTGGTGACAGTGCATGATGCAGCCGGAGAGCCATCTGGAAACGGAAGCCTTCGAGAGTGCCTTCCCTTGATTCACAGGTTCAAAGTTCACAAAAAGCTGTTATGTCTCGTGCGGTTCACGTAGAACTTCAGCGCTCTAGCTACTTATAGCGAGTGCAAAGTCCTCTCGGCCGGCGACGAGGGCGACGGGAAGAAAACTGGCAACACCAAGGGCTCGTCGAGGGGGAAGTCCGATGGCACCTTGGGCATGAAGGAGGGGTGCGTCCTCAGAACCACCCTTGTCTCGTGGAAAGTCAAGTATGGAGGCTTGCAGGATAGGGCCTGGATCGCTCCCACTCGTCGTGCGGAGGTGATGGCCACAAGGAACGCTGTTTTCCACGACACAAATTTCAACGGTGCCGAATGCAGAGGCTCGAATGGCGGCCCCATGAGCCTGGTCAGCCCCACGTTGAGCTCCCACGCCAGGGCCGGAGCTTTCAACGGCGGGAACGATCGGAACAGTCCCTTCATAAATTCCTTCACCAGGCAATGAGACAACAGGAATGACCGTCTCGCAGTTCTGGTGTAACGGGAAATCGCTGCAAGATGGATCTTGATTGAAGCGTGAGCTAGCCCCGCCTTGGCCAGCGACAGCAGGTACGGTAGCACTTGAGGCCGTAATACGCAGAGGGTTAATATTCTGTGCACGGCACCAGACAGAGAACCTCTTCCACTTGTGTCCGTAGCACTTTAGAGTCGAGTCCGCCGGGATATCCTACCCTCCAAACTCTAGTGCTGCAGGAGCCAGGCCTGCAAGTTCAGCGACTCCGGGTCGTGATGGAGGATGGCGCCTCCTTCACTGGAGAGAAGATCTGCGTCTGTCGACAGTCTGACTGGGGGGGGGACGCTGACAAGTCAAGAAGGTCCGGGAACCAGATCTGTCTCGGCCACGCAGATGATCATCCTGCACCGGGACCTCTTGAGTTGGTTGACGAGACGGAGCAGCAACAGCAACAGGGTGGGGTGGGGGGGTACGCCTACAGGAACAGGCCATCCCAGGGGAACGAGAAAGCATTTCCCATGCTCCTCGGCTGGGGAAACCTGCTGGCGAACCTCTGGCACTTGGAGTTTGTCGCTGTCGCAAACAGGTCGATCTGAGGTTTGCCCCATCGTTGGAAAAGTCGATCCACTTTATCCTGACGCAGCTCCCACTCGTGGCACGACTGCAGCTCCCTGCAGAGTGAGTCGGCGATGACGTTCTTTACTCCTGCTAGATGGAAGGGCACCAGAAACATCCCCTGGGCGACAGCCTAGTGCCACAGATCCTGGGCCTCCTTGGGGAGGGCTGGGGATCTGGTGCCTCCCTGCTTCCGAATGTAGAACATTGTGGTGGTGTTGTCGGTGAAGACCCTCACCACCTTGCCCTTTAGGGACGGGAGGAACGACCTGAGGGCCCAGAACACGGCTCAGAGCTTCAGGATGTTGATGTGGAGTGACCTCTCCTCCGGGAGCCAAAGGCCTCTCGCATGCAGATCTCCGATGTGCCCTGTCCATCCCTCCAAGGAGGCGTCCGTCGGCACCGTCTCCTGATGTACCGGGGTCTGAAAGTCCTTGCCCGCCACGAGATCCGATGGTGGGGCACCCACACGCATCACTTGGCGGAAAACCCCTCGTTCCGAGCAGGGACTTGATGGATCTCACCCTGGCCACGTCCGTGGCCAGCAGGCGCTGCACCTTGCTCAAGATGGCCTTCGATGATGTGCCGGATGATGTGCTGGCACTCGTCTAACTCTTGCTCCCCATTGCGCCCTATCGATTACCTTTGTAGATACTGTAGCTGACCGACTTCCACATGTAAAATGAATTTATATATTTGTTGTACTCTGTATATATAATCCGCAATACTTGTATATAATCTGTAATCTGCAACTGCCCTGTAACACTTTCCTGTAACTACCTTTCCAAACATGCGCCCTGATGCCCGTGGGCAGGCTGCGTAATATAAATAAATAAAAACGGCGAGGTCAATCGCACCACTGTATCGAGCTTGGCTCCCAGAAACAGTGCGACCTGCGACGGGACCAGGTGGGATTTCGAATAGTTGGAGAATCCCAGGTCCGTGAGAAGCTGGACAGTCTCTGTGTTCGACTGCGAGTTCTCTTGTCCTTGCACGGATGAGCCAATCGTCCAGGTAGGGGCAGACATGGATCCTCCGCAGGCGCAGTCACGCCACCACTGGTGCGAGGCACTTGGTAAACACCCTGGGTGCCGACTTCAGCCCGAATGGCAGGGCCTTGAATTGGTAGTGCGGCCCCTTGAATACGAATCTGAGGAACTTGCAATGCCCTTTTAGAATGGGGATGTGGAAGTAAGCATCCTCCAAGTCCAGCGACGACAGGAAGTCACCCTCCTCCAGCTGTCCCAGCACGTGCTGGAGGGTGACCATCCTGAACTTTTGCGCCTTGATGTATTTGTTTAACCCCCGCAGGTCCAGGATGGGGCGCCAACTGCCTGTCTTCTTTCTGACAAGGAAGTACCTTGAGTATACTCCAGAGCCCCGGAGCCTCTTCGGTACGAGCTTGATGGCACCTTTCTTGAGCATCGCCCTTACTTCTAACAGAAGTTGAAGGGCGCGATTTTCCTTCCGGGCCACGGGAGGAATGCGGGGGCACTTCTTTAGAAATTCAAGAGTGTGCCCGTTGTCCAGGACATCCAGCACCCAACGGTCATTGGGCAGGGCATCCAGCGACGCTACGGCCGGTTCAGTCCTGCTTGGAGGCAGCCTTGCCAAGGTGGCGACGACGAGATCCTCCTGACTTGCCGCGTCCTCTGTAGGCCTCCTGCGACGAAGAGCGGGCTGCCTGGCGTTACGTCGAGGAGCCGCCGCCGGATCCCTTGGAGGCCCCCTGTCTGCCTCCGGTGTTCCGAAAGGGCGGCCGTCGTTGCTGCAACACTCCCAAGGCCCGAGCCGTCGCCGTGTCGGTCTTGATGGCCTGAAGTGACTCATCCACTGTTTTTCCAAACAGCTTGTTCCCCTCGAAGGGCTTGTCCAAAACTCTGGTTTGCACGTCCTGGCAGAAATCAGTTGCCTTGAGCCATCCCCACCATCGAAGGCAAACACTGTTGCCCAACTGGCGAAATCCGGTGTCAGCGATATCCGTGGCCACCGTTATGGCGTGGTCTGATGCCACCTCACCTTCCTGTAGGATCTCCAGGGCCTCTGCCCTCTTGTCGTCCGGTAGGAAGTCCAGCAGGGGAGCGATTTTGTACCACAGCTCCCTGTCGTAGCGGGCCACAATCGCTAGGGCGCTGGCCGCCTTAATTGTCGTCGCCGCAGACGAGATGACTCGTCGTCCCATGGCGTCTAGCTTCTTTCCATCGCCGTCCGGTGGGGAGGTCGAAGTTGAAGAGGACGCCCCCGCCGCCTTCTTTTTGGCTGCCACGGAGATGACCGAATCCGGGGTCGGCTGTGCCCTAAGGCACAACGGGGCGGAATGGGGGACCCGGTACTACTTCTCGTACCGGCCCCTTTGGCAGGCGTCGTGGACGGGTTCTTCAGGAGCACAAGTCCCTCCTCCCAGATGTCGTCAATCAGTGGTACCGCGAGGACAGTCTTCCTCTTGGCCTTGCGCCGCTGATACAGGAAACCTTCCTTCTTCTGTTACTCCGGGCAGAGCCGAAAAAGTTTGGATGCCCTGGCAATCATGGCGTGGAGGAGCCAATTTCGTCGGGCGGGGAGGCCCAAGGGAGTGGTGATGGAAGGCCCATCCCATCGTCACCACCGCTGTCATCCGTCCCCGTCGTGGCCGTATCCGTTCCCGTGTCATCCCTAAGCTCAGGGGAAGGAGGTGAAGGCTGAGCGGGCCGCGATGGCTGGAACAGCAGGGGGGGTGAACTCTCCTCCGCTTGTTCGGAGGGCTTCCCGACGGGTCCGGTTCTGTCGGGTCGTCCGTAGGGGTGAGGGGGAACCTCGTCCTCATCTCCGTGCATAAGGTTTAGATTGCCATCAAAATGGCCACCGAGTTGTCCTGAGGCTCGGGGACTGGCTGCGACGGGTGCGAGTCGCTCCTCCTCCACGGGAGTTGCGTCGGCACAACCGTCGCTCTCTTCGTCCGCCTCCTCGGGGTTCCCCTCGTGGGACCGGACCTCCTCGAACCTCTTGTTGAGGCCCTTCACGACTTCAACCAGCTCCTCGTGAGAGGCTGTATCCGTGTCCGTGACAGTAACCGCCCCCCCCCCCCTTTTTTTCACCGGGGTCTTATCGATGGGCTGAAAAGAGGATTCCCAGGGCCGCCGCAACTCCCTCAATAGAGGCCTTCACTGGGTGGATCAAGGCCTTCACCACCTTGAACATGCTTGAGACCTTCACCTTGGGGGAGGGCTCACCACCTCGCTCCCCTTCGGCTGATCCCTTCGAGATCGACTGGGGCCTCTCCAGAAGCTTAACCGGGTTCTCAGATTGTCTCTTCCCCGAGCCAGAGCGTCAGCTCATGGTTGATGGCGTCGGTGAGAGTGCGCCCTGCCTGGCAGCCAAGGAGCCCGACCCTTCGGCGCTCCCGGTGCCCGCGGACTTGTGGTGCTTTGCCTTCCGTTCAGCCCCCGTCACTGGGGCGCCCTCACAGGACTTAAAGGACCACTCGGACTTCTCACCTGCTGAGCCCTTCTCCAGCCAGCTGGCGAGGCGGGTCCGACGATCCCTCATAGTCCGTACCGACAGGTTCTTGCAAAACGCAGTCCTTTTCCACGTTCGTCTTGTCTTCGTGAAGGCAGTAGAGACATCTCGAAAGCTCATCCTCCTTGAAAACATTCAGTAATCTGCATCCAGGGCAGTTCCTGAACAGCTTGGATCCGGGTGTCGAGCTTCCCTTGTCCTGGGCCATATCCACGAGGTAGGCCTCAGATGGAACAAGTTACTTACCTGTAACTGTTATTCTCCAGCATGGGTCTGGCATGGATTCACATGCTCATGAATATTCCCCGTCGTCAGGCTGGGAATCCTCGGTAAAGAAAAAACCAGTATCAGTTTCGTTTCTGATCTGTCTTTCGTAGTAATAACCAATCACTGGTCTCTGCGTCATACTGACCACAGCCAATGACTGCCCTCTACCTAAGCACCGCCTCTGGCAGGCATCTTCAGATTTGGAAGCACGTGAAGTGGCAGTATGACCAAGCGAAGAGCCGCAGAGGGGTAGGCGGGAGGGTTCGCATGTGAATCCATGCCAGACCCATGCTGGAGAACAACAGTTACAGGTAAGTAACTTGTTCCTTCTCCAGCATGGGGTCTGGCATGGATTCACATGCTCATGAATAATGAATACATAGCAGTACACACATGCACAACCACGGGAGGTGGCAAAGGCTCAACATTAAGCATTACATCAAACTCAACATCAAGCAATCTTACCTCCTCACCAGGCTCACCTCAGGCGAACAGGTTGCGCAGCACTGCTTGGCCGACCCTGGACTCCTCCCTGGAATCCCGATCGACGCAGTAGAATTTCGTGAAGGTGTGCTTCGACCTCCACGTAGCAGCCCTGCATATGTCCAGCAGGGTCACACCAGAAAGGAACGCCGTGGTAGCTGCGATCGCTCTGGTGGAATGGGCTCTCGGACGGCCAGGCAGCGGTCGGTTTGCCAACCGATGACAGTACATGATACAGCCAGAGAGCCATCTGGAAATGGAAGCCTTCGAGAGAGCCTTCCCCTGATTAACAGGTCCAAAGTTCACAAAGAGTTGCGACGTCTTCCGAAAACACTTTGTGCGGTCCACGTAGAACTTCAGCGCTCTAGCCACATCCAGCGAGTGCAAAGTCCTCTCAGCCGGCGACGAAGGCGATGGGAAGAACACAGGCAACACCAAGGGTTCGTTGAGATGGAAGTCCGACGGTACCTTGGGCATGAAGGAGGGGTGCGTCCTGAGCACTACCCTCGTGTCGTGAAAAGTCAGGTACGGGGCCTTGCAGGAAAGGGCCTGGATCTCTCCCACCCGTCGTGCGGAGGTGATGGCCACAAGAAACGCTGTTTTCCACGACAGAAACTTCAACGGGACCGAGTGCAGAGGCTCGAACGGAGGTCCCATGAGCTTGGTCAGCACCACGTTGAGCTCCCACGCCGGGGCCGGCGCCTTCACCGGCGGGAACGATCTGAACAGTCCCTTCATGAACTCTTTCACCAGACGATGAGACCACAAGGACGTCCGGCCCGTGGTTCTGGTGTATCGGGAGATCGCAGCAAGATGAATCTTGATGGACGCGTGTGCCAGTCCAGCTTTGGCCAGCGTCAGCAGGTACGGCGGTACCTGGGGAGCCGTAATCCGTAGAGGGTTAATCTTCTGTGCGTGGCACCAGACAGAGAACCTCTTCCATTTGTGTCCGTAGCATTTAAGAGTCGAGGACGCCCTGGCCTTTGCAAGAACCTCTCTGCAGTCGGCCGGTATGTCGTATCCTCCAAACTCTAGCGCTGCAGGAGCCAGGCCTGCAAGTTCAGCGATTTCGGGTCGTGGTGGAGGATGGCGCCTCCTTCCCTGGAGTAGATCCGCGTCCACCGGCAGCTTGATTGGCGGGGACGCTGACAAGTCCAGAAGGTCCGGGAACCATATCTGCCTCGGCCACGCAGGTGCGACGAGGATCATCCTGCACCATGACCTCTTGAGCTGGTTGACGAGCCGGATTAGCAGTGGCAAAGGAGGGAACGCGTAGAGGAACAGGCCCTCCCAGGGGAACTAGAAGGCATCGCCCATGCTCCTCGCCTGGGGAAACCTGCTGGCGAACCTCCGGCACTTGGAGTTCGTCGCCGTCGCGAACAGGTCGATCTGGGGTGTGCCCCACCGTCGGAAGAGGCGATCCACTAGATCCTGCCGTAGTTCCCACTCGTGGCACGAGCGCAGCTCCCTGCTGAGTGAGTCGGCGATGGTGTTTTTTATCCCTGCCAGATGAAACGGCACCAGAAACATCCTTTGGGCGACGGCCCAATGCCACAGGTCCTGCGCCTCCTTGGACAGCGCTGGAGACCTGGTTCCGCCCTGTTTCCTGATGTAAAACATGGTGGTGGTGTTGTCGGTGAAGATCCTCACCACCTTGCCCTTGAGGGACGGAAGGAAGGACCTGAGGCCCCAGAACACTGCACGGAGCTCCAGGACGTTGATATGGAGGAACTTCTCCGTCGGGAGCCAGAAGCCTCTCGCGTGCAGATTTTCGGTATGCGCTCCCCACCCTTCCAGGGAGGCATCCGTGGTCACTGTCTCCTGGTGGTCTGGGGTCTGGAAGTCCATGCCCGCCGTCAGATGCGTGCGGGTGCCCCAACACCGGACCGCTTGGCGGAAACTCTCGAGTGTGATCCTCTCCTCGAAGCCGCTCGTCGTTTGGATCCAGTGCGCGTCCAGGAACTCCTGCAACGGGCGCATCCGGAGCCTGCACATGGGAATGAGGTAGATGCAAGAAGACATCATTCCGAGGAGGGACTTGATGGACCTCACCTTGGCCGCGTCGGAAACCAACATCCGCTGTACCTTGCCCAGGATGGACCTGGTCCTTTCCTCCGACGGGGAGGCCAGAAGGGACACTGTCGAGCTTCGCTCCCAGAAACACTGCGTTTTGCGCGGGTACCAGGTGGGACTTGGCGTAGTTCACAGAGAATCCAAGGTCCCTGAGAAGTTGGACGGTCCTTGCCGTGTGCTCCACGGCGAGCTCCCTCGTCTTGGCTCGGATGAGCCAGTCGTCCAGGTAGGGGTAGACGTGGATCCCCTTGCGGCGCAGCTGCGCCGCCACCGGTGCAAGGCACTTGGTGAATACCCTGGGTGCCGACCGTAGTCCGAAGGGGAGGGCTTTGAACTGGTAGTGACGCCCTTGGACCACAAACCTGAGGAATTTTCGGTGCCCCTTTAGGATGGGAATATGGAAGTAGGCATCCTCGAAATCCAACGACGACAGGAAGTCTCCTTCCTCCAGCTGCCCTAGGACGTGCTGGAGGGTGACCATCCGGAACTTCTGCGCCTTGATGAACTTGTTCAGACGTCGCAGGTCTAGGATGGGGCGCCATCCTCCCGTCTTCTTCACGAGGAAGTATCTCGAGTAAACTCCGGAGCCCCGAAGCCTCTTTGGGACGAGTTCGATGACGCCCTTCCTGAGCATCGCCTTTACCTCCAGGATAAGCTGAGGGACGTGAAGCTCTTTTCCTGGCCACGGGGGGGACGCGCGGGCACCTTCTTTGAAACTCGAGCGCGTGGCCCCGGGCTAAGGCGTCCAGCACCCAACGGTCGGTGGAGATGGACTCCCACACGCTGACGAAGCTCGCCAGCCGGCCTCCCACCGGGGTGCTTCGGTGGGGGCCCGACCCCACGGCCGGTTCAATCCTGTTTCGACGAGGCTTTGCCGCCTTGACCTCCTTGGCGACGACGGCGGGGTCCGCCAGACTTGCCTCGTCCTCTGTAGGCCTCCTGAGACGACGAGCGGGCCGCTTGACGGTAGGTGGAGAAACCGCCGCCGGAACCTTTGGAGGCGCCCTTGCCTCCGCTGCTCCGAAAGGGCGTCCGTCGTTGCTGCAGAACCCCAAGGGCCCGGGCCGTCTCAGTGTCCGCTTTAATGGCCTGAAGGGAATCGTCCACTGTTTTCCCAAACAGGTTGTTCCCATCGAACGGCATGTCCAGGACTCTGGTCTGTACGTCTTGACGGAAGTCCGTAGCCTTGAGCCATCCACGCCGCCTAAGGCACACGCCGTTGCCCAACTGTCGAAACCCAGTGTCGGCGATGTCCGTCGCAATAGTGATGGCGTGGTCCGACGCCACCTCGCCTTCCTGTAGGATCTCCAGGGCATCCGCCCTCTTGTCGTCCGGTAGGAAGTCCAGCAGGGGAGCCAGTTTGTACCATAGCTCCCTGTTTTAGCGGGCCACGATAGCCAAGGCGTTGGCCGCTTTAATCGTCGTCGCTGCAGACGAGATGACCCTGCGTCCCATAGCGTCCAATTTCTTTCCCTCGCCGTCCGGTGGGGAAGTCGATGTGGAGGCCGCACCCCCCCTGCTTTCTTCCTGGCCGCCGCGGAGACGACGGAGTCCGGGGTAGGCTGCGCCTGGAGGCAGAGGGGGACCGCGTCCGGGACCCGGTACTTCTTCTCGTACCGGTCTCTTGTAGCTGGCGTCGTGGAAGGGTTCTTGAGGAGGGCGAGGCCCTCATCCCAAATGTCGTCCAGTAGAGGCACCGCGAGGACCGTCTTCCTCTTGGCCTTGCGCCGTTGATAAAGGAATCCTTCTTTTCTTCTCCTCAGGGCAGAGTTGGAAAAGCTCGGATGCCTTGGCGATCATGGAGTGGAACGATCCAATCTCGTCGGGCGGAGAAGCCCTGGTGGGAGGTGACGAGGGTAGATCCTCGTCGTATACCTCGTCCGTACCCGTCGCTGCTGTGTCAGTCCCCGTATCATCCCCTCGAGTGGACGGGGAGGAGGGCTGGACAGGGCGCGACGGCTGAAAAGGAGGTGGAGGGTGAATCCTTCTTTTCTTGGGCGGGGGAGCACCAGAAGGTCCCGGTTCAGGATCCCCCGACGGGAGAGGTTCCTCCGTCGACAACGGTAGTCTCGTCCTTATCTCTGAACATAAGGACTGTATAGCCAACAAAATGGCCGCCGAGTTGTCTTGCGGCACTGGCAGAGGGGAATCCGACGGGCGATAAGGGGCCCCGTCGGCACCCTCGACGAGGTCGTCGTCACCTGCGTCGGGATCCATCCCGACGGGCCGGTCTTCTTCCACGCCAAGGCCGTGGCTTAAGACCTCAATCAGCTCTTCCTCTGAGGTTGAGGCCGAATCTACGACGACGCCCTGCCCCCCCTTTTTCTTACCCGCCGGGGGTTTCACGGGGGTCCTATCGATGGGCACAAAAGAGGACTCCCTCCGAGGTGGCAGGGAGACGCTGAGCCCCGAGGTCGCCACCACTGGTGTAGCCTCCACACGCTGAGCCAGGGCCGCCGCGAAAGTATCGATAGAGGGCTTGGCCGGATGGATTAAGGCCTTCACCACCTTAGGTGCGCTCACCGCCTTATCCTTGAGGGGGTGGGGGGACACTGCCTCGCTCCCCCTCCGATGGGGCCTTCGAGCTAGACCGGGGCCTCTCCAGGAGCTTCGCTGGGTGCTCGCCCTTCCTCTTACCCGACCCAGAGCGTTGGCTCGTGGCTGAAGGTGCCGGGGAGGGTGTGCCCTGCCTGGCGCCCGTAGAGCCCGACCGTTCGGCGCTCCCGGTGCCAGCGGACTCGCGGTGCTTGGCCTTGTGTTGGACCCCTGTCGCCGGGGCGTCCTCAAAGGTCTTAGAAGACCGCTCGGATTTCTTCCTCTTCTTCTCGCCTGACGGGCTCTTCCCTTCCAGCCAGTTGGCGAGACGTTGATGGCGGTCCTTCATGGTCCGCTCCGACATATTGCCGCAAAACGCACAGTCCTTCTCCACGTGCGTCTTGTCCTCATGTAAGCAGTAGAGACAAAAGGAGTGTTCGTCCTCCTTAAAGACGTTCTGCAGCTGGCATCCAGGGCAGATCCTGAACAGCTTTCCGGGCTTCGAGCTTCCCTTCTCCTGGGCCATGTCTGGGCCTGAGAAACTTCTGGAGTCCTCCAAAAGCGTAGCTCGACGAAATCTTCACCCTTGAGGGGCGCAGACGAATCCGACACGGGTCCCCGTTGATCGGATGGAGAGTCGGTGGAGCTTGAGGCTCTTTTGACCGAAAAAAACGAAGTTTTTGAGAAAAAACGTGAAAAAATAACACTAATGCTCGAGAGCAATAGCACGAGGATCCCAACACATGAACCTGCAGTAAAAATCTGAAGATGGCTGCCAGAGGCGGTGCTTAGGTAGAGGGCAGTCATTGGCTGTGGTCAGTATGACGCAGAGACCAGTGATTGGTTATTACTACGAAAGACAGATCAGAAACGAAACTGATACTGGTTTTTTTCTTTACCGAGGATTCCCAGCCTGACGACGGGGAATATTCATGAGCATGTGAATCCATGCCAGACCCCATGCTGGAGAACTTCTGGAATCCTCCAAGAAGCGTAACTCGATGCAACTTCGCCCTTGAGGGGCGTAGAAAATTCTGAAACAGGTCCCCGTTGATCTGAAGTAGAAACGGTGGAGATTGAAGCTCGATTGACCAAAAAAATGAGATAAAACGCTTTAAAAAAAAACGCAAAACGCAGAAAAAGCTTGAGAGCTATAGCACGAGGACTCCCAACACTTGAACGTGCAGTAAAAATCTGAGATGGCTGCCAGGGGCGGGGCTTAGGGAGAGGGCAGTCCTTGGATGGGGGCAGTATGACCCAGAGACCAGTGATTGGTTACTACTAAGAAAGACAGATCAGAAACGAAACTGATACTGATTCATTTTTCTTTACCGAGGATTCCCAGCCTGATGACGGGAAATATATTCATGAGCATGTGAATCCATGCCAGACCCCATGCTGGAGAAAGAGTATTTGGTGAAGCGGGTTTATGTTTGAGGCTAATATAATAGCCTGGGACAATACCACGTTTATATATTATAATCGCGGTGGAAAAGCTAGTGTAGATACAACTGCCACCAGCCAAGTCTAAATGTTAAAAGACCAAACAAAGCTCAGAGAGGCACAGACAAAAAGAGATAGGCATTAACCCTTTCCAGTACTCCATGTAAAATGGGGGTTACTGCGTTTGTAGTGTTAAATGACTACATAAATTAAATGACACTTTCTGTTTCTGGGGGACAGTAGTCAGCCCCAGAAAAAATGGAGTCAGTGGGAAGTCTCAAAGACAACCCTGTGTCACTGCACTGAAGGTGCTGTGTAACAAAAAAAGGGGGGCTCATGGAGCGGTGTGCTCCAAAGCCCAAGATCACACAAACAGTAGAAATACACGTGGCAAAACACATCTAAGAGTGGGAAAAAGGCTCACACTCTTACTAAGTTGAAAAAATAACCTCCAGAAATCCAGCAAAGCTGCTGGGGGCCTCACTAGGTGAGCGAAATTAGCCATATAATGAGAATTCTCCATAACAGCAGAGAGAAGACTGTGGATCCTTTTCAATACGACACACGTGTTTCATTCCTACTGCATCTAGCTAATTTGGGGCTCCAAATTGGCATGGTCAAGGGCTACTTAGCGGCGCTTTCGATTTCTAAGCGCACGTCTGAAGAAATGTCTTACTTTAAGATGTGGCTGATTATTTAATTTTTAAAGGGACTCGCCAATGTGTTCCCTCCAGTCCCAGTTGTGGACCCTGTCTGGGATTTAAATCGAGTATTCAAGTTACTCATGTGTGCGCCTTTTGAGCCTCTTCATTCTTGCCCTTTGAGGCTACTTACACTAAAGACAATCATGTTAATGGCTCTCACATCTGCCCGCAGGGTGAGCAAATTACAAGCTTTATCATGTCCTTTTTACAAAGACAAAGTTGTGTTGAGAGTTAGACCTACCTTTTTACCGAAAGTGGTTACAGATTTTCATATTTTGCAAAAAATTGCAATGTCAACTTTTTACCTTCCTCCACATCCTAGTAAGGAGGAAGAAAGACTGCAAAGACTAGACCCTAAAAAGGCTCTCAACTTCTACATCTCAAGTCTTACTAAACGAAGGCAGGATGATTAATTTTTTGTCGGTTACACTGTACGTAAATTGGGTCCGACAGTTACTAAACACACTCCAGGTGGCTAATTCTATGCATAACAGAATGTTATAGGCTAGCGGGGAAGTAAGCGCTGGTAGATTCACAACATCACTCCACAAGAGACATGCCTACTACTTCTGCCTTACAAAGAGGGGTGCGGATTCATGACATCTGTGCGGCAGCCACTTGGTTGTCCGTTCATACCTTCACAAATTACTATTGCTTAGACCCTGCTTTAAGCCAGGAGGCAGGATTTGGAAAAGGCAGTCCTATACTCCATTCATGACAAACACTGGAATGAATTATTAATTTCTGAAAATGTGCACTCCTTCCCTTTTTCATACTGCTTTGGCAGGTTATTCAAAGATGAGGAATACGTTGGGAGGACACAATCCATTTGAAGAACAAGTTACTTACCATAGGTAACGTTCTTTCGACTGATGTTACTCACCGCTCTCCTTTCTGTGCATTACACTTCGGGTTCCTTAAGCGTCCGATCTCATTTGACTACAATAATGCTGGTTATCCTTTGACAAGAAAGCAAAAAACCGGAACTGTAGGAATGGGCACAGTCCGTGCTATTTATACTATCGATGATGTCCACCTTGAGATGGAGGTCCTCGAGGAACATCCGAGTCTAACACGACAACGCAGTGCACAGTGCACTCTGCTGAAAATGTTTTACCGAAGCAGCTGACTCTGGAAGGCAGATTTCTAAAGAGGAATACGTGGGAGGAACATCCAGTCTAAAGAACGTTACCAGGGGTAAGTAACTTGTTCTTCTACTGGATCCCATTTTGCCCTATTGAAGCTAGCCATAAGGGTTGTATTGTTGGCAATATGGATCTGGAAAGCAGCCGACGTTGCAACTTTCTTCCCAAGAGCATACATTCTCTTGCTGTCCTTATCTGTTGGTGATTAGCAGCATGCCGGCTCTTTTGCGGGTGGTAGTCACCACTATGGAATCAGATTCTGAAGAGGAGTCTGTGGGTGCAGGATTAAAGCTATTTTCTATGGACGGGTTGACTTCTCTCATTAGAGCAGGTGTAGAAAGTAAGGGTATGAGACGTCTTTTGAAGGTCTGTAATAATGGGATGTATTATCTGCTTCTTCTCATTGAGGATGTTCTTGACAAAATCAGTGTCGTCATCGAACTCATGAGTGTCTATTTAAGCAATAAGCCCCGAGCTGTGGGGGGTGGGGAGGGGTCCAGACCGAAGATGCGGGTCTTAGAGTACCGACAGTTTATTTTGCAGGGTATTCCATCTGCTCAATTCCAGGGGTATTGTACCTGTGGGGCCACTAGGAACTTTGATTCGACCCAGGGAGGGGGTATGTTACGTTGGTTTGTTTGGGGGGGGGGGGGTTCGGGAGAGGCAAAAGGGGTTGGGGTTTCGGACGGGGAGATCCAAAAATGCTGACAAGATGATCCTATTCAGACCATCAGATGGGCCATTAAAATACCCCCACAGAAACAGAGGCACGTGAGAACCCGGGTAGATGGGTAGTGACCTGGAAGAAGGGTTGTGAGGATACTGAGGTGGGCCGTTCAAAGCACTAACTTAGAAGATGCGGGGAATGAATTCCCTGATGAAGAGAAAAAAGGGGAATCATTTCTTCAAAGGGAAAAACCAGACATAGTAGCGCTAAAACAGACAGACATTCGTAAACTTGATAAAAGAAAATTGAAGCTGCGGTACCATCCACATATCTACCAAGCTCATGCAGTGAATAAAACTGGGGAGGGCGGGGTTCTTATTGCATGCTTACTATACACCAAACTTAAAATGCTTAGAAATTCTCAAGGACAAAGGGGGGCAGTATCGATTTGTCAGGGCACATTTGGGGAACCATACTGTTACGATCGCAACGCTAGATGCTCCAAATACAGGTCAAGATGGATTTCTGAGATCGGTACTGTCCAAATTAGAGGAATTTGTGTTAGGAGGCTGTGAGTTGTAGAAGAAGGTGACTGACAAGGACGGGTCATGTTTGGGGATTCATACTTTTATTATGAATGAAATAACCTCTCTCCCTACTTCTAAGGCCCTGCCCCAGCCTAATGACCAGTCAGAATGCCTGTCCAAAAACCGTATGATCTACGTCCTCTGTCAGAAACCTAGCAATCTAACCCTAACACGTGAACCAAAAGTATATAACAAAAGTAAAGTTCCTTCACCAGAATAATGACTCCCTTCTCCTGGTGGCTTGCTTTAGTCTTCACGTAAAGAACAAGTTACTTACCTGTAAATACTGTTCTCCAGCATGGGTCTGGCATGGATTTACATGCTCATGAAGATTCCCTGTCAGGCAGGGTATCCTCGGTAAAAAAAAAAATCAGTTTCAGTTTCCTTTCTGAACGGTCTTTCTCCTGACAACCAATCACTGAGCTCTGGGTCATTCTGCCCCCAGCAAATGACTGCCCTCGCCATAAGCCCCTCCTCTGGCAGCCATCTTCAGATTTGGTAGCACGTAAAGTGGCAGTAGGACCAAGAGAAGAGCCGCAGAGAGGTAGTCAGGAGGTTTGCATGTGAATCCATGCCAGACCCATGCTGGAGAAGAACAAGTTACTTTCTTAGCTGATAACGTTCTTTCGACGGGATGTTCTGACGACGTATTCCTTATCTTTGAAATACATTTCCAGCTTGCTGGCATCGGAAATTTTTTCTGTAGAGGGCGCTGCGCGTCGACGTCCGCCGAGTCGATGTCCCTCGACGGCCACCGTATCGGCGCCGACGTCTCCATACCCATAAATAGACACGCGCTGCGTCCGTTGCTCAGTTCCGTTTTGTAGTATAAGAAAGACATGCCTGAATCGGTTAGTAACCTTGAAGGAGCGAAAGCTGCAACCACAAGGGAAGTTATCACTGCGGGGATGGATGGGAGGGGCGATAAGGAAAACGTCGGAGGAACATCCCATCGAAAGAACGTTACCAGGTAAGAAAGTAACTTGTTCTTCGAAGGGATTGTGTCCTCCGACGTATTCCTTATCTTTGATAGACTTCCATAGCAGTGGTATGTAATTGGAGGAGGGAGGGATAGTGTTATGTATCCCTTTAGGGATGGACCGAGTGTAATACGGCTTTGCCAAATCTGGTCTCTTGAGCAGTGGAGGAATCCAGATAGTAAAATTTTGTGAATGTATGTGCGGACGACCATGTGGCAGCCGCACATATGTCCCGGACCGGTACCCCTCTCTGGAGAGCCGAAGAAGCTGCGATACCCCTGGTTGAATGAGCCCTGAGGTTTTGTGGTGGCTCTTTCACTGCTAGTCTATAACATTCCAGGATGGCCAAGATAATCCACCTGGAGATGGTTTGTTTTGTTATGGGTAGTCCCAACTTGTGACCTGAGTATCCTACAAACAGCTGGTCTGCTTGCCTGATTCTAGCCATTCTGCTGATGTAAAAGCTGAGAGCTCACCTAGGGTCCAGCCTGTGTAGCCTTTCCTCCTCTTTCCCCGGATGGGGAGGAGGGTAGAATGAAGGCAAGGTAATTTTCTAAGTACCACCTTTGGGAGAAAATTAGGCTTCACCTGGAGGACAACCTTGTCCTTGTGGAAGATTGTATGAGGGGGTTTACAGGAGAGAGCTTGTAGCTCACTCACCCTCCTAGCCGATGTTAGTGCTACAAGTAGGACAGTTTTAAGTGTGAGAAATCTTAATGCGCAAGAGTGAAGTGGCTCGAATGGAGTGCCCATTAAGAAGTTTAAGACTAAATTTAAGTCCCATAATGGAACCTGGAATAGTTTGAGGGTAAACATTAGTCAGACCCTTGAGAAATTGTACCACTAGAGGAATTTTGAAATACGATGGTTCCTCCGCAGTGCGCTTGAAGATAGAAAGCGCTGCGAGATAGCCTTTTACAGTGCCAACTTGAAGGCCTGAGTTTGCCAAGTAGAGTAGAAACGATAGCACCGTTGGTGTATCACATGAAAAAGGGTCAATATTCTCTTCCTTACACCAGCTGCAAAACTTGTTCCAACGGGAGCAGTATAAAGACTTTGTTGGTGGTCTTCTGGCCGAAAGCAACACCTCCATGACGTCATCAGGGAGATTCCAATCCTTGTACCTCAACCTTTCAGAAGCCAAGCATGAAGGTTGAGGGTTCTGATGTCTGGATGGAGAACCTGACCTCCCTTCTGCGAGAGAAGGTTCTCTTTGAGTGGGAGACGGATTGGAGGACAGATGGACATATCTAGAAAGTCTGGGTACCACGTCCTCCTGGCCCAGTCCGGGGCAATTAGGATCATGGTTTTCCGGAATCTTCTCAACCTCCTGATCATTTGAGGAATAACAGGAACTGGTGGAAACGCGTAGGAGTGGAAACTCCCAGTCCACTACAAACGCGTCTCCCAGAGCTCCTCTCGGGGGAAATTCCCTTGAACAGAACAGATCGCACTTCCTGTTGGTGCTTGTGGCGAACAGATCCACCTGAAGGGTTCCCCAAAGGGCGAAGATCTCTTGAAGGACTTCCTGAGCTAGCTCCCATTCATGGGAGACTGTGCTCTGCCTGCTCAGAGCGTCCTTCTCTCCGGCTAGATGGACTGCCGATAGAGAGAGTCCTTCCCGAATTGCCCAAAACCAGAGCTGCATTGCCTCTCTGCACAGTGGCAGTGATCCTACGCCTCCTCTTTTGTTGAGGTAGTGCATGGCCACCGTGTTGTCCGTCATTATCAGGACATTTCTCCCCTGTACTGATGGCAGGAAAGCTTTCAGCGCTAGTCTGATCGCTCTCAGCTCTAATAGGTTGATATGTAGTCTGGACTCCGATGGAGACCAACGACCGCTGATGGTCAAGTCGTTGGCATGGGCTCCCCACCCTGTGAGCGAGGCGTCTGTGACTACTGTTATCTCCGGCCATGGTTGCCAAAACAGTTCTCCTTTCAAGATGTTCTCTGAATAGGCCCACCATTGAAGGTCGTGGGCTACCTTGTCCGGAATCCGGAGGAGGTCTGACATTCTCCCTGAGAATTGTGACCACTGACCTCAGTGCCCACTGAAGAGATCTCATTCTCAGGCGACCCTCTGGCACAAAAAAGATGCAGGATGCCATGAGGCCTAGCAACCTCAAAAAGTCGAAGGCTGGGAGACGTTGGGCAATTTGAAACTTGGTGACCATCTGTAGAATATCTTGAGCCCTCTCCTCTGGTGGCAAGGCTTTTCCCAGGAAAGTGTCCAGGACCGCTCCAATGAACTGGAGTCTCTGAGATGGTATCATCTGTGACTTCTTTAAATTGAGGGAGAAGCCCAGTCTGTGAAGGAAGAGGCAGACAATCTAGCTGGGTCCGGGCCTGTTCCGAAGATACGGCCCTGATCAGCCAATCGTCCAGGTAGGGATAGACGTGGATCCCTTCCCTCCTTAGACTCACCGCCACTACCGACATGGATTGGCACATGGAAATAAGCATCCTGAAGGTCCAGAGATACCAGCCAGTCCTGGAGCTGGAGGGCCTGAAGGATCTGAGAGAGAGTTACCATCTTGAACTTGTCCTTCCTGAGGAACTTGTTCAATTCTCTTAAGCCCAGGATGGGTCTCAGTCCTCCGTCCTCCTTTGGTATGAGAAAGTAGAGGGGGGGTGGGGGGAGAGGAGTACCAGCCCTTGTTCCTGTCCGCTACAGGTACCGGTTCTATGGCACCTTTCTCTAGCAGGTCCATAATTTCCTGCAAGAGGAGCGGATCTGGAACTTTTCGGGAGCTGTTCCCCGGTGGATGACTGAGGGATGTGTAGAAAAGGTAGGCAGTAACCTTGGGCAACTGTCTCCAACGCCCAAGCATCTGACGTTATAGCCTGCCATTCCCTCAGATGGTGAGTTAACCTGCCCCCCCCACAGGTGTCGTGTGCGAAGGCCTCAGAGTGGTTTGGGGGCGGCTGATGCAGATGCCGAGGGTAAAGAGGCACCTACTGCTGCTGCGGTCTTGGTACCCTTGACCCGTCCACCTCGGGTGGATCTTCTTTGGCCTCTTTGAGCCGGCTGTCCTCTGCCTTTCCCGAATGCGGAATAATAGCGAAAGGACTTTCCTCTCCCAGAGGTTCCCGAGGGGCGAAAAGGAGTCTGGCGGATAGCAGCTCCTAAAGATTTTGCTGCTGCCTTGGAAGTCTAACTTTTCCAGACTGTCATCAGCCTTTTTTCCGAATAACTAAGAGCTGTCAAAGGGCATATTCAAAAGTCTGGCCTGTACATCTGGAGCAAAGCCAGACTTTCGCAACCACGTATGCCTGCGGATTGTTGTACTGATACGGTCAGCGGAATCGATGCCGGTTTGAAGAGACTCGCACATGGCATCTTTGCCATCTTGAATGATGTTAAGGAAGGCTTCCTTCTCCTCTCCATCGCGTATGCAGTCAGCTGCTGATGAAGCACACTCCCATAATCTGTGACTGAACCTGGCGAGCGTACAGGTGGCGTTGATGGACTTCAACGCCATACTACAGGCAGAGAAGACTTTCTTTGCCATAGAGTCGTACCTCTTGTCATCCCTGTCCTGTGGGACAGTAGGGTAAGCAGTCCTACTGCTGGATCAAGTTGCCGCTTGAACCACCAGGCACTCTGGGGTCGGGTGTTTTGACAGGTATTCAGGGTCAGCAGCCGCTACCCTATACTTTGTCGACAGTCTTTTATTGACTGCTGGGATGACTTCGGGAGTCTCCCAATTGGATGCAATTTTTCTTTGCAGGGCTGCATTGAAGGGGACCACCGGGTCCTCTTGTGGGCCTTTGTCCAATATATCCATTAGATCATCCTGTTGGAAAACAGGTGAAGGCGCAGACCAGCCCAAAGACTCAATTATTCTTGCCATCAGAGTTCTATATGGTGTTTCGGCATGTTCCCCTGGGTCTGGCTTTACAAATTCCACTTCTGGGGGAAGTGTCAAGTCCACTGGCCTCATGAAGTGAGTCCTGTAGTTCCTTCAGCCTCCTTTCTTCAGAGGTGAAATCCTCTGCAGCAGGCACTGACGATCTCTGTAAACCAAAAGTTTCTTGGTCAGAGTCTTCTCTATCTTCATAAATTGAAGAAAGACCAGGGTATTCTGATCTCTGAAATGGAGTAAAGCCCATTTCTAGGGCTGAAGGAGCCAAACTCGTCATTATTGGACGAGAAAATGTCGAAGTCGTCGACGCCGATGTAACCAGCCTTGAAGGCTCCGAAAATTGCATTGAAAAAACTGGAAGGGGCCCTTGAAGAATTCGAGAGGATCGGGATCCTACTCGAGGGCATCGACAACGGTCTCGGCGTCGTGCCAGAGGCCCTTGAAAACACCGTTGGCTGTGGAGCCTCGGTCCTCTCTTTCATCGAAGTCGACGATGGCATCGAGTCGATCGACCGATGCGTTGAGGAACCCTTCGACAACGGCGTTGATGGCGCCGACCTGTGCGTCGAAGGAATCTTAGACGACGGTGAAGGAACCCTCGACGACGAAGACGGTGCCTTCTTACCCGATGGCTCATGGCGCTCTCGGGTTTCAATGTTTCGCCGGGTGCTGCGACTCGCGGCGTTTTGATTTTTTGGGTTTTTCACCCGGAGTATCACCCTCAGCTGTCTTCGAGGGGGTCGAGGCCACGTTCTCGAAGACGGTTAACATTTTATTTCTGAATTCCTCCCACTCAGCTTGAGAACTGTGCTTGGTGGGACAGGAATCTCTTTCTGGGGACACCGAAGACGAGGAATGGGACCTTCGACGTCTCTTTTTTGAGTGTCTAGATCCCGACGAATGGTGGGAGCTGCTTCGAGATCTGGAATGGGAGTGTTTGACGGCGAGGAGACTAATGCCTCGACCCGGCCGACGAAACCTTCAAGGAGGATTTGGCTGACTTACCTCTCTCGAGCTTCCCCTTTCACTCCTTCAGAGCTTTCGCCGTCATGGACATGCAGTCCTCACACTCCGAACAATGGTGCTCGGACCCCAAGTACCATAAACAGACCCTGTGTGGATCCGTTATTGACATTTTTTTACCGCAGTCTCGACATTTCTTGAAGCCGGATAGCGGCGTCGTCGGTTCTGATGAAGAAGCCATCGAGAACGTTAAGGAATATTCATCGAAATAGATTTAGATAAACCTGACTGAACTGAGCAACGACGTTCCGAGGCCCCACGAAGCGCGGAAAAACAACTGAGCAACGGACGCAGCGCGTGTATATTTATGGGTATGGTGAGGTCGGCGCCGATACGGTGTCCGTCGAGGGACATCGACTCGGCAGACGTCGACACGCAGCGCCCTCTACAGAAAAAATGTCTGAGGCCAGCAAGCTGGAAACGTATATCAAAGATAAGGAATACGCCAGAGGACACAATCTCTTCGAACAACAGTTACAGGTATGTTACCTGTTCCTTCTCCAGCATGGGGTCTGGCATGGATTCACATGCTCATGAATAAAGAATACATAGCAGTAACACAGTGATGAAGGCGTCGGAAAAAAACACAGGTAACACCAAGTGCTTGTTTAGAGGAGTCTGACGGCACCTTGGGCATGAAGGAGGGGTGCGTCCACAGCACCATCCTCGTCTCGTGGAAAGCCATGTAAGGTGGCTTACAGTATAGGGCCTGGATCTCACCTACTTGTCGTGCAGAGGTGATGGCCACGAGAAAAGCAGTCTTCCACGATAGAAACTTGAGTGGAACAAAATGTAAGTACCACATTGAGCTCCCACGCCGGGGCCGGAACCTTCACCGGCGGGAACAAGCGGATTAGTCCCTTGACGAATTCCTTTGACCGACTGGTGCGACCACAAGGCGGGTTGTCCTGGGCATCTGGTGTAGCGGGAGATAACAGCCAGATGAACCTTGATGGAGGCGTGAGCAAACCCCGATTTAGCCAACAACAGCAAATATGAAAGTACCTGAGGGGCCGTGACCCTCAGGGGGTCTTCTGGGAACGGCACTGAATAGCTAATCTCGTCAACTTGATTCTGTAGCATTTCAAAGTAGATGGTGCTCTGGCCTATGCGAGAACTTCCTTGCAGTCCGCCGGGAGATCGTAGCCACCAAATTCTAGTGCTGCAGGAGCCAGGCCTTCAGGTTCAGAGACCCTGGATCGTGGTGTAGAATGGTGCCTCCTTCCCTGGCGAGAAGATCCGAGACGACTGGCAGCTTGGCTGGTGGGGACCCCGACAGGCTGAGAAGGTCCGGGTACCAGATCTGCCTCGGCCACACTGGTGCGACTAGCATCATCCGGCACCGGCTGAGTTGACTGATGATTCGAAGTAACAACGGCAGCGGAGGGAACGCATACAGAAAGAGGCCTTCCCAAGGTAACGACAATGCGTCCCCCATGTTCCCCCTGCTGGGGGAACCTGCTGGCAAATCTCCGGGACTTGGCGTTTGTCGCCGTCGCAAACAAGTCTATCTGGGGATTGCCCCATTTGACGTGAAGGTTCTCCACTAGGTCCTGCCGAAGTTCCCACTCGTGACAAGAGCGAAGCTCCCTGCTCCGAGAGTCGGCGACAGTGTTCTTTACTCCTGCCAGATGAAACGGAATGAGGAACATCTCCTGGGGGACGGCCCAGTGAAGTCCTGCGCCTTTTTGGAGAGCGCCGGGGACCTGGTGCACCCCGGTTTCCTGATGTAAAACATTGTGGTGGTATCGTTTGAGAAGACCTGCACCACCTTGCCTATGAGAGACAGCAGGAACGATTTGAGGGCCCAAAACACCACCCGTAGCTCCAGAATGTTGATGTGCAATGTCTTCTCCTCCGGCAGCCACAGGTCTCTGGCGTGAAGACTTCCGGTGTGGGCTACCCATCCTTCCAGGGAAGCGTCCGTCATGACCATCTCCTGGTGCAGTGGGGCCTGGAAATCTGCGCCTCCCGTCAGATGCAAGCGCACGCCCCACCACCTTCTCGCCCGATGGAACCCCTTGTCGAGCGCGATCCTGTCTTGGAAGCTCCCGGACACCTGGATCCAACGGGTGTCTAGGAACTCCTGCAGCAGGCGCATCTGCAACCTGCAGAGCCGGATGAGGTAAATACATGACATCATGCTTAACAGAGACTTGATGGCCCTCACCGTGGCGATCTTCAGAGCTAACACGCGTAGTACCTTGCCCAGGATGGCTGCTATCCTTTCTTTCGAGCAGGACTTTGCATAATTCACTGAGAACCCCAGATCCGTCAGTAGATGGACGGCCCTCGCCATGTGGTCGACGGCGATGTCTTTTGATCTTGCGTGAAGACTCTGGGTACCGACTTCACCCTTGAAAGAAAGGGCCTTGAATTGGTAATGCTTCCCCTGAACGACGACGCGCAGAAACTTGCGGTATAGTTTGTGAATGGGGATGTACGCATTCTCCAGATCCAACGGCAACAGAAAATCTCCCTCTTCCAGTTGTCCGAGCACGTGTTTAGTGACCATTCAGAACTTCTGGCACTTTATGTATTTTTTCAGTCGCCGCAGGTCGAGAATGGGCCTCCAGCCCCAGTTGTTCTTTCGCACGAGGAAGTACCCTGAGTAAACTCCAGAGCCCCAAAGCCGCTTTGGAACCAGCTCTATCGCCCCTTTCTTTAGCATGGCCCGAAACTTCCAGAAGCCAAGGGACGTGGTTTTTGTACTGGGCAACCGGTGGTATTTGGGGACACTTTTGTTGGAACTCTAGAGTGTGTCCGTGGGCGAGAGCGTCCAGCACGCAACGGTCGGTGGAGATGGTCTTCCACACGGTGACGAAGTTCGCTAGCCGGCCTCCCACCAGGGTGCACGGGTGGGGGCCCAAAGTCCTGGCCAGTTCATTCTTGCTTGGAGGTCGACGGGCCGCCTTGCAGTCCAGGACTACGACAGCGTCCTCCTCCGAAGGCCTTGGAGCTGCCCCTGTTGGTTTCTTGGGCCGAGGAGCGGGAGGGTTGGCGTTAAGAAGAGGAGCCCCCGCCGAAACCCCTCACAGATCGGGTAGACTTGCCTCCTGAGGACCAAAAGGACCGCCGTCGCAGCTGTAGCGTGCTCAGGGAACATGCCGTCTCCATGTCTGCTTTGAAGGTCTGTAGGGACTCATCCCCCGCTTCCCTGAAAAGATTGTCTCTGTCAAAGGGCATGTCCAAAACCCTTGTCTGGACCACCTGTCGAAAGTTGGTGGCCTTGAGCCAGCGACGACAGAAAAGTCAAACACCATAGCCCATCTGGCGGAAACCCAGGTCCGCGATGTGCGTGGCCACCGTGATGGCGTGGTCTGACGCCACTTCGCCCTCTTGTAGAATATCCAAAGCCTCTACCCTCTTATCGTTGGGGAGGAAGTCCAGTAGAGGGGCGAGCTTAAACCGCAGCTCCACGATAGCGAGGGCGTTGGCGGCCTTGATGGTCGTCACCGCAGAGCAGATAACTCTCCTACCCATCACATCCAACTTCTTCCCCTCATTGTCAGGAAGGGTGGACGCTGCAGAAGACGGCAAGCTTGACGATTTCTTCTTGGCCACTGCAGAACCTACAGAGTCCGGTGACGGTTGGGCCCACAAGCACTTAAGTGCAGAGTCCGGCACCCTGTTCTTCTCTAGGTGGTCCCTCTTTGCTGGGGCTGTAGAAGGGTTCTTCATGAGCGTCAGTCCTTCATCCCAAATGTCATCCAGGAGCGGGACTGAAAGGACGGTCTTCCTGTTCGCCTTGCGGCGCTGGTATGAGAAGCCCTCCTTTTCCGGCGTGAGCTGGAAAAGCTCTGATGCTCTGGAGATATTGCATGGAACGATCCCATCTCGTCTGCCGGGGAGGGTCTGGGCGGAGGCAACGGGAGGTGCCCCATCCCGCCGTCGTCATCCCTGCCCGTAGTCGTTGCTGTGTCTGACCCCATCTCACCTGCGCCGGGTGGCGGAGAAGGAGGTGAAGGGTAGCAAGGAGGCAGCGGGTGCCTCTTCCTCTTGTCTGGCAGTTCCTCTGTCGTCAGCATGGCGGCCAGCATCGGCGCCGCCAGTGGAGCGGGTGGCGGTGTCGCTGGCATCCTCCTCTGTATCTCGGATACCAGCGTATGAAGGGTCGAGAGAATGTCCATTGAAAGTTCTCTAGGTAGCAGCTGAGGCGTAGGGCTAGGCAGCTGGGGCGCGGAAGCAGAGCCAAGGCCCTCATCATCCTGAGGCTCTCCTTCCTCTGCGATGTCCTCGTAGCCCTAGTTGTAGGGCGCGACTCCGACGTCTCCCTCGTCGTCAACAAAACGAGTTCATCCTCCTCAGCAGAAGAGATATCCGTGCCCTGGAGGCCCTCAACGTCTTCCCCCCACCCCCTTTCTTCGCATCCAGAGGGGACGGTCTCGGGAGATGCCTGCAGCCTATTCACCGGGGTCTTCTCAATTAGCTTAAACAAAGCCTCCCTCCTGGGGGGGGAAGGGACACCCTTGCCGTCGGAAGGGCACCCTGCGGGTGTGCCCCTGCAGCCATCGAAAGGGACGCTACCACCAAAGCTTGAAAAGGGAAAGGGAATCCTTGCCCGACATGATCCACACAGTGCAGGACTGTAGAATCTTCTGGAAGCTTCCACGAAGTACCTCGACGAAAAACCGCCCTTGAGGGGCGCTGAAGAATCCGAAAAACTGGCCTCCATTAATGGGAAGGCTGTAACGATGGAGCACACAGGCGCGATTGACCGAAAAATACAGTATAACTTCAAAAAACAAAAATCACAGTAAAGCAGAACTAATCACAAGGACTATCAACACTTGAATGTGCGGTAAAAATCTAAAGATGGCTGCCAGAGGAGGGGCTTAAGGGGAGGGCAGTCATTGGCTGGGGGCAGTATGACCCAGAGCTCAGTGATTGGTTGTTAGGAGAAAGACAGTACAGAAAGGAAACAAACTGATTTTTCTTTTACAGAGGATTCCCAGCCCGACGACAGGAAATATTCATGAGCATGTGAATCCATGCCAGACCCCATGCTGGAGACCCTTGAACTGTGGTCACTTGTGTCTTGCTGTTGATGCCATGCCTTCCTTACAGAAATCACTCATTGTTACTGGAATTTGCATTGGGGCACCACATAGTGGGCGTTTGCACTGTGGCATCACTCGATACAGGCATTTGCATGGGGGCATCACAATAGTGGGCATCTGCATTGGGCATCACTCATAGTTACTGTCATTTGCATTGGGGCATCACATAATTGCATGCATTTGTACTAGGGCATCACTCATTTTTACTGTCATTTGCATTGGAGTATCACATACTTGCGGGCATTTGCACTGGGGATTCACTCAGTTACTGGCATTTGCATTGCAGGCATTCGCATCGAGGCATCACATCCCCCCTCAAACTGGGGAGAGTGGTGGGCACGAGGGGGGAAGAGAGTTGGTCTCACATTGGGGAGAGTGGGGGGAACAAGGGGCTTGGGAGGAGAGTTGTGGGGTTGCATTATTATGTTGAGGTATAAGAAAATGGCAATAAAAACAAATTTCTTTTAAAAAAGTGAATTCATCCTTCAACAGCCTTAATGTAGTAAAGGGGCATGTGTCCTGAGGCGGCCTCTACTGGGTGCTAAGTGCACTACGCAAGGCAACAGTGAAACTAATGGAGACCATGAACCTTGGTTGCCTATGGCATCTGGGTGGTCCCCACACTCTGGAGTCCACATTTCTAGGCAGGGACAAGGAAGTCTGCACACTTAGCAACGCTGGTCTATTAGTACTTACCCCACCCTTATGCTTGGAGTGCCACCTCTGGGATATACACAAACCATACTCCCTCCCTTCCTCAGCAGCACCTGCACTCACAAATGTTTCTGTGAGCAGAGCCTCAATCGATTGTCACATGTTTCACCTCCCTTAAGAGAGCAACACAGCAATCCACTCCTCCAGCATGAAAGACACACTAACCTAATTCACAGCTAGACTGCCAAATCAACGACTAAGGTGTGGTTAGTGCATGTTGCAATGTTGACAGTTACTGAAAACAGCAAACTCATTTGTCTCGATACCCAGTTTCGCAAACTGAAAATCGCCCCCCTTGCCCACCCGCCTACCTGCTATAGACAATAACCATTCTGGTGCCGTCTCCCTCAAGCCTTACCTTGAAGATGCCACCCTTCTGCCAGGCAATCTTTTCGATGGTGTCCCCCAGGATGCTTGTGTGGTCGATGCCCAGAGAGGAGATTCCGCATACGATAGGCTTCCTAAGGAGAGTGAACAGTGATGAGTCTTATGCAGAGCAGTTGAATAAAAAAAAAGAAAATCAGGCTCTTGTGCTGCATAACCAATTCTTAACTAGTACATCAGACACAAGAATCCCACACAGCTTCTCATTACCAACTAAACAAGACCAACAAAAGGGCTACAGACTGATATACAAAGAGGCATGGGAGCTCCGTCACGCTGGCCATGCCCGGTACAAAATGGCTGTGGTCAGAGAACAATGAAAATCAAGACCACTGGCAGAAAGGCTGTAGAACTGCATGCACCCATGTGATATGAACAGGCCCAAAGTCTGAGCAGAAGCCATCAAGCAGGACCACCAAATAATGCCTGTGAGGCACCTGCAATAAGAAACAGGCCCACGACTGGGGAGGGGTGGCAATGTTCTAATCAGACTTATGGTCATGGAGTCATGTAATGGTTGCCGGCCCTGTGCTTGTGAAGCACCTGCCACTGTGCTATTAAGCAGAGATGGAATATTTGGTTTCCGCTACCTGCTTTTCTCAGCGTGCCATTTGTTTGGCTTCCTCTTTCTTTGGGTTAGAGTGATGCGCTGCATCTAATATATCCATCTGCAGATTTCTTGTGTGGCTTTAGGAAAGACGTTCTTTTTGCTGCTTTCCTCCCATAGATTTCTACGGACACCCTTTCCTTTTGCTTGTTTTGAATTTATCCTTCTGCTTCACTTCCCTTTTGTTCATTCTTATGGCAAAACTCATCAGTCCATAAGACTATCAGTACTGAGAGACTATGGGCCTCATCAAGATATTGGCAGTAGTCTGGTGGTAAATCCGTCGATATAGCGCCAAACTAAATTACTGTTACCACTTGGTCCCGTGGAGTTACCACTTGATTACAAGTGATGGTAATTGCCCACTTTTGAAGTCCATAGGACTCCATGGGAATTTTTGGCAGAATTACTGTGCGGTAAATCTGCCGTTTCTGGTGGAAGTGGATGATTTACCCCCAGCAGACAGCTGGAGGATGTTAGGGAGAATTCTCTGTTTAGGCTGAATTTCCTAATCTAGTGAGTCCCCCAGCAGCTTTGCTGGATTTTTGGGGTTTATTTTTATCTCCTGCCAAGAGTGAGACTCTTTTACCCTCACTCTTGGGCATGATTTGAGTGTGTTTCTTTGAATCTAGATGTGTTTAATGGGCTATGGGGTCTTTTACTCCATAGGGCTTCATGTGGTTTTGTGATGTGTGTTACAGCACCCTCAGTGCAGTAACACAGGGGTGTCATAGTGATCCCCCAGTGTAGACTCCATACCCTGGGACTGACTACGGTCTCCCAGGGCATGTAATGTCACCATTGACTTTACTAGTCTTGAATTCTGAACAGAACCATTACAAACCATCATTTTGTGGACGTACTGGTTGGGGCAATTCGATTGCCCTGGGGTCTGTTAGTCGAGGGGGCACGTCTCCGTCCCCCCTGATCGAGTTTTGGCTGGTGGCAGTGGATACTACTTTTTGTATTCAACCGCGAATATTTCTCTATGGGATTTTCCCATTGTTCGAGGCTACTATCTTTATTTATTTAATTACGATAGCCTAGAACATACCGCCGGTTTATTTATTTAATATTAATTCTCCGGTTGGTATTGGTATTTTTTGCCAAAACCCGGTTCTAAAATGGCGTTTGTGTTCTCTTCTGTGACTCCAACCCAAGTTGAGCCCTTTATTCCACTTTTTGGCGGGCTTCTCCACAGAAGCCCTCCAAAGTGGTGCCACTCTGTCTGGGGTACTTAAGAGGGGTGGAGGGGGATTTCGGCACCCTGGACCGAGTTGCCTAGGCAACTCGAGTCGCACTCTGTCCTGATTGGCCCAAGTGGTGAGCCAGCCGGCTCACCACTTAACATGTTTGAGTGACAGCTAGGCTGAGTGAATGGGGGTTTTCTGCATAAAGGCAGGGGTTTGGGGACTGGAACTTCAGAAGACGCCACAGGACCTAAGAATCCGAAGGAGAAGCTGAGCCGACCTGCCACGACGACACCACCGGGGGAGCCCTGCTGGACCGACTCACCACTTTTCCCAACGACAGAGGAGATCTCCCGCCAGAGAGTCTTCTTCCTTTGACTGGTGGGGATAACCAGTTTCACCGTCTTTTCGCCTTCCCGAGGCATCTCGTGGCCGCCTTGCCTGTGCCAAGCACCCCAGCAACCGGAATACCATGTTTTACCACGACCGCGAAATAAGGAACAAGTTACTTACCTGTAACTGTTGTTCTCCAGCATGGGTCTGGCATGGATTCACATGCTCATGAATATTCCCCGTCGTCAGGCTGGGAATCCTCGGTAAAGAAAAAACCAGTATCAGTTTCGTTTCTGATCTGTCTTTCGTAGTAGTAACCAATCACTGGTCTCTGCGTCATACTGACCACAGCCAATGACTGCCCTCTACCTAAGCACCGCCTCTGGCAGCCATCTTCAGATTTGGAAGCACGTGAAGTGGCAGTATGACCAAGTGAAGAGCCGCAGAGGGGTAGGCCGGAGGGTTCGCATGTGAATCCATGCCAGACCCATGCTGGAGAACAACAGTTACAGGTAAGTAACTTGTTCCTTCTCCAGCATGACGTCTGGCATGGATTCACATGCTCATGAATAAAGAATACATAGCAGTACACACATGCACAACCACGGGAGGTGGCAAAGGCTCAACATTAAGCATTACATCAAACTCAACATTAAGCATCTTACCTCCTCACCAGGCTCACCTCAGGCGAACAGGTTGAGCAGCACTGCTTGGCCGACCCTGGACTCCTCCCTGGAATCCCGATCGACGCAGTAGAATTTCGTGAAGGTATGCGTCGACCTCCACGTAGCAGCCCTGCATATGTCCAGCAGGGGCACACCAGAAAGGAACGCCGTGGTAGCTGCGATCGCTCTGGTGGAATGGGCTCTCGGACGGCCAGGCAGCGGTCGGTTTGCCAACTGATGACAGTACATGATACAGCCGGAGAGCCATCTGGAAATGGAAGCCTTCGAGAGAGCCTTCCCCTGATTGACAGGTCCAAAGTTCACAAAGAGTTGTGACGTCTTCCGAAAACACTTCGTGCGGTCCACGTAGAACTTCAGCGCTCTAGCCACATCCAGCGAGTGCAAAGTCCTCTCAGCCGGCGACGAAGGCGACGGGAAGAACACAGGCAACACCAAGGGTTCGTTGAGATGGAAGTCCGACGGTACCTTGGGCATGAAGGAGGGGTGCGTCCTGAGCACTACCCTCGTGTCGTGAAAAGTCAAGTACGGGGCCTTGCAGGAAAGCGCCTGGATCTCTCCCACCCGTCGTGCGGAGGTGATGGCCACAAGAAACGCTGTTTTCCACGACAGAAACTTCAACGGGGCCGAGTGCAGAGGCTCGAACGGAGGTCCCATGAGCTTGGTCAGCACCACGTTGAGCTCCCACGCCGGGGCCGGAGCCTTCACCGGCGGGAACGATCTGAACAGTCCCTTCATAAACTCTTTCACCAGACGATGAGACCACAAGGACGTCCGCCCCGTGGTTCTGGTGTATCAGGAGATCGCAGCAAGATGAATCTTGATGGACGCGTGTGCCAGTCCAGCTTTGGCCAGCGTCAGCAGGTACGGCAGTACCTGGGGGGCCGTAATCCGTAGAGGGTTAATCTTCTGTGCGTGGCACCAGACAGAGAACCTCTTCCATTTGTGTCCGTAGCATTTAAGAGTCGAGGACGCCCTGGCCTTTGCAAGAACCTCTCTGCAGTCGGCCGGTATGTCGTATCCTCCAAACTCTAGCGCTGCAGGAGCCAGGCCTGCAAGTTCAGCGATTTCGGATCGTGGTGGAGGATGGCGCCTCCTTCCCTGGAGAGTAGATCTGCGTCCACCGGCAGCTTGATTGGCGGGGACGTTGACAAGTCCAGAAGGTCCGGGAACCATATCTGCCTCGGCCACGCAGGTGCGACGAGGATCATCCTGCACCGTGACCTCTTGAGCTGGTTGACGAGCCGGATTAGCAGTGGCAAAGGAGGGAACGCGTAGAGGAACAGGCCCTCCCAGGGGAACGAGAAAGCATCGCCCATGCTACTAGCCTGGGGAAACCTGCTGGCGAACCTCCGGCACTTGGAGTTCGTCGCCGTCGCGAACAGGTCGATCTGGGGTGTGCCCCACCGTCGGAAGAGGCGATCCACTAGATCCTGCCGTAGTTCCCACTCGTGGCACGAGCGCAGCTCCCTGCTGAGTGAGTCGGCGATGGTGTTTTTTATCCCTGCCAGATGAAACGGCACCAGAAACATCCTTTGGGCGACGGCCCAATGCCACAGGTGCTGCGCCTCCTTGGACAGTGCTGGGGACCTGGTTCCGCCCTGTTTCCTGATGTAAAACATGGTGGTGGTGTTGTCGGTGAAGATCCTCACCACCTTGCCCTTGAGGGACGGAAGGAAGGACCTGAGGGCCCAGAACACTGCACGGAGCTCCAGGACGTTGATATGGAGGGACTTCTCCTTCGGGAGCCAAAGGCCTCTCGCGTGCAGATTTTCGGTGTGCGCTCCCCACCCTTCCAGGGAGGCATCCGTGGTCACTGTCTCCTGGTGGTCTGGGGTCCGGAAGTCCATGCCCGCCGTCAGATGCGCGCGGGTGCCCCACCACCGGACCGCTCGGCGGAAACTCTCGTCGAGTGTGATCCTCTCCTCGAAGCCGCCCGTCGTTTGGATCCAGCGCGCGTCCAGGAACTCCTGCAACGGGCGCATCCGGAGCCTGCACATGGGAATGAGGTAGATGCAAGAAGACATCATTCTGAGGAGGGACTTGATGGACCTCACCTTGGCTGCGTCGGAAGCCAACATCCGCTGTACCTTGCCCAGGATGGACCTGGTCCTTTCCTCCGACGGGGAGGCCAGAAGGCACACTGTCGAGCTTCGCTCCCAGAAACAGTGCGTTTTGCGCGGGTACCAGGTGGGACTTGGCGTAGTTCACGGAGAATCCCAGGTCCCTGAGAAGTTGGACGGTCCTTGCCGTGTGCTCCACGGCGAGCTCCCTCGTCTTGGCTCGGATGAGCCAGTCGTCCAGGTAGGGGTAGACGTGGATCCCCTCGCGGCGCAGCTGCGCCGCCACCGGTGCAAGGCACTTGGTGAATACCCTGGGTGCCGACCGTAGTCCGAAGGGGAGGGCTTTGAACTGGTAGTGACGCCCTTGGACCACAAACCTGAGGAATTTTCGGTGCCCCTTTAGGATGGGAATATGGAAGTAGGCATCCTCCGAATCCAACGATGACAGGAAGTCTCCTTCCTCCAGCTGACCCAGGACGTGCTGGAGGGTGACCATCCGGAACTTCTGCGCCTTGATGAACTTGTTCAGACGTCGCAGGTCTAGGATGGGGCGCCATCCTCCCGTCTTCTTCTTCACGAGGAAGTATCTCGAGTAAACTCCGGAGCCCCGAAGCCTCTTTGGGACGAGTTCGATGGCGCCCTTCCTGAGCATCGCCCTTACCTCCAGGAGAAGCTGAGGGACGTGAAGCTCTTTCCTGGCCACGGGGGGGACGCGCGGGCACCTTCTTTGAAACTCGAGCGCGTGGCCCCGGGCTAAGGCGTCCAGCACCCAACGGTCGGTGGAGATGGACTCCCACACGCTGACGAAGCTCGCCAGCCGGCCTCCCACCGGGGTGCTTCGGTGGGGGCCCGACCCCACGGCCGGTTCAATCCTGTTTCGACGAGGCTTTGCCGCCTCGACCTCCTTGGCGACGACGGCGGGGTCCGCCAGACTTGCCTCGTCCTCTGTAGGCCTCCCGAGACGACGAGCGGGCCGCTTGACGGTAGGTGGAGAAACCGCCGCCGGAACCTTTGGAGGCGCCCTTGCCTCCGCTGCTCCGAAAGGGCGTTCGTCGTTGCTGCAGAACCCCAAGGGCCCGGGCCGTCTCAGTGTCCGCTTTAATGGCCTGAAGGGAGTCGTCCACTGTTTTCCCAAACAGGTTGTTCCCATCGAACGGCATGTCCAGGACTCTGGTCTGTACGTCTTGACGGAAGTCCGTAGCCTTGAGCCATCCACGCCGCCTAAGGCACACGCCGTTGCCCAACTGGCGAAACCCAGTGTCAGCGATGTCCGTCGCAATAGTGATGGCGTGGTCCGACGCCACCTCACCTTCCTGTAGGATCTCCAGGGCATCCGCCCTCTTGTCGTCCGGTAGGAAGTCCAGCAGGGGAGCCAGTTTGTACCATAGCTCCCTGTCGTAGCGGGCCACGATCGCCAAGGCGTTGGCCGCTTTAATCGTCGTCGCTGCAGACGAGATGACCCTGCGTCCCATAGCGTCCAATTTCTTTCCCTCGCCGTCCGGTGGGGAAGTCGATGTGGAGGCCGCACCCCACCCCCGCTTTCTTCCTGGCCGCCGCGGAGACGACAGAGTCCGGGGTAGGCTGCGCCCAGAGGCACAGGGGGGCCGCGTCCGGGACCCGGTACTTCTTCGCGTACCGGTCTCTTCTAGCTGGCGTCGTGGAAGGGTTCTTGAGGAGGGCGAGGCCCTCATCCCAAATGTCGTCCAGTAGAGGCACCGCGAGGACAGTCTTCCTCTTGGCCTCGCGCCGTTGATAAAGGAATCCTTCCTTTTTCTTCTCCTCAGGGCAGAGTTGGAAAAGCTCGGATGCCCTGGCGATCATGGAGTGGAACGATCCAATCTCGTCGGGCGGAGAAGCCCTGGTGGGAGGTGACGAGGGCAGATCCTCGTCGTATACCTCGTTGTCCGTGCCCGTCGCTGCCGTGTCAGTCCCTGTATCATCCCCTCGGGTGGACGGGGAGGGCTGGACGGGGCGCGACGGCTGAAAAGGAGGTGGAGGGTGAATCCTCCTTTTCTTGGGCGGGGGAACACCAGAAGGTCCCGGATGCCCCGACGGGAGAGGTTCCTCCGTCGGCAACGGTAGTCTCGTCCTTATCTCTGAGCATAAGGACTGTATAGCCAACAAAATGGCCGCCGAGTTGTCTTGCGGCGCTGGCAGAGGGGAATCCGACGGGCGATCAGGGGCCCCGTCGGCACCCTCGACGATGTCGTCGTCACCCGTGTCGGGATCCATCCCGACGGGCCGGTCTTCTTCCACGCCAAGGCCGTGGCTTAAGACCTCGATCAGCTCCTCCTCCGAGGTTGAAGCCGAATCTACGACGACGCCCTGCCCCCCCTTTTTCTTCCCCGCCGGGGATTTCACGGGGGTCCTATCGATGGGCACAAAAGAGGACTCCCTCTGAGGTGGCAGGGAGACTCTGAGCCCCGAGGTCGCCACCACTGGTGTAGCCTCCACAGGCTGAGCCAGGGCCGCCGTGACAGTATCGATAGAGGGCTTGGCCGGATGGATTAAGGCCTTCACCACCTTAGGTGCGCTCACCGCCTTATCCTTGAGGGGAGGGGGGGGACACTGCCTCGCTCCCCCTCCGATGGGGCCTTCGAGCTCGACCGGGGCCTCTCCAGGAGCTTTGCCGGGTGCTCGCCCTTCCTCTTACCCGACCCAGAGCGTTGGCTCGTGGCTGAAGGTGCCGGGGAGGGTGCGCCCTGCCTGGCGCCCGTAGAGCCCGACCGTTCGGCGCTCCCGGTGCCAGCGGACTCGCAGTGCTTGGCCTTGTGTTGGACCCCCGTCGCCGGGGCGTCCTCAAAGGTCTTAGAAGACCGCTCGGATTTCTTCCTCTTCTTCTCGCCTGACGGGCTCTTCCCTTCCAGCCAGTTGGCGAGACGTTGATGGCGGTCCTTCATGGTCCGCTCCGACATGTTGCCGCAAAACGCACAGTCCTTCTCCACGTGCGTCTTGTCCTCATGTAAGCAGTAGAGACAAAAGGAGTGTTCGTCCTCCTTAAAGACGGTCTGCAGCTGGCATCCAGGGCAGACCCTGAACAGCTTTCCGGGCGTCGAGCTTCCCTTCTCCTGGGCCATGTCCGGGCCTGAGAAGCTTCTGGAGTCCTCCAAAGCGTAGCTCGACAAAATCTTCACCCTTGAGGGGCGCAGACGAATCCGACACGGGTCCCCGTTGATCGGATGGAGAGTCGGTGGAGCTTGAGGCTCTTTTGACACAAAAAAACGAAGTTTTTGAGCAAAAAACGTGAAAAAAAATAGCACTAACGCTCGAGAGCAATAGCACGAGGATCCCAACACATGAACGTGCGCTAAAAATCTGAAGATGGCTGCCAGAGGCGGTGCTTAGGTAGAGGGCAGTCATTGGCTGTGGTCAGTATGACGCAGAGACCAGTGATTGGTTACTACTACGAAAGACAGATCAGAAACGAAACTGATACTGTTTTTTTCTTTACCGAGGATTCCCAGCCTGACGACGGGGAATATTCATGAGCATGTGAATCCATGCCAGACCCCATGCTGGGGAAAGGGTATTACCTTTAACTGGAAAACTCTGCGACTGGTTTCTTCCCTGGAAGTGCAACGACCTTCATCTTTCCTCCAAGTCGAGATCTTCTCTTTCCCTGGACGACGAGACTTGCACCCGCTGCCAGGAACAACTGCCACTGCTGGAGGATCCTTCCCACTTAAGGTACCGTGTCCCGCCTGGCTTCCCGTGCCACCGACTGTACGGGGTAGATTTAGCCCCCGGCTTTCGAACCTGGGCTAGCCTGGGACACCCTGGCTAAACTTTTCTGAGCCTCTCTAAACTCTTTTCGAACTTTCTGCAAGACTTTCTAAGCCTAGTGTAACTGTGTGATCTTGGGCGCATTTGTGCTCTGCTCTCTCTAAGAGTGGGCCCAGCCTATGGACTTTGGCTCACCAGTGACTTTTGCTCTTCTGCCTTGCTAAAAGTGTTCCTAAATCTTAGAGTGGTGTATCCTCACATATTCTGTCTTTTTCCCTCCCTTCTTCATAAACTTATTGGAGTGCCATCTATAGTTAAGCGCTCACCTCTGTATGGAAATAAGCGGTGTTAACTAAGACTTATCTGATAAGGAATAAGGGTTGTATATATTATAATAGTAACTGTGTTTAGAGTGTTTTACAATAAGAGTGCTCGAGTGTTTCAAACAGTGTGTTTTTAAATAAATAAATGATATACTTTGATACCAAAGCTCTGGTCAGTGTTTGCTTGTATTATTGTGTCTGAGTGCCTATTGTGTATACTTTGCATACTGCCTAACTCTTCTTGAGGGAAGTCTGACTGCTCAGCCACAGCTACCAGGTAAATCTGGGTGGTACAGACTGCTACCAAGTGGGTTTACTGCTAACACCTGTAGTCCTAAATCTTTTGCAGTGTTCCCAAAGGGAACTGCACAGGTTTCTGCCTAACAGAGGAAAATCCTCCACTTTTCCTCAGAAAAACAGCAAGTCTCTCCAGAGTCTGCTTTCAGTGGCAATTGTTGTGGGAGGACCCATTAGCAACCTTTAAAGCTGCTTTCCCCGCAGAGCGGACCACGGAGTGAATTGCGGAGCGAATTGCAGTCGTCAGTGGCATCAAGATTCCACGGCATTAAGGGTGTGGTGCGCTGACGGTGCGACCACCTGGAAATGTCTGAGCTATCCGACAGATGGCTACGGAGCAGCCGCCCATCACGGGAAGACTGGGGTATGGAACCTCGTAGCCCCTTAAAACCATCTTCTCGTCCAAAGCGGCTGACATCTGCTCCAACCTGTATGCAAATGCCGGCCCAAGACGAGGAGACAGGTACGTTACTAATCTGAAGCACGGAAAGCGCTGAAAGCATTGAAAGCATTGAAAGTATTGAAAGCATTGAAAGCATTGAAAGCGCAGACATTGTCCAGACATATCCGGAAACAATCTAAGTAAGCGAAAATTCCAATTTAAATTCCAATGGGCTCCCGCTTTTACAGGGTGATTCGAATAAACTGCCTGAAACTGCTGTGCTGCCCGACCCCCACCCCGCGGAGGGAGAAACCCTGCTACTCTCACAGAGTCAGCCTCATGAGACGGCTAGCCCTCAGCGGAGAAAGCAGCTGGCTGCCAAGAAAAGGAGTTTCGAACCATCAGTGAACACGGAGGATAAAGGGTTAGCGGAAAACTCCCTACCTGCTGTTCTGGGCACCGGTGTCTTCCCTGGGTTGCTTGCCGGTGTCGGTGCAGCTCCCGAGATTCCCCAGACACCCAAGATGTCATCGGAGCTCCGGCGAGCACACGGGGTGAGCAGAATGGGGAGGACGTTGGAGGGAGGGTCCAAAACACGGGGCCCGCCCAGAAAGAGGAGATAGCTGGAGGGATTTCCCTCCCGCGGGAGGGAAATTCCATCTCCATCAAAGCTGACTCAGCGGGCACAGTGGGCAAAGAGCCCCCTGTTTTCATCCGTGTGCCTGCTGCTTGCGAGCCGGAGATCCTGGAGTCAGAAAACTCCCCGGACCGCCAAAAAGCTTCAAAAAACCCAATTCAGTGCAACAATGTGCAGATTGAGGTACATCCATAAAACAAAGTGGAAGATTTAAAGAGCCCCTCCCAGGAAAACGCCAACAGGCAGCCCACAACTGGGCTGAAACATACAGAAAACTTAGCCCAAAGTAATAAGGAGGTGGAAGTAACAGACTTACTACCATCAAATAAAACGAGTTCATCGGCCAAAAGAGAGATCATGGAGAAAGAAATCCTGATGACTCGATCAAGAGAAATACCAAAGTATGTGGATTGCTCATACGTAGCATCGATCTCGGAAAGTGAAGAAGAATGGACCTCCCCATCAAAAAAGAGCAGGAATGAAAATGGGAAACCAAATACAGGACAAAAAAGGGTTTGTTTTCCTCAGTGGTTTAGTTCTTTCCAGGTAGAACATGACTGCCCTGCGCACATCTAGTGTGTGCAGGCTTCTTTCGGCCATGCTAGTGGGATTCTGGAAAAAAGTAGGTAGTTTAATCGATTGGTTCACATGGAACTTCGAAATGAATTTAGGTGCAAATCTGGGGTGAGTGTGCAGAACTACCTTATCCCTGTGGACTGTACAAAGGGGTCTAGAACAGAAATAGCCTGTAGTTCGCTAACCCTTCTGATAGGAGCGATAGTCACTAGGAAGGCCGTTTTATAAGTCCGGTCTTTTAGACTTGCTTTATGCATTGGCTCAAAGGGAGCTCCATGAGCCTGGTCAAAACCACATTTAGGTCCCACCCAGGAGCTGGGTGAGAAATGGGAGGATAAATCCTCTTAAACCCTTCCATAAAGGCCTTAATCACTGGTATCTTCCACCAGAACACTTTTTGTTGTGATGTGGTGTAGGCTGAGAGAGCAGCCAGATGAACCTTTAGGGAATTGAAGACCAACCCAGTGTCAAACAGATGGGTATGGTACAACACAATGTGTGTGGGTGAGCAATCCATGGGATTGATGTCCATGGAATTACACCAGATGACAAAACGTTTCCATTTACTGGCATAGCAATAACGTGTTAGGTTTTCAGGCTTCCCTGGGTATGTCCATGCACCTCTGAGGGAGCTGTAGGTGTCCAAACTCTGTGACCTCAAGAGCCAGGCTGCTCAGTTCAGAGTTTGTGGGCATGGGTGTAGGGTCTCCCCCCTGTCCTGAGACAACATGTTGTATGGGCAGGGTAGTTTTATTGGTGGGGAGAGGGACATTTCCATCAGATGGACAACCAGGGTTGGCAGCCCCACATGGGGGCCACCAGTATCATTTTAACTGGTTCCTGGTGCAACTTGTGCACTATCTTGTTGAGAAGGGGACTCTGGGGGGGGAGGGGGGGGAGTGGGGGGGGGGGGGGGAGCATAGACATTTCCTTGACCATGTTATCCAGAGACCGTTCGCCTTGGAGCGGTTCTGGGGGTACCTGGAGGTGTAGTCTTGGCATTGGGCGTTCTCCTGGGTTGCGAACAGGTCGATCTCTGGGAAGCCCCATTCTGCAAAGATGTTGGACACAATGTCTTCGTGCAAATGCCATTCGTATTCTTCGGGCAGAGGAAAATCTCTGCTGAGCACGTCTGCCAGACGATTGAGTTCCCCTGGAACATGTTGGGACAACAGAAACGAAACATCTTGTGTCAGAGCCCATATCCAAATGTTTTGGGACAGCTTGGATAGCACTGGAGAGTGCCCCCCGTTTGCTCAGGTAATACATGGCTGTAGTGCCGTCTGTTAGAATCAGCACTGTCTTCCCTTGCAGTTGCATCTGAAAAGCCTTGACCACCGCTAATAGCTTCAGTAAGTTTATATGATTGGCCGCTACTTGTGGGGACCACACTCCATGCGCTGTCTGCTGAAGCAAGGCAGCCCCCCCACCCAGTGAGAGATGCGTCTGGTGAGAGTGGCTGCAGGGGTCCCCTTCGAAAGGTTTTCTCTTGACCACCACTGCAGAGAGAGAACGAGGGCTGGCGAGACAACTACCAGACCTTCCCATTGTCCGCTGGCCTGACACCACTGGCTGTTGAGCCACTCTTGCATGGGCCGCATGCGCAGCCGCGCGTGGGGAACCAAGTATATGCACAACGCCATTGTTCCTAGCAAGCGCATGGCTTTGCGCACCGTCACCTCCGACTGGCTACGTATTGAGGGATCTGAAAAAGCATGTTCTGAACCCCTCGTTGGAGGGGAAGACGAGGCCGTCTTTCTTCCGGATTAGAGCTCCCAGAAATTGTTTTATTTGACTGGGTACTAGACTGGATTTCTTCTCGTTGATAGAGAACCCCAGACTGAGAGAAGGTCTACGGTTTTTTGGGTGTTCAAAAAAACATGTGTCATACGAGTCCCCGGTTATGAGCCAGTCGTCGAGGTAAGGGTAAACCGGGACGGATAACCTGCGCAGGTGTGCTGCAGCTACTGCCAGGACCTTCGTAAACACCCTTTACCGCCGAGGTGATGCCGAAGGGGAGTACCTTGAATTGTTAATGCCCGTCCTCTATCATGAACCTTAGATATTTTCTGTGCGCTGGCAACATGGAAATATGAAAGTATGCATCTTTCATGTCCAATGTTGCCATGTAGTCCCCCTGTTTCAACAGTGGGATCACCTCCTATAGTGTTACCATGCGTAACTTCTGAGATTTTATAAACTTGTGCTCTGGGCGCAGGTCTACAACAGGGCGCATGGTGAGGTCCTTTTTGGGTACAAGGAAGTACACTGAATAAATACCCTTGTTTACCTGAAGAATAGGGACGGCTTCTATGGCGTCCTTTCCCAGCAGCGCTTCCACCTCTTGATTCGGGATCACCAGATGGTCTGGTGAAAGGCGCCGTGAGCACGGTGGACTGAATTGTGGAGGTCGGGCGAATTCCACGCAGGACCCGTGGGTAACCGTTTTTATGACCTACTGGTCTGAAGTTATCCCCTCCCATGCCGTGAAGAAAGATGTTAAGCGCCCCCCGACCGGGGCGACATGGGAGGGGTCCTGGATCTGCTGGACATTTCTGACCGGAGGCTTCGGCTCCTCTAGGACTGGGGCCTCTACCTCTGGCTTTGCCGCGTCGGCTGACCCCTTGGAGGGTAAAATGCGGGGCTTCCTGAGGTTTGTCCGGTTTTTGACGGCCCTGCTGGCGCTTTCACCTTTTTCAACATACCTGTCGAAATAGGTGTAGGGGTTGTGTGCTTAGTGAAATGCGATTGTACGCCCCTGTCGCCGGGTGTGGTCCCTGAAGCAAGACCAGTCAGGCCTTAAAGGGTCGGGAACGGGCGTGGCGGACCCAGAAGTGTCCGCCTCGAGGTTGATCACATCCGCAACAGATATTTGGTCATTGGAGGTAGCCTCATCACTTTCGGCAGGTATGGCTTGGGGGAAGGGAGATCCACCCGCGACACACCGTACGCAGCACACCGCTTTACATGGCGCTCCTTAAGGGTCTTGGGCCGAAGGAGTTTACAAGCCACACACCGTCATGATATAAGGTAGACAGGAGTTGCACGTCCTGTGTTCGTCCTTCCAAAGATATCTGACCCTACACTTAGGGCAGAAACTAAAAGGAGTCCTTTCCATAGCAAAAGGGGAAGATGACCAGACCTAGAGGGTAAAGAGGGGGAAAGAGGAAAGACATACCGGAAATATGGCCACCCCGACCCCACTCTCCCTACTGTAAAGGCGGGCCAGAAGGCCCGGCCACGTGAATGCCTCAGCTGCCGGATCATAGGCGTTAAAATCCACCGTTGTAGACAAGTCCCCCGTAGTCTTCATCAAAGTTGTTCTTGGTGTCGAAAATAACTGACAAGTCGGTTTAGGATAAACAGTGTCTCTTATGTAAGAGCTCCGCTATAGGGCGACCAGTTATCTGGGCGGAAAAAACAATCAGAGGGACCTCGGCGCGTGAGGGGTTTTGGGTACACTACACGTCACGATAGGGATAGTGTTACAGACACGCCTATGCCGACGTCCCCGAAAGACAAGATGCAATGCTCCACGGTTACCACTGGATGTCGGACCATATGCACAGCATGTTGATTCTAAGCAGATAAACAAGCATCAGAAATGTGCATTATAAATAACCAAATTATCAAGCAGAGCGTAGTGTGACATGCATAAAACATAAATAGCAGGATCTGGACATTCTCTGGGTGTGAGACATCCCAGCGCATCAAAGAGAAGTACCTGATGATGTTTGTACAATCATAGGCTCCACCAATACCGACTTCCACAACCGCCAGATCCACCTGTGAAACAAAGGAGGGGAATTAACCGGGTCAGACCAGTCCAAGATGATTGTGTACACTAAGGGCACCAAGCCCAGCGCTGTAACTAATACAGCATGGTGCCAGGAGAGGCCCTAAAGAATAGACAGAGGGAGGTTTTTGGGCAGAAGAGGCACAAAGATCCATCCAGGAAACAAAGACCCACCTTTTCCTGCAGAAATACATGGAAAGCCATTATGGTGAGGAAGCGGAAGTAGGCAGGCATGGTGGCATGACCCGAATCCTGCGGAGACAAAGCAGAGCAAGGTTAGAAGGCCATACTAAGCAAGGCACCAGCATTAGCCCAGATGAGCCGACAGGTCTAGGCTGGTGGGCCCCAAAATGTTCTCATTTTTAGTTATTTAGAAATTACCAAGTGCATTCTTGGCCATGCAGGGTCGACCTTTTATTGCTATAAATATCGATATGCAAGCCCTACAAGTTCTCTTAACTTAATTGGTGGGATGCCTTTGGTTTGCAATAGCCTTTTTATCTCTAAATACAACCGATTTAAAAAAAGAAAAACCTGAAGAACGAATGTCTGAGCCATCTCCAAATATCAAACCTAATATCAATTACTGATTTTTGCACAGTGTGACAAGGTAAGGACAATGAACTTGCCAAGAGACGGAGGGGAAGACCTGTCACCAAGTAATCTTGGCCCAGTCCAGATTCTCAAAATGCCAGCTGGAGGAACCCGGTTTCTATCCCTTCCCTTATTGCCAACATTTATGTTTGCAAACGCGGGTCTCCAGCTGTGCCTCCTGGAACCGAAACATTCCAGTGTTCTTGCTTATTCTCAGAGTCCACCAGGCCACTGCAGGGAGTCAGCAGCAACATGCAAAGTACAACCTCTGCGAAAGGCAGTGAGAACAAGACCCAGAATGGCCCACAGGGTGATCGGAGGGGGACGTCTGCAGCAGCAGCAGCAGCACGCAATCACTACACAAAAGCTGGGACCAGAGAAATCCGCTAGCGAACTAAAAGGCCCCCTAGACAATCAGGGTCGAAAGGCAGAAAGGGATCCACCTTCCCCAAGCTACATACCAAGAAAGTGCCCCAAACAGGCATATGCTTTGGACTTTACTGGCCACCATGAATCACATTCGGCAAGCACGCACGGACGAAGTGAGTGGGGATTAGCCCCCTAATTATGCCATTTCCTCATGTATTCACACCGAGGGAAGGGGCGACTGGGTCTGATTGGCCAGGGATAGCTGTCCAATCCCAAGAGAGGACAAAGGCTAACAGCAGGGAACAGACAGGACGTGTGGGTTATCCAGCTGAGGTCAGTGGAGATGAAGGTGGAGGACCAGGAGGAGACAGGTAGCATGTGGAGGAGATTTATGCCACAGGTGAAGTATTGTCTTAGGAGTGAAAGGGGTTCTGCAGTATGAGCGTTTGTTTGGCAAGTGAGGATTTAATGTAGGGAGTGGATGTGAAGTAAAGGGTAAAGGGAGGAGGAGAGTACGAGTGAGGAGGAGAGTAGGAGATGGAGTCAGAGTGTGAGGAGGTGAGTCAAAGTGGGAGGAGAGTCATCATGGGAGGAGTAGAGTAGTACCAGTGGGAGTGGTCGAGGAGGGGAGTAGTAAAGTGGAGTGGGAAGAGTGGTAAGAAACAGTGGCAGCGAGAATTCCAAGAAGTGAAACAACGAAGGAAGAGAGGATTGGTGGGAGGAGTTCGAAGAGGGGTGGGATTAGAGCGTGAGAGGTGTGCGCGAGTGACCTTGCTTAAAGTGAACTAAGGAGTTAGCGAGTCAGCATTTTAGGGAGTAATTATGTAGTGTAAGCTTCAAATTAGGCCAGAGTTACCGTTCTGCAGCACTAACCAAGGCTTGCGGTTGTCTGAGTGAGGGAGGGATCCCAAGGGAGAGAGGGATGGCCCTAGTGTTAGGACTGATTTTCTATACTCTGGCCTGGTGGACAGATGTATAGAAGGCCAACCTATATTGTGACAGGGACAACTCTGGGGAGCTGTAGATAAACCAGTTGAAGGTAGCAAGGCGATTGGTCTAGGCTAAGTCCCAAGTGGCGGTGAGCTTGTAAGGGCTCCACAATGAGCACACACAACAAAGATGTCAAGGAACACACTTAGTCAAACAGGTATAAAAATACTTTGGCCAAAATAACAGTGAGAAATGACTACTAACAGGTAATATTACAACGCTAAAATTAGATACATATATACAAATACTGGTGTAGGGAAAAATGCATATCAAATCCCTGAAAAGGAAGGTACAGATTAGTATTAGCACTACAAGTCCACAGAGAATAACCCCCATCTTCAGAAGTCCAACCCTAAGTTGTCTGGGGCCTTTCGCCCAAAAGTTCAGCAAAGTTACCACACAGTTTGTGAAGCTGGAAAACATGAAGGTAGTGTCTCTGGGCTACAGTGAACAGTTTGAATGGTTAGGGATAAGTTAATCTAAGTAACAAACGTGTTCCCAACTTCCGGAGTGCTTGTGTGAACAAGGAATGGCAATGCCAAGGTGTTAGAAAGGTTTTATACAAGTTAGTCAACTTTTAAAGGGAGTTTTAGGGGGCAGGTAAGTATCGCTATAACTCACCCACCGTACTCCGATTCTTCAGGAGACTTGGCAGGTCGGTTCAAGAAGGTCCGAGGCCACTTTTCCGGCTGTCAGCCTCAACCCTTGATTCCCCCTGGGTTGCAGGTTCGAGCAGATCTCTGGTCATTGTCTGATGCTGGTGCAAGGACTTTGAGTGGACGAATGCAGCAAAACACTATACAGGGCCCCTCTCAGGACAGGAATGGGAGCAGATAAGCAATTTCAGAGGACGGCCACTGATGCACGGCGACGCAAAGGAATTCCCCTGCCACGGTCGAACTTTCCCTCCTATCTCGGGTCCCCTTGATGCTAGGACCATGAAATTATGCAGCTGTAAATCTTATAGGACAAGCTGAGGATCCCCCCAAGTTCCAGGACTCAACTCAGAACGGCGATGTCTGCAGCATGGTAGCCCACACTAAAAGCTGATCAGCAACAAAGCGTTCCTGATTGACTTCCAAAGGCTCTTCTTCGTAGGACTCCGAGCTGACATCGAGAATGGATGTTAACGCCACTCCCAAGGGTCGCAGCTCCTTCGCAGGACTGCTGGAGATCTTCCACATGACAGGACTCTACCAGGGCAGCAGCAGAAGTTGGTCACCAGGCCTCCTTCAGACAGGTCCACGGTCTCCTTGCAAGTCTTGTAGATGGACAGGAGTCTTGTGCCCTTCAGTTTCTTCCAGGATCTCTCTAGAGTGGGTTCAGGGGTCCTCCTCTCATCCAAAAAGCCAGGAAAGAGCAGATGCCCCTACTGACCAATGACAGATCTGGCTCACCCACACACCCCAGCAGTGGTCCAATCAGGACCGCTGGCGGCAAAACTAATTAATTCCACCCAGATATTGATATTTTATTTCTATCGCGCTTGTACACAAGTGTTTCAGAGCGCGACAAGGAAAGAGAGGGGAACAGGCAAGAACAAAACAGCGATCTTACTAGGCCCAGTGACATTGAGAACGCGCATGTGCTTGGGAAAGGGGGAAGGGAAAAGTGCATGCAAGGGGGGAGGAGTGGAAAGTGCGAAGCAGAGGAGCAACAGATAAATATATTTTTATTTTTTATTATTTGTTTTTGGTTTTGCCAGAAAACCTTTACAAAGCGAAAATCAGGATACAAATTTCATATAAAAAAACTCGATTTTACATTTCATATTTAAAAATAAAGTAGAATCAAGGCACAGAAACCAGGGATTTAACTGAAAATTCTGGTCCAAAATAACCGAGGAAGCTCACTGTCTTAACCTGTCTCTCCAAGACTTTTACTGTTGCTGCAGTGAGCAGGACTTCTTGGCCAGAAATCAGTCTATCCCAGAATGCATCTTGGACTAAGCTCTCCTCTCTAGTTACAAATCTCCCCAGTAGTGACACTCTAGTGGGCCATGTACCTTCGCACTCCATCAGCAGATGCTTCAGAGATTGTAAGTTCGGAGAGTGGTAGATCTTGCAGAGTCTCAATGCCTTCTCTCCCTGGTTTCTTTGGGTCAAAATTTCGCCAGTATGGGCTATATTCAATCTAAGTCTGAGGAAGTTGTTTCTTATTCTTTGATCAGGAAACCTTTCCAAATAGCGTGGGATGGTGCCGAGTTTTCTGTCCTCTTTCAGGAAATGGTTTGGGATTTTGAGACTTCTGACTCTAGCAATTGTTTGGATCCAGTCGGTCGTCTCTAGTTTTTTTTTCACTTTCATGGGATTCTGCATGAGTGTTTCTGTAGTTAGTTCCAGTCTGTACAAAATATGTCCCATTTTCTTTTCTAAGCCTAAAAGTTGCTTTGATGTTGCCGCTTTTAGATGTTGATTTATGTCAAAGAAGAGAGTAGGCATACTGGTTGTGATTATGTTGTGAGAGAGGGACGGAGGTTTCCACTCTGCACGGCAGCTCAAAGAGATCAGTCCCAATTCAAATCTCAGACTTGCAAGAGGAGTACACATTGGAAGATAAATCGAAGATTTCCATAAGAGGCCCTCAATTTTACTCCAGTCGTAGTTCCACAGCAAGGGCTTTGCCTCAAGGCCATAGTGGAGGACCGGGACTGCTTTGCCTATATAAAACGTCTTCAGTGGAAGTATTGAGAACTTGCAGAATCTTCTATTCAGGTTTTTCATTTGTGCTATAATGTTTGGTCTTTCCAAGGATGGAAGGTATCACCTTGTTAAAAGTTGGGTGAGCATGGATTTCATATCCCAGGTATGTCAGTTCATCCACACGTGGAATTACTTTGCAGTCCAAGACCCAGTTCCTTGAAGTCACCTTTTTTTTCTGATGTTTAAAGATGAGGATCTTAGATTTTGATGGATTAATTATCAGACAGTTTAGTTTGGCATATTCGTTAAGTTTGGACAGGAGTTGCTGCAACCCTATCGCTGAACCATCCAGGAGCACTAGGTCATCCGCGTAAGCCAACCAATAGAGTTTTCTACCATTAATCCTAGGACAGATTAGCGATGCAGAGGCTAAAAAGTCTCCAATGTCTTATAGAAATAGGTTGAAGAATAACGGTGCACCCAAACATCCTCGTCGTACTCCCTTAAGAACCTGGATTGTCTCTGATAGGTTGCCGAGGTCATCCAACCTCACCCTGGTGGTACTGTTCTTATGAAGCTCTATGAGCATAGCCAGAAGAGGGGCCAGAATCCCCCAGTTGTGAAGTTTCTGCCAGAGGATGGATCTGTCCACGAGATCAAATGCTTTGGACAGATCGACCCATACCCCATACAACGGTGAGCCTTCTTTCTCATTTGATCTTTTGCTCAGCAAGTTCAGGATGAGTCCATTAAGACTGGTAGAAAGACCTTTCCTGAAGCCTGTTTGGAGCGGGGGAAGAATCTGTCTAGAGTCCACCCATAAGGTAAGTTCTTTCAGTAATATTCTCATAAAGATTTTGCTATCTATATCCAGAAGGGCGATCGGTCGATAACATGCTGGGCTTAGCCTATCGCCCCCCCTTAAAAAATGGAAAAAAAGAATTCTTTAGAATTTCTTGATACAGATGAAAGAGTAACTTAGCCCATAGTTTTGGCTGGTTTTGTAGCACCTGGTAAGTGAGGCCATTGGGACCTGCCGCTTTAGAGGCGTAAGATGATGTAATGAGGTCCTCGATTTCTTTTTCGGTGAATGCCAGGGACCAGGAGATGTTGGGAAGAATAAAGTCTCTTGTGCCGGTTGCTTCGAAGTTTTTGGAAAGGTAAGTCTACCCACTTACGCTCCGAGACTAGGTTGCAAAAGGAACTGTTTTGGCCGGTTTCAAGTTGATTTAATGCTGCCCAGAAATGTTTGCAGTTATTTGCATTGAGGAGAAAAAGCATTCTTTCCCAGTCTTCTTGGAGTTTTTGGTGTTTGTGGTTCTTTGTCCAGTTCCGGTAGACTGGTTTGGCGTTTTTAATTTTTTGCGTACATCCAAAGGGGTCTTCTGCTGCATTCTGTTTTATATGGCATAGTGTCTGTCGCAGAATTCTTTTCTTATTGTATGTTTCCTCATCAAAATGATGGAGGTGCATCTGTTTCCCTCCGCTCTTTACTTCACTTGGTTTGCAAATAGACCACACACACTTTCCAAATTTTTCTGGATGGGTTTCCTCGGCCCATACTGACGAGGGGACTTCCTCCAAAAGGTTGTTCAGCTTTTTCCCCCCATGTTTGTATTTGACCACTTTCAGTCTACCCTTTAAACCTGTATGATGTATGAGTTGGAGGATCTCTGGATTTCAGGGAAGAAAAGTTCCAACCTGGCATGATCACTTCCCCCTTCCCAGTCTAGAGTAAGACCAGGGCAAAACAGGGTGAGGGACGATGAGACGAAAAAGTAGTCCAGAGTTTATTGCCGCACCCCTTGGCGCCAGGTTGGCCCAGCCATCCCCCCGCACCTGTTTTTTCCATTTATCATATCTAGATCCCATGACTGAAGAAAGTCCCACCATTGTTTGCTTTTTCGTATGGTGCTATGTTTGGTTTGGCCGTTTCTCCCGTGTTCTAGGTGAATATGGTCTGTATTCAAGTCCCCTGCAACTATGATCTGTGCTCCCTCGTAGTTGATCTTTGCCGTTGAAAATAGGGTATGAAGTATTTCTATGAAGTCTTGAAGTTTCGAACTGGCTGGATTCCAATAGATGTTGACCACAATTAGAGTAAGTCGAGAGGAGTTCTGTCCCATCTCTACTTTACAGGCTTGAATGCCCATTGTGTTACATAATGGAACTATTTCTTTGCTACTGGAGTTTTTAATTACTGTTAACAAGCCTCCTGCTGGTCTCCCTTTTAATTTTTGTGAGGCCTTGAGATTTAATACTGTAAATCCCTCTATCTCGATGGAGTTAGCCAACCAAGTCTCCTGGAGCAACAAAATATCATTATGTTCAAAAAGATCGTTTTTGAGTTTCTTTTTCCTCAGGAAGCTCGGGCCTCTAGTGTTCCAGGAGACTAGCCTAAGGCCTCTTTGTCTAAAGACTGGTCTGTTCCTCGCCAAGTTTCAAAAAGATTTGAGTAATGATTTCTGGAAGTTTTGTCATCAAGTTTTCATTTAGTTTAAACCCAGAAGAAACTTTAACTTTGGAGCTCACTGGACGTTCCGGCGATGGCCATACTGGTTGGTACGTCCTCCCCCCATGTGTGTATTGAGCCCAGTCGATTTCCGCACCTGCCTTCCTCCTCCGATTCATATACCCAGAGGCCTTCTTTAGCCAGGTCATCTTTGTTGCAAATGAGTGCCTGCTGTGGCTTTCTTGAGGTAAGGGCTATCTCCACGAAGAACTTGTCTTCGCTTATCGGAAAGGAGAGGTACTCGATATCTTCTGAGGAAAAGAGAAACAGGTTGGAATTCCTTTTAATTTCCGACAATAAAGCAGATCTATAGAGAGATTTCATTTTGTTCTGTGTCTCTAATCTAAGCCATAATTTTGGAATTGTAAAGTTTGGCATCGCAGTTTCTTCTTTGTTTGTGGCAGAATAATACTGATTTCTTTCAAGTTTCTCACTACCTCCATACTGAGGACGTATGTCAAGGTTTTTGAATTTCCCTGTCCCATTCCAACAGTCTTCTTCTACTGGTGTGGAACTTGATGGCGTCTCAGCTCAAGGGACTGATGGGGAAGATTCATTGGATGGGGGTAATGCAGAAACTGGTTTCCCAAATGGTTTTAAAAAAATTGGTGCCAGTTTTGTGGCAACTTGCTTTTTCTCCGCATTAGCCTCAATTGTTTTCCCCTTGTGCGATTTTTGTTATAGAAATATTGGGGCAATCTTAATGTTTGTGTGGGCCGGTTTTTGGATTAAGTTATTGGAAGTAGCAGGTAACCGGATTATGGGTTCGGTTTGCATGCCGAAGTTTGAGGTTTGAACTCTGGTGTCACTGAAACACTCCTTGTGTGATTTGGGTGCCTTCTTTTTCCCGTTTTTCCCCAGGTACCCGCTTGCTGGCCTGGGGATCGGTCGAGTTTGAAGTCTGCGAGGAATTGGTGACTGGGGATACGGTTACAGAAGAGTCAGCCATTTTATCACTTACAGGAGTTGTCAGGTTTTCCCCCAAAAAAATTTTTCCTGTTTTTTTTGGGACCTGGTTTTTCGATTTCTTCATAGTTTTGTCCAGTTGTGTGTAAAGGATGGTCTTTTTTGTTCTGCCCTCTTTACTCCTTTTTTGCCACTTTTTGCTCTTGGGTTTCTGGAGTGCTTCTGAATTCTGACTCGAACTACTAGTCGGATGCTCTTGTGAATTTCCTCCTTGAATTTTTTGGTTATTGTCTTCAGTTTCTTCAATTACGTCGATGTCAACATTTGCCAATCTTCGAAATTCTTCCAGGATTGAATCCGCGAGCGGGGTGTCATCAAAACAGTCTTTGGCACACTCTCCTTCCAGAGTGTCAGTCTGGCTTTGAGGATTTTGGATTTCCAGAGGGAGCTTCTTTAGAAGCTCGTGAGTTGTGATATTGCCTTTTGCCCCCTTTCAGAAGATTGTAAATTTGGGCAATGTCCAAGCCTTGTTTAACTCCCTCTATTTGTGTTTCTTTTAAAGTTGGGATCAGAATAGTATTCATGATGTTATTTGTGGCAACCAATGTAGATTCATTCTTAGAAATCTCGTGTGATATTTCCAAAAGCAGGCCTGCTTGACTTTGAACTTATGTTTTTAGAAGCTCAAATACGGAGACCAGCGAGTTTAGAACAAAGCTCAGGGCTGCCAATGTGCTTTCGTTAGCTGAGGATGATCTGTCAGGAAAGGAGGCCATTTGCCCTTCTTGTTGATCTTGGGGAATAGGCGAGCTAGCCCTATTTTCTTGAATAGTGTCTGTGGTCATTGGGATAACTTGGGAACTCTCTATGGTTGGAGTATTTCCCAGATTCGTGTGATTATAGTCAGGTAGCTGGCAGATGGTATCCATAATCTCGACCAAGTCATTAACACTCTTATTTCTTTTTCTGGGAAGTGATCATTGATTCTGCTCTGAATTATCTTTGTCGTCAGGGTGTACACTAACCCTCGTTTCCAGCCCTTCTGAATATGGATATTTGGGAATGCCACCTCAGGGATTTGCTGGTTGTTTGTGTGGCTGGGTGGGTGGCTGGCAGTTGGATCCAGCTGTGCTGGGGCAGGGTCAGAGACATTTAGGATCTCCTGCCCAGCCTCGCTCCCTGTCTCCAGGTATGAGCCATCCTGGGTAGCCATCTCTTCCTCGGAAGGAGAACTCTGTAATCTCATTATAAGCGTAGGTTGTAAAATGTTGTTAGGATGGTGAATAAATGTACCTTGGATTTATTTGCCTATGTGCTGCGTCCCCAGTGCGCCAAACAATCGCTCAACAGTCACTGGGCTTTACTCCTGTCGGGCTTAACGCCGCAAGGGTGGTTGGGTCTGCTCTTTGTAGACCAGGAAGTCACGTGATTGGTCACGTGGGCGAAAGTAAGCTCCGCCTCCTCCAGGAAGCGGCCGGTGCACAGCAAAAGCCCCCTACGGCTCGCAATGCTGTGGTAACAGAAATGATGATGGCAGCAGCAGCAAACTAACGTTCAAATGCCACAAAAATGCAGTTCCCACAGGAACAGATAAATAAATATAAGGCAACAAACAGTGTTAGTGCAGCCAGCAATTTGCAAGTGCTAGGTTTAAGGCAGCAGACAGGGTAGGTCTGATAAGTGCAGGAAGAAAAAGGGGGGCCGGAGGACAGAGGGTGGCCAGGTGCACAGTGCCAAGAGAGAACAGATCAGCAGGGCAGAGGGGGAGCATAGGCAGAAGAAAGGAGGAAGGTCTTGAGGTGCTTCCGGAACCGGAGATGGTTCTCCTCAAGTTTTAGAGTGGCAGGGAGGCTGTTCCAGAGGGAGGCCCCAGCCGAAGACAGATCTACCCCCAGCTAGTTTCTTTGAAAAACGACTGACCCTGGGGGTATTAGAGGTAGAGGAGCGAAGAGCTCGAGAGGGGAGGTATTTGCGATGGGATAGCTGTAGGTATTTTGGACCAAGGCCCCAGAAAGCCTTGTGGGCAATGCAGAGGGTTTTGAATTTAATCCTTGCATCCACTGGGAGTCAGTGGATAGACTTCAGAGCTGGAGAGATATGATCCCAGGGGTTGAGGCCAAGGACAAGTCTCGCAGACCTGTTCTGGATTAGTTGCAGAGGGCGGAGCGTAGAGGCAGGTACTGGCACCAGTATGTGGATTGGGACCAGACAGTCCCAGCCTACTTCCTGGCAGCACAAACCCATAGCGCTCCAGTAGCCCACCAAAGGCCCCTGCTTTCCCAGGTACTGGAAGTCCATATAAGGATTTACCTAGCCTCACAGGCCAGGAAGAAGGCTAAAAGACAAGATCGCCAAAGGACAATCAGAAAATCTTGTGGCATGGCCATGTTTAGCCAGCTTTCACTATCCCTGTGTACCTCCGGTCATACAGCTGATTCGCCTTACAGGACCCTCCAGTCACCATGGCGTGTCTACATGGGTGATCCTTTCCTGTCTCTCTCTGGCCGGCCTCTCTTGGCCCTCTTCCTGTCTCCAGAGCTCTGGTTCTCTCTAAGTTGCACTACCAGCCTCTTTATAAATCTGCCTGCTTCTACTCTCCGCCCCCTCCAACCCATCCAGAACAGGACTGCGAGACTTGTCCTTGGCCGCAAGCCCAGGGATCGCATCTCTCCAGGACTGTAATCTCTGCAGTGGCTCCCAGTGGCGGCGTGGATTATGTTCAAACCCCTCTGCATTGTCCACAAGGCCTTCTGGGGCCTCAATACCTTCAACTCTCTCTTCCTAAATATCTTCCTTCTCAAGCTCTTTGCTCCTCCACCTCCAACTCCCTCATGGTCAGTCGCTTCTCCAAGCAACGAGTTGGTGATAGATCTTCAGATGGGGCCTCCCTCCGGAACAGCCTTCCTGCCTCCCTGAAACTTGAGGAGAACCATCTCCTGTTCCGAAAGCACCTCAAGACCCTCCTCTTTGATTCTGCTTTCTCTCCTCCTCTCCCCTGCTGAACTCCTGATTGAAACTGCACTGGTCACCTGGCTACCCTCTGATCTCGGGCCCAAGTCCCCTCTCCTGCCAGTTGCACTCCTGCACTGCCTCCTGGGCAACCTCTGCACTTGGGGGCTGTTTCTGTATCCATACAGTCCCCTAGTAGCTCTTGACACTTTATGTCTGCACTTACCCCTGCACTTGCCACAGGCTGGCTGCACTTTTTACCTATTTTTTTTCTTTTCACTGTTGATCCCATGTATTGCCCTGCCTTCTCCCCCCTTTAACTTCCCCCCCCTCCCATGCACTTGTGCAATCTTAATGTCACCTGGTCTAGTAGGATCGCTGTCTTTGTCTTCACTCGGTTTCCCCTCCCTTGCTTCGTCGCACCTTGAAACACTTGTGTAAAGGGGCGTTAGAAATACCATATCATACATCATATCCCAGTACTCCCACTGACAATTCCTGCACATTGCTTTAGATCCCATGAAAGACAAGAAATCCAAAATTGAAGAAAACTAACCCAACTAGGGCTTTATTTGAAACTAGGACTTTTTAGCACTTTACCTGAATATGTATGAAGACAAAGATGTAAATTAAATGTTTGTACTTTGTCTCTCCTAGTAGATTGCATACGACAGTATCCACTGCATAGGAGTGTATTTCTGTTTATGTTTTATCATTTGGATTCCATTGATGGCAACAACATTACAGCGGATCTTTGTGGTTGCCAATATTTGGGCAACCACAGTTTAGATTGTTTATCAAGAGGAGTATCTTGTTCAGAACCCCATTAAATTGTTTATGACATTGATGTGATTTAGTTTTCAACACTTGTGTGTATTGTTCCCAAACCGTGTGCATCTTTTATTTCTATTCCTTCTACTCTTCTCTATGCCTTATGTGTCGTATGCAATTTGTGTTGACCAATTAGTTTTTAACATGTTTGTGTAGGAGCCAGCGAATTGCAGCAATTTGCAATTATTAAATGAGATTTTTTGATCATTGATTTGTTGGAAACCTACCCTCATTTATTCTCTTTTGTTGGATAGCATTCCCTAAAGCTATGAAAACATTGCTCTTCATTTAAATCCTGCCCGAAATTCACTGCCCGGAAAGAAAACTGCACTTATCCCCATATAAATGAGGGATGTCAGAATGCATGAACAGTGCGGTTTTATTCTCTGTTCTAGTATGCTATGGCAATGTACTGCATTCCCTGTAATTATGTAACTAAGCCTGCCACAAGTAACAGCGCCGCAATGCCCCTGGGCTGTATGTGCGCTATAAAAAATGCAAAAATATATAAAAATAAACATGTCTAGTCACTAGCCACAGTTGGTAGCCAAATGTGGGAAGGCTAAAATGAAATGCACCAAAAAAATGTGTATGAAGTCACTGCTGCCACCAGCTTGTCCATTAGGCACACCTAGAGAAACCAAAAATCTTCAGAGTGTTAATTTAGGGCAAAACAAATAGTGTACCCCCATCGTACTGCACTGCACAATGATAAAGTTACCACAAATGATAAAGTAACTAGACTAAGCCAAAACAAGGTTTCCCAGTACCAACAGCCTGAAGGACATGTCAGTTTCCCCATAACATGTGAGCAAAGGCCAGTGCAGTGAAGCGTAGGGCTTCACTGCACTGTAAAAAGTACAGGTTCGGACAAAAATAAAAGCAAAAAGTTAGGGGGTCCATAGAAATGGAAGGAAATGCGCAGTAAAAAGGAACCTTTACTAACACCTCGTGCCCACTAATTACTACTAAAAACCCCTGAACTGTTCTCGGGTGTCTCGAGCTTTTTTGTGACATCTATAGCAAGATATATCAATGAGCAAAAATGATCCACAATTGGTAACAAGTATTCCGACAGATGGGTAAACAAAAACAAAAAAATAGAACAAAGGGAACAATGGAATCTTCACAGTTTAATAAGAAAACAATCCAGTGTTTCATGTAAACACACTTTAAGGCAATGTACAACAATTCTCTTGTTTACAATATATAATTTGTTCCTTAATGAGTCCATTTTTCAATATTAGTCCTACCACAATTATAGATTTTTTTTTTGCACAGTTATCCATTGTATCAGAATGAAAATATTACCCTGTAAAGGTCTGTCTTTTGTACCGGCTTAGAGTTATTTGCTTTGCACAGTCTGCAATCTAATGCTTGGCCCAGAGTATTACATATTTTGTTGAATTCAAAAACAGTATCGACAGGGGCATGCATTCCTGTCGCACTATCCCTATCCTACCTGTACAAAGACCCTCAACCATTCACGTGTCAACGTCTTCGGATTGTTTTTCAGGCATGACATCTGTATATTGTTGAGAATCTAACTGGGCGTGTTTCTCATGTCTTTTACCGTCTCATTGCCCCCATGCGGGGGATTGAGGGTTTGGCGCGGGTGATTCTAAGCAGATACAACCCACAGAAAGATGATTACTTGGTAGATAATATTCATCTTCTGGGGTGTGACTTCTTAGATTCACGGTGAACATGTACTTTGCACAATGCTGATGTGCTCTACTGTTTCTGTTGTCGGTTGAAACTCCCTCGGGTAGCCTGAACTTTGGTTTCTTTTTTGCATTCTGCCCTAAGAAGGGGAGAAAATGTAATGAAAGAGTCAGAACTATTTTATCTTAGTTTTATATCTTGTATTGTGTCTGTATGCTAATTACAATGTGATATTCGTCAAATTACTGTATAGTTTTTGTACTTAAATACATATTATCCGAATAAAGCTAAATCTGTGATTTCCAAATGTATTTTGGTGAGAAGCAAGGGCGAGTTCTTAAAACCACCTTGTGCTTGTGTTAGGATGCACGTTCAGATCCCAGCCCCTCCCAGATGATTCAGACTGCAGAAAATATATGAATACACAGGAAATAAATATGAGCGGGTACAGGGTCCTGGGGGAGTTCTGTGGGCATAATCAAGTAGTGTGGGTGCATTGAGTGTAGAAAATTAGATGGGTTTAAGGTAAATTAAAAACAACCCTATAGAGTGTCAAGTAGATATACCAAGTGTGTACATTACATATGCTACACGTCCCTATCCATTGATGAGAAATATAGAAGTGTCAACATGCACGAAGTTAGGCCTGGGTCCTCGCAGGCCACGTTGAGAATACAGAACAGCGAGACCCTGCGTGCCAATATTTCACCCCCCACACCAGGCGAGGTATAATGATGATAATGATGTGTTATTTATATAGCGCCTTAATCCAAAGCGCTTTACACATGTATGGAACACGTACACACATGTATTCTGTTAGAGCTTTGCGAAATTAGAAAGAAATATGAATGGCCTTAAACGGGTAGGGGTGCAGCTGGTAGTGAAGGACAAACCCACGGGAGCCATTGCAGAGGTCTTGAGCAGCCAAAACATAAGTCCAGATTTAGGACACCAGCGCCCACCAGAATGATGACCATCCCATTTGAACTACCAGATGTCGGAGCAAAGCACGAATATCCTTCACAAATTAGACTGATTAGTGGGACCCGCAGGAGAACCAGGCCTACCCCAGTCGGGAGGTGTAGCCGATAAGGGAGCAGAGAACTGGGGCTGTGATTTTTATCACGGAGAGCAAAGGGTGATGCCAACTCACATAAGAATGTGACGGGGAGGAATGGTGGGGGAGTCGGTGTGTCTGGTATGAGAAAAGAGTTGATTTATTTGCAAGGACCAGACTGACCTTGAAGTTATCCACTGAGCTCATGTTGACGGCCAGGTGCACATCACGTTATTAGGCCTCAGGGCTGGGCAGTGACTTCAGTAACTTAACCAATCACCTAGCTGTAACCCAAGGTGACGAGATTGAAACCCACATGAAGAAGTTGGGAGTCGAAGAGGATGTGGCCAATGAAGGGGACCATATGTAATAAGTAGTATTTGTATAGGTGGTAGCCAATGAGGGTGGGGGATGAACTGTATATCGTGTGTGTCACAGATGATTTTTATAGTTATAATTTGCTGTTTGCTTTAAGGAAGAGTGAGAGCTCTGCGGCAGAGGACTTATAATACCCTGTCCCATTTCCTTTTTGTACACAGATAAAGCTCTTGTTCTTCTCACAAAGGGGTGCACCGAGTCTTTTACCCTAGACGGTTGTCATTTATCGTCTGGTTGTTGGAGGTTTAACCTACAAAATTGGTGACCCGTGACGTGATCCCAGACGCCCTGGCGAGGACAGAGGATTCCTGGCTGCACAAGTCGGGTCCGCGCCCACCTGCAGTGACCAGTCCGCTTGCACGCACGTTGGAGAGGTTTACAGGAGCAGTGTTTATCACTATTCCTGTCTGTTCTTTGGAGCAGTGCGCTGTCCCCGGATTGTGCAGGCCGTTGATGGGGCCCCGTGACGACAGATTTTGGGGGAGCACTTAGATGCAAGTGCACCTTTTTGCAGCAAACAACAAGTGGGTTAAGGAAGAGGAGTGTGTGAGGATTGGGCGTGAAGTGTAGACGACTATGTGGTATTGTACATAGGTTGTTTTGATTATAATATATAGGGTTGTGGTGCAACAAGACCCTTCCTATTACAAGGGAAGAGGAAAGTGCTGTGTGATGGAGCAAACATTACAGATAGAGGCTCTGTATATTTAGTGGGCCTGAGGTCTCTCTGTCCAATATAAAGAGTGTGAGAACGAGAAGTAGTTGTGGTAGAGGCTCCTTGTTGACCTGGGATCTTTCCACCTAATATTGGGAGGTGCCGGAACGGAAGAACAAGTTCCTTTCTTTCCTGGTAACGTTCTTTCGATGGGATGTTCCGACGACGTATTCCACATCTTTGACAGGTAATTACACCACAGCTGTGCTGCTTCGGAAACTTTTTTCGGCATAGGCATCCTGTGTCGATGACGTTGATACACTCCCTCGAGGACCTCTTCTGATGGTCGACGTCACCGGATGTTACAAGTAGGATACACGACGCCCGTAGCCTCAGTTGTAGTTTTTTCCCCCAGAATGTGAGGCACCAATCGTCTGCCAGTATGACTTCAGAAAGCCTTGCGGAAACGGAAGCTGCAATCGCATAAGATATTCTGTAGAGGGGGAGGTAGGGAGGGTTCGATGTGGAATAAGTCGTTGGAACATCCCATCGAAAGAACGTTACCAGGTAGGAAAGTAACTTGTTCTTCGAGGGGATTTGTTCCTCCGACGTATTCCACATCTTTGACAGACTCCCAAAGCAGTACCAACATAAGGAGGTGGGAAAAGAATTTAGAAATGTTAGAAGGCCCAATCAAATTGCAGAATAGAGGACTGCCTTGCCAAAGGCCAAATCTTGCCCATGGATATAGTCCAGGGAATAATGTTTCACAAAAGTATGGACAGAGGCCCATGTGGCCGCTTCGCAAATATTGCGAATCGAAACACCCCTCTGCAGTGCAGTGGAGGCAGCCATACCCCTAGTAGAATGGGCCCGCAAACCTACAGGAGGGTCCTTCCCTGCCAAACAATAACATTCAGAGATCGTCAAAATGATCCATCTAGGCAAAGTCTGCTTACAAACAGCCTGACCTAAATGCTTTCTAGCGTAACCAATAAAGAGCTGATCGTCCACTCTGACCCGGGACATCCGTAAGAGATAGAAACTCAAAGCTCTCCTAGGATCCAACCTATTAAGCCTCTCCTCTTCCTTACAGGATGTGGAGGACGATAGAATGTGAAGGCAAGCGTCCCCAGCCAGCACGATCCTCCCCGCAATGAGAGACAATGATGGACTCTCCCAAATCGGGAATAAAGCCAAGACAGAGTGTGGGTGAGCTTAAATGGGAGTTTATCAATCAGAATAGGGCATGCAAAGAACTCTGCAAACTCCGAGAGCGCTCTGTCTGACAATAGCAAAGACAGGCGTATATATTTACAAAAAACGTCATAAGAACCTACATACTATAGGGGGCACAAGTTTGATGAGATTGGGTGGCGATGACTAACTATAGGTGCTGCTGCGATGCGGTTGGCTTTGGCTGGAAGACGTCACTGGTTAGCCTCGTGGGTTGGGCTGGGCCTGGCAGGTTGGCCGAGTTCATCCGGGCGGTGTTGTTGTGCCATTGCGGCCAGTGTCAGAGATGAATGTCTTTTCCTGACTTATTTGCCCTGGGCCATGCACACCGCAGTCATTCAGTCATTGCAATATTATCTTCTTTAGTAAATCTTCCGATAGGTTATTCCACAGATTAATGCAACACAGGAGGAATGTACCTTGTGAGGGGTCTGATGGTAATACGTCAGGACATGGTTACCAGTGTCCTGTTGACCGGGGCCATAGGTCGAGGTGCTAAGCTTCAGGGCCTGGGACGGGCGGTACAGGTCTTTCTGTCTTGTTAGAAGTTGTTAGGAGTGTGCCGCTGTGTTGTCAAAGTATTGGGTGTCCTGATTGCACAGGGCCATAAGTTTAAGATGATCCGGTGGGTTGTGGGGTTTACGAGGGGGCGCCTTCGGAAGTGTGTGTTCAGGCAGAGGTTTACTGCTGTGCTGTAAATAATGCAGGTGGCGGGTCGCGGCCTTGGGTGCTGCAGAGGGGGCTACAAATCTTTGAAGCGGCTCCAGTCTGGTTGGGGGAGGTGGAGCAGCGCGGTGCGGGCCTCTGCTCTCATATTTGGCAGTCTTCGCAGGGTGGGAGGGGGAATGGCCTTGCACATATTCACAAAGGTATCTCCCTCGTGTGTTGCAGACTTTAGGTAAAAACATCACAAACATTTGAACACTCTATAATACTTATTCAAATCACTTTAAAGCATGCATTTCAACTTTGCTGGATGTGTCTCGATTATATCTAGTCTGAGCACCTTATTCGTACACTATGTTTTAACAACTACAGTATTTAGTTATATGCCTATACATTTGCAGTAAGTGAGGTAGTAGCGAGGTTGGTGGAGTACATAGAAGGTGACCCGTCACTGTACGTGACGGTGGTGGTACATAAGGGGCTTAGACATACACACATGACGAGTGCATTCTCGCGCATCCTACACATGAGCCTTACGTATGGTTACATTCGTCTTCTCGTGTACTCTAGCAGCATTAGTTCGGTTATGGCGCAGAACCATGGAGTGTAGGTTTCCCAGTGATACACGTAACAAATAGATCCCTGGAACGCTCCTTCATTATTAGTACCCAACTGCAATGGTGTGGGCTCGCCATTGCTTATATCATGGAAGCATGCTTTCTTATGTTTATACATTTTACAGGTTTTTGTAATGTAAGAGATTTTGTGGATAAAAGCATACTTTGCAAGTGGTCTTGGCATTAATATGTAGAGACTTTCTGCCATCTGATGACCATTTTACTGTTCTTTTCATTGCCCAGGCCGGCTGGCCGGGTCATGCTGGGAGCGATGATACACTGCGGAAGGTGAACTGTTACAATGTTAGTATCTTATGCTGGCTCATGTCCGTCTTGTTCGTGGGAACGGGCTCACAGCGGATCTGCCAGGGTGCTGCGGCGACAGGGATAACTGAAACTCTCCGAGGGTGGGGGCCGCGCTACAGTGCGCTGAGCTCACACCATCTTTAGTAGACAAAATGGTTTCTGAGGCCTAGCTAAATTCGATACGTGCGGGCAATGTCTTCAGCAGGTGAGCCATCCACCACCTGGGCCCTGGTGGTAAGGAGGGGACGCCCGATGAGCCATGGCCCTCACCTGGGGTGGAGGTGTAGGCAAGGGGGGTCTTTTGGACCACTCCTCCCCTACAAATGCCGGAAGAATTACCTTCTGGCTCAGATGCAATTCCGACACAACCTTCGGAAGAAAGGAAGGCCGTACCCTAAGGACAACCATGTCCTTATGGAACACAGTGAAGGGTGGTTTGGCGGAAAGTGCCTGCAACTCACTCACTCTGCGTGTGGAAGTAACTGCAACTAAAAATACAGTTTTAAAGGACAACAGTCTCAATGGACAAGAATGTAAGGGCTCAAACGGAGCTCCCATTAGGAACTTTAAAACCAAATTCAAATCCCATCCCGGCACCTGGAAAGGCGACGGTGTAAACACATGTTAGCCCTTTCAAGAACTGAGAAATCAAAGGAATTTTTAAATAGGAACATTCATCAGACAAGCGCCTAAATATGGACAGCGCCGCCAGGTAACCCTTAATGGTACCCACTTGCAGACCCTTGTGGGCTAAAGAAAGCAAAAAAGAAAACCAAAGGAATGGAACATTGGAAAGGATCCAAATTCTGTACCCTGCACCAGTCGCAGAACTTCTTCCAACGGCAATGGTACAGGGATTTCGTTGCAGGCCTTCTGGCCGAAAGCAACACCTTCATCACGTCTTCAGGAAGTGTTAGGCAGAATCCTGTGCAATTCCCTTAGGGAGCACTACAGAAGATTAAGACTACAGGTACATGCAATAAATCCCCTATGGTATCAGTCTGTACCACAAAGATTTAGTTGGTAGCTGTGGTTAAGCAGTCAGACTTATCTCAAGAGGGAGATGAGCAGTATTCAGGGTTTACACATTAGGGCTTCAGCACTATGGAACAAGGAAACACTGACCAAAGCTTTGTATTAAAAAGAATATATATCACTTCTAGTTCAACACATCAATCACAGTTATTAAAGCAAGTTACAATTAGTCAAGAAAAGTATACACAACTCCCTAATTAAATTGTAGACAAGTTTGAGCCAGAGTGAAAACTGAGCAAAATGGCACAGTGCAAACTAAGCAGAAATGGCACTAACAATTTCTCAAAAGGGAGGGAAAGGACAAGTTATACAGAGTTAACCTCTTAAACATACTAGCAACACTTCCCAAGTGGATTGTGAACAAGTTAGGCAAGGTAGTACTTTAGCAATAGTCATATATAGGTGAAAACCGAGCAAAATGGCACTTCAACAATACTTAAGAGGGAAAAAGAGTGGTTATAAGAGTTTCTGGTGCACCAACACAGTTGAGGGTGAAATGCAATCTAGTGAAGGCAGTTGTAACAGATTTAGCCAAGGTCAATAGGCCTTGCCAGAGTTTGATCCTGGGCACATTGGCCTGTACCACTAAGTGTTCTAGTCGCTGCAGTCAATACTTTGGATTATCAATTCAAAAGGAGGGTGCAGAAGGTAAAAGATAATGATAAAGGATTTCAAACACCTTTAGCAGTACCCTGCGCGAAACGGGAGGCCTGGGGGAAAATGTACCTGAAAAAGTGGAAGCGGCTCCTGCGGTGGCGGTGGTTCCTGCAGTTCGTGTTGTCCAGCAGAGGAAGAGAGGCTCTCGTCGTGGAGGAAGATTCGAGTTACTGCACTGCCCAGGGAAGAAGCTAGCCGTGGTGATGCCGAAACGGATTAAAAGGTACGTTCCTTTAAATAGCAGTCATGGTGGACGGGTGCCTGGCTATCTGGTCTCCGAGTGCAGGGCACTGGCGATTCGACCAAGGCAGGTCCTGGAAGGCGATTGGTAAACTAGTTGGCCCCACCAGCTCAAGGGAAGAAGGCTCTTGCAGATGAAGATCTTCTCTTGTCGTGTGGAGAAAAGTGGCGAGTGGCAGGGTTTCACCAGTGGTTCAGTTCAGTTGTTGCAGATGTCTTTGGCTTCTCTGCTCTTCGGCTTCTTAGTTCCAGTGGCAACGTCTTGCTCTTCCAGTCCTCAGGACCCTGCTTTTATGCAGAAAGACCCCCATTCATACAGCCTAGCTCTCACTCACACAGTGGAGTGGTCATCCTGGTGGGAGACCCTCCAGGTTATCAGGGCAGAGTGCGACTTGGGTTGGTTAGACAACCCTGTCCAGGGGGCCTACTCCCCCCCCCCCTCCCACACAATGGGTCCACCCCAGACTCAGTAGCACAGAAAGGAGTGCTTCTTGGCAGAAGCCCGCCAAAAGGACGAACATCCAAAAGGACGAACAAAGGATCCCCGACCTGGGTTAGGATCTCAGAGAAAGACACGAGAAAGAATTATTATAAAAGTTCTGGCAAATAAAACCTACCGGAGTAAAGTTAATATAAAAATAAACCGGCAGTATGTTAGAGGCTGTCAGTAAAAGTGGTAGCCTCGAACAATGGGAAAATCCCATAGGGAAAACATTTGCGGTCCAATATTTTTGGTAGTAACCACTGCCACCAGACAAACGTTTGAGAGAGGGACTGTACGGTACCCTCTTGAAAATGAACACCAGGGAAAAACTATTAACCCTTTCCAGTACTTCCATAGTAAGATGGGTTGTACTGGTTTAGTCCATAAAGATTGACTAGTAAAGTCAATGGGGACTTTACATGCCCTGGGAGACAGTAGTCAGTCCCAGGTTATGGAATCTATGTTTGGGAGTCACTGACAGCCCTGTGTTACTACACTGAGGGTGCTGTGTAACATGTGCATAAATATGGTTCCTATGAGGGTGAGAAAAACCCCATAGACATTAAACACAACAAATAGCCTAGAACACACATAGGAGACATGCCTAAGAGTCTCACTCTTAACAGGAGAAAAAAACCAAACCCTTCAAATCCATCAAAGCTGCTGGGGGCCTCTTATAGGTAAGGGAAATTAGCCATAAAATACAGGGAGGTCCCAATCCTTATATCTCAGCCTTTCAGAATCCAAGCAGGGCGGCTGAGAGACCGGACCTCTGGATGGAGAACTCGACACCCCTCCCGTAAGAGCAGATCGTCTCGGTAGGGAAGACGACGTTGAGGGCTGATGGACATGTCTAGAAGGTCCGGGTACCATGCTCTCCTGGCCCATGCCGGAGCAATGTGGATCATCCAGGAACCTAACCTCCGCAACCTCTGCAACACCTGCGGAATGACGGGGACTGGAGGAAACACGTACAGCAGTGGAAAGGACTACTCCACTATGAACGCGTCTCCTAAGGCTCCTCTTGGAGGAAATTCCCACAAGCAGAATCTTTCACACTTCCGGTTAGAGATCCACTTGTGGGGTCCCCCAAAGGTTGAAGATCTCCTTGTGAGAGACCATGCTCTGCCTGCTCAGAGTGTCCGCCGCCGCATTTTCGTCTCCGGCCAGATGAACTGCCGAGATCGAAATTTCCTGCTGGATGGCCCAGAACCAGAGATGCATCGCCTCCCTGCACAGTGGGAGTGGACCCCCCCCCTTTTTGTTGAGGGAGTGCATGGCCACTGTATTGTCCGTCATAATCAGGACATTCTGCCCCCGCACAGATGGCAGAAAAGCCTTCAGGGCTAGCCTGACAGCCCACAGCTCTAACAGATTGATGTGGAGTCCGGACTCCGACGGAGACCAATGACCGCTGACTGTCAGCTCGCTGGCATGAGCCCCCCCCACCCCGTGAGGGATGCGTCCGTCACAATCGTCACCTCCAGCCATGGTTGCCAAAACGGAGCCCCTTGAACAGATTTCCTTCGACGGCCCACCACAGAAGGTCCTGGGCGACCGAGGGCAGAATATGAACTAGGTCCAACATCCTGCCGGAGAACTGAGACCACTGCATCTTGAGAGCCCACTGCAAAGATCTTATCCGCAGTCTGGGCTCTGGCACCATTAGAATGCAGGATGCCATGAGGCCGAGCAATCTCAAGAAATCTAACGCCAGGAGACTCTGGGCACGTTGAAATTTGTCCACCATCTGCAGAATGTGGTGAGCCCTCACCTGGGGATCCGAACACTGCCCCAGGGACGTGTCGAGCACTGCTCCGATGAACTGGAGCCGCTGGGTAGGTGTCAAATAAGACTTCTTTAAGTTGAGGGAAAAGCCCAGCTTGTGAAGGGAGTGGCAGGTGACGGACAGATGATCCAGGGCTTGCTCGGGAGAACGTGCTCTGATCAGCCAATCGTCCAGCTAGGGTTAGAAGTGAATCCTCCTTTTCCTGAGATACGCTGCCACCACCACCATCATCAGCTTGGTGAAGACCCTCGGGGCGGAGGTCAATCCGAACGGCAGGACCCGAAACTGAAAATGCGAGTCGCCAACCGCAAACCTCAGGAACTTCTTGTGCTTGGGATGAATCGGCACATGAAAGTAAGCATCCTTGAGGTCGAGAGACACCAACCAATCCTGAAGCTGAAGGGCCTGGAGGATTTGAGAGAGAGTAACCATCTTGAACTTGTCCTTCTGAGGAGCTTGTTCAAGCCACACAAGTCCATGATGGCTCTCAATCCCCCGTCTTTTTCGGGATAATACCATCCCTTGTTCCTCTCTGCTACAGGCACCAGTTCTATGGCGGCTTTCTCCAGCAGGGATTGGATTTCCTGTGCAAGGAGCGGATCCAGACTCTTCAAAGAAAGTTTCCCCGGTGGATTGTTACGAGGCCTCTCCCGGAAAGGAAGACAGTAGCCGCGGGCAATGATCTCCAGAATCCACACATCTGAAGTAATGGCACGCCATTCTACAAGAAGCTGCACCAGCCTTCCCCCAACCGGTGAACCATGGGCTATGGCCTCATGATGGAGCGGAAGCGGCTGCGGTAGCGTCTGAGGGCAAAGAGGCAACTGCCCGAGCGGCTTTGGCACCTCGAGTACGTTGTCGTCCACCTCTGGTACTCCTACGTTGGCCCCTTTGACTGGCAGCCACCCTCGATCTACTAAAGGAAGAGTAGTATCGAAAGGAACCTCCCCTCCATTGCTGTCCCCTAGGATGAAAAGGCGGAGGTTGAAGTACTGCAGCACTCAACGACTTCGGCTCTCAAGGCTCGTCAGCGTTGCTGCCAAAAAGATGGACACCATCCAAGGGCATGTTGAGAAGCCGGGACTGTACATCAGGAGCAAACCCCGACTTCCGCAACTACGCAAACCTGTGCATCACGGTGCTCGCAGCCATGGACTGGCTGGAAGTCTGCCATGTCCAGACCCGACTGAACAGATTCACACATGGCATCCTTGCCATCCGAAACGAGGGCAAGAAAACCATCCCGCTCCTCCCCTTAGGGAATATGTTCAGCCGCCAAAAAGACAATTCCACAGAGTGTGTGTGAATCAGTTGGCTGCTTGTAAAGCCATACCCCCAGAAGAAAATACCTTCTTCGCCCAACCATCAAAGCATTTGTCGTCCCCATCAGGAGGGATTGTAGGGTACGCTGCCTGCTTTGGTGGGGCAGTAGCCGCCTGTACCAGCAAACTCTCTGGAGTGGGGTGCGTGGACAAGTAGCAGGGGACGCCACTAGCTGGACGGTATTTTTTCGGCAATGACTTCTTGACTGCCGGAAGACTCTCTGGAGCAGTCCAAGCTGCCGCCACCCTTCTTTGTAAGCCATATGAAATGGCAACACCGGGTCAGTGGGTGGACCTTGGTCAAGGATATCTGTCAGGTGATCCTGCAGAAAATCACAGGTGGAGCAGACCACCCCAGATACTCCGCCACCCTGGACATGAGGCGCCTGTACGATGATTCAGCATGCGTACCAGGCTCGGGCCTGCCAAACTCGACCTCCGGGGGAGGTATCCAGACCACTGGCGTCGTGCAAAGACTGACGCAGGTCTTCCAGCTGGCTATGTACAGACAACAGGTCATCAGGAACCTCAGGAGGCACCTCATCCTCAGACCCTTCCTCAACCTCTGAAATGTACTCCAAGGGTTGGAACAAGTCCAACCTGGGAGGAGTATGGGTCGAGAACAGGCAGCACAGACTTGCTGAGCGCCTTCCTAGGAGCTCTACAGGTCTCCGGGGTACCTCCAGCAAAAATTCCTCAAAAGGCGTTGAGGGCATTGATATGAGTGGCGTCGACATCGTTACAGGTGCCGACAACTTCGACAGCGGCTTCGTGGCCAGAGCCCCGAGCGTGTCATTCGACGTCGAAACAAGTACACTATATGTCTATTGAATACCGAAACGAGATGAAACTTGAAATGATATATGACAAATGCATTATAAATACCGAACTGCAAGAAAATGTACAAATGAGCATAAGGAACAAGTTACTTACCTGAAACTATTGTTCTCCAGCATGGGTCTGGCATGGATTCACATGCTCATGAATAAAGAATACATAGAAGTACAACATTACACAACCACAGCAGGTGGCAAGGCTCACCAGAAGCAATTACTCTTACCTCTGGAACAGACTCACCTCAAGCGAACAGGTTGCGCAGCACTGCTTGGCCGACTCTGGACTCCTCCCTAGAATCGCTGTCGACAAAGGTAGGCGTGAATCTCCACGTAGCAGCCCTGCAGATGTCCAGCATGTGCACACCAGATAGGAACGCCGTCGTCGCAACGATCGCTCTGGTTGAATGGGCTCTCGGACGGACAGGCAGCAGCCGTTTGGCCAACCGATGACATGGTGTGACACAGCCCATGGTTTACAGGACCAAAGTTAATGAACAGCTGAGACGTTTTCCGAAAACTCTTTGTGCGTGCCATGTAGAACTTCAAAGCACGAGCAACGTCCAGAGAATGCAAGGACCTTTCAGTCGGTGACGAAGGCTTCGGAAAAAAACACAGGTAACACCAAAGGCTTGTTGAGGTGGAATTCCAACTGAACCTTTGGTATGAAGTAGGGGTGCGTCTGCAGCACCACCCTCGATTCGTGTAAAGTCAAATACGGCTGTTTGCAGGATAGGGCTACGATCTCACCCACCCTCCTGGCAGAGGTGATGACCACAAGGAACGCCATCTTCAACGAGAGGAACGTGAGAGGGGCCTGATGCATAGGCTAGAAGGGGGCTCCCATGAGCCTCGTCAGCACCACGTTGAGTTCCCACGCTGGGGCAGGAGCCTTCACCGGCAGCAAAGATGGCAACAGTCCTTTTAGGATTTCCTTGACGAGACGGTGGGACCAAAGAGAAAATCGTCATGGAGAGGTGGTGTAACGGGAGCTAGCCGCCAGATACACCTTGATAGAGGCATGCGCCAGCCCCGCCTTGGCCAAAGACAACAAGTAGGCAAGAATCTGCGGTGCCGTGACCCTCAGAGGGGTGATCTTCTAAGACAGGCACCACCTAGCGAAACATTTCCACTTGGGCCCATAGCACTGGAGAGTTGACACCCTGGCAAGGACCTCCCTGCAGTCTGCCGGCAGCTCGTTCCCTCCGACCGGCAGCTCGTACCCTCCGAACTCTAAAGCTGCAGACCCCAAGCCTTCAGGTTCAGCGATCCTGGGTTGTCATGTAGGATTGCGCCTCCTTCTCTGGCTAGCAGATCCATGACCACCAGCAGCTTGCCCGGGGGTGACGCTGACATGTTGAGAAGATCCGGGTACCAAATCTGCCTCGGCCACGCCAGGGCGACGAGGATCATCCTATATCGGCACTGTTTGAGTTGATTAAGGACTTGCAGCAGGAGAGGCAACGGGGGGGGAACATGTACAGGAAACTGCCTTCCCACAGAAGGAAAATGCACCCCCCATGCTCCTCGGCTGGTGGAACCTACTGACAAATCTCTGGCATTTCGAATTTGTCGCTGTCGCAAACAAATCGATCTGGGGTTTGCCCCATTTGAGGAAGAGACTGTCCACTTAATCATGTCGAAAATCCCACTCATGGCAAGTGCGCAGCTCCCTGCTGAGGAAGTCAGTGATGGTGTTCTTGACTCCTAGCAGGTTGAAAGGAATGAGGAACATCTCTTGGGTGACAGCCCAGTGCCACGAGTCCTGCGCCTCTCTGAAAAGCGCCAGGATCTGATCCCTACTTGCTTCCTGATGTAGAACATTGTGGCGGTATTGTCCATGAAGACCCTCACCACCTTGCCCTTGAGGGATGGAAGGAGCGACTTGAGGGCCCAGAACACTGATGGTCCGCACCGTGGCAGTCTTCAGTGCCAACAGCCATTGCACCTTGCACAGCATGGCCGCAATCCTCTTTCGAGGGGGCTGCCAGGCAAGAGACCGCATTGGGCGTGGCCCCCAGGACTAGCATGTTCTCCGATGGTATGAAGCAGGATTTTGGATAGTTGACAGAGAACCCCAGATCTGTCAGCAGCCGGACGGTACTCTCCGTGTGTTCGACGGCTACTTATGTGGACTTGGTCCTGGACTTGGCGCGGATGAGCCAGTTGTCGAGGTACGGGTACACATGTATCCCTTGTAGATGCAGATGAGCCACCACTGGCGCCAGGTACTTCGTGAACACTCTGGGTGCCGTCTTGTAACGCTCACCTGATTCCCGCAGAGGCGCCGGTCTTGACTGGGTGAATGCCATATCTTCAAAGGTGATGTGTAACACACGGTTGGCTCTTTGGGCTGGACCTCTGTGCACTGTATGTCTGACTCGAAGAGTAAGATGTCTGCAGATAGAAAATATGGGATTAATGAACTGGGGTTATTGGGTGCCTCTCTCCTCTTCCCTTTCTCTTCTCCTGTAGAACCCCAAAGGTTAACGCCCTCACCTTAGGTAAGTGAACGCCGAGCTCTCCATCTGCCTCGGGGCAGGGTGCCGTAACCAGTTTCTTCACTGGATAAGGGTGCAGGCGCCTTGACCTCAGAGGACTGCTGTCCGTCGTTAACTGCACGAACGGTAAGTTCTGGGCACTTCAAATGTCTTAAAAGTCTTTTGTAATGATATCTCTTGTTTTGCAGGGTTCTGGCGATGGCGGATGGCGGGCTGATGAGAGTTGAGGATCGAACCCGCGTGAGGAATAGAAGCGCCTGGAAGCACGTAAGTAAGCGCTTGTAGCCTGCTTCACGATGCGCACTAACTGTCCCTTTTATCTTGCAGGTACAAGTTCAGAGCTTTAGAGAAGCTGAAGGGTGCTGGAATACCCACTGGATTCGGCGTGGGAAGGAGTAATGGCACGTGAGTAATAAAGTTGCCCAATATCTTTAAACGCACCTTCTTTTGTCTTTCAGATGCGGGATGCAGCGCCGAAGGCCTCCGGAGCGTGCGAAGAGCTGGTAAGCTTTTGTCTTTCAGATGCCGGAATGCAGTGCGAAGACCTCCGGAGCATGCGAAGAGTAGGTAAGCCTTTGTCTTTCAGATGCCGGAATGCAGCGCGAGGCGTTGGTGACAGCCGATGGACCAGGTAAGAGATGCGCTGCCACTGAAGACCGTAGTGCTAACCTGTTCTTTCTTTGTCTTTACAGGTGCTGCTGAAGACTGGATTCCAGGATGGTAATCCTTTGTTCCCTTAGGCCCAGGATCAGAAGCAGAAGACACGATGAGCGTTCTGCTGCAGAGAATGCAGAATAACGCAAAGCAAGATTCATCCATCGGGTGTGGTTTAAATAGCCTCCTGTAGTGCTTAGGTGTCTCCTTCCACAGCCACGCCTAGGTAAGAAAAGAGTTCCTGCTTTCCAGAACAGTTCCAGTGTTCTGAACCTAGGGAGTGGCTCCTGCCCCACCCAACAGGAAAAGTAGTCCCGAACAGAAGAGGATCAGGGGTTCAACTGGCAGGTAAGTAAGCAGCATGGTCTGCTGCAGGTAAGTCCACCCAAGCATTATGAGCCCGGCGCTCCCAGCGCTGGGACTGGGCATCTTTATGAGCCTGGTGCCACTGGCGCCAGGACAGGGTCCAAAAGGTCCCAATTGGGACTGGCTGGCACTCGGAACCGGGGTTATGGGTCTGCTTCCAAGGGAGTCGGGCAAGTCCTGATCTTTTGGAAGCAGAGATCATGACACGTCTTCAGTCCGAAGGAAAGGGCCTTGAACTGGTAGTGCCTTTCCTATACCACAAAGCACAGGAACTTCCGATGCTTCTCGTGAATGGGATGCGTTAAGTATGCGTCCTCCAGATCCAGCGACAAGAAGTCTCCTTCCTCCAGTTGGCCGAGCACGTGCTGCAACGTGATCATCCTGAATTTTTGGGCCTCAAGGTATATGTTAAGTGCTGCAGGTCTAGAATGGACCTTCAGCCCCCAGTGGTCTTCTTTCTTTACCAAGAAGTATCTGGAGTAGACTCGGGATCCCCAGAGTCGCTTTGGAACCAGCTCATCGCCCCCTTATTTTTTAGCCGGGCCCATACTTCCTGCAGGAGCTGGGAGATGTGCTGCTCCTGCCGGGCCACCAGTGGCATATCCGCGGACCCTTTGGAATTCCAGAGTGTGTCCGTGGGCGAGAGCGTCCAACACCCATCGGTCGGTGGGGATTTTTTCTCATTAGCTGATGAAGACTGCCACCCAGCCTCCCACTGGGGTGCAAGTGTGGGGGCCTGACATCTCAGCCGCTTCAATCTTGCTTCTGGGTCTGCGTGCCTCCTTGGGAGTGACGCTGGCCCACTCTGAAAGCCTTGGAACGGCCCCTGTAGGCCTGCTGGGTCATAGAACGAGAGGGCTGGCGGTACGAAGAGGATCCCCGCCGAAACCCTTTGCAACCTGCTGGATTAACCTCCTGAAGCACGAAAAGAAGGATGATGTTGCTGAAGCGTGCCAAGGGCACGTGCCGTGTATTTCTGTCTGAATGGCTTGCAACAATTTGTCTACGGCGTTCCCAAAGAGGTTGTCCCCGAAGTGCATGTCGAGAACCCTTGTCTGGACTTCCTGCCGAAAGTTGGTGGCTTTCAACCAGCCACGACAACTGAGGCAAACTGTTCCCCATCTGACGGAACCCTGCGTCTGCGATGTCCAGGGCCGCTGAGGATCACAGGCGCCTCGACCAGTTTGTTGTCGGGGAGAAATTCCAGCAGTGGGGCCACCATATACCACAGCTCTCGGTCGTATCTGGCCAGGATCAAAAGCGCATTTGTTGCCTTGACTGTCGTCGTTGCCGCTGACTAGATCACTTTCCTACCCACAGCGTCCAACTTCTTCCCCTCGCTGTCCGGGGGAACGGAGGCTGAAGATGAGGGATTAGAAGACTTCTTCCTTGCAGCCTCCACGACCACCAGGCTGCGACCGTAGGCACTTCGGCATGGACTCCGGCACCTGGTACTTCTTTTCCAGCATGTCCCCCTTTGCCGGGGCTAAGGCCGGGTTTCTTATCAGCACCAGGCCCTCATCCCAAACGTCGTCTAGGAGAGGGACCACCAGAACGGTCTTCCTCTTGGCCTCACGTTGTTGGTTAAGGAAACCTTCCTTCTTGGTCTCTTCTGGCGTCAGCTGGAAGAGCTCAGACGTGCCTTCGACCATGGCGTGGAACGACCACACTTCATCCGGGGGAGAAGCCCTCGCTGGCGGAGAAACGCTACCGTCGTCGGCCGTGTCTGTAGTCACTGTATCCCTCCCTGTATCCCTGGGGGGAGGGCATGTGCGGCAGTTGATGAGGTGGCGTACGGTGCCGTTTTCTCTTTGCCGGCGGCGGGGCCAAGTTCCACCAAGGCTGGTGCCGGGGGCGCCGTCGGTATCCTCATCTGGATCTCCAACACCAGTGTATGAGAGTTGAAAGGATGTCCATCGATACGTCCCTGGGAGGCGTTGGTGGAGAAGGGGTAGGCTTGCTGGGCCCAGTGCCCACATTGTCGTTGGCATTCCTGCCGTCGTTCCCCACATCCTCCAGGACCGTGTGAACAGGCATCAGGTTCTCCTTGACCCAGGAAGAAATATCCGTGCCCTGGAGCACGGTGGAGGTCTCCACTCCCGTCCCCCACCCTTTTTGCGTCCGGAGGTGTTGGTCTCGGGCTTAGGGGTGGCATTCTCTTCTCTTGCGTTTTCTCCACCAGCTGGCCGACGTCAACCTGGGCGTCATCGGGGTCCTCTGTACTGTGTCAGCCCCTTTCGCCTTCGAGATGGCATCCGCCACCAGCTTGATTGTCGAGGATGACTTTGTCTGGACCACCTGGGCCCTTCAGGGGCAGGTCGGACACCCTTCCCTGCGCCTTGGGTCTTCTCCAGCAGCTTCCCTGGGTTAGCCGATTTCCTCTCCGAGGGGAAGCTAGAGCGATGACTGGAGATGGAGGCAGACTGTGAAGATGAGCGCGCCCTGCCTGTTATGGGACCCGCTTGCACGGCGACCCCAACGAAAACAGACTTGCAGTGATTGCCGTTGTCTTGGGCCCCCACGGATGAAGGGCCCTCAAAGGTCTTAGAAACCTGCTCCTCGGACCGGCCGGACCTGGGTGGGCCATGCCCCTGCTTGCCGCAAGGGGGGATGGGGGGGGGGGGGGGAAGAGGCCTTGGCGTTGAGCCATGCTGCCAACCTCCTGTGACAAACCTTGACGGTGCGCTTGGAGAACCCAAAGCAGATTTCACAATCCGTTTCCCTGTGGTCCGGATAGAGACAGTAGAGGCACTGGGGATGATTGTCCTCCACAAACACGTTCCTCAACCCGCAACTGGAGCAGAGCTTGAAGAGGGAGCCTCCCTCCTTCTCCTCTGACATGGTCCGGTGTGCGGTGTAGGCCAGAGGGCCTTCTGGAATCTTCAATTAAACTCTCGCCGATTCTTGCCTTTAAGGAGCGTTGAAAGACATCGACAAACCGATCCCTGCTTGCCGGTCAAAGGAATGAAAGAGCACACGGGCTCTATTTGACAAAAATAAGAACTTTCATATCGAAAAAGCACAAAAACATAGAAAACCTCTCAGAGCAAAACACAGGGACTCTCAACACTTGAACGTGCAGTACAAATCTGAAGATGGCTGCCAGAGGAGGGTCTTAGGGAGAGGGCAGTCATTGGCTGGGGGCAGTATGGCCCAGAGCTGAGTGATTAGTTTATAGGAGAAAGACAGTTGCAAGTGATTTTTTTTTTCTTTTACTGAGGATTCCCGGCCTGACGAACATGAACATGTGAATCCATGCCAGACCCCATGCTGGAGAAGGTAGGTGGCAGTGCTGGGGTGGGCTTTGCCTGGGGAACAGAGTGTCAGGTGGGAGGAAAGAAGAAAGTGGTCAATCCAACAGAGGATTAGAGAAAGGGATGTTTGAGAAGATGAGAACATCCAAGATGTGTCCGGCAGTGTGTGTCGTCCCAGAGGGTAGAATGGCGAGAGAGCCACAGAGGTTGTGGAAGAGTCCTGTGGAGGGATCAGTAGTATCCAGTTGGATGTTGAGGTCTCCAAGGAGCAGGTGTTGCGAGCTAGGTAGAGGCAAAGAGATATGGAGAGGTAAGCCCACTTAGGAGACGAGGGCAGCCTGGCCAGGTGGCCTGTAGATGGTGGCAAAGGTCAGAGAGGCCAGGAGCAAGACAGAGCCTGCAGACAAAGCATTCAAAGGAAAAGTAGGCCTGCGTAGGAATGATAGAGGCAGGAACCCACTCTGGAAAGATGAGAGCTACTCCTCCTCAGGGTCGGTGGTTCTGGGCACAAAGAGGATCTTGTAGCCATCAGGGAGGACAGTGTCAAAAGTTGTGACAGAGGTGATGTGAGTCAGTGTCCCCTGTGTTCTGATCAAAGTATAGAGTCAGCATGAATGTCAGGCTGGTCCTCGGATCTCCATTTATTTCTCAGTGGTTGCCCTTGAGGCAGAACTGTCTGCCTGTCTCCAGCTCATTCATGTTGCCCGTTTCCAGCTCATTCATGTTGTTTCATGAAAGAAACAATTTACCACATGTATTCCCTGAAATCTTTCATGGACCATTGCTGCTGGTGTCGAGGAGTAACTGGCCCCCTTCCCTCCGTTCCCCGACGCTGTAGAAATATGTATAAGAGGTGTGTCCGTATTACCCTCTTCCTCCCACTCCAGTGGCAGCAGAGAGGGACATCCCTAACTCAGAGACACCCTCTTAAATTTGTAATCTATATTGTTGCATAGAAGGGGTGTGTTTCTGTGGAACCCAAGGGTGTTCTCACTTCCTGTTCCTCAAGATCCTCTGCTCAGGTGGCAATGGAAGGGGGATTTCCTTGGGTGAGACATGGTTTCCCCCATTTCCATTTCATGATGAACCTTCAGTCCCAGCAGCCTTTATGGGGTATTGTCATCCGTTCTCATTCTCCACCTTTCAAGAGTATCCTGGAAAATGCCCTCAATGTATTTGCACTAGAACAAGGATAAATAGGAAGACGTTTTTTTATCCAGGAAAGGTGAACACATATCCACCACGTCACCCCTAATGTTTCAGAAAACCATCAGGCCAAAAGAACACAAACTACCAAGATGTGTGCCTAGCTTCCCTCAGTCAGAACGCTAGTTCTGGGAAGAGGAAGAGGCGACTAGGAGCAGTACACACTATCATGCAAATACACCACTCTGCGACAAGGAAGACGTTTGAAGACCCTTGTGAGGGTCAGGCATGTCCAGGAAACACCAGCGATTATGATCAGGCAAATGCATTCAGGACTCACAACTGCTACCTGTTAATAGGTTGCAGGTGTATAAAAGGTGGAGCCGACAGTCAGGAAGGGGAGACCAGCAGGAGAGAAGCCGAGCCGGGAGGTGCCGGCCTGAGAGGACAGAAATCCTGTCACGAAGGAGGCTGATGAGAAGGCTCCTGCCTGGAGGACAAGATGCTGGCAATCATCAAGGAGAGACTGCAACGCTGAGGCCTGCGGGGGTTGTGAGAGGCTCAAAGCTATTAGAGCCTTCTTGTTCGGGTACCCACAGCCGGAGCTGTGGGCAGCAGCGTCCGCAAGTGACGGGCGGAGCTGCCGGCAACCGAGAAAGATTTCCGATATGCGAGCGGGGCTCACAACGCTACACAGATGTGTGCACTGAGCGGAAAATGAGAGAAGACGACTGCCGGAGGAGCCGCCATGGAGCAGTGAGTGAAACAGACGGAACGCACATATCGGGCGCGCCTGGGGCTACTACAGGGCAAATGTGATGGCCGGATGAAAGGAAATAGATGTGCAATGAAAAGTGAACCCAAAGCGAGGTGTTGTTGTGAACAATACGATCAAATTGAACTGTAAGTGAAAGAAAGTAACTGAAGCATTATTGAATACCAAACAAAAAGGAAGCTTTGATAAGCCTACGAAGGGCATACAAGCAAGTGCAAAGCAAATGTGATAAATATTGAAGGACAGAGTCAATCTTGTGGAAAAAAGTGTAAAGCAAGTAATGAACATTACTGAAGAGTGTTAAAGTAATGTGGTGAAGGAAAGTGAACACCACAGAGTAAATTGTATGAAAAGCACACACTGTGGCAAAAGCAAGATACTGGCAAGGAGAGAAACACATTGTGGCAAAGCCAAGAGCCTGACAAGGAGAAGCCAAAGTGAATGTGAATTAATGTGAATATGATTATTGGTGTGAGCTAGGAAATTGGCTCGCGACAAGTCGGGCTACCATTGGTCGGTGGGATGGTACAAGCGCTTGATCTGTGGCCCGATGTTAGGTAGAGAGTGGGAAGGCACCGATTATAAATTTATATATCACCCCAGAAACTAAATGCCCGGAAGAAATAACAGGCACACTTGGAAGACATTTTGTGGTATGGTGAGGGTCCCACCATAACCAGCTACTTGTTTTAGGATTGTTTTGATAGGTTATTTATAACACGCTTAATGCCCAGAGGTTTCTAAGCGCGGACCCAGGTATCAAACCTGTGATGCTCTGTGTCATCTTGCTTCCAAGGCGAGCATGTTGCCCCTGAGCTATCCTCCCGAGACTTGAATGCACAGCGTTTTGATGAACAAGAGTGTGCCACCTATAGTCATAAATAAAATGTGAAATGGTACAGAAGAGCAGTAATAGCGAGGGAGCCACATGGGTTAATTTCCTGAGAAACTGGGACCTCATACAGTTGAATGGTAGAACCAAGGGGGATATACATGGGGCGGGAAAAATAGCTACCTTGGACTATTTCTTTGGGAATAGGTTATGTCTGATGGCTACAGTTGAACTTAAGGTGGCACTGAATGATTATAGTGACCACAATATATTGGCCCTTACCATTGGTAACCCTGAAGAACTGCCCCACAGTTGCTCTAGCATATAATTGAACCATGCTGGACAGCCCGGCACATCCAAAAGGCGTGTGCATCCCTAGCACAGCTTACCGGTAGTGATATAGAGTTGCTGGGTAGGCTAAATGGTAACAGAATTTAAGAATGATTGAAAAATGGAGCCACCAAAAAACGCGACCTATCTCAGAAGGACATCTACTGATGGTGGACAAGCACGCCAATAAGTTCGATAGCAATATATGTGACGCAAAAATAGAAACAGAGTGGTGCGTAGTGCTTGTTGCTCGGATCATGAGATGTGTCACCAGTCATTGGTGATCAAAAGAGGATACAAGTATTGGCTTAAGCTCTCGAGATATTCAATCAAGAATCGCCATTGGCAAAAAATGATTGGTGCTCTTAGAAGTGGCAAAAGCAGAAACATCTGGTCGACTTTAGCAAGGGCCAAGGGGGACAGCAGGACGCATTTCTTAAATCCTATTAAGGAAAACAAGTGGCTTAAGTATTTAAAGTAAAAAGACCATACTCCCACAAGGGAGGCTGATTTGCAGAACATACCAGGGCGTTGGCCTCTGTCAGCCAGTAAAGATGACTTACAATTAATAATTCAGAAACTCAAGAACTCCAGGGCACCTGGCCTGAATGGGTTTATTAATGTTGTCCTAAAACAAGATCCTAGTAGATGGGCAAAGATTTTAAAAATCGTATTCGATATGGTATGCCTAACGCAGGAAATCCCGGTGTCATGGCAGCAATCTATGCTTCTTCCGGTATACAAAAAGGGAGACAGGCTAATGCCAGAGACTTATAGATGGCTGTCCCTTTTGGACGCAACGGGGAAATCTTTTCAACTTTTGTCCTGAGGGCTCTGCAGTCATGGGTGGAGGATAAGCAGCTGCTGCAATTTTTACAGACTGGGTTTCCTCCGGGCAGTTCCACCACCCACAACCTGAGGGCCTTGGATATGTTGTTTTGAAGGGCTTCGGCACTGGGTAGGTCGGCCCTGTATACTATTTTTGTAGATTTTTGGGCAGCTTTTGATAAGATAAAAAAAAAAAATCAGGAAAAGTTATGGAAGAAAATGGAAGGTTGGGGTTGCCCTAACTGACTCATGTGTGTCCAGAAGGGCCTGCACCATAATACAGGGGGGCGCATGATACTGGATGACTCGGTTAATAAGACTGAAATTCTTTTGATTTCCAGGGGAGTGAAGCGAGGATGTATACTGGTATAATATATATCTGGCTGATCTCCCCCTCGGTTCTAGTCTGTCGTCCGCTCTTGCTCCAGAATTGAGTGACAATCATTACCTTAGTGATGTTCAAGCACACTTTTAGCGGCGCAAGGGGGTTAGGGAGAATTCTCATAAATGGCTGATTTCCCTTAGCAGCTTTGCTGGATTTCTGGGATTTATTTTTTTCACCTGGTAAGAGTGAGCCTTTTTTCCCACTCTTGCATGTGTTTTGCTGTGTGTGTTTTCAATTTGTGTGATCTTGAGCACTGGAGCCTCACCTACTCCATGGCCTCATATTTTTATGTGCGCTACACAGCACCTTCAGTGCAGTGACACAGGGTTGTCTTTGAGAATTCCCACCGACTCCATTTTCTGGGGCCGACTACTGTCCCCCAGAAAAGGGTAAAGTTGCCATTAACTTTACCTTAGTCACTTTAAAACACAGGCCCAGTACACCCCATCTTACATGGATTATTTGAATGGGTTAACTCTTATCCCTTTTTGTCTGTGCCTCTTGGAGAAGTGTTTCGCTCCCTTTACATTAAGACTTGGCTGGTGGCAGTGGTATCTACCCTAACTTTTCTACTGCAATTATCTTGTACAAACGTGGTACTGTTTTAGGCTATTATATTAGCCTCAAACATAAACCCGCTTGACCTAATACTTTTTATTTTGGCTCCGGCTGGATTTATTCGCCATTTTTTTTTGTTAAAGTCTTTCTCGTGTTTTTCTCTGCGCGCCAAACCGGGGATGACTCCTTTGTTCGCTGTCAAAGACCTCCTTAAGGCACCTGAAAGTCTAAGCAGGCAGGATGTGAGGGAGGGGTCTTTGGACCCCTGCCATGGGTTCCCTTGGTAACCCAAGTCGCACTCCTGTTTGATTGGCTGAGGGGACTGTCTTTGCCAGGACAGCCACCCTGCTGTGTGATTGACAGCCAGACTGTATGAATGGGGGGAAAAAGGCATAAAAAGCAGGTCTATGGGACTGGAAAGGCAGAGTCGTCACTGGAACGAAAGAACCATCGAGGAACTGGCAGAAGAGGACCCCTACAACGACTGAACCGCCCGGTGAAGCCCTGCTGTAGGAACGAATCTCCAGAATCCAACGACAGAAGATCCCCCAGGAAACTTCTTCCCTTGAGCTGTTGGGACCAACCAATTCGCTGAAACTACAAGCCAGGACCCCTCTGTTCGAATTCGCTGTACAGAGCTACAGTGGGCCGGTCAGCGAGGAAGGTCGGCTCCTGCTTGGGTTTTAAGGAGCGCAGCTTTTATTTGTTGCTTTGCTCTGCTGCTGGTTTATTCCCTGGGTAGTGCAGGACCCTCCAGTATTCCTACTTCTTGTCAGTCTGACAGTCGCTTCAGGAACCGTGAGCCTGCAGGAACTACCAGGAACGTCCACCTCCGCTGCAGCTCCCTCTCCGTTCTAAGTTACTGTGCAAATCCAGTTGTCCGTTTCGTTCAACCGCTGTGAAAGTGTTCGAAATCTTTCTCCAATCCGAGGACTTGTCCTTCTCTACTCTTTGAACTAACTTTAACTAACCTCGTCCGGAAACCGTGCTACGAACTTTGCCGCAAACTACTCTGAACTGTGTGATCTTGAGCAAAAGACTTTTGACCCATTGACTTTGGCCCCAAGCCTTTGCTACCTGATTCAAGCTCTGTAGTTCCTCTTGTTCAATTGCCCTGAGTACTTACCTGTTGGTTTAACCTAATTTCTAATAACTTTGTTTTCCCTCCCTTTTAAATTGCTGGAGTGCCATTTTGCTCCCACTTCATTTTGTGAGCTTAACTAGTATGGAATGGAATATGGGAGTGGTGTGGTGTATTAAGAGTGTGATTTTTAGACTGCTTATAATAGTGTAATGTTAAACAACTGAAGAGTGAAATAAATGTATATTCTTTTACTTGAAAACCTTGAGTCAGGGTGTTAGGCAGAAACCTGTGCAGTTCCCTTAGGGACCACTGCAAAAAGTTTAAGACCACAGGAGTTAGCAGTAAGCCCAATTGGTAGCAGTCTGCACCACCCAGATTTACATGGTAGCTGTGGCTGAGCAGTCAGACTTCTCTCAAGAAGAGTTAGGCAGTATACAGAGCATACACAATAGGGCAGGTAAACACAGTAAAACAAGCAAACACTGACCAGAGCTTTGGTGTAAAAGATGAACAAGTTACTTTCCTACCTGGTAACGTTCTTTCGATGGGATGGTCCGACGACGTATTCCATATCTATGACATGTAATCACCACAGCTGTGCTGCTTCGGAAACTTTTTTCCTGGCGTCTGCGTCCATGACGTTGATGCGCCATCGTCGAGGACCTCCTCCGACGTCCAACGTCATCCGATGTGATAAGTAGGACGCACGACGCCCGTAGCCTCAGTTGTAGTTGTAGTTTTTTCCCCCATAACGTGTGACATTAGTCAACTGCCAGTCAGACACAAAGCCTTGCGGAACGTAAGCTGCAATCGCAAAAGAAATTCTGCAGCGGGGAAGGCAGGGCGGGAGCGATATGGAATACGTCGTCGGACCATCCCATCGAAAGAAAGTTACCAGGTAAGAAAGTAACTTGTTCTTCGAGGGGATTGGGTCCTCCGACGTATTCCATATCTATGACAGACTCCCAAAGCAGTACCAGAGCAAGGAGGAGGGAAAGAATTTAGAATCAAAATTTAGAATAGCCAATCAAATAGCAGAGCAAAGGACCGCCTAGCCAAAGGCCAGATCCTGCCCTCGGATGGAATCGAGGGAATAGTGACGTACAAATGTATGTACTGAAGCCCAGGTGGCTGCATCACAGATGTTGCGAATAGGAACACCCCTCTGCAGGGCAGTAGATGCAGCCACACCCCTGGTAGAATGGGCCCGCAAGCCAGCCGGTGGGTCCCTACCCGCCAAGCGGTAACACTCCGAGATGGCTAAAATAATCCAGCGAGACAAAGTCTGTTTCGTCACAGCTTGCCCCAAACGCTTTCCAGCGTAACCAATAAAGAGTTGATCGTCCACTCTGACCCAGGACATGCGTGAAACATAAAAGCTTAAAGCTCTCCTAGGATCAAGCCTATGGATCCTCTCCTCTTCCTTACCAGGATGCGGAGGAGGATAGAATGCCGGAACAACCACCTTCTGGGCCAAATGAAATTCCGTCACTACCTTCGGAAGAAAAGAAGGACGAACTCTAAGGACAACCGTGTCCTTGTGAAATACAGTGAAGGGTGGCTTAACTGAAAGTGCCTGTAACTCACTCACTCTGCGAGCGGAAGTAACCGCAACTAAACACACAGTTTTCAGAGTTAACAGCCTCAAAGGGCAAGAATGTAAAGGCTCAAACGGAGCACCTATAAGAAACTTAAGAACAAGGTTCAAATCCCAACCGGGCACCAGGAAAGGTGACAGAGGGAACACATTAGTGAGCCCTTTCAGAAACTGTGAAATTAAAGGGATTTTAAAGTAAGAACACTCTTCAGACGAGCGCTTAAAGATGGGCAGCGCCGCCAGGTAACCTTAATGGTACCCACTTGCAAGCCCCTGTGGGCCAAAGAAAGTAAAAAGGACAGAACCATGGGGATGTCACATGCAAAAGGATCCACATTCTGAATCCTGCACCAGTCGCAAAACTTACGCCAACGGCAACGTTACAGAGACTTTGTTTCTGGCCTTCGGGCTGAAAGCAACACCTCCATCACGTCTTCAGGGAGGTCCCAATCCTCATACCTCAACCTTTCAGAAGCCAAGCGTGAAGTTTGAGCGATCTGACCTCTGGATGGAGAACCTGACCCCCCCTCCTGTGAGAGCAGATCGTCTCGGTAGGGAAGACGATGTGGAGGGCAGATGGACAAGTCGAGAAGGTCCGGGTACCACGTCCTCCGAGCCCACGCCGGAGCAATGAGGATCATCCAGGAACCGAACTTCCGTAACCTCCGCAGCACTTGTGAGATGACGGGGACTGGAGGAAACGCGGACAGCAGCGGGAATGACCACTCCACCACGAACGTGTCTCCTAAGGTTCCTTTTGGAGGAAATTCCCGCGAGCAAAACCTTTCGCACTTTCGGTTGACACTGGAGGCGAAGAGATCCACTTGAGGGGTCCCCCAAAGGGCAAAGATCTCCAGGAGAATCTCCTGAGCCAACTCCCACTCGTGAGAGATCGCGCTCTGCCTGCTCAGAGCGTCCGCCATCACGTTTTCGTCTCCGGCCAGATGAACTGCCGAGATAGAAACTTCCTGCTGGATGGCCCAGAACTCGAGCTGCATCGCCTCCCTGCACAGAGGAAGTGACTCTGCCCCCCCCCCTTTTTGTTGAGGTAGTGCATGGCCACTGTGTTGTCCGTCAGGATCAGGACATTCTTTCCTCGCACAGTCGGCAGAAAAGCCTTCAGGGCTAGCCTGACGGCCCTCAGCTCCAACAGAATGATATGGAGTCTGGACTCCGACGGAGACCAACGACCGCTGTCAGCCCGTTGGCATGAGCTCCCCATCCCGTGAGGGATGCACCCGTCACGATCGCACCTCCGGCTAGGGAAGCCAAAATGGAGCCCCCTTCATCGAGTTGCCTTCGACGGCCCACCACAGAAGGTCCCGGGCGACCGAGGGCGGCACCTGAACCGAGTCCGACATCCTGCCGGAAGACTGCGACCATTGCTCTTGAGTGCCCACTGCAAAGATCTCATCCGCAGGCGAGCCTCTGGCACCAGAAGAATGCAAGATGCCATGAGGCCGAGCAACCTCAAGAACTCGAACGCTGGGAGCGTCTGGGCATGCTGAAACTTGTGCACCATCTGCTGAATGTGAAGAGCCCTCACCTGGGGAGGAAAACACTGCCCCAGGGAAGTGTCGAGCACTGCTCCGATGTACTGGAGCCGGTGTGTTGGCGTCAAATGGGACTTCTTTAAATTGAGGGAGAAGCCCAGCCTGTGAAGGGCGTGGCAGGTGACGGACAGATGATCCAGGACTTGCTAGGGAGAGCTCCCCCTGATCAACCAATCGTCCAGGTAGGGGTAGACGTGAATCCCCCCTTGCCTGAGATGCGCTGCCACCACCACCATGAGCTTGGTGAAAACCCTCGGGGCGGAGGTCAATCCGAACGGCAGGACCCCAAACTGAAAGTGCGAGTCGCCAACCGCGAACCTCAGGTACTTCTTGTGCTTGGGATGGATCGGCACATGGAAGTAAGCATCCTTGAGGTCGAGAGACACCAACCAGTCCTGAAGCTGAAGGGCCTGGAGGACTTGAGAGAGAGTAACCATCTTGAACTTGTCCTTCCTGAGGAGTAAATAAGGGGAATACCATCCCTTGTTCCTCTCCGCTACAGGCACCAGTTCTATGGCGCCTTTCTCCAGCAGGGCTTGAATTTCCTGCGCAAGGAGCGGATCCGGACTCTGCAAAGAGAGGTTCCCCGGTGGATTGTCGCGAGGCCTGTGCCGAAAAGGAAGACAGTAGCCGTGGGTTATGATCTCCAGAACCCACACATCTGAAGTAATGGCTTGCCACTCTACAAGATGCTGCGCCAGCCTTCCCCCAACCGGCGAACCATGGTACATGGCCTCATGACTGAGTGGGAGCGGCTGCGGCGTTACCTGAGGGCAAAGAGGCAACTGCCCGAGCGGCCTTGGCACCACGGGTACCCTGTCGTCCACCTCTGGTACCCCTGCGTGGGCCCCTTTGACTGCCAGCTCCTCTCGCTTTACTGAAGGACGAGCAATAGCGAAAGGAACCACCCCTCCACTGCTGTCCCCAGGACGAAAAGGCGGATGTTGGCGAACTGCAGCGCCCCACGACTTCGCTGCAGCTTTTGAGGTCTGCAACCTCTCAAGGCTCTCGTCAGCCTTGCTGCCAAAAAGGTGTTCACCGTCAAAGGGCATGTTGAGGAGCCGGGACTGCACATCAGGAGCAAACCCCGACTTCCGCAACCACGCAGTATCACGGTGCTCGCCGCCATGGACCTACTGACGCATTCAGCTAAGTCCAAATCCGACTGAACGGACTCAGACATGGCATCCTTACAATCCTGGACCATAGCAAGGAAACCATCCCGTTCGTCCCCTTCGGGAATATGTTTAGCCGCTAATGCAACACAGTTCCACAGAGTGTGCGTGAAACGAGACAAGGCACAAATGGAGTTGGCCGCCTGAAGCGCCATACCACCAGAAGAAAACACTTTCTTCGCCCAGCCATCAAAACGTTTGTCGTCCCTATCAGGAGGGATGGTAGGGTAACGACGCCTGCTTTGCCGGGGCCGTGGCCGCCTGCACCACCAAACTCTCCGGAGTGGGGTGCCTGGTCAAGTAGCAGGGGTCGCTACTGGCTGAACGGTATTTTCGCGACAAGGATCTGCCCACCGCCGGGAGACTCTCCGGAGCAGTCCAAGCCGCCGCCACCCTTCTCTGTAAAGCCATACGGAACGGCAGTACCGGGTCAGTTGGGGGACCAACATCAAGGATGTCCGTCAGATCATCCTGCACAAACTCCCCTGGGGGAGCAGACCATCCCAAGTACTCAGAAACCCTAGCCATAAGGCGCCGGTACGAGTAATCAGCATGAGAGCCAGGCTCAGGCCTACAAAACTCCACCTCCGGAGAGGTGTCCAGTCCACTGGCATCATGCAGTGACTGCCTCAAATCGTCAAACTGACTATGGCCCGAGACAATTTCATCTGGAACCTGACTAGGAACCAGGCCATCAGAATCCTCATCCGCCTCTGAAATATACTCCAGGTGGCGAAAAGAAGGCACCCGAGAGTGCTTGCTCTTAACCAGAGCCTTCCTAGGGGGTTCTCCCGTGCCACGGGGTACCTCCGACACGAAAGGCCTCGATGGCTTCGAGCGAATCGGCGCCGGCGTCGAGAGAACCGGCATCGGCACCGAGAGGAGCGGCGTCGAGAGGATCGGCGTCGACGTCAGATGCAGCGCCTCCAGCATCGGCGGCGTCGACAGCCCTCGAAGCCGGAGCCCCGAGCGTGTCCCTCGACGACCTGAGCGTCGACGGCTTCGATGACTTCCTTGGAGCCGGAGCCTCGAGAAAGCCTGTCGACGCCCTCGACGCCTCAGACGTCGATGTCATCCTCGAAGACCTCACAGGTGCACACAGTCTCGAACGCGTCGAGGACCGGGACCTGGAACGGGTATGTCGAGAACGAGTCTCCTTGTCCGAACGGGACCTCTCCCGTGACTCGTGCCGACCACTCTTGCGAGCGGTGTCTCTCGACCTCTCACGGCCGACCCCACTCGGGGGCGCGGACGGCTTAGTACCCTGCGACTCAAGAATCGCCAGCATTTTCTTCCCGAAGGAAGCCCATTCCTCCGGCGTCGCACGGCTGGTGGGGTAAGCGACGTGCCGGGCAGAGTGCTCCGAAGAGGACCTGGAAGACGACCGGTGTCGGCACTTCCGAGAATGCCTCGAAGAGGCCGAGGAGTGGCAAGACCGACTCCTAGAAGGAGACCCACGAGACTTCCGACGATGACGCGGAGAGTCACCCCTCGAATCATCCGTCGAAAGCCCAGCAGACTTCGACTTCCGGGGCTTGGACACCCGACCTACCGACAACTTCTTCTTACGTTCGCATAAGGCTTTGGACGTGAGCGACTGGCAGTCGATACAGTCATCCGTGTCGTGGGCCTCCACGAGGCACCAGAGGCAGGCGTCGTGCGAGTCCGTCACCGACATCTTGGACCCACACTCCCCGCACTTCTTGAAGCCCGGATGCGGGGTCGAAAACGAAGTAGAAGACATCTTCACACGAAGGATTTTCACAAAGCGAACAGGTTCGAAGAACCGAGAAGAACAGAACTCCAAAGAGTCGAGGCGTTTAACCGAGAAACACAAAGCAACACGTTCGCGGAAAAAACGGAACTGAGGCTACGGGCGTCGTGCGTCCTACTCATCACATCGGATGACGTCGTAGGAGGTCCTCGACGACGGCGCATCGACGTCATCAACGCAGGACGCAGACGCCAGGAAAAAAGTTTCCGAAGCAGCACAGCTGTGGTGATTACATGTCATAGATATGGAATACGTCGGAGGACCCAATCCCCTCGAAATATAATTATTTATTTAAAAACACATCTATAAAAACACACTGGCACTAATATCAAGCAATTTCAAAAACACAGTTACTAAAGTATATACGCACTCCCTTAAAAGAGTATTAGACAAATCTTAAGTAAAGCACCACTTATTTTCAGACAGCGGTGAGCGATTAACGCAGATGGCACTCTAATAATTCGGTTAAAAGGGAGAGAAAGGCAGAGCATACATTGAAACAGATCCCAAGACTTTCAAAAGAACACAGCAAGAGAGGAGGCAGATAAAAACCGTGAAGTTAGAGTTCAGAAAGCCGGATCCACTTTAAGAGGATCAGAACGAAAAGTGTCCAAGGTCACACAGTTGGAAAGTGCACAAGAGTCTCGAGAAGGTTCGGAAAGAAGTTGGATCAACAGAAAGGGACCAGTTAGATGGTCAAGGGGCCAGCCCAGTCTAGAAGGTTAAGGATTTACTGTCACCTTGTAGCAATCTATAGAAAGGGAGGCCAGGCGGACATAGTACCTTGAAATGGTGAGAACACTCCAGCGGGGGCAGTGGTTCCTGGCAGCGGTTGCAAGTCGGTGCTTCGTCCGGCGGAAGAGAAGATCTCGTCGGGGAGGAAAGCAGAATGTCGATGTACTGCCAAGGAAGAAACCAGCCGCGGAGTTCTCGATTCAAATGAGCGGTCCTTTTATTCGCGGTTCAGTGGTAAGTGGCTATCCGGTTGCCGGGGTGCTTGGCACGGGCAATTCGACCACTAGACGTCCTGGTAGGCGAAAAGGAAAGCGAACGGGTTGTCCCCACCAGCTCAAGGGGCAGAGACTCTCCGGCAAGAAGATCTCCTCTGTCGTCGGGAAGTGGTGAGACGGTTCAGCAGGGCTCCACCGGTGGTGTCGTCGTTGCAGTTCGGCTCAGCTTCTCCCTCTGCGGATTTTCAGGTCCTGTGGCGACTTTTGAAGTTCCAGTCCCAAAAGCCCTGCTTTTATGCAAGAGACCCCCATTCATTCAGCCTAGCTGTCAATCAAACAGGCTAAGTGGTGAGCGGGGCGGCACACCACTGGGGCCAATCACGCAAGAGTGCGACTTAGGTTGGCAAGGCAACTTAGTCCAAGGTGCCTAAACCACCTCCCACACCCCCTGTGGTAAACAGACAGAGTGGCACCACTTTGGAGGGCTTCTGTGTAGAAGCCTGCCAAAAGTGGAACAAAGGGCTCGACCTTTGGTTTGGAGTTACAGAGGCGAACACAAAATGCCATTTTAAAACCGAGTTCTGGCAAAAAGACCCTATTGGTGAATTAATATTAAATAAATAACCCGGCGGTATCTTGAGCATTGCACCAAAAAGCGGGGTGTGTTTAAAATACATGGGCAAATCCCATAGAGAATATTCTTAAGGAATATTCCGCGTGGTAACCACTGCCACCAGCCAGAAACTCGCAGAGGGAGGACTGCACAGTAACCCCTCGAAAAACAGACCCAGGGGCAATCGAATTACCCCTACCAGTACTTCCACATTAGGATGATTTGTACTGGTTCTGTTATTAAATTTGGGACTAGTAAAGCCAATGGTGACTTTACATGCCCTGGGAGACAGTAGTCAGTCCCAGGGTATGGAGCCTATGGTGGTGTGCCACTATGACACCCCTGTGTCACGGCACTGAGGGTGTTGTGTAACACACATAGTAAAAACACATGAGACCCTATGGAGTAAAAGACCCCATAGCCCATAAAACACACTAACATTCAAAGGAACCCCTCAAATCATGTCCAAGAGTGTGAGGAAAAGAGTCTCACTCTTGGCAGGAGAGAAAAAACAAACTCCAGAAATCCAGCAAAGCTGCTAGGGGACTCACTAGGTTAGGAAATTCAGCTTAAACAGAGCATTCTCCCTAACACAGGGTTAGCCTGAATCATAGTAATTGTTGTCCTTTGTGTAACTATCTGATACTGCTCACTTACTCTTAGGATAAGTCTGGCTGCTTTACACTCCTTTCGATTCCTTAATGATTTACACAGATTGCTCTCTTCGTTCACTTCAGCAGTCTCTTTCATAAGTGAAGATCTGTATTTTTCTTGGCTTTCACAAACAGGGTATCCTTGGTCTAGGCGCAGTTGTTGGACCACACAGTCCACCCATTACAGGTCATGCAACCGATAACCCTAAGCTTTCTTGCCCACACAGATTTTCCTGTCACTGCACATGGGTTCTGATTCACATTCTTTTTTTAAAATTGTATTTATTTGTATTTGGTTTTAAAGGAACCTTTACAAACAGTTACTTTTCCTCAGCGACAACATACATTTACAGCTTTCACTGTTTAAAATTAATGTTTAAAATATAGAACATTCCTACTCCATTACGAGTGCCGTACAGCTTGATACTAGATCAAAACACCAACAGAGTTGGTTTTATCACAATATAAAAATCCGTTCTCCAGCATGGGGTCTGGCATGGATTCACATGCTCATGAATATTCCCCGTCGTCAGGCTGGGAATCCTCGGTAAAGAAAAAATCAGTATCAGTTTTGTTTCTGATCTGTCTTTCGTAGTAGTAACCAATCACTGATCTCTGCGTCATACTGACCACAGCCAATGACTGCCCTCTACTTAAGCCCCGCCTCTGGCAGCCATCTTCAGATTTGGTAGCACGTGAAGTGGCAGTATGACCAAGTGAAGAGCCACAGAGGGGTAGGCGGGAGGGTTCGCATGTGAATCCATGCCAGACCCATGCTGGAGAACAACAGTTACAGGTAAGTAACTTGTTCCTTCTCCAGCATGGGGTCTGGCATGGATTCACATGCTCATGAATAAAGAATACATAGCAGTACACACATGCACAACCACGGGAGGTGGCAAAGGCTCAACATTAAGCATTACATCAAACTCAACATTAAGCAATTCTTACCTCCTCACCAGGCTCACCTTAGGCGAACAGGTTGCGCAGCACTGCTTGGCCGACCCTGGACTCCTCCCTGGAATCCCGATCGACGCAGTAGAATTTCGTGAAGGTGTGCGTCGACCTCCACGTAGCAGCCCGGCAGATGTCCAGCAAGAGCACACCAGATAAGAACGCCGTGGTAGCTGCGATCGCTCTGGTGGAATGGGCTCTCGGACGGCCAGGCAGCGATCGGTTTGCCAACCGATGTCAGTACATGATACAGCCGGAGAGCCATCTGGAAATGGAAGCCTTCGAGAGAGCCTTCACCTGATTGACAGGTCCAAAGTTCACAAAGAGTTGTGACCTCTTCCGAAAACACTTCGTGCGGTCCACGTAGAACTTCAGCGCTCTAGCCACATCCAGCGAGTGCAAAGTCCTTTCAGCCGGCGACAAAGGCGACGGGAAGAAAACAGGCAACACCAAGGGTTCGTTGAGGTGGAAGTCCGACGGCACCTTGGGCATGAAGGAGGGGTGCGTCCTGTGGACTACCCTCGTGTCGTGAAAAGTCAGGTACGGGGCCTTGCAGGAAAGGGCCTGGATCTCTCCCACCCGTCGTGCGGAGGTGATGGCCACAAGAAACGCCGTTTTCCACGACAGAAACTTCAACGGGGCCGAGTGCAGAGGCTCGAACGGAGGTCCCATGAGCTTGGTCAGCACCACGTTGAGCTCCCACGCCGGGGCCGGCGCCTTCACCGGCGGGAACGATCTGAACAGTCCCTTCATGAACTCTTTCACCAGACGATGAGACCACAAGGACGTCCGGCCCGTGGTTCTGGTGTATCGGGAGATCGCAGCAAGATGAATCTTGATGGACGCGTGTGCCAGTCCAGCTTTGGCCAGCGTCAGCAGGTACGGCAGTACCTGGGGAGCCGTAATCCGTAGAGGGTTAATCTTCTGTGCGTGGCACCAGACAGAGAACCTCTTCCATTTGTGTCCGTAGCATTTAAGAGTCGAGGACGCCCTGGCCTTTGCAAGAACCTCTCTGCAGTCGGCCGGTATGTCGTATCCTCCAAACTCTAACGCTGCAGGAGCCAGGCCTGCAAGCTCAGCGACTTCGGGTCGTGATGGAGGATGGCGCCTCCTTCCCTGGAGAGAAGATCCGTGTCCACTGGCAGCTTGATTGACGGGGACGCTGACAAGTCCAGAAGGTCCGGGAACCATATCTGCCTCGGCCACGCAGGTGCGACGAGGATCATCCTGCACCGTGACCTCATGAGCTGGTTGATGTGCCGGATCAGCAATGGCAATGGAGGGAACGCGTATAGAAACAGGCCCTTCCAGGGGGAACGAGAAAGCATCGCCCATGCTCCTTGGCTGGGGAAACCTGCTGGCGAACCTCTGGCACTTTGAGTTCGTCGCCGTCGCGAACATATCGATCTGGGGTGTGCCCCACCGTCGGAAGAGGCGGTCCACTAGATCCTCTCGTAGTTCCCACTCGTGGCACGAGCGCAGCTCCCTGCTGAGTGAGTCGGCGATCGTGTTTTTTTATCCCTGCCAGATGAAACGGCACCAGAAACATCCCTTGGGCGACGGTCCAATGCCACAGATCCTGCGCCTCCATGGACAGGGCTGGGGACCTGGTTCTGCCCTGTTTCCTGATGTAGAACATGGTGGTGGTGTTGTCGGTGAAGATCCTCACCACCTTGCCCTTGAGGGACGGAAGAAAGGACCTGAGGGCCCAAAACACTGCACGGAGCTCCAGGACGTTGATATGGAGGGACTTCTCCGTCGGGAGCCAAAGGCCTTTCGCGTGCAGATTTTCGGTGTGCGCTCCCCACCCTTCCAGGGAGGCATCCGTGGTCACTGTCTCCTGGTGGCCGGGGGTCTGGAAGTCCATGCCCGCCGTCAGATGCGCACGGGTGCCCCACCACCGGATCGCTCGTCGGAAACTCTCGTCGAGTGTGATCCTCTCCTCGAAGATGCCCGTCGTCTAGATCCAGCGCGCGTCCAGGAACTCCTGCAACGGGCGCATCCGGAGCCTGCACAGGCGGATGAGGTAAATGCAAGACAACATCATTCCGAGGAGGGACTTGATGGACCTCACTCTGGCCGTGTCCGCAACCAACATCCGCTGCACCTTGCCCACGATGGCCCTCGTCCTTTCCTCTGACGGAGAGGCCAGAAGCGACACTGTCGAGCTTCGCTCCCAGAAACAGTGCGTCTTGCGCGGGCACCAGGTGAGACTTGGCGTAGTTTAAGGAGAATCCCAGGTCCGTGAGAAGTTGGACGGTCCTTGCTGTGTGCTCCACGGCGAGCTCCTTAGTCTTCGCTCGGATGAGCCAGTCGTCCAGGTAGAGTTAGACGTGGATCCCCTCTCGGCGCAGCTGCGCCGCCACCGGTGCGAGGCACTTGGTGAACACCCTGGGTGCTGACCTCAGTCCGAAGGGAAGGGCTCTGAACTGGTAGTGACGCCCTTGGACCACGAACCTGAGAAACTTTCGGTGTCCCTTTAGGATGGGAATATGGAAGTAGGCATCCTCCAAATCCAACGACGACAGGAAATCGCCCTCCTCCAGCTGACCCAGGACGTGTTGGAGGGTGACCATCCGGAACTTCTGTGCCTTGATGAATTTGTTCAGTCGTCGTAGGTCCAGGATGGGACGCCATCCTCCCGTCGTCTTCTTCACGAGGAAGTATATTGAGTAAACTCTGGAGCCCCGAAGCCTCTTTGGGACGAGCTCGATGGCGCCCTTCTTGAGCATCGCCTTTACCTCTAAGAGAAGTTGAGGGACGTGATGTTCTTTCCTGGCCACAGGGGGGACGCGCGGGCACCTCTTTAGAAACTCGAGCGCGTGACCCTGAGCTAGGGCGTCCAGCACCCAACGGTCGGTGGAGATGGACTCCCACACGCTGACGAAGCTCGCCAGCCAGCCTCCCACCGGGGTGCTTCGGTGGGGGCCCGATCCCACGGCCGGTTCAGTCCTGCTTCGACGAGGCTTTGCCGCTTTGTCCTCCTTGGCGACGACGGCGGGGTCCGCCTGACTTGCCTCGTCCCCTGTAAGCTTCCTGCGACGACGAACGGGCCGCTTGACGGTAGGTGGAAAATCCGCCGCCGAAACCTTTGGAGGCACCCTGTTTGCCTCCACCGCTCCGAAAGGGCGGCCGCCGTTGCTGGAGAACCCCAAGAGCCCGGGCCGTCTCTTGAAGGGAATCGTCCACTGTTTTCCCAAACAGGTTGTTTCCGTCGAACGGCATGTCCAAGACTCTGGTCTGCACCTCCTGATGGAAGTCAGTAGCCTTGAGCCATCCACGCCGCCAAAGGCACACGCCGTTGCCCAACTGGCGAAATCCAGTGTCAGCGATGTCCGTCGCAATCGTAATGGCGTGGTCCGACGCCACCTCTCCTTCCTGCAAGATTTCTAGGCCTTCAGCCCTCTTGTCGTCCGGTAGGAAGTCCAGCAGGGGGGCCAGTTTGTACCACAACTCCCTGTCGTAGCGGGCTACGATAGCCAAGGCGTTGGCCGCCTTAATCGTCGTCGCTGCAGACGAGATGACTCTGCGTCCCATCTTATCTAATTTCTTTCCCTCGCCGTCCGGCAGGGAGGTCGACGTAGAGGCCGCGCCCCCCCCCCGCTTTCTTCCTGGCCGCCGCGGAGACGACCGAGTCCGGGGTCGGCTGTGCCCGAAGGCACAAGGGGGCCGCATCCGGGACCCGGTACTTCTTCTCGTACCGATCCCTTCTAACCGGCGTCGTGGATGGGTTCTTGAGGAGGGCGAGGCCCTCATCCCAAATATCGTCCAGTAGAGGTACAGAGGACCGTCTTCCTCTTGGCCTCGCGCCGTTGATAAAGGAAACCTTCCTTCTTCTCTTCCGGGCAGAGCTGGAAAAGCTCGGATGCCCTGGCGATCATGGAGTGAAACGATCCAATCTCGTCAGGCGGGGAAGCCCGGGTGGGAGGTGACGACGGCAGATCCTCGTTGTAAACCTCGTTGTCCGTACCCGTCGCGGCCGTGTCAGTCCCCGTATCATCCCCACGAGTCGTGGACGGGGAGGAGGGCTGAACAGGGTGCGATGACTAAAAACGAGGTGGCGGATGAATCCTCCTTCTCTTAGGGGGGAGGGCTCCCAGAAGGGCCTGGCTCCAGGTCCCCCGTCGGGAGCGGTTCCTCCGCTGGTGGTAACGGCAGTCTCGTCCTTATCTCCAAGCATAAGGACTGTATAGCCAACAAAATGGCTGCCGCGTTGTCTTGCGGCACTGGTTGAGGGGAGTCCGACGGGCGGTCAGGGGCCCCGTCGGCACCCTCGACGTTACCGTCATCTCCTACGTCGGGGTCCCTCCCGACGGGCTGGTCTTCTTCCACGCCAACGCCGTGACTTAAGACTTCGATCGGCTCTTCCTCAGAGGTTGAGGCCGAATCCACGACGACCTCCTGCCCCCCTTTTTCCTCTCAGTCGGAGGTTTCACGGGGGTCCTGTCAATGGGCATAAAAGAGGACTCCCTCCGCGGTGGCAGGGAGACTGAGCCCCGAGGTCACCTCCACAGGCTGAGCCAGGGCCGCCGCGACTGCCTCGATAGAGGCCTTGGCTGGATGGATTAAGGCTTTCACCACCTTAGGTGCGCTCACCGCCTTCTCCTTGGGGGAGGGTCACTGCCTCGCTCCCCCTCCGATGGGGCCTTCGAGCTCGACCGGGGTCTCTCCAGGAGCTTTTCCGGGTGCTCGGCCTTCTTCTTACCCGAACCAGAGCGTCAGCTCGTGGTTGATGGCGCCGGTGAGGATGCGCCCTGCCTGGCGCCCGTAGAGCCCGACCGTTCGGCGCTCCCGGTGCCAGCAGACTCGCGGTGCTTGGACTTGTGTTGGGGACCCCCGTCGCCGGGGCGTCCTCAAAGGTCTTAGAAGACCGCTCGGACTTCTTCTCGCCTGATGGGCTCTTCCCTTCCAGCCAGTTGGCGAGACGTTGATGGCGGTCCTTCATGGTCCGCTCCGACATATTGCGGCAAAACGCACAGTCCTTCTCCATGTGCGTCTTGTCCTCATGTAGGCAGTAAAGACAAAGGGAGTGTTCGTCCTCCTTAAAGACATTCTGAAGCTGGCATCCAGGGCAGACCCTGAACAGCTTTCCGGGCGTCGAGCTTCCCTTCTCCTGGGCCATGTCCGAGATGGGCCTGAGAAACTTCTGGAGTCCTCCAAAAGCGTGGCTCGACGAAATCTTCACCCTTGAGGGGCGTAGACGAATTCGACACGGGTCCCCGTTGATCGGATGAAGAAACGGTGGAGCTTGAGGCTCTTTTGACTGAAAAAGAGAAGTTTTTTGAGAAAAAACATGAAAAAATAGCACCAACGCTCGAGAGCAATAGCACGAGGATCCCAACACTTGAACGTGCGGTAAAAATCTGAAGATGGCTGCCAGGGGTGGGGCTTAGGTAGAGGGCAGTCATTGGCTGTGGTCAGTATGACACAGAGATCAGTGATTGGTTACTACTATGACAGACAGACCAGAAACGAAACTGATACTGATTTTTTCTTTACCGAGGATTCCCAGCCTGACGACGGGGAATATTCATGAGCATGTGAATCCATGCCAGACCCCATGCTGGAGAACGGATTTTTATATTGTGATAAAACCAACTCTGTTGGTGTTTTGATCTAGTATCAAGCTGTACGGCACTCGTAATGGAGTAGGAATGTTCTATATTTTAAACATTAATTTTAAACAGTGAAAGCTGTAAATGTATGTTGTCGCTGAGGAAAAGTAACTGTTTGTAAAGGTTCCTTTAAAACCAAATACAAATAAATACAATTTTAAAAAAAGAATGTGAATCAGAACCCATGTGCAGTGACAGGAAAATCTGTGTGGGCAAGAAAGCTTAGGGTTATCGGTTGCATGACCTGTAATGGGTGGACTGTGTGGTCCAACAACTGCGCCTAGACCAAGGATACCCTGTTTGTGAAAGCCAAGGAAAATACAGATCTTCACTTATGAAAGAGACTGCTGAAGTGAACGAAGAGAGCAATCTGTGTAAATCATTAAGGAATCGAAAGGAGTGTAAAGTTAATCTGGAACCGGTTTTGAGTATTGAGAGACAGGGAGTGAGTTGGCAAGCTGTCTCTTCGGGAAGGGAACCCAGAGACTTTGTGGAAACCTAAGACTTTCTGAACTTTGTTGCTACCTTGGGGAAGGGAACCCCGAGGCCTTTGTGGAACTGCCTTGAACTTGGGGAAGGGTGTTAGGCAAGATTGTATGTAGTAACCCTGTGGGAGACTACACCAGCCTTGTCCTCTTGGCAATAGGTAACCCAACCTTCGGTATAGGCCTGTACTAGACAAGTTGGTAGAGTGACTGAGCAGCCAGACTTATCTCAAGAGGGGTCAATGTGAGCTGTAGAGGTGCAACATAGGCATTCACAGTGACAAGTATTCAAATAACACGTATACTCAAGGTTTCTTGATTAAAATAATTATTTATTAATTGAACAAATACACACCTTCAGTTCAATAAAGTAAGCAGATACCCTTTTGGAATGGCACACATACTTCCTACACCCTCAGGTAACTTCAATTGCTAGGACACTGTGGTCATTAATATATCACTTTTCACACTTAAAATGCACTAGTGAAGTTATGAAAAAATGAAAAGGGTTAGGGAAGGAAACAATGGTTAACAAGTTCTCAAAGGTAAGTGCTTTAGAATCCCCCCAATGAAATATAGGTTAACCCTTTCCCTGCTATACAAGTAAGGTATGTATGACGTTTTCAGTGGCAGTTAATGACACAAAGTCAGGAGGGTAAGAAGAGTCTTCAGGGAGCCAGGACAGCCAATGTCAATTGAGCAAAGTCTAGGGGAGCTGAGGCACTTCTCGAAGATAGCACAAAAGTTGTGCACAATGTAAAATAGTTTTGTTGGAAAACGAATCACAGCTGGCAGGCTTGTGAAGGGCAAAGCTGCAAGCAACTCTGAAAAGGGCAGCAAATGCAAGTCTCCAGTGAGAGAAAGCAAGCTACACACAACCAGAGGTAAGTACCCCTAGTTACACAGGACCTGGATTCTGAAGAAAATGTTCCAGCTGGCTTCTGTTCCTGTTGTAGTCCTGCAGATCCTGTTGCTCCTGGGCCTCACTCGTGGGAACAAGAGGGAGGACGTCTGGGGACTCCTGCACTACGGTTTGAAGGTCCGCGGCAGCAATGGGCACAATTCAGATCAGCTGCACTTTGCGGTTTCAGCTTCCCAAGAATAGCACCACCGCAGTTCTTGGACACCTTATGGGATCCCCTTGCTTCTGGGGTCAAGCACTCTGTTGAGGTGGCTGTTAGGCAAGATTGTATGCAGTACCCTTTCGGTGCACTACAATAACCTTGACCTCCTGGCAATAGGGACCCAACCTATAAGTCTGGACTACACAGGTTGGTAGTGTGGCTGAGCAACCAGGCTTATCTAAAGAGGGGTCAATGTGAGCTGTAATGTTGTGACACAGAGTTTCACAGTGGCAGTTATTCAAATAAACATTTACACTCAAGATTTCTTGATAAAACAATTATTAATTTATTTCAGTCAGTTGTATAAGCCTTCTTCAGAAGGGAGCAATATATATAACACTTATAATACACTTCTAAAAACACTGTTTCTCTACATTAGATGATACCCATTGGGGATGGCACACAGACACTTCCGACACCCTCGGGTGACTTAAATAACTAGGGTACTGTGGACATTGATTTATCACTGGTACATTTAGAGCAATACTGAGTTTGGTGCAAAGATAGAATAGAGGACTAAAACAAAGGTTAACAAATAATTCACAAACAGATAAGCACTTTTAAAAACCTTCCAATGTCAAATACGTTTAACCCTTTCCTGGGGGAAAAGATAAAGCACAGAGTCAAAGGTAAGAGTCTCTCAGGGATCAAGGACAACCAATGTTATTTGCACAATGTCAACGGGATCTGGGGGGGATCTTCTTTGCAGGTAGGTAAAAAGTTTTGTTTTTAGAAATGTTTGTAGAAAATAGAACACTTGAAGGGCCACAAGCTGGGAGGCTTGTGATGGGCAAAGCTTTAGCAATTCTGCAGGGTCACCACGACAGGTCTCAACTGAGAGCAAGCAAGGCTACACAACAAGAGGTCAGTTCTCTTAGACTTTACAGTACATCTGGTTGGAAGAAATGGTTCCAGCTGGCTACTGTCCCTGTACAGCTCTGCAGATCCTGTTGTTCCCGAGCCTCAGTCGTAAAGACAAGAGGGAGGACGTCTAGGGACTCCTGCTCTGCAATGGGAAGGTCAGCGGCAGCAATGGGCAAACTTCAATTCAGCTGTGCTTCAGTGTTTCAGCTTCTCGCGTCCGACAGCAAATAGCAACACTGCGGTTCTCGGATACCACTTCAGACTTTCCTTGCTTCTGGCGTCCAGCATTCTGTTGAGGTGCCTCAGGCTTGGTCAGTCCTGCATCAGGGAAGTCCGGAGGATCTTCCTAGCGCTAGGGTCAGACTTAAAAGCAACGCACACAATCTGGTGTTCCTCTCCCTGGTGCTTCGGTTCCAGCAGCAGCAGAAGTACAGCCAACTCCGAGAGGATGTCTCGACAAGTCGTCCTTGCACGGCTTCTCTAATCGAGGCAAATTTGGAGCTCCAGCAGAGCAGCAGGGCTTCACCGGGCAACCAATGGTCCAGGAGTTGCAGCAGGTGTCTCTTCCAAGTTCTTCTTCGGATTCCTTCGTCCAGTGGTCGACTCTGCCTTCCAAGCCAAAAAGCCTTGCCTTTTATGCAGGTTTCTCCCATTCATTCCAGCCTAACTGTCCATCACACAGCAGGGTGGCTGTCCTTGCCGGACAGCCAGCCGGCCAATTACCTTCAAGTGCATTCCTGTAACCAAGGGGATCAAGTACAGGGAGTTTCGGGCAACTTCCTCACTTTCTGCCCCTGCCAGACATACTGGAGCAAGAGGCGGGATTCACTCGCGAATCCCGCCAAAGACAATGAACAAAGGGACCAAACCTGGTTTGGCGCGAGGAGTGAATCTCAAGAAAGACCTTTCCAACAAGAAATGGTGAAAAGAGAAGACCGGGCCATTTTGACAAAATGGGCACCCATGGGTACCTTACTGTGGCCGCGAACGCAGCCCGCAGTAAAAACACACAATGGTAGTAAAAAGTAAACCACTGCTACTAGCCATTAATTGTAGAAAGGGTAAGGAAAGTCAATTTCACTTTGCTGCTGTTGGAAACACTAGTTTCACCAAGAGAAGGTATTTCAACCTTTGGGAAATCTAAGAGACTTCCTTGTGCCACTGCACTGAAGGTGCTGTGTGGTACAATGTAAAGGATGATACCTATGGAGTTTGTCCGACTACAAAGTTAAAAGAAACAGTCTAAATCACAATAAAAACACACAACAGTGAGAAAAAGGGCTCACTCTCTCCAGGTTAGAAATTAAAAATCCTGAAGTCCATCAAAAAAAGCTAGGGGTCTCTAAGGTAGAAGGGACGTAGCACATTTTTGAGAATTCTCCCTAACAGTTGCTCAGGCTTGGGCAGTCCTGCTTCGAGGGAGTCTTGAAGATCTTCCTGGAGCTCGGGATCGGCTTAAAGGCAATGCACTAGATTCTGGTGTTTCTGTCCCCTGGCACTCAGTTCCTGCAGCAGCAAAGAAGTACAGCCCGAGGAGAGAGGGGTTCCAGTCGAGTTGGTCTTGGGGCTGATTGGTTCCCACCAACCCAAGGGGAGATGTTGTTCTTTCCAGGCTTCTCTAGTCGATTAGAAATTCGGAGCTTCAGCACTGCAGCAGGACTTCACCAGGCAAGCCAACGGTCCAGGAGGGTGCATCAAGCTTCTCTTCCAGTTTCTTCTTCGGTTTCTTCGTCCAGTCGTCACCTCGGCCTTCCTTGCAAAAGACCTTGGGCCCCATTACACGGAAGGCGGTAGGGGGGTTAACAGGGCCAGTAGAGCTGCCGCCCCCGTTAACCCCCTATCGCCTCATTACAAGGTCTCCTCGCGGGACCCGCTAAGGACGTGGGTCCCGCAAGCAGACCAGGATGCAAACAACGGGCCCGTCATTAACGGGCCCATTGTTTACATCCTCCCCATTCACATTGAGCCCTATGGGGGCTCCAATAGGAAAGGGGATGTACAGGGTCTGGGTTCCTGGAATGGGGAAATACCGGGCCCTCCAAGGTCGGAATGGCCGGTATTTCCCCATTCCAGGAACCCGGTACCCAGAATGGGGGTAGCCATGCCGCAAGTAGCGGCATGGCTACCTCCAGGGTCGTAATGACCCGCCTTGTCTTTTATGCAAGTTTCTCCCATTCATTCGCAGCCTAGCTGTCACTCACAGCAGGTGGCTGTCTTCCCAGGACAGCCAGCCTGCCAATCACCTTTGGGTGCATTCCTGTAACCAAGGAGACTAAGCACAGAGTTTTCGAAAACCTCCCTTGCTTCCTGCACTGCCAGACACTATGGAGCCAGAGGCGGGCTTCACTCGTGAATCCCGCCAAAGAAAAAACGAACAGAGGGACCAAACCTGGTTTGGCGTGCACAGTAAATCTCAAGAAGGACCTTTCCAACAAGAAATAGTGAAAAAAAGACGACCAGGGCCCTTGTGACAAAATGGGCACCCATGGGTGCAATACTGCAGCTGCGATTGCCACCTGCAGTAAAAACGCACAATGGTAGGAAAAAGAAAACTACTGCCACCAGCGATTAATTATAGAAAGGGTAACATAAAAATGTTACATGAGAAGGTAGACAAAGGGGATACTAAGTAACCTCTCCAGCACCCTATGGTAAGATAGTGGGTGCTGGGTCTAGAAAGAGAAAAGGTAAGTTTAAGTCAATTTCACTTCACTGCTCTTGGAAACAGTTGTCTATCCAAGAGAAGGCATTTAAACCTTTGCAGGAATCCAAAGGACTTTTCTGTGCCACTGCACTGAGGGCGCTGTGTGTCACCATGTAAAAACATGATGCCTATGGGGTTTGTGTCAGACTCCGAAACCAAAAGAAACACAGGGTTCAAATCAAAGAATAATACATGAGAGAGTGGGAAAAAGGTCTCACTCTCTCCAGGATAAAAACTAAAAGTCCTAAAGTCCAGCGAAAGAGCTAGGGGTCTCTAAGGGGAGAAGAGAATTAACACAGAATTGAGAATTCTCCCTAACATGGAGTATTAAGCGGTTCTCGAAGTAACTCTTGAGCATCACAGTGACGCAGACTCAAATGCTCACACAGTATTCCCTTGAGGAAAAAGGAAAGGTCTGGGAGTACCTTTCAGAGGAGAAATAACCATTTGCATATCAGTCTGGTCCCACCCACTTAGGCAGTCCAGCACTGAAATGCTGGGCGATTTTCCCCTGAACAAGAGCACCAACAGCAACCCCAGACACGTGTTTCGGCCTAGTAGGGCCTCACCACTGAGGTGGAAGCTGTGCATCCCCAAGCACAGTGAGCAATAAAACTGTCTTGCAGGTGCAGCCTGCCGGCAGAGTTGCCTGGCAACAACAAAAACAATGGTGCATGCATTAAACTAGTTGAGGGGATATTAAACGTCATGTTAGTTGAGACTCCCATCCACAAGTACTCTCGATACAGTGGGTCCAAAGTGACACTTTTCTCAGATCACCAGTGGTGGGAAACGGGGGAGCTCCACTCCTCTCCGAGGAGTGATCATTTGAGGGGTCAGAAAGATGAGGCGAACAACTTTGTAAAGTTTTCTTAACAAATGCCATTTGTTTTGCAAATTAGGTTGGATGAACGCCTCACTATCCCTACCCCGAGGATTTCCCCGCCTACAATAACTATAGGAAACACTTTAATAAAGGATATCTGGCCCTCCTACATACAGAAAATAAACAAGGAAATGTTAGCAATTCTCAACAAATACTAATGATGTAACCGGTCTGGTTTTGTAACGTGGGTGAATTCTTCTTCCTCAAGTTTAAACGTGGTCTTTGTTTCACAGTTCTGGAAAAGAAAACAAGGACATTCCGACTTACAGTAATGTTCAACCACAATCTGTTTCCACTTCAATTCTATATAAAGTTCCAAAGTTGTTACTACACTTGGACGATCCTAATTTCACAAGGCCTAGTAGGACCGTTAGTGTCATTTTCTCCCTTCTGTTAAACCCGACTTTGTCTTGTGGCGCCTGGAAACACTTTTTGATGTATAGGCGCCATACAAGTGTTCAATAAATAAATAAAAATAAGTTAGTGTGGTACAGTTCCACTTTGTCAACAGAAGTTCCAACTCCACTTGGTTTAACTTCACTTCATCAACAGAGTACTTCAGCTCAGAAAATAGAAGGTTTCTTTCGTTCTTTGAACAATCGTTCGATGGATAAATGGTCATAGTAATGACCTTGGTCAGGATGACTTGCCACAAGCTTTTTAGTAGTTTGTAACTTGTCAACAGAACTCAACTTGGCTTCCCTTTACCGGCTTCAGCTTCTTAATTGGCAGATGCCATTCACTTTGGGTTACCTTTAGTATCACAACCAACAGATTGCATCTCAGTCAAGATGACTTGTCACAATTACATTTAGCTTCACATTCAACATAGATGGCATTGGTCAACACCCCTTTAAGCACTTATTCCACGTCCTCCTGGCGTGCTTCCACGACAGGCCCACTTCAATAGTTTGCAGTTCAGGTTTACTCCCCTGCCTGAACAGCAATTCACAGCCACTGCTGATTTTGGGGTTCAGTATAACCCCAAAATACTGAACCCCAACTTTAACCACAACTTAAAGTTGAACCGTCCAAAAAAACTCCCAACAACTCTTTAGGGAAAATAAAGACTTATTTTAGTGCTTTGTGAAGACATGCATTACTCAACGTAATAGCATTTTCTGATGATTGAATCTGCTTAGATTCACATGCTGTGCATATGGGCCGACATGCAGTGGTAACCGCGGAGTATTGGATCTCGTCTTTCGGGGACCGAAAGGGGACGTCGGAATAGGCGTGTCTGTAACACTATCCCTAACGTGAGGTGTAGTGTACCCAATAATGATCCACTCCCACTGGATCGCTCTCTCAGAAGGGTAGCCGTTGTGACACTCTTGTTTCCCCACCACACAAGTTATCAAGGATAGATATGAAAAGGGCTTTGTACTTGCATTCTGTTTGACTTGGATAAAGTGAGTTCCAACGAACTTTCTCCACAGGTTGGATAACATGAACAACACTTGCCACTGTATCAATCTTTCAATGGCCCTTTTCTGCAATTGGCAATACTGGTTATTTGGAAATTGCCTGGTTTTAGCTCGCTTTTGCCTTGGGCAATGTTTGTTGCCTTTTTGCCATGTTACCCTGTTATAGTGTTGGGGTTTCCATAAACTCACATTTAAAATATCAGTCTGTAGGCTTTTGTCCGATGTGGTTTCGCTGCATTTTAGAACTCTGGTATTCAAAAGTACTTTGTAAGGCTTTCTCCCTCACACAGCTTTCGCTTGGCTTACATAGCACGAGTTTCAAAAGTGCTCTTCCAGTCTCCTTCAATCACATGCAAGCGTCTCTCATTCGATGAAAACACTTTCCGAACAGATGCAGACGGGGAAAGAGTGCTCCGTGGTAACAAGCAAGCTCCGAACTCATTAGCTAAGGCAGGCTCTCCTCTTCCTCTCGCCGCTTGCAGAATTCATTTTTGTTTGGCTTCTCACGCGGTGGTAAACCCTTCCTTCGAGATGACCGCCACTGACGCCATGAGGAAACGGCCCCTTCGCTGCTCCTGTGGTTGGTTGGTGCACGCCAAGTCACCTGTGAAGGGAACACTTCCCTGGTCTTCACTTCGTGCTGCGCAGCCTCTACAATTCAAGATTTAAGAGGCACAGACCCTATCAGGACCAACAGCTGCTTTCTGCCACGCAATGGTCCTGGCGTCTTCTCTATCTTCCCAGTTTGCACTCTCCGTTTCTGCTTCCCGCTACTGCTCTATCCTCTCCTGCCACTCCTGCCTGTACCTGAGGGGGCTTACGTTAAGGAGAATTCTCAGAAATGTGCTAATTCCCTCCACCTTAGAGACCCCCAGCAACTTTGCTGGATTTTGACTTAATTTTATTACCTGGAGAGAGAGACCCTTTTTCCCCCCAATCTCTCATGTATTTTAATGTGATTTTGAACTCTGTTTCTTCTGGTTATGTAGTCTGACAAACTCCGTAGGCATCATCTTTTACATTGTGTCACACAGCACCTTCAGTGCAGTGATACAGGGAAGTCTTTCAGATTTCCCAAAGGTTTAACTAACTTCTCTTGGATAAACTACTGTTTCCAAGAGCAGTGAAGTGAAATTAACTTAACTTACATTTGTAACTTTCTAGACCCAGCACACACTATCTTACAATAGGGTGCTGGAGGGGTTATCCAAGTATCCCCTTTGACTAACTTCTCAAGTAACATTGTTATGTTACCCTTTTCTCACTGAATAGCTGGTGGCAGTGGTTTCGTTTTAACTATCGCGGTGTGCATTTACCGCGGGCTGCGTTTGCAGCTGCAGTAAAGCACCCAAGGGTGCCATTTTTGTCAAAATGGCCCCAGTCTTCTTTTTTGCCATTTCTTTGTGGAAAGGTCATTCTTGAGATTTACTCTGCGCGCCAAACCAGGTTTGGTCCCATTGTTCGCTTTGCCTTTGGCGGGATTCACAAGTGAAGCCTGCCTCTGGCTCCAGGGTGTCTGGGGTAGGAAGGAAGCGAGGGAGGTGCCCAAAACTCCCTGTGCTTAGTATCCTAGGAGATCCAAATGTACTGTGCGGTGATTGGCCGGCTTACTGTCCGGCAAGGACTATAACCCTGCTGGGTGACTAACAGCTATGCTGGAATGAATGGGAGAGCACTGAGAAAAAGGCAAGGCTTTTGGCTTGGAAGGCAGTGTCAACCACTGGACGAAGGAACCGAAGAAGAAGAACTTGAAGGACACCTGCTACAACTCCTGGACCGTTGGTTTGTCAGGTGAAGTCCTGCTGCTGTGCTGAAACTCCAAATTCGTATCGACAGAGAAGCCCCTGCAACAACGACTTCTCCCCTTGAGTTGGTGGGACCAATCAACTCCAAAGTAAGCCACCTGGACATCCATCTCGGAGTTGGTTGACTATCCACAGAGTTACTGCGGGAAACCGTATAGGCAGGGAGAGGAACACCAGATTGTGTGCGTTGCTTTTAAGCTGGGCTAGAACTCCAGGAAGATCCTCCGGACTCCCAGGAAGCAGGACTGACCGAGCCTGAGCCCCCTCAAAAGAGTGCGGGACCCCAGAAGCAAGGAAGTCCATCTCGACAGACAGGAACCGCAGGGTTACTACTTGCGGTAGACGCGAGGTGCTGAAACACTGAACAGCCACTGAATTGAAGATTGCCCGTTGTGGTGCAGGAGTCCCCAGTAGTCCTCCCTCTTGTCCCCACGTCCAAGGCCCAGAACGGTGAGATCTGCAGAGCTGCACAAGAACCGAAGTCATCTGCTGCACTTTTTCTTCAATACAAAGGTACTGTAAAGTCTGAGAGAACTTACCTCTAACTGTAGAGTTGCTTCCATCTTCTACTACTCACAAGCCTAATCAGCTTGTGGTCCTATACTGGATTCTTTTTTTCTTCAAAGACTTCTAATGACTGAATGACTCTGGAGGGATCTGAAAGCATTCGTCTGCTTAAGAATATTTGTGGTCTCTAGTATGTTCTAAATAATCTTTTCCTTTTACTTATTACTATACGACTCTAGATGCAACAGGGATCTATTAATGTCCCCAGCACCCCAGCAATTGAAGTCACCTGAGGGTGTAGGTAGTGTCTGTGTGGGCCATCCCAAAAGGGTATTTACTGATTTAGAGATATTTAGAGTGTGTATTTCATGAAGTCTATTTGGGCGTTACTGTTATATTGCTCCCTTCTGAAGAAGGCTTATTCTAACTGACCAATAAGACATGCATTACTTACCGTAAAAGCATTTCTGATGGTTGTATCTACTTAGATTCACATGCTTTGCATAGTCTGACATCCAGTGGTAACCGCAGAGTATTGCATCTTGTCTTTCGAGAATCGAAAGGGGATGTCGACATGGGCGTGTCTGTAAAACTATCCCTACGTGACGTGTAGTGTACCCAAGATCTCTCACATGTCGAGGTCCCTCCGATTGTATTTTTTCTGCCAAGAGGGAACCTTATGACTATCGTGCCTGAGTACAGAAAAGAGAGAGAAAGTAGTAAGATGTCTATGTTCCTTCCATCCGAGCGGGGAGGAAGGGTGGGCGCATGTGAATCTAAGCAGATACAACCATCAGAAATGCTTTTACGGTAAGTAATGCATTGTCTTCTGATGTTTGTTAATCTGCTTAGAATCACATGCTGTGCATAGACTAGCGAGCAGTACCGGGAGTTGGGTTATGAGAAGGAACAGTAGAGAAAAGATGACTTAGTACTGCCTGTCCCACCTGAGGATCAGATCTAGAATGAGTGTCTAGGCAATAGTGTTTTGTAAAGGTGTGTACAGAACTCCAGGTTGCCGCTTTGCAAATAGATTCGAGGGGAACATTTGACGCCCCAGTGCCTCGAGTGGAATGTGCTCTAGGCTTGAAGGGCAGCTCTCTCTTAGCAAGAGTGTAGCAGAGTATAATTAGGGTGTCCGGTTTTCGGGGATAACCGGAAAGTGCCTGATATGTGACCCCCGTTAAAATTTAAAAATTCTCAGGGTTATCCGATAAACCCCGTATTTCATAGTGCTGGGAGCGGGATTCGAAACCATGGTGTCTTGTTTCCAAGACACACACGTTGCCAATGAGCTATCCTAGCAGCTCTGTTAAAGCATTGTCTATTGGAACGGACATTGCTACTGACGCTGCAATGATCATTTTTTATTATCCCATATTGCCACCTTGTGGCCAAATGCCGATTTGACTGCCTGGTCATAAGGACCTCACATTGCAAACTTTGGGCTTGTTTTTGAAGCAAGTCGCGTGTTTTTTTCATAGGTCGCTTGTCGAGGGTTTTGTCCGCTTATCGTGTGTTTTAGTCGCTTATTGTTATGCTTATTTCTTCATAAGCACAACAATAAGAACACTTCAGTTCTCCCTGCACCTAAGATCAGCCGCTCCCATTACAATGCCAGCACCAAACTGCTAATGATGGGCCATTAGTCACTGAATGGTTTCGTGCTGTTATTGTAATGGTAGGGGAGGTGTGCTGGTGCATGGGGAGTGGGCCTGCATTCTAGGCAGCTTTACCTCTCTGCAGGTGTGCAACTGTCCTCAGTTAACACTCTGACTCATTCATACCAGCACCAGTTTGCCCGCGTAAAAAGCGCTTAAAAACACCCCAGTGTCACTAACAGAGCAGAGAGCACTGACAGCAGCCACTTGCCACTCGTCTGCCGTCTCCAGTGAGCCTGAGCCAGCTTCTTTGTTTTGCTCCTGCCCGGCATCACCGTCAGTCCCCAGAGGATCCAGCCTGCAGCCTGCCCAGGAGTCGCGACACGCCCCCCTCCCCCCCATTCAGTATCTTCAGTAAGGTAAGTGAGTCATGTGTGTTCCGCTTTTTACCACTTTGTGCCCCGAGCTCCCCAGCCCCCTTCCATGCGTTTTTCCTCCAAAGTGCCTCCAGGCCCCCCGTGTGCCCCGAGCTCCCCACCCCCCTTCCATGCATTTTTCCTCCAAAAGTGCCCCCAGGCCCCCGTGTGCCCCGAGCTCCCCAGCCCCTTTCCATGCGTTTTTCCTCCAAAAGTGCCCCCAGACCCCCGTGTGCCCCGAGCTCCCCAGCCCCCTTCCATGCGTTTTTCCTCCAAAGTGCCCCCAGGCCCCCGTGTGCCCAGAGTTCCCCAGCCCCGCTTTCAGATCGGGGACGAGGGGGGCACACCACGACCTATGCAAGCTGCGTGTAGCGGGCGAGGGTCGTCACCTGGAAAACTGCGGCAGGTTATCTAAATACTCTTAATATAGCGCCCTTTCTGCCATTTACCTGGCCTCTTGGCACTTTGGACCCTTTGAGAACAAACAAAAAAAAGGATGGGGATGCGGATGGGTTAGTGAGAGCAGACCAAATGTTTGCGATTTGATTGGCTGGGCGGTATCATAACAAAACATCCAACCACATTACTGCAATTCCCAGAACATGTTTTTTTTTACTCGCATTTTTGTGAAAATATAGATTTTGAGGGGGGCGGGTGTGGATTGGGATCGCCATTTTCAATGTTTCGAGGTAAGGCAGGCAGGGAGTTGCCACTGCCGGCTCATGACTGCGCATCGTGTGTTCAAGTTTTCGCTGAGTGATGGCGAGAGCCAGGTGCCTGCATGCGAGTTAGTGCAGGTGGTCTTTTGAGCCGTTAGGAGTTGGGGTATTTATTGGGGGTGGGGGTGCAGCTGGGGAGCGAGTGCTTGGTTTGTGTGTTGCATGGAGAGTGGCTGGCAGGTGATGCCGGTTGTGTAGAGTTGCATGTGTGTCGGTTAGATGAACAAGTTGAGAAGTACAGTTCAGCCACTGAATAAAGTTGTTTAACTTTCATAATAAGGCATAGGTCACCGAAAGGTCACCAGGCAACACTTTTGGGCCAATGGTCCTTTCCAGACAAAACAGCAACACATCATAGCATAGCATGACATAGCAGATAACAGCGCTGCATCTCCTACTCACAGCCTCTTGGCACTGACAGCTGACAGGTGGTCATGTGTCGGTAGTGGGTCTTCATACAGGGCAGGACCAGTTAAGGGGGTGTATTGTGAGGGCTCAGAAAGTTTGCCCAGCCATGTTCATTTGACCGAGCACTTGCTGTTGTGTTGTGATATCCTTCGCTGTTATCTTCATTACTGCATGGCAGCTCTTCTCTAGCCATAAAAGACAGCAGCCAAATAGGGAACATTAGTGGTGTCACGTGTCATCACTACGTGACATTATGTAGGTAGCTGAGGTCTTTCTAATTCATTGTATTTAATTATTTATAGAAATCACAGGGAAAGCAATACACTTTTGGTACAAAAACACCTGCAAAAATTAAGAGCGCAGGGCATGGGGTGAGAGAATGTGAATTGAAGACCACATGTTGCAGGGGAAGGTCCCGAGACTGAATCAGAAGGACACAGTTAATGTCATGCTTCTGCTATGTGTAAGTAGTCTCCTCTTTTAATTGTTCCAATAGGCTTCTCAGACATCGAGCAATGCCCCGCAAAAGCAAGAACGCTGAGGATAACGCCCGGGAACACAAAGATTTTACAGTAGAGGAAAACAACGGAAAACAATTGTTAATTTGCAAGGCTTGCAGAGTAACAATTGTATTAGTCAAAGGAAAGACTTCAAGCCGAATCGCTGAGCATGTTTCTTCAAAGACCCACTTAAGGTTGAAAGATCCACCAAAATTTGAGAGTGGTCTGTGCCAAATGTCCCTTACAGAGACACTGACGCGTTTTAAAAGAAAACGGGATGAGGAAAAAGATGTGGCACATGAATTTGTGCGCGTGCCTTAGTGCAGGCAGGAACCAGCTTGCACCAGGCAGGAACCAGCTTGCACCAGGCAGATGGCCCGATTGGTAATCTTTTCCGCAGACGGGCCCCAGCAGCCACAACATTACCCCGATCCACTCAAATGTATGAGAAATATCTACCGGAGGTTTCTATGACAGACATTGGCCACATCAGAGAGTCGCTCCCATCGGGGGGGGAGCGAGGCGGTGACCCTCCCCCCAAGGAGAAGGCAGTGAGCGCACCCAAGGTGGTGAAAGCCTTGATCCACCCGGCCAAGGCCTCTATCGAGACAGTCGCGGCGGCCCTGGCTCAGCCTGTGGAGGCTACACCAGTGCTGGCGACCTCGGGGCCCAGAGTCTCCCTGCCACCGCAGAGGGAGTCCTCTGTCATGCCCATCGACAGGACCCCCGTGAAACCTCCGACGGAGAGGAAAAAGGGGGGGCAGGAGGTCGTCGTGGATTTGGCCTCAACCTCGGAGGAGGAGCTGATCGAAGTCTTAAGCCACGGCGTTGGCGTGGAAGAAGACCAGCCCGTCGGGAGGGACCCAGACGTAGGAGACGACGAGAACGTAGAGGGTGCCGACGGGGCTCCTGACCGCCCGTCGGAATCCCCTCAACCAGTGCCGCAAGACAACACGGCAGCCATTTTGTTGGCTATACAGTCCTTATGCTCGGAGATAAGGACGAGATTGCCGTTACCACCAACGGAGGAACCGCTCCCGACGGGGGACCCGGAGCCAGGCCCTTCTGGGAGCCCTCCTCCTAAGAGAAGAAGGATTCATCCTCCACCTCCTTTTCAACCATCCTCCCCGTCCACGACCCGTGGGGATGATACGGGGACTGACACGGCCGCGACGGGTACAGACGACTAGGTTTACGACGAGGATCTGCCGTTGTCACCTCCTCCCCGGGCTTCCCCGCCCGACGAGATTGGATCGTTTCATGCCATGATCGTCAGGGCATCCGAGCTTTTCCAGCTCTGCCTGGAAGAGAAGAAGAAAGAAGGTTTCCTTTATCAACGGCGCGAGACCAAGAGGAAGACTGTCCTCGCTGTACCTCTACTGGACGATATCTGGGATGAGGGTCTCGACCTCCTCAAGAACCCATCCACAACGCCTGCGAGAAGGGATTGGTACGAGAAGAAGTACCGGGTCCCGGACGCGGCCCCCTTGTGCGTTCGGGCACAGCCGACCCCGGACTCGGTCGTCTCCGCGGCAGCCAGGAAGAAAGCGGGGGGGGGGCCTCGGCCTCTACGTCAACCTCCCCGCCGGACGGCGAGGGAAAGAAATTGGACACGATGGGACGCAGAGTCATCTCATCGGCAGCGACGACGATTAAGGCTGCCAACGCCTTGGCTATCGTAGCCTGCTACGACAGGGAGTTGTGGTACAAAATCTCCCCCTGCTGGACTTCTTACCAGACAAGAGGGCGGAGGCCCTAGAGATCTTGCAGGAAGGAGAAGTGGTGTCGGACCACACCATTACGATAGCGACGGACATCGCTGACACTGGATTTCGCCAGTTGGGCAACGGCGTGTGCCTTAGACGGCGTGGATGGCTCAAGGCAACTGACTTCCGGCAGGACGTACAGACCAGAGTCTTGGACATGCCGTTCGACGGGAGCAACCTGTTTGGAAAAACAGTGGACGATTCCCTACAAGCCATCAAGACGGACACGGAGACGACCTGTGCTCTTGGTGTTCTCCGGCAACGACGGCCGCCCTTTCGGAGCGGCGGAGGCAAGCAGGGTGCCTCCAAAGGTTCCGGCGGCGGATTTTCCACCTATCGTCAAGCGGCCCGTTCGTCGTCACAGGAAGCCTACAGGGGACGAGGCAAGTCGGGCGGACCCCGCCGTCGTCGCCAAGGGGGACAAGGCGGCAAAGCCTCGTCGAAGCAGGACTGAACCGGCCGTGTTGTCGGGCCCCCACCGAAGCACCCTGGTGGGAGGCCGGCTGCCGAGCTTCGTCAGCGTGTGGGAGTCCATCTCCACCGACCGTTGGGTGCTGGACGCCCTGGCCCAGGGTCACGCGCTCGAGTTTCTAAAGAAGTGCCCGCGCGTCCCGCCCCCCCCGGTGGCCAGGAAGGAACATCACGTCCCTCAACTTCTCTTGGAGGTAAAGGCGATGCTCAAGAAAGGCCCCATCGAGCTCGTCCCAAAGAGGCTTCGGAGCTCCAGAGTTTACTCAAGATACTTCCTCGTGAAGAAGACGACGGGAGGATGGCGTCCCATCCTGGACCTACGACGACTGAACAAATTCATCAAGGCACAGAAGTTCCGGATGGTCACCCTCCAACACGTCCTGGGTCAACAGGAGGAGGGCGATTTCCTGTCGTCGTTGGATTTGGAGGATGCCTACTTCCATAACCCCATCCTAAAGGGACACTGAAAGTTTCTCAGATTCGTGGTCCAAGGGTGTCACTACCAGTTCAGAGCCCTTCCCTTTGTATTGAGGTCGGCACCCAGGGTGTTCACCAAGTGCCTCGCACCGGTGGCGGCGCGGCTGCCCCTGGAGGGGATCCACGTCTACCCCTACCTGGACGACTGGCTCATCCGAGCAAAGACAAAGGAGCTTGCCGCAGAGCACACGGCGAGGACCGTCCAACTACTCAAGGACCTGGGATTCTCCATAAACTACGCCAAGTCCCATCTGGTGCCCGCGCAAGACGCACTGTTTCTGGGAGCGAAGCTCGACACAGTGGCGCTTCTGGCCTCTCCGTCGGAGGAAAGGACGAGGGCCATCTTGGGCAAGGTGCAGCGGATGCTGGTTGCGGACGCGGCCATGGTGAGGTCGATCAAGTCCCTCCTCGGAATGATGTCTTCTTGCATTTATCTCATCCGCCTGTGCAGGCTTCGGATGCACCCGTTACAGGGGTTCCTGGACGCTCGCTGGATCCAGACGACTGGCAGCTTCGAGGACAGGATCACACTCGACGAGAGCTTCCGAGTGATCCGGTGGTGGGGCACCCGAGCGTATCTGACGGCAGGCATGGACTTCCAGACCCCGGGCCACGAGAAGACAGTGACCACGGATGCCTCCCTGGGAGGGTGGGGAGCGCACACCGAAAATCTGCACGCGAGGAACCTTTGGCTGCCGACGGAGAAGTCCCTCCATATCAACGTCCTGGAACTCCGTGCAGTGTTTTGGGCCCTCAGGTCCTTTTTTCCGTCCCTCAAGGGCAAGGTGGTGAGGATCTTCACCAACAACACCACCACCATGTTCTACATCAGGAAGCAGGGCTGTACCAGATCCCCAGCCCTGTCCAAGGAGGCGCAGGATCTGTGGCATTGGGCCGTCGCCCAAGGGATGTTCCTGGTGCTGTTTCATCTGGCAGGAATAAAAAACACCATCGCCGACTCGCTCAGCAGAGAGCTGCGCTCGTGCCACGAGTGGGAACTACGACAGGATCTAGTGGACTGCCTCTTCCGACGGTGGGGCACACCCCAGATCGATCTGTTCGCGACGGCGACGAACTCCAAGTGCCGGAGGTTCGCCAGCAGGTTTCCCCAGCTGAGGAGCATGGGCGATGCTTACTCATTCCCCTGGGAGGGCCTGTTCCTATATGCGTTCCCTCCATTGCCGCTGCTGATCCTGCTCATCAACCAGCTCAAGAGGTCACAGTGCAGGATGATCGTCGCACCTGCGTGGCCGAGGCAGATATGGTTCCCGGACCTTCTGGACTTGTCAGCGTCCCCGTCAATCAAGCTGCTAGTGGACGCGGATCTTCTCTCCAGGGAAGGAGGCGCCATCCTCCAACACGACCCGAAGTCGCTGAACTTGCAGGCCTGGCTCCTGCAGCGTTAGAGTTTGGAGGTTACGACATACCGGCCGACTGCAGAGATTATTGCAAAGGCCAGGGCGTCCTCAACTCTTAAATGCTATGGACACAAATGGAAGAGGTTCTCTGTCTGGTGCCACGCACAGAAGATTAACCCTCTACGGATTACGGCTCCTCAAGTACTGCCGTACCTGCCGACGCTGGCCAAGGCTGGACTGGCGCACGCTTCCATCAAGATTCATCTTGCTGCGATCTCCCGATACACCAGAACAACGGGACGGACGTCTTTGTGGTCTCATTGTCTAGTGAAAGAATTCATTAAGGGACTGTTCAGATCGTTCCCCGCCGGTGAAGGCCCCGGCCCCGGCGTGGGAGCTCAACGTGGTGCTGACCAAGCTCATGGGACCTCCGTTTCGAGCCTCTGCACTCAGCTCCGTTGAAGTTCTTGTCGTGGAAAACTGCATTTCTTGTGGCCATCACCTCCACACGACGGGTGGGAGAGATCCAGGCCCTTTCCTGCAAGCCCCCGTACTTGACTTTTCACGACACGAGGGTAGTGCTCAGGACGTACCCCTCCTTCATGCCCAAGGTGCCGTTGGACTTCCACCTCAACGAACCCTTGGTGTTGCCTGTTTTCTTCCCGTGGCCTTTGTCGCCGGCTGAAAGGACTTTGCACTCGCTGGATGTGGCTAGAGACTGAAGTTCTTTGTGGACCGCACGAAGAGTTTTCGGAAGACGTCACAACTTTTTGTGAACTTTGGACCTGTCAATCAGGGGAAGGCTCTCTCGAAGGCTTCCATTTCCAGATGGCTCTCCGGCTGTATCATGTACTGTCATCAGTTGGCAAACCGACCGCTGCCTGGCCGTCCGAGAGCCCATTCCACCAGACCGATCGCAGCTACCACGGCGTTCCTATCTGGCGTGCCCTTGCTGGACATCTGCAGGGCTGCTACGTGGAGGTCGACGCACACCTTCACGAAATTATACTGCGTCGATCGGGATTCCAGGGAGGAGTCCAGTGTCGGCCAAGCAGTGCTGCGCAACCTGTTTGCCTAAGGTGAGCCTGGTGAGGAGGTAAGAATTGCTTAATGTTGGGTTTTGGATGTAATGCTTAATGTTGAGCCTTTGCCACCTCCCGTGGTTGTGCATGTGTGTACTGCTCTGTATTCTTTTAATCATGAGCATGTGAATCCATGCCAGACCCTATGCTGGAGAAGGAACAAGTTACTTACCTGTAACTGTTGTTCTCCAGCATGGGTCTGGCATGGATTCACATGGGAACCCTCCCACCTAACCCTCTGCGGCTCTTCACTTGGTCATACTGCCACTTCACTTGCTACCAAATCTGAAGATGGCTTCAGGGGCTGCCTCTTCAGTGGCAATCTTAAAGTGTTCAGCTGCCTTACGTAACATTACACGTCAGCTGATCATCAATTGGAGAGGGGTTTATTGTAGGGGTGGTTTGAGGGGTTCCAAAGCCAGAATATCTGTATCTGGATCTTGTGGATCTGGGGACTGTCATGGTTGAGGGTCACCCATATCTAAGGCCTTGTCTTGAGTAGTTCTCGGCGAAGCTGATACCTTATCGCCGTACGCTTTCTTGTGATGGGTGTCACGGAAGTATGCATTTTTGGGGTGGCGCCCTTTGTCTTGGATTGCCCAGTCGCTAGGCGCGTATGTGGCTGCGGGGAGGGCTGCCGATCCTGGCGGTCGGCGGGTATCACCGGAGGCATCAGTGTACCCGTTGGCGCCGAAGTCATCTTTGACGTAGTCGAAGTAAGGCTGGTGGTTGTATGCTTAGTGCCCTGCACGTCTGTCGCCGGGGTGGGACTTCCCCCATTGCAGAGTTTATGCCGTGCTTATCGGGGCCGGGGACAGACGATGCAGAACGCAAGCGTTCCATGGAAATGTCAACAACCTCCGGTTCGGAGACCCGATAGTCACTCTCGCCATCATCACATTTGGTGGTAGCGGCAGTGGGAGAATTCCCGCCTTTGGACATACTGTAGGCTGGCCACCGTTTTACCCTACGCTCCTTTAAAGTCTTGGGGCGGAGGAGCTTACAAGCTGCCCACCCTTCCTCTTTGTGACAGAGGGGCAAGCACCGGTTACACTGTCTGTGCTTATCCTTCCATGGGAATTTGCTCTTACAAATAGGGAAAAATCTTAATGGAGTCCTCTCGATAGCTGAGGGCACACAGAGTGACTAAGACCAAACGGGAAAGAGGAAGGAAAGGGAAAGGCATTTTCAGTTTGAAAAGAAATGTCCACCCCAACCCCACTCTCCCTACTGTATATATGATATGGCATTTGTAACGCGCCTATACACAAATGTTTCAAGGCGGGACGAGGCAGGGAGGGGGGGGGGGACAAAGGGAAGACAGACAACGATCCTACTAGGCCAGGTGTCATTCAGATCACGCAAGTGCAAGGGTAGGGGGGAAGGGATAAGTGCAGGGGTAAAGGGAGAAGGGAAAGTGCAGTACAGGGGTAGAAGAATAACGAGATAAATAATAAGGGCAAGCTGGTGGCAAGTGCAAGGTTAGTGCAGACAAGTGCTGGGAAGGGGGGCTGTAGGGATGCAGAGACAGTCCCGCAGTGCAGGGGTTGCCAGGGAGGCAGTGCAAGGGGAGAGTGGCTGGGCCAAGGACTGAGATCGGTGAGAGTGGCCCAGTTGGAGAATCAGTGCAGTTTCAGTAGGAATGTAGCAGGGAGAGGGGGAGAGAAAGCAGAAGCAAAGAGGAAGGTTTTGAGGTGCTTCCGGAACCGGAGATGGTTCTCCTCAAGTTTCAGGGATGCAGGAAGGCTGTTCCAGAGGGAGGCCCCTGCCGCAGAGAGAGATATACCCCCAACTTGTTGCTTGAAGAAGCGGCTGACCCTGAGGGAGTTGGAGGCTGATGAGCGAAGAGCTCGAGAAGGAAGATATTTAGGAAGAGAGAGTTGAAGGTATTTTGGCCCCAGACCCCAGAAGGCCTTGTGGACAATGCAGAGAGGTTTTAACTCAATCCTCGCAGCCACTGGGAGCCAGTGTAGAGATTTCAGTCCTGGAGAGATACGGTCCCTGGGCTTGAGGCCAAGGACAAGTCTTGCAGTCCTGTTCTGGATGAGTTGCAGAGGGCGGAGAGTAGAGGCAGGTAGATTTAGATAGAGGCTGTTACAGTAGTCCAGCCTAGAGAGAACCAGGGCTCTGGAGACAGTGAGCTTCTGGGGGAAGGAGAGGAAAGGAAGAATATCTCTGAAGAGGTGCAGCTGGTAGTGTGACTTCTTAGAGACGTCAGATATGTGAGGAGAGAAGGAGAGTGTGGAGTCGAAGATGACCCCTAGGTTTTTTGCCTTGCAGGTAGGAGCAGGAAGAGGGCCAAGAGAAGCCGGCCAGAGAGTTGCAGGGAAGGAGGGAGTGGGTGTGCCGATAAGTAGAATCTCAGTCTTACTGGCATTAAGGCAGATGTCATTGGCGGCACACCATTCTTGGATAGCAGACAGTCAGAGATGAGGGAAGGAGAGGAGGAGGCCGAGGGTAGCCTGAAAATGAGCTGGGTATTATCCGCATAGCACTGAAAGTTGGGGCAGAGAGTGGTGATGCAGTGGGCAAGGAGTGCCAGGTACTGGTTGAACAGCCAGGGAGAGAGGTTAGATCCCTGGGGGACACCACAGGTGGAGAAAAAGATGTCAAAGAGGAAGGACCCCAGTTGGACCTGGGAGGGTCGATTAGAGAGGAAAGAGGTCAGCCACGCCAGAGCCTGACCAGTGATACCCAGGATATCACGGAGGCGGTTGAGCAGGATGGCATGGTTGACAGTATCAAAGGCAGAAGAGAGATCGAGCAAAATGAGAACACACGGGGTGTTGGAGTCAAGGTTGGAGAGCAGGTCTTCACGGATGTTCAGGAGAGCAGTTTCCGTGCTTCTGGCAGCTCTGATGCCACACTGATGGTCATGAAGACTACCAACAGAATTAGCATGGAGATTAAGCTGGGAGATGGCCAGTTTCTCCAGGAGCCGTTGACGAAAGTGTCAGAAAAAATTATACGTTACTCACTGTAGTAACTAACAGTCCCCTTTCCTCCATACTGCATTGCCGTCCCTTCCAAGGGACGGGAGACGGAACCTTTTTCACCAGAAAAAACGTTCTTCCCCTTTAAATTTAGAGGCGCGCGGGGGAGCAGCCCAGGGAGCATGCGCTGCCCAGACTCCGCCCTCCGGCGCCACACCTCACCCCAAATTGACACATCGACAATAGATTTAACATTGCCTAATGACACCAGTATTAGGGGGCTTGGGGGGCGTGGAACCTATGGTGGAAAGGGGACTAAGGACTAGTCACTACGGTGAGTAACTTATAATTACTCTTACGTCCCGTCCCCTTTCCTCCATACTGCATGGGCGATTACAAGTGAATGTAGCCCCAGGGTGGAGAGGAGAGCCTCCTTAAGCAAATAGGTTCCTGAGAACCGCCTGCTCGAGAGCCGGCATCCAAACAGTAATACTTGCAGAAAGCTGAGGGAGTGGCCCAAGTGGCCACCCTGCTTATGACTTGCCAAGGAACATGGCGCCGGAATGCGATGGCCGTTGCCTTGGCCCTGACTGCGTGGGCGTGCATGTTGGCCGGAAGCGGCTTGTGCTGGGCCTCGTACGCCTCCTTGATGGCCGCACCATCCAACAGGATATGGAGGCCTTCGAGGCCTGATAGCCTGGTCTTGGTCCTCCGAAAATGACAAACAGGGCGTCCGATTTGCAGAAGCCCTTGGTCCTGTCCAAGTAGAATTTCAGGGCACGTCCGACACTCAGGCAGTGCAGCACTCTCTGTGCTTCGTCCTTCGGATCAGCAAAGAACGTAGGAAGGACTATTTCCTCGTTCAAGTGGAAAGCAGACTGTACCTTGGGCAGAAATGCTGGGTGTGTCTGCAGAAATACTTTGCCCGTGTGAAAGGTAGTATTCGGTTCCGAGGTGAACAGTGCCTGGATTTCGCTTACTCTACGAGCAGAGGTGAGGCCGATTAGCAAAGCCGTCTTGAAGGTGACCATCCGGATGTCCACGGACGCCATTGGCTCAAACGGTTTGTAGGCCAGGGGGCCCAAGACAATGTGGCGGTCCCATACGGGGTGCAGCCTTTTAACAGGCAGGTAGAGCCTTGCAAGCCCTTCCAAATGCTTCTCGACTATAGGATTGGAGGAGAAGGTCCCCTCCACTGACTTTCTGTAAGCCCCGATGACTGCGAGGTATGTATGGCAGGTATCCACCTGCACACCGGAGAGGGCGAGCTGAGCCGAGAAGGAGAGCATGTCGTCCAAGGTACATGCCAGGGGGTCGATTTCCCTGGAGTCTGCCCAGTGGCAGAATCTAGTTAATTTTCTTTTATACTGGACCCTGGTAGCCTTGCTCCTTGCGCCCTGTATGATTTTCAGATTGGCCTGGGAGAGGCTGAGGTGCTGCAGCATTACCTGCTCAGGTACCACGTTGTGAGGGCTAGTTTCTGTGGTGCGGGATGGATGACCCTGCCCCCTGCTGTGCCAGAAGATGTGCTGGGCCCGTCGGGAGATGAATCAGAGGCCTCTCAGAGAGGCTGAGCAGCTCTGAAAACTGTGGCCTGGCCGGCGAACATGGAGATATTAGAATGATTTTGAGTTGGCGAGACTCCTTGATCTTGCAAATCACTCTGAACTAGTGGTGTGGGCAGAAAGGCGTAAGCCCTAATGCCGTTCCACTGAAGCAGAAATTAGTCGCCCAGGGATCCGGGGCTCTGTCCCTGCCAGGAGGCGTACTGAGGGCACTTCTTGTTGTGCCAGGTGGCAAAGAGATCCACCTGGTGATGACCCCATGTTAGGGAGAACTCTCCAGAATGGCTAATTTCCCTTACCTACTGAGTCCCTCAGCAGCTTTGCTGGATTTCTAGGATTTCTTTTTTTCACCTGGTAAGAGTGTGAGCCTTTTTTCCCCACTCTTACATGTGTTTTGCTGTGCGTTTAACATTTTTGTGTTCATAGACTGTGGAGTCCCACCTACTCCATAGGCATCATCTTTTTACTATGTGTCACACAACACCTTTAGTGCAGTGACACAAGGTTGTCTTTTTTCACACTTCCCACTTTAAACTCCATTTTCTGGGACTGACCACTGTCTCCCAGAACATGTAAAGTTGCCATTGACTTTATTAGTCTTTTTAAATTCACAGACCCAGTACAAACTATCTTACATAGAGTTCTGGAAAGGGTGAATAGTTATCCCTTTTTGTCTGTCTCTCATGGAACATTATTTTGTTCCCCTTTCTTTAAGATTTGGCTGGTGGCAGTGGTATCTATCCTACCGCGGTTTATTTAAATAGCCTGGTACTGTTTTAGGCTAAGTTAGTAGCCTTGAACTTAAATCCGCTGGACCCCATTATTTGGTTCTGGCTGGTTTTATTCGCCATTTCTTTTTGTAAAGGTCTTTCTTGTGTTTTACTCTGCGCGCCAAACCAGGTTTGGTTCCTTTGTTCGCTGTCCTTTGGCGGTCTTCTGCACAGAAGCCCTCCTTAGGCGTCTGAATATTTGAGGGGGACAGGATGTGAGGGAGGGGTTTGAGACTCCCTGCACAGGGTCTCCTTGGAGACCCATGTCGCACTCTGTATGATTGGCTGTGTTGACTGTCCCGCCAGGACAGCCACCCTGCTGTGTGATTGACAGCCAGGCTGTGTGAATGGAGGAAAACTGCATAAAAAGCATGTCTCTGGGACTAGGAAGGCAGAGTCGCCACTGGATCGAGAGAACCGAAGAGAAGCTGACAGAAGGGGACCTCTACCATGACAACCTCCCGGTGAAGCCCTGCTGCAGGTCCGAATCTCCAAACTTCGATGACAGGGAAGATCTGTAAGGAATCTTCTCCCCTTGAGCTGGTGGGACCAACCAGTTTGCCAAACTGCAAGCCAGGCCTCCCTCTGGTCGAATTTGCTGTGCACAGCTACAGCGAACCGGATAGCCAAGAGGATCGGACCATGCTTGGGTTTTAAGGAACGCACCTTTTATTTGTTGCTTTGCTCTGCTGCCAGTTTCTTCCCTGGGCACTGCAGGACCCTCCAGTCTTCCTCCTCCTTGTCAGTCCGACAGTCGCTTTAGGAACTGTGAGCCTGCAGGATCTGCCAGGAATGTTTGCCTCAGCTACAGCCTTCTTCTTCACTTAAGGTACTGTTCAAACCCGGTTGTTCGTTCCGCTCGGCCACAGTGAAAGAGTTTGAAATCTTTTGCCAATCCGAGGGCTTGTCCTTCTCTACTCTTAAGTAACTTTTCTTCCGACCAACTTCGTTCTGAACTCTTGGCAAAGACTTAACCGCAAACTACTCTGAACTGTGTGATCCTCTGCAAAGACTCTGGTCCATTGACTTTGGCTCAGGCCTCTTGATTTGATTTCCTCACCGTAGTAGCCTTTTCTAGATTGCCCTGCTTACTCACTTGTTGGTGCTGCTTAAATTTGTACAACCTTGTCTTTCCCTCCCTTTTAAATTGCTGGAGTGCCATTTTGCTCACACTTCATTCTGAGCTTAACTTGTCCAGAATCTATTGGGTGGTGTGTAGTATATTAAGAGTGATTTTTCTACTGCTTTACTTTAGTGAATTGTTTTACAACTGATGTGTAAATAAATGTATATTCTTTTAGTCAGAAACCTTGAGTCAGTGTTTGTTTGAACCATAGTAATTGTTGTCCTTTGTGTAACTATTGATACTGCTCACTTTACTCTTGCGATAAGTCTGGCTGCTCAGCCATCGCTACCACTTTACTGTGTAGTCTTAATTGCGTGTGGTGTTCCCAAAGGGTACTGCATAAAATTCTGCGTAATACCCCACCTGTTGCAGATCTCCTGAATAACAAGGTCATTTAGCTGCCACTCGTAATTGTCCGCTCCCAACCTGCTGAGCCAGTCGACTTCCAGATTGGAGTCCCCCGGGAGGTGGACTGCCGTGAGGTAGATGTCGTTTTCCAGGGCCTACTCCGACATGCTGATTGCCAGTCTGCACAGAGGATGTGATCTGGTGCCTCCCTGCTTATTGACGTAGTACATGCTGGTCGAATTGTCTGTCTGGATGAGGACAACCTTGCCCTTGAGAAGTGGTAGTAATGCTCTGAGCGCTAGCCAGATGGTGTTCAGCTCTAACCAATTGATGTGGTATTCCTGCTCCTGTCTAGTCCAGGTGCCGTGGACCAAGAGATCCTCCAGAGTGGCTCCCCAGCCCTCGAGCGAGGAGTCTGTGGTGATGGTGGCCTGCGGGTGGGGGCCGAAAGGACTTGCCTGTCCGTAGGTTGCAGTCCCTCGACCACCATGTTAGGTCCGGGTGGAAAGATGGAGGAACGTTGATCATCTCGGATTGGGAGCCCCGCTCCTGGTTCCATGAGGCTGCAAAGTGAGCTGAATCCTCCTCTTCCTCAATCTCGTGTGTGGGACGGCTAATAGGACCGCTGCCAAGAGACCAAGGAGATGCTGGTACCACCATGCCGAGGTCACCTCTCTGCTGAGGAAGTGGGTGGTGGCCCTTTTGATGGCCGAGATCTTGTCCTCCCACAGGAGTACCTTCTCGCAACACGTACTGCAGATGAGGCCCAAGAATGTCAGAGTCTGCGTGGGCTGCAGCTGCGACTTCTTGAGATTGAGCAAGAAGCCCAGATTGTGCAGTGTGCTCATAAGAGCACGGGAAGAGTGGTGAACCGCTTCCGGAGATGTAGCCCTGACGAGCCAGCCGTCGAGGTATGGGTAGATGGAGGCTCTGCGCTCTGAGGAGGGCAGCCACTGTATTCATGAGCCTGGTAAATACCCTAGGGGCCGAATTGAGGCCAAAAGGAAGGACCTTGTATGGAAAATGGTAGCCCATGATCCTGAACCGTAGGAAGGAACGATGGGGCTGCCAAATCGGGACTTATGGGTACGCGTCCTTCAGATCCAAGGAGCACATCCAGTCTCCCTTGCACAATGTCTCCGCTATAACAGTTGGCGTAACCATCTTGAATTTCTGAAGGGGTAAGGAGAGGTTGAGGGTGGAAAGGTCCAGCACAACTCTCAGGCCCGCCTGGTTCTTCTGAATGGCAAAAATCCTGGAGTAAAAGCCAAAGCCTCGCTGGGACTTCCTCCACTGCCAGGCTCTCTACGCACAACCGGTTCTCCACCAGAGGAGTTGCTGTCCCAACATGAGGGAGTGGAGGGGAGGGGAGGCTGGGATAGGTAGGCGGTACCCTCTGGATACTACGGAGAGGATCCAGGGGTCCACAAAATTCTGGAGCCAGAAATGTGCATGGAGAGCAATCCCTCCCCCCCCCCCCACTGGAGACACGTGGACCCGAAGGGGCGTGTGATGCCTCCTTTCCCTCTGAGGCTGGCGCAGAGGAGGGGGACTGGAAAAAGCCCTTACTCCCCACCCCCCTCCTTTTTGTTGCTTGTGCCGGTTCTGAGACGGAAAGCGGTCCGGCTGCCTGGATCTCCGTTCCTGGAAGCCGCGGAACCCTCCATACGTACGTCCCCTGTGGGAGCGCTGCTGTGACTGGGTGTACAACTTAGGCGTGGTCTTTGTCAAGATGGATAAAGACTTGCCGTTTGCGAGTGGTTTTGCTTCTTGTCCAGCTCTTTGTCCGTGGTGGAGTGGAAGAGGTCCCCCCCCCCCACCTCGAACGGTAGATCTAATATGTATTTTGTGGCCCTGGAGCCAGGCCGTCCTTCTCATATCCGTGGCGAAACAGATGGCACGGCCAGAGGTGTCGATATGGGCCACGGTGGATTCCATGAGGTCATGCGCCACCAGCTTGGCCTCCTCCAGCCCCACCTTAAAACGCGATTGGCTCTGCGTAGGGAGTTCCAGGAGGAAGTCCGCAATTTCCCGCCATAACCTCTGATTAGTGGCAGCCAGCATGGCATCAGCATTGGCTTGACGAAGGTGCAGGGACGCGCTGGAATAGAGTTTCTTTCCGTACGCCTCCAAGATCTTCTCCTCCTTGCCTAGTAGAGCCGCAGAGGAGGAGGCCAAGGACGACTGAGCCTTGGAGTATAGTGATGCTGCAGCGATTACTGAGGAGTGTGGTCGAGGATGGGCCGAAAGCAAGAGTGTATCCCCCTCCATCTGCCTGTACTGGAGTCCAGGCGTCGATTGACCGGCTGGGCAGAGTGGGGTTTAAGCCAACCCTTCTTGGCCAGGGAGACTACATCGTTCTGCAGAGCAATCCCTGTTTTGGCAGAGGGGCGTTGCGTGAGGACTTTCGCCAGATCCCCCTCTGCTGGCTGTTCGACCTCGGGCTGGGGTAGGCCCAGGTATTCCGCCAGCCCAGCAAGACGTTTGTGGAAGGCCCTGGCTGAGGATGGTGTGTCCGGATCCTCCTCATCATCATCATCATCATCATCCGTGTCCTGCGGATCAGGAGGATCCTGCGAAGGTGGAGGAGTAGTTGGAGCCGGAGTCTGGGGTACAGGGACCGCCGCCGGGGCTGAGGAGGCTGGTACAGAACCGCCTGAGGAGTCAGCTGGGGAGCCGGGACCAGCGGCTGCACTGGGGCCAGGGGCATCGGCGGAGGCACTTGTGCTGCCGCTAGCATAGTCGGGAGGACTTCCCTGATGGCGTCCTTGAGGATAACCCCCATCTGAGGTAACTTCATAAGCACAAGGAACCTCTCCAAGAACCACTCTTCACTGGTCTGAGGGGGCTAGGGGTACTAACGGGGTAGCCGGGGGCATACCCTGGCCGTATGGACGCAGTGGGAAGCTGCACTGCGCAAAAGGATAGGCCTCGGTGCACGTGCTGGTACAAGGACCTGAGCGGTCCCTCCTTAGGAAGGAGTTTCCTTTGCGGGGTGCGATGGAAAATAGCGGCCCTTCCTTGGCCCTGGCTCTGTGTTTCATGAAGTTCTTGAGGTCCTCTGGAGGCGACATCTGGAAGAGCTCCCTCCACCTGGCTAGTCTGTTCAGCGCTTTCGATGACAGCGAGCCACGCGCTGAACAAGCTTGCCAACCGTCGTTTGGGCTAAGGCAACGTAGGTAGAGGCCGTGGGGGTCTGAAGTTGGGAAGAGCCCCTTGCAGGATGGATACCTGCTGAACCCTGCGAAGCCTACATGCGCCGGGGAGGATTGTGGCGCCTGAGGACAGAGTACTTGAATGATAAAAAAAGACAAAAAAAGACAGAAGTATCTGCGCGTGGAATTACAAGGCCAAAGCCAAGCCCAGGAGCGCTGGTGAATTTGCCCCATACCCATCAGTGTGGAAAAGGGGACTGAGGTGTGGTGCCAGAGGGCGGAGTCAGGGCAGCGCATGTTCCCTGGGCCGAACGCCACTAAATTTAAAAGGGGAAGAAAGTTTTTTCTGGTGAAAAAGGTTCAGTCTCTGGGCCCTTGGAAGGGACGCCCATGCAGTGTGGAGGAAAGGGGACAGGACGTAAGAGTAACACAGATAACAGCAAGGGCTCGTTGAGATGGAATTCTGATGGAACCTTGGGCATGAAGGAGGGGTGCGTCTGCAGCACCACCCTTGTCTCGTGGAAAGTAAAGTAAGGCCGCTTGCAGGACAGGGCCTGGATTTCATCTACTCGTCTTGCAGAGGTGATGGCCATGAGGAACGCGGTCTTCCATGACAGAAACCTGAGCGGGTCTGAATGCATTGGTTTGAATGGGGGCCCCAGGAGCCTAGTCAGCACCACGCTGAGTTCCCAGAGCCTTAACCGGCAGGAACGAGCGGAACATTACCTTGAACTCCTTGACTAGACGGTGCGACCACAGTGAAGACCGTCCCGGTGGTGTAGCGGGAGATAGCCGCCAAATGTACCTTGATGGAGGCGTGAGCCAGCCCCAAATTTGGTCAATGACAGTAAATACAGATGTACTTGAGGGGCCGTGACCCTCAGAGGGTTGATCATCTGCAACTGGCATCAAGTCGCAAAATGCTTCCATTTGTGTCCATAGTACTTCAAAGTAGATGATGCCCTGGCGTTGACGAGAAACTCCATGCAGACCGCCGGAAGATCGTAGCCACCGAACTCTAATGCTGCAGGAGCCAGGCCTTCAGTTTCAGAAATCCTGGGTTATGGTGCAGAATTGCGTCTCCTTCCCTGGAAAGAAGAGACGCGACCATTGCCAGCTAGATTGGAGGAGACGCTGACATGCTTAGACGGTCCGGGTACCAGATCTGCCTCGGCCACACTGGTACGAGGATCATCCTGCACCTGTACCGTCTGAGTTGACTGATGACTTGTACTAGTAACGGCAACGGAGGGAACACATTCAGAACCAGGCCTTCCCATGAGAATGTGTCCCCCAAGCTCACCGGATTGGGGGGGGGACCTGCTAGCGAACCTCTGGCACTTGGTGTTTGTCGCAAACAGATTGATCTGCAGTCAAGCAGGACTTTGCATAATTCACCGAGAATCTCTGAGGTCCATCAGCAGTCGGAGTGGTCTTTGCCGTGTGATCGACTGCGATGTCCTTTGAATTGGCGAGGAATGAGCCAGTCGTCCAGGTAAGGATACATATGGATCCCTTGCAGTTGTAGATGGGCCGCCACCGGAGCCAGGCACTTGGTGAAGACTGTGCGCCGACTTCAGTCCCAAGGAGAGAGCCTTGAACTGATAATGCTTCCCTTGAACGACAAAGCGCAGAAACTTGCAAATTCCTTTGTGTATTTTTGTAGTGGAATACATGTCCTCCAGATCCAACGACAACAGAAAGTCCCCCTCCTCCAGCTGGCCGAGCACATGCTACAGCGTGACCATCCTGAACTTCTGGGACTTTATGTACTTGTTGATCTGTCATAGGTCGAGATTGGGCCTCCAGCCCCGGTCTTCTTTCTTATGAGAAAGCACCTTGAGTAAACTCTGGAGCCCCGGAGACTCTTTGGAACTCTGGAGCTCCTTTTTCTTTCTACATGGCCCGAACTTCCAGCAGCAGCTGAGGGATGTGTTGTTCCTGTCGGGCCACGGGTTGTATTCGCCGTCACTTCCGTTCAAACTCTAAAGTATGTCCAAGGGCAAGAGCATCCAGCACCCATCGATCTGTGGAGATGGTCTCCCACACGCTGACTAAATGCGCCAGCTGGCCTCCCACCGAGGATCAGGGTGGGGCCCGATGTCTTGGCCGGTTCAGTCCTGCTTGGCGGTCGGCACGCACTTCATAAGTCCTTGGAGAGACCCCTGTTGACTTCCTGGGTCGAGGAATGGGCGAATTGGCGATAAGAGGATGAGCCCCAACTGAAACTCTGCTAGACTTCCCTCCTGAGGAACGAAAGGACGGCCGGTGTTGTTGCAGGGTGCCCAAGGCACGGGCCATCTCTGTGTCGGTCTTGATGGCCTGGAGGGATTCATCTATGGCCTTCCAGAACAGGTTGTCTCTGTCGAACGGCATGTCCAGAAACCTCGCCTGGACCTCCTATCTAAAGTTGGTAGCCTTGAGCCAACCATAGCAGCAAAGGCAAACCCTGTTTCCCATCTGGCGGAAGCCCGTGTCTGCAATGTCCAGGGCCATCGTGATAGCGTGGTCCGACGCCACCTCGCCTTTCTGGAGGATCTCCAAAGCCTCGACCCGTTTGTCATCAGGGAGGAAATCCAGGAGTGGAGCCATCTTGTACCAAAGCTCCCGGTCGTATTTGGCCACGATTGCTAAGGTATTGGCCGCCTTGACCGCTGTCGCCGCCGAGTAGATGCCCTTTCTACCAATGGAATCCAATTTCTTCCTCTCGTCGTCCATTTGTGCAGATTAAGAAGACGATAAACTCAATGACTTCTTCCTGGCGGCCACCAAGTCCGGCGACGTCTACCGAGTCTGGCAACGGCTGACACCATAGACACTCGGGTGCTGCACTTCTTTTCAAGCTGGGCTCTTTTTGCTGGGAATGAGGTGGGGTTCCTCAGCAGAGCCAGCCCTTCATCCCAGTCGTCGTCCAGGATCGGGACCCACAAGATGGTCTTCCTCTTTTCCGCTGGGTGCTGTTACAGGAAGCCCTCCTTTTTCTTTTCTGGGTGATCTGGAAAAGCTCTGACGCACGGGTGATCATGGAATGAAAGGATTCCACTTCATCGCGTGGAGTAGCTTTCGGCGGCGGTGATGCAGGATCTCCCATCCCTGCGTCGTCATCCGTGTCCGTTGTCGCTGTGTCTGTTCCCGTCTCCCTGGGGGTGGGGAAGTGACGGTTGGAACAGAGGTGTAGGATGCCTCCTACTCTTCTTCGCCGGTGGTTGCCCTGGTGTCAACAGGGTCACCACCGGCATCCTCCTCTGAATCTCTAACACCAGCGTGTGGAGGGTCAAGAGGATGTCCTGCGATACATCCCTCAGAGGCACCTGGGGACAGGGTCACTGGGCAAAGCGCCCATGTCGTCGACATCGCCTCTGGCGGGTGCGCCCCCACACCCCCAGTTTCCATCATCGACACCGTCACCACACTGGATGGTGTGGACAGAAAGTAAAAGTATCTCCTCCTTGTCGGTCTAAGAAATGGTCATGCATTGGAGTTGTTCTGAGCCCCCTTCTTCGGGTCCTGAGGGGTCAGTCCTGGGCTAAGCTCTTCGGAATCTTCTCCACTGGCTTGGCTGAAGCCTCCCGCCTGGGAGGAAGTACCATTATGGCTGCAGCCAGGGCACCCTGGACCGCGCAGGTCCCCCTCGTCCTCGAGAGGGTGATAGCAACCATCTCGATGGAAGAGAAAATCTTGGTCAGGACCGGCAGGGCCTTAGCAGAAAGGACCAACACCTTGTCCTGCTTGGCGTCCTCCGGTTTCTCCCGCAGCTTCCCCTGGGTAGCTGACTTCCTCTTGGACATTGGCTGGAGATTGAGGCAGGCGGAGACGAAAGCGCCCTGACCGTCACAGAACCAGCTGAAACGGCGACCCCGGCAGATGCAGACTCGCAGTGCTTGGCCTTGTGTTGGGCCCCCACGGATGGAGCGCCCTCAAATGACTTAGAAGCCTGCTCAGTTTGGCTGGATCCGGAAGAGGCATGCCCCTGTTAATCACCGGGGGTAGAAGCCCTGGTCTTGAGCCACGCTGCCAACCGGACGTGTCGATCCTTCATTGTGCACTTGATGAAGCCACGGCAGATCTCACCATCTTCTTTATGCGTCGGGTGTAGACAACACAGGCACTGGGAGGGCCGTCATCTGTAAAAACATTCCGCAAACCGCAGCTGGTGCACAGCGAAGAGAGAAGCTCCGTCCTCCTCCTCCGACATGATACGGCACAGTGTCGGCCTGAAGACTTCAGGAAGCTTCCAAGAAGAACACTCAACATTTTCTGCCTTTGAGGGGCAATGAAAGATGCCAGAAAACAGGTCCCCGTTAATCGGAAGGATAAGCGATGGAGCACACAGGCTCAATTGAACCGAAAACAGATTTCCTACCAAAAAACACGAAAAAACACATAGCTCGAAGCGCGAAACGTGAGGACTCCCAACACTTGAGCGTGCTGTAAAAATCTGAAAATGGCTGCCGGAGGAGGGCAGTCATTGGCTGGGGGCAGTATGACCCAGAGCTCAGCGATTGGTTTATACGAGAAAGACAGTTTAGAAACAAAACAAACTTTCTTTTACTGAGGATTCCCAGCCTGAAGACAGGGAATATTCATGAGCATGTGAATGCATGCCAGACCCCATGCTGGAGAAGCAGCATGCACTAGCCCTGAACTACAGTGTCAGCACTGGCCGAAAAGCACCTGCACTCACATCACCCCATAGAAAGGTATTGGCAAGGCAGTATCTATACTAGACCTGATAGGCAGTGTTGGCATTAGAAGAACAGCACATGCAATAGCCATGTACTGGAGTTTAGGCACTAGTCCTGCCACCAGAGCCAGCATCAGAAGGACCACTCCTGCGCCAACGCTGGAGTCAGCATCAGAAGGAACACTCCTGCACTAACGCTGCCCCTCCAGTCCTCACTAGTAAGACAGCACCTGCTCCAACCCTGCCCTCGAGAATCATTAGTAAGACAGCACCTACACTAACCCTGCCCTTCAGGGACATCACTAGTATCCCGCACGGTTCAAAGCTCTTCTCCAGTGGGGAGAAGGGTGCCCCACAGGTGTCCTCACGTTTGAGGGGAAGCTGGGCATTTCAATTGGATATGGAAGAAGTTAGAATGATGATCAGCAAGTTAAGTTCCTCGAGAGCGGACTGTCCGGATGGCCTGGCAAACCATATTTTGAAGGAAAATGTTGGGCCTGGGCAGAGCTTGTGGTAAAAATCTTTACACAAGTCTTGGCAACTAAGCAGATCCCTCCCTCAACTTGGAAAGAGGCAATATTAATATCGATCTTTAAGAAAGGCAATCAGAGCCATATTAGACACCTTTGGAAAGCAATTTGCAGGCCTTCTATTCAGAGATCTGAACCAGTGGGCTGCCCAGTCTGGTCTTTTAGACCCAAGATAGACAGGGTTTATTGAAGGGGGTGGGTACTTCATAAAATCTTTTCATTCTAAACCTACTGACTCTCAGATCGATTAAAACCAGTAGGAATATGTACCTGGACTTCGTGGACCTTGAGCAAGCATTCGATTCCGTCAATAGTGAACAGCTCTGGAACAACCTTCTAGCATGGAACTGCCCTTCCGATCTGGAAGAAGCAATTAGGCTTCTGAAATCGGATACATCGATCCAGTTTAGGCTCTCCTCATGGGGGCTGCTCTCAGAACAAATCCAGCAATATATCGGGGCACAAAGCAAGGATGCTCTTCAGATCTGATCCTTTTAAACCTCTATATGTCAGATCTGAGGGTGCCCCAACAAGGGGTCCGTGCTTCCCACCCCAAATTTGAGGAGATAGAGCTTCCTTGGGTCTTGTATGCTGACGATTTAGTCTTAATTGACCAGATGCAGATTGGCCTTCAACGCAGACTAAATAGCTTTATAACCCATCTTAAAATGAATGATATGGGGGTAAACGCTAGAAAATCGAAAGTCCTCATGTCCTCTGCTAGGAAAACCTACAAGGGAGGTCCATCATGGAGAGTGGAGCATGAGATTATAGAGAAGGTAGAAGTGATAACATACCTAGGGACAAACATTAATAAAAACCTAGATGAAAGGGCTCACCTAGTAAAGCAGCAGGCTAAGGTTGGGTGACTTGCGACTCAGGTGATTGTGATGCACAGGAAATTCAGTGCCTGCTGGTTACAACCGGTGACGATATTTTATAACAAAGTTGTCCAGATACTCGCCTATCATGCAGAGCCAATCTTCAATATAGCATGGAAACAGTGGGGGATCCTAGAAGGGTGGTTTCGGAGGAAGGTCCAGCAACTTCAAAACTCGCTTTCAACCGCTTGCATTCGCTATGAGATGGGACTGTAATTATTGGAGTCAGTAGTGGCGTGGAAAATCATCTCCCTATATAGGAAGTGTGTCTTCAGATAACACCCCTCCCTTTGAAATCAGCCCGGTCAGATAGGGGGTTCCAAAGATGGACAGAGAAATGTGATAGCCATCTGAAGGAATGTAACAAAACGCTAGACACTTTAATTAACAACCCATTGAAGGCTAAAAAGAGGACACAGGAGCTCGACTGGATTAATACTTCTCATATCAGACACTCCATTAGGCTCTCTATGGTGCTTCCTGACAAAAGGTGGGGGTCGGAAATCAAATCGCGGAATACCTGCAAAAATTACCCTCTGCCCATTATCGGGCTTTGTTTATGCAATGCTGCTTACATATTGTGCCGACAAAGGAGGTGCTCCTAGTTAGGAAGCAGATTATGGAAGCAGATGCTAGATGCAGATACTTTGGTGACCCCGTGGAGAGCGAGACATCCATTTGGTAACACACTGTGAGACATTGACAGAGGTGCAAGGGCGATTTGTGGGGAAATGTATTCTGCAAGCCCAATCCCCAACAGCCAAAGAATGGTAATTGGTTACTCCTTGGGGGTAAGACTAGACTAGTCTTAGCGGTGATGTCTTTTGTGGAATTGGAGCTTAAAAAGGAATTTGAGAGGGGAAATAGGTAACGGACTGATACCATTCCATTGGAGGGTCTTTTTAAAAAGGAGGTTTTCCTCCATTACACAGGTGATGCTAAAGATAAATTGATGTTAATTGTCTCTGGTATGGCAGGAGCCTTTGAACGCAAGCTTATGGAACTGTGTAAAGGGTATAAGATGATACTTTCCTCCATGAGATACTGAATGCATTTTACTATGTGGATCGTACGTAAAGGTTTTAATTTTCTAATAAACCATAAACAAAATCGCCTACATTAACCCTGCCCCCCAGAGTAACCACTAGTAAGTCAGCACCTACACTAACCCTTCCCGCCAGTCATCACTAGTAAGCCGCCACCTTCACTAACCCATTGTTAGGCAGAATCCTGTGCAGTGCCCTTAGGGTCCACTACACACAAGTAAGACTACAAGTGGTAATACAAGTTCACCTTTGGTACAAGCCTGTACTACACTGTTAAAGTGGTAGCAGTAGCGGAGCAGCCAGGCTTATCTCAAGAGCAAATGAGCAGTAACAGAGATTACACAAAAGACCACAATTACTGTGACTCAAGCAAACACTGACTCAAGTTTTTTAGTTAAAAAGTAAAAGTACATTTATTTTTAAACCATCTGTTCACAAAACACTTCACTTCTATTAAATCAAAACCACACAAAAAATACACTACACACAACCAGTTAACTTTGTGCAGAACAACTCAAGGTAAGTACCTTATGATTTGACGGACCGGTGTTGTGAAACAAAAGACGTTACCGGGAATACATCTGCAAGCACTTTTTGACAGGAATGACAGTTCGGTCTTACTAGAGATACGCACATCCGCGGAAAGAAATGTTACCGGGATAAAAACACACTTAGCACCTGAGCTAGCAAAAGAGAGTTGGGGGCAAAAATCTTAGGCAATATTTTTGTCAAGGCAGACAGAATCAGAGAACACTTGCGGATAGGAAGATCAAAGTCAATAGGCCTGCGCCAATGTCAAGTGGAACCGGATTCCTGTTGTCGAGGATCACACAGGCAGTTCAAGTTCAAGATCAAGATTCAACGTTGCCAGGAGTACTTGGATATTGTCAACAGAAGAAGCAAAAGTTATAAGAGGGAAGGAAGACTAGGGCAAGCCTTGGGTGAGGAGAAAAGGGTTCACCCTAGTTCCTGGAAGCTGGACAGAGTACCTTATTCTTTGAAGAAGCTGGTGCCACGGCAGTTGTTCCTGGTAGTTTTCCCAGACTCACAGTTCCTGGAGCTTCAGTCGTGGGGACAAGAAGGACGACGTCTGGAGTGAGCTGCACTACCCAGGGATGAAAAGAAACAGTATTTGTTTCACCATGTGAATGCGCTGCCAGCTAACACAAAAAAGTGTGCACAAAACTCTGACTTTTGAATGGACACAATTAAACATTGAAATATATGTTTGAGACTTCTTTGAGCACCTGTACTATTGGCGACTTTGAACCTTATTATTTAAGGATTTGCTCTTTTGTGTTAGCTGGCAGCGCATTCACATGGTGAAACAATTACTGTTTCTTTTCTACGCGGAGTAGGTTTGAGGTGCCTACCTGTTTCATCAGAGTGCAGCAGCTAGCTGTTGTTGATTACAAAGTGGTTTTCATGTGATTTATTTGCTCAAGCGCTTCCACTCCCTGGCACACCTCACCCTGTCTATTTTCTACCCAGGGATGAGGCCAGCAGCAGCGACAGTGAATAAAAGGTGCGCTCCTTTAAAAAAGGAGATGCTCTTGAGATGGCTATCCGGACGACTACAGCAGTGTGCAGCGATTTCGACCACAAAGAGGATCCTCTGGCTGTGGAAGATGAGCTGGTTGACCTCACCAGGCTCAAGGGAAGAAGACTCCGGACTGGATCTTCTCTGGTCGTTGAAGGGTAGATAGCTCAGGACTGCAACGGGGCTTCACTGGGACTCGGTAGTTGCAGCAGCCGTCTTCTTCTCTGCTTCTCTTCGGTTCCTTGTAGTTCCAGTGGCGACTCGGACTTCCAGCCCAAGAATCCTGCCTTTTATGGGAAAATCCCCAATTCACACAGCCTGGCTGTCAATCATGCAGCAGGGGGGGGTTGTCCGGCCCAGACAACCACCTCAGCCAATCATGGCAAAGTGCAACTTGGTTTCCTAGGATACCCTGTGCAGGGGGTGACTACACCCCTCCCTCACATACAGCCCATCTAGACACCCAGGCGCCAAGAGGAGGGCTTCTTTGCAGAAGCCCGCCAAAAGACGGTGAACAAAGAAGGCAAACCTGGTTTGCCACGCAAAGTAAAACACAAGAAGGACTTTAACAAAAAAGAAATGACGAATAAACCCGACCAGAGCCAAAAGAAGAACAAGTTACTTCTTACCTTGTAACGTTCTTTTGATGGGATGTTCCTCCGACGTATTCCTCATCTTAGATATATCCTTCCAGCTCTGCTGGCCTCGGAAAATTTTTTCTCTAGAGGGCGCTGCGCGTCGCCGTCCCTCGGGTCGATGTCCCTCGACAGCCGCCGTATCGACGCTCGACCTCATCCTGCCTAAAGGCCGCGCGCAGCGTCCGTTGCTCAGTTCCGTTTTGCAGCCCACAGTATTACTGTCTGGACTAGACTAATCACCCTGAAGGAGCATAAGCTGCAACAACAAGGGAAGTAGAACTGCGGGGATGGATGGGAGGGTCGATGAGGAATACGTCGGAGGAACATCCCGTCGAAAGAACGTTACAAGGTAAGAAGTAACTTGTTCTTCGAAGGGATTGTGTCCTCCGACGTATTCCTCATCTTAGATAGGCTCCCATAGCAGTATTCTATATTCGGAGGAGGGAGTACTGACTTCACGCTGTCTTCTATTGATGAATAGAATGAAGTACAGCCCTTCCAAACCTAGTCTCTTGACTGGAGGAGGAATCCAGATTGTAAAAACGTGTAAAGGTATGGACAGACGACCATGTAGCGGCCGCACATATGTCTTTAACCGGCACGCCTCTTTTGAGGGCCGATGAAGCTGCAATACCTCTGGTCGAATGAGCCCTAAGGTTTTGAGGGGGCTCTTTCCCTGCCAGTTTATAACATTCCAGAATGGAAAGAATGATCCATCTGGAAATGGTCTGCTTAGTTATTGGTAACCCCAGCTTGTGACCTGCGTAACCTACAAACAGCTGGTCTTCCTGTCTTATCCTGGCTAGTCTACTAATGTAAAAACTTAAAGCCCTCCTAGGGTCTAGTCTGTGTAACCTCTCTTCCTCTTTCCCCGGGTGAGGAGGAGGATAGAAAGATGGTAGGGTAATCTTCAGAGTGATATGGAATTCAGAAACCACCTTTGGGAGGAAATTAGGCTTCACTTGCAGGACAACTTTGTCTTTGTGAAAGATTGTATGAGGGGGTTTACAAGAAAGAGCTTGTAATTCGCTCACCCTTCTAGCAGATGTAAGTGCTATTAATAAAACAGTTTTAAGGGTAAGGAATCTTAACTAACAAGAATGGAGAGGTTCGAAAGGTGTACCCATCAGGAAAGTTAGTACTAAGTTTAAATCCCATATGGGAACTTGGAATGGTCTTGGGGGATAAACATTGGTTAACCCCTTTAGAAACTGTATTACCAAGGGTAATTTGAAATAGGATGGTTCTTCCGCAGTACGCTTAAAGATGGATAGCGCTGCGAGATAGCCCTTAATGGTGCCAACTTGAAGGCCTGAATTTGCCAAATATAGTAGGAAGGACAAAACCATTGGTGTACCACATGAAAATGAGTCGATATTCTGTTCTCTACACCAGCTGCAAAATCTGTTCCAACGGCAGCGGTATAAAGACTTTGTTGCTGGCCTCCTTGCCGAAAGCAACACCTCCATAACATTATCAGGGAGGTCCCAATCCTTGTACCTCAGCCGTTCAGAAGCCAAGCGTGAAGGTTGAGGGTTTTGATGTCTGGATGGAGAACCTGACCTCCCTTCTGTGAGAGTAGGTTCTCTCTGAGAGGAAGTCGAATTGGAGGGCAGATGGACAAGTCTAGAAGGTCCGGGTACCACGTTCTCCTGGCCCAATCCGGGGCAATTAGGATCATGGTTCGCCGGAATCTTCTCAACCTCCTGATCATTTGAGGAATGACAGGGACCGGTGGGAACGCGTACAGAAGAGGAAACTCCCAGTCCACTATGAACGCTTCTCCCAGAGCTCCTCTCGGAGGAAATTCCCTTGAGCAGAACAGGTCGCATTTCCTGTTTAGGCTGGTGGCGAACAGATCTACCTGAGGGGTTCCCCAAAGGGTGAAGATCTCTTGAAGGACTTCCTGAGCTAGCTCCCACTCGTGGGAGACTGTGTTCTGCCTGCTCAGAGCGTCCGCTGTCAAGTTCTTCTCTCCGGCTAGGTGAACTGCCGATAGAGAGATTCCTTCTTGGATTGCCCAAAACCAGAGCTGCATCGCCTCTCTGCACAGGGGTAGTGATGCTACGCCTCCTCTTTTGTTGAGGTAATGCATGGCCACCGTGTTGTCCATCATTATCAGGACGTTCTTCCCTTGTACAGCTGGCAGGAAAGCCTTCAACGCAAGTCTGATGGCTCTCAGCTCTAACAGGTTGATGTGTAGTCTGGACTCCGATGGAGACCAACGACCGCTGATGGTCAAGTCGTTGGCGTGGGCTCCCCACCCCGTGAGTGAGGCATCCGTGACTACTGTTATCTCCGGCCAGGGCTGCCAAAACTGTTCTCCTTTCAGAATGTTCTCCTGACAGGCCCACCACTGAAGGTCTCGAGCCACCCTGCCGGGAACCTGAAGAAGATCTGTCATTCTCCCTGAGAATTGTGACCACTGAGTCCTCAGTGCCCACTGGAGGGATCTCATTCTCAGGCGAGCCTCTGGCACAAGGAAAATGCAGGATGCCATGAGGCCTAGCAACCTCAAAAAGTCGAAGGCTGGGAGACGTTGGGCATGCTGGAACTTGGTAACCATCTGTAGAATATCTTGAGCCCTCACCTCTGGTGGCGAGGCTTTTCCCAGGGAAGTATCCAGGATCGCTCCTATGAACTGGAGTCTCTGCGATGGTATCATTTGTGACTTCTTTAAATTGAGGGAGAAGCCCAGTCTGAAGGAAATGGCACACGTGATTTAGCTGGATCTGAGCTTGCTCCGGAGAAACATCCCTGATCAGCCAATCGTCCAGGTAGGGGTAGACGTGAATCCCTTCCCTCCTTAGACTTGCAGCCACTACCGACATTAACTTGGTGAAGACCCTCGGGGCGGAGGTCAGCCCAAATGGCAGAACTCGAAATTGATAGTGAGAGCTGCCAATTGCGAACCTCAGGTATTTCCTGTGTTTGAGATGGATAGGCACATGGAAATAAGCGTCCTGAAGGTCCAGAGATAGCAACCAGTCCTGAAACTGAAGGGCCTGGAGGATCTGAGAAAGAGTGACCATCTTGAATTTGTCTTTTCTGAGGAATTTGTTCAATTCTCGCAAGTCCAAGATGGGTCTCAGTCCTCCGTCTTTCTTCGGAATGAGAAAGTAAGGGGAGTACCAGCCCTTGTCCCTCTCCGCTACAGGTACCGGTTCTATGGCACCTTTCTCTAGCAGGTCCAAAATTTCCTGCAAGAGGAGCGGATCTGGAGCTTTCTGAGAGCTGATCCCCGGTGGATGACTGAGGTATACGTAGGAAAGGCAGGCAGTAACCTTGGGCGACTGTTTCCAATGCCCAAGCATCTGACGTGATAGCCTGCCATACCGTCAGATGTTGAGTCAACCTGCCTCCTACAGTTGTCCTGTGAGGGGAGTCCTCAGAGTGGTTTTGGGGCGGCTGATGCAGGTGCTGATGGTAAAGAGGCACCTGCTGTTGCTGCGGCTTTAGAATATCTACCCCGTCCACCTCGGGTAGTTCTTCTTTGACCCCTTTGAGCCGGTCGTCCTCTACCTCTTCCGAATGCGGAGTAGAAGCTAAAGGACTTGCCCCTCGCAGAGGTTCCTGTGGGATGAAAAGGAGTCTGACGGATTGCAGCTCCTAGGGATTTTGCTGCAGCTTTTGAAGTTTTCAGTTTCTCTAAACTGTCATCCGCCTTTTTCCCGAACAAAGAAGAGCCATCGAATGGCATGTTCAAGAGCCTGGCTTGCACATCTGGGGCAAAACCAGACTTTCTCAACCAAGCGAATCTCCTGGTTGATGTACTTGCCGCCATTGCTCTGCTGATACTGTCAGCTGAATCAATGCCCGTCTAGAGGGATTCGCACATAGCGTCTTTACCGTCCTGTATGATATTCAGGAACGCATCCCTTTCTTCTCCCTCCGGGATGCAGTCAGCCGCTGTAGAAGCACACTCCCAAAGTGTATGGCTGAACCTAGCAAGGGTGCAAGTAGCATTAACAGACTTTAACGCCATGCTACATGCTGAAAAGACTTTCTTTGCCATAGCATCATATTTTTTATCGTCCCTGTCCTGTGGGACGGTAGGATAAGCTGTCTTGACATCGGTAGAGGATGCTGCTTGTACCACCAGACTTTCTGGGGATGGATGTTTAGACAAAAACTCTGGGACTGTGGAAGATACCCTGTACTTTGCAGACAGTTTTTTATTTACTGCTGGGATTACATCTGGGGTTTCCCAGTTTGTCATGATCTTTCTCTGAAGAGCTTTATGAAAGGGCACCACAGGATCCTCTTGTGGGCCTTTGTCAAGAATATCCGTGAGGTCATCTTGCTGGAAAGATTGTGAAGGTGCAGACCACCCCGTGAGCTCTAATCCTGGCCATTAAGGCTCTGTAGGGGGTTTCAGCATGCTCCCCCGGGTCTGGCTTAGCAAAATCCACCTCAGGGGAAGTGTCTAACCCACTTGCCTCATGTAAAGAATCATGAAGATCCTTTAATCTGCGCTCTTCAGAGGAAAATTCCTCTAACTGGGGTTACAGGTCCCTGTAACTCAAATGTGTCTTGTTCAGACAAATCACCCTCTTCCACAATTGGGGATATAGTTCTCAATTGTTCTGAACTCATAAAGGGAGTAAATCCCATTTCCAAGGCAGAGGGTGCCGAACTTGTCATTATTGGCCTCGAAAAAACGTCGATGTCGTCGACGCCGAAGGCTTCGAGCGTGGCGTCGAAAACAGAGGTGGAGGCCTCGAGGACCTCGACAGAATTGGAATTCTACTCGACAATATCGACGCCATCGACGTCGAGGGCCTGGGGATAGTCACTGGATGTGTGGTCACCGTGACTTTTCTTGGCGTCAACGCCGGTGTCGAGGCCGGCGTCGAGTCGACAGACCCGTGTGTCGAAGGTCCCCTCGACAACGGCGCCGAAGACATCGACCTCGACGGGACCCTCGTCGACGGTGTCGACGGAACCTTCGAGGAAGGTTTGGAGGTCATAGTCCTGCTCGAGGGTTCGAAATGCGCTCGAGAGGTTTCTTTCGCCGGGTACTGCGACTCGCGGCGTTTTTGACCTTCGGGTCTTTCGACCAGAGCATCGCTCTCGGCAGTCTTCGAGGGGGTCGAGGCCGCTTTCTCGAAGACGCTCATCATATTCTTTCGGAATTCCTCCCATTCAGCCCGGGAACTATGTTTCGTGGGGCAAGGGATTCTTTTTGGCGAAACAGAGGAAGAGGAAGAGGAAGACGGAGAAGGGGATCTTCGACGCTTCCTCTTCGAATGCTTCGATCTCGAGGAGTGATGAGACCCAGTCCGAGACCTGGAGCGCGAATGGTGACGAGGAGACGAATGTCTCGACTTCGTCGACGAAGAAGAAGCTTTAAAAGTCTTACCTTTCTCCAGCTTCCCCCTACGCTCCTTCAGGGCCTTAGCAGTCATGGACATACAGTCCTCGCATTCCGAACAATGGTGTTCAGCTCCCAAGCACCACAGACAATTTCTGTGAGGATCGGTCAACGACATCTTTTTCCCACAATCTCGACATTTTTTGAAGCCGGATCGAGGAGTTGTCGGTTCCGACGAGGAAGCCATCGAGTATGGATCGAATAACTCGAGGTAAATAGGATTAATCTGACTAAGAACTGAGCAACGGTATTCCGAGGCACAGAGTAAGCGCGGAAAAACGGACCTGAGAAACGGACGCTGCGTGCGGCCTTTATAGGCAGGATGGCGTCGAGCGTCGATACGGCGGCTGTCGAGGGACATCGACTCGAGGGACGTCGACGCGCAGCGCCCTCTAGAGAAAAAAATTTTCCGAGGCCAGCAGAGCTGGAAGGATATATCTAAGTTGAGGAATACGTCGGAGGACACAATCCCTTCGAAAGAGTATTTGGTCAAGCGGGTTTATGTTCGAGGCTAATATAATAGCCTGGAACAGTACCACGTTTATATAGTATAATCGCAGTAGAAAAGTTAAAGATACCACTGCCACCAGCCAAGTCTAAATGTTAAAAGAGCAAAACAAAGCTCAGAGAGGCACAGACGAAAAGGGTCAGGAATTAACCCTTTCCAGTACTCCATGTAAGATGGGGTGTACTGGGTCTGTAGTTTTAAATGACTACATTAAGTAAATGACACTTTACCTGTTTCTGGGGACAGTAGTCAACCCCAGAAAAATGGAGTCAGTGGGAAGTCTCAAGGACAACCCTTTGTCACTGCACTGAAGGTGATGTGTAACACACACAAATGGTGGGTCTCATGGAGTGGTATGCTCCAGAGCCCAAGATCACACAAACAGTAGAAATACACATGGCAAAACACATGTAAGAGTGGGAAAAAGGCTCACACTCTTACCAAGTGGAAAAAATAAACTCCAGAAATCCAGCAAAGCTGCTGGGGGACTCACTAGGTGAGTGAAATTAGCCATAGAATGATAATTCTCCCTAACACCAACCCCTCCACAGACATCCCTAGGAAGCCAGCACCCATATTTACCCATCCCCCCAAGAGCCATCACTATTAGGCCATCACCTACACTAACCCAGCCCTCCAGAGTCATCACTAGTAGGACAGTACCTGCACTAACCCATCCCTGCAAACAAAACATTTTTTTTCATTTAGTGTGAATTGGTGGAGAAGAAAAAACACCACCAACTAAGTGTATCTTAGTGATTCTTGGTGTCAAGAAATCCAAGACCGTTTTTCCGCCAAAATAAAGATTACGCAGCCCACCATCGCCAGCCATAGGCTAGCAATAGCCCATAGTACTGAAAGTAGGTCTAGAAATAGAGCTCCAATAATCACTCAGTGACTGAATTCAGTCTGAGCTCTGTTACGCAAAAGCCCCCGACTGATATTGTGAATGGGTTTAAACCCACAATAGGTGCTGGCGACATATGCCTCTGAACATCTTTCTTCCCCGGCTACAGCACTTGTTAACTCTCGGCTCGACTATTGCAATAGCCTCCTTGCAGGTAGATCTAAACATAATTTGAGAAGTCTTCAAACAGCCCAAAGTGGGGCTGTAAGAGTTGTCTGCCATCTTAACCCACAAGACTAGGTCTCTGATTCAAGGAGAGCGCTGCATTGGCTTCCAGCTAGCCAACGCATTGCATATAAAATGCTCACTCTAGCATACAAATGCATGACGCACAAGGCTCCCAGGTAAGGCAATAACTGGGTGCATTCTTCACTCAAGTAGGGTCAACGAACATTTTGTACCAAGACACAATTTGAAGAATTTTGGCACCTGAATTCCAAATGTATGGAATTTTTTTCCCCTGGATCCGGGGAAACTTTGGAGTCTCAGGTTTTAAGAGAGCCTAAAACACATCTCTAACGACTAGTTCTTTCTTTCTGTCCGTTTAACCCACGGCTCGGACCTCCTTTCTCTCTCTGACCAGGTCTTGTCTTTATGCGCACTGAGGCCTTCGGGCGTGCTGCGCAATACAAACATTAAATAATAAATCACTAAAAAGCCAGCACCTACACTAACCCAACCCTCCACAGCCAACACTAGTAAGCCAACAGCTCCACTAACCCATCCCTGCAGAGTCATCACTAGTAAGACAGCACCCACACTAACCCATCCCTGCAGAGTCATCACTAGTAAGACAGCACCCACACTAACCCAGCCCCGCAGAGTCATCACTAGTAAGACAGCACCCACAATAACCCAGCCCTATTAGGAAAGCATGTGTCATAGCCCTGCCAGTGGTGTCTGGCATGAATAAACAGCACCTGCCCTAGCTCTGCAGTGCCGCGTGCATTGATGTCATGAGTGATTTATTAGGCACCACATGCAGCCTCATCAGTTACTTAAAGAAACACAAATAGAAAGGACAGTAGAGGGATAAAGACAACAATTGTAATAAGAAAAATGAAACGGAAATAGAAGGACAGAACCTACACTAGCCTGGCATGCAAGCGTAGCAACAGCCGTGTGCTAGCATGCAAGCGTAGTGTCAGCCGTGGTTGGCATGCAAGCGTAGCGGCAGCCGTGCGCTAGCCCTACTGTGGAAGCACTAGTAGGATAACCAGATCTCTGCCCAACTCATTTGAAAAAGGAGACCTTTTACTATGTTTTGATCAACTAAATATGAAATGTGTTGGCATGTTTAAATGTATCATAGTTTTGTAAGCATCTTGTGTAAGGTTTGCTTGCAAACTAATACACAATAATAAAAGGAAATGGCTCTGCCCAACAGTTCCCACACCGAACACACTAGTTATACATGGCATTGTCTGTCAGGGCCACATTTCTGAAAAGATGTTACCTGGGTCTCCTCCAAGCGGTTGTACACCTGCCAGAAGTACTTGCTGAACAGATCTTTCCCGATTGGTTGCCCATTAATTCGGATTCTCTCTCTCACCTGGACCAAGTGTGGAGAACTGCATGAAGGTGGAAGGGGAACAGTGTTAGAACTAACCAGCTGCAAGAAAGGTCCTCAAACCCTAATTCATAAAGCTCCTGCCCCAACAACGTACCAACGAAACCAAGAGACACATTCAATAATCGCTAAAAGTTGCATCAAGTGCCATTTTGCCCGTTACTACCTCGTACTAAAAATGAGGCTTCCTCCACTACTTTCCTGAATATACTTAGAATTATACCGCATTAGGTCTGCTCCTGCGCCTTACCTTGGATTCCGGACGCTATCTTATCTAATCCGAGTCATGCATACTACAGCGTTTTAGCTATCCAACTATTATGTACGTCCTGCTCCTATCACTGGTAGGCATATTCATTGTGCCTAACGAGTTTTTTACTACTGCACATGCTGCCTGGCCCGAGTACGACTTGTGTCTAATCATGAATCGCTATTCTCAGGAAATCCAGGCCACACCCTTCTTACCTGCGTTCAATTACAACTTCCTAGATTCAACCATTAGGCTAAGGTACTTCTTACTTCTTACCTAGGCTAATTTTAGACCTTAACATTCAATATACAGGTCCCCTGAGCGGCGTGAACTCTCCCTCACCAAACCTGTACACAAATGGATCGCATATCAAGCCTGTGTCCTCAAGTTATCCTTGACCCAACAATATGAGGGAAATCTCGGACTCTGCGCTAGACTGCCAAATAGCCCCAAAATCCTTACTGTACCTAGGAAAGTCGCAACAAAAAATACTAACTATAATAAGACACCAAAACAGAATAAACCAAGTACCATTCCAACCAAAGTCTCTACACAGACTATTAAGGGTGCTCTAATTGTTTGTTTGTTTATTGAATTTCTTATGCGCACCAGACCCAGGGGTAGCAGGGCACAGCAAAAGGTTATACACGGCTTACAAGGTTACATAATAGCAAACAATAAAGTAAATTGACACATGAAATACAAAGTATGTAGGGCTCAGAATATACAAGTAGTAGATTTCAAACAAAAAAGGTTATTTACATCATAATGTGCAATACTATACAAAAGTTTACAATATTGGGAGGTGAGGTGTGCTCATGTGCAGTAGTTTCAGTTGAGTCTAGTCTTCAATCAGGTTTAGGTGGGTGATCAGGTTCTTTCTGAAAAGTGGAAAGGGTTGGTCCGCTCTCAGCTCGTGTGGCAAAGAGTTCCAAAGTTTAGCGGCCTTCACAGGGAAGCTATTGCCGCCGATCTTGGAGGATTTGAATCTTGGAACCACCAGACAGTTTGTATTGACAGCTCTGGTAGGCCTACTAGAGGTTCTTCTTGACAGTTTGTCAATTAGGTAACTGGGGGCAGCATTGTGTAATGCTTTGTGTGTCAGGGAGGCGATTTTTAGTTGTATTTTATTACGAGTGGATAGCCATTTATATTGGCGTCTGATTCCAGTCATGTGCACTCTTTTGTTGATGCCTAGTACAGCTTGAAGAGAGTTGTTTTGTAGTATTTGTAATTTATGGATGCTAGCTTTGTTGGCACTACTGTATAGGGCATTACAGTAGTCTACTCTGGACAAGATTAATGCTCTAGCCAGTATAATGCGACTGTTGTTGGACAGGAAGGGCTTCCGTGCCCTCCTAAGCTTGCACGTATAGGCTGTTGTGGAGGCCAGGGATTTCAGTTGTTTATTGAAAGACATAGTGGCGTCCAGGTAGAAACCTAGGGTTTTTACCTCCTTTGAGACTATGATATTGTTGGCATCAATGATGAAAGAAGCATATTCATGACCTAATTTAGAGATGTTGGAAGGGGAACCAAGAATTATCAGGTCTGTCTTGTCATCATTCAGGCATAAGCCGTGTGTCGCCATCCATGCCTGAATGATAAGGTAGATCCTATTCACCAGCGTCAAGTCCTTGCCATGATCCCCGAAAAGTGGGAGGAGAATCGGTGCATCATCTGCGTAATTCGTACAGGTGATTCCCAGAAGGTCCAAATCATCGAACAATGGCTTGGTGAATATGTTGTACAGAGTTGGAGATACGTATGAGCCCTGAGGGACCCCGCATACGATAGGGGTAGGATCGTCCGCCGCTGAATTGGAGAATACGCTGATGGTTCTGTCGCTCAGGAATGATTCTATCCACTTGACGGCATCTGTGGAGAAGTGGGCTGCTGAGTCGAGATGCCTACAGAAGACTTTATGATCCACCAAATCGAATGCAGCTGAGAGATCAAGTAGCAACAGTAGTGCCGTCTTCCCTTTGTCTCTCAGCTCATCGATCTGTGTTTTCAGGTCCATCAATGCTGTTTCTGTCCCATCCAACGGACGGAATCCTGATTGTCTGACCCCTAGGAGTTTGTGTAGCTCGAGGTATTTTTGGATCTTTAAGTAAGCAACTTTGTCCAGGATTTTAAGTAAACATTGTACCGTTGTGATGGGACGGTTATTAGTGGCGATATGTCTGTCTAATGTTTGCTTCTTCAGAAGTGGGAGAACTCTGGATTGTTTGAGGTTGACTGGGACGGTGCCAGAGACAAATGAGGCATTGATCAACTTGGATATGAATGGAGAGAGGTCTCTAGCGGCATCTTTTATGGTATGTGCTGGGCAGACATCTCCTTTGCAATTGAAAGGTTTAAGTGATAGGCTAGTTTTTTCAACTCCTAGGATGGAAGTTTTAGTGAAACAGAATCTGTTATTTTGATCAATGGTTTTTTTGTTCAGTGGGAGAGAGTTGGTTGGCTGTGGTAAATTCAAAGCGTCTTTATTATTTTATCAGTTAGGGCTTGTTGGATCTCTGAACACCAGATCTTGTTTTTAATACAGATCTCTTGTGTGGAGATGGGGGACTCTAGTTCTCTTAGTATTGTGAATAGTTCTTTCATACTAGAGTTGGAATTAGCAATACGTTCATTGTATGAGTTTCGTTTTACTAGACAAATTTAATTTTTGTAGTGTGATGCCGTGGAAGTTAGCTTCTTTTTGTTCTCGCTAGAGGGGCTAGAGGGGCAAAGCCGCCAGGCGGTTTCACATTTTCTTTTTAGTAGTCACAGGTCCTTGAGTTGTGGAGTGAACCATTTGTTGAGGTGTGCTTTGGCTTTGCTTGGTCTCAGTTTGAGGGGTGCAACTTTGTCCAATGTAGAGAGCATAATCTTATTATATTCCTGCACCAAGGTGCTAGGGTCGAGATTATCCGGCAGAGAGTTTAAGGTAGGTAGACTATAAGGAATCACACTGTCCACTGTGATGTTCTTTTTCATTCTAGCTGGGCAAGGTGGCGCTACTTGAGGAGCTATAATTATTGGTCTGGTGGTGGAGAGAGTCATGGGCACGAGGGAGTGGTCCGTCCATGAGAGGTTGGAAATGGAGGTAATGGTAGCTGTGCAATTGTAGTCAGCTACCCAGTCCAGAATTCTGCCCTTGATGTGGGTGGGTTCGTTTACTTTTTGCGTTATTCCTAGTGCATTGAGGGAGTTAGCAATTTGAAGGGCCTATTTATCCAAAGGATCGTTAAAACCTAAATGAAAGTCTCCAAGCAGAAATACTTAGGACGTAGGTTTGAGATTGCTGGCAAGTATATTATGCAGGTCCTCCTCAAAATTTCCAATAGGCCCCAGGGGTCTATTACATGCATGGTAAGTGATTGGGAATTGTTTCATGGGAATTTGATAGAGGAATTTGCAGGATTGCAAAGTTTGGGGAGGGACTATTCTCATTGATAGGCTATCTCTAGATATGATAGCTATTCCACCGCCTCGGGTTCCAACTCTGTCTTGTCTGGAGATGGTATATCCTTCCGGGATGGCTAGCATGAGTGCGGGTCCTGCCGCATCGTGTAACCAGGATTCCGTTATGGCTAGGAAGTCCAGGCTGTCTTTTGTGATTAAGTCGGCTATGTCAATAGCATGAACTACCAGAGATCTTGCATTAAGGAGGGCACCTTGAAGGGGCCGATTGTCTATTTTGGTTGTAGTTGAGCGTAGAGTAAGGCTGGTATGCGCTGTAACTTTAGAGAGGGGTCACTTGTAGGGTGGGGAGGAAAGCCATTTGGCAGTATTGGATGTCGTGAGACGGTAACAGTTTCCCTGTTGGTGGGAGGTAGGGATCTAGTCCGAGGCTCGTATAGTTTAGGAAGTCTAGCGCGCAGTTTGAGATTTCTATTGGTCGTCGTGCATGGGACGGAGGTGTAGTCTCCTGGAGACTTGCACGAGGGGCGATTAGAGAGGGCAAGGCTACTAGAGTTGGGAGCCATGATTGGCAAGTTAGATGGGTGGGATCTAATCTCTTCTAGTATGGCATTGTTAATATGGACTATGGTGCTACTGGCAAGGAGTTGTAAAGCCACTAATACCCGGATGGGGAGAAGGATGCTTTGGCCTAGCATATTAGCCATGGATCAGGAGGTCGTATAACTTGTTTGTCGGGCTTAAACCGAATATGCCAGGTAGACAGAGTGTCATAGGATCCGATAAGGATCCAGTATGTCACAATAGGCAGATTCGATTTTGGCTAAGTAGGCCTTGGAACACAGTGTGCAAAGTAGGAAAAGTATTATAAAAGCATAGAAAATTACAAGAGGCAGAATCGATTTGGCCAAATAGGCCCTGGAACACAGTGTGCAAAGTAGGCAAAGTATTATAAAAGCATTGAAAATCACAATAGGCAGATTCGATTTTGGCTGGGCCTTGGAACTGTGCAAAGTAAGCAAAGTATTATAAAAACATAGAGAAGCACAATAGGCAGATCCGAGTTTTACTTTGTATGCCTAGAGCATGGTAGGCATGAATGAGCAGAGTGCCATAACACCATACCTTGGGGCCTCAAGGGGCTTAGTATGGGCCTTTGTGTGGCAACCGGCGCTTCTGCCTGCCAGCGGATATGGGCAGATGAAAAGGCTGCTAGTAGCCTAGCACCGAGGAATTAATTAATGCCAGATCCTAGGTAGTGCACGCAACCGACATTGCTGATCTAATCACAGCCGAAAATGTAGACTTCTTGGCCATTACAGAATCCTGGCTGCATGCTACAGCAGGACCCTCGCTCCTACTCGCTGTACCTGACAAATACTCCATTTTAACAGCTGACAGGGTAGATGCCAGAGGTGGCGGCTTCGCCATCATAGCAAAATCAAACCTAGACCTTATCTTAGCTACTACGCCTACATTTTCATCTTGCAAACAGCCAAAATACCAATGGCCAATTCCCATACCATAACCGTCCAACTAGTATACAGACCTCCAGGGCCTATTGGCACCTTCGAGGAAGATCTGATGCTACTGACGGATAACACTGAAACATCCTCTCAAATGTTAGTACTATGTGATTTCGATCTAGGACTGAACGACCCGAATGATCACCAAGCACTAGCAGTTGCCAGCACCCTTACAGATCAAGGCTTTAACCTAAAAGTCGCCCAACCCACTCACGACAAAGGCAGGACCCTTGATTGGGTAGCTGACCATAACGGACACCAAAATTACTGCCATCACTCCCCAATTGCAGACAGATTTAATTTTGCATTTATATAGCGCTGCGAACCCTGAGGCATCTGAGCGCTGCTTGTTATTACCCAGTGTGTGGAGCTCATTCATCGACCTCGGAAGGATGAAAGGCTGAGTTTGTCCCTGCCGGGATTTGAACCTGCGTCAGCAGGCTCATGTGCGGATGTGAAAGCGAGCGCTGTACTCGCTGTGCTGTCCGACCGGCTTGTCATTTACCCTTTCAGTAAACGCTCTAAAATCTAAACAGAACCTGATAGCACCTCCATGTCCTACAAGGAACAAACGAAACATCACAGTGGATGCTATCTTGCCACATGTGATCCCAACGCCGAATTCCTTAGAGGAAATCACTGACCCGAACAAGTTAGTAGAAATCTATAATTCCTCTATGACTAAAGCACTGGAACATCATCGCCCCCCTCAATTTATGTAAAGGCAAACCAAAAGCTCACTTGAACTCTTGGTTCACTCCAGAATTAAAAACCTTAGGTGCTGAAAAAAAGAAAACTGGAACCTCTTTGGAAACACCTCCCTTTCGTAGAGAACAAAACTAATCTAATGAACTTATCTGTAAAATATAAGGAAGAAATAATTTGTACTAAATGTGAGTCTTACAACAACAGAATAAACCAAGCTAGTTCTAGTGCTAAAGAGCTCTTTGTGATCCTCAGAGAGATGGAGATGCCTATTACCCCCACTGATCCGATCGTAAAGGATAAACTCTGGTGTACAAACATTCAGAATGCTCTCACCAATAAAATAGCCACACTGCAAACTAAAATTGCTGAAAAACTTCTAAACCTTCAAAACTCAGGCAACCTCCACCACAACACAAATCCTCCTACTAAACCAACCCAATGCTTTAAATCCTCCAAAGTCTCTGTCCTGGAGGTACAAAAAAATAAGTGCTCACTTAAACCGTCAAGGTGAGAGCTGCCCGGCGCAAATAATCAAAGATGCCGCTAGAGACCTGGCACCTTTCATATCAAAACTAATCAACACATTCACCTCAGGTATAGTACCTAGTGACCTAAAGGAATTGTGGGTTCTACCCCTCCTTAATAAAACAATCCTTGGACCCCACCATCCCTACAAACTACAGGCCAATTACCACAGTACCATTCTTACTGAAGATACTGGACTTGAGTAGCTTACCTACAGATCCAGGAATATTTAGAGACTAACCACCTCCTAGGGACTGGCCAATCTGGGTTTAGACTTCAACACGGGACCGAAAAGGCGTTGATGGATTTAAACGCACAGATTGACGAACTCAAAGACAATGGCAACATTGCCCTGTTACTACTGTTGGGCCGATCGGCGGCGTTTGATCTGGTTGACCATAGAGTACTATGAAATCCCCTTGCTTCAGCAGCCCATTTCTCCCAGAACGACATTACTTGGATACAATCTTGAGTCTTCTCTCCATTAGCAGCAGCTGACCCCATGCAAGGCTCTTGTGTATCACCCACTATGTACAACATTTTCACAAAGCCTTTATTCTATGATCTGGACCATCTGGGTGTCACCTACACTAACTATTCAGATGACACCCAAATCCACCTTCCGCTGATGGGTATTTATGACAGTAATGTATTACTAGTGAACAAAATGTATCTAATCATTCAGGCATGGATGGACTCTCACAACATCTGCCTGAATGACGATAAAACGGAGCTGTTGATCGTAGGATCTACAGCTAACCAGAACAAACTGAATACAGATTACGCCTCCTTCAACATTGATGGGAACAAGATCCCAGTGGCTAAAGAGGTAAAAACCATTAGATTTTTATCTTGACGGCACACTAAATGTACATAAACAAGTGAACGCCACGGCCTCGGCTACTACCTATACAGGGAAATTGGTCAGGGCATGCAAACCTTTGCTTTATTAGGAGAACTGCATTACACTCGCCAGAGCGTTAATATTGTCCAAGTTGGATTATTGTAACAGACTTTACTTGGGAGCAAGTAAATATGTTTCAATAAATGAACAACTCTGAAAAACAACGCTCTTAGGACTGCTCTGAGCATCTCAAGGAGAGCTCACATATCTGAAACAAGAAGACATAAATGGCTATCGATCAAGGATAAGATCCAACTCAAAACTATGTCCCTCACGCATAAATCCCTGAACCATGCAGCCCCTCGATACTTAAGGGAATAGTTCTACTTCAGATCATCAACACAGGTCACCAGTTCATCTAACACCTTCGGCTTGATAGTCCCCTACAAAATTAAGGGGGGGGGTAGTTTCCCAGTTATGGCTGCACAGCTATAGAACTCAAATCAATCTGAGAAGTAATAACATCAAAAATAGAACTCCGTTCCTACTGTATACTATTCATGCCTGAACCTCCAATGTTGAACCTATGACTGGACACTTTTGTATTCCATGACCTTGCATATCTAACACTTGTAACTGTCAAATGCACCCAGATACCTGCGGGTTAAGGTGCGCTATAGAAATAAATAAAACAAACAAATGGATGCAAAGCCACAAGGTCCCACACCAAGTGTCCCCAGGACACAACTTTGTATCCAAGACTCCAGAATGACCCCCCCCTGTCCAAAAAGTAGCCAAGTTCCGATACCCCAAGCACATAGTATCCCACTGCCAACTGTACCAAAGTCCTCAGGATCGCCTCAAATGGACTCAAGGTAACAGGATCTGCCATGCCTTCCCAGCCCCCACCAAATACAACCAGAGTCTTAAGTTTCCAACCCATTTGGGAAGTCAAAAGGTCACCACTATCTGACATCCTCTGTTAGTGGTGAGGAGAAAGGGGGGGAGACTTCCGAGTTCCCCAAAGTGTTGCAGAGTCAGAGGCTAGTAGGATCTGATGCTCCAGTACGGTGCACGACTCCAGTAGTCAGCAACACAGGTCCAATAGCCTGGCAAAAGAAGATCGGGAAAGGCTGGAGTTCCTTTGGGTCCCGGGAATAGCCTGGAGTTCCTTCGAGCCTCAATGGCCTTGTGTAAATGTTTCTTGCATGCAGATACTGTGGCTGAGCAGGGCAAGCAGCAAGGCATCTTTTGAGAGCAGAGGATTCCTGAACTGATCCCACCGGGTTATAGGGCATACGCATCAAGCCTGGGTACCTCTGGTCAGCGGAGAAGGCTTTAATCCACCGATCTCAGCAGGGCTTTGCCTACAGAGTGTGATCCTGTGCAAAATGCTGCGGCAGAACTTCCACAGTGTCGTCTTGGGATAAGGTGGTATTGTTTTTACTGAATATAGGGTGTGCTTTCGCACAGAAATTACATCCAAAGGAAACAATGCAGAGGAAAAACCTGGGTAGAGTCCCTCTACAATCGGTTCAGGATATCAGTTTGAGTAACTGTTTGGTGATGGGGGAAGGGTGAAGGGACATAAACCCGGGACTTGCACAAAGGAACAGAAAAGTACAACACTACAGGCCTAGAGCCATTGAAGATGTAGTGAACACTTTTGCAACAGACACAGAAGTGGGGTCTACAAGGGAGAGGTGAACTGGGGCCAGATATAGGGAAGGGAGGGAGAAGCCCCTTCAATCGTCAGAAGGTAGAGCTTTAGTTTAGTTTTGAACTGTTCAATAGTAGGGATGCTTTGCTGTACAGGGAGAGGGCATTCCAGTGGCGGGAGGAGAGTAGGGAGAAGGAGCAGAAGTGGGAGGGGAAATAGGTTGTGCTTGGGAAAGACCCTCAGGAGAGAAGAGAAACGTAGACTACAAGGAGATCATTCAGCAGCGTTGGGGTGGGGGACAGATGTATAAGAGGGCAATATTTTGCAAACGAAAGGTAGGAATTTTAAGAGCAATTTTGTATTAAGAGCCATCCACCGTTGTGGTGGTATGTAGGGTTAGGGGATGATTGCGGTTAAGTTCTAGAAGGTCTGAGTAGCGAAGTCAGGACTTTATGGAGAGAGAGTAATCGGTAGACCAAAAAGTAAGCTACAGTGGTAGTCATGTTTGCTAAGGGCATAATTATTGATTAGTGTTTTGAATGAGAAGGGGATAGTGCGGGGAGATTTTATATATTGAGGTTAACACCAGCAGAACTGCTCATGTTTGAGGCGTACACACCAAAGCTGTGAGCCTTGGGTCCTGGTGAGAACATCCCAGAAGGGAAGGAGATAGGCAGTGGGAGACTATGATTTGCACTTGAGGTAGGTAGGAAAAGGACTTCTGTTTTGGAAATGTTTAGCATCAGGCAGCATAGATCCATCCACTCTTGGATGGCTAGAGACTGAAGGTGATGTGGAGAGGTAGCACAGGGGCAATGTGCTGGTCTTGGAAGCAAGACCACGCAGAGAAACAGAGGTTTGAATCCTGGATCTGCGCTTAGAAACTGAACTCTGGTATTAAGCGCTTTATAAAAAAGAAAATTAAATAGAGATCAGGGCTGAAGAATGGAAATGAGAAGATTATCTAGGAAAACAGAGGTGTCAGGAAATCACTGTTATCCTCATTTCAGGCACGTCGCACTCATTTAAGTGGCTATACCCGTCCCTGTCCTATTGCCGAGGTAAAAGGAAACGTTTCCGTGCTAAAATGAGTCTCGGCAAACCATCAACGCGCAGCATGTCTTTCCGTGCACGTTGGGGGTTGCCTTGGAGCTGGTGGTGCCCTGAACACTGGCTGTCATGCACGCAACTGCGGCAGCGCCGCATACAGCGGGCCAGGTGATTCTAGATATAAGCTACGCCCAAACAATTCAACAGTGCTTCTGAATTTGAAACTCAGCAGCGTTCTTGTTATAAGCATCTTTTTGATATTGTGGTTTTTTAAAATCTATTTTGCATACCGGATTCTGCTCCTCATTTTGTCCTTGTCTGCTTTACGGAAACTTAGGTTAATTGACTCAGACCGTCTCTCGCATTCGCTTTGCCTTACGTCCTGTTTTGTGTCAGCCAATACCTCATCACCCGGTATCCTTCTCAGACTGCTAGTGCCATCTGTTTTTGTTACTGTTACCTCAAGCGACGTTACGACCAGGATTGATTTGGGACTCCTCTTGCCTCGTGGATAGTTTCAGTTTTGCTTTGTATTCACTGAACCTTTGGTACATTCGTATATTGCTGATCTAAGACCTTGGTACTGTACGTGCTCGGAGTAGAGACTTCCGGATTGAGCACTGGTCTTGGACCTTAGGCGCCCTCATGCCGTCGGTGTTGGGTATTACCTCTGTTACTTTGGTCATCGCTTCAGGCGTCCTCGTGCTGGTGGGGTAGGGGATTTCCTCACGTCTCTTCAAGTCCTCGATTCCACAAGAACTCTTTGTCTACACTTCTGCTGCATGCATCCTGTTGGTAAGCCATTCAAGCAATCTCCTTGCCCAAAATATGGATTAATGACTACCAGCCCCATTGTTTGTTCCGTTGTTAGTAAGGTGCTTATAGATTGCCTTATCTGCCTACAGGGTTACGCCCCTCTTGATTGGGAACAGGGATTCCATACCATTCTGATTATCAAGGGGACTCCTATCTTGACTCACAAGTGAGCATAACTACTCTTATCTGCATTACCTGTTTTGGTATTATTCTTGGTGCTGATTGTGTGCATCTCTTCTGGCAGCAAGCTGTGTTCCGGGGTGTTCATCCATCGGTCAATAGACTTCAGTCTGTCCTTTTGTATTCCTGAGAGTTTATTGCCAGGAAGAATTTGTCATCTACACAACGAGTTCAACTGCTAGTAGGTACACAACCTCTGGACATTAACGGGGTGTATCTGACAAGGGGGTGGTGAAGCATGATGAAGAGGAGTAGAAAGTGCAGAGTAGGAAGTACTACAGTTCCACGAGGATTGGTCAGAGGTAGCTAGTTAAGTGCAGTGTCTTACGTCAAGGATGGAGAGAGGGTGGTCCTTGCCATCAAAGGCTGCAGAGAGATCAAGTAGGATTAGAATGCTGAAGAGATAAGCAGTGCTTAGAAAGTTTAAGAGTGCAGTTTTGATGGAGTGCTTTCTGTGGAATCCTAAATGGAGAGGGAGGTCACAGTCAGTGTGAAGGAACAAGTTACTTACCTGTAACTGTTGTTCTCCAGCATGGGTCTGGCATGGATTCACATGCTCATGAATATTCCCCGTCGTCAGGCTGGGAATCCTCGGTAAAGAAAAAATCAGTATCAGTTTCGTTTCTGATCTGTCTTTCTTAGTACTAACCAATCACTGGTCTCTGGGTCATACTGCCCCCAGCCAATGACTGCCCTCTCCCTAAACCCCGCCTCCGGCAGCCATCCTCAGATTTGGTAGCACGTAAAGTGGCAGTATGACCAAGTGAAGAGCTGCAGAGGGGTAGGCGTTAGGGAGAATTCTCTGTTTAGGCTGAATTTCCTAACCTAGTGAGTCCCCCAGCAGCTTTGCTGGATTTCTGGAGTTTGTTTTTTTCCATCCTGCCAAGAGTGAGACTCTTTTCTCCCACTCTTGGACATGAATGTGGTTAATTCCTTTGGATGTCAATGTGTGCTATGGGGTCTTTTACTCCATAGGGTCCAATATGTTTTGCCATGTGTGTTACAACGCACCCTCCGTGCCGTAACACCGGGGCGTCCTAGAGGACCCCCACCATAGACTCCATACCCTGGGACTGACTACTGTCTCCCAGGGCATGTAAAGTCACAATTGGCTTTACTAGACCTAAATTTACTAACAGAACTAGTACAAACCATCCTATTGTGGAGGTACTGGTAGGGGTAATTCGATTACCCCTGGGTCTGTTATTCGAGGGGGCACTGTCCCGTCCCCCCTCGTCGAGTTTTGGCTGGTGGCAGTGGAAACTACTTGTTATATTCGACCCCGAATATAACTCTATGGGATTCTTCCCATTGTTGGAGGTTAATACTTTTTCTCGTTAGTCTCTAACATACCACCGGTTTATTTGTCTTAAATAAATCTATTGGTTGGTATTTTCTGCCAGAACTCGGTTTTTAAAATGGCGTCTGTTCGTCTCTGTGACTCCTAAACCAAAGGTTGAGCCCTTTGTTCCACTTTTGGCGGGCTTCTGCACAGAGGCCCTCCAAAGTGGTGCCATTCTGTCTGGGTACCACAGGGGGTGTGGGAGGGGGTTTAGGCACCCTGGACTGAGTTGCCTTGCCAACTCAGGTCGCACTCTGGTGTGATTGGCCCAAGTGGTGAGCCACCCCGCTCACCACTTAGCGTGTTTTGATTGACAGCTAGGCTGAATGAATGGGGGTTTTCTGCATAAAAGCAGGTCTTTTGGGACTGGATCTTCAGAAGTCGCCACAGGACCTAAGAATCCGACGAGGGTAAAGCTGAGCCGACCTGCAACGACGACACCTCTGGTGGAGCCCTGCTGAACCGACTCACCACTTCCCAACGACAGAGGAGATCTCCCAGCCGGAGAGTCTTCTTCCCCTGACTGGTGGGCACAACCAGTCCCCTTTGCTTTTTCTTCGTTCCAGGACATAGTGGTCGAATTGCCCGTGCTGAACACCCCAGCAACCGGATAGCCACTAGCCCGTACCGCGACCAAAAGGTGGTGCCTTGTGACGGAGCACTCCGCGGCTAGTCTCTTCCCTGGTGGTGCAACGATCTTCAACTTTCCTTCGACGACGAGATCTTCTCTTGACAAAGCCCCGACTTGCATCCACCACCAGGAACAACTGCCCCCGCCGGAGCTGTCTCTCCACATACAAGGTACCATGTCCGCCTGGCTTCCCTTGTGACGGTTAGCGTGAGGTGTCTTAATCCTCGCCTCTCCAGTGGGTCGCCTCCAAGCTTTGTTAACTTTCTGTTCTGAACTGGTCCAATCTTTCTATAACAATTTGCGACAAAGACTCAAAGTGCATTTCCACTGTGATACTTTTTGGGACATATCGCCTTGCCTCTCTCCGAGTGGGCCTGGCCTCTGAACTCTGCGATCTACAGTAGACCCTGCCTTACTTGCCTTGCATTTGTTCGTAAAAGTGTTGGTACCGAGTTGATTTCATACCCTGCCTTTTCTCTCCCGTTCTAACGAATATTAGAGTGCCATCTAGGTTAAAGCATTCACCTCTGTCTGCAGATAAGTGGTGCCGTTGAACCTAGACTTGTCGAACTATTGTTAGGGGGATTGATTTACTTATAGTAATTGAAGTTGTTTGCCGTATTAGTGCCAGAGTGTTTTCCATAGATGTGTTATAAATAAATACCTATATATCTTTACACCCAAGCTCTGTTCCAGGTTTGCTTGTTCTACTGTGTAAATTGCCCTATTTTGTATAGTCCACATACTGCCTAACTCTTCTTGAGAGAGGTCTGACTGCTCAGCCACAGCTACCAGGTGAATCTGTGTGGTACAGACAGCTACCAAGTGGGTTTACTGCCAACACCTGCAAGCCTAAATCTTTTGCAGTGGTCCCAGAGGGAACTGCACAGGTTTTCCGCTTAACAGTAGGCGGGAGGGTTCGCATGTGAATCCATGCCAGACCCATGCTGGAGAACAAGTTACAGGTAAGTAACTTGTTCCTTCTCCAGCATGGGGTCTGGCATGGATTCACATGCTCATGAATAAGAAAATACATAGCAGTACACACATGCACAACCACGGGAGGTGGCAACAGGCTCAACATTAAGCATCTCTTACCTCCTCACCAGGCTTACCTTCAGTGAACAGGTTGCTCAGCACTGCTTGGCCGACACTGGACTCCTCCCTGGAGTCCCGATCGACGCAGTAGAATCTTGTGATGAAGGTGTGCGTCGACTTCCATGTCGCAGCCCTGCAGATGTCCAGCAGGGGCACACCAGACAGGAACGCCGTGGTAGCAGCGATCGCTCTGGTCGAATGGGCTCTCGAACAGCCGGGCAACGGTCGGTTTGCCAACCGGTGACAGTGCATGATGCAGCGGAGAGCCATCTGGAAATGGAAGTCTTCGAGAGCCTTCCCTTGATTCACAGTCCCAAAGTTCATAAACAGCTGTGATGTCTTCAGGAAACTCTTTGTGCGGTCCACGTAGAACTTCAGCGCTCTAGCTACGTCCAGCGAGTGCAGAGTCCTTTCAGCCGGAGACGAAGGGGACGGGAAGAAAACTGGCAACACCAAGGGTTGGTTGAGGTGGAAGTCCGACGGCACCTTGGGCATGAAGGAGGGGTGCGTCCTCAGCACCACCCTCGTGTCATGAAACGTCAAGTATGTGGCTTGCAAGATCGGGCCTGGATCTCTCCCACTCGTCGTGCGGAGGTGATGGCCACGAGAAACGCTGTCTTCCACGACAGAAATTTCAACGGTGCCGAATGCATAGGCTCAAATGGGGACCCCATGAGCCTGGTCAGCACCACGTTGAGCTCCCACGCCGGGGTCGGGGCCTTCACCTCCGGGAATGATCATAAATTCTGTCACCAGTCGATGAGACCACAAGGACGCCTGTCCCGTAGTTCTGGTGTATCGTGAGATGACGGCCAGATGCATCTTGATGGAAGCGTGAGCTAGTCCAGCCTTGGCCAATGACAGTAAGTATGGCAATACTGGAGGGGCCGTAATCCGCAGAGGGTTAATCTTCTGTGCACGGCACCAGACAGAGAACCTCTTCCATCTATGTCCGTAGCACAAGAGTTAAGGACGCCGTGGCCTTTGCAAGAACCTCTCTGCAGTCGGCCGGGATGTCGTACCCTCCAAACTCTAGTTCTGCAGGAGCCAGGCCTGCAAGTTCAGCGACTCCGGGTTGTAGTGAAGAATGGCGCCTCCTTCTCTGGAGAGAAGATCTGCGTCCGTCGGCAGCTTGACTGGTGTGGACATTGACAAGTCCAGAAGGTCTGGGAACCAAATCTGTCTCGGCCACGCCGGTGCGACGAGGATCATCCTGCACCGGGACCTCTTGAGCTGGTTGATGAGCCGGAGCAGCAACGGCAGCGGAGGGAACGCATAAAGAAATAGGCCGTCCCAGGTGAACGAGAAAGCATCGCCCATGCTCCTCGGCTGGGGGAACCTGCTGGCGAACCTCCGGCACTTGGAATTCGTCGCCGTCGCGAAGTGATCGATTTGGGGTTCACCCCATCGTCGAAAGTGTCGATCCACTTGATCCTGGCGTAGTTCCCACTCGTAGCATGAGCGCAGCTCTCTACTGAGTGAGTCGGCGATCGTGTTTTTTTTATTCCTGCCAGATGAAAAGGCACCAGAAACATCCCTTGGGCGACGGCCCAATTCCATAGATCCTGGGCTTCCTTGGATAGGGCAGGGGATCTGGTTCCGCCCTGCTTCCGGATGTATAACATCGTGGTGGTGAAGATCCTCACCACCTTTCCCTTGAGGGACGGAAGAAAAGACCTGAGAGCCCAAAACACTGCGCGGAGCTCCAAGATGTTGATGTGGAGTGACTTCTCCTCCGGGAGCCAAAGGCCTCTCGTGTGAAGATCTCCGGAGTGCGCTCCCCAACCTTCCAGGGAGGCCTGAAAGTCCATGCCCGCTGACAGATGAGAGCGGGTACCCCACCACCGGATCGCCTGACGGAACGTCTCATTGAGAGAGATCCTGTCCTCGAAGCTGCCCATCGACTGGACCCAGCGGGTGTAGAGGAACTCTCATAAGGGGCGCATCCGAAGCCTGCAAAGGCGCACCAGATAAATGCAGGAGGACATCATCCCGAGGAGGGACTTGATAGATCTTACCCTGGCCATGTCCGTGGCCAGCAGACGCTGCACCTTGCCCAGAATGGTCCTGGTCCTTTCCTCCGATGGCGAGGCCAGCCGCGCCACTGTGTCGAGCTTGGCTCCCAGAAACAGGGCGACTTGCGACAGAACCAGGTGGGATTTTGGAAAGTTGATGGAGAATCCCAGGTCCGTGAGCAGCTGGATGATCTTCGCAGTGTGCTCCACGGCGATCTCCCTTGTCCTTGCCCGGATGAGCCAGACGTCCAGGTAGGGGTAGACGTGGATCCCCTGTAGGTGCAACCGCGCCGCCACCGGTGCGAGGCACTTGGTGAACACCCTGGGTGCCGACTTCAATCCGAACGGGAGGGCCTTGAACTGGTAGTGCCGCCCTTGGACCACGAAACTGAGGAACTTTCGGTGTCTTTTTAGAATGGGATGTGGAAGTACCCATCTTCCAAGTCCAGCAACGACAGGAAATCGCCTCCTCCAGCTGTCCCAGCATGTGCTGGAGGGTGAACCATACGGAACTTCTGTGCCTTGATGTACTTGTTCAGTTTGTCGCAGGTCCAGGATGGGGCGCCATCCTCCTGTCTTCGTTTTTACGAGGAAGTACCTTGAGTAAACTCCGGAGCCCCGAAGCCTCTTTGGGACGAGCTCGATGGCACCCTTCTTGAGCACCGCCCTTAATTCCAACAGTAGTTGAGGGACGTGATTTTCCTTCCTGGCCACGGGTGGAACGCGAGGGAACTTCTTCTGAAACTCAAGGGCGTGCCCTTGGGCCAGGGCGTCCAGCACCCAACTGTTGGTGGAGATGGACTCCCACACGCTGACGAACCTCGCCAGCAGGCCTCCCACAGGGGTGCTTCGGTCGGTTCAATCTTGTTTGGAGGCCGCCTCGCCTCCTTGACCGCCCTGTCGACGACGGGGACCACCTGACTTGCAGCGTCCCCTGTAGGCTTCCTGGGATGAAGATCTTGCCGCTTGGCGGTACGTGGATGAGCCACTGCCGGATCCCTTGGAGGCACCTTGTCTGCCTCCGGAGCTCCGAAAGGACGGCCGTCGTTGTTGGAGCACTCCCAGTGCCTGGGCAGTCTCTGTGTCTGTCTTGATGGCCTGAAGGGACTCATCAACCGCCTTCCCAAACAGGTTGTTCCCGTCAAAGGGCATGTCCAAGACCTTGGTTTGTACGTCCTGGCGGAAATCCGTCGCCTTGAGCCATCCTCGTCGTCTCAGGCAAACGCTGTTGCCCAACTGACAGAAACCGGTGTCGGCGATGTCCGTTGCCACCGTGATGGCGTGGTCCGAAGCAATCTCACCTTCCTGTAGGATTTCAAGGGCCTCAGCCTTTTTGGCGTCCGGAAGGAAGTCCAACAGAAGGGCAATTTTGAACCACAACTCCCTGTCGTAGCGGGCTACGATAGCCAGGGCGTTGGCCGCCTTGATAGTCGTCGCTGCGGATGAGATGACCCCCTCGTCCCATCGTGTCCAGCTTCCTGCCCTCGCTGTCCGGCGGGGAAGTTGATGTCGAGGCCGATGCCCCCACCCAGCTTTCTTGCCGCCGCCGAGATGACCGAATCCGGGGTAGGTTGCAACCGAAGGCACAAGGGGGCAGCGTCAGGGACCCGGTACTACTTCTCGTACCGGTCCCTGTTTGCCGGCGCCGTGGCAGGGTTCTTGAGGAGGGCGAGCCCCTCATCCCAGATGTCATCAAGAAGTGGTACGGCGAGGAACGTCTTCTTTTTAGCCTCGCGCCGTTGGTAAAGGAACCCTTCCTTCTTCTCTTCTGGGCAGAGCTGGAAGAGCTCGGATGCCCTGGAAATCATGGCATGAAAGGATCCAATCTCGTCGGGCGGGGATGCCCGAGCAGGGGGCCACGGGGGACACGTCCCGTCGTCGCCTCTGTCGTCATCTGTACCTGTAGTAGCGTGTCCGTGCCTGTATCATTCCCATGGGTAGTAGCCCGGGGGGGAAGGCAGAGCAGGCCACAGAGGTGGGAGAGGTGGCGTAGGATGCGTCATCCTCCTCTTATGCGGTGGACTTTCCGAAGGTCCCGGCTCCGGTTCCCCCGTCGGGTCTGGCTCAGGTACCTCCGTCGGGGGGAGGGGCAACCTTGTCCTTATCTCTGAGCATAAGGACTGAATCGCTGACAAAATGGCTGCCGAAGTGTCCTGCGGCGCCGTAAACGACGGGCGCAAGGGCTCTTGAGGAACCTCGTCGGCGACACCGTCGCTCTCGTCGTCGCCCTTGTCGGGATCCCTCCCGAAGGGCTGGGCCTCTTCCATGACTTCGATGAGTTCTTCTGAGGTCGTGTCTGTATCCACGATGGCCACCTGCCCCTCCCCCACCTTTTCCAACGAGGACTTTGTGGGGTCTTCTCAATGGGCCTGAAAGACTACTCCCTCCGCGGTGGCAGGGAGACTCTGGATCCCGAGGTCGCCTCCACTGGCGTAGCCTCCACAGGCTGAGCCAGGGCCGCTGCGACATCCTCAATCGAGGTCTTAGCAGGGTGAATTAAGGCCATCGTCACCTTCTGTACGCCTGGGGCCTTCACCTTGGGGGGAGGGTCCGAGCCTCGCTCCCCCTCTGCCGGAATCTTCGAGATCGACCGGGGCCTCTCCAGAAGCTTCGCCGGGTTCTCGGACTTCCCCTTACCCGAGCCAGAGCGTTGGCTCGTGGTTGATGGCGCCGGGGAGGATGCGCCCTGCCTGGTAGCCAAGGAGCCCGACCGTTCGGCACTCCCGGTGCCCGCGGACTCGCGGTGCTTGGCCTTTTGTTGGGCCCCTGTCGCCGGGCGCCCTCACAGGACTTAGAAGACCGCTCTGACTTCTTTTTCTTCTTCTCGCCTGACGCGCTCTTCCCTTCCAGCCAGTTGGCGAGACGGAGGTGGCGATCCTTCATGGTCCGCTCCGACATGTTCCCACAAAATGCAGTCCTTCTCCGTGTGCGTCTTGTCCTCACGGAGACAGTAGAGGCATAAACCCAACGTGCCTTTATGTGCCCGAGTGCGGTACTCCCTCCAAAACCCTCCTTAGCTGGTCGCCGTCCCAGCTTCGCCCGGGTGAAGAAGGCAACAGCGGTGCCGGTGCTGCAACAAGAGGAGCTGTAGAGCCACAGCATGGTGCAGGCAGACCACGGCGGGCCACAACAGGAATCTATAGGGGCTGGGCAAGGCAGCGCGGCCCAGCATATCAGCTGTGGCCACACCAGAGCAGCAGAGGGGACGCAACAAGAGTAACAGCACCGCCCCAACACAACACTGGCTGCCGCAGAGACTGACATTGCAGAGGCTTCCTGGGCCAGCAAAGCATCGTGGAACCAAGCGCAGCTCCAGCAGACATCTGCTGGAGCCTGCACGAAGGAGAGCACCCACTACACCACCAGGGACTATTTGTATTAAATAAAGACAAGTCCAGTAATCCAGAAGGGAATATATTTGACAAATTAGGGCCTCCATGAAGGTCATTATCATTCCACTGGCCCACCAGGAACATATGGGTCAACGTTTGGCCTACAAAAAGTCCTGATGCACCAAACATCCCTAGACCCCATCAGGGCCCATGTTAAGAACACGGCCAAACCATGAAGAAAGGGTACAGAGGCTTACAATCCCTTTTTAAACCTGCCCATAGCCTTCCCCTGTCACACCCCCACAAGAAAGACAAGTGATTGGACAGGTTAAGCATCCAATCCCGGGAGGGGTTGGGTTATTTAAGAAGGTGAGTGGTGGGAGGCCACCAGGGGGCGCGCAGGCAATGGCTGACCGATTGTGCCGCTCCCGCCGTAGCTGGGCTGTAACAGGGGATTGAGCCCCCCCGATACCCCCCAGGCAGACGAAGTAGGACGGAGGGGCGCGAGGAACCCCCCCCCGGGCACCCATCGAGCGAAGGAGCGATGCTCGGGGCCCCCGGGACCAGCGAGAACGAGACCCGCAGTATCGGGCGGGGACGAGGCCGCTCCAAGTCTCGGCGACCGCGGCGCCGAGTAAGCGTGGAGGAGCTCCAGGGAAGCCACGCACAAGCGGAGGGGGCGCCCTCCTCTGCCGCCCTCCTCGACAGCCCCCTCAACGGACCCCTCAACCCGATTGAGCACTGGGTCCGGGGCAGATTGTGGGGGTCGGAGTGATCAGCACAGCGGACCCGCGCCCCCCCCCCCCCAGCAGGACAACCGACCCCACGCCACAACGTGAAGAGCCCAGATGAGGATCCACTGGGCGGCCGCACGCCGTGAAAACGCAAGGCCCGGAGTGGGAAGATCCTTCGGGGTCGAGCAAGTGTGGTGCTCCGCCCGTGTTGAACTCGGAGCCCCGCCGTCCCCACGAGGGGAGTCTTGGCAGCAACACACGGTCCCCGGGAGCGAGGCCCCCGCCAGACCTTGGTGGGGCGTGTGCCCGCCCGGGACGACAGCGTTCCCCCCCCCCCCACACTTGGGAGCTGGGCAGCCCATGTATCCTGGCCCATAAAGACCAGTGGCGGCCTAAGCGGACTGCGGCCCCTTCGACCCGGGTGTGTGGCCCCCGCCTGGGGACGGTGGGGCGTGTGCCCGCCCGGTGTAGACCCCTTGCAGCAGCACGCGACGGTAAGGGAGGGGTGCGCCTTGCCCTGGGGCTCCATCCCCACCTGCCGTTGCGCCCCCGATCTGAGAGCCCCAGGGGGGGGGGGCCGCTGGCGAACCCAGGGGGGAAAGCTAGATGGACTGGCGGCAAACCCTACAGGAATTCCGCTTTCAGGAGATGGCGTCCAGCAATAGAAGCCTAAGCCCCCCCCAAGGGTCCTGCACAGTCAGAGACCCCAGGTCCCCCCACGTCCGCCATGGAAAGAGGTTTTGCCTCCATATTACAGGAGATCAGGGACATGCGATCGGACATTGCCCAGAAATTCGAAAAAATAGATCGAAGAGTGGACAAGGTCGAAGACAGACTGTTGCAGGTGGAGGCCAACCAGACATCATCGACGTCCCTAGAGATGGACCTAGGATAGCGGCCCTGGCGAAAAGAGGAGGAAAGGTCAAGGCAGATGGACGACTTCGAAAATAGGGAGAGGAGGAACAATCTTAGAATTTTCGGGATACCAGAACAGGTCGGGGAAACGGAGAGAGACATCACCCTCCTCTTTGCCGAATAGATGACCACGGAACCCACATTCGATAGAGTGCACAGGGCTGGGGGGAGGGCAGGGGGCCCCCGCTCTGTCCTGGTCCGGTTCCACTACTACTCAGAAAAAACAAAGGTGTTGGAGGAAGCCAGAAAGGCTCGGGAGATCACTTACAACGCTCAGATCTCAATCTACCAAGAGCTCTCCGCCTACACCCTGGCCAAACGCAGGATGTGTCACCCACTAACACTCCTGCTGAAAGAAAAGGGGGTCTGCTACCGCTGGGGCTACCCCTTCTCTCTGACCTTTGAGTACATGGGCCAGCGGTCAACCCTGACCACGGAGGATGACATACGAATGGCCATCCAGGACTATGTTGGGGATTCGGATCCCAGGAGGGCCCCGTCGGGGCCGGGGAGGGAGACCCCGGGGAGCCCGGGCCCGTCGAAGGACAGGAGACGTAAAACTGGAGCAAGGAAATCTAGGAAAATGAATACCCCATCGCCAGTCAAGGAGGGGGAGCGGAACGATCCCGAGGGTTGAGACCTGGGGAAACCCACCGAGTCATGTGGGATATTAAGAAAAGCCAGCGGATTCATCATTAACAGCGTCCCTACGAACAGCAAGTATGGGGGAGCCATGAAGGGGACAGCAAGGCTAGGAGGGAGGGGGGGGGCTCACAGAAACACGCTTTCCACAGAATGCCCGGCTGCAGCGGGTAAGCTGGTGGTTCGGCCAGTAGCCAGGGATGGCAGAACTATTTGGCCAGGGGAGGGGGGACACGAAGTTGGGGTTGTTCAGTTACGGTTCAGGTAAGGGGGGCAGTTGGGGTTTTGTTCTTGGCCCACCCTGAGGGAAGGGGAGGGGGGAGTTCGGGGACCAAAAATCGAACCAAGGGAGCACGTCAGGAAGAGTATGTCGAGTACGTTGACCGAGAGAGAGGAAGTCTTAGATTATGGCCGACAGTCTGCCCCCCCTGGGTGTGGGCTCCCTAAATGTACGGGGCTTAAACACCCCCACGAAGAGGTCCCTGGTCTGCAGGGAATTTAGAAGGGCCAACCTCGACTTTCTCTTTGTGCAAGAGACTCATTGGCCGCGGGGTAACGAGCCCAAAATGCGGGGAGGAGGAATAGGGGAGATCTTCAGTGCCTCCCATAAAGGCAAAAAGAGAGGGGTTGCCATCTTAGTATCAAGGAATACAGGCTCCGAGAACGAGGCCACGTTGAAAGACCCGGAGGGCCGCTACCTGATGTTACGGGGGTCCCTTCAGGGGGGCCCCACTCACCCTAGTCGTAATCTATGCCCCAAATGAAGGCCAGACCCTATTTTGGGAAAAGGGTAGGGGACAAACTCAAACACTTTGCCCATGGTTCGGTGGTGGTGGGGGGGGGGGGGGGGGGGAGGACTTCAACATGGTCCTGGACCCTACCCGGGACAGAAAACGCACAGGCCCGCAGCCCTCCAGGGCATCAGACGAGACCATGGCGCGTAGCTTCCAAGGGGTTAATTAAGACTTGGGACTGATGGATACGATCCCGATCCCCAGAACGAACACCCCCCCCCCCCTTCACATACTACTCAGCCACCCATGCATCGTTCTCCAGGATAGATTATATCTTGGTGGACGAGATCCTGCACCCATTCACCTCAGGTCATAGGGTTGACCCCATTCCCTGGTCCGACCACGATCTGGTCCGAATCACGATAGCAAGGGGAGGTTTAAGCGAACGCAGGGGGAGGTGGAAGTGCAACGACTCCCTGTTAAAGGAGGTACTAGCCCAGGTAGTTCTCGAGGCCATCGCGGATTTCTTTGACCTTAACGTTAATGGGGAGGTAGGGGTGCCTTTGGGATGCGTTTAAGGCCACTCTACGAGGAGTCCTGATCAAAATGGGTGCCCAGAAAAAGAGGGAAAGGGAGGCTCAGGAAAGACTACTGAGGGAGAAAATAGCCCAACTTCAACCGGGGGGGCTCTCCACGGTCCCCTTGGACCGAGGCCAGGTGACCGCCCTGGAGGACTGTAGACTCCAGCTGAGGGACCTCCTCCTCCACCAGACAGAGAGAAACCTCCAATTGGTCAAACAAAAGTATTATGAAAAAGGGGACAAGGCGGACAGGATTTTAGCCTGGAAGCTGAGGGAGGTACAGAGGGGCAGATTAGTGAAAGCGGTCAGGAGTGAGAGGGGGAGATAGGCTACGACACAACCAACATTGGGGAGGCCTTCCGCCAATACTACGAGAAACTATACTCGTCTGAATTCTCGTCTGAATTCAACGGGAGGGAGGCGGAGATTGAGGGGTTTTTGAGCTCAATACAGATTCCGGCCCTATCAAGAGAGACGGCGGAGGGGTTGGAGGGCCCGGTAACGGAGGAGGAGGTGGAGCGCGTGATCAGAGGGATGAAAGGGGGTACTTCCCCCGGCGAGGACGGCTACTCGGTCTATTTTTACAAAAGGTTTTGCTCAACCCTATCCCCCTACTTGGTTAGGGTATTCAATGCAGTGCTGGAAGGGGGACCCCTGCCGGACTCCATGATGGAGGCGATAATAGTGGTGCTCCCCAAGGACGGCAGGGACCCCTCGGAGTGCTCCTCCTACCGTCCAATTTCCTTGCTGAACACCGATGTAAAGATCCTGGCTAAGGTGATCGGGGGGCGCATGGAGGGGGTCCTTCCGAAGCTGGTCCACGGAGACCAGGTGGGGTTCATCAGGGGGAGACAGGGCTCTGACAATATCCGAAAAACTATAGACCTGTTCCACTACGCCCAGGTGTCAGACCCTGACGCGTGCGTTTTATCACTCGACTCAGAAAAGGCATTCGACAGGGTGGAGTGGAGATTTATGGAACTCACCCTCCAGAAAATGGGCTTAGGGGCACACATCATGGGCTGGGTGGCGGCGCTATATAGGGCCCCAAAGGGCAGGGTCCAGGTGAATGGCAGGCTGTCGGAGCCTTTCCCCCTCTCACGGGGAACGCGGCAGGGTTGCCCGCTCTCCCCCCTCATCTATGTCCTCACCATGGAACCCCTAGCCATAGCGGTCAGAGCACACCCAGACATCGGGGGGATCCAGAGAGGGGAAGTAGAATTTAAACTCTCCCTGTTTGCCGATGACATCCTGGCCTACTTGGTGGACCCGGGATCCTCGCTCCCCCCCTCATGTCCCTGATGGCAGCATATGGTCGCCTCTCGGGGCTCAAGATAAATGCCTCTAAATCAGTCCTGCTCCCCATGAGAACAAGGGACCCGACCCTGGACCCCCTGTCCAGCCTGGGAGGGATAAAAGTGGGTAGGTCTTCCATCCGATACTTGGGCGTCTTCCTCACCCGGGACCTCTCCAGCCTCGCCCCAGCTAACTATGACCCCGTAATGGCAAGGGTCACTGCGGATTTGAGGAGATGGGGGTCAATGATCCTGTCCTGGTACGGCCGTATGACGGCTGTGAAGATGAACATACTCCCGCGCTTACTATATCTCTTCACTGCCCTCCCAACCAGCGTTCCCGACCAAACTTTCAGGGTCCTCCAGAATGCGGTGCGTGAGTTCATATGGCAGGGTAGGACCCCGAGGACAGCTAGAGCAATCCTGACCCTTCCGAGGGAGGGAGGGAGGGTTCGGGCTGCCGGACTTCCAACTCTACTTTCGCGCTGCCCAGTTGCGCGTACTTCTCGAACACATGAAGGAGGGGATGGGTACATACTGGACGTACTTGGAGGACATGGACGCCCACCCAATCAAAGTCAGAGACCTCCTGTGGGCCCCAAGCAAATTCATTCCGAACAGACTAAGATCACACCCCAACGTTGGGAGTCCTCTGGGCGATCTGGCGGGAAAGCCCCCAGACAGCGCATCTAAAGTCATGGCCGTCACCGATGTCATCGCTCTGGGGTCACCCCCTTAGACTGGGAAGCAGAGGGTTTCGCAACGCTCAATCCTGGTCCGATTCGGGGATGGAATGGGCGGGGCAAATGTTCAAGGAGGGGGCATTCCGCCCCTATGAGGAAATGAGAGAAGCCCTGGGTCAGGGGACCCTCTCCATTTTCGAATATCTCCGCCTGAAGGGGATCTTGTGCGACCAATCCTGGGGACAGAACTTGAAAAGGCAGCTGACCCCTTCGAAAAACGCGTGGGCACAGCGACCTCTAGGAAGGGGGCGGCATCAGGGATGTATAGAATATTGAACACTGTCAACCTAGGGGAGAGGAGGAGGTTCCGCACCTTCTGGAACGATTTGGCGGGGGAGGAGATCTGAGGACACCTGGGCAAGGATATTTAAGATAGCTTTCCATGGGAATTTATTCACAGCGGACATGGAACATAATTTCAAGATCCTGCAGGGATGGCACAGGGAGCCTGCAAAGCTGGCGAAAATGTTCACGGGAGTGTCCCCCGCATGTCCAAGGGGGTGTGATCAGGTTGGCACAAGAGGTCACATGTGGTGGCACTGCCCGAAAGTCCAGACATATTGGGCAGAGGTACGGGGCTGGATCGCTGAAATCACTGAGGAACTGCTCCCCCAGAACCCCCTAACAATGTTGCTGGGCCTCCCCCCAGAGGACACAGACATATCCAGATAGCCAAGGATGTGGGAAACCATGTTGAGGGCGGGGAGGGTGGCCCTGGCACAAAAATGGAAGAGCCCGGAGACCCCAACGAAGGAGGTCTGGTTGAAAAAAGTCAAGAACATGTTTCTGATGGACAAATTGACGGCAATGATGAATAACAAGTTGGGCACATTCCAAGCGAACTGGTTCGGGGTACAGCAGACCTGGGGATGGGACGTTCATTGACCCACGAGGATGAAAGAAGGAGGGATCGGGCGCCCACGGCCCGGGGACTGGTGGACGATGTGCAGCCACAAACATAGTCAAAGTACTACTTTTTTCGCGTGCTCCGGACAAATAAAATTACCGCAGCGTCTCCCCAAACAAGGAGACCCATCTGGGTCAAGGTTTCAGGGGGGTGGGGTGGTCCTGTTCGGGGTGGGAGAGGGGACGGTGGGGAGGGTTGTTGGGCCAGTTATTTGCATTTCTTTTTGAATTTGCCTTGAGCCCGTTTGTTGTATTATAAAAAATGCTAATAAAACAAAGTTTAAAAAAAAAAAAAAAAAAAAGAAGGAGAGTGGTTTTGTGTGGGTTAGATGGTTGAGGACAGGAGGTGGAAGAGGAGAGTAAGAGCAAAATGAGTGCAGAGGCTATTGGAGAGAGGGAGTCTAATGTTGTGTGCGAGAGTAAGGAGTGTTTGGAACAGCAATAGAGTAAGAGGTGGTGGTGGTAATAATAGTAGTAGTTGGGAGTAGAAGAAATTGTAGTGGCAGCTGCAGAGTAGCCGATAGAGAAAGGTAGGTAGATAGTAGAGGCCATAAGTCTAGAGGGAGGCGAGGTAGTGCTGTAAAAGTGATGTTAACAAAGTGGTAGTAGCAATAGAGTGGGAGCAGCGGTAGTGCGAGCTAGTAGGACTAGAAGAGAGGCAGAACCAGTGAGTGGAATAAGGAGTGATGTTAAGAACGAAGAAGTGATAGCAGCAGAGGAGTAGTAGAGGAAACGAGGTAGTGTAGGAGGGAGAAGAGGATACCATCTGAGGTACTAGGAACTGGCGACAGGAGTAGATGATGGAAGAAACGGGAGGAGGAAAAATATCAAAGGGAGGAGGTAGGCTGAGTGTGAGGCGAGGGACAGCAGACGGCGAAAGATGAACACCTTGGAGACCAGTATAGGTACGAGCGGGTGTGAGAGAAGTGATAGTGACACCAGGTTAAAGGAGGCACCATCGCTAACTCCAGATGGTAAGCACTAAACGTGATAGGTTAGGGAAAGCTAGGAAATATGTAACTGTCCAGCATGGGTATGGCATGGATTCACATGCACATGAATATTCCCTTTCAGGCTGGGAATCCTCGGTAAAAGAAAAAACTTTCACTTTCGTTTATAAACTGTATTTTTCCTACAAACCAATCACTGAGCTCTGGGTCATACTGCCCCCAGCCAATGACTGCCCTCTCCCTAAACCCTTCCTCTGGCAGCCATCTTCAGATTTGGTAGCACGTAAAGTGGCAGTATGACCAAGAGCCACCGCAGAGGGGAGGGAGGATTTGAACATGAATCCATGCCTCACGCATGCTGGAGAATAACAGTTAAAGATAAGTAACCTGTTCCTTCTCCAGCATGGGGTCTGGCATGGATTCACATGGTCATCAATAAAGAATACACAGCAGTACATACACAAACACGGGAGGTGACAAGGCTCAACAGAAGCAATTACTCTTACCTCCTCACCAGGCTCGCCTTCAAGCAAACAGGTTGCGCAGCACTACTTGGCCTACTCTGGACTCCTCCCTGGAAACCCTGTTGATGCAGTAGAATTTCATGAAGGTGTGTCAACCTCCACGTAGCAGCCCTGCAAAAGTCCAGCAGGGGCACACCAGACAAACGCTGTAGTAGCAGCGATCGCTCTGGTAGAATAGGCTCTCGGACGGCCAGGCAATGGTTGGTTTGCCAACTGGTGACAGTGAGTGATACAGCTGGAGAGCCACCTGGAAATCAAAGCCTTGGACAGGGCCTTCCCATAGTTAACAAGACCAAAGTTCACAAAAAGTTGAGAGGTTGTCAGGAAACTCTTTGTGCGGGCCACAAAACGTCAGCACTCTAGCCACATCCAGCGAGTGCAAAGTCCTTTCAGCCGGCAACAAAGGTATCGGAAAAAACAAAGGTAACACCAAGGGCTCATTGAGATGAAATTCCAATGGAACTTTGGGCATAAAAGAGAAGTGCGTCCGCAGAACCACCCTTGTCTCGTGGAAAGTCAAGTAAGGCCGCTAGCAGGACAGGGCCTGGATCTCACCTACTCTTCTTGCAGAGGTGATGGCCATGAGAAAAGCAGTCTTCCACGACAGAAACTTGAGCGGGGCTGAATGCATAGGTTCGAACGAAGCCCCCATGAGCTTTAGTCAGCACTACGTTGAGGTCCCATACCGGGGCCGGAGCCTTCCCCAGCGTGAACAAGCAACAGTCCTTTGATGAATTCTTTGACTAGACGGTGTGACCACAGTGAAGACCGTCCCGGAGACCTGGTGTAGCGGGAGATCGCCACCAGATGTACTTTGATGGAGGCATGGGCCAGTCCCAATTTAGCCAATGACAGTAAATACAGCAGTATTTGAGGGGCCGTGACCCTCGGAGGGTTAATCTTCTGCAACCGACACCAAGTCGCAAAGTGTTTCCATTTGTGTCCGTAGCATTTCAATGTAGACAACGCCCTGGCAAGTACCTCCAGAAGTACCTCCGCCAGAAGATCGTAGCCACCAAATTCTAATGCTGCAGGAGCCAGGTTTTCAGTTTCAGAGACCTTGGGTCATGGTTAAAAATTGCGCCTCGTTCCCTGGCAAGAAGATCCACAACCACTGGCAGCTTCACTGGAGGGGATGCCGACATGCTGAGAAGGTCCGGGTACCAGATCTGCCTAGGCCACACTGGTGTGACAAGGATCATCCTGCACCAGTACCGTCTGAGTTGACTGATGACTTGAGGTAGAGCGGCAACAGAGGGAACGCATACAGAAACATGCCTTCCCAAGGCTGGGGGTATCTGCTGGCGAACCTCTGGCACTTGGTGTTCGTCGCAGTAGCAAACAGATCGATCTGGGGACTACCCCGTTTGACGGAAAGGTCGTCCACTTGATCCTGCCGAAGCTACCACTCATGGCAAGAGCGCAGCTCCCTGCTGAGGGAGTCGGCGACAGTGTTCTTCACCCCTGCCAGGGGACACGGAATGAGGAACATCCCCTGGGCAATGGCCCAGTGCCACAAGTCCTGCGCCTCCTTGGAGAGCGCTGGGGATCGGGTGCCCCCCAGTTTCCGTACGTAAAACATTGTGGTGGTATTGTCAGTTAAGACCCTCACCACTATCGCGCTTGAGGGACGGCAGAAACGACCTGAGGGCCCAAAACACAGCCCATAGCTCCAGTACATTGAAGTGTAGCGTCTTCTCCTCTGGCAGCCACAGGCCTCTTGCATGAAAATGTCCGGTGTGGGCTGCCCGTACTTCAAGGGAAGCGTCCGTCGTAACAGTCTCTTGGTACAGGGGACTCGGGAAATCTGTGCCTCTGGCAATATTGGAGCGCACGCCCCACCATCTTATCTTTCGACGGAACTCCTTGTCGAGCGTGATCGTGTCATGGAAGCCTCCGGACACCTGGGCCCACTTTTCCCAAGATGGCCGATATCCTTTCCTCCGACGGCGACCACAGGCATGACACCGGGCTGAGCCTGGATCCCAGAAACATCGCGTCTTGCTATGGAGTCAAGCAGGACTTTACAAAATTCAAAGAACCCCAGTTCCGTCAGCAGTCGACGGCAATGTCCTTTGACCTGGCCCGATGAGTCAGCCATCCAGGTAAGGATACACGTGGATCATTTGCAGTCGTAGATGGCCGCCACCGGCGCCAAGCACTTGGTGAAAACTCTGGGCACTGACTTCAGTGCGAAGGGAAGAAACTTTCGATGTATTTTGTGTATGAGGATGTGGAAATACACGTCCTCTAGATCCAACGACAACAGAAAGTCCCCCTCCTCCAGTTGGCCGAGCATGTGCTGCAGCGGGACCATCCTGAACTTCTGGGACTTTATGTACTTGTTGAGTCATCGTAGGTCGAGAATGGGCCTCCATCCCCCAGTCTTCTTTCTTACGAGAAAGAAAGTATCTTGAGTGGAATCTGGAGACCCGGAGCCACAGTGGAATCAGCTCTATCGGCCCTTTTTGTAACATGGCACAAACCTCCAGCAGCAGCTGAGGGATGTCATTTTCCTGCCGGGCACCGGTGGTATTCTCAGACACTTCGTTGAAAATTCAAGGTGTGTCCGTGGGCAAGAGCGTCCAGCACCCATCGATCAGTGGAGATGGTCTCCCACAAGCTGACAAAGTTTGCCAGCCGGACTCCCACCGGAGTGCATGGGTGGGAGCCCGGTCTCCTGGACAGTTCAATCTTGCTTGGAGGTCATCGGACCGCCTTAGGGCCCTTGATGACGGCCACCTCTGAAGGCCTTGGAGCGACCCGTTGGCTTCCTTGTTCGAGGAACGGGAGGGTTGGCCGTAAGAGGATGAACCGCTGCCGAAACCTCTCAAAGACCTGCTGGACCTCCCCCCCTCCCGAGGAACGAAAGGACGGCCGGTGTTGCTGCAGGTTGCCCAAAGCAAGGGCCGTCTTCTGTGTCGGTCCTGATGGTCTGGAGTGATTCATCGACGGCCTTCCCGAACAGGTTGTATCCGTCGAACGGCATGTCCAGGACCCTCGTCTGGACCTCCTGCCTGAAGTTTTTGGCCTTGAGCCAGCCACGACGGCGAAGGCAAACCATGTTGCCCATCTGGCAGAACCCTGTCGCAATGTCCAGTGCAAACGTGATGGCGTGGTCCGACGCCACCTCACCTTCCTGGAGGATCTCCAAGGCCTCGACCCGCTTGTCATTGGGGAGGAAATCCAGGAGCTGAGCCATCTTGTACCAAAGCTCCCGGTTGTATCTGGCCACGATCGCCAGGGCATTGACCGCCTTTACCGTAGTCGCCGCCGAGTAGACCACCCATGGAATCCAATTTCTACCCCTCGTTATCCGGGGGTGCAGATGAAGAAGACGAACTTCATGACTTCTGAATGGCGGCCGTCGAGACAGTCCGGCGACGGTGGAGGGTGCAGACTCTGGCACCCAGTACTTTTTCTCAAGCCGGTCTCTCTTCGCTGGAGCGGATGTCGTCCAGGAGGGTAAGGATAAGACTACGCCATAAGGTGTTGCTCCATCCTTGCGCCGGGATACAAGGTACGGGGGCCCTAATGCCTAAAACACAGCAGACTGTGCCGTGCATCAGTCATTCTACCACTACCACTCAGCTATCAACCGCATAGCCCGGACATCACTGCATGCAGTAAACAACCAAATACTATGATCGCAGCCGACCTATAGCCTGCAGATCTACTGACGCACTGGGCATCTCCTTGGACAATTCTGCTCTGATGCCCAACAGGGGTGATATCCCATTGTTTGGCCTATTGCTGCGACATGAACCTTGAATGCCACTACTGTCCGGGGAGCACATGCCATACTATATCCCTGTTACGCTCACCTGGTTTCTGCAGAGGCGTTGGGGCACGGTTGCAGCCCTCCCTGAACTTGAATCACCCCCTTCAGGCCTCTCCCTCAGTAGAAAAGCTGTGAGCGGTGGTACGTGGGGGTACTGCTCCTGCGTGGAGATAATGTGTGAGTGCACCAATCTGCGATTGTTGTACCTCTCGAAACCTTCACCCCAAAGTACGGTTTCTGTGAGCATACACCGGCCCATAAAACTCACCTGTGAATTATGAAAGATAAGCTCTCCGTCCTGCTACTTCTGGCAGGGGCGCGTCGAATGGGATCTAGTTCCTTCACTGGTCCCTGATAAGGATTAGTCCAGTCCAACTGCGACTATGCTTCTCCTTATGATTGGTAAGTCTTTCTTGAGCTCTTGTGATGCTGTTTGTTCTGTTTAATGTCTTTATATGTTGCCCCAATTTCTGCCCGCAATAATGTCTCTCTTCTGAGTCTGACCAACACCAACTGTCTAAAACAACCCTATTTGGTGATCGAAGGAGCAAAATATGTCAACAAGTGGCAAGAAACGACCCTCACTTGCAGAACCAAAGGTCTTCTAGGGTTTCCAGAAGAAACTGTGGCCCTCGTGGAACGAACATGGGCACAAATATGGACAGAGCACATTACAAAACAGACATGGATTGCAGTCTTGGAGAAGGCAGTGAAAGTGCACCAAGAAAAGACTTATGAACTGTGCTTTTTCAGTGAAGGAACGGTCGTTGTCGGCTCCAATGAGCGATGCAACAGAACAGTGTTGATTCCAGACGTAAAGAACGGCACAGCAGCGCTGATGGACTACTACTGGGTCTGTGGCCAACATGCATACTTGCACCTCCTGCCCTCATCGAGGGGCTATTGTTCGCTAGCTACGCTACACTCGGCCCTGTTAGTAATCCCAGAAGAACACTTGAAAGGGAGGCCCCAACCCAACGAAGCACCCACAATGCCCACAACAATCGCAGCTCAACATACGCTGCCAACCCCAGACTTTCACATTCTCCCTGAGAAAGAACCGTATGGCCAGCTGCAGAGAAAAAAAATAGAGCACCGAACTACCCAACGAAAGACTCATTGAAACTGCTCTAACAAATACCTGACAAATATAATTTTTTTGCATCCTTATCGCTGCCCAGAGTGCAAGCCCGGGCCAATGACAAATGGCTCAGAATTGTATGCTGGGAACATGTCCAGTTGGCGAACGACACTGAGAAAGGTTTCAATGTCATAAGGGTCGAGCAGCGCGCCCCAAGGCTGATGATGATACAAAACATAAGTTATGGATATGCTGACGGCGATGTGTGCAAAAAGATGGGGAGTTCATGTTGCACATTTGTACCTTCGGAAGATGCTGAGAATAGGACTTTGTCGCACATAATAGGTGCCGTGCATGATGTAGGAGCCAAGATGAAAAAGGAGGCTGGCGTCCAGGAGGAAGACTGGTTCGCACTTGTTTTTAGTTTGGCCCCGTCCTGGCTCAGAACAGTGGTGAAGATGCTGGTGCCCATCATCGTGTTTGCCTTGGTCACCTTCTGCACGTGCCCGTTGGGTCTCCGGTGTTCTGCAGTGCCTAATAGCTCAGTGATGGTGGTGTTGATTAGCATTCCAAAAGTACCTCGTAGCACAAGGGAGATAGAAGGTCAAATCGACCACCCCATTCCCCACATGGTCCCTATCCCCCAATGGAGATGAAGGAACAAGTTACTAATGTAACTTTTGTTCTCCAGCATGGGTCTGGCATGGATTCACATGCTCATGAATATTCCCCGTCAAGCTGGGAATCCCTGATAAAGAAAAAAATCAGTTTAATTTCTGAACTGTCTTTCTCCTAACAACCAATCACTGGTCTCTGGGTCATACTGCCCCCAGCCAATGACTGCCCTCTACCTAAGCCCCTCCTCTGCCAGCCATCTTCAGATTTGGTAGCATGTAAAGTGGCAGTAGGACGAAAAGAAGAGCCGCAGAGGGGTAGGTGGGAGGGGTTGCATGTGAATCCTTGCCAGACCCATACTGGAGAACAACAGTTACAGGTAAGTAACTTGTTCCTTCTCCAGCATGGGGTCTGGCATGGATTCACATGCTCATGAATAAGAGAATACATAGCAGTACACATGCACAACCACGGGAGGTGGCAAGGCTCAACAGAAGCATCTCTTACCTCCTCGCCTGGCTCACCTTCAAGCGAACAGGTTGCACTGCAATGCTTGGCCGACTCTTGACTCCTCCCTGGAATCCCTGTCGACGCAGTAGAATCTCGTGAAGGTGTGTGTCGACCTCCACATAGCAGCCCTGCAGATGCCCAGCAGGGGCACACCAGACAGGAGCGCCGTAGTTGCAGCGATCGCTCTGGCCAAATGGGCTATCGGACGGCCAGGCAACGGTCGGTTCGCCAACCGGTGACAATGGGTGATGCAGCCGGAGAACCACTGGAAATGGAAGCCTTAGAGAGGGCATTCCCATGGTACACAGGGCCAAAGTACACAAAAAGTTGCAACATCTTCCAGAAACTCTTTGTGCGGTCCACATAGAACTTTAACACTCTAGCCACATCCAGCGAGTGCAAAGTCATCTCAGCCCGACGACTAAGGCGTCAGGAAGAATACAGGTAACAGCAAGGGCTCGTTTAGATGAAAGTCTGACGGCACCTTGGGCATGAAGGAGGGATGCGTCTGTAGCACTACTCTTGTTTTGTGGAATGTCAGGTAAGGTGGTTTACAGGTGAGGGCCTGGATCTCTCCTATTCGTCGTGCAGAGGTGATGGCCACAAGAAAAGCTGTTTTCTACGACAAAAGTTTCAGTGGCGCAAAATGCATAGGCTCCAACGAGGACCCATGAGCTTAGTCAGCACCACATTGAGTTCCCACGTCGGGGCTGGAGCCTTCACAGGCGGGAATGAACGGAACAGTCCTTTGACAAACTCCTTAACCAGACAGTGTGACCACAATGACGACTGCCCCAGAGATCTGGTGTAGTGGGAGATAGCTGCCAGATGAACTTTGATGAGGCATGGGCCAGTCCAGCCTTGGCCAATGACAGTAAATATGGCAGCACCTGCAGAGCCGTGACTCGTAGAGGATCGATCTTCTGTGCATGGCACCAGACAGCGAACCTCTTCCATTTATGTCCATAGCATTTTAGAGTAGACGACGCACTGGCCTTGGCAAGCACCTACTTTCAGTCCTATGGGAGATCGTAACCCCCGAACTCTAACGCTGCAGGAGCCAGGCTGTTACGCTCACCTGGACCCAGACAGCTGCGGTCTCCTACGTGACGTGTAGTGCAGAGATGACAGACTGGACTGGCCCGCCTACTCTCGTCTGCTTGACCCGTAGAAGTATTCTCCTGCAAGTGGAGAAAGGGATTTAGCCACCTGTGGATTCTAGTGATCGCACCCCACTGTTCGACTAATCACCTCCGATATTCCCTTTCAGTAATCTCACCTTATGTTTTTGAAAGATGAGCTCTCCATCCTGCGTGGAAGGCAGGGGCGCGTAGATACCAGTTACTTCACTGGTTTGAAGGCGTTGGAAGAGTTCCGGATGGATATTGACTCCAAGGATCTTGGCGGGGACCTGTGTGTGTAAATTCAAAGAGTTCAATATGTCTGATGTTCACTCTTGTCCTTTTCCCTCCTTGTATTGCAGCTGGGTCCAAGAGAGGATGGTCTTGTGGCAGCTGATGGCTTTCAGGTAAGAGTCTGTATTACCCAACGCTGCCCGGTAGAACGAGCGTGTATTTAACTTGTTGTTTTCTCTCTCCTTACAGGTGCGGCCTAGGAAGATATGGCGTGTTAAAGAATAATGCCTCCAGTGGTAAATCAGGTAAGTCTATGGTGGTAAAGAGAGATTGTGATTTCTTTTGTCCCCTAGATGCTGGAGTTCGGTGAAGAAAATGATGGAGGCAGCGCCGAATCGAAAAATGCTGTGAGTATTGGTGAGTATGGAGCGGCGCTGCAGCTGGCGATGCAACACGTACAGAAGTAATGTCCTTTCCAGGTTCAAAGACATGATGGATCCGGAATAAGGTGAGGAATTAAAATAATGTTCGTGTTCTAACCTTTCCTTCTTTCCTCTTTTTCTAGGAGCTCTGGATGCGAGGCGGGCGGGCGTGGCAGAAGACTGGATGCTGACTGCAGGCACGGTGAGCGCTATGCCGCTGGAAGCAGAATAACGCGAAGCTGCTGTTAGTCGGGCGTGGTTTAAATAGCCTTCAAAGTAGTCCCAGGTAAGAAGTTCCCCCAGAACCACACCCGAGTAAAAAAAAATAGTCCCTGAAGTAAAGTAGTCCCATTCAGGCCACACGTTGGCTTGGATTCATTGCAGCTTGGTCTGCATGAGGTAAGTAATGTATATGAGCCTGGTGCCTACGGCGCCAGGACTGTACCCAGACAGCCCCTAGCCGGGCTGCTGGGTTTTTAATAAGCGCCTGGATGCCTGCTCCCGGGGCTGATGGGCTTGGTCCGGATGCCCGGGGGTAGGCATCATGACACAGGCCTTCAGGTTCAGCGATCCTGGGTCGTGGTGCAGAATTGCACCTCCTTCCCATGCAAGAAGATCTGCAAACACTGGAAGTTTGACTGGGGGAGGGAGGGGAGGGGGTGCTGACATGCTCAGAAGGTCCGGGTACCATATCTGCCTCGGCCACGTCTGTGCGACAAGGATCATCCTGCACTGGGACCGTTTGAGTTGATTGATGAGTCGAAGAAGCAACGGCAATGGAGGGAACGCATACAGAAGCATGTCGTCCCAGGGGAATGAGAATGCATTCCCCATGCCCCCCGGCTGCGGAAACCTGCTGGCGAACCTCCAATACTTGGTGTGTGTCGCCGTCGCAAACAGATCAATCTGGGGATTTCCCCATTTGCGGGACAGGTGATCCACTTGGTCCTGTCGAAGTTCCCACTCGTGGCAAGAGCGCAGTGTGTTCTTCACTCCTGCCAGATGAAACGGGATGAGGAACATGGCCCAGTGCCATAGGTCCTGCACCTCTTTGGAGAGCGCCGGGGGATCTGGTGCCCCCCTGTTTCCTGATGTAAAACCTTGTGGTGGCATTGTCCGAGAAAACCCGCACCACCTTGCCCTTGAGGGAGGAAGGCAGGACTTGAGGGCCCAAAACACTGCTCGCAGCTCGAGAACATGGATGTACAACATCTTCTCCACCGGCAGCCACAGGCCTCTCTTGCGTGAAGACTTCTGGTGTGAGCAACCCAACCTTCCAGATAAGCATCCATCGTGACCATCTCCTGGTGCGGTGGGGTCTGAAAATCCACACCTCCGGACAGATAAGAGCGAACTCCCCACCACCGTACCGCTCCACAGAAGCCCTCGTTGAGCTTGATCTTGTCCTGGAAGCCTCCCGACACTTGTATAGAACGGTCGTCGAGGAACGCCTTTAGTGGACGCATCCGCAGCCTGCATAGTCGAATAAGGTAGATGCAGGACGACATCATGCCGAGCAGAGACCCGAGGGTCCTCACTGTGGCGACCTTCAGTGCCAACAGACTTTGCACCTTGCCCAAGATGGCCGCTATTCTTTCCTCCGATGGAGAAGCCAGGCACAACACCGTGTTCAGTGGGGATCCAAGAAACAGCGCATCCTGCGATGGAGTCAAGCAGGACTTTGCATAGATCACCGAGAACCCCAGATAGGTGAGGGGTCAGATGGTCCTGGCTGTGTGGTCGACGGCGATGTCCTTCGCGTTGGCCCAGATGAGCCAGTAGTCCAGGTAAGGGTGGATGTGGATCCCTAGCAGACACGCAGCTGCGCCGCCACCTGCGCCAGGCACTTGGTGAAAACCCTTGGCGCTGACTTCAATCCGAAACTGGTAATGTTGCCCTTGAACCACGATGCGCAGAAACCTGCGGTGTCCCTTGTGGATGGGGATGTGAAAGTAAGCATCCGCCAAATCCAGCGACGGTAGAAAGTCCCCTTCTTCCAGCTGTCTGAGTATGTGCTGAAGAGTCACCATCTGGAACTTGATACTTGTTTAGACGACAGGTCTAGGATGGGCCTCAATCCGCCGGTCGTCTTTTTGACGAGGAAGTAACGAGAGTACACTCTGGAGCCCCGGAGCCTCTTGGGGACGAGCTCTATCGAGCCCTTTATTAGCATGGCCAGCACCTCCATCAGCAGCTGAGGGACGTGGTTTTCCTGCAGGCCACTGGTGGCATATGGGGACACGTCTGTTGAAATTCCAGTCCGTGGATGAGAGCGTCCAGCACCCAAAAGTCGGTGGAGATGGTCTTCCACACGGTGACGAAGTTCGCCAGCCGGCCTCCCACTGGGGTGCACAGGTGGGTGCCCGACATCACGGCCGGTTCAATCCTGCTTGGACATCGAAGCGCCGCCTTGGGGACCCTGGCAACGATGATGTCCAACTCCAGACTTGGCCCGGTCCCCTGTGGAGCTCCTGGGCCGAAGAGCAGGAGGGTTGACGGTAAGACGAGGCACCTCCACTGAAGCCTTTGGAGGATCCTTGGAATTTGCCGCCGGAGGTCCGAAATGACAGCTGTTGCTGTTGAAGCGTTTCCAAGGCACGAGCCGTCTCTGTGTCCGTCTTGATGGCTTGAAGCGACACATCTACAGCCTTCCCGAACAAATTGTCCCAGTCGAAGGGCATGTCCAACACCCTCAATTGAACGTCCTGGCGAAAATTGGTGGCCCTAAGCCAGCCCCGCCGAAGGCAAACACTGTTGCCCATCTGACGGAACCCCGTGTCGGAGATGTCGTTGGCCACCGTGATGGCGTGGTGCGACGCCACCTCACCTTCTTGTAGAATCTGCAAAGCTTCTGCCCTCTTGTCGGGAAGGAAGTCCAGGATGGGAGCGATCTTGAACCACAGCTCCCGGTCGTAATGCGCCACAATGGGGAGAGCGTTGGCGGCCTTGATATGGAAGTAGCCGCTGATGATGTGATATCTCGTCATCCCCTGGCATCCAACTTCTTCCGCTCACTGTCCGGGGGGGCTGGTTTATGGGGGTTGATGCCATTGAAAGAGGAGGAGCCTGAAGACGACTTCTTGGCTGCTGCCGATAACACAGAGTCCGGCGACGGTTGGAACCGTAAGCACTTGGGCGCAGAGTCCGGCACCCTGTACTTCATCTCACAACGGCCCCTCTTCGCCAAGGCAGGATTCTTCATGAGGGACAACCCCTCGTCCCAAATGTCATCCAGGAGTGGAACCGAAAGGACGGTCTTCCTCTTTGCCTCGCGGCACTGGTTTAGGAAACCCTCTTTCTTCTTCTCCTCCTCCTCCTCCTCACGGACGAGCTGGAAGCGCTCCAAAGCCCTGGTGATCATGGCATGAATTGGGTGGTGACTATCTGGGAGGTGGCGACAGGAGGTCCCCCAAGCCGCCGCCATCCTCCGTGCCAGTGCCTGTCGCACAGTCAGGGTCGGTCTCATCCCTCGGGGAGGGAGAGGGAGGCGAGGGGTGACAAGGAGGTGGAGGGTGAACTTTCCTCTTCTTGGCCGGTGGTTCCCGTCAGAACCGGCGCCGAAATAAATAATGTCCACTGAAATTTCACCCTGCCGTTCCTCGTCGGTCTATTCGTCATCGTCTACATCATTGCCCTCATCCCCGCTCTGGATGCACCGCTCCTCCTGGATGATCTGGAGACCGGTAAGCTCCTCCTCAGAGGAGATATCCGTGCCCTGGAGGGTCACCGTGCACCCCACCTCCCTACAACCAGGGGGTCGGGGAGGAGGGGGGGGGGAGCAGTTTCAGTGAAATGATATGCATCATCTCTTCCGGCATCTTCTCTATGGGCTGAAAAGAGGACTCCCTCCTTGCAGGAAGGGACATTCTTGCCTTCGGGGATGAGCCCTGAGGATCCGCCACGGCGGCCTTCACGAGGGACGTTATCACCCCTTTGATGGAAGGTTGGGCCTTCGTCAGATGTACCCGGGCCTTCACGGTCTTCACGCCCTTCACGCCCTTCTCCTTAGGGGGAGGGTCAGAGCCCCGCTCCCCCTTCTCCAGCGGGCCGGACTGGGTCTGCTCCAAGAGTTTGCCCGGATGGTCCGACTTCCTCTTCGACGAAGATCCTGAATGTTGGCTGGTGACCGAAGCCGCTGGAGACGCTGTACTCACCCTGATCGCTGAGGAGCCCGTTGCAACGGCGCGCCCGATGACAGTGGACTCACAGTGCTTAGCCTTTTGTTGGGCCCCTGCGGGAGGTGCGCCCTCAAAAGGTCTTAGAAGACCACTCGGCTTTCTTGGGAGCAAGGGAAGCATGCATATGGGACCCACCCTGAGCAGGGGCCTTAGTGTGCAGCCACTTCGTGAGCCTCCTATGCCGATCCTTCAGTGTGCGGGGCACCATCTCCCGACAAAATGCACTGTCTTCCTCCACGTGCCTTGCGTCCGGGTACAGGCAGTAGAGGCACTTGGAATGCCTGTCGTCCAAGACCCATTCCGTAAGCCACAGTTGGAACAAAGCTTGAAAAGGGGGGCTGAATCATTCTTCTACGACATGTCCACGCGGCGCAAGCCTTGAAGAAACTTCTGTAATCCTCCACGAAGAAACTCGATGAAATTCGCCCTTCAGGGGCGCTCAAGAATTCGAAAAACAGGTCGCCGCTGGTCGGAAGGTAGATCGATGGAGCGTGAGGCTCGATTGATGAAAAAATAGAGTAAAACTCTTTCAGTAAAAATCGGAAGATGGCTGCCAGAGGAGGAGCGTAGGTAGAGGGCAGTCATTGGCTGGGGGCAGTATGACCCAGAGACCAGTGATTGGTTGTTAGTTCAGAAATGAAACAAACTGATTTTTTCTTTACTGAGGATTCCCAGCCCGATGACGGGGAATATTCGTGAGCATGTGAATCCATGCTAGACCCCAAGACTGGAGAACTTGTTCCTTCTGCAGCATGGAGTCTGGCATGGATACACATGCTCATGAATAAAGAATACATAGCAGTACATACATACACAACCACGGAAGGTGGCAAGGCTCAACAGAAGCAATTACTCTTACCTCCTCACCAGGCTCACCATCAAGCGAACAGGTTACGTAGCACTGCTTGGCCAACCCTGGACTCCTCTCTGGAATACCTGTCGACGCAGTAGAAACTCGAGAAGGTGTACGTGGACCTCCACGTAGCAGCCCTTCAGATGTCCAGCAGGGGCACACCAGACAGGAATGCAGTCGTTGCAGTGATCGCTCTGGTGGAATGGGCTCACGGACAGCCGGGCAGCAGTCGGTTTACCAACCGGTGACAGTGAGTGATACAGCCGGAGAGCCACTTGGAAATGGAAGCCTTGGACAAAGCTTTTCCATGGTTCACAGGACCAAAGTTCACGAATGTTAGACAGAATTATATGCAGTACCCTTTGGGAACACCACACAAAATTAAGCCTACAAATGACAGTACAAATTCACCTTTGGTACAAGCCTGTACTACACAATTACAGTGGTAGCAGTAGCAGAGCAGCCAGACTTATCTCAAGAGTAAGTGAGCAGTATCAGAAAATTACACAAAGGACAGCTATTACTATGATTCAGGTAAACACTGACTCAGGTTTTCAAGTAAAAGAATATACATTTATTTCACTCTTCAGTTGTATAACATTACACTATTATAAGCAAGTTAAAGATCACAATCTTAATACACCACACCACGTCCCATAAATTCCAGACAAGTTAAGCTCACAAAATGAAGTGGGAGCAAAATGGCACTCCAACAATTTAAAAGGGAGGGAAAGACAAAGTTCTTAGAAATTAACTCAAACCAACAGGTAAGTAGTCAGGGCAATTGAACAAGAGGAACTACAGCGAGGAAATCAGATAGAAAAGGCTTAAGGCCAAAGTCAATAGGTCCAAAGTCTTTTGCTCAAGATCACACAGTTCAGGTAGTTTGCGGTAAAGTTCGTGGCACGATTTCCGGACGAGGTTGGTTGAGAGAAAAGTTAGTTCAAATGAGAAGAGAAGGACAAGCCCACGGATTGGAAAAAGATTTCAAACACTTTCACAGCGGGTGAACGAAACAACCGCATTTGCACAGTACCTTAAAACGGAGAGGGAGCTGTAGCGGAGGTGGACGTTCCTGGTAGTTCCTGCAGGCTCAAAGTTCCTGAAGCGACTGTCGGACTGACACAAAGTAGGAAGACTGGAGGGTCCTGCACTACCCAGGGAAGAAACCAGCAGCATAGCAAAGCAATGAATAAAAGGCGCGCTTCCTTAAAACCCAAGCAGGGTCCGACCTTCCTGGCTGTCCAGACTGTAGCTCTGTACAGCGAATTCGACCAGAGAAGGGGTTCTGGCTTACAGTTTGGGCGAACTGGTTGGTCCCACCATCTCAAGGGAAGAGTTTCCTGGAGGATCTTCTCTGTCATCAGATTCTGAAGATTTGGACCTGCAGCAGAGCTTCACCGGGCGGTTCAGTTGTTGTAGGGGGTCCTCTTCTGCCAGTTCCTCCTTGGTTTTTTCGTCTCAGTGGCGACACTGCCTTTACAGTTCCAGAGACCTGCTTTTTATGCAGTTTTCCCCATTCATACAGCCTGGCTGTCAATCACACAGCAGGGTGGCTGTCCTGGCAAGGACAGTCCCCTCAGCCAATCAAACAGGAGTGCGACTTGGGTTACCAAGGGAACCCATGGCAGGGGTCCGAAGATCCCTCCTTCACATCCTGCCTACCCAGACTTTCAGGCGCCTTAAGGAGGGCTTCTGCGCAGAGAAAAACACAAGACTTTAACGAAAAAGAATTGGCGAATAAACCCAGACAGAGTCAAAATAAAATGTATTTGGTCAAGCAGGTTTATGTTTGAGGCTAATATAATAGCCTAAAACATTACCACATTTATATAAGATAATCGCAGTAGAAAAGTTAGGGTAGTTACCACTGCCACCAGCCAAGTCTTGATCTAAAGGGAGCGAAACGAGGCTCCAAGAGACACAGACAAAAAGGGATAAGAATTAACCCTTTCCAATACTCCATGTAAGATGTGGTGTGCTGGGACTGTGGTTTAAAGTGACTAACACACTAATATGAGGCCATGGAGTAGGTGAGGCTCCAGTGCTCAAGATCACACAAAAAGTGAACACACACACAGCAAAACACATGTAAGAGTCGGAAAAAAGGCTCACACTCTTACCAGGTGAAAAAAATAAATCTAAGAAATCAAGCAAAGCTGCTGAGGGACTCATTAGGTAAGGGAAATTAGCCATTTATGAGAATTTGCCCTAAACGAAAAGTTGCAACGTCTTCCGTAAAGTCTTTGTGCGTGTCACACAGAGCTTCAGCGCCCGAGCCACATCCAGCGAGTGTAAAGTCCTTTCAGCCAGCGATTAAGGTGTCGGACAAAACTCAGGCAACACCAAAGGTTTGTTGAGATGGAATTCCAATGGGACCTTTGACATGGAGGGGTGAGTCCGCAGCACCACCCTTGTCTTGGGGAAAGTCAAATAAGGCCGCTTGCAGGGGGGCCTTGATCTCACCTACCCTTCTGGCAGAGGTGATGCCACGAATAAAAAAAATGTCTTCCACTAAAGGAACTTGAGAGGAGCTTGACGCATAGGCTCCAAGGGGGCCCCACCCATGAGCCTTGTCAGTACCACGTTGAGTTCCTACGCTGGGGCAGGTGCCTTCACCGGTGGGAACGATCGAAACAGTCCTTTGAGGAACTCCTTCACTAGGCGGTGTGACCAAACAGAACACCGTCCCGGAGACCTGGTGTAGCAGATAGCCGCCAGATGCACTTTGATGGAGGCGTGTGCCAGCCCTGCCTTAGCCAGTGACGACAAATACACAAGGATCTGAGAGGCTCTGGCTCTCAGAGGGTTGATCTTCTGCGACCGGCACCAAGTCGCGAAACGCTTCCATTTTTGCCTGTAGCACTTGAGAGTCGACGATGCTCAGGCCCTGGCAAGGACTTCCCTGCAGTCCGCCAGTACCTCGTACCCACCGAACTAGAAGGCTGCAGGAGCCAGGCCTTCATGTTCAGCAATCCTGGGACGTGGTGCAGGATTGCACCTCATCTGGCTAGCAGATCCACGACCACTGGTAGATTGACTGGAGGCGACGTCGGCAGGCTGAGAAGGTCTGGGTACCAAATCTGCCTCAGTCACGCCAGGGTGATGAGAATCATCCTGCACCGGCACTGTTTGAGTTGACTGATTACTCATAGTAGCAGAGGCAATGGCTGGTACGCGTACAGGAAGGAGAACGCGTCCCCAATGCTTCCCAGCTGGTGAAACCTGCTGGCGAACCTCTGGCACTTGGGGTTCGTCACTGTCGCAAACAGATCGACCTGTGGTCTGCCCCAAATGAGGAAATGTTTTTCCACTTGATCCTGCCGAAGCTCCCACTCGTGGCAAGGGTGCAGCTCCCTGCTGAGAGTCGGCGACAGTGTTCTTGACTCCCGCCAGGTGAAAAAGAATGTGAAACATCCCCTAGGCGACGGCCCAGTGCCACAAGTCCTGTTCCTCTCTGGAAAGCACTGGGGATCTGGTGCCCCCCTGCTTCCTGATGTAGAACACTGTGGAGGTATTGTCCGTGAAGATCCTCACCACTTTGCCCTTGAGGGACGGAGGGAAAGACTTGAGGGCCCAGAACAATGCCTGCAGCTCCAGGACATTGATGTGGAGATCCCTCTCCTCTGGCTGCTACAGGCCTCTGGCGTGGAGAAGTCCGGTGAGGGCTCCCCAGCCCTGCAGGTGTTAGGGAGAATTCTCAAGAATGTGCTAATTTCCCTTACCTTTTGAGACCCCCAGCAACTTTGCGGGATTTTAATTTCTACCTGGAAAGAGTGGGAGCCTTTTTGTTTTCCCCACTCTTTCATGTATTTTGATGTGCGTTTTCTTTGGATATGGAGTCCATATGCATCATATTTTTCTGTGTGTCACACAGCACCCTCAGTGCAGTGGCACAGGGGTGTCTTTCAGACTACCCAAGATTTAAATACCTTCTCTGGGACTGACCACTGTCTCCCAGAGCATGTAATGTTAAATTGACTTTCCTAGTCTTTTTAAATTTACAGACCCAGCACACACTATCTTCCTATAGAGTGCTAGAGGGGTTACATAGCTTCCCCTGAGTCTAAACACTCACGTAAAAGTCAAATGTTACCCTTTCCCACTTGAAATGGCTGGTGGCAGTGGTTTTAAACAAACTACCATGATTCTTTCCGACCGCGAACACCGGTAGCTAAAAATCGGGCCAGCCATGTTTTTTTCCCCAATATGGCACCCAAGACCTATCTGTAAAAACAGACTCCGGTCAACTTTTTTCGCCATTTCTTTTTGGAAAGGTCCTTCTTGTGTTTGTCTCTGCGCGCCAAACCAGGTTTGGTCCCTTTGTTGGCCTTTGGCGGGCTTCAGTGCTGAAGCCCTCCTCTGGCGCCAGAGTGTCTGGGGTGGACAGGATGTGAGGGAGGTGCCTGAAACTCCCCGTGCTTAGTCTCCTAGGAGACCTGAATGCACTCTGGTGTGATTGGCCGGCTGGCTGTCCGGCAAGGACAGCCACCCTGCTGTGTGAGTGACAGCCAGGCTAGAATGAATGGGGGAAAACTGTTTAAAACCAGGCTTCTGGCACTTGGAAAGCAGAGTCGACCACTGGAACGAAAGAACCGAAGACGAGCTGAAGGAAGACGACTGATGCAACTCCTGGTCTAACGGTGAAGCCCTGCTGTAGGTCTGAATTGCCTGAAACTCCATCGACAGAGAAGCCCTTCAAGGTTAACTTCTTCCCTTGAATTTGGTGGGAACAACCAACTCGTAAGCCACCTGGACACCGTCCCCAACCTGGTCGAATTTTCTTCAGAGTGCTGTTGAAAACCGGATAGCCAGGGGGAAGGAAACCAGGTCGTGGACTTTAAGGCACTAACACCTTAAACCAACATTTTGCCAAGCTTGTGGCCTCCTCCCAGGGAAGTGCAGGAAATTCCTGACGTCCTTGTCCCCACGACTGAAGCTCAGGAACAGCGAGATCTGCAGGAACTACCAGGAACAACTGCCTCAGCTACAGCTTTTCTTCACTTACACGGTACTGTGCAAGTGCGGTGGAGAACTCAGTTCGGCCGCGGTGAAAGTTTGTTAAACTTTCCCGACTTTGAAGGCTTGTCCTTCCCTAAACCAACATCTAACTTTTCGCCTGACCAAATTCTTCTAAGATCCGTGGCAAAGACTTAACCGTTTACTACCAGAACTGTGCTCTCCTATACAAGACTCAACCATTGACTTTGGCTGAGGTCTATTGAATTGAATTGCTGGTTGAAGTGAACTGAAACCCTTTGCCCTGCCTATGAAAGTATTTGTGCTGTTGATTCTTATAGCCTTGTCTTTTTACCCCTTTTTAAAGTAACTGAAGTGCCATTTTGCTCCCACTTCAGGGGAGCTGAACTTGTTCAGAAGCTGATTGGCTGTGTATTGTAGTATATTAGATGGTGATATTGAGCTGCTCTTACTAGTGGAATGTTTTCCATATGACTGTGTAAATAAGACAATGCATTACTTACCGTAAAAGCATTTCTGATGGTTGTATCTGCTTAGATTCACATGCTGTGCATAGGTCCGACATCCAGTGGTCACTGCGGAGTATTGCATTTTGTTTTTCATAGTCGAAAAGGGACGTCGACAAGGCGTGTCTGAAATACTATCCCTATAGTGACGTGTGTTGTACCCACAATCCCTCACGCGTCGAGGTCCCTCTGTTTGTATTTTTCTGCCCTGAGGGAGCCTTCTAGACGTGAGTGAGTACAGAAAAGAGAGATATAAAAAGGAAGTCTATGTTCCTTCCATCCGAGCGGGGAGGAAGGGTGGGTGCATGTGAATCTAAGCAGATACAACCATCAGAAATGCTTTTAGGGTAAGTAATGCATTGTCTTCTGATGCTTGTTAATCTGCTTAGAATCACATGCTGTGCATAGACTAGCGAGCAGTACCCGGAGTTGGCGGTGGGTTATGAGAAGGAACAGTAGAGAAAAGATGTCTTAATACTGCCTGACCCACCTGGGAGTCAGATCTCGAGTGTGCATCTAGACAGTGTTTTGTAAAGGTGTGCACAGAACTCCAGGTAGCCGCTTTGCAGATGGACTCAAGGGGAACATTTGCAATGAATGCTATGGACGCCCCTGTGCCTCGAGTAGAGTGTGGTCTAGGCTTAAAGGGTAGTTCTCTCTTAGCAAGAGTATAGCAGAGAGTGATGCATTGAACAATCCATCTAGAAATAGTGGACTTTGAAACTGCATCCCCTTCTCTTCCTGCTGCCACCGAGACGAAGAACTGATTAGTCTTCCTCAGTGGTCTCGTTCTTTCCATGTAGAACATGACCGCTCTGCGCACATCTAGTGTGTGTAGAGTTTTTTCTCCCAAGTTGGAAGGATTTTGAAAGAACGTTGGCAGTTCTATAGACTGGTTTACGTGGAATTTCGATATGAACTTCGGAGCAAACCTTGGGTGCGTGCGTAGAACCACCTTATCTCTGTGAACTGTAACGAAGGGGTCTAGAACAGAAAGAGCCTGTAGTTCACTTACCCTCCTGATGGAGGTGATAGCTATTAAAAAAGCAGTCTTAAGAGTGAGGTCTTTAAGAGATGCTTTGTGCATGGGTTTGAAAGGTGAGCCCGTGAGTCTGGTAAGTACCACGTTAAGGTCCCATCCGGGAGCTGGGTCAGCTATCGGGGGGTGTATTCTCTTTATTCCCTCCATGAAGGCCTTTATAACAGGGATCTTCCACCACGACACCTTGAGTTGGGAAGTGGTGTATGCAGAAAGTGCCGCTAGGTGGACTTTAATGGAATTGAACACTAGACCTGAATCCAATAAGTGGGTCAGGTATAGAACAATATGTGTGGGAGAGCAGTCAATCGGGTTGATGCTTTTTCCTCTGCACCAGATGACAAATCTCCTCCACTTGCTAGAGTAGCAGTGGCGAGTGTTAGGTTTTCTGGCTTCCCTGAGGATGTCCATGCATCTCTGCAGGAGCTGTAGATGTCCAAATTCTATGATCTCAGGAGCCAAGCTGCTAGGTTCATGTTCTGGGGGCATGGATGCAGAGTCCTTCCCTTGTCTTGTGACAGCATGTTGTACGGGCAGGGGAGTTTCACTGGGGGAGATAGAGACATCTCCATCAAGTGAGCGAACCATGGCTGTCGGGCCCACATTGGGGCCACCAGTATCATGGTTACTTGTTCCTGGTGCATCTTGTGCACCACCTTGTTGAGAAGGGGAGTCGGGGGGGGAAAAGCGTAAACAAATTTCCCTGACCATTGCATCGACAGACCGTTCCCCTTGGATTGGTTCTGGGGGTACCTGGAGGGGTAACTTCGGCATTGTGAGTTCTCCAGGGTTGCGAACAGGTCTATTTCTGGGAATCCCCATTGTATGAAGACGTCGAAGACGATGTCTTCGTGCAGTCGCCATTCGCACTCTTCGGGCAGGGGGGGATCTGCTGAGTTTGTCTGCCAGCAGATTGAGTTCCCCTGGTACATGTTCTGACAGTAGGAACATGTTTTGTTTGAGAGCCCACTTCCATATATTTTGGGCCAGTTTGGACAGTCCTGGAGAGTGGGTGCCCCCTTGCTTGTTGATGTAGTACATAGCTGTGGTGCTGTCTGTAAGGACCAACACAGTTTTGCCTTGTAGGTGTTCCTGGAAGGCTTTTAGCGCCTTGAACACAGCTAGTAGCTCCAGTAGATGTATGTGTTTGGATGTTACTTTCGGAGTCCACACTCCGTGAGCAGTCTGATGGGATAGGTGAGCCCCCCATCCTGTTAGGGATGCGTCTGTGGTTAGAGTGGCTTCTGCCGCGGGTGTGGCAAAGGGTTTCCCTTTTCCCAGGTTTTCCTTTGTCCACCATCGTAGCGAGAGAACTAAGGCCTGCGAGACCACCACTGGATCGTCCCATAATCCGCTGGCCTGACACCACTTGCTGTTGAGCCACTCTTGCATAGGGCGCATGCGCAGGCGCGCGCGAGTTACCAAATAAATACACAACGCCATCATGCCTAGCAAGCGCATTGCTTTGCGTACCGTCACCTCTCGACCGGTCACATATTGAGGGATCTGAAACAGCATGTTTTGGACCCTCTCGTTGGAGGGGAAGACGAGGCCGCCCTTTGTTTGAATTAGAGCCCCTAGGAATTGTTTGATTTGGCTGGGGTCTAGGCTGGACTTCTTTTCGTTGATGGAGAAGCCCAACTGGAACAAAAGGTCTACAGTCTTTTGGGTATTGGAGAAGCATGTTTCGTAAGAATCCCCTGTTATGAGCCAGTCGTCGAGGTAAGGGTAAACTGGGATGGACAACCTGCGCAGGTGGGCCGCTGCCACTACCTTCGTGAATACCCTTGGTGCTGATGCTATGCCGAAGGGTAGCACTCTGAACTGATAGTGTTTGCCCTCTATCATAAACCTGAGGTATCTTCTGTGCGCTGGCAACATTAAAATATGAAAGTATGCATCTTTCATGTCCAATGTTGTCATGTAATCTCCCTGTGATAGCAGTGGGATCACTTCCTGTAAGGTCACCATACGAAACTTCTGGGGTTTGATAAACTTGTTCGCTGGGCGCAGATCTAATACAGGGCGCATGGTTAGATCCTTTTTGGGTACAAGGAAGTACACTGAATAAATACCTTCCGTTACCTGAGATAGAGGCACGACCTCTATGGCCTTTTTCCAGCAGTTGTTGTACTTCTTGGAGAAGGATGGCAAGGTGTTCCGGTGTCATGCGTCGTCCCCTCGGGGGTCTGTATGTTGGGGAACTGTTGAATTCGATGCAGTATCCGTGGGCTACGGTGGAAAGTACCCAGCGGTCTGACGTTATTCCCTCCCATGCTGGAAGAAAGGATGTTATCCGGCCCCCGACCGGTGTTGCATGGGAGGGGACGTGAATCTTCGCGTCACTTGGTGTTGTTGGGGGCTTGGGAGCCTCTGGGGGTGGACCCCCGCCCTCTCCCTTTGCCCCTGCGCTGTCCTCTTTGGCTGTACTGCCTACTATTGGTCTGGTAACTGGTGGCAGGGTACTGTTGCTGCTGATTCTGCTGTGGGCGTTGGCCACGAAAAAAGCGTTTGTTGCCATAGCCGCGTCTGGTAGTGGGCTTAGAGATCTGGTCAAGAGTCTTGATAGTATCAAACTCTTTTTTAGCCATTTCCAGAGCCTCATCCACCGCCTTCCCGAAGAGGTTTGAGTCTTCAACAGGTTTATTTATTAAAGACGCCTGTGTCTCCGGTTTGAACCCTGAGTTGCGCAGCCATACATGGCGTTTTAGGAGTATTCCCTGAACCAGGGAACGTCCCGCTGTCTCAGCAGCATCCAGAGAGTTCTTTACAATACTCTGGTTGACCTGGGTTCCTTCGCCAATAGTTGAAAGCAGGCGTGTACGTAATGGTTCCGGCGCTTCTTCGGCGTCCTTGCGCAGTTTGGCCCACTGCGCGTCCGCGTAGCTAGCTAACAAAGAATTGTCGTTCGCAATTCTTGCCGAAAAGGCAGCCGAGGATGTGACTCTTAGCAAGGGCATATAACTTCTTGCCCTCCTTGTCAGGTGGTGCCTCACTGGTGGACAGCGGCACCCCTGCCCTCTTCCTTGTATTAGTTACTACAAGGGAATCCGGAATGGAATGTCCCCTGATGTACAGCGGGTCTGAGGGTGAAGGAGTGAAAAGTTTTTCAATCCTTGGATTGACTCCTCTTATTAGTGCAGGTGTGTATAGCGAAGGGATGATTCTTCTCTTCACTGAAGCGAGGAGGGGAATGGTCTGGCTGACTGGGAGTTTCTCCTTAATTACTCTTTCCACAAAGTCTATTTCCGGAGAGATCTCCCCAGTGTCCAGTTCGAAATGCGCTGCTGCTCTGCGCAACAGGGCATTGAATGGGGGCTGATCATCAATGGGAGACGTGTTTCTAACAGGTGAATTGTCAGGAGGATTTAGGTTCAGGACATCAGTGTCCGAATATACTGATGGGGATTGCCAGGGACGAGAAGGTCCTTCTTCTGGATTTTCTCCGAAGCCTTCTCCTACCATGTCTGGGCTGTCTTCCAGACCTTCCTCTTGGTTCTGTCCTTCATTGTCCACAAAATCATCCTCCTCTTCTAAGTATTGTTCCTCACCAGTGAGGTCTACACATTATGGAAGTCTAAGGGTGTGTCCTGCCTCGGGTATTTGGCCCGGGGGTCCTCCTGAGGCCCTTCTCTTGGGAGTGGGAGGGTTCTGGGTGTTCATAAACCTCTCCATTCTCTCCATGCAGAGATGGAGCCTTTCCATGGTTTCATGGGGTACCCCAGAGCGGTCTAGCGGGGGAAAATTAGTGTCATCTTGCTGAAAACGGCTCGACCTCTCCCACAACGTCGAGGAAAGTGTCCCGTCGCCCTCCGAAAAGCCTTCCGGTATGCTGGGGGTCCCCTCGACTGAAGGGGGTAGTCCCTGTTTTTCTTTGGGCTTTTTCGGCGTGTCTTTCGACCTTTGCGTAGCGCTCAACGTGTCTTTCGGCGTACGCTTCTGGGCGTCGGCCACAACGATCCTCACCAAGCTCTCTGTGACTCGTTTGTCAGCGGAGGGCTGTGGTTTCGACGTTACGGGTATCGAACATTTTACGGCGGCGTGCGCTCTCTGCTGGTGCGCGCCGGCCGATTGTTTGGGGGCGGCGCCCTTATTTGCCGAAAGCCCAGTCGCTGGTCGCGGCTGCGGTTGCGAGAGGGGCTTTGAACCCGAACGGCCCGAGGAGGCCGCCGGTGTAACCTGAGTCTCCTTGGGCACTGATGCTTTCTTCGTCTTCGACGAAGAAGAGCTATGGGTTGTGTGTTTATGTGTTGTATCGTGTGCGTCAGTGTCGCCGGGGTGTTCATCCCCATAAGCAGGGCGTGAGCCAAGCCCGTCGGGGCCGGGGACAGACGAAGAAGAGCGCGAACGCTCTTTAGAGGGGTGTACGACTTCCGTAGCGGAGGTCGTGTTATCACGTTCCTCGTCACTGTCGGTGGTAGCAGCGGCGGGTGAAGACCCGGCCTTTGACATAGCGTAGGCCGCCCACCTCTTGACCCTACGGTCTTTTAGAGTCTTTGGCTTTAGAAGCCGACAAGCCGAGCAACCCTCCTCTACGTGATCGAGGGGCAAGCAGCGGTTACACCGTGAATGCTTGTCCTTCCAAGTAAACTTGCCCTTACAAAGTGGGCAAAACCTAAAGGGTGTCCTCTCCATAGCCGAGGCAATAAACCGTGATAACTACCCCAAGGGAAAGGAAGGGGAAAAGGAAAGGCATTCTCAGAAAAAGAATCAGAGATGTCCCACGACCCCACTCTCCCTACTGTATTTGGCCTGCGAGGCCAGGCCACGTGTTCGGCAACGCCGAAGGATCTCCTCCGCTCGTCCCCTCCGTCGAAGATCTTGCTCGGCGGAGACAGCTTCACAACTGCGTCGAGGGAGGGATCGATATATTAAATCTTTAAACAGGAAAAAACGACCAAAGGTCGAGGAGATGGAATCTGCAATGTCTCTCGAGGAGCTCCGCGTAAAGGCGACCAGTAGCTGGGCGGAAAAAAACAATCTGAGGGACCTCGACGCGTGAGGGATTGTGGGTACAACACACGTCACTATAGGGATACTATTTCAGACACGCCTTGTCGACGTCCCTTTTTGACTACGAAAAACAAAATGCAATACTCCGCAGTGACCACTGGATGTCGGACCCATGCACAGCATGTGATTCTAAGCAGATTAACAAGCATCAGAAATGTATGTTCTTTTACCAAGAAACCTTGAGTGAGGGTTTGTTTGAATCATTGTATTTGTTAGTCCTTTGTGTAATCTGTTGTACTGCTCACTTTACTCTTGAGAGAAGTCTGGTTGCCCAGCCACTGCTACCACATTAATGTGTAGTACAGGCTTGTACCAAAGGTGAAATTGTACTTACACTTTTAGTCTTAATTTAGTGTAGTGTTCCCAAAGGGTACTGCATAGGATTCTGCCTAACACCAGTGAAGCATCCGTGGTGACCGTCTCCTGGTACGGGGGCCACTGGAAGTCTGTGCCCCCAGCGATGTTGGAGCTCACGACCCACCACCTTATCACCAGACGGAACTCCTCGTCTAGAACAATTCTGTCCGTGAAGCTTCCAGACACTTGGATCCACCGGGCGTCCGTGAATTCCTGAAGTGGTCGCATCCGCAACCTACAGAGTCTGATCAGGTAGATACACGACGACATCACGCCGAGTAGTGACTTGATGGCTCGCACAATGCCGATCTTCAGTGCCATCAGCTGTTGTACCTTGCCCAAGATGGCTGCGATCCTATCTTCTGAGGTGGCCGCCAGGCAGGAGACCGTGTTGAGCCTGAAGCCGAGGAACTGAGCGTCCTGCGAAGGAATCAAGCAGGACTAAGGCTAATTCAAGGAGAACCCTAGACCAGTCAGCAGCCGGACAGTCCTGCCTGTGTGGTCGACAGCGATTTCCCTTGACTTGGCCCAGATGAGCATGTCGTCGAGGTACGGGTACACATGTATCTCTTGCAGACGTAGATGGGCCGCCACTGGTGCCAGGCACTTCGTAAATACCCTGGACCCCTCAGTCCTAAGGGAAGGGCCTTGAATTGATAGTGCTTTCCCTGTACGACGAAGCGCAGGAACTGCTGATGCTTCTCGTGAATGGGGATGTGGAAGTAAGCATCCCCTAGATCCAGCGACGTTAGGAAATCCTCTTTCTCAGTTGGCTGAGCATGTGCTGCAACATGACCATCCTGATTTTTGGGACTTGAGGAACTTAGTCGCTGCAGGTCGAGAATGGGCCTCCAGCCCCCGGTCTTCTCTCTTGCTAAGAAGTATCAGGAGTAAACCCTGGTGTCCCGGAGTCGCTTTGGAACACGCACTATCGCCCATTTTCTTAGTATGGCCCGTGCCTCCTGCAGGACCCGAGGGATGAGTTGCTCCTGCCGGGCCACCGGTGGTATCTGCGGATGCTTTGGCTTGAATTCTAGAGTGCGTCTGTGGGCGAGAGCATCCAGTACCCATTGGTCGGTGGAGATGATCTTCAGCTTGCTGACGAAGCCCGCCAGCCGGCCTCCCACCGGGGTGCATGGGTGGGGGTCCGACGTCCAGGCCGGTTCAGTCCTGCGTGCCGCCTTGTGAGCGATGACGGCAGCCACCTCCAAAAGCCTTTAAATGACCTCTGTAGGCCTCCTGGGTCGTGGAACGGGAGAGTTGACGATCCGCCGCCGAAACCCTTTGACGATCTTCCGGACTTGCTTCCTGAGGCACGAAAGGAAGGTGTTGCTGAAGCATGCCTAGGGCCCAGGCCGTCTCAAGTGTCGGACTTGATGGCTTGCAACGATTCATCGACAACCTTCCCAAAGAGATTGTCCCTGTCGAACTGCATGTCCAGGACCCTCGTTTGACCTTCCTGCCGAAAGTTGGTGGCTTTCAACCAGCCACGACGATGGAGTCAGACACCGTTCCCCATCTGGCGGAACCCTGTGTCCACGATGTCCAGGGCCACGGTGATTGCATGGTCCGATGTCACTTCACCCTCCTGGAGGATTTCCAGCGCCTCGACCCGCTTGCAATCCGGTTCTTTGCGATCCAGGTGAAGACAGTAGAGGCACTGAGAGTGTTTTTCCTCCACAAATACGTTCCTTAGTCCGCAGCTGGTGCAGAGCTTGAAGAGAGAACCTTTGTCCTTCTCCAACATGGTCCGGTGTGCAGGGTAGGCCTCATCACCTTATGGAATCTTCAGTGAAAACTCGTTGATTCTTGTCCTTGATGGGTGACAAAAGATGCTGACAAACGGATCCCCGTTTGCCAGTCGAAAGCACGAAAGAGCACAAGGGTTCTATTTGACAAATCTGGAAATTTTTAAGAAAAAACTCGAAAAAACGCAGAAACATTCTACAGAGCAAAACAAGAGGACTCAACACTTGAACGTGCGATAAAAATCCAAAGGTGGCTGCCAGAGGAAGGGCTTACTGAGAGGGCAGTTATTGGCTGGGGGCAGGATTGATTCACAGAGCTCAGTGATTTGTTTATAGGAGAATGACAGTTTGTAAGTGAAAGTGAAACTGTTTTTACTTCTACAGAGGATTCCTGGCCTCACAACAGGGAATATTCAGGAGCATGTGAATCTATGCCAGACCACATGCTGGAGAAGGTACCACACGATGTGTGGGTCAGCATGATTATATTTCTCCCCTTCCCCCTGGTGCCAGTCCTCCTAGGTGCATGCCATAATAATGTAGTAGCATTCGCTCACAATCGTAGCCTTGGAACAGCAATATGCGAAGATCCTGACCTTCCTTCCCTGGAGAGATGAGCCCAGCTGACCCACGTGGAGACAGACAGCGGAGGCGAGAACCAATCATAGCCTGGCATCCCCTATGGAGCAGGACCATGTATACTGTCCCACCAATCATCTGTGCGGGTTTCGACCCTATGTATGACGTCTTTAGTGACTAATGGACTAATTATCTTTTTTGGAGTTAGAAAGTTCTTGAGCAGCAGAGTCCTCTGCTGAACCCTTTGCCTTTTGTACAATTAAACCTCGTTAGCCTTGCAAGCAATCTCTTGGCCTTTTTCCCTAGAGGGTTGTATTCTTTCTGGCGCGAGCGTACCTATTGCGCTCACCTGGTCTCTGCGGAGGCGTTGGGGCACGGTTGCAGCCCTCCCGGGGGTGAGGTCGCTCAGATCCAACTTCGCCCTCTGCGCTTCTGTGGTGATGCTGCGCGGGACTGCTCCTGCGTGGAGAATAGGGGGCGTGAATATGCCAGCTTGTGCGCCTGATCCCCTTCCAGACCCAGTCTCCCAAACAGTGGTACCCGTGGGATGCGCTGTCCCTGGAAAACTCACCCGTTGATTAGTTTTGGCGAGCACCCAGTCTTGCGGCTTCTGGCAGGGGTGCTTGTATGATATGGACAGAGTTCCTTCACTGGTCCCTTGCACGTGGTAGTCCAGTCCTGCTGCGACTAAGCCACTATACTTCAGGTAAGTGTTCCTGTTTGCCTTTGTCTTTCCTCGTCTGTTTTTGTTGTATTGTAAAGTGTGTTGTCTTGTATTGCTATCCGTTCCACTTTTGATGTTTGCTCTTATGCTTTCTTCCCTTGCAGGTGATGATGCCGGCCCGGCAGAAGCTGCAGAGCTCAAGGCGACAGCCAGAGGGAATGAGGAACGAAGCTGCAGCAGTACAGTAGCTGGTAAGTTGTTAACTAGGGGGCGTGCGGGTTCAAATGCGGCGCGGCCCTAGGACGGATGTTCTAACCTTGTCTTTCTTCTTCACAGGGTCCGAGTTTGTGGATGCGGAGTGCAGTTCTGCAGTGTCGGGATCAAGATCACTGGATGTCAGGAGATGACTCTGCAGATGAAGCGATGAAGCACTGGTTTCCTGGAGGTGAGTATGCAGGAGAACGCCTGGTTTCCAAAGGTAAGTAAACTGGTCCAAGCGGCGGTGAGCATCACGTTGCACGCGAGTGCACAGTAACGCGAAGCACCGGCCTTAAGGACGGAGCAGCTTATATAGCGGAGCTTCTGAAGCCACGCCCACCAGGTTCGGCCTGCCTGCCACACCCAATAAGTCAGCATATGAAGACCATGCCTAGGGAGCCACTCCCGATGAGTCAGCACATGAGGATGTTCTCTGGAATAAAGGCTTTCAGCTCCTGGAAAGTTCTTGAAAAATAAAAGCACTCCTGCTCTGAAATAAAGTAAAAAGCACTCGTGCACTGAAATAAAGTGTTCCTGCTCACATCTCTATATGAGCCTGGCGCCAGGACTGAGTCCAGCCAGGGCCCGTGTTTATAGGTCCCAAAGGGACATAAGTGAGTCAAGTGACCCATTGCCCCATCACTAGATGGTATGGTTTTTGTGTTTGAGGCCTGTGGCCATGACAGTAACAGGGACCTGGCCCAAACTAATTGTAATGACCCAATAAACACCCTTGGAACGTTATTAGAGCGTCAGAGTGGTTATTTGTGGCAGACAACCGATCACATTTATTTAATTTTGCATTCATAACATGCACAACACCCGGAGGAATCTCGGCGCGGTTACAGGGTACCAGTTACATTTGGCCATTAGGCCTAGGGTCAGATGGGAGTACATAACATATAGAGTACATGATTGTGCTTTGAACACAGTAAATCGCATCAAATCAGTTAGGTAGGCAGTGGATGGGTTAGGAAGGAGCAGGCGTGCGGGAGGAGGAGTGAAGGGGTTGGGAGCCATAGGCAGTGGTCGAGTAATAGGGACCGAGAATACACTCAGGTGAGGGGAGGTGGTGGAAGGGCAGGTGTATTACTTAAACTACCAGTTTTTTTGCGCTTTGCGGAATGTCCAATACGATTCTTCCACTCCAAGTGCGTGTGGCAGGCTGTTCCATTGTTTGGCTGCAATGGATGGGAAACTGGAGCAGCCTGCTTTGGACCGGTCGACTCTAGGCTGGGCTAGCCGGTGGAAGTATGCCACTCTAGTGAGTCTGGAGGAGGATGCCTTGGTAAATTTCTGGGACCGGTATGGTGGGAATGAGTTGGATTTGCATTTGTGCGTGATCGAGAGGGTCTTGAACTTGATCCTTTTTTGGATGGGAAGCCAATGGACAGCTCTACGGGTCGCCGAGATGTGTTTGTGCTTTGGGATGCTCAGGGCAGCTCTCCGAGAGTTTTCTGGATGGTCTGCAGTTTCCGTATGTTGTGTGTTGAGGTGCCTGCGAAGAAGGCATTACAATAATCCAGCCTGGCACCTACCACTGTGGGGGCAACTGTGAGGCAACATTTTGGTGGAGAGGAAGGGTATGGCAGCATATCAGTTTGGCGGTGTATGCTGCTGAAGAGGAGATGACGTTGACTTGGTAGGTCATGGATAGGGTGGAGTATAGGTAGACTGCCAGAGTCTTTACTGCCGGGGAGCCTGAGATAGTGGTACCATCGATGTTGAAAGTGGCGTAATGCGGGTCAACTGTTTTTAGGACCATTGCTGGGCTGACTAGGAGGAATTTGGTCTTTTCTTCATTAAGACAGAGACTGTGTATTGCCAACCAGGCTTGGACAGTAGTATAGACTTTATGGAGTGATTCAGTGTCCTTGACGTAGTTGCTGGAGAGGGGGAGGAGTAGGAGTCTCGTTGGCATAGTTGGTGTATGCTATGCCGAGCAAGCCCAGGAGATCGAATAGGGGTTTGGTGAATATGTTGTAAAATGTCGGGGACACAGGATCCCTGTGGTACTCCGCAATTTATTGGCATGGGGGAGGCATTTGCTTGGTCAGAGAAGAGACTTGTTACGCTGCCATCAAGGAAAGAAGTAATCCACATAGTGGCTTCAGGGGAAAAGGACGCAGATGTGGTCAGATGGTGGCAAAGGATTGTGTGGTCAACTAGGTCGAAGGCGGCGGAGAGGTCCAGGAGGAGGAGAAGTGCGGGTTTACCTTCGTCTCTAATCTCATCCATCTGGTTTTTTCAGATTGAGGATTGGCATGGCCTGGGGGGAATCCGGATTGTCGGGGTCCTAAGACTAGCTTAGCTTCCAGATGGCGCTGGATTTGTAAATACGCTGCTCGACCTAGAATTCTTAAAGGGGACTGTGGTGATTGGTCTGTAGTTGTTGGGCAGGGCCGGATCAAGAGTTGCTTCTTGAGTAAGGGAAGAACCCAGCTTCCTGAAGGATGGAGGGTGTGGCGCTTGCCTGAAAGGAGGCGTTCATGAAGGTGGGGATGAAGGGCGCAAGCACTTCTGTGCAGTCTTTTATGAGTCGGGCTGGGCATGCATCACCTTTGCATCGGGAGTGTGTGAGGACCTTCAAGATGTCCATGGTTTCTAGATCACTGACCATGATGAATCGAAAAAGGGGGTTCTTGGAACTGCTGGAGTTCGGTGAGGTGGGGGCAGTAACGGTCGGTTCAAAGGGTTTCAAGGCCAGTTGTTGACTTTGTTGTGTAGGGAGTCTATTTTTAGTGACATCGCAGTCTGAATGTTTGTGCACCAAGTTTTATCTTGGATGATGGTAGAGGGAGGAGCAGTGGGCGTTTCAAGTTCCTTGAGGATGGTGAATAGTTCTCTTGAATTGGATTTAGCATTGGCTATTCTGGTGTTGAAAGCCGCAGCTTTCGTGTGCATGATAGCAAGTTTATACTGTTTGGCCACTCTAGAGAATGCTAGTGTGAGGACGTGAGGTTTTTTTTTCTCCAGTTGGTTTCCACTAGACTTCCACTCCAGTAAGTGTAAAGTAGGTCTGGGGTGAATCAGGCACTGGTGGGGCCTGTGGGTTTGGCTTTTTTGGGTAGGAGTGGGGCGAGGAGGTCGACCACAGTGGTGAGTGTAGTGTCAGAGGTTAGCTAGGATATCTGGGTCCGTAGAATGTAGGTTCTCGTGTTTGAGGGAAGCAAGGTGGGGTGAGAGGCGCTCTTTGGTGACTTTGCATGAGCTGTGGGCCATGGATGGGGCAGTGAAGAGGGGGGGGGGGGTTTGGCCTGGCGGGATAGTGAAGGCAATAATGTGGTGGTCAGACCATGGGCATAGAGTGTTGGAGATGGAGCCCGGGCAGTTCATGTCTGAGATCCAATCTAGCGATCAACCCTTGGCATGTGCGGGGGCATTGATGCAGTGGCTGAATCCTAGCGCATTTAAGGAGTTGGCAAGCGAGAAGGCCTGTTGGTCATGGGGGTCATTAAATCCCAAATTCAGGTTTTTAAGGAGGATGACTTTAGAGAGCAGTTTAAGGTTGTTGTTGATGGTTAGGAGAAGGTCTCCCTCGAAGGAATGTGTGGGGGTTGGGGGTCGGTAGATGTGGATGGTGATAGTGGGGGAGGCGGTCAGCTTCAGGGATAAGATGTCGCAGTTATCAATAGCAGAGTAGGGTGTCTCTTGCTATGATGGCTACTCCGCCACCTTTGAACTTAGTTCTGTCCTTTCTGAGGATGGAGTATCCATCAGGTATCGCTAGGGAGAGTAAGACGCCTGAGGCACTATGGAGCCATGTTTCCGTGAGCCCCATATATGTCGAGGTTTTTATTGGTGAGGAGGTTGTCAATGTCTAGAGCATGTGTGGGAATGGAGCGGGTGTTGACGAGGGCACAGCATAAGGTGGTTACCTTCGTTTTGGGAGTGAGTGGAGTCTCTAGTATGGGGTAAGAGTTAATAGCGGGGCAGTTGTCGTGGGTTGGGAATGCAGGTCTAATGTCCGGATTAGCCGGCGAGCAATGGCCGCTGGAGTGAATATTGATATTGGTTGAGACGGTAGGCGTGGGGATGGGGTCATCACTCAGAAGGGCAGCAGGATTGGGTGCGTTACCTAGTCTCTTGTAGGGGTCAGGGTACCTGGGGGCATAGAGATGGAGTACATTCCCAGCAGCATTGAGAGCATCATGGTGCATGGGCGCAATACATTCACTCACAGTGGCATATGTATGAAACTCAGTAGCATCAATGGGAGTCTCGCTGTACATGGGCACGGTACAGTCAATCATAGTTGCACATGGATTGGATGCGTTGGTCGTAGCATCAAGAGCAGCATCCTGCTTTGGCCATGTGATTTCATATGGGGGTTTGTGGTAGGGGAGGCTGTGGTCAAGGCAGTGCTGGGACAGACAAAAGGTATGGGGGATTAGGCCAGGTGCGCAGGCGGTTGTTTCAGCGCGGTACAGGGTGTGCCAACAGGAAGACAGGCGATCCTTAGTAGTAGGGTAGCGCTTCAGTGCGTTAGAATATATTGCCAACCTTTTCTTAGGCACTCGTAGTGGCCTTTGGAGTCAGGGATGGGTTGCGGATTATGTATGGGTCTCTCATGCCTCCTTGAATAGTGGAGTTGAACGGCATGAGGAAGGGTTGGGCGGTGGCAGGGTTAAGGTGGGGGCCTCTGCAAGGCTGATGACTGCGAACTTGGTATCAGGTGAAATAGGGAGTGTCATGCGCAAAACTTTGCACAGTTTACCTTCACTGTATCAGCAGACGGTGCGGAACCAAGTAGGCTATAGAAGGCATGGTGATGTGCGGCTTCGTGCAGCGGAGACCGACGCAGGCTTTAAATATCGGCCTTGCTTCATAGCTGGCTCCACCATCCAGCTCCGGCGCACTTCTACCTTGAGAGGAGCTTCTGCACAATCAGGGTGCAGCGCATGACCAGGCAAGATTGCTGTCTGCGGTGCGTGTGGGGCAGCGGCCATCTCCAAGGATTCAGCTTTGTTGCACTTCCAGTGTGCAGTGGGGATCAACATCAGGCTGGGGGGGGTCCTAGGAGGGGCTCAGGGGCTGTTGATGCGGCTGAGACCAACACAGGCCTTAAATAGCAGCCTTGCTTCTCAGACGGCTCCGCCATCTGGCTCCACTATGGAGTCAAAGTGGGATCAATTAGATCCCAATACAGAAATCACCCATCAACGTCGTGCGAGGACGACTCAGAGCAGAGGGACGCACCCACAGGAGTATCCATTCAAGCAGTTACCACCAAGAACCACAGTTGCCGGTCTGATTTTTCAACCTATGACCAGTAATGCCTATATGCAGTCTAGGAATTCACCCTGGGAGAGTTCCTACGAGATATATTTATTCGTACATTTATAGCAATGCGCATAGCCCGTGGGCATCTAGGCGCTAGTTTCAGTGTAATAAAAGTGGTGAAGTGGTTAAAAAAAAAAAAAAAAAAGGGCTGGGGAATGTCAGCTGAATAGGAAAGTCTTGAGCTGCTTTTCTGAAGGTGTTTTAAGAGTGTTCATATCTCAGGTGGGGGATAACTTGCTCCACAGTGTAGGTGCGCGAACCGGGAAGCTAGAGCCACCTGCTCTGGACCGCTTAAACCTAGACGTGATCAGGCAATGTTTGTAGGCAGACCTTGTAGGCCTTGCTGGGGCGTGTTTTTTTAGCTTATCTGCTGGGTAGTGTGGTGCATCATTCGAAAAGACAACGATGGGTGAGGGACAAAAACTTAAAAGTGGATTCTGTCATTGGCTGGGAGCCAGTGTGCATCTTGTCTAGCCTTTGAGATGTGGTCCCGTTAACCAATGTAGAGTGCCTTGCTGAGGGCATTGTTTTGGGTGGTTTGTAGTTTGCGCAGGTTCTTTTCAGAGAAGCCGCAAAGCAAGGAGTTACAATAGTCTAGTTTTGACCCTACAATTGCCCAGGCCACTTCAAGTCGGTTCACAGCAGCGAGGAAGGGTTTGCTGGCGTTGATTACCTTGATAGCATAGCCCGATGAGGAGGCAATGTGGATGACCTGGCGAGACATGGTCAGCAAAGAGTTGAACAGCGGCTTAGTGTACACAGTGTACAGGGTGGGGGAGACATATGAGCCTTGGGGTTCTCCACAGGATCTAGGCATACGTGTGGCTGCAGCCTCTCCAACAAATACTATCAAGGATCTGTCATATAGGAATGAGGGGATCCATTTAGTGGCTTCAGTGGAGAAGTAGGCTGAGGAGGTAAGGGCTTGACCGAGGATCTTGTGGTCCATGAGGTCAAAAGCTGCAGAGAGGTCGAGAAGTAGGAGAAGCGAGAGGGCGTCCAGGTCGTTGGCGTAATCAAGCTGTTTTTTTTATATCTAGGGGAGTTGTTTCAGTCCCATGCTTTGGGAGGAAACATGACTGACGGGCCCCCAAGATGTGGTGGTGTTCTAGGAAGGTGGTTGGTTTTATTATGACCGATACGGATTAACGACCGAGGCCGGTGTTCACAATACACTCATGGTCCATGAATGCATGGTGCACTTACACGTGAAACATTTCTAGTTTCTATAAACATTCAGGACTACAGAGATTCCTTCTTTGTCCGGCTCAGCATACCATTCACAATATATACATGATCAAGACCAGGACTGCGAATGGTGACGTACCAGCAGTTTATGTCCGCAACCTACGGCTCTGAAGTTATTACGAATCAACCATTGTGACACATATGGTTTAAGTGACGACTTTTGAATGTGAAATCCGAGGTACAGAATAACGGTGTACAGCGCAATAGTTAAGTATTGCCATTGCTTGAAGACTTTTATGTCACCCAACTCCAGACGAATTTCCACACAATTGAAAATGATGACGGATATGGAAAGCAGCATGTTGGGTTTTCTTGTTCGATTTTAGTAATCATGACTTAATATTAACAGCAATCGACTAGTCAAATGAATTATTGAATTTAACTTTTGTTTTTTCTGGAGTATTATGTTTAGTTTGTTAACAATTAAATTCATATTCTAGTCTCCAGTTTTTGATTTATTTTTTAATTGCCATTTATTTTGTTGAATTTGATTCAGTTGATTGTTTGGTATGGATATGCCATGTGAATGATGAGTGTATGAGAGTTTTCTTGAGGTGCTTGCAGTTTTATTCTTTTCTGTACACGTGACATTTATTGTACTAAACATTTATTATTTAAAAATAGATGCTTGTTGGATATTTACTTTTGTATTTGACAAACCACATTTGAAGTATGACATTTTAAGATTCCATTAATGGATTATTTAATGAAAATAATAAATTTATTGTATAAGTCACTTACAGGATGTGTAATTGAATTTTTTCATGTTCTATCTAGTTGGTATCTGGTTATCGATTAGACACACGATTATGTGTCTATGACAGTCTTGTTACCTTGTATTTTACAACACAGAAGCATACCAACTCCAGCCTCTTTTGTACCCCTATATATACACCGGTGCGGACCACGTACGACCGGAGTTCAACATACCTGGTGCCCCCATTCTCTCGTTTTTTGTGTTGTTCTCGGAAGGCCTGGATTTATAAGTAGGACACTCTGTCCATGATTTTCAGGAGGAAAGGAACTGTTGTGATGGGTCGCTAGTTGGTGGGGCTGGCTGGGTCTAGGGTGGGTTTTTTGAGCAGCAGTGAAACCCAGGATTCTTTCAAGGCAGGTGGGGCCATGCAGGCGGTGAAAGAGGAGTTAATGATGGTGGCGATGAGTGGGAGTAAGGGATCAGCGCATTCCTTGACCAGGGAGGCCGGGCATGTGTCCCCCCCCCTTACAGCAGGATTGTTTGAGCTCAGTGCTAGTGTTGGCGAGGGTGGTAGTGCTGATCCGTTGGAACTTGAACAGAGGGATGTTGCTACCGGCTGGAGATGGTGGGTGGCAGGCAGTTGATATGGAAACTTGTTTAGCTTTTATTTTCTATTGCGAGTGATTTAATCTGTGAAGGTGTCTTGGATCATGTTGTACCTGGCATTGTCTTTCGTGAAAGAGGATGGAGGGGAGATGGGAGTTTCTAGATCGCGGATAATAAAAGTTCACAAGAGCTGGGTTTGGAGCATTGGTGATTCTTTCATTGTAGGTGGTGTTAGAAACCAGCATGTGTCTCGCTCGCTAGTCCCCAGGGATCTGTCATCCAGGTGGCCAGGACCCGGACATCGCTTTTGGATCCAGTTCCTGGGGGTGGAGCAGTGAGGGAGGATCACCTGGATGCAGGGTCTTCGGGGAGTGGGACACCGGATGACGAGATGCAGTATCCCCTTCCCTGTAATACCTTTACCCCATCCTACTGAACTTGTGTGCCCAACACAAGCCCTTTAAGACAAGGTAACAATACTTTGAGATTGATGGGGATGCAGAATAAAACATCAATAATCAAACGGACTCAGGAAGTTGGCAAAGTGCGTCTGTTTTAATATCAATTATCTAAAACAGGGAGTATAACGAACATCAACGAACAAGGTCAATCTTCTCACTCAACGGATTTCATAAAAAATGTAACATATACTAAAAACTTGTCATTGACGTCAATCTACAAAAATCTACTTGGAAAGTGATAGCCTTACAGGGAACCTCTAGGTATACGTTCCATACTGGTCGGGATGGTGATTGTGTCTCTATCATCAGGTGGGGCAACTAAGCCCTCCTCTAGTGCAGGTTACTACAAACGTCATCAAATACACGACGTCCCATTGGTTATACAAGCTATAGGGCTCTCTATTACGTGGCCCTCTATTATTGGTTGGCACCCTCGCACCCCTCTGTAATATTCCACTCACGCTAGCAGCACAGAGGCTAACATCCAGGTGCTGGTTGGGCTGGTCATAACCATAGCTTCCCACCAATTAGCCTGTCATCCATCATCATTCTTGCAGTCTGCCAGTCAATTAGCTCTTTGAACATTGGCCTAGGAAATGTTCTCTGCGCCCAGGAACAAGAGGGAGTATAGGCAAACTCTGTCTCTTGGTTTCGATACAGCTCGTCCAGTGTCTACTTTCATCCAACCACGTGACAGCAGGCCATGTTTGAGAGCCTTTCTGTATTTAAAATACTATTAAATGATGAACCTCTGACGTCTTTGATGTTCTCACTTCTCATCTAAGACAGGAGTTTTGTTCTTTTCACACGTTCTGTAACTACTGCATGAACATTCAGATTCACAGTGGCCTTGACTTCCTGGAGCGAGGCCAGCCAAGCTTTCCTTTGATTCACCTCTGAATGTCGATTGCTTTCCCAACTGCGACACACTGAAGGCCTTTCTTTTCACTGGATTCAGCTCTGCTAAAGTGCGTTGTGGAATCATCCATAGTCCATACATTCCTATGCATGTACATTGGCGCATCGCCGCAAGCTATTCACTACATAGCTAGCCTTTTAAGAACACTGTATATTTTTGTATTTATATAGCGCTTTAATCCAAAGTGCTTAACAAGAGGAACAAGCATAATACAATAAGCAATACATGACAATTGAATCTGAACCAGAGAACAGTACAAGGAACAATTTACAAATATAGATTGGAAGGGCGCTGAAGGAGAGGGGCTAAGTGAGGGAGGGGGTGGGAGGAGTGGAAAGAGGTAGAGTCAGTAGTGAGAGAGGAAAAAAGGAAGCTAGGGGGTGAGTGGAAGAGAAGATTTTAGAGAAGTGCGGAATGAAGGGTAGGAGGTAATAGAACGGACAGGAAGGGGTAGGCGGTTCCAATGGAAGGGAGCGAGAAGTTGGAAGGAGCGGAAGCGGGAAGGGGCACAGGGTGGAGGAGGAGAGAGAAGATCGATCAGCAGAACGGAGAGAACGAGAAGGAGTATAAAAAGTGAGAAGGGAGGATAGATAGGGAGGGGCAAGAGCGTAGCGGGATTTGAAGACTAGACAGAGGAAATTAAATTTAAGCTGTGAGTGAAAAGAGAGCCAGCCAAGTGAGTTGAGAGAAGAGGAGATGGAATCATGAGGAGAGATAAGGCAGAGATAGCGGATGGCAGAGTGGTAGATGGATTTGAGGGGGGAGAGGTGAGAGGAGGCGAGTCCGTAGAGAAGAGTCGAGGAATAGAAGAGCCTGGAGAAGATAAGGGAGGTGACTAAGGAACAAGTTACTTACCTGTAACTGTTGCTCTCCAGCATGGGTCTGGCATGGATTCACATGCTCATGAATACTCCCCGTCGTCAGGCTGGGAATCCTCGGTAAAGAAAAAAATCAGTATCAGTTTCGTTTCTGATCCGTCTTTCGTAGAAGTAACCAATCACTGATCTCTGCGTCATACTGACCACAGCCAATGACTGCCCTCTACCTAAGCCCCGCCCCTTGCAGCCATCTTCAGATTTGTAGCACGTGAAGTGGCAGTATGACCAAGTGAAGAGCCGCAGAGGGGTAGGCGGGAGGGTTCGCATGTGAATCCATGCCAGACCCATGCTGGAGAACAACAGTTACAGGTAAGTAACTTGTTCCTTCTCCAGCATGGGGTCTGGCATGGATTCACATGCTCATGAATAAGAGAATACATAGCAGTACACACATGCACAACCACGGGAGGTGGCAAAGGCTCAACATTAAGCATTACATCAAACTCAACATTAAGCAATTCTTACCTCCTCACCAGGCTCACCTTAGGCGAACAGGTTGCGCAGCACTGCTTGGCCGACCCTGGACTCCTCCCTGGAATCCCGATCAATCCAGTAGAATTTCGTGAAGGCGTGCGTCGACCTCCACGTAGCAGCCCTGCAGATGTCCAGCAAGGGCACCCCAGATAGGAACGCCGTGGTAGCTGCAATCGCTCTGGTGGAATGGGCTCTCGGACGGCCAGGCAGCGGTCGGTTTGCCAACCGATGACAGTACATGATACAGCCGAAGAGCCATCTGGAAATGGAAGCCTTCCCCTGATTGACAGGTCCAAAGTTCACAAAGAGTTGTGACGTCGTCCGAAAACACTTCGTGCGGTCCACGTAGAACTTCAGCGCTCTAGCGACATCCAGCGAGTGCAAAGTCCTTTCAGCCGGCGACGAAGGCGACGGGAAGAAAACAGGCAACACCAAGGGTTCGTTGAGGTGGAAGTCCGACGGCACCTTGGGCATGAAGGAGGGGTGCGTCCTGAGCACTACCCTTGTGTCGTGAAAAGTCAAGTACGGGGCCTTGCAGGAAAGGGCCTGGATCTCTCCCACCCGTCGTGCGAAGGTGATGGCCACAAGAAACGCTGTTTTCCACGACAAGAACTTCAACGGAGCAGAGTGCAGAGGCTCGAACGGAGGTCCCATGAGCTTGGTCAGCACCACGTTGAGCTCCCACTCCGGGGACGATCTGAACAGTCCCTTCATGAACTCTTTCACCAGACAATGAGACCACAAAGACGTCCGCCCCGTGGTTCTGGTGTATCGGGAGATCGCAGCAAGATGAAACTTGGACGCGTGCGCCAGTCCAGCTTTGGCCAGAGTCAGTAGGTACGGCAGTACTTGGGGAGCCATAATCCGTAGAGGGTTAATCTTCTGTGCGTGGCACCAGACAGAGAACCTCTTCCATTTGTGTCCGTAGCATTCAAGAGTTGAGGACACCCTGGCCTTTGCAAGAACGTCTCTGCAGTCAGCCGGTATGTCGTATCCTCCAAACTCTAACGCTGCAGGAGCCAGGCCTGCAAGCTCAGCGACTTCGGGTCGTGATGGAGGATGGCGCCTCCTTCCCTGGAGAGAAGATCCGCGTCCACTGGCAGCTTGATTGACGGGGAGGCTGACAAGTCCAGAAGGTCCGGGAACCATATCTGCCTCGGCCACGCAGGTGCGACGAGGATCATCCTGCACCGAGACCTCTTGAGCTGGTTGATGAGCCGGATCAGCAATGGCAATGGAGGGAACGCGTATAGAAACAGGCCCTCCCAGGGGAACGATAAAGCATCGCCCATGCTCCTCGGCTGGGGAAACCTGCTGGCGAACCTCTGGCACTTTGAGTTCGTCGCCGTTGCGAACAGATCGATCTGGGGTGTGCCCCACCATCGGAAGAGGCGGTCCACTAGATCCTGTCGTAGTTCCCACTCGTGGCACGAGCGCAGCTCCCTGCTGAGCGAGTTGGCGATGGTGTTTTTTATCCGTGCCAGATGAAACGGCACCAGAAACATCCCTTGGGCGACGGCCCAATGCCACAGATCCTGCGCCTCCATGGACAGGGCTGGGGACATGGTTCCGCCCTGTTTCCTGATGTAGAACATGGTGGTGGTGTTGTCGGTGAAGATCCTCACCACCTTGCCCTTGAGGGACGGAAGAAAGGACCCGAGGGCCCAAAACACTGCACGGAGCTCCAGGACGTTGATATGGAGGGACTTCTCCGTCGGGAGCCAAAGGCCTCTCGCGTTCAGATTTTCGGTGTACGCTCCCCACCCTTCCAGGGAGGCATCCGTGGTCACTGTCTCCTGGTGGCCGGGGGTCTGGAAGTCCATGCCCGCCGTCAGATGCGCGCGGGTACCCCACCACCGGATCGCTCGTCGGAAACTCTCGTCGAGTGTGATCCTCTCCTCGAAGCTGCCGGTCGTCTGGATCCAGCGCACGTCCAGGAACTCCTGCAACGGGCGCATCCAGAGCCTGCACAGGCGGATGAGGTAAGGGACTTGATGGACCTCACTCTGGCCGCGTCCGCAACCAGCATCCGCTGCACCTTGCCCAAGATGGCCCTCGTCCTTTCCTCCGACGTTGAGGCCAGAAGCGACACTGTCGAGCTTTGCTCCCAGAAACAGTGCGTCTTGCGTGGGCACCAGGTGGGACTTGGCGTAGTTTATGGAGAATCCCAGGTCCGTGAGAAGTTGGACGGTCCTTGCCGTGTGCTCCACGGCGAGCTCCTTCGTCTTCGCTCGGATGAGCCAGTCGTCCAGGTAGGGGTAGACGTGGATCCCCTCTCGGCGCAGCTGCGCCGCCACCGGTGCGAGGCAATTGGTGAACACCCTGGGTGCCAACCTCAGTCCGAAGGGAAGGGCTCTGAACTGGTAGTGACGCCCTTGGACCACGAACCTGAGAAACTTTCGGTGTCCCTTTAGGATGGGAATATGGAAGTAGGCATCCTCCAAATCCAACGACGACAGGAAATTGCCCTCCTCCAGCTGACCCAGGACGTGTTGGAGGGTGACCATCCGGAACTTCTGTGCCTTGATGAATTTGTTCAGTCGTCGTAGGTCCAGGATGGGACGCCATCCTCCCGTCTTCTTCTTCACGAGGAAGTATCTTGAGTAAACTCCGGAGCCCCAAAGCCTCTTTGGGACGAGCTCGATGGCGCCCTTCTTGAGCATTGCCTTTACCTCCAAGAGAAGTTGAGGGACGTGATGTTCTTTCCTGGCCACAGGGGGGATGCGCGGGCACCTCTTTAGAAACTCGAGCGCGTGACCCTGAGCTAGGGCGTCCAGCACCCAACGGTCGGAGGAGATGGACTCCCACACGCTGACGAAGCTCGCCAGCCGGCCTCCCACCGGGGTGCTTCGGTGGGGGCCCAATCCCACGGCCGGTTCAGTCCTGCTTCGACGAGGCTTTGCCGCCTTGTCCTCCTTGGCGACGACGGCGGGGTCCGCCTGCTTGCCTCGTCCCCTCTAAGCTTCCTGCGACAACGAACGGGCCGCTTGACGGTAGGTGGAAAATCCACCGCCGGAACCTTTGGAGGCACCCTGTTTGCCTCCGCCGCTCCGAAAGGGCGGCCGCCGTTGCTGGAGAACCCCAAGAGCCCGGGCCGTCTCTGTCTGCCTTGATGGCTTGAAGGGAATTGTCCACTGTTTTCCCAAACAGGTTGTTTCCGTCGAACAGCATGTCCAAGACTCTGGTCTGCAGGTCCTGACGGAAGTCAGTAGCCTTGAGCCATCCACGCCGCCTAAGGCACACGCCATTGCCCAACTGGCGAAATCCAGTGTCAGCGATGTCCGTCGCAATCGTAACGGCGTGGTCAGACGCCACCTCTCCTTCCTGCAAGATCTCTAGGGCTTCAGCCCTCTTGTGGTCCGGGAGGAAGTCCAGCAGGGGGGCCAGTTTGTACCACAACTCCCTGTCGTAGCGGGCTACAATAGCCAAGGCGTTGGCCGCCTTTATCGCCGTCGCTGCAGACGAGATGACTCTGCGTCCCATCGTATCTAATTTCTTTCCCTCGCCGTCCGGCGGGGAGGTCGACGTAGAGGCCGCGCCCCCCCCCGCTTTCTTCCTGGCCGCCGCAGAGACGACCGAGTCCGGGGTCGGCTGTGCCCGAAGGCACAAGGGGGCCGCATCCGGGACCCGGTACTTCTTCTCGTACCGATCCCTTCTAGCCGGCGTCATGGATGGGTTCTTGAGGAGGGCGAGGCCCTCAACCTAAATATCGTCCAGTAGAGGTACAGAGAGGACCGTCTTCCTCTTGGCCTCGCGCCGTTGATAAAGGAAACCTTCCTTCTTCTCCTCTTCCGGGCAGAGCTGGAAAAGCTCGGATGCCCTGGCGATCATGGAGTGAAACGATCCAATCTCGTCAGGCGGGGAAGCCCGGGTGGGAGGTGACAGCGGCAGATCCTCGTCGTAGACCTTGTCGTCTGTACCCGTCGCAGCCGTGTCAGTCCCCGTACCATCCCCACGAGTCGTGGACGGGGAGGAGGGCTGAACAGGGCGCGATGGCTGAAAAGGAGGTGGAGGATGAATCCTTCTCTTAGGGGGAGGGCTCCCAGAAGGGCCTGGCTCCGGGTCCCCCGTCAGGAGCGGTTCCTCCGCTGGTGGTAACGGCAGTCTCTTCCTTATCTCCGAGCATAAGGACTGTATAGCCAACAAAATGGCCGCCGAGTTGTCTTGCGGCACTGGTTGAGGGGAGTCCGACGGGCGGTCAGGGGCCCCGTCGGCACCCTCGAGGTTTTCTTCGTCTCCTACGTCGGGGTCCTTCCCGACGGGCTGGTCTTCTTCCACGCCAACGCTGTGGCTTAAGACTTCGATCAGCTCTTCCTCAGAGGTTGAGGCCGAATCCACGACGACCTCCTGGCCCCCTTTTTCTTCTCCGTCGGAGGTTTCACAGGGGTCCTGTCGATGGGCATAAAAGAGGACTCCCTACGCGGTGGCAGGGAGACTCTGAGCCCCGAGGTCGCCACCACTGGTGTAGCCTCCACAGGCTGAGCCAGGGCCGCCGCGACTGTCTCGATAGAGGCCTTGGCCGGATGGATTAAGGCTTTCACCACCTTAGGTGCCCTCACCGCCTTCTCCTTGGGGGGAGGGTCACTGCCTCGCTCCCCCTCCGATGGGGCCTTCAAGCTCGACCGGGGTCTCTCCAGGAGCTTCGCCGGGTGCTCGGCCTTCCTCTTACCCGAACCAGAGCGTTGGCTCGTGGTTGATGGCGCCGGGGAGGATGCGCCCTGCCTGGCGCCCGTAGAGCCCGACCGTTCGGCGCTCCCGGTGCCAGCGGACTCGCAGTGCTTGGCCTTGTGTTGGACACCCGTCGCCGGGGCGTCCTCAAAGGTCTTAGAAGACCACTCGGACTTCTTCTCGCCTGACGGGCTCTTCCCTTCCAGCCAGTTGGCGAGACGTTGATGGCGGTCCTTCATGGTCCGCTCCGACATATTGCCGCAAAACGCACAGTCCTTCTCCACGTGCGTCTTGTCCTCATGTAGGCAGTAAAGACAAAGGGAGTGTTTGTCCTCCTTAAAGACGTTCTGAAGCTGGCATCCAGGGCAGACCCTGAACAGCTTTCCGGGCGTCGAGCTTCCCTTCTCCTGGGCCATGTCCGAGATGGGCCTGAGAAACTTCTGGAGTCCTCCAAAAGCGTGGCTCGATGAAATCTTCACCCTTGAGGGGCGTAGACGAATCCGACACGGGTCCCCGTTGATCGGATGAAGAAACGGTGGAGCTTGAGGCTCTTTTGACCGAAAAATAGATGTTTTTTGAGAAAAAACGTGAAAAAATAGCACTAACGCTCGAGAGAATAGCACGAGGATCCCAACACTTGAACGTGCGGTAAAAATCTGAAGATGGCTGCCAGGGGCGGGGCTTAGGGAGAGGACAGTCATTGGCTGGGGGCAGTATGACCCAGAGATCAGTGATTGGTTACTACTATGAAAGACAGATCAGAAACGAAACTGATACTGATTTTTTCTTTACCGAGGATTCCCAGCCTGACGACGGGGAATATTCATGAGCATGTGAATCCATGCCAGACCCCATGCTGGAGAAGAGTTTAGTAGCGTGAAAGGTTAGGAAGGGGCGAACTTTACGAATGTTATGGAGGTGGAAATGGCAAAATCTAGCAGTGAGAGAAATGCGGCGAAAGGGGGAAGAGGTGGGAGTCAATGTGGAGACCTAGGTTGCGGGCGTGGGAAGAGAAGGGGAATTGGGAAGGGGGGGAAGAGAAGAAAAGGAGGAGGGGAGGGAGCAGGAAGAGTATTGGCTGGGAAGAACAGGATTTCGGTTTTGTCAGAATTAAGAGTAAGGAAGTGAGAGGACATCCAAGATTTAGTAGCGGAGGCGCAAGAGGAAAGCTTATGATGGATGTCAGAAGAGAAGGAGGAGAAAGAGAGGAAGAGCTGTGTATCGTCAGCATAGAAATGGTGAGAGACACCAAAGGAGGAGAGAATGGGAGCCAAGAAGGAAGTGTATAGAGAGAAAAGAAAGGGGCCAAGGACAGAACCTTGGGGAAACACCGTGGTTGAGAGGAAAGCTAGGGGAGGTGTGGCCACCCCAGGAGACAGAGGGAGCGGTTAGAAAGATAGGAGGAGAACCAATTAAGTACAGAGTCTATAAGGCCAAAAGAAGAGAGATCTGAGGAGTAAAGGGTGGTCGACGGTATCAAAGGCAGGAGAGAGATCAAGGAGGATGAGGATAGAGGAATGCTTAGAGTAGCGGGCAGAAAGGAGAGAGTTGAGGACAGAGATGAGAGCGGTTTCCGTGGAGTGTAGAGGGCGGAAGCCAGATTGGGTAGAGGGGAGGAGAGAATGGTTGGAGATGAAGGTGGAAAGTTGAGAATAGACAATGCGCTCAAGAAGTTTAGATAGGAAGGGAAGAAGAGAGATGGTGCGATAGTTGGAGGCAAGAAGGGGATTAGCTGAAGGTTTTTTGAGAATGGGTATGATGGTAGCGTGCTTGAAAGGAGTGGGGAAGGAGGATGTGGATAAACAGATGTTGAAAAAGGAGGTAAGATAGGGTATGAGGAGGGGGTAGATTTTAGGGATGAGGGCAGTGGGGATTGGGTCAGAGGGAGAAGCAGTGGGATGAGTTTTAGAGAGGAGGAGGACAACTTCAGATTGAGAGATAGGGGAGAATGAGGACATGGAAAACGGAGGAGGAGGAGGAGAAAAAGAAGGGGAAGAGGATAGTTTGGCGGACTGTTAGAAAAGAAGGTGGCAAGATCAGAGGCAGAGAGAGGAGAGGCGATGGAGTGATCAAGGGTCTACTTGCATTACTGCATCTGTACAATCGTAAAAATGACTTGACATCTTCATTATTTCTGTAGCATGAGCATCTCGAGCCTGAAATGTTGCTCATCTTTACCACTTCCACCTTTGTTTCTATAGAATGTCCATACTCTTCAGCCTCTTCTTCTTCCATAGGTGCGTCAGTTCTGCTTTTCATGACATCACCGATCTTCTCTTTTGCTCAGTTTTCATACTTCCTCCGGCATTTCATTCAAATGGCCGTCATATTATATTGTTGTGAATGCATGTATGGCTTCATCAATGAGAACCTTACTTCCAGGCTTCTCTTTGCTATGGGTATTCACTGGTACTGCACGTGCCTCACACTCTGGCTCCCAACTTATAGGCAGCACGGGGGAGGAGCTTTGGGTGGGTGTACTTGTTTCCACCTCTACACTACCAGGTGGGATACTTAGGAACTCCATACCACCTTTCCAACACAAACACTTTCTCCCAGACAGCTCACAATGAGAGAAAACAGACTAACACCCGAGCTGTAAACCTGATATGTCCCAATACAATGGTCAGACAGGGTCAGGCAATCAATGGTCCTTACACACACCTGACTTCCATAACACTTCCCCACACGGATAAAAGGCGGAGCATGAGAGCACACTCTGACCGAGGCAAAGCACACGAGGAAGCAGCAGTTCCAGGATGGCAGTTTAATAGAAGGCGGAAGACGGCAAAACTAAAGAGGATCGCAAGGAGGGAAGTGCTCTTAATCTTTTCGAAGAGGAACCGTTACTTTCATGAACCTTCGAGAATAGAAAACTTAGACCAGGAAACAAAGGCGAATAATCCTGTATTGTGTGTCGGAGATACCCGGGGCACTCCTGCGTTGATAGTCCAGGCGGGGAGAAACGCTTGCCGCTGTGGTACTGTCCTTGGCTCCTACAACAAAGTACCGCCAATGAAGTCAGCACAGCCGGTGAGTTTGGGAGACTGATACCAGACCGGTCTGTGTTGTAGCCAAGGTTGCAAGCGGCAAAATTTTACAGTGAACGCGGAAGCGAACATTGTATGAAGCGTATGCGAAAATCTACGCAAAACAAATTGAACAGATGATTGATTGACCAATACCTTAGACAGAGTGGTCCGGCACAGCGTGCGTACGCATTCGAATGTCTCTGTAAGGTATCCAACTGAAAGAGTGACAAAGAATTGTGAATCAAAGTTGTCTTGCAATGGGTCAAGCAAAAGCCTGTGCACAATCGAAAGCCTTTGATGTTAATAGCGTAAAGAAAGTTGATGACAAAGTAGATTTCTTTATTTATTTCATTTGTATGGCGCGCAAACAACCCAGAGCCATTAAGGTGCTATTGCAGGTGAGAGACTACTAGTCAAGCTAGAGTCATACAGACATAATTTCATCATACAGGTTCAGTGGTAATAAAGGTACAATTATTATACATGAACAGCAAGCGAAAACGATCAGTAGCAGGTTGAAGTTGATGCGAGCAAGGCGTAGGGAGATCAGCTGAGAGCTTTTGGTTAAAGCAAGTTTGTGTTAAAATATTAAATTGGAATTGGTCCGAGCCCAGCGGAGGGAGACTAATTGAACATTGTGTTAAAGGGGATCTGAGCACGGCTGAGGGGGATCCGAGCTGAATAGTGAATCGTCTGAGAAATTTAGTACTAGTGGAATCCTAAGAGGAACTGTTTTTGTTTGTTGCATCAGGCCCTCTGAAGGAAGAGACTTTGAGAGGCAAAGAGACTTGAGCACGGGAGGCCCGGATGTCAATGATTGAACTGTATCCTTGTGCTAGAGAAGCCAGAGACTGTGCTAAGCTGGAGTGTACTGCATTGCCCCATGCTGAAAACTTGGGGAAGGGAAGCCAATGGCCTGAAAATCCAGACAACATTTTGTCAACATTTCTTTCTTTTTCATAACCTTGTTTCCCACACTATTTGCATTTAGAGGTAAGGATTGGCAATAGGCATATTAGTATAGGCCCTTTTATTTTGACAAGACACCACTAGGACTACAATATTTTATGGCTGTAGCTTGCTCCAATCTGTAGATTTAGGATTAGATAGGCGTTTTTCAAAACCTTTGTGGTCACTTGTGAGACCAAGGTTACGCACAGTAAGAGAAATAGGAAGAATGGAGAGAGGAAAAGAAATAGACAGAGGAGGGGGGTGTAGAGGAAGAGTGTGAGCAGGAAAGAATAAGACCTCAGTCTTCCCTGCATTTAATGTGAGGAAAAGAGAAGCCATCCAAGATGTGATGGCAGAAAGACATGTCGAAAGAGTGTGATCAATATCACGAGTGAAAGACGATAACGAGAGAAAAAGCTGACGATCGTCAGCATAAAAAATATGTGATAGTCCAAAATTACAGGAGCAAGTAGTGAAGTGTATAGAGAAAATAGAAAAGGGCCCAGAACCGACCCTTGAGGGACACCGTGATCAAGAGAAAGAGGTGCAGCAGTCGTGCCACCACAGGAGACATAAAAAGTTTGATTAGATAAGTAAGAAGAAAACCAAGATATAACAAACCCCCAGAGACCAAGAGAAGAGAGCGATTGCAGAAGCAAAGAATGATCCACGGTGTCAAACTCTGCAAATATGTCAAGAAGAATAAGTACAGAAGAGTGTCTAGAATAACCGGCTGTAAGGAGGTTAAGGCCGTCTCAGTAGAGTGACGAGGACAAAAGCCAGACTGAGAAGGAGGAAGGAGAGATAGATCAAATGTTGAGCTTTGTGAGTTTACCAGGCGCTCCAGAAGCTTGGATAGATAAGGTAGAAGAGAAACAGGACGAAGGTTTGAAGGAAGAAGAGGATTACCTGTATGTTTTATTAGATTAACTGGCAGAGTTGCGAAAGCTTTGCCCCTCACAAGCCTCCCATCTTGCGGCCCTTCATGTGTTCTATTCTCAACAAACATTTCGAAAAACATTGTGCAAGACTTTTTTCCTACCTGCAAAGAAGATCTTCAGCTCCCCTTGACATTGTGCAATTAACAATGGCTGTCCTGGCTCCATGAGTGACTCTTCTAACCTCTGACTCCGTGCTTTATCGTTTCCCCGGGAAAGGGTTAATTTACTGAACATTGGAAGGTTTCAAAAGTACTTAACTGTTCATGAATTATTTGTTAACCTTTGTTTTATTCCTCTATTCTATCTTTTACACCAAACTCAGTATTGCTCTAAATGTACCAGTGATAAATCAATGTCCACAATGTCCTAGCTATTTAAGTCACCTTAGGGTGTAGAAGTGTGTGTGCCGTCCCCAACGGGTATCGTCTAAGGTAGAGAAAATATGAGTGTGTTTTGAAGTGTATTTTAATTGTTACATAGATTGCTCTCTTCTGAAGAAGGCTTATACAAATGACTGAAATACATTTTTTTTTATCAAGAAACCTTGCGTCCAAATGTTTATTTAAATAACTGCTACTGTAAAACTCTGTGTCACAACATTACTGCTCACATTAACCCCTCTTTAGGTAAGCCTGGCTGCTCAGCCACACTACCAACCTGTGTATTTCAGACTTATACCAAAGGTTGGGTCCCTATTGCCAGGAGGTCAAGGTTATTGTAGTGCACTCAAAGGGTACTGCATACAATCTTGCTTAACAGTATGTGACAGGGCCAGTTTCATAACCCAGTCAGGGGAGGGAGGGGGAAGCACAAACCCTGCCCCTTGTAGGGTGAGTGCGGGACCCCCTCCCAACCCCACCTAACCTGGTCACCGTCAGTGGCGGGACGAAAGGAACTGCAGAGCCGCAGCAGGGTGCAGTCAGTCACGCACCGGACCCACAACAGGAAGCGGCATGGCACCTGTGGCCACAGATGGAGGCCTTCTTGTGACACTTTTACTGACCAAGTAAACACCCTTTGAACCTTACTGGAGAGTCAGAGTGGTTATTTGTGGCGGACACCCCGTCACATGAGTGATCCTCGACATATCAACTTGTTAGTGGGAGGTTTTCACAGCCCTCTGCGTGAAAGTGAGGGAAACCTTCTCCAAGGGACACACCGCGTAACCACAACAACCTTCTGAACTCTGTCTATTGGTAATGGAGCAGAGGAGTCTTGTTTCAGTCAGGAGCAGGGAGAAAGGTAGGCAGATACAGCGAGTCCCAATAAGCAACCTAAAGAATTGACTACACCCAAGTATAATCCAAAATCTACATCTTTACTAGTTACCCAACAAGCCACTAGATGTGCAAGACTCTTGCCACTCGTATAGATAATACCAGACCTATCCCTGGTGGCCAACCAGGCTATTAGAATATTAAGGGGTGGGGAGAAAAAGGGATCCCTAGAAATGAGCGGGACAAAAGCCAATACACATAGGTTCCTCACTAGCTCCACCTCTAGTTCACAGAAAAAAACATTACACAGAAGCAAATCCTACACATGAGTAGTGCCTAAAAGAAAGCAGTAAAGCGGTTAAACAATCTTAGCAATGACCATAGGGCCACGAAAATGTAGTATAAAGTTAGACGTCTAACACTACACCTACATGGTCTCAATATGCTGCTGTAAATGGACAAACAAATAGCCATAGTTAGCTTTTGTAACCCTCAAAAGATTTCTATGAGCAGGAGTGCAGAGACTTATTACTTTAAACTCCCTAATAATTCACAGGTAGAAGAAAAAAATGAGAAAGGTTTTTGGTGTAAAACTAAAGGCACTCGAGGGCAATCCATGAAAAATAAAGTTCAGTTAAGTACCTTTTTAAGTTACAGGAGTTTAAAAGTTTGGATACTTTTCCCCATAGGAATACATTTATGGTGCAATGCCTGAAATTGCACGAAATTACCTAACCCAAAATGGCCGAGCTCACCAAAAGACCTAAAACACACCACGAAAATGTATAACTACGAAAAGTTTGAACTTTTTGTGGTGTGTGTTTAGGTCTTTTGGTGAGGCCGGTTTAAAAAAAAAAAACACACCCGCAGCACACCCCACAAAGAAAGAAAAAACAAAGAAAAAAAAAAAAAAACAGGCTGCGGGGGTGTCCTCCGCAACGCCCCACCCACTATACTACACAGTATAGTGAGCAGGGGTTGAGGGGTAAACCCCCGCAGCTGCCTGAGAAAAAAAGTAAAAGTACCCTGCGGCACCGGTTCCCGATCAGGGAAGGGAAAGGGAACCGGCGCCACAGGGACACAGCGCGTCACTGACAGGTAAGTGGGGTGTAGGTGGGGGTATGTTGGGGTGGGGGTGTATGTTAGTATGGTTTTAGTGTTGATTTGTAATGGAAATATTCGTACATTTCCCATGCGAACATTTTGAATTGCGTACATTTCCCATGCAAACATTTCCGTCATGGGTAATTTACCCGCGGACAAATCACACAGATCCCATTGCCCACAGGCAAGCCATAGTTATGAATTAAGGCCAGGCAAGTACTCCTTCTGCCCGACAAGTCTAGACAAAGAAGCAACCAAACCAGGGAACACCAGAGGAACCCCCCCCTCCCAAAGAGCTGCAGGTTCGAGACCCACCCAGCCGAAAAAGGAGGGATGTCAAGCAGGTTTTGAACATATAAGAATTAATGGTAAACCACAGTAGAGGAGGGCCTGTAAAATACATCTACTCCCGGGCTTAAAGACTGTTCCAAGGAATAGGTCAAGACCCAGCAACACGTATTTACAGTGGCAGTCAATGAGGGTTTCCCTCAAACGCTAGAAGAACCTGGGAAGTACAGGGCTTCTTTTACAAGGCTGAGACAAGGAACCAGTACTTGAACCCTGAACCATCGATAATCTTTGATGGGGCCTGCAGGGCTCCTGTTGCTGTTTTTGGCAAGCTCTTCACCTCGTGTCTCATCTCTCTGGGTTTCTCTTTTGTTAAGCCTTCCTCGTATGGTTCCATGCTGGTTTATGGATTTGAGGGACACCAATCAGAAGCCCCAACGTTCCAGACACTGCTGAGAATGGTCTCGCAGCAAACTACTCAAGATTTCCAAGCCTGGAAACACAGGAGGGATCCCCTACCAGAAGCACTTGGGCAAGAAGGTGCTCACCAGGTGTTCTGCATCTGGTGACAAAGAAGCATCCAGCACGGATTGAAAGAAAAACCAGCTAGGAAGATGGCAAGAAGCAAAAGAGGAGCAGGGTGCTGTGAGGAACCAGAAGTAAGGAGACAGATGGAGGGTTTGGAATAATGCCTCAGTAGCTCTACGAGGTGTTTCCCTGCCTCAACCAAACTAACCAATGAGACAGTCCTGTATCCTGAACGTACTCTGACTCTCACTCTCAAAACTACTATAAGGGAAAAATACGCGGGCTGCTTTCCTCCAGCTGTTCTTCTCCTTTGGTCTCTCATTGCCTATTTGGCCCAGTGATGACTGTGCACTGTTGTCCAGGAAGTGATCATCTTCCTTGGTCTTCTCATGCCATGGGAACAAGCCCTTCCCTGGACTTCCAATGCTAGGGTAACAAGCCCTTCCCTGGACCTTCAATGCCAGGGGAACAAGCCCTTCCCTGGACCTTCAATGCCAGGGGAACAAGCCCTTCCCTGGACCTTCAATGCCAGGGGAACAAGCCCTTCCCTGGACCTTCAATGCCAGGGGAACAAGCCCTTCCCTGGACCTTCAATGCCAGGGGAACAAGCCCTTCCCTGGACCTTCCAATGCCAGGGGAACAAGCCCTTCCCTGGACTTCCAATGCTAGGGGAACAAGCCCTTCCCTGGACTTCCAATGCTAGGGGAACAAGCCCTTCCCTGGACTTCCAATGCTAGGGGAACAAGCCCTTCCCTGGACTTCCAATGCTATGCTAGGGGAACAAGCCCTTCCCTGGACTTCCAATGCTAGGGGAACAAGCCCTTCCCTGGACTTCCAATGCTAGGGGAACAAGCCCTTCCCTGGACTTCCAATGCTAGGGGAACAAGCCCTTCCCTGGACTTCCAATGCTAGGGGAACAAGCCCTTCCCTGGACTTCCAATGCTAGGGGAACAAGCCCTTCCCTGGACTTCCAATGCTAGGGGAACAAGCCCTTCCCTGGACTTCCAATGCTAGGGGAACAAGCCCTTCCCTGGACTTCCAATGCTAGGGGAACAAGCCCTTCCCTGGACTTCCAATGCCAAGGGAACAAGCCCTTCCCTGGACTTCCACTGCTAGGGGAACAAGCCCTTCCCTGGACTTTCACTGCTAGGGGAACAAGCCCTTCCCCAGACCTTCAATGCCAAGGGAACAAGCCCTTCCCCAGACTTCCAATGCCAGGGGAACAAGCCCTTCCCGGACCTTCAATGCCATGGGAACAAGCCCTTCCCGGACCTTCAATGCCATGGGAACAAGCCCTTCCCGGACCTTAAATGCCATGGGAACAACCCCTTAACTGGACCTTCAATGCCAGGGGAACAACCCCTTAACTGGACCTTCAATGCCAGGGGAACAAGCCCTTAACTGGACCTTCAATGCCAGGTCAGGGGAACAAGCCCTTACCTGGACCTACAATGCCAGGGGGAACAAGCCCTTACCTGGACCTACAATGCCAGGTCAGGGGAACAAGCCCTTACCTGGACCTTCAATGCCAGGTCAGAGGAACAAGCCCTTCCCCGGACTTTCCTGTTGTTGGTATTTGGTGCTTCCCTGCTCAGATCTATGTATTTATTTTCCTGGTCCGAAACAAGTGGTATATTAAACTACATGTGTTTTCCCTAGTAGACCACTCTTTAGGACCGTTTACTGTCCCGTTCATCCTTTTTACCATGCAATCCCCTTTTTAGGGCTCACTCTCTCTCTCCCAGCCGTACCTTTTCTCATGCAAGTTTTGTAGCTTACCCCACAACAACCAATGTCTCAGGGTTACTCACCGGTTTCCAGACGGTTTTCAGGAAAGCAGCTGCATCCTCCTGTGTTGCAAGTACCAGCTGCTATGGTCTGTGTCCTATCGTCAGCAGGCCTCTCAGCCCCTAAACCACTGTCGAGTCAGTGCGTTGGGTAAAGCTCTTCCCTAGCTCCGGCTTTCAGGACAGTTGAGAACCACCACCCGTTCTCTGGTCACAATTGCCCCTGGTGTTCCCACATCTTTCCTGAGGCTTACCATGTGTCCAATGTGGGCTTGCTTTACGAGCACTATCCGTGCTCAAGTGTCTGCTCTCAAGTGCTGGCGGTCCGTATATCAAATAGGTAGTGGGTTGCCGTGGCTTTCCGCGTTCTGGCAAAACAGCAGCTGCAGCACTCCGCTTTGGCCTCACTACGGGAAAGACAATGCCTGCAACTCCAGTCCCCCTGCGAGTTCACCAACGCCACCTTTGCTGTTATGTTCGGTCGGGAATTTGTATTCACATTACCCCGGGGATTCTTCCCTGAATGCACCATCTGTGCTCTCCTTTTGGTTCGCCACCTCGAGCAAAAATTGTGCGCAGATCACCCAACCTTTAGCTTGTTGGTTGTCAAATATCCTACCTGGTAGGATGGGGCAAATGCGTTACAGGGAAGGGGATACCGCTTCTCACCAGCCGGTGTCCCACTCCCCGAAGACCCCTCAGCGAGGTGATCCTCCCGCAGTGGTCTATCCCCAGGGACTGGAACCAAAAGTGATGGCCGTGTCCTGGCCACCTGGATGACAGATCCCCAGGGACCAGTGGGTGAGACACCTTCTGGTTTCTCACACAATGCACAGGAAAAAAGGAGCAGGGGCCCAACCAGTATGGCCAAACCAGGGTCCCTGTCAACAGCCATTCTTACAGCAGTATTCAGGTAAGGATCAGGAATGGAGCCGAGGAATGCACAGTATCCAAACAATAGCACAGTCAATTCAGGGGCTGGCCAAAGCCAGCCTACCAATTGCACGCTAGGAAGCAAACCAAGGGTTTGGCGGACCGTCTATGAGGTGGGCCATATGAAATGGAAAACACAAAGGGACTACCATGCTGGATGTGGTTCAGGGTTGTTTGAGGGACTTTAAAGCAGTTTGAATTGGCCCAACACTAAACCGGCAGTGCCTTTGTAGGTTCAGGCTTTGGCCTATGTCAGGAAAACAACTATTCTGGTAGAGCCTCAAGGTCCACACAGACAAATAAATGCCCGAAACAGAATGGATGGGAGCAGGGCTCCTACAAAGTTAAGGAACAAGAACTCCAAAAAGGAAATTCTGCCCTAACACGCACGAAGGAGAACTAAAATAAAAAGCAAAATGCCTGGGCACCCCCCCAACTACCCTTGAACTCGGCCTAGGAACTGTGTCCCAGGACAAGCAGGTCAGTACTGAGACAAAGATTGGCCATGTTCCCTGAGCTGTAAAATCCATGTCAAGCTTGGCCAATCACTGACTAGGATCCCACAAGACACCAGGGGAGCCATGCACCAAGTAAACAGCAAGCCAGTCTTAGGCAAGATTGTATGCAGTCTCCCTGTGGGAGACTGCACCAACCTTGTCCTCTTGGCAGTAGGTAACCTACCCTTTGGTACAAGTCTGTACTATACAAGTTGGTAGAGTGACTGAGCAGCCAGGCTTAGCTCAAGAGGAGTCAGTGTGAGCTGTAGCGTTGCAAAATAGAGATTCACAGTGACAAGTATTCAAATAACACTTATACTCAAGGTTTCTTGATTAAACAATTATTTAGTCATTTAACTGTCAGTTCAGTAAGCCTTCTTTAGAAAGGAGCAAATATGTAACACTTAAATACACACTCTGTTTCAATAAATCAGTAGATACCCTTTTGAGATGGCACACATACACTTCCGACACACTCCGGTGACTTCAATTGCTAGGACACTGTGGACATGGATATATCATTGGTACATTTAGAGCAATACTGAGGTTGGTGTCAAAAAGGAAAAGGTTAGGGAAGGAAACGACGATTAACATGTTTCTCAAACAGTGGTACTTTTGAACCCCCAATGCAATGTAGATTAACCCTTTCCCAGCTATACAAGTAAAGAATGTATGACTTTTTTTGGAGGGACCGATCAAAACACAAAGTCAGAGGTTTGAATAGTCTTCAGGGAGCCGGGACAGCCAATGTTACTTTAGCAAAGTCTAGGGGAGCTAAGGCACTTCTTGAAGGTAAGTAGAAAGTCTTGCACAATGTTAGAGAGTTTTGTAGAAAAAGAAATCACTGTTGGGCCAAAAGCTGAGAGGCTTGTGGAGGGCAAAGATGCAAGCAACTCTGCAAAAGGCAGCAAATCCAAGTCTCAACTGAGAGGAAGCAAGCTACACAACGAGAGGTAAATACCCCCTTAGTTCACAGTACCATAGATCTGACGAAATTGGTTCCAGCTGGCTTCTGTTCCTGTTGCAGTATGGCCTCAGTTCCTGGGCCTCAGTTGTGGGAACAAGAGGGAGGACGTCTGGGGACTCCTGCACTACGATTCGAAGGTTGGCAGCAGCAATGGGCAAAGTTCAGATCAGCTGCACTTTGCGGTTTCAGCTTCTCACGAATAGCACCATCGCGGTTCTTGGACACCTTGTGGACTTTCCTTGCTTCTGGGGTACAGCACTTTGTTGAGGTGGCTCAGGCTTGGTCAGCCCTGCTTCGAGGGAGTCCAGAGGATCTTCCTGGAGCTTGGGTCCGGCCTAAAAACAATGCACTCGATTGTGGTGTTCCTGTCCCTCGGCACTCGTTTCTTGCAGCAGCAATGGAAGTACAGACAGCAAAGAGGATTTCCAGATGAATTAAGTCTTGGGGTCGAATGGTCCCACCAACCCAAGGGGAGAAGTCGTCCTTTGTAGGGCTTCTCTAGTCGATGCGAATTCAGAGCTTACCACTGCAGCAGGGCTTCACCGGGCAAACCAAATGTCCAGGAGTTGCAGCAAGCTTCTCTTCCAAGATCTTCTTCTGATTCCTTCCTCCAGTGGTCAACTCTGCCTTCCTTGCAAAATACCTCGCCTTTTATGCAAGTCTCTCCCATTCATTTGCAGCCTAGCGGTCACTCACACAGGAGGTTGGATGTCCTGCAAGGACAGCCAGTCAGCCAATCACGTTTAGGTGCATTTTTGTGACCAAGGAGACCAAGTACAGGGAGTTTTGGGAACCTCCCTCGCTTTCTGCCCTGCCAGACACGCTGGAGCCAGAGGCGGGCTTCACCAGTTAACCGTGCCAAAGACAAATCAAACAAAGGGACCAAACCTGGTTGGCGCGCAGAGTAAATCTCAAGAATGACCTTTCCAACAAGAAATGGTGATCAAAGAAGACCAGGAACATTTTGACAAAATGGACACCTATGTATGCTATACTGCAGCAGCGAACGCAGTCCGCGGTAAAAACACAGTATGGAAGAAAAAAGTAAACCACTGCCACCAGCCATTAATTGTAGAAAGGGTAACATACAAATGTTACATGAAGAAGACAAAGGGGATACTAGGTAACCCCTCCAACACCCTATGGTAGATAGTGTGTGCTGGGTTTAGAAAGTTACAAAAGGCAAGTAAAGTCAATTTCACTTCACTGCTCTTGGAAAGCGTAGTTTAACCAAGAGAATGTCTTTAAACCTTTGGGAAATCTGAAAGACCTCCCTGTGCCACTGCACTGAAGGTGCTGTGTGTCACAATGTAAAAAGATTATGCCTATGGAGTTTGTCATACACCAAAACCAAAAGAAACAGTGTTCAAATCAAAGAAAAATACATGGGAGAGAGGGAAAAAGGTCTCACTCTCTCCAGGATAAAAATGAAAAGTACTAAAGTCCAGCAAAAGAGCTGGGGGTCTCTACGGTAGAAGGGAATTGGCACATTTCTGAGAATTCTCTGCAACAGGCTTTGGCCAGTCTCCTACCAGGCAAGCCACAGAACCGCTCACACCAGCCCAGTTATGGACCAGGTTCAACGAGATAAGAAGCCAACGAAAGGCTAGAGTGATGAATCCCATGTCATCAGTGACACCTCAACAAAGATCTCCCCCATGTGTGCAGGGGGCTCTACCTGATCCTAGCCCTAGGGGTGGCATCAAGGGGGAGGAGATGGCTGTTGAGGAAAGGTGGTGACCCTATCAGGTGGGATGCAGTATTCTTTCCTTCCAAGAGAAGAAGACTTATTCCTAAATTCTTGATGGCTTGTTGTCACTATACAAGACTTTCTCATTGTAAACCCCCAAAACACCTTCTTGAAAATCACTGTAGGCAAACAACATTCATACCTCATATACTCCTAACACACATTCATCTTCTTCTTTCTCCAATGGGTTTCTGAATAGAAATGCTGAACAATATTACATTGGAAATCATAGAAATACTGTGGACTCAAATTCCCAGAAAACCATAGGTAATAGGACGAGGAAGAGCAGAAAGGAGCTAATTGGGATCAGAAGAAACACAAAGTTAAGCATGCAGACTATTGGTCTTGAGGAGGCCCGAGTGAGTGGGACATTTGAAGATGATATCTGCATTCAGATCAGGTGAACCGGAGAAGAAGGAAGCAGAGCCGTAGATAAGAGAAGCAGAGCCAATGCAGACAGCAGTCCGGCGACGGACTGTGCTGGTGAAAACAGGAACTTCTACTCCGCTGCTCACAAGAGAGACATACCAGTGTGGTGCGAGGCCAGAAGGGACACCATAGGCACTGGGGAAAAAAAACGACTAGGAGCTGGCAGCAACTGCAGAGCTGTCGGGAACTGTTTGTGTAGAGACGCAGTGGTCGTGCTGGTGGGTGAACGCAAAGTGGTCTCGAAAGCTAGAACGAGGTCTGCAATGCGAGAAAGACCATTCCGAAGCTGGAGCGTTACTGCAGCAACGTGCCACGGGTCGGAAATACTGCAATACACCGGTGAGTCCACCCAGAGCTACTGGGGACCCGTGGCGTACTGACAGGCATGTAAGCAGATAAAGATATTTGAATAGCGACCTAGTGAAATACAAAGATAGACCTTCAACAAATCTCCATACTCAAGATATCAATATGGGGAAAGTTGGATCAAGTATTACCCTAAGTAAATGAATACTAATGAAAATATAAAAAGGCAAAACTAGTCTCCATTTGTCTCAGGAGTATAGCTCAGGGGCAATGTGCTTGCCTTGGAAGCAAGACAACACGGAGCAACACAGGTTCGATCCCCGGGTCCGCGCTTAGAAACCTCTGGGTATTAAGCACATAATAAATTACCTATCATATCATACATGAGATGTCAGTGTGGGGAAAGCTGGAACTAGTAGCCTCAAGCCAATGAGCGGAGCACAGTGAAGTAATACAACGGTGCTGAATTAAAGAACAGTGAACTCGAGAAGTAGTCGTGGTGAAAAGTAACACTACGCAATGAACTTTGGGAGGCAAGATACCTAGCAAGAGAGTATACCAGGTGATGTGCAAGACCCAGAAAAAGGATTCCTGGCAGGGGAGTGTACCAAGAGTTCCAGTAAAGGTTCTATAAAGAAACTCATTTATTTTTCTAAGTATATGGTAAAGAAGTGCACCAGAGACACTTTTGACACCCTAAAAGAACCATTGTTTGAGATAAGACAGTTGTGCCATCTTCAAGGAACTGTTTGAAAAATACCCTTTTGTAATCTTTAAGGAACTGTTATTTGAAAGAGACATTTTGACATCCTGCCTAAATATCCAGGGGAAGGGAACCAAATTCTCTATTCAAAGATTTATTCGTGGAGAAAATACTTTTTTTGGACTAATTATTTATTTTTAATTATGAACACTTTTTGCCAAACATAAGTTACTTCATTGCACTGTTAGTTGATCATTTATATGTGAGGGTCAGATTAGTATGGGTTTGGACACAAGGACAGTTTATATGGTTGACGACGAGGCACAGACTTATCTTTAGTTTAGGTGTGCTAGGTAGGGAAACTCTTTAGGATAGGGATAGAAAGGCCATTATCCAACCCATTTTATTTTAATAAAGATGTCTTATGTTCAAAACATTACAACTGTGTGTCCGCCTCCCATTACTCACTCCTCACAGTAGGCTCAAGCAAGACTGCAGGCCAGTCCCGGATCAGGCACAGCAGACACCAAAGCCTGTCACAGTAGGCTCAAGCATGACTGCAGGCCAGTCCCGGATCAGGCACAGCAGACACCAAAGCCTGTCACAGTAGGCTCAAGCATGACTGCAGGCCAGCCCCGGATCAGGCACAGCAGACACCAAAGCCTGTCACAGTAGGCTCAAGCAAGACTGCAGGCCAGTCCCGGATCAGGCACAGCAGACACCAAAGCCTGTCACAGTAGGCTCAAGCATGACTGCAGGCCAGTCCCGGATCAGGCACAGCAGACACCAAAGCCTGTCACAGTAGGCTCAAGCAAGACTGCAGGCCAGTCCCGGATCAGGCACAGCAGACACCAAAGCCTGTCACAGTAGGCTCAAGCAAGACTGCAGGCCAGTCCCGGATCAGGCACAGCAGACACCAAAGCCCGTCACAGTCAAGGCTCAAACAAGCTACGCACTGGGAACCTCACAATCCCAGCAAGGAAATCTCTGAAAAGAAAAGCTGAAATAGCCGGTGCATAATCCAGACCAAGAAGAATACCTGTAGAATCCAGTTTTGAGTCCATAATTTCTGAGAATTTGCTCAGCAAAAGCACATGTTGATCCCTGGGGAAAAAAGAAAAATAATCATATTCCAGTTATTTTATTAGTTTCAAAAAGCATAACAATAATCATGAGATTGCAGCAGATTTGTTTCCAGATGATTTTATTTTGGTGATTGCCCTGGGTTTCAGAATAATAAGGCCATCAGAGGCAGGAACAGTCTGTACATTTAGATGGTTTCTGGTTCTGCCATTTGCAAATAAAGGAGATGTTCATTTGGCAACAAAAAAAAGGCTATTATAAAAAAATAAACAATGCATATGAAAGCATTCAACAGTGCACAAAAGCATGTTGATGTGTCTCTAGAATAATGGATTAAATCCAATTTCACAATGCAGGACTCCGAACATATTCCATACAGCCGAGAGGTAAAGTTTCAACCTCATACACTCCCATAAAACCGTGCCCCTGGGACATGAAGCCAAAGCACACAATAGCACCACCTGCAGATGCTCCCAAAACCATCACCATAAGGTATGGAGGCAAAGCAAACAATAGCAGCACCTGCAGACGCTCCCCTAAAACCACGACCCTGGGACATGGAGCCAAAGCACACAATAGCAGCACCCGCAGACAGTTCCATAAAACCATGACCCTGGGACATGTAGCCAAAGCACACAATAGTACCGCCTGCAGATGCTCCCCTAAAGCCATAACCCTGGGACATGGAGCCAGAGCAGACAATAGCACCACCTGCAGACGCTCCCATAAAACCATGACTCTGGGACATGGAGCCAAAGCACACAATAGCACCACCTGCAGACGCTCCCCTAAAGCCATGACCCTGGGGCATGGAGCCAGAGCAGACAATAGCACCGCCTGCAGACGCTCCCATAAAACCATGACCCTGGGACATGGAGCCAGAGCACACAATAGCACCACCTGCAGACGCTCCCATAAAACCATGACCCTGGGATATGGAGCCAGAGCACACAATAGCCCCATCCTCATACACTTGTTCACTCCGGTCCAAGGATCGAGGCTCTTATGTGATCAGGCAGAGGAGCAGGGCTTCACCGGACCAATCACTGGAGTCCATGCTGGTCGAGCTGCTGGAGTCGTCCTCGGATCGCCAGTGGGCTGCTCTTGTTCGTATGATCTGTTGAATAGCTGCAGGAGTCCTCATTTTAACCAAGATTCAGGCTGGGAAGTAGCCCAAGCCTACCAATGGTAAAGGATCTGCACCATTCACATAGCCCATGGTTATCCAATCCTGGAGAACCACTGATCATCAAATCCGTCCAGCAACAAACCTTCGGGCGCCAGAGGAGGTAGACTGGGGCCAGAGAGTCCAGGCCACCACCTCTGGCTCTCACACAACGCCCACTTGCCCACGAAAGCAACAGCTTTCACTGATAAAGGGTTGCAATGTATGGTATTTCCTGACCTGGGAAGGCAAGTGAGGGCCAAGGAACTTTCTAACTTCCATCTTTCTATCACCAACACCCTGGACATCCCTGCCCCTCCCCTCCACAAGCCCGCTCCGTCATGAAGCCTGCCTCCAAATGGAACTCTTTGTACGACTCTGAATTAGCCGCTTTGAAAGAAAAGTGCAAAGCAGCAGAACAGAAGTGGCAGGCATCTAGCTCATCCTCTAACAAACTGACCTGTCTACTACTGCAAAGGCAAAACCGTTTCTCCATCTGCTCCAAGAAGAGGGCTCATGTCCAAGCCTGCATCTCTGGAGCCACTAACAACACGACTGAACTCTTTAAAATATGCAAGGAACTCGCCAATCCTACCACAGTCTTCGCCTCTCCCTCCAGGCTTACGCTCCAAACTGGCCTCCCACTTTGCCTCAAAAACTCTTGACATCCTGTCCGCGGTCACCTGCTTCCTTACCCCCACCTACCCCCTTCTTTCTCCTCTTTTGACCCCCCACTGTCCCCCTACACCAGATGAGATCTCTAGAGTTGTCCGCTCTATGAAAGTCTCCTCTAAACAGGTGCTACCCTGCTCCTCCAGAACCATCAAGGACAACATCGACATTCTTGCCCCTTTTGCCACAGGCTCTTTCCCTCAACCCCTCAAGCACTCCCTTGTGCACCCTGTCCTAAAAAAGCCATCTGCAGACCCCGCCCCCCTCTTCAGGCCCAGCAAAGTATCAACCTACCTCTATCACCCCTTTCTTGAGAAAGCTGGTCATCCCCCAACTGACCCTTCACAACAGTCTGGTTTCAGGGCAGCCAGAGGCACTGAAACTGCTCTCCTGAATACCTGAAAAGACCTACTCTCTAATTTGACTCTCCTTCTGTTCTGATCCTACTCTATCTCTCCTCTGCTTTTGACACCATCAACCACTCCATCCTCAAACCATCTCCGTGATACCCTAGGCATCACAGAGAGGGCACCGGCGTGGCTTACCTCTTTCCTCTCCAACAGACCCTCCCAGGTTCAAATGGGTCCTTTTCTCTCCCCCACCTCTCTCTCTACCTGTGGCATCCCTCAGGGTTCTAGCTTATCGCCATGGTTCTTCAACATCTACCTGGCCCCTCTGTCCCACCTGATCTCCACCCACTCTCCTCACTTCCACTGTTACGCAGACGACACAGCTCACTTTCTGGCTGCCTTCCCCCTCCCTCCTCCTCCGCCTCTTCCTACCTTATACATATCTGCTGCGATGTCTGCTCCTAGTTTCCCCCTCACTCTCTGGCCATACTGCTTGGGTCCCCTCCCCTCACCCGCCTGTGAGGAAAAAAACCTCGGATCATCTTGGACTCTTCTCTCTTCTGCTTCCCACACGTCACAGACCTTGCCAAGAAGTCCAATTTCACAACTTCATCTCCTCAGGGGAATTCTACCTTCCCTCACATTCCCCCAGAAGCTCAATGTCTCCAGCGCCCTGGTTCTCTCTAGGCTGGACTACTGCAACAGGCTCTTCCTAAACCTTCCTCTTTCCTCCCTTCGCCCCCTCCAACTAATCCCAGATAGGACTGAAAGACTTATCCTTGGCCTCAAAACCAGGGACCGCATCTCTCCAACCGTAAATTCTCTCCACTGGCTCCCGGTGACTGCAAGGATCAAATTCAAAACCCTTTGCATCCTCCACAAGGCTGTCTGGGGTCTGGGACCGCTCTACATCAAGCTTTCCCATCCTAACATACCCCACAGCCAGAATCATTCAATCCTCTGGCTCCAACTCTCTGCAGGTCAAACGTTTCTCCGAGTGGGAGGTAGATCCCGCTCTTCGGCTGGCACCTCCCTCTGGCACAGCCCCCCCCACAAACATGAACCGGATCTTACTAAGTTCCGGAAACTTTTCAAGACATTCCTTTCCTTTTCTCCTCCTCCTTCCCTCTCCCCCTCCCGTGCCAAGCTATCCACCTGCCGCTGCGACTGGGGCCTGGTCCCTTCAGAGTCATACAGGGACCAGACTACCCCTACCTACCAGTTCCCTGCCAGATTCCTATGTCAGCACTTGCCCCCAGGCGTCCTTTCCCGGGCTATCCCTACTCAGTCCTCCTGTCCACTGCATTTTTCCTCCCCACTTCTTTCCCTGGGCACTTTGCCGCACTGGCCTGAATAGCACTTACCCGCCCCCACCCTGTTTTTTTCCTTTGATTTACCATGCTCAGACCCCCACCCCCTCCCCTCTTGCCTTATGGCGCCTGGAAACACTGTATATGCACCATACAAATGTCCAATAAAACAAAAACAAGATGGCCAAAGAACAAGCAGAAATCTTGCGGCACAGCCATTTTAGGGTGCTAGCCACCTTTAGTAGCCAGTCTCAGTAAATGCAAAAGAACATGAGAAAAATATCAGAACAATTGTAAAAATCACACAGCTGCCACCAGCTTGTCTTAGGTACATCATTAAAGTAATCAAAAAGCCAAGTGGTAAACAATTAGAAGGATGCAAAGTATTCTAACTGAAGTACGCTGGAAGGTGCGAGAAGCCTGAAGGTGTCTCACCCGCTAGTCCCCGGGGATCGGTCATCCAGGCGGCCAGGACACGGCCATCGCTTTTGGATCCAGTTCCTGGGGAAGACCAGTACGGGAGGATCACCTGGATGGGGGGGGCCCTCAGGGAGTGGAAGTGGGAAACTGGAAGGTGAGACACGGTATCCCCTTCCTAACAAGACCTTTTGCCCATCCTACCAGATAGGATACTTAGGAACTCAGCCCCCCGGACCTCTTTCGGACACAGACACTTCCTCACGGACAGCTCACTGTGAGAGAAAACAGATTAACACCTGAGCTGTATACCTGACATGTCCCAATACAATGTTCAGGCAGGTCCAGACAATCACTATCATTACACACAACTGACTTCCATCACGCTTCCCCACAAGGATAAAAGGCAGAGCATGACAGCACACTCTGAGCAAGGCAAAGCACACGAGGAAGCAGCAGTTCCAAGATGGCAGTTTAACACAAGGAGAAAGACGAAAAGACCAAAGAGGGTTGCAAGGAGGGAAGTGTCCCTGACCTTTTCAAAGAAAGACTTACTTTCAAGAGCCTATGAGGATAAGAAACCGAAGACCCGGAGCCAAAGCTGAAGAAATGTGCATTGTATGTCGGAAGTACCTGGTGCTCTCCCGTGTCGATAGCCAACACGGGGAGGAGGATCGTTTGCCGCATGATTACTGTCCTTGGCTCCTACAACAAAGCAGCAGCAGTAAAGTCAGCACAGCCAGTGAGTTGGGGAGACTGATACCAAACCAGTCTGTGTTAAAGCCAAGGTTACAAGCAGCAACATTGTATTAGAAAACTGAACAGAACATTGTGTGAAGCGTATGAAACGAGAGACGCAAATATCATTAAACAGCAGATGAGTGACTGAATTTTTGAAGCTAAGACAGATACCGTACACAGAGTGGTCCAGTGCCACCTGGGTGCTCATTCGAAGGTTTCGGTTAGGTATACAACTGAAAGGTGGAAAATGTCAAAAGGAATTGTGAATCAAAGTGGTCCTGCAACACGTCAAGGCAAACCCGGTGCACATTCAAAAGTCTTTGATGGTTGCTGCTAACTGGAATTGGCCCGAACCCGGCTGAGAGAGTCACCTGACAAAGAATAACCTACGAACATGTGAAAGAGGATCTGATCCCAAATGAGAGGGAAAGGGAACGAACATTGCATTAATGGGATCTGAGCCCGGCTGAGGGGGATCCGAGGTGAATAGTGAATCACCTGAATTGAGTGCTTGCAAGAGGAAAATAAGGAGTTGTTTTGATGCATCAGGCCCTCTGCATGAAGAGACTTTGATAGGCAAAGAGACTTGCGTACAGAAGGTCCTGATGCGAATGGTTGAACTGTACCCTTGTGCTAAAGAAGCCAGAGATTGTGCTACGCTAGAGCGAACCGCTTTATGCCATTCTGAAAATGTGGGCAAACAGCCTGAACATCCTGACATATCATTTTGTGAACACTTTTCTTTTTCATAAACGTTACCCCCACATTATTTGTATTTAGAGGTGAGGATTAGCAATAGGTTTTTATGAATAGGCCCTTTTATTTTGACAAGACACCACTCGGACTGCGTGATTTGATGATCGTAGCTTGCTCCCATCTGTAGATTAAGGATTAGACAGGTGTTTATCATACCCTTGTTGAAGCTTAATAAACACCCTTGAACTGTGGTCACTTGTGTCCGTCTTACTGTAGATACCAGGCCTTCCTTACAATAGTGAGGTGTGCAATTGAAAATATACAGGCATTCCAAAAGAGAGTCTTAGGGACTAGTCAGTTTTCCCATAAGAATGAGCAAAACAGGCAAGGGAAGTAAAGCAGGAGCTTAACTGACCTCCACAAATCAGGACAGTTTTAGAGAATAAGCAAACATACTGGGGGTCTCGCAGGAACCTATGGAGGGAAGGGTGCAAAAAGAAAGTCTTTCATAACACCATTGTAGATTGTAACAAGCAGCCCTGCTTAGGCGGGCGGGGAGGTTGCATGCCAGCCTGTGTCTAGGCAAACTCCAGCTTAGTGCTCAGCAAGGGCTAAGGAACAATACGACCCTGTGTGCCGCCCTAAACTGGTGGGATTACTATTTTATCATTGGAGAACGCTTTGTGCACATTGCATGAGCCAAATGTCCAGTTAAAAAAAAAAAAAAACTCCAAGCTGGCCTCTGCCATAGCTAATTTCTATGCGAGCTGTGGATGGGACAGAGCGCTGGGACTGGGGCACACACCTCTTCTCCAACAGGTAAGTGGGGAGGGAGTAGAGTGGCAGAAGGGTGCAGGATGTGTTGGGGGGGATAGGGAGGAGTGGAGGGACTTCCCATTTCCTCACCACAATCAAGATAGCGGCACCTGGCGAAGGGCCTAGGTGGCTGGACTAACACTGGCAGCACACTGGTCTCGCCAGGTGCGAGCTCTAGTTATTCCTTCAGGTATTTAGGTAGGATGTCTGCGGTTTCCTCTTTCACGCGCCTTTTCTTTCTCCTGGCTGGATTGAGGGTGGCAGCTTCTAGAGTGGCGATTTCTTCATTTCACCATTTGCACTGGTTTCACTGTGTGTAATGCCCGACTGGTATTACTAAATTCCTGCCAGCCACAGCCAAGTAATGCCCTGCCAGGAAGATGCTCTCACACTGTAGTTTAAAAAACGTCAGGCTCCTTGAAATTGAAGACCACTGTAGATGTGAAAAACGTACTGCGCGGGGATGGTGTGAAAGGGCATTCTCAAACTGTGAGCCTTTCGAAATTCTCGACAAGAGCCGTTTGTTTCATACTGGGTTCCACAGATTAGGCTCCCTGTCGACACATTACGGACTACGTGCAAAACATTGGGGGGAATGACATGGCCCCGCTTGCAATGTAATTCCTCACCATGGAGATCGGCTTCCTTGTGTGCAAGTATGTCTCTTCCGTTCCATTTTATGGCCCTTTAGCTAAAGGGGCCATGCAGGACTGAATTCCTTGCATTCTTGTTCCTGCGGCCAAGGAGTTTGAAGTGAGAGAATTCCTTGTCCTTTTTAAATGTAAAAATGATTTTCTTTGCTGCTAATTCATCTGAGACCACCATCTGTTGAAGAAGAGCTGGGACTTCGAAAGCTAATTGAAATACCATCTCTGCAAACTATATTCAGTGACTCCAATAAAAAGTCTAAAAACTCAGACTCCGTTTCAAACCCTTTCTCTGGACATTTTCATAAAGATGCACATAAGTATTTTTTTTAAAAGGAAAGAGGGTGCGCGGAGCCTGGGAAATCGCCAACTCCAGCATGGAGCAGTGAACGCGGGAAAGGGCTCACATCCAGTTTCCTTACCTTGCCCTTCGTACCGGTCACATGGATAATGTTCAACTGGTTCAAGTCTTCAACCTGCCAAGAACAAGCTGTCAGGTCAGAAGACCATGCAACAAAGCAACAGAAAATAAACATCCTCTCCATACAAGCCGTTCCATCCACCTCTCCAGAGATCTGCTGAGGCACCAGGCAGCATAACACCCATAAACCTAGTCTACACAGCTTTACAAAGTCCAAGGCCTGCTCATCCTTCCCCTCCAGAGTGCTGAGCCCTCAGGCAGCATTATACCCTTGTGCGTCCTGTCCATAGCTCAGCCACACTCCCAGCCTTTTGTACCCCTCCCATCATCATTACCTGAACTTTGTCTAGTCCACAGGCAACAATAGCCCTTTTTACAACCTCTCTGGAGCTCTTCTGTGCCCCACAAGCAGCCTTACCTCCCAAGGCTAACTCTCCAAGCCCCCCCAGCCTGCTATACCCCTACTTTCCACCTCGTCAGATGTCTGCCAAGCCACCAGGCAGGATTAAATCCCCCAAGTCTTCTCTAGGTAACTCTGCCAAGCCCCCAGCCTACTTTACCCCATCCATCTACCTCTCTAGAGCCCTGTCAAGTACCAGGCAGCAATAGTTTTTTCAACCTCCTTTCTAAAGTGTTGCAGAGGCCTAGACTACATTATCTCCTCTCCTTCATACCCCTGACCACTCACCTTGAGGCCACTCCTCTCCAGGAATCCTCCCATAGCCTCCAGCTGCACCCGGGGGTCCCCACGCTCACGTTTCACCTGTTCCAGGTAGCTGGCATTGGTCTGCAGAGTGTTCAGAGTCCGGATGGCATCCTGGAGCAGAAAAAACAAAAAGGCTGGTATTAGGAACACTAGGACTTGTAGGAAAAGGATCATGAAACAGCTGAACCTGGGGAGTACCTCCAGCTTTGGCAAGAGTGGTCGTCTTCTTGTCCCCTCCCGAGGAGTGTACAGTGCTCTGGGGCGCATTCTCTAAACATGCACTGCATGCGTGGTCTTCCCCGTCCCCTCCCGAGTAGTGTACAGTGCTCTGGGGCGCATTCTCTAAACATGCACTGCATGCGTGGTCTTCCCACTGTCCCCTCCCGAGTAGGGGTGTCACGGTATTAGTTTTATGACGGTACGATAACCTTCTTGCCAAATGACGGTATATCATGGTTATCGCGGTATAGCAGGTGGAGTTAACTGATCTGAACAAATATTTTCGAAAAGGTCATAAATTGACAGATGTATCATCACAAACAAAACCAGGCACCCAGGGCCAGAATTGGGCTTTTTGCAACATACTTTCCACTGAAATGCCTTGCTTGCACCAAACACACGTGTGGAGAGGAGGGGATGGGGTGGAGGCCTGCTGCAACTGGCAAAGCAAACTGAATAGCTTTTCTTAAGTGGTCATTTAGGCTTTTTGCTTCCCCACTGGCTACTGGTGAAGATGAACATGTTGCCATCTTGATAACCTGCATGCCACCGATCAATGGAGGCTGATGGTAGTGTGTGTGTATATGTGTGTGTGTGTATATATATATATATACTCACTCACACTCACACTCACACACTCACTCACTCACCACTGACATGTTACCCTTTGGTATTGCAGCAGGGAATACCCACAGAGATGAGTGAATTTCGCAGTGTGACTTATTACATGTAAATTCAATGATAGAACCAGGGAAATCCCCCATTGCCATATGTTTAGAGAATATTATCCATTATAAATATATAAACCCCAAAGCCGCCACCCCAAAGTAAACCCTATTCCTTCTTGGCACTGTATCTATTCTTGCTATTGCTAACATATTGATTTTGTGTAAGGCACGTGTGGTTTATGGAATGGCATTAAAAACTGCTCCAACTGAAACTACTTGGCAGACGGCACATCCAACAGTGCAAGACCAAGACTGCGCAGCAATTGCTTACTGCAGCCTTTCCAAATCAGATTGAAAAGCACACTTTACGGTATAACGGTATAAACAATGTGACGGTCATTATTGTTCAATTAAGTGGTTCACGGTATCTTTAACGGTATACCGTTATACCGTTACATCCCTACTCCCGAGTAGTGTACAGTGCTCTGGGGCGCATTCTCTAAACATGCAGTGCATGCGTGGTCTTCCCCCCTGTCCCCTCCCGAGTAGTGTACGGTGCTCTGGGGCGCTTTCTCTAAACATGCAGTGCATGCGTGGTCTTCCCCCTGTCCCCTCCCGAGTAGTGTACGGTGCTCTGGGGCGCATTCTCCAAACATGCAGTGCATGCGTGGTCTTCCCCCTGTCCCCTCCCGAGTAGTGTACAGTGCTCTGGGGCGCATTCTCCAAACATGCACTGCATGCGTGGTCTTCCCACTGTCCCCTCCCGAGTAGTGTACAGTGATCTGCGGCGCATTCTCTAAACATGCACTGCATGCGTGGTCTTCCCCCTGCCCCCTCCCGAGTAGTGTACAGTGCTCTGGGGCACATTCTCTAAACATGCACTGCATGCGTGGTCTTCCCACTGTCCCCTCCCGAGTAGTGTACAGTGCTCTGGGGCGCATTCTCTAAACATGCACTGCATGCGTGGTCTTCCCACTGTCCCCTCCCGAGTAGTGTACAGTGATCTGCGGCGCATTCTCTAAACATGCAGTGCATGCGTGGTCTTCCGGTGTCCCCTCCCGAGTAGTGTACAGTGCTCTGGGGCGCATTCTCTAAACATGCAGTGCATGCGTGGTCTTCCCGCTGTCCCCTCCCGAGTAGTGTACAGTGCTCTGCGGCGCATTCTCTAAACATGCAGTGCATGCGTGGTCTTCCTGCTGTCCCCTCCCGAGTAGTGTACAGTGCAGTGCTCTGCGGCGCAGTCTCTAAACATGCACTGCATGCGTGGTCTTCCCACTGTCCCCTCCCGAGTAGTGTACAGTGCTCTGGGGCGCATTCTCTAAACATCCACTGCATGCGTGGTCTTCCCACTGTCCCCTCCCGAGTAGTGTACAGTGCTCTGGGGCGCATTCTCTAAACATGCACTGCATGCGTGGTCTTCCCACTGTCCCCTCCCGAGTAGTGTACAGTGATCTGCGGCGCATTCTCTAAACATGCAGTGCATGCGTGGTCTTCCGGTGTCCCCTCCCGAGTAGTGTACAGTGCTCTGGGGCGCATTCTCTAAACATGCAGTGCATGCGTGGTCTTCCCGCTGTCCCCTCCCGAGTAGTGTACAGTGCTCTGCGGCGCATTCTCTAAACATGCAGTGCATGTGTGGTCTTCCCGCTGTCCCCTCCCGAGTAGTGTACAGTGCAGTGCTCTGCGGCGCAGTCTCTAAACATGCAGTGCATGCGTGGTCTTCCCGCTGTCCCCTCCCGAGTAGTGTACAGTGCAGTGCTCTGCGGCGCAGTCTCTAAACATGCAGTGCATGCGTGGTCTTCCCGCTGTCCCCTCCCGAGTAGTGTACAGTACAGTGCAGTGCTCTGCGGCGCAGTCTCTAAACATGCAGTGCATGCGCCTTTCTTAGTACCATGAGGGTTATATAGCACCTTATGTGCAGACATTTTAGGGAGATTTTCCTTGCCCTCCGTGTCAGAATTTGTAGGCATATCTTCCCGACGTAGGTACTCCTATCGTTTCCCTCAAGCTCACCAGGCTCACTAATTTGCAGTCGTGACATAGCCCAGGTCTAACTACTCCCAGGAAGGGGGGGGGGGGGGGAGTAGGGGGCTCACTGGTACAGTAAACACCTTTCGTTAATACCAAGTAAGACATGTCCACACACACTATTTTTTATTTAAAAAAAGATTATTAAGTAAGAAAAGGCAAAGTAAAAAGCAATATGCTGACCGGTAACACACTCAGTGAAAAAGAAGGTAGTGCTTTAATGTATCAAGTAGTGATACAGTCTAGGGTAAGAGTTCTTTAGAGTCACCAGATCCCCTCCTAGAAAGAAACCACCAGTAACCGATACATAAAAGGTTTTTCTATTTAGGCTGGCAAGTTAAAAAGGAGACTAAGGCAGACTAGTAGTGGGACTAGGGGCAGTATTTGTCAGCAAAGAGTTACATTTGTGCGAACGTGCCCCAAGGGGCAGTTCCTGGCGCTCAGTGGGAGGAGAGCCCTCAAGAGTTCTTTGAAAATGAAGAAGGGACCCAGGAATGAAGAAATGTACAAAGAAACTACTCTCCAGCAGCACAGGAGGATCAGGTAAGCAATAGGATGCGGTGGGCGGTTGCTGTGCAAATTGGTCAGGGACCACCAAGGGCTCCAGCAACGTCACACTGGTGCAGAAAGGACCCCCAAGGCCCATGGAAAGAACGATTATTCTCGATGCACGTATTGCCTGGTCTGGGGGTGGTGCCAGAGGAGTAGAAAGGCGAGTAAGCGGTTGCCCCTGATGCAGGTTTCCTACCTTGTCCCCGGCCACATTCGGTCCTGAGAACAGGATTCTGCGTCTAACGAGGGGATTGGCTTGGAGAGGAGCCCCGCCCAAAAGGAAGAGTGAATGTTGAAGATGGGTTGAAGTCACACTGGACAAGAGCCAGCCACAGGACAAGGACCGTGGCCACTAGTCCTGGAGACGATTTAGGATTAATAAACCCTTCAAAAATGTGACAAAACGCCAGTTAAAGTGAACCATTTTACTGCAACAAAACACATAAAATTCAGCAGGTGGAGTAAATGACAATTACCTTAACTCGGAACTGTAATACATATTTATATCGCGGCACATGCAGAATGAACCGTGTCAAGGCACGAGCCAACCACGCAAACCATTGAACCAATACTGAGCCAACATTCGCTACACCTTCCCATCCCCCCCCTCGACAGAGGCTCATCCCATGACACATACATGACATCATGCATGATACTAAAAGGGGTGAGAGTGGGCGGTGATTGCAATAAATTGGTTCACACAAACTGTCTCAACGTTTTTTCACTGACTATATCCCGCTCGGGATGTCTGTGCATTGGAACTGAGCATGTGCAGAGCCAGCCTTATCCCGGGAAGCAGTAACCATTCTGCAAGAAGAAACACCTGTGCAAAGGCGCGTCATAAATACCAAATGCTATCATATGAGAGCATTTTCTAATGATGCCACTCCATCCTCACATGCGTGCATCTAGGGCCAGCATCAGCAGCTGGGCCAGGGCGCATTATTTATTTACTGATTGAAGCTTACAACCCTTCTGTCAAACAAAAGGTATGTGGTCATTTGTGTGCTCCCAAAATGCTTAAGGGGCAGTGGGACCCATCTCAACGTAAGGCAAAAGGCTCACGCAGACAAAAGCTAGAATCAACCCTCCCCTAGATATACGAATTGGGAGGGGCCCCAGTCCCGAACACCCTCCCGCCTAAAGCACCTTGAATGTCACCTGTGGTACCACTGATCTCCCAAAACCTCCTAGTACATTTGCTGGCCAGGTCTCTTGTCTGTTTCAGAACCACAACTCCCAGAATTGCCATGAGAGCAATACAGAAAATCCTGAACTGAGACAGGAGAGCAGAATCAAACAAAACCAGGGAATGGACCGAGAACCTTCTCACTGAACACGCGTGAGACAGCCAGCACCCACACCAACCTTCCCAGAGATACCCCAGGCCAATGGGACATCTGCAGAAATTGAACTTGGAGTGAAAAGAGGCCCTCCCCAACTCGAAATTACAAAAACACTCGCCAACATCAGAGGAAAGCCATCAGAAGAACAAGCAGCCTGGGCCACTGGCTGCTAACCCACCAGAGGCTATTTCCAAAACCGTGCTTCAAAAAGGGGGATGGGCTTACTGTGTAATCCAACCCCTGTGGAAAAGGCAGGCACCGATTGGTGCAGAGTCAGATGAGTGTTGTAACCAATGAGAAGGGGGGGGGGGGAGATACAGAACCACGATATAAATGGGAGACAGAAGGAGAGACATGGTGTTGATTGTTCTGGTGCGGTCACACGTGAAGGTGGACCAAGAGACCAGGCGTAGGATGGATTGAGGAGCAGAGTTTTGGGGGATTGATGGCAGAGTTCAATATAAGTTGGGTAATGGTGAGAGAGTGGCACCAGCTGTGTAAAGTGAAGTGCAGTTTAGGAACTAGGGTGCAAAGGAGAAGGATAGTGTGTGCTGTTAAGAGGGAGTGTTAGGAGAGAGTGAGGCTAGGAGAGAGTGAGGCTAGTAGAGAGGGGTGTAGGAGCGAAGTAAGGAGGGGGCGAGATTAGTGAGAACAAGAGTAGTGGAAGGGTAATCAGAGAACCATATCCCTAAATTTGAGAGGGGAGTGTAATGCAATGCAGAGAGTGAAGTAGTATGAAGAAGGGGCGTTAAGATCAGAGAGGGGATAGTAACATCAGAGGTGGTAGAAGGAGAAACATCTGAGAGAGAAGGTGGGGCGACTAGGAGCAGGGAAGAGAAACAAGGAGATCTGGGGGGGTTGAGTCTCCAATGGCGCGCGCACACACACACACGCCATCCTCAAGCACCAACCACTGGTATCGTAGGGCTAGTTTGGAAGTCCCTGAGGGAGATCAGCTAGCACACAGTTCGGGAAGGGACTTGCAGGCAATGACGTGCACAAAAAGTCAAGCAGAGAAAAGTGCACAAGAGACAGGAGTGTAAGGAGTCCTGCACACAAGAAAGGATAGGCAATAACTACAGACAGGCAACAAAGGCAGTGAACAGAAAGGGGCAGGGAGTACAAGTAAGAAACCCCATTAGGTTTCCACTCGGGGTGTACACAGAATGGGGTAGAGTTTCCCACCGGGTCTGGGGAAACTATCCTTCTGAGCTGGTTACTATTACAGGGCCCCACTCTGAATGCTCCTAGAAAAGAGCAGCAGTTGCGGTCTGTGTCTGGACCCTAAGGCAAGAACAATGAAACAAGACTGAAGCCTGTACGGGTCCAGCAGGAACTGAACAATGACTGCCTCCTGAAGCAGGAACCAGCAAACTATTAACAATATAGCACAAGGGACAATACTGAAACGCAAATAAAAACGAAAGGGGCAGAGATTGCCTGCTGGGAAACCCAGCATTCAAACTGGGAACAAAGGAGTTACACAGGGCACAAGTGAGGACAAGAACAGTAACAGAAATATCCAGGGAAGAATAGGAAGTCAAAGTAATTACGGTTCAGGACAGAGACAAGCAATGAGAGAGGAAAAGAAAGAAGAAAATAAGGGCAATTGTACAGGAGACTGAAACTGCAGACTAGAAACTAAGGACTGTAATCGAACTATACACCAGGAATAAGAATACTGAAGACAAACTCTGAACTTTGAAAACAGGGACTGAGCTGCAGACCGGTAACACAGAATTCAAGGAACTGTAAATCTGAACTGGACTAACAAAGGCAGGACTGCAGACGGATAGCAAGGAAAGTCAGGACTGGAACCTCTGGACCCTAAAGCAAGTTAACACGGGCTATAGGCATAGGACAAGGAACTGCAAGCAAGGAACAAGATCACTGGTGGTGGTATACAGCAAGGGGCTGCAGACAGAGGATCGCAAGCAGGGGAGCAGGGCTGCAGTGCAGGAAGCACAGAGGTGAAGGACAGAAGGCAGGAGAGAGTAGGCAGAGTAGCAGGGCTGCAAAGCAGGGAGCACATGGCACTGGAACAGGAGCAGGCTCTGGAAGCAACAGGAAACAGAAATCCAAGGATCAAAGCACAAAGTGCTAGGATCAAACTCAATGCAATAGCCTTGTGCTCCTGCAGGCAGCTGCTTAAATATAGACCAGCCCTGTGCGGAAGCAGACTCGTTAGCAGCACCTGGAGAACCACACCTGAAGGTAATCTGCCTCCTCCCTCTCTGGTGCTGGGAAAGTGAAAGCAGCATTGATCTCGAAGGCTTCTGGGGATTGCAGTTCTAAGACTGCTGCATAGGAATAGCCATTGAATAAGAACTGCCACACGGTGCATTATGGGGTATGTAGTTTGTGAAATTAAGCACCAAAATCTTGCAACGGAAAGTTAAAAAAAATATATTAATAGGCATTGTCCAGGGTGGATTATGGTGATGAATGAGTCCCAAATATTCCACAATGAGTGCCAATTGGTGCCCGGGTGGTGTAGTCATGACACCTTCAAGAGAAAGCTAGAGATGAGACAACCAGGGTTACAGGTTGGTAGTAGTAACCAGGCCTGTCACTTGGGTCAGGGTGGGAGGTTCCACAAGAGACAGGAAGGGGGGGGGGCAGCCTTAGCACCAGTTCCCAAACCTCATCTCGGCCAGCACCTTTGCTTGAACTGTCTGCCCGGTCTCTATCCAGGAGCATATACTCATTGACCAAACTAACAGTCAAAACCTGTACGCTATTTCAATAAAACTCTTAAAACGCTGTTGGAGTCCGCTATTTATTAAGGCCATCGCCTTATACTTTTTAATACATCTAGAAACTAATCTCCGGCCTGTCGATGTGATGGCTTCTTTGAAACCAGTACTGTATTGGCTACGTTTATGGCAATTTCCAACTCTTACAAGATTTTGCAATGAGTTATTGCACCAGATCGGTTTGGAAGGTGGACAAAGCTTCCATGGGTGGCCCATGTTAAATAAATTCTTTGTGAAACGTGCGCAGGATTTGTCGGTAAATCCTGAAGGTATAACCAGGCCCGCGACAAATAGTTTCAAAAAGAAAAAGTCAGTATCCTATACTCTGAAGATTATAACGAATGCGTGCGAAAGGTTGACCCTGGGCTCCTGTTGGCAAAGAAAAAAAAAATTGGTTTCAGAGAATGTCTCGACGTTATAAACCCCCCATTTGCACTAGCACTTGATTTAAATTTTAGGATGGGCAGCCTCATGCTAGATACCTTTACTCAATTCTGGGGTGCTAATAATTCATATATTTGCCCACTTTGTGGTACCAGTGAAGAAACTGAAATTCACTTCCTTTTTCTTTGTGTCTAAGAGCACTCAGATGCACTTACTTAAAGCCAATCCTAAGAAGAGCTGGGATTCATTCGGCTTCTGCAGCGTTAAGAGTTTTGTAAGCAAACGGACAATAAGGCTAAAGTATACAGAGTGGCAAAATGCATATACTGAGCGTGGTTGGCAAGATGTAAACTGTAATAATGACATGTCGATTTGCTATTTGGACATTGGATTTTACTTTTAAAGTATTTATAGAGTCATCAACCACCTTTTCAAGATCTCATTTTTAGGTGTTGCGAGTGTTCTCCCCCCTATCATGATGTGTGTTTGTCCTATTAGGGTTGTTGGAATGCACACACAGCTCCCATGCCCTCGCAAACGATTCAGGCTTAGAAAAACCTATCAGCGCACTAGAAAGTGAAGGTGCAAGGCCACAGGGGGGTGGAGAGCGCAAATGAGAACAACAAATTGCATTAGTTTTATAAGTAGTCATAGAAGCATAGGCCGGGCCAGCTGTAGGGCACGGGTGATATTATGGAGCGGTATCGAAATATAATGTGTAAACGATGATGATGTAGACACAGTGCCTGGGTGCAGTAAATACTGAAGCATCGCCATATTGGAAGTGAGGCCTAGCATTTTGTTTTGCCTGTTGGAGCATTTTCCCTTTCCCAAGCCCCAGTAGTGAAACTGAGAATAGTGGCATTCACGCCGAACAGATAATAGTTTAACTGTATCGAGCTTTGGGTCTGCAAAACCAGAATGGAATGTGAACAGCAGAGCAAGGGTAGGGCTGCGGCCGTCCTGCAGGACAAACCCATTGGAGCCAGAGTAGAGGTCTCAAGCTCCTTTCTTCATACACATTGGCAGGCTTCTTGCAAGAAGCCCAAGGTGGCTCTCCTTTGTATGTGCGCTGGCAGGAAGTGAAGGGGCGGTCTTCCCCAATCCATATTCCTTCCCGGGGCGTGGCTGTTGCTGGGCAGATACTGGAGGGTTGGCTCTCCACTACTGGACAACCACCTGCCAGTTTCAATCTTGCAAAGTATCCTTATTGGAGGGCTTGGGTCGCCTGCAACCCATTTTCTGAGGAGACGAGCCAGACCCAGAATCCAAATCTAACACCAGAGCTGAAGACCCGAAGAACAAGACGACTGAGGGACACCTGAGGACTGCAGCAGAAACCAGCATTGGCTCAGGCAATACCACTGCGTTGCGAACCTATACCTTCAAATATATATTCTAGACTCCTACGATGTGCCTCCCTCCCTTAGACTCGTGGGACAAGCAGTCACCTGTCGTGCTCCATGTACATCAGTTTTCGGTCGCACAAGCTTGCATATTCACATCTTCTCTGCAAGATCCGAAATCAGTTGTTCATTGTAGCAAGCGCTTCTAGCTGGCCAAATGGCTGGAGCTCTTAGTGGGTGTCCTCGAGGCTCTGGTAGGACTCTGGAAATCTGCTGAGCTGCCGATCCTGCAGGAAGACTGAAGTCCAACCGCCAAGTTGCCCGATGACTCCTGAATCCGTACTGGGCCAGTAAAAGAAATGTATTTGTGAATAGCTCTGTGAGAGTCTCTCTTTTGTCAAGGAACCGAATCTGGGTGCTCCCGCCCCCTTCAATCTGAGGTCACCAGAGGAACCTAAAAGACGAACGCAGGGAACAAACTCGAACTCACGACCAAACGCTGCTGCACATCGACTACACCAGTGAGCCTGGTACTGTAGGCTGGGACAGTTTCTCACTTTATAGGTGCTAAGGAGCCAGTAATCCCTTATATCTCTTGAAGCGCCCCCTTCCCCATTTGGTTTGCATTGGATGTGAAGTCCTGCTCACCGTAGCGCTATCTGGGGCTGGCCCAGGATGTTGGTGTAGGTACTTCTGTGGGTGCTCCTTAAGAACCACAGGGCTCATAGTTGCTTCTCTTATTTCTGTAACTTGACATAACACGCTCAAGTCGCTTTTTTGTATTGCTGCATTTGCCCTCCACTAACTGAACTTCAATACTTTACTTGCACTAGCTGAGTGGATCCTCCTGGCTACTCACCTCTTCCCCCAGGAACCAGGCTAGGGCTACACTTCTGAAGTTATACGATATGGTGCTGGGTGTCTTATAATTATTAGGCCTGTGTATTGATGTGTGCTTAAATGTGTTCTCCCTACTTTAGTAAATGCATTCAGATTTTAAAATAGTGTGTAATCCATTACAAACTGAGTTGTGCATATGTACTAAAGTATTTTTACTTACCTCGACATATTTAAAGTGTGCCTTAGTGTAGCAATGTAAATACGCCAATTGTTATAACCTACATGTGCAGGTATTTTCCTTATAAAGTGTCAACTACACTACATGACAGTATCCCCTCCTCCTTAGCTCAGCGTAGCTGCTTGCTCAACATTACAAGAGAGTGGCTTTGCTCAACAAGAGTTGGAAAAGTCAACCGCAGGTTTATTCACAAGTCTCACCCCAGATAGTGACTTCGAAAACCCCTACTAGCAGAATGTTCTAGCGCCAACGTAGTCAAGAGAAACTGGAGCGCTTGCAGCAACTCACCGGGACCCATTATTCGTTAATAAAGTGAAGACGACTCAAGCTGAAATAGCGAATTACCATGACAGCCTCCTGAAGTGGACCTGCAAACTATTCCACACACTAATTTCAAAATACTCAATTTCCACCCCTTCAAAACTGGATATCCTTCCTTTTGCAACCTTTACGCCCAGCCTGCCTCATGCTGGATGCTCTCCCAGCTATTGCAGATAAACAGCATCCTTCCATCATTGTCCCAATGATGACTGTTCATTTACTTATCGCTAAGGATGGGTGGGATTCCCAGTCCCGACCCCCACACCTTTCCTCAAGAAACCAAATTTGGATTCATAAGTCCGGAGACAAGCCTGCTAAGCTATCGGAAAAGGTCGCCACAATCAGCTTGTTGGGGGACAAGGAATTCTCAATCTGCTCCAGTCTGGTGTCAATGGAGACTGCTCCTCAGTAGATTAAGGAACATTAGCACTTTTGGGGATGGTGGACCAATCGGCTGCCTTCAATATGGTTGACCACAACCTTCTTTTAGATTGCGCATCTACCTTCACTTGGGTCTCATATGTAGGTCGCAAATGGTTTTGTATACTTTTCCTTCGGACAGAGAACAATACATTCTTAGGGGAGCTTTGGCACCAAAATAGCAGAATACCTCTGGGATTTGCCTCGGGCCACCCAAAGGCACACATAGACCTTCCATCAGATTGGGCGCCCACCAACAGCATGTAAAAAACCTTACAAGACCCCGAATTTAGCAATACAGAAACCACATTTTACACCAGCCATTCTCTAGCCACATACAATTTGAATTTTTGAGGTTTTGGCAGTGCTGCGACTCCTCACAGAAACCACAACCTAATCAAAATGAGAGAGAGCCTGCAAACCACCTCCCGTTATACCCACCCTTGCCTCACTATCACACTGCTCTCCATTCTCCCCACTAAATTTCTACCCAACGACTCCCTTTGCAACAATCCCCGCCCACTACTTCTGCCTCTTGAATGGCTTCTTCCCTGCCAACTGCAAAGTAGGCAGCATAATTCCCAGGGTTAAAAAACCAGAGGGTAAGAACCTTTTGCTTGGCACTAGTCTCCCTCATCCCCACTACACCAAAAATCTCCAGACATCGTTCTGCAAACGCATTGCTAAATCCCCTTACAATCAGATTGCCGAAGAAAACACTCACCGAACCTGCCCAGACCAACGTATCCAAGTCTCTAGCCAATTCACAAGCTCTCCACTTCATCATCCTACTACCAGACTTCTCTGCGTCCTTTGATTCAGTAGACCCTCATTCCTTCAAACCCATCCTTGGCTTCAAGGACATTGCACTTGACGGGGGCAGGAGGGGTGTTCTCATTCTCTCTGAGCTGCTTCTCCAGCTCTTGGAACTCCAAGACCACCTTCTGCGTACCCGTACCTATGGAAGTCCCCCAAGGATCAGTCTTCAACCCACTCTGCTTTACTCTCTAAACCCCCTCCAGAGGCAAACTCATTGTGTCCCGTCTTCAATGATGACACCCAAATAACACCCTTGCTCCCCTGCACCCCTGCTATTTCAGAATGCATGAGAAGCTGCCTCACAGCCATGCTTCACTAGATGACCTTACACTCGCTAAGGCTCGATTCCTTCAATACCGAAGTCACTGTTCTCCCAGTCACCAATGCTAACCCCACTAAAATATCACCTTTCATCCAGACTCCGTCACTCCAGCACCAAACACTGGCCACCTAGGGGATCTCTTTATAAGCAATGCCAGGATTAACCTACTCAACATAAGGAAGATGGGCCTGCACCTCACACACATTTTGGCTAACGCTCTACCCAGTTATGCGACAATAGTACAGTACACCTCAGAAGCAAAATAGAGAAAATACAACAGATCGACGCAACAACTACAAACACAACCACCAACCCACCAGATGCAGGAAACTATATACCCACAATCTCAAAAGACATGTTGAACAAGCTAGTAAAGGAGAGCAACAAGTATGGGTCACCCAATAACCCTCGCCCACCAGAAAACCTACTCGCCAAAGAAACCTCAGCCCTCTACTTCCAAATATTGATCAATCATCACTGGAAACAGGGATCATACCAAAAGCCTTCAAAATGGCCTCCATCAAACCGCTCCCAAAGTACCAAGTGGAAAAAACAGATCATGCAACAAACTACAGGGCCACAGCTAACATACCCTACCCGGCCAAAATCCTAGCAAGCCACATAAGCAAACCCATGCTTAAGCGTGTAGAATCAAAAAACTAATAGACAAATCCCGGGTAGGGTTACGACCAATGAGAGGAAGAGAATCAGCACTCCTTTCCATATGGGGTGACCTTAAGATGAATGCGGACCACATACAATCAGCTCTTCTTCTACTAGACGCATCAGCAGCCTTCGACACCATCAATCACACAACATTAATCAAAAGACTACAGGAATCTGGCACACCAATGCTTAAAATAGTTTATCACAGACAGAACTAAAACAATATTCTTATCCCTTTTCACCTCTACAACCACAACCAGCAACTGTGGTGTCCCGCAAGGATCAAGCCTCTACCCACTTCTCTTATATATGACCCTAGTCATGAAACAACAAAAAACATGAATTAACACACTACAACTGCACAGACAACCGATTTTCAAGATGGCTTCTAACATGGACTCAACTCATTCAACTAAGGCCTCAACGAGATACACCTCTGAATGATCAACAATTTGAAAATGAACCCAAACAAAACCGATCAATCCACCCAATGGCAAACATCCAGAGATTTCAGTCCGGTAGACAACAAATGAAAATAAGACCGGAAACATCCATACTAACACAAAACATAGGAATACACATGCACAGCAGACTTCTTACTAGATACCGCAGATCAACTCAATTGTACGAAGATGCTTTTACCAACTACGCTCAATCAGGTGCATTTTTCTATACCTAAGCTTCCCACACCGAACCCTTGTGATAATCTCACTAAAATCATCAAGAATAGATTACACCAACACTCTATACCTAGTCTAAGGATGTGGAAGAAGGAAACAGACCAACAGGTGGCATTCTTATGGCTACAGACTTACTTATTTTGTCATAGAAATAAAGAGAAAAACCCAACTTTCCCTATCTTCTGAGAGGGGTTGCCCCTGCCTTAACCAAGTACTAAGGATGTGTCAGGATGTCCCTAACTTAACATCCAACGCCCCGTGTCAAAACCCATTTCCTTCCCTTACACTTGTAACTAAACAATTGGCGAGTCTTCGTGTTGGAGAAGAATGGCTCCCTTCTTCTGGAGAGTGGTCTACGCTGCCAGTGGTATGTCCTGGGGGAATGATGCAGTTCCCCAGGTCGCAAGCCCTTTCAAAGTCACAACACAAAGTCCCAGCTTGAAAGTGTCAGTTCACTTATAAACCAGTGTTCCAAAAGATCAACATTCCTTATTGGTTGTGGTGGTTCTTCACCACAAGTGCCAGGGGAAGGACTCCTTTCTACAGGCATCTTGTTCCCAGTATTTTCACAGTGCCCTGGAGAAGGACTCCTTTCTACAGGCATCTTGTTCCCAGTATTTTCACAGTGCCCTGGAGAAGGACTCCTTTCTACAGGCATCTTGTTCCCAGTATTTTCACAGTGCCAGGGGAATGACTCCTTCTCCGGGTCTTTCTTGGCTTTGCAGTAGACAACACCAGGGGGTACAGCTCCCTGCCCATGATCTCTCTTGGTTTGTAGTTTCACCATAATAGGGGGAGCGGCTTTCCCCTGGCACTTCTCAGGCGCGCTTCCACAGTTCCCGAAGGCTGAGGGGTGAGGGGGGGGGGGGAATTACTTCCTTCCCCAGGCTCCTTTTAGGCTCTTTGCATGAGCACTCCGACCCCTTTGTAATTTTAGATTTACCCCCTTTAATTATGGCATTCTCCATCGGGATCGAGTGTCGACCCATTCAGGTAGAGGTATTGCAGTGATTTTTAAATCTACATCCAATTTCTCCCCTATGCAAATTGATCAAAGCATCAAAATCGAATCCTTACTGGTGTGTGTTCCAGTATCTGCCTCCATGTCCCTAGTTTTGCTATTGGTTTATCGCCCTCCAGGCTACGACCGCTCCTTTTTTGTTGATTTCCCCATTTGTTTCTGAACTCATACTAAAGCATTCTAATTTGCTCATTGTTGGTGATTTTAACCTTCTGTTTACTAGAACCAGTGAGCATTTGAGATCTTAACAGTTCGCCACTATGCTGGATTTAGGCCTACTGCAACAAGTTGCTTATCCAACCCACCATCTTGGTAATACCTTAGATCTTGTGTTTGCTGCTAATGAGGTTATTAGTATCTTTTCTGCATTACCACTCACTTGGTCTGATCATTAAGCTGTTCCTTTCTCAATCCGTGCGATGCTCTGCCCTGAAACCCGACTGACACAGGTTTTGTGGAAACGTGGCTGGCGTTCTACTCCTCACCAAGATCTATGCACTGAAACTGAGTTACATTGTGGCAGGGCAGCTCCCTGCACATTAACCACCTTATTGCAGGCTTTTGGCAATGCGGCTGATTTCATTGCCCCTTTAAAAAGCTGTGTATCTAAAGTTTGCCCTTCTGAACCATGGTATACTGAAGATTTAAAAGCGCTAAAGCTTCTCCGTAGGCAGGCGTAAAGAAGATGGACTACATTATAAGCCAGCGGATTAAGTCTTTCATCATCAAGCCTCCACCAAATATCGGGAAGCAATTTTCTTGCCGAAACAATCTTACTTTAGTGAGAATGTTGCAGGTGCCATTAACCAACCTAAAGCTCTGAGTTAGCAAAGTCATTATCCACATCGCAAAAAACTCTAACCTCATATCTTCTCAAGCTCTCTGATTCCTGGTCTTTGTTTTTTGATGAAGATTCTTTCCATTCGTAATAACATTAACAGTGTATGTTCTCCTGTTAATCTACCGAATGTGTCCTATGCTGACATTGGGTCCATGGCGGACTGGTCATAATTTCCTACCTTTTCCCTCCAAGATGTGCTTTCTGCTATAAATGGGCTTAAGTCTGCTTCTCCCCTTGACCCCATTTCTCCTTCTATTCTGAAAGATATCTCTACAGACATTGGTCTCTTGTTTCAGGTTATGTTCCCAATGATCTAAAACACGCTCTTGTAATTCCTTTACTTAAAAAGCCTTTCTGGGATCCGGCAGTTCTCTCTAACTTTCGTTTCTCTCTCCTCCCGTTCACTATGAAGGTGCTTGAATCCATGGACTCTCCACTACTCCGTGCCTTTCTTGAATCGTCTCACTTTCTAGATCCCTTCCAGTCTGGTTTTCGCCCTGGCAAGGGTACTGAATCAGTGCTATTGGCGTTAGTGGATGATCTGGCCCAGTTGGTGGACCAGGGTGGGGCTGGGTTACTGATTTTTTTTAGATCCATCAGCTGCTTTTGACACCCACCCTGGTTGACCGCCTTTCCTCTGCTGGTCTATCTGGCATAGTGCTCAAGTGGTGTACTTCTTTTCTTTCATGTTTCTCTTCCTCCTTTTAAATCCAAACCAGCCCCTCGGTCTTGAGGAGTCCCTCAAGGCTCTGCATTTTCACCTAGTCTGTTCAACATCTATATCCAGCCTCTTCTCTGTCTCATCCAGTCCCACTGCTTCCTTTGTTACTCCTATGCCAGCGACACACAGATCCTCCTTCGGCACGATCTGTCCTGTTCTGATTATGCCGTTCGGTTTAGGCGGTGCCTGGAGGCTGTGGGTGGACGGATGCCCGGGATTTGGCTGAAACTAAATGCTGATAAAACAGAGATGCTAGTTGTGGGTACAGCCGATCCTCTATTGTTCTGGACTCCCGATTTCTGGCCTTCTGGTTTGGATTCCTTTCCTTCTCCGGTCACTGCAGTGAAGGATTTTGGTGTTAAAATTTCTAACTCTTTCAATGTCTGATCAGGTATCATCTATTTGCCACAAAGGCCATGGTTCTTCGTAAGGTTCTTCCCAGGATTCCATTACATTTTCATGCTCCTGTAGTTTCCTCTTTGGTAATGAGCGGTATTAACTACTGAAATGTGCTCCATCTAGCACAACCTGTTTATTTTATAAATTGACTCCAGCTGCTACAGAACAGGGCTGCGAGAGCACTTGTCCACCCTCCTTTTGTTGCTCACATGTCATTTATTCTTCACCAAATGCACTGGCTTCCATTTGAGAAGAGGGTGTTATTCAAGTCTCTGTGCATCGTGCATAAAGCTTTTTCTAAGAAGGGGGCAGAATATCTACAGGCCAAATGTCCCCCCTATATTCCATCTAGAGCGTTTCGGTCTCAAACCTCAGACTATTCAAATTCCCTGGAGTAAACATTCTCATATTAGTGGGCATGCTTTCTCTGTGACTGCATCGAGAGCATGGAATTCCCCACGTTTTGTCCTGCGTAAAATGGAACATCATTTGTCCTTTCGTTGTGCACTGAAGTCCTATCTCTTCTAAACTCTCCATTCGGTTAGCCTGTTTTTCTGTCTACCTCTGGTCTAGCTCCAAGATGCCTTCGGGTGAATGTTGCGCTTTACAAATTGTCATAACCTAACATAACATTTGCCACAGTTCACGCAAGTTGCAGAGGAATATCTCCCTTCCCCAGACCTGTACCAACTTGGTCCACTAACCTGCCAAGTATGGTTTTGTTCTCACACTGTCCACGGCGCCAGGGGGAATGACTCCCTTCCCCTGGTTGTCTTGAGGTTTCGCACAATGCCAGGGGGAATGACTCCCCTTTTCTCTGGCTTTTCTCCAGCTTCCTGTAACACCAGGTCGTATAACTCCCTTCCCCTGGTGTCTCTCTCAGACTTCTTTGCTGAGTATATAGAAGACCTGGTACCCCTACTCTGTCAGGGGATGCTATTGTCTGTAAAACTGTTACACTTCTGTAATTGGGGGTACAAGACCCTTACTTTCGGTGCAGTTATTTGTTCAAAGTCTCTTTCCAGGCTTTCCTCTTAGCCCTCAGCTCTAGGGTACTTCCACCCTTCTGTCCCCACCAGCTAGCCCCGGCAAGTCCCTACTGCCAGGGAGCTTCGGTTCAGTCCCAGATCTCGTTCTCTTCCTTTCCACACTCAGCATCGTCTGCTGTTATACGCTGATCTACCTTTCCAACGTGGACTGCGTGGTCCCTTCTCTTCCGTCAGCAGCGGCAGCGTGCTTCCAGTCAGGAGAAAGGTCCTTTCTCTCTTGACCCTTTACGGAGGCTTTACATCTTCTCGCCTCGGGTCTCAAGTTCCCCGGTCTTCACTTTGCGGCACCATCGACCTGCTTGCCATCTTCAGTCCTTCCCTTTTCATGTTCCGCTGGCTTACATATTGTCAGTGTGGACAAGATTGCCGATTTTGGTTCTGCAGAGTGTTATGCATTACTCTGCAGCCTCTTCAACTTGGTACTGATGTTATCATTCTTAACTGGGTCACTTGGATTCTTCTTCATCCCAGTTTCCACATATGACTCACGTAGGTAGTGCCTATTCTTCCTCGTCGCAGTACTTTTGAGATCCAATTATCTACCTTACACAAGTACATGGAAGTGTGTGGAATTATGGTACCCTGTATAGGATGAGGGAAGTTGGGCTATTGTCTGGGCACACTGCATTCTCCCTGGACAGTCAGCCTTAGTGCCATTAGGGGTAATCCCTCTCCATGAGATCCACCTGCTGAGTACCCCCCCCCCCAGGGGAACTTTCGGGTAGCGGAATCACCTCCCTGGCCTCATGGGCTGGGATTCCCACAGGGGAGAAGGGAAAACATCTAAGTATTAATCACACTAGGAATCGCAGATTACCTCATCAAGAAATTACAACATGTCCAAAACAGGGCAGCAAGACGTCTGCCAAGACTAAACAGGAGAGAACACATTGCCCCGGCCTTGAGAAGCCTACATTGGTTATAGGTAAAGAAAAGAATACACTTAATCTCTTCATAGCTTACAGGGCACTACATGAGCAGGAAGCAGAATGCCTCCTCTCTCAAAAATTAGCCTCCACCAACCGAGAAGAAAATGGAGATCAAGCAGCGACATACTTCTAGAATCAAGGCAATATGAGAAAAGCAAGTACGGAAGGACTGCATTTTTCACCCCAAAGCAAAAATATGGCACCGATCCCAAATCAGGCCAACGGAAGACCATCTGGCGTTCCCGAAACTCCTAAAAACCAGGCTATACAACAAAGCAAGATAGAAATACACCCATAACTCAAATACATGGAACCACAACCAAGGCAACCACTGCACATAACACATTCTTAATATACAACCCATTAAAATAAAAAAACACACATCTCTGCACAAATAGAGGAATATACCAATAGAAACACACTCCAAAGACCCCACATAACATATCCAAGCCAACCAGATCTACACAAACAACCCCACTCTTCAAACACCTAAACACCCAAGTCAGCACACGCACACTAATTCGACATCATACACGTTAGGCCATCACAACCTAGTCAAAATGCTACACCTCTCAACCCAACTGCTAAAACGAACCAAAAACGCACAGTTTGCCCTGCAAGCCTCAAGTCTCCTACAGGGAAAGAAATACGTAATGGAAAAACACCACAAGCCACCTAGAGGACACGCTAGCACAGATGCCAGTTTCTCATGTCTCCACTAACACCAACGGTTGAGCACAACGTCTTCTGCCAACCCCCTAACCGTCCCACCTACCTCTTCTTTCTACAGATCCACAAGCGAGCCTGGAGACCATGAGAACGGTTGCAGTGCATGATACAAATCCAAACATAACATAACATACCCTTGTGCCCAGCAAACTGGCTTACTGTTCAGGCATACTCCTTTGCCTCTCCTTCTACTCCTCTGGTCAGAATAAAGTTCTCAGTTATGCTACTCGCACCCTCTACAAACTACCCTGCCCCCGCCCCTCCCCCAACATCTAGACCACTGACTATGCTGGAGGGTTCTCCATTCAAAAGTCACTCTGAAAGTGCACCTTGTGTACAAATCTATCCATGAAGCAAGGTAACTGCACCCTGGGAAAGACCAGGCGGGAGGGAGACAGTCCCCTTGACGTTATTAAAGACACCCAGGAAATCTGATAAGAACTGTATTTTGGAAGCCTGGGGAAGGGAGGCATTTCCCCCAAGGTAGTCCACACAGTGTTGGAACTGTTACTTTACTTTAACACAGAGTTTGTTAAGCGAGTAAACCAAGTCTATGTTTGGGACCAAGTGCCCGGTAGGCGGAAACCAGGTCTGCCAACCAGGGTCAGGGAACCACTACAGTTTGGAGACACAGCCAAAGTCCTCTTCTGTCTCACAGTCCCTGGTGGGAAAAGAACCAGGTCTGCCAATCAGGGTCGGGGACCGCAGAGACAGAGAAGAAGCCTGAGAAGGGCCAATTGGGGAACTTCCCCACCAATTGGTGACCTGTGATACAAGCCTAAGGAAGGCTGGGGAAGGGAGACATTAACCCAGCACTTGAGGAACTGATAAAGCCAACACTGTCCTTTTGTCTAGGGACTAGGGAAAGGGAGTCATTGCTCGGGGCTAGGAAGAACTAATTTGTATTTAGTTTGTACTTGGAGTGTGAGGAACAGAGCTAGGATTCAGACATTGCGGCTTATGCTTTTGACATTCTGACCGTGACATTAATAATTTTGGTTGAGGCAGGGAAAACCCTCTGAGAATTCAGGGAAGGTAGGGTTTTCTTTTAATTTTCTCACTTGATAAAAGGTGTATGCCAACCACCACAACCCCCTCCATGTCAGTCTTACTTCTAAGCCCTTACAGGCTGGTGAGGTTTTTTCTAACCCCTCAAAAAAGTCATAAGCTTAGTTTTCGAGGACTTGATTTTCAGGTTATGTGTGCTTGCAGAGTCTGCTAGTTGTACCAATAGGGGCCGCACTCCTCTAGGTGTCAAGTTAATGGGTAGGAAGTCATCAAGGTATCCTAGCCAAAGCATTGAGTGCTGCCCATTCTGGCTTGATTTCATTGTACCTTAATTAAGTGTTCCAGCAAAGTAAACCTCAAATAAAAGTGTAGATGAAATACAGCCTTGTTTTAGGTCTGGATACATTGAGATTGGGGCAGTTAATGTTCCCTTCATGTCTGTCCAGCCTTACTCTAATGGAGGCGGTTTGGTATAGAAGTAAAGATACTTTTAGGCATACCCCATTCATTAAGCTTTTGCCAAAGCTTGTATCTGTCCACGGTATCCAATGCAGCGCTGAAGTCTATATGCGCTGCGTAAAACATTTGGTCAAGGAGACATGAAGCACTCTACCATAGTAACCAATGATGGGATGCTATCAATTGTGGAGTAGGATTTGCAGAAGCCAGCTTGATTGGCAACATTTGCCTCTGGTCAACCCAGTCCATCAGGCCCATGAGTACTACTCTCCAGCACCACCAGTATGCGGTAGCTCTTTGGGTCGCTATGGCGGCTGCGTTTGTAGACAGATGGCAATGATGTTTTTCCAGGACTCTGGGAGGATGCACGTCGTGCCAATGCCCCCAGATATCTGGTTCAGTCTGGTGCTCTAGAATCCTTACTAATCCTCCACTTTATGCGTGAATGACGAATGTGGTCGTGCCTCCGTCTCTTGTGGCGGGCCGGAGGGGATCTTTCATAAAGGTTTCCCAAAACTCCTTAGATGCACCTATAGCCAGCTTGACAAGGCCAGAGGTACCATTCAGTAGACTCTAGAATGAAGGTGCATCTTTCCGATTACATATCTGCACCAAATTCCTCAGGTGTTCCAGGCGCTGAGCACATGTATAGTTCCATAGACACTCTCTAGATCTAGGATTTTAAATCCTACTGCGTATTGCCCGAGTGTGGGGCTCTAGATGCGACATAGCTGCACATCTAAGTTCACCTCTTAACACCCTTTTCCTGTCACGAATACAGAGGTCACCCCTGTTAGCATGCGCCCTGGATCCATTGAGCATATTGCGGTTAAGATTACTTTATCTGGTTGGAACCAGGGGGGAGGCTTTGTGGGGACGTCAAAGCAATCAATTGCCCCGTGAAGTTCTCGTACGCAACTGAATAATGTGTGCAGAGGCTGAACCTTTCCTTTAGAGCCTGCTTCTGGCTGACTGTTGCCTGCTTTTGCAGCTCCTATTTAGTTTGCTGTTAAAGACTTCATTTTCTGATGCGTTTGTGCTGCCTTTCTTCAAGCACCCCGTTTTCTTATGACTTTGCTCCAGCATAAACCCCCCACCTCGTTTGTTCAAAGGCTGTTTCCTCTCTTTCTCTCTGTGGTCCTTGTTTCTCCCTTTGTCAATTTCGACTGACCTCAAACTCCATGTATTTGCTGAGTTAACAGAAACCTTCCGCTTCTACTTTCCAGTTTCTTTTGCTTTATTACTAGACTTCAGTCCATAGTATGAGTGCCTGGGTAGCAGCTTTCCTGACCTGCCCCGATTCTTGAGCCAGTACTTCCTCTGTACCAGCATCTCTTGTGCCTTTTATGTTAGTACATGTATAGCTTACATCTACAGCCTTAGTCTATGCTTTGTGCTTCCTTTATCTGCCAATCCTTTCCTTTACCTGGATCTTTCTATCCGCTCTGTTTTTCGGCCTTCATCGCAAATGTGTCCACTTTGCGCATCAGCTCTTTCCATATAAACTATGAACTCTGCCTTGGTCTCTGCCAAGATCAGATAACGGAAATACTTCCGTTACCTCTGTGTAGCCCTGTCCCAGTATATGGTCTCCAGTTTTACCCGTACATTGATCACAACAGGCTTTTCAGCGCACCCTTCATGGCGCTTCTGTATGCAGTGGTTTTCTCTGCTCTCCCTGGAGACCTCTTCCTATTCCAGTAGCCCCTTTATTCTGGTCCATCCTCATTCCCTAGTATATTTGCATGCCTTCTCTGCTTTCAGCAGCTCCTGCAGTTCCGCGGAGCAGCTTGGTATGTGCCTCCCACAAATCCTCTCCCCTGCAGTGCATACGCAGACGCCCCCTCCCCTGACAGACTCCAGGCAGATGTAAAGTAATGCCACCAATCATAAACAGTAATAGAAGGGCTGCAACCATTGCCCTGAGCCCCCCTGACGGGACCCTGCTTCCACTGCTCTTCTCCCTTTACCCCTGCCCCAGTGGAATGCCGGCCCTCTATTGACACAGAGTGCCCCTCGTCTGCATTGCCATGTTCCCTGGACACGGACTGCCCCTCTTCTGCATTGACACGGACTGCCCCTCGACTGCATTGCCATGTTCCTTGGTCTTCTACGAAGGCGGTCATCCCTCTATAGACACGGACTGCCCCTCGTTTGCATTGCCATGTTCCCTGGACACGGACTGCCCCTCGTCTGCATTGCCATGTTCCCTGGTCTTCTAGGAAGGCGGCCATCCCTCTATTGACACGGACTGCCCCTCGTCTGCATTGCCATGTTCCTTGGTCTTCTACGAAGGCGGCCATCCCTCTATAGACACAGACTGCCCCTCGTCTGCATTGCCACGTTCCCTAGTCTTCTAGGAAGGCAGTCATCCCTCTATAGACATGGACTGCCCCTCGTCTGCATTGCCATGTTCCCTGGTCTTCTAGGAAGGCGGCCATCCCTCTATTGACAGACTGCCCCTCGTCTGCATTGCCATGTTCCCTGGACACGGACTGCCCCTCGTCTGCATTGCCATGTTCCCTGGTCTTCTAGGAAGGCGGTCATCCCTCTATAGACATGGACTGCCCCTCGTCTGCATTGCCATGTTCCCAGGTCTTCTAGGAAGGCGGCCATCCCTCTATAGACATGGACTGCCCCTCGTCTGCATTGCCATGTTCCTTGGTCACGGACTGCCCCTCGCCTGCATTGCCATGTTCCCAGGTCTTCTAGGAAGGCGGTCATCCCTCTATTGACACGGACTGCCCCTCGTCTGCATTGCCATGTTCCCTGGTCACGGACTGCCCCTCGTCTGCATTGCCATGTTCCCTGGTCTTCTAGGAAGGCGGTCATCTCTCTATAGACATGGACTGCCCCTCGTCTGCATTGCCATGTTCCCAGGTCTTCTAGGAAGGCGGCCATCCCTCTATAGACATGGACTGCCCCTCGTCTGCATTGCCATGTTCCTTGGTCTTCTACAAAGGCGGTCATCCCTCTATTGACACGGACTGCCCCTCGTCTGCATTGCCATGTTCCCTGGTCTTCTAGGAAGGCAGTCATCCCTCTATAGTCACGGACTGCCCCTCGTCTGCATTGCCATGTTCCCTGGACACGGACTGCCCCTCGTCTGCATTGCCATGTTCCCTGGTCTTCTAGGAAGGCGGTCATCCCTCTATTGACACGGACTGCCCATCGTCTGCATTGCCATGTTCCTTGGTCTTCTAGGAAGGCGGTCATCCCTCTATTGACACGGACTGCCCCTCGTCTGCATTGCCATGTTCCCAGGTCTTCTAGGAAGGCGGTCATCCCTCTATTGACACGGACTGCCCCTCGTCTGCATTGCCATGTTCCTTGGTCTTCTAGGAAGGCGGTCATCCCTCTATTGACACAGACTGCCCCTCGTCTGCATTGCCATGTTCCCTGGTCTTCTAGGAAAGCGGTCATCCCCCTATAGATCCCTCTATAGACATGGACTGCCCCTCGTCTGCATTGCCATATTCCCTGGTCTTCTAGGAGGGCGGTCATCCCTCTATAGATCCCTCTATAGACATGGACTGCCCCACGTCTGCATTGCCATGTTCCCTGATCTTCTAGAAAGGCGGTCATCCCTCTATTGACACGGACTGCCCCTCGTCTGCATTGCCATGTTCCCTGGTCTTCTAGGAAGGCAGTCATCCCTCTATAGACATGGATTGCCCCTCGCCTGCATTGCCATGTTCCCTGGACACGGAGTGCCCCTCGTCTGCATTGCCATGTTCCCTGGACACGGAGTGCCCCTCGTCTGCAATGCCATGTTCCCTGGTCTTCTAGGAAGGCAGTCATCCCTCTATTGACACGACTGCCCCTCGTCTGCATCGATTTATACACCTGATAAGGGCAAGTTCCTTTACCAGGATGGAGTTAAGGTAGATAATGCTAGTATCCAGGCGACTCCTATCCGGGAAAGCCACCCCATCAATATCTGAAGAGCAAAGGCCCAGGGTTGGGATTTCAGCAAAAATCAACAGGATATTTGATGAAGGCAAATGGGAAAGTTAGAGCCAAGGACACACAACATCTTACGTCTGAGCTCCCTTTTGCCCACAAATGATTAATTAGTCCTCCCTCCTGGGTTCCCATTAAACCTCTCCTCCATTACATCAGATCATCTAGCATGTTGCAAGATGCTACATGACTTACCCCGTTGAGGGACGGGCCACTCAGTAGAGCGATCCTATGGCACCTTGGTGGTAGGTACATGCAAACGTTGCAGCAGGTGGCCCACACCAGTCGCTACTGTTGGGTCAAGATTAGTTGGCAATTTGCTCCGAATCTGAGCAGCCCCAGTTTCAGATTCAGAAACCCAGCGCCCTGGGCATGGGCATGGGTCAGCTGGTTTCAAAGCTACCTCGATCTCCTCCATAGATGGAAGACCGATAGATCTCAGCAGCAAATCCCTTCAGCTTGGCGGAACCCCTCTCTTCCCTCAAGGTGGTTTAGAATTGGACATGGTCCAGACAGACTCCGGCCACTTTCCTTAGTTTGGTTATCAATTATACAGGAATCCCCAGCCTGATTGATGGGAGCGGAGGAGAGTGACAGGCAACAGCGGGGAGGCTGCTGCATGAACAGAATTCCCCAGAGTGGGCCCCTGCAGATGTCAGACGCCCGAGAGGCTCCCACCCTCATACATGTTGAAGCAGACAAGGCCGCCCCAACCCCATTTGGAAGGGGTGTGTATACAGGCACAGAGGGAACCGGAAGAACCGGGTCAGTCTGTGCTATGGAGTCAGTTAAAACCTTATTTGTCACCAAATCTAATGGAGCGCCCTCTTTCAAAAGAGGAGGCAAGCTGGTTCTTGTAGTTCAGTCTCACACCATTTTGCAGAGGCTTTCGTTGCAAGGGTCTTTTATACGTTTAAATGATTTCCCTTGCAAGGGTTAATTTGGGGGCGGAGCCACATCAGCTGCTCCAGAAACCAGAGGAACAGAGGGAACTTCCACAGGTACAGAGGGTTAATCCATCAGATCAATACTTAGCGTGTCCCTTGTACTGCCTTTCTGGAGCAAGTTGTCCGAGGTGAGACAACTTTGGCACAGAAGGAATAAAGTTAACAGGGTTTGTTCAATAACCGTTGGAATAGTAATATCTGAAATTTTAATTATTTCAATTATATCCTCCACAACCTCACACTTAGTATTTGACCCACCAAGAGGTACTCTGAATGCACTCAGATCAGATCCCATTGCATGGAAACGCAGCTCGGATCCAACAAAATCCAGTTTACCATTTACCTCAGGTATCAGGGAATTTGTTGACTTTAGCTCAGTCCAGATATCGTCATAGCGAGATACAAAAGAACTCAAAACCACATTAAGGGCAGAGACCGTCGGGTGGGTCAAACAAATTCTTTCATCAACTTCCCTGAGTGTATGATGCATAGCACGATTTTCATGTTGATCAACCTCAGGGGAGCGGTCATCAGACCCGGGCATGACCTTTGGGTTCATTGGTGATGGACTACCTATCAATTAAATTGATAAGATCCGACGAAGAGTCAGGCAACGATGCGTCGCAGGTTTGATGGACAACGCTGTCTGCATTGTCAAACAACGTTGGCCCCCGAATAGCAACATGCTCAACAGCTTGGTCAGCAAATTCGTTGATACCAATGTCTAAGATTTGCGGGCTGTAATCAATCGGCGGGCTATACCAGTTTGTATAGCCTGCAGATTGACCAATCAAGATTGAGAAACACCCCCTAGGGTGTTGTGTATTGCAAACTAAATCACTTCTGGCATTACTCAGTGTCAGCAGATCAGGTACAGTGAGATTTAATGATTTGTCCAGGATCACACATTTCGTTAAAGTGGTGAAATCAGTATTCGGACCTAGGCTGCGATTTAAGCACTTCACCACATATCCCCATTGATAGGCCTCATCAATATTTTTTAAGGTTTGAGTTTCCAAAAATGAAATAATTACTTTTTCCATCAATGCCTTGAAAAATAAACAAAATCATAAGAAACCAACCTGACATATACATACTTAAAAAATTAGATCAAGAAAAGAGACATGGAACCTCATTACGAGTTTGGAGGCAGCCCTCCAAACGAGGCTCCATTACCGGGTTCTTGCAATGGGGACTTACCGGTTCATTCCGACATAGGAGGGACCCGGTAATTCCTACTTGCAGGAACCATTCCCATTTGAGCCCCCATAGGGCTCAATGGGAATGGGGAGGGAGGTAACAACGTGCACGTTAAGAATGGCCCGTTATTACCTCCCTCTTCACCTCGTGGGACCCGGAAAAGACATCTGGTTTTACCAGACGTCTGATCCGGGTCCCGCAAAGGGAACCTCGTAATCAGCGCTCCCGTAATCAAGGGGGCCGGTCCCATACCGGCCCCCTTCATTCCGGGAGCGCCAGGGTCGTAATGAGGCCCATGTATTGCTTTATTTTCACCACCCTGAATGCAAGATTGCAGTAGCAGCCTGCCAGGAATGTGGACCTAAAAACAATACCATTTACTTTAAAAAAGGTGTTCACAGGGAAAGAGTATGCAATAAAACGGAATCTGCTTGAGCCATTATTGTACACAGCATGCAGCATTCTACTCCCCTCCCGTTTATCATCGCACTCCAATCGTACCTTTTAATGGACAACAATCCTAACCCAAGCACCTCTGTGTCTGGGTCATCAACCTCTAATCTGTTTATTGAAATGAGGTTGATTCAAAGTTGAACCTAGGGGCGTTGGTGGAGCACTGGGAAAGGTGATGTGCTCCCCTGCCCTTTTAACTGTCACACGAAAAGGGTGAGCTGGGACGACTTTGAACAGCTGATACTACTTCCGAGGAGAAAAGTCAGGGCTTATTCCTAATCGAAACTGGCTGTGTGCGAGACATGGTTCAAGAAATTGGGACAGTCTAGCAAAATGCAGGAGGATTGGCCACCCCCAGACACACCCAGCCCTGTTCCCAGACCGTGGGTGGCATCTGGGCTTGTTTAGCTGCCAACTTGGCATAAGGTAAACACTGTGAACTCGCACAAAGGGGATTTTCGTCAGCCATGTGGATCTTGTTGGCCCATTTCAATGCAACCTTATCCCAAGTAGCTGTGTTTTAATTGTTTCCCCGTTCATTTATCTATTGCACACGTGACTGCGTATAGGTGAGCAGCTAGGTATAGGTGAGCAACCAGGGCAAGCCCTGCCCACCGCACATCAAATAAGCTCCCCTTTTACACCTTTCCCTCCTGCCTCATTTTTATCCCATACAGCATGTTAGGCAGAAACCTGTGCAGTTCCCTCTGGGACCACTGCAAAAGATTTAGGACTACAGGTGTTTGGCAGTAAACCCACTTGGTAGCAGTCTGTACCACACAGATTCACTTGGTAGCTGTGGCTGAGCAGTCAGACGTCCCTCAAGAAGAGTTAGGCAGTAACAGAGTATTCACAATAGGTCAAAAGAACATAGTAGAACAAGTAAACACTGACCAGAGCTTGGTGTAAAAGAGATATAATTATTTATTTAAAACCACATCTAGAAAAACGCACAGGCATTAATAGTAAGCAATTCAAAAACACAGTCACTAAAAGATATACACTCCCTTAGAAGAATATTAGACAAGTCTTAAGTAAAGCCCCACTTATTTTCAGACAGCGTTGAGCGCTTAACGCAGATGGCACTCTAATAATTTGTCTAAAAAGGGAGAGAAAGCAGAGAATATGAAACTGATCCCAACACTTTCGTAAGATCAAAGCAAGACGAAGGCAAATAAAACCGTGAAGTTAAAGTTCAGTAGGCCGGATCCACTTTAAGAGGATCAGAACGAAATGTGTCCAAGGTCCCACGGTTGCAGTGCACAAGAGTCTTGCAAAGGTTCAAAAAGAGTTGGACCAAAAGAAAGGGACCAGTTAGAGGGTCAAGGCGGCCAGCCCAGTCCAGAAGGTTAAGGGGTTATTATTACCTTGTAGCAATCTTTAGAAAGGGCGGCCTGGTGGACACGGTACCTTAAAGTGGTGAGAATACTCCAGCGGGGGCAGTTGCTCCTGGCAGCGGGTGCAAGTCGGTGCTTCGTCCGGGGGAAGAGAGGATCTCGTCGGGGAGGAAGACAGGAGTCTGTTGCACTGCCAGGGAAGAAACCAGCCGCGGGGTTCTCAGGTAAAAGGAGCGGTCCTTTTATTCGCGGTCCAGTGGTAGGTGGCTATCCGGTTGCCGGGGTGCTTGGCACGGGCAATTCGACCACAAGACGGTCTGGGGTGCGAAGAAAAGAAGGTAAACTGGTTGTGGCCACCATTCAGGGGAAGAAGCCTCTCCAGCCGGGAGATCTTCTCCGTCGTCGGGAAGTGGCGAGTCGTTTCCACAGGGCTCCACCGATGGTGTCGTCGTGGTAGGTCGGCTCAGCTTCTCCCTCGTCGGATTCTCAGGTCCTGTGGCGACTTCTGAAGTTCCAATCCCCAAAGCCCTGCTTTTATGCAGCACACCCCCATTCACTCAGCCTAGCTGTCAATCAAACATGCTAAGTGGTGAGCCGGCCGGCTCACCACTCGGGCCAATCACACAAGAGTGCGACTTGAGTTACCAAGGTAACTCAGTCCAGGGTGCCTAAACCCCCTCCCACACCCCCTGTGGTACCCAGAAAGAGTGGCACCACTTTTGGAGGCTTCTGTGGAGAAGCCCGCCAAAAAGTGGAACAAAGGGCTCGACTTGGGTTGGAGTCACAGAAGAGTACACAAAACGCCATTTTAGAATCGAGTCCTGGCAAAAAATACCAACCGGCGAATTAATATTAAATAAATAAATCGGCGGCATGTTCGAGGCTAGGAGAATTAAATAATTAAAGTTGGTAGCCTCGAACAATGGGAAAATCCCATAGGGATATATTTGCGGTCGAATATAAAAAGTAGTTTCCACTGCCACCAGCCAAAACTCGATCAGGGGGGACGGAGACGTGCCCCCTCGACTAACAGACCCCGGGGCAATCTAATTGCCCCGACCAGTACGTCCACAATATGATGGTTTGTACTGGTTTCTGTTCATAATTTGGGACTAGTCAAGCCAATGGTGACTGTACATGCCCTGGGAGACAGTAGTCAGTCCCAGGGTATGGAGTCCATGGTGGGGTGTCACTATGACACCCCTGTGTCACTGCACAGAGGGTGCTGTGTAACACACATAGTAAAAACACATGAGACACTATGGAGTAAAGGACCCCATAGCCCATAAAACACATTAATAGTCAAAGGAACACCATAAATCATGTCCAAGAGAGGGAGAAAAAGAGTCTCACTCTTGGCAGGAGAAAAAAAACAAACTCCAGAAATCCAGCAAAGCTGCTGGGGGACTCACTAGGTTAGGAAATTCAGCCTCAAGAGAGAATTCTCCCTAACACAGCATTTTTTTTGCCCCCCTCTTTTTTCCTTACTAGCAATTTCCTCTACTATCCTATTTATTGCTCTTTTTAAACATGTACCCCGTTTTTGCCACATGCCGTTAATCTTTACTGCCTTTTTTTTCTCCTTTTCTGGCAAAGGTTCTTTGTTCTAAATATCCTGCTCTCTTCCACATGTGCTGATATATGCATATTCCCCTGCCATGCTTCACTCCATGTTTCCCTCCCTCATGAACCCATGTCACACACCATTTGCCTTTAGATTGCTGCCCCTCCATTCCCCATCCCTCTCACCTCCCCGCTCTTTTCTCCTGCCCTCCCCTCACTCTGCATTCCTCCGAGTCTTTCGACCTCAATTATTCCCCCATTCTCCTTACACTCCTGAACCCCTCCCTTAATCCTCTTTACCCTCACTCATTTGCCTCATTAACTATTGCCCCATTCTCCTTTTCGTCGTACCTTCTCTGTACCCATGTACCCTCACTTTCAATCACCTTATCCCCTGCCTTCCCTCAATCGCAATCTCTCAATCGATCGCTCACGCTTCTGCCCTCCTTCATTCTCCACTTTCATGTCCCAGTGTTCAGGTTACCTGCTCCTCCTCTACTTTTCTTCCTCACTATCCTGGCCTTATTCCGTTTCCATTCATTGCCCTGCACAGGGCCCTGTGGAGTTGGAGATGGGGAGGTGGGGAGGTAGAGCCGAGGGGTCCTTCAAGGGTCACAAGCAGCACCCATAAAAAAAATAACCCGTGGTAGGTTTTGAGACTAAAAAGTGAACCCCTTTAAGCCTGTGGTGTTCAATGACATTTCAAGTGTGTGGGTTAAGAACACTGGGGACATGCAGAAGATGGTTCTGCCCGATGTGGGAATGATCCTGTGATATCACCTCCTGTAATGACCCTTCCATTGCCCATGCCATTGCCCTCTGCCTTGAACCCCACCGTTTCCAACATTAGCTTCAGGTCACGATCATTCACGATTGCCACCATTGACAGGAAAACCTGCGAGGAGGGCCAGCTGTCTCTAGCTAGAGCCAGACCCACCCCCCCCCAACACGAGAACTGTAACAAAACAAAACAAAACAAAACAAAACAAAACAAAAAAAAAAAAAAACTTTACAAAATGCAGCATTTATGCCCAAAAGTCCATCATTGTGCAACTCTGCCCACTCTAGGGTCCGCCTCCATGACCTGGGACCCCTTCCCCACCGGGCCTCAGTGCCTGGTGCTAGGTGTTCAGTGGACTTGGCGAAACCCTCGGGGGACTGTTGGAGCATTCCAGAAGAAGCCTGTGGTGGCATGGGTGTTCTGGAGAGGGCCTCTAGAAAAACCCACCGTGGGCCGGTGTGTGACTAGGGTGTTACCAGCACTGAAGCCTTAAGACGAACTACTAGCAAAATAGCAATGTGTGAGCAGGAGAAAAGGGGAGGGGCAGGATTCCAGAGGGCAGAACATACGCTTAAGACAGGACACAGAAATGGGGAGTTCCAGGTTCATTTCAGCGACAACAATCCCTCGGGTGTATTCTTTGTTGGGCTCAAAGGGGTGGGAGTGTGCCGGCAACAAGAAGAGTTCAAGATTGCCTGGAGCCGTTTAGCATCTGCTTGTCGGTGGGATTCTACCAACAGCACAGGCAGAAAGCACCCACATCTTGTAGAAATTTAATTTAAACTGTAGAGGCCTCATCTACAGACATTCTATTCCTCTGTCCTGCCTGTTAAATATTGCCACATTGTGCTTGTGCTCGAGCGACCCGACACCCACACTTTCTACTGGGCTCGTCTACTCCTGCTGGGAACCACAGACAACCCACATTGACTGATGCACCCCAGTTTACTGCCCTCACTCGTTCCTTTTTCGTCCTGAGGGCTTGGCCCATTTTCTGTTGAAATGCGGATCCCTTTATCGGCCCGAATCTCAATGTTCTTGAGTCGACGACACACAACCTCTAGGGTTACCCACCAACTCCGATCTGAGGGAGACATCTTCAAAATACCTGGTTTGCAGTCAACGTTAAATAGACAGATGTCACAATCTGAGTAGGCTACACTGTACAATCTACAATCCAGTGTGCATTCTAAATATGCAGTCTCACGTGTCTTCGGTTCCCGCATGGTCTGATTTGTGGGACCTTCTAGTTTCTATGTAAACGTTGCGTTTCTGATACAAGGCAGCCACAGTCTGCCCAGCCTGCATGAGAAATGGACTCTTCTTGGTTGGTTCTCAAACTGCATTGTATTTTATTCTGGTCTCTCGTACAACACCTTATCTGACACGGCTCTATATACATTTCCGTGTGTTCTGTTGGGCACACTCGGGAACATTGCCGCTTTCCGGCTGTAGGCATCGGCTTGAAGCCTAGAAGGAAGGGCAAGGCTAGCTTGAAACGTAGCCAACTCGTGTTATGGAAACGCACCTTGGAAACCAAAACACAAAGGGCAGTTACAGCATACGGAGGCATATATAAAACGGCAAAATGGTATAGTTTGCATCTTATGCGGAAGCCAGTTTTGTGGCACGCTATGTACTAGCTCCCCATTTTGCAGCGGATACACAGGAGCTGCTTCTCGCTGAGTCACACCGGATACACAGGTGCTGCTTCTCGCTGAGTCACACCGGATACACAGGAGCTGCTTCTCGCTGAGTCACACCGGATACACAGGAGCCGCTTCTTGCTGAGTCACACCGGATACACAAGAGCTGCTTCTCGGTGAGTCGCACTGATACACACTGGACACAGGAGCTGCTTCTCGCTGAGTCACACTGGATACACAAGAGCTGCTTCTCGCCGAGTCACACCGGATACACAGGTGCTGCTTCTCGCTGAGTCACACCGGATACACAGGAGCTGCTTCTCGCTGAGTCACACCGGATACACAGGAGCTGCTTCTCGCTGAGTCACACCGGATACACAGGAGCTGCTTCTCGCTGAGTCACACCGGATACACAGGAGCTGCTTCTCGCTGAGTCACACCGGATACACAGGAGCTGCTTCTCGCTGAGTCACACCGGATACACAGGAGCTGCTTCTCGCTGAGTCACACCGGATACACAGGAGCTGCTTCTCGCTGAGTCACACCGGATACACAGGAGCCGCTTCTTGCTGAGTCACACCGGATACACACTGGATACACAAGAGCTGCTTCTCGGTGAGTCGCACTGATGCACACTGGACACACAGGAGCTGCTTCTCGCTGAGTCACACCGGATACACAGGTGCTGCTTCTCGCCGAGTCACACCGGATACACAGGAGCTGCTTCTCGCTGAGTCACACCGGATACACAGGAGCTGCTTCTCGCTGAGTCACACCGGATACACAGGAGCTGCTTCTCACTGAGTCACACCGGATACACAGGAGCTGCTTCTCACTGAGTCACACCGGATACACAGGAGCTGCTTCTCGCTGAGTCACACCGGATACACAGGAGCTGCTTCTCGCTGAGTCACACCGGATACACAGGAGCTGCTTCTCGCTGAGTCACACCGGATACACAGGAGCTGCTTCTCGCTGAGTCACACCGGATACACAGGAGCTGCTTCTCGCTGAGTCACACCGGATACACACTGGATACACAGGAGCTGCTTCTTGCAGAGTCACACCGGATACACACTGGATACACAGGAGCTGTTTCTCACTGAGTCACACCGGATACACATGAGCTGCTTCTCGGTGAGTCACACCGGATACACACTGGATACACAGGAGCTGCTTCTCGCTGAGTCACACTGGATCAACAAGAGCTGCTTCTCGGTGAGTCACACTGATACACACTGGACACAAAGGAGCTGCTTCTCCTCGAGTCACACCGGATACACAGGAGCTGCTTCTCGGTGAGTCACACCGGATACACACTGGATACACAGGAGCTGCTTCTCGCTGAGTCACACTGGATACACAGGAGCTGCTTCTCGCCGAGTCACACTGGATACACAGGAGCTGCTTCTCGGTGAGTCACACTGATACACACTGGACACACAGGAGCTGCTTCTCGCTGAGTCACACCGGATACACAGGAGCTGCTCCTCGCTGCTGCTCATTACCTCTTCATGTAGACTACCAATGATTGCCACACTGTACAGTCCGTCTAAACACACAGCCAAAACTGTGGCAACCCCTGAAGCCTATGCTGGCCAGCATCAGCACAGGAGTTTATTAGTGGGCAGAATAGATGACGGTATGTTTTAATATAGCGCTTAATGCCAGACTGATCCCACTTCTAAGGGCTGCAAATGGAAGTTTGTATTACCCAATTTAAAGATGCTCGTCAAATCAGAGCTAATAGACAACTGCAGGACTATGGTTTTTCGATTCTAGCTCTGCAGCATCAACGCACAAGAGGGTATAGGAGAAAAGAATAAGGGCTCCCATTTCCAACTTTAGCAATCTGTTTGGCAACGTTATGCAACGGGCATCCTGCCCTCAGCTTCCTCACGAGAATCAGCAGGTGGTGTCCAAGACACCGGCTGAACTACCCCAGTACCTGCCCACTGCGCCAAGCTGGACCTGACCCCGATTAAATAGGTGAAAGGCAAGGTGCCTTTCACTTGGAAACACTGGCCTACATATGGGCAGGTGGGCATGGCCCAGCAAAGATGTTTTGTAGACTTACATTAGCAGGGTGTGAAATTGACGCGAGCTGGGAGCCATTTATCCTATGCCTACCAGGAAATACTTTTGGCTCGCCAGGCCAACAGATGACACAGACACACACACACACCCTCCCCCCACTAACACCCCCCCGACCAATGTGAATTGAACTGTGTGTCTGGGAATCTGACATTTAAAGCATAAAGGGTCTTAATAGAGCAAATTAAATGTTTCCATTTTATGCGGAAGTTAGATTTGTGGAACGCTTTGTTCTAGCACCTCGTTCCCCAGTGTAGCTCCCATTACTGGTTAATGCTTAATACACAGGGGCAACTGTAACACAAAGGTGGCATGGTGGGGGTGAAGGATGCTGACGCAAAGGTGGCATGGTGGGGGTCAAGGAGGACGTGGAAGCAAAGCTGGCATGGTAGGGGTGAAGAAGGACGCAGGCACAAAAGGTGGCATGGTGGTGGTTATCGACTTATTTTCAGTAACAAAAACCTATCTATCCAGAGGAATGTCCCATGGCAGGTTCTCAGCAAGCGACTACCTGGGCTACGGCCTTGGCCTTCAGCAAGCACTACTGCTTACATGTCAGGCAGTCTTAACTTGTTTTCGTAAGAGAGCACCTCTCCACCCTGGGGCTACATTCAGTTGTACTTGCCCATACAGTATGGAGGAAAGGAGACAGAAAGTAAGGGGTAATGAGGTACTCACCATAGTACTCCTAGTCCATAGATGCCTTTCCTCCATACGTCCCACCATCCTCCCACACCCATAATAAAACAGAGCTAAAGTCCCCTCACCAGAGTGCAGGACTCAAGGAGTGAAGGAAGCCAAGCCGGTATCCGAGATCCGCTGTGGTGCTGTTAACCAAGTGCGGAAACCGCGAAGTGCTGCTGATCTGAAAAGAGCCAGTAGCTGCTGACGACCTCCAACTTCCAACTTGCTGCTGCAGGAGTCCTCCAGACGCCCTCCCTCTTGTCTCCACGACGGAGGCTCAGGAAGGAACAAGCTACTTACCTGTAACTGCTGTTCTCCCACATGGGTCTGGCATGGATTCACATGCTCATGAATATTCCCCATCGTCAGGCTGGGAATCCACGGTAACAGAAAAAACTGTTTCAGTTTCGTGTCAAAACTGTCTTTCTCCTATAAACCAATCACTGAGCTCTGGGTCATACTGCCCCCCCCCCCCCACCCCCCAGCCAATGACTGCCCTCTACCAAAGCCCCTACTCTGGCAGCCATCTTCAGATTTGGTAGAACGTAAAGTGGCAGTAGGACCAAGAGAAGAGCTGCAGAGGGGCAGGTTCACATGTGAATCCATGCCAGACCCATGTTGGAGAACGACAGTTATAGGTAAGTAACTTGTTCCGGTCTGGCATGGGTTCACATGCTCATGAATAAAGAATACATAGCAGTAAACACATGCACAACCACGGGAGGTGGCAAGGCTCAACAGGAGCATCTCTTACTTCCTCACCAGGCTCACCATCAAGAAAACAGGTTGCACAGCACTACTTGGCCGACTCTGGACTCCTCCCTGGAATCCCTGTCTACGCAGTAGAATCTCGTGAAGGTGCGCGTCGACCTCCACGTACGATCCCTGCAGATGTTGAGCAGGGGCGCACCAGACAGGAACGCCGTAGTAGCAGCGATCGCTATGGTGGAATGAGCTCTGACGGCCAAGCAGCGGTCGGTTTGCCAACCGGTGACAGTGATACAGCCGGAGAGCCACCTGGAAATGGGGAAGCCTTGGACAGGGCCTTCCCATGGTTCACAGGACCAAAGTCCACAAAAAGCAGAGAAGTTTTCCGGAAACTCTTCGTGCAGGCCACATAAAACATCAGCGCTCTAGCCACATCCAACGAGTGCAAAGGCCTCTCAGCCGGCGACGAAGGAGTCAGAAAAAAAACAGGCATCACCAAGGGCTTGTTTAGATGAAAGTCCAAGTTCCACCATTGTCTCGTGGAAAGTCAAGTAAGGTGGTTTACAGGATAGGGCCTGGATCTCACCCACTCGTCGTGCAAAGGTGATGGCCACGAGAAAAGCTGTCTTCCAAGACAGAAACCTGAGCGGAACAGAATGCATAGGCTCGAACGGCTCCCATGAGCCTAGTAAGTACCACATTGAGTTCCCACACCGGGGCCGGCACCTTCACCGGCAGGAACGAGTGGCACAGCCCCTTGATTAATTCCTTAACTAGGCAGTGCGACCACAATGAGGACCGTCCCGGAGACCTGGTGTAGTGGGAGATAGCCGCCAGATGAACCTTGATGGAGGCGTGAGCTAGCCCTGATTTAGCTAATGACAGAAAATATGGAAGTACTTGAGGGGTCGTAACCCTCAGATGGTCGATCTTCTGATAATGGTACCAAATTGGGAATCTCCTCCATTTGTGTCTGTAGCATTTCAAAGTAGATGATGCCCTGGCCTTGGCTAGAACCTCCTTGCAGTCCGCTGGAAGATGATAAAACCCCCGAACTCTACCGTTGCAGGAGTCTGGCCTTCAGGTTCAGCGATCCTGGATCGTGGTGCAGAATTGCGCCTCCTTCCCTGGCAAGAAGATCCGCCATCACTGGCAGCTTTACTGAAGGGGACGCTGACATGCTGAGAAGGTCCGGGTACCAGATCTGCCTCGCCACGCTGGTGCGACGAGGATCATCCTGAACCGGTACCGTCTGAGTTGATTGATGACTCAAAGCAGCAACAACAGAGGGAATGCATACAGAAACAGGCCGTCCCAGGGGAATGAGAATATATTCCCGGCTGGGGAAACCTGCTGGCGAAACCTCTGGCACATGGTGTTCATCGTTGTCGCAAACAAATAGATCTGGGGATTGCCCCATTTGTCAAACAGGTTGTCCACTTGGTCCTGGTGAAGCTCCCACTCATGGCAAGAGCGTAGCTCCCTGCTGAGAGAGTCAGCGACTGCGTTCTTTACTCCTGCCAGGTGCAATGGAATGAGGAACATCCCCTGGGCGATGGCCAGGGGATGTTGGGACAAGTCCCACGCCTCCCTGGGCCGCTGGGGATCTGGTGCCCCCCCTGCTGCCGGATGCAAAAAATGATGGTGGTATGGTCTGTAAAGACCCTCATCACTTTGCCCTTGAGGGACGGCAGTATCTGAGGGACGGCAGTATCTGAGGGCCCAAAACACTGCCCTTAGTTCCAGTACGTTGTGTAGCGTCTTCTCTTCCGGCAGCCACAGGCCTCTGGCGTGAAGACGTCCGGTGTGGGCTTAGCATCCTTCCAGAGACTGATCCGTCATGAGCGGCTCCTGGTACGGGGGGGGCTCTGGAAATCCGTGCCTCCGGTGACACTGGAGCATACGCCCCGCCATCTGATCACTCGGCAGAACTCTCGTCGAGCGTGATCCGGTCCTGGAAGCTTCCGGACAACTGGACCCAACGGGTGTTGAGGAACTCCTGCAGCGGCCGCATCCGCACCCTGCAGAGTATATCAGGTATATGCACAACGACAAAAGGCCGAGCAGCGACTTGATGGTCCTCACGGTGGCAGTCTGCAGTGCCAACCACCGTTGCACCTTGCCCAAGAGGGCCGATATCCTTTCCTCCGACGGCGACGCCAGGCATGACACCGTGCTGAGCCTGGATCCCAAGAACAGAGTGTCCTGTGATGGAGTGAAGGACTTTGCATAATTCACGAGAACCCCAAGTCCAACAGCAGACTGACGGTCCATGCCATGTGGTTGACGGCGATGTCCCTCGACCTGGCCCGGATGAGCCAGTCGTCCAGATGGGAGTAAATGTGGATCCCTTGCAGTCATAGATGAGCCGCCACCGGCGCCAAGCACTTGAAGACTCTGGGCGCCGACTTCAGTCCGAAGGGGTGTGCCTTGAACTGATAATGCTTACCTTGAACGACGAAGTGCAGAAATATGCGGTGTCCTTTGTGTATGGGGACATGGAAATACGCGTCCCCCTCCTCCAGATGGCCAAGCACATGCTGCAGTGTGACCATCCTGACTTCTGGGACTTTCTGTTGAGCCGTCGTAGGTCGAGAATTGGCCTCCAGCCCCCAGTCTTCTTACGAGAAAGTACCTCGAGTAAACTCCGGAGCCCCAAAGTCGTTGCGGAACCAGCTCTATCGCCCCTTTTCGTAACATGGCCCAAACCTCCAGCTGCAGCTGAGGGACGTAGTTTTCCTGCCGGGCCACCGGTGATATTCGCTGACACTTTCAATGAAACTGCAAGGTGTGTTCGTGGGCAAGAGACGTCCAGCACCCATCTGCCGGTGGAGATGGTCTCCTACACTCCGACGAAGATCGCCAGCCGGCCTCCAACTGGGGTGGGCGGGTGGGGGCCTGACGTCCTGGCCAGTTCAATCTTGCTTGGAAGTAGACTGGCTGCCTTGCGGCCCTGGACAACAACGGCATCCACCCCCGAAGGCCTTGGATCGACCCCTGTTGGCTTCCTCGGTCAAGGAGCGGGAGGGCTTGTGGTAAGAAGACGAGCCCCCGCCAAAACCCTTTGAAGAACGGATAGACTTCCCTCTTGAGGAACTAAAGGATGGCTGTCATTGCTGTACAGTGCCCAGGGCACGTGCCGTCTCAAGTCTTGATGGCCTGGAGAGACTCATCCACAGCCTTCCCAAACAGGTTGTCCCCATCAAAGGGCATGTCCATACCCTTGTCGGGACCTCTCATCTAAAGTTGGTGACTTTGAGCCAGCGACAACGAAGATAGACTCCATTGCCCATCTGGTAGCAACCTGTGTCCGCAATGTCCTGGGCCACAGTCATGGCGTGGTCCGACGCCATCTATCTTGAAGGATCTCCAAAGCCTCAACCCGCTTGTCATCAGGGACGAAGTCCAGTATAGGAGCCAACTTGAACTAGAGCTCCCGGTCGTATCTGGCCACGAGGGCATTGGCAGACTTGACCGTCGTCACTGCCAAGTAGATAACCTTTCTACCCATAGAATCCAATTTCTTTACCTCGTTTTCCAGCGGGGTAGAGGAAGAAGAGGACGCTAAACTTGACTATTTCTTCCTGACGGCCGCCGAGACCACCGAGTCCAGCAACGATTGAGACCGCAAGCACTTGGGTGCAGAGTCCGGCACCCTGCACTTTTTCTCTAGCCAGTCTCTCTTCGCTGGGGCTGTAGCAGGGGTTCTTCCTGCCGTCATCTGTACCTGTTGTCGCTGTGTCCGACTCAGTCTCCTTTGGTTGGGGAGAGGGGTAGTTGAGAGAGGGGAGTGATGGGTGGCATGGAGGCATAGGGTGCCGCCTCTTCTTGGCCGGCATGTCCCCCCGGTGTATAGGGTGGCCGGAACTGGCACCACGTGAGGAGCGGCAGGTGGCGGCACCGGCATCCTCCTCTGTATCTCAGACAGCAGCATGTGGTGGGTCGAGAGGATGTCCAGTGAAAGGTCTGGGGTGTAGGAGCACTAGGTTCAGGGCCCTCGTTGTTGCCTCCATAGATGGTAACCCAGCTTCCATTGCCCCCGGCGTTCCCCTCGTTGTCATCGCAGAAGAAATGTCTGTGCCCTGGAGGCCTTCGTCGCCGTCCCCTTTCTTCAGGTCCTGAGGGGTCTGTCTCGGACTGAGGTCTGGCATCCTCTTCTCTGAGGTCGTCTCTCAACTCGCATGATCAAAGTCTCCCTTCTTGGAGGAAGAGCTTCCCAGACTGTCTGTGTACCCTGGGCCAGGTCCGCCCCTACGGCGTTCGAAAGAGACGCCACCACCACCTCGATGGAGGGCGACGATTTTGCTTGGTGCACCTGACCTTCACAGAAAGGCTGGGTCCCTTGTTTGGTTTGGCCTTTTCCTTTCTGTCCTGAAGAATCTTCTAGAAGCCTCCAAGAAGAATATTCGACGAAAATAGCCCTTGATGGGCGCTAAAATAAAATTTAAAAAAAGGATCCCCGTTAGTCGGAAGGATGATCGATGGAGCACAAGGGCCCGATGGACCGAAAAATAGAGTTTAACTCTATTAAAGTGAAAAATGCAGCAAAAAGCACCTCAACACTTGAACGTGCGGTAAAAATCTGAAGACGGCTGCCAGACGAGGGGCTTGGTTAGAGGGCAGTCATTGGCTGGGGCAGTATGACCCAGAGCTCAGTGATTGGTTTATAGGAGAAAGAAAGTTTTAAATGGAAACTGTTTTTTTCTGTTACCGAGGATTCCCAGCCAGACGACAGGGAATATTCATGAGCATGTGAATCCATGCCAGAACCCATGCTGGAGAACCCAGGATCTGCATCGCTGCAACAGGACTGAATCCAGCTGTACCACTTCTTCAAACCAGAGATCCTGTTTAGACTTGGGGTACTTACCTCATTGTCTTGAGCTTTGCTTTTCCCAGTTGATACTTGCAGTGGCTTACCCTTAGAATTGATTCTAACTCTGCTTTTCACAGGCTTAATAGCTTGTGACCCTACAAGTGATTTCTACAAAACTCTCTAACTTTCCATAGACTGTGCTCCAATTGACTTTGGCTGTCCTGGCTCCCTGCAGACTCTTCTAGTCCATCGAGTTTGATATTTCTGTCCCTCAGAAGTGGTAACATGTTTTTAAACGGTTATTGCTTGGAAAGGTTGTGTCGAGACTTCATTGGAAGATTTACTCACGTGCCCTGAGAACCTGTTTAACTGTTTCCCTTCCTTTAAACTTTCCTTTCTGCAACCTCCGAATCTGCAAAGTATAACCAGTGATATATAAGTGCCATTACTGTCCTTGTGAAGTCACCTCCGAGTGTAGTAAGTGTGAAAAGCATCTCTTAAGAGTATCCACTAAACTTTTGCTGATTCTGGAAAAGTATATTTGATTGTTACACATCTTGCCCTTTTTAAAGAACGCTTTTTTCAAAAATTGGTGTTAAATAATTTATAACTGAAACCTTGAGTGCAAGTGTTACTTGTATTTGCGAATTTCAATGCTACAGCTCACATTTACCCCTCTTGAGATAAGCCTGGCTGCTCAGTCACACTACCAACTTGTGTAGTACAGACCTATACCAAAAGGTGGGTTACCTAATACCAAGCAGATACGTGTTGTATAGTCTCACACAGTGTGACTGCACCAATTCTTACCCAACACTGGTGGCAGGCGGTGGGAATGGCATAGAGTGGTTACAGCGACTATTTGCTATACTTGTGCACAACTAAATCATCCACAAGGCTAAGCTCCGCCACAAAGTTAAGCAATTGTAACATGCCAAATATGGATAACTTTAATGAGGCAACCGTGACTGTCTCACAGTAGATCAACTGAAAGACGTGTAACTCCAGGGGCCCGACTCTGAAAGGAAAACAATGAATTGATTACAAGATTGTTAAATCACCAAAGTTTGGGTAGTATGAATGAATATTTTTTTTCTATTGCGCTCATACACATGTTTCAGAGCGCGACAAGGCAAGGGAGGGGAAACGGAGAAACGGTACAACAATCTTACTAGGCCCAGTGACATTGAGAATGCGCAAGTGCATGGGAGAGGGGAAAAGTGCACGGGGGGGGAGAATTGGTAAGTGCGGAGCAAAGGAGAAACAGATCATAAATAATAAGGCAACAAACAGTGATAGTGCAGCCAGCAAGTGGCAGGTGCTGGGTTTAGGCAGCAGACAGGGTATGTCCAATAAGTGCATGAGGGGGCGGGGGTGTGCTGTATGGGTACAGATACAGACCCCAGTGCAAGGGGTGGCCAGAGGCAGCGCAGAAGAGTGGCAAGGTGAGCAGGTACCGGGCCCGGGCGTCAGATGGTAGGCCAGGTGCACGGTGCTGAGAGAAAACAGATCAACAGGGGAGAGGAAGAGAGAAGGTAGAAGCAAAGGGGAAGGTCTTGAGGTGCTTCCGGAATCAGATGGTTCTCCTCAAGCGCCAGAGTGGCAGGGAGGCTGTTCCGCAGCCGAAGACAGATCTACCCCAGCTTGTTTCTTCGGAAAACGACTGACCCTGAGGGAGATGGAGGTAGAGGAGCGAAGAGCTCTAGAGGGGAGGTATTTACGGAGGGGTAGCTGAAGGTATTTTGGACCCAGGCCCCAGTAGTGCAATAGTTTTCTAATATGTCCTAGTGTTTTTAAAAATATACCGTGCAACTTTGCCCTTGCACCGGGGCAAAGTTTCTGTAATCTGGCCCCAGAAGGCCAACATGGTGGACTTTACTCCAGACCAGCTTGTCTTGGTTATGGTACCTACATGACAGAGGGCCTTACAGGAAAAATGGATTGAAGCCTTCAAGATTGAGGGTAAACCTGGAGAGGTCAATTATTTAGTGCACTTGGGCAACCCCAAGGAGGTCCCTAGGGTTTATCACACTAACCGTCTGAAGGCTTATGTTTCCAGATCAGAACTAGGAGCTTTGATTCTAGCCTTTGATCAAGAGGAGGAGAGTGAGCCTCTCCCTGATCTCCTCAGGGGACAACCCTCGGATGAGACCATTGAAGGAGTAAAACTCTCTTCAGATTTGACTCTGCAACAACAGGAGGAGTGAAAGGCTCTGTTGAATCAGTTTGTCTCCCTGTTTTCACTGACACTAGGCTTGACCTTTTGGGGCCAGCATGATATGCTCACCGGCGACAGTCTCCCTGTCAAAAGCAGGGGTTACAGAATGTCAGATCATGTAAGAACACATATTAAAAAGAGGTAAAGAAGATGCTTGATCTCGGGGTAATGGAGCCATCTACAAGTCCATGGACTAGGCCAGTTGTACTAGTGCCCAGAGCAGGACCCAAAGAGTTGAGATTCTGTGTGGACTAAAGAGCTCGTAATGCAGTCACCCCGACTGATGCCCACCCTTTACCAAGAACAGATGAAGCGGTGGTCAGACTTGGTTCAGCAAAGTACCTCAGTACATTTGACCTGACCTCAGGCTATTGGCAAATACCTCTGACAGACCATGCCAGGGAGGAAGCTCAATTTTCCACCCCAAGAGGTTTATACCAGTTTATGGTTATGCCTTTTGGACTAAAAAAAATGCACCTGCTACATTTCAGAGGATTTTGAATCAAGTTCTGAATTGGCTAGAGGACTCCTGCATGGCATACTTGGATGACATTGCAGTGTTCAGTCCCACTTGGGAAGAGTATCTTCACCACCAAGGATATTTTTCGCATGCTCTGGAACAGGCCCATCTGACTATAAAGGCTAGTAAATGTCTAATTGGTCATAGTAAAGTGGTCTACCTTGGACATGAGGTAGAAGGAGGTGAAATAAGGCCATTGCCTAGCAAGGTACAAGCTGTACAAGACTGTCACCCCGACTACTCAGACCCAAGTGAGTGCCTTTCTAGGTCTCACTGGGTACTACAGTAACTTCATAGAGAACTATGGGAGCATAGCCTCGCCCTTGAATGATCTCCTCACCCAAATTCCACAGGAAGGTCAGGTGGAATGAAGAGTGCACTAAGACTTTTGAAGGACTGAAGAACACCCTTTGTCAAGCTCCAGTCTTGAGAGCTCCCAGCTACAACCAATCCTTCATTGTACAAACAGATGCTTCTAACAAAGGGATAGGTGCAGTTTTGAGCCAACTGGATGAGAAAGGCAGGCAACACCCAATCTGCTTCATTAGTAGGAAACTGAAGGACTGAGACAAGGTGGGCGTACATGTTTTTCCATTATGTGGTCTCTGAAGAAGTTCAGGCCATACTTTCATTTTTCTACTTTCATTATCCAGACAGACCACCAACCCTTGAGATGGTAAATGCAGATGAAGGGGGAAAATCCAAAATTGTTGAGGTGGTCAATCAGCCTCCAAGGGTTTGATTTTACCATACAACACAGGCCAGGGTGTAATCACCAAAATGCTGATGGTCTCTCCAGAAAGCATGACCGACTGGATTAGGAGATTCATCCAGGAGTGGATTAAATCCTCCTGTCCCTTGTTAGTGGGAATTCTTATTTCTGTGCTAATTCCCTTCAACCTTAGAGACCCCCAGCTCTTTTGCTGGACTTTAGGACTTTAATTTCAACCCTGGAGTGAGTGAGACCTTTTGCTCACTATGTGTTTTGACCTGATTTGGATTAGGTTTCCTCTTTTTTTGGAGTCTTACAAACTCCATAGGCATCTACCTTTTGTATGGTGACACACAGCACCTTCAATGCAGTGTCGCAGAGAAATACCTTTTGTGTGAACTACAGTTCCCAAGAATAGTAAGTGAAATTTACTTTACTTACATTTTCTCTTTGTAGGTCCAGCACACACAATTTTACGTGGAGTGCTGGGGGGGTTACCTAGTAGCCCTTTATCCTACATTCTCATGTAAAAAAATGTATGTTACCCTCACTACTTTAAATGGCTGGTGGCAGTGGTTTAATGTTCCTACCATTCAATGTTTGAGCCCTTTGTTAGTTTTTGCCTTTGCCATGCTTCAGTCTTCAAACCCGCCTAGAAGTGCATGAATGCAACCAGTCCTGATTGGCCGGCTGGACGTCCTTTTAGGACAGCCACCCTGCTGTGTGACTGACAGCCTAGGCTGTGCATGAATGGGAGAAACCTGCTTAAAAAGGCAAGGGTTTTGAGACTAGAGGCAACCACAAAACACCCGACGAAGAAACCGTGAACGAAGCTTGCTGCATCTTCCTGGACCTTCGAATTGCCCGGCGAAGCCCTGTTGCTGTGCTGAAACTCCTTTTTGTGATCGATAAGAGAAGCTCCAGAATGGACAACTTCTTCACTTGGGTTAGTGGGACCAACTAACCCCAAGAGTAACGCCACTGGGCCATCTTCCCTGATTGGCTGCACTTCTTCGCTGCTGCAAGAAGCTAGTACCAGGGGTCCAGAAATCTGTAGTCTAGTGCAACGTCTGCAATCCAGCCAGAAGCTCCAGAAGTCTCCCAAAGACCCTCCTGAAGCAGGAGGGCCAGAGATCGAGTCCCCTCACCAGAGTGCAGGACCCAAGGATAGAAGGAAGCCCAACCGGTATCCACGGAGGTGCTGCTGCTTACCAAGCGCTGAAACCGAGGTCCTGCTGATCCAAAAAAAAGCCCCTAGCTGCTGACCATCTCCACTTCCTCTTCATCTTCTTGCTGGAATGACAAGAAGTGTCTCATCTGTTTAGTTTACCTGCTTTGAATGCCCCTCCCATCCGTCTGATAAGACCAGTCATTATCCCCATCTCACCCGCTAACCCCAATTGGTCACTTGGTTCACCCCAACCAATAGAGAGCTGCATTCTTTCCTTCCTGGATTTTCTCCCAGAAGCCCTGCCCACCAACTGTTCATTGACGTGGTGAGGCCCCAACCCTGGCTCCCTCTGAAGGCAATCACGTTTCTGCACACATCCTGGTGCCTGGTCTCCGATGGACTCCTGGCGCGTCCTTCTCCCTGGTATGTCTCGTCAGGTGTTTGCCGTGTTGTGGGAGCCGCCTTCTAGGCGGGGCCGGTCCTCCTGCGTCCTCGACTTCCCCATCAGAGGAGTGATGTGCTTCTGTGGTCCCTGCCTGACCCCCATCTGGGGAGTGAGGTGCTGCAGCGGTGTCCATTGACCATTTGTCCCTGCCGAAGACACAACGTGCTGGAGCCGTGGCGGTGCATGGCAGAAGAACGAGACAGGAAGTCTGCCTGCATCAACCGGCAGCCCAAAAGGTGGACAGGAGTAAACAAAAAAAGTTGAAGGGACAGAAACCAACACAAACTCCAGGCATTTGTGTCAAACCAGGGGGGTGTCGTTCGTAACCAAGGTGAAATGACGACCCAATAGATAATATTGCAGCAACTCAATGGTCCATTTCACAGCTAAACATTCTTTCTCGATTGTAGCATACCCAATCGCAGGCGGGAGTAGCTTTCTGCTAATGAACAACACAGGTCACTCCATCAATCCTTTAAAGATAAAACAGCACCAAGGCCAGTTCCTGAGGCATCCATATGCAAGTAGAAAGGCCCCGAGAAGTATTGGCAATGTAGGACTGCATGATATGATAGGTTATTTATTGCACGCTTAATACCCAAGTGCGGACCCGAAGATGGAACCTGTGTTGCTCCGTGTCGTCTTGTTTCCAAGGCAAGCACGTTGCCCCCGAGCTATCCTCCCAAGGCAAGGCACCTTCCAGGGATATGAATGCTTCTGCAGCCCTAGGCTACCTCCCTGGTACAGTCGTAGCAGGCCCCTTCTTCAAGGGAGCAGCCTAGTTAGCAAAGTATGGCATGAACAGGCGGTAGTACCTGACAAATCCAAGAAAAGCTCCGATTTGTTTTGGCGTCATCAGGAAGGAAATGGGATGAATGGGTTAACGGCCTCGGCTGTGTCTTGTGGTCACAGAACCCTATTCCCGATGTGTTAGCCCAGATATTTGTTTTCTTCAGATTGATCTGTAAGCCGGCCGGGGTCAGGGCATGGCAAATCCGATCGAGGTACACGTCTGCGTTTTCTTCCCAGGATGCACTGTGGACTATTATGCCATTTAGGTAGATAAGCGTCCATGTACTGTTGGTGGACGTTCAAGATTTTATTCACGCATCTCTAAAACGTAGCAGGCTCCATGGAGTCCGAAGGGGACTACAGTGAACTTGTGCAGACCTTCGGGTGACGCAAACGCTGTTTTCTCATTGTCCTTCGGACACAGGGGTATCAGTACCCTTTGGAGAGAGCAATAGTAGTTATAAATCAGGCATTTCCCAGTGGGTCAATAGGTCTTCAATCCACGGCATAGGACACGCATCAAATTTAGAGATGTTGAGACGGTGGAAGACCATACAGAACGGAATGCTTTCATTGAGTTTCGATACTAGGACGAATGGGGAACATACGAGTCCCATACATCTCTCTGCAATGCCTAGAGCGTACTAGCCTCCAAGGGAGCATGCCCGTCACAAACGGTAAGGCAACAGACAGAGAAAAGCCCCCGAGCGTGGAAGGTGTAGAGGAACCCCAGAGTGGGGAGGAGGAGAAATTACTTACCGGAATGATCTTTCTATGGATTCTTCTCATGCAGATTTCTCATGTTGAGAGATATCCATCGTCCAGCTCTGCCATTTGAAACTTTACGGCAGGGGGCGTTCGTGAACCTCGACTCGCCCGTCGATTGGCGATCCGCCCTGCTCTGTGCTCGATCGTCGGCTCTGGAAGGGACATCAGGCGTTGTATATATAACACGTTACTACGCTGCATTCTTCAGTTCCTCCCTTTCCCCCCCCCAGTCACTTGAACGCTGCAGAGGAAGACCAACAGGAGGAGGCTAACTAACCTGCAAAAAACATACAGGATACATCCGAAACGGTGAACCCATATAATTAGAGAATAAAAAAGTTTATTTATTTTTAGAACAATGAGCGAGAACAGACACCCCTGAGCCATCACCAACGTCTTTCTCACTTAGAAGCGTTGAGCCACAACACTTTCCGAGCACGGACCGCTGGGAGGGGTGATTCAGAAACTGTGAATGAAGAATCCATAAAAGATCATTACTGTAAGTAATTGCTCCTTCAAAGGATTGCTTTTCTCCCGCAGATTTCTCATCTTGATAGACTCCTCAAGCGGTTAGGCTAAAGGAGGAGGGCAGAAAGTATTAAACAAGTAGGTTCTGCAGAACTGCCCTACAAATGCGTGTCTGTCCCGCGGGCAACATCCAAAGCATAATGGAATGTATGCAAAGAAGATCATGTGACAGCACGGCCAATGTGCCTAACAGGAACACCCCTTTTGTAGGGCTGTGGAAGCTGAAACCCCTCGGGTTGAATGCGCTCAGATCCCTGGCGGACGTTATTTGACTGCAACTGGTAACATTCAGATATACATAAAATAATCCACTGTGAAAGTGTGTTTTGTTATGGTGAGAACCTTGCGAGATAGAGAATGGGTTATGAACAACTGTTCCGTCTTCCGGAAGTCAGATGTACGGGCAACATAAAAGCTCAAGGCTCTTTTTGGGTCAAGACAGTGAAAACGTTCCTACTCTTTCGAGGGGTGTAGAACACCAGTAAATCAATGGATTGGGTGGAATGCAAAAACAACTTTTGGAAGGAAGCCAGGCCTGACTTTGAAAGAAACTTTCTCTAATAAACTGCAAAAATGGCGGTTTGCAGCATAACGCCTGCAGTTCGCTAACTCTCCTGGATTGCAACCAAGAAAGCTGTTTTTAAGGGATAACCTCAAAGAACAGGATTGTATAAGCTCGAAAACAGAACCGCCAACAGAAAGGTCAAAACCAGATTAAGGTCCCGATCTTGGACAACAAAAGGGGTTGGTGGAAACTTGTTAAGAAGGCCCTTCAAGAATTGAAGCACAAACGGAATTGTAAAGGAGCCCTGATCCAGGGACCTTTTGAACACAGACAAGGCCGCCAAATACCCTTTTACTGTGGTAACCTGAAGGCCTGCTGTGGCCAGTGACAGAAGGAACTCCATCACTGTAGTGGTGGGGCAAGAGATGGGGTTGATCTTGCGTTCCCTGCACAACGCCTCATATCTTCGCTACCTGCACGTTTACAGATATTTTGTAGACCGTCTGCGTGCAGCCAGCAACACCTCTAGTACCTCCTCTGGGAGGTCCCAGTCATCATACCTCATCCTCTCAAGAGCCATCCATGTAGGTTGAGGGACTCCAGGGTCGGGTGGAGTACCCGACCTTTCCACTGGGTCAGGAGATTCGGCGCGAAGACAACCAGTGAGGTGGACAGATTGACAGATCCAAGAGATCAGAAGACCACGTTCTCCTCACCCCGTCAAGGGCTATCAGAATCATGGATGCTCGGAATCTCTTCAACCTCATGAGAACCCAAGGAATGATGGGAATCGGGGGGTGAGAGGGGCGTAGTGGAGAGGGAAGGTCCAATCCCCGAGAAACTCATCCCCCAGTGAGCCCTTCACTGGGAATTCCCTCAAACACAAATGTTTGCATTTCCTGTTTGACTCTGGTGAACAGATCACCGCTGCCGTACCCCAGAGAGAAGACCTCTTCCAGGACTTCCTGATACTTCCCACTCATGCAAGACTGTGCACTGCCTGCTCAGAGCATCCGCCAGACCTTTCTCCGTCCCTGCCAGATGAACTGCTGAGACCAAGATCGTGTTCTCTAGCAACCAGAACCACAGTAGCATTGCCTCTGTGCAAAGGTGACAGGAGTGAATGCCACCTTTTTTATTTAGATAGTGCGTGGCCACTGTGTTTTCCATCAGAATGAGGACATGCTTCCCCTTGAGAGACGGGCGAAAGCCCTCAAGGCTAGCCTGATGGCTTGCAACTCTAGTCTGTTGATATGCCACTTGGCTTCTGTCGTGGACCAAAGGCCGCTCACCTTCAAGTCCACACAGCAAGCACCCCCAACCCTTCAATGACACATCCGTGACCACCCAGGTCTGAGGCCAAGGGGGCCAGAAGAGTTCCCCCGCCATAAGGTTGCTGCGGTTGTCCCACCAGCCTAGGTCGTGGACCACTTGGTTGGACACATGGAGAGGATCCATGAGGGCTCCCAGATACTGAGACCATTGATCTTGTAAGAGCCACTGAAGGGATCTCCTCCATAGCCTGGCCTCTGGCACTAGAAAAATACAGTAGGCCATGAGGCGTAGGAAGGAAGCGGCAGGTGAAGTGGTGTGGTTCCGGAACAAATGTACCATCGGCTCTATGCTTTCAGCTCTTTTTTCGGGGTGAAAGGTCTTCCCCAGTCGAGTGTTTAGGACTGCTCCGGTGAACTGGAGCCTCTGGACTGGTGTTACCTGGGACTTAAAGTTCAGAGAGAAGCCCAGCCTGTGCAGTAGCAGACTGGTGTCCTCCAAGTGAGACAGAACTTGTCCTGCTTACTTCCCTCGGATGAGCCAGTCGTCAGGTAAAGAAATACGTGGACCCCGGATCTCCTGAGGTGAGCTGGGACTAACGCCATGAGCTTAGTGAAGACCCTTGGAGCGGAGGTCAACCCAAAGGGCTGCACTTTGAACTAATAGCGACTGTCCCCCATGAGGAACCGTAGGAACTTCCTTTGCTTTTGATGCATCGGCACATGGAAATAGGCGTCCTGTAGGTCCATTGACACCAGCCAGTCCTGAAGTTCAAGAGCGTGGAGAATCTCTCTCAACATCACCATCCTTAACTTGTCTTTCCTCAGGAACTTTTGTTCAAGGCCCTGAGGTCCAGATTGGGACAAAGACCTCTTCCCTTTGTGGGCACCAGGAAATACCAGGAATACCAGCCCAACCCTCTCTGTTCGGGAGGTATCTCTTCCACAGCACCCTTTGATAACAAGGCTGTCCGTTCTTCCTGGAGATCCTATCCCGTTTGGATTAGGGGATGGGGCGTGCGTTTGGTGGCCTTTTTAAGAAGGGCAGACAATAACCCCAACAAATTGTTTGCAGGGCTCAGGCATCGAAGGTAATCTCCTGCCACAGGGGCCAATACGCTGCCAACCGTCCACCACCCAGTAAGTCGTGGGAGGGGAAAATCAAAGTGGCTTAGAGGGTGTGGCCACCCCGTCGCTGCCTATTGTCTTCTAGAAGCCCCTCTGCCCCTTTCCGAGACGCAAGAAACGCATCTGCGTCTTACCTGGCTTGCGGGAGCTGCGCTTTTCCTCCATAGGGTACATAGCACCTATAGCCTCTGACCCTTGAGGCAAAGCTGAAAGCAAGTTTGACCGGCTGAGCAGCTAGGCCCAGTGACTTAGCTGCAATTCTAGACTCTTGGAATGTTTCTAAAGAGTCATCCGCCATTTGTCCAAAATGCATATCTCCCTCAAAAGGCATGTCCAGTAGGCGGTTTTGAACATTAGGGAAAAGCCCACAGGTTAAATAGGATTGCCTCCTCATAACTACCACCGAGCCCATTGAGCAGCCAATGCAGTCCACAACGCCCAGTCCCCTCTTCAATGACTGCTTGGCTACCTCCTTCCCATGCTCCACCAACTGTATAAATCCGTCCCACATAGCACCCTAAGGGACGTATTCTGCTGCATGTTCCACAGCTTTCCACAAACCATAGGAATATTTTACGAACCTGCAATCTACGTTTGTGGCCTTAAGTGCCATGTTGCCAGAAGTGAAAACTTTCTTGGCTAAAGCATATAACTTCTTTCCCTCCCTATCTAGAGAAGGTTTTACGTGGATTCCACGGGTCTGGTGGATATCGTGGCAGCTTGTACAATGGCCCATTTCTGCATCTCTGTTGTATATACTTGTGCTAAGTACTGTAACTAAGCTTAAGACTTGTGTATATTGCTGCGCTCGGCTACCCAAGGGTTTGGTGCGCATTACCAAATAAATAAAACAAGCACTTTTGGTGTAGGGTGTGAAGAGAGGAAAGAAGGATCCCTCTTGCCGGTCTGTACTTCCCAATGAAATTGGCATTCACGGGGGGGGAGAAGTGCAGGGGTGTTGCCATAAGGAGGCCAGAGGGTCTGCTATGGCTTGATTGAAAGAAATGTTACTATACACTGCCGGACCGTCATCAAGGATGCGTGTCCGGTCGTACCCCTTGTGGTGGACAACTTCAGCCCAAGGGTGTCTACAACCCGCTCTACCAATGCCCTATACTTAACATTAGCATGAGTGTAGGGTTGGTTTTGCTGCATATCAAGGTCTGGGGACATGTCTAGACCACTGGCATCTTCCAGCCCTTGGGCTAGTGCCATTACATCTGCTTGATCATCGAAATAATCAACACCGCCGGCTCCCATGTAAATTGGGTCGACGTCACCGTGGTCATTGGGCTGGTCGACACCGAAGATTGACCACATAGAATCGAAGAACCCGATAGCAGCTGAAAGGAATGGTCACCGTTAGTCAACCTTGAGGGTTTGTCCCCCAAAGCAACATCAGCAGTACGGCCGGTGCCACCGACGGCATAGTTTTCGGTGCTGACTGCTCCGACAGACGATGGTCACCGTGGGAGGCAGCCTTTGGCTTGTTTTCCGAAGGCATTTTTTCCGCCGCCTTTTTTGTCAAGCCTGAAAACTTTGTCGAACTTGACAACGTCGATTTAGTGGCTAGAGTGGGGTCGGAGTTGCCGAGCACCGCTTTTGCTGCCAAGGCCTGCTGGTTGGGGGCGAGGGGGATACAGCACCTACAGGCGCCCGTTTCAACATGGAAAGCATTTCTTGTTTAAAACATTCCAACTCTTCGCGAGTGGTGCGTCCCTTCGAGGGCTTACCTCGTTGCAAAGACTAGCTTGATTCCCGCCGATGGTGGTGGCGTCAATTCTTCTTCCGCGAGGAAGACAAAGAGGAATGGATCCTAGATTGGGACCATTTCTGAGTTTTCTTCAGAGGTCTGTCTTCACCTTTCTTGGGGGTGAGCTCCTCAGTTTCGGCCTCAGAAGACCGTATGTGAGACCGCAAAGGAGATTTTGAGGGTGGTCGGCCTAGAGTCAGTTTACCGGCTCTCTGACGCAGGGACTTGGGTTGTATTTTAGCACACAACACACAGACCTCTGTGTCGTGAGTCGGACCCAAACACCAGAGACAAACATTGTGAAGGTCGGTTGCCAACATTTTGGCCTCGCAATCGGTGCACCATTTAAAGCTTGAGACCGTGAGTGGGAATCGTGTCGAGGTTTTACCAAAAAAATAAACATTTAATGAAGAAAAAATGTTGAGTAAACTCGAGTCGTGATCCCAATGCAGCGTGTAAGTGTGCAGAAAAAAGGAAGTGAAGCATGGTGCGTAGTGACGTGTTATAACTCCTGGCGTCAATTCCAGACCGAACGATCGAGCACCAAGCAAGGCGGGTTGGCGACTGAGCCGAGGTCCACTACGCCTCCTGTCGAAATGTTTCAGAACAGCAGAGCAGGATGATGGATATCTATTAAGATGAGGAATCTGCTGGAGGAAAGGAATCCATTGAAAGACAGACACGCCCCATGTGGGGGAGAGAACCAAGAAACCCCACAGTGGGGAGAAAGAGTGTAGCTGCATAGTGGGGAAAGAATTAAGAAACCCCAAGGTGGCGTGAGAAAAGGAGAAGAGCCCCGCAGTGGGGAGAAAGACTGATTTGAGAGACAGAAAGACCTCGCTGGAGACCTGAGATGACACTCCAGCAAAACACAAACTGCACGCAGGGGACTGTTCACACAGGCAATGGCCTATGCTAAAAAGACACAAGGGTGGGGGTCAGAAGCCATCCTTTAGGGCAATGGCCTAAAGCATGTCCTGGTTGTTTTAGTTTTCTTTTTGAGAAGCACGGAAAGAAACCAGGTTAGAATAAAAATCAGGACAGAGGACTACATTTCTGTTTAGCCATCTTAAAGGGCACCTCTTTACTTTCTTTGTATTTAGTAGGGATTGGTAACGCAAGCTGGGGGAAAGATAGGGCAATCTTTCTTTGAAGAAAGAATAAAACTTGTGAAAGTCATGCCTCCTTGTCGCCTCCTTGCCTGCCTCCTGATTCTGGCCTACCTCAACACACTGCTGTGCTCGCCAATGTACAGGCAGTGCTGTCCCTTTAAGAATTAAAATGTTTCCTTCCTAAAAAGAAAGCGGAAATCACTCTGATGTATTACCTACGAAAGCCATTCTTGAAACAACACTATCATTATCTGAGTGAGTCCCAAGTAGAGAACGTTGCTGGCTATGACATTCATTGGCAGGGGCTGCAGCGCGGGTTTCAGGCGCCAGAGACAGGCAATGGAGCCTCATGCTCCTCCGGACCAGGAAGTCTGCATCAGAAGCACGCTTCCAGCGTTCCATGTCCCACTAGTCCAGGGGCAGATGGCCCCATCGGACGTTCTGCCCCCAGCAGAATGCAATTTGGACTTCGGATGGCCTGAGCCGGTTTTACAAGCCACCCTGGGGCCGGTTTAGAACATAACATTTTTGTGATTAAGTAACTAAAGTTACTTTAGGTAACGTAACTTATTGCTCACCGCTGCACAGCGGATGGTATGTAGCAGGCATTCATCAAAGAAAGTTAACACTTTAAGTGTTAACTTTGCTTTGATGAATGCACACAATAGCAGAGGACGTGCTGGGCAGTGTGTGTCGACCCCCCCCCCAGCCAACTGCTGGCGTGGCGCCAGGAGGCAACTGCACTTTGATTAAACAACAAATTGTAAAGTATTGTCCTGAGGGGTTGGGAGGGAGTGAACTGAGAGCTTGCCTCCTGCTGTGGGCGGCTCCTGTCCTGTGTTGTGTGCATGTTTGTTTTGGGGGAGGGCGTCAGGCGGGGTGGCCTGCCTAGAGTAGTGTCCTCCTCACACTGAGCCTCGGAACAGGGGCCAGGCAACTGCCAGGGGCCTGCTGTTTATATGTGGCTTGGGCTGGCTTGGCAACCAATCAGGTGAGCAGGCCCCATGCGCATGGTGTGTTGTGGTGCTGGGTACAGGTGCAGTCAGTCACTCACCACGACACCCCCCACACATTTAGGAAGCAAGGAAGGAACTGTTGACATGGAGCAGCAGCCTGCAGGCCACTGACTCTCTGGCTGCGGCAAAGCAAAGCACGTGCAACTTGCAAGTGCGACGACGACAAGGCCTGGTGGACCGCAGAAGACATTTGTGCACGTACAAGAGCCGGCATGATCACACAAAGTAAGTCAAGATAAAAACATAAAATGAAGGGGCCCGGTGCCTGCCAGGTCATCTACACTTTATAGCGTTTTTATCTCTGGATGACTGGACTGGGCTTGTAGACAGTGTGCAAGCCCAGTCCTCGAGGCACAACCACTCCATGCAGAGATCCCTATCCCTGCTGTAAAGCGACTTACATTAACTAGTGATTGCGGCGGCGGCTTGAGGCCAGTCTAAAACCTCTTTAAAACAAATAGAAATTACCCAGCTACTCCTTAAAACAGACAGATGTGCTGAGGGTCAAAGGAAGAAAGAAAGCAGGGCACCGAACCATGCCCTAGACCCGTTGTAGCATTGCTGCTTTTAGAAGTCACTGTAGTATGCCGCTAAGAGGACAGGGTTTATTTTGCAGTTTTGCAATGCACCTTTGTTCTCGTTACTAGTATTCCTAGTGCTACCGGTAAGTCAAAAAATATATTTATTTGTTCAAAATACACCTCTATTAAGTTAACTGAATGAACAAGAAAATAAATCTCAGCACCTGATAGTGTGTATGACTGAAATGACATACCCAGCGGGCAAATTGCCCAATGTAGACATGCTTCAATGGAACATGGCATTATTAAACAGTCTTTTTAACAGAATGTCCCAGTAGCAATCTATATATCTTAAAAAAATATGTGCCCTAAAACCCCATTTCCTTATCTTTTACAACATTTCTTTTTTTATATAACATATTTTATTAATTTTAACAAGTGCAAGAAACATAGAGGTGAGGTGAGTAAAGGGCAGTAAATGCGTTAATACATACAACCAAATTACATGCAGTGTTGCGTCAAGCGTAAACATAGGTTGCCTCGGGCAGCAAGAACAGGGGGGGGGCAAAAATAAAAAATAAAAAAAAAATAAGGGAAGGGGGGGTATAAGGGACTGAGTCTCACAGATTGTCCATCCATCTCCCCCAGACCTTTTGAAACTTGCGTGGGCACCCTCTTTCAGTGTAAATTCTCCTCTCCAAGGAAGCGCACCTAGTGACTTTGTTGGACCATCGGGTCAGGCTCAGTGCTGCAGCGGACCCCCAATTGGCAGCAATCAACCTCTTACCCACACCCAGTGCAAAGGCCGTAAACAGTTTTTCATATTTAGTGAGGCCCAGCTCCCCCCAAATCCCAAGCAGTATCACTTTTGGATCTAGCGGTATTTTGGATCCCACCGTTTCAGAGATTGCTCGCATGCAGCCACCCCTTTTACAACATTTCTAACAATGAATACACTAAAGTGTACGCATGGCAGCGTTCAATTATTCGTTTGATCTAATACATCTAGTACACTGTCTGTTCCATTCTGTGTAGTTCAAGAATTCCTGCTTCGAGTCTAGTTTCTTTTCAAAACAATTAAGTTCCATTGTGCGGCTGGCTATGCCCAATTCTGTAACTCTCTCTCTGTACGATTTTGCAGTACATGGAAGTGTTTGCAAACGGACCACACGCCTCCACAAATCGGGGCGTTTCATGTTCATTTAAATCGTCCGAGACCAGGTCTCCGACCGCAGAGATGTTCTGGAGGGACTCTTCCACCCTGTGCCGAGATCAATTTGAGACGCACACAAAAACAATGCATACAAACATTTAATTTCTAAACTTCCCTTTTACATGAGGTGATCTTCACGGTTATAGGTCAAAGGATCGACTGCAAAGGGTAGAATGACAAAAGGTTTGAGTCAATAGTCTCGAAAACAAATGGTTCGGAGAAAAAAAAAAGAAATGTATATATTTTTTTGGGGGGCCCCCGCCCCAACCCTGTTTTTGTGGCAAAAACCACTTTTTTACCTACACGGAAACCCAAAAAATAAATATATTAATAAAATAAAAATTCAAACCTTTGGTTTTCGACCTTATTGACGGTCACCTTTTGCATTCAAGCCTTTTGTAATCGATCCTTTGACTGGACACCGATCTACCATCGTCGGTGGAGGTCAGCAACACAACACGCTCCACATGATTGCTAATATCTTGATATGTGCACAAAAGATAGTTCTTTATGTCGCTAATCAAAGGTTTTCAACATCACCTTCATGGACAACGAGTAGATGAGGCATTCCAGCAATTATTAATCTGCAGATGCATCAGGTCAGGTTCTAAGGGGAAAGCACCTTGTGGTTCGCCAGGGGTAGGTAGGCAGATTGCAGAATGATAATTCAATGTGCATGCTTCTGATGAAAAGATAAGTTGAATTAATTAGTGCATGCAAATGCAGGGCCAAAGATTAGATCTGCGCAGTTTTAGCTGTCTTGAAACATGGCTCGTTCAGTCAGCGCTGAGCACAATCCACACAGTTTTGGCCTCACAGCCAGTGTGATGCACCCTTCTTTCACCACTACTGCTGCTGCAAGTGCCAGCTGTGTGCTGGAGGATCTGAGTTGATGGCAATGTGAACTTTGCAGGCATAGAGTCCCCATGCATCGCAGCTCAGCATGTGAGTGCACTTTACACAGAAATTCCCCAAAAACTGCAGGTACATGCAGTTCATTGCAAATGTTGCTCAATCCTGCGAACAAGACTAAATATGGAGCCTGGAAGTGCATGTGTTATCCTAATTATATGCATTTATTAAGTGGACTCCGTCAACAGAGAAAAGCTCAGAAGCATCGAGGCACTAAGTTTACATATTTAATCTCCTGCTCTTATCTGTGTGCCAGCAACAGAGTTTCACCGACCAAAAGCACAAGTTTAAAAGAAAACGCTCTTCAAGGTTCATGCATTACCACCTGAATTCGTTTATGCGCTATGGAGAAACCTGACCGATGGATGAATGGAAGGATGGACGGCATAGGTTGGTGTATATATTAATGGATCCATGGATGGATGGATGGGCAGACGTGAGCTGGAGGTTTATGATAAAGAATCTCCATATCTGAGTTTATTACACAAATTATTTTATTGCATATCTTAAATCACTGAAGGTACAGTGCGCTTACATAGATTTTTCAGGTTGGCATTATCTTGCATTCTGGGAATTATAGTTTACAATTCAGGATGTGAAATTTAAAGCCACAATGATATTCTTTTGGTTCCTAGACATAAAATCGAAATCAATAAAATCGAAAGTCAAAATGTCGAAAAAATAATCTCGAAAAAAAAAAAAAAGTCGAATTTTTTTTAATACGTTTTTTATTCGAAATGGGGGGGTTCCCCCCAACCCCCCTTTTTTTCTATTTTTTTTATTTTACCCCTTTTTTTTACTTACCAAACCCAAAAAAAATATATAAATAATAAAAAAACAAATTCGACTTTTTTTTTTTCGACATTATTGATTCGACTTTTTTGTCATTCGACTTTATTTTTTCGATATTATGACTGGACACCTATTCTTTTGGCTTAACATGTTGCTATAAGGATTTACATGTTGTAATTTGCCTCGATTATGCCATTTCTATTTTTTCTAAGTAAACGCTATAAAACATTATTACTGAAGGCCTTGAAATCCAAACTATTTGTACCCAGTCAAGTTTGGAAGGTATGCGATTACATTTGAAGAGTGGTTTGTTTGTTTTTATTTATTTGTATGGTGCTCCAAACCCAGAGGTAGAAGCGCGCTTAAGAATTTGGTTACAGCGTTGAGAAGTATCATTGTGTTGCATACTTCATACAAGTTTATAATATATACATATATATACAGTGAATAATAAACAAGGCATATGCAGTACGTACAATATACAATTTTCAATATAAATACAGTGTCTAAGCCAGTTACCGCACGGGTCTGGTGTTAATGGCGTTATTCTTTGTTTAGAAGCCAGCTGATTACCTGCTTCCTAAAGATCTGGAAGGATTCGACAGTTTTGATGTTAAGCGGTAGGGAGTTCCAGAGTTGGGGGGCAAGCACTGTGAAACTTACCCCTCCGGCTCTTTTAGGTGGAACCTGGGCACTGATAAGCAAAGATTGTTGGAGGATCTGGTGGCAGGTTTCAGGGTGAATTGATTAGCTAGATATGGTGGTGCTAGGTGATTGAGGGATTTGTACGTGAGGCAGATGGTTTTTAGATCGATTTTTTGGCGTATGGAGAGCCATTTGCAGGCTTTCCTAGTAGCAGAGATATGCTCTTGTCTGGGAATGTTGAGGGCTGCACGCAAGGCGTTTTGTATAACCTGCAGCTTGTGGAGTACGGATTGATTAGCACCTAGGTACAGGCTGTTACAGTAATCCAGTTTGGATTGTATTAGGGCCCTGGCAAGGGTGAGGCAGCTGTTGGGTGATAGGAAAGGTCTGCTGGCCCTAATGAGCTTGCCGGTATAGGCAGTGGCTGAGGCGGTCATATTGGTGTGTTTGCTAAGGTTGGTGTTGGCATCTAGATAGAAACCACGGGTTTTCACGCTTTTGGCTATGGGGATGGCATGACCATTGATGGTGATGTTATTATAGCTAGGGTCAAGTTTAGTTAGAGTGTTGGGGGAGCCGACGATTAGGAGCTCTGTCTTCTCATCGTTCAGGCAGAGACCATGGGGGGCCATCCATGCCTGAATGATGGAGAATATTTTGTTGATCCGGGCCGAGTCTTCTTGGTAATTACCAGAGATTGTGAGGAGTATCTGGGTGTCATCTGCGTAGTTTGTGTAGGTGACCCCCAGACGGCCCAGTTGGTCAAATAGAGGCTTTGTAAATATGTTGTACAAAGTGGGGGATACACAGGATCCTTGTGGGACCCCGCATGTGATGGGGATGGGGTCTGCTGCAGCTGTAGTGGAAAAGACTCGCATGGTTCTGTTTGCCAGGAAGGATTGCATCCATGTGATGGCAGAGGAGGAGAAGTGGGCTGCGGTGGCAAGGTGATTACAGAGGACTTCATGGCTGACCAGGTCAAAGGCCGCTGAGAGGTCTAGTAGGAGTAGGATAGCGGCATTGCCTTTGTCTTTAATTTCATCAATCTGGCTTTTGAGATCAGCAAGGGCGGTTTCAGTTCCGTGTTGAGGTCTGAAGCCAGATTGACGTATTCCTAGCAGTTGGTTGGATTCCAGGCGTTCCTGAATTTGGATGTAGGCAACTCTGACCAGGATTTTCAGTAGGAACGGGACTGTGGTGATGGGCCTGTACTTAGTGGGTATGGCCGGGTCGAGGGATTGTTTTTTCAGGAGTGGGAGAACCCATGATTGTTTTAAGTTACTGGGGATGGAGTTATTGGTGAAGGATAGGTTGATGAGTTTGGTGATGAAGGGGGAGAGCTCTCTGGCTGCATCTTTTGTGATCTGTGCCGGGCAGCCGTCTCCTTTACAGTTAGAGGGTTTCAGGGAGGTGATGATTTTTTGAACTTCCGGGATGGTGACTTTCTTAAAACGAGAAGCCTGCGCTAGTGTTGTTGGGTGTGGATGGGCTAGGGTTGGTGACCTTATTGTTGAAGAGTTGTTGCCGTTTGTCTTCGATTTTAGTTTGGAGCCCTAACGTTTTATTGTTGAGGGCGTTCTGGATGTTGGTGCACCAGGATTTGTCAGGCAGGTTTCTGGAGGTGAAATAGGGTTTTCTAGTTCCTTCAGAATTTTGAATAATTCTTTAGTGGAGGATCCTGCCTGGGTGATCCTGGTGTTGTATGCATCTTTTTTGGTCCGGATTATCTCGCTTTTGTAAAGTGAGGATAAGTTAGTGAGGTTGGATTTGTTTTCCGCGGTGGGGTTAGTCTTCCAGGTGTGATGGGCCTTCGCTTTCTCTTTCCCGAGTAGTTTGAGCTCAGGGGTGTACCACGAGTTCAGATGAGCTTTAGGTTTAGCTTTTTTTAGGGGGCAACGGTGTCCATTGCTCTAGCCATGGAATTATTGAAGGTGTCGATCAGCAGGTTTAAGTCAGCGTTAGCTGGGAGAGCATTGAGGGTAGTAAGACCAGTGGCAGTAGGGCTTCAGCAGTAATGTTGCGTTTATTCCTGGTGGGACATGCTGGTGCCATGGAGTGCTTATTGGGCAGTGCCCGATTGGTGTTGACCTCAAGAGGGATCAAGTGGTGATCGGTCCATGCCAGAGGTTGGGGGTCTTTGCAGGTTGTGTTGCAATTGTGAGTTGCTACCCAATCAAGGGTTCTGCCCTTTTGGTGGGTGGGGAGTCCAATGAGTTAAGACCATGATCGGTTAGGACATTGGCTAGGGATGCAGCATGTGCATCGTTCGGGTCTTGGTAGCCGAGATTGAAGTCTCCGAGGATCATGATTTGTGCTGATGGTTTGGAATTTTCGGGGATGAGGGATGTGAGGTCTTCTTCAAAGGTCCCAGGGGTGCCTGGGGGTCTATATATGAGGTGTTTTGCTGTTCAGTTAAGTTTGTGATCCACCTACTACATTCCCCCAACACCTTCCACCAGCTGTTTGGCCAGCCCACTCCCTCCTTTTTGGATGCAGTCAGAGTACACTAGTTTCTTTTTTCCACTTCCACCACTGCACACATCACAGTCCCCAGAATTGTATCACATGCATTAACCCACTCCTTTTCATGCATAGCCTGTTCTTGCGGGAGTGAGTCGTCAGACTGCCTTGGGGTACCCGGTGGCACCAATGGAGAGGGGTAGATTCAGGCAGCGTGAACCAGCCCAGGTACTCGCATCCAGAACAAGGGATGCATCTGTGATTCTTCTGTAACAGCGGGTGATGCCTGTGCGACACACAACCTAATTCGTCAGATTTCTGCAGCAAGTGTGTTCACCCAATGGATTATCATACTGGTGCATGCTATCAAGCATAACCTGTTCTTGCAGGAGCTATGCCCAGCAGGTTCAGAGAGTTGCGGGATCGCCAACTGTAACAGGTGGCATCCATGAAGTGGGGTAGATGTTGGCAGTGTGTGTCAGGTACTCAAGTCCAGCTTACAGGATGCGAGATGCCTCTGTGCGGCAGGTCACCCCAGATACCATAACACGGCTCCACAGATGTCGGCAGCAGGTGTAGGCGCCCATTTGGTTATCTTACCGGTGCATGCAAAGTCGCAAATTGACGCGATTCACAGATGATGGTTAGAGGGACCCTCTTTTTGAGGGGAGGGATGGGCCACTTATTTTAGTTTTTAATTTTTTTTTTTTAAATGTTTAGGTTTCTGAGCCTACTTCATGTCCCAGTCCGACCCTGCACTGGTCTAGGAATTCGGCACTGTGGCGTGCACGAGCAATGCATTTTCCACTGGTCCAGGAAGTCTGAATCAGAGGCACGCACCAGCCTTGAACGTCCCACTAGTCTGGGGAGACCAGTAGTGCGTTTACAACTCCAATTAAGTCATTAACTCTCAGAAGACTGCTTTGAGAAAATACTGTTAGGCACCGAGTACAAAGGTTGATGGCAAAGCTTGATTAAAGAAAGCTCAAAGAATTCCAATGGGGAAGTGCTTTGGGCGGGGTGGGGCAGAAACTGGGTGGGAATGGCCATAGGGTTTAGCAGAAAACCTAACACCTACAAGCTTTCTGTCCCTCATCATTTTCCATTTCTATCTCGCAGTACCCCAATGCAATAGTTTTGGCTTATAAGCGTTGCGCCACCTAATGGCCTAAACTAAAAAGAATCGGGGGAGCCAAATGCAGTTGGAAAAGCAGGAGCTAAAAGCACCTCTTGGGTATCCCGCATTAACCAGTGACCACTGGAGAATGAAGAGCTAGTACATAGAGCTCCACAAATCTAACCTGCACATAAAATGTAAATGTCTCATTTTGTCAAATTATTATTACCCTTTAAATGTTGTATAGATGTGTCCTAATGCTTATGGCTAGATTGTCGCAAAGACACAAAGTTAAATTTGCATAGGTGCGTTTGCTCAGCTTCAGACAGCAGGGGAGTCAAATGTAGCTCCTGGTAGCTATTGCTGTCCAACTAATCAGGTTCCTCTGGTCTAAAGCAGGAGCTAAATAACTCTGCTCCCCTCAATTTCGAACCCTGCAACAGTGGCATTGCAGGTACATCAGTGGAATGTCCGCCCAGGGCTCAGAAGCATTTATAAACTAGAGAAGTGTCTGTACTGGGCTGAAGGTCATCCTTAAAACCCAAAGCAATGATTTCATTCGTTGGCCTGGGCAGCATAGTGCACAGTAAGCCAATGTTATGAAGGAGGCCACTTGTATAGGACACGTCCAGCCCTTTGCTTGCTTATTCTGTCTCCCATCTGCGTGTACCCCTTTAGCTATGGTGCCTTTGAGTATTCTGCCTGTCTAATAATCGCACCTTCCCACTCAAGCCTCGAGTGGGTTCCGTCCTCTCCCTTTTCCCACCATAGCCTTGCCTATTCGCCCGTTCCTCCCTCCACATTCTGACTTTTCTTGGCCGCCTGCGCCTCTTCAGTTGGCATCTCCAGTATGTTCCCCGCTGGTTGCTGGCGACCTCTTATGTTAGAGACTGGGATAGGTCAGGAGTCCCTGCTCTTGTGAAGCTCTAGAGGGGAACACACAGGCAGTCTATCGCCCGGATGCACATGCAACCTCACATTCTCCCCCCATAGAAGCAAAAACACGAATTTCCGGTGCCAACAGGGAGTGACCCGAGCAGTGCATCGATTCCTTGTTGCAGACTCCCTTTGTAAACTGCCAATGGAGGTACAGGCACCCCGGGGTGGGTCTCAATCTCCTTCACTAGTGCCTTGGACTGGACGAACACCCTTTTTTTTCTTAGAACCTCTGGGGCTGCTGGATTCAGCGCCCCACAGACCCAAAGACCCAGGCTTCCCTCCCATCCCCCCCAACAAACAACGTGCCCTCTACACGAGTTCTGGGACAGCATGCACTGTGCACTTTAGTTTACACAAAAAAATCTTCCAACATGGATGTAAGCAACGTGTGCTTTAAGCCTTTGGTTTGTGGACACACGATACTGCAAGCACGCAGGGGCACGGCGGAAAGGTCGAAGCATCAGGCCACCGCTATATGGATCCCAATCTTTTCTGTAGTCCGAAACCTAGGGGGCAACTTTTCATGCCTGCTCGTGACATCTGTGTGTGTACCTGGTCCCCATGCGAGTATGGGGGGAGGGGCACTACTGCCTACGGGTCTGTATCCGAGGGAGGTGAGGTGGATTTTCAGAATCAGCCCCGTGTGTGGACAGCCTAGTCTGGGGAACAGGGAAAGGCACGACTCCTAGCCAAACTACCTGGATAGGCGACTGACCAGTGGCGCCTAGCCTCGGGAGAGAGTGTGGGGTGGTAAATGGTCCAAGGAGACACGTGCTCTCTTAATCATTAAAGTTAGATAGTAAAGTATAAAAATAAAAAGGACTGTTTGGCATGGCACACTTTTTACAATGAAAATGACGTAATATCGCGGAATTCACACTATGCAGATTCACACATTCGCCACGGGTGCTGCTGCTGCTACGCACGGCCGACACGCTGCAGAAGAAGTGTGCGCTGCATTACGCAATAGGGCCCCTGGCTTTTACACGCTAGTGCCACAAGTCCCAAAAGTTAGCACCTTGGAGGGCGTGAGGGAGGTTTAAAGTTTTTGCAAAGCCCGCAAATGAGTGCAAGTGCTCCAGAAAAGCAAAGACTGAGGTAAGCCAAGTTATTTCTGGGACTTCTCCCAATCCCACCACACTAGGGGAAGCCGACGGTCCTTGGTCAGAATTCCACTAAACAGGCATGGCAGAGGTATAGCTAGGACTTTCTAGCCCTGTCCTGCTATGGGGTGGAACGGGTGGAACCTCACTCCTATTACTTCCCACGCTACACCTGGGAGCTCTGAACCCATCGGGCCCAACAATTACGGCTCTTGCTTCCGTTGGAGAGGTTGGAGAAGTCACTGTTGCAAAGGACATTTTCACGTCGGGGTTGGGGCCCCTATAGACTGACAGACACTACATGATTGGGTCTGGGACCTTGATGGATGTCAAGAGACATTTCGAAAACTAAACGAACTAACAACACTTGGCAGGATATTGAACCAAGTTTAGCGGGATACGGTCGAGAACCCGCAATGCGAGATGGTACCCGCACGCATAGAGCATCAAGCATCTAGATTGCCCAGATTAGGAACAGTACCCGGCGGACTGGGGAAGCGAGGTGACTGAAGCCTGAGAAAGATGAAAGGGGGGTGCAGGAGGGGGATACATTCCCCTTGAAAGGCACTGGGGAAGCCTGGCAAAAACTGTTTTGAAAGCCTGAGAAATGGGAAGGGAGGCATGTTCCCGAGGTCGGCCACACAGTGTTTGAACTCTTACTTTACAATAACACAGAGCTTGGTAGGAGAGTAAACAAGTCTGTGTTTCGTTCTAAGTGCTCGGTAGGAGGAAACCAGGTCTGCCAACCTGGGTCCGGGACCCACCATAACTTGGAGAAGCATCCAAACTCCTCTTCTGTCACAGTGCTTGTTGGGGGGAAAAAAACAGGTCTGCCAATCAGGGTCGGGGACCCCAGAGACAGAGAAGAAGCCTGAGAAGGGCCAATTGGGGAACTTCCCCACTAATTGTTAACCTGTGATACAAGCCTATGGAAGGCTGGGGAAGGGAGACATTACCCCAACACTTGAGGAACTGATAAAGCCAAAACTGTGCTAGGAAGTCCTTAAACTTAAGAGTGTAAGGGGCAGAGCTAGGATTCAGACATTGGGACTTTTGCTTTTGACATCCTGACCGTGGCATTCATAATTCTGGGTGAGGCAGGAAAACCTGTTAGAGCGAGAGGATTTTCTTTTCATTTTTTCACTTTAATCAAAGTTTATGCCAACCACCATGACCCCCTCTGTGTCAGCGTCTTGCTACTGCACCCTTAGACCCTTCTTTGGACAGACAGAAGCCTAGGTATAAGACAGAAGGAACATCAAAGTCACACTTTTCTAGTTTATTTTAATTTTATTTATTTATTGGGTTTTTATAAAAGCACATATCAACAATGTGTTTCAAGAAGAAACAAGACAAGGGATTGGGGGCAGGGATAACAAATCAAAAATGGTGCTACTAGGCCTTGTGACATTTAGATCATACAAGTGCAGTAAACGGAAGTACAAGGTGGTGGGGGGGAGCGGAGGGTTAAGTGAGTGCCAGGGAAGGCCAGGTGAACAGAGCCCAGGGAGTTGAGAGTTCAGGGGTAGAAAGGTCCACATGCTAAGTGCGAGGAACGGAACTTGAAGGGCTCAGGGGGGTGCAGGCCCAGGCAGGCTAATGCCAGGAGCCCAGAAGGACAAGTGCCGGTTAGAAGGCAATGGGGGGGGGGGGAAATCAGAGGAGACCAAGAGCAGGGGTAGGCTGGTAGGGGAGGGGCCTGGTGCCCTGTAAGAATCTGATCTGAAGGAACCAGGCAGCCAGTCAAGAGCCAGAGGTGGAACATTATCAGGGGAGAGGGAAGGAGGAAGAGAAAAGGAGGGTCTTGAGAAGCTTCCAGACATGAAGGAGATCTGGATCAAGTCTGGGCGGGGCAGGGAGGCCATTCCAGAGGGAGGCACCTGCAAAAGAGAGACCCACCCCCCACTCTCTGCTTGGAGAAGCATCTGATCTGCAGAGAGTTGGAGCTAGAAGACCGAAGGGCTCTAGCAGAGAGATATTTATATATCATATAATATAATCATATAATATACTGGAGAGATGCAGTCCCTGGGCTTGAGACAAAGAATATGTCTCAGTCCTATTCTGGATTAGTTGAAGGGGACAAAGGGGGGAGTTAGATAGGTTGAGGAAGAGGCTGTTACAGTAGTCCAGCCTGGAGAGGACCAGAGCTCTGGAGACATTGAGTTTCTGTGGGAAGGAGAGGACAGGGAGAATGCCTCTGAGGAGGTACAGCTGAAAGTGGGCTTTCTTGGCAAGGTCTAAGATGTGAGGAGAGAAGGAGAGAGAGGAGTCGTAGATGACACCAAGGTTTTTTGCCTCACAGGAGTGTGAGTGGAGGGGGCCCAAGGAGGGCAGCCAGAGTGTAGGAGGGAGAAAGGGAGAGCAAGGGAGCTGGAGTCCCAATTTGACTAATAGGCAGTTAGCTTGGAGGCTTTGAAGAACTTCCTTGACATGTTCGGTGTGTAAAAGTCGGTCTTTGGAATAGATCAATATATCGTCCACGTACACAATGGTAGTGTGCACCCACAGGGTGGGATGGAGATGGTTCATACTAAGTTGTAACACTGCTGGCTCATTGGCTATTCCAAAGGGCATGACCCGGTACTCAAAATGGCCAACTTCCACAAGTCACCTAGGCGAATACTGATCAGATGATAAGCTCCCCTCAGGTCAAGCTTGGGAAAAATTGAGGCCCCCTGGATGGAGGTAAGGATATCCCGTATTAGTGGCCAGGGATAGTTAGTTATCTGATTGAATCCTGTGTAGTCCAAGCAGGCCCATAACTCTGTGGTGTCCTTTTTTGGGACGACAACCAATGCAATGCTCCCAACTCAAAGTTATCCTGATTTTTCCAGAGGGCATTTTTCTAATGTTCAGACAAGGCAAACAAGCGCATAAAAGGTACTGCCGCACCTGGTAACAAACTGTCACACAAGTCAGTGATGTCCTCTTCCTCAATAGAGGACTCCGAGTCTCCCGCCTCCCCTACCTCCTCACCTCTGTTTATCCACCTGAGTGCCGGTTTCTTTTTCCCTCTTGGCCCGGGTCTCTCCTTTTTTTTTAAATGAAGATATGGGTGCCCACGGAATGACGCCACAGTGACACCTAATATGTGGTCTGTGGGCAATCCTCCGTGGTAGCCGAAGTGGGGAAAAAGCCAGAGGCATAAAAAAAAAAAAACAACAGAGTCTTCAGGGCGGGACGAAGGTGAAACTTGGTTCCGGCTAGCCTGGTGTACTTATCCACGTGAGAAGGCTGAAGTACGAGGACCGGCCAAGAGTAGAGGTGCTGGAGATCAGTAGAACAACAAGGAGTAACAGCAGAATCCGCCGACTGTTCGGGAAAGATATACCAAACAGGAAACAGTACCAAGGGATCCAGAGAGGGCAATCCGGGGGCAGGCCGAGGTCAGGTACACAGGATGGGCGAACAAAGACAATGGAATATCAGAGGCAACCCAAGGACAGGCCAAGCGTCGGTACACGGGAGACTAGAAGAGAAGGAAGGAACAGAAAAAGAATGCAGAGGAAAATAGGTAAAGGAAAGGAAACAGGGGGGGGCGAAAGACGGGAAGGCGAGAAAGGAGGAAGGGTAAATTCGAAGGGAGGAACAGAAAAAAAAAAAGGACCAGGAAACTGGAAGAGAAAGAGGAAAAACTGCTGGGTGAAACTCAGAAAAGGGAACAAAGAACATGAGAGCGAAGGCAACCGGGCAGGCAGAAAACCTAGGAATATTTCAACGTGTCCGATAGCCGGAAGTGACGATAGATAACAACCGGCATCGGATGTGCAGCAACAAACAACTAGACCTGTACGCGACGCTGTGTAGTACGCGATGGAACCTTCAATGGCGGACGTTGTTTCCATCGGTTCCACACACGCCAAGTTCCCCAGGTCGTGACAGTATGGCCCCTCCCGTGACTCACTCCCCCAGGTTTACCCGGATACCGGTGGAACTTATGTAATAGAAGTGGGGCATTGATATGGGATTTGGGTTCCCATGAATTTTCTGACCAAGGGTATCCCTTCCAATGTACTAAATACTCCAATCATTCCGACGATATCTTGAGTCACAAATATGCGCTACTTCGTATTCTTCCCTGGATGCATCTGAGGATAAGGGGGTGTTACGGGAGACACAAGCCCACTTATTGACCTGAAAGGGTTTCAACTGTGAGGTGTGAAAAACCGAGTGTATTGTATGTAGACCCGCAGGGAGCTGTAGACGAAAGGCCACAGGGTTTATCTTATGGGTGATACTATAAGGCCCGATGAACCTTGGGGACAACTTGGAAGGGCGAACCCAGCGTGCTAAAATTTTGGTAGAAAGCAGTACACGAGAACCGACTTCCCAATCTGGGACCGGCCTACGGTGTTTATCAGCGTGAGTCTTGTTGCGATCTCGCGCCTCCTGGAGACTCATCTCAGCTTTGTTGTGGGCTTCCTGGATGAGTGCAAGGGAAGAATCAATCGAGGGAACGTTCGACGTAAGGCCTGCTAAGGGGAGAATCGAACGTGGGTGGAAACCATAAGTACAGAAAAAAGGACTCCTCCCAAGAGTGGAATGAATGGAGTATTGTAAGAGAATTCTGCAGTGGGAAGGAGTCTGACCCAATTGTCCTGCTGCTGATTAACAAAACACTGAAGATATTGTTCAAGGGTGCAGTTAAGTTGTTCGGTTTATCCATTTGACAGGGGATGGAAACCGGAAGTAAGTGCTCCTTCTATTCCCAATCCTTTACAGAAGGCTTTCGAGAAACAGGAGGTGTGTTGGCTACCTCGATCCGAGATAACCTTGGTGGGTATCCCATGAAGTCTGAACACATCTTTCAGGAAGACTTCTGCCATTTCTGTAGCAGAGGGAATTCCCGGCAGAGGTGAAAAGTTTGCCAATTTAAAAAATAAATAAATAAAAATAAAAGTCCACCACGACCATTATGCAGGTACACCCTTGGGATCTGGGTAATTCGACAAACAAATCCGTTGATATGGTACTCCAGGGGCTAGTTGCTATGGCACATGGCTCTAATAATCCCAAAGGCTTTTGAGTAGGTGACTTGTTGCGGAGGCAAGTAGGACAAGACTGCACATATAGGGTGGTATCTTCTCATACCTGGCCAATAGAAGTGTCTTCGAAGATAGGCGAGGGTTCCTTTGTTGCCTCGAAGCCCTGCGATTTTGGAGTCATGACACCACGTCAAGGCGGTCTTCCTCAAAGCTTGTGTAGGCAGATAGTTTTCCCTGAACAAAGTACAGTCCGTCCTGGATATCATAGATATTAGTATGGTGTTTTTCGACCTCAAAGCGCCCTCAGGACCCTTACTTGCTGAAGGAATGTGGCTAGTACTCCAATCCTCTTGGTCTTTAGGAACATCATCTCTTTGGCACGGTCGGCTTCGGAGGTGTAATCACTGCGTCTGGAAAGAGCATCTGCTATCAAATTCTGTTCGCCTGGTATGTAGGTGATGTCGAAGTGAAATTGGGCAAAGAAGTGAGCCCATCTCGCCTGGCGGGTATTAAGGCATTCAAACTGATGTAAAACGTGTAAGTTTTTGTGATCGGTCCGGATGGTGAAGGGATGTTCACCTCCTTGTAGCAGATGACGCCACTCAAGACAGGCTAATTTCATAGCTAGCAGTTCGCGTTCGATGACGGGATCGTTTTTTTGATTTTTTAATGAAGATATGGGCGCCCACGGAATGACGCCACAGTGACACCTAATAGGTGGTCTGTGGGCAATCCTCTGTGGTCGCCGAAGTGGGGAAAAAGCCAGAGGCATAAAAAACCCCAACGGAGTCTTCAGGGCGGGACGAAGGTGAAACTGGGTTCCGACTATCCTGGTGTACTTATCCACGTGAGAAGGCTGAAGTACGAGGACCGGCCAAGAGTAGAGGTGCTGGAGATCAGTAGAACAACAAGGAGTATCAGCAGAATCCGCCGACTGTTCGGGAAAGGTATACCAAACAGGAAACAGTACCAAGGGATCCAGAGAGGGCAATCAGGGGGAAGGCCGAGGTCAGGTACACAGGATGGGCGAACAAAGACAATGGAATATCAGAGGCAATCCAAGGACAGGCCAAGCGTTGGTACACGGGAGACTAGAAGATAAGGAAGGAACAGAAAAGAAATGCAGAGGAAAACAGGTAAACAGGTAAAGGAAAGGAAACAGGGAGGCGAAAGACGGGAAGTCGAAAAAGGAGGAAGGGTAAATTCAAAGGGAGGAACAGAAAAAAAGAAAAGAGGAAAAACGGCTGGGTGGAACTCAGAAAAGGGAGCAAGGAACACGAGAGCAAAGGCAACCGGGCAGGCAGAAAACCTAGGAGCGTTGCAACGCGTCCGATAGCCGGAAGTGACGATAGATAACAACCGGCGTCGGACGTGCAGCAACAAACAACTAGACCTGTACGCGACGCTGTGTAGTACGCGATGGAACCTTCAATGGCAGATGTTTCCATCGGTTCCACACACGCCAAGTTCCCCAGGTCGTGATACCAACAGTCATCCTCTATTATTTTTTATTTATTGTGTATTTGTATAGCGCCTATACACAAAGAAGTGTTTCAAAGCGCTCGGACAGGTGGGGTGGGGGGCAGTGGGGAAAATACAAGTCATTCAGAGCCCCTGACTTTCTGAATGACACAGGCCTGCACAAAGCAGGGTAAGTGCAGGAATAAGCGTAAATAATACATATAACAGTGAAGATAACTTTCATGTCTGACAACAGTCCTTAGTTTTTCAAAGTGCCTTACACAAATAGGGCAAAGGTGGATGGGGCGGTGGCAGGGTAGAACAGACACGCTACTATACAATGGTAATCGTACAACTATATAGCGGCATGACAAAAATACAGTGGAGGGGGGTGAGTGGATGAGGGGGAAGGAAGAGGCGTGTGGGAAGGGTATACTACTGGCCAACTACGCTCCGAGAAGTTAAGAAGGGTGGGATGGGGGATGGTTAAAAGCAGAGGTGGGGGGGGCAATACACCAACAATACAAGGAGGATAGAAAGTGTGATGGGACAGAGGGGGTCAGGGGGAGGAAAAACAAAGGCAGGAATTAGAGGTTGCAGATGGCAGAGCTAAATTCGACTTTAGGCAGGACAAGGTGAAAACACATGCAACATCTGGGCACAGTCAAATTAGTGGGAATCCAGATGGGATGGAGTCAGAGGCGGGACAGTCCCAGGGGCGAAGGAAGAGGATCGACAGAATTAGTTGAGGGAACTGACCTTGAGAGAAATGCAGAAGCTCCATAATTCAATGTGTCTGGAACGTGTGGGGTTCTCCTCAGCCTCTATGTACACGTGGGGGGGGGTGTAGAAGAGGACCCGCAGACCTGGCCAGGCAACGGAGAGGGGACAGGCAGGGCCTTCGCTTTGGGCCATAGTTGAACTGGGCCGGCTCACACCTTCCGGTTGCTGGGATTGATTAAAGAAGGACCAAACCAGCCAATGGGAGGGGGTGCAGGCTCTGTAGGCAGCAGTGCATTGTAGAAGCAAAACGAAGCGGCCATCTTTGCAGGTCCGCAAGAATAGGTAGCCACCGAACAATTTGCAAGGATTCCAGGAGAACCAGGGAGACTGTGCAGGATGATAGTTCTGCACAGCGTTGCAGATACAAGAGAGACGGTTTCCATATCAAACAGCTTCCCAACAGATTTTATTAAAGTGCACAGAGGTGTGCACTGTAGGAGTGTCAGTAAAAAGCTTACTGGTGCTCAGGAGGCAGTGTGTGGACGTAGGCAGCCAAGATGTTGGCTGTTAGAGCACTGGCATCAGGTTCATCTATACAGGTCAAAAGATTGGGAAGAAGAATGTGAGAGTCGCCTCCTCATCTCTAGATGAGAAGGTGGCATCCTGCTAGCTTCCGCTTTGAAGATTTCTTCATACTACTTCTTGACAGGAACCACACTGCGGCATAGCTAGCTTTGGTTACTGTATTGTAGGCGGAGTGGGCAAAAGATCCATTTAAAGGTACAAGATCCTGTGCATCATTCGGACCGCAGAAAGAGTCTCAGCTGTCCAGTTGATGTAGGGATTAGGATACTTGAGCCAGGGTATTCTGAGCATTATTGGGAAATGTACTATGGTGATCAGGTCAAACGAGTTTCCTGGTGCGCAGCTACGGTCACGACTATAGGTTCTGTTCGATAGGTGACAGGACTCAAAAGTAGAGGGCATCCATCCACTCCTACTGAAGCGACTGGTGTTCTTTGTATAGCAGCAGGAAGACAGGGAGCTTGCGTCCAGACCTGGTCCTGAAAAATTACACCGACATGAAACAGGGTAGGATGAACAGGACCCATAGGTTTAACCCTATCCTCTGTCCCATTTAGAAGCGGGTGGCAGCATTTTCCGATCTTCCTGGAGGAGCGATAGGAGAGCTGCACACTATGTGGTCACAGGAAGCACAATACATGCATAAAACCTGCTGATGGCACCTCACCCGTTCATTCTAGATAAGTGGACGACGAGCAGCTCAGATTTGCATAGGCCCGATGGGTGCTAGTTCAGGGAGCGCCTCTTTTTCCTTCACTGTTCATCGAAAGGTTAAGAGCCCACTCGGCTGGTTCTTCATTCTTTCAAATCTACACTTGTGCCAGCGATATTCCAACTGCAGAACAAGGGTGGTCAGTCTTTCAAGGTAGGAGGTCTATGAACATGAGGTAGCACGTCCTTAAGATCCTTGGACAGTCCTCTGCGAAAGAGAGAATATTGTACATCCTCGGGCCAGGATGCTTCGGTAGCAAGCAATTTGAATCTAGTCACATAGGCCAGAACTTTATGTGAGCCCTGTGAACATTCCAACAAGGCTTTTTGGGCCTCACAGGTCAAATTGGGTTGCCCAAACATCCATTTCAAGGCACTGATAAGTCTCACGCAGTTGTCCACCAATGGCGTTCACCAACTGGGTGGCCTAGGACAAGGCACTTTTCGCCATGTTGGTGATCATGACGCCCACCTTGCTGCGATCCAAAGGGAAGGATATAGCACAAAATGTAAATTGGAAGGTGCAGGCATGCAGGAACTGCTGTAAACGTTTAAGATTGCCATCAAAGGCTCCGATAGCCAGAGGCGGGTTGGGCTCATGATGGAGCAGCACCCCTTGAGCAACAGCTTGTTGTAGAGAGGCATTCTCCAGCTTCGGCGCTTGAAAATCAGTGGAGAGCCCTTGTACCGCGGCCACAAAATCCTGGAACTGGTCCATATCGCTTGGGTTTTGTGGAGTCTTATACTGTCAGTGACAGGTCTTACCACTTGTAGGGGATGACAATGGGGTTGACTGAGGTTAAGGCCTGTCCCTCCAGGAAGCCACTTCGGTCAGATTGACTAGCTGAACACTCAAGGCGAAGTAAGCTCCCGAGAACGCAGGAAGGAGGAGGAAAAACGAATGTCGTGAAAAAATCTCCTCTGGACAAACACAGGTACAGTAGCAGAAGTACAGAAAGTGGTATTGAGAAAGTTGTCTGGAAGTGAGGATATGTCAGCCAGCGTGAAGAGAGCGAGAGAGCGCGCGAAAGGTGAAGGAAGAGCGACACACAGGATCCCTTTGGGAGGGGGGGGGGGGAAGGAGTCCGTTTGGAAGAAGCAGAGCGATAAGACGCAAGGAAGCAGTGGTCCTGGTGACCATTTATTTTCTGCTGTGACATCACACACCTCTACGCGATGCAGCCATCTTGGAATGGGCCAAAAGAGCCTACATCTCCTATCGGGGGAGCAGGGGCGCTTAATTGGGACACACTGGCCCAGTCACTGCAGCAGCATTAAAACATGCCACTGCTGCACCAAAGAGCCTGTCAATGCTCTAATACACAAACTTGTTACTACAGAAGCAATAAAGCCGTGGACACGTGCCATCATCAACACATGTATTTTTACTTTAGTTTTGGCTATGAGGTGGCACTAAAGTGACACATATAAACTGAAACTGTTGCATTTTGGTATTGCTAGGAGGGGGACACACCTTGAGCATGTTCTTTGGCTAGTTACCCACCCATTGACTCCCCACAACCATGCTAATCCAAATGGCCATTCCCAGATTGTCCTGGGAACTCTGAGCTAGCTAGATCAAGCAGACACATCAAACGTTGGCCTGTCTGCTGAGAGCTATGATATAACAAGTCATGTATAATGTGCTTGTACATAAGTGTTTCTAGGCGTGACAAGACAAGGGAGGGAGAATAAAACAAACTATCTTACCAGACCTTGTGTCATTCAGATCATGCAAGTGCAGGGGAGGCAAGGGGGGGGGGTGCAGCTCTGGTAAGTGCAAGTAAGCAGGGGAATGTAGGGTTCGAGTTACAGCCCCTAAGTGCGCGGTAGGCCCAGAGGCAGTGCTGGGGCTACTAGTTGTGTAAGAACCTGGTACCCTATGAGACTCCGAGGGAAGCCAGGCAACCAGTTAGGTCAGGGGAGAGGGGGGGGAGAGAGGGAGAGAAGAGGCAAAAAGGAAGGTCTTGAGCAGCTTCTGGAACTTTAGGTGGTCCAGCTCAAGTTTGAGAAGGTCAGGGAGGCCCTTCCAGAGGGAGGCTCCTGCAGAGGAGATCTACCCTCCACTCTCTGGCTGGAGAAGCGTCTGACCCTCAGAGTTTGAGGTGGCTGAGCGAAGGGCTCAAGAAGGAAGGCGTTTAAGAAGAGGGAGTTGGATGTAGTGCGAGCCCCGGCCCAGAAAGCCGTGTGGACGATGCAGAGGGTCTTAAACTTGATCCTTGCAGCTACCGGGAGCCAGTGCAGAGATTTCAGGGCTGGAGAAATGCGGTCTCTGGGCTTGAGGCCAAGGACAAGTCTTGCAGTCCTGTTCTGGATTAGTTGCAGAGGGCGGAGATTAGAGGAAGGTAGATTAAGAAAGAGGCTGTTGCAGTAGTCGAGCAGGGCTCTGGAGACACTGAGCTTCTGGGGGAAGTGAGAAAAGGAAGAATACCTCTGAGGAGGTGCAGCTGGTAGTGGGCCTTCTTGGCAAGGTCTGTGATGTGAGGAGAGAGTGGAGTCGAAGATGACAGCAAGGTTTCTTGCCTCACAGGAAGGAAGAGGGCCCAAGGAGGGTGGCCAGAGTGAGAGGGAAAGTGGGAGCAGCGGTCACAATGAGAAGAATCTCTGTCTTACTGGCATTAATGCAAAGGACGCTGGAGGCGCACCCATCCTGAATGGCGGATAGACAATCTGTAATAAGCGATAGAGGAGAGGAGGCTGAGGGGAACTTGAGAGCAGAGTGTCATCTGCATAACATTGAAAGTTAGAGAAGGTAGAGATAAGGTGGGCCAAAGGGGCCACATAGACATTAAAGAGCCAAGATGAGAGCTTGGAGCCCTCGGGAACACCATATGGGGAGACAGAGGTGGTGGAGAGAAAGGACCCAACTTGGACCGGGGTGGGCGGGGGTGGGGGGGGTTTCACGGTCCAGGAGGAAGGAGTTCCACCACACCAGGGCCTGATCCGTGATGCCCAGGTTCTCACAGAGACGATTAATAAGGATGGCGTGATTGACCGTATCAAAAGCAGATGAGCGGTCAAGGAGGATGAGGACAGAAGGAAGGCTGGAATCGAGATTAGTGAGCAGATCTTCACGGGTGTTCAGGAGAGCGGTTTCCGTGCCTCTGGTTGCTCTGAAGCCAGACTGATGGTCATGGAGACAACCAACAGATTCAGTGTGGAAAGTAAGCTGGGTGATGGTCAGCTTTTCCAGTAGTTTGCCCAGTAAAGGAGTTATGGAGATCGGACGGTAGTTTGGCGGACAGGTAGCAAAAGGCTCTTTCAGGACGGGGTGCACAAGGGAGAACTAGACGGGAGAGTGATTGCAAAAATCGGACAAGGCTGGAGCGAGAGTGTCAATGTGGTCCTGGATGGTTCTGGAGGAACAGGGGAGCATCTGTTTGGATGACACTTTCATAGATCAGACTGGTCTAGAAATATCGTCAGGTGTGACCGGAGTGAAGAGGGAGAGGTGGCCAGAGGGGGGCCGAGAGAGGTAGAAGAAGAAGAGAGTGGGGACCCGAAGTGCTGAGTTTTAGTGGTGAATTGAGAAGCCAGAGCCGTACAGAGGGCCTGGGAGGTAACAGGAGAGGTGGAGATTGCAGAAAGATTGGCCTGCTGCTTGCAGATTTTAAAGAGTTTGGCTGTGTTGTTAGAGGCCGCAGAAATGCGGGCTTGGATGTGGGCTCTCTTCTTGGACAGGACAGAGTATGTATTGCTCTTGAGCAGGCGGCAGGCCAGTTTGTCAAAGGATGCCCCTGATGCCCTTGGCTTCCTCTCAGCCACGCTACACTTGCGCTTCAGGATGGAGAGGTCGGAGTCATACCAAGGGTTGCACTTGGAGGTATGCATCAGGCGGATTCTCATGAAAGGGGCAAGGACATCCAGAGTGTTGAAAGTAGAAAGCTGCAGGTTACAGAGGGCTGTGTCAGAGTGAGAGTCAGCCGCAGGAGGAGCAGAGAAAGTGGAGGCAAAGGGATCCACTGACACACGCTTCATGGGCCGAATGACTGAGAAGGTAGGCGGCAGTGCTGGGGTGTGCTTCGCCTGGGGGACAGAGAGCTTCAGGTGAGAGGAGAGCAGAAAGTGGTCAGTCCATGATAGGTATGTCTGAGGAGATGAGAGCATCCAAGATGAGTGCATCGGACCAGAGGGTAGAATGGAAAGAGTGTATTGCAGAATAGGGAGGAGGGATTCGAAGCATCCAGGTGGATGTTGAGGTCTCCGCAGAGAAGAAGTGGAGAGGTAAAGAGAAGGAGAGAAGCAGAGAGTTCGGCCCACGCAGAGAGGAAGAGGGCGACCTGGCCAAGAGGCCTGTAAATGGTGGCCACAGTCAGAAGAGGCCTGGAGAGATAGAGCGCCTGCAGACCAGGCATTCAAAGGAAGAGTCCTGCGTAGGAATGAAAGCAGCAGGGACCCACTCTGGAAAGATCAGAGCTACTCCACCTCTAGGGCGGTTAACTCCGAGTTTTGAGAGGCTATTATAGCCATCAGGGAGGAGAGTGTCAAACATGTGACAGAGCTGACCATGAACCATGTCTCACAGAGTGAGGACATCCAGGTCAAATTCTTCAAGGAGATGTCAGAGGAATGTTTGACAGCAGAGCCGGAGTTGAGAGCAGTGATGTAAAGCAGGTTGCCACATTTGTAAGAGTTCCGTTGAGGGGTACAGACTGGAGGTATGCCCTGCGTAGGGGGTAGAGGGGCCGGAGAGTGGGCAGAGGAGGTAAGAGATGGCAAGGTAGTCAGAGGATGAGGAGGGTACCAGGGAGGTGGAAGAAGTGGCAGAGCAGCCACAGAGGTGCTGGCAGGAGTAGCATTAGAAGCAAGGAGTTGATAAGGCGCGGGACATGACTATTAAAAAGGAGGAGACTGGGCTGAGGGCCCTGGACCAAGCCAGTGTCATTCAGATAGACATAAATGATGGTTTTGGAGGACAGGAAGGAGGCCAAGAAGACCTCACACCGAGTGCACCCATTAATGTGACGGGAGGAAGAAGGAGAGAGAACAGAGACCATATGAGGGGTCCATAGGTCTGCAGAGAGAACGACAAAGAGGATGTTGGTAAGAGTCTGTCTGGAGGAAGCACTGATGTAGGTATCAGCAATAGGGAGATGCGGGTTGGAGACTAGGATGTCTCTCTTGAACTTTTTCCTTCCTGACTTAGTGAGAAGGCTAGGAGATAGAGAAGCAGTTAGAGAAGATAGGGGAGATGGAAAGCACCATAGAGGTTGCGAGGATGAAGTAGGAGGGAGTGGAAGAGAGGAGAGATGCACAGCCCTTGCTGAGGGCAGGGGCATAGTAGGTGACACACAGAAGGGGCAGACAGGTACACTCAACAGTACACACGATACCCCCTCCCTTCCTAAAGTCAGTCGCTCGCACTCATTACTGGGAAGCATTTACATCACTCCTATGAAAAAATTCTCCACTGTATACCAAAAAAAAGCTAAAAGACTCAATCATCAGTGGTAAAAGACTGCATCCCGTACAAGGGTTATAGTGAAGGCAAACCTTATTTAAATGTTCAAAATACAGATGAGAAACATGGTGACCAAGATAAGGTGTAGCCAGTGTTTACTAAGGAAACAGCTAGAGGAAGGCTGGCACCACTGCCAGACACTACAGCAATTCCAATGGGTTACCCACATATAAATCAATATGGTGGCCGACATGTGCACCTTACCGCAGAAAGAATAGGTTTAAACATCGCAGAATAGAGTGATGGGGAATTGTGTTACTGAAGCTTAAAAAAAGAAAATGCCGATGCAGGTCTCATCTGGCACAGGATAAGTAGAATTCCACAATTAGCTTGTAAATCACTGAATAACTAGCAGCCCGGTTACAAAAAAACGTCTATGTCGTCAGTGGAATGTCTATACACGTAGGAGGCGGTAACAGCAATAAAGTGTAATCTTATTGCGCTTAGGTGGTGTAAAACATGTCCACTGCCCTGCACCGTGTCCTGAGGTGGTGGTGTCATACGTGTACTCAATGTTGCTCTGTGTCTTGGTGCGGTTGTGCCTTTCATTTACTCTGTGTTTTACTGTGTGTTGAGGTAGTGGTGGAGTGCATGTACTCCATGCTGCACTGTGTGTTGAGGTGGTGGAGGAATGCATGTACTCGATGCTGCACGGTGTGTTGAGGTGGTGGTGTACCTGCTCTCAGTGCTTTACACAACTGGTGGTATAAAACTCTGTGTCATACATATACTCTGTACTTTACTGCATGATATGATATGGCATTTATAACGCACCTATACACAAGTGTCTCAAGGCGCGACGAGGCAAGGGAGGGGGGGGAACAGAGGGAAGACAGACAACGATCTTACTAGGCAAGGTGTCATTGAGTTTGCGCAACGAGAACAGCAGGTCAAAGCCTTTGTCAAAACCTTCTTTTTCCAACTCTGCACTCTTCGCAACATCCTGCCTTACCTAACATTCACAAACAGAGCCATAACAATGATTGCATAATCTAATCTGGATAGTGCAAGTGCAAACAGCCTCTATCTCGGTCTCTCAGATTATCTGATGAGAAAACTAAGAGTCCAAAAAGGCAGTAGCGAGTTAACTCCGCAGGATGAAGAGATATGAACGGTTTATAGTGATTGCATCGAATGCTTTGGCATCTAAAAAAAGCACACAAAAAAAAAAACACATTGAATGCATTTTTTCTCCATTTTCCTTTAATGGGGTGGGGGTCCCCCCAACCCGTTTTTTACCCCTTAAACCCCATTAGAATAAAAATAAAACCTTTCCCTTTGAAAAAAATGCATTTTAAGCTTTTTTTCTATGCATGTTTTTCTATGCTTTTGGCCTTCAATGCTTTGTATTCGATGCAATGACTGGATACCATTTGAACATATTACGCCAGCATTACATTCTCTCCACTGACTGCTGGTGAATAAATGGGTCCATTATAAAATCATGTACATCGCCCACTGCTCCTGCCGTGGAAGGAAGATCCCTCTGCTGCAAAAGAAAGTTTCCACACTATGATGGTTCCCTGCAGCACCAAAACCGGGTCTGTGGAAGTGGAAGCAGCCAGCAGGGAATCCAAGAATTACTTTATTGGCACAATGTCAATGCTCAAGATTATGTCTTTGCAGAAAAAGTAGAGAATGGAGGCTTAAAAGTCACTGTGGTCTCAAATGGCGTTTGGGGGCAAGCAGGCACGACACAGTCAGGGTAAAGCAGTGACATAGGCTAAAAGCTCTAAAAAGCTGGTGCCTCGGCGACTGTCGAGTTGGGGATGCTAGAAGACTCGACTGACCTCAAATTCGGAGATGATTCGGCGTCGAGCATATTCGGAGAGGCAGTTGAGCATCAAGGTTAAGGATACATTTGGTCATTCACATGAAACAGCTTGGGCGGTGTTGAAGGTGCAGCCAGAGGTCGCTTTTTTGGTCCTGCAGTTGCTGCCAATTGCAATCCAGAGCCTCCATGGCAAGGCCTTCAGTCGTACTCCCATTCCAGGGAACTAGGCTGGCAAATTACAGGGGATGCTTCAGCTCTAGTAAGCAGGAGCATAGCCAGCAAAGAGGTATTTGTCCAGCAGCAATCACCCTGCAATGTTCCCTAGGGATTGCCAGGGAAAAGAGCTCTCAGATAGCTTCCATCTTCACCTTCATCGATGCGTACTTTGGGATAGACTGTATCCCCAATAGAGGTCCAGATTAATGCTTCTCGTCCTTGTGGTAGTTCAGAGCTTAAAGCAAAGAACAAGGGGCTGCCCCTCTCCTTTGAAAGGTAAAATGCCATATGGGATTTGCCAAAAGCAAGCCTGCTGCAAGGGTTCTGTTACAACAAGTTCTTATTTTTCTTTCCTATTCAAGAAGGAAAGAGAAAAACAAAAGGAAAGCGAAAAAATATATTGTTTGGTTTACAATACAAACAGGTGAGCCGGGGACAGGAGTGTTCCACACGTGTGTGGCCATCTGCTGTTCTTCTAGTTAATCATACAACCTAGTGTCAAGATTGTTCTTCTCCTTTGCACCCTACAACATCCCTTAAATCTCAGGAATAGAAATAGAGAGCTTGGTGCGCTTCTCGACGAGATCACACGCAGAGTAGCTTGCATAAAAGAAAGGGCGGGGACAGGGAAAGGAAGGGGACAGGGAAAGGAAGAGACACTGGTGTGATACCATATTTCTGTGGCCGTATAATTGTTTACAGATTTACATGCCATCAGACTGTATTTACATTACCATTGCTGTCAAACAAAGCCCATTCTTATCTAGTTCAGATACTTGACATACGCACAACTTCCAGACCCCGGAGATCCACCCACAGCCACTGCCTCACGATCCCAAGATTCAGATGCAAAAGAGCCAGGCGATCCAGCTTCCCGGTGGTGGCAGCCAACCTTTGGAACAATCTACCACTGTACCTATAAGCCGATCCTTCCCACGCTTTGTTCAGAAAAACACTCAAGACATATTGGTTCAACTAACCTAATGATGTTTGTACCCGTTGAATTTATCATGACTGTAACCAGTGCCTAGATGCCCAAGGGCTTGCACGCTTCTACAAATGTAAAAATAAACACATTCCACAATCATTTGAATTTAAATCAGAGGTGCAGGGAATTTAAATGCCACCTTTGCCAGCTGGGAATGTGTGACCCAGCAGCTGCCAGGGAAGCATGTGATGTTTGAACCTGCTCTGTGCCACTGCAGAGCTGGCACTGTAGATGTCAGTTTACTACAGGAAGACACAAGTGTGCACAATCATTTTGGCATGGAGCATTTTCAAGGGGGAGGGGGGGGGCAAATTACCATACCACCCTTTCAGTAACAGAATTACTTGCATAATCTTGCGTTAATAAAAATCAAACAACCTTGGTATATCCTACCCTCCCCAGATGGCATTCTGTCACACCTTCCTTTATCCACCACCAGCAAAACCCTGCACACCCACCCTTTTATTCCTGAATTACCTCCTTGATAACTAAAGGTTTCAAGCTAGCACTTCACTCACAACGACCAACAATGTCTCATGTACACACGCCTATGCTACCCAAGCGTCTATCCACAACCATCTGAATCTCAATTGACACTTACGCAACTCGGTACTGGCCGTTTGGCTGATTTGCGCCCATCTGACCCACGTAGTTAACTGGTACTTCAGACCTGCACGCATCAGCACCACATGTTTTTCGCATCTGCCTTGCCACTTTCCGACTAACTTATTCTACCACACTTTTAAAAGGTCATATGCAACGAGGACATCACTATTGGCAGAAGGGCACTATATAAGAGAGCTTACCCTACCACTGTGTGCTGAGTCAGTGCTGCACTCTGTTGTGCTAGTGGCGTGTAGGACCAATACAACCGGGGCTGCACTGTGTGTTCAAGTGGTGGTGAAAAGCAGACAACATTTCCCTCTATGGTGGTTTAATGCATGCTCTCACTACTGCACTATGTGCTGAAGTGGTGAAGTGGCATGCAGTCAGTGCTTCGCTGTATTTGGTGTAATAGTGTTGTACTGTGTGCTGAGGTGGGGATCTGATTCACATACTCAGGGCGGCACTATACACTCCGATGGTGGCATTATGTACTCAGTGTCTCATTGTATGGTGTTTAATGCAAGCCTACAGTCCGGTACTGTGTGCTGATGCAGTGGTGCGATACATGGTGTGCTGTAGTGGTAGTATCATTTATTCAGTGTTCCACAGTGGGGAGGTTTAACACGTACTTTCGGTACTGTACTCTGTGCTGAGGTGGTCGTTAAGTTGCTTTATACCGCACACAACTGCCATTTCCATGGTCTACAGCTGCTGTTGTGGCTCTGTAAGGTAAAAGTGGGGTGCGTTGGATAGAGAGGGTTAAGACATGTTTTGTGCTCATATGTCGATGCATGTAGGACCACAAGTAACTGGCGTTTGTGCGTGCAACGTTTGTTTCTGGGCGGCGTCCAGCGATTGTCTTGCTGGATGTTGGAGGCTTTTTGGCATGGAGTTGGTTATGGTGTGGGCGTTTTAGCAGGGTGGTTCAGTAGTCTCCTCTGTGTGTGGTGGGAGAGGGTGGTAGAGTACAATGGCTACTGTTACGGAGTGAGGTGTTCGTGCGTATGCGCGACACCTGGGCGAGGGGCACGCATGTTAAATAAAGGGGACGCCCATGCTCTGCAGTTGCCGTCGGGATCCCGTAGCAAGCAGACCTGTGTCCGAGTGCTCGTTAATGTACAGGGGTCTGGGCCGTACTATGGAGGGGGTCCGGGGCATATTCTATCCTATAACACTGGTGTTGAAGACGCCGCTGATTGGGGAGAGACGCCGCCCATCTATCCGACTATTTCAGAGCATTTTTCTCACGCTCACTAGTGTGACCGCCATCTTGTGTGCCTGACGGTTGTGGCCCCTCATTGGGTGCTCGTGCGCCATATAAGAGCAATTTTGGAGCCTCTGGCAGGCCTTTCAATAGATTCAACAACAACAAAACAAAAAAAAGACCCTTTCCAATTTTGGGAGCCTTTACAGACACTTCAAGAACATTTGCATGCACTTGGTGCAGATTCTAACTAAAAGAGACAATTGTTCCCTTCTCCCTGCTATTGTGGAGCCCTTACATGGGGGTTTTCAGCAAGTTTGGAGGAAAACAGGAAACTATGTACAATGCTGTGCTTTCTGTTCACATTTGTCCTGAGCCGAGGTTTCTTCATCGTCTTCCTGGGCAAGTTGGGACATCTGCAGGCCTGGGAGTGAACTTTACCCTTGTATAGGGACAATTTGCTGCGCTATCATCCTTGCACACAACGCCAAGGGTGGGACACGCCTCGCACTGGGCCTAGTGCAGACAACTACGCCAGAACTTGTTGCTGCTTCTGGACATCTTCGCTGCTGCGGACTTTGATGGTGTGAGAGGTGCCTGTGCGGGCCGCAGCCATGGTTGACAATGCTGGTGACGCCAAAGGAGTAGGGGCCCCACCTCCAGTTGGTGCGCAGCCTCCTGTCAGACCAATTCCCAGGCAACAGGGCATGCTGGCTCCCGTGCCAGAATTTGACATGTCGGGCCCTCCATCGAAGGTGGGCCCAAGGTGGCTCTTGTGGGTCAAGAAGCTAGAAATGTACTTCTGGGCCACTGGGGAGACGGAGGACGATGCTAAGGTGGCAACACTGCTGGTTCTGAAGTCCATCGGGTCTTCAAGTCGCTGAACTCTCCAGTGGTTACGCACCAGACGGTGAAGAACGCCCTCAAAGAACGTTTCCTACCCCTGGCCAACCCCTGTGCCACTAGGATGGATGCAGCAGCTCGATCGGGGAAGAGGGAGGAGGCCTACGCCGTCGGGCGGACAGCAAACAATGGGCCCCAAAGCCCGAGATGGACGCAAAAGAAAACTGACTCGCCACAGCAATGTCAGAAATGGGAGTACGACCTGCCGCACTTCAGCAACTGCCCTGCAAAAGCGAGGGTATGTGGGCAATGCAGGACCGCAGGCCACTTTTCCAGAATGTGCCGGGCGGCAAATCCAGTTATCATCTAGCGAGGTTCGAGCAGATCGAACAGCAGTGGCCCGTGCAAACAGAAAAGTGTGGCCGCCGTGGAACTGGACTCCAGGAGCTAGACATTGCTGAAGAGGAGGAGGAGGAAGTAGTATTTTTCATATTAAACATCAATTCCATCTCCAGAAGCGCTGCCAGCCAACGTGTGTGGCAGACATCTGAGACCCCCACCCCCTCCCGGTACTAATCAATACAGGTGCATCTGTGATGGCAACACGGCACTACGAGGCACTTTGATAATCAGGGGACCACCAGCGCTGGCTGAAATCAAAGCTAGAATATACACATTTGGGGGTGATCATCCACTTCAAGGGGTGTTCACAAAATCCATCACACACGCCAACCGATCGATCAAGGCTAGGTTCTTTGTGACAAATGTAATCCTGCACTCGCTCCTGAGTTGCGCCGCGTCAGAGGCACTGGACATAGTACACTTAGCGCTCTCTCTGTACCAAGCCTATATCCAAGGCATCACCACCCAATTTGCAGACGTCTTCAAAGGAGTTGGCAAGCTGAAAGGGGAACCCAGCCGCCTACATATCAACGAGTCGGTGCACCCATCGGCGTTGAAGCACCGACAAACCTTGTAGATCTAGACATTATCGAGAGGGTGGAGGGCCCTTCTCTGTGGGTGTCTCCAATCGTTGTGGCAACCAAACCCAAGCAGCCAGGGGCGGTACGTATTTGCGTGGACATGAGGCTACCCAACCTGGCCATCAAGAGGAAACGCCACCTGATGCCAACGCTAGATAATGTGGTGGGGGAGCTGCAGGGTGCCAAAGTATTCTCGAAGCTAGATCTGCGCTCGGGATACCACCAGCTGGAGCTGCGTCCAGACTCCCATTACATCACCCCTTTTACCACACAGAACGGCCTGTACCAGTACAAAAGGCTATGTTTTGGGATTTCCTCAGCTGCAGAGGTGTTTCAGAACGTTATCAGGGGTGCCATCGCTGGACTGAAAGGAGTAATCAACCTAAGCGATGACATCCTGGTTTATGCCACGTCCAAAACTGAGCACATGATCAGGCTGGAGAAGGTGTTGGAGAGGATCCGTGATCTGGGGTTGACCCTGCATAACGAGAAATGCAAGTTTCTGAAGGAGAGCATTGAGTTCTTTAGATTCATTTTCCACTCCGGAGGGATCTCACCAGACCCCCAGAAAGCGAAGACATCACTCCGTCCGAGGCGCCCAGCTTCCTAGGAATGGTGAATTATTTGCAGGAGGTTTATCAAGAACCTTGCCTCAATCTCCGAGCCACTTAGGGCCCTCACGAAGGAGGAGGCCACCTGGATATGGTCAGAAAGGAACAGGAGGCCTTTGATGCCATCAAGGCTGCACTCACTGCTGAGGAAACCATGGCCTTTTTGGACCCAAAGAGGGAGTCTGAGCTGGTCGTAGACGCCAGCCCCGTGGGACTCGATGCGGTGCTACTCCAACCCGATCTCCAGGGACAGATGCGGCCTATCGCATACACCAGTAAAGATCTAACGGACACTGAGCAAAGGTATTCTCAAACTGAAAGGGAAGCAATAGCCATACTGTGGGGCTGCATGCATGTTTGAATTTACATCCTAGGAAAACCAGTCTCTGTCATCATGGACCACAAGCCCCTGATCCCCATCATGACAGGGGCATCCTCCAAACCACCACTGAGGATAAAGAGGTGGGTCCTCACCCTCATGGTATACGGTGTGAAGTTACAGTACAGGCCAGGCACACACAACCCGGCAGACTACCTATCCCGCCATCCCGGGGGCAGCAGCTTGCAGACAGGTCAGTCAGGAGGGGACTGTGCCGAGGTCATTCGGCATTTGGTGGAGGCAGCCATGTCGATAGCTCTAAAGATGGAGGAATTGGCCAAAGCCTCAAAGGCCGATGGGTGTTTTCAGATGATCCAAACCGCCATGGGCAGCGGGGACTGGAAGTCAACCCTGGCAGACATGTCCCCGGAAAGCAAAAGACGCCCCACAGGACCTACAGTCGCTGTGGCACGCGTGTCACGTGCTATCCGTGTCCGACGAGGGCCCGTTATTGAGGGGGAGGCAGATTGTGATCCTGCGAACATTGGTGGAGAGGGTGTTGGAACTTGCACACACTGGCCATCAGGGCACGGCCAAGACTAAAGCACGACTGAGAGCCAAAGTCTGGTTCCCAGACCTCGAAAGGAGGGTCGATGAGTATGTACACTGCTGCCTCTGGTGTCAAGCTGCCGCACCAGTGATCAAAGAACCATGCATCGAGTCAATGGAAAGGAGCGACAAGCCCTTGGGTACGGTACATGCAGACTTTGGATCCACTGAAAGAGGCATGTACTTTCTAGTCCTCATTCATTGACCAGTGGTCCCACTACCCAGAGGTGGAGCTGGTGGAGTCCACCTCCAGTGACCAAATCATTCAAGCGATGGACAAGATCTTCACAACCCATGGCTTTCCCCGGGAGTTGTGTTCGGACAATGCTCCCCCATTTCATGGCCGCCAGTTTGCCGCCTTCATGGACGGATGCGGGGTCACACACAGGAGGGTAACTCCTGGCTGGCCGAGAGCCAACAGGGAGGTGGAAAGCTTCATGCAGACTTTCAATAAGGTATTCCGGATCACTCAGGGCCAAGGGGGGGGGAAATTGAGACAAAATCTGTACCAATCCCTCCGCGAGTATCGATACACACCCCATCAGTCCACAGGGGTGGCCCCAGCGGAGGCCCTGTTCAGCCAGTGCCTGAGAGATTTGACACCCGGAGCCAAGGGACAACCTCCCGGGTCATTGAGGACCAAAGGACCCTGGAAAAACAGCGAGTGCGCAATGACCGTGAAAACACCCGGAGACATCTGAAGCTGGCAAGCACTGTTGTGGAGGACACTGTCCTCATGTGAAACCGACATCCCGAAGGGAAGTTGTCCCTCAACTATGACCCCTCCCCCATGGGTGTGATTCATGCCAACGGGTCGATGGTGGCGGCATCGGACAGAAGGGGACAATCACTAGGAAATCTTGTTTCTATAAGAAAGTCGACGCCCAAGATGCCCCGGATGAACCTTGCAAGTGTGGGGCACCTGCTCACACTTCTAGCACAGAACCGGGGTTCGAAGAAGACGCCAAGGACCCGGCACCTGAGGAACCTTCCTGTGACTTGGGCAGAGAGGGGTGACGCTACCCCCGCCGCATAGGCCTAAGATGTCCGACCAGGTTCAAGGACTACATTCTGGACCCGAATCCCTGCGCGCCAGATGGGACGGTAACCGCTACACTGGGCCCTATGTTGGTTTACATACTGCGTACTGATTTGTGTGTCACGTTGACATCTGTTTTAAGTTAAGTTCTGACTAGGTTTGTTCGTTACGAAAAAGAAGGGATGTTACGGAGTGAGGGGTTCGTACGGACGCACGACGCCTGGGCAAGGGTCGCGCATGCGTGTTAGATAAAGGGGATGCCTGTGCTAGGCAGTTGCCGCCGGGATCCTCTAACAAGCAGTCGTGTCTGAATGCTCATTAAGGTACAGGGGGCTGGGCCTTACTACGGAGGGGGCCCGGGGCAATATGTAGTACTTGTGGATCTGTTAAGATGGACTTCCGGAAGGTTTCATAGAGTTGCTAGTTGGCTATGAGAATGGAGAAGGCAGTTCCTCCGAAGATCTTGCTTCTATTTGTGAGTCACAGTTTAATCTGAGCATGGTGGGATACCATGCTGTGGCTAGTCGTGTAATAGTGCTGCACTGTGTTTCACTGTGGGGGGATATGTCACGTGCTTTCTGTGCTGCACTGCATGCTGGGGTGGGAGTATGGTACATGCATAACTCTCAAGTTGCCTGCCATGAGTGAGACAGACAGCAGGCCTGGGCTGCTCCCGTTGCATGCTGGGAACTGAAGTTCAATTTTAAGCAAGGGCCTCCAAGCCCCAGCATGCAACGGGAGCAGCCAGGAGCGGTTCGCGGTGTCTCTGGTGTGCATGCTCTGGGGCTGGACACGCCCCCGGGCCTGTGCTCCTGCCAGGCCGGCTCCCGCCTCGGCATGAGCGCCATGCACCAGGCCCCGGACGCCCTCACCTGGTACTCCATGCTGAGGGCCCGAGCCTCGGCCGGGCTGCTGCTGCTGCTGTATCCCCGGGTTCCCGCTCCTCTCCCCGCGCACAGCAGCAGGAGTGCCGCGTGCTTCACGCAGAGCCGGGGAGCCATGCTGGGCGGCCCCCCACCCACAGAGCCACGTGCCCGCCCCGCCCCCACGCGTCAGCACGGCTGCTAGCTCGGTAGTGTCTCGCTCACAGCCATGCGCGATACGCCGCGCCGCGCCGCTCGTCATCACGTGTCCCCGGCACGCTGCGGCGCGTCCGGGCAGTCACGTGCCCGCCGCGCCCCCCTCGCGTCACACGGCTACTAGCTCGGCACTGTCTCGTTCGCTCGCTCGCAGCCATGCGCGATACGCCGCGCCGCTCGTCATCACGTGACTCGGGCACGCTGCGACGTGTCTGGGGAGTCACGTGCCTGAGGTTACGCACGGTGGTGAGCGGGAAGGCTGGCGCAGCCTCGTGGCCATTCCCCCCTCACCTAGCCAGTGTGAAATGTCGCACAGTGGTCGTTACTTTAGTGGAGAGGGGTGATAAGGCCCACAAATCCGCGAGGGGGTATTTTGGAAATTATTATTATTTTATTGGAGAGTGGTGACAAGGCCTTTCCCAGGCAGGGGTATTTTAGCGTATATGGGGGAATTTGTTCTGTTGGTTATGCCATAGCTCTCAACTCGCACGCTTCTGGCGGGTGTCACCCGCCCTGTATAGGGCTGACTCACCCGCCAAGCCTCCTGCACGCCCATTCGTTTCAATGGGCCTCTCACCCGCCAAAAATAAAATCGGGTGTTTTCACCCGCCAATGTGACACAAATGGGATTGTTTTCTCCTGCAGGTTGGCAATTTGGAGCACTAAGCCTGTGCAAAGGGGCACATTTGGTAGTAAAGCATGGCAGACTGATTGTGCGCCAGTATAAAGAAGCAATTTTTTGTATACATATGCTGTGTTTGCCCCTTTGTAATATGTAGCAGAGGGGGCTATTGTTTTTTTGCAGTGGCACATTAGGTATTTGTGCTGTGCACAGTGAGGTGTATTTGTCATAGGGGACGGGCGTACTTTACAAAGGTACAGAGTAGAGGATTTGCTTGATGCAGGGAGTAGGATTCGATTTCTCTGCCCTCCGGAGGTATTTGGAGATGTGTTCTGTACAGCATAAGCATACATGCCAACATTCAGATGCCCCTGGGAGGGAGATTTCCAGAAGGAAATCGGGAGATGCATATTTTCCCATAGGAATGCATTGGGGGCTACAGTTATTTTAGGCGGGAGACCGTGAAAAATAGCAATATTTTTCACATAAAAATCGGGAGTCTCCTGCCATAATCCGGGGCGGGGTTGGCATGTATGCATAAGGCTGGGATGGGATGTTCTTTGTCCTTTGCAGAGCGACATGTTTCTGCACAGATATTTTGTGTCCCTATGCAGAATGGTGGATTTTCCCTATAGGGTGAGGGGCGGATTTCTTATAGTTTTATAGAAAGAGGCAAAATGGAGTAAATCATGTTACATTTTGGATGTGGGATCTGTGTAGAGCAGTCTCCAAAGGACTAGGAACAAGTTGAAATGTGACAGTGTAGCATCTATATGGGGATTTGTAACAGGGTCACATGGGGGGGTCATTCGGAGCTTGGAGATAAGGTAAAAACGATGCCGGTAAAGGATTACCGGCATCGCTTTCCGCTACGGTTTATTCTGACCAACCAGACCGTTATTTACTGCATTGTAAAGTACGATGCCGTAAATAGCGGTCCATGCGCGCGCGCGACACAACATGCCGCAATTACCGGCAAACCGGAGCTGATCACAAGCCCTGCGGACATGCAAACAACGGCCTACAGAAGGCCGAAAAGTAGCTTACCGGCATGGAGTAAATACCGGCATCTCAGAGAAGGTGTTAAGAACCCTGAGCAGTGTTACCAAGAGCCACAGGTGTACACAATCAGCACAGGTGGAGGCAATGGAGTCTGGCACAGCACAAAAGGAGCACACCCACACACCACAACCCCTCCCACACCAAGATGATACCAATAGTGGCATTACAGGAGCTGGAGGCCCTGCTTGCAAGGCAGCAAGAAGAACAACCACCACCACAGCCCCCACCACAGAGGAGACACAGGAGGAGAAGGAGGGTGAGACAGGCCCAGCATGCCCCACCAGTGCAGCCCCAGTTACCATGCCGGCAGCCCCCAATCCCTCGCATCAGTGTCACCCCCTTCAACCTAACACCAGAGCAGATGCACACCCTGTACCGGCTTGACCGTGACACCATCACCACCATAGTGGACCTGATCCATGACAACATAGTGAGCCTCATAGAAATATGCACCGTCATCCCCTCTCTACTGAAGGTAGTGTCTGTGCTCCACTTCCTTGCCACAGGCACCTACCAGTACACAGTGGGGCACATGCATGGCATATCACAACCCTTATTTTCCCGGATACTGAACCAAGTACTGGATACTCTACACAAGCACACAAGGGATTACATATCCCCACCACGGACTCCCCAGGAGATATTCGATACAAAAGTTGCCTTCCATGCAGTTGGCAGGCATGCCAAATTGTATAGTTGCCCTCGACTGCACCCACGTGGAGTTGGTGGTCCCACATGCCATGGAGGTGGCATTTCGCAACCGCAAGCAATACCACTCCATATGCACTATGTCACTGCCTCCAGCATATCACCACACAGGACAGTCATCCCTGGGAGTGCATTGATGTGAGCCCAACAGGGATACCACAGCGTGTCACTGGTACTGCACACCCATAGGAGTGCTGTAAGTCACCATAGTACGGATCAGTGCAGAATGACGAATATGCTACTGACTACAGCCAACACTCCCTACTACCAAATCTCACAGAACACAGCACTTCAATGATTTTACCCCAAAACTGCTGCATGCATATACGATACATGTTCTACAAGATGTGAGTGCACACCATAAACCATCTTGAAGATGCTACCCCCTCCATCATTCCATTTCACAGGACACATAGCGGGGCCAGGAATGGGGTCAATGCATCCAGGGACATGTGCGCATGGGCAGAAATCACCTGCTGCCATGTAAGACTAGTTCAGTTGTCCATGAATGTACAAGCACTTACCTTCATTCCCCTCTCATGCAGGTGATGGTGGCTATCCCTTGACACCGTGGCTCATGACCCCTGTCTGAAACCCACAGAACAGGCACGAGGAGGACTGCAATCGTTCCCATACCCGTACACGTGTGGCCTGTTGAAGGCACGATTTCGTTGCCTCAGCCGGTCGGGTGGGGCACCCATCTACAGCCATGAGAAGGTGGCCAAGATCACCATGGCATGTGTAATGCTGCACAATATGTGCATGAGTCAGAACTTGCCCCTACCCCCCGACATGGGACTGCTACCACCAGATGATGATGAAGGGTAGGAGGAGGAAGAAGGGGCAGGACAGCATCATGGTGCCGATGCACAGGAGGGACGTGCCATGCGGCAATCATTGATTGGACAATATTACTGACACACAAGTCAGCAGAGGGTGTCATGACATGAGGACATAGGGCACTGGGTGTGGGGATACATGTACACTATGCACTGTCAGATATCAAAAGACACATGCGCAACAATGAATGTCCACACTGGTTTACCTTTGCAACACAAACGGTGTATTGAAATTGAAAATGCCTAAGTGAATAACAAACCCTCCACCACCACACGCCGCTCTCCGTCTCCCCCCAACTCCCCCACACACCCGCCCCTCCCCCCTACTCCCCACACACCCTCACCCGCTCACCCCCTCCCCCCCAACTCCCCCACACACCCTCACCCCCCCCCCCCCCCCAACTCCCCAACAGTAGTCCCATGGTGTGTTAAGACGGATTTCTGAACTCTGTCCTGGTGGTGCAGAAGTTCAGAAGGCCAACCTAATTACTTGGAACAGGGTAACCTCTGGACGAGCCAGACCAATCAAGGTAGCGATCGCGGCGGTCAAGACTAAGTCTCAAGAGGGGTGAGGGTGACTGAAAGCCCGCAATGAGCACACAAAGCAAGATCACTTACAAACTACTCCAAACAGTTGTTATATTAAAAATATATACACATTTATTTCAAGGCCTTTAAAACAATGACCGTAGCGAGAAAATCACAATATAACGATAGTAAACCAACACATACCATATCAACACAATATATATACAAATACAACCAGTCTCAAGCGTTATATGCACAAAATGTGGAGTCCACCTAAAAGGGAGGGAAAACAGGCAGTGCGAAATAATGCTTAGACCCAGTTCACCTTCAGAGGCACCTAACTAGATGGAAGTCCGAGCCCTGCGAAGAGTGGAGCCTTGTGCTCAAAAGTACCTGCACGCGCTGGTGCCAACGGGCAAAAAGAGAAGCTCTTCGAGGAAAATCAGGCAGTTCAGTTTAGTGCACAAAAGAAGAAGAACAAGTTCCGCGACTCAAGCGCAGACTCCACAGTGGGCAGAAGCAGAGCGCGAGTACGGAAAAGGGTGCTGTTTGACACAGCAGGGAAAAGCAATGGGCTCCTGCAGGAGGGCAACCAGATCCTAGCTATGCTACTCACCGGTCCCCGATACATGCAGACGCAGGCTTCTCCGCTTCAGTTTCAGCAGCTGGCAGGTTCAGAAGAGCAGGGAACGCCTCGTCGTCGTGTTGAGTAAAAAGACGTCCCAATCGAAGAAACCGGCACAGTTTGTTACCACAGCAGGGCAACGGAGCGGCCGTGTGTATCTGAGCCAAATGTACACTACTCACTTCAGACCTGGGAACGCCAAGTGTATGAAGCGTGTGAGAGTGACAAGGACTTGAAATACTACACAACCTGGCGGCGGTTACAGAGCAAGCCTCCCGTGTAAGCTGGTCAGTCTACTGGATGGCCCAGAGACGCTTCCGAAGGCTTACTGGCAGGAGATGGTGAAGATGCCGAGAATAGCTGTTCCCGCTATTCCAAGGGTCGAAGTACCAGTACAGGCCTTCTGGTTCGATCAAAGGTGAAAAGGGTTTCACAAGGCGACAGCAGTGCAGAGGAGAAGTCCTTCAGCGGGTCACCAGCGATTCCTCCGTCCAGCCTCTTGGTTGCAGGATACTTGGCTCCTGTATTCCTTCGTTCGTGAGAACTCAGGAGATCGACATGGTAGTGGTGTTTCCAGCCCCCTCTTATCCACGGTTCCCTTCGCGCCAAAACGGAGGGGACCCAATGGGAGATCCGCTCATCAACACTCACACCATTCGTGGACCAATCACAGACCACGGTGGTCCCAGGCATTCACACCACCCTAGACTCTCTGGCACCCAGGATGTGTATTGGGACCAGACATCCCAGCCCACATCCTGGAGGCACACACAAGACATGTAGAAGCCCGCAATAGCATCCGTGTTTCGTGGGAAAGTACATGCCCAAAAAAGGAAGGCCCCAGGTCGGCTCGACCTGGGGAAGGTGAAGGGAGCAAGACGGTCAGCGGACAGGACAAAGGAGCCTCGTGGTCTGGCCATTTTGGGAGCCAGGCCACCATTTTGGGTTAAGTGCGAGAAACGCGCTTAGAACGCCAAAAGGAGCTCAAAACACAAGAACGATCGCTGCCACCATTCCCGTCCCTGAATCACTTGCACCGATCAGATACAATCCTAAACGAGTATCTAGGGCCTGTAGAAGGCTAGAGACCCAAGAGAGCTGCAACTTAGCTTACAGTGCCCTCTTGTGTCATGTTGCACGAAAGCCGCAACATGATAAAAGAAACTACGGGAAACAGCGTTCCCCGTTACTGACTGTCTTAAGGGCATGTCAGTTTCCCCGTAAGAAAGGAGCGAAAGCCCAGAGGAGTGCGGCAGAAGGCTGCACTTCTCTGGCAAAGTCAAGAACAAGGTGAAAAACAACAGCAAAAAGTTTAGGGGTTGCCACATGGAAGGAAAATTACCTACAATTACGAAATCTTTCCTAACACTCGCCCCTCCCAGACTATGGACAGGGGGAACTAATCCACCCCTGGATGAGTCTCTTGTTCAGGTCGGTTAAACACTCTGGACAACCCATCAGCATTGCTATGTTGGACACCTGGCCTATTCTCAATAGTGAAGTCGAAGCCTTGTAGACTTATGGACCACCTAAGCAACTTTGGATTCTCCGCCTTCATGTTCATTAGCCACTTTAAGGGCTTATGGTCAGTTTGCACAGTGAAGTCGGTCCCATAGAGGTAGGGCCTCAGCTTCCTTAGGGAACACAACAGAGAAACATTCCTTCTCTACCGTGGACCATCTGAGCTCTCTGTCCTTAAGCTGGCGGCTAATAAAACCAATAGGGTGTTCCTTACCCTTCTCATCTACTTGTGATAGTACAGCTCCTATCCCAGTGTCAGAGGCGTCCGTCTGCACGATAAAAGGTCTTTGATAATCAGGGGCCCTGAGGACAGGGGCCTGGCACAAGGAGTCTTTTAAGCCATTGAAGGCCTTCTCACACTCGTCGGTCCAAGTTACCTTCTTGGGTTTCTTCGGAGTTGTGAGGGCAGTCAGAGGGGCAGCTATGGTGCCATAGTCTGCCACAAAATTGTGGTAATACCCCGTGAGTCCTAAGAAGGCTCTCACTTGGGTTTACGTAGTGGGGGTAGGCCAGTCTTGTACTGCTTGTACTTTACTGGGAAGAGGCTGTATCCTCCCTCCACCTACTTCATGTCCAAGGTAAACCACTGAGCCTTGTCCAATCTGGCATTTACTAGCCTTTATGGTCAGGTGGGCTTTCTGAAGAGCCTGGAGCACAATCCCGAGGTGTTCCACATGGTCTTCCCAGGTGGCACTGAAAACTGCTATATCGTCCAGATATGCAAGACAGAATTCGTCCAACCCATTCAACACATGATTCACAAGCCTCTGGAAAGTGGCAGGTGCATTCTTCAACCCGAACGGCATTACCCGGAATTGGTAAAGGCCGTCTGGAGTAGAAAATGCTGTCTTCTCCTTGGCATGTTCTGCTAAAGCTATTTGCCAATAGCCAGCAGTGGGGTCAAACGTGCTGAGGTACTTGGAGGCACCCAAAGTATCCACCAGCTCATCTGTTCGAGGCAAGGGGTGTGCATCTGTCTTGGTGACAGCATTCAGAGCCCTGTAATCCACGCAGAACCTCAATTCAGAAGTGCCTGCCTTTGGAACCAAAACCACAGGGCTGGACCAAGGACTACTAGAGGGTTCAATCACCCCAAGGTCTAACATCTTGTTGACCTCGGTCTTAATATAAGACCGTACTTTGTCTGACATCCTGTATCCCCTACTTTTGGTAGGTATGCTGTCTCCTGTGTCAATGTTATGTTTGCACCAAGGTGTCAAACCAGGCGACTGTGAAAACAGGGGGGAAAACTGCCTAAGCAAACTTTTCACCTCAGCCTGCTGATCAGAAGTCAGGTGAGGGGCCACTCGGACACCCTCAAAGGAGCTATCTGAAGGACCGCTTTGGAACAGGTCGGGGAGAGGTTCAGACTCCTCTTCCTCAACATCTGAAGCCAGTAGCAGTGCTGCGATTTCGACTCTTGGGACAAAAGCCTTCAGCCTATTCACGTGAAACACTTTTGGAGCCTGTCCAGGCCTTCCAAGGTCCACCAAATAGTTAACCTCACCCAGGGGCTCCACCACTGTGTAAGGGCCTGACCATTTGTCCTGTAAAGTCCGAGGCCTTAAGGGATTCATGATCAGGACTTGCTGACCAGGTGTAAAGTTGATGAGGGAAGCTTTCTGGTCGTACCAATGTTTCACCAGCGCTTGTCCTGCCTTCAATTTATCACTAGCCAAGCCCATCAGAAGTACCACCCGTTTCCTGAGCCCTAGCACATAATCAACTACGTTGGTAGTAACAGGTGGAGTGGGCATCTCCCATCCCTCTTTGACGATGGCTAAGGGTCCCCGTACGGGATGACCGAACAGAAGTTCGAAGGGGCTGAAGCCAACACCCTCCTGTGGTACCTCTCGGTAGGCAAACAGTAAGCATGGTAAAAGAAGATCCCATTTTCTTCTCTGAGGTTCCTCCAGTGCCCCAATCATGCTTTTTAACGTTCTGTTGAAACGTTCCACCAGACCATTGGTCTGGGGTGGTATGCAGAAGAGAACTTGTAGGTGACCCCACATTCTTTCCACATAGCCTGCATATACTTCGACATAAAGTTGCTGCCACGATCCGACACAACTTCTTTAGGGAAGCCAACCCTAGTAAATATGCCAAGTAAAGCTTTTTGCAACTGACTTGGCAGTTACAGTTTTCAATGGGATGGCCTAAGGATATCTGGTTGCATGGTCGACCAGCACCAGGATAAACCTATTGCCCGAGGATGTTTGCAGGTCATGGGGACCAACGATGTCGATCCCTACCCTTTCAAATGGTACCCCCACAACTGGGAGCGGTACCAACGGAGCTTGGATTGTCGCGCCAACCTTACCAGACAACTGGCAGGAGGCACAACTCCTGCAGTGACTTTCTACTTGCACCCCCATCTTGGGCCAGTAGAAGTGCATGGATAACCTTTGCTTGGTCCTCTTCATACCAAGGTGACCATGCGCCAACTGCAGGAGGAAGGGTCTAACAGAAAGGGGAACCACCAACCTCCTATGGTCTCCTTCTGTAGACTCTGTGGGCTCACTATACAGGAGTCCACCTTCCCAATAAATCCTATGCGTCCCAGGAGGTTCACCCTCAAGCTGGGAGCAGGCCTGTCTCCTTAGGCCTTCCAGAGATGGGCACTCACGTTGGCCTTTACTAATTCGTCCCTATCAGGACCTCCTTCAACTAACAAGTCTTTTAGTTCAGGATGATCGTTGGGGTCAAATACTTCAGGCATCGCCACCTCCTCGTCAGGCCCGGGCGATTGACCAACTTCCTCCACCGCAGTGGTAGGCAAGCTCGGGGGAATATTCTCTTTCCCTCGTCTTGACTTGTCGACTCCTTTCGCCTTGGGTTTCACCTTCGGCTGGGGCGGCGTATTGGTCTTGGCCAATGCTGCCCGTGCTTGAGACCGTGTGTAGGGTCTTTCGGCAGTGTCTCCTGTGAGCCATAAAGCTCTGAGATCATTACCTAACAAGACCTTTCCCGGGACGTTTCTCTGAATGCTCACTGGAATCCTGACTGCTGTACCATTTAAAGTAAGATTTACAGGTATTACTGGGAATATACGGAGTGGGCCGTCAGCCAACTTAGCGGGCATCAGAGTAGCTCTGGCAACTTCCTCTGAGTCTACCAAGGTAGAATCCACTACAGTGCGACTGCACCCACTATCCCTAAGAGCTGGAGTATCTACTCCATTGATCAGCACACTGTCTTTAAAGTAGTGCTTGGTATTATCTGGAATCCTAGCATAAGCCTCTGCGACTTTAGGCTCCCAGGAACCCAGGGAAACTAAAACTACCTCAGCCTCTATCCCGCTGGGAAATGAGTCTGAGGAGAAGGATGCTCCTGTAATCTCTTCTTCCTCGTAGGAGGAGAAGGCCAGATTAGCGGAGTGGACCCCCAAAGGTCTAACCTTACACCGGGGATCCCCCTTCACGTGGTCAGTTGCTCCATAAGCAAAACAAGATCCATTGGGTCTGTTTACATAGGGAGGCTTATTGTAACCAGAGTTCTGTTTCGGAGGCTGACCTCGACTACCCTGTGAGTTCTCTTGTGTCTTACCCTTATTTTTCTTTTTGTGGCCCTTATGAGAAGAAGATTTATCAGATTCTCCACCCTCCTTATCTTTGGACTTTTTCCCTTCCTCCTGCTTACCAGGATAAGTTTTGTCCTTATGGGACACTCGATGTGACACCCATAAGTCTGCTGCAATGGCCAGCTTCTTAGGATCTATCTCCTTCGAATCGGCCAAATGCTGCTTAAGCTCCGGGGAAGAAGATGCAAAAATGTGTTCCAGCATGACAAGATTTATCATGCCTTCGAAGGTAGAAACCTTATAACCTTCGACCCAGCCAGTTAAGTTTTTCAAGGACTCAGTGATATAAGATACCCAAGTACCACCTTCCTTTTTCTTATACTCTCTGAAACGTTTCAAATATTGGGCCGGAGTCTTCCCAAACTTTAAAATGAGAGTTTGCTTTAACATTGCGAAATCAGCTCGCTCAGCCTTTGGCATTTCCATAATGGCACTACAGCCAGAATGGGGCAGTCTGCTGAGTAACCAGGCAATCTTATCAGCATTGTCAACTTGTTGAACTTCGCATGCATACTCAAACGCATTCAGCCAGTCCATAATGTCATTCCTTTCTTCATACACACTGAGCAGATCTTTCGGAAACTGTGGATGAGAGGAAGCCCCAGACCCATGTCCAGGACCCTTGGACCCATTTGCAAACTGAAGCTTGGCCAGTTCCAACTGGTGATCCCTGTCTTTTTGTTTTTCTGCCTGTTCGATTTTTAGTTTGGCTATGCTGAATTCAAGCTCCTGCTGCCTAACCGCAGCTCTTGCTTCTTGAATTCAAGCATAGCCTCCCCATCAGCACTGGCAGAGGAAACATTAGACATCTCGTCCTCCCTGTCCTCGTGGTCGCGATGGATCAGTGCAGCGGCAGAACCGTCGGTTCTACCAGTGAGAGCAGCCCCACCTCCTTCCGCACTGTCCTCAGAAGTTATAGCGTCAAGCTGCGCTTCTTGCCACGCCACGATTCTTTGGATCATTTCCAATTTCGTGCCTTGAGAGGAAACACCTCTCTCCGCACACATCTTTTTCAATGTTTCTGATTTGGAAGCATTTAAAGTTAACAAGGTATTTGTTTCCATACTGTTAGATAGGACTATGGCTTTTTTAAAGTTATACTACAACAATTCACTACGTGTCCTGGTTGGAGTAACCTGAAATGCCTTAGTTCGTGCGCAACACTGGATACCTTCAGTCGTATCCCACCGCTGTACACCAATTTGTTAAGACGGATTTCTGAACTCTGTCCTGGTGGCGCAGAAGTTCAGAAGGCCAACCTAATTACTTGGAACAGGGTAACCTCTGGACGAGCCAGACCAATCAAGGTAGCGATCGCGGCGGTCAAGACTAGGTCTCAAGAGGGGTGAGGGTGACTGAAAGCCCGCAATGAGCACACAAAGCAAGATCACTTACAAACTACTCCAAACAGTTGTTATATTAAAAATATATACACATTTATTTCAAGGCCTTTAAAACAATGACCGTAGCGAGAAAATCACAATATAACGATAGTAAACCAACACATACCATATCAACACAATATATATACAAATACAACCAGTCTCAAGCGTTATATGCACAAAATGTGGAGTCCACCTAAAAGGGAGGGAAAACAGGCAGTGCGAAATAATGCTTAGACCCAGTTCACCTTCAGAGGCACCTAACTAGATGGAAGTCCGAGCCCTGCGAAGAGCGGAGCCTTGTGCTCAAAAGTACCTGCACGCGCTGGTGCCAACGGGCAAAAGGAGAAGCTCTTCGAGGAAAATCAGGCAGTTCAGTTTAGTGCACAAAAGAAGAAGAACAAGTTCCGCGACTCAAGCGCAGCCTCCACAGTGGGCAGAAGCAGAGCGCGAGTACGGAAAAGGGTGCTGTTTGACACAGCAGGGAAAAGCAATGGGCTCCTGCAGGAGGGCGACCAGATCCTAGCTATGCTACTCACCGGTCCCCGATGCAAGCAGACCTAGGCTTCTCCGCGTCAGTTTCAGCAGCTGGCAGGTTCAGAAGAGCAGGGAACGCCTCGTCGTCGTGTTGAGTAAAAAGACGTCCCAATCGAAGAAACCGGCACAGTTTGTTACCACAGCAGGGCAACGGAGCGGCCGTGTGTATCTGAGCCAAATGTACACTACTCACTTCAGACCTGGGAACGCCAAGAGTATAAAGCGTGTGAGAGTGACAAGGACTCGAAATACTACACAACCTGGCGGCGGTTACAGAGCAAGCCTCCCGTGTAAGCTGGTCAGTCTACTGGATGGCCCAGAGACGCTTCCGAAGGCTTACTGGCAGGAGATGGTGAAGATGCCGAGAATAGCTGTTCCCGCTATTCCAAGGGTCGAAGTACCAGTACAGGCCTTCTGGTTCGATCAAAAGTGAAAAGGGTTTCACAAGGCGACAGCAGTGCAGAGGAGAAGTCCTTCAGCTGGTCACCAGCGATTCCTCGGTCCAGCCTCTTGGTTGCAGGATACTTGGCTCCTGTATTCCTTCGTTCGTGAGAACTCAGGAGATCGACATGGTAGTGGTGTTTCCAGCCCCCTCTTATCCACGGTTCCCTTCGCGCCACAACGGAGGGGACCCAATGGGAGATCCGCTCATCAACACTCACGCCATTCGTGGACCAATCACGGACCACGGTGGTCCCAGGCATTCACACCACCCTAGACTCTCTGGCACCCAGGATGTGTATTGGGACCAGACATCCCAGCCCACATCCTGGAGGCACACACAAGACATGTAGAAGCCCGTGAAAGCATCCGTGTTTCGCGGGAAAGTACATGCCGAAATAAGGAAGGCCCCGGGTCGGCTCGACCTGGGGAAGGTGAAGGGAGCAAGACGGTCAGCGGACAGGACAAAGGAGCCTCGTGGTCTGGCCATTTTGGGAGCCAGGCCACCATTTTGGGTTAAGCGCGAGAAACGCCAAAAGGAGCTCAAAACACAAGAAACGATCGCTGCCACCATTCCCGTCCCTGAATCACTTGCACCGATCAGATACAATCCTAAACGAGTATCTAGGGCCTGTAGAAGGCTAGAGACCCAAGAGAGCTGTAACTTAGCTTACAGTGCCCTCTTGTGTCATGTTGCACGAAAGCCGCAACATGATAAAAGAAACTACGGGAAACAGCGTTCCCCGGTACTGACTGTCTTAAGGGCATGTCAGTTTCCCCGTAAGAAAGGAGCGAAAGCCCAGAGGAGTGCGGCAGAAGGCTGCACTTCTCTGGCAAAGTCAAGAACAAGGTGAAAAACAACAGCAAAAAGTTTAGGGGTTGCCACATGGAAGGAAAATTACCTACAATTACGAAATCTTTCCTAACATGGTGTCCACGTAGTCCACATGTGGCTGGTAGGCAAGTTACTTTGCGCTCCCGGGGGCAGGGGGAGGCATGTCCCGGCGGTGCTGGGAACGGAGTGACCAACGCAGTGGGCTCGTCCGTGTCGAGTTACTGGTCGACGGGGTGTCCCCATGCTCGGCCTGTTGTGAAGGATGTGCAGCCTCCAGGGCATCAGCAATGCGGCCGAGGACCTCACATAGATGGTTGGTGCTGTCCGTCACCACATGCCGCATTGCCCTTAATTCCTCCCGCCACTCCTCCCTGCCCTGCCGATTTTCCTGCATCAGCTCAGTGATGAGGGCGTGAGCTGCGCTGCACACTGCGCGTCAGCCGATGGTGTGTTGTCCCTGCAGGGGATTGTGTTGCCATGACCTGCCAGGGCTTCGCCTGGGGGACTGGGCACAGAACTGGCTTGTTCCTGTGATGGTCCACGGGCACATTGGCCAGGTGTGTCTGTCTCGCCCGAGTCGCTGCATGAGACCTGTGGGTAAGAGCTGGCCTCTGGGGTGTGGACGACTGAAAATGTGTCCTCCTCTGCCGCTCCACAGGTGGAAAAGGGGCTGTCTACAGATTACAGGGGGGCCGTGGCTGCCAACTACCCAGCCACGCTTGACTCCTCAGACCTTGGCGTTGCCGATGTTCCTGGCACCAATGCAGGGAGGGGTGGGGGTGGTGCACCCTCCATGGGCTTTGCAGGAGCCGGTGTTGCGCTTCCAGGTGTGCGCTTCCTGGCTGGGATGCGGCGGACCTTGCCTTTGCCCCTGGAGGTGGTGGGATAGCTGGTCTCCTGGTCCTCGCTGTCATGCTCACTGCCTGTGGGGGTAGAAGAGAGGGACGGCATTAGTGATGATTTGAGAGCCAACTTTCATACATGGCTACAATCACATATTCAGTCATTTGGGGGTTATGGGCATTTGGGTATGCAACGGTACTACAATCAATTTATGGGTGGGATATGCATGCAGGTGTCGGTGTCACTCATGTTGGCCGGGTACTGTGCTGTCTGACTAGCACACTGTCCACAACAACTGCCCAGTGTGCCTCATGGGATAGGCCACTTTGTGCAGTATGTGTAATGTGCGTTAAGCCCTTGCACTTTGAACTTGCTTGGGTCGCAGTTGCTTCGGCGTGAATTTAGGGGGGGGGGCACCATGCCGTGACTCCTTGGCCAGGCCTTTCAAGTGTATGTCATGGCATTGTCAGCGGACGACATTGCCCCACACTCCATGTTGTCGATCCCTTCAATTGATTCTTGGCCGATCAAGCCAGCACACGTCTCCTCCCACGGAATCAGTTTAATGGGGGAACTTGGTCCCCCTCCAGTCTCCTGGGCCTGGCTGCGGTTTGCCGAGAGGATGCTCCGCACCCTCAGCCGCAGGTTGTCCCACCGCTTGCTGCAGTCCGGGGGATGTGGAGGTTGTTGCCGACTGCGCTCACCCTCTGGCCCACTAGTGGCCAGATGTTTTTCTTCCTAAGCATCGGCCCTCTCCGCATGTGTCCGCTTAAGACGATGTCGGCATGCTCCTCGAGGGTGTCCACCATCATCTGCAGTTCGTCGGGGCTGAAGCGCTCCTTGCGGAGCCGGTCTGCTTTTTTTCTTGGGTGCTTTTGGCTTTCCTGGTGCTTCTGTTAGGCTTTTCCAAGATTCACAATGCTCCCAGGGGTCCTGCCTGGTGAGGATGGCAATGGATTGTGTTTTTAAAGATGGCCCCCACGCTCCTTCCCGTTCATGTGCGATGACGCTATTTCCGGTTCCGCTATTTAGCGGTGGCCATAATTTACGGTAGCCGTAATTTACAGTCACCGCTATTGCCGCTTTACTCTATGGCGTTAGTGTTATGTACGGTGCGCTTCATGCCGGTAAGAGCTTTTTGGGGCCCTTTTGCGGCATGGCGCTAGGTACATTACCGGCATTGCACAAAGCTCGTACCCGCGAAGTCGTAATAGGCTGCTTTTAGCGGTCTATTACCAGCTCGGACACAGTATTTGCTCCATGCCGGTAATGACCGGTACTTACCTCCAAACTCAGAATGAGGGCCATGGTGTTTTTAGGGTTTGAAATTAAGATTGCATAAACAGGAGCGAAAACCAGCATCTGGATATGCAGCATAAACCAGTGACCAGGATCTCTACCACGCAAATCTAGCTTCCACATAAAAGGCAAACTTACTATTTCGTCCATTGTCTATGGCCCCCTTATGCTTCAAATGATGTGTTGGTGTGTCCTAATGTTTATTTATAGATAGTTCCAAATACACAGGAGCTCATGTTCATTGAAAGTGTAATTTTGCACTAGGGAGCCGTTACGTGTTAACTTTAACAAAGGCAGCTCCCCACCCCCACATTTTCTTCATTTGCACGGCAGGGGGAAAGGTGACAGGCATGTTTGTACACCACCTTTTGCACTGCACTTTTGCACTTCGCTGTGCAACGTGAATAAATACAGGGCAGCTTTACTTTTAGTTGCAAGCATATCGGGCAGGGTTTAATTGTACTTGTACCTACTGCCTGCCATGCAAGCATGACAGAGAGCATGTACAATAGATCCGTATGTTGTCCGACTGCTTTATGTTGCTGCATAATGCTGGCGGACCCCATAGGGATCTCCAGCATTTTCACCGGCATGACAATGTACGCTGGTGCAAATGCTGGATCATTTGTATGACGAAGAGGAAAGGGGGCGGTGGAAATGCAAGTCTCTTTACACCCTTCCTCGCTGCCATACATTTTATTGATGGTTATGTCCTGGCCCTGCTTAGTTTGATTGGTGCGTAGGTGTCAGATAACTAGTTTCAGGTTTGGCAAAAGTCATCCAGAAGGAAGGAAAGTTAAGAGAATATTTCTTCCATGTTGTATACCAGGAAGGCTTTCAGTGATCCTTGGCGAGTATATGGCATTTACCCTGGTTCTTATGGGCTGCTATGTGAATTGGGGACAAGGGGATGACCGCGTGATCTGACCAGTCCGGAGCAATGGGGTCAGCACAGTTCAGGAGGGTGGTGGAGAAGGGGATTAGATCAAGTGTATTTCTGGAAACATAAGTGGGGGGAGCACATGTTGAAGTAGGCCTACCAGTTCAGCTATGGGTAATAGAGCTTCACTCTTGCTTGGGTGGGTGGGTCCCAGGTGGATTTGACCATCCATAAAAGATGTTATTTTCTTGCAACACTGAGGCTGTCAAGATTAAGTCCTTGATCTCTCTGAAGGTACTACACGTGCAATGTGGTGTGCAGAAAAGGTGGAAGGCGGATGAGTCTTTTTGCAAGATGGGGAATTTGTACGTACTGGTTATTATAAAGATAAGCATTATACAAACAAAACACAAACCAAATGTTCGTGCTTTCATATTAATATAGTCAGTCACACTTCCCTATGACTGATGTGCAGGTCTGCCTGCATTGTTGCAGGATACAGTAGAATTTGGGTTTACTCATACTCTGATTTGTAGACATATATTTGTAAGGTCTTTTTTTTTGTAGAACAAACTTTATGGAAATGAAAACCTCTGACAATGCTGTTATGTCACAGATTGCAATTAGATCTTTGATTCAACACGAAGAAATAGAAGATTCATCAATCCAGATCAAGCAGGTGTTTACATTTACCCTGTGTGACGGTAACCTTTGTGGAGATCGGGAGAGGGGGGCGGCTAGGAGCTCCATGGGTCAGGGGAAGCCACTAAGTACATGATACGACTAATGAAATTGATACATTGAAGATCCACCCATTCCTCCCTCGCCCGCCCCCAACTTGCACCTTTCAGTGAGATTTCCCTAATATGCCTGTCCAACAGCAATTTACTATTGGCGTGTGGGACTCTAGTCCTGCTAATTGTGACAAACGTCTGGCCTTTTGCAGAGCCCCGGGGTGGGTGCCCTGTGATACCACTCATGGTAACACCAGCTTTATGCAGGAGACTTGGTCACAGAATAGTGTGATGATTCCTGCAGAGTCATCACGAAATCCCAGCCTAAAGTTTCCTCCCATGTGGCCAGGGCAAGGCCGTTGCTACCTGATGCTAACCCTGGGGGTGATGCCTAAAGTCTCCTCCCCCGTGGCCAGGGCAAGGCAGCCGCTACCTGATGCTAACCCTGGGGGTGATGCATAAAGTCCCCTATCAGGTGGCCAGGGCAAGGGAGCCGCTACCTGATGCTAACCCTGGCGGTGATGACTAAAGTCCCCTCCCACGTGGCCAGGGCAAGGCCGTCGCTACCTGATCCTGACCCTGGGGGTGATGCCTAAAGTCCCCTCCCACGTGGCCAGGGCAAGGCCATCGCTACCTGATGCTAACCCTGGGGGTGATGCCTAAAGTCTCCTCCCACGTGGCCAGGGCAAGGCCGTCGCTACCTGATGCTAACCCTGGGGGTGATGCCTAAAGTCCCCTCCCATGTGGCCAGGGCAAGGCAGCCACTACCTGATGCTAACCCTGGGGGTGATGCCTAAAGTCCCCTCTCAGGTGGCCAGGGCAAGGCCGTCGCTACCTGATGCTAACCCTGGGGGTGATGCCTAAAGTCCCCTCCCATATGGCCAGGGCAAAGCCGTCGCTTCCTGACCCTGGGGGTGATGCCTAAAGTCCCCTCCCACGTGGCCAGGGCAAGGCCGTCGCTACCTGATGCTAACCCTGGGGGTGATGCCTAAAGTCCCCTCCCACGTGGCCAGGGCAAGGCCGTCGTTACCTGATGCTAATCCTGGGGGTGATGCCTAAAGTCCCCTCTCATATGGCCAGGGCAAGGCCGTCGCTTCCTGATGCTAACCCTGGGGGTGATGCCTAAAGTCCACTCCCACGTGGCCAGGGAACGGCAGCCGCTGCCTGATCCTGACCCTGGGGGTGATGCCTAAAGTCTCCTCCCATGTGGATAGGGCAGGGCCTTCGCTACCTGATGCTAACCATGGGGGTGAGACCTAAAGTCCCCTCCCATGAGGCCAGGGCAAGACTGTCGTTACCTGATCCTGACCCTGTGGGTGATGCCTAAATTCCCCTCCCATGTGGCTAGGGCAAGGCCGTCGCTACCTGATCCTGACCCTGGGGGTGATGCCTAAAGTCCCCTCTCACGTGGCCAGGGCAAGGCAGCCGCTACCTGATGCTAACCCTGGGGGTGATGCCTAAAGGCTCCTCCCATGTGGCCAGGGCAAGGCAGCCGCTACCTGATGCTAACTCTGGGGGTGATGCCTAAAGTCCCCTCCCATGTGGCCAGGGCAAGGCAGCCGCTACCTGATGCTAACCCTGGGGGTGATGCCTAAAGTCCCCTCTCAGGTGGCCAGGGCAAGGCCGTCGCTACCTGATGCTAACCCTGGGGGTGATGCCTAAAGTCTCCACCCACGTGGCCAGGGCAAGGCCGTCGCTACCTGATGCTAACCCTGGGGGTGATGCCTAAAGTCCCCTCCCACGTGGCCACGGCAAGGTCGTCGCTACCTGATCCTGACCCTGGGGGTGATGCCTAAAGTCTCCCCCCATGTGGCCAGGGCAAGGCCGTCGCTACCTGATCCTGACCCTGGGGTTGATGCCTAAAGTCCCCTCCCATGTGGCCAGGGCAAGGCCGTCGCTACCTGATCCTGACCCTGGGGGTGATGCCTAAAGTCCCCTCCCACATGGCCAGGGCAAGGCCGTCGTTACCTGATGCTAACCCTGGGGGTGATGCCTAAAGTCCCCTCCCATATGGCCAGGGCAAGGCCATCGCTTCCTGATGCCTACCCTGGGGGTGATGCCTAAAGTCCACTCCCACGTGGCTAGGGGACGGCAGCCGCTGCCTGATCCTGACCCTGGGGGTGATGCCTAAAGTCTCCTCCCATGTGGCTAGGGCAGGGCCGTCGCTACCTGATGCTAACCATGGGGGTGATACTTAAAGTCCCCTCCCATGTGGCCAGGGCAAGGCCGTCGCTACCTGATCCTGACCCTGGGGGTGATGCCTAAAGACCCTCTCACGTGGCCAGGGCAAGGCCGTCGCTACCTGATGCTAACCCGGGGGTGATGCCTAAATTCCCCTCCCACGTGGCCAGGGCAAGGCCGTCGCTACCTGATGCTAACCCTGGGGGTGATGCCTAAAGTCCCCTCCCACGTGGCCAGGGCAAGGCCGTCGCTACCTGATCCTGACCCTGGGGGTGATGCCTAAAGTCCCCTCCCACGTGGCCAGGGCAAGGCCATCGCTACCTGATGCTAACCCTGGGGGTGATGCCTAAAGTCTCCTCCCACGTGGCCAGGGCAAGGCCGTCGCTACCTGATGCTAACCCTGGGGGTGATGCCTAAAGTCCCCTCCCATGTGGCCAGGGCAAGGCAGCCACTACCTGATGCTAACCCTGGGGGTGATGCCTAAAGTCCCCTCTCAGGTGGCCAGGGCAAGGCCGTCGCTACCTGATGCTAACCCTGGGGGTGATGCCTAAAGTCCCCTCCCATATGGCCAGGGCAAAGCCGTCGCTACCTGATCCTGACCCTGGGGGTGATGCCTAAAGTCCCCTCCCACGTGGCCAGGGCAAGGCCGTCGCTACCTGATGCTAACCCTGGGGGTGATGCCTAAAGTCCCCTCCCACGTGGCCAGGGCAAGGCCGTCGTTACCTGATGCTAATCCTGGGGGTGATGCCTAAAGTCCCCTCTCATATGGCCAGGGCAAGGCCGTCGCTTCCTGATGCTAACCCTGGGGGTGATGCCTAAAGTCCACTCCCACGTGGCCAGGGAACGGCAGCCGCTGCCTGATCCTGACCCTGGGGGTGATGCCTAAAGTCTCCTCCCATGTGGATAGGGCAGGGCCTTCGCTACCTGATGCTAACCATGGGGGTGATACCTAAAGTCCCCTCCCATGAGGCCAGGGCAAGACTGTCGTTACCTGATCCTGACCCTGTGGGTGATGCCTAAATTCCCCTCCCATGTGGCTAGGGCAAGGCCGTCGCTACCTGATCCTGACCCTGGGGGTGATGCCTAAAGTCCCCTCTCACGTGGCCAGGGCAAGGCAGCCGCTACCTGATGCTAACCCTGGGGGTGATGCCTAAAGGCTCCTCCCATGTGGCCAGGGCAAGGCAGCCGCTACCTGATGCTAACTCTGGGGGTGATGCCTAAAGTCCCCTCCCATGTGGCCAGGGCAAGGCAGCCGCTACCTGATGCTAACCCTGGGGGTGATGCCTAAAGTCCCCTCTCAGGTGGCCAGGGCAAGGCCGTCGCTACCTGATGCTAACCCTGGGGGTGATGCCTAAAGTCTCCACCCACGTGGCCAGGGCAAGGCCGTCGCTACCTGATGCTAACCCTGGGGGTGATGCCTAAAGTCCCCTCCCACGTGGCCACGGCAAGGTCGTCGCTACCTGATCCTGACCCTGGGGGTGATGCCTAAAGTCTCCCCCCATGTGGCCAGGGCAAGGCCGTCGCTACCTGATCCTGACCCTGGGGTTGATGCCTAAAGTCCCCTCCCATGTGGCCAGGGCAAGGCCGTCGCTACCTGATCCTGACCCTGGGGGTGATGCCTAAAGTCCCCTCCCACATGGCCAGGGCAAGGCCGTCGTTACCTGATGCTAACCCTGGGGGTGATGCCTAAAGTCCCCTCCCATATGGCCAGGGCAAGGCCATCGCTTCCTGATGCCTACCCTGGGGGTGATGCCTAAAGTCCACTCCCACGTGGCTAGGGGACGGCAGCCGCTGCCTGATCCTGACCCTGGGGGTGATGCCTAAAGTCTCCTCCCATGTGGCTAGGGCAGGGCCGTCGCTACCTGATGCTAACCATGGGGGTGATACTTAAAGTCCCCTCCCATGTGGCCAGGGCAAGGCCGTCGTTACCTGATCCTGACCCTGGGGGTGATGCCTAAATTCCCCTCCCATGTGGCCAGGGCAAGGCCGTCGCTACCTGATCCTGACCCTGGGGGTGATGCCTAAAGACCCTCTCACGTGGCCAGGGCAAGGCCGTCGCTACCTGATGCTAACCCGGGGGTGATGCCTAAATTCCCCTCCCACGTGGCCAGGGCAAGGCCGTCGCTACCTGATGCTAACCCTGGGGGTGATGCCTAAAGTCCCCTCCCACGTGGCCAGGGCAAGGCCGTCACTACCTGATGCTAACCCTGACGGTGATGACTAAAGTCCCCTCCCACGTGGCCAGGGCAAGGCCGTCGCTACCTGATGCTAACTCTGGGGGTGATTACTAAAGTCCCCTCCCACGTGGCCAGGGCAAGGCCGTCGCTACCTTCTGCTAACCCTGGGGGTGATGCCTAAAGTCCCCTCCCATATGGCCAGGGCAAGGCCGTCGCTACCTGATGCTAACCCTGTGGGTGATGACTAAAGTCCCCTCCCATATGGCCAGGGCAAAGCCTTCGCTACCTGATGCTAACCCTGGGGGTGATGCCTAAAGTCCCCTCCCATATGGCCAGGGCAAGGCTGTCGCTACCTGATGCTAACCCTGGGGGTGATGCCTAAAGTCCCCTCCCATATGGCCAGGGCAAGGCCGTCGCTACCTGATGCTAACCCTGGGCGTGATGCCTAAAGTCCCCCCCACGTGGCCAGGGGACGGCAGCCGCTGCCTGATCCTGACCCCCGGGGTGATGCCTAAAATCCCCTCCCATATGGCCAGGGCAAGGCCATCGCTACCTGATGCTAACCCTGGGATGATGCCTAAAGTCCCCTCCCACGTGGCCAGGGGACGGCAGCCGCTGCCTGATCCTGACCCCGGGGGTGATGCCTAAAGTCCCCTCCCATATGGCCAGGGCAAGGCCGTCGCTACCTGATGCTAACCCTGGGGGTGATGCCTAAAGTCCCCTCCCATATGGCCAGGGCAAGGCCGTCGCTACCTGATGCTAACCCTGGGGGTGATGCCTAAAGTCCCCTCACACGTGGCCAGGGGACGGCAGCCGCTGCCTGATCCTGACCCTGGGGGTGATGCCTAAAGTCTCCTCCCATGTGGCTAGGGCAGGGCCTTCGCTACCTAGTGCTAACCATGGGGGTGATACCTAAAGTCCCCTCCCATGAGGCCAGGGCAAGGCTGTCGTTACCTGATCCTGACCCTGGGGGTGATGCCTAAATTCCCCTCCCATGTGGCTAGGGCAAGGCTGTCGCTACCTGATCCTGACCCTGGGGGTGATGCCTAAAGTCCCCTCTCACGTGGCCAGGGCAAGGCAGCCGCTACCTGATGCTAACCCTGGGGGTGATGCCTAAAGACCCCTCCCATGTGGCCAGGGCAAGGCAGCCGCTACCTGATGCTAACCCTGGGGGTGATGCCTAAAGTCCACTCCCACGTGGCCAGGGAACGGCAGCCGCTGCCTGATCCTGACCCTGGGGGTGATGCCTAAAGTCTCCTCCCATGTGGCTAGGGCAGGGCCGTCGCTACCTGGTGCTAACCATGGGGGTGATACCTAAAGTCCCCTCCCATGAGGCCAGGGCAAGGCTGTCGTTACCTGATCCTGACCCTGGGGGTGATGCCTAAATTCCCCTCCCATGTGGCTAGGGCAAGGCCGTCGCTACCTGATCCTGACCCTGGGGGTGATGCCTAAAGTCCCCTCTCACGTGGCCAGGGCAAGGCAGCCGCTACCTGATGCTAACCCTGGGGGTGATGCCTAAAGTCCCCTCCCATGTGGCCAGGGCAAGGCAGCCGCTACCTGATGCTAACCCTGGGGGTGATGCCTAAAGTCCCCTCCCATGTGGCCAGGGCAAGGCAGCCGCTACCTGATGCTAACCCTGGGGGTGATGCCTAAAGTCCCCTCTCAGGTGGCCAGGGCAAGGCCGTCGCTACCTGATGCTAACCCTGGGGGTGATGCCTAAAGTCCCCTCCCACGTGGCCACGGCAAGGCCGTCGCTACCTGATCCTGACCCTGGGGGTGATGCCTAAAGTCTCCCCCCATGTGGCCAGGGCAAGGCCGTCGCTACCTGATCCTGACCCTGGGGTTGATGCCTAAAGTCCCCTCCCATGTGGCCAGGGCAAAGCCGTCGCTACCTGATCCTGACCCTGGGGGTGATGCCTAAAGTCCCCTCCCACGTGGCCAGGGCAAGGCCGTCGTTACCTGATGCTAACCCTGGGGGTGATGCCTAAAGTCCCCTCCCATATGGCCAGGGCAAGGCCGTCGCTTCCTGATGCTAACCCTGGGGGTGATGCCTAAAGTCCACTCCCACGTGGCTAGGGGACGGCAGCCGCTGCCTGATCCTGACCCTGGGGGTGATGCCTAAAGTCTCCTCCCATGTGGCTAGGGCAGGGCCGTCGCTACCTGATGCTAACCCTGGGGGTGATGCCTAAAGTCCCCTCCCACGTGGCCAGGGGACGGCAGCCGCTACCTGATCCTAACCCCTGGGGGTGATGCCTAAAGTCCCCTCCCATATGGCCAGGGCAAGGCCGTCGCTACCTGATGCTAACCCTGGGGGTGATGCCTAAAGTCCCCTCCCATATGGCCAGGGCAAGGCCGTCGCTACCTGATGCTAACCCTGGGGTTGATGCCTAAAGTCTCCTCCCACGTGGCCAGGGGACGGCAGCCGCTGCCTGATCCTGACACTATGGGTGATGCCTAAAGTCCACTCCCATATGGCTAGGGTAAGGCCGTCGCTACCTGATCCTAACCCTGGGGGTGGTATGAGGAGGGAGGATCACATGGGAGGAGACGGCTGTCAAGGGAAAGTAGAAAGCGTGATTTTGTTAGGAGAGACGCGATATTCATCCTCTTCCAAAGATGAGATTTTCCTAATGCTTAAATATTTAATGGCATGTTGTCACTGTGAAACCTTCTCTCCCAGAGGAGGGTGCTAGAACATAAGGAGCCAGTTGGAGAGTTGCCAGAGATGAGGTAACCATTAAAGGATTTGAAGACAAGAAGAAGTATTTTATAAGTGACCGTTTTCATGGATATTGAGCCCACACGTATCAGAACTTGTGGAGAGGTGGGGGAGGAGCGGATGGCAAAGTTGAGGATTTTGTCAAGGGGAGTAGAGCGGGCTCGCGCATTACTTAAGCTGACTGAGGACCAGGGTGGAGATAAGAGTTTTTGCAGAAGGAGAGGTGAGGAGGGGACGGATCGTGGGAGTAGGGAGGACATTGATCCTCGTAGCAGTGGCCTCCGAGGCGATGTCGTGGGGGAGCTTCGGACCTGGAAGAGCTGTAGATCGGAGGCATCCACAATCCAGGATACAGTGACCAGGCGTCCATCAAAGTAGCAGGAAATCCAAGTGAGAGAGCCAAAGGTTGGAGAGGGTTTACAGGACAGAAGAATGGTTAACAGTGTTGAAAGAGGGAGAGAGATCGAAGAGAATGTGGATGAAGGAGAGCTTGGAATAGTGAAGGAGCTACAAAATGTCACCAATGTGGATCAAGTGTTTCACTGAAGAGATGGCGGTAGGATACGGATTGAGGGCGTGGGGATTAGAGGGATCATTAGTCTCAAGGTGGTTAGTGATCCTCTTGAAGACAATACACTCCAGGATCATTGATCACATTTTTCATTTGTACATGGTCAATGAATTTCATTGTAGAAAATGTGTGTGTTGAACACTTTGCAATGAAATCACTGAGAACCATCAAGTATATCGTTGGCAGGGCAGTCAAGATCCACAGTGGTCTTCTTGGGGATTGGTAGCAATGTGGCTACCTTGAAGCAAGTGGTGAAAGGTTCCAGTAGAGAGGGAAAGGTTGAACAGGGATGAGAGATGGGAGCAGGCAATTTGGTCGAGCTCTTTGACAGTTTTCTGAGCAATGGGGTGGACAAGAGCTTGCAAAGGGGTGGATGACAGGAGGATGAGTGCCAGTTCAAAAGGTTAGGTGGGCAACGTGTGAAGGTAGAAGACATAGTAGTGGGTTGACGGGTGGGTGAGTGGAGGAGGTAGGATGGGGAGCGGCTTATGATGTCATGAATCTTGGATATGTTAGATGATCAGTGAATGGCAAAGTGATTAGCTGAAAGGAATGAAGGTAAGGTTTGTGTCCTCAGACGAGCCTGCTTAGAGCTGGAGGGTAGCACTGACTTTATCAGGTGAGATCAATGAGACGAGCAATGTAGTTTGAGTTGGCAACAAGGGAGGGTCAGGTAAACGCTCCTTCAGCAGGTGGTCAGACCGGCCTCCTCCATGTAGCGGAACAAAGCAGCAAGAGAGGGAAGCAGAGACGAGGCAGCGCCTTACGCCCACAGCAAAAAGGGGCCACCAATCACTAAAGGAGTCTGGGGACAAAGGGTCAGATGACCAACGATACTAGTTGATCAGTAGGACTGCAACCCAGTGTAGACCACCTCGACAGGAAGTGAAAGGGGGGGGCGCAGGGACTTATAGTGGCCTAAACTAGTTAGGGCCAATATGGAGGTTGCTATTGTAGGGCCACAAAGAGCCCAAAACGGCCCTTTTAAGGCTACCTCATGGTTGCCCTGAACAAAACAAGCCCTCAAAAACAACATGGCCAGGAGCAGGATTACAAAAACACGGTGGCATCCCAGTGGCTACCAAAACTACATTGGGCTACCAATTTGGTAAAATGGCTTTCACACCTGGTGGAGCCAAAACTAAAATACAGTTGCCACTAACCTATTCTCTTAAACCATGGGTTGACAACATACGGCCCGCGGGCCAGTTGCGGCCCGCCATGCCGTTTTGTCCGGCCCGCCAGCAACAAAGACTTTCCTAATGGAGGGCGGCCCGCAAGCAGCATCGGCCGCCCTCCATTAGGAAAGTCGTTGTTGTCTTTAGGGCCGGACAAAGCACTGGCCCTCATTGGCTCAGTGCACACGAACCACGCAGCTCCTACGAGTCACGTAGTGTCTGTATGCTGCACCAATGGAGTGCCAGCACTACGGCTGGCGTGGCCAGTAAAGCTTGATGCCGGAAGGCATTTCAGCCTTGCTTGCCACGCCAGCCGTAGTGCCAGAAGCCTCGCCAGCGTTCCAGCACTTCTGGGTAAGTACATGGTGGGGGGGCTGTATGTTTGTGTGTGTGTGTGTCTGTCTCGGGTCCGTCCTGACTGTGTTTTTTGTTTTTGTATGTATGTTGAGATGCGGAGGGGGGGGGGGGGTCGGGTCTGCCTCAATGTGTTTGTGTGCAAGTTCAGTGTATGTTGAGATGGGGTGGTGGGGTGTGTGTCGGGTCTGCTTGAATGTGTTGGTGTGAAAGTGCAGTGTGTGTTGAGATGCGGGGGTGGGGTGTGTGTCGGGTCTGCCTGAATGTGTTTGTGTGCAAGTGAAGTGTATGCTGAGATGCTGGGGAGGGGGGGGGTGGAGGTTGGAGGGGTCGGGTCTGCCTGAATGTTTGTTTTTGTTGTGTGCACGTTCAGTGTATGTTGAGGTGTGGGGGTGGGGGGTCCGGGTCTGTATGCATGCATGCTTGTGAGTTTGTTTGGTGAGTTGGGGGGTGGGGGGTTCAGGTCTGTATGGATGCATGGTGTATGCATGTGAGTTTGTATGGTGAGTTGGGGGTGGGGTCTGTATGGGTGCATGGTGTATGCTTGTGAGTTTGTGTGCTGAGTTGGGGGTGGGGTGGGGTCTGTATGGGTGCATGGTGTATGCTTGTGGGTTTGTGTGCTGAGTTTGGGGTGGGGAGTTCGGGTCTGTATGGGTGCATGGTGTATGCTTGTGGGTTTGTCTGCTGAGTTGGGGGTAGGGGGTTCGGGTCTGTATGGGTGCATGGTGTTTGCTTGTGGGTGTGTGTGCTGAGTTGGGGGTGGGGGGTTCGGGTCTGTATGGGTGCATGGTGTATACTTGTGAGTTTTTATGGTGAGTTGGGGGTGGGGTCTGTATGGGTGCATGGTGTATGCTTGTAAGTTTGTGTGCTGAGTTGGGGGTGAGGTGTTCGGGTCTGTATGGGTGCATGGTGTATGCTTGTGGATTTGTGTGCTGAGTTGGGGGTGGGGGGTTCGGGTCTGTATGGGTGCATGGTGTATGCTTGTTAGTGTGTATGCAGGGGTGGGGGTTGGGGTCTGTATGAGTATGTATGCATGGTGCATGCTTGGTGGCATGGGGCATAGTGTTTGCTTGAGGGGTGGGTGTCTTGGGGCATAGTGTTTGCATGAGGGGTGGGTGTCTTGGGGCATAGTGTTTGCATGAGGGTGGGTGTCATGGGGCATAGTGTTTGCATGAGGGGTGGGTGTCTTGGGGCATAGTGTTTGCATGAGGGGTGGGTGTCTTGGGGCATAGTGTTTGCATGAGGGGTGGGTGTCTTGGGGCATAGTGTTTGGTGGGGAGTGGGGGCCATGGGGCATAGTGTTTGGTCGGGGAGTTGGGGCTATGGGGCATAGTGTTTGCTTGAGGGGTGGGTGTCATGGGGCATAGAGTTTGCATGAGGGGTGGGTGTCATGGGGCATAGTGTTTGGTTGGGGAGTGGGGGCCATGGGACATAGTGTTTGCATGAGGGGTGGGTGTCTTGGGGCCTAGTGTTTGCATGCGGGGTGGGGGCCATGGGGCATAGTGTTTGGTTGGGGAGTGGGGGCCATGGGGCATAGTGTTTGCTTGAGGGGGGTGTCATGGGGCATAGTGTTTGCTTGAGGGTGGGTGTCTTGGGGCATAGTGTTTGCATGAGGGGTGAGGGCCATGGGGCATAGTGTTTGGTTGGGGAGTGGGGCCATGGGGCATAGTGTTTGGTTGGGGAGTGGGGGCCATGGGGCATAGTGTTTGGTTGGGGAGTGGGGGCCATGGGACATAGTGTTTGCATGAGGGGTGGGTGTCTTGGGGCCTAGTGTTTGCAGGCGGGATGGGGGCCATGGGGCATAGTGTTTGCTTTAGAGGGGGTGTCATGGGGCATAGGTTTTGCTTGAGGGTGGGTGTCTTGGGGCATAGTGTTTGCATGAGGGGTGGGAGCCATGGGGCATAGTGTTTGGTTGGGGAGTGGGGGCCATGGAGCATAGTGTTTGCTTGAGGGGTGGGTGTCATGGGGCATAGAGTTTGCATGAGGGGTGGGTGTCATGGGGCATAGTGTTTGGTTGGGGAGTGGGGGCCATGGGACATAGTGTTTGCATGAGGGGTGGGTGTCTTGGGGCCTAGTGTTTGCATGTGGGGTGGGGGCCATGGGGCATAGTGTTTGCTTGAGGGGTGGGGGCCTTGGGGCATAATGTTTGCATGAGGGAGGGGGGCCATGGGGCATAGTGTTTGCTTGAGGGGTGGGGCTATGGGACATAGTGTTTGCTTGAGGGGTGGGGGCTATAGGGGATAGTGTTTAATAAAAATTAGGGGTTGAAAAAGCCACGCCACGCCTACCGCCCCACCCACATTTACTTTTCGGCCCACTATAGCCATCATGTAGGGTACTTTTGGCCCTCTGTCAAAATCAGTTGTGCACCCCTGCCTTAAACCAATGTAGGGTGATACATTCAACCCCTTAGGGCATAAATGCAGTGTGTGAGACTGGGCACCGTTAGGGGTGAGGTTTGCAATGGCAGGGGAGTGATGGGCTACGCCTGGGGGCCAGAGTGTCCCCATGTCTGCTGCTTGCCTGTCCACAGCCTCATAGCTACAGCTCTCTGCTCTCCCTGGACCTATCAGAAGATCACCGTGTTGTCATGTAATGATGGCACAGACTCAGGAAGAAGGCAAGTCCTTTAACATTCCCCAAGGTGGGAAGTACATCGGCCTGGTACCCACCACCCAGGCCAGACCCCTGCTGTCCCCAGTCACACAACCTTCATGCAGTATTCACCCTTCAAGTACACTATACAACCCAAGCAATTCAGTTCATTACAGTTTCCAGTATGGGCACAAGATATAAGAAGCTGTGATGGGTTAGAAATTAGATGGGACAGGAAACAAGCATTAATAAATAAAATACTGTTCAGCATTTCATAAAAGCTGTGTATAAAAACAGCACTCATGTACTAGACACATACACATTTGTGAGGATAGAAATCTCGCAGCATTGCACGAAAAATTAATTAAAAAAGTAACAGTCTAAGAATGAGAAGACCATACTGCTATATGCCACCCCCACTTTCAGGGCCAACCAACTCTATAGCTCTTTTCTTAACTGCCAGGCTCTGTGCAGGTGGCGTCCAGCTGCAAGAAGTATGCGCGGTGCCAATGAGTATATAAGGGCATTCATTGCTTCACTGGCGGCACACACCCCAGCCATCCTGACAATTGGTCTCAAATAGACTCATCTCAGTTTAATGGTCAAAACCCAATATACAAGCAAAGTGAATCACTGTTTCGCCTCACACACGGGGCATTCCCCCTTGCTCGTGCTAGTCCAAGACCTCGTGAAAGAAGCTAGGGCCAAGGTCCCCATCCTGAGGCGGATGAACAGTGACCTTTCAAGCAAAGCTCTGCTGCACCTAGTTTCACTTTAGATGCCTTCTCCACCAGCAGGTCCTCGGCCGGATAATGACGACATTCAGAGGAGGGAGTCGGGAGGAGGGCAGAGCCTCAGCTAAGAGATATCGATGCTCTGTCCTCTAGGATTGCGCACCTGGGCGAAGCGCCTTGAAGCACCGCTTTGCCGCTCCTGCCGTCAGTTTGGATTTTGCTCCCCAACTCGTCTGTACCGGCCCGTCTACTGAGGACCACAAATGCTCCGAACCATCACACCGTCTGAACACTAATATAAAATGGCCTTTCTTTATCTCAGTGAGGGCTGGACATCGGTTCTGCGATGATCCCAGTATCCGGCCTCCTCAAGAGCAATTACAGGGTCGTTAAATGGATCAATGCCTCGCGATATTTTTCCAGGCCCTCTGTACGCCATATGCTACCATGGCAACTATCTCTCCAGTGGGGAGGGTAGCAGGCTCAAGGTGGACTAACATGCTTGGGGAGCTCTGCTGAAGTATTTGCAGATGTTTAAAAACATACGTTCCAGGGTGTCGGAAGCGCTGCTGCTATGGCAGCCCCACATTTCTGCACCATAAGTAGATGTCGGACAGACACATCTAACGCGGGGGGGACAGCATCGCTGCCTTGTTTATTGTAGGCCCCCTGTATTTACCCGGTGTAATACCTGCTTTTGTGATCTGGGAGACCAACCCCATTCTCCTGAAATCTAACCCCCAAATAGTCAAAAGATTTGACCTGTTCTAGGGTCGTTTCATTGAATTTCGTTTTCAGGGGGCAGCGAATAGTAGTAGGACGTGGCCTGAAGACCAACACCTTTTATCTTCTCTGTATCCTATTAAGGTGCAGTTCATTACACTTATTCAGGAAGACACTTAGGTTTCTTGGGGCCTTGTTGCGAGGTGGCCAAGATCATAGCATTGCCTGCATAGAATAGGGCTGGATATTTTCCGGCACCCATCCTCGGGCAATCCAAGCGCCCCTTCAATAATGCATCAAATGACCTCCTGAACATATAAGCTGAAAAGCAGGAGGGCCAACACACACCCCTGCCTCACGCCAATATTGACATCGAATGGGGGTGTCACGGCTCCTCATAAACCAAACCGGACTACAGCTTGGTTCTCAGAATAAACCATCTGAATAATCGGGTCTTTCCGAGCAAATAATATGCGCCGTAAGATGCTTCTCGACACCCCATTGGTCCTGAGGTCCAGAAAAAACGCATACAGTTTGCTTTGCTTTAGTGCAGTGCATTTCTGGACCAACAGGAAGAGCATAAAGCACTGGTCAACTCTCCTCCTATTCTTCCTAAAGCCAGCTTGGAGTACCCCGATTATGGCATTGGAATCTACCCACTCTTGCAGACGCTTCAAAAAGACTTTCCCGAAGATATTGCCAGCGCTTTCCAGTAGTTAAATAGGGCCTTAGTTAGCTGGTATATCCCTACCACCTTTTTCATATATTGGGATGAGAACAGCTTTTTGCCAGGAGTTTGGTATTTTCCCCAGACATACTATAGCATTAAATATCTTACACAGATATAGATCAATAGGGACCAGGTCTGGACCTGCTGCCATCCCACCGTATTGCAACCTTAGTGCTGTCTCCAACTCTGGCATAAATTCCTCCTGCTCTGTGCTGGCATCACATTGGTAACGCTTGATGTTTCCTGTTTAAACCCGTTGTATAATTGGGCAAAGGGAGACCGCCAAGAATCACTTGGGATAAAGCAATGTAGTGTCTGGTCCCTGTTCAATTCTGGGTCAGTGATCATTTTCAAAAAGAGTACATTATCCCCGTCATCGAGGGCTTTATGTTATGTTAAATGTTTTTATACCGCGCACCCGTGGCGCTCTGGTAGATCTGTAAAGCAATAGGGCACAGCGGTGCAAGTTAGTGGGACTGAGCGGTAGAAAGGAGCAAGAGAGCTGTGATGTGCTGTTGGCAGCTTCAGGCCGGTTTACACCGTTCGCTGAGCGTAGGTGTGTCTTCGGTCGGTAGTCGTCGTGTGCTGTTGTGCAAGGCTATGTGTGGTTTGTTTCGTTGTTGTGGTGGTGTAGTGAAGTTTGTGTGGTTTGTTGTGCTGTAGAGGTATTTTTTGGAAGAGTGGAGTTTGTTGCGGGACTCCCTCTCTCCTGCGCACCCTTTATTCGGTTGTTATTTGAGTTAGACCTGCAGCCAGAGTCATAGTTTGTCAAGGAACCAACTCCGAGGTTCCTACTGTCTAGAAGAATTGTGGGGAGTGACAAACTTTTGGACTCGAAAGGCGCTGGTTGGATTTGATAGTCCAGTGTTTGTTCGTAGGCAGTTTGCACAAAAATAAATAAATGGTCCAGGTTGTTGGTGTGTCAAACACGAGATTTTTAGGTTTATTCCTTGTTGTAATCAGCACCAATGAAAGACATCATTGGATGTAAATGTAATATTCATAGCATGATGATATGTTACACAGCCGACGCGCGTTTCAACCTAAGTCTTTTTCAAGGCCAATTGGGTTTGATGGTTGGGTTTCCAGATGGAATGGACTGGTCCTCCCAAGTGTGGGTGCCAGAGGGCTGATTAGCCGTACTTGGCCGGGTTCGGCAATGCGTGTTGCCGAACCCGGCCAAGTACGGCTAATCAGCCCTCTGGCACCCACACTTGGGAGGACCAGTCCATTCCATCTGGAAACCCAACCATCAAACCCAATTGGCCTTGAAAAAGACTTAGGTTGAAACGCGCGTCGGCTGTGTAACATATCATCATGCTATGAATATTACATTTACATCCAATGATGTCTTTCATTGGTGCTGATTACAACAAGGAATAAACCTAAAAATCTCGTGTTTGACACACCAACAACCTGGACCATTTATTTATTTTTGTGCAAACTGCCTACGAACAAACACTGGACTATCAAATCCAACCAGCGCCTTTCGAGTCCAAAAGTTTGTCACTCCCCACAATTTTGCTGTAGAGGTATGGTTGTGTTTAGTTCAGAGTTTGAGAGGCGTATGCAGAAGGTTGAGTTTTTTTTAGTAGGGTTTTTGGTTGGTGGTGGTGGTACTCTTTCTTACCCCCTCCACTTCGACTCCTTGTTGCACATATTCCCTCCCCTGTTATACAGTGTGGTATGCAACATTTAACACTCCTATATTGGGTGCCGAGGTGTGGGTCGTCAACAGGTCTCTTCAGTGGCGGTACCCTCTCTGCCCTTGTTCATTCCATTTGCTGCCCACTCCCAAGGCCCCCCTCCTAGTGGGGGTCTTATTCCCTGTTACCCAGGTGCACCCTAAGCCTAATAGTCCATCTGTTCGGAGTTTGGGGCGCCCCCTCTTCCCTTTTTTTCCTTTTCTTTTTCCTAAGGCCTTTTATCTGCGATCCATCTTTTGCCCCGGTTTCTAGTTTGGAAATGGGGCACCTGCTTTGGAAAGAATTGTCCCCTGCTCTTTCTAACAGCAGGTACGCCTTTCGCAATCAGCCCTAGTTAGTCTAAGGTGGGCTCTATCTACCTTGGAACCGTGTCTGACACAGGCTTCTATTTTGTGTTTGGCTTCTCTGCCTTTTTGTAATAACCTTTTCTTTACTTGAACCCCCCCTCCCCCCACGCCAGATGAGATAAAGGGGGTCAGATTCCCGCACACCCTACAAGGCGGGGCTCCCCTCTGCCCATAGAGCAGCCAGAGAATCCTGAATAGCACCCTGAATAGCAGCTCTTGCTAAGTCTTCAACCCAGGGGGCCACATTCCCAGGAAATCTAGGGCTAAGCGGGTTGTGGTCACTTTCAGACCTCTCCAGGATCTCAAAGGGATCAGCTTGACACCTGTTCAGTCAGCCTGAGGGAAGCAAGCGTGCAGTCCCAGTCAGGCAGGCCAAGGAGGGCACACGGTCAAGCAGGGCACACAGTCAAGCAGGGCACACAGTCAAGCATGGCACACAGTCACACAGTCAAGCAGGGCACATGGTCAAGCAGGGCACATAGTCAAGCAGGGCACACGGTCACACAGACAAGCAGGGCACACGGTCAAGCAGGGCACATAGTCAAGCAGGGCACACGGTCAAGCAGGGCACACAGTCAAGCAGGGCACACAGTCACGCAGGGCACACAGTCAAGCAGGGCACACGGTCAAGCAGGGCACACGGTCAAGCAGGGCACACAGGTCACGCAAGGCGCACGGTCAAGCACGGCACACAGTCAAGCAGGGCACACAGTCAAGGAGGGCACACGGTCAAGCAGGGCACGCAGGTCACACAGGGCACACACTCAAGCAGGTCACACAGTCAAGCAGAGCACACGGTCAAGGAGGGCACACAGTCACACGATCAAGCAGGGCACACGATCAAGCAGGACACACGATCAAGCAGGGCACACGGTCACACAGTCAAGCAGGGCACACGGTCAAGCAGGGCACACGATCAAGCAGGTCATGCAGTGCACACGGTCAAGCAGGGCACACAGGTCACACAGTCAAGCAGGGCACACGGTCAAGCAGGGCACATAGTCAAGCAGGGCACACGGTCAAGCAGGGCACACGGTCACACAGGGCACACAGTCACACAGTCAAGCAGGGCACATGGTCAAGCAGGGTGCACGGTCAGGCAGGGTACACAGTCAAGCAGGGCACACGGTCAAGCAGGGCACACGGTCAAGCAGGGCACACAGTCAAGCAGGGCACGCAGGGCACACGGTCAAGCAGAGCACACAGTCACGCAGGGCACACGGTCAAGCAGGGCACACGGTCAAGCAGGGCACACAGTCAAGCAGGGCACGCAGGTCACGCAGGGCACACAGTCAAGCAGGGCACACAGTTAAGCAGGGCGCACGTTCAAGCAGGGAACACGGTCAAGCAGGGCACACTGGTCACGCAGGGCACATGGTCAAGCATGGCACACAGGTCACAGTCAAGCAGGGCACACGGTCACGCAGGTCACACGGTCACGCAGGTCACACGGTCACGCAGGGCACACGGTCAAGCAGGGCGCACGGTCAAGCAGGGAACACGGTCAAGCAGGGTGCGCAGGTCACGCAGGACACACGGTCATGCAGGGCACATGGTCACGCAGGGCACATGGTCAAGCATGGCAGACAGGTCACAGTCAAGCAGGGCACACGGTCACGCAGGTCACACAGGGCACACGGTCAAGCAGGGCACACAGGTCACACAGTCAAGCAGGGCACACAGTCAAGCAGGGCACACAGTCAAGCAGGGCACACGGTCAAGCAGGGTACGCAGGTCACACAGTCAAGCAGGGCACACAGTCAAGCAGGGCACGCAGGGCACACGGTCAAGCAGAGCACACAGTCACGCAGGGCACACGGTCAAGCAGGGCACACGGTCAATCAGGGCACACGGTCAATCAGGGCACACGGTCAAGCAGGGCACGCAGGTCACGCAGGGCACACAGTCAAGCAGGGCACACAGTTAAGCAGGGCGCACGTTCAAGCAGGGAACACGGTCAAGCAGGGCACACTGGTCACGCAGGACACATGGTCAAGCATGGCACACAGGTCACAGTCAAGCAGGGCACACGGTCACGCAGGTCACACGGTCACGCAGGTCACACGGTCACGCAGGGCACACGGTCAAGCAGGGCGCACAGTTAAGCAGGGCGCACGGTCAAGCAGGGAACTCGGTCAAAGAGGGTGCGCATGTCACGCAGGACACACGGTCATGCAGGGCACATGGTCACGCAGGGCAAATGGTCAAGCATGGCAGACAGGTCACAGTCAAGCAGGGGACACGGTCACGCAGGTCACACAGGGCACACGGTCAAGCAGGGCACACAGGTCACACAGTCAAGCAGGTCACACGGTCAAGCAGGACACACAGTCAAGCAGGGCACACGGTCAAGCAGGGCACACGGTCAAGCAGGGCACGCAGTTCACACAGTCAAGCAGGTCACACAGTGAAGAAGGGCACACGGTCAAGCAGAACACAGTCAAGCAGGGCACACGGTCAAGCAGGGCACGCAGGGCACACGGTCAAGCAGAGCACACAGTCAAGCAGGGCACACAGTCGAGCAGGGTGCACGGTCAAGCAGGGAACACAGTCAAGCAGGGAACACAGTCAAGCAGGGCACACAAGTCACGCAGGGCACACAAGTCATGCAGGGAACGCAGTCAAGCAGGGTACGCAGGTCACACAGGACTCACAGTCAAGCAGGGCACACGATCAAGCAGGGCACACGATCAAGCAGGGCACATGGTCACGCAGGGCACACGGTCACGCAGGGCACATGGTCACGCAGGGCACACGGTCAAGGATGGCACACAGGTCACACAGTCAAGCAGGGCACACGGTCAAGCAGGGCACACAGTCAAGCAGGGCACACAGGTCACACAGTCAAGCAAGGCACACGGTCAAGCAGGACACACAGTCAAGCAGGACACACAGTCAAGCAGGGCACACGGTCAAGCAGGGCATGCAGTTCACACAGTCAAGCAGGCCACACAGTGAAGAAGGGCACACGGTCAAGCAGGGCACACAATCAAGCAGGGCACACGGTCAAGCAGGGCATGCAGGTCACGCAGGGCACACGGTCAAGCAGGTCACACGGTCAAGCTGGGCACACAGGTCACACAGTCAAGCAGGGCACACAGTCAAGCAGGGCATGCAGGTCACGCAGGGCACACGATCAAGCAGGGCACGCAGGACACACAATCAAGCAGGTCACACAGTCAAGCAGGTCACACAGTCAAGCAGGGCACACAGTCCACGCAGGGTGTGCAGGTCACACAGTCAAGCAGGGCACACAGTCAAGCAGGCACACAGATCACACAGTCAAGCAGGGAACACAGTCAAGCAGCACAGGCATGTCAAGCAGGGCACACAGTCAAGCAGGGAACACGGTGAAGCAGGGCATGCAGGACACACAATCAAGCAGGTCACACAGTCAAGCAGGTCACACAGTCAAGCAGGGCACACAGTCCACGCAGGGTGTGCAGGTCACACAGCCAAGCAGGGCACGCAGGTCAAGCAGGGCACACAGTGAAGCAGTTCACACAGTCAAGCCACCACACCATCTTAGTATTGGTGCATCTCTGCAGCTGTCCCCACCCTCTATGCTCCTGTTGTGAAGGGGATTAAGGACATGTGTTTTCAAGCAACAGACTGCGTCATAATAACCGATACATCAGGTTCTGCTGCTGTTATTTTTTTTCCTGAGGGAAGGGATGTTTGCTGCTTCTCTTAGATGTATCCTACATGTCCTTTTATTGAAATGAATGGTGTGTTATGGACAGCGCTTCATGGCCCATGTGCTAACATTTACACTATATAAATATTTAAACAGTAGATAATATTAGCACATTGAGATCGTTAGTGACCTCCTCTCGGCCAATCAGAATGTTTAAAGTGCAGTCAATAACTTGTGGTATTGACTGCATTGTGAACGTTTGCCTTCAGAAGCAGTAAGTGAAACAGTAATGCAATTTCCAGGCAAGACATTTCCTCTCTGGGAGGAGCTTCTTTTCCTGCAAATGCGATTGAACACACGAAAGAGAAGGCTAAAACATTGGAAATCCGTATAGTTGTACATGACATCTCCTGTTCCACTTCAACCAAGTTACAATTAAAATGCTTAACTTATGAAGACAACCATGTTATTGAAATACTACAAAATAAAACCGCCTTTAATTTATTAACTCACTTTTTGTATTTACTTTACTCACTATTAAAGTGACATTTTTTACTTCACCACCAAAACACCAAAACATGTGGCAAATAGCCTCATAGAGCTTGCGAGGGGTCATTATCACTTGGGAAAATGACCCTTCCCCAACATATAGCCTGAAGCGCAGCCTCTGGCTATAACCTGGTGGTGGGCCATTAACCTGTGATAATGACCCCTCCCTCAGTCTTTAAGGCTATAATATATAAGAGGTTTATATTTATTTCCATGCCTAGTTATATGTTTTTGAATTGAGCATTCAGACAAAATAAATCACTTCATTCCCCTCTTTTATGCACAGTTTTCTGAACATGACACAAACACCAGTGGCACCCCCGACTGTGGGTAGCGGGGTGCGGCCCCCCTGCAGAGTGGCAGGCCCGCCACCTCGCCTGAATAGCAGGCAGCACAGAACCTTTATTTTCATGGGAACTGTACTGCCTGCCTCTTAGCAGGGGCGCGTCTCCCGCTACACTGTGTTATTTGTTTGTTGGGGAGCATCGGAAGACTGATCCCGTGGCTCTCATTATTCTGCCTGACTGTCTGAAAGGACTTTTTATACTCTTCCAACCCCAACTCTGGTGTTGGTTTTAGGGCTTTTGGATGTGTGTGTGTGTGTGTGTGTGTGATTTCAGGTGCCAGGCTTCCTGTGTTTCTAGCACTGTCCCTTCTTCTCTGTCGACTGAGCCTCTGTAAGGAACTCATGGTGGTAACAGTAAAGACAGACACAAGTGAACACAGTTCAAGGGTGTTTATTAAACTGTATGCATGGGTGAGGAAAACACCTAATCTAAACCTAAAGCTAAGATAGGAGCAAGACCATGAAATAGTAATAATAAGGCAGTCCTAGTAGCGTCTTATCAAATAAAAAGGTCCTATACTAAAAATAACTATTGCCAATCTTACCAGTAAGTTACAAAAAGGGTGTTGGATAATATTCGTCAGAAAAGAAAGAAGTGTTCAAAAAACCATAAGTCAGCACGGTATGGCGGGGTCTCCCTTCCCCACATTTTTAGCACGGGACAAGATGGGATTCCTGAGTACAGCACACTCATAGCTCTCAACTCACCCGCTTTTGGCGGGTGTCACCCGCCTTGAAAGCAGATGAATCACCCGCCAATTCCCTCATACGCCCATTCACTTCTATGGGCCTCTCACCCGCCAAAAAGAACATCGGGTGTTTTCACCCGCCTTGCTGACAAAAAAGGTTGAGAGCTATGGCACACTCCTCTGCCTCTCCAGCACAAGGTTCACCAGTCTACTCCATGATACCAGAACCTTCTAGGGCCAAGTCTCTTTCCTCAAAGTCTCTTGCCTTAGAAGGCCTGCTGGACCAAAACAACAAACAAACAAAAGTTCCTTCAGTGTTCTTGCACCTTGGGCGATTGCTCTTCGCCCCTGGGATCTCCATCTGCCGGGCTCGGATCCTCCTTGCAAAGTAGGCCTCTCTCCGTGGGGGGCTTTCACTACAGCCTTCTTTAACACAGTTCATGAATTTCTAACACATTTCATGATTTGCTCATTTTCATCAGAAAGCGTGGTTATTTTCTACTAGCTTTTTATTTATTTTACGTGTATATGGTTAGTGAAAACCTTTACAAAAGAGTTCCATAGTTTACATTAAAATTCTGTACATATGCATTTATACAAAATCAGACAATTAAAAAAATCATTTTGTGGTAAAAACAATGCATATTAAATAAATCGTTGCATTATCAAAAAAAAAAGAGAAAAAAGAGAAAAAAAAGAAAAGGGAGGAGAACCAACTAGTAGTTTGTGCAGTTGCTCCCCATTAACTGCACCATTTAGGAGTTGCGGTCCAATACAATATACATTTGCATTACTACAGTACCAAAGTATGTTAATATAGCATCCTTCATATGGGTAACTCTTACATGTTACTTCCAATACCTTCGCAAGTATCTACAAGACTACCATCAACTCGCATTCGCTAATCCTTAAAAAGCGCACCAATGCAAAATTACGTGGGTTGTAATCCCCAGTCATCATCCTTTCCCAAAGGAATTCTAGACAATCCACGAAATTAGAGAGGACACATTTTATCAAAAGATCAGTACGAGCTGATCTGAATTGAGGACATTCAAGAACCAGGTGCTTAAGGGTTTCCAAAGACTCTTTACAGGGATAAAATCTACAATTCACCTGTTGCAAACTCATTGAGCTGCTAGCCCAGTGTTTACAACGTTCCCTGGTTCGAAACTGATTGAGTTTGAGACGCATAAAATACATTCGTGTATACATGCAGGGAAAGATACTAATATATTGATATTGATATTTTATTTCTATCGCGCTCGTACACGTACACAAGTGTTTCAGAGCGCGCCAAGGCAAGGGAGGGGAACAGGGGAGAACCAAACAGCGATCTTACGAGGCCCAGTGACATTGCGAACGCGCAAGTGCATGGGAGAGGGGGAGGGGAAAAGTGCATGGAAGGGGGGAGAAGTGGAAAGTGCAAAGCAGAGGAGAAACAGATAAATAACAATAAATAAATAATAAAGACAACCAACAGTGGTAGTGCAGACAGCAAATTGCAAGTGCTAAGTTTAAGGCAGCAGACAGGGTAGGTCTGATAAGTGCAGGAAGAAAAAAGGGGGGGCTGTATGGGTACAGATACAGACCCCAGTGCAAGGGGTGGCCCGGAGGCAGTGAGGGAGGGTGGCAGGGTGAGCAGGTACCTGGGCCCGGAGGACAGAGGGTGGCCAGGTGCACAGTGCCAAGAGAGAACAGATCAGCAGGGGAGAGGGTGAGCGAAGGCAGAAGAAAAGAGGAAGGTCTTGAGGTGCTTCCGGAACCGGAGATGGTTCTCCTCGGGTTTTAGAGTGGCAGTGAGGCTATTCCAGAGGGAGGACCCAGCCAAAGACAGAGATCTATCCCCAGCTCGTTTCTTTGAAAAACGACTGACCCTGAGGGAGTTGGAGGTAGAGGAGCAAAGAGCGGAGGTATTTGCGGAAGGATAGCTGAAGGTATTTTGGACCCAGGCCCCAGAATGCCTTGTGGACGATGCAGAGGGTTTTGAATTTAATCCTTGCATCCACTGGGAGCCAATGGAGAGATTTCAGAGCTGGAGAGATACGATCCCAGGGCTTGAGGCCAAGGACAAGTCTTGCAGTACTGTTCTGGATTAGTTGCAGAGGGCGGAGAGTAGAGGCAGGTAGATTTAGAAAGAGGCTGTTACAATAGTCCAAGCTAGAGAGAACCAGAGCTTGGGATACCATGAGCTTCTGTGGGAAGGAGAGGAAAGGCAGAGTACCTCTGAGGAGGTGCAGTAGGAAATGTGACTTTTTAGAGACCTCAGAGATGTGAGCGGAAAGGGTGGAGTCAAAGATGACCCCGAGGTTCTTAGCCTCGCAGGCGGGGGTGTGAGGAGGGACAAGGGAGGCAGGCCAGAGAGTGAGGGGAAAGGATGGTGAAGGTGTGCCGATGAGGAGGATCTCCGTCTTGCTGGCATTCAGACAAAGATCATTGGCGGCACACCAATCTTGAATGGTAGTTAGGTAATCAGAGACGAGAGAGGGAGAGGAGGTGGCAGAGCGCAGCCTGAAAATGAGTTAAGTGTCGTCAGCGTAGCACTGGACATTTGAGCAGTAAGTGGCAATGCAGTGGGCGAGAGTTGCCAGGTATTGGTTGAAAAGCCAGGGCGAGAGGTTAGACCCCTGGGGAACACCACAGGTAGAGAGGAAGATAGATGAAAGGAAGGACCCAAGTTGGACCTGGGAGGGTCTATCTAAGAGGAAAGAAGTCAGCCAGGCCAGAGCCTGATCAGTGATACCCAGGTTTTCACAGAGACGGTTGAGCAGGATAGTATGGTTGACTGTGTCAAAGGCAGAAGAGAGATCGAGGAGGATGAGGACAGAGGGAATGTTAGAGTCAAGGTTGGAGAGCAGATCTTCACAGATGTTCAGGAGAGCAGTTTTGGTGCTTCTGGCAGCTCTGAAGCCAGACTGGTGGTAATGGAGACAGCCAACAGAATTGGAATGAAGGTTAAGCTGAGAGATGGCAAACTTTTCCAGGAATTTGCCCAGAAAGGGAGTAACGGAAATTGGGCGATAGCTGGACAAGAAGGATCAGCAGTGGGTTTCTTGAGAAGAGGATGCAAAAAGGAGTGCTTCAGAGGTGAGGGGAAGGATCCCGAGGCAAAGGAGTGGTTGCAAAACTCAGCAAGGGCCGGTGCGAGGGTGTCAATGTGGTCCTTGATGGTTTTAGAGGAACAGGGATGAGCCTGTTTTGACGAGGCTTTCATAGATTGGACTTGTCTAGCGACCTTGTCAGGGGAGAAAAGAGGAAAGGACGAGAAGGATGGTGGGGGGGTGGCTAAAGGAGGGTCAGCAAGCACAGATGGAGAGGGGAGAGGAGGGGAGAGAGTGGACAGGATGTCCTGGGTTTTTTAAATGAAGTGAGAGGCAAGGGCATCTCAGAGAGCCTGGGAGGCAACAGGAGGGGAAGAGACTGCAGCAGGGTTGGCCAGCTCCTTGCAGATTTTAAAGAGTTCGGCCGAGTTGTTAGAAGCCGCAGAGACACAAGCTTGAATGTGGACTCTCTTCTTGGTGAGGAAAGAGAGCCGGTATTGCCTTTGTAGCAGGCGACAGGCCAGTTTGTTAGAGGATGAACAGGAAGTCCTCCGTTTCCTCTCAGCCGCCCTATACTTACGTTTAAATGTAGCTAGGTCAGAGACATACCAGGAATTGCACTTGGCTTTGGACTTCAAATGGATCCTCATGACAGGGGCAAGAGCATCAAGCATATTAGAAATTGAAGAGTAGAGCAGAGACAGGGCTGTGTCAGAATGTGAGACAGCCAAAGGTGGGTGGGGGGAGAGAAAGTGGTGGCAAAAGTCTCAACTGACACAATTTCATGGGCCGGATGTCCGAGAAGGTAGGTGGCAGTGTTGGGGTAGGCTTGGCTTGGGGGGAAGAGAGGGAGAGATGAGAGGAGAGGAGGGAGTGATCGCTCCAGGAGAGAGGAGTGGTCAGAGGGATGGCGAGGGGGAGGTCAGAGGAGATCAAGACATTGAGTGTATGCCCTGCAGAGAGTCGCGCCAGAGGGGAGGATGGACAGGGAGAGGGAGTCACAGAGGTCACGGAAGAGTACAGAGGAGGAGCAAGGAGAGTCTAAATGTATATTGAGGTCACCAAGGAGGAGGAGTTGAGTGGTAGAGGCCAGGAGGGAGGAGCAGAGGTCTGCCCACTCAGAGAGAAATTAGATGATTTGACCGGGAGGCCGGTAGATGGTAACCACAGTAAGAGAATTGGTAGGCGAGAGAGAAAGCCTACAGTCAAGGCCTTCAAAACAGGAGTAGGTCTGAGTGGGAATGATACAGGCAGGAATCCACTCAGGAAAGATCAGGGCTACCCCCCCCCACTGGACCGGGAGGATCTGGGTGCTGAGAGGATCTTGTAGCCATCAGGGAGGAGTGTGTCAAAGCTTGTGACAGAGCTGGCCGTGAACCATGTCTCAGTAAGACCAAGGACATCAAGGTCTAGTTCTTCAAGGAGGTGGCAGATGTCAGAGGAGTGTTTGACAGCAGAGCGAGAGTTGAGAGTGGCAATATGAAGAAGGTTGCCAGCCTTAAAGACCTTCCGGGCAGGGGTACAGATCAGAGTTACGCCCTGCGGAGGAGAAAGAGCCCTAGGAGGGGCAGACGAGGAGGAGGAGAGAGAGGGCAAGGTAGCTAAGGAGGGAGCGGTGGGGACAGCAGGAGATGAGAGGAAATTGATGAGGCGAGGGAAGCGCCTATCAAAGAGGAGGAGATTGGCCTGAGGGCCTTGGACCATGACAGCGCCATTTAGGTAGACATTAATGATGACTTTAGAGGAGTCGAAGGAAGCCATGAGAACTTCCCAGCTAATGCCACCATTAATGGGAGAGGAGGAAATAGGGCAGAGCACAGAGACCATATGAGGAGTCCATAGATCTGGCGAAGGAACGACAAAGAGGATGTCGGTGAGGGTCTGTCCGGCGGAAGCATTGGAGTAGGTGTCGGCGATAGGAAGACCAGGATTTGAGGCCAAGATATCCTTTTTGAACTTCTTCCTGCCAGACTTAGTGAGAAGGGAAGGATAGTCAATGGAGAAGCTGTTGGAAAAGATGGGAGAAACAGAAAGCGACATTGGGGTGGAAGCGAGGAGAGGATGGAGATACTGGGGGGGGGGGGCTAAGGCAGGTAGGTGTGGGACAAAAGAGACAACAAGGCAATCTTTTATGCATATATTTTGCGTAATCAGAATACATACGATAACTCTTCAACTGATCAAGTGTGATAATTCAATCTCTCTCAAACTGTTTTTTCTTTACAAGGGATGGTCTAAAACAAAGATCATTATTAGTTACAGCAAGATCATCGAGCACCCTTTGCATGCGTCTTTGAAATATATTAAGTGATTCAACACATTTAGACTCAAGTACTTCTTGCAAATCCTTATATGAAGAATTATTCGGAGGGTTCTATGATCTATGAAGTAGATGTCTTGTGTACACCTGCTGTTCTAAGTCGGACTGATTTGGGAGTTTTGTAACCTGCTTTGGAATGTAGATACATCCTAACGTCTGAACCACCCCTACCGAATATATAGTGGAGGTGCCGTGGCTTACCCTACCTATAGAGACAGGACACGGAGAGGTCTTTGTCTCCCCCGTCCTGAAGAAGGTTGCTGTACTGGGGGACTTAAACAATATGTCCATAGACAACTGAAACACGTGTAGATGATCTAAGTCTGTGAGATTAGCACTACACAGAATACTTTACCAAGTAGCAGACCTTAGGAACCAAAAGAATTGTGTAATTAGGAAAAGGGTTATCTAACCTAAACTGTTAGAAAGAGGAACGACATATTAGTATGGATGTGAGGTTGGAGTGAGTATGAATAAATGGTAGAAGATCTGAATGGTGAGTTGGGGTATCTGTACCCAGCCCTAGAACATGTATAGGGATTTGGAATGAAATTCTTTGTGAACCAATTTTTGTTTGGAATTTGTTGTTGCTTTTAAATGTTTGTGTTTTAATTAAACTGATTTGATGAAGTATTGATTAAAATTGTCGGTATTTATAAAAAGATAAACTGATTAGTGGATGTCATCCCTCTCTTCCGCTGGTCCATCGCATACTGTTCATTGATTAAGTCAAACAAGCACATGTCTTAAGTGTAAATTAGCACAGCCTGGACTTTCATTATTAGGAATTCACGTAAGGGAATCAAAGAGAAGTGACAATATTTGGCAAAAATCAGCTTTAATTGATTTGCCAGAGGCCGAGTTTTCTGAGTCAGCCTTTCTTTCACAACTTGACAGAGGAGTTGCTGCTCAAGTAATAGCCTAGGTAAATTATCTCAGGCTGTTGTTGAATTACGGCACCCCCCAGGTTCCATTCATCACCTTCAATTTCCTTTCTGCATCAAACACAATCATGCTTGTTTTTGTGACATTAGGAGATAGATTGAAAGAATGGGCATATATCTCAAATGCGTAGAGCTTAGCTTGGAGCCCCGCGGGGGTGGAGTCCAATATAATAAGATCATTGGCGAATGCGAGCCAATTCATCCGCAGCTTGCCCATTCTCACATAAGTATAAATTAAAAAGGGTAGCTACTAGATTGCAGCCTTGTTTCAAACAAATGTGTGTTCTGATGGACTCTGTGGTCGCGCCCTCCTTGGTAATTCTAACCTTATAAGCAGTGTGATTATGGAGCATAGCAATCCAGAAAATCAAAGCTAATGGAATTCCTACTTCTACCATTTTAATCCATAATAGATCTCTCACAACAGTATCAAAAGCCGAGGACATATCGATACAATCCACATACACAGGATATGCTGCCTTCTTTTTAGTGCCTGACAAGATCTGAGCCATTACAGTAGCATTCAGAGCAGTACCCATATCTCTCCTGAATTCTATTTGGAATTTGGACAGGATATTGTGCTGAGAGATACATTTGTCTAGGTCATGGAGAACTAAGATCGCAAATATTTTAGCAACGTTGTCAATTAACGAAATAGGATGATAGTTATTAGGATCATTATGGTTACCTTTTTTATAGACAGGTACAATTATAGAAGTTCCCCAGTTTGCTGGGGTGTTCCCTGACTGTACAATGATATCAAATTTATCTTTGAGAATGTCAGCCCATAAGGATGGATCAGTTTTATATGCACAGGGAGGAATTCCAATTCTACTAGCTTTCTTTTGGCATCCCTCTGTCAGGTTCACACTTGCCTTATTCCACAGTTCACAATTTTATCAGAAAGCGTGGTTCCCTGCCCCAAGCTTTCTCTCAGCAATGGGTCAGAGACTTACGATTGTACAAGGGATTTGATGTGACCCTTGTAGGACCACTCTGACACCTCATGCCGCCGTTTCCTCGGGCCTTCTGGTACTTACCGTTTCAAATAAAAAGGGGCCAGAGCACTTCTGCCTCACCTGACCACTCTGCAGCTTGCCCTTGTCTGGGCTTTTGCAAAAGTTCAAACACACACACAAGTTCTTTCTCCTCAAGTTCCTTGCGTTCATATAATGTTGCCACTTGCAACCTTGGCCTCAACACAGTTTGGTTTGCTATCAGCTTCCTCCGACTCACCGGCTGTGCTGAACTCTTGGAGTTTCCTGCCTCTGGAGTCAAGTAAGGCACCACAGCGGCAAACGCTTCTCCCCGCTTCGACTGTTAGCACGGGAGGGCCCTGTGTGACACTGAAACCTGTAACACCACGCCAGCTGTACGTCCTGGTCTTAGGATCTCCCCTTCGGAGGCTTCCCTGGTCTGAGTTGAAAAGGGCAAGGGCAGATCCCCCTTCGTTGCCCCCCCCAGGTCTCACTGCCTTTGTCCTCCGTTTGAACTGCCGGTCCGGTATAGCTGTGTCCTTGTGCGTTCGGCCTTGCTCATAGTGTGCTCTCGTGTTCTACCTTTTATCCCTGTGGGGAAGGTAAAGGGCCATCAGCTGTGCATGATTATTGTCAATTGTCTTGCTCTGCCTGCCCCGTGTGTTGGTCCATTGTTTATTATGGTGTAGGGAAGTGTTTGTGTTGGAAAAGGGGGGATGTAGAGCTTCTAAATATCCTACAGGTTAGGATGGGGAAATCCAGAGCAGCGCTTTGTCAGCAATCCCTATTTCTTCCAGTCTCTTGATGAGGATGTTATAGTTGATTGTCGAATGCTGTGGAGAGGTTGAGTAGTATCAGTGCCGAGTTTGTGTTGTAGTCTGCATTGGCCTTTAGGTCGTCCCACATAGAGAGAAGTGCTGTATGTTACAGTGGTGGAACAGCATGAAACATCTTCAGTAATAAAACATTTTAAAATCACTGAAAAACATAGTAAAAGAGACGTTATGGTTCGGTTTCCCTGCCCAATCTCTACTGTGGGTTGTTTGGCGGGACCACAAACATGGCTAAAGCCCATGCCCCAAGGATTGCACCCACTGGCCATGGTCATAAGCCATGTAGAGGGACCAACATTCCCAGTATTGGTGTATAGTGGACACTGAGCCAGGCCTTTGGCTAGTTCCTGTGGCTATTGAGTGTGGTTTGGTGGGGTAGACGGTGTGGCCAAGCCTCATGCCCTAGGCAATTCAACCAACATTTGCCTCCCAACAAGTGCTGCCTAATGGAACACATATCAATATGCGCTGCAAAAAATATGTTTATTAAAGGAGCATTGTAGTTATTTCATATATGTTAGAAAAGGAATTATTAATAACTTACATAAAATAATGGAACATCTGCAATTATAGAAATAGTTGAAATTCAATGATGGTATGCTGCACAAAATCTAAACACTAATGAAATTAATTCACGCCCCCGCCATGTGGTGTTCAGGCTTACACTGAGAAACCTGCTAGTCCTCGGAGATCTGTCATCCAGGTCGCCTGGACACGGCCATCGCTATTGGATCCAGTTCCTGGGGGTGGACCAGTAGAGGAGGATCACCTGGATGATAGGTCTTAGGGGAGTGGAAGTGGGACACCAACGGTTGAGATGCGGTACGCCCTTGCTTTTAACACCTTTTCCCCATCCTACCAGGTAGGATACTTAGGAACTCAACTACCCCCGCCATTCCTGACATGAACACTTTCTCATGGACAGCTCACTGTGAGAGAAAACGGACTAACACCCGAACCGTATACCTGACATGTCCCAACACCATGGTCAGGCAGAGTCAGGCAATTACTGATCATTACATTACACACACCTGACTTCTATCACACTTCGCAACACGGATAAAAGGCGCAGCACGAAAGCACACTATAAGCAAGGCAAAGCACATGAGGAAGCGGCAGTTCCAAGGTGGCAGTATAATACGAGGAGAAAGACGGCAAGACCAGAAAGGGTTGCAAGGAGGGAAGTGACCTTGACGTTTTCAGAGAAAGACTGTTACTTTCAAGAGCCTTTGAGAATAAGACACATAAGACCTGGAATTAAAACTGAAGAAACCTGCATTGTGTGTCGGAGGTACCCGGGGCTCTCCTGCATCGATAGCCAAGAAGGGGAGAAGCATTTGCCACTGTGGTACTTTGCTTGGCTCCCACAACAGAGCAGCACCAGTAAAGGCAGCACAGCCGGTGAGTCAGAGAGACTGATACCAGACCGGTCTGTGTTAGAGCCAAGGTCGCAAGCGGCAACATTGTATAGAGAAAACTGAAGAGAACGGTGTGTGAAGCGTATGTGACGAGCTCTGTGAATAATTAAACAGCAGATGAATGACTGAACTTTTGAAGCCAAGACAGATACCGTAAACAGAATGGCCCGGCGCCACCTGGGTGCTCATTCAAAGGTTTCTGTTAGATATCCAACTGAGAGGTTGCAAATGTAAAAAGGAATTGTGAAATCGAAGTGGTCCTGCAACGGGTCAAGCTAAACACTGTGCACATTCGAAAGTTGATACGAACTGAAATTGGTCCGAACCCGGCTGAGGAAGACTAATTGGGTAATAAGAAGGATCTGAGCCCGGCTGAGGGGATCCAGGGTGAAGAGTGAATCACCTGAATTGAGTGCTTGCAAGAGGAAAATAAGGAAATGTTTGTTTTGGTACATCAGGCCCTCTGAATAAAGAGACTTGGGCACCGAAGGCCCTGATGCTAGTGAGTGAACTGTATCCTTGTGCAGAAGAAGCCAGAGATTGTGCTACGCTCGAGTGAACTGCCTTGTCCCATGCTGAAAACGTGGGGAAGGGAGGCCAACGGCCTGATCATCCTGACATGTCATCTTTGTGAACACTTCTTTCTTTTTCATAAACACTACCCCCACACTATTTGTATTTAGAGGTAAGAATTGGCAATAGTTTTTTTTAGTATAGGCCCTTTTATTTTGACAAGACACCACTAGGACAGCGTTATTATTTGATGGTCATAACTTGCTCACATCTGTAGATTTAGGTTTAGATGGCGTTTATCATACCCTTGTTGAAGTTCAATAAACACACTTGAACTGTCGTCACTTGTGTTTGTCCTACTGTTGATACCATGCCTTGCTTACAGGGCCCAACAAATTGCTCGTAGCTCCAGCAGGTTGATATGCTGGCTCTTTTCCTCCTCCGACCAAAGGCACCCCAGCCCTCCAGTGAAGCATCTGTCGTGAGTGTAGCCTGATGGTCCGACATTCTGAAGGGGGCGTCCTGTACCAGGCGTTCCCTTACTGACCACCATCGAAGGCTCTGTCTGTAACCCAGTGTTAGGGCAATGTAGTCATTCCAGGACCCCGAGGACTAGACGCACCGGTTAGCCAGGAATTCCTGCACTGGTCTCATGTGTAATCGGCAGTTGGAGATGAACGTGATGCATGATGATAACATCCCCGGCAGGGAATTGTAGTTGCGGACTGGCGTCACTAGGGCTGTGGTTGGCACGGCGGTTGAGCTCCCAACTTAGTTTTAGGTTTAGATCAGGCATTTTTCAAACCTACTGTAAGGAACTCATGGTGGCAACAGTAAAGGCAGACACACGTGATATTAAACTGTAAATGTAGGGTGGAAAAACGCTTAACCTAAACCTAAATAGAAGATGGGAGCAAGCGTCTGTTAGGGAGAATTCTCTCTTTAGGCTGAATTTCCTAACATAGTGAGTCCCCCAGCAGCTTTGCTGGATTTCTGGAGTTTGTTTTTTTCTCCTGCCAAGAGTGAGATGCTTTTTCTCCCACTCTTGGACATGATTTATGGTGTTCCTTTGACTGTTAATGTGTTTTATGGGCTATGGGGTCCTTTACTCCATAGGGTCTCATGTGTTTTTACTATGAGTGTTACACAGCACCCTCCGTGCCGTAACACAGGGGTGTCATAGTGACACCCCACCATAGACTCCATAGCCTGGGACTGTTTCCCAGTGCATGTAAAGTCACCATTGGCTTTACTAGTCCCAAATTATTAACAGAAACCAGTACAAACCATCATATTGTGGACGTACTGGTTGGGGCAATTCGATTGCCCTGGGGTCTGTTAGTCGAGGGGGCACTTCTCCGTCCCCCCTGATCGAGTTTTGGCTGGTGGCAGTGGAAACTACTTTTTATATTCGACCGCGGATATTTCCCTATGGGATTTTCCCATTGTTCGAGGCTACCAACTTTAATTATTTAATTCTCATAGCCTCGAACATACCGCCAGTTTATTTATTTAATATTAATTTTAATTCGCCGGTTGGTATTTTTTTGCCAAGACTCGATTCTAAAATGGCGTTTGTGTTGTCTTCTGTGACTCCAACCCAAGTCGAGCTCTTTGTTCCACCTTTTGGCAGGCTTCTCCACAGAAGCCTCCAAAAGTGGTGCCACTCTGTCTGGGTACCACAGGAGGTGTGGGAGGGGTTTAGGCACCCTGGACTGAGTTACCTTGGTAACTCAAGTCGCACTCTTGTGTGATTGGCCCAAGTGGTGAGCCGGCCGGCTGACAGCTGTTTGATTGACAGCTAGGCTGAGTGAATGGGGGTATGCTGCATAAAAGCAGGGCTTTGGGGACTGGAACTTCAGAAGTCGCCACAGGACCTGAGAATCCGACGAGGGAGAAGCTGAGCCGACCTACCACAACGACACCACCGGTGGAGCCCTGCGGAACCGACTTACCACTTTCCGACGACAGAGAAGATCTCGCGGCTGGAGAGGCTTCTTCCCCTGACTGGTGGGCACAACCAGTTTACCTTCTTTCTTCGCACCCCAGACCGGTTTGTGGTCGAACTGCCGTGCCAAGCACCCCAGCGGCCGGATAGCCACTTACTACTGAACCGCGAATCAACGGACCGCTCCTTGTACCTGAGAAACTCCGCGGCTGGTTTCTTGCCTGGCAGTGCAACGGACTCCTGTCTTCCTCCCCGACGAGATCCTCTCTTCCCCCGGACGAAGCACCGACTTGCATCCGCTGCCAGGAACAACTGCCCCGCTGGAGTGTTCTCACCACTTTAAGGTACCGTGTCCGCCAGGCCTCCCTTTCTAAAGATTGCTACAAGGTAATAATAACCCCTTAACCTTCTGGACTGGGCTGGCCGCCTTGACCCTCTAACTGGTCCCTCTCTTTGATCCAACTCCTTTTTGAACCGTTACAAGACTTTTGTGCACTGCAACCGTGTGACCTTGGACACATTACGTTTGGACCCTCTTAAGCGGATCCGGCCTACTGACTCTGAATTCCTAGTGTTACTTTGCCTTCCTCCCTTGTTGTGTTTGTGAAAAAGTGTTGGGATCTGTTTCAATTTATTCTCTGCTTTTCTCTCCCTTTTAAAACGAATTATTAGAGTGCCATCTGCGTTAAGCGCTCACCGCTGTCTGAAAATAAGTGGGGCTTTACTTAAGACTTGTCTAATATTATTTTAAGGGAGTGTATATCTTTTAGTGACTGTGTTTTTGAACTGCTTAACATTAGTGCCTGTGTGTTTTTCTAGATGTGGTTTTAAATAAATAATGATATCTCTTTTACACCAAGCCCTGGTCAGTTTTTACTTGTTCGATTGTGTTCTCTTGACCTATTGTGAATACTCTGTATACTGCCTAACTCTTCTTGAGGGAAGTCTGACTGCTCAGCCACAGCTACCAAGTGAATCTGTGTGGTACAGACTGCTACCAAGTGGGTTTACTGCCAAACACCTGTAGTCCTAAATCTTTTGCAGTGGTCCCAGAGGGAACTGCACAGGTTTCTGCCTAACACTGGTGTACAGCGGTGGGATTTGTATTGAGTATACACTTTAGAGTGCTTGTTGAACACTTTAGGACAACTAACCACAGAGTTTAGCACTAAAAAGCTGATTTTCTAACTATGTCTGCTATGGAGAGTTATACCCTAGAATCATTGTCTGCCAAAACTGCTGATTGCTTAAAAGTATTGTGTAGACATAAGAATCTCTCTGAGAAGGGCAAGAAAATGGAACTTATAGAAAGATTGTTAGAAAACCAAAGTCTGGGTGGTACAGAGGAATCTACCTCCCAGCAAATGTAGAAAACAGTGATGGTATTGATCTGAATCAAAGTCTTGATAATGAGTCAGAAGAGGACAGTGAACCTAATGAAGTTAGCCACTCTGAGCCTCTGTCTGCCTTACCTACTGTACCTACTGGGCCTATACCAGGTCCCACATGTAACCCTGCTTATTTTGAACTTGAAAAAATGAAGCTTGAATTAGAGTACAAACGTTTTTAGCTCAATCTGAAAGAAACCAAGAGCTAGAGTTCAGAGGAATGAATGCCCAGGCTGAGCAGAAGCAAGCTGAATTAAGACTCAGAGAAATAGAGCTTAATCATGAACTAGAAATGAAAAAGTTGTCTGTGGAAAATGCTTCTCTCTCCTCTGGTTCTTCTAGGAGTTCCAGTCCCAAAAGACCCCGGATGCCTAAGGAATTAGTGGGTATCTATGAACCTAAGTTGGATGTGTTGGATTGGTTAAAAATGTTTGAGTATAATCATGGGCTCCAGGACATCACAGGGAATGAGTTACTTCCCTGGTTGTTCTGTAGGCTTCCCCCTGTTGCAACTGATGTGGTAATGGAGTTGGGGGAGGTGGATAAGAAGGATTATGAATGTGTGAAACTAGCTTTGATAGCTAGATTTGGGAAGACCCCTTCCCAGTACCTTAAAAGGTTTAGGACCCTCAAAAAGCATGATGGTACCCACTGGGCTACCTGGGTGAGTGAAAGTTTGAAAAACTTAGAGGGGTGGATTAAGGGTTACAGAGTAAACACTTATGAAGGAATGAAGAATCGTGTAATGTTGGAGTCGATTTATGATGCCTGCTCTCCTGAGCTCAGACAGCACTTGGCTGATTCAAAGGAATTAGATTCCAGGAAGTTAGCTAAGGCTGCTGACGTGTGGGTTGCCAACAGGGCCACTCACAAGGATTCTGGGGCTACTCAGAAAAAGGATGAGGGAAAACAGCCAAAAAAGGACTCCAAAGAGAATTCAATTAATTCCAATTCCAAAGAGAGCCCCAAACAGAACCAAAAGGGTAAGCCACAGGGAAACCAAATCAGGCTAGTGTACCTCCTGGTGCCAAACCAGAAGGAGGTCAGAACAAGCCACCATTCCAGAAAGCATTTGGTAAATGCTTTGTTTGTGGCTCTACTGACCATGTGAAAGGAGATCCCAGATGTAAGGGTAAACCTACAGGGGTCCAGCTTGTCTCCTTAGCCTTCGCTCCAGAGGAGGAAGTACAAATGGCAAGTGGAAACTTTCTATTACTGGCTGATTAACCCATTGGAGTCTCGGCCAGTGTTTCTTTAGTATCTCTGGGTTTGTGGGAACAACAGAACTTAGAGGTATTTAATTCTATCCCAGATAATACTAAAGAGTATTACAAGGACAGTGTCCAGGTGAATGGTCAGGAGACTCCTGCCATTAGGGATACTGGGACCAGCATAACTGTGGTGGACAAATTGTTTTTTCTGGCTGAGGATGTTGCTAAGGCACCCAAATGCCTCACCAAGTTAGCTGGAGGGCCTGTGCAGATGCTTCCCCAATTACCAGTTCTCATCCAGTGTAATGACATGACTGTTAAGATACCTGTCAGCATACAAAGTGAGGTGCCAGGAAGGGTTCTGCTGGGTAATGACTTGAAAACTCTTGGAGTAGTGTCACATACCCCCAGACCTCCTAGTAAAAGGTTACATGAACTCACCAGACCTGCAAGGGAGAGAACCATGAGAGGTACTCCCAAGGAGATGATGAAGAAAGAGATCACTCCTACTCCACTGGAGATGTCAGCTGCTGCCTCTAAGCAACAAGAAGCAAAAGGGAAACCTAAGACTTCTAGCAAGAAACCAGCAGTCAGCACTCCAGTGCAGCCAACAAGGACTTCCCCTAGGTTGTCCAAAGTTACACCAGTAACTCCCCCTCCAGCTGAGGCTGAGAAGGAGGTAAAACCCTGTGTGGTTGAACTAGACTCTGAAGAAGAGCTAGTGGAAGGCCAGGAACTCATTGGAGATCTGGATCCTGTTGACCATCCTGAGCTGCAGTCTTTACTGGCAGAAGGTGGACCCAACAGGGCAGACTTCAGTAAGGGACAGAGAGAATGTCCAACTCTGGAAGGTCTTCGCCACCAGGCAGATGCTCAGGCTGAAGGGCAAGAGCCTGGGAAGTATAGGTTACACTAGGAAGATGGCCTCTTCTACAGTGAACCAACCGAGTCTGCACCTGGGGACAACAAACGACTTGTAGTACCCCCAAGAGAACAGACCACAGTTCTTGCAGTTAGCCCATGAGATTCCTTTGGCTGGTCACTTGAGTTTCAAGAAGACTAAGGAAAGGCTCTCACTCTACTTTACTTTTATTGGCCAACTATGGGGGCTGAAGTAGATAAATACTGCAGGAGCTGCCACACCTGCCAGACTTCTGGTAGGGTTGGCTCCAAGAATGTGGCACCTTTAGTGCCTCTCCCAGTTGTGGGAGTCCCATTTGAGAGAGTAGGGATTGACATTGTTGGTCCCCTTGATCCTCCAACCTCCTCAGGCAACAGGTTTATACTTGTTGTAGTAGACCATGCTACTAGGTACCCTGAGGCAATTCCTATGAGGACTGTTACAGCTCCGGCTGTGGCTAAGGCCCTCCTTGGTATTTTTACCAGGGTTGGGTTTCCTAAGGAAGTAATCTCTGAGAGGGGGTTAAATTTTATGTCCCACTACATAAAAGCCATGTGGAAAACCTGCAGAGTTACTTACAAGTTCTCAACCGCATACCACCCTCAGACAAATGGACTGGTTGAAAGGTTCAACAGAACCATGAAGAGCATGATAGGTGCTTTAGAGGACCCCCTTAAAAGAAAGTGGGATCTTCTACTGCCATGCCTTCTCTTTGCTTATAGAGAAGTCCCTAAGGAGGGAGTAGGTTATTCTCGCTTTGAACTTCTTTATGGTCATCCGGTCAGAGGTCCATTGGCCCTGATCAAGGAGGGGTTGGAGAGTGCTCCTTCCCCCAAGCCAGTCAGAGTGACTGACTATGTGATAGGTCTCCGAAGGAGAATGTCGTTAATGATGGCAGAAGCAAGTGACAACTTGAAAGCTGGACAAGCATTGGTCAAGCACTGGCATGACCAAAAGGCTAACATGGTTGAGTTTACTCAGGACCAGCTAGTTCTTGTTATGATTCCAACAAGGCAGACGGCCTTGCAAGACAAATGGATGGGACGCTTCAAAGTTGTGGGTAAACTTGGAGAGGTCAACTATCTGGTGGACTTGGGCAACCCCAAGGAGGCTCCAACAGTCTTCCACACCAACTGACTAAAAGCGTATGTCCCCAGACCTGATGTAGGAGCTTTGCTTCTAGCAACATCAGAGGAAGAAGAAGAGAGTGAAGCTCTTCCTGATCTCCTCAGAGGCTTACCTTTAGACGAAAAGATTGAAGGAGTAAATCTCTCTTCAAATCTGACACCTGAGCAACAGGAAGAGTGCAAATCTATGTTGAATCAGTTTGGCTATCTGTTCTCACTTTCACCAGGCTTGACCCCTTGGGGACAGCATGACATACTCACTGGTGACTGTCTGCCAGTCAAAGCAGAGGATATCGAATGTCAGAAAATGTAAGAACCCACATCAAAGGTGAGGTCAACAAGATGCTTGATCTCAGGGTAATAGAGCCCTCTACTAGTCCATGGTCTGGCCCAGTTGTATTAGTACCAAAGGCAGGATCTAAAGAACTTAGATTCTGTGTGGATTACAGAGCTCTTAATGCAGTCACTAAGGCTGATGCCCACCCTTTGCCAAGGACAGATGAGTTGGTGGATAGACTTGGTGCAGCCAAGTTCCTCAGCACATTTGACTTGACGTCAGGCTATTGGCAAATAGCCCTGACAGAAAATGCCAAGAAGAAAACTGCATTTTCTTCCCCAGTTGGCTTATACCAGTTTAAGGTTATGCCTTATGGATTGAAAAATGCACCTGCTACGTTTCAAAGGATGGTAAACCAGGTTCTGAATGGGATGGAGGACTTCTGCATGGCATACTTGGATGACATAGCAGTGTTCAGCAATTCCTGGGAAGAACATGTGGACCACCTGAGATATGTTTTGCAGGCTCTTGGAAAGGCCAATCTGACCATAAAGGCAAGTAAATGCCAGATTCGACAGAGTCAAGTGGTCTACCTTGGACATGAGGTAGGAGGTGGAGAAATAAGGCCTTTGCCCAGTAAGATTGAAGTTGTGCAAAATTGGACAACACCTACTACTCAGACCCAGGTGAGAGCCTTCTTAGGTCTCACTGGGTATTACAGGAATTTCATTGAGAACTATGGATCCATAGCTTCTCCACTGAATGTCATCACCTCTCCAAAATTCCCTAAAAAGGTTAGGTGGAATGAGGAATGCAATCAGGCCTTTGAAACCCTGAAAAAGGCTCTTTGCCAAGCCCCAGTACTCAGAGCTCCTGACTACCACCAAACTTTCATTGTGCAAACAGATGCTTCAAATGTAGGAATAGGTGCAGTCCTCAGTCAACTGGATGGGAAAGGTAGGTAGCACCCCATTTGCTTCATCAGTAGAAAACTGAAGGATCCTGAAACAAGGTGGGCAACCATTGAACGAGAGTGTTTTTCTATTGTGTGGGCTCTGAAGAAGTTTAGGCCATACTTGTATGGTTCTACTTTTATCATTCAGACTGACCACCAACCCTTGAGATGGTTAATGCAAATGAAAGGGGAAAACCCAAAACTATTGAGATGGTCAATCTGCCTGCAAGGGTTTGATTTCACCATTGAGCACAGGTCAGGGTGTCACCACCAAAATGCTGATGGTCTCTCTAGGATGTATGTCATCGACTAGAGGTATGCGATTCATCCAGGAGTGGATTAAATCCTCCTGTCCGTTAGTCTGGGGGGGGGGGGCGAGTGTTAGTGAGAATTCTCTCTTTAGGCTGAATTTCCTAACCTAGTGAGTCCCCCAGCAGCTTTGCTGGATTTCTGGATTTTGTTTTTTTCTCCTGCCAAGAGTGAGACTCTTTTTATCCCACTCTTGGACATGATTTATGGTGTTCCTTTGACTGTTAATGTGTTTTATGGGCTATGGGGTCCTTTACTCCATAGGGTCTCATGTGTTTTTACTATGTGTGTTACACAGCACCCACCGTGCTGTAACACAGGGGTGTCATAGTGACACCCCACCATAGACTCCATACCCTGGCACTGACTACTGTCTCCCAGGGCATGTAAAGTCACCATTGGCTTTACTAGTCCCAAATTATTAACAGAAACCAGTACAAACCATCATATTGTGGACGTACTGGTCGGGGCAATTCGATTGCCCCGGGGTCTGTTCGTCGAGGGGGCACGTCTCCGTCCCCCCTGATCGAGTTTTGGCTGGTGGCAGTGGAAACTACTTTTTATATTCGACCGCGAATATTTCCCTATGGGATTTTCCCATTGTTCGAGGCTACCAACTTTAATTATTTAATTCTCATAGCCTCGAACATACCACCAGTTTATTTATTTAATATTAATTCGCCGGTTGGTATTTTTTTCCAAGACTCGATTCTAAAATGTCGTTTGTGTTCTCTTCTGTGACTCCAACCCAAGTCGAGCCCTTTGTTCCACTTTTTGGCGGGCTTCTCCACAGAAGCCTCCAAAAGTGGTGCCACTCTGTCTGGGTACCACAGGGGGTGTGGGAGGGGGTTTAGGCACCCTGGACTGAGTTACCTTGGTAACTCAAGTCGCACTCTTGTGTGATATGCCCAAGTGGTGAGCCGGCCGGCTCACCACTTAGCATGTTTGATTGACAGCTAGGCTGAGTGAATGGGGGTATGCTGCATAAAAGCAGGGCTTTGGGGACTGGAACTTCAGAAGTCGCCACAGGACCTGAGAATCCGATGAGGGAGAAGCTGAGCCGACCTACGCCGATGACACCACCGGTGGAGCCCTGCGGAACCGACTCACCACTTCTCCCGGCTGGAGAGGCTTCTTCCCCTGACTGGTGGGCACAACCAGTTTACCTTCTTCCTTCGCACCCCAGACTGGTTTGTGGTCGAACTGCCCGTGCCAAGCACCCCAGCGGCCGGATAGCCACTCACCACTGAACCGTGAATCAATGGACCGCTCCTTGTACCTGAGAAACTCTGCGGCTGGTTTCTTCCCTGGCAGTGTAACGGACTCCTGTCTTCCTCCCCGACGAGATCCTCTCTTCCCCCGGACGGAGCACCGACTTGCATCCGCTGCCAGGAACAACTGCCCCCGCCGGAGTGTTCTCACCACTTTAAGGTACCATGTCCACCATGACTCCCTTTCTAAAGATTGCTACAAGGTAATTATAACCCCTTAACCTTCTGGACTGGGCTGGCCGCCTTGACCCTCTAACTGGTCCCTCTCTTTGATCCAACTCCTTTTTAAACCGTTACAAGACTTTTGTGCACTGCAACCGTGTGACCTCGGACACATTTCATTTGGACCCTCTTAAGCGGATCCGGCCTACTGACTCCGAATTCCTAGTGTTACTTTGCCTTCCTCCCTTGTTGTGTTCGTGAAAAAGTGTTGGGATCTATTTCAATTTATTTTCTGCTTTTCTCTCCCTTTTAAAACGAATTATTAGAGTGCCATCTGTGTTAAGCGCTCACCGCTGTCTGAAAATAAGTGGGGCTTTACTTAAGACTTGTCTAATATTCTTTTAAGGGAGTGTATATCTTTTAGTGACCGTGTTTTTGAATTGCTTACTATTAGTGCCTGTGTGTTTTTCTAGATGTGGTTTTAAATAAATAATTATATCTCTTTTACACCAAGCCCTGGTCAGTGGTTACTTGTTCTATTGTGTACTCTTCACCTATTGTGAATACGCTGTATACTGCCTAACTCTTCTTGAGGGAAGTCTGACGGCTCAGCCACAGCTACCAAGTGAATCTGTGTGGTACAGACTGCTACCAAGTGGGTTTACTGCCAAACACCTGTAGTCCTAAATCTTTTGCAGTGGTCCCAGAGGGAACTGCACAGGTTTCTGCCTAACAGCCTCGCCCATCAAAACGAAAATAAGGTAGTCTTTGTGGCATCTTGTCAAAATAAATGGCCTATACTAAAAAAAAATATTGCCAAATCATTACAACTAAATATAGAAAGAGTATGGGATAGGATTTTCAATAAAGAAAGAAGTGTTCTCAAATCATAAATCAGGATGGGCTTTAGTCAGGGGTCTCCCTTACCCGTGTTTTGAGCACAGGACAAGGTGGGACTTCTCCGCACAGCACACGCTGGAGCTTTGACAGCAGGAGCCGACAGTTCTTGTACCGGCTATCAGGTTCTCCAATGGTTAAGTCTCTTTGAACAGCTGGAAGGCACAGGAAGAACTGGATGCTGGGGGGTGGCAGAGGGACCTCCAGAAATGGACCCTAGTGGAGACCTAGGTGTGGCCGGAAGCTGTCCGACGGGACCAAGGGGAACAAAGCATTGATTTAAATTCCTGGAGACAATTGCTACAATAATTGCACGCTGCAGTGGGCACAGCTACTATAACAGAGGGAGATGCCAACTGAAGCGTCTGGCGTACACAGGTTGCCAGTAGGGAATCTTAACCCATGGGTGGAAGATTAATAGAAGACACAGGAATTGTAGGCTGTTACAGGGGAGGGCGTGTTGGGGGGAATGGGAGGCAGACAACATCTGGACTATAGTAGAATGTTGTTGGAACGCAAGTTAAACCTGTATTGTGTTTGTTTGTTCTTAAAAAAACAATAAAACAAATTAAAAAAACGAAAAAATCTCTTTTAACAAAAGTAACTCGCCTTCGAAGCCTGATGTATACAACAGACAAACACAAAGTTCTGCATCACGTATACCTTGGTTAATGGCTTCATCCCTGGATCTCCCTCTTTTGGGCTTGGACACCTTTCAGACGTCAGCCTCCCTCCTTCGGGTTCACTGCAGCTTTTCTTACTTTCACAAGTCTTAATGTCTTTTTAAACAGTTCTTTGGGCTTCGCCCCTTTTTGTCGGCTTCCCTCTGTCGGGGTCACTCTTGCCAACTTTTACAGACAGTTTACTGTGGACACCCCGTGGTCGGGTTCACTTCGGTAAACACACAGTTCATAGGGACTTCAGACCTGGCCCCTTTTCGTTAGCATCCCTCTGCCGGGTTCACTCTTGCCAACTTTTACCAAACAGTTCACTATGGAACTTTTAGACTTCGCCCCTTTTTGTTAGCATCCCTCTGGCCGACTTCAACACACTGTTCATACGCTCATTTCACCAAGCAGGACTCATTTCCCTCATCTTCGCAATCATCTGTCGGTCCAAGACTTTTGACGGTACAGAGGATTTTACAAGGCCTCTGCATGACCACTTTGACCTCTTCTCGCCTCTTCCCAAGGGCTTCTGCTTACAGTAGTTTCTACCATCAGGTAATCACCCAGAGTTTCCTAACTGAGCACCCACGTGGTGCTGGATTCCTCTGTTGCTGGTTACCCCCTTCCTTTCTCACTAGTATCATTAAGCTTCTGAAAAAAAGTTCCAATTTAGCCGTTGGCTATTTATCGTTCAACACAGTTTGGTTTCGTATCAGCTCTTCCCTCGACTCACTGGATGTGATCAACTGCTTGGCTTTCTTCTCCTTCAAATCAAGGTTGGTACCAGAGAGACCAGCGTCTCTCCCCTGCTTGGTTATCAGCGCAGGAGGGTCTTGCGTACTGTAGACATCAGCTGAAACACACACTAGCTATTGTTTGTGGACTTATAATTACTTCTAGGGAGGTTTCACAGGCCTTGGTTGGAAAGGGCAAGGTCGCTTCTCTCCTTGTCACCCTCGGTCTGCACCATCTTTCTCCTCCTCTTGAACTGCCGTGCTGAATTAGCTCTCATGTCGTGCCTTCTGTCTTGCTCATCCTGTGCTCTTGTGCGCCACCTTTTTTTTTCCCTGTGGGCAAGGGGGGGGGGGAGCGGTGTGTGTGTGTGTGTTTGTGTGTGTGTGTGTGTGGGGGGGGGGGTGGTTCTTAAGTACAGTGTAGTCCCCAACCTCCCACAAAGGAATGTGTACACACTATGTTAGTGATAACACAGTTCTTTACATAAATACGTTTCAAGTTATATACACACACAATAACACACTTTGTGCTCATGCAATACTATAATGATAAATATGTACAACATCTATGTGGTACCACAATTCACTCTTGACTCCTTTAAAATGCACCAACCGCTGATAGTTACAACGACATACAAATCTAATAGCAATGTGAACCAACACCAGACATAGGAGGGAAACAAGTGGTTAAACAAATGGCAGAATACTGGGTCCCTACCAAAGACACAGTCCTGTGTGCGGACCCCCTCACCCCACCTGGGCAACCTATAAATAAAGTATATTGACAAGTTCAGTCCATATATTGTTTAGCAGAGTCTTGTTCCCTTCTAAAAAGGTTCTACTACCCCATTGTACCTGGTTTAGCAGAGGTCAATGTCAGGTCATCGACAGATCCTTCATGAGTGAAATCCCTTTAAGGCAGGAGCCACAGATCGTCGAGATCCCTTGAAGAAGAGGTGAACAACGTTGTCGAGGCGGCAACTTCGGTCCTGGCGGTGCTCGTCGATGATCAATTGTGGACATCCTGCGAAGATGAGGCATGCAGTGCACCTCGATGATGGTAGTTTGTTGCTGCAAAGAGTCAATGAAGACCGTAGGCCCAGCACGGGCGCCGGGTGGTCAGCATTTGGTGTCAGCGATCAGGACTCGACCACGTCTGGCTTTTTGGATCTTCATCAGCGTCTTTGAGGACTTCAGGTGGCGGGAAAAACCCACCGATGGATTCTCCTCGGTTCGGCGGCAACCGTGACTTTCTCCAGCGGGACAAATCGGTCAACGGAGATGAGCAAGGGAGTCCTTGATTCAAGCAGTGGAGAAACTTTGCTGAAAATGTTGGGGGGGACATGACCTCTGAAGAAAAGGTGCCCCATTCAAATGAATGGGGACAAAATAGTGTGCCATGAAAGTTGGGGGGGACAAACACCCCAGTCCCCCCCTACAATTACGCCCATGGATTCAAATGTCTTAGGCAATGGAGCGTTGCAGCTCAGGTCGGCGATGATGGTCGTCGACGGCGGTGGACTTCAATGTCCGGGTGCTTCGCTTCAGGATCCTCGGTGGTCCCCGTCTCTGGTCGGCAGCCTTTCGAGGGCTGATCTCCCAGGGAGCATTGGGGAAGGTCAGCTGGTGCATGATGTTCCCTCGTAGCTCGGGAAGAGGTCTCCTAGCCAGGTTCTCTCTTGGATCAGTTCTTGGAGACACAACATCCTTCGGATTGCGGCGAAGGAAAGCAGCAGCAAAGCCTTCTTCTTCCAGCTGGGCTTCAAGGTTAAGCATCAAGTTTTGACTTCAGCTTCTGAACGATTCTGGTCAGTGAGAGGTCCCCCGATATACTGTTCTGTCTCTCATTCACACTGCTGAGCCAGGCTCAGGCAGCCAATCATTCAAAAGAGCATTCAGCAGACAGGCAGCCAATCAGGATCACAGTGCATTCAGGCCATTCTTCTTCATCCAGACACTCACAACAAGGAATGTGGATTGGTTTAAGCACCCAGCCATTCAGCACTCCACACTGCAACTGGCAGGGCTGTCTCATTCATTGTGTCACACACAGGCGTGTTGCTAGGTCTGGAAAAGACCCGGGGCTACACAAATGTCCTAACTGTCGAGACTGGGGGCTAGCTAGCATTTTGGTTGTAGCTCCTGGGATTCTATCCGGGGCTACAACCAAAAGACCAGGGGTTATAGCCCCCTAGCAACACCTCTGGTCACACACCAGAAACCAGACACCCATAACATGAAATGTATATTGGTCACGCACTCCATTCACCCAGTGCCCACCCCAAGGGTGTACTCACAAGATATTGTCATTGGGAAGGCTTCAGCCAGTCTGGCCTGGACTGCCCCACGATACCATATATGGAACTTCCACCCAACAGCCAGTCAGGGGAAGGGACAGAGTCAGGGCTTCCCAGGACTTTGGGAAAACAAGGTAACAGGCATTAGAAAGCAAAAGGCCACATGGGCCATCTTGTCTCCTATCAGGAATCAACTGATTCCAATGGCAGGGCCTGGATATCCCAAAATGGAGGATACTCAGATCACCTGGCAAATTCAGCATGGAGCTGCCACCAGCCCATGCCCTGCTCTGTGGGCCACACACAGGTGCCCGAAACCATACACTAGGGGTACAGGGTTGTACCCCCACCCATGGGTGCCATAAGGGTATCCCAAGTGTCTGTTTACCACAACCAAAAAGAGGAAGAGTGGCACTGGCACTGCCAGGAGTTCCACATGGACTCCTGTAGAGTAAATAACACAGAACACATCTACAATAACCCACAAATTGGGTTTCAAAGGCTGTCTTGGGTTTCATGGGTTTTTGGTTTTCCCAATCCCATACTGGAGAGTTTTTTGAGTCGTGACTTTTCTGCCAGGGCCTCTGGGGCAGAAAGTCTCTGAAGGGGGGTGGAGATTCCTTTAAGAAAGTAGAGAAGATGGGGAAGTCTCGCCACAGAATAACTTCCTCAGGGAGTCCTGGAATTATAGCTGATGGTATTTCACAAGTCTTGCCCCAGATCTCTATGTGTACTGGTATCTTAGGATAGATTTTGTTGTCTCCATGTACACAAGTTACTCGGACTAGGGTTGCATGGTTTAGGTCTTGTGGTGTAACTAAATCGGCCTGTACAGCGGTTTGGACTACTACCTGAGTCAGTTAAGGCCTTTACCTGTTTCCCATTCACCCAAGCCTTTCCATAAGTGAACTCGGTAGGGGTTTGCCATAAGCAGATGCCAAAAGGTATCTAGCTGTTCCCACTCTTCACCCTTCAAGCAGCCTATTTCCATAGGTTTGTCTTTTATATTCTTTGGACAGTGTTTGTTTGTTTGTTTGTTTATTTATTTATTGTGCGCGCCGGACCCGAGGGTATCAGGGCGCAGGCGATAAGAGTACGTATCAGTTTAGTTACAAAGGTTGCGGAACATAATTAAAACAATTTCCTCAAAGTTACAAAGGTTGAGGATCAAAGCAGGTATGGTGGCAATACACATGTCGACATCAAATCATAGATAGCAAGCATACTAGGTGACTATTGTGACTATTGTCTAGCATACATTAGAGGATGCAAAGATACATGCGAACAAAGCAAATATTTGTACAAGAGGGGGAAGTGGAGGAAGGAGATATTACTTGTCTTTCTCTATGAGTCATTTGATTAAGTTCTGCCTGAATTTGGTGAAAGTTTGGTCTGATCTCAGTGTCTAGCTAGATATTCGGTTTCCCTACAGGAAAAACAGACCAGAGGAGGTGGTTTGCTTCCTTTTACTTCCTCCTTTCTGCTTTCATCTTTAGGTCTTAGATCAGGTTTCTCAATCTCAAGTCTCTCGAGGCGTCCCTTCCTTGGCTCTATATGACCCCCCATTTTTATCAATTCCCTGGAGTGGAGGGCGATGGATGGGTTTATGATCTCTTCGATCTTCCCACCGATGGGCTGGCTGGAAGTATTTAGCTGCATCCGAGTGGTTTTGTGCAGTCTCAATGGCTATGTCTAGGGTAGGCCAATTTAATTGAAGGACAGATTTTTGCAAAAAAGGGGTTAAGGAATTTATAAAGTGTTCTAAGGTAATCATCTAGTTCAGTTTTATTATTAGTCTATTGGGTCACTGTGTTTTTAATCTGTTCACCCATCTCTAAAGCATGTTCTCCCGGGTTCAACCTAATGGCTCGTAATTTCATACGATAAAAATTGCAGGTTTGCCCTACTCTTTTCAACAAGCCTTCCTTGATGGATAGGAAGGAGGCACCCTGTGCAAGGTTGAGAAGTTGATAAGAAGTTTGGAGTTCCCCTTTTAACAAGGGTCCCAAATAGCATTTCTTAAAGTTCTCTCCCCACCCAAGTTGTTCTCCCAGACGTTCGAAGTTTAGGAAAACATTTCCCAAATCTTCACCTTAGCGATATGGTTGGAGTACGCCTTGTGGTAGTAACGGCCTTGCTTGCAAATAAGTTAGTTTATTTAGATTTTCCTGGAGTCTGTTTTCGGCTTGTATCTCATGGGCTTCCAATTGGGCAATGATATTGGCTAGATCGTCCATTTCTTCTAGAGGTGTCAGGGTTCCCCCTGTGGCGTCTGACTCAGAAAAAGAACACCTCTCAACCCCGTCGGACAGGGTTTCAAAATCCTGGGATTCATCTGATTCTGAGTCTGTCGAAGGAGTGGACTGGGAGGGATTAGGTTTTAACCCTGATGGTCCCTCTGCCGATCGATACTGAATACCATGGAGAAAACAAAAGGCTTGGTGGGAGGAGGATTTAGAGCACTGCTCCATGATTGGATGTCATAATGAGAGAGTGGGAGGATATCTAGTAAGACTTGAGTCTTAAAGAACAGATCCTGTTGACTAGATGGACCATGAAACTGAGAGGACAACTCCTCTTTTAAGGTGGATGCACCGTCAGAATCTATGAGGTCAACTATTTTATTTTCCCCTTCCGGAAGTACCACAATTATTAGCATGGTTTCAATTTTTATCAGTTGAATCAAATCTCACTCTGACACCATATGTAAGGAACTCATGATGGCAACAGTAAAGACAGACACAAGTGATCATAGTTCAAGGGTGTTTATTGAACTATAAATGCAGGGTGGAAAAACACCTAACCTAAACCTAAGATGGGAGCAAGCTACGACCATCAAAACGAAAATAAGGCAGTCCTTGAGGCGTCTTTTCAAAATAAATGGCCTATAATAAACAAATACTATTGGCAAATCCTTACAGCTAAATATAGAAAGAGAATGGGATAGGATTTTCAATAAAGTAAGAAGTGTTCTCAAGTCATAAATCAGGATGGACTTTACCCAGGGGTCTCCCTTCCCCACGTTTTGAGCACAGGGTAAGGTGGGACTTCGGAGCACAGCACACGCTCGAACTTTCCCAGCACGAGCCGACAGTTCTTATACCAGCTATCAGGTTCTTTGATGGTTAAGTCTCTTTTAACAAAAAGTCTCTTGCCTTCGATGCCTGATGTATCCACTAGCACAAAGTTCTGCTTCACATATACCTTGTGTGATGGCTTCACCCCTGGGTCCCTCTCTTCCGGGCGTTGACCCTTCACAAATCGTATTCAACAACTTAGCTAAACACTTCCTTTTTCAATTAACTTTGGGTGATAACTTTCTACCCCTGGATCTCCATCTTCGGGGCTCAAACCCCTTTCAAACGTCAGCCTCCCTCTTTCGGGTTCACTGCAGCTTTTCTTACTTTCCCCAGTCTTAATGTCTTTTCAAACAATTGTTCAGGTTTCGCCCCTTTTTGTCGGCTTCCCTCTGCCAGGTTCACTCTCGCCAACTTTTACGGACAGTTTACTGTGGACACCGCCTGGTCGGGATTACTTTGGTTAACACACTGTTCATAGGGACTTCAGACCTCACCCCTTTTCGTTACCATCCCTCTGACAGGTTCACTCTTGCCAACTTCTACACACTGTTCATACGCTCATTTCACCAAGTGGGACTAATGTCCCTCCTCTTCGCAATCATCTGTCGCTCAAAGACTTTCGATGGTACAGAGGATTTTACAAGACCCCTGTATGTCCACTTTGACCTTTTCTCGCCTCTTCCCAAGGGCTTCTGGCTATGGTAGTTTCTACCATCGGGTAATTGCCCAGAGTTTCCTCCCTGAGCACCTACGTGGTGCCGGATTCCTCTGTAGCTGGTTTTCCCCTCACACATTAACAGTTCTTTTTATTTATTCCATTAGCCATTTGCTACTTTTGTTCAACATAGTTCAGTTTCTTATCCGCTCTCTCCTCGACTCACCGGCTGTGATGAACCACTTGGCTTTTCTTGTCTCTGGAGTGAAGGCCAGTACCACAGGGACAATCGTCTCTCCCCGGCTTGGTTATCAGCAGAGGAGGGCCCTGTATACCGTGGACATCTGCTGCAACACACGCTGGCTTTTTCTTGCGGCCTAACGATTCCTTCCGTGGAGGTTTCACGGGCCTGGCTCGGAAAGGGGAAGGTTACTTCTCTCCTTGTCACCCCCTGGGTTTAGACCGTCTTTGTCCTTCTCTTGAACTGCTGTGCTGGGTTAGCTCTCTCGTTGTGTGGTCTGCCTTGCTCGTATTGTGCTCTCGTGCGCCACCTTTTATACCTGTGGGGAAGGGAAAGGACAATCGGGTGTGTGTGATTCTGGTTAATTGGTGAAGAATTATAACCCCAAGTTCAATCAGGAAGGAACGTTTATTTATTATTTTGAACCCTTCAGGCTCTCAGAAGCAAGAAACATAACTACCGAAGGCCCTGATATTGCAAATAACTTTTTGGTGGATCTGAGCCCGGAAGAGGGGGATCCAGGGTTGAAAGATCATCACCCAACATGCCTACAGAAAGGAACTCTTTTTTTATTTATTATATGGAACATATCAGGTCCTTGGAGGCAAGAGACTTTTTGTAGAAAAGAGATTTAACCACCGAAGGTCCTGATAGCTGAGAACAGAACTGTCATGTTGTGCTGGGTGAAGCTTAAGCGGGTGCTGTGCCCTGAAAGTCCTGCCTTGTCCTGTGCTCAAAATGTGGGGAAGGGAGACTCCTGGCTAACACATCCTGGCTTATCATTTGTGAACACTTCAGTCTTTCTTTCTTGTGAGCTTTATCCCACCATCTTTGTTTGTGTTTAGCGTGAGGATTGGCAATAGGTTTTTCTTAGTATAGGCCCTTTTTCTTAGACAAGACGCCACAGGGACTGCCTTATTATTATTTGATGGTCATAGCTTGTTCGCATCTTAGATTTAGGTTTAGATCAGGTGTTTTTTCCAACCTACCTATACAGTTTAATAAACACCCTTGAACTGTGATCACATGTGCCTGTCTTTACTGTTGCCACCAGGAGTTCCTAACAGTAGGTATCGCCAGTGTGAGAGGCGAATAGGGATGTGAAAGTAGGCGTTCTCAAGGTCGAGGGACGCCAAGAAATCTCCTTGCAGTAGTTGGGACAACACCTGCTGTAGCGTGACCATGCAGAATATTTGTGCTTGTTGAGCACCCTTAGGTCTAAGATGGGTCTCCAACCCCTGACCTGTTGTGCAGTGATTCTTTCCTTACAAGAAGCAGGAGAGGTAGACTCCTGTGCCAAGCTCGTCCCTTGGAACCTACTCCGCTGTGCCCTTCTGATGCACAGTTCGTACTTCTTGAAGCAAGAGGTGCAACAATTGTTCTGGTTTGTGCACGGGAAGTATGTCCAGTGGAGAGTCCACGAATTTCAGCAAGTGGCCCTGCTGGAGATGGGATAGCACCCATTTGTCGGTTGTGATGTGGGTCCATTCTTTGACGAACCTTGATCGGCGTTCTCCCACTGGGGTGCTGAAGTCGGAGGGCCTGACCCTGGGCTGGTCATGTCTACTTGCCCATTGATTGGGCTGAGCCACGGCGTTGCCGTGAACCCCTGTAAGACTTGGACCTTTTCCTGTACTGGTCCCCTGATGAGTACAGGGTTTTGTAAGAGGAGGAAGATGGTACATGGTGCGGTTATCCTGCGAAGTCCTGCCAAAGAGACTTTTTCCTGAAAGAAAGGACTGGTGCCTTTGCTGTAGTCTGTCCAAGGAGCGAGCGGTTTCTGTGTCCATTTTTATGAACTGTAGGGCCTCGGCCACCTTCTTCCCAAAGAAGTCAGATCTGTCGAAGGGCATATCTACAACCCTGGACTGGACGTTTCATCAAAAATCTGTAGCCTTGAGCCAACCCTGCCGGCGTAGGACGACTCCATTCCCCAGCTGGCAAAAACCAGTGTCGGCGATGTCCACAGAGAGCGTAATGGCATGGTCTGACGCCAACTCACATTCATGGAAGATGTCCAAGGCCTCTTGCTTCTTGTCATCTGGTAGGCACTCTAGCAAGGGATGCAACTTGACCAACAGCTCGCAATCGTAATGTGCGACTATGGCCATTGCAATTGCCGCCCTGATAGTCATGACTGTGGCTGTGATTGTTTTCTAACCAAAGGTGTCAAGGCATTTTCCTTCCTTGTCTGTGGGGACAGAGCAGGATGAGGATGGGTTAGCCGACCTTTTCCTGGCCGCAGCTGAAACAACAGAGTCTGGCGTAGGTTGAGTGCGGAGGCAGGCGGCAGCGCTCGTGGGGCTCTGTATTTTTCGTCAAACCAGTCTTTTTTTGTCTGGGCAGTTGCAGGATGTGCTACGATGATCAGGCCTTCGTCCCTGAAATCTTGCAATAGCGGGATAGACATGACGGATTTCCTGCGCTGCTCCCTGCGCTGGTACAGCACACTGTCCTTTTGCTGTTCCTCCGGCGCAAGATCGAACTTAGTGGCCGGCTGGACATGAGAGTGTGGAAGGCCCTCACTGCATCAGGCGGTGAGTCCCTGAGTGGAACGTCATCTGGTTCCCCATCAGCTGCAAAAAATCATCAAATTCATCAGTTTGGGTCATGTGCGTGGAGGCCCCATCGTCTCCGTCGTCGAGGTCTGTGTCCGTCCCAGTATCTGACATCCTCTGCAGCACTGACTTGTGCTTACCCCTTTGGTGTTTATCCCTTTTGGAGGGGTGCCGTCCATCTCCCTGAAAGGACCAGGGATATGCGTGCAAGGTTGTCTGACTGGTGCTGTAACCGGGGCTGGTGCAGGCAGACGGCATTGCAAGGTTGACACCAGAGAGGTACGAGTAGATAAAATGTCCAGTGACATGTCTTTTTGTGTAGGGGGAGTGATGGCTTGCTCTGAATGCAGAGGGGGTAATGGTGGAAGCCTGATCCAGCTTGCCTCACCCCACTCTCTGGTAGGCGATGTCCTGGGCTCTGGCAAGGACAGCAGGCCACGGCCATCGCTTTTGATCCAGTTCCTGGGGGTGGACCAGTGCAGGAGGATCACCTGGGTGAGGCGTCTTTGGGAAGTGGGAGTGGGACACTGGATGGTGAGCTGCATTATCCCCTTCCCTGTAACACCTTTAGCCCATTGTACCAGGTAGGATATTTAGGAAATCAACGCCCCCCCCCTTTTACAACACAAACGCTTTTTCACAGACAGCCTACAATGAGAGAAAACGGACTAACACCCGAGCCGTATAGCTGATGTGTCTCAATACAATGGTCAGGCAATTACTGACCATCACACACACCTGACTTCCATTACACTTCACCACACAGATGAAAGGCAGAGCACGAGAGCACACTCTGAGTGAGGCAAAGCACACAAGGAAACAGCAGTTCCAAGATGGCAGTTTAACACTGACGGCGAAACAGAAGGGGATTGCAAGGAGGGAAGTTCCCTTGACCTTTTCGACAAAGCCTTGAGAATAGAAAGCGTAAGACAAGGAGACCAGGCTGAAGAATCCTTCATTGTGTGTCAGAGGTACCCGGGGACTTCCTACGTCGATAATCAAGGCAGGGAGAATCGCTAGCTACCATGGTACTGTCCTTGGCTCCAACAACAAAGCAGCGTCAGTGAGATCAACACAGCCAGTGAGTGGGGGAGACCGATGCAGGACCGGCCTGTGTTGAAGCCAAGGTTGCAAGCAGCAACATTGTATGGCGAGCACTGGAACGAACATTGTATGAGATGCATATGATAACCAACACGAGTAGAGTTGAACTGCAGATTAGTGATTGAACTTTGAAACCAAGATGCAATACTTTTAACAGAGTGGTCCAATGCTGCGTGGGTGCTCAATCGAAGGTCTCTGTAAGGTATCCAGCTGAGAGTAAGTGTAAGAGTGGCAAAGAGTGGCAAAGGATTGTGAAGCAAAGTGGTCCTGCAATGGGTAAAAGCAAAATCCTGCGCACAATCTCTCAGGTATAGAGGCTGGGGCCCGAGAGGCTCAAGCAGGCGGTGCAGGAGGGGGTTGGACCAAAGCAGGACTACATTACCCAGGTTCCCTGGGAAGGGCATCATAGGGCACACATCCGTCTGTGCAAGGTGCGGCTTATTGAAAATTATTACAGCACGGGGGGATGCATCGAGGTGTGTGCATGGAGCAGCAGCAGGAGACTTGATCCCAGGGGCGGTGACAGCATGTAGCTTAGGGTGACTTACAGGGCTCCTGGACCTTCAGTTAAGTGTTCTGGTGCAATACATTGGTCTTGTTTGTTTTTTAGCCAGTCAAACCTGCACGTTTCAGAATGGGTTGTGGGCCTTGATACCGGCGCCATTGGCATTAAGGGATTGGAACAACTATGAAACTCGGTGTGAAGGGAAACACAGGGTTATGCGCTCTAAGGGTATGAACAAGCGAAAATCTGTATGAAGGCAAACACAGGGTTCCATGCTCAATGAATGTGAACTAGTGAATGCTGGGGTGAGTGAAAACATGGTTACTTTGCAAAACATGTGAGACCATAACACTTGTAGGCGCTCCAGCCAGAAAGACTAGATTGCTTGCTCGCTTCATGTATTTGTTGCTTGTCTTTCATGCATCATTTTGTGTATCAGTCCATGAATGTAGTGCTTATGTTGGGAAGCGATTCCCATGTGTGTCTTCCATTTGTTCTTTGTGTTCATGTTGTTACACAGGTCACCTGAATTTGTATCATGCTAAACGTTTGCCAGGACACTACCATGTGCAAGACTCAGGATCTGCAATCTCTCATGCTATGCTCTTAGGGCATACTGTGTACTGGGGTTCTGGTGACAGAGGTTCTATGGGACAGGTGGCAAAAGTATTACAATAGGAAGGAGGTATCAAGCAGTGTAAGTGTTCGTTATGTCAGGTATTCCAGGATGTGTTACAATGTTTCACATGTATTAAGATATGTCTTGTTCCTACCTATCCAAACTGGTTAACCTCAACCTCTTTCTGGTGTTACTAAACTCCCCCTTCCCATCCACACCCTCTCCCTAATCCCTCCTCCCCCCCATTGGCTGCCGCGTGGTCACCTGTAGGTTCTACCATCAGGAACCCGTGCCAACCACAGTGGGAGGGTCGAGTTTATTCGGCTTCTGTTGTTTCAGGAGCGGGTGTCGGTACCTTTCTCTCATGTCTTGAGACAATCGAAAGTCTTCAATGTTGATAGAGTAAAGAAAGTTGATGGCAAAGTAGATAAATTGGTCTGAGCCTGATTGAAGATTTTGTGTGAAACTGGCTCTGAGCCCGGCGGAGGAATATCCGGGGTGAACCGTGAGTCACCCAAGAAATTGGATACGTGAAAATCCTGAGAACGGTCTCTTAAAGTGGATCAGAACCCGGCGGGGGGCGGAGGGGCAGAGGTGAATGGTAAATCACCTAAGAACATTGTGTATATGTGAAATACAAAAAGGAAAGGAACTTCTTTGGTTGTTTGTTGCATCAGGCCCTCTGAAAGAAGAGACTGAAGGGCAAAGAGACTTTGGCACAGAAGCCCATGATGTTGAAGTTTTGAACTGCACCATGTGTTAGAGAAGCCAGAGTCTCTGCTAAGCTCGAGTGTGCTGCCTTGTCCGTGCTGAAAATGTGGGGAAGGGACTCCTGTGAAAACATAAAAATTGATATGAGGGTGGGAAGCCCGAAAGAAACACACGAACACAGGTTACAAAGGACATACAAGTGCTTTATTTAAAAGCTACAACAGTTACCAAAGTCAATTGACAAACGGATAGCTATTCGGCTCTCAGAGTAACGTAACGAACTTCAACGAGGGTTCGATGCATTAGTAGAGAGACCGTACATTCGGAATACTTGGGCTTTTATATCCTTTATCCACCCCTTGGCCAACCCCCTCGCGGGTTAACCATTCTTGGGATCAGGCCTAGAGTTCCTTGCCAGGTCAATCCTATAATTTATGCGTTTTGATCAGTTCCGCTGATACAGTTGTTCATTTACACATAGGTCAGCAATAGGACAAGGTCTCAGTTCGCGACCCCGACAAGTGGCCTGCAGGCATATTAATTATTCGTGTGTGCGGAGGTCTCAACGGCCAAAATCTCACACAGAATGTCATTCAGCCTCCATTTTGATGTTCAGGGTGACTTCCACATTACAAGAGAACCTAAAATGGTGGCTAAATCTAAGATGGCGACTTACATTGCTTTTCGTTAAGGTCAAGACCTTGCCGCGGAATCTATTTACAGGATATTTTAGACAACTTGGCATAGGCCAATACACATTCAATTACTGCAATAGGAGGCATGATATTATTTCAATTCCAACAGACCCTCCTTTTGGCCTATGCCAAGTGCTAATATCATTTCTAATACTTTTGCAAATAGCTCCATGTATTGTCATCCATACATCCCAAATCATTGTCTGTAATATCTATAGCCATTAGGTCGTTCATCAGAACCTCTTGTAACACAAACTCTTCGGATGCTGTATCTGGGGCATACATTCTATGCCCTATTGTGCTCACTGCTTGGGCACAACATCCCCCTAGCATTCCACATATACTCGGAAGACATTGAAAACAGCAACAAAGGAATAGCAGAATCCCCAAAATAACCAGAATAACAGAAAGCACCTTCCAACCCCAAGATCGTAAAGAATCCCAGAACCAGGTGCTAAGATTCCAGTCTCCTACAGGGGTATGTACTTCAGAACTAAGAGTATGCAAGTTCTGTATTGCTTTAAAAATTGTCGGCGAGGAATCTGGTACAAAAACACAGCAAGCGGACCCCACCAATTTGCATACTCCACCTCGTTCTGCCAAAATGACATCTAATGCCATCCGATTTTGGAGTGCTACCAATCTTATTGCTTTTTGTTCTAGTGTCATATTGTAGAGTATGTCCGTGGTCCGGTTGATCGTTCTCTCCAGTACCCTTGCTAATCCCCTAATGTTCTCAGAGTTTGTTATTTGTACCCAAAAGGACACAACTGATTTTGGTATATCTCCCAATACTTGCCCAGGGGTATCTCCGTTCTTGTCCCGCCGTGGGCGAGCCTTAGAAACCTCCAATGTACTAGCTACAAATACCACGGATAACAGGATTCCTAAATAAAAGGTTCCCTGCCAATCCTTGGGCAACCAGGGAAATGCTAAACTACCACAAACAAAATAAACAGGCCCCCCTACATACAGAGGCCTGTTTTCTCCAGTCAGATTTACAATGTTCATACAACCTTCAAAATCTCCCATTGGCCGAGTGCCATTTCTTTGTACACAAAAGGGGACCGAGTCAGGGCTCTGATTTATAGAGTAAGAAGGAGGCACGGCGTCCTTATTGCCTATCGGAGCCATTTTAAAGGAAATTAAAGTTTGAAAGGGAAGAGATAGTTTATCAGATGGCCTAATAGAAGCGACATTAGGTTTACTTCTATTTGCAAAAAGCGAGCATCCCAGGGGAGTTAATTCACGTTTCTCGAAATCATTCAAATTAGTTCCATCAAAATTCCCTGAGATGCTATCATTCCAACGGCCAAAGAATAGTGCTCTTAGAGAGGCATAGCAAGCAGTCGTTAGAGGTAAAGGGTGAATATACCATCCTAGTCCCTTGTTCCCATGTTGCGGTAAATGAGTGCAAATCCAACAATTACTCTTATTAAAAATGGCATGCGTTGCATTCATTACTATCATTAAGGTGTTATTATGATACTTTTGTCTATGTTGGGAGTCTCTAGGGGACAGAGTGTGAAGGTGTACAGAGGGAGTCAAAGCAGTTGGTACAATTTCGGTCGGTAGTAGAGGTTTTAGAGGATAGATTTCTTCAAAGTACCAAAGTCCTACAGCAGTAACTGAAAAAATAACAATTATCATTATCAAAACACAGCAATACGTTTTCGGGGCCCAGGCACATTGTTCATTGTCCAAGTTGGTCACCCCCTTATTCACAAGTCCAGTGCGGGGAGCAGCAGTGGAGGTGGCAGGCATTGTAGTTCCTCAATCGACGACCCCAAAGTTCGTTGCTGGCAACGCTACGGTCACGCGATTTCTTAGTCCTTCCCAACCCTAGCCAGCAGAATCCCTTTTTCTTCCTGTTGTTCAACAGAAACTTTCTTATACAAAAGAAAACTTTCAATCACTTCTCTTTCCCAAATGCACGGAAAGACCCGTGTCGTAGTTCTATTTTCTTCGTCGAAGATTGTACCTGGTGGTACCCAGTACTGTTTGATCCGAAAACAAGGCGTCGTCACTTCCTGAGGGAAGCGACGTATCAAAGGCAACGGAAGTCGCAGAACTCGAAACAGTGTTTTCCGGAAGTGATTTTTCAAGAGAGTGCGGAGACAAAATGGACTGTTCCCCAAGCTCCACGGGCTCAGAGAAATTCTCTGACGTACTCACAGCGCTGTTTGCTACTCCAAGATCAGAGACTGTCGCATCAGCGAGGGGTTCTGCTTCTTCTGTAACGTGTGGCGTCGGGTGAGGAAGTTTCTTGACGTGCGTCGCGTGGATCCAGTGTTTCTTCCCAGCCACCCGCACTGCTGTCCGGGTGACCAACAGCACCTGGTAGGGTCCTGTTGGCGGTCTCCGGATGCCGCCGTCCGTGAGCCCCCCACCCCCCGTGACACAGAGACACGGAGACAACGGTGTTAGCAGTGTGGGCTCCCCGGTGATTGTGTCGTCACCGGGAATGCCCTGTTTATTTAACTGCGCACCTGACGGAGTGAACGTCACCCCGTCGCGTGCATACCCTTAAAGGGCCAACGCCACAGGTCCCTTCCAACGAGGAGCGAGACAGGAAGACCTTTCGTAGGCCTTCACTAGGACCCAACTTCCAGGCTGTATATCGTGTCCTGGGCCCGTGAACCGTACAGGTAAAGCTGAAAACACCTGGTGATAAATGAAATACAGGTTTTTAGTTAACTGGTTACAGTAGTCTACAAGCAATACATTTTCAACCTCTCTCAGGGCTTTAGGTTTTGGGAGACCCCAAATATTAGCAGGTCTTCCCATCACTACCTCAAATGGAGTCTTAGTTTGAGGTGTTGTACGCATAGCCAGTAATACAATAGGTAAGGCATCTGGCCATTTCAGCTTGGTATCGGCACATGTTTTTGCAAGCTTATTCTTTAAGATACCATTATGTCTTTCCACCAACCCAGCGCTTTGAGGATGTCTAGCTGAGTGAAATCGTTTCTCAATGTGTAATGCTGTGCATATCTGCAAAATTACTGCTGCAACAAAATGAGGACCATTGTCCGACCAAATTACCCTTGGGAGCCCAAATCGAGGAAAGAATTATTTTACCATAATCTTTGCAGTGGTCATGGCGGTAGCATTTTTAACGGGGAAAGTCTCGACCCATTTACTGAAGGCACAAATAATTACAAGAACATATTTCAGATTGTTACACCGTTCCATCTCAATAAAATCAAAGTGAATGACCTCGAAGGGAACAGAAGGGGGCCCAAAGCTTCCCCTTGGAGTTACGGTCCCCTTACCCACATTGTGCTGTAAGCAGATCATGCAATTCCGAACATGATGTTTGGCAGTCTCCGGAATCTTGTTATTCACCCAAACTTGTTCTAACATTTTCGTGATCTGCTGAGCACACACATGTGTAGGACTGTGTGCCATCGTAACCATTGCCAGTACATATGAATCAGGGAGCAACCATTTTCCTTCAGATGTATCTACCCAACACCCATCATCATCTAGTCTCCCCATTCCTTCGGCCCACCTTTTAGATTCTTCTACTGTAGCATCAGTTTGAATATCCCGCACAGACCCAATACCTTCATCCATTACATAGGCATCTTTTGTTTCCCTTAGCGCATACATGTCTGTGCTAAGGTCTGTGGCCATTTGCCTGGTTATCAGGTCCGCAAAGGCGTTCCCTTTTCCCACATCATCTATGACCTTACGATGTGCTGCACATTTCATGATCGCTAACTGCCTAGGGAGCAAGAGTGCCGAGAGTAATTGCACTATCAAGGGGCCATGCTGAATCTTGGTCCCATGTGAGGTCAGGAACCCTCTTTCCGACCAGAGCCTCCCAAAGTTGTGAGCCACCCCAAAGGCGTACTGGCTATAAGTATATATATTTACTATACGCCCTTCGGAGAGTTCACAAGCTCGTGTCAATGCTATAATCTCTGCGGCCTGCGCGGAGTTATGCGAAATTCTCTTAGTTTCAACAACTTTACTCAATGTAGTAACTGCGTAAGTAGCTGTAGATGTACCATCTGAAAGTTTGAAGCAGGAGCCATCACAAAACAGCTCCCCTTCTGCATTGTCCAAAGGAGTATCTATAAGATCTATCCTGCCCTTCGTTTCTTGTTCAGTGGTATACAGGCAATCATGTAATTCTTCGTCACCGCAAACAGTGTTTGGCGGGAAAGGTAAGAGTTCAGCCGGATTAAGAACACAACACCTCTTAATTTGAATGTGAGGGGCAAACAGAATTAATTCATACCTTGTTAACCGTGCAGAGGTGAGGTGTTGCGTTTGGGTTTTGTTCAATAGGATATCTACAGAGTGAGGTACCATCAAAATCAAATCATGGCCTAGGACCATTCCCTCACTCTGTTTTACAGACGCGGCAGCAGCAGCGACAGCTCGCAAACATCTTGGCAAAGCGCATGCGACAGGATCAAGGGCGGAGGAGTAGTAGCCGCACGGCCTATTCTTCCCTCCGTGTTCCTGTGTTAACACAGCCAAAGCACATCCATCACATTCATGCACAAACAACACAAAGGCCTTGTCATAATTTGGAGTACCCAGAACCGGTGCAGAGCATAACGCGTTTTTAAGAAGCTCAAATGATCGTTGATGTTCCGATTTCCATGGCAGTGGCAGAGAAATGCCCTTCTTCGTCAAAGCCAACATCGGTTTTATCACTAGCGAAAAGTTCGGGATCCACAACCTACAATAAGAAGCCATACCTATTAAGGCTCTGACTTCCTTCTGTGTATTTGGAACAGACATGCCAGAAATGTGTTTTATTCTTTCAGGTGTCAATCTTCTCCCCTCCTTTGACAGGAGGTACCCTAAATAGGCGACCTCCTGACAACAATATTGAAAGTTTTTGAGCGAAGCTTTATGACAATTTTTGGCTAGATGAACAAGCAACAGTACAGTGCCTTCTTTACAAGCACTCTCAGAGTCTGCAGCCAAAAGCAAATCATCAACATATTGAAGCAGTGTACAAGTAGGTGGCAATTCAAGGGTGTCGAGCTGCTCTTTCAAAGCTCTACTATAAATGCTTGGACTTTCAGTATACCCTTGAGGTGCCCTAGTAAATGTAAATGAGCGTCCCCCCAAGGTAAACGCAAACAAATATCTACTTTCCTTATGTATAGGAATGCTAAAGAAAGCATTTTTTAAATCCACAACACTGAAGTGCGTAGCCGTAGCAGGGATCATTGTCAATATCGTCATCACATCAGGCACGATTGGAAATTGTGGGGCGACAACTCTGTTAATAGCACGAAGATCAATTATGAACCAGTATGGGATTGCATTGTCGCCTTTCTTATATACAGGCAAGATCGGACTGTTACACAAACTACCTGTAATCTCCTCGATCACCCCACAATGCACAAAATCGGAGACAATGCATTTCAAAGCACGCTCGCCCTCAACTGATATTTTATACTGCGGAATGCGTGGTAGTTTAACTCCATGTTTCAAAACTATCTTAACGGGCTCAATCTGCAGTACCCCGACATCATTGTCGTCAACTGCCCATAAACATTCCGGGACAATGCTAAACTCGGGAGGTAAAGGTCGAATCAGAAACTGAGAATTAGGAAGTTGCTGTGGTGAAACCGTCAGCCGTACTCCATCAGAGGAACAATGAATTACTGCATTCAATTTCTTTAACAAATTCAACCCCAGCAAATTCTCTCCACAGTTCGAAGTGAGAAGAAAAGGGCAATGGTCCGTAAAGGGACCCAAAGAAACAGACACCGGTGAAGAAACCGGACAGACAATTGGTATGCCAGAAAACCCTACGGAAACATTTGTTTGCCCTGACAGTGGAATGTTTGGAACCCGAGAATGGTCAATGGAGCACTTCTGTGCTCCAGTGTCTATCAAAAACTGGTGTTTCCTATTCCCTACTAATAATTCAACGTAGGGGCCTTTCTGATTAACGGGAATAGGTGAAGGTTCCAAACCCTGCTTCGGGCAGTCCTAATGAAATAGAGTATCGTCGGAAAGAAGCTCTTCAGAAAGGTAGGCAGCAGAAGGGTGATCAAATATGTTCCTCGAGTCCACACTCGAGGTCTGATTTTCCCGTGAAAAAGGTTGCTGAGGATCTTGCAAAAACTGACCTCTATCAGGGCCCCCTGCTCCAGGGCGGCCCCTAGGTCATCTACCCATACTCCCAAACGCACTGTTTGACCTTTGTCGAAGGACGGGGCACTGTGCTCGCCAGTGACCTTCCTGGCGGCAATAAGCACATTGATTAATATTCACAGGACCCAAAGGAGCATTTCCTTTTGGGACATACTGACCTCTGGTCTGTGTCGTGCCTCCTCTGGGGTTTCCAACAATTTGTTGTAGTAATACTTTGGTTTTCAAATCTCCTTTCCTCTTTTCTATTTTCTCCTTCTCATTATTAACACGGTTCTCATAATACTGAGCCATGTGCAAAACCTCAGATTGAGATTTTGCCTGCCAAGCGCTCTCAGAGGACATAATCTGTGACTGGATGTCGGGCAACAATCCACGTACAAATTTGTCCACAAACAACCTTTTCCCAGACTCTGTACCCAAATCCTGCCCACTGAAGTCAGAAAATACCTGCTCGAATCTGTTAAAGAATTCGGTGGCGCCTTCAGTTTTCCCTTGAACACAGGCCGTAAGCTTGTCCGAAATAATTCTTTTCTCTGGAATTATAGTTTTTAATTTTGCGACAATTCTATCAGGCAAAGTAAGTATTACCTGTGGTGATTTCTCACCTGCTGGTTTTCCCCATCAAACCTAATCATATTAGCCCACGTATCTCCCAACCCTAGCACATTGTCTATTGTCCGAACCTGCTTCCATACATCTACGGGTAGGAGTACAGGGAATAACAAGTCAATATCACTTTAGGTGAACACAGAGGACTGCAAGACGGACTCTATCTCTTTGTAAAACCCTGTCGGGTTTTTCCTGATATCGGGAACTGATTGTCTAATAGTGTTCACTTCCTGTCGTGAAAACGGGACGTGAACGAATTGTGATACATAATGTGCAGGGATATCCACAGCGGGGGCACCAGTCCCAGCGTTGGCGGGAATCTCAACTTTTGGGACAAAGGTCGGAGGAACCTCTCTCATAGGCAACTGAGATATAGGTACCTCCGGCCGCTTACTAAGCAACAGAGCCAGGTCGAGCGCTAAGGCAGCCGATGAAGTGTCGGGCAAAAAAGCCCTTTTACAAATCCCCAACAATTCTATGGGGCAACTAACCTTCTTTCTTACACATTCTTCTTGCAGGTACTGTACCATTACCTGAATTACCTTTCTTTGCATTTCTACTGTATACTGACTATACGTGTCATATACTTCATCTGGCGGAATCGATGAATCCGCGATCCATCGAATCGCATCTTTGGTACAAATTCGTACTTCCTCAGGTGCCGATCTACGACAAGGAAGGAACCGTTTCTGTACATACATACTGTCGTCTTCATCATCCTCATCTCGTGATTTCTCAAAGTCCCTCCTATACTCAAACAATCTTTCAACATGACCATGTACTTTCTGCTCTGTGTCCCTCGAAAGTGCCAAAGCAGTTAGATCTCTCACCCTTTGTGGAAGATCCGAATTTTGCAATCTACCCCACATCACACATAAATGAGTCCCCAAACCTTCGATAAAAACATTTTTCTCGGGAAAACTGTTCAAATTAGATAATGTGGAAAAAACGTTAACTTGATCACCTTTCTCCATACAGTGTCTAGCCCATGCAAACAATTCCCGTTTCTTGTCTGCAGAAACAGTATTACGAGTGACGATCTTTGATCCTGCACCTTGATCAACTTCAGTCAATACGGGACCACTCGGGAGCGGAGGTGCAGGTAAATTTAATAAAGGTGCAACTATCGGCGCAGAAGGAAGGGGAGGTGCGATAGGTGGAGGTACAACAACTAAAGGAATACGAACAATAGGTTGTTCAGGGGGAACAGGAATAACAGCAGGAACAACAGCAGGAATGGGCAGAGCGCCCAAGAAAGGATCATACGGAGGCGGCGCAGAGTGTTCTGATCTTGGTGATCCGCCTTGATGGTCGTGCAGCTATAAACTACCTCCGTCCCCAAGTACCGCTCGAGCAGGTAAAGTATACTGCCCTAGCAATCTTTGAGGCCACAGGTGATGAGTGGCGTCGTCAGTCAGATACCGGGAACACCGGAAGGACCCTGAGTGCTGTAAGGCAAAGGTTAGGATCAGGTATACTCTGAACAATAATGGCAGTGCAAGCAAACAAGGAAAAACGACAAAGCTTACCCTGGGGATGATAGGACAGGTGGGAAACCTGAATAGACAACGAGGGAAGACCAACAGCAGGCTGGGATGTACTGCAGTTCCTCCAACTCACACCGATAGCCAGAGCGTGACCAGATAGCAAGTCCATCCAAGGTCCAGGTGGTGAACCCCAAATGACTCAGGAGGCAAAACGTGATAGACAGGAATTGTGTGGTTAGAAGTTCACCAAGACAAAAGGGTAATCCAGAGCAATTCCAGGGCCAGAAAGGGGGGTCAAGAGTTCCGAGGGTCCAGAAGATACGTCGAATCCAAAGGGAAATCCAAGACAAGTCCAAGTAACGTTCCGTGGTCGAGTTTCAAACTGTAGCAAGAAGAAAGAGGGTAATGCCGAACAGGTCTCTGGTAGAAACAGCTGTGAAGCACTGAGTGTTTCCTCTCAGCTCCTTTTGAAGGAAAGTTAGATCACGTGACAGGGCTCATGACCGCACAGGAGCGTCACGTGAGGTCGGATGCCATCAGTGATTGGTGTTTGTCCAATGTTGACGCCGGCGTCGGCTACAGATGATCCCGTGACTAGTCACGTGATCGTCTGAGCGAGACGCGATCGGGTTCCCCCGTGCGCGGGAGCTGGAGCCGACGACACCGGAGCCGTCGGGCATGGATGAGACGCCAGGACAAGCGCCAACACGGAAATGGGCGGAAAGAGGTGGTTCTGCCCCCTTGGACATCCCGCCTGCCGTGTCTTCCCCGTTGGTGTGGGTGGTGGGTACGGGAACGGATGGTGCCGGGTAAGTGTCGGGAGGAGGGCAAGATCGAGGACGTGACAGAGCCCCCCCCCAAAGGCCCACAACCGCGTGGGCTCGAAGGATGGTCATGATGAAAACGGGCCAACAAACGGGGGGCATGAACATCCTGGGAAGCAACCCACGATCGATCCTCAGGGCCATAACCCAACCAGTCCACCAAGTACTGCAGGACACCCCTATGGACACGAGAACCCAAAATAGCCCGGACCTCAAATACATCGGGAGAAGAGACAGAGACGGGAGCAGGAGGAGAAACCAAACGGGTAGGGCCAAGGCAAGGCTTAAGGAGAGAAACGTGGAAAACCGGGTGGATCCGCCAGGCGGAGGGTACCGCCAGACGCAACGCCACCGGGTTCAGAACCTTGACCACTCTATAAGGACCCACAAAACGAGGCAACAGCTTGCGGCAGCCAGGGATATGTAGATGACGAGTGGACAGCCAAACCCTATCCCCCACCCCGTAAACGGGCAGAACAGCCCTTTTTTTGTCAGCAGCCGTCTTCATGGAAGCCTGTGCCTCACGTAAGTGGACCAAGGTATGAGCGTGGACAGATACGATGTCTCGGGCACAAGCCGATGCGGCGGGGGTGTTGGAAGAGGAGAAGTCTGGAATGGGGAGGGTACTCCTTTACGAAATGCCCGTTAAGACCGCAGTAAAAACAGGCATTGTCCGTTCTCCTGCGCTCTCGTTCGACGTGTGAGATAGGGCTGCGGATCCCGCCTATCTGCTTGGGTTCGGGAGTAGCAATGGCCGTGGATGGAAGTGGGAACGAGGATGGACCTTCTCCGCGTCGCTCCGATCGTCTGGCATCGACTTGTAATGTTAAGTCCACCAAATCAGCATATACTGTGGGAAGGGTAGGCACTACAGATAAGGCATCTTTCATGACCCCAGATAAACCCCGGTAATACACCACAGCCTTTTTATTTTCTGGCCAGGAGGTCTCAGCAGACAACTGATTGAACCTGGTGATGTACTCTATGAGGGTTGACCGACCCTGCGTGAGATCTAGGAATTCCATATCTCTAGACTGTGCTTTGTGCCTGGTGTTGAATACTTTTGCCATCTCTTGGGTCAGTAACTCAAAATCATACAACGCAGGGTGGTTGTTTTCCAGCAATGGATTGGCCCATGTGGCGGCTACCCCAGATAGATGGGAGAGAAGAAAGGCTGCTTTTGATACGGAATCGGGGAAAGCCTGAGGACGACACATGAAATGAAGTTTACAGTGATTGATGAAAGTACGGTATTTCTTTGGGTCGCCCTGGTATCTTTCGGGAGCAGCCAAGGGAAAAGGGTTTTGGATCACCACAGGAGCGGCCGGGAAGGAAGGGGGTATGACAGGAGGAGGGTTTTGGGGAGGAATGGCTTCATCAAATTCAGCTTCTGCAGGTAAGGGATGGCGTGCACTTAGTACGGTGTCGAGGCGGTGGTGTAATGCGGTGGTGGCAGCGGTCATATGAGCGCGTAGGGTTGCAGTAGCGGTTGCCATGTCGACCCTGAGTGCTGTCACTGCCTGCATTAAAGCCGTCACGGGGTCCCCGGCTGAGGTGTCCATAGCTGGACGACCAATAGGCTTCACAGTCTGTTCTGATCTTGGTGATCCGCCTTGATGGTCGTGCAGCTATAAACTACCTCCGTCCCCAAGTACCGCTCGAGCAGGTAAAGTATACTGCCCTAGCAATCTTTGAGGCCACAGGTGATGAGTGGCGTCGTCAGTCAGATACCGGGAACACCGGAAGGACCCCTGAGTGCTGTAAGGCAAAGGTTAGGATCAGGTATACTCTGAACAATAATGGCAGTGCAAGCAAACAAGGAAAAACGACAAAGCTTACCCTGGGGATGATAGGACAGGTGGGAAACCTGAATAGACAACGAGGGAAGACCAACAGCAGGCTGGGATGTACTGCAGTTCCTCCAACTCACACCGATAGCCATAGCGTGACCAGATAGCAAGTCCATCCAAGGTCCAGGTGGTGAACCCCAAATGACTCAGGAGGCAAAACGTGATAGACAGGAATTGTGTGGTTAGAAGTTCGCCAAGACAAAAGGGTAATCCAGAGCAATTCCAGGGCCAGAAAGGGGGGTCAAGAGTTCCGAGGGTCCAGAAGATACGTCGAATCCAAAGGGAAATCCAAGACAAGTCCAAGTAACGTTCCGTGGTCGAGTTCCAAACTGTAGCAAGAAGAAAGAGGGTAATGCCGAACAGGTCTCTGGTAGAAACAGCTGTGAAGCACTGAGTGTTTCCTCTCAGCTCCTTTTGAAGGAAAGTTAGATCACGTGACAGGGCACATGACCGCACAGGAGCGTCACGTGAGGTCGGACGCCATCAGTGATTGGTGTTTGTCCAATGTGGACGCCGGCATCGGCTACAGATGATCCCGTGACTAGTCACGTGATCGTCTGAGCGAGACGCGATCGGGTTCCCCCGTGCGCGGGAGCTGGAGCCGACGACACCGGAGCCGTCGGGCATGGATGAGACGCCAGGGCAAGCGCCAACACGGAAATGGGTGGAAAGAGGTGGTTCTGCCCCCTTGGACATCCCGCCTGCCGTGTCTTCCCTGTTGATGTGGGTGGTGGGTACGGGAACGGATGGTGCCGGGTAAGTGTCGGGAGGAGGGCAAGATCGAGGACGTGACACAGAGGCACCAGGCCTGCGTTCGTTTAACAATTTTTCAATAAATTCTTCGGAAACATGAAAATCTTTAGAGGGGTACATTTTCTGGATTCCAAGTGAAAAAGCCCTATCCATATTTTTAACTGATTCTGAATGCTTTTCTTTATCATATAACAACGCCTTTTCGGCATTTGTTTTATGACGGCGTGCATGTTTATCCCTACTTTTAAGCTGCTGTAACGCTTCTTTTTTCCAATTCTGTAAAACATCAAAGGCTGCAGGTCTAGCCTTCTTTTTTAGCAAGACCGATTCTAGGTATTCAATACGGGAAATCTCAAAACTGCCATTGATTGGCCACTGAAATTCGGAGGCATGTCTGGTCTGTCTGTGCCAAATATCATTAAATACTATACTACCAATGCCATACTTACCGTACATAGTACATGCCGGCGACCCCTCCTGTGGTGCCTGGCGGCTAAATTCCAAAGATTGTTGATCGCTGCGGAACAGAGCCCTAAAGCAGCTAGACAATTTCCCAGGCATTTCACAAAAAATTGGTGTTACCTGGTCAATAATTGTGTCTGCAGATACAATACGCCAAATTCAAATTGTCAGGGTTAAATTAAGAGCCGGGTCATGACTACACCTGACCAAACCTAAGGAGGACCGTACGGTTTATCAAAGAACTTACCTAACGAATTTTACCTTGTGTTTGGTGGTTTCGACAAATCTGCCCGCCTCAAAAATGGACCCTCGTCAAGATGCCGTGTCAGACCACACGACTATCGTCCAAGGATCGGATCGTGCAGCGCTGCCGAGGTATCGCGTCTCGTTCGGTCGGGCCCGCATAATCACACCGTCCGATCCCAGTTCGATAGTCTGCGTCAACCTTCAATGATCTGGCATCAATATTGAGGGTTCCTATTCGGGCGCCAACTGTGAAAACATAAAAATTGATATGAGGCTGGGAAGCCCGAAAGAAACACACCAACACAGGTTACAAAGGACATACAAGTGCTTTATTTAAAAGCTACAACAGTTACCAAAGTCAATTGACAAACGGATAGCTATTCGCCTCTCAGAGTAACGTAACGAACTTCAACGAGTGTTCGATGCATTAGTAGAGAGACTGTACATTCGGAATACTTGGGCTTTTATATCCTTTATCCAGCCCTTGGCCAACCCCCTCGCGGGTTAACCATTCTTGAGATCAAGCCTAGAGTTCCTTGCCAGGTCAATCCTATAATTTATGCGTTTTGATCAGTTCCGCTGATACAGTTGTTCATTTACACATAGGTCAGCAATAGGACAAGGTCTCAGTTCGCGACCCCGACAAGTGGCCTGCAGGCATATAAATTATTCGTGTGTGCGGAGGTCACAACGGCCAAAATCTCACTCAGAATGTCATTCAGCCTCCATTTTGATGTTCAGGGTGACTTCCACATTACAAGAGAACCTAAAATGGCGGCTAAATCTAAGATAGCGACTTACATTGCTTTTCATTAAGGTCAAGACCTTGCCGCGGAATCTATTGACAGGATATTTAAGACAACTTGGCGTAGGCCAATACACATTCAATTACTGCGATAGGAGGCATAATATTATTTCAATTCCAACACTCCAACAGCTTGAATATCCTGCCATATCATTTCTTGAACACTTTTCTTTTGCATAACATTGTTTCCCACACTATTTGTATTTTGAGGTAAGGATTGTCAATAGGTTTTTTAGTATTGGCCCTTTTATTTTGACAAGACACCAGTAGGACTGCATTATTATTATTTGATGGACGTAGCTTGATCCCATCTGTAGATGTAGGTTTAGATAGGCATTCATCACACCTGTGTGAAAGTTCAATAAACACCCTTGAAGTGTGGTTACTTGTGTCTGTCTTACTGTTGATACCATGCCTTCCTTACAATAGCTACCTCTTCTGTGTGGGCAACTGGGGGACAGCCCCATAGAATCCCTGCTTGTCAAGAGTTTCACCTGATAATGGAAAGTCTCCCTCACTGATGCATGTTTTAGTGGCACTTGTGTTGACCATAAAGATCAATTGCTTATTACCGATCTCAGCGCCCACCAAGGGTTCCTCGTCAGGCTGGGTAGTCAAGAGCTTTCTGTGGGCTGTCCTAATCAGGATACGTGTTAGTACCTGAGTACATGAAGGGGTTATCTCCCATGACACTGGCCCCTCTGTGAGGTGCTTCCGTCCCATTTGGCACTGCATTGGGAGGGGGCATTTGGCCTCTGTACAAGGTGTTCTGCTGAGCCGCGTGCGGTTGCACATTAGGCAGTACTTGTTGCTGGATGTGTGGGGATTTTGGTGGCAACTGTATTCATGCTTGGTGTATTTCGATGGGTATAGAGGTAAACATCAGAGGTGGGTGGGTACATGGCTGTGGCGGTGCAGGGGCAGGTTGGTTGTATGGGTAGTACCTCTCTCCCTGCCTAATTCTACACTCTCTTACAAAATGACCCCATTTAACACAGCTTCAACACTGGGATGACCCGATACCACCCTTGGGCCCCATCCCACCGAAGCCCCCTCTGCCCCCTTGGAATCCTCCCCTTCCTCACTGATGACCTCCTTGTTGCCATTCAGGATACTGATGCAGAGGTCTGCCGCCCGACAGTCCCTGTCCTCCGACTGGCCAAAACGCTGCTATCCGCACATCTGTGCGCGCTGCAGCCTGCTTCACCGAATCAGTCTCTGTACTTGTTGTTACCACCCCTTCAAGTGCTATTTTAGCAAATTTTGTCTGCACTAGTTTTGCTTCCTCGGCCTGCAATCTCTGAGCCATTTCCTTCTCTCGTTCTCCCATTCTTGCACCTGCACTCTCCTAGGATCTGCGCCCCGCTCCAAACAGCAGATAGGAATTCTGTGAAAACGGCTCCTGTACACCACTGAGGGTTGCACGCTTGGGACTGGTCATTGTAGGTGGGCGCTGCCCCTCCAAAGATGCAGCCTGGAAGCATCCGTCTTCGCAGGGGTTGCTGGCATCACGTCAGTATCACCAAAAATGTAGACATACCCCTCAACTCTCACACCAGAGAAAATGCAACAGGAGAACAAAGTTTTATTCCACAAAAATAGAAGTGAGCTAGCAAAAACTCTGCTGCCACCGAACGTTCTGGAAAATTCAGTACGAGCAACACTTTATGAAGGCACACAGCCTCATCAGTGACGTAAATTACATAATGTACAAATCCAAAGGGCTGGTTGGTGCAACCCGATACATAGGCTACTTGCTCCATAAGGGATGCCAGGCTATTGGTCCCGGCCCCATCTGTCCATTTTCTTCCACCTGGGCTCCTCCTTGCACATCATCACGTACAATGTTAATGTTAATGTTAAAGGACATTTGTACCGCGCACTATCACCACCGGAGTGGTCCTTTGTCGCTCTGGCTGCTCTGAAACAGGAGGGGAGGTTGAGTTAGTGAGAAGAAGCAGGAAGAGTGCACGAGAGCAGTGATGTGCTGTTGGCGGCCTCAGCCCAGTGGGTCCGTTGGCTGGGCCTGGGGTGTTTGCGGCCGGTAGTCATTGTGTACTGTTGTGCAAGGCTATGTGTAATCTTGTTTTGTTGTTGCAGTGTAGTGAAGTTTGTGCGGTTTGTTGTGCTGTAGGGTTTGGCTGTGTTTGGTTTGGAGTTTGAGAGGTGTATGCAGAAGGGGAAATTGTTAGTAGGGGTTGGTTAGTTTGCATCTCTGTCCTGAATTGAAGCGCTCAGCTTGCGTGGTCTCCCCTGTTGCGGCTCTGTCCTGATCTGGGTCTGACTGGCATACAGGTTCCTTACTGCTCTAGCTCAGGCCTCTAACATGTTCTCTCATAGCTCCCCTTATCTTCCATTCATACTCCTGTGGCCATTGCACCTGCCAATGACAACCTCTCAGGTAGTGAGGTGATTGCCAATATCTCGGTAATTCCACACCCATGTGGTACTTGGCGGTAAATAATTAAGGGGCGGGCGAAAGTGTTGGTGGGATTGTCTGGGTTAGTTGACTCAGTCTGCGTGCGTATCGGCTGTGTTCCGGTCTAGCCGGTGTCACCCATCCAGGTGCCGTGGGTGTTACTCTCTCGGGTCTGGGATGTCCGTGTCTTTTTGGTTTAGTCATCCTTTTCTAGTTTTGGTCTCGTGGTATAGTCTGTGGTGTTGTAGAGGCAGGTTTTTAGTGATTTCCTGAATTTTAGGTGATCTTCAGTGTTTCTTATTTCTTTTGGGATGTTGTTCCAGGTTTTTGCGGCTAAGTGGTAGAAGGAGGTGCCTCCAAGTTTTTTCTTATGGTATGGTTTGAGTTCCAGGCAGATTTCATTGCTTGATCGGAGGGGTCTCGTTGGTTTGTAGACTGTTATTTTCTTTTGTAGGAATTCTGCTCCTTGTCCGCTGATTGCCCTGTGCGTTATGCACATTGTTTTGAAGGTGATGCGATGTTTTACTGGGATCCAGTGTAATGTTTTTAGGGCTGGAGTGATGTGGTCTCTTCTGGATGGTTTGAGGAGTAGTCTTGCTGCTGCATTTTGGATCCGTTGCAGTTTCTTCAGGAAGTATTCTGGTATTCCGAGGTAGAGGCTGTTTGCATAGTCGATTTTAGATATGATTAGGGCGACGATAGTGAGTGTTTTGTGCGCGAAGGGGGGGAAAGGTAGAATTCTTCTTGCCGTGCGGAGGAGGGAAAAGCATTTCTTCACTGTTGTATTATTTTGTGGTTCCAGAGTTAGGTTGTTGTCCATTAGGACTCCCAGATTTTTTACTACCTTCAATGGGGTTGGTGCATTTCCCATTTCCGTAGGCCACGGGATGGTGGTTTCGTTCTCTTGGTCTTTGGATACGATCATGATTTCTGTCTTTCCTGGGTTGATTTTCAGGTTGTTGGCATCCATCCAGTTGAAGACTTCTTTTAGACAGTCGGTAAGGGTTGAATGGTCGGTGTCTTTGATTTTGTAGATGATCTGAGTGTCATCTGCGTAGTTGATTTTTTGAAGATTCTGATGACCGGAGTCTGATAGATGTTGAAATATAGTGGAGATAGTGAGGATCCTTGAGGCACTCCACAGTCGTTAGCTCGTGGAGGGATTTGAAAGGTTTTATCCATACGGTTTCTGTTCTGTCTGCTAGGAATTATTTGGTCCAGCGTAGTGCTGTGTCTGTTATGCCTATGTCTTCTAGTCTTTTGGTCAGGGTGTCGTGGCTAACTGTGTCAAAGGCTGCGGAGAGGTCGAGCAGAATAAGGGCTGAGGTAGTGTTTGAGTCTTCGTTAGTTTTGAGGTCGCCCAGATGGATAGTAGTGCTGTTTCCGTTCCTCTCGCTGGTCTGAAACCAATTTGAGCTTGGTCCAGCAGGTGGTGTTTTTCCATGTGTTCTTGGGTTAGTTTATATACATAGGTTTCTAGAAGTTTTGCTGGGTAGGGGATGCTGGAGATCGGCCTGTAGTTAGAAAGGTCATCTACGTCACCACTTGTGTTTTTTAAGAGTGGCTTGATGTATGCTGATTTGAAGATCTTTGGTACAGTCCCTGTTGAAAGTGATAGATTTAGAAGGTTTCTGTAGTGTTCTGCTGGCGATCCTTGCGCGAGGATTGATTTGTAGATGTCTGGGGGACATGGGTCCATGGGTGATCCCGCTTTCTTGCTTCGCTTAACCAGCATTGCGAATGCCTCTGCTGATATTTCAGGAAAGCTTCGGAGTTTGTGTTGTGGTTCCGAGTTGGGTTCATTGGGTTGTATGTTGAGGTTGGTTGGTCGCTTTTGTATGGTTTGACTGATGTCATTGATTTTTTTTTTTGGTGATCTGCCAGGTCGTTGCCTAGTTTTTCAGAGGGGGTTGGGGTGTTATCGCAGCCTGGTGGGTTTCTCATTTCTTCAATGATGTTAAACATTTCTTTTTGTGTGTTGGTGGCATTGTTGATTCTGTCATCGTAATGTCTTTTCTTTGCCTTTTGAATTTCCTTCTTGTATGCACGGATTTGTTTCTGGTACTGTGTTTTTTTCCCTGGGTTGTATTCTTTCCTCCATTCCAATTCCATCTTTCTGTTTTCCTTTTTCATGTCGTTTAGTAGTGGGGTGAACCATTTTGCCATTGCTCTTTTTTTTGATGGGGTGAACGGTTTTTCTGGGGCGTTCTTGTCTATAGTATCTGCAATCCATTTGTGCAGTATCTCTGCTTTTCCGTATAGGTCAGCTAGCTCCAGTTCTGTAGTTGAGGGTTTAGTTAATTCCAGTTGTTCGAATAGGTTGCTTTCTTTGACGTGTTTCCAGTTTCTTTTGGTGGTGGTTGTGAGTTTCGGATGGTGGATGTAGGCTTGGGTAGGCAGAGTGATCACGAATGGGATGATGAGATGGTCGCTCCATACTATTTGTATCAGAGGTGCTATGGTGATGAGTTTTTCTTTGGCAAAAATTTGCTCTAGGGTGTGTCCTGCCGAGTGCGTTGCTCCATTGACTAGTTGTTGTAGTTTCATGGTGCTGAGTTGATCAATTAGTGAGTTTTGGGAGTTGGCGTGGCTGTCATCAAACCAGATGTTGAAGTCCCCCAGGATGATTAGGTGTTCGTGGTTGATGGCTAAATTGGTGATGGCTTCTATGAAGTTATCGACGAACGTTGCACCATATGTTGGTGTTCTGTATACCAGGATGAATGTGATGTTGGTTTTTGGGCTCGCTATTAGGTGTATTACCATGGTTTCGCAGTTGAGGATGTTGAGTGGTTTGTCAGTTTTTATTTTCAGGTGTTCTTTGAATGATACAAGTGCTGTATCTCTAACCTAATGTGCACCTGGTGATGCAGACAAAGGCTAAAAGGATACTTCAAGGTCATTGCATCTAACTGACTACAGCTCGATTCCAGACATGTCAGCGTTTTGACCTCTTTGGCCACTGTGATTATGTTCCCATCAATGACAAAGGATATGTAGGTGGATGGGAGTTTCTTCAGCCTGCATGGGCTGCCTATGATCAGAATCTCTGTTTTATCGTCATTAAGACAGAGTTCATATTGAGTCATCCAGGCTTGGCAGAGTAGATGGCGTTCAGGGATTTGAAGTTGGCGTTGTGATTGCCCGTGATAGGTATGAGTATCTGAGTATCGTCAGCATAATTTGTGTATGTGACACCCAATTTGTCTAGTCGGTCGAAGAGTGGTTTCGTGAACGCGTTGTAGAGCCTGGGGGAGACACAGGATCCTTGTGGGACTCTGCACGTGACTGGGGCGGGGGGTGCTGCTGCTGTCAGGGAGAAGACACTCATAGAGCGATTTGATAGGAATGATTAGATCCAGTTTATGGTATTATTAGAGAAGTGGGCGTCGCTGGATAGGTGGTGGCATAGGATGTTATGATTCACCAGATCAAAGGCTGCCGAGAGGTCCAGACGGAGGAGGATGGCAAGATCACCTCTGTCTCTGAAATGATCCATTTGGATTTTGAGATCTACCAAGGCTGTTTCTGTGCTGTGGCTGGGTCTAAATCCTGACTGGCGAAGGCCAAGAAGATTGTGCTTTTCGAGGTAGTTCTGGATTTGTACATAGGCCACTCTATCTAGGATTTTTAATAGAAAGGGCACTGTGGTGATGGGCCTATAGTTCGTTGTTACATTAGGGTCCAGTGCGGGTTTCTTCAATAGGGGAAGTACCCAAACTTCCTTCAGGTTTTCTGGTACTTTATTAGAGGTAACGGAGTTGTTAATTAGGGATGTGATAAAAGGGGCTAGATTGTCAGCACAATCTTTGATCAGCGTGGCCGGGCAGATGTCTCCTTGACATTTTGAGGGTTTGAGGCCTTTTATGATTTTGATGGTCTCATCTACCATAATGGGTGAAAATTCAATCCCGGGGTGCAATTTCGGGGGGTTGCGTTCAGCAGTATATGTTTGGACTGAGGGGGCGGGTTTCTGTTTTTTTTAGGTTGATCTTCTGTTGTAGGGAGGTGATTTTGTCCAAGAGTGCTTTTTGTATGCTTTCGCACCACGCCTGATCTTTGGTTACCCTTCGGGGGCCTGGGAGGGTGATTCTAATTCACGGAGGACAGAGAAAAGCTCTTTGGGGCCAGAATTGGCGTTCTTGATGCGTTTGTTATACGCGTTGCTCTTAGCTTGGAGGGTGTCTTCTTTGTAGTCTGAGGCTAAGGTGACCAAAGGAAGTTTGTTGTTGTAGCTAGGTTTTTTTTCCAGTTGGCTTCAGCATTTCTTTTTTTGTTGCGCATGTTCTTAAGATCTGAGGTGAACCAATGATTGATGTGGCCTCTGGGTTTAGCTTTGCATGTGCCAAGGGGGGCCAATTTGTTAATGGCTGCCTCCATGGTCTGATTGTAGGTGGCTACCAAGCAAGTGTGGCGGTCATCTTATCATTGTAATCTGTGATTGTAGCGAGCAGTGGGAGCATGTTGGCTGGTGTGATGTTGTGGTTGTTGCGAACTTGATTTGCTGGAGCCAAGATGGTGGGTAAGCTAGAGTGGGTGGATGTGTTGATGGTAATCAACATTGTTTTATGGTCTCACCACAGGCAGGGGTCGATGTTAGATATGTTGATGGTGCAGTTGTGGTCGGTAAGCCAATCTAGAGTGCGGCCTTTGATGTGGGTGGGGCCTGCAGAACGAATGGAGAATCCTAGTGCATCTATGGTGTTGGCTAGAGCTATGGCTTCGGTGTCGTTGTTGTCAGTGAGACCCAGATTGAAGTCTCCTAGGATGATGGCCGGGGATGCAGGTTTGAGGTCTGATGGTAGTAGTGTGGCTATGTCCTCTTCAAATGATGAGGTAGGGCCAGGGGGTCTGTAGATTAGGTGGCGAAGGAGAGAGGCTGTAGCAGAGAGGGTTATTTTAGCAGTCAGTAATTCTCCTGATGGAAGGGCTTGGTTGGGTATTTCTCTTATGCTTAGGTTCTTTTTGGAGATGAAGGCGACTCCGCCTCCCTGAGAAGTGATTCTGTCCCTTCTGATAATGGAGTAGCCATCTGGTAAGGCGGGTGCAAGGGATGGGCCAGGTGCTGGGTGTAGCCAGGTTTCTGTTATGGCAATGAGGTCTAGGTTGTTGGCGGTGATAAGGTCGGATATATCTAGAGCGTGCGCGGGTAGAGATCGGGCGTTAATGAGACCTCCTTTGAGTGCGGGGAGCGAGCTTGTTTCCTGGGGCTTGTTGTGCGTCCTGTTTGCTATAGGTTTGATAAGGTTTCTTTCCTTGGGTTGGTGAGTGTTCTTAGTATGATGAATAGTTTTGGGACTGAGTCTTTCATTTCTCTGTAGGATGGAGGGGGCGATAGTGGTATTGATAGAGGAGGTGTTGTTGTGTTGCCTGTGGTGGCTGATGATGGGTTGATGTTTGATATGCATAGCTGAGTGACTGGGCGTGGGCCAGGTGTGCGTAGTATGATAACTACCAAGTGTCTAATATCAAGTAGGCAGGGTGCAAATATCATGTTTGGCCTAGGCTAGGTGCATAAAACAGGGCAAGGAGAACAGTCAAGGTGCAAGTATCACTTTTGGCCTAGGCTAGGTGCACAAAACAGGGATAAACAGCACAGCCAAGGTGCAAGTATCACGTTTGGCCTAGGCTAGGTGCAAAAAACATGGTAAACAGAACAGTCCAGGTGCATGTATCACGTTTGGCCTAGGCTAGGTGTGATGTTGTGGTTGTTGCGAACTTGATTTGCTGGAGCCAAGATGGTGGGTAAGCTAGAGTGGGTGGATGTGTTGATGGTAATCAACATTGTTTTATGGTCTCACCACAGGCAGGGGTCGATGTTAGATATGTTGATGGTGCAGTTGTGGTCGGTAAGCCAATCTAGAGTGCGGCCTTTGATGTGGGTGGGGCCTGCAGAACGAATGGAGAATCCTAGTGCATCTATGGTGTTGGCTAGAGCTATGGCTTCGGTGTCGTTGTTGTCAGTGAGACCCAGATTGAAGTCTCCTAGGATGATGGCCGGGGATGCAGGTTTGAGGTCTGATGGTAGTAGTGTGGCTATGTCCTCTTCAAATGATGAGGTAGGGCCAGGGGGTCTGTAGATTAGGTGGCGAAGGAGAGAGGCTGTAGCAGAGAGGGTTATTTTAGCAGTCAGTAATTCTCCTGATGGAAGGGCTTGGTTGGGTATTTCTCTTATGCTTAGGTTCTTTTTGGAGATGAAGGCGACTCCGCCTCCCTGAGAAGTGATTCTGTCCCTTCTGATAATGGAGTAGCCATCTGGTAAGGCGGGTGCAAGGGATGGGCCAGGTGCTGGGTGTAGCCAGGTTTCTGTTATGGCAATGAGGTCTAGGTTGTTGGCGGTGATAAGGTCGGATATATCTAGAGCGTGCGCGGGTAGAGATCGGGCGTTAATGAGACCTCCTTTGAGTGCGGGGAGCGAGCTTGTTTCCTGGGGCTTGTTGTGCGTCCTGTTTGCTATAGGTTTGATAAGGTTTCTTTCCTTGGGTTGGTGAGTGTTCTTAGTATGATGAATAGTTTTGGGACTGAGTCTTTCATTTCTCTGTAGGATGGAGGGGGCGATAGTGGTATTGATAGAGGAGGTGTTGTTGTGTTGCCTGTGGTGGCTGATGATGGGTTGATGTTTGATATGCATAGCTGAGTGACTGGGCGTGGGCCAGGTGTGCGTAGTATGATAACTACCAAGTGTCTAATATCAAGTAGGCAGGGTGCAAATATCATGTTTGGCCTAGGCTAGGTGCATAAAACAGGGCAAGGAGAACAGTCAAGGTGCAAGTATCACTTTTGGCCTAGGCTAGGTGCACAAAACAGGGATAAACAGCACAGCCAAGGTGCAAGTATCACGTTTGGCCTAGGCTAGGTGCAAAAAACATGGTAAACAGAACAGTCCAGGTGCATGTATCACGTTTGGCCTAGGCTAGGTGCACAAAACAGGGTAAACAGCACAGTCAAGGTGCAAGTGTCACATTTGGCCTAGGCTAGATGCAAAAAACAGAGTAAACAGCACAGTCAAGGTGCACGTGTCACGTTTGGCCTAGGCTAGGTGCAACAAACAGGGTAAACAGCACAGTCAGGGTGCAAGTATCACGTTTGGCCTAGGCTATGTGTAGTAAACAGGTAAACAGCACAGTCAAGGTGCAAGTATCACGTTTGGCCTAGTCTAGGTGCACAAAACAGGGTAAACAGCACAGTCAAGGTGCAAGTATCACATTTGGCCTAGGCTAGTTGCACAAAACAGGGTAAACAGCACAGGTAAGGTGCAAGTATCACGTTTGGCCTAGGCTATGTGTAGTAAACAGGTAAACAGCACAGTCAAGGTGCAAGTATCACGTTTGGCCTAGTCTAGGTGCACAAAACAGGGTAAACAGCACAGTCAAGGTGCAAGTATCACATTTGGCCTAGGCTAGTTGCACAAAACAGGGTAAACAGCACAGTCAAGGTGCAAGTGTCACATTTGGCCTAGGCTAGGTGCAAAAAACAGGGTAAACAGCACAGACAGGGTGCAAGTATCACGTTTGGCCTAGGCTAGGTTCACACAACAGGGTAAACAGCACAGTCCAGGTGCAAGTATCACGTCTGGCCTAGGTGCTAGGTGCACAAAACAGGGTAAACAGCACAGTCAAGGTGCAAGTATCATGTTTGGCCTAGGCTAGGTGAAAAAAACAGGGTAAACACCACAGTCAGGGTGCAAGTATCACATTTGGCCTAGGATAGGTGCACAAAACAGGGGTAAACAGCACAGTCAGCACAGTCAAGGTGCACAAAACAAGGTAAACAGCACAGTCAAGGTGCAAGTATCACGTTTGGCCTAGGCTAAGTGCAAAAAACAAGGTAAACAGCACAGTCAAGGTGCAAGTATCACGTTTGGCCTAGGCTAGGTGCAAAAACAGGAGTAAACAGCCCAGTCAAGGTGCAAGTATCACATTTGGCCTAGGCTAGGTGCAAAAAACTGGGTAAACAGCCCAGTCAAGGTGCAAGTATCACGTTTGGCCTAGGCTAGGTGCAAAAAACAGGGTAAACATCCCAGTTGGGGTGCAAGTATCACGTTTGGCCTAGGCTAGGAGCAAAAAACAGGGTAAACAGCACAGTCAGGGTGCAAGTATCATGTTTGGCTTAGGCTAGGTGCACAAAACAGGGTAAACAGCACAGTCAAGGTGCAAGTATCACGTTTGGCCTAGGCTAGGTGCACAAAACAGGGTAAACAGCACAGTCAAGGTGCAAGTGTCACATTTGGCCTAGGCTAGATGCAAAAAACAGGGTAAACAGCACAGTCAAGGTGCACGTGTCATGTTTGGCCTAGGCTAGGTGCAAAAAACAGGGTAAACAGCACAGTCAGGGTGTAAGTATCACGTTTGGCCTAGGTTAGGTGCAAAAAACAGGGTAAACAGCAGAGCTAAGGTGCAAGTATCACGTTTGGCCTAGGCTATGTGTAGTAAACGGGTAAACAGCACAGTCAAGGTGCAAGTATCACTTTTGGCCTAGGCTAGGTGCAAAGAACAGGGTAAACAGCACAGTCAAGGTGCAAGTATCACGTTGGGCCTACGCTAGGTGCAAAAAACTGGGTAAACAGTACAGCGAAGGTGCAAGTATCACGTTTGGCCTAGGCTAGGTGCACAAAACAGGGTAAACAGCACAGTCAGGGTGCATGTATCACGTTTGGCCTAGGTTAGGTGCAAAAAACAGGGTAAACAGCACAGCTAAGGTGCAAGTATCACGTTTGGCCTAGGCTATGTGTAGTAAACGGGTAAACAACACAGTCAAGGTGCACGTATCACGTTTGGCCTAGGCTAGGTGCAAAAAACAAGGTAAACAGCACAGTCAAGGTGCAAGTATCACGTTTGGCCTAGGCTAGGTGCACAAAACAGGGTAAACAGCACAGTCAAGGTGGAAGTGTCACATTTGGCCTAGGCTAGTTGCACAAAACAGGGTAAACAGCACAGTCAAGGTGCAAGTGTCACATTTGGCCTAGGCTATTTGCAAAAAACAGGGTAAACAGCACATTCAGGGTGCAAGTATCACGTTTGGCCTAGGCTAAGTGTACAAAACAGGGGTAAACAGCACAGTCAAGGTGCAAGTATCACCTTTGGCCTAGGCTAAGTGCAAAAACAGGGTAAACAGCAAAGCCAAGGTGCAAGTATCACGTTTGACCTAGGCTAGGTGCAAAAAACAGGGTAAACAGCACAGTCAAGGTGCAAGTGTCTCATTTGGCCTAGGCTAGGAGCAAAAAACAGGGTAAACAGCCCAGTCAAGGTGCAAGTATCACGTTTGGCATAGGCTAGGTGCAGACAACAGGGGTAAACAGCACAGTCAAGGTGCAAGTATCATGTTTGGCTTAGGCTAGGTGCAAAAAACAGGGTAAACAGCACAGTCAAGGTGCACGTATCATGTTTCGCCTAGGCTAGGTGCACAAAACAGGGTAAACAGCACAGTCAAGGTGCAAGTGTCACATTTGGCCTAGGGTAGATGCAAAAAACAGGGTAAACAGTACAGTCAAGGTGCACGTGTCACGTTTGGCCTAGGCTATGTGCAAAAAACAGGGTAAACAGCACAGTCAAGGTGCAAGTATCACGTTTGGCCTACGCTAGGTGCAAAAAACAGGGTAAACAGCACAGCCAAGGTGCAAGTATCACGTTTGGTGTAGGCTAGGTGCACAAAACAGGGTAAACAGCACAGTCAAGGTGCAAGTATCACATTTGGCCTAGGCTAGTTGCACAAAACAGGGTAAACAGCACAGTCAAGGTGCAAGTGTCACATTTGGCCTAGGCTAGGTGTAAAAAACAGGGTAAACACCACTGTCAGGGTGCAAGTATCTCGTTTGGCCTAGGCTAGGTGCACAAAACAGGGGAAAACAGCACAGTCAGCACAGTCAAGGTGCACAAAACAAGGTAAACAGCGCAGTCAAGGTGCACGTATCACGTTTGGCCTAGGCTATGTGCAAAAAACAGGGGTAAAGAGCACAGTGAAGGAGCAAGTATCACGTTTGGCCTAGGCTATGTGTAGTAAACGGGTAAACAGCACAGTCAAGGTGCAAGTATCACGTTTAGCCTAAGCTAGGTGCAAAAAAAGGGGTAAAGAGCACAGTCAAGGAGCAAGTATCACGTTTGGCCTAGGCTACTTTAAAAAAACAGGGTAAACAGCCCAGTCAAGGTGCAAGTATCACGTTTGGCCTAGGTTACTTTAAAAAAACAGGGTAAACAGCCCAGTCAGGGTGCAAGTATCACATTTGGCCTAGGCTACTTTAAAAAAACAGGGTAAACAGCCCAGTCAGGGTGCAAGTATCACGTTTGGCCTAGGCTAGGAGCAAAAAAAGGGGTAAAGAGCACAGTCAAGGAGCAAGTATCACGTTTGGCCTAGGCTAGTTTAAAAAAACAGGAGTAAACAGCCCAGTGAAGGTGCAAGTATCACATTTGGCCTAGGCTAGGTGCAAAAAACAGGGTAAACAGCCCAGTAAAGGTGCAGGTATCACGTTTGGCCTAGGCTAGGTGCAGAAAACAGGGGTAACCAACACAGTCAAGGTGCAAGTATCACGTTTGGCCTAGGCTAGGTGCAAAACAGGGTAAACAGCACAGTCAAAGTGCCAGTATCACGTTTGGCCTAGGCTAGGTGCAAAAAACAGGGTAAACAGCACAGTCAAGGTGCAAGTATCACGTTTGGCCTACGCTAGGTGCAAAAAACAGGGTAAACAGTACAGCCAAGGTACAAGTATCACGTTTGGCCTAGGCTAGGTGCAAAAAACAGGGTAAACAGCACAGTCAAGGTGCACGTGTCACGTTTGGCCTAGGCTAGGTGCAAAAAACAGGGTAAACAGCACAGTCAGGGTGCAAGTATCACGTTTGGCCTAGGTTAGGTGCAAAAAACAGGGTAAACAGCACAGCTAAGGTGCAAGTATCACGTTTGGCCTAGGCTAGGTGCACAAAACAGGGTAAACAGCACAGTCAAGGTGCAAGTGTCACATTTGGCCTAGGCTAGTTGCAAAAAACAGGGTAAACAGCACATTCAGGGTGCAAGTATCACGTTTGGCCTAGGCTAAGTGTACAAAACAGGGGTAAACAGCACAGTCAAGGTGCAAGTTTCACCTTTGGCCTAGGCTAAGTGCAAAAACAGGGTAAACAGCAAAGCCAAGTTGCAAGTATCACGTTTGACCTAGGCTAGGTGCAAAAAACAGGGTAAACAGCACAGTCAAGGTGCAAGTGTCACATTTGGCCTAGGCTAGGAGCAAAAAACAGGGTAAACAGCACAGTCAAGGTGCACGTATCACGTTTGGCCTAGGCTATGTGCAAAAAACAGGGGTAAAGAGCACAGTCAAGGAGCAAGAATCACGTTTGGCCTAGGCTATGTGTAGTAAACGGGTAAACAGCACAGTCAAGGTGCAAGTATCACGTTTAGCCTAAGCTAGGTGCAAAAAAAGGGGTAAAGAGCACAGTCAAGGAGCAAGTATCACGTTTGGCCTAGGCTACTTTAAAAAAACAGGGTAAACAGCCCAGTCAAGGTGCAAGTATCACGTTTGGCCTAGGCTACTTTAAAAAAACAGGGTAAACAGCCCAGTCAGGGTGCAAGTATCACGTTTGGCCTAGGCTACTTTAAAAAAACAGGGTAAACAGCCCAGTCAGGGTGCAAGTATCACGTTTGGCCTAGGCTAGGAGCAAAAAAAAGGGGTAAAGAGCACAGTCAAGGAGCAAGTATCACGTTTGGCCTAGGCTAGGTTAAAGAAACAGGAGTAAACAGCCCAGTGAAGGTGCAAGTATCACGTTTGGCATAGGCTAGGTGCAGAAAAGAGGGTAAACAGCACAGTCAAGGTGCAAGTATCACGTTTGGCCTAGGCTAGGTGCAATAAACAGGGGTAAACAGCACAGTCAAAGTGCCAGTATCACGTTTGGCCTAGGCTAGGTGCAAAAAACAGGGTAAACAGCACAGTCAAGGTGCAAGTATCACGTTTGGCCTACGCTAGGTGCAAAAAACAGGGTAAACAGTACAGCCAAGGTGCAAGTATCACGTTTGGCCTAGGCTAGGTGCAAAAAACAGGGTAAACAGCACAGTCAAGGTGCAAGCATCACGTTTGGCCTACGCTAGGTGCAAAAAACAGGGTAAACAGTACAGCCAAGGTGCAAGTATCACGTTTGGCCTAGGCTAGGTGCAAAAAACAGGGTAAACAGCACAGTCAAGGTGCATGTGTCACGTTTGGCCTAGGCTAGGTGCAAAAAACAGGGTAATCAGCACAGTCAGGGTGCAAGTATCACGTTTGGCCTAGGTTAGGTGCAAAAAACAGGGTAAACAGCACAGCTAAGGTGCAAGTATCACATTTGGCCTAGGCTAGGTGCACAAAACAGGGTAAACAGCACAGTCAAGGTGCAAGTGTCACATTTGGCCTAGGCTAGTTGCAAAAAACAGGGTAAACAGCACATTCAGGGTGCAAGTATCACGTTTGGCCTAGGCTAAGTGTACAAAACAGGGGTAAACAGCACAGTCAAGGTGCAAGTATCACCTTTGGCCTAGGCTAAGTGCAAAAACAGGGTAAACAGCAAAGCCAAGTTGCAAGTATCACGTTTGACCTAGGCTAGGTGCAAAAAACAGGGTAAACAGCACAGTCAAGGTGCAAGTGTCACATTTGGCCTAGGCTAGATGCAAAAAACAGAGTAAACAGCACAGTCAAGGTGCACGTGTCACGTTTGGCCTAGGCTAGGTGCAACAAACAGGGTAAACAGCACAGTCAGGGTGCAAGTATCACGTTTGGCCTAGGCTATGTGTAGTAAACAGGTAAACAGCACAGTCAAGGTGCAAGTATCACATTTGGCCTAGGCTAGTTGCACAAAACAGGGTAAACAGCACAGGTAAGGTGCAAGTATCACGTTTGGCCTAGGCTATGTGTAGTAAACAGGTAAACAGCACAGTCAAGGTGCAAGTATCACGTTTGGCCTAGTCTAGGTGCACAAAACAGGGTAAACAGCACAGTCAAGGTGCAAGTATCACATTTGGCCTAGGCTAGTTGCACAAAACAGGGTAAACAGCACAGTCAAGGTGCAAGTGTCACATTTGGCCTAGGCTAGGTGCAAAAAACAGGGTAAACAGCACAGACAGGGTGCAAGTATCACGTTTGGCCTAGGCTAGGTTCACACAACAGGGTAAACAGCACAGTCCAGGTGCAAGTATCACGTCTGGCCTAGGTGCTAGGTGCACAAAACAGGGTAAACAGCACAGTCAAGGTGCAAGTATCATGTTTGGCCTAGGCTAGGTGAAAAAAACAGGGTAAACACCACAGTCAGGGTGCAAGTATCACATTTGGCCTAGGATAGGTGCACAAAACAGGGGTAAACAGCACAGTCAGCACAGTCAAGGTGCACAAAACAAGGTAAACAGCACAGTCAAGGTGCAAGTATCACGTTTGGCCTAGGCTAAGTGCAAAAAACAAGGTAAACAGCACAGTCAAGGTGCAAATATCACGTTTGGCCTAGGCTTGATGCGAAAAACAGGGTAAACAGCACAACCAAGGTGCGAGTATCACATTTGGCCTGGGCTAGGTGCAAAAAAAGGCAGTAAACAGCACAGTCAAGGTGCAAGTATCACGTTTGGCCTAAGCTAGGTGCAAAAAAAAGGGTAAAGAGCACAGTCAAGGAGCAAGTATCACGTTTGGCCTAGGCTAGGTGCAAAAACAGGAGTAAAGAGCCCAGTCAAGGTGCAAGTATCACATTTGGCCTAGGCTAGGTGCAAAAAACTGGGTAAACAGCCCAGTCAAGGTGCAAGTATCACGTTTGGCCTAGGCTAGGTGCAAAAAACAGGGTAAACAGCCCAGTTGGGGTGCAAGTATCACGTTTGGCCTAGGCTAGGAGCAAAAAACAGGGTAAACAGCCAAGTCAAGGTGCAAGTATCACGTTTGGCCTACGCTAGGTGCAAAAAACAGGGTAAACAGCACAGTCAGGGTGCAAGTATCATGTTTGGCTTAGGCTAGGTGCACAAAACAGGGTAAACAGCACAGTCAAGGTGCAAGTATCACGTTTGGCCTAGGCTAGGTGCACAAAACAGGGTAAACAGCACAGTCAAGGTGCAAGTGTCACATTTGGCCTAGGCTAGATGCAAAAAACAGGGTAAACAGCACAGTCAAGGTGCACATGTCATGTTTGGCCTAGGCTAGGTGCAAAAAACAGGGTAAACAGCACAGTCAGGGTGTAAGTATCACGTTTGGCCTAGGTTAGGTGCAAAAAACAGGGTAAACAGCAGAGCTAAGGTGCAAGTATCACGTTTGGCCTAGGCTATGTGTAGTAAACGGGTAAACAGCACAGTCAAGGTGCAAGTATCACTTTTGGCCTAGGCTAGGTGCAAAGAACAGGGTAAACAGCACAGTCAAGGTGCAAGTATCACGTTTGGCCTACGCTAGGTGCAAAAAACTGGGTAAACAGTACAGCGAAGGTGCAAGTATCACGTTTGGCCTAGGCTAGGTGCACAAAACAGGGTAAACAGCACAGTCAGGGTGCATGTATCACGTTTGGCCTAGGTTAGGTGCAAAAAACAGGGTAAACAGCACAGCTAAGGTGCAAGTATCACGTTTGGCCTAGGCTATGTGTAGTAAATGGGTAAACAACACAGTCAAGGTGCACGTATCACGTTTGGCCTAGGCTAGGTGCAAAAAACAAGGTAAACAGCACAGTCAAGGTGCAAGTATCACGTTTGGCCTAGGCTAGGTGCACAAAACAGGGTAAACAGCACAGTCAAGGTGCAAGTGTCACATTTGGCCTAGGCTAGTTGCACAAAACAGGGTAAACAGCACAGTCAAGGTGCAAGTGTCACATTTGGCCTAGGCTATTTGCAAAAAACAGGGTAAACAGCACATTCAGGGTGCAAGTATCACGTTTGGCCTAGGCTAAGTGTACAAAACAGGGGTAAACAGCACAGTCAAGGTGCAAGTATCACCTTTGGCCTAGGCTAAGTGCAAAAACAGGGTAAACAGCAAAGCCAAGGTGCAAGTATCACGTTTGACCTAGGCTAGGTGCAAAAAACAGGGTAAACAGCACAGTCAAGGTGCAAGTGTCTCATTTGGCCTAGGCTAGGAGCAAAAAACAGGGTAAACAGCCCAGTCAAGGTGCAAGTATCACGTTTGGCATAGGCTAGGTGCAGACAACAGGGGTAAACAGCACAGTCAAGGTGCAAGTATCATGTTTGGCTTAGGCTAGGTGCAAAAAACAGGGTAAACAGCACAGTCAAGGTGCACGTATCATGTTTCGCCTAGGCTAGGTGCCCAAAACAGGGTAAACAGCACAGTCAAGGTGCAAGTGTCACATTTGGCCTAGGCTAGATGCAAAAAACAGGGTAAACAGCACAGTCAAGGTGCACGTGTCACGTTTGGCCTAGGCTATGTGCAAAAAACAGGGTAAACAGCACAGTCAAGGTGCAAGTATCACGTTTGGCCTACGCTAGGTGCAAAAAACAGGGTAAACAGCACAGCCAAGGTGCAAGTATCACGTTTGGTGTAGGCTAGGTGCACAAAACAGGGTAAACAGCACAGTCAAGGTGCAAGTATCACATTTGGCCTAGGCTAGTTGCACAAAACAGGGTAAACAGCACAGTCAAGGTGCAAGTGTCACATTTGGCCTAGGCTAGGTGCAAAAAACAGGGTAAACACCACTGTCAGGGTGCAAGTATCTCGTTTGGCCTAGGCTAGGTGCACAAAACAGGGGAAAACAGCACAGTCAGCACAGTCAAGGTGCACAAAACAAGGTAAACAGCGCAGTCAAGGTGCACGTATCACGTTTGGCCTAGGCTATGTGCAAAAAACAGGGGTAAAGAGCACAGTGAAGGAGCAAGTATCACGTTTGGCCTAGGCTATGTGTAGTAAACGGGTAAACAGCACAGTCAAGGTGCAAGTATCACGTTTAGCCTAAGCTAGGTGCAAAAAAAGGGGTAAAGAGCACAGTCAAGGAGCAAGTATCACGTTTGGCCTAGGCTACTTTAAAAAAACAGGGTAAACAGCCCAGTCAGGGTGCAAGTATCACGTTTGGCCTAGGCTACTTTAAAAAAACAGGGTAAACAGCCCAGTCAGGGTGCAAGTATCACGTTTGGCCTAGGCTAGGAGCAAAAAAAGGGGTAAAGAGCACAGTCAAGGAGCAAGTATCACGTTTGGCCTAGGCTAGTTTAAAAAAACAGGAGTAAACAGCCCAGTGAAGGTGCAAGTATCACATTTGGCCTAGGCTAGGTGCAAAAAACAGGGTAAACAGCCCAGTAAAGGTGCAGGTATCACGTTTGGCCTAGGCTAGGTGCAGAAAACAGGGGTAACCAACACAGTCAAGGTGCAAGTATCACGTTTGGCCTAGGCTAGGTGCAAAACAGGGTAAACAGCACAGTCAAAGTGCCAGTATCACGTTTGGCCTAGGCTAGGTGCAAAAAACAGGGTAAACAGCACAGTCAAGGTGCACGTGTCACGTTTGGCCTAGGCTAGGTGCAAAAAACAGGGTAAACAGCACAGTCAGGGTGCAAGTATCACGTTTGGCCTAGGTTAGGTGCAAAAAACAGGGTAAACAGCACAGCTAAGGTGCAAGTATCACGTTTGGCCTAGGCTAAGTGTACAAAACAGGGGTAAACAGCACAGTCAAGGTGCAAGTTTCACCTTTGGCCTAGGCTAAGTACAAAAACAGGGTAAACAGCAAAGCCAAGTTGCAAGTATCACGTTTGACCTAGGCTAGGTGCAAAAAACAGGGTAAACAGCACAGTCAAGGTGCAAGTGTCACATTTGGCCTAGGCTAGGAGCAAAAAACAGGGTAAACAGCACAGTCAAGGTGCACGTATCACGTTTGGCCTAGGCTATGTGCAAAAAACAGGGGTAAAGAGCACAGTCAAGGAGCAAGAATCACGTTTGGCCTAGGCTATGTGTAGTAAACGGGTAAACAGCACAGTCAAGGTGCAAGTATCACGTTTAGCCTAAGCTAGGTGCAAAAAAAGGGGTAAAGAGCACAGTCAAGGAGCAAGTATCACGTTTGGCCTAGGCTACTTTAAAAAAACAGGGTAAACAGCCCAGTCAAGGTGCAAGTATCACGTTTGGCCTAGGCTACTTTAAAAAAACAGGGTAAACAGCCCAGTCAGGGTGCAAGTATCACGTTTGGCCTAGGCTACTTTAAAAAAACAGGGTAAACAGCCCAGTCAGGGTGCAAGTATCACGTTTGGCCTAGGCTAGGAGCAAAAAAAAGGGGTAAAGAGCACAGTCAAGGAGCAAGTATCACGTTTGGCCTAGGCTAGGTTAAAGAAACAGGAGTAAACAGCCCAGTGAAGGTGCAAGTATCACGTTTGGCATAGGCTAGGTGCAGAAAAGAGGGTAAACAGCACAGTCAAGGTGCAAGTATCACGTTTGGCCTAGGCTAGGTGCAATAAACAGGGGTAAACAGCACAGTCAAAGTGCCAGTATCACGTTTGGCCTAGGCTAGGTGCAAAAAACAGGGTAAACAGCACAGTCAAGGTGCAAGTATCACGTTTGGCCTACGCTAGGTGCAAAAAACAGGGTAAACAGTACAGCCAAGGTGCAAGTATCACGTTTGGCCTAGGCTAGGTGCAAAAAACAGGGTAAACAGCACAGTCAAGGTGCAAGCATCACGTTTGGCCTACGCTAGGTGCAAAAAACAGGGTAAACAGTACAGCCAAGGTGCAAGTATCACGTTTGGCCTAGGCTAGGTGCAAAAAACAGGGTAAACAGCACAGTCAAGGTGCATGTGTCACGTTTGGCCTAGGCTAGGTGCAAAATACAGGGTAATCAGCACAGTCAGGGTGCAAGTATCACGTTTGGCCTAGGTTAGGTGCAAAAACAGGGTAAACAGCACAGCTAAGGTGCAAGTATCACATTTGGCCTAGGCTAGGTGCACAAAACAGGGTAAACAGCACAGTCAAGGTGCAAGTGTCACATTTGGCCTAGGCTAGTTGCAAAAAACAGGGTAAACAGCACATTCAGGGTGCAAGTATCACGTTTGGCCTAGGCTAAGTGTACAAAACAGGGGTAAACAGCACAGTCAAGGTGCAAGTATCACCTTTGGCCTAGGCTAAGTGCAAAAACAGGGTAAACAGCAAAGCCAAGTTGCAAGTATCACGTTTGACCTAGGCTAGGTGCAAAAAACAGGGTAAACAGCACAGTCAAGGTGCAAGTGTCACATTTGGCCTAGGCTAGGAGCAAAAAACAGGGTAAACAGCACAGTCAAGGTGCACGTATCACGTTTGGCCTAGGCTATGTGCAAAAAACAGGGGTAAAGAGCACAGTCAAGGAGCAAGTATCACGTTTGGCCTAGGCTATGTGTAGTAAACGGGTAAACAGCACAGTCAAGGTGCAAGTATCACGTTTAGCCTAAGCTAGGTGCAAAAAAAGGGGTAAAGATCACAGTCAAGGAGCAAGTATCACGTTTGGCCTAGGCTACTTTAAAAAAACAGGGTAAACAGCCCAGTCAAGGTGCAAGTATCACGTTTGGCCTAGGCTACTTTAAAAAAAACAGGGTAAACAGCCCAGTCAGGGTGCAAGTATCACGTTTGGCCTAGGCTACTTTAAAAAAACAGGGTAAACAGCCCAGTCAGGGTGCAAGTAGCACGTTTGGCCTAGGCTAAGTGTACAAAACAGGGGTAAACAGCACAGCCAAGGTGCAAGTATCACCTTTGGCCTGGGCTAAGTGCAAAAACAGGGTAAACAGCAAAGCCAAGTTGCAAGTATCACGTTTGACCTTGGCTAGGTGCAAAAAAAAGGGTAAACAGCACAGTCAAGGTGCAAGTGTCACATTTGGCCTAGGCTAGGAGCACAAAACAGGGTAAACAGCCCAGTCAAGGTGCAAGTATCACGTTTGGCATAGGCTAGGTGCAGACAACAGGGGTAAACAGCACAGTGAAGGTGCAAGTATCACGTTTGGCCTACGCTAGGTGCAAAAAACAGGGTAAACAGCACAGTCAAGGTGCAAGTATCACGTTTGGCTTAGGCTAGGTGCACAAAACAGGGTAAACAGCACAGTCAAGGTGCACGTATCATGTTTGGCCTAGGCTAGGTGCACAAAACAGGGTAAACAGCACAGTCAAGGTGCAAGTGTCACATTTGGCCTAGGCTAGATGCAAAAAACAGGGTAAACAGCACAGTCAAGGTGCACGTGTCACGTTTGGCTTAGGCTAGGTGCAAAAAACAGGGTAAACAGCACAGTCAAGGTGCAAGTATCACGTTTGGCCTACGCTAGGTGCAAAAAACAGGGTAAACAGCACAGCCAAGGTGCAAGTATCACGTTTGGTGTAGGCTAGGTGCACAAAACAGGGTAAACAGCACAGTCAAGGTGCAAGTATCACATTTGGCCTAGGCTAGTTGCACAAAACAGGGTAAACAGCACAGTCAAGGTGCACGTGTCACGTTTGGCCTAGGCTAGGTGCAAAAAACAGGGTAAACAGTACAGCCAAGGTGCAAGTATCACGTTTGGCCTAGGCTAGGTGCAAAAAACAGGGTAAACAGCACAGTCAAGGTGCACGTGTCACGTTTGGCCTAGGCTAGATGCAAAAAACAGGGTAAACAGCACAGTCAGGGTGCAAGTATCACGTTTGGCCTAGGTTAGGTGCAAAAAACAGGGTAAACAGCACAGCTAAGGTGCAAGTATCACGTTTGGCTTAGGCTATGTGTAGTGAACACGTAAACAGCACAGTCAAGGTGCAAGTATCACGTTTGGCCTAGGCTAGGTGCAAAAAACAGGGTAAACAGCACAGTCAAGGTGCAAGTATCACGTTTGGCCTACGCTAGGTGCAAAAAACAGGGTAAACAGTACAGCCAAGGTGCAAGTATCACGTTTGGCCTAGGCTAGGTGCAAAAAACAGGGTAAACAGCACAGTCAAGGTGCAAGCATCACGTTTGGCCTACGCTAGGTGCAAAAAACAGGGTAAACAGTACAGCCAAGGTGCAAGTATCACGTTTGGCCTAGGCTAGGTGCAAAAAACAGGGTAAACAGCACAGTCAAGGTGCATGTGTCACGTTTGGCCTAGGCTAGGTGCAAAAAACAGGGTAATCAGCACAGTCAGGGTGCAAGTATCACGTTTGGCCTAGGTTAGGTGCAAAAAACAGGGTAAACAGCACAGCTAAGGTGCAAGTATCACGTTTGGCCTAGGCTAGGTTAAAGAAACAGGAGTAAACAGCCCAGTGAAGGTGCAAGTATCACGTTTGGCATAGGCTAGGTGCAGAAAAGAGGGTAAACAGCACAGTCAAGGTGCAAGTATCACGTTTGGCCTAGGCTAGGTGCAATAAACAGGGGTAAACAGCACAGTCAAAGTGCCCGTATCACGTTTGGCCTAGGCTAGGTGCAAAAAACAGGGTAAACAGCACAGTCAAGGTGCAAGTATCACGTTTGGCCTACGCTAGGTGCAAAAAACAGGGTAAACAGTACAGCCAAGGTGCAAGTATCACGTTTGGCCTAGGCTAGGTGCAAAAAACAGGGTAAACAGCACAGTCAAGGTGCAAGCATCACGTTTGGCCTACGCTAGGTGCAAAAAACAGGGTAAACAGTACAGCCAAGGTGCAAGTATCACGTTTGGCCTAGGCTAGGTGCAAAAAACAGGGTAAACAGCACAGTCAAGGTGCATGTGTCATGTTTGGCCTAGGCTAGGTGCAAAAAACAGGGTAATCAGCACAGTCAGGGTGCAAGTATCACGTTTGGCCTAGGTTAGGTGCAAAAAACAGGGTAAACAGCACAGCTAAGGTGCAAGTATCACGTTTGGCCTAGGCTAGGTGCACAAAACAGGGTAAACAGCACAGTCAAGGTGCAAGTGTCACATTTGGCCTAGGCTAGTTGCAAAAAACAGGGTAAACAGCACATTCAGGGTGCAAGTATCACGTTTGGCCTAGGCTAAGTGTACAAAACAGGGGTAAACAGCACAGTCAAGGTGCAAGTATCACCTTTGGCCTAGGCTAAGTGCAAAAACAGGGTAAACAGCAAAGCCAAGTTGCAAGTATCACGTTTGACCTAGGCTAGGTGCAAAAAACAGGGTAAACAGCACAGTCAAGGTGCAAGTGTCACATTTGGCCTAGGCTAGGAGCAAAAAACAGGGTAAACAGCACAGTCAAGGTGCACGTATCACGTTTGGCCTAGGCTATGTGCAAAAAACAGGGGTAAAGAGCACAGTCAAGGAGCAAGTATCACGTTTGGCCTAGGCTATGTGTAGTAAACGGGTAAACAGCACAGTCAAGGTGCAAGTATCACGTTTAGCCTAAGCTAGGTGCAAAAAAAGGGGTAAAGATCACAGTCAAGGAGCAAGTATCACGTTTGGCCTAGGCTACTTTAAAAAAACAGGGTAAACAGCCCAGTCAAGGTGCAAGTATCACGTTTGGCCTAGGCTACTTTAAAAAAAACAGGGTAAACAGCCCAGTCAGGGTGCAAGTATCACGTTTGGCCTAGGCTACTTTAAAAAAACAGGGTAAACAGCCCAGTCAGGGTGCAAGTATCACGTTTGGCCTAGGCTAAGTGTACAAAACAGGGGTAAACAGCACAGCCAAGGTGCAAGTATCACCTTTGGCCTGGGCTAAGTGCAAAAACAGGGTAAACAGCAAAGCCAAGTTGCAAGTATCATGTTTGACCTTGGCTAGGTGCAAAAAACAGGGTAAACAGCACAGTCAAGGTGCAAGTGTCACATTTGGCCTAGGCTAGGAGCACAAAACAGGGTAAACAGCCCAGTCAAGGTGCAAGTATCACGTTTGGCATAGGCTAGGTGCAGACAACAGGGGTAAACAGCACAGTGAAGGTGCAAGTATCACGTTTGGCCTACGCTAGGTGCAAAAAACAGGGTAAACAGCACAGTCAAGGTGCAAGTATCACGTTTGGCTTAGGCTAGGTGCACAAAACAGGGTAAACAGCACAGTCAAGGTGCACGTATCATGTTTGGCCTAGGCTAGGTGCACAAAACAGGGTAAACAGCACAGTCAAGGTGCAAGTGTCACATTTGGCCTAGGCTAGATGCAAAAAACAGGGTAAACAGCACAGTCAAGGTGCACGTGTCACGTTTGGCTTAGGCTAGGTGCAAAAAACAGGGTAAACAGCACAGTCAAGGTGCAAGTATCACGTTTGGCCTACGCTAGGTGCAAAAAACAGGGTAAACAGCACAGCCAAGGTGCAAGTATCACGTTTGGTGTAGGCTAGGTGCACAAAACAGGGTAAACAGCACAGTCAAGGTGCAAGTATCACATTTGGCCTAGGCTAGTTGCACAAAACAGGGTAAACAGCACAGTCAAGGTGCACGTGTCACGTTTGGCCTAGGCTAGGTGCAAAAAACAGGGTAAACAGTACAGCCAAGGTGCAAGTATCACGTTTGGCCTAGGCTAGGTGCAAAAAACAGGGTAAACAGCACAGTCAAGGTGCACGTGTCACGTTTGGCCTAGGCTAGATGCAAAAAACAGGGTAAACAGCACAGTCAGGGTGCAAGTATCACGTTTGGCCTAGGTTAGGTGCAAAAAACAGGGTAAACAGCACAGCTAAGGTGCAAGTATCACGTTTGGCTTAGGCTATGTGTAGTGAACACGTAAACAGCACAGTCAAGGTGCAAGTATCACGTTTGGCCTAGGCTAGGTGCAAAAAACAGGGTAAACAGCACAGTCAAGGTGCAAGTATCACGTTTGGCCTACGGTAGGTGACAAAAACAGGGTAAACAGTACAGCCAAGGTGCAAGTATCACGTTTGGCCTAGGCTAGGTGCACAAAACAGTGTAAACAGCAGAGTCAAGGTGCAAGTGTCACATTTGGCCTAGGCTAGTTGCACAAAACAGGGTAAACAGCACAGTCAAGGTGCAAGTGTCACATTTGGCCTAGGCTAGTTGCAAAAAAAGGGTAAACAGCACATTCAGGGTGCAAGTATCACGTTTGGCCTAGGCTAAGTGTACAAAACAGGGGTAAACAGCACAGTCAAGGTGCAAGTATCACCTTTGGCCTAGGCTAAGTGCAAAAACAGGGTAAACAGCAAAGCCAAGGTGCAAGTATCACGTTTGACCTAGGCTAGGTGCAAAAAACAGGGTAAACAGCACAGTCAAGGTGCAAGTGTCACATTTGGCCTAGGCTAGGAGCAAAAACAGGGTAAACAGCCCAGTCAAGGTGCAAGTATCACGTTTGGCATAGGCTAGGTGCAGACAACAGGGGTAAACAGCACAGTCAAGGTGCAAGTATCACGTTTGGCCTACGCTAGGTGCAAAAAACAGGGTAAACAGCACAGTCAAGGTGCAAGTATCACGTTTGGCTTAGGCTAGGCGCACAAAACAGGGTAAACAGCACAGTCAAAGTGCACATATCACATTTGGCCTAGGCTAGGTGCACAAACCAGGGTAAACAGCACAGTCAAGGTGCAAGTGTCACATTTGGCCTAGGCTAGATGCAAAAAACAGGGTAAACAGCACAGTCAAGGTGCACGTGTCACGTTTGGCCTAGGCTAGGTGCAAAAAACAGGGTAAACAGCACAGTCAAGGTGCAAGTATCACGTTTGGCCTACGCTAGGTGCAAAAAACAGGATAAACAGCACAGCCAAGGTGCAAGTATCACGTTTGGCTTAGGCTAGGTGCAAAAAACAGGGTAAACAGCACAGTCAAGGTGCACGTATCATGTTTGGCCTAGGCTACGTGCACAAAACAGGGTAAACAGCACAGTCAAGGTGCAAGTGTCACATTTGGCCTAGGCTAGATGCAAAAAACAGGGTAAACGGCACAGTCAAGGTGCACGTGTCACGTTTGGCCTAGGCTAGGTGCAAAAAACAGGGTAAACAGCACAGTCAAGGTGCAAGTATCACGTTTGGCCTACGCTAGGTGCAAAAAACAGGGTAAACAGCACAGCCAAGGTGCAAGTATCACGTTTGGTGTAGGCTAGGTACAAAAAACAGGGGTAAACAGCACAATCAAGGTGCAAGTATCACGTTTGGCCTAGGCTAAGTGCAAAAAATAGGGGTAAACAGCACAGGCAAGGTGCAAGTATCACATTTGGCCTAGGCTAGGTGCAAAAAACCTGGGTAAACAGCACAGGCAAGATTCTAGTATCACGTTTGGCCTAGGCTAGGAGCAGAAAACAGGGTAAACAGCCCAGTCAAGGTGCAAGTATCACGTTTGGCATAGGCTAGTTGCAGAGAACAGCGCAATCAGCAAAGTCAAGGTGCAAGTATCACACTTGGCCTAGGCTATGTTTGGCCTAGGCTAGGTGAAAAAAAGAGGGTAAACAGAACAGTTAAGGTGCAAGTATCAGGTTGGCCTAGGCTAGTTGCAAAAAACAGGGTAAACAGCACAGCCAAGGTGCAAGTATCACATTTGGCCTAGGTTAGGTGCAAAAAACAGAGTAAACAGCACAATAAAGGTGCAAGTATCACGCTTGGCATAGGCTAGGTGCAGCACAGTCAAGGTGCAAGTATCACACTTGGCCAAAGCTATGTTTGGCCTAGGCTAGGTGCAAAAAAGAGGGTAAACAGCACATTCAAGGTGCAAGTATCACGTTTGGCCTAGGCTAGGTGCAACAAACAGGGTAAAGAGCACGTTCAAGGTGCAAGTATCACGTTTGGCCTAGGCTAGGTGCACAAAACAGGGGTAAACAGTACAGTCAAGGTGCAAGTATCACGTTTGGCCTAGGCTAGGTGCACAAAACAGGGGTAAACAGCACAGTCAAGGTGCAAGTATCACGTTTGGCCTAGGCTAGGTCCACAAAACAGGGGTAAACAGCACAGCAAAGGTGCAAGTATCACGTTTGGCCTAGGCTAGGGGCAAAAAACAGGGGTAAACAGCACAGTCAAGATGCAAGTATCACGTTTGGCCTAGGCTAGGTGCAAAAAACAGGGGTAAACAGCACAGGCAAGGTGCAGGTATCACATTTGGCTTAGGCTAGGTGCAAAAATACAGACAGGGGTAAACAGCACAGGCAAGGTTCTAGTATCATGTTTGGCCTAGGCTAGGTGCAAAAAACAGGGGTAAACAGCCCGGTCAAGGTGCAAGTATCACGTTTGGCCTAGGCTAGATGCAAAAAACAGGGTAAACAGCACAGTGAGGGTGCAAGTATCACGTTTGGCCTAGTTAGGTGCAAAAAACAGGGTAAACAGCACATGTAAGGTGCAAGTATCACGTTTGGCCTAGGCAAGGTGCAAAAAACAGGATAAACAGCACTGTCAAGGTGCAAGTATCACATTTGGCCTAGGCTAGGTGCAAAAAACAGGGGTAAACAGCACAGTCAAGGTGCAAGTATCACGTTTGGCCTAGGCTAGGTACAGAAAACATGGATAAACAGCACAGTCAAGGTGCAAGTATCACGTTTGGTCTAAGCTAGGTGCAAAGAATAGGGTAAATAGCACAGGTAAGGTGCAAGTATCACGTTTGGCTTAGGCTATGTGTAGTAAATGGGTAAACAGCACAGTCAAGGTGCAAGTATCACGTTTGGCATAGGCTAGGTGCAAAAAACAGGGTAAACAGCACAGTCAAGGTGCAAGTATCACGTTTAGCCTATGCTAGGAGCAAAAAAACAGTGTAAACAGAACAGCCAAGTTGCAAGTATCACATTTGGCCTAGGCTAGGTGCACAAAACAGGGTAAACAGCACAGTCAAGGTGCAAGTATCACATTTGGCCTAGGCTAGTTGCGCAAAACAGGGCAAACAGCACCAACAAGGTGCAAGTGTCACATTTGGCCTAGGCTAGGTGCAAAAAGCAGGGTAAACAGCACAGGCAGGGTGCAAGTAGCACGTTTGGCCTAGGCTAAGTGTACAAAACAGGGGTAAACAGCACAGTCAAGGTGCAAGTTTCACCTTTGGCCTAGGCTAAGTGCAAAAACAGGGTAAACAGCAAAGCCAAGTTGCAAGTATCACGTTTGACCTAGGCTAGGTGCAAAAAACAGGGTAAACAGCACAGTCAAGGTGCAAGTGTCACATTTGGCCTAGGCTAGGAGCAAAAAACAGGGTAAACAGCACAGTCAAGGTGCACGTATCACGTTTGGCCTAGGCTATGTGCAAAAAACAGGGGTGAAGAGCACAGTCAAGGAGCAAGTATCACGTTTGGCCTAGGCTATGTGTAGTAAACGGGTAAACAGCACAGTCAAGGTGCAAGTATCACGTTTAGCCTAAGCTAGGTGCAAGAAAAGGGGTAAAGATCACAGTCAAGGAGCAAGTATCACGTTTGGCCTAGGCGACTTTAAAAAAACAGGGTAAACAGCCCAGTCAAGGTGCAAGTATCACGTTTGGCCTAGGCTACTTTAAAAAAACAGGGTAAACAGCCCAGTCAGGGTGCAAGTATCACGTTTGGCCTAGGCTACTTTAAAAAAACAGGGTAAACAGCCCAGTCAGGGTGCAAGTATCACGTTTGGCCTAGGCTAAGTGTACAAAACAGGGGTAAACAGCACAGCCAAGGTGCAAGTATCACCTTTGGCCTGGGCTAAGTGCAAAAACAGGGTAAACAGCAAAGCCAAGTTGCAAGTATCACGTTTGACCTTGGCTAGGTGCAAAAAACAGGGTAAACAGCACAGTCAAGGTGCAAGTGTCACATTTGGCCTAGGCTAGGAGCACAAAACAGGGTAAACAGCCCAGTCAAGGTGCAAGTATCACGTTTGGCATAGGCTAGGTGCAGACAACAGGGGTAAACAGCACAGTGAAGGTGCAAGTATCACGTTTGGCCTACGCTAGGTGCAAAAAACAGGGTAAACAGCACAGTCAAGGTGCAAGTATCACGTTTGGCTTAGGCTAGGTGCACAAAACAGGGTAAACAGCACAGTCAAGGTGCACGTATCATGTTTGGCCTAGGCTAGGTGCACAAAACAGGGTAAACAGCACAGTCAAGGTGCAAGTGTCACATTTGGCCTAGGCTAGATGCAAAAAACAGGGTAAACAGCACAGTCAAGGTGCACGTGTCACGTTTGGCTTAGGCTAGGTGCAAAAAACAGGGTAAACAGCACAGTCAAGGTGCAAGTATCACGTTTGGCCTACGCTAGGTGCAAAAAACAGGGTAAACAGCACAGCCAAGGTGCAAGTATCACGTTTGGTGTAGGCTAGGTGCACAAAACAGGGTAAACAGCACAGTCAAGGTGCAAGTATCACATTTGGCCTAGGCTAGTTGCACAAAACAGGGTAAACAGCACAGTCAAGGTGCACGTGTCACGTTTGGCCTAGGCTAGGTGCAAAAAACAGGGTAAACAGTACAGCCAAGGTGCAAGTATCACGTTTGGCCTAGGCTAGGTGCAAAAAACAGGGTAAACAGCACAGTCAAGGTGCACGTGTCACGTTTGGCCTAGGCTAGATGCAAAAAACAGGGTAAACAGCACAGTCAGGGTGCAAGTATCACGTTTGGCCTAGGTTAGGTGCAAAAAACAGGGTAAACAGCACAGCTAAGGTGCAAGTATCACGTTTGGCTTAGGCTATGTGTAGTGAACACGTAAACAGCACAGTCAAGGTGCAAGTATCACGTTTGGCCTAGGCTAGGTGCAAAAAACAGGGTAAACAGCACAGTCAAGGTGCAAGTATCACGTTTGGCCTACGGTAGGTGACAAAAACAGGGTAAACAGTACAGCCAAGGTGCAAGTATCACGTTTGGCCTAGGCTAGGTGCACAAAACAGTGTAAACAGCACAGTCAAGGTGCAAGTGTCACATTTGGCCTAGGCTAGTTGCACAAAACAGGGTAAACAGCACAGTCAAGGTGCAAGTGTCACATTTGGCCTAGGCTAGTTGCAAAAAAAGGGTAAACAGCACATTCAGGGTGCAAGTATCACGTTTGGCCTAGGCTAAGTGTACAAAACAGGGGTAAACAGCACAGTCAAGGTGCAAGTATCACCTTTGGCCTAGGCTAAGTGCAAAAACAGGGTAAACAGCAAAGCCAAGGTGCAAGTATCACGTTTGACCTAGGCTAGGTGCAAAAAACAGGGTAAACAGCACAGTCAAGGTGCAAGTGTCACATTTGGCCTAGGCTAGGAGCAAAAAACAGGGTAAACAGCCCAGTCAAGGTGCAAGTATCACGTTTGGCATAGGCTAGGTGCAGACAACAGGGGTAAACAGCACAGTCAAGGTGCAAGTATCACGTTTGGCCTACGCTAGGTGCAAAAAACAGGGTAAACAGCACAGTCAAGGTGCAAGTATCACGTTTGGCTTAGGCTAGGCGCACAAAACAGGGTAAACAGCACAGTCAAAGTGCACATATCACATTTGGCCTAGGCTAGGTGCACAAACCAGGGTAAACAGCACAGTCAAGGTGCAAGTGTCCCATTTGGCCTAGGCTAGATGCAAAAAACAGGGTAAACAGCACAGTCAAGGTGCACGTGTCACGTTTGGCCTAGGCTAGGTGCAAAAAACAGGGTAAACAGCACAGTCAAGGTGCAAGTATCACGTTTGGCCTACGCTAGGTGCAAAAAACAGGATAAACAGCACAGCCAAGGTGCAAGTATCACGTTTGGCTTAGGCTAGGTGCACAAAACAGGGTAAACAGCACAGTCAAGGTGCACGTATCATGTTTGGCCTAGGCTACGTGCACAAAACAGGGTAAACAGCACAGTCAAGGTGCAAGTGTCACATTTGGCCTAGGCTAGATGCAAAAAACAGGGTAAACGGCACAGTCAAGGTGCACGTGTCACGTTTGGCCTAGGCTAGGTGCAAAAAACAGGGTAAACAGCACAGTCAAGGTGCAAGTATCACGTTTGGCCTACGCTAGGTGCAAAAAACAGGGTAAACAGCACAGCCAAGGTGCAAGTATCACGTTTGGTGTAGGCTAGGTGCACAAAACAGGGTAAACAGCACAGTCAAGGTGCAAGTATCACATTTGGCCTAGGCTAGTTGCACAAAACAGGGTAAACAGCACAGTCAAGGTGCAAGTGTCACATTTAGCCTAGGCTAGGTGCAAAAAACAGGGTAAACACCACTGTAAAGGTGTAAGTATCACACTTGGCATAGGCTAGGTGCACAAAAGAGGGGTATAGAGTACATTCAAGGTGCAAGTATCACGTTTGGCCTGGGCTAGGTACAAAAAACAGGGGTAAACAGCACAGTCAAGGTGCAAGTATCACGTTTGGACTAGGCTAGGTACAAAAAACAGGGGTAAACAGCACAATCAAGGTGCAAGTATCACGTTTGGCCTAGGCTAAGTGCAAAAAACAGGGGTAAACAGCACAGGCAAGGTGCAAGTATCACATTTGGCCTAGGCTAGGTGCAAAAAACCTGGGTAAACAGCACAGGCAAGATTCTAGTATCACGTTTGGCCTAGGCTAGGAGCAAAAAACAGGGTAAACAGCCCAGTCAAGGTGCAAGTATCACGTTTGGCATAGGCTAGTTGCAGAGAACAGCGCAATCAGCAAAGTCAAGGTGCAAGTATCACACTTGGCCTAGGCTATGTTTGGCCTAGGCTAGGTGAAAAAAAGAGGGTAAACAGAACAGTTAAGGTGCAAGTATCAGGTTGGCCTAGGCTAGTTGCAAAAAACAGGGTAAACAGCACAGCCAAGGTGCAAGTATCACATTTGGCCTAGGTTAGGTGCAAAAAACAGAGTAAACAGCACAATAAAGGTGCAAGTATCACGCTTGGCATAGGCTAGGTGCAGCACAGTCAAGGTGCAAGTATCACACTTGGCCAAAGCTATGTTTGGCCTAGGCTAGGTGCAACAAACAGGGTAAAGAGCACGTTCAAGGTGCAAGTATCACGTTTGGCCTAGGCTAGGTGCACAAAACAGGGGTAAACAGTACAGTCAAGGTGCAAATATCACGTTTGGCCTAGGCTAGGTGCACAAAACAGGGGTAAACAGCACAGTCAAGGTGCAAGTATCACGTTTGGCCTAGGCTAGGTCCACAAAACAGGGGTAAACAGCACAGCAAAGGTGCAAGTATCACGTTTGGCCTAGGCTAGGGGCAAAAAACAGGGGTAAACAGCACAGTCAAGATGCAAGTATCACGTTTGGCCTAGGCTAGGTGCAAAAAACAGGGGTAAACAGCACAGGCAAGGTGCAGGTATCACATTTGGCTTAGGCTAGGTGCAAAAATACAGACAGGGGTAAACAGCACAGGCAAGGTTCTAGTATCATGTTTGGCCTAGGCTAGGTGCAAAAAACAGGGGTAAACAGCCCGGTCAAGGTGCAAGTATCACGTTTGGCCTAGGCTAGATGCAAAAAACAGGGTAAACAGCCCAGTGAGGGTGCAAGTATCACGTTTGGCCTAGTTAGGTGCAAAAAACAGGGTAAACAGCACATGTAAGGTGCAAGTATCACGTTTGGCCTAGGCAAGGTGCAAAAAACAGGATAAACAGCACTGTCAAGGTGCAAGTATCACATTTGGCCTAGGCTAGGTGCAAAAAACAGGGGTAAACAGCACAGTCAAGGTGCAAGTATCACGTTTGGCCTAGGCTAGGTACAGAAAACATGGATAAACAGCACAGTCAAGGTGCAAGTATCACGTTTGGTCTAAGCTAGGTGCAAAGAATAGGGTAAATAGCACAGGTAAGGTGCAAGTATCACGTTTGGCTTAGGCTATGTGTAGTAAACGGGTAAACAGCACAGTCAAGGTGCAAGTATCACGTTTGGCATAGGCTAGGTGCAAAAAACAGGGTAAACAGCACAGTCAAGGTGCAAGTATCACGTTTAGCCTATGCTAGGAGCAAAAAAACAGTGTAAACAGAACAGCCAAGTTGCAAGTATCACATTTGGCCTAGGCTAGGTGCACAAAACAGGGTAAACAGCACAGTCAAGGTGCAAGTATCACATTTGGCCTAGGCTAGTTGCGCAAAACAGGGCAAACAGCACCAACAAGGTGCAAGTGTCACATTTGGCCTAGGCTAGGTGCAAAAAGCAGGGTAAACAGCACAGGCAGGGTGCAAGTAGCACGTTTGGCCTAGGCTAGGTGCAAAAACAGGGTAAACAGCAAAGCCAACGTGCAAGTATCACGTTTCACCTAGGCTAGGTGCAAAAAACAGGGTAAACAGCACAGTCAAGGTCCAAGTATCACGTTTGGCCTAGGCTAGGTACAAAACTCAGGGGTAAACAGCACAGTCAAGGTGCAAGTATCACGTTTGGCCTCGGCTAGGTGCAAAAAACAGGGGTAAACAGCACAGGCAAGGTGCAAGTATCACATTTGGCCTAGGCTAGGTGCAAAAAACATGGGTAAAGAGCACAGGAAAGGTTCTAGTATCACGTTTGGCCTAGGCTAGGAGCAAAAAACAGGGTAAACAGCCCAGTCAATGTGCAAGTATCACGTTTGGCATAGGCTAGTTGCAGAGAACAGCACAATCAGCACAGTCAAGGTGCAAGTATCACGCTTGGCCTAGGCTATGTTTGGCCTAGGCTAGGTGAAAAAAAGAGGGTAAACAGAACAGTTAAGGTGCAAGTATCAGGTTGGCCCAGGCTAGTTGCAAAAAACAGGGTAAACAGCACAGCCAAGGTGCAAGTTTCACATTTGGCCTAAGTTAGGTGCAAAAAACAGAGTAAACAGCACAGTAAAGGTGCAAGTATCACGCTTGGCATAGGCTATGTTTGGCCAGGCTAGGTGCAAAAAAGAGGGTAAACAGCACATTCAAGATGCAAGTATCACGTTTGGCCTAGGCTAGGTGCAACAAACAGGGTAAAGAGCACGTTCAAGGTGCAAGTATCACGTTTGGCCTAGGCAAGGTGCAAAAAACAGGATAAACAGCACAGTCAAGGTGCAAGTATCACATTTGGCCTAGGCTAGGTGCAAAAAACAGGGGTAAACAGCACAGTCAAGGTGCAAGTATCACGTTTGGCCTAGGCTAGGTACAGAAAACATAGATAAACAGCATAGTCAAGGTGCAAGTATCACGTTTGGTCTAAGCTAGGTGCAAAGAATAGGGTAAATGGCACAGGTAAGGTGCAAGTATCACGTTTGGCATAGGCTAGGTGCAAAAAACAGGGTAAACAGCACAGTCAAGGTGCAAGTATCACGTTTAGCCTATGCTAGGAGCAAACAAACAGTGTAAACAGCACAGCCAAGTTGCAAGTATCACGTTTGGCCTAGGCTAGGTGCACAAAACAGGGTAAACAGCACAGTCAAGGTGCAAGTATCACATTTGGCCTAGGCTAGTTGCACAAAACAGGGTAAACAGCACAGTCAAGGTGCAAGTGTCACATTTGGCCTAGGCTACGTGCAAAAAGCAGGGTAAACAGCACAGGCAGGGTGCAAGTAGCACGTTTGGCCTAGGCTAGGTGCAAAAACAGGGTAAACAGCAAAGCCAACGTGCAAGTATCACGTTTCACCTAGGCTAGGTGCAAAAAACAGGGTAAACAGCACAGTCAAGGTCCAAGTATCACATTTGATCTAGGCTAGGTGCAAAAAACATGGGTAAACAGAACAGGCAAGGTTCTAGTATCACGTTTGGCCTAGGCTAGGAGCAAAAAACAGGGTAAACAGCCCAGTCAAGGTGCAAGTATCACGTTTGGCATAGGCTAGTTGCAGAGAACAGCGCAATCAGCACAGTCAAGGTGCAAGTATCACGCTTGGCCTAGGCTATGTTTGGCCTAGGCTAGGTGAAAAAAAGAGGGTAAACAGAACAGTTAAGGTGCAAGTATCAGGTCGGCCTAGGCTAGTTGCAAAAATCAGGGTAAACAGCACAGCCAAGGTGCAAGTATCACATTTGGCCTAGGTTATGTGCAAAAAACAGAGTAAACAGCACAGTAAAGGTGCAATTATCACGCTTGGCATAGGCTAGGTACAGCACAGTCAATGTGCAAGTATCACACTTGGCCTAGGCTATGTTTGGCCTAGGCTAGGTGCAAAAAAGAGGGTAAACAGCACATTCAAGGTGCAAGTATCACGTTTGGCCTAGGCTAGGTGCAACAAAAAGGGTAAAGAGCACGTTCAAGGTGCAAGTATGATATGATATGATATGATAAGGCATTTGTAACGCGCCTATACACAAGTGTTTCAAGGCGCGACGAGGCAGGGGGGGAACAAGGGGAGACAGACAACGATCTTACTAGGCCAGGTGTCATTCAGATCGCGCAAGTGCAAGGGTAGAGGGGAAGGGAAAAGTGCAAAAGTGCATGTATCACGTTTGGCCTAGGCTAGTTGCACAAAACAGGGTAAACAGCACAGTCAAGGTGCAAGTGTCACATTTGGCCTAGGCTAGGTGCAAAAAGCAGGGTAAACAGCACAGGCAGGGTGCAAGTAGCACGTTTGGCCTAGGCTAGGTGCAAAAACAGGGTAAACAGCAAAGCCAATGTGCAAGTATCACGTTTCACCTAGGCTAGGTGCAAAAAACAGGGTAAACAGCACAGTCAAGGTCCAAGTATCACATTTGGCCTAGGCTAGGTGCAAAAAACATGGGTAAACAGCACAGGCAAGGTTCTAGTATCACGTTTGGCCTAGGCTAGGAGCAAAAAACAGGGTAAACAGCCCAGTCAAGGTGCAAGTATCACGTTTGGCATAGGCTAGTTGCAGAGAACAGCGCAATCAGCACAGTCAAGGTGCAAGTATCACGCTTGGCCTAGGCTATGTTTGGTCTAGGCTAGGTGAAAAAAAGAGGGTAAACAGAACAGTTAAGGTGCAAGTATCAGGTTGGCCTAGGCTAGTTGCAAAAAACAGGGTAAACAGCACAGCCAAGGTGCAAGTATCACATTTGGCCTAGGTTAGGTGCAAAAAACAGAGTAAACAGCACAGTAAAGGTGCAAGTATCACGCTTGGTATAGGCTAGGTACAGCACAGTCAAGGTGCAAGTATCACACTTGGCCTAGGCTATGTTTGGCCTAGGCTAGGTGCAAAAAAGAGGGTAAACAGCACATTCAAGGTGCAAGTATCACGTTTGGCCTAGGCTAGGTGCAACAAAAAGGGTAAAGAGCACGTTCAAGGTGCAAGTATGATATGATATGATATGATAAGGCATTTGTAACGCGCCTATACACAAGTGTTTTAAGGCGCGACGAGGCAGGGGGGGAACAAGGGGAGACAGACAACGATCTTACTAGGCCAGGTGTCATTCAGATCGCGCAAGTGCAAGCGTAGAGGGGAAGGGAAAAGTGCAAAAGTGCATGTATCACGTTTGGCCTAGGCTGGGTGCACAAAACAGGGGTAAACAGCACAGTCAAGGTGCAAGTATCACGTTTGGCCTAGGCTAGGTGCACAAAACAGGGGTAAACAGCACAGCAAAGGTGCAAGTATCACGTTTGGCCTAGGCTAGGGGCAAAAAACAGGGGTAAACAGCACAGTCAAGGTGCAAGTATCACATTTGGCCTAGGCTAGGTGCAAAAAACAGGGGTAAACAGCACAGGCAAGGTGCAGGTATCACATTTGGCCTAGGCTAGGTGCAAAAAAAACAGGGGTAAACAGCAAAGGCAAGGTTCTAGTATCATGTTTGGCCTAGGCTAGGTGCAAAAAACAGGGCTAAACAGCCCAGTCAAGGTGCAAGTATCACGTTTGGCCTAGGCTAGATGCAAAAAACAGGGTAAACAGCACAGTGAGGGTGCAAGTATCACGTTTGGCCTAGTTAGGTGCAAAAAACAGGGTAAACAGCACATGTAAGGTGCAAGTATCACGTTTGGCCTAGGCTAGGTGCAAAGAACAGGATAAACAGCACAGTCAAGGTGCAAGTATCACATTTGGCCTAGGCTAGGTGCAAATAACAGGGGTAAACAGCACAGTCAAGGTGCAAGTATCACGTTTGGCCTAGGCTAGGTGCAGAAAACATGGATGAACAGCACAGTCAAGGTGCAAGTATCACGTTTGGTCTAAGCTAGGTGCAAAGAATAGGGTAAACAGCACAGGTAAGGTGCAAGTATCACATTTGGCCTAGGCTATGTGTAGTAAACGGGTAAACAGCACAGTCAAGGTGCAGGTATCACGTTTGGCATAGGCTAGGTGCAAAAAACAGGGTAAACAGCACAGTCAAGGTGCAAGTATCACGTTTAGCCTATGCTAGGTGCAAAAAACAGGGTAAACAGCACAGCCAAGTTGCAAGTATCACATTTGGCCTAGGCTAGGTGCACAAAACAGGGTAAACAGCACAGTCAAGGTGCAAGTGTCACATTTGGCCTAGGCTAGGTGCAAAAATCAGGGTAAACAGCACAGACAGGGTGCAAGTAGCACGTTTGGCCTAGGCTAGGTGCAAAAACAGGGTAAACAGCAAAGCCAACGTGCAAGTATCACGTTTCACCTAGGCTAGGTGCAAAAAACAGGGTAAACAGCACAGTCAAGGTCCAAGTATCACGTTTGGCCTAGGCTAGGTTCAGAAAACAGGTTAAACAGCACAGTCCAGGTGCAAGTATCACGTCTGGCCTAGGTGCTAGGTGCACAAAACAGGGTAAACAGCACAGTCAAGGTGCAAGTATCACCTTTGGCCTAGGCTAGGTGCAAAAAACAGGGTAAACACCACAGTCAGGGTGCAAGTATCACGTTTGGCCTAGGCTAGGTGCACAAAACAGGGGTAAACAGCACAGTCAGCACAGTCAAGGTGCACAAAACAAGGTAAACAGCACAGTGAAGGTACAAGTATAACGTTTGGCCTGGGCTAGGTGCACAAAAGAGGGGTACACAGCACAGTCAAGGTACAAGTATCACATTTGGCCTAGGCTAGGTGTGCAAGTATTAAGTTTGGCATAGGCTAGGGGCAGAAAACAGGGGGTAAACAGCACAGTCAAGGTGCAAGTATCACGTTTGGCCTAGGCTAGGTACAAAAAACAGGGGTAAACAGCACAATCAAGGTGCAAGTATCACGTTTGGCCTAGGCTAGGTGCAAAAAACAGGGGTAAACAGCACAGGTAAGGTGCAAGTATCACATTTGGCCTAGGCTAGGTGCAAAAAACAGGGGTAAACAGCACAGGCAAGGTTCTAGTATCACGTTTGGCCTAGGCTAGGTGCAAAAAACAGGGGTAAACAGCACAGTCAAGGTGCAAGTATCACGTTTGGCCTAGGCTAGGTGCAAAAAACAGGGTAAACAGCACAGCCAAGTGTCATGCCCCGCGTTCCTGCACACGGACGACTAGGGTCATCCGTTTCCATGTGGAAGTTGCCTTGGCGACTATTTCCAAGCTGCGGGACACGCCGCACTACATTTCCCAGCATTTCCCCTTTTTGCGGTCACATGACACGCCAACAACGCGTCTCACGTCCTGGGAAAGATACTCGTACTTAACTCAGATTGTCCATGCAACGGGTGCTCCTAAAACTAAGCAGTTAGTTGAAGTGCCCGATTCTCGTTATCCTGTTTTCTGAATCTTCTGGACCCGGCTCTTGCTTTAAGGACTATTCCATACGTCTCCTCCCTTACCATTTCTGGCGCTAAAACCCTCGACTGTTTTCCCTTTGGTAATCGAACCCCTGGCTTTGTATACGGATTGCTCTCTCCTGCTCCTGTTTGTTGTGACGCTTTCGGATTTGCTTCCTCATCACTGAACTTCCAATTAAGCTTTGTTTATCTCTGGCTGCTATCTCCACGGACTTCCTAATTCCCCTTCAATATTCTACGCATTCTGGATTGTTTAATGGTACTTTTCATTTTGTCACAAGACACATCACTCTACGCATCAACGTGACTATATGGACGCTTTCCTGATTCTGCTGGTCACTACCTGGATTGCTTACCATCACTTCAGGGACGCTTTGCTGAATTGAACAAGGGATTTCTTTTTGGACATTAGCGGCGCCCTCGTGCCGTTCGGGTTAGGTGAATCTCTGCACTAACTTCTACCAACTGGGACCTTCTTCCTGCATCACCTGGTTTCCGTGGTGTGTTTGGACTCACATAAGGTTGTGGGATATCTTTCTGGCTAAGCAGGTAAGAGAGGGTAATTGTGGGTGGCTGGTCGCTGCATTTTGGGTAACCTTAGTTATTCTATTGAATCATTGTTTTCTTTGCTACCTTAGCTCTGTTGTCGCTGCTACTGCCTTTTCGCTCAAGCCCCTGGCCTGTTAGTTATTATTAAATTTCCTACAGGCTATGCCCTTGGGGGGGAAGTCTTGTTTAGCATCACGCGCAAGGTGTCCCGGAAGAATCTGGTTCGCTGCACGTTCAAGCTACCCCAGAGCGGAAGGGCTTCCCGAGAGTGGATGCTGACTGTATCCTTTTATAAAGTTTGTCTAAACTGTGACAGATTTAGGAGCCTATTCTATTTTGCCTGTCGGTCAAGGACACCGGAGCTGATCAAATGGCTACTTTGATGCAAGCCTTTGCGGCTTTGCGTACCGACATGGCATCAGCACATGCGACCCTCCATCAGCGCATGGATGTACTACAGAGTTTCGTGCAGCCACTACCACCCGATGAGGAGTTTGATGATGCTGTTGCAGCGGCAGCTCCTCCTACACCCCAAGTTCAACCTCCTGCTTCAGCCCCCATTGTACTTCCTGGACCTTTCCCCTTGGCCCCTCCGGAACGCTTTTTTGGAGATCCAAAAACATATCAGACCTTCATAAATCAGTGCCGTCTGCATTTTCTGTGTCGGCCACTGGCATTTCCTGATGCTGTTACTAAAGCAGCGTTCCTTCTTTCCCATTTGGGAGGAACAGCAGCGGCTTGGGCTAACCCGTTACTCGAAGCCAACGGCCCAGCCTTGTATGATTTTGATACCCTTATTCAATCCATGAATAGAGTATTCGACATGCGTTACAAGGCACAAACCTCCGACCTCGAGTTCCTTGCTATCAGCCAGGGCAAAACGGACCTTTTATCTTACCTTGCCCGCTTTAATCAGTTAGCAGCGGAAACTACATGGCTCGAACAGAAGAAAGCAGCCGTCTTCTATAAGGGACTTTCGGAAGAGTTAAAAGACGCTCTATCAGTGGTACCGGCTCTACCGTCCAGTTTTCCGGAACTGGTAGACTTGGTTTTACAGGTCGATGCTAGGCTACGACAGAGACGTGGCGAACGACGTATCCCTGATCTTCGTCTTCCAGCCAAGTCAGAAACCTCCTCTCCTGCCTCTCCTGGAGAGGTCGAACCGATGCAAATAGGAGCGGTCAGAGGTCCATTAACCAAAGCCGAACGGGAACGGCGTATGGTTAACAATCTATGTTTCTATTGCGGCCAGTCAGGCCACTACATCCGTGTATGCCCTAGGCGACCTGTCAAGACGGCGGGAAACGCCAAGACTCGTCCTTAAGCCGAGCCCTAAGGATGAGTCACCAAACGGATGGCTCGGAACAACGTTCCCCCTCCTCACACATCTACCTGGCTATGTATTTTGTGATCCCTGGTGTGGAGCCTTTCACCAATCCAGTCATGATTGATTCGGGGGCTAACGGTAACTTTATGGATATACAGTTGGCTCGGTGCCATGGTTTAATGGTAGTTCCTAAGGTTAGACCTGAGGAGGTGCATGCTGTAGACGGTTCTCGTCTGGTATCCGAATGGGTAATGGAACAGACAACCCCGCTTTGCATGTCCACCACAGAAGGCCACACTGAAAATATAGTGTTTGACCTTATTTCGGCCCCTCAGTTTGGGATCATTCTTGGTCTCCCCTGGCTTCGGACTCACAACCCTGAAATAAACTGTATCCAACAGACGGTGCATTTTTCTTCTGTGTTTTGTACCCAACATTGTCTTCAAAACCCAGATACGACATCTGTTTCTCCTTGTTTGGCTTTGGTGGCTAATGTCCCCTCCATTAATGCCACGCGGAGTGATCCAACGTCCGAACTGCCGACGGTATACAAGGACTTTTCTGATGTCTTTGACAAGGGACTATCAGAGAAACTCCCTCCACACCGTTGTTACGACTGCCCCATCAACTTAGTGCCTGGGGCAGTGGTGCCTCACGGTCGTGTCTACTCCTTAACCGTCCAAGAAGAGGAACATCTAAAGGAGTATGTGGATAAAGCATTGCGTCTGGGACATATTCGACCTTCCCGGTCCCCTGCTGCCTCTCCCATATTTTTTGTGCCAAAAAAGGAGGGGGACCTACGCCCTTGCGTATATTATAGGGCCTTGAACAAGATAACAATAAAAAACCAGTACCCACTACCCCTCATAATGGAACTACTTGACAAGATGACATCTTCCACCATTTATACCAAATTAGATCTCAGAGGGGCATATAATTTGGTTAGAATGCGAAGTGGTGATGAATGGAAAACCGCTTTTAAGACGAAGTTTGGGCTCTACGAATACTGTGTCATGCCCTTTGGGCTTTGTAACGCCCCCGCCACTTTTCAGCACTTCGTTAACGACATCTTTGGGGACATGCTGGATTGTTATGTAGTGATCTACTTCGACGACATCCTGATATTCTCGGATTCACTCACTCAACACATCCAGCATGTCCGCTCCGTGCTGCGGCGTTTACGTACTCACTCCCTCTATACTAAGCTAGAGGAAGGTGTGTTCCACGCCGCCTCAGTTGAGTTCTTAGGGTTCCAAATATCAGCAAAAGGGGTGCTCATGTGCACTTCCAAAGTCAAAGCTGTGATGGACTGGCCGGTTCCGGACTCTGTAAAAGCGCTCCAGTCTTTTCTGGGTTTTTCAAATTTTTACAGACGCTTTATTGCCTCCTTCTCTGAAATAGTGGCACCTCTTACTCGTCTCACTAGTCCCAAAGTCCCCTTTGTTTGGGACAATGAAGCCCAGTCGGCCTTTGAGGCATTAAAAAAGGCCTTCACCACAGCTCCTGTTCTACAACACCCAAACTCCTCTCTCCCTTTTATAATGGAGGCTGATGCCTCCGCAATAGCGGTGGGGGCCATCCTGTCTCAGACCTGCCCTGCTACGCAGCGGTTGCACCCGGTGGCCTATTTCTCCCGAAAACTGTCCCCGGCTGAACGCAACTATACCGTTATGGAGAGAGAGTTTCTGGCAATTCGAGCGGCTTTCAAGGAGTGGAGGCACCATCTCCTGGGTGCTCGACACACCATAACGGTGTACTCTGACCATCGGAACCTCCAAGCTCTTTCACATGCAAAATGTACTAATGCCCGCCAAATACGTTGGCATTTGTTCTTCACACTATTCGATTTCACGGTTACATATCGCCCTGGCCTTCTACATGGGAAGGCGGATGCCCTATCCCGTGTCAGTACCGATTTTATTACCCAGGACTCGGTGTCGCCTATATTGCCCTCGGGTTCAGTAGTATGTGTCTGTTCGGTCTCCGCCTCACTCCTTGACCGAGTACGACAGTGGACCAAAGATCATGCTTCTTTTCTCAATACTTTGGATGCCCGAATCGTTACGGGTCTTCCTTATGTTCATGGGCTTTTGTATTTACCTGATGACCAAACCAGACGGAAGGCCTTGGAATGGGCACATGATACCCCGTTGGCTGCGCACCCGGGTCAGCTTAAAACCTATGACCTGTTACATCGATGGTGCTGGTGGCCGGGCATGAGGAAAGATTCTGATTCATACGTATCCAAGTGTGCGGTGTGTATTCAATGCAAGAGACAACCTGGGAAACCTTTCGGTCTATTGATGAAGATGCCTCTCCCACCACATCCGTGGCATACGGTTACTCTAGATTTCGTGGTGGAACTCCCCTTGGTCAGGGGGATGTCAACTGTGCTTGTAGTAGTGGATGTTTTCACAAAGATGGCACGGTTTATACCATGTTCTGGTCTACCTACTGCTCCATTGTTGGCTAAACTATTCTTCGATCATGTGGTACGTTTCTTCGGTCTTCCTACAATCATGATTTCCGATCGGGGCACCCAGTTTACCTCACGGTTCTGGAGAGCCCTTACCCATTCCTTGGGCATAGATGCACGGCTTTCATCATCCTACCACCCTCAAACGGACGGACAAACCGAACGCACCAATGGCACCATGGAGCAGTACCTTCGTTGTCTGTGCTGTAACGCTCACCTGGTTCCCACGGAGGCGCGGCCTCGAAGGCGCAGAACTCTGAAGATGGACAGGAAGGGCCCCTCTATTCTGGCTTCCCTGGCTCGTTGGATACCCTCCTGTGCATGAAAAGGGAGTATTACCAACTGTGGAACAATGCTCAAGCCTCCCACTCCCTTCCAACCCTCCACGATACCTCCTCCACGATTCCCCGTGAAGCCTCACCTTAGGGTTTGGAAGGATGAGCTCTCCATCCTGCTTCTGATGCAGGGGCGCGTTGAAACCCAGTTACTTCACTGGATTGAGGATTGATGGGAGTTCAGGTAAGCTTGACTGTTCAGGTAAGGCGCTGTAAAAGTTCTGTTCAAAAGTTCAAGCTTAATAATAATGTTCGTTGTCTAATTGCAGCAAGCGCTAATGCTTATGTCTTTTTCCCCTTAGGGGCTAGGGTTCGGAGTGCCGGAGATATGGCGCCGACCCGAAGTGAAACAGTTCTGGATGAGCGCTCAGGTAATGTCTTTGCATTCGCTCATTCAATGTCTTTGTCTTTTTTCCCCATAGGGGCCGGGGTCCGGAGATGCCAGGAAGCGGCAGGACCCGAAATGCAGTGGGAATAATCCAACAGGTAAGACTTAAAAGGAAACTGAGCTTTCCTTATTCCTTTTCTCCCTCTCACCTTGGTTCTTGTCTTTTTTCCTCTAGGCGCCGGGGCGTAGCTGAATCCGGAAGATCGCTGCTGAAGATGGAAGCGCCTTGCAAAGGTGAGTAAAATGCAGCGCTGCAGCGATCGAAACGAAATGCCTTTAAAATGATGTCTTCCTTTTCAGGGCCGTTGGAGAAATGACTCTGGGATGCAGATTTAGCAGGTAAGGGCTTTTCTTCTCCTATTCTCTTCCTTTCTCCCCTTGCAGGTGTTCCAGGGTGCTGGCAGGCGTGGCTGAAGTCAGGATGCAGGAGCTGACACGGTGAGCGTCCAGCTGCTAGGTGCAGAACAACGCGAAGCATGTGTGGCTGTTCGGGTGGGGTTTAAATAGCCTTGGAAGAAGTTCCTGGTATGTATCCTTCCACCAATCAGGTATGTATCCTTCCCCGACCACACACGGGTGGTGAAGTAGTCCTACAGGTTAAGTAGTCCCATTCAGGCCTCAAGAGGGCCTGGATGAAGCAGCAAGGTCTGCATCAGGTAGGTGTGCACCCAAGCACTTAAACACATATCCTCTTCTATGAGCCTGGCGCCTAAGGCGCCAGGACTGGGGTCCGCTATGAGCCTGGCGCCTAAGGCGCCAGGACTGAGTCCAAAGGGCCCCGACTTGGGCCCGCTGAGACTTCCCTGGGGAAAATGATGTCTGCCTCTGGGGTTGCTGGGCCCGGCCTGGCTCCTTAGAGGTAGGCATCATGACAGTACCCCCCCTCAAGGCCCCTCCCAAGGTCTTTTCCTCCGGAGGTTTTGGTTTGTGCGGGAATCTTCGATGGAATCTTTGAATTAATCGTGGTGCGTGAACATAAGTTACTGGGTTCCCAAGATCTTTCCTGAGGTCAATATCCTTTCCAATCAACAAGATAGAAGAGTTTCGACTTAACTATCTTGGAATCTAAAATGTCTTTCACTTCGAATTCTAATTCTCCATCAATTTGGACAGGGCCTGGGGGCTCAGACAGTCTGGTTCCAGGTTGTACTGGTTTTAGAAGAGATGCGTGAAAAACGGGATGAATCCGCATGTTGGATGGTAAATCGAGTTTAAAGGCCACTGGGTTGATAATAGCTTTGATGGGGTAAGGCCCAATGAATCTGGGATTAAAAGTTCACTGACCCTTGAGGGGTAGATGTTTAGTTGCTAGCCATACCGGATCTCCTACTTGGTAAGGAGGAGTTTTACTTCAGTGCAAATCAGCGTTTTCTTTATACTTTTTCTTGGCTTGCTGTAAGTGGGCTGTAGCTTCTTTGAAGGCTTGGGTTATTGTGGAATGTAGGTGATTTACTGCAGGCATCTCCAGGGTCAGAGGTGGATCTAGGTCAGAGGTCCGAGGATGGTGACCATACAGGGTATAAAAAGGAGTCTGTGCGGTTCCAGAATGCACTGAATTGTTGTATGCATATTCTGCAATCCAAAGGATGTCCTTCCAACTCAACTCGGATTGGTGTAACATGCACCGCAGATATTGCTCGAGAGTCTGATTGGTTCTCTCGGTTTGTCCGTCGGTCTGGGGGTGGTGGCTGGTGGATAACCGCACGTCTATTTGTGCTAGTTGGCAACATTTCTTCCAAAAGTGGGAGATAAATTGACTTCCACGGTCTGAGACTAATATGGAAGGGAAACCATGTAACCGCACTATATTTTCCATAAACTCCTTGGCCAAGGTGGAAGCTGACGGCAATCCTTTTAAAGGGATAAAATGGGCCATTTTGGAGAATAGATCCACTATTACGAGAATCGTGTTGTAACCACCACAAGGAGGCAGGTCAGTTATAAAGTCCATTGACAAGGTGTGCCAAGGTGCTGGTGGAATGTCCAAAGGTTGAAGTAGGCCGGCTGGCCTTTTCTGTTGACTCTTATTTTGGGCACAGATTCCGCAAGACAACACAAATGACTTTATGTCTTTTCTCCAAGAAGGCCACCAGAAGTGGCGTTTGATCTTTTCTTCTGTTTTCGCGATACCGGGGTGTCCTTCCATTAATGATTCATGATGACGGGTAATGACAAGTTCCTGCAATTCTTTACTTGGCAGAAATAACCGCTCTTGGAAGTAGGGTAAATCATCCTTAACGGTGTAGTGAGGACCCTTTTGACTCCATTCCAGTAAGGCAGAAGAGTCAAAAAGCTGTTTTACTTGAGCTTGGATGTCCTCAATGGTTTGCAATGAAGTCAAGCCCAGAATTCTTTGTTCCGGTATGATTGGCACAGGTTCTAAACTCGAATTGGGTTCTTCCATGCCTATCCGGGATAAGGCATCTGCCTTAACATTCTTGCAGCCAGGGCGATAGGTAATTACAAAATCAAATTCCGCAAAGAATAAAGCCCATCGGAGTTGTCGCGAAGATTGAGCTTTGGCCGTCTTTAAATACTGCAAATTTCTGTGGTCCGTAATTACGGTGATGGTGTGTCTTGCACCGAGAAGATAGTGACGCCAAGCCTTGAAAGCTGATTTAATAGCCAGTAGTTCTTTGTCGGTAATTGCGTAATTGAGTTCAGGTGGAGAGAATTTTCTGGACCAAAAGGCTACAGGGTGTAGTTGGTTAGTTTCTGGGTCTCTTTGCGACAGGACAGCTCCCATGGCCGAACTGGATGCATCGGTTTCCACGATGTAAGGGTGATCTGGGCGCGGGTGCTTCAATACAGGTGCAGAGGTGAATTTGGTTTTCAGGTCCTGAAAGGCTTGTTCAGCCTCAAGAGTCCATTCAAAGCGTTTGTTTTTCTTTAGGAGAGCTGTGATGGGTTGAACAGTTCGAGAAAATTCCGGGATGAACCTTCAATAGAAATTGGCAAAGCCAAGCATGCTTTGCACTCCCTTCACAGAGCTAGGAGATGGCCATTTGAGAATGGCGTCCACTTTCCGCGAGTCCATTCGGATTCCTTGAGGTGTCAGGATGAATCCGAGAAACTCCACTTCTGTGGTATGAAAAACGCATTTTTCGAGCTTGGCAAATAATTTGTGCTGGCGCAATTTCTCAAGAACTGCCCTAACATGGTTTCTGTGATCAGATTCTGAGGAGGAATACACCAGGATGTTGTCAATATAAACGATGACACAAACATCGATAAGTTCCCGAAGAACATCATTCATGAAGTACTGAAAGGTGGCAGGTGCGTTGCACAAACCGAAGGGCATTACTTGATATTCGAAGAGCCCAAATTTGGTGCGGAATGCAGTCTTCCACTCGTCGCCCGCTTTTATACGTACCAGGTGGTAAGCTCCTCGGAGATCTAGCTTGGTGTACACACGAGCATCTTTTACTTGGTCGATAAGCTCAGGTATCAGGGGCAAAGGGTAACGATTCTTAATCGTTATCTGATTTAGGGCGCGGTAGTCAATACAGGCCCTAAGGTCTCCTTCCTTTTTAGGTACGAAGAACAAAGCGGAAGAGACTGGTGACTTTGATGGGCGAATGAAACCATTGGCCAGGTATTGATCCAAATACTGGCGCAAATGCAGGTTCTCAGGTTCAGTAAGAGCATAAATCCTACTACAAGGTAGTTGTGCATTGGGTACCAAGTCGATTTGGCAATCGTAAGATCGATGGGGAGGTAAGGTGTTAGCCTGCTCTTTCTGAAAAACGTCTTGGAATTCTTGGTATTCAGATGGTAGCTGTACAGGGGTGGAAGTTACAGAGGCTAGACCCATAGCTGGATTCCTTGGGTAACAGGTTGGTTCACAATCAGGAAAACTTATCTTCTTTGCTGCCAGTCTATTCTCGGATTATGTGTTTCTAACCAAGGGATTCCAAGAAGTACTTGAAATTGTGGGGCCTTGATCACATCAAACACGATTGCTTCCCGATGTCCGTCCTGACCCACCAGAGTGATTTCAACTGTGGAATGCGTTACAGGCCCTGAGGCTATTTCGGTTCCATCAACTGTAGTAATTACATCTTGGGCTACTTTCGGGCGGGGAGGAAGCTTAATCCTGGAAGCCAATTCACGGTCTATATAATTTCCAATAGCTCCACTGTCTATGTATGCTTTTATAGAATGCAACTGCTGAGGCTGTTTTGGGTTCACAAGCACCATTGGCATGACAAAATGCGAGGTCAAAGAGTTTGTTTTCAAGCTCGGCAAGCGGACCCCTACGCTTGTCGGGCTAGGTCGTTTCCCGAACCAGGTGTCAATAACTCGTTATCAGTGGCTCCAACCACCTTCTTGGGTGGTATAACTGGACAACTTTGAAGAAAGTGACCGGAAGTTCCGCAATACAGACAAAGTTGCATTTGTCGCCTTCTCTCTCGTTCCTTCTGCGTTAATGGTCCTTTAACACTGCCAATTTGCATAGGTTCGGAAACGTCAGTACTCTTGGAGTTAACGTGGGTCTTGATAGGTACTCTGGTTTCATACTTGAGCCGATCTGCTTTTCTATTTTGAAGTCTGTGATCAAGTTGAACCACTAAGTCTATGTAGTCTGCGCAGGCCTGGGGTGGATCTACTATCTGAGCTATAACATCTTTAAGCTCTCCGCGCAGGCCTCGATGAAACAATGTGATCCTTTTATTTTCAGGCCATCCGGTTTCCACAACTAGTCTATTAAAGGTGGCGATATAGGACAAAAGATCCTGATTACCTTGTCGTAAGGATAGCAGTTCGTTGTCAAGGGCCTGTCCCTGCGAGTGTCGAGCGAACAATCTTTCCATGCTGGCCTGGAAGCCCTGGAAATCCCAGAGAATGGGATCATCCTGATTTACCAATGGAATAGACCAATCGGCAGCACAGCCACTGAGGTAAGATAGTACAAAGGCTACTTTGGTCTGGTCGTTGGGGAAGGCCCCGGGCCTGCATAAAAAGTGTAAACGGCATTGGTTCATAAAAACGGCATATTTCTTGGGATCCCCCGCAAAACGTTCCGGCGGGGCCAAAGGCATGTGTCCAGGTAGATTGATTTGTACCGGGTTATTCGAACCCATTGTTGTAGAAATATCTCCGGAAACAGGTAAAGGAGTGTGCTCTGCCTGGCCCTGCAATAACCTTTTGGCCAGATCATCAGTTCTTTCCTTGGATAGGATTAGTTCCCTTCTGAGAGCATTAGTCTCCTGGCGGGCTGAGTGCACTTCTGCCAGTAATTCCCCTAAAAGATGGGCCAGCTGATCTGTCTCGGAAGTCTCCATAGCGCCCAGGTGGGAAATTGTGGTAAGGCTTCGCGTTCTGTAACGCTCACCTGGTTCCCACGGAGGCGCGGCGTCGAAGGCGCAGAACTCTGAAGATGGACAGGAAGGGCCCCTCTATTCTGGCTTCCCTGGCTCGTTGGATACCCTCCTGTGCGTGAAAAGGGAGTATTACCAACTGTGGAACAATGCTCAAGCCTCCCACTCCCTTCCAACCCTCCACGATACCTCCTCCACGATTCCCCGTGAAGCCTCACCTTAGGGTTTGGAAGGATGAGCTCTCCATCCTGCTTCTGATGCAGGGGCGCGTTGAAACCCAGTTACTTCACTGGATTGAGGATTGATGGGAGTTCAGGTAAGCTTGACTGTTCAGGTAAGGCGCTGTACAAGTTCTGTTCAAAAGTTCAAGCTTAATAATAATGTTCGTTGTCTAATTGCAGCAAGCGCTAATGCTTATGTCTTTTTCCCCTTAGGGGCTGGGGTTCGGAGTGCCGGAGATATGGCGCCGACCCGAAGTGAAACAGTTCTGGATGAGCGCTCAGGTAATGTCTTTGCATTCGTTCATTCAATGTCTTTGTCTTTTTTCCCCATAGGGGCCGGGGTCCGGAGATGCCAGGAAGCGGCAGGACCCGAAATGCAGTGGGAATAATCCAACAGGTAAGACTTAAAAGGAAACTGAGCTTTCCTTATTCCTTTTCTCCCTCTCACCTTTGTTCTTGTCTTTTTTCCTCTAGGCGCCGGGGCGTAGCTGAATCCGGAAGATCGCTGCTGAAGATGGAAGCGCCTTGCAAAAGTGAGTAAAATGCAGCGCTGCAGCGATCGAAACGAAATGCCTTTAAAATGATGTCTTCCTTTTCAGGGCCATTGGAGAAATGACTCTGGGATGCAGATTTAGCAGGTAAGGGCTTTTCTTCTCCTATTCTCTTCCTTTCTCCCCTTGCAGGTGTTCCAGGGTGCTGGCAGGCGTGGCTGAAGTCAGGATGCAGGAGCTGACACGGTGAGCGTCCAGCTGCTAGGTGCAGAACAACGCGAAGCATGTGTGGCTGTTCGGGTGAGGTTTAAATAGCCTTGGAAGAAGTTCCTGGTATGTATCCTTCCACCAATCAGGTATGTATCCTTCCCCGACCACACCCGGGTGGTGAAGTAGTCCTACAGGTTAAGTAGTCCCATTCAGGCCTCAAGAGGGCCTGGATGAAGCAGCAAGGTCTGCATCAGGTAAGTGTGCACCCAAGCACTTAAACACATATCCTCTTCTATGAGCCTGGCGCCTAAGGCAAAATCTACAAGAGACACATTGGTTGCTATCCGCGATTCGATTATGTCTCATCTACTGGCTGCGCAGTCTCGGACAAAAAAACAAGCGGATAGGCATCGTTCACCTGCCCCCTCTTATGCACCGGGTGATTGTGCCTGGCTCTCGACCAAGCATCTTAACATTCGGGGTAAACGAAAGCTTTTGCCTCGCTATGTAGGTCCTTATAAGGTACTGCATTGTCTCAATCCTGTTGCAATCCGTTTGGACATTCCATCTCATTGGCGGATTCACCCTGTTTTCCATGTTTCCCTCCTCCGCCCCTTTGTACCTGGTACCCGGCTTTCTGTTGCTCCCGCTCCCATCGATGTGCTGGGGGAAGACGAATACGAAGTGCATGCTATACTGGACACTCGTCTGCGTCACGGAGTGCGATCTTACCTGATTGATTGGAAAGGTTACGGCCCCGAAGATAGAACTTGGGAACCGGCCTCAAATGTGTATGCACCCCGGCTTTTGCGTGCCTTCTTTTTGGAAAGATTGCGTGCCCGCAGGGGTAGTCGCTCTTTGCGGAGGGGTACTGTCATGCCCCGTGTTCCTGCACACGGACGACTAGGGTCATCCGTTTCCATGTGGAAGTTGCCCTGGCGACTATTTCCAAGCCGCGGGACACGCCGCACTACATTTCCCAGCATTTCCCCTTTTTGCGGTCACATGACACGCCGACAACGCGTCTCACGTCCTGGGAAAGATACTCGTACTTAACTCAGATTGTCCAGGCAACGGGTGCTCCTAAAACTAAGCAGTTAGTTGAAGTGCCCGATTCTCGTTATCCTGTTTTCTGAATCTCCTGGACCCGGCTCTTGCTTTAAGGACTATTCCATACGTCTCCTCCCTTACCATTTCTGGCGCTAAAACCCTCGACTGTTTTCCCTTTGGTAATCGAACCCCTGGCTTTGTATACGGATTGCTCTCTCCTGCTCCTGTTTGTTGTGACGCTTTCGGATTTGCTTCCTCATCACTGAACTTCCAATTAAGCTTTGTTTATCTCTGGCTGCTATCTCCACAGACTTCCTAATTCCCCTTCAATATTCTACGCATTCTGGATTGTTTAATGGTACTTTTCATTTTGTCACAAGACACATCACTCTACGCATCAACATGACTATATGGACGCTTTCCTGATTCTGCTGGTCACTACCTGGATTGCTTACCATCACTTCAGGGACGCTTTGCTGAATTGAACAAGGGATTTCTTTTTGGACATTAGCGGCGCCCTCGTGCCGTTCGGGTTAGGTGAATTTCTGCACTAACTTCTACCAACTGGGACCTTCTTCCTGCATCACCTGGTTTCCGTGGTGTGTTTGGACTCACATAAGGTTGTGGGATATCTTTCTGGCTAAGCAGGTAAGAGAGGGTAATTGTGGGTGGCTGGTCGCTGCATTTTGGGTAACCTTAGTTATTCTATTGAATCATTGTTTTCTTTGCTACCTTAGCTCTGTTGTCGCTGCTACTGCCTTTTCGCTCAAGCCCCTGGCCAGTTAGTTATTATTAAATTTCCTACAGGCTATGCCCTTGGGGGGGAAGTCTTGTTTAGCATCACGCGCAAGGTGTCCCGGAAGAATCTGGTTCGCTGCACGTTCAAGCTACCCCAGAGCGGAAGGGCTCCCCGAGAGTGGATGCTGACTGTATCCTTTACACTGCTGTATCCTTTTATAAAGTTTGTCTAAACTGTGACACCAAGGTGCAAGTATCATGTTTGGCCTAGGCTAGGTGCAGAAAACAGGGTAAACACCACAGTCAAGGTGCAAGTATCACATTTGGCCTAGGCTAGGTGTGCAAGTATCAAGGTTGGCCTAGGCTAGGGGCAAAAAACAGGGGTAAACAGCAGAGTCAAGGTGCAAGTATTACGTTTGGCCTAGGCTAGGTAGAGAAATCAGGGGTAAACAGCACAGTCAAGGTGCAAGTATCATGTTTGGCCTAGGCTAGGTGCAAAAAACAGGGGTAAACAGCCCAGTCAAGGTGCAAGTATCATGTTTGGCTTAGGCTAGGTGCACAAAAGAGGGGTACACAGCACAGTCAAGGTACAAGTATCACGTTTGGCCTAGGCTAGGTGTGCAAGTATCAAGTTTGGCCTAGGCTAGGGGCAAAAAACAGGGGTAATCAGCACAGTCAAGGTGCAATTATCATGTTTGGCCTAGGCTAGGTGCAAAAAACAGGGTAAACAGCACAGCCAAGGTGCAAGTATCAAGTTTGGCCTAGGTTAGGGGCAAAAAACAGGGGTAAACAGCAGAGTCAAGGTGCAAGTATCACGTTTGGCCTAGGCTAGGTGCAAAAAACAGGGGTAAATAGCCCAGGAGCGGTGCAAGTATCACGTTTGGCTTAGACTAGGTGCAAAAAACAGGGGTAAACAGCCCAGTGAAGGTGCAAGTATCACGTTTGGCCTAGGCTAGGTGCAAAAAACAGGGGTAAACAGCTCAGTCAAGGTGCAAGTATCATGTTTGGCTTAGGCTAGGTGCACAAAAGAGGGGTTAACAGCACAGTCAAGGTACAAGTATCATGTTTGGCCTAGGCTAGGTGCAAAAAACAGGGGTAAACAGCCCAGTCAAGGTGCAAGTATCACGTTTGGCCTAGGCTAGGTGCAAAAAACAGGGTAAACAGCACAGTCAAGGTACAAGTATCACGTTTGGCCTAGGCTAGGTGTGCAAGTATCAAGTTTGGCCTAGGCCAGGGGCAAAAAACAGGGGTAAACAGCAGAGTCAAGGTGCAAGTATCATGTTTGGCCTAGGCTAGGTACAAAAATCAGGGGTAAACAGCACAGTCAAGGTGCAAGTATCATGTTTGGCCTAGGCTCGGTGCAAAAAACAGGGGTAAACAGCACAGGCAAGGTTCTAGTATCACATTTGGCCGAGGCTAAGTGCAAAAAACAGGGGTAAACAGCCCAGTCAAGGTGCAAGTATCACGTTTGGCCTAGGCTAGGTGCAAAAGACAGGGTAAACAGCACAGCCAAGGTGCAAGTACCTAGGCTAGGTGCAAAAACAGGGTAAACAGCACAGCCAAGGTGTAAGTATCACGTTTGGCCTAGGCTAGGTGTGCAAGTATCACATTTGGCCTAGGCTAGGCTATATGCAAAAAACAGGGGTAAACAGCCCAGTCAAGGTGCAAGTATCACATTTGGCTTAGGCTAGGTGCAGAAAACAGGGGTAAACAGCCCAGTCAAGGTGCAAGTATCACCTTTGGCCTAGGCTAGGTGCAAAATACAGGGGTAAACAGCCCAGTCAAGGTGCAAGTATCACCTTTGGCCTAGGCTAGGTGCAAAATACAGGGGTAAACAGCCCAGTCAAGGTGCAAGTTTCACGTTTGGCCTAGGCTAGGTGTGCATGTATCAAGTTTGGCCTAGGCTAGGTGCAAAAAACAGGGCAAGGAGCACAGTCAAGGTGCAAGTATCACGTTTGGCCTAGGCTAGGTGCAAAAAACAGGGTAAACAGCACAGTCAAGGTGCAAGTATCACATTTGACCTAGGCTAGGTGCAAAAAACAGGGTAAACAGCACCGCCAAGGTGCAAGTATCATGGTTGGCCTAGGCTAGGTGCAAAAAATAGGGTAGACAGCACAGCCAAGGTGCAAGTATCACGTTTGGCCTAGGCTAGGTGCAAAAAACAGGGTAAACAGCACAGCCAAGGTGCAAGTATCACATTTGGCCTAGGCTAGGTGCAAAAAACTGGGTAAACAGTATAGTTCAGGTGCAAGTATCACGTTTGGCCTAGGCTAGGAGCAAAAAACAGGGTAAACAGTACAGTCCAGGTGCAAGTATCCCATTTGGCCTAGGCTAGGTGCAAAAACAGGGTAAACAGTACAGTCCAGGTGCAAGTATCACGTTTGGCCTAGGCTAGGTTCACAAAACAGGTTAAACAGCACAGTCCAGGTGCAAGTATCACGTCTGGCCTAGGTGCTAGGTGCACAAAACAGGGTAAACAGCACAGTCAAGGTGCAAGTATCACCTTTGGCCTAGGCTAGGTGCAAAAAACAGGGTAAACACCACAGTCAGGGTGCAAGTATCACATTTGGCCTAGGCTAGGTGCACAAAACAGGGGCAAACAGCACAGTCAGCACAGTCAAGGTGCACAAAACAAGGTAAACAGCACAGTCAAGGTACAAGTATAACATTTGGCCTGGGCTAGGTGCACAAAAGAGGGGTACACAGCACAGTCAAGGTACAAGTATCACGTTTGGCCTAGGCTAGGTGTGCAAGTATTAAGTTTGGCATAGGCTAGGGGCAAAAAACAGGGGGTAAACAGCACAGTCAAGGTGCAAGTATCACGTTTGGCCTAGGCTAGGTACAAAAAACAGGGGTAAACAGCACAATCAAGGTGCAAGTATCACGTTTGGCCTAGGCTAGGTGTAAAAAACAGGGGTAAACAGCACAGGTAAGGTGCAAGTATCACATTTGGCCTAGGCTAGGTGCAAAAAACAGGGGTAAACAGCACAGGCAAGGTTCTAGTATCACGTTTGGCCTAGGCTAGGTGCAAAAAACAGGGGTAAACAGCACAGTCAAGGTGCAAGTATCACGTTTGGCCTAGGCTAGGTGCAAAAAACAGGGGTAAACAGCACAGGCAAGGTTCTAGTATCACATTTGGCCGAGGCTAAGTGCAAAAAACAGGGGTAAACAGCCCAGTCAAGGTGCAAGTATCACGTTTGGCCTAGGCTAGGTACAAAAATCAGGGGTAAACAGCACAGTCAAGGTGCAAGTATCATGTTTGGCCTAGGCTAGGTGCAAAAAACAGGGGTAAACAGCACAGGCAAGGTTCTAGTATCACATTTGGCTGAGGCTAAGTGCAAAAAACAGGGGTAAACAGCCCAGTCAAGGTGCAAGTATCACGTTTGGCCTAGGCTAGGTGCAAAAGACAGGATAAACAGCACAGCCAAGGTGCAAGTACCTAGGCTAGGTGCAAAAACAGGGTAAACAGCACAGCCAAGGTGCAAGTATCACGTGTGGCCTAGGCTAGGTGCATAAAACAGGGGTAAACAGCCCAGTCAAGGTGCAAGTATCACATTTGGCTTAGGCTAGGTGCAGAAAACAGGGGTAAACAGCCCAGTCAAGGTGCAAGTATCACCTTTGGCCTAGGCTAGGTGCAAAAAACAGGGGTAAACAGCCCAGTCAAGGTGCAAGTATCATGTTTGGCTTAGGCTAGGTGCACAAAAGAGGGGTACACAGCACAATTAAGGTACAAGTTTCACTTTTGGCCTAGGCTAGGTGTGCATGTATCAAGTTTGGTCTAGGCTAGGTGCAAAAAACAGGGCAAGGAGCACAGTCAAGGTGCAAGTATCACGTTTGGCCTAGGCTAGGTGCAAAAACAGGGTAAACAGTACAGTCCAGGTGCAAGTATCACGTTTGGCCTAAGCTAGGTGCACAAAACAGGGCACGGAGCACAGTCAAGGTGCAAGTATCACGTTTCACCTAGGCTAGGTGCAAAAAACAGGGTAAACAGCACAGTCAAGGTCCAAGTATCACGTTTGGCCTAGGCTAGGTGCAAAAAACAGGGTAAACAGCACAGCCAAGGTGCAAGTATCACATTTGGCCTAGGCTAGGTGCAAAAAACTGGGTAAACAATATAGTTCAGGTGCAAGTATCACGTTTGGCCTAGGCTAGGAGCAAAAAACAGGGTAAACAGTACAGTCCAGGTGCAAGTATCCCATTTGGCCTAGGCTAGGTGCAAAAACAGGGTAAACAGTACAGTCCAGGTGCAAGTATCACGTTTGGCCTAAGCTAGGTGCACAAAACAGGGCACGGAGCACAGTCAAGGTGCAAGTATCACGTTTCACCTAGGCTAGGTGCAAAAAACAGGGTAAACAGCACAGTCAAGGTCCAAGTATCACGTTTGGCCTAGGCTAGGTGTGCAAGTATCAAGTTTGGCCTAGGCTAGGGGCAAAAAACAGGGGTAATCAGCACAGTCAAGGTGCAATTATCATGTTTGGCCTAGGCTAGGTGCAAAAAACAGGGTAAACAGCACAGCCAAGGTGCAAGTATCACGTTTGGCCTAGGCTAGGTGCAAAAAACAGGGGTAAACAGCCCAGAAGCGGTGCAAGTATCACGTTTGGCTTAGACTAGGTGCAAAAAACAGTGGTAAACAGCCCAGTGAAGGTGCAAGTATCACGTTTGGCCTAGGCTAGGTGCAAAAAACAGGGGTAAACAGCTCAGTCAAGGTGCAAGTATCATGTTTGGCTTAGGCTAGGTGCACAAAAGAGGGGTTAACAGCACAGTCAAGGTACAAGTATCACGTTTGGCCTAGGCTAGGTGCAAAAAACAGGGGTAAACAGCCCAGTCAAGGTGCAAGTATCACGTTTGGCCTAGGCTAGGTGCAAAAAACAGGGTAAACAGCACAGTCAAGGTACAAGTATCACGTTTGGCCTAGGCTAGGTGTGCAAGTATCAAGTTTGGCCTAGGTTAGGGGCAAAAAACAGGGGTAAACAGCAGAGTCAAGGTGCAAGTATCACGTTTGGCCTAGGCTAGGTACAAAAATCAGGGGTAAACAGCACAGTCAAGGTGCAAGTATCATGTTTGGCCTAGACTCGGTGCAAAAAACAGGGGTAAACAGCACAGGCAAGGTTCTAGTATCACATTTGGCCGAGGCTAAGTGCAAAAAACAGGGGTAAACAGCCCAGTCAAGGTGCAAGTATCACGTTTGGCCTAGGCTAGGTGCAAAAGACAGGGTAAACAGCACAGCCAAGGTGCAAGTACCTAGGCTAGGTGCAAAAACAGGGTAAACAGCACAGCCAAGGTGTAAGTATCACGTTTGGCCTAGGCTAGGTGTGCAAGTATCACATTTGGCCTAGGCTAGGCTATATGCAAAAAACAGGGGTAAACAGCACAGTCAAGGTGCAAGTATCACGTGCGGCCTAGGCTAGGTGCATAAAACAGGGGTAAACAGCCCAGTCAAGGTGCAAGTATCACATTTGGCTTAGGCTAGGTGCACAAAAGAGGGGTACACAGCACAATTAAGGTACAAGTTTCACGTTTGGCCTAGGCTAGGTGTGCATGTATCAAGTTTGGCCTAGGCTAGGTGCAAAAAACAGGGCAAGGAGCACAGTCAAGGTGCAAGTATCACGTTTGGCCTAGGCTAGGTGCAAAAAACAGGGTAAACAGCACAGTCAAGGTGCAAGTATCACATTTGACCTAGGCTAGGTGCACAAAACAGGGTAAACAGCACCGCCAAGGTGCAAGTATCATGGTTGGCCTAGGCTAGGTGCAAAAAATAGGGTAGACAGCACAGCCAAGGTGCAAGTATCACGTTTGGCCTAGGCTAGGTGCAAAAAACAGGGTAAACAGCACAGCCAAGGTGCAAGTATCACATTTGGCCTAGGCTAGGTGCAAAAAACTGGGTAAACAGTATAGTTCAGGTGCAAGTATCACGTTTGGCCTAGGCTAGGAGCAAAAAACAGGGTAAACAGTACAGTCCAGGTGCAAGTATCCCATTTGGCCTAGGCTAGGTGCAAAAACAGGGTAAACAGTACAGTCCAGGTGCAAGTATCACGTTTGGCCTAGGCTAGGTTCACAAAACAGGTTAAACAGCACAGTCCAGGTGCAAGTATCACGTCTGGCCTAGGTGCTAGGTGCACAAAACAGGGTAAACAGCACAGTCAAGGTGCAAGTATCACCTTTGGCCTAGGCTAGGTGCAAAAAACAGGGTAAACACCACAGTCAGGGTGCAAGTATCACATTTGGCCTAGGCTAGGTGCACAAAACAGGGGCAAACAGCACAGTCAGCACAGTCAAGGTGCACAAAACAAGGTAAACAGCACAGTCAAGGTACAAGTATAACATTTGGCCTGGGCTAGGTGCACAAAAGAGGGGTACACAGCACAGTCAAGGTACAAGTATCACGTTTGGCCTAGGCTAGGTGTGCAAGTATTAAGTTTGGCATAGGCTAGGGGCAAAAAACAGGGGGTAAACAGCACAGTCAAGGTGCAAGTATCACGTTTGGCCTAGGCTAGGTACAAAAAACAGGGGTAAACAGCACAATCAAGGTGCAAGTATCACGTTTGGCCTAGGCTAGGTGCAAAAAACAGGGGTAAACAGCACAGGTAAGGTGCAAGTATCACATTTGGCCTAGGCTAGGTGCAAAAAACAGGGGTAAACAGCACAGGCAAGGTTCTAGTATCACGTTTGGCCTAGGCTAGGTGCAAAAAACAGGGGTAAACAGCACAGTCAAGGTGTAAGTATCACGTTTGGCCTAGGCTAGGTGCAAAAAACAGGGGTAAACAGCACAGGCAAGGTTCTAGTATCACATTTGGCCGAGGCTAAGTGCAAAAAACAGGGGTAAACAGCCCAGTCAAGGTGCAAGTATCACGTTTGGCCTAGGCTAGGTACAAAAATCAGGGGTAAACAGCACAGTCAAGGTGCAAGTATCATGTTTGGCCTAGGCTAGGTGCAAAAAACAGGGGTAAACAGCACAGGCAAGGTTCTAGTATCACATTTGGCTGAGGCTAAGTGCAAAAAACAGGGGTAAACAGCCCAGTCAAGGTGCAAGTATCACGTTTGGCCTAGGCTAGGTGCAAAAGACAGGATAAACAGCACAGCTAAGTTGCAAGTACCTAGGCTAGGTGCAAAAACAGGGTAAACAGCACAGCCAAGGTGCAAGTATCACGTGTGGCCTAGGCTAGGTGCATAAAACAGGGGTAAACAGCCCAGTCAAGGTGCAAGTATCACATTTGGCTTAGGCTAGGTGCAGAAAACAGGGGTAAACAGCCCAGTCAAGGTGCAAGTATCACCTTTGGCCTAGGCTAGGTGCAAAAAACAGGGGTAAACAGCCCAGTCAAGGTGCAAGTATCATGTTTGGCTTAGGCTAGGTGCACAAAAGAGGGGTACACAGCACAATTAAGGTACAAGTTTCACTTTTGGCCTAGGCTAGGTGTGCATGTATCAAGTTTGGTCTAGGCTAGGTGCAAAAAACAGGGCAAGGAGCACAGTCAAGGTGCAAGTATCACGTTTGGCCTAGGCTAGGTGCAAAAACAGGGTAAACAGTACAGTCCAGGTGCAAGTATCACGTTTGGCCTAAGCTAGGTGCACAAAACAGGGCACGGAGCACAGTCAAGGTGCAAGTATCACGTTTCACCTAGGCTAGGTGCAAAAAACAGGGTAAACAGCACAGTCAAGGTCCAAGTATCACGTTTGGCCTAGGCTAGGTTCACAAAACAGGTTAAACAGCACAGTCCAGGTGCAAGTATCACGTCTGGCCTAGGTGCTAGGTGCACAAAACAGGGTAAACAGCACAGTCAAGGTCCAAGTATCACCTTTGGCCTAGGCTAGGTGCAAAAAACAGGGTGAACACCACAGTCAGGGTGCAAGTATCACGTTTGGCCTAGGCTAGGTGCACAAAACAGGGGCAAACAGCACAGTCAGCACAGTCAAGGTGCACAAAACAAGGTAAACAGCACAGTCAAGGTACAAGTATAACATTTGGCCTGGGCTAGGTGCACAAAAGAGGGGTACACAGCACAGTCAAGGTACAAGTATCACGTTTGGCCTAGGCTAGGTGTGCAAGTATTAAGTTTGGCATAGGCTAGGGGCAAAAAACAGGGGGTAAACAGCACAGTCAAGGTGCAAGTATCACGTTTGGCCTAGGCTAGGTACAAAAAACAGGGTTAAACAGCACAATCAAGGTGCAAGTATCACGTTTGGCCTAGGCTAGGTGCAAAAAACGGGTAAACAGCACAGGTAAGGTGCAAGTATCACATTTGGCCTAGGCTAGGTGCACAAAACAGGGGTAAACAGCACAGGCAAGGTTCTAGTATCATGTTTGGCCTAGACTAGGTGCAAAAAACAGGGGTAAACAGCACAGTCAAGGTGCAAGTATCACGTTTGGCCTAGGCTAGGTGCAAAAAACAGGGTAAACAGCACAGCCAAGGTGCAAGTATCATGTTTGGCCTAGGCTAGGTGCAGAAAACAGGGTAAACACCACAGTCAAGGTGCAAGTATCACATTTGGCCTAGGCTAGGTGCAAAAAACAGGGTAAACAGCACAGCCAAGGTGCAAGTATCATGTTTGGCCTAGGCTAGGTGCAGGAAACAGGGTAAACACCACAGCCAAGGTGCAAGTATCACGTTTGGCCTAGGCTAGGTGTGCAAGTATCAAGTTTGGCCTAGGCTAGGGGCAAAAAACAGGGGTAATCAGCACAGTCAAGGTGCAATTATCATGTTTGGCCTAGGCTAGGTGCAAAACACAGGGGTAAACAGCACAGGCAAGTTTCTAGTATCACATTTGGCCTAGGCTAGGTGCGATAAACAGGGGTAAACAGCCCAGTCAAGGTGCAAGAATCACGTTTGGCCCAGGCTAGGTGCAAAAAACAGGGGTAAACAGCCCAGGAGCGGTGCAAGTATCACGTTTGGCTTAGACTAGGTGCAAAAAACAGGGGTAAACAGCCTAGTGAAGGTGCAAGTATCACATTTGGCCTAGGCTAGGTGCAAAAAACAGGGGTAAATAGCCCAGTCAAGGTGCAAGTATCATGTTTGGCTTAGGCTAGGTGCGCAAAAGAGGGGTTAACAGCACAGTCAAGGTACAAGTATCACGTTTGGCCTAGGCTAGGTGCAAAAAACAGGGGTAAACAGCCCAGTCAAGGTGCAAGAATCACATTTGGCCTAGGCTAGGTGCAAAAAACAGGGGTAAACAGCCCAGTCAAAGTGCAAGTATCACGTTTGGCCTAGGCTAGGTGCAAAAAACAGGGGTAAACAGCCCAGGAGCGGTGCAAGTATCACGTTTGGCTTAGACTAGGTGCAAAAAACAGGGGTAAACAGCCTAGTGAAGGTGCAAGTATCACGTTTGGCCTAGGCTAGGTGCAAAAAACAGGGGTAAATAGCCCAGTCAAGGTGCAAGTATCATGTTTGGCTTAGGCTAGGTGCACAAAAGAGGGGTTAACAGCACAGTCAAGGTACAAGTATCACGTTTGGCCTAGGCTAGGTGCAAAAAACAGGGGTAAACAGCCCAGTCAAGGTGCAAGAATCACATTTGGCCTAGGCTAGGTGCAAAAAACAGGGGTAAACAGCACAGTCAAGGTACAAGTATCAAGTTTGGCCTAGGCTAGGTGTGCAAGTATCAAGTTTGGCCTAGGCTAGGGGCAAAAAACAGGGGTAAACAGCAGAGTCAAGGTGCAAGTATCACGTTTGGCCTAGGCTAGGTACAAAAATCAGGGGTAAACAGCACAGTCAAGGTGCAAGTATCATGTTTGGCCTAGGCTAGGTGCAAAAAACAGGGGTAAACAGCACAGGCAAGGTTCTAGTATCACATTTGGCCGAGGCTAAGTGCAAAAAACAGGGGTAAACAGCCCAGTCAAGGTGCAAGTATCACGTTTGGTCTAGGCTAGGTGAAAAAGACAGGGTAAACAGGACAGCCAAGGTGCAAGTACCTAGGCTAGGTGCAAAAACAGGGTAAACAGCTCAGCCAAGGTGTAAGTATCACGTTTGGCCTAGGCTAGGTGTGCAAGTATCACATTTGGCCTAGGCTAGGCTATGGGCAAAAAACAGGGGTAAACAGCACAGTCAAGGTGCAAGTATCATGTTTGGCCTAGGCTAGGTGCATAAAACAGGGGTAAACAGCCCAGTCAAGGTGCAAGTATCACGTTTGGCTTAGGCTAGGTGCAGAAAACAGGGGTAAACAGCCCAGTCAAGGTGCAAGTATCACCTTTGGCCTAGGCTAGGTGCAAAAAACAGGGGTAAACAGCCCAGTCAAGGTGCAAGTATCATGTTTGGCTTAGGCTAGGTGCACAAAAGAGGGGTACACAGCACAGTCAAGGTACAAGTTTCACGTTTGGCCTAGGCTAGGTGTGCAAGTATCAAGTTTGGCCTAGGCTAGGTGCAAAAAACAGGGCAAGGAGCACAGTCAAGATGCAAGTATCACGTTTGGCCTAGGCTAGGTGCAAAAAACAGGGTAAACAGCACAGTCAAGGTGCAAGTATCACATTTGACCTAGGCTAGGTGCAAAAAACAGGGTAAACAGCACCGCCAAGGTGCAAGTATCACGTTTGGCCTAGGCTAGGTGCAAAAAATAGGGTAGACAGCACAGCCAAGGTGCAAGTATCACGTTTGGCCTAGGCTAGGTGCAAGAAACTGGGTAAACAGTATAGTTCAGGTGCAAGTATCACGTTTGGCCTAGGCTAGGAGCAGAAAACAGGGTAAACAGTACAGTCCAGGTGCAAGTATCACGTTTGGCCTAAGCTAGGTGCAAAAAAACAGGGCAAGGAGCACAGTCAAGGTGCAAGTATCACATTTGGCCTAGGCTAGGTGCACTAAATTGGGTCAAAAGTGGTGTGCACAAGAATGGCTGACCCAGTGGCACAGGAAGGGGAGAACAAAGAACATGATGGCACTCGAGCTCTTCCCCATTGACGCAGCGCTCACATTGTGTCCCAGGGAATTGGAAACAAGAGTATGCGCTTCTGGTGTGATAACAAGGCAGTGGTTCAGGCCATAAATTTGCAGTCTGCATTGTGCCCGGCGATTCTGAGTCTTTTCAGGAGATTAGTAGACATCTGCTTACACAGGAATATCGAGTTCAGGGCTTGCCATGTACAGGGTGTGGTGAATGTTGTCGCTGACACTCTTTCTCGTTTTCAGTGGCCCAAGTTTCGGGAGGCCCATCCAACAGCAAGGAAGGAGGGGGCGTTGTTCAGGACCGATTGGTGGCAGCTGGTGTCGTGGACAAAGCGCTCTGGAACTTGTGGGAGCGATCACTCACATCAGGCGTTAGGTCCAGGTACCGGTAGGGCTACTGAAAGTTTTTGAGTGTGTCAGAAGCATTACAAAAAACAGACTGTTTACTAGAGGAGCAGTTGTGTGCGTTTGTGGCATGGGCACATGGGGATGGTAGCTGGGCGATGGGGCATCTGGCAGCCAATGCTTTTTATTGCAAATTAAAGGGAAGGAAGGACTCCACCAAAGACTTTCTAGTACGCATGGCAGCAAAGGCATGGGGCCGGTCAGAAGGACCCAAGCAGGATGGTTGGAAACCCTTCACCTTTGAGTTTCCTAGGGTATGCATTTTTGGGGGGTTTCGGATCAGTGAATTAGTAGCAGCGGGTAAGGAGGACCGCTCTGGGAAGGCTGTAGCCTGGAAGGATGTGCATTCTGGGTCAGGGGCTGACAGGAGGGTTTTGAACATCAAGTTGCGACAGTGCAAGACTGACCATGGGGCAAGGGGAAGTGGGTTCTACTGTACAAAGCCACCCCCAGCGACAGTTGTCCAGTTGTGCTTTTGAAGGCTTCCTTGGCTAAGAGGGCCCAGCAGCCAGGCCCCCTCCTGATGCAGCCTAGCGAAGCCCCACTGACCAACTATCAATTTGAAAGAATTATGTCAACCACGCTGGGGGCAGTGGGCGTTCATGGTAAGGGGTGGTGCTCCCACAGTTTCCGGATAGGTGCTGCCACAACTGCCTTCCTGCAGGGCGTGCCAGCACCCGCAATTCAGAAAATAGGCAGATGGCAGTCAAACCGCTTCCAGCTTTATGTTAGGCCACAGGGCGAGCCTGAGTCCAGTTCAGGCACTGATTTGAGGGAGGTCTCAGCATGATAAAGCACTGACTTGGTTGATTATGACTAAATATGCTTTCCAAAACATTTCTCAACTATGCAATTTTATATCAACAGATGATGCGATATGGTTGAGAACACAGCCCGTCAATAGATGCAGACTCTAGATTTAGGATTACAAATGAACAGGGTGGTTTGGCTCAGGCACCGGGTATGAGGTGGCACTCTTTGTTTCCAGCATTTCATAGGCAGCTGCAGTGGATGACGGCGCCCAGAGATTTAGTGGTACATTTAGGGGTTAACGACCTCGCCATCGGGGGCAGGGGCCGACTATGGGCCGAGATACAAGTGGGCCTGCGCACATTAGTGCAGGAATTGCCTGGCACTGACATAATCTGGTCAGAGCTGGTGCCCAGGCTGCAGTGGCGGGGGACTGCGTCTCACCTAGGGATGGAAAAGTCCAGGCGGAGGGCCTGGGATGTTAGACACAGTTGCCTGAATTCACTCCCTTCCCACTTGAGGTGGTGGGGGGCATTTATCTGACAAAGGAAAGGATCTCTTCCTCACAGCGATACTGGGGGCACGGATGAAGGCTGGCTGCAGCTAGACCATTTGGTAAGTAGGAGTGTTGTGTGGGGGCATTGGGGCGGAGCGGGGGGACCACCCCCAAAGTGTGGCAGAGTTTCGGGGCAGTCCTAGCCTGGGAGGAGTTTGAAACTGTGGTTTTGGCCGTGAGCAGTTTCCCGATGGCCGCACTCAAGCCAAATTTGGACGACGGGCACCGAGTTCCTTAGGGACAGTTGAGACTCCTTGTCAACAAGATTCAGTGGCCCCGATGAAGCACTGCTTGACAGTTATAATCAGAGACGTATGTCCACTACTCTGCTAGACCAGAAGTGACAAGTGTCCCCAGGAACATTAAGACAATGACATTTCCTGGTCTATGGGACACCTTAGAAGTCTAAGGAATTGAAATGTGAAGTTACCTAGGGCTAGGACTGCCCCCCGTATTCTTGTCTGCCCAAATAAATGTGATCTTGTGTTTCCAAATATAAACCGTTGTCTGTATTTTTCTGAGGAGGTATAGCTAGTGCATGATGTCTTTTTTGCCCCCCCAGAAACGGAGGTGGGCATTGGGGGATGGCACGGGCACCACTATGCCTTTGACTCTATACCCATTGAACTGAAGGAACAGAGAGTGGCCAGTAGTATACTGGGTATTGCTATGAGACGCCGGCCACCACTACGCAGTACAGTTCCTACTAGTGCCCAACCCCTTTATACCAATGTTCACCCCGCTGCTGTCTGGAGCCAATGCAATCCCACTTGGGAGGGCCCTGGGAGAGGGTCCCGGGGACCTGTGAATGGCAGAGGAGGGCCCGCTCACTTGCTCAAGTGATTAGCGTGTGTCTGTGCCCTGGGAAAGGGTTACGGGGCCCAGTGAATGGCAGAGGAGGGGCCGCTCACTTGCTCAAGTGATGAGAGTGTGTGTGCCCTGGGAAAGGGTCCTGGGGACCTGTGAATGGAAGAGGAGGGGCCGCTCACTAGCTCAAGTGATTAGAGTGTGTGTGCCCTGGGAAAGGGTCCTGGGAACCTGTGAATGGCAGAGTTGGGGTCGTTCACATCCTCAAGTGATTACAGTGTGTGTGTATGTGTGTGCGCCCTGGGAAAGGGTCCTGGGAACCTGTGAATGGCACAGGGGGGGCCGCTCACTTGCTCAAGTGATTAGAGTGTGTGTGCCCTGGGAAAGGGTCCTGGGGACCAGTCAATGGCAGAGGAGGGGCCGCTCACTTGCTCAAGTGATTAGAGTGTGTGTGCCCTGGGAAAGGGTGCTGGGGACCTGTGAATGGCAGAGGGGGGGCCGCGCACTTGGTCAAGTGATTACAGTGTGTGTGCCCTGGGAAAGGGTCATGGGGACCTGTGATTGGCAGAGGGGGGGGCCTCACTTGCTCAAGTGATTAGAGTGTGTGTGCCCTGGGAAAGGGTCCTGGGGACCAGTCAATGGCAGAGGAGGGGCCGCTCACTTGCTCAAGTGATTAGAGTGTGTGTGTGCCCTGGGAAAGGGTCCTGGGAACCTGTGAATGGCAGAGGGGGGGGGGCGCTTACTTGCTCAAGTGATTAGAGTGTGTGTGTGCCATGGGAAAGGGTGCTGGGGACCTGTGAATGGCAGAGGAGGGGCCGCTCACTTGCTCAAGTGATTAGCATGTGTGTGTGTGTGTGTGTGCCCTGGGAAAGGGTCCTGTGGACCTTTGAATGGCAGAGGAGGGCCCGCTCACTTGCTCAAGTGATTAGTGTGTGTGTGCCCTGGGAAAGGGTCCTGGGAACCTGTGAATGGCAGAGGAGGGGCCGCTCACTAGCTCAAGTGATTAGAGTGTGTGTGGGCCCTGGGAAAGGGTCGTGGGAACCTGTGAATGGCAGAGGGGGGCTGCTTACTTGCTCAAGTTATTAGATTGTGTGTGCCCTGGGAAAGGGTCCTGGGGACCTGTGAATGGCAGAGGGGGGCCGCTCACTTGCTCAAGTGATTAGAGTGTGTGTGCCCTGGGAAAGGGTCCCGGGGACCTGTGAATGGCAGAGGTGGGGCCGCTCACTTGCTCAAGTGATTAGAGTGTGTGTGCCCTGGGAAAGGGTCCTGGGAACCTGTGAATGGCAGAGGGGGCCCTCACTTGCTCAAGTGATTAGAGTGTGTGTGCCCTGGGAAAGGGTCCCGGGGACCTGTGAATGGCAGTGGAGGGGCCGCTCAGTTGCTCAAGTGATTAGAGTGTGTGTGCCCTGGGAAAGGGTCCTGGGAACCTGTGAATGGCAGAGGAGGGGCCGCTCACTTTCTCAAGTGATGAGAGTGTGTTAGCCCTGGGAAAGGGTCCTGGGGACCTGTGAATGGCAGAGGAGGGGCCGCTCACTTGCTCAAGTGATTAGAGTGTGTGTGCCCTGGGAAAGGGTCCCGGGGACCTGTGAATGGCAGAGGAGGGGCCGCTCACTTGCTCAAGTGATTAGAGTGTGTCGCGGCCCTGGGAAAGGGTCCCGGGGACCTGTGAATGGCAGAGGGGGGGCTGCACACTTGCTCAAGTGATTAGAGTGTGTCGCGGCCCTGGGAAAGGGTCCCGGGGACCTGTGAATGTCAGAGGAGGGGCCGCTCACTTGCTCAAGTGATTAGAGTGTGTCGCGGCCCTGGGAAAGGGTCCTGGGAACCTGTGAATGGCAGAGGAGGGGCCGCTCACTTGCTCAAGTGATTAGAGTGTGTGTGTGCCCTGGGAAAGGGTCCTGGGAACCTGTGAATGGCAGAGGGGGGGGTGCATACTTGCTCAAGTGATTAGAGTGTGTGTGTGCCATGGGAAAGGGTGCTGGGGACCTGTGAATGGCAGAGGAGGGGCCGCTCACTTGCTCAAGTGATTAGCATGTGTGTGTGTGTGTGTGTGTGCCCTGGGAAAGGGTCCTGGGGACCTTTGAATGGCAGAGGAGGGCCCGCTCACTTGCTCAAGTGATTAGTGTGTGTGTGCCTTGGGAAAGGGTCCTGGCGACCTGTGAATGGAAGAGGAGGGGATGCTCACTTGCTCAAGTGATTAGAGTGTGTGTGTGTGTGTGTGTGTGTGTGTGTGCGCGCCCCGGGAAAGGGTCCCGGGGACCTGTGAATGGCAGAGGAGGGGCCGCTCACTTGCTCAAGTAATTAGAGAGTGTGTGTGCCCTGGGAAAGGGTGCTGGGGACCTGTGAATGGCAGAGGAGGGGCTGCTCACATGCTCAAGTGATTCGAGTGTGTGTGTGCCCTGGGAAAGGGTCCTGGGGACCTTTGAATGGCAGAGGAGGGCCCGCTCACTTGCTCAAGTAATTAGCGTGTGTGTGTGCCCTGGGAAAGGGTTACGGGGCCCAGTGAATGGCAGAGGAGGGGCCGCTCACTTGCTCAAGTGATTAGCAAGTGTGTGTGCCCTGGGAAAGGCCCTGGGGACCTGTGAATGGCAGAGGAGGGGCCGCTTACTTGCTGAAGGGATTAGAGTGTGTGCGTGTGCCCTGGTTGGAAAGGGTCCTGGGGACCTGTGAATGGCAGAGCTGGGGTCGCTCACTTGCTCAATTGATTACAGTGTGTGTGTGTGTGTGCGCGCCCTGGGAAAGGGTCCTGGGGGACCTGTGAATGGCAGAGGAGGGGCCGCTCACTTGCTCAAGTGATGAGAGTGTGTGTGCGTGAAAGGGTCCTGGGGACCTGTGAATGGCAGAGGAGGGGCCGCTCACTTGCTCAAGTGATTAAAGTGTGTGTGCCCTGGGAAAGGGTCCCGGGGACCTGTGAATGGCAGAGGAGGGGCCGCTCACTTGCTCAAGTGATTAGAGTGTGTCGTGGCCCTGGGAAAGGGTCCCGGGACCTGTGAATGGCAGAGGAGGGGCCGCTCACTTGCTCAAGTGATTAGAGTGTGTGTGCCCTGGGAAAGGGTCCCGGGGACCTGTGAATGGCAGAGGAGGGGCCGCTCACTTGCTCAAGGGATTAGAGTGTGTGCGTCCCCTGGGAAAGGGTACCAGGACCTGTGAATGGTAGAGGAGGGGCCGCTCACTAGCTCAAGTGATTAGAGTGTGTGTGCCCTGGGAAAGGGTCCTGGGAACCTGTGAATGGCACAGGGGGGGCCGCTCACTTGCACAAGTGATTAGAGTGTGTGTGCCCTGGGAAAGGGTCCTGGGGACCAGTCAATGGCAGAGGAGGGGCCGCTCACTTGCTCAAGTGATTAGAGTGTGTGTGCCCTGGGAAAGGGTGCTGGGGACCTGTGAATGGCAGAGGAGGGGCCGCTCACTTGCTCAAGTGATTAGAGTGTGTGTGCCCTGGGAAAGGGTGCTGGGGACCTGTGAATGGCAGAGGGGGGGCCCTCACTTGCTCAAGTGATTAGAGTGTGTCTGCCCTGGGAAAGGGTCCTGGGGACCAGTCAATGGCAGAGGAGAGGCGGCTCACTTGCTCAAGTGATTAGAGTGTGTGTGTGCCCTGGGAAAGGGTCCTGGGAACCTGTGAATGGCAGAGGGGGGGCGCTTACTTGCTCAAGTGATTAGAGTGTGTGTGTGCCCTGGGAAAGGGTGCTGGGGACCTGTGAATGGCAGAGGAGGGGCCGCTCACTTGCTCAAGTGATTAGCATGTGTGTGTGTGTGTGTGTGTGTGCCCTGGGAAAGGGTCCTGGGGACCTTTGAATGGCAGAGGAGGGCCCGCTCACTTGCTCAAGTGATTAGTGTGTGTGTGCCCTGGGAAAGGGTCCTGGGAACCTGTGAATGGCAGAGGAGGGGCCGCTCACTAGCTCAAGTGATTAGAGTGTGTGTGGGCCCTGGGAAAGGGTCCTGGGAACCTGTGAATGGCAGAGGGGGGGGCGCTTACTTGCTCAAGTGATTAGAGTGTGTGTGTGCCATGGGAAAGGGTGCTGGGGACCTGTGAATGGCAGAGGAGGGGCCGCTCACTTGCTCAAGTGATTAGCATGTGTGTGTGTGTGTGTGTGTGCCCTGGGAAAGGGTCCTGGGGACCTTTGAATGGCAGAGGAGGGCCCGCTCACTTGCTCAAGTGATTAGTGTGTGTGTGCCCTGGGAAAGGGTCCTGGGAACCTGTGAATGGCAGAGGAGGGGCCGCTCACTAGCTCAAGTGATTAGAGTGTGTGTGGGCCCTGGGAAAGGGTCGTGGGAACCTGTGAATGGCAGAGGGGGGCCGCTTACTTGCTCAAGTTATTAGATTGTGTGTGCCCTGGGAAAGGGTCCTGGGGACCTGTGAATGGCAGAGGGGGGCCGCTCACTTGCTCAAGTGATTAGAGTGTGTGTGCCCTGGGAAAGGGTCCCGGGGACCTGTGAATGGCAGAGGTGGGGCCGCTCACTTGCTCAAGTGATTAGAGTGTGTGTGCCCTGGGAAAGGGTCCAGGGAACCTGTGAATGGCAGAGGGGGCCCTCACTTGCTCAAGTGATTAGAGTGTGTGTGCCCTGGGAAAGGGTCCCGAGGACCTGTGAATGGCAGTGGAGGGGCCGCTCACTTGCTCAAGTGATTAGAGTGTGTGTGCCCTGGGAAAGGGTCCTGGGAACCTGTGAATGGCAGAGGAGGGGCCGCTCACTTTCTCAAGTGATGAGAGTGTGTTAGCCCTGGGAAAGGGTCCTGGGGACCTGTGAATGGCAGAGGAGGGGCCGCTCACTTGCTCAAGTGATTAGAGTGTGTGTGCCCTGGGAAAGGGTCCCGGGGACCTGTGAATGGCAGAGGAGGGGCCGCTCACTTGCTCAAGTGATTAGAGTGTGTCGCGGCCCTGGGAAAGGGTCCCGGGGACCTGTGAATGGCAGAGGGGGGGCTGCACACTTGCTCAAGTGATTAGAGTGTGTCGCGGCCCTGGGAAAGGGTCCCGGGGACCTGTGAATGTCAGAGGAGGGGCCGCTCACTTGCTCAAGTGATTAGAGTGTGTCGCGGCCCTGGGAAAGGGTCCTGGGAACCTGTGAATGGCAGAGGAGGGGCCGCTCACTTGCTCAAGTGATTAGAGTGTGTGTGTGCCCTGGGAAAGGGTCCTGGGAACCTGTGAATGGCAGAGGGGGGGGCGCTTACTTGCTCAAGTGATTAGAGTGTGTGTGTGCCATGGGAAAGGGTGCTGGGGACCTGTGAATGGCAGAGGAGGGGCCGCTCACTTGCTCAAGTGATTAGCATGTGTGTGTGTGTGTGTGTGCCCTGGGAAAGGGTCCTGGGGACCTTTGAATGGCAGAGGAGGGCCCGCTCCCTTGCTCAAGTGATTAGTGTGTGTGTGCCCTGGGAAAGGGTCCTGGGAACCTGTGAATGGCAGAGGAGGGGCCGCTCACTAGCTCAAGTGATTAGAGTGTGTGTGGGCCCTGGGAAAGGGTCGTGGGAACCTGTGAAAGGCAGAGGGGGGGCCTCTCACTTGCTCAAGTGATTAGAGTGTGTGCGGGCCCTGGGAAAGGGTCCTGGGGACCTGTGAATGGCAGAGGGGGCCGCTTACTTGCTCAAGTTATTAGATTGTGTGTGCCCTGGGAATGGGTCCTGGGGACCTGTGAATGGCAGAGGGGGGCCGCTCACTTGCTCAAGTGATTAGAGTGTGTGTGCGTGAAAGGGTCCTGGGGACCTGTGAATGGCAGAGGAGGGGCCGCTCACTTGCTCAAGTGATTAAAGTGTGTGTGCCCTGGGAAAGGGTCCCGGGGACCTGTGAATGGCAGAGGAGGGGCCGCTCACTTGCTCAAGTGATTAGAGTGTGTCGTGGCCCTGGGAAAGGGTCCCGGGACCTGTGAATGGCAGAGGAGGGGCCGCTCACTTGCTCAAGTGATTAGAGTGTGTGTGCCCTGGGAAAGGGTCCCGGGGACCTGTGAATGGCAGAGGAGGGGCCGCTCACTTGCTCAAGGGATTAGAGTGTGTGCGTCCCCTGGGAAAGGGTACCAGGACCTGTGAATGGTAGAGGAGGGGCCGCTCACTAGCTCAAGTGATTAGAGTGTGTGTGCCCTGGGAAAGGGTCCTGGGAACCTGTGAATGGCACAGGGGGGGCCGCTCACTTGCTCAAGTGATTAGAGTGTGTGTGCCCTGGGAAAGGGTCCTGGGGACCAGTCAATGGCAGAGGAGGGGCCGCTCACTTGCTCAAGTGATTAGAGTGTGTGTGCCCTGGGAAAGGGTGCTGGGGACCTGTGAATGGCAGAGGAGGGGCCGCTCACTTGCTCAAGTGATTAGAGTGTGTGTGCCCTGGGAAAGGGTGCTGGGGACCTGTGAATGGCAGAGGGGGGGGGCCTCACTTGCTCAAGTGATTAGAGTGTGTCTGCCCTGGGAAAGGGTCCTGGGGACCAGTCAATGGCAGAGGAGAGGCCGCTCACTTGCTCAAGTGATTAGAGTGTGTGTGTGCCCTGGGAAAGGGTCCTGGGAACCTGTGAATGGCAGAGGGGGGGGCGCTTACTTGCTCAAGTGATTAGAGTGTGTGTGTGCCCTGGGAAAGGGTGCTGGGGACCTGTGAATGGCAGAGGAGGGGCCGCTCACTTGCTCAAGTGATTAGCATGTGTGTGTGTGTGTGTGTGTGTGCCCTGGGAAAGGGTCCTGGGGACCTTTGAATGGCAGAGGAGGGCCCGCTCACTTGCTCAAGTGATTAGTGTGTGTGTGCCCTGGGAACCTGTGAATGGCAGAGGAGGGGCCGCTCACTAGCTCAAGTGATTAGAGTGTGTGTGGGCCCTGGGAAAGGGTCCTGGGAACCTGTGAATGGCAGAGGGGGGCGCTTACTTGCTCAAGTGATTAGAGTGTGTGTGTGCCATGGGAAAGGGTGCTGGGGACCTGTGAATGGCAGAGGAGGGGCCGCTCACTTGCTCAAGTGATTAGCATGTGTGTGTGTGTGTGTGTGTGCCCTGGGAAAGGGTCCTGGGGACCTTTGAATGGCAGAGGAGGGCCCGCTCACTTGCTCAAGTGATTAGTGTGTGTGTGCCCTGGGAAAGGGTCCTGGGAACCTGTGAATGGCAGAGGAGGGGCCGCTCACTAGCTCAAGTGATTAGAGTGTGTGTGGGCCCTGGGAAAGGGTCGTGGGAACCTGTGAATGGCAGAGGGGGGCCGCTTACTTGCTCAAGTTATTAGATTGTGTGTGCCCTGGGAAAGGGTCCTGGGGACCTGTGAATGGCAGAGGGGGGCCGCTCACTTGCTCAAGTGATTAGAGTGTGTGTGCCCTGGGAAAGGGTCCCGGGGACCTGTGAATGGCAGAGGTGGGGCCGCTCACTTGCTCAAGTGATTAGAGTGTGTGTGCCCTGGGAAAGGGTCCAGGGAACCTGTGAATGGCAGAGGGGGCCCTCACTTGCTCAAGTGATTAGAGTGTGTGTGCCCTGGGAAAGGGTCCTGGGAACCTGTGAATGGCAGAGGAGGGGCCGCTCACTTGCTCAAGTGATTAGAGTGTGTGTGCCCTGGGAAAGGGTCCTGGGAACCTGTGAATGGCAGAGGAGGGGCCGCTCACTTTCTCAAGTGATGAGAGTGTGTTAGCCCTGGGAAAGGGTCCTGGGGACCTGTGAATGGCAGAGGAGGGGCCGCTCACTTGCTCAAGTGATTAGAGTGTGTGTGCCCTGGGAAAGGGTCCCGGGGACCTGTGAATGGCAGAGGAGGGGCCGCTCACTTGCTCAAGTGATTAGAGTGTGTCGCGGCCCTGGGAAAGGGTCCCGGGGACCTGTGAATGGCAGAGGGGGGGCTGCACACTTGCTCAAGTGATTAGAGTGTGTCGCGGCCCTGGGAAAGGGTCCCGGGGACCTGTGAATGTCAGAGGAGGGGCCGCTCACTTGCTCAAGTGATTAGAGTGTGTCGCGGCCCTGGGAAAGGGTCCTGGGAACCTGTGAATGGCAGAGGAGGGGCCGCTCACTTGCTCAAGTGATTAGAGTGTGTGTGTGCCCTGGGAAAGGGTCCTGGGAACCTGTGAATGGCAGAGGGGGGGGCGCTTACTTGCTCAAGTGATTAGAGTGTGTGTGTGCCATGGGAAAGGGTGCTGGGGACCTGTGAATGGCAGAGGAGGGGCCGCTCACTTGCTCAAGTGATTAGCATGTGTGTGTGTGTGTGTGTGTGTGCCCTGGGAAAGGGTCCTGGGGACCTTTGAATGGCAGAGGAGGGCCCGCTCCCTTGCTCAAGTGATTAGTGTGTGTGTGCCCTGGGAAAGGGTCCTGGGAACCTGTGAATGGCAGAGGAGGGGCCGCTCACTAGCTCAAGTGATTAGAGTGTGTGTGGGCCCTGGGAAAGGGTCGTGGGAACCTGTGAAAGGCAGAGGGGGGGCCTCTCACTTGCTCAAGTGATTAGAGTGTGTGCGGGCCCTGGGAAAGGGTCCTGGGGACCTGTGAATGGCAGAGGGGGGCCGCTTACTTGCTCAAGTTATTAGATTGTGTGTGCCCTGGGAATGGGTCCTGGGGACCTGTGAATGGCAGAGGGGGGCCGCTCACTTGCTCAAGTGATTAGAGTGTGTGTGCCCTGGGAAAGGGTCCCGGGGACCTGTGAATGGCAGAGGTGGGGCCGCTCACTTGCTCAAGTGATTAGAGTGTGTGTGCCCTGGGAAAGGGTCCTGGGAACCTGTGAATGGCAGAGGGGGCCCTCACTTGCTCAAGTGATTAGAGTGTGTGTGCCCTGGGAAAGGGTCCTGGGGACCTGTGAATGGCAGTGGAGGGGCCACTCACTTGCTCAAGTGATTAGAGTGTGTGTGCCCTGGGAAAGGGTCCTGGGAACCTGTGAATGGCAGAGGAGGGGCCGCTCACTTTCTCAAGTGATGAGAGTGTGTTAGTCCTGGGAAAGGGTCCTGGGGACCTGTGAATGGCAGAGGAGGGGCCGCTCACTTGCTCAAGTGATTAGAGTGTGTGTGCCCTGGGAAAGGGTCCCGGGGACCTGTGAATGGCAGAGGAGGGGCCGCTCACTTGCTCAAGTGATTAGAGTGTGTCGCGGCCCTGGGAAAGGGTCCCGGGGACCTGTGAATGGCAGAGGGGGGGCTGCACACTTACTCAAGTGATTAGAGTGTGCCGCGGCCCTGGGAAAGGGTCCCGGGGACCTGTGAATGTCAGAGGAGGGGCCGCTCACTTGCTCAAGTGATTAGAGTGTGTGTGTGTGTGTGTGTGTGTGTGCGCGCCCCGGGAAAGGGTCCCGGGGACCTGTGAATGGCAGAGGGGGGGCTGCACACTTACTCAAGTGATTAGAGTGTGTGTGCCCTGGGAAAGGGTCCTGGGGACCTGTGAATGGAAGAGGAGGGGATGCTCACTTGCTCAAGTGATTAGAGTGTGTGTGTGTGTGTGTGTGTGTGTGTGTGTGTGTGCGCGCCCCGGGAAAGGGTCCCGGGGACCTGTGAATGGCAGAGGAGGGGCCGCTCACTTGCTCAAGTGATTAGAGAGTGTGTGTGCCCTGGGAAAGGGTGCTGGGGACCTGTGAATGGCAGAGGAGGGGCTGCTCACATGCTCAAGTGATTCGAGTGTGTGTGTGCCCTGGGAAAGGGTCCTGGGGACCTTTGAATGGCAGAGGAGGGCCCGCTCACTTGCTCAAGTAATTAGCGTGTGTGTGTGCCCTGGGAAAGGGTTACGGGGCCCAGTGAATGGCAGAGGAGGGGCCGCTCACTTGCTCAAGTGATTAGCAAGTGTGTGTGCCCTGGGAAAGGCCCTGGGGACCTGTGAATGGCAGAGGAGGGGCCGCTTACTTGCTGAAGGGATTAGAGTGTGTGCGTGTGCCCTGGTTGGAAAGGGTCCTGGGGACCTGTGAATGGCAGAGCTGGGGTCGCTCACTTGCTCAATTGATTACAGTGTGTGTGTGTGTGTGCGCGCCCTGGGAAAGGGTCCTGGGGGACCTGTGAATGGCAGAGGAGGGGCCGCTCACTTGCTCAAGTGATGAGAGTGTGTGTGCGTGAAAGGGTCCTGGGGACCTGTGAATGGCAGAGGAGGGGCCGCTCACTTGCTCAAGTGATTAAAGTGTGTGTGCCCTGGGAAAGGGTCCCGGGGACCTGTGAATGGCAGAGGAGGGGCCGCTCACTTGCTCAAGTGATTAGAGTGTGTCGTGGCCCTGGGAAAGGGTCCCGGGACCTGTGAATGGCAGAGGAGGGGCCGCTCACTTGCTCAAGTGATTAGAGTGTGTGTGCCCTGGGAAAGGGTCCCGGGGACCTGTGAATGGCAGAGGAGGGGCCGCTCACTTGCTCAAGGGATTAGAGTGTGTGCGTCCCCTGGGAAAGGGTGCCAGGACCTGTGAATGGTAGAGGAGGGGCCGCTCACTAGCTCAAGTGATTAGAGTCTGTGTGCCCTGGGAAAGGGTCCTGGGAACCTGTGAATGGCACAGGGGGGGCCGCTCACTTGCTCAAGTGATTAGAGTGTGTGTTCCCTGGGAAAGGGTCCTGGGGACCAGTCAATGGCAGAGGAGGGGCCGCTCACTTGCTCAAGTGATTAGAGTGTGTGTGCCCTGGGAAAGGGTGCTGGGGACCTGTGAATGGCAGAGGAGGGGCCGCTCACTTGCTCAAGTGATTAGAGTGTGTGTGCCCTGGGAAAGGGTGCTGGGGACCTGTGAATGGCAGAGGGGGGGGCCCTCACTTGCTCAAGTGATTAGAGTGTGTCTGCCCTGGGAAAGGGTCCTGGGGACCAGTCAATGGCAGAGGAGAGGCCGCTCACTTGCTCAAGTGATTAGAGTGTGTGTGTGCCCTGGGAAAGGGTCCTGGGAACCTGTGAATGGCAGAGGGGGGGCCGCTTACTTGCTCAAGTGATTAGAGTGTGTGTGTGCCCTGGGAAAGGGTGCTGGGGACCTGTGAATGGCAGAGGAGGGGCCGCTCACTTGCTCAAGTGATTAGCATGTGTGTGTGTGTGTGTGTGTGTGTGCCCTGGGAAAGGGTCCTGGGGACCTTTGAATGGCAGAGGAGGGCCCGCTCACTTGCTCAAGTGATTAGTGTGTGTGTGCCCTGGGAAAGGGTCCTGGGAACCTGTGAATGGCAGAGGAGGGGCCGCTCACTAGCTCAAGTGATTAGAGTGTGTGTGGGCCCTGGGAAAGGGTCGTGGGAACCTGTGAAAGGTAGAGGGGCGGGCCGCTCACTTGCTCATTTGATTAGAGTGAGTGCGGGCCTTGGGAAAGGGTCCTGGGGACCTGTGAATGGCAGAGGGGGGGCCGCTTACTTGCTCAAGTGATTAGATTGTGTGTGCCCTGGGAAAGGGTGCTGGGGACCTGTGAATGGCAGAGGAGGGGCCGCTCACTTGCTCAAGTGATTAGAGTGTGTGTGCCCTGGGAAAGGGTGCTGGGGACCTGTGAATGGCAGAGGGGGGGGGGGCCTCACTTGCTCAAGTGATTAGAGTGTGTCTGCCCTGGGAAAGGGTCCTGGGGACCAGTCAATGGCAGAGGAGGGGCCGTTCACTTGCTCAAGTGATTAGAGTGTGTGTGTGCCCTGGGAAAGGGTCCTGGGAACCTGTGAATGGCAGAGGGGGGGCCGCTTACTTGCTCAAGTGATTACAGTGTGTGTGTGCCCTGGGAAAGGGTGCTGGGGACCTGTGAATGGCAGAGGAGGGGCTGCTCACTTGCTCAAGTGATTAGCATGTGTGTGTGTGTGTTTGTGTGCCCTGGGAAAGGGTCCTGGGGACCTTTCAATGGCAGAGGAGGGCCCGCTCACTTGCTCAAGTGATTAGTGTGTGTGTGCCCTGGGAAAGGGTCCTGGGAACCTGTGAATGGCAGAGGAGGGGCCGCTCACTAGCTCAAGTGATTAGAGTGTGTGTGGGCCCTGGGAAAGGGTCGTGGGAACCTGTGAAAGGTAGAGGGGGGGCCGCTCACTTGCTCAAGTGATTAGAGTGTGTGCGGGCCTTGGGAAAGGGTCCTGGGGACCTGTGAATGGCAGAGGGGGGGCCGCTTACTTGCTCAAGTGATTAGATTGTGTGTGCCCTGGGAAAGGGTCTGGGGACCTGTGAATGGCAGAGGGGGGCCGCTCACTTGCTCAAGTGATTAGAGTGTGTGTGGCCTGGGAAAGGGTACCGGGGACCTGTGAATGGCAGAGGTGGGGCCGCTCACTTGCTCAAGTGATTAGAGTGTGTGTGCCCTGGGAAAGGGTCCTGGGAACCTGTGAATGGCAGAGGGGGCCCTCACTTGCTCAAGTGATTAGAGTGTGTGTGCCCTGGGAAAGGGTCCTGGGGACCTGTGAATGGCAGAGGAGGGGCCGCTCACTTGCTCAAGTGATTAGAGTGTGTGTGCCCTGGGAAAGGGTCCCGGGGACCTTTGAATGGCAGAGGAGGGGCCGCTCACTTGCTCAAGTGATTAGAGTGTGTCGCGGTCCTGGGAAAGGGTCCCGGGGACCTGTGAATGGCAGAGGAGGGGCTGCACACTTGCTCAAGTGATTAGAGTGTGTCGCGGCCCTGGGAAAGGGTCCCGGGGACCTGTGAATGGCAGAGGAGGGGCCGCTCACTTGCTCAAGTGATTAGAGTGTGTTGCAGCCCTGGGAAAGGGTCCTGGGAACCTGTGAATGGCAGAGGAGGGGCAGCTCACTTGCTCAAGAGATTAGAGTGTGTTGCGGCCCTGGGAAAGGGTCCCGGGGACCTGTGAATGCCAGAGGGGGGGACGCTCACTTGCTCAAGTGATTAGAGTGTGTTGCGGCCCTGGGAAAGGGTCCTGGGAACCTGTGAATGGCAGAGGAGGGGCCGCTCACTTGCTCAAGAGATTAGAGTGTGTCGCGGCCCTGGGAAAGGGTCCCGGGTACCTGTGAATGGCAGAGGAGGGGCCGCTCACTTGCTCAAGTGATTAGAGTGTGTTGCGGCCCTGGGAAAGGGTCCTGGGAACCTGTGAATGGCAGAGGAGGGGCCGCTCACTTGCTCAAGAGATTAGAGTGTGTTGCGGCCCTGGGAAAGGGTCCCGGGGACCTGTGAATGGCAGAGGAGGGGCTGCACACTTGCTCAAGTGATTAGAGTGTGTCGCGGCCCTGGGAAAGGGTCCCGGGGACCTGTGAATGGCAGAGGAGGGGCCGCTCACTTGCTCAAGTGATTAGAGTGTGTCGCGGCCCTAGGAAAGGGTCCCGGGAACCTGTGAATGGCAGAGGAGGGGCCGCTCACTTGCTCAAGTGATTAGAGTGTGTGTGCGGGAAAGGGTCCTGGGGACCTGTGAATGGCAGAGGAGGGGCCGCTCACTTGCTCAAGTGATTAGAGTGTGTGCGGGCCCTGGGAAAGGGTCCTGGGAACCTGTGAATTGCAGAGGGGGGGCCGCTCACTTGCTCAAGTGATTAGAGTGTGTGCGGGCACTGGGAAAAGGTGCTGGGGACCTGTGAATGGCAGAGGAGGGGCCGCTCACTTGCTCAAGGGATTCAAGTGTGTGTGTGCCCTGGGAAAGGGTCCTGGGGGACCTGTGAATAGCAGAGGAGGGTCCGCTCACTTGCTCAAGTGATTAGAGTGTGTGCAGGCCCTGGGAAAGGGTCCTGGGGACCTGTGAATGGCAGAGGGGGGGGCGCTTACTTGCTCAAGTGATGAGAGTGTGTGTGCCCTGGGAAAGGGTCCCGGGGACCTGTGAATGGCAGAGGAGGGGCCGCTCACTTGCTCAAGTGATTAGAGTGTGTCGCGGCCCTGGGAAAGAGTCCTGGGAACCTGTGAATGGCAGAGGAGGGGCCGCTCACTTGCTCAAGTGATTAGAGTGTGTTGCGGCCCTGGGAAAGGGTTCCGGGGACCTGTGAAAGCCAGAGGGGGGGATGCTCACTTGCTCAAGCGATTAGAGTGTGTGTGTGTGTGCGCGCCCTGGGAAAGGGTCCCGGGGACCTGTGAATGGCAGAGGAGGGGCCGCTCACTTGCTCAAGTGATTAGAGAGTGTGTGCGCCCTGGGAAAGGGTGCTGGGGACCTGTGAATGGCAGAGGAGGGGCTGCTCACATGCTCAAATGATTCGAGTGTGTTTGTGCCCTGGGAAAGGGTCCTGGGGACCTTTGAATGGCAGAGGAGGGCCCGCTCACTTGCTCAAGTAATTAGCGTGTTTGTGTGCCCTGGGAAAGGGTTACGGGGCCCAGTGAATGGCAAAGGAGGGGCCCTCACTTGCTCAAGTGATTAGCAAGTGTATGTGCCCTGGGAAAGGCCCTGAGGACCTGTGAATGTCAGAGGAGGGGCCTCTCACCTGCTCAAGTGATGAGAGTGTGTGTGCTCTGGGAGAGGGTCCTGGGGACCTGTGAATGGCAGAGGAGGGGCCGCTTACTTGCTCAAGGGATTAGAGTGTGTGTGTGTGTGTCCTGGTTGGAAAGGGTCCCGGGGACCTGTGAATGGCAGAGGAGGGGCCACTCACTTGCTCAAGTGATTAGAGAGTGTGTGTGCCCTGGGAAAGGGTGCTGGGGACCTGTGAATGGCAGAGGAGGGGCTGCTCACATGCTCAAGTGATTCAAGTGTGTTTGTGCCCTGGGAAATGGTCCTGGGGACCTTTGAATGGCAGAGGAGGGCCCGCTCACTTGCTCAAGTAATTAGCGTGTGTGTGTGCCCTGGGAAAGGGTTACGGGGCCCAGTGAATGGCAGAGGAGGGGCCCTCACTTGCTCAAGTGATTAGCAAGTGTGTGTGCCCTGGGAAAGGCCCTGGGGACCTGTGAATGGCAGAGGAGGGGCCTCTGACCTGCTCAAGTGATGAGAGTGTGTGTGCTCTGGGAGAGGGTCCTGGGGACCTGTGAATGGCAGAGGAGGGGCCGCTTACTTGCTCAAGGGATTAGAGTGTGTGTGTGTGTCCTGGTTGGAAAGGGTCCTGGGGACCTGTGAATGGCAGAGCTGGGGTCACTCACTTGCTCAATTGATTACAGTGTGTGCGGGCCCTGGGAAAGGGTCCTGGGGACCTGTGAATAGCAGAGGAGGGGCCGCTCACTTGCTCAAGTGATTAGAGTGTGTGCGGGCCCTGGGAAAGGGTCCTGGGGACCTGTGAATGGCAGAGGGGGGGCCGCTTACTTGGTCAAGTGATTACAGTGTGTGTGCCCTGGGAAAGGGTCCTGGGGACCTGTGAATGGCAGAGGAGGGGCCGCTCACTTGCTCAAGTGATGAGAGTAAGTGTGTGTGCCCTGGAAAAGGGTCCTGGGGACTGTGAATGGCAGAGGAGGGCCACTTACTCTCTCAAGGGATTAGAGTGTGTGTGTGCCCCGGTGGGAAAGGGTCCTGGGGACCTTTGAATGGCAGAGGAGGGCCCGCTCACTTGCTCAAGTGATTAGAGTGTGTGCGGGCCCTGGGAAAGGGTCCTGGGAACCTGTGAATGGCAGAGGGGGGCCGCTTACTTGCTCAAGTGATGAGAGTGTGTGTGCCCTGGGAAAGGGTCCTGTGGACCTGTGAATGGCAGAGGAGGGCCGCTCACTTGCTCAAGTGATTCGAGTGTGTGTGTGCCCTGGGAAGGGTCCTGGGGACCTTTGAATGGCAGAGGAGGGCCCGCTCACTTGCTCAAGTGATTAGCGTGTGTGTGTGCCCTGGGAAAGAGTTACGGGGCCCAGTGAATGGCAGAGGAGGGCCCGCTCACTTGCCCAAGTGATTAGAGTGTGTGTGTGCCCTGGGAAAGGGTCCTAGGACCTGTGAATGGCAGAGGAGGGGCCGCTTACTTGCTCAAGTGATTCAAGTGTGTGTGTGTGCCCTGGGAAAGGGTTCTGGGGACCTTTGAATGGCAGAGGAGGGCCCGCTCACTTGCTCAAGTGATTCGAGTGTGTGTGTGCCCTGGTGGGAAAGGTTCCTGGGGACCTTTGAATGACAGAGGAGGGCCCGCTCACTTGCTCAAGTGATTAGAGTGTGTGCGGGCACTGGGAAAAGGCGCTGGGGACCTGTGAATGGCAGAGGAGGGGCCGCTCACTTGCTCAAGGGATTCAAGTGTGTGTGTGCCCTGGGAAAGGGTCCTGGGGACCTGTGAATGGCAGAGGAGGGGCCGCTCACTTGCTCAAGTCATGAGAGTGTGTGTGCCCTGGGGGACCTGTGAATAGCAGAGGAGGGTCCGCTCACTTGCTCAAGTGATTAGAGTGTGTGGAGGCCCTGGGAAAGGGTCCTGGGGACCTGTGAATGGCAGAGGGGGGGGGGCGCTTACTTGCTCAAGTGATGAGGGTGTGTGTGCCCTGGGAAAGGGTCCTGGGAACCTGTGAATGGCAGAGGGGGGGCCGCTCACTTGCTCAAGTGATTAGCGTGTGTGTGCCCTGGGAAAGGGTGCTGGGGACCTGTGAATGGCAGAGGGGGGGCCGCTCACTTGCTCGAGTGATTAGAGTGTGTGTGCCCCGGGAAAGAGTGCTGGGGACCTGTGAATGGCAGAGGAGGGGCCGCCTACTTGCTCAAGTGATTCGAGTGTGTGTGTGCCCCTGGGAAAGGGTTCTGGGAACCTGTGAATGGCAGAGGGGGGGCCGCTCACTTGCTCAAGTGATTAGAGTGTGTGTGCCCTGGGAAAGGGTGCTGGGGACCTGTGAATGGCAGAGGAGGGGCCGCCCACTTGCTGAAGTGATTCGAGTGTGTGTGTGCCCTGGGAAAGGGTCCTGGGGACCTTTGAATGGCAGAGGAGGGCCTGCTCACTTGCTCAAGTGATTAGAGTGTGTGTGCCCTGGGAAAGGGTGCTGGGGACCTGTGAATGGCAGAGGAGGAGCCGCTCACTTGCTCAAGTGATGAGAGTGTGTGTGCCCTGGGAAAGGGTCCTGGGGACCTGTGAATGGCAGAAGAGGGGCCGCTTACTTTCTCAAGGGATTGCAGTGTGTGTGTGCCCTGGTGGGAAAGGGTCCTGGGGACCTTTGAATGACAGAGGAGGGCCCGCTCACTTGCTCAAGTGATTAGAGTGTTTGCGGGCCTGGGAAAGGGTCCTGGGAACCTGTGAATGGCAGAGGAGGGGCCGCTCACTTGCTCAAGTGATTACAGTGTGTGCGGGCCCTGGGAAATGGTCCTGGGAACCTGTGAATGGCAGAGGGTGGCCGCTCACTTGCTCAAGTGATTAGAGTGTGTGTGCGTGAAAGGGTCCTGGGGACCTGTGAATGGCAGAGGAGGGGCCGCTCACTTGCTCAAGTGATGAGAGTGTGTGTGCCCTGGGAAAGGGTCCTGGGAACCTGTGAATGGCAGAGGAGGGGCCGCTCACTTGCTCAAGTGATTACAGTGTGTGCAGGCCCTGGGAAATGGTCCTGGTAACCTGTGAATGGCAGAGGGTGGCCGCTCACTTGCTCAAGTGATTAGAGTGTGTGTGCGTGAAAGGGTCCTGGGGACCTGTGAATGGCAGAGGAGGGGCCGCTCACTTGCTCAAGTGATGAGAGTGTGTGTGCCCTGGGAAAGGGTGCTGGGGACCTGTGAATGGCAGAGGGGGGGCCGCTCACTTGCTCAAGTGATTAGAGTGTGTGTGCCCTGGGAAAGGGTGCTGGGGACCTGTGAATGGCAGCGAGGGGCCGCTCACTTGCTCAAGTGATTAGAGTGTGTCTACCCTGGGAAAGGGTCCTGGGGACCTGTGAATGGCAGAGGAGGGGCCACTCACTTTCTCAAGGGATTCGAGTGTGTGTGTGCCCTGGGAAAGGGTCCTGGGGACCTGTGAATAGCAGAGGAGGGGCCGCTCACTTGCTCAAGTGATTAGAGTGTGTGCGGGCCCTGGGAAAGGGTCCTGGGGACCTGCGAATGGCAGAGGGGGGGCGCTTACTTGCTCAAGTGATTAGAGTGTGTGTGCCCTGGGAAAGGGTCCTGGGGACCTGTGAATGGCAGAGGAGGGGCCGCTCACTTGCTCAAGTGATTAGAGTGTGTGCGGGCCCTGGGAAAGGGTCCTGGGGACCTGTGAATGGCAGAGGAGGGGCCGCTCACTTGCTCAAGTGATGAGAGTGTGTGTGCCCTGGGAAAGGGTCCTGGGGACCTGTGAATGGCAGAGGTGGGGCCGCTCACTTGCTCAAGTGATTAGCATGTGTGTGTGCCCTGGGAAAGGGCCCTGGGGACCTGTGAATGGCAGAGGAGGGGCCGCTCACTTGCTCAAGTGATGAGAATGTGTGTGTGCCCTGGGAAAGGGTCCTGGGGACCTGTGAATGGCAGAGGAGGGGCCGCTCTCTTCCTCAAGTGATGAGAGTGTGTGTGCCCTGGGAAAGGGTGCTGGGGACCTGTGAATGGCAGAGGAGGGGCCGCTTACTTGCTCAAGTGATTCGAGTGTGTGTGCGCCCTGGGAAAGGGTCCTGGGGGACCTTTGAATGGCAGAGGGGGGCCCACTCACTTGCTCAAATGATTAGATTGTGTGTGCCCTGGGAAAGGGTCCTGGGGACCTGTGAATGGCAGAGGAGGGGCCGCTCACTTTCTCAAGTGATGAGAGTGTGTGTGCCCTGGGAAAGGGTCTCAGTGACCTGTGAATGACAGAGGGGGGGCCGCTCACTTGCTCAAGTGATTAGAGTGTTTCGAGGCCCTGGGAAAGGGTCCTGGGGACCTGTGAATGGCAGAGGAGGGGCCGCTTACTTTCTCAAGGGATTAGAGTGTGTGCGCGCCCTGGGAAAGGGTCCTGGGGGACCTGTGAATGGCAGAGGAGGGGCCGCTCACTTGCTCAAGTGATTAGAGTGTGTGCGGGTCCTGGGAAAGGGTCCTGGAAGCTGTGAATGGCAGAGGAGGGGCCGCTCACTTGCTCAAGTGATGAGAGTGTGTGTGTGCCCTGGGAAAGGGTCCGGGGACCTGTGAATGGCAGAGGGGGGCCGCTCACTTGCTCAAGTGATTAGAGTGTGTGTGCCCTGGGAAAGGGTGCTGGGGACCTGTGAATGGCAGAGGAGGGGCCGCCCACTTGCTGAAGTGATTCGAGTGTGTCTGTGCCCTGGGAAAGGGTCCTGGGGACCTTTGAATGGCAGAGGAGGGCCTGCTCACTTGCTCAAGTGATTAGAGTGTGTGTGGCCTGGGAAAGGGTGCTGGGGACCTGTGAATGGCAGAGGAGGGGCCGCTCACTTGCTCAAGTGATGAGAGTGTGTGTGCCCTGGGAAAGGGTCCTGGGGACCTGTGAATGGCAGAGGACGGGCCGCTTACTTTCTCAAGGGATTGCAGTGTGTGTGTGCCCTGGTGGGAAAGGGTCCTGGGGACCTTTGAATGACAGAGGAGGGCCCGCTCACTTGCTCAAGTGATTAGAGTGTTTGCGGGCCTGGGAAAGGGTCCTGGGAACCTGTGAATGGCAGAGGAGGGGCCGCTCACTTGCTCAAGTGATTACAGTGTGTGCGGGCCCTGGGAAATGGTCCTGGGAACCTGTGAATGACAGAGGGGGGGCCGCTCACTTGCTCAAGTGATTAGAGTGTTTCGAGGCCCTGGGAAATGGTCCTGGGGACCTGTGAATGGCAGAGGAGGGGCCGCTCACTTGCTCAAGTGATGAGAGTGTGTCTACCCTGGGAAAGGGTCCTGGGGACCTGTGAATGGCAGAGGAGGGGCCACTCACTTGCTCAAGGGATTCGAGTGTGTGTGTGCCCTGGGAAAGGGTCCTGGGGACCTGTGAATAGCAGAGGAGGGGCCGCTCACTTTCTCAAGTGATTAGAGTGTGTGCAGGCCCTGGGAAAGGGTCCTGGGGACCTGCGAATGGCAGAGGGGGGGCGCTTACTTGCTCAAGTGATTAGAGTGTGTGTGCCCTGGGAAAGGGTCCTGGGGACCTGTGAATGGCAGAGGAGGGGCCGCTCACTTGCTCAAGTGATTAGAGTGTGTGCGGGCCCTGGGAAAGGGTCCTGGGGACCTGTGAATGGCAGAGGAGGGGCCGCTCACTTGCTCAAGTGATGAGAGTGTGTGTGCCCTGGGAAAGGGTCCTGGGGACCTGTGAATGGCAGAGGTGGGGCCGCTCACTTGCTCAAGTGATTAGCATGTGTGTGTGCCCTGGGAAAGGGCCCTGGGGACCTGTGAATGGCAGAGGAGGGGGCGCTCACTTGCTCAAGTGATGAGAGTGTGTGTGTGCCCTGGGAAAGGGTCCTGGGGACCTGTGAATGGCAGAGGACGGGCCGCTCACTTCCTCAAGTGATTCGAGTGTGTGTGCGCCCTGGGAAAGGGTCCTGGGGGACCTTTGAATGGCAGAGGAGGGCCCACTCACTTGCTCAAATGATTAGATTGTGTGTGCCCTGGGAAAGGGTCCTGGGGACCTGTGAATGGCAGAGGAGGGGGCGCTCACTTTCTCAAGTGATGAGAGTGTGTGTGCCCTGGGAAAGGGTCTCGGTGACCTGTGAATGACAGAGGGGGGGGCCGCTCACTTGCTCAAGTGATTAGAGTGTTTCGCGGGCCCTGGGAAAGGGTCCTGGGGACCTGTGAATGGCAGAGGAGGGGCCGCTTACTTTCTCAAGGGATTAGAGTGTGTGCGCGCCCTGGGAAAGGGTCCTGGGGGACCTGTGAATGGCAGAGGAGGGGCCGCTCACTTGCTCAAGTGATTAGAGTGTCTGCGGGCCCTGGGAAAGGGTCCTGGAAGCTGTGAATGGCAGAGGAGGGGCCGCTCACTTGCTCAAGTGATGAGAGTGTGTGTGCCCTGGGAAAGGGTCCGGGGACCTGTGAATGGCAGAGGAGGGTCCGCTCACTAGCTCAAGTGATTAGAGTGTGTCCGGGCCCTGGGAAAGGGTCCTGGGAACCTGTGAATGGCAGAGGAGGGGCCGCTCACTTGCTCAAGTGATTAGAGTGTGTGTGCCCTGGGAAAGGGTCCTGGGACCTGTGAATGGCAGAGGAGGGGCCGCTCACTTGCTCAAGTGATTAGAGTGTGTCCGGGCCCTGGGAAAGGGTCCTGGGAACCTGAGAATGGCAGAGGGGGGGCCGCTTACTTGCTCAAGTGATTAGAGTGTGTGTGCCCTGGGAAAGGGTCCTGGGACCTGTGAATGGCAGAGGAGGGGCCGCTCACTTGCTCAAGTGATTAGCATGTGTGTGCAGGCCCTGGGAAAGGGTCCTGGGAACCTGTGAATGGCAGAGAGGGGGCCCTCACTTGCTCAAGTGATTAGAATGTGTGTGTCCTGGGAAAGGGTCCTGGGGACCTGTGAATGGCAGAGGAGGGGCCGCTCACTTTCTCAAGTGATGAGAGTGTGTGTGCCCTGGGAAAGGGTCTCGGTGACCTGTGAATGACAGAGGAGGGGCCACTCACTTGCTCAAGTGATTACAGTGTTTCGCGGGCCCTGGGAAAGGGTCCTGGGGACCTGTGAATGGCAGAGGAGGGGCTGCTTACTTTCTCAAGGGATTAGGGTGTGTGTGTGCCCTGGTGGGAAAGGGTCCTGGGGACCTGTGAATGGCAGAGTTGGGGTCGCTCACTTGCTCAAGTGATTACAGTGTGTGCGCGTCCTGGGAAAGGGTCATGGGAACCTGTGAATGGCACAGGGGGGGCCGCTCACTTGCTCAAGTGATTAGAGTGTGTGTGTGCCCTGGGAAAGGGTCCTGGGGACCAGTCAATGGCAGAGGGGGGGCGCTCACTTGCTCAAGTGATTAGAGTGTGTGTGCCCTGGGAAAGGGTGCTGGGGACCTGTGAAAGGCAGAGGAGGGGCCGCTCACTTGCTCAAGTGATACGAGTGTGTGTGTGCCCTGGGAAAGTGTCCTGGGAACCTGTGAATGGCAGAGAGGGGCCGCTCACTTGCTCAAGGGATTAGAGTGTGTGCGTCCCCTGGGAAAGGGTGCCAGGACCTGTGAATGGTAGAGGAGGGGCCGCTCACTAGCTCAAGTGATTAGAGTCTGTGTGCCCTGGGAAAGGGTCCTGGGAACCTGTGAATGGCACAGGGGGGGCCGCTCACTTGCTCAAGTGATTAGAGTGTTTGCGGGCCTGGGAAAGGGTCCTGGGAACCTGTGAATGGCAGAGGAGGGGACGCTCACTTGCTCAAGTGATTAGAGTGTGTGTGTGCCCTTGGAAAGGGCCCTGGGTTCCAGTCATTGGCTTTCCTTTTGTTTTGTTTTTTTGTTGGAAGGGTTAGACTGTGACAAGTGTTGTAACTATTTCTGTGTCCTGCATCCGTAAGTACTTTGATGGCCCTAAAATAGATTGATTGTAAAGCGCTCTGTTGCTTCCCAGCGCTAGTCAGCGCTCAATGAATACCCCAGCAATGAGAATGTGGTGATTAATATCGTAGTAATCAGGTTCGTGGTTGCCCACTTGGGGTACTCGAAGGATGAAGTGTCTAACCCCCCACCCGCATGGCACTGCCCTACTGGCAGCGAGCAGGTGGAACGCGAGCTGTGCACCCGCCGTGCACCCACAGCATTAGGCCGCCCATGCCAGTATATGCCCGAGTACTCGTGCCACTTTCCAGATCTCGTCATCCTGTGCGCAGGGGCTCTCATCATGAGGCAGATGCAAGTACTTACCGCGTATGGCAACATGGCTGCTTCACCTCTGGACCGCCTGCTTCGCTACTCTGCCCCCATAGCGCTTTGAAGTCTCCGCTCCCTCACTTCCCTCCCCTGGAGCTTTTGGACGGGCCTCTGGGGAGCAGCACGGCGATTGGCTGAGCTGCACACTCGGCTGGGAGCAGAGAGAGCGGGTGCTCTTCATTTAGACAGAGAATAATTAACATACACATGACTTCCTGTCTGCAACAGTGCTCCCTGCTTATTACTTTTAAGTGCCCGCCCATACACCATGCTTTCATCGGCAATCATGTGCCCAGGCACGCCCCCACTACCCCCTACCCCCTACCTGTGCCCCTACCTGGAAGCGTCTTCCCTGCCAGCAGCTCCCTGCCTCCGTGCCCATGCTGCCCCCCTGCAGTGCTGGCAGACACGTGCTCTGCCAGTGATCGTGCCAGGCTACCCGAGCCTCCGCTGAAAGCTGCGGTGCCCTGGGATGGCACCAGCTGGCTGCAGCCCCAGGGAAGGTGTGTGCGGCGCTGGGACAGTGAGAAAGAATGCTTAGCATGTGCCAGTCACTGTGTGTAGTGCAAGTCTCACCCCTTACCCCCTCCCGCTCGCCTCCCCCCCCCCCCACGACACACACAGACATGCGGGTGCCATGGGAGGGGCAGGTAGGACGAAGGTTATTCGCTGTGTAATTTCACAAACAGAGAGGAGGGCACATGGCCTTGTGACAGGACCTCCCCCCTGCCCCCAGTCCTACAGGTGCACGCGACGCTCCAGGGCGCGCCCCCTTCTTGGTGGGGTAGGTGGCTCTTTGAAGACCCAAAGGTGCACTCCCCCTGGTCTAGGGCCCCCTCCCCTCATTGGAGCGATTAGGAACTCCCCCCCCCCTCTGCAGACATCCACCCCCTGTACTGGGCAAGGGCTGCGGAGTTACCCCTTCTTATTTGAGCACTAGAGTCGATAGGAGCTCTGGGGGCCCCTCCTCTTAGTGGCGTGGATAGGGGCTGTGCCTATGTCACCCTCCACTGGAGCAGGTAGGACCTATGGGGCCTGGTGAAGCACCCCCCCCCACACACACACACACACAGACACTGCTGCATGGGTGCAGGGAATGCAGTGTGGGATACATGAGTTATTTCGAGCTCAGTCAGCTTTACAAACAATACATCCGGATGTTATCAGTCTCATGGGCAGTGCTTTAAGTGGGGTAAGAAATTGAGGGGGGGCCTCGTTCGGGGGCGTGGCTTTCATTGTGAGCGTGGCCTAAAGTGCGCAAATCATAGTAAGGTGCGCAAACAAATATATAAATCTATGTGAGCATTTATATGTTTGTATGCGTACTACTATGGTTTGTGTACTTTTCAAGCCATCTTTTATAACCATAGACATTTGTAATATATTGCTACGTTTATAAAAGATGGCTGGAACGTTCACAGTGCAAGGCATCTTTTATAAAGCTTTGCCAGCGGAGAAAGGCGCCTCGTGCTCCGTGATCTTTCTTCTCTGAGCCCGGGGCGCCTTTCACCCTCTGCAAACCTGCGGCCCAGTGTTGAGGGAGCCCGCGAGGGTCAGTGACCTGGGGAGGTGCAAACAAAGGGACAGTAACTTCCTCTGATGACCCTGGCTGGCACTTCTGTCAGCTTGCCCGCCATAATGACGGGCGCATCTGCCATTGGGGCTGCAGCGGGATAATGAGTCCCGCCAATGTTGTGTGGGACTGGGGGCCCCGGGCAGGGCCCCAGCTCTGCCCCACTTTCTGGAGACTGCCCCGGCAGGCCACGGCCCACTTAAAGCACTGCTCCTGGGACAACAGTCTGAGTCTCAAGTCTCGGAACCAGGCTTTCAGCAGGAGCGGCCTGTGCTCTAAGGGGTGTGCCAGCCAGAGCTGAGGTTTCAGCAGGAGCAGCCTGTGCTCTTTTAGGTGTGGCCAGCCAGAGCTGAGGTTTCAACAGGAGCGACCTGTGCTCTTTTAGGTGTGTGACAGCCAGAGATCAGGTTTCAGCAGGAGCAGCTTGTGCTCTTTTAGGTGTGTGCCAGCCAAAGCTGAGGTTTCAGCAGGAGCAGCCTGTGCTCTTTTAGGTGTGTACCAGCCAGAGATGAGGTTTCAGCTGGAACAGCCTCTTCTCTTTTAGGTTTGTGCCAGCCAGAGCTGAGGTTTTAGCAGGAGCGGCTGGTGCTCTAAGGTGTGTGACAGCCAGAGCTGAGGTTTCAGCAGGAGTGTGCCAGCCAGAGCTGAAGTTTCAGCAGGAGCGGCCTGTGCTCTAAGGTGTGTGCCAGCCAGAGCTGAGGTTTCAGCAGGAATATGCCAGCCAGAGCTGAGGTTTCAGCAGGAGTGTGCCAGCCAGAGTTGAGGTTTCAGCAGGAGCGGCCTGTGCTCTAAGGTGTGTGCCAGCCAGAGCTGAGGTTTCAGCAGGAGTGGGCCAGCCAGAGTTGAGTTTTCAGCAGGAGCAGCCTGTGCTCTTTTAGGTGTGTGCCAGCCAGAGCTGAGGTTTCAGCAGGAGCGGCATGTGCTCTTTTAAGGTGTGTGCCAGTCAGAGCTGAGGTTTCAGCAGGAGTGTCCTGTGCTCTAAGGGGTGCGACAGCCAGAGCTGAGGTTTCTGCAGGAGTGGCCTGCTCTCTTTTAGGTGTGCGCCAGCCAGAGCTGAGGTTTCAGCAGCAGCAGCCGGTGCTCTTTTAGGTGTGTGCCAGCCAGAGCTGAGGTTTCAGCAGGAGTGTGCCAGCCAGAGCTGAGGTTTCAGCAGGAGCGGCCTGTGCTCTAAGGTGTGTGCCAGCCAGAGCTGAGGTTTCAGCAGGAATGTGCCAGCCAGAGCTGAGGTTTCAGCAGGAGCGGCCTCTGCTCTAAGGTGTGTGCCAGCCAGAGCTGAGGTTTCAGCAGGAGTGTGCCAGCCAGAGATGAGGTTTCAGCAGGAGTGTGCCAGCCAGAGTTGAGGTTTCAGCAGGAGCAGCATGTGTTCTTTTAAGGTGAATGTCAGCCAGAGCTGAGGTTTCAGCAGGAGCAGCATGTGTTCTTTTAAGGTGAATGTAAGCCAGAGCTGAGGTTTTAGCAGGAGCCGGCCTGTGCTCTTTTAGGTGTGTGCCAGCCAGAGCTGAGGTTTCAGCAGGAGCGGCCTGCGTTCTTTTAGATGTGTGAAAGCCAGAGCTGAGGTTTCAGCAGATGCGGCCTGTGCTCTAAGGTGTGTGCCAACCAGAGCTGAGGTTTCAGCAGGAGTGTGCCAGCCAGAGCTGAGGTTTCAGCAGGAGCGGCCTGTGCTAAGGTGTGTGCCTGCCAGAGCTGAGGTATCAGCAGCAGTGTGCCAACCAGAGCTGAGGTTTCAGGAGGAGCAGCCTGTGCTCCAATGTGTGTGCCAACCAGAGCTGAGGTTTCCGCAGGAGCAGCCTGTGCTCTTTTAGGTGTGTACCAGACAGAGGTGAGGTTTCAGCACGAGCAGCATGTGCTCTTTTAAGGTGTGTGCCAGTCAGAGTTGAGGTTTCAGCAGGACTGGCCTGTTCCCTAAGGTGTGCGACAGCCAGATCTGAGGTTTCAGCAGCAGTGGCCTGCTCTCTTTTAGGTGTGCGCCAGCCAGAGCTGAGGTTTCAGCAGGAGCGGCCGGTGCTCTAGGTTGTGTGTCAGTCAGAGCTCAGGTTTTTAGCAGGAGCAGCCTGTGCTCTTTTAGGTGTGTGCTAGCCAGAGCTGAGGTTTCAGCAGGAGCGACCTGTGCTCTTTTAGGTGTGTGCCAGCCAGAGCTGAGGTTTCAGCAGGAGCTGCCTGTGCTCTTTTAGGTGTGTGCCAGCCAGAGCTGAGGTTTCAGCAGGAGTGTGCCAGCCAGAGCTGAAGTTTCAGCAGGAGCGGCCAGTGCTCTATGGTGTGTGCTAGCCAGAGCTGAGGTTTCAGCAGGAGTGTGCCAGCCAGAGCTGAGGTTTCAGCAGGAGCGGTCTGTGCTCTAAGGTGTGTGCCAGCCAGAGCTGAGGTTTCAGCAGGAGTGTGCCAGCCAGAGCTGAGGTTTCAACAGGAGCGTCCTGTGCTCTAAGGTGTGTGCCAGCCAGAGCTGAGGTTTCAGCAGGAGCGGCCTGTGCTCTAAGGTGTGTGCCAGCCAGAGCTGAGGTTTCAGCAGGAGTGTGCCAGCCAGAGTTGAGGTTTCAGCAGGAGCGGCCTGTGCTCTAAGGTGTGTGCCAGCCAGAGCTGAGGTTTCAGCAGGAGTGGGCCAGCCAGAGTTGAGGTTTCAGCAGGAGCAGCCTGCGCTCTTTTAGGTGTGTGCCAGCCAGAGCTGAGGTTTCAGCAGGAGCGGCATGTGTTCTTTTAAGGTGTGTACCAGTAAGAGCAGATGTTTCAGCAGGAGTGTCCTGTGCTCTAAGGTGTGCGACAGCCAGAGCTGAGGTTTCAGAAGGAGTGGCCTGCTCTCTTTTAGGTGTGCGCCAGCTAGAGCTGAGGTTTCAGCAGGAGCAGCCTGTGCTCTTTTAGGTGTGTGCCAGCCAAAGCTGAGGTTTCAGCAGGAGCAGCATGTGTTCTTTTATGGTGAATGTAAGCCAGAGCTGAGGTTTTAGCAGGAGCCGGCCTGTGCTCTTTTAGGTGTGTGCCAGCCAGAGCTGAGGTTTCAGCAGGAGCAGCCTGCGTTCTTTTAGATGTGTGAAAGCCAGAGCTGAGGTTTCAGCAGATGCGGCCTGTGCTCTAAGGTGTGTGCCAACCAGAGCTGAGGTTTCAGCAGGAGTGTGCCAGCCAGAGCTGAGGTTTCAGCAGGAGCGGCCTGTGCTAAGGTGTGTGCCTGCCAGAGCTGAGGTATCAGCAGCAGTGTGCCAACCAGAGCTGAGGTTTCAGGAGGAGCAGCCTGTGCTCCAATGTGTGTGCCAACCAGAGCTGAGGTTTCCGCAGGAGCAGCCTGTGCTCTTTTAGGTGTGTGCCAGAAAGAGCTGATGTTTCAGCAGGAGCGGCATCTGCTCTTGTAAGGTGTGTACCAGACAGAGGTGAGGTTTCAGCACGAGCAGCATGTGCTCTTTTAAGGTGTGTGCCAGTCAGAGTTGAGGTTTCAGCAGGACTGGCCTGTTCTCTAAGGTGTGCGACAGCCAGATCTGAGGTTTCAGCAGCAGTGGCCTGCTCTCTTTTAGGTGTGCGCCAGCCAGAGCTGAGGTTTCAGCAGGAGCGGCCGGTGCTCTAGGTTGTGTGTCAGTCAGAGCTCAGGTTTTTAGCAGGAGCAGCCTGTGCTCTTTTAGGTGTGTGCTAGCCAGAGCTGAGGTTTCAGCAGGAGCGACCTGTGCTCTTTTAGGTGTGTGCCAGCCAGAGCTGAGGTTTCAGCAGGAGCTGCCTGTGCTCTTTTAGGTGTGTGCCAGCCAGAGCTGAGGTTTCAGCAGGAGTGTGCCAGCCAGAGCTGAAGTTTCAGCAGGAGCGGCCAGTGCTCTATGGTGTGTGCTAGCCAGAGCTGAGGTTTCAGCAGGAGTGTGCCAGCCAGAGCTGAGGTTTCAGCAGGAGCGGTCTGTGCTCTAAGGTGTGTGCCAGCCAGAGCTGAGGTTTCAGCAGGAGTGTGCCAGCCAGAGCTGAGGTTTCAACAGGAGCGTCCTGTGCTCTAAGGTGTGTGCCAGCCAGAGCTGAGGTTTCAGCAGGAGCGGCCTGTGCTCTAAGGTGTGTGCCAGCCAGAGCTGAGGTTTCAGCAGGAGTGTGCCAGCCAGAGTTGAGGTTTCAGCAGGAGCGGCCTGTGCTCTAAGGTGTGTGCCAGCCAGAGCTGAGGTTTCAGCAGGAGTGGGCCAGCCAGAGTTGAGGTTTCAGCAGGAGCAGCCTGCGCTCTTTTAGGTGTGTGCCAGCCAGAGCTGAGGTTTCAGCAGGAGCGGCATGTGTTCTTTTAAGGTGTGTACCAGTAAGAGCAGATGTTTCAGCAGGAGTGTCCTGTGCTCTAAGGTGTGCGACAGCCAGAGCTGAGGTTTCAGCAGGAGCTGTCTGTGCTCTTTTAGGTGTGTGCCAGCCAGAGCTGAGTTTTCAGCAGGATCAGCCTATGCTCTTTTAGGTGTGTGCCAGCCAGAGCTGGGGTTTCAGCAGGAGTGACCTTTGTTCTAAGGTGTGTGACAGTCAGAGCTGAGGTTTCAGCAGGAGCAGCCTGTGCTCTTTTAGGTGTGTGCCAGCCAGAGATGAGGTTTCAGCTGGAACAGCCTCTTCTCTTTTAGGTGTGTGCCAGCCAGAGCTGAGGTTTTAGCAGGAGCGGCTGGTGCTCTAAGGTGTGTGACAGCCAGAGCTGAGGTTTCAGCAGGAGTGTGCCAGCCAGAGCTGAAGTTTCAGCAGGAGCGGCCTGTGCTCTAAGGTGTGTGCTAGCCAGAGCTGAGGTTTCAGCAGGAGTGTGCCAGCCAGAGCTGAGGTTTCAGCAGGAGCGGCCTGTGCTCTAAGGTGTGTGCCAGCCAGAGCTGAGGTTTCAGCAGGAATGTGCCAGCCAGAGCTGAGGTTTCAGCAGGAGTGTGCCAGCCAGAGTTGAGGTTTCAGCAGGAGCGGCCTGTGCTCTAAGGTGTGTGCCAGCCAGAGCTGAGGTTCCAGCAGGAGTGGGCCAGCCAGAGTTGAGTTTTCAGCAGGAGCAGCCTGTGCCCTTTTAGGTGTGTGCCAGCCAGAGCTGAGGTTTCAGCAGGAGCGGCATGTGCTATTTTAAGGTGTGTGCCAGTCAGAGCTGAGGTTTCAGCAGGAGTGTCCTGTGCTCTAAGGTGTGCGACAGTCAGAGCTGAGGTTTCTGCAGGAGTGGCCTGCTCTCTTTTAGGTGTGCGCCAGCCAGAGCTGAGGTTTCAGCAGCAGCAGCCGGTGCTCTTTTAGGTGTGTGCCAGCCAGAGGTGAGGTTTCAGCAGGAGTGTGCCAGCCAGAGCTGAGGTTTCAGCAGCAGCAGCCTGTGCTCTAAGGTGTGTGCCAGCCAGAGCTGAGGTTTCAGCAGGAATGTGCCAGCCAGAGCTGAGGTTTCAGCAGGAGCGGCCTCTGCTCTAAGGTGTGTGCCATCCAGAGCTGAGGTTTCAGCAGGAGTGTGCCAGCCAGAGATGAGGTTTCAGCAGGTGCGGCCTGTGCTCTAAGGTGTGTGCCAGCCAGCGCTGAGGTTTGAGCAGGAGTGTGTCAGCCAGATTTGAGGTTTCAGCAGGAGCAGCATGTGTTCTTTTAAGGTGGATGTCAGCCAGAGCTGGGGTTTCAGCAGGAGCAGCATGTGTTCTTTTAAGGTGAATGTCAGCCAGAGCTGAGGTTTCAGCAGGAGCGGCCTGTGCTCTTTTAAGGTGAATGTCAGCCAGAGCTGAGGTTTCAGCAGGAGCGGCCTGTGCTCTTTTAGGTGTGTGCCAGCCAGAGCTGAGGTTTCAGCAGGAGCGGCCTGCGTTCTTTTAGGTGTGTGAAAGCCAGAGCTGAGGTTTCAGCAGATGGGGCCTGTGCTCTAAGGTGTGTGCCAACCAGAGCTGAGGTTTCAGCAGGAGTGTGCCAGCCAGAGCTGAGGTTTCAGCAGGAGCGGCCTGTGCTAAAGTGTGTGCCAGCCAGAGCTGAGGTATCAGCAGCAGTGTGCCAACCAGAGCTGAGGTTTCAGGAGGAGCAGCCTGTGCTCCAATGTGTGTGCCAACCAGAGCTGAGGTTTCCGCAGGAGCAGCCTGTGCTCTTTTAGGTGTGTGCCAGCCAGAGCTGAGGTTTCAGCAGGAGCGGCATGTGCTCTTTTAAGGTGTGTGCCAGTAAGAGCTGATGTTTCAGCAGGAGTGGCCTGTGCTCTTTTAGGTGTGTGCCAGCCAGAGCTGAGGTGTCAGCAGGAGCTGCCTGTACTCTTTTAGGTGTGTGCCAGCCAGAGCTGAGGTTTCAGCAGGAGCAGCCTGTGCTCTTTTAGGTGTGTGCCAGCCAGAGCTGAGGTTTCAGCAGGAGCAGTCCTGTGCTCTTTTAGGTGTGTGCCAGCCAGAGCTGGGGTTTCAGCAGGAGCGACCTGTGCTCTAAGGTGTGTGCCAGCCAGAGCTGAGGTTTCAGCAGGAGCAGCCGGTGCTCTTTTAGGTGTGTGCCAGCCAGAGCTGAGGTTTCAGCAGGAACAGCCTCTTCTCTTTTAGGTGTGTGCCAGCCAGAGCTAAGGTTTTAGCAGGAGCGGCTGGTGCTCTAAGGTGTGTGACAGCCAGAGCTCAGGTTTCAGCAGGAGCAGCATGTGTTCTTTTAAGATGAATGTACGCCAGAGCTGAGGTTCCAGCAGGAGCAGCATGTGTTCTTTTAAGGTGAATGCCAGCCAGAGCTGAGATTTCAGCAGGAGCGGCCTGTGCTCTTTTAGGTGTGTGCCAGCCAGAGCTGAGGTTTCAGCAGGAGCGGCCTGTGCTCTTTTAGCTGTGTGAAAGCCAGAGCTGAGGTTTCAGCAGGAGGGGCCTGTGCTCTAAGGTGTGTGCCAACCAGAGCTGAGGTTTCAGCAGGAGGGTGCCAGTAACAGCTGATGTTTCAGCAGGAGCGGCATCTGCTCTTGTAAGGTTTGTGCCAGACAGAGGTGAGGTTTCAGCACGAGCGGCATGTGCTCTTTTAAGGTGTGTGCCAGTCAGAGTTCAGGTTTCAGCAGGAGTGGCCTGTGCTCTAAGGTGTGCGACAGCCAGAGCTGAGGTTTCAGCAGGAGTGGCCTGCTCTCTTTTAGGTGTGCGCCAGCCAGAGCCGAGGTTTCAGCAGGAGCGGCCGGTGCTCTAAGGTGTGTGCCAACCAGAGCTGAGGTTTCAGCAGGAGCTGCCTGTGCTCTTTTAGGTGTGTGTCAGCCAGAGCTCAGGTTTCCGCAGGAGCAGCCTGTGCTCTTTTAGGTGTGTGCCAGCCAGAGCTGAGGTTTCAGCAGGAGCGGTCTGTGCTCTTTTAGGTGTGTGCCTGCCAGAGCTGAGGTTTCAGCAGGAGCTGCCTGTGCTCTTTTAGGTGTGTGCCAGCTAGAGCTGAGATTTCAGCAGGAGCAGCCTGTGCGCTTTTAGGTGTGTGCCAGCCAAAGCTGAGGTTTTAGCAGGAGCGGCTGGTGCTCTAAGGTTTGTGACAGCCAGAGCTGAGGTTTCAGCAGGAGTGTGCCAGCCAGAGCTGAAGTTTCAGCAGGATCGGCCTGTGCTCTAAGGTGTGTGCTAGCCAGAGCTGAGGTTTCAGCAGGAGCGACCTGTGCTCTAAGGTGTGTGCCAGCCAGAGCTGAGGTTTCAGCAGGAGCTGCCTGTGCTCTTTTAGGTGTGTGCCAGCCAGAGCTGAGGTTTCAGCAGGATCAGCCTATGCTCTTTTAGGTGTGTGCCAGCCAGAGCTGGGGTTTCAGCAGGAGTGACCTTTGTTCTAAGGTGTGTGCCAGTCAGAGCTGAGGTTTCAGCAGGAGCAGCCTGTGCTCTTTTAGGTGTGTGCCAGCCAGAGATGAGGTTTCAGCTGGAACAGCCTCTTCTCTTTTAGGTGTGTGCCAGCCAGAGCTGAGGTTTTAGCAGGAGCGGCTGGTGCTCTAAGGTGTGTGACAGCCAGAGCTGAGGTTTCAGCAGGAGTGTGCCAGCCAGAGCTGAAGTTTCAGCAGGAGCGGCCTGTGCTCTAAGGTGTGTGCTAGCCAGAGCTGAGGTTTCAGCAGGAGTGTGCCAGCCAGAGCTGAGGTTTCAGCAGGAGCGGCCTGTGCTCTAAGGTGTGTGCCAGCCAGAGCTGAGGTTTCAGCAGGAATGTGCCAGCCAGAGCTGAGGTTTCAGCAGGAGTGTGCCAGCCAGAGTTGAGGTTTCAGCAGGAGCGGCCTGTGCTCTAAGGTGTGTGCCAGCCAGAGCTGAGGTTCCAGCAGGAGTGGGCCAGCCAGAGTTGAGTTTTCAGCAGGAGCAGCCAGTGCCCTTTTAGGTGTGTGCCAGCCAGAGCTGAGGTTTCAGCAGGAGCGGCATGTGCTATTTTAAGGTGTGTGCCAGTCAGAGCTGAGGTTTCAGCAGGAGTGTCCTGTGCTCTAAGGTGTGCGACAGTCAGAGCTGAGGTTTCTGCAGGAGTGGCCTGCTCTCTTTTAGGTGTGCGCCAGCCAGAGCTGAGGTTTCAGCAGCAGCAGTCGGTGCTCTTTTAGGTGTGTGCCAGCCAGAGGTGAGTTTTCAGCAGGAGTGTGCCAGCCAGAGCTGAGGTTTCAGCAGGAGTGGTCTGTGCTCTAAGGTGTGTGCCAGCCAGAGCTGAGGTTTCAGCAGGAATGTGCCAGCCAGAGCTGAGGTTTCAGCAGGAGCGGCCTCTGCTCTAAGGTGTGTGCCAGCCAGAGCTGAGGTTTCAGCAGGAGTGTGCCAGCCAGAGATGAGGTTTCAGCAGGTGCGGCCTGTGCTCTAAGGTGTGTGCCAGCCAGCGCTGAGGTTTGAGCAGGAGTGTGTCAGCCAGATTTGAGGTTTCAGCAGGAGCAGCATGTGTTCTTTTAAGGTGAATGTCAGCCAGAGCTGGGGTTTCAGCAGGAGCAGCATGTGTTCTTTTAAGGTGAATGTCAGCCAGAGCTGAGGTTTCAGCAGGAGCGGCCTGTGCTCTTTTAGGTGTGTGCCAGCCAGAGCTGAGGTTTCAGCAGGAGCGGCCTGCGTTATTTTAGGTGTGTGAAAGCCAGAGCTGAGGTTTCAGCAGATGGGGCCTGTGCTCTAAGGTGTGTGCCAACCAGAGCTGAGGTTTCAGCAGGAGTGTGCCAGCCAGAGCTGAGGTTTCAGCAGGAGCGGCCTGTGCTAAAGTGTGTGCCAGCCAGAGCTGAGGTATCAGCAGCAGTGTGCCAACCAGAGCTGAGGTTTCAGGAGGAGCAGCCTGTGCTCCAATGTGTGTGCCAACCAGAGCTGAGGTTTCCGCAGGAGCAGCCTGTGCTCTTTTAGGTGTGTGCCAGCCAGAGCTGAGGTTTCAGCAGGAGCGGCATGTGCTCTTTTAAGGTGTGTGCCAGTAAGAGCTGATGTTTCAGCAGGAGTGGCCTGTGCTCTTTTAGGTGTGTGCCAGCCAGAGCTGAGGTGTCAGCAGGAGCTGCCTGTACTCTTTTAGGTGTGTGCCAGCCAGAGCTGAGGTTTCAGCAGGAGCAGCCTGTGCTCTTTTAGGTGTGTGCCAGCCAGAGCTGAGGTTTCAGCAGGAGCAGTCCTGTGCTCTTTTAGGTGTGTGCCAGCCAGAGCTGGGGTTTCAGCAGGAGCGACCTGTGCTCTAAGGTGTGTGCCAGCCAGAGCTGAGGTTTCAGCAGGAGCAGCCGGTGCTCTTTTAGGTGTGTGCCAGCCAGAGCTGAGGTTTCAGCAGGAACAGCCTCATCTCTTTTAGGTGTGTGCCAGCCAGAGCTAAGGTTTTAGCAGGAGCAGCATGTGTTCTTTTAAGATGAATGTACGCCAGAGCTGAGGTTCCAGCAGGAGCAGCATGTGTTCTTTTAAGATGAATGTACGCCAGAGCTGAGGTTCCAGCAGGAGCAGCATGTGTTCTTTTAAGGTGAATGCCAGCCAGAGCTGAGATTTCAGCAGGAGCGGCCTGCGCTCTTTTAGGTGTGTGCCAGCCAGAGCTGAGGTTTCAGCAGGAGCGGCCCGTGCTCTTTTAGGTGTGTACCTGTCATGATGCCTACCCCCAGGGACCCAGACCAAGTCCAGCAACCCCGGAAGCAGGCATCAAGTTATTCCAAGCAAGCCCAACAACCCCTGCTAGGGGCTATTTGGGTGCAGTCCTGGCGTCTATGGTGCCAGGCTCATATGGAGAGTCAATCCTGGCGCCAGGCTCATAGATTAAAACTTACCTGATGCAGACCATGCTGCAAACTCACCTGATGCAGACCATGCTGCAAGAGCTCCAAGCCAAAGGAGGCTTGGAAGGGACTACTTTACCTAAGGGACTATTTTTTTTACTCGGGTGGGGCTGGGGAGGAATACTTACCTGGGACTACTTTGGAGGCTATTTAAACCATGCCCGAAGAGCAGCACATGCTTCGGGTTATTCTGCATCCAGCAGCGTAACGCTCACCGTGACTGCAAGTCTGTATCCAGTCTTCTGCCACACCCGCCTCGAGTCCGGAGCTCCTAGAAAAAGGGGAGAGAAGGAGATAAGGTTAGAACAAGAACAATACCTTTGATCCTTACCTGAATTCCCGATCCATCGCACCTTCGAGCTGGAAGAAAGAAGTTATTTTATGCACGTCGCCTCACCTGCAGCAGCGCCGCGCTGAACTCACCGGCCTTCGCAGCATCTTCACATTCCACCGCATCCTTCTGCATGCTCCCGCCGCACTCCGGCACCTAAGGGGAAGACAAGAACAGCAAGGTGAGCCAAGAGAATACACAGAGGCAATATTAGTTACCCCTCATAGACTTACCTGATTTTACCACCGGGGGTACTATTTCTCTTCACGTTTCGGCGCAGCTGCCACTGCATCCTCGCCGAACCCCGGCCCCTAAGGGGAAACAAAAGGACAGCAAGGTGAAACAAAGGGACAAACAAGGGGAAACCTCCTCACCATAATAGACTTACCTGATTTTACCGCCGGAGGCATTATTCCCCGAGACTTCATATTTTCGCACCTGAATAAGGGAGAAAGCAACAGGTTACATATTGACATTATTTTATCGAACCGTGTTGGATAATACAAATCCTTACCTGAAAATTACCGGTTGCCACGAGGAACTCTTCGCTAGGGTCACGCTGCAACCTGCAAGGAATCGGACAAGAGTGAAAGTCAGACATTTGAACTCTTACGAACTACATACTTACGGCGTCTTGCCGGGGATCTCAGAGTCAATATTGTTCTGGAACTCACCAATTCCTTCGAGCCAGTGAAGCAACTGGTTATCAACACGCCCTGCGCTCAATGCAGGATGGAGAGCTCATCTTTCCAAACCATCAGGTGAGACTATAAGAGGGGACATCAAAGGTGATCAGTGGGGAGAACAGCGGGAGTGGGGGAGGGTTAACGCTCAACTCCATGGGTGGTTAATTCCCTTTCTCCATTTGCAGAAGAATATTCCTACGGGCCAAACAAACGAAGCTAGGTGGGCCAGTCTAGTCCATCATCTCGGCACTACGCGTCACATTGGTGGAGACCGCAGCTGTCCAGTTCAGATCGATGCCCCTGTGGGAGCCAGGTAAGCGCAACAGTACCAGCCAGAGCTGAGGTTTCGGCAGGAGCGTGCTGTGCTGTTTTAGGTGTGTGCCAGCCAGAGCTGAGGTTTCAGCAGGAGCGGTCTGTGCTCTTTTAGGTGTGTGCCTGCCAGAGCTGAGGTTTCAGCAGGAGCTGCCTGTGCTCTTTTAGGTGTGTGCCAGCTAGAGCTGAGATTTCAGCAGGAGCAGCCTGTTCGCTTTTAGGTGTGTGCCAGCCAAAGCTGAGGTTTTAGCAGGAGTGGCTGGTGCTTTAAGGTTTGTGACAGCCAGAGCTGAGGTTTCAGCAGGAGTGTGCCAGCCAGAGCTGAAGTTTCAGCAGGAGCGGCCTGTGCTCTAAGGTGTGTGCTAGCCAGAGCTGAGGTTTCAGCAGGAGTGTGCCAGCCAGAGCTGAGGTTTCAACAGGAGCGACCTGTGCTCTAAGGTGTGTGCCAGCCAGAGCTGAGGTTTCAGCAGGAGCTGCCTGTGCTCTTTTAGGTGTGTGCCAGCCAGAGCTGAGGTTTCAGCAGGATCAGCCTATGCTCTTTTAGGTGTGTGCCAGCCAGAGCTGGGGTTTCAGCAGGAGCGACCTTTGTTCTAAGGTGTGTGCCAGTCAGAGCTGAGGTTTCAGCAGGAGCAGCCTGTGCTCTTTTAGGTGTGTGCCAGCCAGAGATGAGGTTTCAGCTGGAACAGCCTCTTCTCTTTTAGGTGTGTGCCAGCCAGAGCTGAGGTTTTAGCAGGAGCGGCTGGTGCTCTAAGGTGTGTGACAGCCAGAGCTGAGGTTTCAGCAGGAGTGTGCCAGCCAGAGCTGAAGTTTCAGCAGGAGCGGCCTGTGCTCTAAGGTGTGTGCTAGCCAGAGCTGAGGTTTCAGCAGGAGTGTGCCAGCCAGAGCTGAGGTTTCAGCAGGAGCGGCCTGTGCTCTAAGGTGTGTGCCAGCCAGAGCTGAGGTTTCAGCAGGAATGTGCCAGCCAGAGCTGAGGTTTCAGCAGGAGTGTGCCAGCCAGAGTTGAGGTTTCAGCAGGAGCGGCCTGTGCTCTAAGGTGTGTGCCAGCCAGAGCTGAGGTTCCAGCAGGAGTGGGCCAGCCAGAGTTAAGTTTTCAGCAGGAGCAGCCTGTGCCCTTTTAGGTGTGTGCCAGCCAGAGCTGAGGTTTCAGCAGGAGCGGCATGTGCTCTTTTAAGGTGTGTGCCAGTCAGAGCTGAGGTTTCAGCAGGAGTGTCCTGTGCTCTAAGGTGTGCGACAGTCAGAGCTGAGGTTTCTGCAGGAGTGACCTGCTCTCTTTTAGGTGTGCGCCAGCCAGAGCTGAGGTTTCAGCAGCAGCAGCCGGTGCTCTTTTAGGTGTGTGCCAGCCAGAGGTGAGGTTTCAGCAGGAGTGTGCCAGCCAGAGCTGAGGTTTCAGGAGGAGCGGCCTGTGCTCTAAGGTGTGTGCCAGCCAGAGCTGAGGTTTCAGCAGGAATGTGCCAGCCAGAGCTGAGGTTTCAGCAGGAGCGGCCTCTGCTCTAAGGTCTGTGCCAGCCAGAGCTGAGGTTTCAGCAGGAGTGTGCCAGCCAGAGATGAGGTTTCAGCAGGTGCGGCCTGTGCTCTAAGGTGTGTGCCAGCCAGCGCTGAGGTTTCAGCAGGAGTGTGTCAGCCAGATTTGAGGTTTCAGCAGGAGCAGCATGTGTTCTTTTAAGGTGAATGTCAGCCAGAGCTGAGGTTTCAGCAGGAGCAGCATGTGTTCTTTTAAGGTGAATGTCAGCCAGAGCTGAGGTTTCAGCAGGAGCGGCCTGTGCTCTTTTAGGTGTGTGCCAGCCAGAGCTGAGGTTTCAGCAGGAGCGGCCTGCGTTCCTTTAGGTGTGTGAAAGCCAGAGCTGAGGTTTCAGCAGATGGGGCCTGTGCTCTAAGGTGTGTGCCAACCAGAGCTGAGGTTTCAGCAGGAGTGTGCCAGCCAGAGCTGAGGTTTCAGCAGGAGCAGCCTGTGCTAAAGTGTGTGCCAGCCAGAGCTGAGGTATCAGCAGCAGTGTGCCAACCAGAGCTGAGGTTTCAGGAGGAGCAGCCTGTGCTCCAATGTGTGTGCCAACCAGAGCTGAGGTTTCCGCAGGAGCAGCCTGTGCTCTTTTAGGTGTGTGCCAGCCAGAGCTGAGGTTTCAGCAGGAGCGGCATGTGCTCTTTTAAGGTGTGTGCCAGTAAGAGCTGATGTTTCAGCAGGAGTGGCCTGTGCTCTTTTAGGTGTGTGCCAGCCAGAGCTGAGGTGTCAGCAGGAGCTGCCTGTACTCTTTTAGGTGTGTGCCAGCCAGAGCTGAGGTTTCAGCAGGAGCAGCCTGTGCTCTTTTAGGTGTGTGCCAGCCAGAGCTGAGGTTTCAGCAGGAGCAGTCCTGTGCTCTTTTAGGTGTGTGCCAGCCAGAGCTGGGGTTTCAGCAGGAGCGGCCTGTGCTCTAAGGTGTGTGCCAGCCAGAGCTGAGGTTTCAGCAGGAGCAGCCTGTGCTCTTTTAGGTGTGTGCCAGCCAGAGCTGAGGTTTCAGCAGGAACAGCCTCTTCTCTTTTAGGTGTGTGCCAGCCAGAGCTAAGGTTTTAGCAGGAGCGGCTGGTGCTCTAAGGTGTGTGACAGCCAGAGCTCAGGTTTCAGCAGGAGCAGCATGTGTTCTTTTAAGATGAATGTACGCCAGAGCTGAGGTTCCAGCAGGAGCAGCATGTGTTCTTTTAAGGTGAATGCCAGCCAGAGCTGAGATTTCAGCAGGAGCGGCCTGCACTCTTTTAGGTGTGTGCCAGCCAGAGCTGAGGTTTCATCAGGAGCGGCCCGTGCTCTTTTAGGTGTGTACCTGTCATGATGCCTACCCCCGGGGACCCAGACCAAGTCCAGCAACCCCAGAAGCAGGCATCAAGTTATTCCAAGCAAGCCCAACAACCCCTGCTAGGGGCTATTTGGGTGCAGTCCTGGCGTCTATGGTGCCAGGCTCATATGGATAGTCAATCCTGGCGCCAGGCTCATAGATTAAAACTTACCTGATGCAGACCATGCTGCAAACTCACCTGATGCAGACCATGCTGCAAGAGCTCCAAGCCAAAGGAGGCTTGGAAGGGACTACTTTACCTAAGGGACTATTTTTTTTACTCGGGTGGGGCTGGGGAGGAATACTTACCTGGGACTACTTTGGAGGCTATTTAAACCATGCCCTAAGAGCAGCACATGCTTCGGGTTATTCTGCATCCAGCAGCGTAACGCTCACCGTGACTGCAAGTCTGTATCCAGTCTTCTGCCACACCCGCCTCGAGTCCGGAGCTCCTAGAAAAAGGGGAGAGAAGGAGATAAGGTTAGAACAAGAACAATACCTTTGATCCTTACCTGAATTCCCGATCCATCGCACCTTCGAGCTGGAAGAAAGAAGTTATTTTATGCGCGTCGCCTCACCTGCAGCAGCGCCGCGCTGAACTCACCGGCCTTCGCAGCATCTTCACATTCCACCGCATCCTTCTGCATGCTCCCGCCGCACTCCGGAACCTAAGGGGAAGACAAGAACAGCAAGGTGAGCCAAGAGAATACACAGAGGCAATATTAGTTACCCCTCATAGACTTACCTGATTTTACCACCGGGGGTACTATTTCTCTTCACGTTTCGGCGCAGCTGCCACTGCATCCTCGCCGAACCCCGGCCCCTAAGGGGAAACAAAAGGACAGCAAGGTGAAACAAAGGGACAAACAAGGGGAAACCTCCTCACCATAATAGACTTACCTGATTTTACCGCCGGAGGCATTATTCCCCGAGACTTCATATTTTCGCACCTGAATAAGGGAGAAAGCAACAGGTTACATATTGACATTATTTTATCGAACCGTGTTGGATAATACAAATCCTTACCTGAAAATTACCGGTTGCCACGAGGAACTCTTCGCTAGGGTCACGCTGCAACCTGCAAGGAATCGGACAAGAGTGAAAGTCAGACATTTGAACTCTTACGAACTACATACTTACGGCGTCTTGCCGGGGATCTCAGAGTCAATATTGTTCTGGAACTCACCAATTCCTTCGAGCCAGTGAAGCAACTGGTTATCAACACGCCCTGCACTCAATGCAGGATGGAGAGCTCATCTTTCCAAACCATCAGGTGAGACTATAAGAGGGGACATCAAAGGTGATCAGTGGGGAGAACAGCGGGAGTGGGGGAGGGTTAACGCTCAACTCCATGGGTGGTTAATTCCCTTTCTCCATTTGCAGAAGAATATTCCTACGGGCCAAACAAACGAAGCTAGGTGGGCCAGTCTAGTCCATCATCTCGGCACTACGCGTCACATTGGTGGAGACCGCAGCTGTCCAGTTCAGATCGATGCCCCTGTGGGAGCCAGGTAAGCGCAACAGTACCAGCCAGAGCTGAGGTTTCGGCAGGAGCGTGCTGTGCTGTTTTAGGTGTGTGCCAGCCAGAGCTGAGGTTTCAGCAGGAGCGGTCTGTGCTCTTTTAGGTGTGTGCCTGCCAGAGCTGAGGTTTCAGCAGGAGCTGCCTGTGCTCTTTTAGGTGTGTGCCAGCTAGAGCTGAGATTTCAGCAGGAGCAGCCTGTGCGCTTTTAGGTGTGTGCCAGCCAAAGCTGAGGTTTTAGCAGGAGTGGCTGGTGCTTTAAGGTTTGTGACAGCCAGAGCTGAGGTTTCAGCAGGAGTGTGCCAGCCAGAGCTGAAGTTTCAGCAGGAGCGGCCTGTGCTCTAAGGTGTGTGCTAGCCAGAGCTGAGGTTTCAGCAGGAGTGTGCCAGCCAGAGCTGAGGTTTCAACAGGAGCGACCTGTGCTCTAAGGTGTGTGCCAGCCAGAGCTGAGGTTTCAGCAGGAGCTGCCTGTGCTCTTTTAGGTGTGTGCCAGCCAGAGCTGAGGTTTCAGCAGGATCAGCCTATGCTCTTTTAGGTGTGTGCCAGCCAGAGCTGGGGTTTCAGCAGGAGCGACCTTTGTTCTAAGGTGTGTGCCAGTCAGAGCTGAGGTTTCAGCAGGAGCAGCCTGTGCTCTTTTAGGTGTGTGCCAGCCAGAGATGAGGTTTCAGCTGGAACAGCCTCTTCTCTTTTAGGTGTGTGCCAGCCAGAGCTGAGGTTTTAGCAGGAGCGGCTGGTGCTCTAAGGTGTGTGACAGCCAGAGCTGAGGTTTCAGCAGGAGTGTGCCAGCCAGAGCTGAAGTTTCAGCAGGAGCGGCCTGTGCTCTAAGGTGTGTGCTAGCCAGAGCTGAGGTTTCAGCAGGAGTGTGCCAGCCAGAGCTGAGGTTTCAGCAGGAGCGGCCTGTGCTCTAAGGTGTGTGCCAGCCAGAGCTGAGGTTTCAGCAGGAATGTGCCAGCCAGAGCTGAGGTTTCAGCAGGAGTGTGCCAGCCAGAGTTGAGGTTTCAGCAGGAGCGGCCTGTGCTCTAAGGTGTGTGCCAGCCAGAGCTGAGGTTCCAGCAGGAGTGGGCCAGCCAGAGTTAAGTTTTCAGCAGGAGCAGCCTGTGCCCTTTTAGGTGTGTGCCAGCCAGAGCTGAGGTTTCAGCAGGAGCGGCATGTGCTCTTTTAAGGTGTGTGCCAGTCAGAGCTGAGGTTTCAGCAGGAGTGTCCTGTGCTCTAAGGTGTGCGACAGTCAGAGCTGAGGTTTCTGCAGGAGTGGCCTGCTCTCTTTTAGGTGTGCGCCAGCCAGAGCTGAGGTTTCAGCAGCAGCAGCCGGTGCTCTTTTAGGTGTGTGCCAGCCAGAGGTGAGGTTTCAGCAGGAGTGTGCCAGCCAGAGCTGAGGTTTCAGGAGGAGCGGCCTGTGCTCTAAGGTGTGTGCCAGCCAGAGCTGAGGTTTCAGCAGGAATGTGCCAGCCAGAGCTGAGGTTTCAGCAGGAGCGGCCTCTGCTCTAAGGTCTGTGCCAGCCAGAGCTGAGGTTTCAGCAGGAGTGTGCCAGCCAGAGATGAGGTTTCAGCAGGTGCGGCCTGTGCTCTAAGGTGTGTGCCAGCCAGCGCTGAGGTTTCCGCAGGAGTGTGTCAGCCAGATTTGAGGTTTCAGCAGGAGCAGCATGTGTTCTTTTAAGGTGAATGTCAGCCAGAGCTGAGGTTTCAGCAGGAGCAGCATGTGTTCTTTTAAGGTGAATGTCAGCCAGAGCTGAGGTTTCAGCAGGAGCGGCCTGTGCTCTTTTAGGTGTGTGCCAGCCAGAGCTGAGGTTTCAGCAGGAGCGGCCTGCGTTCTTTTAGGTGTGTGAAAGCCAGAGCTGAGGTTTCAGCAGATGGGGCCTGTGCTCTAAGGTGTGTGCCAACCAGAGCTGAGGTTTCAGCAGGAGTGTGCCAGCCAGAGCTGAGGTTTCAGCAGGAGCAGCCTGTGCTAAAGTGTGTGCCAGCCAGAGCTGAGGTATCAGCAGCAGTGTGCCAACCAGAGCTGAGGTTTCAGGAGGAGCAGCCTGTGCTCCAATGTGTGTGCCAACCAGAGCTGAGGTTTCCGCAGGAGCAGCCTGTGCTCTTTTAGGTGTGTGCCAGCCAGAGCTGAGGTTTCAGCAGGAGCGGCATGTGCTCTTTTAAGGTGTGTGCCAGTAAGAGCTGATGTTTCAGCAGGAGTGGCCTGTGCTCTTTTAGGTGTGTGCCAGCCAGAGCTGAGGTGTCAGCAGGAGCTGCCTGTACTCTTTTAGGTGTGTGCCAGCCAGAGCTGAGGTTTCAGCAGGAGCAGCCTGTGCTCTTTTAGGTGTGTGCCAGCCAGAGCTGAGGTTTCAGCAGGAGCAGTCCTGTGCTCTTTTAGGTGTGTGCCAGCCAGAGCTGGGGTTTCAGCAGGAGCGGCCTGTGCTCTAAGGTGTGTGCCAGCCAGAGCTGAGGTTTCAGCAGGAGCAGCCTGTGCTCTTTTAGGTGTGTGCCAGCCAGAGCTGAGGTTTCAGCAGGAACAGCCTCTTCTCTTTTAGGTGTGTGCCAGCCAGAGCTAAGGTTTTAGCAGGAGCGGCTGGTGCTCTAAGGTGTGTGACAGCCAGAGCTCAGGTTTCAGCAGGAGCAGCATGTGTTCTTTTAAGATGAATGTACGCCAGAGCTGAGGTTCCAGCAGGAGCAGCATGTGTTCTTTTAAGGTGAATGCCAGCCAGAGCTGAGATTTCAGCAGGAGCGGCCTGCACTCTTTTAGGTGTGTGCCAGCCAGAGCTGAGGTTTCATCAGGAGCGGCCCGTGCTCTTTTAGGTGTGTACCTGTCATGATGCCTACCCCCGGGGACCCAGACCAAGTCCAGCAACCCCGGAAGCAGGCATCAAGTTATTCCAAGCAAGCCCAACAACCCCTGCTAGGGGCTATTTGGGTGCAGTCCTGGCGTCTATGGTGCCAGGCTCATATGGAGAGTCAGTCCTGGCGCCAGGCTCATAGATTAAAACTTACCTGATGCAGACCATGCTGCAAACTCACCTGATGCAGACCATGCTGCAAGAGCTCCAAGCCAAAGGAGGCTTGGAAGGGACTACTTTACCTAAGGGACTATTATTTTTACTTGGGTGGGGCTGGGGAGGAATACTTACCTGGGACTACTTTGGAGGCTATTTAAACCACACCCGAAGAGCAGCACACAGCTCGCGTTATTCTGCATCCAGCAGCGTAACGCTCACTGTGCCTGCAAGTCTGCATCCAGTCTTCTGCCACGCCCACCTCGAGTCCAGAGCTCCTAGAAAAAGGGGAGAGAAGGAGAAAACGTTAGAACAAGAGCAATACCTTTGATCCTTACCTGAATTCCCGATCCATCGCGCCTTCCAGCTGGAAGAAAGAAGTTATTTCATGCGCGTCGCCTCGCCAGCAGCAGCGCCGCGCTGAACTCACCAGCCTTCGCAGCATCTTCACATTCCACCGCATCCTTCTGCATGCTCCCGACGCACTCCGGCACCTAAGGGGAAGACAAGAACAGCAAGGTGAGCCAAGAGAATACACAGAGGCAATATTAGTTACCCCCCATAGACTTACCTGATTTTACCACCGGGGGTACTATTTCTCTTCACGTTTCGGCGCAGCTTCCACTGCATCCTCGCCGAACCCGGGCCCCTAAGGGGAAACAAAAGGACAGCAAGGTGAAACAAAGGGACAAACAAGGGGAAACCTCCTCACAATAATAGACTTTCCTGATTTTACCGCCGGAGGCATTATTCACCGAGACTTCATATTTTCGCACCTGAATAAGGGAGAAAGCAACAGGTTACATATTGACATTATTTTATCGAACCGTGTTGGATAATACAAATCCTTACCTGAATATTACCGGTTGCCACGAGGAACTCTTCAGTAGGGTCAAGCTGCAACCTGCAAGGAATCGGACAAGAGTGAAAGTCAGACATTTGAACTCTTACGAACTAAATACGTACGGCGTCTTGCCGGGGATCTCAGAGTCAATATTGTTCTGGAACTCACCAATTCCTTCGAGCCAGTGAAGCAACTGGTTATCAACACGCCCCTGCGCTCAATGCAGGATGGAGAGCTCATCTTTCCAAACCATCAGGTGAGACTATAAGAGGGGACATCAAAGGTGATCAGTGGGGAGAACAGCGGGAGTGGGGGAGGGTTAACGCTCAACTCCATGGGTGGTTAATTCCCTTTCTCCATTTGCAGAAGAATATTCCTACGGGCCAAACAAACGAAGCTAGGTGGGCCAGTCTAGTCCGTCATCTCGGCACTACGCGTCACATTGGTGGAGACCGCAGCTGTCCAGTTCAGATCGATGCCCCTGTGGGAGCCAGGTAAGCGTAACAGTACCAGCCAGAGCTGAGGTTTCGGCAGGAGCGTCCTGTGCTGCTTTAGGTGTGTGCCAGCCAGAGCTGAGGTTTCAGCAGGTGCAGCCTGTGCTCTTTTAGGTGTGTGCCAGCCAGAGCTGAGGTTTCAGCAGGAGCGGCCTGTGCTCTTTTAGGTGTGTGCCAGCCAGAGCTGAGGTTTCGGCAGGAGCGTCCTGTGCTGTTTTAGGTGTGTGCCAGCCAGAGCTGAGGTTTCAGCAGGTGCAGCCTCTGCTCTTTTAGGTGTGTGCCAGCCAGAGCTGAGGTTTCAGCAGGAGCGGCCTGTGCTCTTTTAGGTGTGTGCCAAACAGAGCTGAGGTTTCAGCAGGAGCGGCCTGTGCTCTTTTAGGTGTGTGCCAGACAGGGATGAGGTCTCAGCAGGAACGGACTGTGCTCTTTTAGGTGTGTGCCAGCCAGAGCTGAGGTTTCAGCAGGTGCAGCCTGTGCTCTTTTAGGTGTGTGCCAGCCAGAGCTGAGGTTTCAGCAGGAGCGGCCTGTGCTCTTTTAGGTGTGTGCCAGCCAGAGCTGAGGTTTCGGCAGGAGCGTCCTGTGCTGTTTTAGGTGTGTGCCAGCCAGAGCTGAGGTTTCAGCAGGTGCAGCCTGTGCTCTTTTAGGTGTGTGCCAGCCAGAGCTGAGGTTTCAGCAGGAGCGGCCTGTGCTCTTTTAGGTGTGTGCCAAACAGAACTGAGGTTTCAGCAGGAGCGGCCTGTGCTCTTTTAGGTGTGTGCCAGACAGGGATGAGGTCTCAGCAGGAACGGACTGTGCTCTTTTAGGTGTGTGCCAGCCAGAGCTGAGGTTTCAGCAGCAGGAGCCTGTGCTCTTTTAGGTGTGTGCCAGCCAGAGCTGAGGTTTCAGCAGGAGCGGCCTGTGCTCTTTTAGGTGTGTGCCAGCCAGAGCTGAGGTTTCGGCAGGAGCGTCCTGTGCTGTTTTAGGTGTGTGCCAGCCAGAGCTGAGGTTTCAGCAGGAGCGTCCTGTGCTCTTTTAAGTGTGTAACAGCCAGAGCTGAGGTTTCAGCAGGTGCGGCCTGTGCTCTTTTAGGTGTGTGCCAGCCAGAGCTGAGGTTTCAGCAGGAGCGTCCTGTGTTCTTTTAAGTGTGTAACAGCCAGTCGGCATCAATTCATGTAAAATTGGTTGTGGTGGCAAATTTGCCTTCAGTGACCCTTTCATGGGCAGAACTCCAACTCTGCTTGTAAAGTGCTAACGTTAGGACTGTTCATGTTGAAAGCTTATTTGCATTTTCAAGACGAGTCCAGACAACAGGTCTCCCAGCCTATTTGTTTTGTTTGTGAAAGTGTACTAGGGGACCTCCGTCAAAAGTAATTCAACAAAAGAAAAAGTAATCCACAAAATCAGCGTACACCAAGCAAGAAGTAACGCAAATTATTTGGACCCAAACAGCTGGCAAGCACAGTTCAGACAGCCCTGTGCAAGTGAACTGAATGGGGAAGCATGGTTCAGACAGCCCTGTGCAAGTGAACTGAATGGGGAAGCTTGGTTCAGACAGCCCTGTGCAAGTGAACTGAATGAGATGAGCTGTCAACGCCACCCACTGCGGCTGGACTTTTTATACAAAATGTCGAAATGATCATACAACATTTTGGTTACATTTTTAAGGCAGGCCACAGGAGTTGAATGGTGGGACTATGATAGGCCACTGTATCCAGATATATGTTAAATGATCCTAATTGGGGTTGCTACAACTTTTGTACTCAGTTACTTTAACACCCCTGGTAATGACACAACCTTTCACACACCGCCCCTCAATTACGTGATTGTGCTGAACAGTCAAAAAATATTCATTTGCCATTGGTTGTCAATGTCCAATATCGAAAATAGTTTGAGATGGCATGGGGTGAGATGCTGATCAGTGATGTTTGTTTGTTTGTTGTGTCCCACGGACATCAGCGAGGAGCCTGCACAATGTTGCCTGCGTCCGCTGACTGGCTCCCTGTCCTGGGCCCCAGAGCCCCAACCCTGTTGGGGGTTTGTCCTTGGCCCCATGCGTGCCCGCAAGCCCCCACCCTGAAAGGACCACACTGCTCACATGTCCTTCCAGTTCGGGCTTCCCGGTCGCTCTGCGGCAACCGGGAACGCCCCGTTTATTTATACAGCATGCGGCTGCGTGCAACGTCAATCCGCCGCGTGCGCGTCCCACACGGGGCAGCGCCACACTCCTCCTTTTTCGGGAGGACACACAACTGCTTTTATTACTAAACACTACAAACCACACAACACAATAACAATAACATTTTACGCCCATACCCCTTTATTGTCAGCCGCCCGGGTCCCCCTTAGCCGGGGATACTGTCCACATGTCCCAGCACGTATTCGCTGAGGTAAGCGGGTTTCCCTCGCCCAGCCCTCTGGGGGTACCTCTCGCTTACCTCCGGCACGGGAAGTCCTTCCGCAGCAGTTCCCCGGACAGGGGAATGTGGTGTGCCCAAGGGACCTCCAGCGTCCTCCGGCATCTCCGCCACATCCGGGTCCAGTGGTGGTTCAGTTCGTGGATCATCCAGCTTCTTAAAGAAACTGATGTTTCGGGTGACGGCAGATTTTCCATCCGAGGCCGTCACCATGGACCCCTTTACGGCTCATAGGGGAGGGAGAGCTTCCCATGGGGATGTCGGCTTCGAATGAGCACCTCGTCTCCCGGTTCCAGCTGCTGGGGGCGAAGACCCCTTCGCAAGTACTCCTGATCAATCCTGACCCGCCTGTCGGCCTCAACCTGCTGGTTGTCAATTACTCCCGGCTCCTTCTCCCGGACCTCGGGCAGTAGGCCCCGGGGACATCGCCTGAACAGAGCCTCCGCCGGGGCTACCCCCGTGGAGGCATGTGGGGTGGTGCGGTACACTTGCAGGAATTGGTAGAGGGCTCGTTGGAGTGGCTGCCCTTATCCATGGGCAATCATGAAGGTCTTATTGAGTGTCCGCATCAGTCTTTCAGCGTCACTATTAGCTCGGGGCCACAGCGGGGATATCTTCCTGTGCTGAATCCCGCAGCTCTCCAGGAACTCCGAGAACCGCTCACTTTGGAATGGCAACCCATTGTCCGAGCACAAAGTGATGGGGAAGTCATGGGCCGCAAACACCTTCTCCGCGGCCACGACCACGTGCTCGAAGGCCACCGAATCCACAAACTCCACCTCCGGGTATCGTGAGTACTCATCCACGATTACGAGAAAATGGGTGCCTACGGACGTCTGCATGGATGACCTCCCAGGACCGGATCCCCCGGGGCATCGCCTCGATGGCCGGCTCTCGTTGCATGGGAGAAGCCGCCTGGCACCACACACAGGCCGCCACAAAGTCATCCACCCTTCTCTCCAGTTACGGGAACCAGACCTTCAGCCGCAGCCTCGCCTTGGTCTTGGCGGCGCCCTGATGTCCATGGTGGGCCAAGGTGATTACCTCCGTTATCTTGGATTGGGGGACCACTATGCGATCACCTCGGAGTAGGAGGCCCGATTCCGAGAAGGACAGCTCGTCCTTGACCTTCCACAATTGCTCGAGCCCTGTCCTCGCCTCCTGGGTCCGCCCCGCCAGAGCCTCCAAGAAGGATTTCCAGGAGCCGTGCTGCATTGAGTGCTTTAGGATCTGGAAGCACTCATCCTCGGCCGCGGCCGCCTCCAGGTCCAACAGGGGCATTGCATTCGGCGTGGCTCCCTCCACCACCATTCGAACATGGTCGTACTCCTCTCCCCCATGCACTCCAGGATGCCAGGAGAGGTAGTCTGCTGCGTTATTGGCCCCGGGCCGACACACCAGGGTTTCTCCATACTCAAGCAAGGCAAGCATCCACCTCTCAATCCTAGCCGGGGGCTTCGAGGATGACCCAGCCAGAATGGGAAGCAATGGCTTGTGGTCTGTTACCACGGTCACTGGACGCCCCAAGACAGAGTCGAAAATGTCTCCAACCACAGAGGACCGCCAGCGCCTCCCGCTCGATCTGGGAGTATCGTTGCTCTGTCTCCGAGAGCGCCTTGCTGGCGTATGCCACTGGGCGGACGCTCCCGTCCCGGTCCACCTGAGTCAGTACAGACCCCAGGCCGAACGGACTGGCATCCACAATGATCTCGGACGCCAGCGCCGGGTCGAAGAATGCCATGGTGTCCTCAGCTGTTAAGGCGCTCTTAATGTCCTCAAAAGCCGACTGCTCAAGTGGGCCCCACTGCCAGGTCAACTCCTTCTTCGTCAACGCCCTGAGCGGCTTGGACCTTGACGCAAGATTTTGGATGAAGCGCCCACAGTATGTCACCATACCAAGGAAGCTCCTCATGTCGGGCACCGACTCGGGGGGCTGCACCTTCTTAATGTCCTGAACCTTCCTCGGATCGGGCGACACCCCCCCTCCTTGAACACGAACCCGAAGAATTCGATGGAGGGGCGCAGGAACTCACATTTATCCCTATGAAGGGTGAGGCCCAGGGACTGCAGCCTCTCAAAAGTCTTTCCAAGCCTCCTCAGATGGTTCACCTCTGTCCTAGCGAACACCAAAATATCATCGCTGATATTAAGGACGCCCTCCAGATCTGCTAGGGCGCCCCGTATAATGTTCTGAAATACTTCTGCAGCCGATGACACCCCAAAACTCAACCTCTTGTACCTGCATAGCCCACGGTGGGTGGTAAACGTTGTTATGTACCAGGACTCGGGGTAGAGGACAACCTGATGATTTCCTGCTCGGAGGTCTAACTTGGAGAAGAAACGGGCCCCTTGTACTTCAGCGATAATGTCGTCGATGGTAGGGGTGAGATGCCGCTCCCTCTTAATGGCCTTATTGGGTAGACTCATGTCCAGACAAATCCGGACAGAGTCAGGTTGTTTAGGTTTTCTAGCCACCACAATGGGGGACACCCAGGGCGTCGAGCCCTTGACCTTTTCGATAATGTCCAGATTCACCAGGTTGTCTAACTCCTTGTCCATCTGCTCCCTGAGATGGAACGACACCCTGCGGTGCTTCAGGGCAATGGGCTGTACAGAGTCATCAATGTGCAGCCGGACCGGGTCACCGGTCATCTTTCCAATGCCGTTGAAGAGGGCAGCATACTTGTCCAGGAGGTCATTGATGTCTTCCAAGTACACCGTGTATGCGAAACTGACAATTCCGAGAGCCTCGGAAGCAGCACAGCTCAGGAGAGTGTTGTTACTCAAAGGGGTCACATAGAACTGAGCCCTGATCCGGGAGCCCTCATGCTCCACACTTGCCATGAAGGCACCGTCCAGCGGTATTGGTTGTAGTCCTCCAAAAGCGAATATGCAGGCTCTCGGCGTAGCCAAGTCCGGGGGCGGGTCAAGGGCGTCATAGTGTCCCCTGGCCATTACATTGACCGACGCACCCGTGTCCACCAGCACCGGGACCGGAGAGTGGTTAACCTCCACCACACACCTCGGCTGCCTCCTGCTCTTCCCCTTCAGGACTTCCACACTCGAAACAAAAAAGATGTTCTCTTCCTCTTCCTCATCTGCCTCGTCCACCTGGGCCTCCTCTTCACCTTGCTCCACCTGGGCCACATTTGGTGGTCGGCTCTGGCGCGGAGTCCATGTCTGGGCTGGACCTCTAGGTACCATCACGGGCAGGGCCGCCTTGCACACTCTAGAGAAATGGTCAGGCAGGCCGCACCTGCCACATGTCCTTCCCGCTGCCGGGCACTCCGTCGGGTGGGGAAGGTCATAGCCACACTTCTGGCACGACTCCCCTGATCTTCCTGCTCTGTCCCGGGGTCCTCCGCCCGGCCTTCTCATTCCTCTGTCGCCTTGCCACACAGCACACACCTCCTCCGACTTTATTGAGCGGGACCCCGCCTCCATCTTGCTCGCGCGAGCCTCTGCCACCTCATGACATCGTCCCAGTTCCAGTATGCGGGGCAGAGTGATGCCCGGCTCTCTCAGGACCTGCCTCCTGAGCTTGCCGGAGGAACATGCCTGAATCAGCATCGTGCGCATCATGTCCTCCGCATCCCCCCATGCACAGCCCAGGGAGAGGTGGCGCAGGCGACCATAAAAGGTGTCCAGTGTCTCACCGTCCTTTTGTTTGGCCGACAGCATGACAAATCTTTCATAGTCCACGTTGGCAAGGGGCAGAAAGTGCGCAAGGATCACCGCCTTGGCCGCCTCATAGGATTGGTCCACCGGAGTAAGCGACTCAAAAAATTTCCTGGACCGCAGGACCCGCCGAGTACAGCATAGTGGCCACCATGCTGTCGTCGTCCGTCACCTGACCAGCCCTAAAATACATGTCCAGGCGGCCAACCCACCTCCTCCACCGGGGCCCCATGCTGGAAGATGGGCCAGATGCATCAAATTCGGGGATGGGCTGCAGGGCAGCCTTGGCTCGTGCCTGAGCCATGACAGGGAGTCCTTGCTGAGCACCCGGCTGGGCCACCGGCAGCACCTGGGGTACAGGAGCCTGAACACCTACTTGTGAGGGCAGCTGTAGAGCCGCCGCTGGTTGTTGAACTGGAAGCACTGGGGGCTGCAAAACCTGCTGATGTTGCGCCGCTTGGCCACCATCCTGAGGAAGCTGTGCAGCTACGGCGGCCTCACCCGCCTGATCATCAATGTCAATCATGGGCTTGAGCGCACAGGCACCCCCACCTAGTGTCCTGAGGGCCGCAACTCAACCACCCACCACCACCATGCAGACAAAGAGCCCCCTCCCCCTCTTCCAGGCACAGCAACTGTCCAACCTGGGGGAGAGGCGGTGGTGACTTGTTCCTCGCTCACCTGGGACAGTTTCCAGCCACAAGACCACCGGAGGAGAAGAAGACACCCACTGCAGCCAACCTCGTGATGATGAAGGGGACAAAGAAGAAGCCACAGCGTCCTGATGATGAAGGGGACAAAGAAAAACGCTGTGTTTCCACCTTGCCGTAGTCCACAGGGGTGTGGATGTTCCAAAAATTAAGCTACAATTGTGGAGTGGACTAGACAGGCCCTGCCATGTTAGTCCTTCCCCTAGCTTTCACTCGATGTAGGAGTCCCAAAACTGGAGTAAAATTCACAAACCAGGCATGGGTGTGCAGGTTAGTCTGCCTGCAAGCAGAATATCAAAAAATTAGACCTGGATCACCTTCACCCTCCAAACCGGAGCCTGATAAAGTTCCACGGCCTCAGAGACAAAATGGCCGCCAGCCGCGTGTACGATCCGCAGCCACAGCGTGAAACGAAACATCAGAATGTTCAGTTTCAGGGAAAAATTCTGGGTTTGTCCTTGACCCATGCGTGCCCACAAGCCCCCACCCTGAAAGGACCACACTGCTCACACGTCCTTCAAGTTCGGCTTCCCGGTCGCTCTGCGGCGGCCGGGAATGCCCCGTTTATTTATACAGCATGCGGCTGCGTGCAACGTCACGCCGCTGCGTGCGCGTCCCACACGGGGCAGCACCACAAACCTAAATGTTGTGCCTCCCGCCCCCAGCTTCCTGCTCACTTCTTGCTGGAAAGTGTAGTCTGACCACACCGTGGCTGGAGTTTAAATAACAGTATTTCATTTCTATTTCTCTGCCGATTTTATTGCACACTCAGGTACCTGGCTCGTTGGCCTTGAAAGTATCATTTAGAATAAGTTTGCCTCGGCTGCTTTCTCCTGGGAACCTTCCGCCATGTATCATTGCAGCAAACAATACATTCTACTGTCACACAAGGGCATGCGGCTCGTTGCTTACACAAGGGCATGCGGCTCATTGCTTACACAAGGGCATGCGGCTCGTTGCTTACACAAGGACATGCAGCTGCAGCTCGTTGCTTATGAGCTGTCTCTGAGAAATGCTTCCTTAACATGGGCCCATGAACAGAATGGCTTCTCTACTGTTCACATATTGCTCAAAGAAAGGCCCCCATACTGTAAGCCCCATCAACATCTTGCATCCCCACCCTGTGCCCGCTCTGTGCGACTACCCCGTACTGCCCCCAAAGTGCCCACCCCTCCTTGAATTCCACCCCGGGACTTCTCGTGCTGCGCCTAATTCTATGTCATTGTATGCAAGCAGTGCTGCATTCAATGATGTCCTCACCTCCAATGTCACCCACCACGTTACTTGTGACTTCACCACATTACTTGCGCAACTGCTACGTGCGCCCCCCCTTGGCAGCGCTGGATCTACAGCTTTACAGAAAAACACAAGGTCAATTGTAGGTTTAAGCCTTCCTGCTTGTTCGAAAGCAAAACTATATGCTGAGCCCCAGTTTTCAAAAATGAAAACCATTTATTAATAATAGAAGTAACCCACAGCAGACGTCAGCCTCCTCGTTGTGGCAGTGTCACGTGTGAATAGTGTGATGGTGAGCCTGCAGGATTAGCCGGCGTGACTGACACGGAGCGGGGCTCTCGCTCCGTGGTCGTAAGGATGTCGCGGGGCGCGGGAGCTGCGCAGCAATAAGGACACGGGACCACAGGTGTCGATGCCTAAACCCGGACTGGCGTTCCGACGCCAGTTCCGGTGATGCCTTTATTTCCGCATCCGCCCGTAGTGTCACGTGACCCTGCTATTCCGGGACACGTGACACCACATTCCTCCCCAAATTGGAGGTGAGACTCCCATGAGTTAACATAACATTTTACATAGAGTCTTACTTCTGGGTGAGTGAATGTCTCTGCCTCTGCTGTCGTCTTCCTTGGTATACTTCGTCTACCACATATCCTTGAAGGCGGGAAGATGGTTTGGGCCTTTCTCTTAGACTGTATCGGGTGCCTCTCTCTCGTGGCGCGTTTTCCGTGGCGGCCTCCCCTTCACCACTTCCTCCTTCCGGTACTTCGAGGGTCTGCGGTGTCGTGGGTGTTTGAGGTGGGTGTACTACTTCCTCCCTCTGGGGTGACCGTTGTTCTTCCCACATTTCTGGGGGCACTTTCCTGAAATGGGAGACGTTCCTGGTTACTGTCTCTTTTCCGCGGGTTGCTGTAATCATGCTGTGGTTAGTGGTCGCGACAGTCCACGGGCGCGCTTCGAAGTTGAGGGACATTTTCTTCGGTGGTGCCCGGTTTCTGACGAGGACTGTGTCTCCCGGGTTTATGTCTCTGTGGTGTGCTCGTCGAGCAATGCTTTCTCGCTCATTGTGTCTTTCCCGTCTTGCTTCCATCCCGATGATATCGGGGTCTGGCGCTGTCCAGTCTGGGTGTATCGGTAGCTCTGCCTGGATGGGAACCCCGAACATGAGGGCCGCCGGGCTGACTCCTGTGGCTGTGTGTGGGGTTTGTCGGTGTGTCCTCAGAAACCGATATACAGCCTTCAGCCAGGGGTGCCCTTGTTCCTTTGCGATCCTGATGATCTTGTTCAGGGATCCCATGAAGCGCTCTGCGTCACCGTTTGCCTGAGGCCATCTTGGGGTGATGCGTTGATGTTTGACGTTGACCTCTTTGAAAAATTCCCTTAGTTCTTGACTGACAAACGATGGGCCATTGTCACTCTTTATTTTCTTGGGAATGCCATGAGTGGCGAATATTTTCTCCAGTGTGAGGATGGTGGTTTCTGCGTTCGTCGAGGCGACATGCTCTACTTCTGGGTATCTGCTAAACTCATCTATCACCACTAGCAGGTATCCTTCTCCAGCGATGGTGCAGTGGTCCATGCTGACGGCCTCCCATCGTCTTTGGCTTCGGGGGGCGCAGCTGAGTGGTTCTGGGTTTGCTGGTCTCCGTGAGGCTTGGCATGCCGTGCAGGATTCTACGAGTTCCGTAATTCTCTGGTGCATGTTTGGTATCCACATACGGGACTTTAGGTAGGCGGTCGACTTGACAATTCCTTGGTGTCCGCTGTGTGCCAGCTTGAGCGCTCTGTCCTCAAGGGATTCTGGTAATATGATTCTGTGTCCTTTCAGTATTATTCCCTCAGGGGCCACCGATAGTTCATGTCTGATGCCGAACAGGGCTCTGAGTTTGGCTTGGGCAGTGTTTGTTCGGTGGGACATTGACATGAGGTACGTTTTCCAGTTGCCTGACTGTATGGCTGCGGCTGTATGTTTTAAGACGGTGTCCTCCGCTGTTTCTTGTATCACTTCCTGCAGTGTCAAAGCTCGTGGTCGGCGCATGCTATCACGTGACAGACGTGTTCGTCCGTTTCTGTTGCGTGGCGCTGTTCTTTGTCAGTGGCTGGCCGCGGGTGGCGGGACAGGTAGTCCGCCGGATTATCCGAACCTGGGCGGTATTCTACTTCAATGTTGTAGGGTTGAAGCTGCAACATCCACTTCTCAATGCGGGCGGGCGGATGTGGGGCGGAGCCTCGGAATATCGGGATAAGGGGTTTGTGGTCGGTGAAGACTTTCGCCTGTTTTCCTAACAGGTAGACCTTAAAGTGGCGACATCCCCACAGAATGGCTAGGGCTTCCTTCTCGATGTGGGCATAATTTAGTTCCGGTTTGGTGAGGGCTCTGCTGGCAAACGCGATTGGAAATATTGTGCCATCTTTATCTGTTTGGGTCAGTACGGCTCCTGGGCCAACTGGGCTGGCGTCAACAAGAAGTTCGGTCTGTCGGTCTACGTTGAAAAACGCCATGGTGGTGGAGGTGGACAGGGAGTCTTTTATTTGTTGAAAAGCCTGTTGGTGGACCTCCGTCCACTCCCACTTTTGATCTTTCTTGGTTAGCTCCCTGAGTGGGCTGGCGATGCTTGCAAGATCAGGGATAAATCGGGCACAGTATGTGGCCATTCCCATAAAGCTTCTCACCTCTGAGGCTGATTGTGGTGGTTCGAATTCTTTTATGTCCTGTACCTTTGATGGGTCTGGGGACACTCCTGCCGCACTGAAGATGTATCCGAAGAAACAGAGTTCTTTTTTGTTGAACTCACATTTGTCTGCGTTGAGGGTCAGACCGGCCTCTTCGAGCCTCTTTAGGACTGCTGCCAAGCGTTGGTGGTGGTCGTCTTTGTTTGACGCATAAACAAGGATGTCGTCACTGATGTTGGTTGCTCCTTCGAGGCCTGTGATGACTTTCCGGATCTCATGCTGGAATACTTCCGCCGCCGAGGATATCCCGAAGTTGAGTCTCTTGTATCGCATCAGGCCAAGATGGGATGAAAATGTTGTGATGTATCTGGACTCTTTTGATAGTTTCAGCTGATGATAGCCGGACCGGAGGTCGAGCTTGCTGAAGACCGTCGCCCCTGTGAGATCTACAATGAGCTCGTCAATGGTGGGAGTGACATGGCGCTCACGACCGATAGCTATGTTGGGGAGTCGCATGTCGATGCAAATCCTCACTGCACCTGGTTGTTTTGGTTTCTGAGCCACTACCCTCGGCGAAACCCACGGGGTTGGTCCAGACGTCTTCTCAATGATCCCTGTGTTTTCGAGCTTGAGTAATTCCTTTTCCACGGCTTCTCTCAGGTGGAATGGGATTCGCCTGTGCCGCACAGCTTTGGGTTCGATGGTGGGATCTATATGCAGCTTGACCGTTCTCCCTTTGAGGCGTCCGATGCCTCAGAACAGCTTTTTATGTCGCCCTAGGAAGTCGTGTAGTTCATCGTGTTGTGCACTGAAGGCGAAGTGTACCAGCTCCAGCTTTTCGGCTGTTTTACAGCTTAGGAGGGTTTCGCACCCGGCGTCCACTACATAGATTCGGGCTCGGCAGCTGGCATTACTGTGAGCGAAATTGGATTTGAATGATCCTCGCACAGGTAGGGGTTTCTTTGATCCAAAGGCGTATAGCCTGACTTTCTTCTTCAAGAGTTCTGGTCTGGGGTTGAGACTGTTGAATGCAGTCACGGGCATAACATTTACTGTGGCACCGGTGTCAATGATAACTTTCAGTGGGTCTCCGTTGGAGAGGATGGTGCATGTTGGTCTCCTCTTCTGTCGTGATTTCCGTGGGTCCACTGCCGATATTAGGTGCACTCGGTGTATTCGCCTCTTCCCTTTCTTCCTCCTTTCTTTGTCTTGCCTTTCGGGGGATGAGTCGCTGTTACTTTCGTCGCTTTCGCTCGTGGTTTGGGATCTGTGTGATTCGTTGACTGCCCTAGCTTTTCCTCTCCGCGTTGGTTGGCGGGGCTCTTTGGGCGCGAATCTCCTGCGTGGTTCTTGTGGTGGCCGCGAGTCTGCGTCCCGGTCGTTCTTGTTCGGTGGATTTAGGCAGACTGCGGCGTAGTGGTTCAGGCGGTTGCATTTTCTGCATGTTGATCCCCACGCTGGGCAGGAATCCCCTTTATGCCATGGGCCTCCGCACCACTTACACGATTGGTCGCGCCTTTGCGGTGGTTGTGTTCTTGTGTTTTGTTTCGGGCGGGTGCCCTGGTGTCGGGAGATGGCCGCTACCTCTTCTGTTGGTCCAGGGTTGTCAAGCGGTAGTCTCTGAATGGCTGCTTCCATTACTGCTACTTGGTCCTCCGTTTGCTCACGGAGTCTTGCCATCTCGAGGATGCGTGATAACCTTACATTCTTCTCTGATAGTATCGCCCTACTCAGCTTCTCGGACGAGATACCGTTGATAATCTGAAGGCGGATGGCGAATTCTTCGTCTGGAAATTCGCAGCCTACAGCCATTTCGCGAAGGTGAGCGTGAAACTTGTCCACTGTCTCTTTTTCCCGTTGCCTCGCCATGCAGAAGTGAAACCTCTCATAGTCGGGGTTGAGGTCCGGTTTGAACATGTTGGAGAGGGCAGCTTTGGCTGCGGCGTAGTTGGCATCAGTACCTCTGTTTGGTGTGGCGTTAAATAAGCGCAGGGCGGCAGATCCTATGTTGAGGAGGAGAAAAGTCTGCATCTTTTTGGGCGTAGTGATATCTCTTGCGTCGAGGTGCATCTCGAACTGTTGTAACCATATCTCCCATCTGATGGCTGCTCCATTGGCAAACGGGTCGAAAGGCGGCATGAACGTGGTTAGCGAGGGGTCGGCGCGTTCCTCGGTGAGGCTCCTTCTTGACGTGGACCTGGCGCTGGTATCTGATGGGCTGGATGTCGGGTCTGACATGGTGTGTTGTGCTGTGTTGCGGCTTACCGTGTTTTGGCAGTTGGGCCTGGTGAGCGTGCAGCGCGTGGTCCCACGTGCGGCGCCCTGGCAGGGTAGGCCGTGGGTTTTCCTGTGTTGATTGCCTTTTTCCACTTGTCATGGGTTAGTGGTTTCTGTTGGATGCAGCTGCCAGGGCTGGGGTTGCTGCCTGGGGTGTTACCAGAAATGCTGAAGTTTTATTTATTTATTTATTTATTTTTTTTGTCTTCGTTGGGGCCCTGGGGCACTGGGCCTATTCTTTCCTTGTTGGGGCCCTGGGCACTGGGCCTACTCTCCGCCGCCAACGGGAGTAGGACGTGATGGTGGGCGGGGCCGGCGTTGCTGTTGTGCCGGCTCCGTGATCGTACACACGCGGATCCGTGGGTGCGATGGCCTCCGTAGCTGTCGGGGCTCGCAATCCACTCACCGCCTCGTCGCCAGTGTGATGGTGAGCCTGCAGGATTAGCCGGCGTGACTGACACGGAGCGGGGCTCTCGCTCCGTGGTCGTAAGGCTGTCGCGGGGCGCGGGAGCTGCGCAGCAATAAGGACACGGGACCACAGGTGTCGATGCCTACACCCGGACTGGCGTTCCGACGCCAGTTCCGGTGATGCCTTTATTTCCGCATCCGCCCGTAGTGTCACGTGACCCTGCTATTCCGGGACACGTGACACCACAAATAGGGCATCCAGGCCTGGCTCCTTTTCGTATTGTGTTAATTACTTCTCTGCAATAACAAAAGAAAAGAAAGGACGACCAATCAGAATGCAAACCCTCAATACAGGATGCACTACTCACACGTGCGTGCGGTGGAATACACATCTCTGTCCCACAACCACCACACAGAGCATGGAGGCAACGCTGGCAAAGAAGCTGACAGGGGTATGCAACCTGCTGCTCTCCAAATTCCACTAACCTACACCATTGACTATGCTGGCTGGGGCTGATGGGGGTTGTAGTCCAGAGGTTACAGAGCACTGCTGTAGGATTATCAAGCTAACTAATGTCTAGTGAGAGTTCCAGCATTCATGGCACCAGGCGCACATCAGCCTTTAAGCTGCTGCGTGTAGACCTGTGTTTCCTTTGAGAAAATGAACGCCAGTGTTGTGTAAGGGAGCACTGCTTTCTATGCATCGCTCTGTAGGATACATATGATTGACAAGTTTAACAACAAAGATAAAATGGGAAGATTTAATAAAAGGCCAATTTGTTCAAGGAAAGTCTAGGTAGAACAGGAAGAGCCATTCACAAGTCAGTGTCCCCGGCACAGCCTCTTATCTCATCTCACAAAATGAATAGATTCTGGTAGAAATATTCTCTAGCAGGATTGTATGACTGGCCTCTACCTCTAAGGGTTGGTAGGGTTTGAGAAGAGTCTGCTTAATGCTACCTGCGCCCAAATCAGCTTTGAAACGTTCTTGCTCCTGTAACATTCATTTGGTTGGATAATATTTCTTAACATCTTCAACAGACCATTCTGCTGTGGACGTGCGCTTTATAAAATGGTTGAAGAAACTTTTCTCCCCATGAAGTTCTTTTGGAATGTAGGATTGGTAGATTAACGTGTCAGCTGCTTTGGGTTCTGAAACCTGCAGCTACATCTGTGCTGCAGGTTCGTAGCCCACTGAGCTATTCTAAGGATTTTCTGACGTTCAAAGCTTAACATAAAGCTCCTAGCAATGATTTTACAGCTGCTTCTAGAACCAATAACATTGTGTTAGAAATGAAATGATCAGTGCCATGTATTGATCCTGCAAGATAGACAAGTGGGTTAATGCACATCTTGATAAAATCTGAACAACTTGGTACAGAGCTGCCTAACCTCCGGGACTGACCCGGAGACTCTGGGGTTTCCAGACGTTCTCCAGGGAGAGGGAGAGACCTATGGATTTCTGGCGAGTGCAGCCATCTCAGGGGGTGGGGTAGGGGATTAAGCTATAATGCGTGGATCCCCAGTCGGGAGTCGAACCTGTGCAAAGCAGAGTCATCAGCTCAGCAGCTCAGTTCCCATCTTGCTCGTACAATATGAGGTCAAGTCCCTCAGTGGGGACTGGTCTCAAATCCTAGCTTCATCTTTTAACTACAAGGTGTGATCCTGGGTAACTCAGTTCATCCTTGTGTGCCTTATCTCTGGCACATCTTAGGTCCAAGACGTAGGTTCTGTGTGTACATCAAACAGAGGAAGAGTGTTACTTTTTCAATAGATAGTTACAGATGTTGGCATGTGTTGTGTTATACCCACCCTTGCTCACCCTCAGACTGTGTAAGACCCATCAGCTGTGCCAGGTGTGCCAGGATCTGATTTCCCCTGTAGGCAGCAGGCCTGGCTTGGCATCATTGCATCCATTTTGTCAGAATCAGCTCAGCTTTCCATCGTTCCATTCCAAGATTTAAAAAGCATGTATGGTATATGATTTGGGGAAATGTCTTCGGGCTTTTATAATTATTTGTATTTCAGTAATGTTAAGTATTAAAGGTATTTGTACCGCGTACCGTCACCAACAGAATTGGTCCCCAGGCGCTCTGGCGGATCTGTAAACGATAAGGGGGCGGTGGGATGGGTTAGTAAGGTGAAGAGAGAGTAGGATAGTGAGAGGAGTGGTGTTCTGTTGGCAGCTTCAACTCGGTATACAGCGGGTGCTGAGCTTTGGTGCGGGTATTGGATCGGTGTCGGTCCGCGTGTGCTGTTGGTGCAGCTTATGTGTTGTTGTAGCATTGTGAAGTGCGTGCGGCTTGTTGTGCTAGAGATGGTTGTGTGAGTTTTTTGAGTGAGATAAGTATGCAGATTTTGAGCTTATATTGGTTAGTGGGTTACATGACCTTTAACCTGCTAACAGTTACAGTTTTGAGTAAGTGTGGCACTTGTTGGCCTTCACATGTGGGCATGCCTATATTCACAGACCCTTCCAGGTGCGGCGCAGGCTAGCGTCTAGAAATCTGTCCAGGTGTGGGAATGCCAACATTCATAACTTAATCTGGATGCTACTCAGGCTGGCGTTCACAATTCTAAGTGTGGCACCTGCTAGAATTCAAGTTTCATCTAGGCGCGGGCATGTTGTCCTTCAATCAATCCCATCTACATGCGACGCAGGCTAATATCCACAACTCCATCTAAGTGTGGCCGTGCTAATATTCCCACTTCTGTCTAAATGCGTTTGCCGGTCTGGGTATGGTCCGTCCAGTACGTACGAGTGGGTGAGTCACTTGAGGGCTTTCGTCTGGGTCTAAGTATGTGATCAATCTCTGATAAAGCCAATATGGGTCTGTAAATAAAACTTCCTTTGCTAACGTTTCCGAGTCTATGAAAGGGGTTGTGGGTGGGATGGCACCTGGGGTCTATTTACTCAGGTCTGGCCTGGGACGTTTCTAGACGGAGCAGCTGCACGCTTCCCGCGTGACCCTCCGCAGAAGGGCAGCGTGAGACCGGGGGTGCACGGTGCAGATAGGCTCGGCTGCACCACACCGCACGTCTCTGGTACTAGATCCGATGAGCAGCACCAGTGCAGCCCTCCCGTCCCCGCCCCCGCCCCCTGGCCCTGGGGGCTTTGGTGGCTCGCATGGGAGTGGTCCTCGGTGGCGCCACTTCGCATCGGATCATGTGGCTCGTCGTGCATCATGGCTGCAGTGTGCAGTGGAATGACCCCGCCACCCCCCACGGTGTGTGAGACTGGGGGAGCTACTGATGGAGGCCCCCACTGGTCCAGGAGAGGCTGGGTAGCAACACACCCCTGGCCTTGCACAGGGCTGGCACCGGGTTTGCTGAGCCCCGGGGGACAAGGCCCCTTGCTTTTTTTCTGCCTTGCGCCTGCAGAACCAAGAATAGGGGCACAAACTGTCTCCCCTTGAGTTTGTGTGTGGAGCACAGCGCCTGCAGCTGGGCTAAGCTCTTGCAATTAGCACCCAGAAGCCCCGGGGGTGAACCTGGAGGTGGGACACACCGAACGTCTCCCAGCACACGCCTCCTTCACTTTCAAGCAGCCCCTGCACTGCACCGTGACCGTGGGAGGGGGCTCTGCCCTCAGTGTGAGGGGGGAGGAGGGTGCATTACACGGGCGTGTGGGTGCGTGATGCAGAGAGAAGCGGCAGCGTGTGCACGCAGCACACTGTCGCTGCCAGGCTCTGAGCATCCACGTGGTATACATGCGCCCCTTCTTTCTAGTACAGTCTCAGGAGTAGTTAAGGGCGCAGAGGAGATAACACAACCTTGACACGAGGATGGATATCAGAGGCAACTGAAGGGTGCCGGAATGCTGAGAGAATGACCAACATTCAGAACATTGTATAAACAATACGTGGCCTGTGGCCTACAGGCTCAATAGCAGAATATCAGTAATCCCATGAGGTCTGTCTCTTCGTATTCAAGGTCGTCAGCACAGCGCGTTTCGGCATGCCAGATCCCTTCATCAGGGGCACTTCATTCATCACAATGTAGGTGGACATTTGGCAGTAAATCTACCTAAAAATTGCCCTATGAAATTACTGTTACCACCACTTCGTCACGCAGAATTTCCACCTGATTACAAATGGCGGCGGCGATGAAATTCCCCACATATTTCGGGTTCATTGGCAATAATTCCACTAATTTTGCCGATTTTTTTGGAATTGAGTGGGAAGATTTCCCTCCAGGGTTTTTCTAGAGGGAAATCCTCCACTCAAAACCCAACCTCATAATTTGGCATAGTGGTTAAATTGGCAGTAACTCACTTACCGCCAATTTTATCACTTGCCGCCTAACTCATAATGAGGCTGTGTGTTTTTCAAGTACAAAACCAACCTCAATGTTAACGGTGTGAAAATAATGATTATACATCATGGGAGCGTGCATTCAAGGCAAGGTACCAAATAGCACAGAAACACTTGTGTACAATGTAAGGAAGGCGTGGCATCAAACAGATTCAAAGTACAAGAAGGGGAGGGACGTCTTCCCTTGTTATTTATACAGAGTTGTGCCGCTCTCTAAAATAGGTGTACCGTGTGATTGTGTGCTTGCTAACGAGCTACGCTGTGAAGCCGTCAGCAGTCAAGTGGCCTACGATACAAGTGTGGCCTTGCCACCTGAAGCTGAAAGAGTGGTACTACAGCTTCTGGGTGATTACATGGGCAGAAGAGGTGTGAGTAAAGCTGGGGAAGGGGAGCATAACGCTTGTGAAGAACACGCAGAAGTAAATTACATCCCGTGGGGCTTAGGACTACTGACGATAGAGAGAAGAACGTCTTGTGGCAGAAGCAGGTTGTTCTGGTGGCCGTCAGACAGACAGAAGACCCAAAGGGGCTGCCCATTTTTAGAAAGTCATTAAAAGATAGAGTGCCTTGCCTACCTGAAGAAGTCAAAGCGTCTTATCAGATTTTTCCTAATAACTCAAAAGTACGAACTAGTAGTACTTGAACTGTGGTGGTATATTAAGTTGTCAGCGGATGTCACTGTTAGGGAGAATTCTCTTTCTATGGCTAATTTCCCTCACCTAGTGAGTCCCCCAGCAGCTTTGCTGGACTTCTGGAGTTTATTATTTTCCACTTGGTAAGAGTGAGAGCTTTCCCCCCACTCTTACCTGTGTTTTTGCTATGTGTTTCTACCTGTTTTTGTGATTGTGGACTCTGAAGTACACTACTTCAGTAGCCACCTTCTTTTTGTGGGTCACACAGCACCTTCAGTGCCGTGGCACAGGGTTGTCTTTGAGACTTCTCTCGACCCCATTTCTGAGGCGACTACTGTCCCCCAGAAAAGGGTAAAGTTACCATTAACTTTTCTTAGTCAATCTACCACAGATCCAGTACACCCCATCTTCCATGGAGTACTGGAAAGGGTTAAGTTGTATCCCTTTGTATCTGCACCTCCTAGAGCACTGTTTCACTCTTAACATTTAGACGTGGCAGTGGTATCTACCCTAACGTTTCTACCGCGATCATATTATTTAAACGTGGTACTGTTCTTGCCTATTATATTAGCCTCGAACATAAACCCGCTTGACCAAATCGTCTTTCTTTTGGCTCCGGTTGGGTTTATTCACCATTTCTTTTTGTTAAAGTCCTTCTTGTCTTTTACTTTGCGCGGCAAACTAGGTTTGACTTCTTTGTTCACTGTCTTTTGGCGGGCTTCTGCTCAGTAGCCCTCCTCAAGGCACCTGGGTGTCTAGGTGGGCTGAATGTGAGGGAGGGGTGTAGTCACCCCCTGCACAGAGTATCCTAGGAAACCCAAGTCACACTTTGTCATGATTGGCCAGGGTAGTTTTCCGGACTGGACAACACCCCTGCTGGGTGATTGACAGCCAGGCTGTGTGAATGGGGGGGTTTTGCATAAAAAAAGGTCTCTTGGGCTAGAAGTCAGAGAGTCGCCACTGGAACTACAAGGAACCGAAGAGAAGCAGAGAGAACGACGGCTGCTGTAACTACCCCGTCCCGGTGAAGCCCTGCTGCAGTCCTGAGCTATCTTCCCTTCACCGACTTAGTGAAGATCCAGTCCGGAGTCTTCTTCCCTTGAGCTTGGTGGGAACAACCAGCTCATCTTCTACAGCCAAAGGAACCCATTTCTTGGTCGAAATCACTGCACGCTGCTGTAGTGGTCCAAATAGCCATCTGAAGAGCCTCTCCTGTTTTTAAGGAGCACACCTTTTATTCTTCATCGCTGCTGCCGGGAGGAACCAACAGGAACAACTGCCAGGGCACCAGCTGCATTGTGGAAGTAAGGTACTGTGTTCTACTCGAGGAAACTGGGTGAATCCCTTTTCTTCATTTCCAAGGCTTGCCCGTGTCTTCCCTCCTTCTTATAACTTTTGCTTCAGAACACTGACAATATCGAAGTACTTTTTGGCTACGTTGAATCGTGAACTGTCTGACTGTGTGATCTTCGGCAACAGGCCCTGGCGTCTTTCGACCCTGGCTCCGGCCCTTTGACTTTTGAACTCCTGTCTTTGGGTGTTTCTTGATTCTGCCTGCCTAACCAAAATATTGCCTGTGATTTTTGCCTCCAACTCCCTCTGGGTATCCCAGGTGCTAAGTGTGTTTTTCCCCGGTAGCATTTCATGTCACGTATACGTGTTTATTTAGTAGACCGAACTGTCAAAAAGTGATCGCAATCATATTCGCAGTAACGTGTTTTGTTCGTAACACCGGTTCACAGGGTACTTACCTTGAGACTTACTATACAAAGTGAATTGGTTAGGTGTAGTATATTTAACGTGTGGTTTTTGTTTAAGTTTTATAGAAGTGTTGTGTTTATAATGAATGGTTTAAAAATAAATGTACTTATATTTTTCTACCTGAAACCTTGAGTCAGTGTTTGCTTGAGTCACAGTAATTGTGGTCCCTTTGTGTAATCTCTGCTACTGCTCAAATACTCTTGAAATAAGCCTGGCTGCTCCGCCACTGCTACCACTCTGACATAGTAGTGCAGGCTTGTACCAAAAGTAAAACTTGTATTGCCATCTGTGGTCTTAATTGTGTGTAGTGGTCCCTAAGGGCACTGCACAGGATTCTGCCTAACAGTCACATTGTAGTGGTTTGAAGTTGCAAAGTACTGTGGGACAAAGGTGACTGTTATCATAGTAACAACAGCAGACGAGTGGTTGTTGAAAGGGAAGCAGAAGGCCAAAGAGAAGCATCCTGACAAATATACCAACTATACTGAATAAGTCCTAACCAAATGTAAAGTGGTAATTGAAGAGGTTCTGAAGAACTGTGTATTATTGTCATTTTAGAAATATTGCATCGTCTTTTGAACTGTGACAAATGATCTTTAAGAAGAGACAATTTATCATCACAACCGGGATTACCATTGGTGCTATTTTCTTTACTTGAAATTGGAACGGGATCTTTTCATCCAGGAACAAAGGCGTGTTACCAGTGGATTGTTGTTTGATGAACATTTTCTTTGATTTGGCGTTGCCAAGAATTGGCTCAAGGCTTTTCTTTTTCTTTGAACGTTTTGAAGCTGACTTTAAAGCCTGGGGAAGGGCTCTTGCCCACGACAGGTGAAGGCCGTTCAGATGTTGTTTAACATTGGTCATTGCATTGTATTGCTATATCATTTTCTTTGTATGTTTTGTCGTTTAGAGTGAGGGCCAGTTAACCCATGTTAGAGATTGTTCCCTTAGCCTTTAGACTAGGTAGGGGATCCCTCGGTAGAGTATGGCAAGCAAGGCTTTGTTTGAAAAGGTTTACTTTAATAAAATGTCATATTTTGAGAAAACTTCAAGAAGTTGTCCGCCTCACAGGAATGGCCCCTCACAGTACATTACACTTCATTGCATCCCCGGTTATGTGCAGGGGCCAGGTTACACTTCATTTATTACAAAACCCAGAAAGAGACAAGGAGCTGTTTATCGACATTTTTAGATCATGCGCCTTCGAACCAGTTACGGACAATCACTAAACAAAAGAACAAAAACGTCCACTTGGTTTTCCCTTTTGTAGTCTCCTAGGCGTAGGTGACTTAGTACATAGACCAAATAAGTACTAAGTCAACAAACAATAATCACAACACAAATATATGTTTACAATTTTATTTCATATAAATTACAAATAAACCACTCATACACCAACTTCATACATTTAGGTAAAACATGTGTAAAACTTCATATGCTTTTAAAACATTTACAAAAAATTCTAAAATTAAGTACATCACCAATAGTGGAAAACAAAAATATGTTTTTTTTAAAAAAAACATTTAACGTGCTACACCCTTTAACACCCTGCCTATACAAAACTATACACCACATTAGTCATACATAAAGTAACACAATGGTCGGTAGCTCATGGGGTTCCTTTCTATTCAGGATACCTCACATTTATCTTACCATGATCAGAGTAATAATCATCCCCATTTCTTGCACCCTGGGGTTTATTCCAACTGAATATGTTAATCTACTGTTTTGTTAACAACTCATAATACCATATCTCAACAACCCAACATGTTTCGTTCATCAAAATATTGTTTTACACAGCTATTCTGAACTTCATCAGGGGGAAAATATGTACCCTTGTTACAACTATCCTGTTGATAGGGTGAGTAAACACTGCTCACAACACAACTCAGTGTACTGTCAAGTCTGTAAAGTATAACTTCACTCAAAACAACTTTCGACCTAGGAAAACAGACAAGGGAAAAAAACAGAAAAAACAACAGTCAGTAAATGTCTCATACTGTTGCTCTACTTAGTAGGCACCTTTATCTGCCAGTCTAAGGCTTACCGTGTACTACAAGTCAACATAGTCTCTTGACCACAGTTCTAGGGGAGAGTCACAACACCTATGTCGGACCACTCAATTTCTGAAAAACACAAAAGAGGAAGACAAACTGAGAGGGTATGTTATCGGGGGAGGAAGACAGTCATTTTGCCCTATTCATGCCTATCTTTGTCTCTATCACTAGACAAAAACACTCCACATTCTTTGAGTCAGAATTAATTAATATATGTCATCTATGCGTCATCAAAAACAACAAACTTTTACTGTCGATAGTTCTCGTCCTCTGTTCAAATTACTGTTTCCATGATACATGATCCATTCCACTATTTACACTGAACGGTATCCTACTTCCGGGTCATTATATATCTCTGGCTCATTGCTGCTGGCGTTTTACGGAATGTGTATTTCAGCATACACCCGCATTTTGGCAATCAACAAATCCCTACTCCTTTTTATGTCGATCTGTTAACTTGGAATCGCTGTACTGTTAACTTAACGAATTTCTGAAATATCATAATGGAAGCACATTTAATCACTGTGCCACCAGCGGCTTCAATTCCTGTTTAATTACAGCTATATACCTCTGCATATAGGTCCAATGGACTCACTGTATTTCGAATAGCTCTCCTACTGAATGCCAATACGATCGTTGTTGTCATCACAGCTCCTTCGCATCTCCTGTGAGTCCTTTCACGTAACTATAACCAAAACGTACTGGTCACGTGTTACGTATCACGTGTCAATCGTGCATCAGAACGTTAACTCTTTTGTACCTGGGACTCGCACCTATGCCTTTTTCAATCATTGTTGTTATTATGGCTCACGCACATCAGTGTGTAATTTCCGTGTGTCTCATCACGTGACTGTAACAAACTGCCCTAGTCACGCATTACGTATCACGTTTCCATCGTGTATTAGGATGTTCACTCTTACTTATCCGGAGCTCACTACTATGCCTGCTCTGTATATCGTATGGACACGCTACTGCCTGTTAGCCTGCACGGACATACTTCTGTCAAAGCTCCAAAGTCACAACCTACAGCAACCGATGCCTCACAAAGTTACCATCCATCAGAAAAATAGGACTTTCATTCACACCAAGTAAGTACATCATAACGTTGCACATAACAATTATAGGATGTACAGCTAATGTTTCCAATTGACTTGTTCATTAAGCCCCTTTGTTGCAGAGTCTGTTAAAAAGATCAACCATTGTTCTTTATACTGTAGTTTTTTCAAATCAACCTCACTATTACTGGTATTTTCTAATTGCCACAAAACTGTCCATTTCAGTCCTTCCACATCATGCTCCATCGTGGCAAATGACTTGCCATCTGAGCAAATGTGTTCTGTTTATTCATTCATTTATTCACTGGTTATGTTCTTTGGAGCTTATTCTTGTTTGGGCTTTAATTTTGTTCTCTGTAGAAGGAGAGTTTCCCAAACCATCATGGAGGCAATGGAACTGTGAGCTAATTGGTGGGGCGTCAGCTCTTGAAGCCCTGTCCATTTTCAGCAGAAAGGTCCTGTTTTGGTGATGCTCCAGTTTCAAGGTCTAAACTCAGGAGTGGTAGGAGTTAATTTAAGAAGGAAGACTTGCCTGAGTAACCGTCTACTTGTACGTGGGACATTAAGATTTAAGGTGGGGGTGCAGAATTCCCAAATCAGAGTTTAGTGACTGTATTAGGATTGAGAGGGATTCTCAGAGTATTATTATGTCCCAGTTGGACTTCCATTTTGTTTTGTATAGTTGTTAAATGTTCTGAAAAGATTTCAGTACAGAAAAATAATTTCTCTTGTTAGCTTGCACACTCTCTCATGGACTGTTTTGCAAGGAGGCCAAGCGACGTTCAAAAGGCTTCATTTGATCACGCATTTACAGGGAGACCAGTGTCTTGTTCGCCCGTGCATTAACAGGGAGACCAGTGCCTCAGTAGGTTGTGACTGATTGCGCATTGTCGAGGAGATCAGTGTCTCCGAAATTAAGGGACTCCATGCGTATTCCCTGGAAGTGAACAGTGTTACCAGTACTAGTAGTGTACCATGCTTTCGCAATTTGAAGGAAGACTGCTTTCAACGCTGAGCGAGATCAGTATTCCAGCTCGCACAAACGCGCTGCATTACAAAAGATTTGTAACTGTTTAGAGCACTGTAGTCCGCGAGGGAGGAGTGCATCGCTTCAATATTAGGCAGCAGTCACGGCAATAAGGAAACGTGTCTCCAGCTCTTCTAAGTGTACGGCAATGTTTTGTAACAAACTCAACTCAGAAGGGGTAGTCCTCTAGAAAGGGCATGAACTTAAGGTGGTCAAATAAAGAATCAGATCTAAAATCTCCAACTATAGTGTATAACTCACCTTAGTCTGTAAATATTCATAAGTAGGTTTTAGATAGGTCCAAGGAGATAAAGCTCTTCAAGGTTAACTCTTCAATAAAGCACGTTTTAAAAGACTCTTCAGCAATCAAACGTATAAAACCTCTGAAAAGTTTACTAGGAGTTTACTCTCATCAGACAAGAAGTCATTCATTCCTTCCAGCTCTTTGAGGAGGCAATTCAGGTATTTGCTGTGACTAGGATTTGGGTAGGAGGGACCTGAGAAAGAGAATAGAAATAATCCTTGAGCCTTGTGTTTTCTCACCCCCTGCATATTTCCATGAGAGTTGAAGACAGAAATCTGTTGTTTGTTATTTTCTCCACTTCCCTTTTCCCTCAGGGGTGTTTTGTATTTCAGCTGTAGTAGATTGAGTTGTTGACCAAACGCCTTTGAGGGTCTGCAAGGTTCTACAGCTCCTGCGGAACAAGGTATTCAGGACCGGACCGAATGAAAGGCCATTAATGTAAAATCTGCCTGAGCTTATGAACCCTGCAGAAGTTACAATGGAATCTTTGGTTGGGGGCCAAGATTAAGGAGTTAAGGGAGGAGTTGAGAGCAGCTCACCAGGAGAATGTTAAGTTGAATAAGAAGGTCGAACATTTTGGGGAAAAAATGTCTCGAATGCAGGGGACACTTAGACTGCAACTACCACCTGAGGGTGGAGATTAGGTGGAACCAACCTTGTTGGTTAGAGAAGGAGTTAGGGAAGATTCGGACACTGGTAGGTGGTCAGGGAGGTTTCCAAGTGTCCGTCCCATTAGCACCTCTGGAACGTTTTGATGGGGATCCGAAAAGATGAGTTGCATTTTCTCGGTAGACCTGAGGGATTTCCAAATGAGGCAGTCACGGTAGCTTTCGTACTCTCCTACCGGTTTGGTCAGTCCTGCTGGTCGGTCAGAGAAGTCCGGTTTTGAGGAGTTTCACCGAGTTTAAAAAAGAGTTCAAAAAGATGCTCGACAAGAGACAGATTTCTTTGGAAGTAGATGAGCAATTACTTGAATTGAGACAGGGTAACAGGGAATTATTGAGTTATATCACACCATTTAGGTCCCTGGTTCTTGTGAGTCAGGGGCCTGAAGAAAAGAGGGCTTCCTTGTTCTATTGAGGTTTGAGGGATTATTTGAAGGATGCTCTGGTGGTAATTGTTGATCGACCAACTTCTTGTAATACTTTAATCGACTTAGTAATGCAGTTGGATTTTCGTCTATGAGAAAGGAAGAGTGAGCCCAGGAGGGGTGAGAGTGACGTAAAGATTCCTCAGAGGATAGATAAACCTAAGTTGGATACAGCGAGCAGAGAGGAGAGAGGTATGGTAGTGGAGCAAGTTGGGAAGGTTCAGGGTCTGCTCTCCAAAGAGGAGAAAGGCAGGCGTGGAGCAAAACATTCATATTTGTGCTGTGGAAGGAGTGGGGATTTCCTGGGAAACTGTCAGAATACTCCAAAAAGGTTAGTCGTCCATCAACATAATTCAGCAGGTTGCCAACACGCTGCAGGCTGCAGTGCCTCACATCACTATTGACATATCCTTCCATTTACGGGGTATGTTGAAGGGTCCTGGGTCCAGTGATGATTGATTCAGGGACAACTGGGAACTTCATGGACTGAGGGTTGGCTAAGTCCTAGGGTATTCCTCTAGTTCAGAAGGAGATGGTAGGACAGGTGAGGGCATTGGATAGTTCTCTTCTGACTTCAGGACCCATTATCATGAGACCGCTCCATTGGTTATGACCATGGTGGGGAATCATGGGAGGTTATTGTTTTTGAACTAATCGATGCACCTCAGCTGCAGATCATCCTTGGAATGCCTTGGTTAACCCTCCATAACCCTGTAATTGGCTGGTGCAGGAGGGTGGTGGAATTTAAGTCGGATTTCTGCAAGGAGCATGGTCTTATATTTGAGGAATCAGAAGAACTTAGTTGGGATGAGAAGAAAAGGTTGCTAGCTTTGGTGCATGGAGGAGGGCCAGGTCATTCCATAGGGGCTGTGTTAGGAGTTTTACCGGAGTACTACAGGGAATTCAGGGATGTTTTCGATGAGGTGGAGGCAGGGGAGATAGCCCCACATACGTAATATGATTGCAAGATCGATCTGGAGGATGGGGCTTCCTTGCTTTGTAGTAGGGTATACACACTAACCGAAAAGGAGAATGATTATCTTAAAGATTACCTAGCAGAAAATCTAGCAAAAGGCTTCATGAGACATTCTCAGTCTCCTGTAGCCTCTCCTTTGTTTTTTGTCCCTAAGAAAGGACATGCATTGACTATCGTTCCTTAAATAAGATCACCACCAAGAACCGTTACCCACTGCCATTGATTTCTGAAACTCTAGACCAAATTCAAGGAGCAACCATTTTTTCTAAGTTGGATTTGAGGGAAGCTTATCATTTGGTCAGAGTCAGAGTATGAATGGAAAAGTGCGTTCAAACCTAGATTTGGGTTGTTTGAATATCAGGTGATGCCGTTAGGTTTGTGCAATACCCCCGTAGCGTTTCAGTTTTTTATAAATTATTTCCTCAGGGAGTTTTAAGAAATGTTTGTCGTTGTATACATAGACAATATATTAGTTTTTTCCCCAAGGTTCTTCTGGGTGTCACGAAGTAGGGTTTACTCCTGATTGGAAGTCGGAGCCTACTTCCCGCAATGAGTATGGACAGTCTTGGAGCATAAACCACCAGGGAACCTTTTAACAGCTTTTGACTTGATTTCCAGATTAGGGAATTCTTGGACCAACAGGACCCAAGTTAGCATGGACAAGGCACAGAGTCACAGGGAAGTGGGCTGTGTTAACAAGAGCGGCTAAATACCTATGGTTTCAGACGCAGGCCATCTCTCCGAATCTGCATTGCCAGACATTGCATCACACGGCTGTCCTGCTTTTATGATGTTGGCTTGCTGGCAGCTGTAGCACGCTGAGATGTGATTGTGGCAGCCATCTTGGGTTGGGTACTATGACCAAACAGGCAGCTACCTTGGCGATGGCATGTTGTTCATTTCTCAAAAAACAGGGAAACCTAGAGAGGGCTGCAATATAACAGCGAGTCCATTGGGGCTGCCACAGGTGGCCTGCCAGAGTGGGGTATGCCTTGTATGGATAGGATTCCTAACAGCACGTCCCCTTCTAGGGCCTCATTTTTGGGAAGGAATAGTATACCACCCTGGATTACCTGGGCGGGCCTTGTGGAACTGTCGAAGGAGTCTTGGGGCATGAAGATCTATGGCAGGTACCCATGATCTGTCTTCTGGGCCATAGCCTTGTCAGTCCACCAAATATTCCACCCTATTTTGGTACATTCTGGAATCCAATAATCTAGAGACCTCATATTCTTCGTCTGATCCATCTGCTGGAGTATCAGGGTGTAGTCGGTCTGGAAAGAGTCAGAATGACTCACTGGTTCCAGCAGTGATATGTGAAACACTGGGTTGATCTTGTAAGAATCCAGGAGTGACAACTGCACTACCACTGGGTTAATTACCTTCTTAATTGGGAAGGGTCCAAGAAAACAGGGTTTTGGTTTAAGCGGAAATGCCAGTATGTCTGGTGGATAGGTAGGGCCCACGTTTCTCTTTCTATCTGCATATTTCTTAATCTCTTTTTGTGCATGTGTCAGATGGTGTAATGTGGCTTTGTGACCAGCTTTTAATAGAAGGATCATGCCTTGAGCAGCTGGTATAGCAGTGGTATATGGGTGATTAAACGAAGGGAGATGGGGTGTAAGCCTCGTGATACATGAAAAGAAGTGTCTTGTGTGGAAAGCATTGTTATATGCAAACTCTTTCAAGTGTAAGAACGAGATCCAGTTCCCTTCATGTTTCGTGGGGCAACACTGTAAGTATTAGCCTAGGGTCTGATTGCCTCCTTCAGTCTGTCCATCTCCTTGGGGATGATAGGTGTAGGTAAAAAGGAGGAATATTGTCAATGCCCTTGCGATAGCTTTCCAAAAGGCAGAAAAGAAATTTGACTGTTACGCTCACCTGGTCTCTGCAGAGGCGTTGGGGCACGGTTGCATCCCTCCCAGGAATTTGATCACCCCCATTGGATCTCTCCCCCTGCGGACTGGCTGTGGGTTGTAACAATTGGTGACACTGCTCCTGCGCGGATATGAGAAAACGTGAGTGCGCTGATGGGTGACTATGGTCCCTCTCAAACCCTTCTACCCAAGGTGCGATTTCTGTGGGCATGTACTACCTGCCCATAAGGCTCACCTGTTAATTATTGATGGTGAGCTCTCTGTCCTGCTACTTCTGGCAGGGGCGCTTGTCAATGGGATCTAATTCCTTCACTGATCCCTGGTGAGTAATAGTCTAGTCCAGCTGTGACTATTCTTCTCTTGTTTGGTAGTGAGTGTTTCTCAATGTCTCTTGTCTTTTCCTCTTTCTGTTTTGTCCCCTTCTCGCTTTCTGTCTTGTATTCTTGCTTCGATTTGTTGTTAATTCCTGAATAACGTTTTCTCTTCTGTTTCCTTCCCAATAGATTGAATTGCAGCTCAACGGAAACTGTGGAGGTGTGGAATGCGGCCGGGAGGAAGATAGATGGAACCGCAATGTCCGACAACAGGTGAGTGATGGTTTAAGGAAAAGCGCGAGATGCGGTGGCAGCGCGACCTTAAACTGAATGTCTTTTTGATGTCTAACCTTGCCTTTTGCTTTTACTTGCAGGCGCTGCGGTCGCGGACGAAGCGCGTAATGCTGCAGTGCCAAGAAGGTGGTTTCAACGTCCTCGAAGCCGAGAAGATGAGCTGCGGTCCCCGGATGAAGAGCTCAGCGCTGCAGAAGGTTTGAAGGTTAGTTGCGGTGCCAAGATGAAGATGGGGGCGCCCCGGAAGATTTGAAGAAGATGCGCACAGGTGAGAGCAGATTCCCCAGATGGTAAGTATGGAAGCAGGAAGCAGGATTTCCAAGGTAAGGTTTAATCTCAGGTGGCGGTGAGCATTGCCACACCCTGCCACTCCTAGTGAGTCAGCACGTGCCAGGCAACCTAGTAATATCGGCCCCACCCAGAGTACACGTGGGGCTGCTTTAAGTGATGGAAGTTCCCACATTGAATGCACCCTGCACCCGGAATGAGGTGCTATGATTGTAATAAAAGCATTTTTTCCCGAATAAATGTTCTTGTTGACTGTTATTTATGAGCCTGGCGCCAAAGGCGCCAGGACTGTGTCCATCCGGGCCCCGCCTGTGTTCTTGGCCCGATGACCACACATCAAATACTATCCCACCATACGTATCTTTCCACGTTTTTCAGGGTTTTGGCGATCCCAAAATGCCCTGCACAAGGTAGGTCATGACACCAACAGAGTGCGGTTAAATGGTATTTTTTTGTGGGTAGCCATAATTGCTTCCCCTTGAAGAACAGCCCTTGTCTCAGATAAAGAGAGGGATGAGCCACTGGGAACTCCTCTCCCACCTTCTGTGAGTAAGCATCTTCAGCTCTTCTTCCCATAACAGAAATGGTCCTATAGCGAGCATGAGTATTTTGTCCAGTGAAACAAACGGAACACCATTAGTTTCCTCTTGTTCTATGGCATAGTATCTGGACAGAGCGTCTACTTTTGTGGTGGTGTTGCCCGGTTTGTACGTGACAACAAAATCAAAATGTGAGAAAAAATGGATCAAGCGGTTCGGTCTTCATTGCTGTGGCGGTCCTCAGGAATTCCAAGTTTCTATGGTCAGTGAGAACCGTGATAGGATGTCGAGCCCCTTCCAACAGATGCCTCCACACAATGAAAGCATCTTTAATAGCAAGGAGTTCTTTTTTCAAGTATATTATAGTTCTGTTCAGCCTGGGAAAGTGAGTATGGTAAGCTACCGGATGCATCTTCATGACCATCAGTCTCGCTTCAGAGCTGCCAGAAGCACGGAACCTGCTCTCCTGAACATCCGTGAGGACCTGCTCTCTAACCTTGACTCCAACACCCCTTGTGCTCTCATTTTGCTCGACCTCTCTTCTGCCTTTGACACTGTCAACCACACCATCCCGCTCAACTGTGTCCGTGATAACCTGGGTATCACTGGTCAGGATCTGGCGTGGCTGACCTCTTTCCTCTCCAATCGACCCTCCCAGGTCCAACTGGGGTCTTTCCTCCCTGACATCTTTTTCTCTACCTGTGGTGTCCCCCAGGGATCTAACCTCTCTCCCTGGCTGTTCAACCACTATCTGGCACTTCTCATCCTCCGCATCGCCGCTCTCTTCCCCAACTTTCAGTGCTATGCGGATGATACCCAGCTCATTTTCAGGCTACCCTCGGCCGCCTCTTCTCCTTCCCTCATCTCTGACTGTCTTTCTGCTATCCAGGAATGGTGTGCCGCCAACGACCTCTGCCTTAATGCCAGTAAGACTGAGATTCTACTCATCGGCACACCCACTCCCTCCTTCCCCGCAGCTCTCTGGCCGGCCTCTCTTGGTCCTCTTCCTGCTCCTACCTGCAAGGCAAAAAACCTCGGGGTCATCTTCGACTCCACACTCTCCTTCTCTCCTCACATATCCGATGTCTCTAAGAAGTCATACTACCAGCTACAGCTCCTCAGAGGTATCCTTCCTTTCCTCTCCTTCCCCCAGAAACTCACTGTCTCTAGAGCCCTGGTTTTCTCGAACCTGGACTACTGTAACAGCCTCTATCTAAATCTGCCTGCCTCTACTCTCCGCCCTTTGCAACTCATCCATAACAGGACTGCAAGACTTGTCCTTGGCCTCAAGGCCAGGGACTGTATCTCTCCAGGACTGAAATCACTACACTGGTTCCCAGCGACTGCGAGGATCAAGTTCAAAACCCTTTGCATTGTCCACAAGGCCTTCTGGGGCCTTGGGCCAAAATACCTTCCACTCTCTCTTCCTAAATATCTTCCTTCTCGAGCTCTTCGCTCATCTGCCTCCAAATCCCTCAGGGTCAGCTGCTTCTCCAAACAACGAGTTGGGGGCAGATCTCTCTCTGCTGCAGGGCCCTCCATCTGGAACAGCCTTCCTGCCTCCCTGAAACTTGAGGAGAACCATCTCCGGTTCCGGAAGCACCTCAAAACCTTCCTCTTTGCCTCCACTTTCTCCCCCCCTCTCCCCTGCAAAAATTACTGAAACTGCACTGAATCTGCAACTGGGCCACCCACCGTTCACGGTCCTCGCCCAGCCACTCTCCCCTGCACTGCCTCCCTGGCAACCCCTGCACTGCGGGACTGTGTCTGCATCCCTACAGCCCCCCTTCCCAGCACTTGTCTGCACTTACCTCGCACTTGCCACCAGCTGGCCCTTGTTATTTATCTTGTATGATAATACCCCTGTACTGCACTTTTCCCTTCCCCCCTACCCCTGCACTTGCGCGATCTGAATGACACCTGGCCTAGTAGGATCGTTGTCTGTCTCCCCTTGTCCCCCCCCCCGCCTCGTCGCGCCTTGAAACACTTGTGTTTAGGCGCGTTGCAAATGCCATATCATATAGCATATCAGTCCTGTTTCAGGGTCTCTTTGTAAGAGTAAGGCTCTGATAGCGAATTAGATGCATCTGCCTCCACTCCAAATGGGAAACTAGGATCGGAAGGAGCAAGATGGGGCAGACGTGAATTGACCTAGGAGTTCTGAAAAGGCCTGCTGGGTGTTCTGGTCCAAAAAGAAAAGGGTGTTTTTCTTGAGCAAGTGACTGAGAGGGACAAGTACCCAGGAGTAGTCAGGGATGAATCGCCTATGAACATTGGCAAATCCCAAGAACTCCTCGGGTTACAGGTCATGTGAGGATGGCAACAATTTTAGTGGGATCCAACTCTATTTCTTCAGGGGTAGGACACAACCAAGATAGGGGATCCTCTCCTTTCTCCCATGTGTTGGTCTATGCAGACAAAGAGGTGTCACTACCGGGCCCATGGCGTCCATGCTGAGTCTTCTGTAGAAGAGAGTAAACTGCACGGCATCCACCCACATAGTTTGTGCTGCAAGTTTCCTAAACTTGGCTATGTACACCAGGAGATCTTTACTACCTTGTCTTATTTCCACAAGGTCATTGCGTACTCTTTGGGTGGCCTATTGCCTATCAAACATGCCCAAAAAAGCATGCAAGAAGGCTGTTTAGTCTTGGAGTATTCTATCATTGTTATCTACATAGGGAGTAACCCAGGCTAACGCAATCTTATCGAAATTTAGTAACAGGAAAAGGACTTTAGCTTGATCAGAGGCATACAGGGTAGATCGATTTAGAAAATGAATTCTGCATTGTGTTAAGAAGGCTTTGAATTCACATGGAACTCCAAACTTAGTGGGCATAGGGGGGTGAGGGAATGTACGGGCGCATCGCTGGGTGTGGTAATATGGCTGGTGTTATGATGGGGCGAGTATGAGATTGTGCGACTTGTGGCCTGGAAGGTCCTGCCATCCCTCCACCCTTAATGCCCCAAGGATTTCCCACAGCTGGAGACTTAGGCCTCCAAGACTCCATTGTACCCTGTATGGTAGTCATAGTTTGGAACAACGACATTGCATTTTCCTGCCTACAGGCAGCAGCAGGTTATAGTTTCTGTAGGGCTGCAGCTAATTCTTTTACTACTTCCTCCATAACCCAGAGAAGTAACAAGGTCTTGCAATCTATCAGGACTGTAGGTTATGCCAAGAAGCAAAGTCCTCCTGGGAGTCACAAGGAAGGGTCAAGTCCTTATTGGAAGTCGGAGACTACTCCCTGCTACGAGTATGGACAGGGAAGTGACTGTGACTCAAAATAGAGGCGACTTAGAACAGGCGCTTCATGCAGGTACTCTGGCACCTCAAGCAGGAGCAGTGGGAACAACAATAGCCACTTAGTAACAGTACTCTTTTATGCATCTTTCATTTCTTTTCCCCCTCCCTAAAGTAACAGCTTTACCTTAAGCTCCAGTCTTGGAGCATAGACCAGAAGGGCATCTTTACACAGCTCTCAACTCACACGCTTCTGGCGGGTGTCACCCGCCTTGTAAACAGCTGACTCACCCGCCAAGCCTCCAGCACGCCCGTTCGTTTCAATGGGCCTCTCACCCGCCAAAACTAAAATCAGGTGTTTTCACCCGCCTTTGCGACACAAATGGTTGAGAGCTGTGCCTTTAAAAGACTTTTGACTTGATTTCCAGATATGGGGATTCTTGGACCAACAGGACCCAAGTTAGCATGGACAAGGCACAGAGTCACAGGGAAGTGGTCTGTGTTAACAAGAGCGGCTAAATACACTGCATCCGGCCAGTGTTGCCAACTCCTCAGTAAGAAAAGTAGCTATTGGCCGTCCAGAAAGTAGCTAGAAGTAGCTAAGTGACGTCATTACCCAATTTGCATAATTTACCAGGTGCATGATGGGTGATTGCCAAGGGCATGGTTGTTATAGCCTCTCATTGAACCCACCCCTTTTTTGTAATAAAAGTCTGAATGCACAGATGCAAACTCATTACATCCATATGCATACATGGACATGCTAATGCAGTAGTATTTTGGTTGTTATTAATATAATGGAATGCATGTTCTGTTGTAGCTTCTTAAACGTGTACTGCCATTTTTAATACGATAGTATTTTATAATCCAGCTATTCTACATATGTAAACACATTGTCACAATATTGCATTAGTTTGACAAGTCTAGAGAAAATATATTTATTATTAAACAAAGAAAAAATTAGCAGACAAATCTATGAATGCAGAGTAAGGTGCAGGGCAAGGACATTCTCCTATTGGTCAGAGCGGGAAAGCCTTCAAGATGAGCCAAAGCAACAACAAGCAGCCATTGCACACATGCAAGGCCATATAACCAGTGTTGCCAGCAAGACGACTTTCTCTGTATTTAGCAAGAAAGCACGGCCCCACTTTTTAAAATTGGTTTGGAAACTTGTGTAAATGACACAAGTCTCCAAACCAATAAAAAAAAGTAGCTAGATTTCTCGCTAGCCGCTTTTTCCAAAAAAAGTCGCCAGGGGCTGTGCTTTCTCGCTAAATATAGGGAGAAAGTCGCCACGTTGGCAACACTGCATCCGGCGGCTGTCCTGCTTTTATGATGTCGGCTTGCTGGCAGCTGCTGCACGCTGAGACATGATTGCGGCAGCCATCTTGGGTTGGGTATTACGACCCGACCTGGCGGCCATCTTGGAGGTGGCACATTGTTAATTTATCAAACAACGGGTAAACCTAGCAAGGGCTGCAATATAGCGGCAAGTTCATCAGGGCTGCTACAGGCTGCCTGGCAGGAGCGGGGGCATACCTTGTATGGCTAGGACTCCTAACATAGAGATGGATTCGAAGAAGGTGCAGGCTGTGAAGGATAAGCCAGCTCCCACCCGGGTAAACAAAGTTCAAAGATTTTTGGGGTTCGCCAATTTTTATAGGCGATTCATCAAAGGATTTTCACGGATCATACCTTCCATCACTAAGCTTCTTAAGAAGGGGGTTACGTTCATTTGGAGTCTGGAGGTGGAGAAAGCCTTTCAAACAGATTTGTTTCAGGAGCAATTTTGCTTCATCCGGATCCCATTAAAGTCTTTTTTATTGAGGATGATGTTTTGAATTCAGTGATGCGAGCACTTTTGTTGCAACAGCATGGTGAGAAGGGTGAACTCCATCAAGGGTCAACTGTCTCGGGAGGATAGCTCAGCAGCAATATGCTCGCCTTGGAAGAAAGACGACACGGAGCAACAGGGGTTCAATCCCCGGGTCCACGCTTAGAAACCTCTGGGTATTAAGCGCATTATAAATAACCAATCATATATCACATCCTGTGGCCTATTTTTCAAGAACATTTTCTGGAGCAGAATGTAATTACACTATTATGGACAGGGAACTGCTAGCCATTAAATCTGCGTTTGCCGAGTGGCGACACTAGCTTATGGGAGTTCAGCATACAGTCAGAGCTTACGGATCATAGTAATCCGAAGGTCAACCAAAACCCTATCCCCAAGGCAATTGCGTTGGTCCGTGTTTTTGCTGATTATGATTTCATTGTGACTTTCAGGCCTGGATGATTGAAAGGAAAGGCAGACGCTCTATCTAGAATGTTTTTTTGGATGTGAACAAGAGGTTAAATTGTGCCCAAAGCCTTTGATCTAGGAAGAACATTTTGTTTCTGTCAGTACCACAAAGGATAATGTCTTGTTCTGTGAGATTCAACAGAGTATGTCTTTGGATCAGATGAAGGAATAGGCACGCCAGGACCCAGCTCGATCTATTTCAGAAGGTTTACCTGACATGGACACCAGTTTGTTTCTTCCAGAGGAATGTCTGTGGGAAAGAGTCCTCAGAGAATGTCATGAATCAGTCCTGGCTGGACATCCTGGTTTCCGGAAAACTTTGGAGTTGGTGCAGAGAAATTTCAGGTGGAAAACAATGAGAGAAGATGCATTACATTTTGTGAAGACCTTTGAGGTTTGTGCAAGGTCTAAGGCTGTAGGGGGCAGCAGTATTTTTGGAACCCTTGCCTAGTCCACACGTGCAGAGGCATTGCTAGGGGGTGCCTGAGGGGGCTATAGCCCCTGATCTTTCGGTTGAAAGCCCCGATAGCTCAGGGGCTACATCCAAAATGCTAGCTAGCCCCGAGTCCTGACAGTCCCGACATTAGCGTAGCCCCAGATCTTTTGCAAACCTAGTAACACGCGTCCTTGGTATTCTTTATCCCAGATCTTGGAGTTGACCTTCCGTAGGCTCAGGGGTGTACCACCATTCTTGTAATGGTTGATTTTTTAACCAAGGAAGGGCACTCTATTCCGAAAAAGAGAACAGGAACTAAGACTGAACCATCAGGGATGGTATGTTCTAGCTGGAAAGTGGGAGGAACGTTTACCTGCCCAGGAAATGGAGAACAAACTCTCAGTTGGATAAGACTGAAACCATTGCTGAGCAGTCCCTGAAAGCCCCACAGAAGAAAGAGTGCAAAGAAGAGTGCGGTGATCAACCAAGTCAACAGTGGCTAAAAGATCCAGAAGATTCAGAATAAAAGAAAGTTTGGAATGTCGAGCAAGTGAATTAGAGAGAAGGGCCTTTTTGGTAGAATGGAGAGGACGAAAGCCAGATTGGTGTTCAGGAAGCGGGGAAGAAGATATAAAGCAGTCTCTGAGTAGATAACACATTCTGAGATTTTAGAAACAAAGGGTAGAAAATAGATGGAATGAACTTGTGCAGGAGGGAAGGACCAAGAGACAGTGTCTTTAAAATTAGGAGTATTACCATATGTTTGCAGTCCAGAAGGAAGACCGCCAAATAAAGAGACATGTTAATGAGTGTGGTCAGGAAGGGAAGAGGGTGGGGATAGACTTAAGGAATAAGGAGCCTAGATGCCCTTGGTGATTAGTTGTGGTATAGAAGCGTGATGATGATGATGATGGACGGAAGGTAAGGGATTGCAGGGGAGGTGGTGGATTGAGCATGAGACAGAAAGGAAGCTGTATCGGAGTCGGCGAGCGGTGAAGAAAGAAATAAGAGCAAGAGACTAAAGGAAGAAGGATCACAGGAGATTTGGGGCTGGAGGAGACAGGCTCGTAGTCAGGGGGGGTGAGAAGACAGAGGTGTTGGGCATAAGGGGTGAGAGGAGGTAATTTAGTTAGAGAAGGCACCAGGGATGAGGGGAGTGAGCAGTACAGTGTTTTGCAGCAGTGAGTCCAGAGACATAGGAGTGTAGATCAGATTGGTAGATAAGACCAGCAGACAAGTGCAACTTTTCCCAACATCATTCGGCATGCCGTAGCAAAGATCAACGAGAAAGGAGATCCGGTGTGAGCCACGGCTGGGATGGAAATGGCATTGGGGAAGTAGGCATGCCGTAGCAATGATCAACGAGAAAGGAGATCCGGTGTGAGCCACGGCTGGGATGGAAATGGCACAGGGGAAGTAGGCATGCCATAGCAATGATCAACGAGAAAGGAGATCAGGTGTGAGCCACAGCTGGGATGGAAATGGCACAGGGGAAGTAGGCATGCCGTAGCAATGATCAATGAGAAAGGAGATCAGCTGTGAGCCACAGCTGGGGTGGAAATGGCACAGAGGAAGTAGGCATGCCGTAGCAATAATCAGTGGGAAAGGAGATCACGCGTGAGCCACGGCTGGGATAAAAATGGTACAGGGGAAGAAGGCATGCCGTACCAATGATCAATGAGAAAAGAGATCCAGTTTGAGCCACGGCTGGGATAGAAATGGCACAGGGGAAGTAGGCATGCTGTAGCAATGATCAGTGGGAAAGGAGATCAGGTGTGAGCCACAGCTGACACGGAAATGGCACGGGGAAAGTAGATATGCCGTAGCAATGAACATCAAGAAAGGAGATTACGTGTGAGCCATGGCTGGGATAGAAATGGCAAAACAAAAGAGGTGATGGCTGGAAGGTTTAGAATCAATCTTAACCTCTGGCATTGCTCTGGGCAACCCTCCCGACCATCGTTCTTCAGGGGAAGAAGGCATACCGTATCAATGATCAATGAGAAAAGAGATCCGGTTTGAGCCACGGCTGGGATGGAAATGGCACGGGGGAAGTAGGCATGCCTTAGCAATGATCAACAAGAAAGGAGATCAGATTTGAGCCTCGGCTGGGATGGAAATGGCACGGAGGAAGTAGGCATGCTGTAACAGTGATCATTGAGAAAGGGGATCCGGTGTGAGCCATGGCAGGAATGGAAATGGCACAGGGGATGTAGGCATGCCGTAGCAATGATCAACAAGAAAGGAGATCCGGTGTGAGCCATGGCAGGAATGGAAATGGCATGGGGGATGTAGGCATGCTGTAGCAATGATCAATAAGAAAGGAGATCCGGTGTGAGCCACGGCTGGGAAGAAAATGGCACGGGAATGTAGGCATGCCATAGCAAAGATCATCAAGAAAGGAGATCAAGTGTGAGCCACGAGTGGGATGGAAATGGCACGGGGGAAATAGGCATGCCGTAGCAATGATCAACGAGAAAGGAGATACGGTGTGAGCCATGGCTGGGATGCAAATGGCACAGGGGAAGTAGGCATGCCGTAGCAATGATCAACGAGAAAGGAGATCTGGTGTGAGCCACGGCTGGGGTGGAAATGGCACAGGGAAAGTAGGCATGCTGTAGTAATGATCAACGAGAAAGGAGATCCGGTATGAGCCATGGCTGGGATGCAAATGGCACGGGGGAAGTAGGCATGCCGTAGCAATGATCAACGAGAAAGGAGATCCGGTGTGAGCCATGGCTGGGATGCAAATGGCACGGGGGAAGTAGGCATGCCATAGCAATGATCAACGAGAAAGGAGATCCGATGTGAGCCACGGCTGGGGTGGAAATGGCACAGGGAAAGTAGGCATGCTGTAGTAATGATCAACGAGAAAGGAGATCCGGTGTGAGCCATGGCTGGGATGCAAATGGCACGGGGGAAGTAGGCATGCCGTAGCAATGATCAACGAGAAAGGAGATCCGGTGTGAGCCTTGGCTGGGATGCAAATGGCACAGGGGAAGTAGGCATGCCGTAGCAATGATCAATGAGAAAGGAGATCCGGTGTGAGCCATGGCTGTAATGCAAATGGCACGGGGGAAGTAGGCATGCCATAACAATGATCAACGAGAAAGTAGATCCGGTGTAGCCACGGCTGGGATGGAAATGGCACGGGGGAAGGAGGTATGCCGTAGCAATGATCAACGAGAAAGGAGATCAGGTGTGAGCCATGGCTGGGGTGGAAATGGCACGGGGAAAGTAGGCATACTGTAGTTAGGAAAGATTTTCATTTCATGTGTAAGTCCTTATTTGGGCATGCATTCGTCCATGAAACGCCAAGTGTTCGCAGGCTTCTGCATGCCTTGTGTGTGTGCTTCTAGGATGTGGGCTGGACTGTCTGGTCCCAATACACATCCTGGGTTCCAGAGAGTCTGGAGTGCCGTGAATGCCTGGGACCACTGTGGTCCATGATTGGTCCACGTATGGTGTGCCTGTATGTGAGTGGATCTCCACTGGGTCCTCTTTGTTTTGGTGCGAGGGAGATTATGGATAAGAGAAGGCCCCAAACACAAATACCATATTGATCTCTGGAGTTCTCACTGAACGAAGTATAGGATCCAAGTATCCTGCAACAAGAAGCCGAGTCGAGGAACAGCTGGTGACCCGGCTGGAAGGTTTGGCACCCTGAGCCCGCTGTTGTACCGCTGGGCCCCTCTGCAACTGATCGAACCAGAAGGTCTGCGAAGACGCTTTGACCTATTGGAATAGTGGGACTAACTATTCTCGACACCTTCATCAAATCCTGCAAGCAAGCCTTCTCAGAACTGTCCCTGGGCCAATCAGTGGGCTGACCAGCTTGCGCAGGACCTTTTCTCTGATACCGCCGCCGTTTTGAGGAGGCCCTTGAAACTTGGTACATTACAAGCTCTGTGTTCACGGCACTCTCACACCAAATTTCGTACACTTGCCGTTCCCAAGTGTGGAGTAAAGAGAGAGCGCCCAAACCGGAGTACACGCGTTTACCGCGTCGCCCAGCCGTGGTGACAAACTTTGCAGGTGCCTTGCAGCTGTGCCCCTCTGTGCCCTGAAGCCTGCTACAGTGAAACTGGCCTGATCCATCCACCAGGAGCAGAGAAATCGCCACTGTCCCATTTGAGAATCAACGCTGTAACTTCATCGCTGAGAGCTGCATAGCCACGAAATTTCCGCATTTGAACCTGCAACCGAATTGGACTCGACTGTCGAAGTTTGGTCCGGAGTGTGCCAGAGCTCGATGAGTAATTGCAACCCTTACCAGTGGCCCCTAGTGCATCCATCCATTTTTTTGCACGAGGGGCCCCTCTCCTTTCCACAGATAGCCTGAGCTATCAAACTATTCCCAACTTCTGGAACCTGTTCTGTCCTCAGGGGGAGACCCTCCACGAACAGTGGGGACCTATTCTGCATCACCTCACCCACCTTCTTGAGCTGCTACAGACCCTACAAGAGACCCCGTTTCACCCATCTGCACTACCTCGTGCGCCAGCATTGCAAGTACATTTGAGCAATAGGCTCCCCTCTTCTTAGTGACTGGACTGCCTTTCAGTTAGGATTAGGATTACTGCAGAAATTGCTTAAAGACTCTTTGCACTACCTTTCCTTCCCTTTTCTAGGTGGTGGACCCATTTCGTGCATTAACCCTTTAGGCCCCTTGGTTTTGTAAATATGTATTTTAGTAGGATTGTGTTGGTTTAAAAGTGTTACTGTTAATAACTATTGTATTGAAACTACTCAAAGGCATTGAAATAAATGTATTTGTATTTTTAATATATCTACACCTGACTGGGAGTGATTTGTAAGTGTCCTTTACTCTTTGTGCTCATTGAGGTCTTTCAGTCATCCTCACCCCTCCTGAGACTTAGTCTTGACCGCCGCCAATGCTACCTTGATTGGTCTGGCTTGTCCAGAAGGTTACCTTGTTCCAAGAAACTAAGCTGGCCTTCTTTTATGGTGTTTATCACGAGAAATTCGAGTACCTGTTGGTTTGGTTGTAGATCTTGATGTGGCAGCCAGACTGACATATGTTTCCAGACGGACGTATGACGCGAGGAACTGACCCTTCCACCACCCAAAATGGTACTGGGTGAAAGATGGACCGACTCCCAACGTCACGGGGTGCTCTCTCCTGATTAGCGTGACGTCAGGACAGTGCAAGCACTGACAGGAGAGGCAGATGTTCTGTGTAGTTGAATGTCCGAAGAGGTTGATTGCCGGAGTGGGATGTCCAGCAGAGCAAGTCCAGGAAACAACGGAACTGATGCTGGGAATGGTCGTAGATCCAACGAAGACCAAGGCAAACGTAGCTGAAGAGGTCTGGTCAGGCCAAGGGAGGCAGCCTGAGGAGAGTCCAAGGAGTACAGGCTGACAAGCAAGAGGGCGAGGAACTGACTCAGGAGAAGGGAGAACCAGCAAGAACCCAAGAGGACTGAGGAAAAGACCCCCGGGAGGAAGCCAAGGTGGGAGACCTAAGGAACCCACAAGGGAGGCAAGCAAGGAGGACAAGCGGGACAACAACCAGGACCCAAGCAAGAACAAGGCAGGGAACAGGAAACTGAGCAGGAACAGCTTGAAGGTCGAGCGAGCAACGCGATAAACAAACCGCGTTGAGACGCAACTAGCTCTCGATCTCGACTCCTCTTATGGGCCGTCAGGAACCGAGAGGCTTGAGGCGCAAGCCGTCTCGTTGCCTGGTATTGGCGAACCCAAAATGAGGCTTGGAACGCAAGCTGCAGCAGTAGCGAGGGCCCAGTCTACTACGCATGCGCGGAGCCGGGAACATGGTCGTCCGCGCATGCGCAGAGACACACCAGCACGGACCCCCGATACTCTCCCAGTGGCAGACCCCCAGGTGCGAAAGCGCAGATAGAGCCGCCAAGAGGAAGCGGAGCGGACTGGCATAGAGGATCCCGGTCTCCAGGTAAGTGGCGTGACACCTTCAGAACCTCTGCCCACCAAGTCAGAGTTCAGAAATCCATCTTAACAAATTGGTGTACAGCGGTGGGATAGGACTGAAGGTATCCAGTGTCGCACACTAGTAAAGGCATTTCAAGTTATTCCTACCCAGGACACATAGTGGCTTGATAGTGATAACTGTAAAGGCAATCGACCTATCTAATATAATGAAAACAACTACCTTTATAACCTTAAATGCTTCTAGATCAGTAACATTGAGAAAGATGTGTACTGAGAAGGGTTTACCTGCTCAAGGCACAACATTGGAAATGATCCAGAGAGTCATGGAATGGCAAGAGTTGCAACTCAGGGCAATAGCTTCTGATGAAGGTGCAGAAGGAGGTGGGGCTGCTCCCACTGGCAGAACTGACAGTTCTGCCGCTGCCCTCATTCATGGTGCCCATGAGGATGTGGATGATGTAATGTCTAATGTTTCCTCTGCAAGTGTTGATGCTGAGGCCATGCAGGAATTCAAGAAGCAAGTGCTGCTGTTTAGGCAGAAGGAGCTAAGCTGAAGATAGAGCAGGCAGAAAAACAGAACGACAGGGATCACCAGTTGGAACTGGTCAAGCTTCAAGTGTCACCAGGATCCAGGGGATGTGGACATGGGTCTGGGGCCTCCTCTCATGCAAGATTTCCTAAAGGTCTGCTCAGTGTGTATGATGAGAAGAATGACATTATGGACTGGCTGAATGCATGTGAAGTTCAAGAGGTTGTAAATTCTGAAAAGATTGCCTGGTTACTCAGCAGACTGCCCCATTCTGGCTGCAGCGCCGTTATGGAGATGTCCAAAGCTGAAAGAGTTGATTTTGCAATGTTAAAGCAAACTCTCATTTTGAAATTTGGGAAGACTACTGCCCAATACCTTAAACGGTTCAGAGAGTATAAATAGAAAGAAGGAAGTACTTGGGTGTCATATGTGACTGACTCTTTAAAAAACCTGACTGGCTGGGTCGAAGGCTATAAGGTCTCCACCTCTGAGGGTATGATATGTCTAGTCATGCTTGAACATATCTTTGCATCTTGTTCCCCTGAGCATAAGCAGCATTTGGCAGATTCAAAGGAGTTAGATCCTAAGAAGCTAGGCATTGCATTAGATTTATGGGTGTCACATAGAGTGTCCCATAAGGACATGACTCATCCTGGTAAGCAGGAGCAGGGGAAAAAGCCCACAGATAAGGAGGGTGGGGGGTCTGATAAAATGTCCTGCCAAAAGAGCCACGAAAATAAATGCAAGGGTAAGTCACAAGAGAATACACAGGGTGGTGGAGGTTATCCTCCTAAACAGAACTCTAGTTACAGTAAGCCTCACTATGTCCCAAGACCCAGTGGATCTTGTGTAGCTTGTGTAGCAACAGACCATGTGAAGGGGACCCCAGATGTAAGGTCAAAACCTTGGGGGTCCACTCTGCTAATCTGGCCTTCTCCTCTTATGAAGAGGAAGAGATCACAGGAACATCCTTCGCCTCAGACTTCTTCCCCAGTGGGATAGAAGCTGAGGTAGTCTTTTTTTCCCTGGGTTTCTGGGAGCCTAAGGTCTCAAAGGTGTATGCTAAGATTCCTGATAATACCAAGCACTACTTTAAGGACAGTATGCAGATTAATGGAGTAGATACTCTTGCCCTTAGGGATAGTGGGTGCAGCAGACCTGTAGTGGATTCTACCTTGGTAGACCCAAAGAAAGTTGCCAGAGCTCCTCTGTTACTCACTACTTTGGCTGATGGCCCACCTCTCAAGTTCCCAGTTATACCTGTAAATCTTACTATCAATGGTACAGTGGTCAGGATTCCAGTGATCTTTGAGAGAGATGTCCCAGGAAAGGTCTTGCTGGGGATTGATCTCAGAGCTTTAGGGCTTGTGGGAGACACAGCAGAGATACCCTGCACAAGGTCACAAACTGTCACAAGTCTCTCTCCTTTTCACCTGTTTTTCCTGTTTGCTTGCGACCTTCTTTTGTGACTTCTTCCGCACGGTCCGGGATTTATATAAGCCCGTGCGCAGGTCTTCGGATTCTAGCGTGCTTCGTTCAGATTGTCCAGGACGGAACCAGGAAGTAACAATGTCCGCGCACGGAGGCACGGAAGCCGTGACTCGAGCGCGGGCGAAAATCCAGGAACGTTCGGTAAGTTTGAAGGATGAAAGTAAAGGAGGAGGAATCATGGAACCGGGAATAGAGAATTCGGGAAAATAGCCCCGAGCGAACTCCGGCAGCACACGTCCAGCTACGGCGAGCAGTAGCGTTGAGACGCGCAGAGCCGTGGGGGTATGTCTGTTTAGTAGTGCGCCGAGCATGGAACGTAAAGGCTGGTAAGCTGCGTTTCATACTCGACGGCCATGTTGGGAAGGTTACTGCATTCAGTGCTCTGTGGGTCAGGGACCACGAGGTCCAAAAGGGACATAGGCAACGGTTCATGACAGCATGCCTCCTCTGAAGCCCAGCTCCTCCGGGTTTGCCTTGATGGATAAGGTGGTATCTTCGAATCAGCCTGGGGGCATTCATGTTTGATATGGGTTCCCAGGTGCGCTCACTAGGTGGATATCCTTTCCATTCGACCAAATATTGCAGCTGACCACGTCGGTACCTACAATAACAAATTCTGGAGACCTTGTATTCGAGTTGGTCATTGACAATCACTGGAGTAGATCTTGGAGCAGTTCGAGAGGGTTGTAAATATGGTTTCAACAGAGAAGTATGGAAGACTGGGTGGATCCTTTTCCATGATTCTGGTAGTCGGAGTAGAAAGGCCATTGGATTGACGATTTCTTTTATAGTAAAGGGACCGTAATACCTGGGGGCCAATTTATTTGGTCGTAGGTGACGTGGGAGGAGTTTTGAGGATAACCAGACCTTATCGCCTATTGAATAGGAAGGCCTTGGTCTTCTTTTGGAGTCAGCATGATGTTTCACGTCTCTTCAGGCCTTTTCTAGGTTTTCTTTAGCTTCTTTATGTACATTGATTAGCGTTTCAATCCAGGAATCAACCGTAGGATCTGGGGTTGAATGTGGAAGAATGGGCAGTAGGACTGAAGGATGAAATACTTGACTACAGAAAAAGGGGATGGTTTTGATAGCTGAATGATCCGAATTGTTGTATGTGAATTCGGCCACAGGTATTAAGAGTGACCAATCATCCTGGACCCTGGTGGCGAAGCAGCGAAGATATTGTTCCAGAGTTTGGTTTACCCGCTCAGTAGCTCCATTGGTCTGTGGATGATAACCCGAAGACAAAGCACGCTGGATTCCCAGTATACGACATAACTGTTTCCAGAACTGGGATATGTACTGGGGCCCTCTATCAGAAATGATCTTGGAAGGTAGCCCATGAAGCCGGAATATGTGTTCCAGGAAAATTCCTGCAAGTTCAGATGAGGATGGCAGTTTACATAAAGGTGTAAAATGAGCCATATGAGTGAACAAATCAATGGTAACCATTATAGTTGTGTAGCCCCTGGAAGAGGTAATTCCACAATGAAATCCGTGGCAATGATTTCCCAGGGTCTTGTTGGTATCGCCGGTTGGAGCAGGTGACCTGCTGGTCTTTTGTTATGTTTGTTCTGATTATAGACTGCACATGTCTGGATATGGATCTTGATATCATCCTTCATCTTTGGCCACCAAACTGTCTTTGTATTAGACAGAGAGTGTTGGTGATGCCACAGTGTCCTGAATGGAAAGTATCATGACATAGGCTTGGATCTTTTGTCTCAGTCCAGGAGTGGGAATGACCAAGCGATTGTCCTTGAATGGATATCCGTCCTTAGTTTTAAGATTCCATTGATTGTTTCTCTTAAACTCCTTCCAAGGTTCAGAGGACTGGGTTTGAATTCGAATATCCTCTAGGAGAGTAATTGCTTGGGCAACAAATATTGTGTGGGGAAACATCTTAGGAAAGGTCCGATCCTCAAGGGGTTCATAGTCAGGACGCCTGGATAAAGCATCGGCTATAATGTTATGTGTTCCAGGGAAGTGTTGGATTTGGAATTGGTATTGGGCAAAAAAGAAAGCCCAGCGGGCTTGGCGACTGTTTCTACATTCTAGGGATTGTAGTACTTAGAGATTCCGATTTTCTGTGCGAACTTGAACCGGGTGTTTAGCTCCCAGAAGGAGATGACCCCAATCAGTGAAGGCCTGACGGATGGCTAACAATTCCTTCTCCAGGACGGAATAATGGGTTTCACTGGGAGTCAAGGTGCAGGAGAGATAGGCGATGGGGTGTTCTAGTTTGTCTCCAAGTTCCTGTTTCAGGACTGCCCCAATGGCGTAGTTGGAAGCATCAGTTTTGACAATGAAGGGTCTGTCTGTGTCAGGTTGAGGAAGGATGGGAGCTTATGTAAACGACTTTAATCGTTGAAACGCTGAATCTTGGACTGAGGTCCACTGAAAGGGGGTGTCCTTTTTTAACAATGTAACAATAGGATTAACAATTTCCAAAAATGCTGGAATAAACTTTCTGTAGAAGTTAGCAAGCCGCAGGAAGGATTGATATGATATGATATGGTATTTGTAACGCGCCTATACACAAGTGTTTCAAGGCGCGACGAGGCAGGGAGGGAGGGAAACAAGGGGAAGACAGACAAACGATCCTACTAGGCCAGGTGTCATTCAGATCGCGCAAGTGCAGAGGTAAGGGGAAAAGGAGGAAGTGCAGGGGGAGGAGGTGGGGGGGAAGTGCAGTACAAGGTAAGTAGCGTAAAAAATAATAAATAATAAATAATAAATAAAAAGGGCCAGCTGGTGGCAAGTGCGAGGTAAGTGCAGAGCAAGTGCTGGGAAGGGGGCTGTAGGGATACAGTGACAGTCCCACAGTGCAGGGGGAGCCAGGGAGGCAGTGCAAGTGGAGAGTGGCTGGGCCCTGGACCGAGGTTGCTGAGAGTGGCCCAGATGCAGGTTTAGTGCTGAATTCAGTGGGGAGTTAAGCAGGATTAGCAGGGGAGAGGGAGAGAGAAGGCAGAAGCGAAGAGGAAGGTTTTGAGGTGCTTCCGGAACCGGAGATGGTTCTCCTCAAGTTTCAGGGAGGCAGGAAGGCTGTTCCAGAGGGAGGCCCCTGCTGCGGAGAGAGATCTACCCCCAGCTCGTTGCTTCGAGAAGCGGCTGACCATGAGGGAGTTGGAGACGGATGAGCGAAGGGCTCGTGAAGGAAGATATTTAGGGAGAGTTGAAGGTATTTAGGTCCCAGGCCCCAGAAGGCCTTGTGGACAATGCAGAGGGTTTTGAACTTAATCCTCGCAGCCACTGGGAGCCAGTGAAGAGATTTCAGTCCTGGAGAGATACGGTCCCTGGGCTTGAGGCCAAGGACAAGTCTCGCAGTTCTGTTCTGGATAAGTTGCAGAGGGCGGAGAGTGGAGGCAGGCAGATTAAGATAGAGGCTGTTACAGTAGTCCAGCCTTGAGAGAACCAGGGCTCGGGAGACAGTGAGCTTCTGGGGGAAGGAGAGGAAGGGAAGAATACCTCTGAGGAGGTGCAGCTGGTAGTGTGACTTCTTAGAGACGTCAGATATATGAGGAGAGAAGGAGAGTGTGGAGTCGAAGATGACCCCGAGGTTTTTAACCTTGCAGGTAGGGGCAGGAAGGGGGCCAAGGGAGGCCGGCCAGAGAGCTGCAGGGAAGGAGGGAGTGGGTGTGCCGATGAGTAGAATCTCAGTCTTACTGGCGTTGAGGCAGAGGTCATTGGCGGCACACCATTCCTGGATAGCAGACAGACAGTCGGAGATGAGGGAAGGAGAGGAGGAGGCCGAGGGTAGCCTGAAAATGAGCTGGGTATCGTCTGCATAGCACTGGAAGTAGGGGCAGAGAGCGGCGATGCGGTGAGCAAGGAGTGCCAGATACTGGTTGAAAAGCCAGGGAGAGAGGTTGGATCCCTGGGGGACACCACAGGTGGAGAAAAAGATGTCAGAGAGGAAGGAGCCCATTTGGACCTGGGAGGGTCGACCGGAGAGGAAAGAAGTCAGCCAGGCCAGAGCCTGACCAGTGATACCCAGGTTATCACGGAGACAGTTGAGCAGGATGGCATGGTTGACAGTGTCAAAGGCAGAGGAGAGATCGAGCAGAATGAGAACACAGGGAGTGTTGGAATCGAGGTTCAGGAGCAGGTCCTCACGGATGTTCAGGAGAGCAGTTTCCGTGCTTCTGGCCGCTCTGAAGCCGGATTGATGGTCATGAAGATTACCAACAGATTCAGCATGGAGGTTAAGCTGGGAGATGGCCAGTTTCTCCAGGAGCTTACCCAGGAAGGGAGTAATGGAGATTGGGCGATAATTGGCCGGGCAGGAGGGGTCGGCAGAGGGTTTCTTGAGGAGGGGGTGCACAAGGGAGTGCTTGAGGGGGGATGGGAAGACTCCAGAGGCGAATGAGTGGTTGCAAAAGTCAGCCAGGGCAGGAGCCAGGGAGTCGATGTGGTCCTTGATGGTTTTGGAGGAACAGGGGTGAACCTGTTTAGACGAGGCTTTCATAGATCGGACTTGTCTGGAAACCTCATCAGCAGAAAAAGGTGGAAAAGCAGAGAAGGAGGGTGGAGGGGCGGCTGCAAGAGAGCAAGAGGAAGAGCCGGGAAGAGAGGGAGGGAGGAGAGAGGAGGAGAGCGAGGACAGGATGTCCTGAGTTTTTGAGATGAAGTGCGAGGCCAGTGCAGTGCAGAGGGCCTGGGAGGGGACAGGAGAGGTAGAGACTGCAGCAGGGTTGGCCAGCTCCTTGCAGATTTTAAAGAGTTCGGCCGAGTTGTTAGATGCCTCAGAGATGCGGGCTTGGATAATGCTTTACGCTAGTGGGAACAAGCCAAGATAGAATGAAGTCAACCTTCGAAGAGTCCATTCCAATCCCCTTTGGCTAAGAACAAATCTGAGATAGTGAACAGTAGACATGTGAAAAAGGCATTTCTCGGGTTTGGCCAGGAGTTTATGTTCCCGTAGACGTTGTAAAACTGCCCTTACGTGCTCTTCATGTTTTTGATGGTCCTTGGAGTAGATCAGTATGTCGTCTAGATATACAATGACTAAGAGGAACAGCATATCAGAAAATACCCGATCCATGAAGCGTTGGAAGACTGCTGGGGCATTAGCAAGTCCAAAGGACATGACTAGATATTTAAAATGGCCGAAGGGTGTTCTAAAGGCTGTCTTCCATTTGTCACCTTCCTTTATACGAATAAGGTTGTAGGCGCCCCTGAGGTCTAGTTTTGTGAAGATGACAGCACCTCTGACGGCTTCCAGGATATCTGAGATGAGAGGCAATGGATAACGGTCCTTAAGAGTGCTTTGATTAAGACCACGGTAATCGAGACATGGCCTAAGCTCCTTGGAATCCTTCTTGGGAACAAAAAATAGGGAGGCGCCCGCCGGGGACTTGGATGGTCGAATAGTTCATTTTTCCAGATTGGTATCCAGGTATTCCCGGAGGGCCCTCTTTTCAGGTTCTGACAAGATAAACATTCTTCCAAACGGAATTACTGCTGAAGGTTCAGTATCGATGGCACAATCTTCAGGTCTGTGGGGTGGTAGAGCTTGAAATAGGGCTGTTGAAAACACATCTGTGTACGCCTGATAGGCCCTGAGAATCTGGATGACGTTAGAGACGGTGACTGGTATTTGTTGATTTTTTTGGAAGTCTTCAGAGGCTTTTGGTAAGGTGTTCAAGGACAAACAGTGGGACATACAATGTTCCGAACCAAGAAATAGAGAGCCTGCTGCCCTTGATATAAGGATTGTGCTTCTGTAACCAGGGCATGCCTAGAACCATTGGATAGTGGGCAGATCTTATATTGTCACATTTGATCCTCTCTTGATGGTGGTTTATAGAGAGTAAGATCTCTTTAGTTTGAAGGGTTATGGGTCCTGAAGACAGGGGTCTATCCTCAATAGCCTCTACAGGTTGCATAGTCTCTCGAGTTTCATGTGGAATGTTGTGAGCAGTGACCCAATCATGATCTATGAATATGCCCATGGCTCCGCAATCCACTAATGCCAGGATGGGGTAGGATTCTTTCTTGGAAGGCGAAAGAATGATGTTAGGAGATGCTTAGTGGCAACTTGAGATCTAATTCCTTTGCAATTTTGTTGTCATTAATGACAGTGTGATTCTTAGCTACAAGAGAACCTTGGCTGTGTTTACTCAGCAGGGGTTCCAGATTCCAGAGGGAGGTTGAGAGCTGAAGGAGAGTATAGGTCCACTGCTGGGGGCCGTTCTCCTGGATGTATCTTATCCTGAATAAACCTATCATCAAGTGAAATCTCAGAAGTGTATCATTTGACTAAGTTAACAAAAGGTCTGTAGAATCAGAAGGTTATTTTGTCCAGGAGCGTTCAAGGAAGGAATTGATGTGGAGCAGACATCATTCTCCCGAAACTGTGCCCCATCTAGGATCGGGAGCTGGCGTTTCCCGAACGCCGTGGAGGAGCAATAGGGCACTCTCTGACAAGATGTTTATCGGAGGCGCAATACATGCAGAGACCGGTGTGAATCCAGCGCATCCTTTCTTGTGGGGTAATAGGTCCACGGAATGCCCCCAGTTGCATGGGTTCTGGATCTGAGGTCGGAGAAACTGCGGGTTCTGGGCTAGAAGGGTGGTCTATGACAGCCTTTGGGAATGATGATTTCGACTTCTTTTTCTCCGCCTTTCTTTCCTGGATTCGAAAATCAATTTGCAAGGAAAGTTCCAAGAGGGCCTGGAAGGAATTTGGGCGAGCTACCCTGGCTAGCTCGTCCTTTATTTCTTCATTCAACCCTCTGCGAAAGAGAGTGAAGCTAGCCTCTTGGGACCAATCAGCTTCCTTCATAAGTTGTTTGAAACGGGTGACGTAGGTAAACATATCCTGGGATCCTTGTCGAAAATCAAGGAGCACTGTAAACCTGCTCTGGGCGATCAAACATGGCCTTTAGGGCTTCCACAAATCCATTGTAATCATCCAGGAGGGCGTCACCTGAATTGACTAGGGGAGTTGCCCAGGTTAATGTGTTGCCAGTGAGGTGTGATATCATAAACCCTACTTTTGCTCTAGGGGTGGAAAAGTAGTAGGGCTTGAAGGTGAAATGCACCCAGCATGAATCTAGGAAGGCACGAAGGGTCTTTGGAGAGCCATCATATTTGTCCATCACTCCTCCCAATAACACACTTTCCTTGGTAGCAGAATCACGAGACAATACCAACTGCTTTAAGGCAGCGTTCTCAGCTTTAAGGTTTTGAACTTCTGTGGTGAGTTCCTGCATGTCTCGCATGAGGTCTTGAACCGCGGCTTCCATCCCTGTATCCGTATCGATTTTTAGGCATCTCAATCTATCACAAGTCTCTCCCCTTCTCACCTGTTTTTCCTGTTTGCGTGCGACCTTCTTTTGTGTCTTCTTCTGCACGGTCTTGGATTTATATAAGCCTGTGCGTGGATCTTCGGATTCCAGCGCGCTTCGTTCAGATTGTCCAGGACGGAACCTGGAAGGAACAATGTCCACGCGCAGAGGCACGGAAGTCATGACTCGAGCGCGGGCGAAAATCCAGGAAAGTTCGGTAAGTTTGAAGGATGAAAGGAAAGGAGGAGGAATCAAGGAATCGGGAATAGAGAATTCAAGAAAATATCCCCGAGCGAACTCCGGCAGTACACGTCCACTTACGGCGAGCAGTAGCTTTGAGACACGCAGAGCCGCGGGGGTGTGTCTGTTTAGTAGTGCGCCGAGCGTGGAACGTAAAGGCTGGCAAGCTGCATTTCGTACTCGACGGCCATGTTGGGAGGGTTACTGCATTCAGTGCTCTATGGGTCAGGGACCACGAGGTCCAAAAGGGACATAGGCAACAGTTCATGACACAAACAAGGGCTGCATTGGCCAAGTCCAAGGCCAAGCCCAAGCCAAAGGGGAAATCCAAGGCTAAATGAGTCAAGAAAGACAAAAGAGGGAAAGGGAGTATCCCCCCTAACTCACCTACCACTGAGGTGGAGGTAGTATGTCAACACCTGAACGCTTGCATTAAACGGAATGAAGATGGAAATCTTAGGGTTTAGGCGAGAGGATTGATTGTAGAGCCCAGACTCCCATTGCTGGTATACACAGTTCATAATACAGTAATACAGTAATCACTGTGAGTGAGGACCTTGTCGTTGACACTCATATTGTAGCAGAGTGGACACAACCTCTTCAGCATGGGCAGAAACATTGTCCGGCAGGACTGCTCACTGCAAGTGAATATATAACAGATTTGGGATACAACATTCTCTGTTTTTGGAGCAGGGTCTAGTGAGTTCCCCTTTCAAAGCCCTCCTCTTGCCCAGGTTGGGCTATTTCAATTCCATCTACATAGGAGCCAACCAACGACGAGAAAGAGGTGTTACCTGAAATCTTTGATCCCAATGACCATCCTTAACTACAAGGTTTGTTAGTCGAAGGTGGTCCTGAGAGGGATGCATTCAGTAAGGTGCAACGTGAGTGCCCATCTCTGGAAGGCCTAAGGAGACAGGCCTGCTCCCAGCTTGAGGGTGAACCTACTGGGAAGCATATGATTTATTGGGAAGGTGGGCTCTTCTACAGTGAACCTACAGAAGGAGACCATGTGAGGTTGGTGGTTCCCCTTGCTGTCAGACCCTTCCTCTTGCAGGTGGCAAATAAAGTCCCCTTTGCTGGTCACCTTGGCATCAAGAGAACCAAGCAAAGGTTATCCGTGCACTTCTACTGGCCCAAGATAGGGGTGCAAATAAAAAGCCACTGCAGGAGTTGTGCCTCCTGCCAGTTATCTGGTAAGAGTGGCTCAATAATCCAAGCTCCATTGGTACCACTTCCAGTTGTGGGGGTACCATTTGAGAGGGTAGGTATCGACATTGTTGGTCCCCTTGACCCCCAAACATCCTCACAAAATAGGTTTATCCTGGTGCTGGTCGACCACTTACAAATTATTCATGCTAGAACTAGTGGAAATTCTCCCTCAACCAAAATACTAGGCGTGGTATTGGATCAGTCCCTCAATATGAGAGCACATGTGAGCAGCGTCGTCTCAGCCTCCTTCTACTATGTGAAACTACTAGCCCATCTGAGACCCCTCATCTTGCAAGCGAACACTGAAACCATTGCCAGAGCCATAGTTGGCGCAAATATACACTATTACAGCAGCCTCCTTGTCGGTCTGTGTACAGCTGATTCCAACAGACCCTGTGTAGTTCAGAATGGAGCAGTCTGAGTAACAGCGGGTTTAGCCAGGCGGGATCATGTCTCAGCTTCCCGACGTACCTTATATTGGCTGCCTGTCGAGGCACGCTCTAAATTCAGACTATTGATGATAGTCTTCAAATGAAGACTTGGCATAATGCCCAAATATCTGCAAGACCACATCCTAGATAAGGTCAACAGTAGGGCATTAAGATCAAGCAACCAGAGCCTGTTAGTACTCGCGCAATGCAAACTGAAGAAGGTCGAGAATGGGGCTTTCTACATTGCTGCACCTAAGCTCTGGAACTCACTTTCACACACCCTTAGACAGCATTCCTCCATCACGACGTTCAAGAAGGCCCTTAAGACCTGGCTCTTTTATTGACCTCTGACCTTTATACCCACCACTTATCTGCCCTTTCTCTTCACTTGCTGATGACTCTGACCATTTTTGTTTATTGAGCTTGTTTGTCTTGTATGCACCCTCATGCCTCAGGGCTCATGGCAGCACAATATAAATTGATTAAAGTGAAAATTAAAGTAAAGGTATCCTGACACCATCCTATTAAAGACTGACTGCCAAGTCAGTTGCAAAAGCTTTACTTGGCATATTTACTAGGGTTGGCTTCCCTAAAGAAGTTGTGTCTGATAGGGGCAGCAACTTTAGGTCAAAGTATATGCGGGCCATGTGGAAGAAATGTGGTGTCACCTATACGTTTTCATCCACATACCAGCCACAAACCAATGGTCTCTTGGAAAGGTTTAACAGAACCTTAAAGAACATGAGCCCCAAAGAAGAAAACTGGATCTTATACAACCATGCTTACTGTTTCCCTACAGAGAGGTACCTCAGGAGGGTGTTGGCTTCAGCCCGTTTGAACTTCTGTTTGGTCACCATGTGAGGGCACCCTTAGCAATAGTCAAGGAGGGGTGGGAGTTGCCCACTCCCCTTATCACACCAATGTAATAGACTATGTGCTAGGACTCAGAAAGAGGATGGTACTCCTGATGGGTCTGACTAGTGAGAAACTGAAGGCAGGGCAAGCACTGGTAAAACATTGGTATGACCAGAAGGCTGCCCTCATCAATTCCACACCACGTCAGCAAGTCTGATCATGAATCCTTTAAGGCCTAGAGCTCTACAGGACAAATGGTCTGGCCCTTACACAGTGGTGGAGTCACTGGGTGAGGTTAACGATTTAGTGGACCCTGGAAGTGCTGGTCAGTCTCCAAAAGTGTTCCATGTGAATAGGCTGAAGGCTTTCATCCCAAGAGTTGAAATCGCTGCACTGCTGCTGGCTTCAGATGTTGAGGATGAGGAGTCAGAACCTCTCCCTGACCTGCTCCAGGGCAGTCCTTCAGATAGCTCCATGGAGGGTGCTAAAGTGGCCCCTCACCCGACTTCTGATCAACAAGCTGAGGTGAAAAGTTTGCTCAGGCAGTTTTCCCCCTTGTTCTCACAAGCTGCTGGTTTGACACCTTGATGCAAACATGACATTGACACAGGACATAGTGTACCTACTAAAAGTAGGGGATACAGGATGTCAGACAAGGTAAGGTCTTACATTAAAACAGAGGTCATCTACCTCTAGTAGTCCTTGGTCCAGCCCAGTGGTTTTGGTTCCAAAGACAGGTGCCTCTGTGTTGAGGCTCTGTGTGGATTACAGGGCTCTAAATGCTGTCACCAAGACAAATGCACACCCCTTGCCTAGAACAGATGAGCTGGTGGATACTTTGGGTGCCTCCAGATACCTCAGCACATTTGACCTCACTGCAGGCTATTGGCAAATATCCCTTGCAGAACATGTCAAGGAGATGACAGCCTTCTCAACACCAGAGGGTCTTTACCAGTTCAGGGTAATGCCTTTTGGGTTGAAGAATGCCCCTGCCACTTTCCCAAAGGCTTGTGAATCATGTGTTGAATGGGTTGGATGAATTCTGTCTTGCGTATCTGGACGATATAGCAGTTTTCAGTGCCACCTGGGAAGACCATGTGAAACACCTCGGGATTGTGTTACAGGCTCTTCAGAAGGCCCACTTGACCATAAAGGCCAGTAAGTACCAGATTGGACAAGGATCAGTGGTCTACCTTGGACATGAAGTAGGTGGAGGGAGGATACAGCCTCTACCCAGTAAAGTACGAGCAGTACAAAACTGGCCTACCCCCACTAAACAAACCCAAATGAGAGCCTTTTTCAAGACTCACTGGGTACTACAGAAATTTCATAGCAGACTATGGCACCATAGCTGCCCCTCTGACTGCTCTCACCACTCCAAGGAAACCCAAGAAGGTAACTTGGACTGAAGAGTGTGAGAAGGCCTTCAATGGCTTAAAAGACTCCTTGTGCCAGGCCCCTGTGCTCAGGGCCCCTGATTACCAAAGACCTTTTATTGTGCAGACAGATGCCTCTGACACTGGGATAGGAGCTGTACTATCATAAGTACATGAGAAGGGTAAGGGACACCCTATTGGCTTCATTAGTCGCCAGTTTAAGGACGGAGAGCTCAGATGGTCCACAGTAGAGAAAGAATGTTTCTCTGTTGTGTGGGCCCTAGGGAAGCTGAGGCCCTACCTCTATGGGACCCACTTCACTGTGCAAACTGACCATAAGCCCTTAAAGTGGCTAATGAACATGAAGGGGGAGAATCCAAAGGTGCTCAGGTGGTCCATAAATCTGCAAGGCTTTGACTTCACTATTGAGCATAGGCCAGGTGTCCAACATAGCAATGCTGATGGGTTGTCCAGAATGTTTAACCGACCTGAACATGAGACTCATCCAGGGGTGGATTAATTCCCCCTGTCCTTGGTCTGGGAGGGGTGAGTGTTAGGAAAGATTCCCAATTATGTGAAATTTTCCTTCTAGTTGTGTACCCCACCCCAACTTTTTGGTGCTGTTTAACACCATAGTCTGACTTTGCCAGAGGAGCACAGCCTTCAGCTGCACTCCTCTGGGCTTTAGCTCACTTTTTATGGGGAAACTGACATGCCCTTAAAGACAGTCAGTAGTGAGAGACTTTGTTTCCCTTAGTCCTTGTCAATGTTGCAACATGTTGGTGAAAAGTTGCAAGTGCACAATGTACCTTACAGTACCATGCCCTTGGGTCTTCCTGTCATTTCTAAAGGCCCTAGACACTGTCAAAGGAATTTTTTTAGGAGAAGTGCAGATGTGCCTTGGAAAGGGCTGGTGGCAGCTTCTCTCTTCAAATATGTTTAACCCTTTGCTGCCAGGTAAACCGCGTTTGGCACAATTAGGTGGCCTGGCTGCAAAATGGCCATGCCATGAGGTTCTTTGTCCTGTTCTTTGCCCATCTTGCCCCTTCACCAGGTCGAGCCGACCCAGGTCAGTCCTTATTTGGGCATGCATTCTCCTGTGAAACGCCAAGCTTTCGCAGGCTTCTGCATGCCTTGTGTGTGTGCTTCCAGGATGTGGGTTGGACTGTCTGGTTCCAATACACATCCTGGGTGCCAGAGAGTCTGGTGTGCTGTGGATGCCTGGGACCACCCTGGTCCATGATTGGTCCACGTATGGTGTGCGTGTATGTGAGCAGATCTCCCATTGGGTCCTCTTTGTTTTGGCACGAAGGAGATTCTGGATAAGAGAAAGCTCCAAACACTCCTACCAGGTCAATCTCTTGAGTTCACACTGAACGAAGGATAGGTTCCAAGTCTCCTCAAACTAAGAAGCTGAGTCAAGGAACAGCTGGTGACCCGCTGGAAGGTTTGGCGCCCTGAGCCCACTGTCGTCCCGCTGGACCTCTCTGCATCTGATCCAACTAGAAGGTCTGCGAACACGCTTCGACCCATTGGAATAGTGTGTCTAACTATTCTCAGCACCTTCATAAAACCCTGTGTCAAACTTCAAGGTACCTTTCCCCCACTCCCCTCACCTTGATCTTTAGAAGAGCTTTCTTGAGTTTCTGTCTTCCTTCTTCTACGGGTATGCTTTTCACTATGCTTCTTCTTGGTCTTTGTCTTCTTGTCGTGAAGATATGGATGTGCTCCGTTGGAGGCCACGTTGTCTGATGTACTGGCACAACTGACCATGGGGTAACCCCGGAGCAAAGCCTCTGAACGGAAAAAAGCCTTCCGGATAAAAAAAAAAAGTGGTAGAGTCCAGTTGAAGGATTTCCAATATGAGGAGATAGCTGAGTTTCTAAACCAAAGTTGCAGTAGCAGATTTCCTGAATGATAAGCTCCCAAGCTGTGCCTGGTAATACAGTAGTGATGCAGCGATATCGTAGATCTTGGAATGATCAGAATACACGTCTCTGGAAATCCTGTGCCATGAAAAGTGGCAGTGCAGGACTGCAAGAATCCAAGGCTTACAGGAAGCAGAATGAGAAGAAAACAAGAGAACAAAAGGCAGGCTCGAAACAAAAGGAGAAACAAGCTACTCGCACACACACGAGAAGGAAAAGCAGCCGGAACACTCGCACAGACGCGCGTGAGAGAGGGAGCTGGAAATACTTGCACGAAGCGAGAGGAAAAGAAACTGAAATCAGGCAAAGGGACACCCGAAAAGGGGAGAACCAAAGGGTGTGGATTAAACATTAAACACAAAGTGTTGGCTCAAGAAAGAAAGAAAACTAGCGTACCTACAAGAGAAATTTCCGAAGGTGCAACGCACCGGGCAGCAGCAAGGGAGTCCGTATACAGAGGCGGCGGCCATCTTGGTGTTGACAACTAGACCGTTAATCAAGTAACGGCTGGATACGTGATGGAACATGCACTGGTTCCTCCAGTAGTCCCATAGTTTCCAGGAAGGGCACATGACACCCTGCAAGTAAGTCTTCTCGGAAGTATCCCTGGGCTAACCAGTGGGCTGACCAGCTTGCGCAGGACCTTTGCTCTGATGCTGCCACCGTTTCAAGGAGGCCCTTGAAACTTAGTACCTTGCAAGCTCTGTGTTCACGGGACTCTCACAGCAAATTTCGTACACTTGCCATTCCCAGATCTGGAGTAAAGAGAGAGTGCCCGAACCAGAGTACACGCAGTTACCATGTCGCCCAGCCGTGGTGATGAACTTTGCAGGTGCCTTGCAGCTGTGCCCCTCTGTGCCCTGGAGCCTGCTACAGTAAAACTGGCCTGATCCATCCACCAGGAGCAGCAAAATCGTCACTGTCCCATTTGGAAATCAACGATGTAACTTCATCGCTGAAAGCCACATAGACATGCGATTGCTGCATTTGAACCTGCAACCGAATTGGACTCGACTGCCGAAGTTTGGTCCGGAGTGCGCCAGGTCTCGGTGAGTAATTGCAACCCTTACCGGTGGCCCCCTAGTGCATCCATCCTTTTTTATGCATAAGTGGCCCCTCAGGGGCCCTTCTCTTTTCCACAGATAGCCTGAGCTATCACACTATTCCTAACTTCTGGAACCTGTTCTGTCCTCACGGAGAGACTCTCCACAAACAGTGCAAACCTATTCTGTATCACCTCACCCACCTTCCTGAGCTGCTACAGACCCTACAAGAGACCCCATTTTCGCCCATTAGCACTACCGCGTCCATCAGCATTGCGCAATAGGCTCCCCTTGGTGAAATTGAGCGTTGTATTAGATTGAAGCTAGCTTTTTCAGCGGCCAGTAGCTTTGCAATTTGCTCATGATTGACGTAATTAAGGGCTGGAAGGGAGGGGGGCCTCAGGCCCGCATGCTGCAACACTAGTATGAAGCAAAGCTAGGGTAATGTCGTGAAGTTGGCGATGATCTTGGAAACAGGATGACACAGAGCAACAGAGTAGTCCTCACATGGTTAAGAGAAAAGGGTTACGCTGGCGGCTTGCAAGCGTCAAAGCGTGCCAAATTCTGGAAACAGGTCGACACAGAGCAATGAGGTGTGCTATTTAGCGGTGTCCAGTGGGAAAAAGGTTGGTCTAATAATTAATTTTAACTAGGGTTGGAAAGTAATAATTTGCCAATTTCGCCACCCTCAAACAGGTTTTTAGGCCACCTGAAAAGAGTGCTTGTGTGGAAAGGAGCAAGGTATGGTGGAGAGAGCAGACTCATCGGTCTGGTGGTTCATTTGACGGATTGCACTGCATGTAACTGGCCATGGAGGGCAGCAATGTGGCAGGGCAAACCACAGAGAGCTTTGATTAACTTGCCATAAGAGAGGAGAGGGAGGGCAAGGTTGCATGGCAGACCATGGAGAGCTGTTATTGGGGAAGTGGTTAAACGGAATGTATTCTCCAAATACCCCATAACAGGAGAGACTAAAAGACAAAATACAGCTGAGGCACCTACTAGTCAATAGGTGGGCAGTGGGGGGAGGGATAAAACACATGGATTAACTGCTTGTTTTGCCCAACTGCACGTTGCTGGACAAGTCTCAGTTAGGATCACCAGACATGTTTTCTGGGACTGATATCGTTTTGGACAGTTCTTGCGATGAATTTGAGGAAGAGGCCAGGTTGTTTGCATGGTTTCAGGAACAGATGCGCAAAAGGGGAAAGGACTGGGCAGAGAAAATGTTGGAGGAGGGGTAGTCAGGGTGCCGGGCCCTCTCCCCGCCCCCGCTTCCCAATTGTATTGTCTCCCCCCTTGGGATCATGCCCAAGCAAGAGAGGGGCAAGTTTAGATTCCTTCACCCCCTGTCCTACCCGAAAGGGGATTGGGTAAATGGCTGGCTAGACCAGGACCGGTGCTCAGTGCACTACGCCTCATTTGACCAAGCCATGCTGATGGTCTTTGCCACGGGGCGACAGTCCTTCTTGGCCGAAGTGGACATTGAGTCCGCATTCCAATTTTTGCCAGTCCACCCAGACAGTTTTCACTTGTTGGGGGTTTCATTGATAAATGCATGCCAATGGGTTGCTCAGTTTCTTGTGCATATTTCGAGGCCTTTCGCACATTTCTCGAGTGTGCGGCTCGCAAGGTGGAACCACGGGGAGGCATCATCCATTATTTGGACGACGTCATGCTCATGGGACAGGAAGGCTCCGGCGATTGTGGGCTTGCCCTATCTTCATTTCAAAGTTTGATGGCCAGGATGGGTATCCCACTGGCACCAGAGAAAAAGCAGGGACACACGGAAGTGTTGATTTTTCTGGGTATTGAGATAGACACCATAAAGGGGTCATGCAGGTTGCTCCAGGAGAAGGTGTCTGAACTGAACCAGGAAATAGAGGCTGCTTTGGTGAAGGACAGGACCACACTAGAAGGGGTGCAGCAATTGTTGGGGAAATTGAATTTTGCAGCCAATGTCATCCCGGCGGAGAGGGTATTCGCCCGTAGGTTGGCAAGGGCAACAGCAGGGGTGACAGTGGCCCACCAGCACGTCTGCCTAGGGGCGGGTTTAAAGGAGGATTTGCACATGTGGCTGGCATTTCTCTGCTGTGGAGGGGCTCTTGGCAGTCCTGTGAGGAACTGCAGTTATACTCTGATGCTTCAGGGAGTGAAGGTTTTGGGGTCATACTGAGGCAGGAGTGGTGCGCTCAGAAATGGCCGGGGCAGTGGCACAGGAAGGGCATGACTAAGAATATGATGGCGTTAGAGCTATTTCCCATTATCCTTGTGTTCACACTATGGCCCAAGGAATTGTGTAACAAGTGGGTGCGCTTCTGGTGTGACAACAAGGCCATGGTTCAGACCTTTAACCTGCAGTCAGCCTCTTCAGCCTATTGAGCCTATTCAGGAGGTTGGTGGAGGTGTGCCTATGAGGTAATTTCGAATTCAGGGCACGGCATGTACAAAGTGTGGTGAATGATGCTTTCTCGTTTTCAGTGGCGCAAGTCCCGGGCGGCACACCCGAATGCAAGGAAGGAGGGGATGGCGTTCAGGAGCGAGTGGTGGCAACTGGTGACGTGGACCAGGCGCTCTGGAACTTGGGGGAACGCTCGCTCACACCAGGCATTAGATCCCGGTACCGGCAGGGCTACGGTAAGTTTGTCTGCATGATTCAGACACAGAAAATATCTGTAGGTTCATTGGAGGAACAGGTGCCAGCATTTGTTGTCTGGACACATGGTAACGGTAAGAACAGGAGTTGGGCGGTGGATCAACTGGTGGCCATTGCATTCCATTGCAAGTTGAAGGGGTTGGGGGACCCTAGCAAAGGGTTTTTGGTACGCACGGCTTTGAAGGGATGAGGCCGGGTGGAGGGACCCAAGCGGGACACCCGGAAGCCCATCGACTTCGAATTGCTGGAGAAACTGCTGTGTGCATTGCCCGGGATATGATTTAATGGTTTTGAGGTGGCACTGCTCAGGGCAGCGTTTTCACTGTCCTTTTTTGGGGCCTTTAGCATCTGCGAATTAGTGGCAGCGGGCAAAGGGGATCTCGCTGGTCGGGCTCTAGCTTTGTGGGATGTGCAGTTCTGTCCTAAGCCGGACAGGGAGGTTTTGACAATTAAATTGCGCCTCTGTAAGACCGACCAAGGAGGAAAGGGGAAGTGGGTGGTGCTCCACCAATCCAGCCACAGAAGCAGTTGCCCGGTCAGTTTGTTAAAAGGGTACCCGACTTTGAGATCGCAGCAGCCAGGCCCCCTCCTGGTGCATTTAAGTGGGACACCACTCACCAGGTACCGGTTTAGGAAGATTCTGGGGGCAGTGGGGATTAAGGGGACGGGATGGTCCTACCACAGTTTCCGGATAGGTGCTGCCACAGCAGCCTTTTTGCAGGGCATGCCGGCACCTGCAATTCAAAGGATAGGGAGGTGGCAGTCAAACCACTTTCAGCTTTATGTAAGGCCACAGGAGGCTATAGAGTCCGTGGCAGGGGGGACGTAGGGTGTGTTTTTTCTGCATGCCAGAACAAACTGATTTGATGGTGGTCATACCTGATGTTTCTCAAAATGTTTTTCTAAAATCCAATATTTTGTACCAACAGATGAGGCTGTTTGGATGGTAGACCATTTATTTATAATGCAGGCAGAGGTAGTGGCTCAGCGATGGCACCTGGGCCCCAACCTAGGATTGGAAAAGAACAGGGATGTCTGGTTGGGGGCATCAGGTATGAGGTGGCACTCATTTTTACCAGCAGTGCACAGACAGAGGCAGTGGAGGCCTGTGCCCAGGGTGCTGATGGTGCATTTGGGAGGCAATGACCTTGACACCATGGGAAGGAGCCGATTATGGGCTCAGATCCAGGTAGGTCTATGCGCACTGGCACAAGAACTGCTGTGAACCAACATTATCTGGCCAGAGGTGGTGTCAAGGTTGCAATGGAGCGGGACGGACTCGCACACGGGCATGGAGAAATCCAGGCGTAGGCTCAACAGAGGGATTGAAAAATGTACAAGAGCTGAGGGCTTTGGTTTTGTAAGACACACCTGCCTAAATTCGCTCCCTTCCCACTATACGACAGACAGGGTGCACCTGTCGGATAAAGGGAATGACCTGTTCCTCACAGCGATTCTGGGGTCCCTCTTAACGGCCGGTTGCAGCTAGAACAATGGTAAGTTGCTTTGGAGCATAGGGGCATTGGGGGCAGCGGGGGAGAGGCACCCTCAAAGCATGACAGAGTTTGGGGCAGTCCTAGCCGGGGAGGAGAGTAACGCCACGGCTTGAACCGTGGGCAGGTTTCCCGATGGCCAGACTCGGACGACGGGCACTGACTCCCTTATGGACAGATTCCTCACCTGCAAGATTCAGTGGCCCGACGAGGAAGTACTCTGCAGTACAAATCTGGATTGTGTGTTCGGTGCCTTGCTAAAGCCGTGGGCGTGCTGCAGTAGAGGAGGCAGCGGAGGCAGCGGGCGTGACCCGACTGGGGAGGAATGTCGCAGGCCCTGTTATAGTGCTGTAGGACATTCCACTAGGCTGGGCCAGTGCGTGCGGCTTCACTAAAGCTCACTCAGGCAGGGCCAACCCGTGGGGCGTTCTCAAAGGTTTAGCTAAGCAGAAACTGGAACCTCGCCTGGCCTGGGTGGGTGGGGGGACTTAATAAGCCGCACAACTTTGTGTGTTTCTCTGGTTTATAAAAGCCTGGGGTTCCCATTGCACCGGCTGGAATAGGGACCTTTGCCTCAGTGGCCATGAATCTAATGTGTGCCCCCCTGGGGAGAGTTCTTCCAGGAAGGCAGGAACCGGCAGCATGGCCAGTAAGCAGCACCCCTGGGTGTTGAGAAGTCTGGCGTGCCCTGTTGCTGGACTGCCTGCACCCGGTTGCTGGGCTGCCTGCAACATTGCCCTGTTGCTGGACTGCCTGTGTCCAGTTGCTGGGCTGCCTGGGGCATTGCCCTTTTGCTGGGCTGCCTGCGCCCTGTTGCTGGGCTGCCTGTGCCATTGCCTTGTTTCTGGACTGCCTGTATCCAGTTGCTGGGCTTCCTGTGGCATTGCCCTGTTGCTGGGTTACCTGCACCCTGTTGCTGGGCTGCCTGCGGCATTGCCCTGTGCACACAGTGAGGTTCGCTGCTGCAACAGGTGTTTTGGAAAGTGTTAGGCAGAAACCTGTGCAATTCCCTTAGGGACCACTGCAAAAGATTTAAGACTACAGGTGTTTGGCAATAAACCCAATTGGTAGCAGTTTGCACCACACAGATTCACTTGGTAGCTGTGGCTGAGCAGTCAGACTTCTCTCAAGATGAGTTAGGCAGTATACAGAGTATACACAATAGGTACAGAGATACAGTAGCACAAGCAAACACTGACCAGAGCTTTGGTATAAAAGTATATCATTATTTATTTAAAAACACACTTGTAAAAATACACTGGCACTAATATGTCAAGCAAGTTCAAACACAGTCACTAGAAGTATATACACCTCCCTAATTAATTATTTGACAAGTCTAGGTTAAGACACCACTTATTTAGCAAAACAGAGGTGAGGGCGTAACCATAGATGGCACTCCAATAATTTGTTTAAAAAGGGAGAGAAAAGGCAGAAATAGGAAAACACACAGTACCAACACTTTTAAGGAACCACAGCAAGTCAAGAAAGGCAGGGTCTACTGTAGAGCAAAAAGTTAATAGGCCAGGCCCACTCTTGGAGAGAGCAAGGCGGAATGTGCCCAAGATCACACAGTGGAAATGCACTCAAAGTCTCTGCAGAAAAGTCAAAAGAGGTTGGATCGAGTCAGAAAGGTAATGTTAGCAGGTCCAAGGTCACCCCAGGATAGAGAGTCAAGGATTTACGGGACACCTTGGACAGTCTGTTGCAAGGGAGACCAGGCGGGACACAGTACCTGAAATGGTGAGAAAGCTCCAGCGGGGGCAGTTGTTCCTGGCAGTGGGTGCAAGTCTCGTCGTTGTCCAGGGGAAGAGTAGATCTCGACGTGGAGGAAAGCTGGAGGTCGTTGCACTGCCAGGGAAGAAACCAGCCGCGGAGTTTCTCGGTTAAAAGGTACTACCCTTTTATTCGTGGTAGTGGTGAAGCGTGGCTATCTGGCCGCCGGGGTGCTTGGCACAGGCGCGATTCGACCACGAGACGATCCAGGAAGGTGAAAAAGGCAAACTGGTTGGTCCCACCAGCTCAAAGGGAAGAAGACTATCCTGGAAGAAGATCTCCTCTGTCTCCGTCGTCGGGAAAGTGGTGAGTTCGTACAGCAGGGCTCCACCAGTGGTGTTGTCGTTGTAGATGGCTCAGCTTCTCCCCTCTTTGGATTCTTTAGGTCCTGTGGCGACTTCTGAAGTTCCAGTCCCCAAAGTCCTGCTTTTATGCAGAAAAACCCCCATTCAACAGCCTAGCTGTCACTCAAACATGCTAAGTAGTGAGCCGGACAGCTCACCACTGGGCCAATCACACCAGAGTGTGACTTGAGTTGCCAATGCAACTCAGTCCATGGTGCCTAAACCCCCCCCTCCCACACTTCCTGTAGACCCAGACAGAGTGGCACAATTTGGAGGGCTTCTGTGGAGAAGCCCGACAAAAGGTGGAACAAAGGGCTCGACTTGGGTTAGAGTTTCAGAGGCGAACACAAACGCCATTTTAAAACCGAGTCCTGGCAAAAAGACCCAACCGGGGAATAAATATTGAATAAATAACCCGGCGGTATCTTTAACATTGCACCAAAAAGTGGTGCGTTTAAAATGAATGGGAAAATCCCATAGGAAATATTCTGGTGGAATATTTCGCGTGGTATCCACTGCACCAGCCAGAAACTCGACAGTAGTCAGTCCCAGGGTATGGAGTCTATACTGGGGAGTCACTATGACACCCCTTGTTACTGCACGGAGGGTGCTGTGTAACACACATAGTAAAAACACATGAGACCCTATGGAGTGAAAGACCCCATAGCCCATAGAACACATCTAGAGTCAAAGGAACACACTCAAATCATGTCCAAGAGTGAGGGTAAAAGAGACTCACTCTTGGCAGGAGAAAAAAACAAACTCCAGAAATCCAGCAAAGCTGCTGGGGAACTCACTAGGTTTGGGAAATTAGCCTTAACAGAGAATTCTCCCTAACAGAAAGGCCGAGCCCCGTGGGGGGGAGGGTTGTTCCTGTTATTTTGCAGGTGTTTCCAAAGTGTGGCCTGGTTCCACTTAATGCAAGCAGAGGGAATGAATAAGCACGAGCCTCACAGGGGGACCAGGGCGAACAGGAGGAACCTCTCCATGTCCCATCGTGGGGCGTGTGCCAGGGGGAGGCCGCAGGCACCAGCTGCCTGGCATGGTCCAGACTGGAGAGTAAAGCACGCGACGGCTCAGTGGGGGTCGGGGGGGGGGAGCAAGTACGGCACGGCTCCTTGGATAGATCCAATGAGAAAGAAAGGCTCCTCGGGGAGAGGGGCTACAAACCAACATGGCCACTTCTGGGACTAGGAGGGGAAAGGAGCAGCAGAATGGATACAGGAGAGGAGGGTGGGGTCCTGAGAGGGGGGACTATGGCGGGGATACCCAGGGCATGGACAGGAGAGGAGGGTGGGGTCCTGAGAGGGACCCAGGGAGCTGGAGGGGGGACTATGGCGGGGATACCCAGGGCATGGACAGGAGAGGAGGGTGGGGTCCTGAGAGGGGGGGACTATGGCGGGGATACCCAGGGCATGGACAGGAGAGGAGGGTGGGGTCCCATGGCATGGACAGGAGAGGAGGGTGGGGTCCTGAGAGGGACCCAGGGAGCTGGAGGGGGGACCCAGGGAGCTGGAGGGGGGACTATGGCGGGGATACCCAGGGCATGGACAGGAGAGGAGGGTGGGGTCCTGAGAGGGGGGACTATGGCGGGGATACCCAGGGCATGGACAGGAGAGGAGGGTGGGGTCCTGAGAGGGACCCAGGGAGCTGGAGGGGGGACTATGGCGGGGATACCCAGGGCATGGACAGGAGAGGAGGGTGGGGTCCTGAGAGGGACCCAGGGAGCTGGAGGGGGGACTATGGCGGGGAGACCCATGGCATGGACAGGAGAGGAGGGTGGGGTCCTGAGAGGGACCCAGGGAGCTGGAGGGGGGACTATGGCGGGGAGACCCATGGCATGGACAGGAGAGGAGGGTGGGGTCCTGAGAGGGACCCAGGGAGCTGGAGGGGGGACTATGGCGGGGATACCCAGGGCATGGACAGGAGAGGAGGGTGGGGTCCTGAGAAGGGGGACTATGGCGGGGATACCCAGGGCATGGACAGGAGAGGAGGGTTGGGTCCTGAGAGGGGGGACTATGGCGGGGATACCCAGGGCATGGACAGGAGAGGAGGGTGGGGTCCTGAGAGGGGGGACTATGGCGGGGGTACCCAGGGCATGGACAGGAGAGGAGGGTGGGGTCCTGAGAGGGGGGACTATGGCGGGGATACCCATGGCATGGACAGGAGAGGAGGGTGGGGTCCTGAGAGGGACCCAGGGAGCTGGAGGGGGGACTATGGCGGGGATACCCAGGGCATGGACAGGAGAGGAGGGTGGGGTCCTGAGAGGGGGGACTATGGCGGGGATACCCAGGGCATGGACAGGAGAGGAGGGTGGGGTCCTGAGAGCGACCCAGGGAGCTGGAGGGGGGACTATGGCGGGGAGACCCATGGCATGGACAGGAGAGGAGGGTGGGGTCCTGAGAGGGACCCAGGGAGCTGGAGGGGGGACTATGGCGGGGAGACCCATGGCATGGACAGGAGAGGAGGGTGGGGTCCTGAGAGGGACCCAGGGAGCTGGAGGGGGGACTATGGCGGGGAGACCCATGGCATGGACAGGAGAGGAGGGTGGGGTCCTGAGAGGGACCCAGGGAGCTGGAGGGGGGACTATGGCGGGGAGACCCATGGCATGGACAGGAGAGGAGGGTGGGGTCCTGAGAGGGACCCAGGGAGCTGGAGGGGGGACTATGGCGGGGATACCCAGGGCATGGACAGGAGAGGAGGGTGGGGTCCTGAGAAGGGGGACTATGGCGGGGATACCCAGGGCATGGACAGGAGAGGAGGGTTGGGTCCTGAGAGGGGGGACTATGGCGGGGATACCCAGGGCATGGACAGGAGAGGAGGGTGGGGTCCTGAGAGGGGGGACTATGGTGGGGGTACCCAGGGCATGGACAGGAGAGGAGGGTGGGGTCCTGAGAGGGGGGACTATGGCGGGGATACCCATGGCATGGACAGGAGAGGAGGGTGGGGTCCTGAGAGGGACCCAGGGAGCTAGAGGGGGGACTATGGCGGGGATACCCAGGGCATGGACAGGAGAGGAGGGTGGGGTCCTGAGAGGGGGGACTATGGCGGGGATACCCAGGGCATGGACAGGAGAGGACGGTGGGGTCCTGAGAGGGGGGACTATGGCGGGGATACCCAGGGCATGGACAGGAGAGGAGGGTAGGGTCCTGAGAGGGGGGACTATGGCGGGGATACCCATGGCATGGGCAGGAGAGGAGGGTGGGGTCCTGAGAGGGACCCAGGGAGCTGGAGGGGGCCTATGGCGGGGAGACCCATGGCATGGGCAGGAGAGGAGGGTGGGGTCCTGAGAGGGACCCAGGGAGCTGGAGGGGGGACTATGGCGGGGATACCCATGGCATGGGCAGGAGAGGAGGGTGGGGTCCTGAGAGGGACCCAGGGAGCTGGAGGGGGGACTATGGCGGGGAGACCCATGGCATGGGCAGGAGAGGAGGGTGGGGTCCTGAGAGGGACCCAGGGAGCTGGAGGGGGGACTATGGCGGGGAGACCCATGGCATGGGCATGAGAGGAGGGTGGGGTCCTGAGAGGGACCCAGGGAGCTGGAGGGGGGGACTATGGCGGGGAGACCCATGGCATGGGCAGGAGAGGAGGGTGGGGTCCTGAGAGGGACCCAGGGAGCTGGAGGGGGGACTATGGCGGGGATACCCATGGCATGGGCAGGAGAGGAGGGTGGGGTCCTGAGAGGGACCCAGGGAGCTGGAGGGGGGACTATGGCGGGGATACCCATGGCATGGACAGGAGAGGAGGGTGGGGTCCTGAGAGGGACCCAGGGAGCTGGAGGGGGGACTATGGCGGGGAGACCCATGGCATGGACAGGAGAGGAGGGTGGGGTCCTGAGAGGGACCCAGGGAGCTGGAGGGGGGACTATGGCGGGGAGACCCATGGCATGGACAGGAGAGGAGGGTGGGGTCCTGAGAGGGACCCAGGGAGCTGGAGGGGGGACTATGGCGGGGATACCCATGGCATGGACAGGAGAGGAGGGTGGGGTCCTGAGAGGGACCCAGGGAGCTGGAGGGGGGACTATGGCGGGGATACCCATGGCATGGACAGGAGAGGAGGGTGGGGTCCTGAGACGGACCCAGGGTGCTGGAGGGGGGTACCAGGGCATGGACAGGAGAGGAGAGGAGGGTGGCATGGCATGGACAGGAGAGGAGGGTGGGGTCCTGAGAGGGACCCAGGGAGCTGGAGGGGGGACTATGGCGGGGAGACCCATGGCATGGACAGGAGAGGAGGGTGGGGTCCTGAGAGGGACCTAGGGAGCTGGAGGGGGGACTATGGCGGGGATACCCATGGCATGGACAGGAGAGGAGGGTGGGGTCCTGAGAGGGACCCAGGGTGCTGGAGGGGGGACTATGGCGGAGATACCCAGGGCATGGACAGGAGAGGAGGGTGGGCATGGACAGGAGAGGAGGGTGGGGTCCTGAGAGGGGGGACTATGGCGGGGATACCCAGGGCATGGACAGGAGAGGAGGGTGGCGTCCTGAGAGGGACCCAGGGAGCTGGAGGGGGGACTATGGCGGGGATACCCAGGGCATGGCCAGGAGAGGAGGGTGGGGTCCTGAGAGGGACCCAGGGAGCTGGAGGGGGGACTATGGCGGGGATACCCAGGGCATGGACAGGAGGGGAGGGTGGGGTCCTGAGAGGGGGGACTATGGCGGGGATACCAGGGGCATGGACAGGAGAGGAGGGTGGGGTCCTGAGAGGGGGGACTATGGCGGGGATACCCAGGGCATGGACAGGAGAGGAGGGTGGGGTCCTGAGAGGGGGGACTATGGCGGCGATACCCAGGGCATGGACAGGAGAGGAGGGTGGGGTCCTGAGAGGGGGGACTATGGCGGGGATACCCATGGCATGGACAGGAGAGGAGGGTGGGGTCCTGAGAGGGACCCAGGGAGCTGGAGGGGGGACTATGGCGGGGATACCCAGGGTATGGACAGGAGAGGAGGGTGGGGTCCTGAGAGGGGGGACTATGGCGGGGATACCCAGGGCATGGACAGGAGAGGAGGGTGGGGTCCTGAGAGGGGGGACTATGGCGGGGAGACCCATGGCATGGACAGGAGAGGAGGGTAGGGTCCTGAGAGGGACCCAGGGAGCTGGAGGGGGGACTATGGCGGGGAGACCCATTGCATGGACAGGAGAGGAGGGTGGGGTCCTGAGAGGGACCCAGGGAGCTGGAGGGGGGACTATGGCGGGGAGACCCATGGCATGGACAGGAGAGGAGGGTGGGGTCCTGAGAGGGACCCAGGGAGCTGGAGGGGACACTATGGCGGGGAGACCCATGGCATGGACAGGAGAGGAGGGTGGGGTCCTGAGAGGGACCCAGGGAGCTGGAGGGGGGACTATGGCGGGGAGACCCATGGCATGGACAGGAGAGGTGGGTGGGGTCCTGAGAGGGACCCAGGGAGCTGGAGGGGGGACTATGGCGGGGAGACCCATGGCATGGACAGGAGAGGAGGGTGGGGTCCTGAGAGGGACCCAGGGAGCTGGAGGGGGGACTATGGCGGGGAGACCCATGGCATGGACAGGAGAGGAGGGTGGGATCCTGAGAGGGACCCAGGGAGCTGGAGGGGGGACTATGGCGGGGAGACCCATGGCATGGACACCGTGGCATGGACAGGAGCTGGAGGGGGGACTATGGCGGGGAGACCCATGGCATGGACAGGAGAGACAGGAGAGGAGGGTGGGGTCCTGAGAGGGACCCAGGGAGCTGGAGGGGGGACTATGGCGGGGAGGCCCATGGCATGGGCAGGAGAGGAGGGTGGGGTCCTGAGAGGGACCCAGGGAGCTGGAGGGGGGACTATGGCGGGGAGGCCCATGGCCTGGGCAGGAGAGGAGGGTGGGGTCCTGAGAGGGACCCAGGGAGCTGGAGGGGGGACTATGGCGGGGAGGCCCATGGCATGGGCAGGAGAGGAGGGTGGGGTCCTGAGAGGGACCCAGGGAGCTGGAGGGGGGACTATGGCGGGGAGGCCCATGGCATGGGCAGGAGAGGAGGGTGGGGTCCTGAGAGGGACCCAGGGAGCTGGAGGGGGGACTATGGCGGGGAGACCCATGGCATGGGCAGGAGAGGAGGGTGGGGTCCTGAGAGGGACCCAGGGAGCTGGAGGGGGGACTATGGCGGGGAGACCCATGGCATGGGCAGGAGAGGAGGGTGGGGTCCTGAGAGGGACCCAGGGAGCTGGAGGGGGGACTATGGCGGGGAGACCCATGGCATGGGCAGGAGAGGAGGGTGGGGTCCTGAGAGGGACCCAGGGAGCTGGAGGGGGGACTATGGGTCTGGAACGCAGCCCACGCTCCCTGCCACCCTTGGGCTGCCTCCTCGCCTGCAGCCTCTGATTGCGGCTCCATCTCGTGAGGCTGGGGGCAGTCTGCCATCTCTTCTGGCAAGATGGTCGTTTCCGGTGTGTCTAGGTAGACTGGGCACCCAGGAGTCTTACTGGACAGAGGAACCTGGCAGTCCGGCTGTGCACGTGTCTGTGTGTCGCTGGCAAGTCGCCCGAGGAGGAGGAGGTGGCCAGCCAAGCAGCTGTGCTGGGCAGGGTGTGCTGGCGAGGACTTGGACGGCCAAGCAGCTGTGCTGGGCAGGGTGTGCTGGCGAGGACTTGGCCAGCTGTGTCTAGCAGGGCTTGCTGGTGAGGACCTGGACGGCCAAGCAGCTGTGCTGGGCAGGGTGTGCTGGTGAGGACTTGGCCAGCTGTGATGGGCAGGGCTTGCTGGTGAGGACTTGGCCAGCTGTGCTGGGCAGGGTTTGCTGGTGAGGACTTGGCCAGCTGTGCTGGGCAGGGTGTGCTGGTGAGGACTTGGACGGCCACGCAGCTGTGCTGGGCAGGGTGTGCTGGTGAGGACTTGGACAGCTGTGCTGGGCAGGGTGTGCTGGTGAGGACTTGGCCAGCTGTGCTGGGCAGGGTGTGCTGGTGAAAACTTGGCCAGCTGTGCTGGGCAGGGTGTGCTGGTGAAAACTTGGCCAGCTGTGCTGGCAGGGTGTGCTGGCGAGGACTTGGCCAGCTGTGCTGGGCAGGGTTTGCAGAGGGTACCCCAGAGTCCTAGTGGCAGCTGCCAGAGCAAGCAAGGGGTGTTATTACACTCACAGAAGGACACAAAGGAATATCTACACAGCATATCACTAAAGACGTGCGTGCACACATGTGCAACTATACACTGGTATATCCTATGAGCAATACACTTTTATAATTGCCACTATGGTTAAACGGTATCCCTACAAAATATCCCCACCAAAAATATCGCCGTACATATGGCCGTTTGTCTCGCCATAGGCGATATTTCTGGGGAGGATATTTTGTGGGAGCGAGGGTTGCAGGAGTATCCTTCGCAGGGTCCATGGGTCAATATCGCCGCAAAAATATGGTGATAATTTTGTAACACGATATTTTTGCGGGGATATTAACACATGGAACCGGTTAATAGTACCCTTGAGGCTACAGGAATGGACTCTGGCCATCTGTTTATTTACCACGGTCGGTCGCAGTAAGGGCCATTTCACGTGGTTTAGCACTCAATGCATAGTCACCCTCATCAAGTATCCTGGCAGGCGCTAGGCAGGGGCTAAAGCTTGCCGCTGCACTGCTTAGTTCACTTGCTTGAATCCTGGCAGGTGCTAGGCTGGGGCTACAGGTTGCCTCAGTACTGCGCTGCTTTGTTCACTTGCTTAAATCCTGGCAGGTGCTAGGCTGGGGCTAAAGCTTGCCTCGGCGCTGCGCTGCTTAGTTCACTTGCTTAAAGCCTGGCAGGAGCTAGGCTGGGGCTAAAGCTTGCCGCGGCGCTGCGCTGTTTAGGTCACTTGCTTAAACACTGGTAGGCGCTAGGCTGGGGTAAAGCTTGCCTCTGCGCTGCGCTGTTTAGGTCACTTGCTTAAATCCTGGCAGGCGCTAGGCTGGGGCTAAAGCTTGCCTCGGCGCTGCGCTGCTTAGGTCACTTGCTTAAATCCTGGCAGGCGCTAGGCTGGGGCTAAAGCTTGCCTCTGCGCTGCGCTGCTTAGTTCACTTGCTTAAATCCTGGCGGGTGCTAGGCTGGGGCTTAAGCTTGCCTCGGCGCTGCGCTGCTTAGGTCACTTGCTTAAACCCTGGTAGGCGCTAGGCTGGGGTAAAGCATGCCTCTACGCTGCGCTGTTTAGTTCACTTGCTTAAATCCTGGCAGGCGCTAGACTGGGGCTAAAGCTTGCCTCAGCACTGTGCTGCTTTGTTCACTTGGTTAAATCCTGGCGGGCGCCTGGCTGGGGCTAAAGCTTGCCTCGGTGCTGCGCTGCTTAGGTCACTTGCTTAAACCCTGGTAGGCGATAGGCTGGGGTAAAGCTTGCCTCTGCGCTGCGCTGTTTAGTTCACTTGCTTAAATCCTGGCAGGTGCTAGGCTGGGGCTAAAGCTTACCTCGGCACTGCGCTGCTTAGCTCACTTTCTTAAATCCTGGCAGGCGCTAGGCTGGGGCTAAAGCTTGCCTCGGCGCTGCGCTCCTTTGTTCACTTGCTTAAATCCTGGCAGGCGCTAGGCTGGGGCTAAAGCTTGCCTCGGCGCTGCGCTGCTTATTTCACTTGTTTAAATCCTGGCAAGCGCTAGCCTGGGGCTAAAGGTTGCCTCAGCGCTGCGTTGCTTAATTCACTTGCTTAAATCCTGGCAGGCGCTAGGCTGGGTCTAAAGCTTGCCTCGGTGCTGCGCTGCTTAGTTCACTTGCTTAAATCCTGGCAGGTGCTAGGCTGGGGCTAAAGCTTGCCTCAGTGCTGTGCTGCTTAGTTCACTTGCTTAAATCCTGGTAGACGCTAGGCTAGGCTGGGGCTAAAGCTTGCCTCAGCGCTGCCCTGCTTAGTTCACTTGCTTAAATCCTGGCAGGCGCCAGGCTGGGGCTAAAGCTTGCCTCGGCGCTGCGCTGCTTAGGTCACTTGCTTAAATCCTGGCAGGCGCTAGGCTGGGGCTAAAGCTTGCCTAGGCGCTGCGCTGCTTAGTTCACTTACTTAAATCCTGGCAGGCGCTAGGCTGGAGCTAAAGCTTGCCTCGGCGCTGCACTGTTTAGTTCACTTGCTAAAATCCTGGCAGGCGCTAGGCTGGGTCTAAAGCTTGCCTCAGCGCTGTGCTGCTAAGTTCATTTGCTTAAATCCTGGCAGGCAATAGGCTGGGGCTAAAGCTTCCCTCGGCGCAGAGCTGCTTAGTTCACTTGCTTAAATCCTGGCAGGAGCTAGGCTGGGGCTAAAGCTTGCCTCCGCGCTGTGCTGCTTAGTTCACTTGCTTAAATCCTGGCAGGCGCTAGGCTGGGTCTAAAGCTTGCCTCAGCGCTGCGCTGCTTAATTCACTTGCTTAAATCCTGGCAGGCGCTAGGCTGGGGCTAAAGCTTGCCTCGGCACGGCGCTGCCTAGTTCACTTGCTTAAATCCTGACAGGCGCTAGGCTGAGGCTAAAGCTTGCAGCTGCACTGCTTAGTTCACTTGCTTGAATCCTGGCAGGTGCTAGGCTGGGGCTAAAGCTTGCCTCGGCGCTGCGCTGTTTAGTTCACTTACTTAAATCCTGTCAGGCGCTAGGCTGGGGCTAAAGCTTGCCTCTACGCTGCAGTGCTTAGTTCACTTGCTTAAATCCTGGCAGGCGCTAGGCTGGGGCTAAAGCTTGCCACTGCACTGCTTAGTTCACTTGCTTAAATCCTGGCAGGCGCTAGGCTGGGGCTAAAGCTTGCCTCAGCGCTGTGCTGCTTAGTTCACTTGCTTAAATCCTGGCAGGCGCTAGCCGGGGACTAAAGGTTGCCTCAGCGCTGCGTTGCTTAGTTCACTTGGTTAAATCCTGGCAGGCGCTAGGCTGGGGCTAAACCTTGCCTCGGTGCTGCGCTGCTTAGTTCACTTGCTTAAATCCTGGTAGGCGCTAGGCTAGGCTGGGGCTAAAGCTTGCCTCTGCGCTGCGCTGCTTAGTTCACTTGCTTAAATCCTGGCAGGCGCTAGGCTGGGGCTAAAGCTTGCCTCGGCGCTGCGCTGCCTAGGTCACTTGCTTAATTCCTGGCTGGGGCTAAAGCTTGCCTAGGCGCTGCGCTGCTTAGTTCACTTACTTAAATCCTGGCAGGCGCTAGGCTGGGGCAAAAGGTTGCCTCAGCGCTGCGTTGCTTAGTTCACTTGCTTAAATCCTGGCAGGCGCTAGGCTGGGTCTAAAGCTGGCCTCGGCGCTGTGCTGCTTAGTTCACTTGCTTAAATCCTGGCAGGTGCTAGGCTGGGGCTAAAGCTTGCCTCAGTGCTGTGCTGCTTAGTTCACTTGCTTAAATCCTGGTAGGCGCTAGGCTAGGCTGGGGCTAAAGCTTGCCTTGGCGCTGCCCTGCTTAGTTCACTTGCTTAAATCCTGGCAGGCGCAAGGCTGGGGCTAAAGCTTGCCTCGGCGCTGCGCTGCTTAGGTCACTTGCTTAAATCCTGGCAGGCGCTAGGCTGGGGCTAAAGCTTGCCTAGGCGCTGCGCTGCTTAGTTCACTTACTGAAATCCTGGCAGGCGCTAGGCTGGGGCCAAAGCTTGCCTCAGCGCTGTGCTGTTTAGTTCACTTGCTAAAATCCTGGCAGGCGCTAGGCTGGGTCTAAAGCTTGCCTCAGCGCTGCGCTGCTTAGTTCATTTGCTTAAATCCTGGCAGGCAATAGGCTGGGGCTAAAGCTTGCCTCTGCGCTGTGCTGCTTAGTTCACTTGCTTAAATCCTGGCAGGCGCTAGGCTGGGGCTAAAGCTTGCCACTGCACTGCTTAGTTCACTTGCTTAAATCCTGGCAAGCGCTAGGCTGGGGCTAAAGCTTGCATCAGCGCTGTGCTGCTTAGTTCACTTGCTTAAATCCTGGCAGGCGCTAGCCGGGGACTAAAGGTTGCCTCAGCGCTGCGTTGCTTAGTTCACTTGGTTAAATCCTGGCAGGTGCTAGGCTGAGGCTAAAGCTTGCAGCTGCACTGCTTAGTTCACTTGCTTAAATCCTGGCAGGTGCTAGGCTGGGGCTAAAGCTTGCCTCGGCGCTGCGCTGCTTAGTTCACTTGTTTAAATCCTAACAGGCGCTAGGCTGAGGCTAAAGCTTGCAGCTGCACTGCTTAGTTCACTTGCTTAAATCCTGGCAGGTGCTAGGCTGGGGCTAAAGCTTGCCTCTGCGCTGCGCTGCTTAGTTCACTTACTTAAATCCTGGCAGGCGCTAGGCTGGGACTAAAGCTTGCCTCTGCGCTGCGGTGCTTAGTTCACTTGCTTAAATTCTGGCAGGCGCTAGGCTGGGGCTAAAGCTTGCCACTGCACTGCTTAGTTCACTTGCTTAAATCCTGGCAGGCGCTAGGCTGGGGCTAAAGCTTGCCTCAGCGCTGTGCTGCTTAGTTCACTTGCTTAAATCCTGGCAGGCGCTAGCCGGGGACTAAAGGTTGCCTCAGCGCTGCGTTGCTTAGTTCACTTGGTTAAATCCTGGCAGGTGCTAGGCTGGGGCTAAACCTTGCCTCGGTGCTGCGCTGCTTAGTTCACTTGCTTAAATCCTGGCAGGTGCTAGGCTGGGGCTAAAGCTTGCCTCAGTGCTGCACTGCTTAGTTCACTTGCTTAAATCCTGGTAGGCGCTAGGCCAGGCTGGGGCTAAAGCTTGCCTCGGCGCTGCGCTGCTTAGTTCACTTGCTTAAATCCTGGCAGGCGCTAGGCTGGGGCTAAAGCTTGCCTCGGCGCTCCGCTGCTTAGGTCACTTGCTTAAATCCTGGCTGGGGCTAAAGCTTGCCTAGGCGCTGCGCTGCTTTGTTCACTTACTTAAATCCTGGCAGGCGCTAGGCTGGGGCTAAAGCTTGCCTCAGTGCTGCGCTGCTTAGTTCACTTGCTTAAATTCTGGTAGGCGCTAGGCTAGGCTGGGGCTAAAGCTTGCCTCGGCGCTGCGCTGCTTAGTTCACTTGCTTAAACCCTGGCAGGAGCTAGGCTGTGGCTAAAGCTTGCCTCCGCGCTGTGCTGCTTAGTTCACTTGCTTAAATCCTGGCAGGCGCTAGGCTGGGTCTAAAGCTTGCCTCGGCGCTGCGCTGCTTAGTTCACTTGCTTAAATCCTGGCAGGTGCTAGGCTGGGGCTAAAGCTTGCCTCAGTGCTGCGCTGCTTAGTTCACTTGCTTAAATCCTGGTAGGCGCTAGGCTAGGCTGGGGCTAAAGCTTGCCTCGGCGCTGCGCTGCTTAGTTCACTTGCTTAAATCCTGCAGGCGCTAGGCTGGGGCTAAAGCTTGCCTCTGCGCTGCTCTGCTTAGGTCACTTGCTTAAATCCTGGTAGGCGCTAGGCTAGGCTGGGGCTAAAGCTTGCCTCGGCGCTGCGCTGCTTAGTTCACTTACTTAAATCCTGGCAGGCGCTAGGTTGGGGCTAAAGCTTGCCCCATGCGCTGCGGTGCTTAGTTCACTTGCTTAAATCCTGGCAGGCGCTAGGTTGGGGCTAAAGCTTGCCACTGCACTGCTTAGTTCACTTGCTTAAATCCTGGCAGGTGCTAGGCTGGGGCTAAAGCATGCCTCAGCGCTGCACTGCTTTGTTCACTTACTTAAATCCTGGTAGGCGCTACGCTGGGGCTAAAGCTTGCTGCTGCACTGCTTAGTTCACTTGCTTAAATCCTGGCAGACGGTAGGCTGGGGCTAAAGCTTGCCTCAGCGCTGCGCTGCTTAGTTCACTTGCTTAGATCCTGGTGGGCGCTAGGCTGGGGCTAAAGCTTGCCTTGGCGCTGCGCTGCTTAGTTCACTTACTTCAATCCTGGCAGGCGCTAGGCAGGGGCTAAAGCTTGCCTCAGTGCTGCGCTGCTTAGTTCACTTGTTAAATCCTGGCAGGTACTAGGCTGGGTCTAAAACTTGCCTCAGCGCTGTGCTGCTTAGTTCACTTGCTCAAATCCTGGCAGGCGCTAGGCTGGGGCTAAAGCTTGCCTCGGCACTGCGCTGCTTAGTTCACTTACTTAAATCCTGGCAGGCGCCTGGCTGGGGCTAAAGCTTGCCTCTGCACTGCGGTGCTTAGTTCACTTGCTTAAATCCTGGCAGGTGCTAGGCTGGGGCTAAAGCTTGCCGCTGCACTGCTTAGTTCACTTGCTTGAATCCCGGCAGGCGCTAGGCTGGGGCTAAAGCTTGCCTCAGCGCTGCGCTGCTTTGTTCACTTGCTTAAAGCCTGGCAGGCGCTAGGCTGGGGCTAAAGCTTGCCGCTGCACTGCTTAGTTCACTTGCTTGAATCCTGGCAGGCGCTAGACTGGGGCTAAAGCTTGCCTCAGCGCTGCGCTGCTTTGTACACTTGCTTAAACCCTGGTAGGCGCTAGGCTGGGGCTAAAGCTTGCCTCATCGCTGCGCTGCTTAGTTCACTTGCTTAGATCCTGGTGGGTGCTAGGCTGGGTCTAAAGCTTACCTCAGCACTGCACTGCTTAGTTCATTTGCATAAATCCTGGCGGGCGCCTGGCTGGGGCTAAAGCTTGCCTCTGCGCTGTGCTGTTTAGTTCACTTGCTTAAATCCTGGCAGGTGCTAGGCTGGGGCTAAAGCTTGCCTCAGTGCTGCGCTGCTTAGTTCACTTGCTTAAATCCTGGCAGGCGCTAGGCTGGGGCTAAAGCTTGCCACTGCACTGCACTGCTTTGTTCACTTACTTAAATCCTGGCAGGCGCTACGCTGGGGCTAAAGCTTGCCGCTGCACTGCTTAGTTCACTTGCTTAAATCCTGGCAGACGGTAGCCTGGGGCTAAAGCTTGCCTCAGCGCTGCACTGCTTAGTTCACTTGCTTAGATCCTGGTGGGCGCTAGGCTAGGGCTAAAGCTTGCCTTGGCTCTTTGCTGCTTGGTTCACTTGCTTGAATCCTGGCAGGCGCTGGGCTGGGGCTAATTCTTGCCTCAGTGCTGCACTGCTTAGTTCACTTGTTAAATCCTGGCACACGCTAGGCTGGGTCTAAAGCTTGCCTCAGCGCTGTGCTGCTTAGTTCACTTGCTTAAATCCTGGCAGGCGCTAGGCTGAGGCTAAAGCTTGCCTCAGCGCTGCGCTGCTCAGTTCACTTACTTAAATCTTGGCAGGTGCTAGGCTGGGGATAAAGCTTGCCGCTGCACTGCTTAGTTCACTTGCTTGAATCCTGGCAGGCGCTAGGCTTGGGCTAAAGCTTGCCTCAGCGCTGCGCTGCTTTGTTCACTTGCTTAAACCCTGGCAGGCACTAGGCTGGGGCTAAAGCTTGCAGCTGCACTGCTTAGTTCACTTGCTTGAATCCTGGCAGGCGCTAGGCTGGGGCTAAAGCTTGCCTCAGCGCTGCACTGCTTTGTTCACTTGCTTAGATCCTGGTGGGTGCTAGGCTGGTGCTAAAGCTTACCTCAGCACTGTACTGCTTAGTTCATTTGCTTAAATCCTGGCGGGCGCCTGGCTGGGGCTAAAGATTGCCTCTGCACTGTGCTGTTTAGTTCACTTGCTTGAATCCTGGCAGGTGCTAGGCTGGGGCTAAAGCTTGCCTCAGTGCTGCGCTGCTTAGTTCACTTACTTAAAATCCTGGTAGGCGCTAGGCTGGCGCTAAAGTTTGCCTCGGCGCTGCCCTGCTTAGTTCACTTGCTTAAATCCTGGCAGGCGCTAGGCTGTGGCTAAAGCTTGCCTCGGCGATGCGCTGCTTAGTTCACTTGCTTAAATCCTGGCTGGTGCTAGGCTGGGGCTAAAGCTTGCCTAGGCGTTGCGCTGCTTAGTTCACTTACTTAAATCCGGGCAGGCGCTAGGCTGGGGCTAAAGCTTGCCTCGGCGCTGCGCTGTTTATTTCACTTGCTTAAATCCTGGCAGGCGCTAGGCTGGGTCTAAAGCTTGCCTCAGCGCTGCGCTGCTTAGTTCACTTGCTTAAATCCTGGCAGGCAATAGGCTGGGGCTAAAGCTTGCCTCGGCGCTGCGCTGTTTATTTCACTTGCTTAAATCCTGGCAGGCGCTAGGCTGGGGCTAATTCTTGCCTCAGTGCTGCACTGCTTAGTTCACTTGTTAAATCCTGGCACGCGCTAGGCTGGGTCTAAAGCTTGCCTCAGCGCTGTGCTGCTTAGTTCACTTGCTTAAATCCTGGCAGGCGCTAGGCTGAGGCTAAAGCTTGCCTCAGCGCTGCGCTGCTCAGTTCACTTACTTAAATCCTGGTAGGCGCTAGGCTGGGGCTAAAGCTTGCCACTGCACTGCACTGCTTTGTTCACTTACTTAAATCCTGGCAGGCGCTACGCTGGGGCTAAAGCTTGCCGCTGCACTGCTTAGTTCACTTGCTTAAATCCTGGCAGACGGTAGGCTGGGGCTAAAGCTTGCCTCAGTGCTGCACTGCTTAGTTCACTTGCTTAGATCCTGGTGGGCGCTAGGCTGGGGCTAAAGCTTGCCTTGGCGCTGTGCTGCTTGGTTCACTTGCTTGAATCCTGGCAGGTGCTAGGCTGGGGCTAAAACTTGCCTCAGTGCTGCGCTGCTTAGTTCACTTGCTTAAATCCTGGTAGGCGCTAGGCTGGGGCTAAAGCTTGCCTCGGCGCTGCGCTGCTTAGTTCACTTGCTTAAATCCTGGCAGTCGCTAGGCTGGGGCTAAAGCTTGCCTCGGCGCTGCGCTGCTTAGTTCACTTGCTTAAATCCTGGCAGGCGCAGGGCTGGCGCTAAAGCTTGCCTCGGTGCTGCGCTGCTTAGTTCACTTGCTTAAATCCTGGCAGGCGCTAGGCTGGGGCTAAAGCTTGCCTCGGCACTGTGCTGCTTAGTTCACTTACTTAAATCCTGGTGGGCGCTAGGCTGGGGCTAAAGCTTGCCTCGGCACTGCGCTGTATAGTTCACTTACTTAAATCCTGGCAGGCGCTAGGCTGGGGCTAAAGCTTGCCTCTGCACTGCGGTGCTTAGTTCACTTGCTTAAATCCTGGCAGGTGCTAGGCTGGGGCTAAAGCTTGCCGCTGCACTGCTTAGTTCACTTGCTTGAATCCTGGCAGGCGCTAGGCTGGGGCTAAAGCTTGCCTCAGCACTGCGTTGCTTTGTTCACTTGCTTAAACCCTGGCAGGCACTAGGCTGGGGCTAAAGCTTGCCGCTGCACTGCTTAGTTCACTTGCTTGAATCCTGGCAGGCGCTAGACTGGGGCTAAAGCTTGCCTCAGCGCTGCGCTGCTTTGTTCACTTGCTTAAACCCTGGTAGGCGCTAGGCTGGGGCTAAAGCTTGCCTCATCGCTGCGCTGCTTAGTTCACTTGCTTAGATCCTGGTGGGTGCTAGGCTGGGGCTCAAGCTTACCTCAGCACTGTACTGCTTAGTTCATTTGCATAAATCCTGTCAAGCGCCTGCCTGGGGCTAAAGCTTGCCTCTGTGCTGCGCTGTTTAGTTCACTTGCTTAAATCCTGGCAGGTGCTAGGCTGGGGCTAAAGCTTGCCTCAGTGCTGTGCTGCTTAGGACACTTGCTTAAATCCTGGCAGGCGCTAGGCTGGGGCTAAAGCTTGCCACTGCACTGCACTCCTTTGTTCACTTACTTAAATCCTGACAGGCGCTACGCTGGGGCTAAAGCTTGCCGCTGCACTGCTTAGTTCACTTGCTTAAATCCTGGCATACAGTAGGCTGGGGCTAAAGCCTGCCTCAGCACTGCACTGCTTAGTTCACTTGCTTAGATCCTGGTGGGCGCTAGGCTGGGGCTAAAGCTTGCCTTGGCGCTGTGCTGCTTGGTTCACTTGCTTGAATCCTGGCAGGCGCTAGGCTGGGGCTAATGCTTGCCTCAGTGCTGCACTGCTTAGTTCACTTGTTAAATCCTGGCACGCGCTAGGCTGGGTCTAAAGCTTGCCTCAGCGCTGTGCTGCTTAGTTCACTTGCTTAAATCCCGGCAGGTGCTAGGCTGAGGCTAAAGCTTGCCTCGGCGCTGCGCTGCTCAGTTCACTTACTTCAATCTTGGCAGGTGCTAGGCTGGGGATAAAGCTTGCCGCTGCACTGCTTAGTTCACTTGCTTGAATCCTGGCAGGCGCTAGGCTGGGGCTAAAGCTTGCCTCAGCGCTGCACTGCTTTGTTCACTTGCTTAGATCCTGGTGGGTGCTAGGCTGGTGCTAAAGCTTACCTCAGCACTGCACTGCTTAGTTCATTTGCATAAATCCTGGCGGGCGCCTGGCTGGGGCTAAAGATTGCCTCTGCACTGTGGTGTTTAGTTCACTTGCTTAAATCCTGGCAGGTGCTAGGCTGGGGCTAAAGCTTGCCTCAGTGCTGCACTGCTTAGTTCACTTGCTTAAATCCTGGCAGGCGCTAGGCTGTGGCTAAAGCTTGCCTCGGGGCTGCGCTGCTTAGTTCACTTGCTTAAATCCTGGCTGGCGCTAGGCTGGGGCTAAAGCTTGCCTAGGCGCTGCGCTGCTTAGTTCACTTACTTAAATCCTGGCAGGCGCTAGGCTGGGGCTAAAGCTTGCCTCTGCACTGCGGTGCTTAGTTCACTTGCTTAAATCCTGGCAGGTGCTAGGCTGGGCCTAAAGCTTGCCGCTGCACTGCTTAGTTCACTTGCTTGAATCCTGGCAGGCGCTAGGCTGGGGCTAAAGCTTGCCTCAGCACTGTGCTGCTTTGTTCACTTGCTTAAACCCTGGCAGGCGCTAGGCTGGGGCTAAAGCTTGCCACTGCACTGCTTAGTTCACTTGCTTGAATCCTGGCAGGCGCTAGGCTGGGGCTTATGCTTGCCTCAGTGCTGCACTGCTTAGTTCACTTGTTAAATCCTGGCACGCGCTAGGCTGGGTCTAAAGCTTGCCTCAGCGCTGTGCTGCTTAGTTCACTTGCTTAAATCCCGGCAGGTGCTAGGCTGAGGCTAAAGCTTGCCTCGGCGCTGCGCTGCTCAGTTCACTTACTTCAATCTTGGCAGGTGCTAGGCTGGGGATAAAGCTTGCCGCTGCACTGCTTAGTTCACTTGCTTGAATCCTGGCAGGCGCTAGGCTGGGGCTAAAGCTTGCCTCAGCGCTGCACTGCTTTGTTCACTTGCTTAGATCCTGGTGGGTGCTAGGCTGGTGCTAAAGCTTACCTCAGCACTGCACTGCTTAGTTCATTTGCATAAATCCTGGCGGGCGCCTGGCTGGGGCTAAAGATTGCCTCTGCACTGTGGTGTTTAGTTCACTTGCTTAAATCCTGGCAGGTGCTAGGCTGGGGCTAAAGCTTGCCTCAGTGCTGCACTGCTTAGTTCACTTGCTTAAATCCTGGCAGGCGCTAGGCTGTGGCTAAAGCTTGCCTCGGCGCTGCGCTGCTTAGTTCACTTGCTTAAATCCTGGCTGGCGCTAGGCTGGGGCTAAAGCTTGCCTAGGCGCTGCGCTGCTTAGTTCACTTACTTAAATCCTGGCAGGCGCTAGGCTGGGGCTAAAGCTTGCCTCTGCACTGCGGTGCTTAGTTCACTTGCTTAAATCCTGGCAGGTGCTAGGCTGGGCCTAAAGCTTGCCGCTGCACTGCTTAGTTCACTTGCTTGAATCCTGGCAGGCGCTAGGCTGGGGCTAAAGCTTGCCTCAGCACTGCGCTGCTTTGTTCACTTGCTTAAACCCTGGCAGGCGCTAGGCTGGGGCTAAAGCTTGCCGCTGCACTGCTTAGTTCACTTGCTTGAATCCTAGCAGGCGCTAGACTGGGGCTAAAGCTTGCCTCAGAGCTGCGCTGCTTTGTTCACTTGCTTAAACCCTGGTAGGCGCTAGGCTGGGGCTAAAGCTTGCCTCATCGCTGCGCTGCTTAGTTCACTTGCTTAAATCCTGGCAGGCGCTAGGCTGGGGCTAAAGCTTGCCACTGCGCTGCACTGCTTTGTTCACTTACTTAAATCCTGGCAGGCGCTACGCTGGGGCTAAAGCTTGCCGCTGCACTGCTTAGTTCACTTGCTTAAATCCTGGCAGACGGTAGGCTGGGGCTAAAGCTTGCCTCAGCGCTGCACTGCTTAGTTCACTTGCTTAGATCCTGGTGGGCGCTAGGCTGTGGCTAAAGCTTGCCTTGGCGCTGTGCTGCTTGGTTCACTTGCTTGAATCCTGGCAGGCGCTAGGCTGGGGCTAATTCTTGCCTCAGTGCTGCACTGCTTAGTTCACTTGTTAAATCCTGGCACGCGCTAGGCGGGTCTAAAGCTTGCCTCAGCGCTGTGCTGCTTAGTTCACTTGCTTAAATCCTGGCAGGCGCTAGGCTGGGCCTAAAGCTTGCCTCAGCACTGCGCTGCTTAATTCACTTGCTTAAATCCTGGCAGGTGCTAGGCTGGGGCTAAAGCTTGCCTCGGCGCTGTGCTGCTTAGTTCACTTGCTTAAATCCTGACAGGCACTAGGCTGAGGCTAAAGCTTGCAGCTGCACTGCTTAGTTCACGTGCTTAAATCCTGGCAGGTGCTAGGCTGGGGCTAAAGCTTGCCTCGGCGCTGCGCTGCTTAGTTCACTTACTTAAATCCTGGCAGGCGCTAGGTTGGGGCTAAAGCTTGCCTCTGCGCTGCAATGCTTAGTTCACTTGCTTAAATCCTGGCATGCGCTAGGCTGGGGCTAAAGCTTGCCACTGCACTGCTTAGTTCACTTGCTTAAATCCTGGCAGGTGCTAGGCTGGGGCTAAAGCTTGCCTCAGCGCTGCACTGCTTTGTTCACTTACTTAAATCCTGGCAGGCGCTACGCTGGGGCTAAAGCTTGCTGCTGCACTGCTTAGTTCACTTGCTTAAATCCTGGCAGACGGTAGGCTGGGGCTAAAGCTTGCCTCAGCGCTGCGCTGCTTAGTTCACTTGCTTAGATCCTGGTGGGCGCTAGGCTGGGGCTAAAGCTTGCCTTGGCGCTGCGCTGCTTAGTTCACTTACTTGAATCCTGGCAGGCGCTAGGCTGGGGCTAAAGCTTGCCTCAGTGCTGCGCTGCTTAGTTCACTTGCTTAAATCCTGGCAGGTACTAGGCTGTGTCTAAAACTTGCCTCAGCGCTGTGCTGCTTAGTTCACTTGCTTAAATCCTGGCTGGCGCTAGGCTGGGGCTAAAGCTTGCCTCGGCACTGCGCTGCTTAGTTCACTTACTTAAATCCTGGCAGGCGCTAGGCTGGGGCTAAAGCTTGCCTCTGCACTGCGGTGCTTAGTTCACTTGCTTAAATCCTGGCAGGTGCTAGGCTGGGGCTAAAGCTTGCTGCTGCACTGCTTAGTTCACTTGCTTGAATCCTGGCAGGCGCTAGGCTGGGGCTAAAGCGTGCCTCAGCGCTGCGCTGCTTTGTTCACTTGCTTAAAGGCTGGCAGGCGCTAGGCTGGGGCTCAAGCTTGCCGCAGCACTGCTTAGTTCACTTCCTTGAATCCTGGCAGGCGCTAGACTGGGGCTAAAGCTTGCCTCTGCGCTGCGCTGCTTTGTTCACTTGCTTAAACCCTGGTAGGCGCTAGGCTGGGGCTAAAGCTTGCCTCATTGCTGCGCTGCTTAGTTCACTTGCTTAGATCCTGGTGGGTGCTAGGCTGGGGCTAAAGCTTACCTCAGCACTGCACTGCTTAGTTCATTTGCATAAATCCTGGCGGGCGCCTGGCTGGGGCTAAAGCTTGCCTCTGCGCTGCGCTGTTTAGTTCACTTGCTTAAATCCTGGCAGGTGCTAGGCTGGGGCTAAAGCTTGCCTCAGTGCTGCGCTGCTTAGTTCACTTGCTTAAATCCTGGTAGGCGCTAGGCTGGGACTAAAGCTTGCCGCTGCACTGCTTAGTTCACTTGCTTAAATCCTGGCTGGCGCTAGGCTGGGGCTAAAGCTTGCCTCGGCACTGCGCTGCTTAGTTCACTTACTTAAATCCTGGCAGGCGCTAGGCTGGGGCTAAAGCTTGCCTCTGCACTGCGGTGCTTAGTTCACTTGCTTAAATCCTGGCAGGTGCTAGGCTGGGGCTAAAGCTTGCTGCTGCACTGCTTAGTTCACTTGCTTGAATCCTGGCAGGCGCTAGGCTGGGGCTAAAGCTTGCCTCAGCGCTGCGCTGCTTTGTTCACTTGCTTAAAGGCTGGCAGGCGCTAGGCTGGGGCTCAAGCTTGCCGCAGCACTGCTTAGTTCACTTGCTTGAATCCTGGCAGGCGCTAGACTGGGGCTAAAGCTTGCCTCTGCGCTGCGCTGCTTTGTTCACTTGCTTAAACCCTGGTAGGCGCTAGGCTGGGGCTAAAGCTTGCCTCATTGCTGCGCTGCTTAGTTCACTTGCTTAGATACTGGTGGGTGCTAGGCTGGGGCTAAAGCTTACCTCAGCACTGCACTGCTTAGTTCATTTGCATAAATCCTGGCGGGCGCCTGGCTGGGGCTAAAGCTTGCCTCTGCGCTGCGCTGTTTAGTTCACTTGCTTAAATCCTGGCAGGTGCTAGGCTGGGGCTAAAGCTTGCCTCAGTGCTGCACTGCTTAGTTCACTTGCTTAAATCCTGGTAGGCGCTAGGCTGGGGCTAAAGCTTGCCGCTGCACTGCTTAATTCACTTGCTTAAATCCTGGCAGACGGTGGGCTGGGGCTAAAGCTTGCCTCAGCGCTGCACTGCTTAGTTCACTTGCTTAGATCCTGGTGGGCGCTAGGCTGGGGCTAAAGCTTGCCTTGGCGCTGTGCTGCTTGGTTCACTTGCTTGAATCCTGGCAGGCGCTAGGCTGAGGCTAAAGCTTGCCTCAGCGCTGCGCTGCTCTGTTCACTTACTTAAATCTTGGCAGGTGCTAGGCTGGGGATAAAGCTTGCCGCTGCACTGCTTAGTTCACTTGCTTGAATCCTGGCAGGCGCTAGGCTGGGGCTAAAGCTTGCCTCAGCGATGCGCTGCTTTGTTCACTTGCTTAAACCCTGGCAGGCACTAGGCTGGGGCTAAAGCTTGCCGCTGCACTGCTTAGTTCACTTGCTTGAATCCTGGCAGGCACTAGGCTGGGGCTAAAGCTTGCCTCGGCGCTGCGCTGCTTAGTTCACTTGCTTAAATCCTGGCTGGTGCTAGGCTGGGGCTAAAGCTTGCCTAGGCGCTGCGCTGCTTAGTTCACTTACTTAAATCCTGGCAGGCGCTAGGCTGGGGCTAAAGCTTGCCTCGGCGCTGCGCTGTTTATTTCACTTGCTTAAATCCTGGCAGGCGCTAGGCTGGGTCTAAAGCTTGCCTCAGCGCTGCGCTGCTTAGTTCACTTGCTTAGATCCTGGCAGGCAATAGGCTGGGGCTAAAGCTTGCCTCGGCGCTGAGCTGCTTAGTTCACTTGCTTAAATCCTGGCAGGAGCTAGGCTGGGGCTAAAGCTGGCCTCTGCGCTGCGCTGCTTAGTTCACTTGCTTAAATCCTGGCAGGCGCTAGGCTGGGGCTAAAGCTTGCCTCTGCACTGCGGTGCTTAGTTCACTTGCTTAAATCTTGGCAGGTGCTAGGCTGGGGCTAAAGCTTGCCGCTGCACTGCTTAGTTCACTTGCTTGAATCCTGGCAGGCGTTAGGTTGGGGCTAAAGCTTGCCTCAGTGCTGCGCTGCTTAGTTCACTTGCTTAAACCCTGGCAGGCGCTAGGCTGGTGCTAAAGCTTGCTGCTGCACTGCTTAGTTCACTTGCTTGAATCCTGGCAGGTGCTAGGCTGGGGCTAAAGCTTGCCTCAGCGCTGCACTGCTTTGTTCACTTGCTTAAACCCTGGTAGGCGCTAGGCTGGGGCTAAATCTTGCCTTTGCGCTGCGCTGTTTAGTTCACTTGCTTAAATCCTGGCAGGCGCCTGGCTGGGGCTAAAGATTGCCTCTGTGCTGCGCTGTTTAGTTCACTTGCTTAAATCCTGGCAGGTGCTAGGCTGGGGCTAAAGCTTACCTCAGCACTGCACTGCTTAGTTCATTTGCATAAATCCTGGCGGGCGCCTTGCTGGGGCTAAAGATTGCCTCTGCGCTGCGCTGTTTAGTTCACTTGCTTAAATCCTGGCAGGCGCTAGGCTGGGGCTAAAGCTTGCCTCGGTGCTGCGCTGTTTAGTTCACTTGCTTAAATCCTGGCAGGTGCTAGGCTGGGGCTAAAACTTGCCTCAGTGCTGCGCTGCTTAGTTCACTTGCTTAAATCCTGGTAGGCGCTAGGCTGGGGCTAAAGCTTGCCTCGGCGCTGCGCTGCTTAGTTCACTTGCTTAAATCCTGGCAGTCGCTAGGCTGGGGCTAAAGCTTGCCTCTGCGCTGCACTGTTTAGTTCACTTGCTTAAATTCTGGCAGGTGCTAGGCTGGGGCTAAAGCTTGCCTCAGTGCTGCGCTGCTTAGTTCACTTGCTTAAATCCTGGCAGGCGCTAGGCTGGGGCTAAAGCTTGCCTCAGCACTGTGCTGCTTAGTTCACTTACTTAAATCCTGGTGGGCGCTAGGCTGGGGCTAAAGCTTGCCTCGGCACTGCGCTGTATAGTTCACTTACTTAAATCCTGGCAGGCGCTAGGCTGGGGCTAAAGCTTGCCTCTGCACTGCGGTGCTTAGTTCACTTGCTTAAATCCTAGCAGGTGCTAGGCTGGGGCTAAAGCTTGCTGCTGCACTGCTTAGTTCACTTGCTTGAATCCTGGCAGGCGCTAGGCTGGGGCTAAAGCTTGCCTCAGCACTGCGTTGCTTTGTTCACTTGCTTAAACCCTGGCAGGCGCTAGGCTGGGGCTAAAGCTTGCCGCTGCACTGCTTAGTTCACTTGCTTGAATCCTGGCAGGCGCTAGACTGGGGCTAAAGCTTGCCTCAGCGCTGCGCTGCTTTGTTCACTTGCTTAAACCCTGGTAGGCACTAGGCTGGGGCTAAAGCTTGCCTCATTGCTGCGCTGCTTAGTTCACTTGCTTAGATCCTGGTGGGTGCTAGGCTGGGGCTCAAGCTTACCTCAGCACTGCACTGCTTAGTTCATTTGCATAAATCCTGGCAAGCGCCTGGCTGGGGCTAAAGCTTGCCTCTGCGCTGCGCTGTTTAGTTCACTTGCTCAAATCCTGGCAGGTGCTAGGCTGGGGCTAAAGCTTGCCTCAGTGTGGTGCTGCTTAGTTCACTTGCTTAAATCCTGGCAGGCGCTAGGCTGGGGCTAAAGCTTGCCTAGGCGCTGCGCTGCTTAGTTCACTTACTTAAATCCTGGCAGGCGCTAGGCTGGGGCTAAAGCTTGCCTTGGCGCTGTGCTGCTTGGTTCACTTGCTTGAATCCTGGCAGGCGCTAGGCTGGGGCTAATGCTTGCCTCAGTGCTGCACTGCTTAGTTCACTTGTTAAATCCTGGCACGCGCTAGGCTAGGTCTAAAGCTTGCCTCAGCGCTGTGCTGCTTAGTTCACTTGCTTAAATCCCGGCAGGTGCTAGGCTGAGGCTAAAGCTTGCCTCGGCGCTGCGCTGCTCAGTTCACTTACTTCAATCTTGGCAGGTGCTAGGCTGGGGCTAAAGCTTGCCGCTGCACTGCTTAGTTCACTTGCTTAAATCCTGGCAGGCGCTAGGCTGGGGCTAAAGCTTGCCTCAGCGCTGCACTGCTTTGTTCACTTGCTTAGATCCTGGTGGGTGCTAGGCTGGTGCTAAAGCTCACCTCAGCACTGCACTGCTTAGTTCATTTGCATAAATCCTGGCGGGCGCCTAGCTGGGGCTAAAGATTGCCTCTGCACTGTGCTGTTTAGTTCACTTGCTTAAATCCTGGCAGGTGCTAGGCTGGGGCTAAAGCTTGCCTCAGTGCTGCACTGCTTAGTTCACTTGCTAAAATCCTGGTAGGCGCTAGGCTGGCGCTAAAGCTTGCCTCGGCGCTGCGCTGCTTAGTTCACTTACTTAAATCCTGGCAGGCGCTCGGCTGGGGCTAAAGCTGGCCTCCGCGCTGCGCTGCTTAGTTCACTTGCTTAAATCCTGGCAGGAGCTAGGCTGGGGCTAAAGCTGGCCTCCGCGCTGCGCTGCTTAGTTCACTTGCTTAAATCCTGGCAGGCGCTCGGCTGGGGCTAAAGCTTGCCTCTGCACTGTGGTGCTTAGTTCACTTGCTTAAATCTTGGCAAGTGCCAGGCTGGGGCTAAAGCTTGCCTTTGCACTGCTTAGTTCACTTGCTTGAATCCTGGCAGGCGTTAGGCTGGGGCTAAAGCTTGCCTCGGCGCTGCGCTGCTTAGTTCACTTGCTTAAATCCTGGCAGGCGCTAGGCTGGGGCTAAAGCTTGCCTTGGCGCTGCGCTGCTTAGTTCACTTGCTTAAATCCTGGCAGGCGCTAGGCTGGGGCTAAAGCTTGCCTCGGCGCTGCGCTGCTTAGTTCACTTGCTTAAATCCTGGCAGGCGCTAGGCTGGGGCTAAAGCTTGCCTCGGCACTGTGCTGCTTTGTTCACTTACTTAAATCCTGGTGGGCGCTAGCCTGGGGCTAAAGCTTGCCTTGGCGCTGCACTGCTTGGTTCACTTGCTTGAATCCTGGCAGGCGCTAGGCAGGGGCTAAAGCTTGCCTCAGTGCTGCGCTGCTTAGTTCACTTGTTAAATCCTGGCAGGCGCTAGGCTGTGGCTAAAGCTTGCCTCGGCGCTGCACTGCTTAGTTCACTTACTTAAATCCTGGCAGGCACTAGGCTGGGGCTAAAGCTTGCCTCTGCACTGCGGTGCTTAGTTCACTTGCTTAAATCCTGGCAGGTGCTAGGCTGGGGCTAAAGCTTGCCGCTGCACTGCTTTGTTCACTTGCTTGAATCCTGGCAGGCGCTAGGCTGGGGCTAAAGCTTGCCTCAGCGCTGCGCTGCTTTGTTCACTGGCTTAAACCCTGGCAGGAGCTAGGCTGGGGCTAAAGCTTGCCGCTGCACTGCTTAGTTCACTTGCTTGAATCCTGGCAGGCGCTAGGCTGGGGCTAAAGCTTGCCTCAGTGCTGCGCTGCTTTGTTCACTTGCTTAAACCCTGGTAGGCGCTAGGCTGGGGCTAAAGCTTGCCTCATCGCTGCGCTGCTTAGTTCACTTGCTTAGTTCCTGGTGGGTGCTCGGCTGGGGCTAAAGCTTACCTCAGCACTGCACTGCTTAGTTCATTTGCACAAATCCTGGCAGGCGCCTGGCTGGGGCTAAAGCTTGCCTCTACGCTGCGCTGTTTAGTTCACTTGCTTAAATCCTGGCAGGTGCTAGGCTGGGGCTAAAGCTTGCCTCGGTGCTGCGCTGCTTAGTTCACTTGCTTAAATCCTGACAGGCGCTAGACTGGGTCTAAAGCTTGTCTCAGCGCTGCGCTGCTTTGTTCACTTGCTTAAATCCTGGCAGGCGCTAGGCTGGGCCTAAAGCTTGCCTCGGCTCTGCGCTGCTTAGTTCACTTGCTTAAATCCTGGCAGGCACTAGGCTGGGGCTAAAGCTTGCCTCAGCGCTGCGCTTTTTAGCTCACTTTCTTAAATCCTGGCAGGCGATAGGGTGGGGCTAAAGCTTGCCTCAGCGCTGCGCTGCTTAGTTCACTTGCTTAAATCCTGGCAGGCGCTAGGCTGGGGCTAAAGCTTGCCTCGGTGCTGCGCTGCTTAGTTCACTTGCTTAAATCCTGGCAGGCGCTAGGCTGGGGCTAAAGCCTGCCTCAGCGCTGCGCTGCTTAGTTCACTTGCTTATATCCTGGCGGGCACTAGGGTGGGGCTAAAGCTTGCCTCAGCGCTGCGCTGCTTAGTTCACTTGCTTATATCCTGGCGGGCGCTAGGCTGGGGCTAAAGCTTGCCTCGGCGCTGCGCTGTTTAGTTCACTTGCTTAAATCCTGGCAGACGCGAGGCTGGGGCTAAAGCTTGCCTCGGCGCTGTGCTGCGCTGCTTAGTTCACTTGCTTGAAAGAGCAGAAGACCAACATACGCCTCCGTTCAGTTCAGTTCACAAGCCCTTCCCCGCCTCCTTCGTACCACCACCGTCCCTTTAGTCCCCTGCTTTCAATTTATGTCATTCAGCATTGTTATAGCGCCTACTGCCATTGGTATGGCTTCAAAGCGCTGTGAGGATGAACGCCCTTTGGAAGACCGTAGTCTGAGTTCATAGACTGATCGGAGGTATGTAGGTAATGGCGAGGTCCCTCACAGCAGTTCAGCTGTGGGACGGGTGCTGTGACAAATGGTGAAGCCAACACAAGTGTGCCAGAACATAAACAGTGGCCAGATACAATGCAACCAACCCCCATGTACACCCTGGGAGCACTGCACTACGTAAGAGTGGCAAATTACAGTGGCGAGATACAATGCAACCAACCCCCATGTACACCCTGGGAGCACTGCACTACGTAAGAGTGGCAAATTACAGTGGCGAGATACAATGCAACCAACCCCCATGTACACCCTGGGAGCACTGCACTACGTAAGAGTGGCAAAATACAGTGGCGAGATACAATGCAACCAACCCGAGCGGCAAAATACAGTAGTGGTAAGATACAATGCAACCAACCCCCATGTACACCCTTGGCACACTACGTAGGAGTGGCAAAATACAGTAGGGTAAGATACAATGCAACCAACCCCCATGTACACCCTCGGCACACTACGCAGGAGCGGCAAAATACAAACACTGGCAAGATACAATGCAACCAACCCCCATGTACACCCTCGGCACACTACGCAGGAGTGGCAAAATACAGTAGGGGTAAGATACAATGCAACCAACCCCATGTACACCCTCGGCACACTACGTAGGAGTGGCAAAATACAGTAGGGGTAAGATACAATGCAACCAACGCCATGTACACCCTCGGCACACTACGCAGGAGTGGCAAAATACAAACAGTGGCAAGATACAATGCAACCAACCCCCATGTACACCCTCGGCTCAATACGCAGGAGTGGCAAAATACAAACAGTGGCAAGATACAATGCAACCAACCCCCATGTACACCCTGGGAGCACTACGTAGGAGTGGCAAAATACAAACAGTGGCAAGATACAATGCAACCAACCCCCATGTACACCCTGGGAGCACTACATAGGAGTGGCAAAATACAAACAGTGGCCAGATACAATGCAACCAACCCCCCATGTACACCCTGGGAGCACTACATAGGAGTGGCAAAATACAAACAGTGGCCAGATACAATGCAACCAACCCCCCATGTACACCCTGGGAGCACTACGTAGGAGTGGCAAAATACAGTAGTGGTAAGATTCAATGAAGACGTCCCTTGCCTGTAAGTAGCTGCTGAAGGAGAGCGTGGAGTCATGCAGGGCCAGGGGCACCAGACCAGCAGGGATGGTGGGTGCCCTAAGGAAGCTGCCCTTAGCCTGTACTCTTTGCCGTTGTGCTGGAGGGCGGACGGGGGTGGGAGTAGCGTGGTCAGAATTGGGGTAAGCCTGGTGGGAGGGAGAGAACCGGGAAGGCAGCCTAGGTGGGGGGCAGAGGTTGTGGATTCTCATGAGCGCTAGGTTGGACGGGAGGTGGCGTCATGTAAGGGTAGTGTCTGATTTGTTGGAGCCTTTAATTGTGGCACTGTTAGCCATAGTGGGAGGGCAGAATATAGCGGCCGCAAGATTCAAATCAGTAAACTCACACCTGAAACACTGAGGGGCGAGAGCATGCAGGTGTGGCAGAATACGAGCACCTGAAACCCTGAGTGGAGAAAGCATGCAGGTGTGGCAGAATGCGAGCACCTGAAACACTGAGGGAAGAGAGCATGCAGGTGTGGCAGAATGCGAGCACCTGAAACACTGAGGGGAGAGAGCATGCAGGTGTGGCAGAATACGAGCACCTGAAACACAGAGGAGAGAGCATGCAGGCTTGGCAGAATACGAGCACCTGAAACACTGAGGGGAGAGAGCAGGCAGAATACGAGCACCTGAAACACTGAGGGGAGAGAGCAGGCAGAATACGAGCACCTGAAACACTGAGGGGAGAGAGCAGGGAGAATACGAGCACCTGAAACACTGAGGGGAGAGAGCATGCAGGTGTGGCAGAATACGAGCACCTGAAACACTGAGGGGAGAGAGCATGCAGGCGTGGCAGAATACGAGCACCTGAAACACTGAGGGGAGAGAGCATGCAGGTGTGGCAGAATACGAGCACCTGAAACACTGAGGGGAGAGAGCATGCAGGTGTGGCAGAATACGAGCACCTGAAACCCTGAGGGGAGAAAGCATGCAGGTGTGGCAGAATGCGAGCACCTGAAACACTGAGGTAAGAGAGCATGCAGGTGTGGCAGAATACGAGCACCTGAAACCCTGAGGGGAGAGAGCATGCAGGTGTGGCAGAATACGAGCACCTGAAACACTGAGGGGAGAGAGCAGGCAGAATACGAGCACCTGAAACACTGAGGGGAGAGAGCAGGCAGAATACGAGCACCTGAAACACTGAGGGGAGAGAGCATGCAGGTGTGACAGAAAGCGAGCACCTGAAACACTGAAGGGAGAGAGCATGCAGGTGTGGCAGAATACAAGCACCTGAAACACTGAGGGGAGAGAGCATGCAGGTGTGGCAGAATACGAGCACCTGAAACACTGAGGGGAGAGAGCAGGCAGAATACGAGCGCCTGAAACACTGAGGGGAGAGAGCAGGCAGAATACAAGCACCTGAAACACTGAGGGGAGAGAGCAGGCAGAATATGAGCACCTGAAACACTGAGGGGAGAGAGCATGTAGGTGTGGCAGAATACGAGCACCTGAAACACCGAAGGAAGAGAGCATGCAGGTGTGGCAGAATGCGAGCACCTGAAACACTGAGGGGAGAGAGCATGCAGGTGTGGCAGAATACGAGCACCTGAAACCCTGAGGGGAGAAAGCATGCAGGTGTGGCAGAATGCGAGCACCTGAAACACTGAGGGAGGAGAGCATGCAGGTGTGGCAGAATGCGAGCACCTGAAACACTGAGGGGAGAGAGCATGCAGGTGTGGCAGAATACGAGCACCTGAAACCCTGAGGGGAGAGAGCATGCAGGTGTGGCAGAATACGAGCACCTTAAACTCTGAGGGGAGAGAGCATGCAGGGGTGGCAGAATGCGAGCACCTGAAACACTGAGGGGAGAGAGCAGGCAGAATACGAGCACCTGAAACACTGAGGGGAGAGAGCATGCAGGTGCGGCAGAATACGAGCACCTGAAACACTGAGGGGGGAGAGCATCCAGGCGTGGCAGAATACGAGCACCAGAAACAATGAGGGAAGAGAGCATGCAGGTGTGGCAGAATGCGAGCACCTGAAACACTGAGGGAAGAGAGCATGCAGGTGTGGCAGAATGTGAGCACCTGAAACACTGAGGGGAGAGAGCATGCAGGTGTGGCAGAATACGAGCACCTGAAACACTGAGGGGAGAGAGCAGGCAGAATACAAGCACCTGAAACACTGAGGGGAGAGAGCAGGCAGAATACGAGCACCTGAAACACTGAGGGCAGAGAGCAGGCAGAATACAAGCACCTGAAACACTGAGGGGAGAGAGCAGGCAGAGTACGAGCACCTGAAACATTGAGGGGAGAGACCATGCAGGTGTGGCAGAATACGAGCACCTGAAACACTGAGGGGAGAGAGCATGCAGGCATGGCAGAATACGAGCACCTGAAACACCGAAGGGAGAGAGCATGCAGGTGTGGCAGAATGCGAGCACCTGAAACACTGAGGGGAGAGAGCATGCAGGTGTGGCAGAATACGAGCACCTGAAACCCTGAGGGGAGAAAGCATGCAGGTGTGGCAGAATGCGAGCACCTGAAACACTGAGGGAAGAGAGCATGCAGATGTGGCAGAATGCGAGCACCTGAAACACTGAGGGGAGAGAGCATGCCGGTGTGGCAGAATACGAGCACCTGAAACCCTGAGGGGAGAGAGCATGCAGGTGTGGCAGAATGCGAGCACCTGAAACACTGAGGGGAGAGAACAGGCAGAGTACGAGCACCTGAAACACTGAGGGGAGAGAGCATGCAGGCGTGGCAGAATACGAGCACCTGAAACACCGAAGGAAGAGAGCAGGCAGGTGTGGCAGAATGCGAGCACCTGAAACACTGAGGGGAGAGAGCATGCAGGTGTGGCAGAATACGAGCACCTGAAACCCTGAGTGGAGAAAGCATGCAGGTGTGGCAGAATGCAAGCACCTGAAACACTGAGGGAAGAGAGCATGCAGGTGTGGCAGAATACGAGCACCTGAAACACAGAGGAGAGAGCATGCAGGTGTGGCAGAATACGAGCACCTGAAACACTGAGGGGAGAGAGCAGGCAGAATACGAGCACCTGAAACACTGAGGGGAGAGAGCAGGCAGAATACGAGCACCTGAAACACTGAGGGGAGAGAGCAGGCAGAATACGAGCACCTGCAACACTGAGGGGAGAGTGCATGCAGGTGTGGCAGAATATGAGCATCTGAAACACTGAGGGGAGTGAGCATGCAGGCGTGGCAGAATACGAGCACCTGAAACACTGAGGGGAGAGAGCATGCAGGTGTGGCAGAATACGAGCACCTGAAACACTGAGGGGAGAGAGCATGCAGGTGTGGCAGAATAAGAGCACCTGAAACCCTGAGGGGAGAAAGCATGCAGGTGTGGCAGAATGCGAGCACCTGAAACACTGAGGGAAGAGAGCATGCAGGTGTGGCAGAATATGAGCACCTGAAACCCTGAGGGGAGAGAGCATGCAGGTGTGGCAGAATACGAGCACCTGAAACACTGAGGGGAGAGAGCAGGCAGAATACGAGCACCTGAAACACTGAGGGGAGAGAGCAGGCAGAATACGAGCACCTGAAACACTGAGGGGAGAGAGCATGCAGGTGTGACAGAAAGCGAGCACCTGAAACACTGAAGGGAGAGAGCATGCAGGTGTGGCAGAATACAAGCACCTGAAACACTGAGGGGAGAGAGCATGCAGGTGTGGCAGAATACGAGCACCTGAAACACTGAGGGGAGAGAGCAGGCAGAATATGAGCACCTGAAACACTGAGGGGAGAGAGCAGGCAAAATACAAGCACCTGAAACACTGAGGGGAGAGAGCAGGCAGAATACGAGCACCTGAAACACTGAGGGGAGAGAGCATGCAGGTGTGACAGAATACGAGCACGCGAAACACTAAGGGGAGATAGCAGGCAGAATACGAGCACCTGAAACACAGAGGGCAGAGAGCAGGCAGAATACAAGCACCTGAAACACTGAGGGGAGAGAGCAGGCAGAATACGAGCACCTGAAACATTGTGGGGAGAGAGCATGCAGGTGTGGCAGAATACGAGCACCTGAAACACTGAGGGGAGAGAGCATGCAGGCGTGGCAGAATACGAGCACCTGAAACACCGAAGGGAGAGAGCATGCAGGTGTGGCAGAATGCGAGCACCTGAAACACTGAGGGGAGAAAGCATGCAGGTGTGGCAGAATACGAGCACCTGAAACCCTGAGGGGAGAAAGCATGCAGGTGTGGCAGAATGCGAGCACCTGAAACACTGAGGGAAGAGAGCATGCAGATGTGGCAGAATGCGAGCACCTGAAACACTGAGGGGAGAGAGCATGCAGGTGTGGCAGAATACGAGCACCTGAAACCCTGAGGGGATAGAGCATGCAGGTGTGGCAGAATGCGAGCACCTGAAACACTGAGGGGAGAGAACAGGCAGAGTATGAGCACCTGAAACACTGAGGGGAGAGAGCATGCAGGCGTGGCAGAATACGAGCACCTGAAACACCGAAGGAAGAGAGCAGGCAGGTGTGGCAGAATGCAAGCACCTGAAACACTGAGGGGAGAGAGCATGCAGGTGTGGCAGAATACGAGCACCTGAAACCCTGAGTGGAGAAAGCATGCAGGTGTGGCAGAATGCGAGCACCTGAAACACTGAGGGAAGAGAGCATGCAGGTGTGGCAGAATGCGAGCACCTGAAACACTGAGGGGAGAGAGCATACAGGTGTGGCAGAATACGAGCCCCTGAAACACAGAGGAGAGAGCATGCAGGTGTGGCAGAATACGAGCACCTGAAACACTGAGGGGAGAGAGCAGGCAGAATACGAGCACCTGAAACACTGAGGGGAGAGAGCAGGCAGAATACGAGCACCTGAAACACTGAGGGGAGAGAGCAGGCAGAATACGAGCACCTGAAACACTGAGGGGAGAGTGCATGCAGGTGTGGCAGAATATGAGCACCTGAAACACTGAGGGGAGTGAGCATGCAGGCGTGGCAGAATACGAGCACCTGAAACACTGAGGGGAGAGAGCATGCAGGTGTGGCAGAATACGAGCACCTGAAACACTGAGGGGAGAGAGCATGCAGGTGTGGCAGAATAAGAGCACCTGAAACCCTGAGGGGAGAAAGCATGCAGGTGTGGCAGAATGCGAGCACCTGAAACACTGAGGGAAGAGAGCATGCAGGTGTGGCAGAATATGAGCACCTGAAACCCTGAGGGGAGAGAGCATGCAGGTGTGGCAGAATACGAGCACCTGAAACACTGAGGGGAGAGAGCAGGCAGGTGTGGCAGAATACGAGCACCTGAAACCCTGAGTGGAGAAAGCATGCAGGTGTGGCAGAATGCAAGCACCTGAAACACTGAGGGAAGAGAGCATGCAGGTGTGGCAGAATACGAGCACCTGAAACACAGAGGAGAGAGCATGCAGGTGTGGCAGAATACGAGCACCTGAAACACTGAGGGGAGAGAGCAGGCAGAATACGAGCACCTGAAACACTGAGGGGAGAGAGCAGGCAGAATACGAGCACCTGAAACACTGAGGGGAGAGAGCAGGCAGAATACGAGCACCTGCAACACTGAGGGGAGAGTGCATGCAGGTGTGGCAGAATATGAGCATCTGAAACACTGAGGGGAGTGAGCATGCAGGCGTGGCAGAATACGAGCACCTGAAACACTGAGGGGAGAGAGCATGCAGGTGTGGCAGAATACGAGCACCTGAAACACTGAGGGGAGAGAGCATGCAGGTGTGGCAGAATAAGAGCACCTGAAACCCTGAGGGGAGAAAGCATGCAGGTGTGGCAGAATGCGAGCACCTGAAACACTGAGGGAAGAGAGCATGCAGGTGTGGCAGAATATGAGCACCTGAAACCCTGAGGGGAGAGAGCATGCAGGTGTGGCAGAATACGAGCACCTGAAACACTGAGGGGAGAGAGCAGGCAGAATACGAGCACCTGAAACACTGAGGGGAGAGAGCAGGCAGAATACGAGCACCTGAAACACTGAGGGGAGAGAGCATGCAGGTGTGACAGAAAGCGAGCACCTGAAACACTGAAGGGAGAGAGCATGCAGGTGTGGCAGAATACAAGCACCTGAAACACTGAGGGGAGAGAGCATGCAGGTGTGGCAGAATACGAGCACCTGAAACACTGAGGGGAGAGAGCAGGCAGAATATGAGCACCTGAAACACTGAGGGGAGAGAGCAGGCAAAATACAAGCACCTGAAACACTGAGGGGAGAGAGCAGGCAGAATACGAGCACCTGAAACACTGAGGGGAGAGAGCATGCAGGTGTGACAGAATACGAGCACGCGAAACACTGAGGGGAGATAGCAGGCAGAATACGAGCACCTGAAACACAGAGGGCAGAGAGCAGGCAGAATACAAGCACCTGAAACACTGAGGGGAGAGAGCAGGCAGAATACGAGCACCTGAAACATTGTGGGGAGAGAGCATGCAGGTGTGGCAGAATACGAGCACCTGAAACACTGAGGGGAGAGAGCATGCAGGCGTGGCAGAATACGAGCACCTGAAACACCGAAGGGAGAGAGCATGCAGGTGTGGCAGAATGCGAGCACCTGAAACACTGAGGGGAGAAAGCATGCAGGTGTGGCAGAATACGAGCACCTGAAACCCTGAGGGGAGAAAGCATGCAGGTGTGGCAGAATGCGAGCACCTGAAACAATGAGGGAAGAGAGCATGCAGATGTGGCAGAATGCGAGCACCTGAAACACTGAGGGGAGAGAGCATGCAGGTGTGGCAGAATACGAGCACCTGAAACCCTGAGGGGATAGAGCATGCAGGTGTGGCAGAATGCGAGCACCTGAAACACTGAGGGGAGAGAACAGGCAGAGTACGAGCACCTGAAACACTGAGGGGAGAGAGCATGCAGGCGTGGCAGAATACGAGCACCTGAAACACCGAAGGAAGAGAGCAGGCAGGTGTGGCAGAATGCGAGCACCTGAAACACTGAGGGGAGAGAGCATGCAGGTGTGGCAGAATACGAGCACCTGAAACCCTGAGTGGAGAAAGCATGCAGGTGTGGCAGAATGCGAGCACCTGAAACACTGAGGGAAGAGAGCATGCAGGTGTGGCAGAATGCGAGCACCTGAAACACTGAGGGGAGAGAGCATACAGGTGTGGCAGAATACGAGCCCCTGAAACACAGAGGAGAGAGCATGCAGGTGTGGCAGAATACGAGCACCTGAAACACTGAGGGGAGAGAGCAGGCAGAATACGAGCACCTGAAACACTGAGGGGAGAGAGCAGGCAGAATACGAGCACCTGAAACACTGAGGGGAGAGAGCAGGCAGAATACGAGCACCTGAAACACTGAGGGGAGAGTGCATGCAGGTGTGGCAGAAAATGAGCACCTGAAACACTGAGGGGAGTGAGCATGCAGGCGTGGCAGAATACGAGCACCTGAAACACTGAGGGGAGAGAGCATGCAGGTGTGGCAGAATACGAGCACCTGAAACACTGAGGGGAGAGAGCATGCAGGTTTGGCAGAATAAGAGCACCTGAAACCCTGAGGGGAGAAAGCATGCAGGTGTGGCAGAATGCGAGCACCTGAAACACTGAGGGAAGAGAGCATGCAGGTGTGGCAGAATATGAGCACCTGAAACCCTGAGGGGAGAGAGCATGCAGGTGTGGCAGAATACGAGCACCTGAAACACTGAGGGGAGAGAGCAGGCAGAATACGAGCACCTGAAACACTGAGGGGAGAGAGCAGGCAGAATACGAGCACCTGAAACACTGAGGGGAGAGAGCATGCAGGTGTGGCAGAATACAAGCACCTGAAACACTAAGGGGAGAGAGCAGGCAGAATATGAGCACCTGAAACACTGAGGGGAGAGAGCAGGCAAAATACAAGCACCTGAAACACTGAGGGGAGAGAGCAGGCAGAATACGAGCACCTGAATCACTGAGGGGAGAGAGCATGTAGGTGTGGCAGAATACGAGCACCTGAAACACTGAAGGAAGAGAGCATGCAGGTGTGGCAGAATGCGAGCACCTGAAACACTGAGGGGAGAGAGCATGCAGGTGTGGCAGAATACGAGCACCTGAAACCCTGAGGGGAGAAAGCATGCAGGTGTGGCAGAATGCGAGCACCTGAAACACTGAGGGAAGAGAGCATGCAGGTGTGGCAGAATGCGAGCACCTGAAACATGAGGGGAGAGAGCATGCAGGTGTGGCAGAATACGAGCACCTGAAACCCTGAGGGGAGAGAGCATGCAGGTGTGGCAGAATACGAGCACCTGAAACCCTGAGGGGAGAGAGCATGCAGGTGTGGCAGAATGCGAGCACCTGAAACACTGAGGGGAGAGAGCAGGCAGAATACGAGCACCTGAAACACTGAGGGGAGAGAGCATGCAGGTGTGGCAGAATATGAGCACCTGAAACACTGAGGGGAGAGAGCATGCAGGCGTGGCAGAATACGAGCACCAGAAACAATGAGGGAAGAGAGCATGCAGGTGTGGCAGAATGCGAGCACCTGAAACACTGAGGGGAGAGAGCATGCAGGTGTGGCAGAATACGAGCACCTGAAACCCTGAGGGGAGAAAGCATGCAGGTGTGGCAGAATGCGAGCACCTGAAACACTGAGGGAAGAGAGCATGCAGGTGTGGCAGACTGCGAGCACCTGAAACACTGAGGGGAGAGAGCATGCAGGTGTGGCAGAATACGAGCACCTGAAACCCTGAGGGGAGAGAGCATACAGGTGTGGCAGAATGCGAGCACCTGAAACACTGAGGGAAGAGAGCATGCAGGTGTGGCAGAATGCGAGCACCTGAAACACTGAGGGGAGAGAGCATGCAGGTGTGGCAGAATACGAGCACCTGAAACACTGAGGGGAGAGAGCAGGCAGAATGCGAGCACCTGAAACACTGAGGGAAGAGAGCATGCAGGTGTGGCAGAATGCGAGCACCTGAAACACTGAGGGGAGAGAGCATGCAGGCGTGGCAGAATACGAGCACCTGAAACACCGAAGGAAGAGAGCATGCAGGTGTGGCAGAATGCGAGCACCTGAAACACTGAGGGGAGAGAGCATGCAGGTGTGGCAGAATACGAGCACCTGAAACCCTGAGGTGAGAAAGCATGCAGGTGTGGCAGAATGCGAGCACCTGAAACACTGAGGGAAGAGAGCATGCAGGTGTGGCAGAATGCGAGCACCTGAAACACTGAGGGGAGAGAGCATGCAGGTGTGGCAGAATACGAGCACCTGAAACACTGAGGGGAGAGAGCATGCAGGTGTGGCAGAATACGAGCACCTGAAACACTGAGGGGAGAGAGCAGGCAGAATACGAGCACCTGAAACACTGAGGGGAGAGAGCAGGCAGAATGCGAGCACCTGAAACACTGAGGGGAGAGAGCAGGCAGAATACGAGCACCTGAAACACTGAGGGGAGAGAGCATGCAGGTGTGGCAGAATACGAGCACCTGAAACACTGAGGGGAGAGAGCATGCAGGCGTGGCAGAATACGAGCACCTGAAACACTGAGGGGAGAGAGCATGCAGGCGTGGCAGAATACGAGCACCTGAAACACTGAGGGGAGAGAACATGCAGGTGTGGCAGAATACGAGCACCTGAAACACTGAGGGGAGAAAGCATGCAGGTGTGGCAGAATGCGAGCACCTGAAACACTGAGGGAAGAGAGCATGCAGGTGTGGCAGAATACGAGCACCTGAAACACTGAGGGGAGAGAGCATGCAGGTGTGGCAGAATACGAGCACCTGAAACACTGAGGGGAGAGAGCAGGCAGAATACGAGCACCTGAAACACTGAGGGGAGAGAGCAGGCAGAATACGAGCACCTGAAACACTGAGGGGAGAGAGCTGGGAGAATACGAGCACCTGAAACACTGAGGGGAGAGAGCATGCAGGTGTGGCAGAATACAAGCACCTGAAACACTGAGGGGAGAGAGCATGCAGGTGTGGCAGAATACGAGCACCTGAAACCCTGAGGGGAGAAAGCATGCAGGTGTGGCAGAATGCGAGCACCTGAAACACTGAGGGGAGAGAGCATGCAGGTGTGGCAGAATACGAGCACCTGAAACCCTGAGGGGAGAAAGCATGCAGGTGTGGCAGAATGCGAGCACCTGAAACACTGAGGGAAGAGAGCATGCAGGTGTGGCAGAATATGAGCACCTGAAACACTGAGGGGAGAGAGCAGGCAGAATACGAGCACCTGAAACACTGAGGGGAGAGAGCATGCAGGTGTGGCAGAATACGAGCACCTGAAACCCTGAGGGGAGAAAGCATGCAGGTGTGGCAGAATGCGAGCACCTGAAACACTGAGGGAAGAGAGCATGCAGGTGTGGCAGAATGCGAGCACCTGAAACACTGAGGGGAGAGAGCATGCAGGTGTGGCAGAATACGAGCACCTGAAACCCTGAGGGGAGAGAGCATGCAGGTGTGGCAGAATGCGAGCACCTGAAACACTGAGGCAGGCAGAATACGAGCACCTGAAACACTGAGGGGAGAGAGCACACAGAATACGAGCACCTGAAACACTGAGGGGAGAGAGCAGGCAGAAAACGAGCACCTGAAACACTGAGGGGAGAGAGCATGCAGGTGTGGCAGAATACGAGCACCTGAAACACTGAGGGGAGAGAGCATGCAGGTGTGGCAGAATACGAGCACCTGAAACACTGAGGGAAGAGAGCATGCAGGTGTGGCAGAATGCGAGCACCTGAAACACTGAGGGGAGAGAGCATGCAGGTGTGGCAGAATACGAGCACCTGAAACACTGAGGGAAGAGAGCATGCATGTGTGGCAGAATACGAGCACCTGAAACACTGAGGAAGAGAGCATGCAGGTGTGGCAGAATGCGAGCACCTGAAACACTGAGGGGAGAGAGCATGTAGGTGTGGCAGAATACGAGCACATGAAACCCTGAGGGGAGAGAGCATACAGGTGTGGCAGAATGCGAGCACCTGAAACACTGAGGGAAGAGAGCATGCAGGTGTGGCAGAATGTGAGCACCTGAAACACTGAGGGGAGAGAGCATGCAGGTGTGGCAGAATACGAGCACCTGAAACACTGAGGGGAGAGAGCAGGCAGAATACGAGCACCTGAAACACTGAGGGGAGAGAGCATGCAGGCGTGGCAGAATACGAGCACCTGAAACACCGAAGGAAGAGAGCATGCAGGTGTGGCAGAATGCGAGCACCTGAAACACTGAGGGGAGAGAGCATGCAGGTGTGGCAGAATACGAGCACCTGAAACCCTGAGGGGAGAAAGCATGCAGGTGTGGCAGAATGCGAGCACCTGAAACACTGAGGGAAGAGAGCATGCAGGTGTGGCAGAATGCGAGCACCTGAAACACTGAGGGGAGAGAGCATGCAGGTGTGGCAGAATACGAGCACCTTAAACCCTGAGGGGAGAGAGCATGCAGGGGTGGCAGAATGCGAGCACCTTAAACCCTGAGGGGAGGGAGCATGCAGGTGTGGCAGTATGCGAGCACCTGAAACACTGAGGGGAGAGAGCAGGCAGAATACGAGCACCTGAAACACTGAGGGGAGAGAGCATGCAGGTGCAGCAGAATACGAGCACCTGAAACACTGAGGGGGGAGAGCATGCAGGCGTGGCAGAATACGAGCACCAGAAACAATGAGGGAAGAGAGCATGCAGGCGTGGCAAATGCGAGCACCTGAAACACTGAGGGGAGAGAGCATGCAGGTGTGGCAGAATACGAGCACCTGAAACCCTGAGGGGAGAAAGCATGCAGGTGTGGCAGAATGCGAGCACCTGAAACACTGAGGGAAGAGAGCATGCAGGTGTGGCAGAATGCGAGCACCTGAAACACTGAGGGGAGAGAGCATGCAGGTGTGGCAGAATACGAGCACCTGAAACACTGAGGGGAGAGAGCATACAGGTGTGGCAGAATGCGAGCACCTGAAACACTGAGGGAAGAGAGCATGCAGGTGTGACAGAATACGAGCCCCTGAAACACTGAGGGGAGAGAGCATGCAGGTGTGGCAGAATACGAGCACCCGAAACACTGAGGGGAGATAGCAGGCAGAATACGAGCACCTGAAACACAGAGGGCAGAGAGCAGGCAGAATACAAGCACCTGAAACACTGAGGGGAGAGAGCAGGCAGAATACGAGCACCTGAAACATTGAGGGGAGAGAGCATGCAGGTGTGGCAGAATACGAGCACCTGAAACACTGAGGGGAGAGAGCATGCAGGCGTGGCAGAATACGAGCACCTGAAACACCGAAGGGAGAGAGCATGCAGGTGTGGCAGAATGCGAGCACCTGAAACACTGAGGGGAGAGAGCATGCAGGTGTGGCAGAATACGAGCACCTGAAACCCTGAGGGGAGAAAGCATGCAGGTGTGGCAGAATGCGAGCACCTGAAACACTGAGGGAAGAGAGCATGCAGATGTGGCAGAATGTGAGCACCTGAAACACTGAGGGGAGAGAGCATGCAGGTGTAGCAGAATACGAGCACCTGAAACCCTGAGGGGAGAGAGCATGCAGGTGTGGCAGAATGCGAGCACCTGAAACACTGAGGGGAGAGAACAGGCATAGTACGAGCACCTGAAACACTGAGGGGAGAGAGCATGCAGGCGTGGCAGAATACGAGCACCTGAAACACCGAAGGAAGAGAGCAGGCAGGTGTGGCAGAATGCGAGCACCTGAAACACTGAGGGGAGAGAGCATGCAGGTGTGGCAGAATACGAGCACCTGAAACCCTGAGTGGAGAAAGCATGCAGGTGTGGCAGAATGCGAGCACCTGAAACACTGAGGGAAGAGAGCATGCAGGTGTGGCAGAATGCGAGCACCTGAAACACTGAGGGGAGAGAGCATGCAGGTGTGGCAGAATATGAGCACCTGAAACACAGAGGAGAGAGCACGCAGGTGTCGCAGAATACGAGCACCTGAAACACTGAGGGGAGAGAGCAGGCAGAATACGAGCACCTGAAACACTGAGGGGAGAGAGCAGGCAGAATACGAGCACCTGAAACACTGAGGGGAGAGAGCAGGCAGAATACGAGCACCTGAAACACTGAGGGGAGAGTGCATGCAGGTGTGGCAGAATACGAGCACCTGAAACACTGAGGGGAGTGAGCATGCAGGCGTGGCAGAATACGAGCACCTGAAACACTGAGGGGAGAGAGCATGCAGGTGTGGCAGAATACGAGCACCTGAAACACTGAGGGGAAAGAGCATGCAGGTGTGGCAGAATACGAGCACCTGAAACCCTGAGGGGAGAAAGCATGCAGGTGTGGCAGAATACAAGCACCTGAAACACTGAGGGGAGAGAGCAGGCAGAATACGAGCACCTGAAACACTGAGGGGAGAGAGCAGGCAGAATACGAGCACCTGAAACACTGAGGGGAGAGAGCATGCAGGTGTGACAGAAAGCGAGCACCTGAAACACTGAAGGCAGAGAGCATGCAGGTGTGGCAGAATACAAGCACCTGAAACACTGAGGGGAGAGAGCATGCAGGTGTGGCAGAATACGAGCACCTGAAACACTGAGGGGAGAGAGCAGGCAGAATATGAGCACCTGAAACACTGAGGGGAGAGAGCAGGCAAAATACAAGCACCTGAAACACTGAGGGGAGAGAGCAGGCAGAATACGAGCACCTGAAACACTGAGGGGAGAGAGCATGTAGGTGTGGCAGAATACGAGCACCTGAAACACTGAAGGAAGAGAGCATGCAGGTGTGGCAGAATGCGAGCACCTGAAACACTGAGTGGAGAGTGCATGCAGGTGTGGCAGAATACGAGCACCTGAAACCCTGAGGGGAGAAAGCATGCAGGTGTGGCAGAATGCGAGCACCTGAAACACTGAGGGGAGAGAGCATGCAGGTGTGGCAGAATGCGAGCACCTGAAACATGAGGGGAGAGAGCATGCAGGTGTGGCAGAATACGAGCACATGAAACCCTGAGGGGAGAGAGCATGCAGGTGTGGCAGAATACGAGCTCCTGAAACCCTGAGGGGAGAGAGCATGCAGGTGTGGCACAATGCGAGCACCTGAAACACTGAGGGGAGAGAGCATGCAGAATACGAGCACCTGAAACACTGAGGGGAGAGAGCATGCAGGTGTGGCAGAATACGAGCACCTGAAACACTGAGGGGAGAGAGCATGCAGGCGTGGCAGAATACGAGCACCAGAAACAATGAGGGAAGAGAGCATGCAGGTGTGGGAGAATGCGAGCACCTGAAACACTGAGGGGAGAGAGCATGCAGGTGTGGCAGAATACGAGCACCTGAAACCCTGAGGGGAGAAAGCATGCAGGTGTGGCAGAATGCGAGCACCTGAAACACTGAGGGAAGAGAGCATGCAGGTGTGGCAGAATGCGAGCACCTGAAACACTGAGGGGAGAGAGTATGCAGGTGTGGCAGAATACGAGCACCTGAAACCCTGAGGGGAGAGAGCATACAGGCGTGGCAGAATGCGAGCACCTGAAACACTGAGGGAAGAGAGCATGCAGGTGTGGCAGAATGCGAGCACCTGAAACACTGAGGGGAGAGAGCATGCAGGTGTGGCAGAATGCGAGCACCTGAAACACTGAGGGAAGAGAGCATGCAGGTGTGGCAGAATGCGAGCACCTGAAACACTGAGGGGAGAGAGCATGCAGAATACGAGCACCTGAAACACTGAGGGGAGAGAGCAGGCAGAATGCGAGCACCTGAAACACTGAGGGGAGAGAGCATGCAGGCGTGGCAGAATACGAGCACCTGAAACACTGAGGGGAGAGAGCATGCAGGTGTGGCAGAATACGAGCATCTGAAACACTGAGGGGAGAGAACATGCAGGTGTGGCAGAATATGAGCACCTGAAACGCTGAGGGGAGAAAGCATGCAGGTGTGGTGTTAGGGAGAATTCTCTGTTTAGGCTGAATGTCCCTACCTAGTGAGTCCCCCAGCAGCTTTGCTGGATTTCAGGGGTTTCTTTTTTTTCTCCTGCCAAGAGTGAGACTCTTTTACCCTCACTCTTGGACATGTTGAAGTGTGTTTTCTTGGTTAAACCTTGTGTTGAATGGGCTATGGGGTCTTTTACTCCATAGGGCCTCATGTATTTTTGTGATGTGGGTTACCCAGCACCCTCTGTGCCGTGACCCAGGGGTGTCCTAGGGACTCCCCAACATAGACTCCATGCCCTGGGACTGACTACTGTCTCCCAGGACATGTAAAGTCACCAAAGACTTTACTAGTCTTAAATCCTGAACAGAACCAGTACAAACCATCATATTGTGGACGTACTGGCTGGGGCAATTCGATTGCCCCAGGGTCTGTTAGTCGAGGGGGCACGTCTCCGACTCCCCTGATCGAGTTTTGGCTGGTGGCAGTGGAAACTACGTTTTATATTCGACCGCGAATATTTTCCTATGGGATTTCCCATTGTTTTAGGCTAACACATTTAATTATTTATTTACGGTAGCCTTAAACATACCGCCGGTTTATATATTTATTATTATAACTCCGGTTGGGACTTTTTGCCAAAACTTGATTCTAAAATGGCGTTGGCGTTCGCCTCTGTAACTCTGACCCAAAGTGGAGCCCTTTGTTCCACTTTTGGCGGGCTTCTCCACAGAAGCCCTCCAAAGTGGTGCCACTCTGTCTGGGGTACTTAGGAGGGGTGGAGGGGGATTTAGGCACCCTGGACTGAGTTACCTTGGTAACTCGAGTCGCACTCCGTCCTGATTGGCCCAAGTGGTGAGCCGGCCGGCTCACCACTTAGCATGTTTGAGTGACAGCTAGGCTGGGTGAATGGGGGTTTGCTGCATAAAAGCAGGGCTTTGGGGACTGGAACTTCAGAAGTCGCCACAGGACCAAGAATCCGACGAGGGAAGAGCTGAGCCGACCTGCTTCGACGACACCACCCGGTGGAGCCCTGCTGAACCGTCTCACCACTTTTCCCGACGACCGAGGAGAACTCTTAACGGAGTGGCTCCTTCCCTTGACTGGTGGGGACAACCAGTTTTCGCCTTCTTTTCGCTTCTCGAGGTATCTCGTGGCCGCCTTGCCAGTCCCAAGCACCCCGGCAACCGGAACCCCACCACTTTTACCCCAACCACGAAAGTCGGTACAACCCTTTAACCGGAGGACTCCGCGGCTGGTTTCTTCCCGGGCAGTGCAACGACCTTCTTCTTCTGCTCTTCAGCGAGAACTTCTTCTCCCCTGACCGACGTCGAGCCTTGCTGCCACTGCCTGGAACAACTGCCCCCGCTGGAGGACCCTTTCCGCTTAAGGTACCGTGTTCCGCCTGGCTTCCCTTGCCACCGACTGTACGGGGTAGATTTAGCCCCCGGCTTTCGATCCTGGGATTGCCTGGGACACTTTGGCTAAACTTTCTAAGCCTCTCTAACTCTTTCCGAACTCTTTTGCAAGACTCTGAATCTCTACCAACTGTGTGATCTTGGGCACGTTTTCGCTCTGTCTGCTCTAAGAGTGTGCCCTGCTGAGTGACTTTTGCTCACCTGTGACTTTGTGCTTCTTTGAGCTTACAAAAAGTGTTCTTAACCTTAGAGTGGTGTGTTTATCCTAATTCTGCTCCTTCTCCCTATTTTTTACTTCTAACATCTAACGTTAAGCACTCACCTCTGTTTGAATTATGTGGTGTTAACTTAGAGTTGTCTAGATAGGAATAAGGATTAGGACTGCTTTCCTTATAACTGTGTTTAGAGTGTTTTACTATATTTTGCTAGAGTGTTTTCAACTTATGTGTTCTTGAAAATAAATAACTATATACTTTTGAAACCAAGCTCTGGTCAGTGTTTGCTTGTGCTATTGTGTCTGAGTACATACTGTGTATACTTTGCATACTGCCTAACTCTTCTTGAGGGAAGTCTGACTGCTCAGCCACAGCTACCAGGTAAATCTGGGTGGTGCAGACTGCTACCAAGTGGGTTTACTGCTATACCTGTAGTCTTAAATCTTTTGCAGTGTTCCCCAAGGGAAATGCACAGGTTTCTGCCTAACATGTGGCAGAATGCGAGCACCTGAAACACTGAGGGAAGCGAGCATGCAGGTGTGGCAGAATACGAGCACCTGAAACACTGAGGGGAGAGAGCATGCAGGTGTGGCAGAATACGAGCACCTGAAACACTGAGGGGAGAGAGCATGCAGGTGTGGCAGAATACGAGCACCTGAAACACTGAGGGGAGAGAACATGCAGGTGTGGCAGAATACGAGCACCTGAAACCCTGAGGGGAGAAAGCATGCAGGTGTGGCAGAATGCGAGCACCTGAAACACTGAGGGAAGCGAGCATGCAGGTGTGGCAGAATACGAGCACCTGAAACACTGAGGGGAGAGAGCATGCAGGTGTGGCAGAATACGAGCACCTGAAACACTGAGGGGAGAGAGCAGGCAGAATACGAGCACCTGAAACACTGAGGGGAGAGAGCAGGCAGAATACGAGCACCTGAAACACTGAGGGGAGAGAGCATGCAGGTGTGGCAGAATACGAGCACCTGAAACACTGAGGGGAGAGAACATGCAGGTGTGGCAGAATACGAGCACCTGAAACACTGAGGGGAGAGAGCAGGCAGAATACGAGCACCTGAAACACTGAGGGGAGAGAGCAGGCAGAATACGAGCACCTGAAACACTGAGGGGAGAGAGCATGCAGGTGTGACAGAAAGCGAGCACCTGAAACACTGAAGGGAGAGAGCATGCAGGTGTGGCAGAATACAAGCACCTGAAACACTGAGGGGAGAGAGCATGCAGGTGTGGCAGAATACGAGCACCTGAAACACTGAGGGGAGAGAGCAGGCAGAATATGAGCACCTGAAACACTGAGGGGAGAGAGCAGGCAAAATACAAGCACCTGAAACACTGAGGGGAGAGAGCAGGCAGGTGTGGCAGAATGCGAGCACCTGAAACACTGAGGGGAGAGAGCATGCAGGTGTGGCAGAATACGAGCACCTGAAACACAGAGGAGAGAGCATGCAGGCTTGGCAGAATACGAGCACCTGAAACACTGAGGGGAGAGAGCAGGCAGAATACGAGCACCTGAAACACTGAGGGGAGAGAGCAGGCAGAATACGAGCACCTGAAACACTGAGGGGAGAGAGCAGGGAGAATACGAGCACCTGAAACACTGAGGGGAGAGAGCATGCAGGTGTGGCAGAATACGAGCACCTGAAACACTGAGGGGAGAGAGCATGCAGGCGTGGCAGAATACGAGCACCTGAAACACTGAGGGGAGAGAGCATGCAGGTGTGGCAGAATACGAGCACCTGAAACACTGAGGGGAGAGAGCATGCAGGTGTGGCAGAATACGAGCACCTGAAACCCTGAGGGGAGAAAGCATGCAGGTGTGGCAGAATGCGAGCACCTGAAACACTGAGGTAAGAGAGCATGCAGGTGTGGCAGAATACGAGCACCTGAAACCCTGAGGGGAGAGAGCATGCAGGTGTGGCAGAATACGAGCACCTGAAACACTGAGGGGAGAGAGCAGGCAGAATACGAGCACCTGAAACACTGAGGGGAGAGAGCAGGCAGAATACGAGCACCTGAAACACTGAGGGGAGAGAGCATGCAGGTGTGACAGAAAGCGAGCACCTGAAACACTGAAGGGAGAGAGCATGCAGGTGTGGCAGAATACAAGCACCTGAAACACTGAGGGGAGAGAGCATGCAGGTGTGGCAGAATACGAGCACCTGAAACACTGAGGGGAGAGAGCAGGCAGAATACGAGCGCCTGAAACACTGAGGGGAGAGAGCAGGCAGAATACAAGCACCTGAAACACTGAGGGGAGAGAGCAGGCAGAATATGAGCACCTGAAACACTGAGGGGAGAGAGCATGTAGGTGTGGCAGAATACGAGCACCTGAAACACCGAAGGAAGAGAGCATGCAGGTGTGGCAGAATGCGAGCACCTGAAACACTGAGGGGAGAGAGCATGCAGGTGTGGCAGAATACGAGCACCTGAAACCCTGAGGGGAGAAAGCATGCAGGTGTGGCAGAATGCGAGCACCTGAAACACTGAGGGAGGAGAGCATGCAGGTGTGGCAGAATGCGAGCACCTGAAACACTGAGGGGAGAGAGCATGCAGGTGTGGCAGAATACGAGCACCTGAAACCCTGAGGGGAGAGAGCATGCAGGTGTGGCAGAATACGAGCACCTTAAACTCTGAGGGGAGAGAGCATGCAGGGGTGGCAGAATGCGAGCACCTGAAACACTGAGGGGAGAGAGCAGGCAGAATACGAGCACCTGAAACACTGAGGGGAGAGAGCATGCAGGTGCGGCAGAATACGAGCACCTGAAACACTGAGGGGGGAGAGCATCCAGGCGTGGCAGAATACGAGCACCAGAAACAATGAGGGAAGAGAGCATGCAGGTGTGGCAGAATGCGAGCACCTGAAACACTGAGGGAAGAGAGCATGCAGGTGTGGCAGAATGTGAGCACCTGAAACACTGAGGGGAGAGAGCATGCAGGTGTGGCAGAATACGAGCACCTGAAACACTGAGGGGAGAGAGCAGGCAGAATACAAGCACCTGAAACACTGAGGGGAGAGAGCAGGCAGAATACGAGCACCTGAAACACTGAGGGCAGAGAGCAGGCAGAATACAAGCACCTGAAACACTGAGGGGAGAGAGCAGGCAGAGTACGAGCACCTGAAACATTGAGGGGAGAGACCATGCAGGTGTGGCAGAATACGAGCACCTGAAACACTGAGGGGAGAGAGCATGCAGGCATGGCAGAATACGAGCACCTGAAACACCGAAGGGAGAGAGCATGCAGGTGTGGCAGAATGCGAGCACCTGAAACACTGAGGGGAGAGAGCATGCAGGTGTGGCAGAATACGAGCACCTGAAACCCTGAGGGGAGAAAGCATGCAGGTGTGGCAGAATGCGAGCACCTGAAACACTGAGGGAAGAGAGCATGCAGATGTGGCAGAATGCGAGCACCTGAAACACTGAGGGGAGAGAGCATGCCGGTGTGGCAGAATACGAGCACCTGAAACCCTGAGGGGAGAGAGCATGCAGGTGTGGCAGAATGCGAGCACCTGAAACACTGAGGGGAGAGAACAGGCAGAGTACGAGCACCTGAAACACTGAGGGGAGAGAGCATGCAGGCGTGGCAGAATACGAGCACCTGAAACACCGAAGGAAGAGAGCAGGCAGGTGTGGCAGAATGCGAGCACCTGAAACACTGAGGGGAGAGAGCATGCAGGTGTGGCAGAATACGAGCACCTGAAACCCTGAGTGGAGAAAGCATGCAGGTGTGGCAGAATGCAAGCACCTGAAACACTGAGGGAAGAGAGCATGCAGGTGTGGCAGAATACGAGCACCTGAAACACAGAGGAGAGAGCATGCAGGTGTGGCAGAATACGAGCACCTGAAACACTGAGGGGAGAGAGCAGGCAGAATACGAGCACCTGAAACACTGAGGGGAGAGAGCAGGCAGAATACGAGCACCTGAAACACTGAGGGGAGAGAGCAGGCAGAATACGAGCACCTGCAACACTGAGGGGAGAGTGCATGCAGGTGTGGCAGAATATGAGCATCTGAAACACTGAGGGGAGTGAGCATGCAGGCGTGGCAGAATACGAGCACCTGAAACACTGAGGGGAGAGAGCATGCAGGTGTGGCAGAATACGAGCACCTGAAACACTGAGGGGAGAGAGCATGCAGGTGTGGCAGAATAAGAGCACCTGAAACCCTGAGGGGAGAAAGCATGCAGGTGTGGCAGAATGCGAGCACCTGAAACACTGAGGGAAGAGAGCATGCAGGTGTGGCAGAATATGAGCACCTGAAACCCTGAGGGGAGAGAGCATGCAGGTGTGGCAGAATACGAGCACCTGAAACACTGAGGGGAGAGAGCAGGCAGAATACGAGCACCTGAAACACTGAGGGGAGAGAGCAGGCAGAATACGAGCACCTGAAACACTGAGGGGAGAGAGCATGCAGGTGTGACAGAAAGCGAGCACCTGAAACACTGAAGGGAGAGAGCATGCAGGTGTGGCAGAATACAAGCACCTGAAACACTGAGGGGAGAGAGCATGCAGGTGTGGCAGAATACGAGCACCTGAAACACTGAGGGGAGAGAGCAGGCAGAATATGAGCACCTGAAACACTGAGGGGAGAGAGCAGGCAAAATACAAGCACCTGAAACACTGAGGGGAGAGAGCAGGCAGAATACGAGCACCTGAAACACTGAGGGGAGAGAGCATGCAGGTGTGACAGAATACGAGCACGCGAAACACTAAGGGGAGATAGCAGGCAGAATACGAGCACCTGAAACACAGAGGGCAGAGAGCAGGCAGAATACAAGCACCTGAAACACTGAGGGGAGAGAGCAGGCAGAATACGAGCACCTGAAACATTGTGGGGAGAGAGCATGCAGGTGTGGCAGAATACGAGCACCTGAAACACTGAGGGGAGAGAGCATGCAGGCGTGGCAGAATACGAGCACCTGAAACACCGAAGGGAGAGAGCATGCAGGTGTGGCAGAATGCGAGCACCTGAAACACTGAGGGGAGAAAGCATGCAGGTGTGGCAGAATACGAGCACCTGAAACCCTGAGGGGAGAAAGCATGCAGGTGTGGCAGAATGCGAGCACCTGAAACACTGAGGGAAGAGAGCATGCAGATGTGGCAGAATGCGAGCACCTGAAACACTGAGGGGAGAGAGCATGCAGGTGTGGCAGAATACGAGCACCTGAAACCCTGAGGGGATAGAGCATGCAGGTGTGGCAGAATGCGAGCACCTGAAACACTGAGGGGAGAGAACAGGCAGAGTACGAGCACCTGAAACACTGAGGGGAGAGAGCATGCAGGCGTGGCAGAATACGAGCACCTGAAACACCGAAGGAAGAGAGCAGGCAGGTGTGGCAGAATGCAAGCACCTGAAACACTGAGGGGAGAGAGCATGCAGGTGTGGCAGAATACGAGCACCTGAAACCCTGAGTGGAGAAAGCATGCAGGTGTGGCAGAATGCGAGCACCTGAAACACTGAGGGAAGAGAGCATGCAGGTGTGGCAGAATGCGAGCACCTGAAACACTGAGGGGAGAGAGCATACAGGTGTGGCAGAATACGAGCCCCTGAAACACAGAGGAGAGAGCATGCAGGTGTGGCAGAATACGAGCACCTGAAACACTGAGGGGAGAGAGCAGGCAGAATACGAGCACCTGAAACACTGAGGGGAGAGAGCAGGCAGAATACGAGCACCTGAAACACTGAGGGGAGAGAGCAGGCAGAATACGAGCACCTGAAACACTGAGGGGAGAGTGCATGCAGGTGTGGCAGAATATGAGCACCTGAAACACTGAGGGGAGTGAGCATGCAGGCGTGGCAGAATACGAGCACCTGAAACACTGAGGGGAGAGAGCATGCAGGTGTGGCAGAATACGAGCACCTGAAACACTGAGGGGAGAGAGCATGCAGGTGTGGCAGAATAAGAGCACCTGAAACCCTGAGGGGAGAAAGCATGCAGGTGTGGCAGAATGCGAGCACCTGAAACACTGAGGGAAGAGAGCATGCAGGTGTGGCAGAATATGAGCACCTGAAACCCTGAGGGGAGAGAGCATGCAGGTGTGGCAGAATACGAGCACCTGAAACACTGAGGGGAGAGAGCAGGCAGGTGTGGCAGAATACGAGCACCTGAAACCCTGAGTGGAGAAAGCATGCAGGTGTGGCAGAATGCAAGCACCTGAAACACTGAGGGAAGAGAGCATGCAGGTGTGGCAGAATACGAGCACCTGAAACACAGAGGAGAGAGCATGCAGGTGTGGCAGAATACGAGCACCTGAAACACTGAGGGGAGAGAGCAGGCAGAATACGAGCACCTGAAACACTGAGGGGAGAGAGCAGGCAGAATACGAGCACCTGAAACACTGAGGGGAGAGAGCAGGCAGAATACGAGCACCTGCAACACTGAGGGGAGAGTGCATGCAGGTGTGGCAGAATATGAGCATCTGAAACACTGAGGGGAGTGAGCATGCAGGCGTGGCAGAATACGAGCACCTGAAACACTGAGGGGAGAGAGCATGCAGGTGTGGCAGAATACGAGCACCTGAAACACTGAGGGGAGAGAGCATGCAGGTGTGGCAGAATAAGAGCACCTGAAACCCTGAGGGGAGAAAGCATGCAGGTGTGGCAGAATGCGAGCACCTGAAACACTGAGGGAAGAGAGCATGCAGGTGTGGCAGAATATGAGCACCTGAAACCCTGAGGGGAGAGAGCATGCAGGTGTGGCAGAATACGAGCACCTGAAACACTGAGGGGAGAGAGCAGGCAGAATACGAGCACCTGAAACACTGAGGGGAGAGAGCAGGCAGAATACGAGCACCTGAAACACTGAGGGGAGAGAGCATGCAGGTGTGACAGAAAGCGAGCACCTGAAACACTGAAGGGAGAGAGCATGCAGGTGTGGCAGAATACAAGCACCTGAAACACTGAGGGGAGAGAGCATGCAGGTGTGGCAGAATACGAGCACCTGAAACACTGAGGGGAGAGAGCAGGCAGAATATGAGCACCTGAAACACTGAGGGGAGAGAGCAGGCAAAATACAAGCACCTGAAACACTGAGGGGAGAGAGCAGGCAGAATACGAGCACCTGAAACACTGAGGGGAGAGAGCATGCAGGTGTGACAGAATACGAGCACGCGAAACACTGAGGGGAGATAGCAGGCAGAATACGAGCACCTGAAACACAGAGGGCAGAGAGCAGGCAGAATACAAGCACCTGAAACACTGAGGGGAGAGAGCAGGCAGAATACGAGCACCTGAAACATTGTGGGGAGAGAGCATGCAGGTGTGGCAGAATACGAGCACCTGAAACACTGAGGGGAGAGAGCATGCAGGCGTGGCAGAATACGAGCACCTGAAACACCGAAGGGAGAGAGCATGCAGGTGTGGCAGAATGCGAGCACCTGAAACACTGAGGGGAGAAAGCATGCAGGTGTGGCAGAATACGAGCACCTGAAACCCTGAGGGGAGAAAGCATGCAGGTGTGGCAGAATGCGAGCACCTGAAACAATGAGGGAAGAGAGCATGCAGATGTGGCAGAATGCGAGCACCTGAAACACTGAGGGGAGAGAGCATGCAGGTGTGGCAGAATACGAGCACCTGAAACCCTGAGGGGATAGAGCATGCAGGTGTGGCAGAATGCGAGCACCTGAAACACTGAGGGGAGAGAACAGGCAGAGTACGAGCACCTGAAACACTGAGGGGAGAGAGCATGCAGGCGTGGCAGAATACGAGCACCTGAAACACCGAAGGAAGAGAGCAGGCAGGTGTGGCAGAATGCGAGCACCTGAAACACTGAGGGGAGAGAGCATGCAGGTGTGGCAGAATACGAGCACCTGAAACCCTGAGTGGAGAAAGCATGCAGGTGTGGCAGAATGCGAGCACCTGAAACACTGAGGGAAGAGAGCATGCAGGTGTGGCAGAATGCGAGCACCTGAAACACTGAGGGGAGAGAGCATACAGGTGTGGCAGAATACGAGCCCCTGAAACACAGAGGAGAGAGCATGCAGGTGTGGCAGAATACGAGCACCTGAAACACTGAGGGGAGAGAGCAGGCAGAATACGAGCACCTGAAACACTGAGGGGAGAGAGCAGGCAGAATACGAGCACCTGAAACACTGAGGGGAGAGAGCAGGCAGAATACGAGCACCTGAAACACTGAGGGGAGAGTGCATGCAGGTGTGGCAGAAAATGAGCACCTGAAACACTGAGGGGAGTGAGCATGCAGGCGTGGCAGAATACGAGCACCTGAAACACTGAGGGGAGAGAGCATGCAGGTGTGGCAGAATACGAGCACCTGAAACACTGAGGGGAGAGAGCATGCAGGTTTGGCAGAATAAGAGCACCTGAAACCCTGAGGGGAGAAAGCATGCAGGTGTGGCAGAATGCGAGCACCTGAAACACTGAGGGAAGAGAGCATGCAGGTGTGGCAGAATATGAGCACCTGAAACCCTGAGGGGAGAGAGCATGCAGGTGTGGCAGAATACGAGCACCTGAAACACTGAGGGGAGAGAGCAGGCAGAATACGAGCACCTGAAACACTGAGGGGAGAGAGCAGGCAGAATACGAGCACCTGAAACACTGAGGGGAGAGAGCATGCAGGTGTGGCAGAATACAAGCACCTGAAACACTAAGGGGAGAGAGCAGGCAGAATATGAGCACCTGAAACACTGAGGGGAGAGAGCAGGCAAAATACAAGCACCTGAAACACTGAGGGGAGAGAGCAGGCAGAATACGAGCACCTGAATCACTGAGGGGAGAGAGCATGTAGGTGTGGCAGAATACGAGCACCTGAAACACTGAAGGAAGAGAGCATGCAGGTGTGGCAGAATGCGAGCACCTGAAACACTGAGGGGAGAGAGCATGCAGGTGTGGCAGAATACGAGCACCTGAAACCCTGAGGGGAGAAAGCATGCAGGTGTGGCAGAATGCGAGCACCTGAAACACTGAGGGAAGAGAGCATGCAGGTGTGGCAGAATGCGAGCACCTGAAACATGAGGGGAGAGAGCATGCAGGTGTGGCAGAATACGAGCACCTGAAACCCTGAGGGGAGAGAGCATGCAGGTGTGGCAGAATACGAGCACCTGAAACCCTGAGGGGAGAGAGCATGCAGGTGTGGCAGAATGCGAGCACCTGAAACACTGAGGGGAGAGAGCAGGCAGAATACGAGCACCTGAAACACTGAGGGGAGAGAGCATGCAGGTGTGGCAGAATATGAGCACCTGAAACACTGAGGGGAGAGAGCATGCAGGCGTGGCAGAATACGAGCACCAGAAACAATGAGGGAAGAGAGCATGCAGGTGTGGCAGAATGCGAGCACCTGAAACACTGAGGGGAGAGAGCATGCAGGTGTGGCAGAATACGAGCACCTGAAACCCTGAGGGGAGAAAGCATGCAGGTGTGGCAGAATGCGAGCACCTGAAACACTGAGGGAAGAGAGCATGCAGGTGTGGCAGACTGCGAGCACCTGAAACACTGAGGGGAGAGAGCATGCAGGTGTGGCAGAATACGAGCACCTGAAACCCTGAGGGGAGAGAGCATACAGGTGTGGCAGAATGCGAGCACCTGAAACACTGAGGGAAGAGAGCATGCAGGTGTGGCAGAATGCGAGCACCTGAAACACTGAGGGGAGAGAGCATGCAGGTGTGGCAGAATACGAGCACCTGAAACACTGAGGGGAGAGAGCAGGCAGAATGCGAGCACCTGAAACACTGAGGGAAGAGAGCATGCAGGTGTGGCAGAATGCGAGCACCTGAAACACTGAGGGGAGAGAGCATGCAGGCGTGGCAGAATACGAGCACCTGAAACACCGAAGGAAGAGAGCATGCAGGTGTGGCAGAATGCGAGCACCTGAAACACTGAGGGGAGAGAGCATGCAGGTGTGGCAGAATACGAGCACCTGAAACCCTGAGGTGAGAAAGCATGCAGGTGTGGCAGAATGCGAGCACCTGAAACACTGAGGGAAGAGAGCATGCAGGTGTGGCAGAATGCGAGCACCTGAAACACTGAGGGGAGAGAGCATGCAGGTGTGGCAGAATACGAGCACCTGAAACACTGAGGGGAGAGAGCATGCAGGTGTGGCAGAATACGAGCACCTGAAACACTGAGGGGAGAGAGCAGGCAGAATACGAGCACCTGAAACACTGAGGGGAGAGAGCAGGCAGAATGCGAGCACCTGAAACACTGAGGGGAGAGAGCAGGCAGAATACGAGCACCTGAAACACTGAGGGGAGAGAGCATGCAGGTGTGGCAGAATACGAGCACCTGAAACACTGAGGGGAGAGAGCATGCAGGCGTGGCAGAATACGAGCACCTGAAACACTGAGGGGAGAGAGCATGCAGGCGTGGCAGAATACGAGCACCTGAAACACTGAGGGGAGAGAACATGCAGGTGTGGCAGAATACGAGCACCTGAAACACTGAGGGGAGAAAGCATGCAGGTGTGGCAGAATGCGAGCACCTGAAACACTGAGGGAAGAGAGCATGCAGGTGTGGCAGAATACGAGCACCTGAAACACTGAGGGGAGAGAGCATGCAGGTGTGGCAGAATACGAGCACCTGAAACACTGAGGGGAGAGAGCAGGCAGAATACGAGCACCTGAAACACTGAGGGGAGAGAGCAGGCAGAATACGAGCACCTGAAACACTGAGGGGAGAGAGCTGGGAGAATACGAGCACCTGAAACACTGAGGGGAGAGAGCATGCAGGTGTGGCAGAATACAAGCACCTGAAACACTGAGGGGAGAGAGCATGCAGGTGTGGCAGAATACGAGCACCTGAAACCCTGAGGGGAGAAAGCATGCAGGTGTGGCAGAATGCGAGCACCTGAAACACTGAGGGGAGAGAGCATGCAGGTGTGGCAGAATACGAGCACCTGAAACCCTGAGGGGAGAAAGCATGCAGGTGTGGCAGAATGCGAGCACCTGAAACACTGAGGGAAGAGAGCATGCAGGTGTGGCAGAATATGAGCACCTGAAACACTGAGGGGAGAGAGCAGGCAGAATACGAGCACCTGAAACACTGAGGGGAGAGAGCATGCAGGTGTGGCAGAATACGAGCACCTGAAACCCTGAGGGGAGAAAGCATGCAGGTGTGGCAGAATGCGAGCACCTGAAACACTGAGGGAAGAGAGCATGCAGGTGTGGCAGAATGCGAGCACCTGAAACACTGAGGGGAGAGAGCATGCAGGTGTGGCAGAATACGAGCACCTGAAACCCTGAGGGGAGAGAGCATGCAGGTGTGGCAGAATGCGAGCACCTGAAACACTGAGGCAGGCAGAATACGAGCACCTGAAACACTGAGGGGAGAGAGCACACAGAATACGAGCACCTGAAACACTGAGGGGAGAGAGCAGGCAGAAAACGAGCACCTGAAACACTGAGGGGAGAGAGCATGCAGGTGTGGCAGAATACGAGCACCTGAAACACTGAGGGGAGAGAGCATGCAGGTGTGGCAGAATACGAGCACCTGAAACACTGAGGGAAGAGAGCATGCAGGTGTGGCAGAATGCGAGCACCTGAAACACTGAGGGGAGAGAGCATGCAGGTGTGGCAGAATACGAGCACCTGAAACACTGAGGGAAGAGAGCATGCATGTGTGGCAGAATACGAGCACCTGAAACACTGAGGAAGAGAGCATGCAGGTGTGGCAGAATGCGAGCACCTGAAACACTGAGGGGAGAGAGCATGTAGGTGTGGCAGAATACGAGCACATGAAACCCTGAGGGGAGAGAGCATACAGGTGTGGCAGAATGCGAGCACCTGAAACACTGAGGGAAGAGAGCATGCAGGTGTGGCAGAATGTGAGCACCTGAAACACTGAGGGGAGAGAGCATGCAGGTGTGGCAGAATACGAGCACCTGAAACACTGAGGGGAGAGAGCAGGCAGAATACGAGCACCTGAAACACTGAGGGGAGAGAGCATGCAGGCGTGGCAGAATACGAGCACCTGAAACACCGAAGGAAGAGAGCATGCAGGTGTGGCAGAATGCGAGCACCTGAAACACTGAGGGGAGAGAGCATGCAGGTGTGGCAGAATACGAGCACCTGAAACCCTGAGGGGAGAAAGCATGCAGGTGTGGCAGAATGCGAGCACCTGAAACACTGAGGGAAGAGAGCATGCAGGTGTGGCAGAATGCGAGCACCTGAAACACTGAGGGGAGAGAGCATGCAGGTGTGGCAGAATACGAGCACCTTAAACCCTGAGGGGAGAGAGCATGCAGGGGTGGCAGAATGCGAGCACCTTAAACCCTGAGGGGAGGGAGCATGCAGGTGTGGCAGTATGCGAGCACCTGAAACACTGAGGGGAGAGAGCAGGCAGAATACGAGCACCTGAAACACTGAGGGGAGAGAGCATGCAGGTGCAGCAGAATACGAGCACCTGAAACACTGAGGGGGGAGAGCATGCAGGCGTGGCAGAATACGAGCACCAGAAACAATGAGGGAAGAGAGCATGCAGGCGTGGCAAATGCGAGCACCTGAAACACTGAGGGGAGAGAGCATGCAGGTGTGGCAGAATACGAGCACCTGAAACCCTGAGGGGAGAAAGCATGCAGGTGTGGCAGAATGCGAGCACCTGAAACACTGAGGGAAGAGAGCATGCAGGTGTGGCAGAATGCGAGCACCTGAAACACTGAGGGGAGAGAGCATGCAGGTGTGGCAGAATACGAGCACCTGAAACACTGAGGGGAGAGAGCATACAGGTGTGGCAGAATGCGAGCACCTGAAACACTGAGGGAAGAGAGCATGCAGGTGTGACAGAATACGAGCCCCTGAAACACTGAGGGGAGAGAGCATGCAGGTGTGGCAGAATACGAGCACCCGAAACACTGAGGGGAGATAGCAGGCAGAATACGAGCACCTGAAACACAGAGGGCAGAGAGCAGGCAGAATACAAGCACCTGAAACACTGAGGGGAGAGAGCAGGCAGAATACGAGCACCTGAAACATTGAGGGGAGAGAGCATGCAGGTGTGGCAGAATACGAGCACCTGAAACACTGAGGGGAGAGAGCATGCAGGCGTGGCAGAATACGAGCACCTGAAACACCGAAGGGAGAGAGCATGCAGGTGTGGCAGAATGCGAGCACCTGAAACACTGAGGGGAGAGAGCATGCAGGTGTGGCAGAATACGAGCACCTGAAACCCTGAGGGGAGAAAGCATGCAGGTGTGGCAGAATGCGAGCACCTGAAACACTGAGGGAAGAGAGCATGCAGATGTGGCAGAATGTGAGCACCTGAAACACTGAGGGGAGAGAGCATGCAGGTGTAGCAGAATACGAGCACCTGAAACCCTGAGGGGAGAGAGCATGCAGGTGTGGCAGAATGCGAGCACCTGAAACACTGAGGGGAGAGAACAGGCATAGTACGAGCACCTGAAACACTGAGGGGAGAGAGCATGCAGGCGTGGCAGAATACGAGCACCTGAAACACCGAAGGAAGAGAGCAGGCAGGTGTGGCAGAATGCGAGCACCTGAAACACTGAGGGGAGAGAGCATGCAGGTGTGGCAGAATACGAGCACCTGAAACCCTGAGTGGAGAAAGCATGCAGGTGTGGCAGAATGCGAGCACCTGAAACACTGAGGGAAGAGAGCATGCAGGTGTGGCAGAATGCGAGCACCTGAAACACTGAGGGGAGAGAGCATGCAGGTGTGGCAGAATATGAGCACCTGAAACACAGAGGAGAGAGCACGCAGGTGTCGCAGAATACGAGCACCTGAAACACTGAGGGGAGAGAGCAGGCAGAATACGAGCACCTGAAACACTGAGGGGAGAGAGCAGGCAGAATACGAGCACCTGAAACACTGAGGGGAGAGAGCAGGCAGAATACGAGCACCTGAAACACTGAGGGGAGAGTGCATGCAGGTGTGGCAGAATACGAGCACCTGAAACACTGAGGGGAGTGAGCATGCAGGCGTGGCAGAATACGAGCACCTGAAACACTGAGGGGAGAGAGCATGCAGGTGTGGCAGAATACGAGCACCTGAAACACTGAGGGGAAAGAGCATGCAGGTGTGGCAGAATACGAGCACCTGAAACCCTGAGGGGAGAAAGCATGCAGGTGTGGCAGAATACAAGCACCTGAAACACTGAGGGGAGAGAGCAGGCAGAATACGAGCACCTGAAACACTGAGGGGAGAGAGCAGGCAGAATACGAGCACCTGAAACACTGAGGGGAGAGAGCATGCAGGTGTGACAGAAAGCGAGCACCTGAAACACTGAAGGCAGAGAGCATGCAGGTGTGGCAGAATACAAGCACCTGAAACACTGAGGGGAGAGAGCATGCAGGTGTGGCAGAATACGAGCACCTGAAACACTGAGGGGAGAGAGCAGGCAGAATATGAGCACCTGAAACACTGAGGGGAGAGAGCAGGCAAAATACAAGCACCTGAAACACTGAGGGGAGAGAGCAGGCAGAATACGAGCACCTGAAACACTGAGGGGAGAGAGCATGTAGGTGTGGCAGAATACGAGCACCTGAAACACTGAAGGAAGAGAGCATGCAGGTGTGGCAGAATGCGAGCACCTGAAACACTGAGTGGAGAGTGCATGCAGGTGTGGCAGAATACGAGCACCTGAAACCCTGAGGGGAGAAAGCATGCAGGTGTGGCAGAATGCGAGCACCTGAAACACTGAGGGGAGAGAGCATGCAGGTGTGGCAGAATGCGAGCACCTGAAACATGAGGGGAGAGAGCATGCAGGTGTGGCAGAATACGAGCACATGAAACCCTGAGGGGAGAGAGCATGCAGGTGTGGCAGAATACGAGCTCCTGAAACCCTGAGGGGAGAGAGCATGCAGGTGTGGCACAATGCGAGCACCTGAAACACTGAGGGGAGAGAGCATGCAGAATACGAGCACCTGAAACACTGAGGGGAGAGAGCATGCAGGTGTGGCAGAATACGAGCACCTGAAACACTGAGGGGAGAGAGCATGCAGGCGTGGCAGAATACGAGCACCAGAAACAATGAGGGAAGAGAGCATGCAGGTGTGGGAGAATGCGAGCACCTGAAACACTGAGGGGAGAGAGCATGCAGGTGTGGCAGAATACGAGCACCTGAAACCCTGAGGGGAGAAAGCATGCAGGTGTGGCAGAATGCGAGCACCTGAAACACTGAGGGAAGAGAGCATGCAGGTGTGGCAGAATGCGAGCACCTGAAACACTGAGGGGAGAGAGTATGCAGGTGTGGCAGAATACGAGCACCTGAAACCCTGAGGGGAGAGAGCATACAGGCGTGGCAGAATGCGAGCACCTGAAACACTGAGGGAAGAGAGCATGCAGGTGTGGCAGAATGCGAGCACCTGAAACACTGAGGGGAGAGAGCATGCAGGTGTGGCAGAATGCGAGCACCTGAAACACTGAGGGAAGAGAGCATGCAGGTGTGGCAGAATGCGAGCACCTGAAACACTGAGGGGAGAGAGCATGCAGAATACGAGCACCTGAAACACTGAGGGGAGAGAGCAGGCAGAATGCGAGCACCTGAAACACTGAGGGGAGAGAGCATGCAGGCGTGGCAGAATACGAGCACCTGAAACACTGAGGGGAGAGAGCATGCAGGTGTGGCAGAATACGAGCATCTGAAACACTGAGGGGAGAGAACATGCAGGTGTGGCAGAATATGAGCACCTGAAACGCTGAGGGGAGAAAGCATGCAGGTGTGGTGTTAGGGAGAATTCTCTGTTTAGGCTGAATGTCCCTACCTAGTGAGTCCCCCAGCAGCTTTGCTGGATTTCAGGGGTTTCTTTTTTTTCTCCTGCCAAGAGTGAGACTCTTTTACCCTCACTCTTGGACATGTTGAAGTGTGTTTTCTTGGTTAAACCTTGTGTTGAATGGGCTATGGGGTCTTTTACTCCATAGGGCCTCATGTATTTTTGTGATGTGGGTTACCCAGCACCCTCTGTGCCGTGACCCAGGGGTGTCCTAGGGACTCCCCAACATAGACTCCATGCCCTGGGACTGACTACTGTCTCCCAGGACATGTAAAGTCACCAAAGACTTTACTAGTCTTAAATCCTGAACAGAACCAGTACAAACCATCATATTGTGGACGTACTGGCTGGGGCAATTCGATTGCCCCAGGGTCTGTTAGTCGAGGGGGCACGTCTCCGTCCCCCCTGATCGAGTTTTGGCTGGTGGCAGTGGAAACTACGTTTTATATTCGACCGCGAATATTTTCCTATGGGATTTCCCATTGTTTTAGGCTAACACATTTAATTATTTATTTACGGTAGCCTTAAACATACCGCCGGTTTATATATTTATTATTATAACTCCGGTTGGGACTTTTTGCCAAAACTTGATTCTAAAATGGCGTTGGCGTTCGCCTCTGTAACTCTGACCCAAAGTGGAGCCCTTTGTTCCACTTTTGGCGGGCTTCTCCACAGAAGCCCTCCAAAGTGGTGCCACTCTGTCTGGGGTACTTAGGAGGGGTGGAGGGGGATTTAGGCACCCTGGACTGAGTTACCTTGGTAACTCGAGTCGCACTCCGTCCTGATTGGCCCAAGTGGTGAGCCGGCCGGCTCACCACTTAGCATGTTTGAGTGACAGCTAGGCTGGGTGAATGGGGGTTTGCTGCATAAAAGCAGGGCTTTGGGGACTGGAACTTCAGAAGTCGCCACAGGACCAAGAATCCGACGAGGGAAGAGCTGAGCCGACCTGCTTCGACGACACCACCCGGTGGAGCCCTGCTGAACCGTCTCACCACTTTTCCCGACGACCGAGGAGAACTCTTAACGGAGTGGCTCCTTCCCTTGACTGGTGGGGACAACCAGTTTTCGCCTTCTTTTCGCTTCTCGAGGTATCTCGTGGCCGCCTTGCCAGTGCCAAGCACCCCGGCAACCGGAACCCCACCACTTTTACCCCAACCACGAAAGTCGGTACAACCCTTTAACCGGAGGACTCCGCGGCTGGTTTCTTCCCGGGCAGTGCAACGACCTTCTTCTTCTGCTCTTCAGCGAGAACTTCTTCTCCCCTGACCGACGTCGAGCCTTGCTGCCACTGCCTGGAACAACTGCCCCCGCTGGAGGACCCTTTCCGCTTAAGGTACCGTGTTCCGCCTGGCTTCCCTTGCCACCGACTGTACGGGGTAGATTTAGCCCCCGGCTTTCGATCCTGGGATTGCCTGGGACACTTTGGCTAAACTTTCTAAGCCTCTCTAACTCTTTCCGAACTCTTTTGCAAGACTCTCAATCTCTACCAACTGTGTGATCTTGGGCACGTTTTCGCTCTGTCTGCTCTAAGAGTGTGCCCTGCTGAGTGACTTTTGCTCACCTGTGACTTTGTGCTTCTTTGAGCTTACAAAAAGTGTTCTTAACCTTAGAGTGGTGTGTTTATCCTAATTCTGCTCCTTCTCCCTATTTTTTACTTCTAACATCTAACGTTAAGCACTCACCTCTGTTTGAATTATGTGGTGTTAACTTAGAGTTGTCTAGATAGGAATAAGGATTAGGACTGCTTTCCTTATAACTGTGTTTAGAGTGTTTTACTATATTTTGCTAGAGTGTTTTCAACTTATGTGTTCTTGAAAATAAATAACTATATACTTTTGAAACCAAGCTCTGGTCAGTGTTTGCTTGTGCTATTGTGTCTGAGTACATACTGTGTATACTTTGCATACTGCCTAACTCTTCTTGAGGGAAGTCTGACTGCTCAGCCACAGCTACCAGGTAAATCTGGGTGGTGCAGACTGCTACCAAGTGGGTTTACTGCTATACCTGTAGTCTTAAATCTTTTGCAGTGTTCCCCAAGGGAACTGCACAGGTTTCTGCCTAACATGTGGCAGAATGCGAGCACCTGAAACACTGAGGGAAGCGAGCATGCAGGTGTGGCAGAATACGAGCACCTGAAACACTGAGGGGAGAGAGCATGCAGGTGTGGCAGAATACGAGCACCTGAAACACTGAGGGGAGAGAGCATGCAGGTGTGGCAGAATACGAGCACCTGAAACACTGAGGGGAGAGAACATGCAGGTGTGGCAGAATACGAGCACCTGAAACCCTGAGGGGAGAAAGCATGCAGGTGTGGCAGAATGCGAGCACCTGAAACACTGAGGGAAGCGAGCATGCAGGTGTGGCAGAATACGAGCACCTGAAACACTGAGGGGAGAGAGCATGCAGGTGTGGCAGAATACGAGCACCTGAAACACTGAGGGGAGAGAGCAGGCAGAATACGAGCACCTGAAACACTGAGGGGAGAGAGCAGGCAGAATACGAGCACCTGAAACACTGAGGGGAGAGAGCATGCAGGTGTGGCAGAATACGAGCACCTGAAACACTGAGGGGAGAGAACATGCAGGTGTGGCAGAATACGAGCACCTGAAACCCTGAGGGGAGAAAGCATGCAGGTGTGGCAGAATGCGAGCACCTGAAACACTGAGGGAAGCGAGCATGCAGGTGTGGCAGAATACGAGCACCTGAAACACTGAGGGGAGAGAGCATGCAGGTGTGGCAGAATACGAGCACCTGAAACACTGAGGGGAGAGAGCAGGCAGAATACGAGCACCTGAAACACTGAGGGGAGAGAGCAGGCAGAATACGAGCACCTGAAACACTGAGGGGAGAGAGCATGCAGGTGTGGCAGAATACGAGCACCTGAAACACTGAGGGGAGAGAGCATGCAGGCGTGGCAGAATACGAGCACCTGAAACACCGAAGGAAGAGAGCATGCAGGTATGGCAGAATGCGAGCACCTGAAACACTGAGGGGAGGGAGCATGCAGGTGTGGCAGAATACGAGCACCTGAAACCCTGAGGGGAGAAAGCATGCAGGTGTGGCAGAATGCGAGCACCTGAAACACTGAGGGAAGAGAGCATGCAGGTGTGGCAGAATATGAGCACCTGAAACACTGAGGGGAGAGAGCAGGCAGAATACGAGCACCTGAAACACTGAGGGGAGAGAGCATGCAGGTGTGGCAGAATACGAGCACCTGAAACCCTGAGGGGAGAAAGCATGCAGGTGTGGCAGAATGCGAGCACCTGAAACACTGAGGGAAGAGAGCATGCAGGTGTGGCAGAATGCGAGCACCTGAAACACTGAGGGGAGAGAGCATGCAGGTGTGGCAGAATACGAGCACCTGAAACCCTGAGGGGAGAGAGCATGCAGGTGTGGCAGAATGCGAGCACCTGAAACACTGAGGGGAGAGAGCAGGCAGAATACGAGCACCTGAAACACTATGGGGAGAGAGCACGCAGAATACGAGCACCTGAAACACTGAGGGGAGAGAGCAGGCAGAATACGAGCACCTGAAACACTGAGGGGAGAGAGCATGCAGGTGTGGCAGAATACGAGCACCTGAAACACTGAGGGGAGAGAGCATGCAGGCGTGGCAGAATACGAGCACCTGAAACACCGAGGGAAGAGAGCATGCAGGTGTGGCAGAATGCGAGCACCTGAAACACTGAGGGGAGAGAGCATGCAGGTGTGGCAGAATACGAGCACCTGAAACACTGAGGGAAGAGAGCATGCATGTGTGGCAGAATACGAGCACCTGAAACACTGAGGAAGAGAGCATGCAGGTGTGGCAGAATGCGAGCACCTGAAACACTGAGGGGAGAGAGCATGCAGGTGTGGCAGAATACGAGCACATGAAACCCTGAGGGGAGAGAGCATACAGGTGTGGCAGAATGCGAGCACCTGAATCACTGAGGGAAGAGAGCATGCAGGTGTGGCAGAATGTGAGCACCTGAAACACTGAGGGGAGAGAGCATGCAGGTGTGGCAGAATACGAGCACCTGAAACACTGAGGGGAGAGAGCAGGCAGAATACGAGCACCTGAAACACTGAGGGGAGAGAGCATGCAGGTGTGGCAGAATACGAGCACCTGAAACACTGAGGGGAGAGAGCATGCAGGTGTGGCAGAATACGAGCACCTGAAACACTGAGTGGAGAGAGCATGCTGGTGTGGCAGAATACGAGCACCTGAAACCCTGAGGGGAGAAAGCATGCAGGTGTGGCAGAATGCGAGCACCTGAAACACTGAGGGGAGAGAGCATGCAGGTGTGGCAGAATACGAGCACCTGAAACACTGAGGGGAGAGAGCAGGCAGAATACGAGCACCTGAAACACTGAGGGGAGAGAGCAGGCAGAATACGAGCACCTGAAACACTGAGGGGAGAGAGCATGCAGGTGTGGCAGAATACGAGCACCTGAAACACTGAGGGGAGAGAACATGCAGGTGTGGCAGAATACGAGCACCTGAAACCCTGAGGGGAGAAAGCATGCAGGTGTGGCAGAATGCGAGCACCTGAAACACTGAGGGAAGCGAGCATGCAGGTGTGGCAGAATACGAGCACCTGAAACACTGAGGGGAGAGAGCATGCAGGTGTGGCAGAATACGAGCACCTGAAACACTGAGGGGAGAGAGCAGGCAGAATACGAGCACCTGAAACACTGAGGGGAGAGAGCAGGCAGAATACGAGCACCTGAAACACTGAGGGGAGAGAGCATGCAGGTGTGGCAGAATACGAGCACCTGAAACACTGAGGGGAGAGAGCATGCAGGCGTGGCAGAATACGAGCACCTGAAACACCGAAGGAAGAGAGCATGCAGGTATGGCAGAATGCGAGCACCTGAAACACTGAGGGGAGGGAGCATGCAGGTGTGGCAGAATACGAGCACCTGAAACCCTGAGGGGAGAAAGCATGCAGGTGTGGCAGAATGCGAGCACCTGAAACACTGAGGGAAGAGAGCATGCAGGTGTGGCAGAATATGAGCACCTGAAACACTGAGGGGAGAGAGCAGGCAGAATACGAGCACCTGAAACACTGAGGGGAGAGAGCATGCAGGTGTGGCAGAATACGAGCACCTGAAACCCTGAGGGGAGAAAGCATGCAGGTGTGGCAGAATGCGAGCACCTGAAACACTGAGGGAAGAGAGCATGCAGGTGTGGCAGAATGCGAGCACCTGAAACACTGAGGGGAGAGAGCATGCAGGTGTGGCAGAATACGAGCACCTGAAACCCTGAGGGGAGAGAGCATGCAGGTGTGGCAGAATGCGAGCACCTGAAACACTGAGGGGAGAGAGCAGGCAGAATACGAGCACCTGAAACACTATGGGGAGAGAGCACGCAGAATACGAGCACCTGAAACACTGAGGGGAGAGAGCAGGCAGAATACGAGCACCTGAAACACTGAGGGGAGAGAGCATGCAGGTGTGGCAGAATACGAGCACCTGAAACACTGAGGGGAGAGAGCATGCAGGCGTGGCAGAATACGAGCACCTGAAACACCGAGGGAAGAGAGCATGCAGGTGTGGCAGAATGCGAGCACCTGAAACACTGAGGGGAGAGAGCATGCAGGTGTGGCAGAATACGAGCACCTGAAACACTGAGGGAAGAGAGCATGCATGTGTGGCAGAATACGAGCACCTGAAACACTGAGGAAGAGAGCATGCAGGTGTGGCAGAATGCGAGCACCTGAAACACTGAGGGGAGAGAGCATGCAGGTGTGGCAGAATACGAGCACATGAAACCCTGAGGGGAGAGAGCATACAGGTGTGGCAGAATGCGAGCACCTGAATCACTGAGGGAAGAGAGCATGCAGGTGTGGCAGAATGTGAGCACCTGAAACACTGAGGGGAGAGAGCATGCAGGTGTGGCAGAATACGAGCACCTGAAACACTGAGGGGAGAGAGCAGGCAGAATACGAGCACCTGAAACACTGAGGGGAGAGAGCATGCAGGTGTGGCAGAATACGAGCACCTGAAACACTGAGGGGAGAGAGCATGCAGGTGTGGCAGAATACGAGCACCTGAAACACTGAGTGGAGAGAGCATGCTGGTGTGGCAGAATACGAGCACCTGAAACCCTGAGGGGAGAAAGCATGCAGGTGTGGCAGAATGCGAGCACCTGAAACACTGAGGGAAGAGAGCATGCAGGTGTGGCAGAATACGAGCACCTGAAACCCTGAGGGGAGAGAGCATGCAGGTGTGGCAGAATACGAGCACCTGAAACACTGAGGGGAGAGAGCAGGCAGAATACGAGCACCTGAAACACTGAGGGGAGAGAGCAGGCAGAATACGAGCACGTGAAACACTGAGGGGAGAGAGCATGCAGGTGTGACAGAAAGCGAGCACCTGAAACACTGAAGGGAGAGAGCATGCAGGTGTCGCAGAATACGAGCACCTGAAACACTGAGGGGAGAGAGCAGGCAGAATACGAGCACCTGAAACACTGAGGGGAGAGAGCAGGCAGAATACGAGCACCTGAAACACTGAGGGGAGAGAGCAGGCAGAATACGAGCACCTGAAACACTGAGGGGAGAGTGCATGCAGGTGTGGCAGAATACGAGCACCTGAAACACTGAGGGGAGTGAGCATGCAGGCGTGGCAGAATACGAGCACCTGAAACACTGAGGGGAGAGAGCATGCAGGTGTGGCAGAATACGAGCACCTGAAACACTGAGGGGAAAGAGCATGCAGGTGTGGCAGAATACGAGCACCTGAAACCCTGAGGGGAGAAAGCATGCAGGTGTGGCAGAATACAAGCACCTGAAACACTGAGGGGAGAGAGCAGGCAGAATACGAGCACCTGAAACACTGAGGGGAGAGAGCAGGCAGAATACGAGCACCTGAAACACTGAGGGGAGAGAGCATGCAGGTGTGACAGAAAGCGAGCACCTGAAACACTGAAGGCAGAGAGCATGCAGGTGTGGCAGAATACAAGCACCTGAAACACTGAGGGGAGAGAGCATGCAGGTGTGGCAGAATACGAGCACCTGAAACACTGAGGGGAGAGAGCAGGCAGAATATGAGAACCTGAAACACTGAGGGGAGAGAGCAGGCAAAATACAAGCACCTGAAACACTGAGGGGAGAGAGCAGGCAGAATACGAGCACCTGAAACACTGAGGGGAGAGAGCATGTAGGTGTGGCAGAATACGAGCACCTGAAACACTGAAGGAAGAGAGCATGCAGGTGTGGCAGAATGCGAGCACCTGAAACACTGAGTGGAGAGTGCATGCAGGTGTGGCAGAATACGAGCACCTGAAACCCTGAGGGGAGAAAGCATGCAGGTGTGGCAGAATGCGAGCACCTGAAACACTGAGGGGAGAGAGCATGCAGGTGTGGCAGAATGCGAGCACCTGAAACATGAGGGGAGAGAGCATGCAGGTGTGGCAGAATACGAGCACATGAAACCCTGAGGGGAGAGAGCATGCAGGTGTGGCAGAATACGAGCTCCTGAAACCCTGAGGGGAGAGAGCATGCAGGTGTGGCACAATGCGAGCACCTGAAACACTGAGGGGAGAGAGCATGCAGAATACGAGCACCTGAAACACTGAGGGGAGAGAGCATGCAGGTGTGGCAGAATACGAGCACCTGAAACACTGAGGGGAGAGAGCATGCAGGCGTGGCAGAATACGAGCACCAGAAACAATGAGGGAAGAGAGCATGCAGGTGTGGGAGAATGCGAGCACCTGAAACACTGAGGGGAGAGAGCATGCAGGTGTGGCAGAATACGAGCACCTGAAACCCTGAGGGGAGAAAGCATGCAGGTGTGGCAGAATGCGAGCACCTGAAACACTGAGGGAAGAGAGCATGCAGGTGTGGCAGAATGCGAGCACCTGAAACACTGAGGGGAGAGAGTATGCAGGTGTGGCAGAATACGAGCACCTGAAACCCTGAGGGGAGAGAGCATACAGGCGTGGCAGAATGCGAGCACCTGAAACACTGAGGGAAGAGAGCATGCAGGTGTGGCAGAATGCGAGCACCTGAAACATTAGGGGAGAGAGCATGCAGGTGTGGCAGAATGCGAGCACCTGAAACACTGAGGGAAGAGAGCATGCAGGTGTGGCAGAATGCGAGCACCTGAAACACTGAGGGGAGAGAGCATGCAGAATACGAGCACCTGAAACACTGAGGGGAGAGAGCAGGCAGAATGCGAGCACCTGAAACACTGAGGGGAGAGAGCATGCAGGCGTGGCAGAATACGAGCACCTGAAACACTGAGGGGAGAGAGCATGCAGGTGTGGCAGAATACGAGCATCTGAAACACTGAGGGGAGAGAACATGCAGGTGTGGCAGAATATGAGCACCTGAAACGCTGAGGGGAGAAAGCATGCAGGTGTGGTGTTAGGGAGAATTCTCTGTTTAGGCTGAATTTCCCTACCTAGTGAGTCCCCCAGCAGCTTTGCTGGATTTCAGGGGTTTCTTTTTTTTCTCCTGCCAAGAGTGAGACTCTTTTACCCTCACTCTTGGACATGTTGAAGTGTGTTTTCTTGGTTAAACCTTGTGTTGAATGGGCTATGGGGTCTTTTACTCCATAGGGCCTCATGTATTTTTGTGATGTGGGTTACCCAGCACCCTCTGTGCCGTGACCCAGGGGTGTCCTAGGGACTCCCCAACATAGACTCCATGCCCTGGGACTGACTACTGTCTCCCAGGACATGTAAAGTCACCAAAGACTTTACTAGTCTTAAATCCTGAACAGAACCAGTACAAACCATCATATTGTGGACGTACTGGCTGGGGCAATTCGATTGCCCCAGGGTCTGTTAGTCGAGGGGGCACGTCTCCGTCCCCCCTGATCGAGTTTTGGCTGGTGGCAGTGGAAACTACGTTTTATATTCGACCGCGAATATTTTCCTATGGGATTTCCCATTGTTTTAGGCTAACACATTTAATTATTTATTTACGGTAGCCTTAAACATACCGCCGGTTTATATATTTATTATTATAACTCCGGTTGGGACTTTTTGCCAAAACTTGATTCTAAAATGGCGTTGGCGTTCGCCTCTGTAACTCTGACCCAAAGTGGAGCCCTTTGTTCCACTTTTGGCGGGCTTCTCCACAGAAGCCCTCCAAAGTGGTGCCACTCTGTCTGGGGTACTTAGGAGGGGTGGAGGGGGATTTAGGCACCCTGGACTGAGTTACCTTGGTAACTCGAGTCGCACTCCGTCCTGATTGGCCCAAGTGGTGAGCCGGCCGGCTCACCACTTAGCATGTTTGAGTGACAGCTAGGCTGGGTGAATGGGGGTTTGCTGCATAAAAGCAGGGCTTTGGGGACTGGAACTTCAGAAGTCGCCACAGGACCAAGAATCCGACGAGGGAAGAGCTGAGCCGACCTGCTTCGACGACACCACCCGGTGGAGCCCTGCTGAACCGTCTCACCACTTTTCCCGACGACCGAGGAGAACTCTTAACGGAGTGGCTCCTTCCCTTGACTGGTGGGGACAACCAGTTTTCGCCTTCTTTTCGCTTCTCGAGGTATCTCGTGGCCGCCTTGCCAGTGCCAAGCACCCCGGCAACCGGAACCCCACCACTTTTACCCCAACCACGAAAGTCGGTACAACCCTTTAACCGGAGGACTCCGCGGCTGGTTTCTTCCCGGGCAGTGCAACGACCTTCTTCTTCTGCTCTTCAGCGAGAACTTCTTCTCCCCTGACCGACGTCGAGCCTTGCTGCCACTGCCTGGAACAACTGCCCCCGCTGGAGGACCCTTTCCGCTTAAGGTACCGTGTTCCGCCTGGCTTCCCTTGCCACCGACTGTACGGGGTAGATTTAGCCCCCGGCTTTCGATCCTGGGATTGCCTGGGACACTTTGGCTAAACTTTCTAAGCCTCTCTAACTCTTTCCGAACTCTTTTGCAAGACTCTGAATCTCTACCAACTGTGTGATCTTGGGCACGTTTTCGCTCTGTCTGCTCTAAGAGTGTGCCCTGCTGAGTGACTTTTGCTCACCTGTGACTTTGTGCTTCTTTGAGCTTACAAAAAGTGTTCTTAACCTTAGAGTGGTGTGTTTATCCTAATTCTGCTCCTTCTCCCTATTTTTTACTTCTAACATCTAACGTTAAGCACTCACCTCTGTTTGAATTATGTGGTGTTAACTTAGAGTTGTCTAGATAGGAATAAGGATTAGGACTGCTTTCCTTATAACTGTGTTTAGAGTGTTTTACTATATTTTGCTAGAGTGTTTTCAACTTATGTGTTCTTGAAAATAAATAACTATATACTTTTGAAACCAAGCTCTGGTCAGTGTTTGCTTGTGCTATTGTGTCTGAGTACATACTGTGTATACTTTGCATACTGCCTAACTCTTCTTGAGGGAAGTCTGACTGCTCAGCCACAGCTACCAGGTAAATCTGGGTGGTGCAGACTGCTACCAAGTGGGTTTACTGCTATACCTGTAGTCTTAAATCTTTTGCAGTGTTCCCCAAGGGAACTGCACAGGTTTCTGCCTAACATGTGGCAGAATGCGAGCACCTGAAACACTGAGGGAAGCGAGCATGCAGGTGTGGCAGAATACGAGCACCTGAAACACTGAGGGGAGAGAGCATGCAGGTGTGGCAGAATACGAGCACCTGAAACACTGAGGGGAGAGAGCATGCAGGTGTGGCAGAATACGAGCACCTGAAACACTGAGGGGAGAGAACATGCAGGTGTGGCAGAATACGAGCACCTGAAACCCTGAGGGGAGAAAGCATGCAGGTGTGGCAGAATGCGAGCACCTGAAACACTGAGGGAAGCGAGCATGCAGGTGTGGCAGAATACGAGCACCTGAAACACTGAGGGGAGAGAGCATGCAGGTGTGGCAGAATACGAGCACCTGAAACACTGAGGGGAGAGAGCAGGCAGAATACGAGCACCTGAAACACTGAGGGGAGAGAGCAGGCAGAATACGAGCACCTGAAACACTGAGGGGAGAGAGCATGCAGGTGTGGCAGAATACGAGCACCTGAAACACTGAGGGGAGAGAGCATGCAGGCGTGGCAGAATACGAGCACCAGAAACAATGAGGGAAGAGAGCATGCAGGTGTGGGAGAATGCGAGCACCTGAAACACTGAGGGGAGAGAGCATGCAGGTGTGGCAGAATACGAGCACCTGAAACCCTGAGGGGAGAAAGCATGCAGGTGTGGCAGAATGCGAGCACCTGAAACACTGAGGGAAGAGAGCATGCAGGTGTGGCAGAATGCGAGCACCTGAAACACTGAGGGGAGAGAGTATGCAGGTGTGGCAGAATACGAGCACCTGAAACCCTGAGGGGAGAGAGCATACAGGCGTGGCAGAATGCGAGCACCTGAAACACTGAGGGAAGAGAGCATGCAGGTGTGGCAGAATGCGAGCACCTGAAACACTGAGGGGAGAGAGCATGCAGGTGTGGCAGAATGCGAGCACCTGAAACACTGAGGGAAGAGAGCATGCAGGTGTGGCAGAATGCGAGCACCTGAAACACTGAGGGGAGAGAGCATGCAGAATACGAGCACCTGAAACACTGAGGGGAGAGAGCAGGCAGAATGCGAGCACCTGAAACACTGAGGGGAGAGAGCATGCAGGCGTGGCAGAATACGAGCACCTGAAACACTGAGGGGAGAGAGCATGCAGGTGTGGCAGAATACGAGCATCTGAAACACTGAGGGGAGAGAACATGCAGGTGTGGCAGAATATGAGCACCTGAAACGCTGAGGGGAGAAAGCATGCAGGTGTGGTGTTAGGGAGAATTCTCTGTTTAGGCTGAATTTCCCTACCTAGTGAGTCCCCCAGCAGCTTTGCTGGATTTCAGGGGTTTCTTTTTTTTCTCCTGCCAAGAGTGAGACTCTTTTACCCTCACTCTTGGACATGTTGAAGTGTGTTTTCTTGGTTAAACCTTGTGTTGAATGGGCTATGGGGTCTTTTACTCCATAGGGCCTCATGTATTTTTGTGATGTGGGTTACCCAGCACCCTCTGTGCCGTGACCCAGGGGTGTCCTAGGGACTCCCCAACATAGACTCCATGCCCTGGGACTGACTACTGTCTCCCAGGACATGTAAAGTCACCAAAGACTTTACTAGTCTTAAATCCTGAACAGAACCAGTACAAACCATCATATTGTGGACGTACTGGCTGGGGCAATTCGATTGCCCCAGGGTCTGTTAGTCGAGGGGGCACGTCTCCGTCCCCCCTGATCGAGTTTTGGCTGGTGGCAGTGGAAACTACGTTTTATATTCGACCGCGAATATTTTCCTATGGGATTTCCCATTGTTTTAGGCTAACACATTTAATTATTTATTTACGGTAGCCTTAAACATACCGCCGGTTTATATATTTATTATTATAACTCCGGTTGGGACTTTTTGCCAAAACTTGATTCTAAAATGGCGTTGGCGTTCGCCTCTGTAACTCTGACCCAAAGTGGAGCCCTTTGTTCCACTTTTGGCGGGCTTCTCCACAGAAGCCCTCCAAAGTGGTGCCACTCTGTCTGGGGTACTTAGGAGGGGTGGAGGGGGATTTAGGCACCCTGGACTGAGTTACCTTGGTAACTCGAGTCGCACTCCGTCCTGATTGGCCCAAGTGGTGAGCCGGCCGGCTCACCACTTAGCATGTTTGAGTGACAGCTAGGCTGGGTGAATGGGGGTTTGCTGCATAAAAGCAGGGCTTTGGGGACTGGAACTTCAGAAGTCGCCACAGGACCAAGAATCCGACGAGGGAAGAGCTGAGCCGACCTGCTTCGACGACACCACCCGGTGGAGCCCTGCTGAACCGTCTCACCACTTTTCCCGACGACCGAGGAGAACTCTTAACGGAGTGGCTCCTTCCCTTGACTGGTGGGGACAACCAGTTTTCGCCTTCTTTTCGCTTCTCGAGGTATCTCGTGGCCGCCTTGCCAGTGCCAAGCACCCCGGCAACCGGAACCCCACCACTTTTACCCCAACCACGAAAGTCGGTACAACCCTTTAACCGGAGGACTCCGCGGCTGGTTTCTTCCCGGGCAGTGCAACGACCTTCTTCTTCTGCTCTTCAGCGAGAACTTCTTCTCCCCTGACCGACGTCGAGCCTTGCTGCCACTGCCTGGAACAACTGCCCCCGCTGGAGGACCCTTTCCGCTTAAGGTACCGTGTTCCGCCTGGCTTCCCTTGCCACCGACTGTACGGGGTAGATTTAGCCCCCGGCTTTCGATCCTGGGATTGCCTGGGACACTTTGGCTAAACTTTCTAAGCCTCTCTAACTCTTTCCGAACTCTTTTGCAAGACTCTGAATCTCTACCAACTGTGTGATCTTGGGCACGTTTTCGCTCTGTCTGCTCTAAGAGTGTGCCCTGCTGAGTGACTTTTGCTCACCTGTGACTTTGTGCTTCTTTGAGCTTACAAAAAGTGTTCTTAACCTTAGAGTGGTGTGTTTATTGTTAGGAAAGATTTCGTTATTGTAGGGAACTTTCCTTCCATGTGGCAACCCCTAAACTTGTTGCTATTGTTTTCAACCTGGTTTCTTGACTTTGCCAGAGAAGTGCAGCCTTCTGCCGTACTCCTCTGGGCTTTCGCTCCTTTCTTACGGGGAAACTGACATGCCCTTAAGACAGTCAGTACCGGGGAACGCTGTTTCCCGTAGTTTCTTTTATCGTGTCGCCATTTTAGTGCAACACGACACAAGAGGGCACTGTAAGCTAAGTTACAGCTCTCTTGGGTCTCTAGCCTTCTACAGACCCTAGACACTCTTGTAGGATGGTTTTTGGATCGGTGCAAGTCATTCAGGGACTGGGCTGGTGGCAGCGATCATTTGGTTTATTTTGAGCTCCTTTTGCCGTTCTGAGCACCTTTTTGCCGCGAACACAAAAGGGTGGCCCGGCTACCCAAAATGGCCGGACCACGAGGCTCCTTTGTCTCGTCCACTGTCCGTCTTGCTCCCTTTACCTTCCCCCGGGTCAGGCGACCCGGGGCCTTCCTTATTTGGGCATGTAGTTTCCCGCGAAACACGGTTGCTTTCGCGGGCTTCTACATGTCGTTTGAGTGCCCCCAGGATGTGGGCTGGGCTGTCTGGTCCCAATACACATCCTGGGTGCCAGAGAGTCTAGGGTGGTGTGAATGCCTGGGACCACTGTGGTCCGTGATTGGTCCACGTATGGTATGTGTGTTGATGAGCGGATCTCCCATTGGCTCCCCTCCGTTTTGGCGCGAAGGGAACCGTGGATAAGAGGGAGCTGGAAACACCACTGCCATGTCGATCTCCTGAGTTCTTACGAACCCAGGGATACAGGAGCCAAGTATCCTGCGAACACGAGGCTGGACCGAGGAATCACTGGGGACCCCCTGAAGAACTTCTGCTCCTCATTGCTGTCGTCCGGTGAAGCCCTTTCCACCTAAGATCGAACAAGAAGGCCTGTACTGGCGCTTCGACCTATTGGAATAGCAGGATCAGCTATTCCCGGCACCTTCATCAACTCCTGCCGTAAGCCTTCGGAAGTGTCTCTGGGCCATCCAGTTGACTGACCAGCTTACTAAGGAGTCCTGCTCTGTAATCGCCGACAGGTTGGGTGGTATTCTGAGTCCGGGGCATGCTCACACGCTTCGTTTGCTTAGCAGTCCTAAGCTAGAGGTGGGCAGTGCTCGTTTGGCTTGAATACACCCGGCCGTTCCGTTGCCCTGCCGTGGCGACAAAACTGTGCTTGTTTCTTCGATTGGGACGTCTTTTTACTCGGCACGACGACGAGACGTTCCCTGCTCTTCAGAACCTGCCAGAAGCTGCATCTATCGAGGAGAAGCTCGGGCCTGCTTGCTTCGGGGACCGGTGAGTAGATTAGCTAGGATCTGGTCGCCCTCCTGCAGTGCCCCTTGCTTTTCCCCGCTGTAAATACAGCACCCCTTGTCCGTACTCGCGCCCTGCTTCTGCCTCACAGTGGAGGCTGCGCTAGAGTCGCGGACCGTGTTCTCCTTCATTAGAGCTCCCTACAGAGCTGTTCAACGTCCTCCGAAGAGCTTCACCTTCTGCCCATTGGCACCGGCGTGTGCAGGTACTTTTGAGCGCTAGGCTCCACTCTTCGTAGGGATTGGACTACCATCCAGTTAGGGGCCTCAGAAGGCGGACATATCACTCGCATTGGTTCGCACTGCCTGTTTTCCTTCCCCTGCAGGTGGATAACATATTTCGTGCTGCTAATGCTGTGAAACTGTGTATTCTGTATATATATTGGGTGGATAGTGTATGTGTTGGTTTAATATCGTTGTATATTGCTGCTTTTACTGTGGTTATTAGTTTCAAGGCCTTATAATAAATGTGTATCTATTTTTGATATAAACAACTGTTTGGAGTAGTTTGTAAGCGCTCTTGCTTTGTGTGCTCACTGTGGGCTTTCAGTCACCCTCACCCCTCTTGAGACCTAGTCTTGACCGCCGCGATCGCTACCTTGATTGGTCTGGCTTGTCCAGAGGTTACCCTGTTCCAAGTAATTAGGTTGGCCTTCTGAACTTCTGCGCCACCAGGACAGAGTTCAGAAATCCGTCTTAACATTTATCCTAATTCTGCTCCTTCTCCCTATTTTTTACTTCTAACATCTAACGTTAAGCACTCACCTCTGTTTGAATTATGTGGTGTTAACTTAGAGTTGTCTAGATAGGAATAAGGATTAGGACTGCTTTCCTTATAACTGTGTTTAGAGTGTTTTACTATATTTTGCTAGAGTGTTTTCAACTTATGTGTTCTTGAAAATAAATAACTATATACTTTTGAAACCAAGCTCTGGTCAGTGTTTGCTTGTGCTATTGTGTCTGAGTACATACTGTGTATACTTTGCATACTGCCTAACTCTTCTTGAGGGAAGTCTGACTGCTCAGCCACAGCTACCAGGTAAATCTGGGTGGTGCAGACTGCTACCAAGTGGGTTTACTGCTATACCTGTAGTCTTAAATCTTTTGCAGTGTTCCCCAAGGGAACTGCACAGGTTTCTGCCTAACATGTGGCAGAATGCGAGCACCTGAAACACTGAGGGAAGCGAGCATGCAGGTGTGGCAGAATACGAGCACCTGAAACACTGAGGGGAGAGAGCATGCAGGTGTGGCAGAATACGAGCACCTGAAACACTGAGGGGAGAGAGCATGCAGGTGTGGCAGAATACGAGCACCTGAAACACTGAGGGGAGAGAACATGCAGGTGTGGCAGAATACGAGCACCTGAAACCCTGAGGGGAGAAAGCATGCAGGTGTGGCAGAATGCGAGCACCTGAAACACTGAGGGAAGCGAGCATGCAGGTGTGGCAGAATACGAGCACCTGAAACACTGAGGGGAGAGAGCATGCAGGTGTGGCAGAATACGAGCACCTGAAACACTGAGGGGAGAGAGCAGGCAGAATACGAGCACCTGAAACACTGAGGGGAGAGAGCAGGCAGAATACGAGCACCTGAAACACTGAGGGGAGAGAGCATGCAGGTGTGGCAGAATACGAGCACCTGAAACACTGAGGGGAGAGAACATGCAGGTGTGGCAGAATACGAGCACCTGAAACCCTGAGGGGAGAAAGCATGCAGGTGTGGCAGAATGCGAGCACCTGAAACACTGAGGGAAGCGAGCATGCAGGTGTGGCAGAATACGAGCACCTGAAACACTGAGGGGAGAGAGCATGCAGGTGTGGCAGAATACGAGCACCTGAAACACTGAGGGGAGAGAGCAGGCAGAATACGAGCACCTGAAACACTGAGGGGAGAGAGCAGGCAGAATACGAGCACCTGAAACACTGAGGGGAGAGAGCATGCAGGTGTGGCAGAATACGAGCACCTGAAACACTGAGGGGAGAGAGCATGCAGGCGTGGCAGAATACGAGCACCTGAAACACCGAAGGAAGAGAGCATGCAGGTATGGCAGAATGCGAGCACCTGAAACACTGAGGGGAGGGAGCATGCAGGTGTGGCAGAATACGAGCACCTGAAACCCTGAGGGGAGAAAGCATGCAGGTGTGGCAGAATGCGAGCACCTGAAACACTGAGGGAAGAGAGCATGCAGGTGTGGCAGAATATGAGCACCTGAAACACTGAGGGGAGAGAGCAGGCAGAATACGAGCACCTGAAACACTGAGGGGAGAGAGCATGCAGGTGTGGCAGAATACGAGCACCTGAAACCCTGAGGGGAGAAAGCATGCAGGTGTGGCAGAATGCGAGCACCTGAAACACTGAGGGAAGAGAGCATGCAGGTGTGGCAGAATGCGAGCACCTGAAACACTGAGGGGAGAGAGCATGCAGGTGTGGCAGAATACGAGCACCTGAAACCCTGAGGGGAGAGAGCATGCAGGTGTGGCAGAATGCGAGCACCTGAAACACTGAGGGGAGAGAGCAGGCAGAATACGAGCACCTGAAACACTATGGGGAGAGAGCACGCAGAATACGAGCACCTGAAACACTGAGGGGAGAGAGCAGGCAGAATACGAGCACCTGAAACACTGAGGGGAGAGAGCATGCAAGTGTGGCAGAATACGAGCACCTGAAACACTGAGGGGAGAGAGCATGCAGGCGTGGCAGAATACGAGCACCTGAAACACCGAGGGAAGAGAGCATGCAGGTGTGGCAGAATGCGAGCACCTGAAACACTGAGGGGAGAGAGCATGCAGGTGTGGCAGAATACGAGCACCTGAAACACTGAGGGAAGAGAGCATGCATGTGTGGCAGAATACGAGCACCTGAAACACTGAGGAAGAGAGCATGCAGGTGTGGCAGAATGCGAGCACCTGAAACACTGAGGGGAGAGAGCATGCAGGTGTGGCAGAATACGAGCACATGAAACCCTGAGGGGAGAGAGCATACAGGTGTGGCAGAATGCGAGCACCTGAATCACTGAGGGAAGAGAGCATGCAGGTGTGGCAGAATGTGAGCACCTGAAACACTGAGGGGAGAGAGCATGCAGGTGTGGCAGAATACGAGCACCTGAAACACTGAGGGGAGAGAGCAGGCAGAATACGAGCACCTGAAACACTGAGGGGAGAGAGCATGCAGGTGTGGCAGAATACGAGCACCTGAAACACTGAGGGGAGAGAGCATGCAGGTGTGGCAGAATACGAGCACCTGAAACACTGAGTGGAGAGAGCATGCTGGTGTGGCAGAATACGAGCACCTGAAACCCTGAGGGGAGAAAGCATGCAGGTGTGGCAGAATGCGAGCACCTGAAACACTGAGGGAAGAGAGCATGCAGGTGTGGCAGAATACGAGCACCTGAAACCCTGAGGGGAGAGAGCATGCAGGTGTGGCAGAATACGAGCACCTGAAACACTGAGGGGAGAGAGCAGGCAGAATACGAGCACCTGAAACACTGAGGGGAGAGAGCAGGCAGAATACGAGCACGTGAAACACTGAGGGGAGAGAGCATGCAGGTGTGACAGAAAGCGAGCACCTGAAACACTGAAGGGAGAGAGCATGCAGGTGTGGCAGAATACAAGCACCTGAAACACTGAGGGGAGAGAGCATGCAGGTGTGGCAGAATACGAGCACCTGAAACACTGAGGGGAGAGAGCATGCAGGTGTGACAGAAAGCGAGCTCCTGTAACACTGAAGGGAGAGAGCATGCAGGTGTGGCAGAATACGAGCACCTGAAACACTGAGGGGAGAGAGCATGCAGGTGTGGCAGAATACGAGCACCTGAAACACTGAGGGGAGAGAGCAGGCAGAATACGAGCACCTGAAACACTGAGGGGAGAGAGCAGGCAGAATGCGAGCACCTGAAACACTGAGGGGAGAGAGCAGGCAGAATACGAGCACCTGAAACACTGAGGGGAGAGAGCATGCAGGTGTGGCAGAATATGAGCACCTGAAACACTGAGGGGAGAGAGCATGCAGGCGTGGCAGAATACGAGCACCTGAAACACTGAGGGGAGAGAGCATGCAGGTGTGGCAGAATACGAGCACCTGAAACACTGAGGGGAGAGAACATGCAGGTGTGGCAGAATACGAGCACCTGAAACCCTGAGGGGAGAAAGCATGCAGGTGTGGCAGAATGCGAGCACCTGAAACACTGAGGGAAGCGAGCATGCAGGTGTGGCAGAATACGAGCACCTGAAACACTGAGGGGAGAGAGCATGCAGGTGTGGCAGAATACGAGCACCTGAAACACTGAGGGGAGAGAGCAGGCAGAATATGAGCACCTGAAACACTGAGGGGAGAGAGCAGGCAGAATACGAGCACCTGAAACACTGAGGGGAGAGAGAAGGGAGAATACGAGCACCTGAAACACTGAGGGGAGAGAGCATGCAGGTGTGGTAGAATACGAGCACCTGAAACACTGAGGGGAGAGAGCATGCAGGCGTGGCAGAATACGAGCACCTGAAACACCGAAGGAAGAGAGCATGCAGGTATGGCAGAATGCGAGCACCTGAAACACTGAGGGGAGGGAGCATGCAGGTGTGGCAGAATACGAGCACCTGAAACCCTGAGGGGAGAAAGCATGCAGGTGTGGAAGAATGCGAGCACCTGAAACACTGAGGGAAGAGAGCATGCAGGTGTGGCAGAATATGAGCACCTGAAACACTGAGGGGAGAGAGCAGGCAGAATACGAGCACCTGAAACACTGAGGGGAGAGAGCATGCAGGTGTGGCAGAATACGAGCACCTGAAACCCTGAGGGGAGAAAGCATGCAGGTGTGGCAGAATGCGAGCACCTGAAACACTGAGGGAAGAGAGCATGCAGGTGTGGCAGAATGCGAGCACCTGAAACACTGAGGGGAGAGAGCATGCAGGTGTGGCAGAATACGAGCACCTGAAACCCTGAGGGGAGAGAGCATGCAGGTGTGGCAGAATGCGAGCACCTGAAACACTGAGGGGAGAGAGCAGGCAGAATACGAGCACCTGAAACACTGAGGGGAGAGAGCACGCAGAATACGAGCACCTGAAACACTGAGGGGAGAGAGCAGGCAGAATACGAGCACCTGAAACACTGAGGGGAGAGAGCATGCAGGTGTGGCAGAATACGAGCACCTGAAACACTGAGGGGAGAGAGCATGCAGGCATGGCAGAATACGAGCACCTGAAACACCGAGGGAAGAGAGCATGCAGGTGTGGCAGAATGCGAGCACCTGAAACACAGAGGGGAGAGAGCATGCAGGTGTGGCAGAATACGAGCACCTGAAACACTGAGGGAAGAGAGCATGCATGTGTGGCAGAATACGAGCACCTGAAACACTGAGGAAGAGAGCATGCAGGTGTGGCAGAATGCGAGCACCTGAAACACTGAGGGGAGAGAGCATGCAGGTGTGGCAGAATACGAGCACATGAAACCCTGAGGGGAGAGAGCATACAGGTGTGGCAGAATGCGAGCACCTGAAACACTGAGGGAAGAGAGCATGCAGGTGTGGCAGAATGTGAGCACCTGAAACACTGAGGGGAGAGAGCATGCAGGTGTGGCAGAATACGAGCACCTGAAACACTGAGGGGAGAGAGCAGGCAGAATACGAGCACCTGAAACACTGAGGGGAGAGAGCATGCAGGTGTGGCAGAATACGAGCACCTGAAACACTGAGGGGAGAGAGCATGCAGGTGTGGCAGAATACGAGCACCTGAAACACTGAGTGGAGAGAGCATGCTGGTGTGGCAGAATACGAGCACCTGAAACCCTGAGGGGAGAAAGCATGCAGGTGTGGCAGAATGCGAGCACCTGAAACACTGAGGGAAGAGAGCATGCAGGTGTGGCAGAATACGAGCACCTGAAACCCTGAGGGGAGAGAGCATGCAGGTGTGGCAGAATACGAGCACCTGAAACACTGAGGGGAGAGAGCAGGCAGAATACGAGCACCTGAAACACTGAGGGGAGAGAGCAGGCAGAATACGAGCACGTGAAACACTGAGGGGAGAGAGCATGCAGGTGTGACAGAAAGCGAGCACCTGAAACACTGAGGGGAGAGAGCATGCAGGTGTGGCAGAATACAAGCACCTGAAACACTGAGGGGAGAGAGCATGCAGGTGTGGCAGAATACGAGCACCTGAAACACTGAGGGGAGAGAGCATGCAGGTGTGACAGAAAGCGAGCTCCTGTAACACTGAAGGGAGAGAGCATGCAGGTGTGGCAGAATACGAGCACCTGAAAACTGAGGGGAGAGAGCATGCAGGTGTGGCAGAATACAAGCACCTGAAACACTGAGGGGAGAGAGCAGGCAGAATACAAGCACCTGAAACACTGAGGGGAGAGAGCATGCAGAATACAAGCACCTGAAACACTGAGGGGAGAGAGCAGGCAGAATACGAGCACCTGAAACACTGAGGGGAGAGAGCATGCAGGTGTGGCAGAATACGAGCACCTGAAACACTGAGGGGAGAGAGCAGGCAGAATACGAGCACCTGAAACACTGAGGGGAGAGAGCAGGCAGAATGCGAGCACCTGAAACACTGAGGGGAGAGAACAGGCAGAATACGAGCACCTGAAACACTGAGGGGAGAGAGCATGCAGGTGTGGCAGATTACGAGCACCTGAAACACTGAGGGGAGAGAGCATGCAGGCGTGGCAGAATACGAGCACCTGAAACACTGAGGGGAGAAAGCATGCAGGTGTGGCAGAATGCGAGCACCTGAAACACTGAGGGAAGAGAACATGCAGGTGTGGCAGAATACGAGCACCTGAAACCCTGAGGGGAGAAAGCATGCAGGTGTGGCAGAATGCGAGCACCTGAAACACTGAGGGAAGAGAGCATGCAGGTGTGGCAGAATACGAGCACCTGAAACACTGAGGGGAGAGAGCATGCAGGTGTGGCAGAATACGAGCACCTGAAACACTGAGGGGAGAGAGCAGGCAGAATACGAGCACCTGAAACACTGAGGGGAGAGAGCAGGCAGAATACGAGCACCTGAAACACTGAGGGGAGAGAGCAGGCAGAATGCGAGCACCTGAAACACTGAGGGGAGAGAACAGGCAGAATACGAGCACCTGAAACACTGAGGGGAGAGAGCATGCAGGTGTGGCAGATTACGAGCACCTGAAACACTGAGGGGAGAGAGCATGCAGGCGTGGCAGAATACGAGCACCTGAAACATTGAGGGGAGAGAACATGCAGGTGTGGCAGAATACGAGCACCTGAAACACTGAGGGGAGAGAACATGCAGGTGTGGCAGAATACGAGCACCTGAAACCCTGAGGGGAGAAAGCATGCAGGTGTGGCAGAATGCGAGCACCTGAAACACTGAGGGAAGAGAGCATGCAGGTGTGGCAGAATACGAGCACCTGAAACACTGAGGGGAGAGAGCATGCAGGTGTGGCAGAATACGAGCACCTGAAACACTGAGGGGAGAGAGCAGGCAGAATACGAGCACCTGAAACACTGAGGGGAGAGAGCAGGGAGAATACGAGCACCTGAAACACTGAGGGGAGAGAGCATGCAGGTGTGGCAGAATACGAGCACCTGAAACACTGAGGGGAGAGAGCAGGCAGAACACGAGCACCTGAAACACTGAGGGGAGAGAGCAGGCAGAATACGAGCACCTGAAACACTGAGGGGAGAGAGCATGCAGGTGTGACAGAAAGCGAGCACCGAAAACACTGAAGGGAGAGAGCATGCAGGTGTGGCAGAATACAAGCACCTGAAACACTGAGGGGAGAGAGCATGCAGGTGTGGCAGAATACAAGCACCTGAAACACTGAGGGGAGAGAGCAGGCAGAATATGAGCACCTGAAACACTGAGGGGAGAGAGCATGCAGGTGTGACAGAAAGCGAGCACCTGAAACACTGAAGGGAGAGAGCATGCAGGTGTGGCAGAATACAAGCACCTGAAACACTGAGCGGAGAGAGCAGGCAGAATATGAGCACCTGAAACACTGAGGGGAGAGAGCAGGCAAAATACAAGCACCTGAAACACTGAGGGGAGAGAGCAGGCAGAATACGAGCACCTGAAACACTGAGGGGAGAGAGCATGTAGGTGTGGCAGAATACGAGCACCTGAAACACCGAAGGAAGAGAGCATGCAGGTGTGGCAGAATGCAAGCACCTGAAACACTGAGGGGAGAGAGCATGCAGGTGTGGCAGAATACGAGCACCTGAAACCCTGAGGGGAGAAAGCATGCAGGTGTGGCAGAATGCGAGCACCTGAAACACTGAGGGAAGAGAGCATGCAGGTATGGCAGAATGCGAGCACCTGAAACATGAGGGGAGAGAGCATGCAGGAGTGGCAGAATACGAGCACCTGAAACCCTGAGGGGAGAGAGCATGCAGGTGTGCAGAATGCGAGCACCTGAAACACTGAGGGGAGAGAGCATGCAGGTTTGGCAGAATACGAGCACCCGAAACCCTGAGGGGAGAGAGCATGCAGGTGTGGCAGAATACGAGCACCTGAAACACTGAGGGGAGAGAGCAGGCAGAATACGAGCACCTGAAACACTGAGGGGAGAGAGCAGGCAGAATACGAGCACCTGAAACACTGAGGGGAGAGAGCATGCAGGTGTGACAGAAAGCGAGCACCTGAAACACTGAAGGGAGAGAGCATGCAGGTGTGGCAGAATACAAGCACCTGAAACACTGAGGGGAGAGAGCATGCAGGTTTGGCAGAATACAAGCACCTGAAACACTGAGGGGAGAGAGCAGGCAGAATATGAGCACCTGAAACACTGAGGGGAGAAAGCATGCAGGTGTGGCAGAATGCGAGCACCTGAAACACTGAGGGAAGAGAACATGCAGGTGTGGCAGAATACGAGCACCTGAAACCCTGAGGGGAGAAAGCATGCCGGTGTGGCAGAATGCGAGCACCTGAAACACTGAGGGAAGAGAGCATGCAGGTGTGGCAGAATACGAGCACCTGAAACACTGAGGGGAGAGAGCATGCAGGTGTGGCAGAATACGAGCACCTGAAACACTGAGGGGAGAGAGCAGGCAGAATACGAGCACCTGAAACACTGAGGGGAGAGAGCAGGCAGAATACGAGCACCTGAAACACTGAGGGGAGAGAGCAGGCAGAATGCGAGCACCTGAAACACTGAGGGGAGAGAACAGGCAGAATACGAGCACCTGAAACACTGAGGGGAGAGAGCATGCAGGTGTGGCAGATTACGAGCACCTGAAACACTGAGGGGAGAGAGCATGCAGGCGTGGCAGAATACGAGCACCTGAAACATTGAGGGGAGAGAACATGCAGGTGTGGCAGAATACGAGCACCTGAAACACTGAGGGGAGAGAACATGCAGGAGTGGCAGAATACGAGCACCTGAAACCCTGAGGGGAGAAAGCATGCAGGTGTGGCAGAATGCGAGCACCTGAAACACTGAGGGAAGAGAGCATGCAGGTGTGGCAGAATAGGAGCACCTGAAACACTGAGGGGAGAGAGCATGCAGGTGTGGCAGAATACGAGCACCTGAAACACTGAGGGGAGAGAGCATGCAGGCGTGGCAGAATACGAGCACCAGAAACAATGAGGGAAGAGAGCATGCAGGTGTGGGAGAATGCGAGCACCTGAAACACTGAGGGGAGAGAGCATGCAGGTGTGGCAGAATACGAGCACCTGAAACCCTGAGGGGAGAAAGCATGCAGGTGTGGCAGAATGCGAGCACCTGAAACACTGAGGGAAGAGAGCATGCAGGTGTGGCAGAATGCGAGCACCTGAAACACTGAGGGGAGAGAGTATGCAGGTGTGGCAGAATACGAGCACCTGAAACCCTGAGGGGAGAGAGCATACAGGCGTGGCAGAATGCGAGCACCTGAAACACTGAGGGAAGAGAGCATGCAGGTGTGGCAGAATGCGAGCACCTGAAACACTGAGGGGAGAGAGCATGCAGGTGTGGCAGAATGCGAGCACCTGAAACACTGAGGGAAGAGAGCATGCAGTTGTGGCAGAATGCGAGCACCTGAAACACTGAGGGGAGAGAGCATGCAGAATACGAGCACCTGAAACACTGAGGGGAGAGAGCAGGCAGAATGCGAGCACCTGAAACACTGAGGGGAGAGAGCATGCAGGCGTGGCAGAATACGAGCACCTGAAACACTGAGGGGAGAGAGCATGCAGGTGTGGCAGAATACGAGCATCTGAAACACTGAGGGGAGAGAACATGCAGGTGTGGCAGAATATGAGCACCTGAAACGCTGAGGGGAGAAAGCATGCAGGTGTGGTGTTAGGGAGAATTCTCTGTTTAGGCTGAATTTCCCTACCTAGTGAGTCCCCCAGCAGCTTTGCTGGATTTCAGGGGTTTCTTTTTTTTCTCCTGCCAAGAGTGAGACTCTTTTACCCTCACTCTTGGACATGTTGAAGTGTGTTTTCTTGGTTAAACCTTGTGTTGAATGGGCTATGGGGTCTTTTACTCCATAGGGCCTCATGTATTTTTGTGATGTGGGTTACCCAGCACCCTCTGTGCCGTGACCCAGGGGTGTCCTAGGGACTCCCCAACATAGACTCCATGCCCTGGGACTGACTACTGTCTCCCAGGACATGTAAAGTCACCAAAGACTTTACTAGTCTTAAATCCTGAACAGAACCAGTACAAACCATCATATTGTGGACGTACTGGCTGGGGCAATTCGATTGCCCCAGGGTCTGTTAGTCGAGGGGGCACGTCTCCGTCCCCCCTGATCGAGTTTTGGCTGGTGGCAGTGGAAACTACGTTTTATATTCGACCGCGAATATTTTCCTATGGGATTTCCCATTGTTTTAGGCTAACACATTTAATTATTTATTTACGGTAGCCTTAAACATACCGCCGGTTTATATATTTATTATTATAACTCCGGTTGGGACTTTTTGCCAAAACTTGATTCTAAAATGGCGTTGGCGTTCGCCTCTGTAACTCTGACCCAAAGTGGAGCCCTTTGTTCCACTTTTGGCGGGCTTCTCCACAGAAGCCCTCCAAAGTGGTGCCACTCTGTCTGGGGTACTTAGGAGGGGTGGAGGGGGATTTAGGCACCCTGGACTGAGTTACCTTGGTAACTCGAGTCGCACTCCGTCCTGATTGGCCCAAGTGGTGAGCCGGCCGGCTCACCACTTAGCATGTTTGAGTGACAGCTAGGCTGGGTGAATGGGGGTTTGCTGCATAAAAGCAGGGCTTTGGGGACTGGAACTTCAGAAGTCGCCACAGGACCAAGAATCCGACGAGGGAAGAGCTGAGCCGACCTGCTTCGACGACACCACCCGGTGGAGCCCTGCTGAACCGTCTCACCACTTTTCCCGACGACCGAGGAGAACTCTTAACGGAGTGGCTCCTTCCCTTGACTGGTGGGGACAACCAGTTTTCGCCTTCTTTTCGCTTCTCGAGGTATCTCGTGGCCGCCTTGCCAGTCCCAAGCACCCCGGCAACCGGAACCCCACCACTTTTACCCCAACCACGAAAGTCGGTACAACCCTTTAACCGGAGGACTCCGCGGCTGGTTTCTTCCCGGGCAGTGCAACGACCTTCTTCTTCTGCTCTTCAGCGAGAACTTCTTCTCCCCTGACCGACGTCGAGCCTTGCTGCCACTGCCTGGAACAACTGCCCCCGCTGGAGGACCCTTTCCGCTTAAGGTACCGTGTTCCGCCTGGCTTCCCTTGCCACCGACTGTACGGGGTAGATTTAGCCCCCGGCTTTCGATCCTGGGATTGCCTGGGACACTTTGGCTAAACTTTCTAAGCCTCTCTAACTCTTTCCGAACTCTTTTGCAAGACTCTGAATCTCTACCAACTGTGTGATCTTGGGCACGTTTTCGCTCTGTCTGCTCTAAGAGTGTGCCCTGCTGAGTGACTTTTGCTCACCTGTGACTTTGTGCTTCTTTGAGCTTACAAAAAGTGTTCTTAACCTTAGAGTGGTGTGTTTATCCTAATTCTGCTCCTTCTCCCTATTTTTTACTTCTAACATCTAACGTTAAGCACTCACCTCTGTTTGAATTATGTGGTGTTAACTTAGAGTTGTCTAGATAGGAATAAGGATTAGGACTGCTTTCCTTATAACTGTGTTTAGAGTGTTTTACTATATTTTGCTAGAGTGTTTTCAACTTATGTGTTCTTGAAAATAAATAACTATATACTTTTGAAACCAAGCTCTGGTCAGTGTTTGCTTGTGCTATTGTGTCTGAGTACATACTGTGTATACTTTGCATACTGCCTAACTCTTCTTGAGGGAAGTCTGACTGCTCAGCCACAGCTACCAGGTAAATCTGGGTGGTGCAGACTGCTACCAAGTGGGTTTACTGCTATACCTGTAGTCTTAAATCTTTTGCAGTGTTCCCCAAGGGAACTGCACAGGTTTCTGCCTAACATGTGGCAGAATGCGAGCACCTGAAACACTGAGGGAAGCGAGCATGCAGGTGTGGCAGAATACGAGCACCTGAAACACTGAGGGGAGAGAGCATGCAGGTGTGGCAGAATACGAGCACCTGAAACACTGAGGGGAGAGAGCATGCAGGTGTGGCAGAATACGAGCACCTGAAACACTGAGGGGAGAGAACATGCAGGTGTGGCAGAATACGAGCACCTGAAACCCTGAGGGGAGAAAGCATGCAGGTGTGGCAGAATGCGAGCACCTGAAACACTGAGGGAAGCGAGCATGCAGGTGTGGCAGAATACGAGCACCTGAAACACTGAGGGGAGAGAGCATGCAGGTGTGGCAGAATACGAGCACCTGAAACACTGAGGGGAGAGAGCAGGCAGAATACGAGCACCTGAAACACTGAGGGGAGAGAGCAGGCAGAATACGAGCACCTGAAACACTGAGGGGAGAGAGCATGCAGGTGTGGCAGAATACGAGCACCTGAAACACTGAGGGGAGAGAACATGCAGGTGTGGCAGAATACGAGCACCTGAAACCCTGAGGGGAGAAAGCATGCAGGTGTGGCAGAATGCGAGCACCTGAAACACTGAGGGAAGCGAGCATGCAGGTGTGGCAGAATACGAGCACCTGAAACACTGAGGGGAGAGAGCATGCAGGTGTGGCAGAATACGAGCACCTGAAACACTGAGGGGAGAGAGCAGGCAGAATACGAGCACCTGAAACACTGAGGGGAGAGAGCAGGCAGAATACGAGCACCTGAAACACTGAGGGGAGAGAGCATGCAGGTGTGGCAGAATACGAGCACCTGAAACACTGAGGGGAGAGAGCATGCAGGCGTGGCAGAATACGAGCACCTGAAACACCGAAGGAAGAGAGCATGCAGGTATGGCAGAATGCGAGCACCTGAAACACTGAGGGGAGGGAGCATGCAGGTGTGGCAGAATACGAGCACCTGAAACCCTGAGGGGAGAAAGCATGCAGGTGTGGCAGAATGCGAGCACCTGAAACACTGAGGGAAGAGAGCATGCAGGTGTGGCAGAATATGAGCACCTGAAACACTGAGGGGAGAGAGCAGGCAGAATACGAGCACCTGAAACACTGAGGGGAGAGAGCATGCAGGTGTGGCAGAATACGAGCACCTGAAACCCTGAGGGGAGAAAGCATGCAGGTGTGGCAGAATGCGAGCACCTGAAACACTGAGGGAAGAGAGCATGCAGGTGTGGCAGAATGCGAGCACCTGAAACACTGAGGGGAGAGAGCATGCAGGTGTGGCAGAATACGAGCACCTGAAACCCTGAGGGGAGAGAGCATGCAGGTGTGGCAGAATGCGAGCACCTGAAACACTGAGGGGAGAGAGCAGGCAGAATACGAGCACCTGAAACACTATGGGGAGAGAGCACGCAGAATACGAGCACCTGAAACACTGAGGGGAGAGAGCAGGCAGAATACGAGCACCTGAAACACTGAGGGGAGAGAGCATGCAGGTGTGGCAGAATACGAGCACCTGAAACACTGAGGGGAGAGAGCATGCAGGCGTGGCAGAATACGAGCACCTGAAACACCGAGGGAAGAGAGCATGCAGGTGTGGCAGAATGCGAGCACCTGAAACACTGAGGGGAGAGAGCATGCAGGTGTGGCAGAATACGAGCACCTGAAACACTGAGGGAAGAGAGCATGCATGTGTGGCAGAATACGAGCACCTGAAACACTGAGGAAGAGAGCATGCAGGTGTGGCAGAATGCGAGCACCTGAAACACTGAGGGGAGAGAGCATGCAGGTGTGGCAGAATACGAGCACATGAAACCCTGAGGGGAGAGAGCATACAGGTGTGGCAGAATGCGAGCACCTGAATCACTGAGGGAAGAGAGCATGCAGGTGTGGCAGAATGTGAGCACCTGAAACACTGAGGGGAGAGAGCATGCAGGTGTGGCAGAATACGAGCACCTGAAACACTGAGGGGAGAGAGCAGGCAGAATACGAGCACCTGAAACACTGAGGGGAGAGAGCATGCAGGTGTGGCAGAATACGAGCACCTGAAACACTGAGGGGAGAGAGCATGCAGGTGTGGCAGAATACGAGCACCTGAAACACTGAGTGGAGAGAGCATGCTGGTGTGGCAGAATACGAGCACCTGAAACCCTGAGGGGAGAAAGCATGCAGGTGTGGCAGAATGCGAGCACCTGAAACACTGAGGGAAGAGAGCATGCAGGTGTGGCAGAATACGAGCACCTGAAACCCTGAGGGGAGAGAGCATGCAGGTGTGGCAGAATACGAGCACCTGAAACACTGAGGGGAGAGAGCAGGCAGAATACGAGCACCTGAAACACTGAGGGGAGAGAGCAGGCAGAATACGAGCACGTGAAACACTGAGGGGAGAGAGCATGCAGGTGTGACAGAAAGCGAGCACCTGAAACACTGAAGGGAGAGAGCATGCAGGTGTGGCAGAATACAAACACCTGAAACACTGAGGGGAGAGAGCATGCAGGTGTGGAAGAATACGAGCACCTGAAACACTGAGGGGAGAGAGCATGCAGGTGTGACAGAAAGCGAGCTCCTGTAACACTGAAGGGAGAGAGCATGCAGGTGTGGCAGAATACGAGCACCTGAAACACTGAGGGGAGAGAGCATGCAGGTGTGGCAGAATACGAGCACCTGAAACACTGAGGGGAGAGAGCAGGCAGAATACGAGCACCTGAAACACTGAGGGGAGAGAGCAGGCAGAATGCGAGCACCTGAAACACTGAGGGGAGAGAGCAGGCAGAATACGAGCACCTGAAACACTGAGGGGAGAGAGCATGCAGGTGTGGCAGAATATGAGCACCTGAAACACTGAGGGGAGAGAGCATGCAGGCGTGGCAGAATACGAGCACCTGAAACACTGAGGGGAGAGAGCATGCAGGTGTGGCAGAATACGAGCACCTGAAACACTGAGGGGAGAGAACATGCAGGTGTGGCAGAATATGAGCACCTGAAACCCTGAGGGGAGAAAGCATGCAGGTGTGGCAGAATGCGAGCACCTGAAACACTGAGGGAAGCGAGCATGCAGGTGTGGCAGAATACGAGCACCTGAAACACTGAGGGGAGAGAGCATGCAGGTGTGGCAGAATACGAGCACCTGAAACACTGAGGGGAGAGAGCAGGCAGAATATGAGCACCTGAAACACTGAGGGGAGAGAGCAGGCAGAATACGAGCACCTGAAACACTGAGGGGAGAGAGAAGGGAGAATACGAGCACCTGAAACACTGAGGGGAGAGAGCATGCCGGTGTGGCAGAATACGAGCACCTGAAACACTGAGGGGAGAGAGCATGCAGGCGTGGCAGAATACGAGCACCTGAAACACCGAAGGAAGAGAGCATGCAGGTATGGCAGAATGCGAGCACCTGAAACACTGAGGGGAGGGAGCATGCAGGTGTGGCAGAATACGAGCACCTGAAACCCTGAGGGGAGAAAGCATGCAGGTGTGGAAGAATGCGAGCACCTGAAACACTGAGGGAAGAGAGCATGCAGGTGTGGCAGAATATGAGCACCTGAAACACTGAGGGGAGAGAGCAGGCAGAATACGAGCACCTGAAACACTGAGGGGAGAGAGCATGCAGGTGTGGCAGAATACGAGCACCTGAAACCCTGAGGGGAGAAAGCATGCAGGTGTGGCAGAATGCGAGCACCTGAAACACTGAGGGAAGAGAGCATGCAGGTGTGGCAGAATGCGAGCACCTGAAACACTGAGGGGAGAGAGCATGCAGGTGTGGCAGAATACGAGCACCTGAAACCCTGAGGGGAGAGAGCATGCAGGTGTGGCAGAATGCGAGCACCTGAAACACTGAGGGGAGAGAGCAGGCAGAATACGAGCACCTGAAACACTGAGGGGAGAGAGCACGCAGAATACGAGCACCTGAAACACTGAGGGGAGAGAGCAGGCAGAATACGAGCACCTGAAACACTGAGGGGAGAGAGCATGCAGGTGTGGCAGAATACGAGCACCTGAAACACTGAGGGGAGAGAGCATGCAGGCATGGCAGAATACGAGCACCTGAAACACCGAGGGAAGAGAGCATGCAGGTGTGGCAGAATGCGAGCACCTGAAACACAGAGGGGAGAGAGCATGCAGGTGTGGCAGAATACGAGCACCTGAAACACTGAGGGAAGAGAGCATGCATGTGTGGCAGAATACGAGCACCTGAAACACTGAGGAAGAGAGCATGCAGGTGTGGCAGAATGCGAGCACCTGAAACACTGAGGGGAGAGAGCATGCAGGTGTGGCAGAATACGAGCACATGAAACCCTGAGGGGAGAGAGCATACAGGTGTGGCAGAATGCGAGCACCTGAAACACTGAGGGAAGAGAGCATGCAGGTGTGGCAGAATGTGAGCACCTGAAACACTGAGGGGAGAGAGCATGCAGGTGTGGCAGAATACGAGCACCTGAAACACTGAGGGGAGAGAGCAGGCAGAATACGAGCACCTGAAACACTGAGGGGAGAGAGCATGCAGGTGTGGCAGAATACGAGCACCTGAAACACTGAGGGGAGAGAGCATGCAGGTGTGGCAGAATACGAGCACCTGAAACACTGAGTGGAGAGAGCATGCTGGTGTGGCAGAATACGAGCACCTGAAACCCTGAGGGGAGAAAGCATGCAGGTGTGGCAGAATGCGAGCACCTGAAACACTGAGGGAAGAGAGCATGCAGGTGTGGCAGAATACGAGCACCTGAAACCCTGAGGGGAGAGAGCATGCAGGTGTGGCAGAATACGAGCACCTGAAACACTGAGGGGAGAGAGCAGGCAGAATACGAGCACCTGAAACACTGAGGGGAGAGAGCAGGCAGAATACGAGCACGTGAAACACTGAGGGGAGAGAGCATGCAGGTGTGACAGAAAGCGAGCACCTGAAACACTGAGGGGAGAGAGCATGCAGGTGTGGCAGAATACAAGCACCTGAAACACTGAGGGGAGAGAGCATGCAGGTGTGGCAGAATACGAGCACCTGAAACACTGAGGGGAGAGAGCATGCAGGTGTGACAGAAAGCGAGCTCCTGTAACACTGAAGGGAGAGAGCATGCAGGTGTGGCAGAATACGAGCACCTGAAAACTGAGGGGAGAGAGCATGCAGGTGTGGCAGAATACAAGCACCTGAAACACTGAGGGGAGAGAGCAGGCAGAATACAAGCACCTGAAACACTGAGGGGAGAGAGCATGCAGAATACAAGCACCTGAAACACTGAGGGGAGAGAGCAGGCAGAATACGAGCACCTGAAACACTGAGGGGAGAGAGCATGCAGGTGTGGCAGAATACGAGCACCTGAAACACTGAGGGGAGAGAGCAGGCAGAATACGAGCACCTGAAACACTGAGGGGAGAGAGCAGGCAGAATGCGAGCACCTGAAACACTGAGGGGAGAGAACAGGCAGAATACGAGCACCTGAAACACTGAGGGGAGAGAGCATGCAGGTGTGGCAGATTACGAGCACCTGAAACACTGAGGGGAGAGAGCATGCAGGCGTGGCAGAATACGAGCACCTGAAACACTGAGGGGAGAAAGCATGCAGGTGTGGCAGAATGCGAGCACCTGAAACACTGAGGGAAGAGAACATGCAGGTGTGGCAGAATACGAGCACCTGAAACCCTGAGGGGAGAAAGCATGCAGGTGTGGCAGAATGCGAGCACCTGAAACACTGAGGGAAGAGAGCATGCAGGTGTGGCAGAATACGAGCACCTGAAACACTGAGGGGAGAGAGCATGCAGGTGTGGCAGAATACGAGCACCTGAAACACTGAGGGGAGAGAGCAGGCAGAATACGAGCACCTGAAACACTGAGGGGAGAGAGCAGGCAGAATACGAGCACCTGAAACACTGAGGGGAGAGAGCAGGCAGAATGCGAGCACCTGAAACACTGAGGGGAGAGAACAGGCAGAATACGAGCACCTGAAACACTGAGGGGAGAGAGCATGCAGGTGTGGCAGATTACGAGCACCTGAAACACTGAGGGGAGAGAGCATGCAGGCGTGGCAGAATACGAGCACCTGAAACATTGAGGGGAGAGAACATGCAGGTGTGGCAGAATACGAGCACCTGAAACACTGAGGGGAGAGAACATGCAGGTGTGGCAGAATACGAGCACCTGAAACCCTGAGGGGAGAAAGCATGCAGGTGTGGCAGAATGCGAGCACCTGAAACACTGAGGGAAGAGAGCATGCAGGTGTGGCAGAATACGAGCACCTGAAACACTGAGGGGAGAGAGCATGCAGGTGTGGCAGAATACGAGCACCTGAAACACTGAGGGGAGAGAGCAGGCAGAATACGAGCACCTGAAACACTGAGGGGAGAGAGCAGGGAGAATACGAGCACCTGAAACACTGAGGGGAGAGAGCATGCAGGTGTGGCAGAATACGAGCACCTGAAACACTGAGGGGAGAGAGCAGGCAGAATACGAGCACCTGAAACACTGAGGGGAGAGAGCAGGCAGAATACGAGCACCTGAAACACTGAGGGGAGAGAGCATGCAGGTGTGACAGAAAGCGAGCACCGAAAACACTGAAGGGAGAGAGCATGCAGGTGTGGCAGAATACAAGCACCTGAAACACTGAGGGGAGAGAGCATGCAGGTGTGGCAGAATACAAGCACCTGAAACACTGAGGGGAGAGAGCAGGCAGAATATGAGCACCTGAAACACTGAGGGGAGAGAGCATGCAGGTGTGACAGAAAGCGAGCACCTGAAACACTGAAGGGAGAGAGCATGCAGGTGTGGCAGAATACAAGCACCTGAAACACTGAGCGGAGAGAGCAGGCAGAATATGAGCACCTGAAACACTGAGGGGAGAGAGCAGGCAAAATACAAGCACCTGAAACACTGAGGGGAGAGAGCAGGCAGAATACGAGCACCTGAAACACTGAGGGGAGAGAGCATGTAGGTGTGGCAGAATACGAGCACCTGAAACACTGAAGGAAGAGAGCATGCAGGTGTGGCAGAATGCAAGCACCTGAAACACTGAGGGGAGAGAGCATGCAGGTGTGGCAGAATACGAGCACCTGAAACCCTGAGGGGAGAAAGCATGCAGGTGTGGCAGAATGCGAGCACCTGAAACACTGAGGGAAGAGAGCATGCAGGTGTGGCAGAATGCGAGCACCTGAAACATGAGGGGAGAGAGCATGCAGGAGTGGCAGAATACGAGCACCTGAAACCCTGAGGGGAGAGAGCATGCAGGTGTGCAGAATGCGAGCACCTGAAACACTGAGGGGAGAGAGCATGCAGGTTTGGCAGAATACGAGCACCCGAAACCCTGAGGGGAGAGAGCATGCAGGTGTGGCAGAATACGAGCACCTGAAACACTGAGGGGAGAGAGCAGGCAGAATACGAGCACCTGAAACACTGAGGGGAGAGAGCAGGCAGAATACGAGCACCTGAAACACTGAGGGGAGAGAGCATGCAGGTGTGACAGAAAGCGAGCACCTGAAACACTGAAGGGAGAGAGCATGCAGGTGTGGCAGAATACAAGCACCTGAAACACTGAGGGGAGAGAGCATGCAGGTTTGGCAGAATACAAGCACCTGAAACACTGAGGGGAGAGAGCAGGCAGAATATGAGCACCTGAAACACTGAGGGGAGAAAGCATGCAGGTGTGGCAGAATGCGAGCACCTGAAACACTGAGGGAAGAGAACATGCAGGTGTGGCAGAATACGAGCACCTGAAACCCTGAGGGGAGAAAGCATGCAGGTGTGGCAGAATGCGAGCACCTGAAACACTGAGGGAAGAGAGCATGCAGGTGTGGCAGAATACGAGCACCTGAAACACTGAGGGGAGAGAGCATGCAGGTGTGGCAGAATACGAGCACCTGAAACACTGAGGGGAGAGAGCAGGCAGAATACGAGCACCTGAAACACTGAGGGGAGAGAGCAGGCAGAATACGAGCACCTGAAACACTGAGGGGAGAGAGCAGGCAGAATGCGAGCACCTGAAACACTGAGGGGAGAGAACAGGCAGAATACGAGCACCTGAAACACTGAGGGGAGAGAGCATGCAGGTGTGGCAGATTACGAGCACCTGAAACACTGAGGGGAGAGAGCATGCAGGCGTGGCAGAATACGAGCACCTGAAACATTGAGGGGAGAGAACATGCAGGTGTGGCAGAATACGAGCACCTGAAACACTGAGGGGAGAGAACATGCAGGTGTGGCAGAATACGAGCACCTGAAACCCTGAGGGGAGAAAGCATGCAGGTGTGGCAGAATGCGAGCACCTGAAACACTGAGGGAAGAGAGCATGCAGGTGTGGCAGAATACGAGCACCTGAAACACTGAGGGGAGAGAGCATGCAGGTGTGGCAGAATACGAGCACCTGAAACACTGAGGGGAGAGAGCAGGCAGAATACGAGCACCTGAAACACTGAGGGGAGAGAGCAGGGAGAATACGAGCACCTGAAACACTGAGGGGAGAGAGCATGCAGGTGTGGCAGAATACGAGCACCTGAAACACTGAGGGGAGAGAGCAGGCAGAATACGAGCACCTGAAACACTGAGGGGAGAGAGCAGGCAGAATACGAGCACCTGAAACACTGAGGGGAGAGAGCATGCAGGTGTGACAGAAAGCGAGCACCGAAAACACTGAAGGGAGAGAGCATGCAGGTGTGGCAGAATACAAGCACCTGAAACACTGAGGGGAGAGAGCATGCAGGTGTGGCAGAATACAAGCACCTGAAACACTGAGGGGAGAGAGCAGGCAGAATATGAGCACCTGAAACACTGAGGGGAGAGAGCATGCAGGTGTGACAGAAAGCGAGCACCTGAAACACTGAAGGGAGAGAGCATGCAGGTGTGGCAGAATACAAGCACCTGAAACACTGAGCGGAGAGAGCAGGCAGAATATGAGCACCTGAAACACTGAGGGGAGAGAGCAGGCAAAATACAAGCACCTGAAACACTGAGGGGAGAGAGCAGGCAGAATACGAGCACCTGAAACACTGAGGGGAGAGAGCATGTAGGTGTGGCAGAATACGAGCACCTGAAACACTGAAGGAAGAGAGCATGCAGGTGTGGCAGAATGCAAGCACCTGAAACACTGAGGGGAGAGAGCATGCAGGTGTGGCAGAATACGAGCACCTGAAACCCTGAGGGGAGAAAGCATGCAGGTGTGGCAGAATGCGAGCACCTGAAACACTGAGGGAAGAGAGCATGCAGGTGTGGCAGAATGCGAGCACCTGAAACATGAGGGGAGAGAGCATGCAGGAGTGGCAGAATACGAGCACCTGAAACCCTGAGGGGAGAGAGCATGCAGGTGTGCAGAATGCGAGCACCTGAAACACTGAGGGGAGAGAGCATGCAGGTTTGGCAGAATACGAGCACCCGAAACCCTGAGGGGAGAGAGCATGCAGGTGTGGCAGAATACGAGCACCTGAAACACTGAGGGGAGAGAGCAGGCAGAATACGAGCACCTGAAACACTGAGGGGAGAGAGCAGGCAGAATACGAGCACCTGAAACACTGAGGGGAGAGAGCATGCAGGTGTGACAGAAAGCGAGCACCTGAAACACTGAAGGGAGAGAGCATGCAGGTGTGGCAGAATACAAGCACCTGAAACACTGAGGGGAGAGAGCATGCAGGTTTGGCAGAATACAAGCACCTGAAACACTGAGGGGAGAGAGCAGGCAGAATATGAGCACCTGAAACACTGAGGGGAGAGAGCATGCAGGTGTGACAGAAAGCGAGCACCTGAAACACTGAAGGGAGAGAGCATGCAGGTGTGGCAGAATACAAGCACCTGAAACACTGAGGGGAGAGAGCAGGCAGAATATGAGCACCTGAAACACTGAGGGGAGAGAGCAGGCAAAATACAAGCACCTGAAACACTGAGGGGAGAGAGCAGGCAGAATACGAGCACCTGAAACACTGAGGGGAGAGAGCATGTAGGTGTGGCAGAATACGAGCACCTGAAACACTGAAGGAAGAGAGCATGCAGGTGTGGCAGAATGCAAGCACCTGAAACACTGAGGGGAGAGAGCATGCAGGTGTGGCAGAATATGAGCACCTGAAACCCTGAGGGGAGAAAGCATGCAGGTGTGGCAGAATGCGAGCACCTGAAACACTGAGGGAAGAGAGCATGCAGGTGTGGCAGAATGCGAGCACCTGAAACATGAGGGGAGAGAGCATGCAGGTGTGGCAGAATACGAGCACCTGAAACCCTGAGGGGAGAGAGCATGCAGGTGTGGCAGAATACGAGCACCTGAAACCCTGAGGGGAGAGAGCATGCAGGTGTGGCAGAATGCGAGCACCTGAAACACTGAGGGGAGAGAGCAGGCAGAATACAAGCACCTGAAACACTGAGGGGAGAGAGCATGCAGGTGTGGCAGAATACGAGCACCTGAAACACTGAGGGGAGAGAGCATGCAGGCGTGGCAGAATACGAGCACCAGAAACAATGAGGGAAGAGAGCATGCAGGTGTGGCAGAATGCGAGCACCTGAAACACTGAGGGGAGAGAGCATGCAGGTGTGGCAGAATACGAGCACCTGAAACCCTGAGGGGAGAAAGCATGCAGGTGTGGCAGAATGCGAGCACCTGAAACACTGAGGGGAGAGAGCATGCAGAATACGAGCACCTGAAACACTGAGGGGAGAGAGCACGCAGAATACGAGCACCTGAAATACTGAGGGGAGAGAGCAGGCAGAATACGAGCACCTGAAACACTGAGGGAAGAGAGCATGCAGGTGTGGCAGAATGTGAGCACCTGAAACACTGAGGGGAGAGAGCATGCAGGTGTGGCAGAATACGAGCACCTGAAACCCTGAGGGGAGAAAGCATGCAGGTGTGGCAGAATGCGAGCACCTGAAACACTGAGGGAAGAGAGCATGCAGGTGTGGCAGAATGCGAGCACCTGAAACACTGAGGGGAGAGAGCATACAGGTGTGGCAGAATGCGAGCACCTGAAACACTGAGGGAAGAGAGCATGCAGGTGTGGCAGAATGTGAGCACCTGAAACACTGAGGGGAGAGAGCATGCAGGTGTGGCAGAATGCGAGCACCTGAAACACTGAGGGGAGAGAGCATGCAGGTGTGGCAGAATACGAGCACCTGAAACCCTGAGGGGAGAGAGCATACAGGTGTGGCAGAATGCGAGCACCTGAAACACTGAGGGAAGAGAGCATACAGGTGTGGCAGAATGCGAGCACCTGAAACACTGAGGGGAGAGAGCATGCAGGTGTGGCAGGATGCGAGCACCTGAAACACTGAGGGGAGAGAGCAGGCAGAATACGAGCACCTGAAACACTGAGGGGAGAGAGCATGCAGGTGTGGCAGAATGCGAGCACCTGAAACACTGAGGGAAGAGAGCATGCAGGTGTGGCAGAATATGAGCACATGAAACCCTGAGGGGAGAGAGCATACAGGTGTGGCAGAATGAGAGCACCTGAAACACTGAGGGAAGAGAGCATGCAGGTGTGGCAGAATGTGAGCACCTGAAACACTGAGGGGAGAGAGCATGCAGGTGTGGCAGAATGCGAGCACCTGAAACACTGAGGGGAGAGAGCATGCAGGTGTGGCAGAATACGAGCACCTGAAACCCTGAGGGGAGAGAGCATACAGGTGTGGCAGAATGCGAGCACCTGAAACACTGAGGGAAGAGAGCATGCAGGTGTGGCAGAATGCGAGCACCTGAAACACTGAGGGGAGAGAGCATGCAGGTGTGGCAGAATGCGAGCACCTGAAACACTGAGGGGAGAGAGCAGGCAGAATACGAGCACCTGAAACACTGAGGGGAGAGAGCATGCAGGTGTGGCAGAATACGAGCACCTGAAACACTGAGGGGAGAGAGCATGCAGGCATGGTAGAAAACGAGCACCTGAAACACCGAAGGAAGAGAGCATGCAGGTGTGGCAGAATGCGAGCACCTGAAACACTGAGGGGAGAGAGCATGTAGGTGTGGCAGAATACGAGCACCTGAAACCCTGAGGGGAGAAAGCATGCAGGTGTGGCAGAATGCGAGCACCTGAAACACTGAGGGGAGAGAGCATGCAGGTGTGGCAGAATACAAGCACCTGAAACACTGAGGGGAGAGAGCATGCAGGTGTGGCAGAATACGAGCACCTGAAACACTGAGGGGAGAGAGCAGGCAGAATACGAGCACCTGAAACACTGAGGGGAGAGAGCATGCAGGTGTGGCAGAATACGAGCACCTGAAACACTGAGGGGAGAGAGGATGCAGGCATGGCAGAATACGAACACCTGAAACACTGAGGGGAGAGAGCATGCAGGTGTGGCAGAATACGAGCACCTGAAACACTGAGGGGAGAGAACATGCAGGTGTGGCAGAATACGAGCACCTGAAACCCTGAGGGGAGAAAGCATGCAGGTGTGGCAGAATGCGAGCACCTGAAACACTGAGGGAAGAGAGCATGCAGGTGTGGCAGAATACGAGCACCTGAAACACTGAGGGGAGAGAGCATGCAGGTGTGGAAGAATACGAGCACCTGAAACACTGAGGGGAGAGAGCAGGCAGAATACGAGCACCTGAAACACTGAGGGGAGAGAGCAGGCAGAATCCGAGCACCTGAAACACTGAGGGGAGAGAGCAGAGAGAATACGAGCACCTGAAACACTGAGGGGAGAGAGCATGCAGGTGTGGCAGAATACGAGCACCTGAAACACTGAGGGGAGAGAGCATGCAGGCGTGGCAGAATACGAGCACCTGAAACACCGAAGGAAGAGAGCATGCAGGTGTGGCAGAATGCGAGCACCTGAAACACTGAGGGGAGAGAGCATGCAGGTGTGGCAGAATATGAGCACCTGAAACCCTGAGGGGAGAAAGCATGCAGGTGTGGCAGAATGCGAGCACTTGAAACACTGAGGGAAGAGAGCATGCAGGTGTGGCAGAATATGAGCACCTGAAACACTGAGGGGAGAGAGCAGGCAGAATACGAGCACCTGAAACACTGAGGGGAGAGAGCATGCAGGTGTGGCAGAATACGAGCACCTGAAACCCTGAGGGGAGAAAGCATGCAGGTGTGGCAGAATGCGAGCACCTGAAACACTGAGGGAAGAGAGCATGCAGGTGTGGCAGAATGCGAGCACCTGAAACACTGAGGGGCGAGAGCATGCAGGTGTGGCAGAATACGAGCACCTGAAACCCTGAGGGGACAGAGCATGCAGGTGTGGCAGAATACGAACACCTGAAACACTGAGGGGAGAGAGCAGGCAGAATACGAGCACCTGAAACACTGAGGGGAGAGAGCAGGCAGAATACGAGCACCTGCAACACTGAGGGGAGAGAGCAGGCAGAATACGAGCACCTGAAACACTGAGGGGAGAGAGCATGCAGGTGTGGCAGAATACGAGCACCTGAAACACTGAGGGGAGAGAGCATGCAGGCGTGGCAGAATACGAGCACCTGAAACACTGAGGGAAGAGAGCATGCAGGTGTGGCAGAATGCGAGCACCTGAAACACTGAGGGGAGAGAGCATGCAGGTGTGGCAGAATGCGGGCACCTGAAACACTGAGGGAAGAGAGCATGCATGTGTGGCAGAATACGAGCACCTGAAACACTGAGGAAGAGAGCATGCAGGTGTGGCAGAATGCGAGCACCTGAAACACTGAGGGGAGAGAGCATGCAGGTGTGGCAGAATATGAGCACATGAAACCCTGAGGGGAGAGAGCATACAGGTGTGGCAGAATGCGAGCACCTGAAACACTGAGGGGAGAGAGCATGCAGGTGTGGCAGAATGCGAGCACCTGAAACACTGAGGGGAGAGAGCAGGCAGAATACGAGCACCTGCAACACTGAGGGGAGAGAGCATGCAGGTGTGGCAGAATACAAGCACCTGAAACACTGAGGGGAGAGAGCATGCAGGCATGGCAGAAAACGAGCACCTGAAACACTGAAGGAAGAGAGCATGCAGGCGTGGCAGAATGCGAGCACCTGAAACACTGAGGGGAGAGAGCATGTAGGTGTGGCAGAATACGAGCACCTGAAACCCTGAGGGGAGAAAGCATGCAGGTGTGGCAGAATGCGAGCACCTGAAACACTGAAGGAAGAGAGCATGCAGGTGTGGCAGAATGCGAGCACCTGAAACACTGAGGGGAGAGAGCATGCAGGTGTGGCAGAATACGAGCACCTGAAACACTGAGGGGAGAGAGCATGCAGGTGTGGCAGAATACGAGCACCTGAAACACTGAGGGGAGAGAGCAGGCAGAATACGAGCACCTGAAACACTGAGGGGAGAGAGCAGGCAGAATGCGAGCACCTGAAACACTGAGGGGAGAGAGCAGGCAGAATACGAGCACCTGAAACACTGAGGGAAGAGAGCATACAGGTGTGGCAGAATACGAGCACCTGAAACACTGAGGGAAGAGAGCATGCAGATGTGGCAGAATGTGAGCACCTGAAACACTGAGGGGAGAGAGCATGCAGGTGTGGCAGAATGCGAGCACCTGAAACACTGAGGGGAGAGAGCATGCAGGTGTGGCAGAATACGAGCACCTGAAACCCTGAGGTGAGAGAGCATACAGGTGTGGCAGAATGCGAGCACCTGAAACACTGAGGGAAGAGAGCATGCAGGTGTGGCAGAATGCGAGCACCTGAAACACTGAGGGGAGAGAGCATGCAGGTGTGGCAGAATGCGAGCACCTGAAACACTGAGGGGAGAGAGCAGGCAGAATACGAGCACCTGAAACACTGAGGGGAGAGAGCATGCAGGTGTGGCAGAATGCGAGCACCTGAAACACTGAGGGAAGAGAGCATGCAGGTGTGGCAGAATACGAGCACATGAAACCCTGAGGGGAGAGAGCATACAGGTGTGGCAGAATGCGAGCACCTGAAACACTGAGGGAAGAGAGCATGCAGGAGTGGCAGAATGTGAGCACCTGAAACACTGAGGGGAGAGAGCATGCAGGTGTGGCAGAATGCGAGCACCTGAAACACTGAGGGGAGAGAGCATGCAGGTGTGGCAGAATACGAGCACCTGAAACCCTGAGGGGAGAGAGCATACAGGTGTGGCAGAATGCGAGCACCTGAAACACTGAGGGAAGAGAGCATGCAGGTGTGGCAGAATGCGAGCACCTGAAACACTGAGGGGAGAGAGCATGCAGGTGTGGCAGAATGCGAGCACCTGAAACACTGAGGGGAGAGAGCAGGCAGAATACGAGCACCTGAAACACTGAGGGGAGAGAGCATGCAGGTGTGGCAGAATGCGAGCACCTGAAACACTGAGGGGAGAGAGCATGTAGGTGTGGCAGAATACGAGCACCTGAAACCCTGAGGGGAGAGAGCATGCAGGCGTGGCAGAAAACGAGCACCTGAAACACCGAAGGAAGAGAGCATGCAGGTGTGGCAGAATGCGAGCACCTGAAACACTGAGGGGAGAGAGCATGTAGGTGTGGCAGAATACGAGCACCTGAAACCCTGAGGGGAGAAAGCATGCAGGTGTGGCAGAATGCGAGCACCTGAAACACTGAGGGGAGAGAGCATGCAGGTGTGGCAGAATGCGAGCACCTGAAACACTGAGGGGAGAGAGCATGCAGGTGTGGCAGAATACGAGCACCTGAAACACTGAGGGGAGAGAGCATGCAGGTGTGGCAGAATACGAGCACCTGAAACACTGAGGGGAGAGAGCAGGCAGAATACGAGCACCTGAAACACTGAGGGGAGAGAGCAGGCAGAATGCGAGCACCTGAAACACTGAGGGGAGAGAGCAGGCAGAATACGAGCACCTGAAACACTGAGGGGAGAGAGCATGCAGGTGTGGCAGAATACGAGCACCTGAAACACTGAGGGGAGAGAGGATGCAGGCGTGGCAGAATACGCACACCTGAAACACTGAGGGGAGAGAGCATGCAGGTGTGGCAGAATACGAGCACCTGAAACACTGAGGGGAGAGAACATGCAGGTGTGGCAGAATACAAGCACCTGAAACCCTGAGGGGAGAAAGCATGCAGGTGTGGCAGAATGCGAGCACCTGAAACACTGAGGGAAGAGAGCATGCAGGTGTGGCAGAATACGAGCACCTGAAACACTGAGGGGAGAGAGCATGCAGGTGTGGCAGAATACGAGCACCTGAAACACTGAGGGGAGAGAGCAGGCAGAATACGAGCACCTGAAACACTGAGGGGAGAGAGCAGGCCGAATCCGAGCACCTGAAACACTGAGGGGAGAGAGCAGAGAGAATACGAGCACCTGAAACACTGAGGGGAGAGAGCATGCAGGTGTGGCAGAATACGAGCACCTGAAACACTGAGGGGAGAGAGCATGCAGGCGTGGCAGAATACGAGCACCTGAAACACCGAAGGAAGAGAGCATGCAGGTGTGGCAGAATGCGAGCACCTGAAACACTGAGGGGAGAGAGCATGCAGGTGTGGCAGAATATGAGCACCTGAAACCCTGAGGGGAGAAAGCATGCAGGTGTGGCAGAATGCGAGCACTTGAAACACTGAGGGAAGAGAGCATGCAGGTGTGGCAGAATATGAGCACCTGAAACACTGAGGGGAGAGAGCAGGCAGAATACGAGCACCTGAAACACTGAGGGGAGGGAGCATGCAGGTGTGGCAGAATACGAGCACCTGAAACCCTGAGGGGAGAAAGCATGCAGGTGTGGCAGAATGTGAGCACCTGAAACACTGAGGGAAGAGAGCATGCAGGTGTGGCAGAATGTGAGCACCTGAAACACTGAGGGGAGAGAGCATGCAGGTGTGGCAGAATACGAGCACCTGAAACCCTGAGGGGACAGAGCATGCAGGTGTGGCAGAATACGAACACCTGAAACACTGAGGGGAGAGAGCAGGCAGAATACGAGCACCTGAAACACTGAGGGGAGAGAGCACGCAGAATACGAGCACCTGCAACACTGAGGGGAGAGAGCAGGCAGAATACGAGCACCTGAAACACTGAGGGGAGAGAGCATGCAGGTGTGGCAGAATACGAGCACCTGAAACACTGAGGGGAGAGAGCATGCAGGCGTGGCAGAATACAAGCACCTGAAACACTGAGGGAAGAGAGTATGCAGGTGTGGCAGAATGCGAGCACCTGAAACACTGAGGGGAGAGAGCATGCAGGTGTGGCAGAATACGAGCACCTGAAACACTGAGGGAAGAGAGCATGCATGTGTGGCAGAATACGAGCACCTGAAACACTGAGGAAGAGAGCATGCAGGTGTGGCAGAATGCAAGCACCTGAAACACTGAGGGGAGAGAGCATGCAGGTGTGGCAGAATACGAGCACATGAAACCCTGAGGGGAGAGAGCATACAGGTGTGGCAGAATGCGAGCACCTGAAACACTGAGGGGAGAGAGCATGCAGGTGTGGCAGAATGCGAGCACCTGAAACACTGAGGGGAGAGAGCAGGCAGAATACGAGCACCTGCAACACTGAGGGGAGAGAGCATGCAGGTGTGGCAGAATACGAGCACCTGAAACACTGAGGGGAGAGAGCATGCAGGCGTGGCAGAAAACAAGCACCTGAAACACCGAAGGAAGAGAGCATGCAGGTGTGGCAGAATGCGAGCACCTGAAACACTGAGGGGAGAGAGCATGTAGGTGTGGCAGAATACGAGCACCTGAAACCCTGAGGGGAGAAAGCATGCAGGTGTGGCAGAATGCGAGCACCTGAAACACTGAGGGAAGAGAGCATGCAGGTGTGGCAGAATGCGAGCCCCTGAAACACTGAGGGGAGAGAGCATGCAGGTGTGGCAGAATACGAGCACCTGAAACACTGAGGGGAGAGAGCATGCAGGTGGGGCAGAATACGAGCACCTGAAACACTGAGGGGAGAGAGCAGGCAGAATACGAGCACCTGAAACACTGAGGGGAGAGAGCAGGCAGAATGCGAGCACCTGAAACACTGAGGGGAGAGAGCAGGCAGAATACGAGCACCTGAAACACTGAGGGGAGAGAGCATGCAGGTGTGGCAGAATACGAGCACCTGAAACACTGAGGGGAGAGAGGATGCAGGCGTGGCAGAATACGAGCACCTGAAACACTGAGGGGAGAGAGCATGCAGGTGTGGCAGAATACGAGCACCTGAAACACTGAGGGGAGAGAACATGCAGGTGTGGCAGAATACGAGCACCTGAAACCCTGAGGGGAGAAAGCATGCAGGTGTGGCAGAATGCGAGCACCTGAAACACTGAGGGAAGAGAGCATGCAGGTGTGGCAGAATACGAGCACCTGAAACACTGAGGGGAGAGAGCATGCAGGTGTGGCAGAATACGAGCACCTGAAACACTGAGGGGAGAGAGCAGGCAGAATACGAGCACCTGAAACACTGAGGGGAGAGAGCAGGCAGAATACGAGCACCTGAAACACTGAGGGGAGAGAGCAGGGAGAATACGAGCACCTGAAACACTGAGGGGAGAGAGAGCATGCAGGTGTGGCAGAATACGAGCACCTGAAACACTGAGGGGAGAGAGCATGCAGGCGTGGCAGAATGCGAGCACCTGAAACCCTGAGGGGAGAAAGCATGCAGGTGTGGCAGAATGCGAGCACCTGAAACACTGAGGGAAGAGAGCATGCAGGTGTGGCAGAATGCGAGCACCTGAAACACTGAGGGGAGAGAGCATGCAGGTGTGGCAGAATACGAGCACCTGAAACACTGAGGGGAGAGAGCATGCAGGCGTGGCAGAATACGAGCACCTGAAACACCGAAGGAAGAGAGCATGCAGGTGTGGCAGAATGCGAGCACCTGAAACACTGAGGGGAGAGAGCATGCAGGTGTGGCAGAATATGAGCACCTGAAACACTGAGGGGAGAGAGCATGCAGGCGTGGCAGAATACGAGCACCTGAAACACCGAAGGAAGAGAGCATGCAGATGTGGCAGAATGCGAGCACCTGAAACACCGAAGGAAGAGAGCATGCAGGTGTGGCAGAATGCGAGCACCTGAAACACTGAGGGGAGAGAGCATGCAGGTGTGGCAGAATATGAGCACCTGAAACACTGAGGGGAGAGAGCATGCAGGTGTGGCAGAATACGAGCACCTGAAACACTGAGGGGAGAGAGCAGGCAGAATACGAGCACCTGAAACACTGAGGGGAGAGAGCAGGCCGAATCCGAGCACCTGAAACACTGAGGGGAGAGAGCAGAGAGAATACGAGCACCTGAAACACTGAGGGGAGAGAGCATGCAGGTGTGGCAGAATACGAGCACCTGAAACACTGAGGGGAGAGAGCAGGCAGAATACGAGCACCTGAAACACTGAGGGGAGAGAGCAGGCCGAATCCGAGCACCTGAAACACTGAGGGGAGAGAGCAGAGAGAATACGAGCACCTGAAACACTGAGGGGAGAGAGCATGCAGGTGTGGCAGAATACGAGCACCTGAAACACTGAGGGGAGAGAGCATGCAGGCGTGGCAGAATACGAGCACCTGAAACACCGAAGGAAGAGAGCATGCAGGTGTGGCAGAATGCGAGCACCTGAAACACTGAGGGGAGAGAGCATGCAGGTGTGGCAGAATATGAGCACCTGAAACCCTGAGGGGAGAAAGCATGCAGGTGTGGCAGAATGCGAGCACTTGAAACACTGAGGGAAGAGAGCATGCAGGTGTGGCAGAATATGAGCACCTGAAACACTGAGGGGAGAGAGCAGGCAGAATACGAGCACCTGAAACACTGAGGGGAGGGAGCATGCAGGTGTGGCAGAATACGAGCACCTGAAACCCTGAGGGGAGAAAGCATGCAGGTGTGGCAGAATGTGAGCACCTGAAACACTGAGGGAAGAGAGCATGCAGGTGTGGCAGAATGTGAGCACCTGAAACACTGAGGGGAGAGAGCATGCAGGTGTGGCAGAATACGAGCACCTGAAACCCTGAGGGGACAGAGCATGCAGGTGTGGCAGAATACGAACACCTGAAACACTGAGGGGAGAGAGCAGGCAGAATACGAGCACCTGAAACACTGAGGGGAGAGAGCACGCAGAATACGAGCACCTGCAACACTGAGGGGAGAGAGCAGGCAGAATACGAGCACCTGAAACACTGAGGGGAGAGAGCATGCAGGTGTGGCAGAATACGAGCACCTGAAACACTGAGGGGAGAGAGCATGCAGGCGTGGCAGAATACAAGCACCTGAAACACTGAGGGAAGAGAGTATGCAGGTGTGGCAGAATGCGAGCACCTGAAACACTGAGGGGAGAGAGCATGCAGGTGTGGCAGAATACGAGCACCTGAAACACTGAGGGAAGAGAGCATGCATGTGTGGCAGAATACGAGCACCTGAAACACTGAGGAAGAGAGCATGCAGGTGTGGCAGAATGCAAGCACCTGAAACACTGAGGGGAGAGAGCATGCAGGTGTGGCAGAATACGAGCACATGAAACCCTGAGGGGAGAGAGCATACAGGTGTGGCAGAATGCGAGCACCTGAAACACTGAGGGGAGAGAGCATGCAGGTGTGGCAGAATGCGAGCACCTGAAACACTGAGGGGAGAGAGCAGGCAGAATACGAGCACCTGCAACACTGAGGGGAGAGAGCATGCAGGTGTGGCAGAATACGAGCACCTGAAACACTGAGGGGAGAGAGCATGCAGGCGTGGCAGAAAACAAGCACCTGAAACACCGAAGGAAGAGAGCATGCAGGTGTGGCAGAATGCGAGCACCTGAAACACTGAGGGGAGAGAGCATGTAGGTGTGGCAGAATACGAGCACCTGAAACCCTGAGGGGAGAAAGCATGCAGGTGTGGCAGAATGCGAGCACCTGAAACACTGAGGGAAGAGAGCATGCAGGTGTGGCAGAATGCGAGCCCCTGAAACACTGAGGGGAGAGAGCATGCAGGTGTGGCAGAATACGAGCACCTGAAACACTGAGGGGAGAGAGCATGCAGGTGGGGCAGAATACGAGCACCTGAAACACTGAGGGGAGAGAGCAGGCAGAATACGAGCACCTGAAACACTGAGGGGAGAGAGCAGGCAGAATGCGAGCACCTGAAACACTGAGGGGAGAGAGCAGGCAGAATACGAGCACCTGAAACACTGAGGGGAGAGAGCATGCAGGTGTGGCAGAATACGAGCACCTGAAACACTGAGGGGAGAGAGGATGCAGGCGTGGCAGAATACGAGCACCTGAAACACTGAGGGGAGAGAGCATGCAGGTGTGGCAGAATACGAGCACCTGAAACACTGAGGGGAGAGAACATGCAGGTGTGGCAGAATACGAGCACCTGAAACCCTGAGGGGAGAAAGCATGCAGGTGTGGCAGAATGCGAGCACCTGAAACACTGAGGGAAGAGAGCATGCAGGTGTGGCAGAATACGAGCACCTGAAACACTGAGGGGAGAGAGCATGCAGGTGTGGCAGAATACGAGCACCTGAAACACTGAGGGGAGAGAGCAGGCAGAATACGAGCACCTGAAACACTGAGGGGAGAGAGCAGGCAGAATACGAGCACCTGAAACACTGAGGGGAGAGAGCAGGGAGAATACGAGCACCTGAAACACTGAGGGGAGAGAGAGCATGCAGGTGTGGCAGAATACGAGCACCTGAAACACTGAGGGGAGAGAGCATGCAGGCGTGGCAGAATGCGAGCACCTGAAACCCTGAGGGGAGAAAGCATGCAGGTGTGGCAGAATGCGAGCACCTGAAACACTGAGGGAAGAGAGCATGCAGGTGTGGCAGAATGCGAGCACCTGAAACACTGAGGGGAGAGAGCATGCAGGTGTGGCAGAATACGAGCACCTGAAACACTGAGGGGAGAGAGCATGCAGGTGTGGCAGAATACGAGCACCTGAAACACTGAGGGGAGAGAGCAGGCAGAATACGAGCACCTGAAACACTGAGGGGAGAGAGCATGCAGGTGTGGCAGAATACGAGCACCTGAAACACTGAGGGGAGAGAGGATGCAGGCATGGCAGAATACGAACACCTGAAACACTGAGGGGAGAGAGCATGCAGGTGTGGCAGAATACGAGCACCTGAAACCCTGAGGGGAGAAAGCATGCAGGTGTGGCAGAATGCGAGCACCTGAAACACTGAGGGAAGAGAGCATGCAGGTGTGGCAGAATACGAGCACCTGAAACACTGAGGGGAGAGAGCATGCAGGTGTGGCAGAATACGAGCACCTGAAACACTGAGGGGAGAGAGCAGGCAGAATACGAGCACCTGAAACACTGAGGGGAGAGAGCAGGCAGAATCCGAGCACCTGAAACACTGAGGGGAGAGAGCAGAGAGAATACGAGCACCTGAAACACTGAGGGGAGAGAGCATGCAGGTGTGGCAGAATACGAGCACCTGAAACACTGAGGGGAGAGAGCATGCAGGCGTGGCAGAATACGAGCACCTGAAACACCGAAGGAAGAGAGCATGTAGGTGTGGCAGAATGCGAGCACCTGAAACACTGAGGGGAGAGAGCATGCAGGTGTGGCAGAATATGAGCACCTGAAACCCTGAGGGGAGAAAGCATGCAGGTGTGGCAGAATGCGAGCACTTGAAACACTGAGGGAAGAGAGCATGCAGGTGTGGCAGAATATGAGCACCTGAAACACTGAGGGGAGAGAGCAGGCAGAATACGAGCACCTGAAACACTGAGGGGAGAGAGCATGCAGGTGTGGCAGAATACGAGCACCTGAAACCCTGAGGGGAGAAAGCATGCAGGTGTGGCAGAATGCGAGCACCTGAAACACTGAGGGAAGAGAGCATGCAGGTGTGGCAGAATGCGAGCACCTGAAACACTGAGGGGAGAGAGCATGCAGGTGTGGCAGAATACGAGCACCTGAAACCCTGAGGGGACAGAGCATGCAGGTGTGGCAGAATACGAACACCTGAAACACTGAGGGGAGAGAGCAGGCAGAATACGAGCACCTGAAACACTGAGGGGAGAGAGCAGGCAGAATACGAGCACCTGCAACACTGAGGGGAGAGAGCAGGCAGAATACGAGCACCTGAAACACTGAGGGGAGAGAGCATGCAGGTGTGGCAGAATACGAGCACCTGAAACACTGAGGGGAGAGAGCAGGCAGAATACGAGCACCTGCAACACTGAGGGGAGAGAGCAGGCAGAATGCGAGCACCTGAAACACTGAGGGAAGAGAGCATGCAGGTGTGGCAGAATACGAGCACCTGAAACACTGAGGGGAGAGAGCATGCAGGTGTGGCAGAATACGAGCACCTGAAACACTGAGGGGAGAGAGCAGGCAGAATACGAGCACCTGAAACACTGAGGGGAGAGAGCAGGCAGAATACGAGCACCTGAAACACTGAGGGGAGAGAGCAGGGAGAATACGAGCACCTGAAACACTGAGGGGAGAGAGAGCATGCAGGTGTGGCAGAATACGAGCACCTGAAACACTGAGGGGAGAGAGCATGCAGGCGTGGCAGAATGCGAGCACCTGAAACCCTGAGGGGAGAAAGCATGCAGGTGTGGCAGAATGCGAGCACCTGAAACACTGAGGGAAGAGAGCATGCAGGTGTGGCAGAATGCGAGCACCTGAAACACTGAGGGGAGAGAGCATGCAGGTGTGGCAGAATACGAGCACCTGAAACACTGAGGGGAGAGAGCATGCAGGCGTGGCAGAATACGAGCACCTGAAACACCGAAGGAAGAGAGCATGCAGGTGTGGCAGAATGCGAGCACCTGAAACACTGAGGGGAGAGAGCATGCAGGTGTGGCAGAATATGAGCACCTGAAACACTGAGGGGAGAGAGCATGCAGGCGTGGCAGAATACGAGCACCTGAAACACCGAAGGAAGAGAGCATGCAGATGTGGCAGAATGCGAGCACCTGAAACACCGAAGGAAGAGAGCATGCAGGTGTGGCAGAATGCGAGCACCTGAAACACTGAGGGGAGAGAGCATGCAGGTGTGGCAGAATATGAGCACCTGAAACACTGAGGGGAGAGAGCATGCAGGTGTGGCAGAATACGAGCACCTGAAACACTGAGGGGAGAGAGCAGGCAGAATACGAGCACCTGAAACACTGAGGGGAGCGAGCAGGCCGAATCCGAGCACCTGAAACACTGAGGGGAGAGAGCAGAGAGAATACGAGCACCTGAAACACTGAGGGGAGAGAGCATGCAGGTGTGGCAGAATACGAGCACCTGAAACACTGAGGGGAGAGAGCAGGCAGAATACGAGCACCTGAAACACTGAGGGGAGAGAGCAGGCCGAATCCGAGCACCTGAAACACTGAGGGGAGAGAGCAGAGAGAATACGAGCACCTGAAACACTGAGGGGAGAGAGCATGCAGGTGTGGCAGAATACGAGCACCTGAAACACTGAGGGGAGAGAGCATGCAGGCGTGGCAGAATACGAGCACCTGAAACACCGAAGGAAGAGAGCATGCAGGTGTGGCAGAATGCGAGCACCTGAAACACTGAGGGGAGAGAGCATGCAGGTGTGGCAGAATATGAGCACCTGAAACCCTGAGGGGAGAAAGCATGCAGGTGTGGCAGAATGCGAGCACTTGAAACACTGAGGGAAGAGAGCATGCAGGTGTGGCAGAATATGAGCACCTGAAACACTGAGGGGAGAGAGCAGGCAGAATACGAGCACCTGAAACACTGAGGGGAGGGAGCATGCAGGTGTGGCAGAATACGAGCACCTGAAACCCTGAGGGGAGAAAGCATGCAGGTGTGGCAGAATGTGAGCACCTGAAACACTGAGGGAAGAGAGCATGCAGGTGTGGCAGAATGTGAGCACCTGAAACACTGAGGGGAGAGAGCATGCAGGTGTGGCAGAATACGAGCACCTGAAACCCTGAGGGGACAGAGCATGCAGGTGTGGCAGAATACGAACACCTGAAACACTGAGGGGAGAGAGCAGGCAGAATACGAGCACCTGAAACACTGAGGGGAGAGAGCACGCAGAATACGAGCACCTGCAACACTGAGGGGAGAGAGCAGGCAGAATACGAGCACCTGAAACACTGAGGGGAGAGAGCATGCAGGTGTGGCAGAATACGAGCACCTGAAACACTGAGGGGAGAGAGCATGCAGGCGTGGCAGAATACAAGCACCTGAAACACTGAGGGAAGAGAGTATGCAGGTGTGGCAGAATGCGAGCACCTGAAACACTGAGGGGAGAGAGCATGCAGGTGTGGCAGAATACGAGCACCTGAAACAATGAGGGAAGAGAGCATGCATGTGTGGCAGAATACGAGCACCTGAAACACTGAGGAAGAGAGCATGCAGGTGTGGCAGAATGCAAGCACCTGAAACACTGAGGGGAGAGAGCATGCAGGTGTGGCAGAATACGAGCACATGAAACCCTGAGGGGAGAGAGCATACAGGTGTGGCAGAATGCGAGCACCTGAAACACTGAGGGGAGAGAGCATGCAGGTGTGGCAGAATGCGAGCACCTGAAACACTGAGGGGAGAGAGCAGGCAGAATACGAGCACCTGCAACACTGAGGGGAGAGAGCATGCAGGTGTGGCAGAATACGAGCACCTGAAACACTGAGGGGAGAGAGCATGCAGGCGTGGCAGAAAACAAGCACCTGAAACACCGAAGGAAGAGAGCATGCAGGTGTGGCAGAATGCGAGCACCTGAAACACTGAGGGGAGAGAGCATGTAGGTGTGGCAGAATACGAGCACCTGAAACCCTGAGGGGAGAAAGCATGCAGGTGTGGCAGAATGCGAGCACCTGAAACACTGAGGGAAGAGAGCATGCAGGTGTGGCAGAATGCGAGCCCCTGAAACACTGAGGGGAGAGAGCATGCAGGTGTGGCAGAATACGAGCACCTGAAACACTGAGGGGAGAGAGCATGCAGGTGGGGCAGAATACGAGCACCTGAAACACTGAGGGGAGAGAGCAGGCAGAATACGAGCACCTGAAACACTGAGGGGAGAGAGCAGGCAGAATGCGAGCACCTGAAACACTGAGGGGAGAGAGCAGGCAGAATACGAGCACCTGAAACACTGAGGGGAGAGAGCATGCAGGTGTGGCAGAATACGAGCACCTGAAACACTGAGGGGAGAGAGGATGCAGGCGTGGCAGAATACGAGCACCTGAAACACTGAGGGGAGAGAGCATGCAGGTGTGGCAGAATACGAGCACCTGAAACACTGAGGGGAGAGAACATGCAGGTGTGGCAGAATACGAGCACCTGAAACCCTGAGGGGAGAAAGCATGCAGGTGTGGCAGAATGCGAGCACCTGAAACACTGAGGGAAGAGAGCATGCAGGTGTGGCAGAATACGAGCACCTGAAACACTGAGGGGAGAGAGCATGCAGGTGTGGCAGAATACGAGCACCTGAAACACTGAGGGGAGAGAGCAGGCAGAATACGAGCACCTGAAACACTGAGGGGAGAGAGCAGGCAGAATACGAGCACCTGAAACACTGAGGGGAGAGAGCAGGGAGAATACGAGCACCTGAAACACTGAGGGGAGAGAGAGCATGCAGGTGTGGCAGAATACGAGCACCTGAAACACTGAGGGGAGAGAGCATGCAGGCGTGGCAGAATGCGAGCACCTGAAACCCTGAGGGGAGAAAGCATGCAGGTGTGGCAGAATGCGAGCACCTGAAACACTGAGGGAAGAGAGCATGCAGGTGTGGCAGAATGCGAGCACCTGAAACACTGAGGGGAGAGAGCATGCAGGTGTGGCAGAATACGAGCACCTGAAACACTGAGGGGAGAGAGCATGCAGGTGTGGCAGAATACGAGCACCTGAAACACTGAGGGGAGAGAGCAGGCAGAATACGAGCACCTGAAACACTGAGGGGAGAGAGCATGCAGGTGTGGCAGAATACGAGCACCTGAAACACTGAGGGGAGAGAGGATGCAGGCATGGCAGAATACGAGCACCTGAAACCCTGAGGGGAGAAAGCATGCAGGTGTGGCAGAATGCGAGCACCTGAAACACTGAGGGAAGAGAGCATGCAGGTGTGGCAGAATACGAGCACCTGAAACACTGAGGGGAGAGAGCATGCAGGTGTGGCAGAATACGAGCACCTGAAACACTGAGGGGAGAGAGCAGGCAGAATACGAGCACCTGAAACACTGAGGGGAGAGAGCAGGCAGAATCCGAGCACCTGAAACACTGAGGGGAGAGAGCAGAGAGAATACGAGCACCTGAAACACTGAGGGGAGAGAGCATGCAGGTGTGGCAGAATACGAGCACCTGAAACACTGAGGGGAGAGAGCATGCAGGCGTGGCAGAATACGAGCACCTGAAACACCGAAGGAAGAGAGCATGCAGGTGTGGCAGAATGCGAGCACCTGAAACACTGAGGGGAGAGAGCATGCAGGTGTGGCAGAATATGAGCACCTGAAACCCTGAGGGGAGAAAGCATGCAGGTGTGGCAGAATGCGAGCACTTGAAACACTGAGGGAAGAGAGCATGCAGGTGTGGCAGAATATGAGCACCTGAAACACTGAGGGGAGAGAGCAGGCAGAATACGAGCACCTGAAACACTGAGGGGAGAGAGCATGCAGGTGTGGCAGAATACGAGCACCTGAAACCCTGAGGGGAGAAAGCATGCAGGTGTGGCAGAATGCGAGCACCTGAAACACTGAGGGAAGAGAGCATGCAGGTGTGGCAGAATGCGAGCACCTGAAACACTGAGGGGAGAGAGCATGCAGGTGTGGCAGAATACGAGCACCTGAAACCCTGAGGGGACAGAGCATGCAGGTGTGGCAGAATACGAACACCTGAAACACTGAGGGGAGAGAGCAGGCAGAATACGAGCACCTGAAACACTGAGGGGAGAGAGCAGGCAGAATACGAGCACCTGCAACACTGAGGGGAGAGAGCAGGCAGAATACGAGCACCTGAAACACTGAGGGGAGAGAGCATGCAGGTGTGGCAGAATACGAGCCCCTGAAACACTGAGGGGAGAGAGCATGCAGGCGTGGCAGAATACGAGCACCTGAAACACTGAGGGAAGAGAGCATGCAGGTGTGGCAGAATGCGAGCACCTGAAACACTGAGGGGAGAGAGCATGCAGGTGTGGCAGAATGCGAGCACCTGAAACACTGAGGGAAGAGAGCATGCATGTGTGGCAGAATACGAGCACCTGAAACACTGAGGAAGAGAGCATGCAGGTGTGGCAGAATGCGAGCACCTGAAACACTGAGGGGAGAGAGCATGCAGGTGTGGCAGAATACGAGCACATGAAACCCTGAGGGGAGAGAGCATACAGGTGTGGCAGAATGCGAGCACCTGAAACACTGAGGGGAGAGAGCATGCAGGTGTGGCAGAATGCGAGCACCTGAAACACTGAGGGGAGAGAGCAGGCAGAATACGAGCACCTGCAACACTGAGGGGAGAGAGCATGCAGGTGTGGCAGAATACGAGCACCTGAAACACTGAGGGGAGAGAGCATGCAGGCGTGGCAGAAAACGAGCACCTGAAACACTGAAGGAAGAGAGCATGCAGGTGTGGCAGAATGCGAGCACCTGAAACACTGAGGGGAGAGAGCATGTAGGTGTGGCAGAATATGAGCACCTGAAACCCTGAGGGGAGAAAGCATGCAGGTGTGGCAGAATGCGAGCACCTGAAACACTGAGGGAAGAGAGCATGCAGGTGTGGCAGAATGCGAGCACCTGAAACACTGAGGGGAGAGAGCATGCAGGTGTGGCAGAATACGAGCACCTGAAACACTGAGGGGAGAGAGCATGCAGGTGTGGCAGAATACGAGCACCTGAAACACTGAGGGGAGAGAGCAGGCAGAATACGAGCACCTGAAACACTGAGGGGAGAGAGCAGGCAGAATGCGAGCACCTGAAACACTGAGGGGAGAGAGCAGGCAGAATACGAGCACCTGAAACACTGAGGGGAGAGAGCATACAGGTGTGGCAGAATACGAGCACCTGAAACACTGAGGGAAGAGAGCATGCAGGTGTGGCAGAATGTGAGCACCTGAAACACTGAGGGGAGAGAGCATGCAGGTGTGGCAGAATGCGAGCACCTGAAACACTGAGGGGAGAGAGCATGCAGGTGTGGCAGAATACGAGCACCTGAAACCCTGAGGTGAGAGAGCATACAGGTGTGGCAGAATGCGAGCACCTGAAACACTGAGGGAAGAGAGCATGCAGGTGTGGCAGAATGCGAGCACCTGAAACACTGAGGGGAGAGAGCATGCAGGTGTGGCAGAATGCGAGCACCTGAAACACTGAGGGGAGAGAGCAGGCAGAATACGAGCACCTGAAACACTGAGGGGAGAGAGCATGCAGGTGTGGCAGAATGCGAGCACCTGAAACACTGAGGGAAGAGAGCATGCAGGTGTGGCAGAATACGAGCACATGAAACCCTGAGGGGAGAGAGCATACAGGTGTGGCAGAATGCGAGCACCTGAAACACTGAGGGAAGAGAGCATGCAGGTGTGGCAGAATGTGAGCACCTGAAACACTGAGGGGAGAGAGCATGCAGGTGTGGCAGAATGCGAGCACCTGAAACACTGAGGGGAGAGAGCATGCAGGTGTGGCAGAATACGAGCACCTGAAACCCTGAGGGGAGAGAGCATACAGGTGTGGCAGAATGCGAGCACCTGAAACACTGAGGGAAGAGAGCATGCAGGTGTGGCAGAATGCGAGCACCTGAAACACTGAGGGGAGAGAGCATGCAGGTGTGGCAGAATGCGAGCACCTGAAACACTGAGGGGAGAGAGCAGGCAGAATACGAGCACCTGAAACACTGAGGGGAGAGAGCATGCAGGTGTGGCAGAATACGAGCACCTGAAACACTGAGGGGAGAGAGCATGCAGGCGTGGCAGAAAACGAGCACCTGAAACACCGAAGGAAGAGAGCATGCAGGTGTGGCAGAATGCGAGCACCTGAAACACTGAGGGGAGAGAGCATGTAGGTGTGGCAGAATACGAGCACCTGAAACCCTGAGGGGAGAAAGCATGCAGGTGTGGCAGAATGCGAGCACCTGAAACACTGAGGGAAGAGAGCATGCAGGTGTGGCAGAATGCGAGCACCTGAAACACTGAGGGGAGAGAGCATGCAGGTGTGGCAGAATACGAGCACCTGAAACACTGAGGGGAGAGAGCATGCAGGTGTGGCAGAATACGAGCACCTGAAACACTGAGGGGAAAGAGCAGGCAGAATACGAGCACCTGAAACACTGAGGGGAGAGAGCAGGCAGAATGCGAGCACCTGAAACACTGAGGGGAGAGAGCAGGCAGAATACGAGCACCTGAAACACTGAGGGGAGAGAGCATGCAGGTGTGGCAGAATACGAGCACCTGAAACACTGAGGGGAGAGAGCAGGCAGAATGCGAGCACCTGAAACACTGAGGGGAGAGAGCAGGCAGAATACGAGCACCTGAAACACTGAGGGGAGAGAGCATACAGGTGTGGCAGAATACGAGCACCTGAAACACTGAGGGAAGAGAGCATGCAGGTGTGGCAGAATGTGAGCACCTGAAACACTGAGGGGAGAGAGCATGCAGGTGTGGCAGAATGCGAGCACCTGAAACACTGAGGGGAGAGAGCATGCAGGTGTGGCAGAATACGAGCACCTGAAACCCTGAGGTGAGAGAGCATACAGGTGTGGCAGAATGCGAGCACCTGAAACACTGAGGGAAGAGAGCATGCAGGTGTGGCAGAATGCGAGCACCTGAAACACTGAGGGGAGAGAGCATGCAGGTGTGGCAGAATGCGAGCACCTGAAACACTGAGGGGAGAGAGCAGGCAGAATACGAGCACCTGAAACACTGAGGGGAGAGAGCATGCAGGTGTGGCAGAATGCGAGCACCTGAAACACTGAGGGAAGAGAGCATGCAGGTGTGGTAGAATACGAGCACATGAAACCCTGAGGGGAGAGAGCATACAGGTGTGGCAGAATGCGAGCACCTGAAACACTGAGGGAAGAGAGCATGCAGGTGTGGCAGAATGTGAGCACCTGAAACACTGAGGGGAGAGAGCATGCAGGTGTGGCAGAATGCGAGCACCTGAAACACTGAGGGGAGAGAGCATGCAGGTGTGGCAGAATACGAGCACCTGAAACCCTGAGGGGAGAGAGCATACAGGTGTGGCAGAATGCGAGCACCTGAAACACTGAGGGAAGAGAGCATGCAGGTGTGGCAGAATGCGAGCACCTGAAACACTGAGGGGAGAGAGCATGCAGGTGTGGCAGAATGCGAGCACCTGAAACACTGAGGGGAGAGAGCAGGCAGAATACGAGCACCTGAAACACTGAGGGGAGAGAGCATGCAGGTGTGGCAGAATGCGAGCACCTGAAACACTGAGGGGAGAGAGCATGTAGGTGTGGCAGAATACGAGCACCTGAAACCCTGAGGGGAGAAAGCATGCAGGTGTGGCAGAATGCGAGCACCTGAAACACTGAGGGAAGAGAGCATGCAGGTGTGGCAGAATGCGAGCACCTGAAACACTGAGGGGAGAGAGCATGCAGGTGTGGCAGAATACGAGCACCTGAAACACTGAGGGGAGAGAGCATGCAGGTGTGGCAGAATACGAGCACCTGAAACACTGAGGGGAGAGAGGATGCAGGCGTGGCAGAATACGCACACCTGAAACACTGAGGGGAGAGAGCATGCAGGTGTGGCAGAATACGAGCACCTGAAACACTGAGGGGAGAGAACATGCAGGTGTGGCAGAATACGAGCACCTGAAACCCTGAGGGGAGAAAGCATGCAGGTGTGGCAGAATGCGAGCACCTGAAACACTGAGGGAAGAGAGCATGCAGGTGTGGCAGAATACGAGCACCTGAAACACTGAGGGGAGAGAGCATGCAGGTGTGGCAGAATACGAGCACCTGAAACACTGAGGGGAGAGAGCAGGCAGAATACGAGCACCTGAAACACTGAGGGGAGAGAGCAGGCCGAATCCGAGCACCTGAAACACTGAGGGGAGAGAGCAGAGAGAATACGAGCACCTGAAACACTGAGGGGAGAGAGCATGCAGGTGTGGCAGAATACGAGCACCTGAAACACTGAGGGGAGAGAGCATGCAGGCGTGGCAGAATACGAGCACCTGAAACACCGAAGGAAGAGAGCATGCAGGTGTGGCAGAATGCGAGCACCTGAAACACTGAGGGGAGAGAGCATGCAGGTGTGGCAGAATATGAGCACCTGAAACCCTGAGGGGAGAAAGCATGCAGGTGTGGCAGAATGCGAGCACTTGAAACACTGAGGGAAGAGAGCACGCAGGTGTGGCAGAATATGAGCACCTGAAACACTGAGGGGAGAGAGCAGGCAGAATACGAGCACCTGAAACACTGAGGGGAGAGAGCATGCAGGTGTGGCAGAATACGAGCACCTGAAACCCTGAGGGGAGAAAGCATGCAGGTGTGGCAGAATGTGAGCACCTGAAACACTGAGGGAAGAGAGCATGCAGGTGTGGCAGAATGTGAGCACCTGAAACACTGAGGGGAGAGAGCATGCAGGTGTGGCAGAATACGAGCACCTGAAACCCTGAGGGGACAGAGCATGCAGGTGTGGCAGAATACGAACACCTGAAACACTGAGGGGAGAGAGCAGGCAGAATACGAGCACCTGAAACACTGAGGGGAGAGAGCACGCAGAATACGAGCACCTGCAACACTGAGGGGAGAGAGCAGGCAGAATACGAGCACCTGAAACACTGAGGGGAGAGAGCATGCAGGTGTGGCAGAATACGAGCACCTGAAACACTGAGGGGAGAGAGCATGCAGGCGTGGCAGAATACAAGCACCTGAAACACTGAGGGAAGAGAGTATGCAGGTGTGGCAGAATGCGAGCACCTAAAACACTGAGGGGAGAGAGCATGCAGGTGTGGCAAAATACGAGCACCTGAAACACTGAGGGAAGAGAGCATGCATGTGTGGCAGAATACGAGCACCTGAAACACTGAGGAAGAGAGCATGCAGGTGTGGCAGAATGCGAGCACCTGAAACACTGAGGGGAGAGAGCATGCAGGTGTGGCAGAATACGAGATTATGAAACCCTGAGGGGAGAGAGCATACAGGTGTGGCAGAATGCGAGCACATGAAACACTGAGGGGAGAGAGCATGCAGGTGTGGCAGAATGCGAGCACCTGAAACACTGAGGGGAGAGAGCAGGCAGAATACGAGCACCTGCAACACTGAGGGGAGAGAGCATGCAGGTGTGGCAGAATACGAGCACCTGAAACACTGAGGGGAGAGAGCATGCAGGCGTGGCAGAAAACGAGCACCTGAAACACCGAAGGAAGAGAGCATGCAGGTGTGGCAGAATGCGAGCACCTGAAACACTGAGGGGAGAGAGCATGTAGGTGTGGCAGAATACGAGCACCTGAAACCCTGAGGGGAGAAAGCATGCAGGTGTGGCAGAATGCGAGCACCTGAAACACTGAGGGAAGAGAGCATGCAGGTGTGGCAGAATGCGAGCACCTGAAACACTGAGGGGAGAGAGCATGCAGGTGTGGCAGAATACGAGCACCTGAAACACTGAGGGGAGAGAGCATGCCGGTGGGGCAGAATACGAGCACCTGAAACACTGAGGGGAGAGAGCAGGCAGAATACGAGCACCTGAAACACTGAGGGGAGAGAGCAGGCAGAATGCGAGCACCTGAAACACTGAGGGGAGAGAGCAGGCAGAATACGAGCACCTGAAACACTGAGGGGAGAGAGCATGCAGGTGTGGCAGAATACGAGCACCTGAAACACTGAGGGGAGAGAGGATGCAGGTGTGGCAGAATACGAGCACCTGAAACACTGAGGGGAGAGAGCATGCAGGTGTGGCAGAATACGAGCACCTGAAACACTGAGGGGAGAGAACATGCAGGTGTGGCAGAATACGAGCACCTGAAACCCTGAGGGGAGAAAGCATGCAGGTGTGGCAGAATGCGAGCACCTGAAACACTGAGGGAAGAGAGCATGCAGGTGTGGCAGAATACGAGCACCTGAAACACTGAGGGGAGAGAGCATGCAGGTGTGGCAGAATACGAGCACCTGAAACACTGAGGGGAGAGAGCAGGCAGAATACGAGCACCTGAAACACTGAGGGGAGAGAGCAGGCAGAATACGAGCACCTGAAACACTGAGGGGAGAGAGCGGGGAGAATACGAGCACCTGAAACACTGAGGGGAGAGAGAGCATGCAGGTGTGGCAGAATACGAGCACCTGAAACACTGAGGGGAGAGAGCATGCAGGCGTGGCAGAATACGAGCACCTGAAACACCGAAGGAAGAGAGCATGCAGGTGTGGCAGAATGCGAGCAACTGAAACACTGAGGGGAGAGAGCATGCAGGTGTGGCAGAATACGAGCACCTGAAACCCTGAGGGGAGAAAGCATGCAGGTGTGGCAGAATGCGAGCACCTGAAACACTGAGGGAAGAGAGCATGCAGGTGTGGCAGAATATGAGCACCTGAAACACTGAGGGGAGAGAGAAGGCAGAATACGAGCACCTGAAACACTGAGGGGAGAGAGCATGCAGGTGTGGCAGAATACGAGCACCTGAAACCCTGAGGGGAGAAAGCATGCAGGTGTGGCAGAATGCGAGCACCTGAAACACTGAGGGAAGAGACCATGCAGGTGTGGCAGAATGCGAGCACCTGAAACACTGAGGGGAGAGAGCATGCAGGTGTGGCAGAATACGAGTACCTGAAACCCTGAGGGGACAGAGCATGCAGGTGTGGCAGAATGCGAGCACCTGAAACACTGAGGGGAGAGAGCAGGCAGAATACGAGCACCTGAAACACTGAGGGGAGAGAGCAGGCAGAATACGAGCACCTGAAACACTGAGGGGAGAGAGCATGCAGGTGTGGCAGAATACGAGCACCTGAAACACTGAGGGGAGAGAGCAGGCAGAATACGAGCACCTGAAACACTGAGGGGAGAGAGCATGCAGGTGTGGCAGAATACGAGCACCTGAAACACTGAGGGGAGAGAGCATGTAGGTGTGGCAGAATACGAGCACCTGAAACACTGAGTGGAGAGAGCATGCTGGTGTGGCAGAATACGAGCACCTGAAACCCTGAGGGGAGAAAGCATGCAGGTGTGGCAGAATGCGAGCACCTGAAACACTGAGGGAAGAGAGCATGCAGGTGTGGCAGAATACGAGCACCTGAAACCCTGAGGGGAGAGAGCATGCAGGTGTGGCAGAATACGAGCACCTGAAACACTGAGGGGAGAGAGCAGGCAGAATACGAGCACCTGAAACACTGAGGGGAGAGAGCAGGCAGAATACGAGCACGTGAAACACTGAGGGGAGAGAGCATGCAGGTGTGACAGAAAGCGAGCACCTGAAACACTGAAGGGAGAGAGCATGCAGGTGTGGCAGAATACAAGCACCTGAAACACTGAGGGGAGAGAGCATGCAGGTGTGGCAGAATACGAGCACCTGAAACACTGAGGGGAGAGAGCATGCAGGTGTGACAGAAAGTGAGCTCCTGAAACACTGAAGGGAGAGAGCATGCAGGTGTGGCAGAATACGAGCACCTGAAACACTGAGGGGAGAGAGCAGGCAGAATACGAGCACCTGAAACACTGAGGGGAGAGAGCATGCAGGTGTGGCAGAATACGAGCACCTGAAACACTGAGGGGAGAGAGCATGCAGGCGTGGCAGAATACGAGCACCTGAAACACTGAGGGAAGAGAGCATACAGGTGTGGCAGAATGCGAGCACCTGAAACACTGAGGGGAGAGAGCATGCAGGTGTGGCAGAATACGAGCACCTGAAACACTGAGGGAAGAGAGCATGCATGTGTGGCAGAATACGAGCACCTGAAACACTGAGGAAGAGAGCATGCAGGTGTGGCAGAATGCGAGCACCTGAAACACTGAGGGGAGAGAGCATGCAGGTGTGGCAGAATACGAGCAAATGAAACCCTGAGGGGAGAGAGCATACAGGTGTGGCAGAATGCGAGCACCTGAAACACTGAGGGGAGAGAGCATGCAGGTGTGGCAGAATGCGAGCACCTGAAACACTGAGGGGAGAGAGCAGGCAGAATACGAGCACCTGAAACACTGAGGGGAGAGAGCATGCAGGTGTGGCAGAATACGAGCACCTGAAACACTGAGGGGAGAGAGCATGCAGGCGTGGCAGAAAACGAGCACCTGAAACACCGAAGGAAGAGAGCATGCAGGTGTGGCAGAATGCGAGCACCTGAAACACTGAGGGGAGAGAGCATGTAGGTGTGGCAGAATACGAGCACCTGAAACCCTGAGGGGAGAAAGCATGCAGGTGTGGCAGAATGCGAGCACCTGAAACACTGAGGGAAGAGAGCATGCAGGTGTGGCAGAATGCGAGCACCTGAAACACTGAGGGGAGAGAGCATGCAGGTGTGGCAGAATACGAGCACCTGAAACACTGAGGGGAGAGAGCATGCAGGTGTGGCAGAATACGAGCACCTGAATCACTGAGGGGAGAGAGCAGGCAGAATACGAGCACCTGAAACACTGAGGGGAGAGAGCAGGCAGAATGCAAGCACCTGAAACACTGAGGGGAGAGAGCAGGCAGAATACGAGCACCTGAAACACTGAGGGGAGAGAGCATGTAGGTGTGGCAGAATACGAGCACCTGAAACCCTGAGGGGAGAAAGCATGCAGGTGTGGCAGAATGCGAGCACCTGAAACACTGAGGGAAGAGAGCATGCAGGTGTGGCAGAATGCGAGCACCTGAAACACTGAGGGGAGAGAGCATGCAGGTGTGGCAGAATACGAGCACCTGAAACACTGAGGGGAGAGAGGATGCAGGCGTGGCAGAATACGAGCACCTGAAACACTGAGGGGAGAGAGCATGCAGGAGTGGCAGAATACAAGCACCTGAAACACTGAGGGGAGAGAACATGCAGGTGTGGCAGAATACGAGCACCTGAAACCCTGAGGGGAGAAAGCATGCAGGTGTGGCAGAATGCGAGCACCTGAAACACTGAGGGAAGAGAGCATGCAGGTGTGGCAGAATACGAGCACCTGAATCACTGAGGGGAGAGAGCATGCATGTGTGGCAGAATACGAGCACCTGAAACACTGAGGGGAGAGAGCAGGCAGAATACGAGCACCTGAAACACTGAGGGGAGAGAGCAGGCAGAATACGAGCACCTGAAACACTGAGGGGAGAGAGCAGGGAGAATACGAGCACCTGAAACACTGAGGGGAGAGAGCATGCAGGTGTGGCAGAATACGAGCACCTGAAACACTGAGGGGAGAGAGCATGCAGGCGTGGCAGAATACGAGCACCTGAAACACCGAAGGAAGAGAGCATGCAGGTGTGGCAGAATGCGAGCAACTGAAACACTGAGGGGAGAGAGCATGCAGGTGTGGCAGAATATGAGCACCTGAAACCCTGAGGGGAGAAAGCATGCAGGTGTGGCAGAATGCGAGCACCTGAAACACTGAGGGAAGAGAGCTTGCAGGTGTGGCAGAATATGAGCACCTGAAACACTGAGGGGAGAGAGCAGGCAGAATACGAGCACCTGAAACACTGAGGGGAGAGAGCATGCAGGTGTGGCAGAATACGAGCACCTGAAACCCTGAGGGGAGAAAGCATGCAGGTGTGGCAGAATGCGAGCACCTGAAACACTGAGGGAAGAGACCATGCAGGTGTGGCAGAATGCGAGCACCTGAAACACTGAGGGGAGAGAGCATGCAGGTGTGGCAGAATACGAGCACCTGAAACCCGGAGGGGACAGAGCATGCAGGTGTGGCAGAATGCGAGCACCTGAAACACTGAGGGGAGAGAGCAGGCAGAATATGAGCACCTGAAACACTGAGGGGAGAGAGCACGCAGAATACGAGCACCTGAAACACTGAGGGGAGAGAGCAGGCAGAATACGAGCACCTGAAACACTGAGGGGAGAGAGCATGCAGGTGTGGCAGAATACGAGCACCTGAAACACTGAGGGGAGAGAGCAGGCAGAATACGAGCACCTGAAACACTGAGGGGAGAGAGCATGCAGGTGTGGCAGAATACGAGCACCTGAAACACTGAGGGGAGAGAGCATGCAGGTGTGGCAGAATACGAGCACCTGAAACACTGAGTGGCGAGAGCATGCTGGTATGGCAGAATACGAGCACCTGAAACCCTGAGGGGAGAAAGCATGCAGGTGTGGCAGAATGCGAGCACCTGAAACACTGAGGGAAGAGAGCATGCAGGTGTGGCAGAATACGAGCACCTGAAACCCTGAGGGGAGAGAGCATGCAGGTGTGGCAGAATACGAGCACCTGAAACACAGAGGGGAGAGAGCAGGCAGAATACGAGCACCTGAAACACTGAGGGGAGAGAGCAGGCAGAATAGGAGCACGTGAAACACTGAGGGGAGAGAGCATGCAGGTGTGACAGAAAGCGAGCACCTGAAACACTGAAGGGAGAGAGCACGCAGGTGTGGCAGAATACAAGCACCTGAAACACTGAGGGGAGAGAGCATGCAGGTGTGGCAGAATACGAGCACCTGAAACACTGAGGGGAGAGAGCATGCAGGTGTGACAGAAAGTGAGCTCCTGAAACACTGAAGGGAGAGAGCATGCAGGTGTGGCAGAATACGAGCACCTGAAACACTGAGGGGAGAGAGCATGCAGGTGTGGCAGAATACGAGCACCTGAAACACTGAGGGGAGAGAGCAGGCAGAATACAAGCACCTGAAACACTGAGGGGAGAGAGCAGGCAGAATACAAGCACCTGAAACACTGAGGGGAGAGAGCAGGCAGAATACGAGCACCTGAAACACTGAGGGGAGAGAGCATGCAGGTGTGGCAGAATACGAGCACCTGAAACACTGAAGGGAGAGCAGGCAGAATACGAGCACCTGAAACACTGAGGGGAGAGAGCAGGCAGAATGCGAGCACCTGAAACACTGAGGGGAGAGAGCTTGCAGAATACGAGCACCTGAAACACTGAGGGGAGAGAGCATGCAGGTGTGGCAGATTACGAGCACCTGAAACACTGAGGGGAGAGAGCATGCAGGCGTGGCAGAATACGAGCACCTGAAACACTGAGGGGAGAGAGCATGCAGGTGTGGCAGAATACGAGCACCTGAAACACTGAGGGGAGAGAACATGCAGGTGTGGCAGAATACGAGCACCTGAAACATTGAGGGGAGAAAGCATGCAGGTGTGGCAGAATGCGAGCACCTGAAACACTGAGGGAAGAGAGCATGCAGGTGTGGCAGAATACGAGCACCTGAAACACTGAGGGGAGAGAGCATGCAGGTGTGGCAGAATACGAGCACCTGAAACACTGAGGGGAGAGAGCAGGCAGAATACGAGCACCTGAAACACTGAGGGGAGAGAGCAGGCAGAATATGAGAACCTGAAACACTGAGGGGGGAGAGCAGGGAGAATATGAGCACCTGGAACACTGAGGGGAGAGAGCATGCAGGTGTGGCAGAATACGAGCACCTGAAACACTGAGGGGAGAGAGCATGCAGGCATGGCAGAATACGAGCACCTGAAACACCGAAGGAAGAGAGCATGCAGGTGTGGCAGAATGCGAGCACCTGAAACACTGAGGGGAGAGAGCATGCAGGTGTGGCAGAATACGAGCACCTGAAACCCTGAGGGGAGAAAGCATGCAGGTGTGGCAGAATGCGAGCACCTGAAACACTGAGGGAAGAGAGCATGCAGGTGTGGCAGAATATGAGCACCTGAAACACTGAGGGGAGAGAGCAGGCAGAATACGAGCACCTGAAACCCTGAGGAGAGAAAGCATGCAGGTGTGGCAGAATGCGAGCACCTGAAACACTGAGGGAAGAGAGCATGCAGGTGTGGCAGAATGCGAGCACCTGAAACACTGAGGGGAGAGAGCATGCAGGTGTGGCAGAATACGAGCACCTGAAACACTGAGGGGAGAGAGCATGCAGGCGTGGCAGAAAACGAGCACCTGAAACACCGAAGGAAGAGAGCATGCAGGTGTGGCAGAATGCGAGCACCTGAAACACTGAGGGGAGAGAGCATGTAGGTGTGGCAGAATACGAGCACCTGAAACCCTGAGGGGAGAAAGCATGCAGGTGTGGCAGAATGCGAGCACCTGAAACACTGAGGGAAGAGAGCATGCAGGTGTGGCAGAATGCGAGCACCTGAAACACTGAGGGGAGAGAGCATGCAGGTGTGGCAGAATACGAGCACCTGAAACACTGAGGGGAGAGAGCATGCAGGTGTGGCAGAATACGAGCACCTGAAACACTGAGGGGAAAGAGCAGGCAGAATACGAGCACCTGAAACACTGAGGGGAGAGAGCAGGCAGAATGCGAGCACCTGAAACACTGAGGGGAGAGAGCAGGCAGAATACGAGCACCTGAAACACTGAGGGGAGAGAGCATGCAGGTGTGGCAGAATACGAGCACCTGAAACACTGAGGGGAGAGAGCAGGCAGAATGCGAGCACCTGAAACACTGAGGGGAGAGAGCAGGCAGAATACGAGCACCTGAAACACTGAGGGGAGAGAGCATACAGGTGTGGCAGAATACGAGCACCTGAAACACTGAGGGAAGAGAGCATGCAGGTGTGGCAGAATGTGAGCACCTAAAACACTGAGGGGAGAGAGCATGCAGGTGTGGCAGAATGCGAGCACCTGAAACACTGAGGGGAGAGAGCATGCAGGTGTGGCAGAATACGAGCACCTGAAACCCTGAGGTGAGAGAGCATACAGGTGTGGCAGAATGCGAGCACCTGAAACACTGAGGGAAGAGAGCATGCAGGTGTGGCAGAATGCGAGCACCTGAAACACTGAGGGGAGAGAGCATGCAGGTGTGGCAGAATGCGAGCACCTGAAACACTGAGGGGAGAGAGCAGGCAGAATACGAGCACCTGAAACACTGAGGGGAGAGAGCATGCAGGTGTGGCAGAATGCGAGCACCTGAAACACTGAGGGAAGAGAGCATGCAGGTGTGGTAGAATACGAGCACATGAAACCCTGAGGGGAGAGAGCATACAGGTGTGGCAGAATGCGAGCACCTGAAACACTGAGGGAAGAGAGCATGCAGGTGTGGCAGAATGTGAGCACCTGAAACACTGAGGGGAGAGAGCATGCAGGTGTGGCAGAATGCGAGCACCTGAAACACTGAGGGGAGAGAGCATGCAGGTGTGGCAGAATACGAGCACCTGAAACCCTGAGGGGAGAGAGCATACAGGTGTGGCAGAATGCGAGCACCTGAAACACTGAGGGAAGAGAGCATGCAGGTGTGGCAGAATGCGAGCACCTGAAACACTGAGGGGAGAGAGCATGCAGGTGTGGCAGAATGCGAGCACCTGAAACACTGAGGGGAGAGAGCAGGCAGAATACGAGCACCTGAAACACTGAGGGGAGAGAGCATGCAGGTGTGGCAGAATGCGAGCACCTGAAACACTGAGGGGAGAGAGCATGTAGGTGTGGCAGAATACGAGCACCTGAAACCCTGAGGGGAGAAAGCATGCAGGTGTGGCAGAATGCGAGCACCTGAAACACTGAGGGAAGAGAGCATGCAGGTGTGGCAGAATGCGAGCACCTGAAACACTGAGGGGAGAGAGCATGCAGGTGTGGCAGAATACGAGCACCTGAAACACTGAGGGGAGAGAGCATGCAGGTGTGGCAGAATACGAGCACCTGAAACACTGAGGGGAGAGAGCAGGCAGAATACGAGCACCTGAAACACTGAGGGGAGAGAGCAGGCAGAATGCGAGCACCTGAAACACTGAGGGGAGAGAGCAGGCAGAATACGAGCACCTGAAACACTGAGGGAAGAGAGCATGCAGGTGTGGCAGAATACGAGCACCTGAAACACTGAGGGGAGAGAGCATGCAGGTGTGGCAGAATACGAGCACCTGAAACACTGAGGGGAGAGAGCATGCAGGTGTGGCAGAATACGAGCACCTGAAACACTGAGGGGAGAGAGCAGGCAGAATACGAGCACCTGAAACACTGAGGGGAGAGAGCAGGCCGAATCCGAGCACCTGAAACACTGAGGGGAGAGAGCAGAGAGAATACGAGCACCTGAAACACTGAGGGGAGAGAGCATGCAGGTGTGGCAGAATACGAGCACCTGAAACACTGAGGGGAGAGAGCATGCAGGCGTGGCAGAATACGAGCACCTGAAACACCGAAGGAAGAGAGCATGCAGGTGTGGCAGAATGCGAGCACCTGAAACACTGAGGGGAGAGAGCATGCAGGTGTGGCAGAATATGAGCACCTGAAACCCTGAGGGGAGAAAGCATGCAGGTGTGGCAGAATGCGAGCACTTGAAACACTGAGGGAAGAGAGCACGCAGGTGTGGCAGAATATGAGCACCTGAAACACTGAGGGGAGAGAGCAGGCAGAATACGAGCACCTGAAACACTGAGGGGAGAGAGCATGCAGGTGTGGCAGAATACGAGCACCTGAAACCCTGAGGGGAGAAAGCATGCAGGTGTGGCAGAATGTGAGCACCTGAAACACTGAGGGAAGAGAGCATGCAGGTGTGGCAGAATGTGAGCACCTGAAACACTGAGGGGAGAGAGCATGCAGGTGTGGCAGAATACGAGCACCTGAAACCCTGAGGGGACAGAGCATGCAGGTGTGGCAGAATACGAACACCTGAAACACTGAGGGGAGAGAGCAGGCAGAATACGAGCACCTGAAACACTGAGGGGAGAGAGCACGCAGAATACGAGCACCTGCAACACTGAGGGGAGAGAGCAGGCAGAATACGAGCACCTGAAACACTGAGGGGAGAGAGCATGCAGGTGTGGCAGAATACGAGCACCTGAAACACTGAGGGGAGAGAGCATGCAGGCGTGGCAGAATACAAGCACCTGAAACACTGAGGGAAGAGAGTATGCAGGTGTGGCAGAATGCGAGCACCTAAAACACTGAGGGGAGAGAGCATGCAGGTGTGGCAAAATACGAGCACCTGAAACACTGAGGGAAGAGAGCATGCATGTGTGGCAGAATACGAGCACCTGAAACACTGAGGAAGAGAGCATGCAGGTGTGGCAGAATGCGAGCACCTGAAACACTGAGGGGAGAGAGCATGCAGGTGTGGCAGAATACGAGATTATGAAACCCTGAGGGGAGAGAGCATACAGGTGTGGCAGAATGCGAGCACATGAAACACTGAGGGGAGAGAGCATGCAGGTGTGGCAGAATGCGAGCACCTGAAACACTGAGGGGAGAGAGCAGGCAGAATACGAGCACCTGCAACACTGAGGGGAGAGAGCATGCAGGTGTGGCAGAATACGAGCACCTGAAACACTGAGGGGAGAGAGCATGCAGGTGTGGCAGAATACGAGCACCTGAATCACTGAGGGGAGAGAGCAGGCAGAATACGAGCACCTGAAACACTGAGGGGAGAGAGCAGGCAGAATGCAAGCACCTGAAACACTGAGGGGAGAGAGCAGGCAGAATACGAGCACCTGAAACACTGAGGGGAGAGAGCATGTAGGTGTGGCAGAATACGAGCACCTGAAACCCTGAGGGGAGAAAGCATGCAGGTGTGGCAGAATGCGAGCACCTGAAACACTGAGGGAAGAGAGCATGCAGGTGTGGCAGAATGCGAGCACCTGAAACACTGAGGGGAGAGAGCATGCAGGTGTGGCAGAATACGAGCACCTGAAACACTGAGGGGAGAGAGGATGCAGGCGTGGCAGAATACGAGCACCTGAAACACTGAGGGGAGAGAGCATGCAGGAGTGGCAGAATACGAGCACCTGAAACACTGAGGGGAGAGAACATGCAGGTGTGGCAGAATACGAGCACCTGAAACCCTGAGGGGAGAAAGCATGCAGGTGTGGCAGAATGCGAGCACCTGAAACACTGAGGGAAGAGAGCATGCAGGTGTGGCAGAATACGAGCACCTGAATCACTGAGGGGAGAGAGCATGCATGTGTGGCAGAATACGAGCACCTGAAACACTGAGGGGAGAGAGCAGGCAGAATACGAGCACCTGAAACACTGAGGGGAGAGAGCAGGCAGAATACGAGCACCTGAAACACTGAGGGGAGAGAGCAGGGAGAATACGAGCACCTGAAACACTGAGGGGAGAGAGCATGCAGGTGTGGCAGAATACGAGCACCTGAAACACTGAGGGGAGAGAGCATGCAGGCGTGGCAGAATACGAGCACCTGAAACACCGAAGGAAGAGAGCATGCAGGTGTGGCAGAATGCGAGCAACTGAAACACTGAGGGGAGAGAGCATGCAGGTGTGGCAGAATATGAGCACCTGAAACCCTGAGGGGAGAAAGCATGCAGGTGTGGCAGAATGCGAGCACCTGAAACACTGAGGGAAGAGAGCTTGCAGGTGTGGCAGAATATGAGCACCTGAAACACTGAGGGGAGAGAGCAGGCAGAATACGAGCACCTGAAACACTGAGGGGAGAGAGCATGCAGGTGTGGCAGAATACGAGCACCTGAAACCCTGAGGGGAGAAAGCATGCAGGTGTGGCAGAATGCGAGCACCTGAAACACTGAGGGAAGAGACCATGCAGGTGTGGCAGAATGCGAGCACCTGAAACACTGAGGGGAGAGAGCATGCAGGTGTGGCAGAATACGAGCACCTGAAACCCGGAGGGGACAGAGCATGCAGGTGTGGCAGAATGCGAGCACCTGAAACACTGAGGGGAGAGAGCAGGCAGAATATGAGCACCTGAAACACTGAGGGGAGAGAGCACGCAGAATACGAGCACCTGAAACACTGAGGGGAGAGAGCAGGCAGAATACGAGCACCTGAAACACTGAGGGGAGAGAGCATGCAGGTGTGGCAGAATACGAGCACCTGAAACACTGAGGGGAGAGAGCAGGCAGAATACGAGCACCTGAAACACTGAGGGGAGAGAGCATGCAGGTGTGGCAGAATACGAGCACCTGAAACACTGAGGGGAGAGAGCATGCAGGTGTGGCAGAATACGAGCACCTGAAACACTGAGTGGCGAGAGCATGCTGGTATGGCAGAATACGAGCACCTGAAACCCTGAGGGGAGAAAGCATGCAGGTGTGGCAGAATGCGAGCACCTGAAACACTGAGGGAAGAGAGCATGCAGGTGTGGCAGAATACGAGCACCTGAAACCCTGAGGGGAGAGAGCATGCAGGTGTGGCAGAATACGAGCACCTGAAACACAGAGGGGAGAGAGCAGGCAGAATACGAGCACCTGAAACACTGAGGGGAGAGAGCAGGCAGAATAGGAGCACGTGAAACACTGAGGGGAGAGAGCATGCAGGTGTGACAGAAAGCGAGCACCTGAAACACTGAAGGGAGAGAGCACGCAGGTGTGGCAGAATACAAGCACCTGAAACACTGAGGGGAGAGAGCATGCAGGTGTGGCAGAATACGAGCACCTGAAACACTGAGGGGAGAGAGCATGCAGGTGTGACAGAAAGTGAGCTCCTGAAACACTGAAGGGAGAGAGCATGCAGGTGTGGCAGAATACGAGCACCTGAAACACTGAGGGGAGAGAGCATGCAGGTGTGGCAGAATACGAGCACCTGAAACACTGAGGGGAGAGAGCAGGCAGAATACAAGCACCTGAAACACTGAGGGGAGAGAGCAGGCAGAATACAAGCACCTGAAACACTGAGGGGAGAGAGCAGGCAGAATACGAGCACCTGAAACACTGAGGGGAGAGAGCATGCAGGTGTGGCAGAATACGAGCACCTGAAACACTGAAGGGAGAGCAGGCAGAATACGAGCACCTGAAACACTGAGGGGAGAGAGCAGGCAGAATGCGAGCACCTGAAACACTGAGGGGAGAGAGCTTGCAGAATACGAGCACCTGAAACACTGAGGGGAGAGAGCATGCAGGTGTGGCAGATTACGAGCACCTGAAACACTGAGGGGAGAGAGCATGCAGGCGTGGCAGAATACGAGCACCTGAAACACTGAGGGGAGAGAGCATGCAGGTGTGGCAGAATACGAGCACCTGAAACACTGAGGGGAGAGAACATGCAGGTGTGGCAGAATACGAGCACCTGAAACATTGAGGGGAGAAAGCATGCAGGTGTGGCAGAATGCGAGCACCTGAAACACTGAGGGAAGAGAGCATGCAGGTGTGGCAGAATACGAGCACCTGAAACACTGAGGGGAGAGAGCATGCAGGTGTGGCAGAATACGAGCACCTGAAACACTGAGGGGAGAGAGCAGGCAGAATACGAGCACCTGAAACACTGAGGGGAGAGAGCAGGCAGAATATGAGAACCTGAAACACTGAGGGGGGAGAGCAGGGAGAATATGAGCACCTGGAACACTGAGGGGAGAGAGCATGCAGGTGTGGCAGAATACGAGCACCTGAAACACTGAGGGGAGAGAGCATGCAGGCATGGCAGAATACGAGCACCTGAAACACCGAAGGAAGAGAGCATGCAGGTGTGGCAGAATGCGAGCACCTGAAACACTGAGGGGAGAGAGCATGCAGGTGTGGCAGAATACGAGCACCTGAAACCCTGAGGGGAGAAAGCATGCAGGTGTGGCAGAATGCGAGCACCTGAAACACTGAGGGAAGAGAGCATGCAGGTGTGGCAGAATATGAGCACCTGAAACACTGAGGGGAGAGAGCAGGCAGAATACGAGCACCTGAAACCCTGAGGAGAGAAAGCATGCAGGTGTGGCAGAATGCGAGCACCTGAAACACTGAGGGAAGAGAGCATGCAGGTGTGGCAGAATGCGAGCACCTGAAACACTGAGGGGAGAGAGCATGCAGGTGTGGCAGAATACGAGCACCTGAAACACTGAGGGGAGAGAGCATGCAGGCGTGGCAGAAAACGAGCACCTGAAACACCGAAGGAAGAGAGCATGCAGGTGTGGCAGAATGCGAGCACCTGAAACACTGAGGGGAGAGAGCATGTAGGTGTGGCAGAATACGAGCACCTGAAACCCTGAGGGGAGAAAGCATGCAGGTGTGGCAGAATGCGAGCACCTGAAACACTGAGGGAAGAGAGCATGCAGGTGTGGCAGAATGCGAGCACCTGAAACACTGAGGGGAGAGAGCATGCAGGTGTGGCAGAATACGAGCACCTGAAACACTGAGGGGAGAGAGCATGCAGGTGTGGCAGAATACGAGCACCTGAAACACTGAGGGGAAAGAGCAGGCAGAATACGAGCACCTGAAACACTGAGGGGAGAGAGCAGGCAGAATGCGAGCACCTGAAACACTGAGGGGAGAGAGCAGGCAGAATACGAGCACCTGAAACACTGAGGGGAGAGAGCATGCAGGTGTGGCAGAATACGAGCACCTGAAACACTGAGGGGAGAGAGCAGGCAGAATGCGAGCACCTGAAACACTGAGGGGAGAGAGCAGGCAGAATACGAGCACCTGAAACACTGAGGGGAGAGAGCATACAGGTGTGGCAGAATACGAGCACCTGAAACACTGAGGGAAGAGAGCATGCAGGTGTGGCAGAATGTGAGCACCTAAAACACTGAGGGGAGAGAGCATGCAGGTGTGGCAGAATGCGAGCACCTGAAACACTGAGGGGAGAGAGCATGCAGGTGTGGCAGAATACGAGCACCTGAAACCCTGAGGTGAGAGAGCATACAGGTGTGGCAGAATGCGAGCACCTGAAACACTGAGGGAAGAGAGCATGCAGGTGTGGCAGAATGCGAGCACCTGAAACACTGAGGGGAGAGAGCATGCAGGTGTGGCAGAATGCGAGCACCTGAAACACTGAGGGGAGAGAGCAGGCAGAATACGAGCACCTGAAACACTGAGGGGAGAGAGCATGCAGGTGTGGCAGAATGCGAGCACCTGAAACACTGAGGGAAGAGAGCATGCAGGTGTGGTAGAATACGAGCACATGAAACCCTGAGGGGAGAGAGCATACAGGTGTGGCAGAATGCGAGCACCTGAAACACTGAGGGAAGAGAGCATGCAGGTGTGGCAGAATGTGAGCACCTGAAACACTGAGGGGAGAGAGCATGCAGGTGTGGCAGAATGCGAGCACCTGAAACACTGAGGGGAGAGAGCATGCAGGTGTGGCAGAATACGAGCACCTGAAACCCTGAGGGGAGAGAGCATACAGGTGTGGCAGAATGCGAGCACCTGAAACACTGAGGGAAGAGAGCATGCAGGTGTGGCAGAATGCGAGCACCTGAAACACTGAGGGGAGAGAGCATGCAGGTGTGGCAGAATGCGAGCACCTGAAACACTGAGGGGAGAGAGCAGGCAGAATACGAGCACCTGAAACACTGAGGGGAGAGAGCATGCAGGTGTGGCAGAATGCGAGCACCTGAAACACTGAGGGGAGAGAGCATGTAGGTGTGGCAGAATACGAGCACCTGAAACCCTGAGGGGAGAAAGCATGCAGGTGTGGCAGAATGCGAGCACCTGAAACACTGAGGGAAGAGAGCATGCAGGTGTGGCAGAATGCGAGCACCTGAAACACTGAGGGGAGAGAGCATGCAGGTGTGGCAGAATACGAGCACCTGAAACACTGAGGGGAGAGAGCATGCAGGTGTGGCAGAATACGAGCACCTGAAACACTGAGGGGAGAGAGCAGGCAGAATACGAGCACCTGAAACACTGAGGGGAGAGAGCAGGCAGAATGCGAGCACCTGAAACACTGAGGGGAGAGAGCAGGCAGAATACGAGCACCTGAAACACTGAGGGAAGAGAGCATGCAGGTGTGGCAGAATACGAGCACCTGAAACACTGAGGGGAGAGAGCATGCAGGTGTGGCAGAATACGAGCACCTGAAACACTGAGGGGAGAGAGCATGCAGGTGTGGCAGAATACGAGCACCTGAAACACTGAGGGGAGAGAGCAGGCAGAATACGAGCACCTGAAACACTGAGGGGAGAGAGCAGGCCGAATCCGAGCACCTGAAACACTGAGGGGAGAGAGCAGAGAGAATACGAGCACCTGAAACACTGAGGGGAGAGAGCATGCAGGTGTGGCAGAATACGAGCACCTGAAACACTGAGGGGAGAGAGCATGCAGGCGTGGCAGAATACGAGCACCTGAAACACCGAAGGAAGAGAGCATGCAGGTGTGGCAGAATGCGAGCACCTGAAACACTGAGGGGAGAGAGCATGCAGGTGTGGCAGAATATGAGCACCTGAAACCCTGAGGGGAGAAAGCATGCAGGTGTGGCAGAATGCGAGCACTTGAAACACTGAGGGAAGAGAGCACGCAGGTGTGGCAGAATATGAGCACCTGAAACACTGAGGGGAGAGAGCAGGCAGAATACGAGCACCTGAAACACTGAGGGGAGAGAGCATGCAGGTGTGGCAGAATACGAGCACCTGAAACCCTGAGGGGAGAAAGCATGCAGGTGTGGCAGAATGTGAGCACCTGAAACACTGAGGGAAGAGAGCATGCAGGTGTGGCAGAATGTGAGCACCTGAAACACTGAGGGGAGAGAGCATGCAGGTGTGGCAGAATACGAGCACCTGAAACCCTGAGGGGACAGAGCATGCAGGTGTGGCAGAATACGAACACCTGAAACACTGAGGGGAGAGAGCAGGCAGAATACGAGCACCTGAAACACTGAGGGGAGAGAGCACGCAGAATACGAGCACCTGCAACACTGAGGGGAGAGAGCAGGCAGAATACGAGCACCTGAAACACTGAGGGGAGAGAGCATGCAGGTGTGGCAGAATACGAGCACCTGAAACACTGAGGGGAGAGAGCATGCAGGCGTGGCAGAATACAAGCACCTGAAACACTGAGGGAAGAGAGTATGCAGGTGTGGCAGAATGCGAGCACCTAAAACACTGAGGGGAGAGAGCATGCAGGTGTGGCAAAATACGAGCACCTGAAACACTGAGGGAAGAGAGCATGCATGTGTGGCAGAATACGAGCACCTGAAACACTGAGGAAGAGAGCATGCAGGTGTGGCAGAATGCGAGCACCTGAAACACTGAGGGGAGAGAGCATGCAGGTGTGGCAGAATACGAGATTATGAAACCCTGAGGGGAGAGAGCATACAGGTGTGGCAGAATGCGAGCACATGAAACACTGAGGGGAGAGAGCATGCAGGTGTGGCAGAATGCGAGCACCTGAAACACTGAGGGGAGAGAGCAGGCAGAATACGAGCACCTGCAACACTGAGGGGAGAGAGCATGCAGGTGTGGCAGAATACGAGCACCTGAAACACTGAGGGGAGAGAGCATGCAGGCGTGGCAGAAAACGAGCACCTGAAACACCGAAGGAAGAGAGCATGCAGGTGTGGCAGAATGCGAGCACCTGAAACACTGAGGGGAGAGAGCATGTAGGTGTGGCAGAATACGAGCACCTGAAACCCTGAGGGGAGAAAGCATGCAGGTGTGGCAGAATGCGAGCACCTGAAACACTGAGGGAAGAGAGCATGCAGGTGTGGCAGAATGCGAGCACCTGAAACACTGAGGGGAGAGAGCATGCAGGTGTGGCAGAATACGAGCACCTGAAACACTGAGGGGAGAGAGCATGCCGGTGGGGCAGAATACGAGCACCTGAAACACTGAGGGGAGAGAGCAGGCAGAATACGAGCACCTGAAACACTGAGGGGAGAGAGCAGGCAGAATGCGAGCACCTGAAACACTGAGGGGAGAGAGCAGGCAGAATACGAGCACCTGAAACACTGAGGGGAGAGAGCATGCAGGTGTGGCAGAATACGAGCACCTGAAACACTGAGGGGAGAGAGGATGCAGGTGTGGCAGAATACGAGCACCTGAAACACTGAGGGGAGAGAGCATGCAGGTGTGGCAGAATACGAGCACCTGAAACACTGAGGGGAGAGAACATGCAGGTGTGGCAGAATACGAGCACCTGAAACCCTGAGGGGAGAAAGCATGCAGGTGTGGCAGAATGCGAGCACCTGAAACACTGAGGGAAGAGAGCATGCAGGTGTGGCAGAATATGAGCACCTGAAACACTGAGGGGAGAGAGCATGCAGGTGTGGCAGAATACGAGCACCTGAAACACTGAGGGGAGAGAGCAGGCAGAATACGAGCACCTGAAACACTGAGGGGAGAGAGCAGGCAGAATACGAGCACCTGAAACACTGAGGGGAGAGAGCGGGGAGAATACGAGCACCTGAAACACTGAGGGGAGAGAGAGCATGCAGGTGTGGCAGAATACGAGCACCTGAAACACTGAGGGGAGAGAGCATGCAGGCGTGGCAGAATACGAGCACCTGAAACACCGAAGGAAGAGAGCATGCAGGTGTGGCAGAATGCGAGCAACTGAAACACTGAGGGGAGAGAGCATGCAGGTGTGGCAGAATACGAGCACCTGAAACCCTGAGGGGAGAAAGCATGCAGGTGTGGCAGAATGCGAGCACCTGAAACACTGAGGGAAGAGAGCATGCAGGTGTGGCAGAATATGAGCACCTGAAACACTGAGGGGAGAGAGAAGGCAGAATACGAGCACCTGAAACACTGAGGGGAGAGAGCATGCAGGTGTGGCAGAATACGAGCACCTGAAACCCTGAGGGGAGAAAGCATGCAGGTGTGGCAGAATGCGAGCACCTGAAACACTGAGGGAAGAGACCATGCAGGTGTGGCAGAATGCGAGCACCTGAAACACTGAGGGGAGAGAGCATGCAGGTGTGGCAGAATACGAGTACCTGAAACCCTGAGGGGACAGAGCATGCAGGTGTGGCAGAATGCGAGCACCTGAAACACTGAGGGGAGAGAGCAGGCAGAATACGAGCACCTGAAACACTGAGGGGAGAGAGCACGCAGAATACGAGCACCTGAAACACTGAGGGGAGAGAGCAGGCAGAATACGAGCACCTGAAACACTGAGGGGAGAGAGCATGCAGGTGTGGCAGAATACGAGCACCTGAAACACTGAGGGGAGAGAGCAGGCAGAATACGAGCACCTGAAACACTGAGGGGAGAGAGCATGCAGGTGTGGCAGAATACGAGCACCTGAAACACTGAGGGGAGAGAGCATGTAGGTGTGGCAGAATACGAGCACCTGAAACACTGAGTGGAGAGAGCATGCTGGTGTGGCAGAATACGAGCACCTGAAACCCTGAGGGGAGAAAGCATGCAGGTGTGGCAGAATGCGAGCACCTGAAACACTGAGGGAAGAGAGCATGCAGGTGTGGCAGAATACGAGCACCTGAAACCCTGAGGGGAGAGAGCATGCAGGTGTGGCAGAATACGAGCACCTGAAACACTGAGGGGAGAGAGCAGGCAGAATACGAGCACCTGAAACACTGAGGGGAGAGAGCAGGCAGAATACGAGCACGTGAAACACTGAGGGGAGAGAGCATGCAGGTGTGACAGAAAGCGAGCACCTGAAACACTGAAGGGAGAGAGCATGCAGGTGTGGCAGAATACAAGCACCTGAAACACTGAGGGGAGAGAGCATGCAGGTGTGGCAGAATACGAGCACCTGAAACACTGAGGGGAGAGAGCATGCAGGTGTGACAGAAAGTGAGCTCCTGAAACACTGAAGGGAGAGAGCATGCAGGTGTGGCAGAATACGAGCACCTGAAACACTGAGGGGAGAGAGCAGGCAGAATACGAGCACCTGAAACACTGAGGGGAGAGAGCATGCAGGTGTGGCAGAATACGAGCACCTGAAACACTGAGGGGAGAGAGCATGCAGGCGTGGCAGAATACGAGCACCTGAAACACTGAGGGAAGAGAGCATACAGGTGTGGCAGAATGCGAGCACCTGAAACACTGAGGGGAGAGAGCATGCAGGTGTGGCAGAATACGAGCACCTGAAACACTGAGGGAAGAGAGCATGCATGTGTGGCAGAATACGAGCACCTGAAACACTGAGGAAGAGAGCATGCAGGTGTGGCAGAATGCGAGCACCTGAAACACTGAGGGGAGAGAGCATGCAGGTGTGGCAGAATACGAGCAAATGAAACCCTGAGGGGAGAGAGCATACAGGTGTGGCAGAATGCGAGCACCTGAAACACTGAGGGGAGAGAGCATGCAGGTGTGGCAGAATGCGAGCACCTGAAACACTGAGGGGAGAGAGCAGGCAGAATACGAGCACCTGAAACACTGAGGGGAGAGAGCATGCAGGTGTGGCAGAATACGAGCACCTGAAACACTGAGGGGAGAGAGCATGCAGGCGTGGCAGAAAACGAGCACCTGAAACACCGAAGGAAGAGAGCATGCAGGTGTGGCAGAATGCGAGCACCTGAAACACTGAGGGGAGAGAGCATGTAGGTGTGGCAGAATACGAGCACCTGAAACCCTGAGGGGAGAAAGCATGCAGGTGTGGCAGAATGCGAGCACCTGAAACACTGAGGGAAGAGAGCATGCAGGTGTGGCAGAATGCGAGCACCTGAAACACTGAGGGGAGAGAGCATGCAGGTGTGGCAGAATACAAGCACCTGAAACACTGAGGGGAGAGAGCATGCAGGTGTGGCAGAATACGAGCACCTGAATCACTGAGGGGAGAGAGCAGGCAGAATACGAGCACCTGAAACACTGAGGGGAGAGAGCAGGCAGAATGCAAGCACCTGAAACACTGAGGGGAGAGAGCAGGCAGAATACGAGCACCTGAAACACTGAGGGGAGAGAGCATGTAGGTGTGGCAGAATACGAGCACCTGAAACCCTGAGGGGAGAAAGCATGCAGGTGTGGCAGAATGCGAGCACCTGAAACACTGAGGGAAGAGAGCATGCAGGTGTGGCAGAATGCGAGCACCTGAAACACTGAGGGGAGAGAGCATGCAGGTGTGGCAGAATACGAGCACCTGAAACACTGAGGGGAGAGAGGATGCAGGCGTGGCAGAATACGAGCACCTGAAACACTGAGGGGAGAGAGCATGCAGGAGTGGCAGAATACGAGCACCTGAAACACTGAGGGGAGAGAACATGCAGGTGTGGCAGAATACGAGCACCTGAAACCCTGAGGGGAGAAAGCATGCAGGTGTGGCAGAATGCGAGCACCTGAAACACTGAGGGAAGAGAGCATGCAGGTGTGGCAGAATACGAGCACCTGAATCACTGAGGGGAGAGAGCATGCATGTGTGGCAGAATACGAGCACCTGAAACACTGAGGGGAGAGAGCAGGCAGAATACGAGCACCTGAAACACTGAGGGGAGAGAGCAGGCAGAATACGAGCACCTGAAACACTGAGGGGAGAGAGCAGGGAGAATACGAGCACCTGAAACACTGAGGGGAGAGAGCATGCAGGTGTGGCAGAATACGAGCACCTGAAACACTGAGGGGAGAGAGCATGCAGGCGTGGCAGAATACGAGCACCTGAAACACCGAAGGAAGAGAGCATGCAGGTGTGGCAGAATGCGAGCAACTGAAACACTGAGGGGAGAGAGCATGCAGGTGTGGCAGAATATGAGCACCTGAAACCCTGAGGGGAGAAAGCATGCAGGTGTGGCAGAATGCGAGCACCTGAAACACTGAGGGAAGAGAGCTTGCAGGTGTGGCAGAATATGAGCACCTGAAACACTGAGGGGAGAGAGCAGGCAGAATACGAGCACCTGAAACACTGAGGGGAGAGAGCATGCAGGTGTGGCAGAATACGAGCACCTGAAACCCTGAGGGGAGAAAGCATGCAGGTGTGGCAGAATGCGAGCACCTGAAACACTGAGGGAAGAGACCATGCAGGTGTGGCAGAATGCGAGCACCTTAAACACTGAGGGGAGAGAGCATGCAGGTGTGGCAGAATACGAGCACCTGAAACCCGGAGGGGACAGAGCATGCAGGTGTGGCAGAATGCGAGCACCTGAAACACTGAGGGGAGAGAGCAGGCAGAATATGAGCACCTGAAACACTGAGGGGAGAGAGCACGCAGAATACGAGCACCTGAAACACTGAGGGGAGAGAGCAGGCAGAATACGAGCACCTGAAACACTGAGGGGAGAGAGCATGCAGGTGTGGCAGAATACGAGCACCTGAAACACTGAGGGGAGAGAGCAGGCAGAATACGAGCACCTGAAACACTGAGGGGAGAGAGCATGCAGGTGTGGCAGAATACGAGCACCTGAAACACTGAGGGGAGAGAGCATGCAGGTGTGGCAGAATACGAGCACCTGAAACACTGAGTGGCGAGAGCATGCTGGTATGGCAGAATACGAGCACCTGAAACCCTGAGGGGAGAAAGCATGCAGGTGTGGCAGAATGCGAGCACCTGAAACACTGAGGGAAGAGAGCATGCAGGTGTGGCAGAATACGAGCACCTGAAACCCTGAGGGGAGAGAGCATGCAGGTGTGGCAGAATACGAGCACCTGAAACACAGAGGGGAGAGAGCAGGCAGAATACGAGCACCTGAAACACTGAGGGGAGAGAGCAGGCAGAATAGGAGCACGTGAAACACTGAGGGGAGAGAGCATGCAGGTGTGACAGAAAGCGAGCACCTGAAACACTGAAGGGAGAGAGCACGCAGGTGTGGCAGAATACAAGCACCTGAAACACTGAGGGGAGAGAGCATGCAGGTGTGGCAGAATACGAGCACCTGAAACACTGAGGGGAGAGAGCATGCAGGTGTGACAGAAAGTGAGCTCCTGAAACACTGAAGGGAGAGAGCATGCAGGTGTGGCAGAATACGAGCACCTGAAACACTGAGGGGAGAGAGCATGCAGGTGTGGCAGAATACGAGCACCTGAAACACTGAGGGGAGAGAGCAGGCAGAATACAAGCACCTGAAACACTGAGGGGAGAGAGCAGGCAGAATACAAGCACCTGAAACACTGAGGGGAGAGAGCAGGCAGAATACGAGCACCTGAAACACTGAGGGGAGAGAGCATGCAGGTGTGGCAGAATACGAGCACCTGAAACACTGAAGGGAGAGCAGGCAGAATACGAGCACCTGAAACACTGAGGGGAGAGAGCAGGCAGAATGCGAGCACCTGAAACACTGAGGGGAGAGAGCAGGCAGAATACGAGCACCTGAAACACTGAGGGGAGAGAGCATGCAGGTGTGGCAGATTACGAGCACCTGAAACACTGAGGGGAGAGAGCATGCAGGCGTGGCAGAATACGAGCACCTGAAACACTGAGGGGAGAGAGCATGCAGGTGTGGCAGAATACGAGCACCTGAAACACTGAGGGGAGAGAACATGCAGGTGTGGCAGAATACGAGCACCTGAAACATTGAGGGGAGAAAGCATGCAGGTGTGGCAGAATGCGAGCACCTGAAACACTGAGGGAAGAGAGCATGCAGGTGTGGCAGAATACGAGCACCTGAAACACTGAGGGGAGAGAGCATGCAGGTGTGGCAGAATACGAGCACCTGAAACACTGAGGGGAGAGAGCAGGCAGAATACGAGCACCTGAAACACTGAGGGGAGAGAGCAGGCAGAATATGAGAACCTGAAACACTGAGGGGGGAGAGCAGGGAGAATATGAGCACCTGGAACACTGAGGGGAGAGAGCATGCAGGTGTGGCAGAATACGAGCACCTGAAACACTGAGGGGAGAGAGCATGCAGGCATGGCAGAATACGAGCACCTGAAACACCGAAGGAAGAGAGCATGCAGGTGTGGCAGAATGCGAGCACCTGAAACACTGAGGGGAGAGAGCATGCAGGTGTGGCAGAATACGAGCACCTGAAACCCTGAGGGGAGAAAGCATGCAGGTGTGGCAGAATGCGAGCACCTGAAACACTGAGGGAAGAGAGCATGCAGGTGTGGCAGAATATGAGCACCTGAAACACTGAGGGGAGAGAGCAGGCAGAATACGAGCACCTGAAACACTGATCGGAGAGAGCATGCAGGTGTGGCAGAATACGAGCACCTGAAACCCTGAGGAGAGAAAGCATGCAGGTGTGGCAGAATGCGAGCACCTGAAACACTGAGGGAAGAGAGCATGCAGGTGTGGCAGAATGCGAGCACCTGAAACACTGAGGGGAGAGAGCATGCAGGTGTGGCAGAATACGAGCACCTGAAACCCTGAGGGGAGAGAGCATGCAGGTGTGGCAGAATGCGAGCACCTGAAACACTGAGGGGAGAGAGCAGGCAGAATACGAGCACCTGAAACACTGAGGGGAGAGAGCAGGCAGAATACGAGCACCTGAAACACTGAGAGGAGAGAGCAGGCAGAATACGAGCACCTGAAACACTGAGGGGAGAGAGCATGCAGGTGTGGCAGAATACGAGCACCTGAAACACTGAGGGGAGAGAGCATGCAGGCGTGGCAGAATACGAGCACCTGAAACACCGAGGGAAGAGAGCATGCAGGCGTGGCAGAATGCGAGCACCTGAAACACCGAGGGAAGAGAGCATGCAGGTGTGGCAGAATACGAGCACCTGAAACCCTGAGGGGAGAGAGCATGCAGGTGTGTCAGAATAAGAGCACCTGAAACACTGAGGGGAGAGAGCAGGCAGAATACGAGCACCTGAAACACTGAGGGGAGAGAGCAGGCAGAATACGAGCACCTGAAACACTGAGGGGAGAGAGCAGGGAGAATACGAGCACCTGAAACACTGAGGGAAGAGAGCATGCAGGTGTGGCAGAATGTGAGCAACTGAAACACTGAGGGGAGAGAGCATGCAGGTGTGGCAGAATATGAGCACCTGAAACCCTGAGGGGAGAAAGCATGCAGGTGTGGCAGAATGCGAGCACCTGAAACACTGAGGGAAGAGAGCATGCAGGTGTGGCAGAATATGAGCACCTGAAACACTGAGGGGAGAGAGCAGGCAGAATACGAGCACCTGAAACACTGAGGGGAGAGAGCATGCAGGTGTGGCAGAATATGAGCACCTGAAACCCTGAGGGGAGAAAGCATGCAGGTGTGGCAGAATGCGAGCACCTGAAACACTGAGGGAAGAGACCATGCAGGTGTGGCAGAATGCGAGCACCTGAAACACTGAGGGGAGAGAGCATGCAGGTGTGGCAGAATACGAGCACCTGAAACCCGGAGGGGACAGAGCATGCAGGTGTGGCAGAATGCGAGCACCTGAAACACTGAGGGGAGAGAGCAGGCAGAATATGAGCACCTGAAACACTGAGGGGAGAGAACATGCAGGTGTGGCAGAATACGAGCACCTGAAACCCTGAGGGGAGAAAGCATGCAGGTGTGGCAGAATGCGAGCACCTGAAACACTGAGGGAAGAGAGCATGCAGGTGTGGCAGAATACGAGCACCTGAATCACTGAGGGGAGAGAGCATGCATGTGTGGCAGAATACGAGCACCTGAAACACTGAGGGGAGAGAGCAGGCAGAATACGAGCACCTGAAACACTGAGGGGAGAGAGCAGGCAGAATACGAGCACCTGAAACACTGAGGGGAGAGAGCAGGGAGAATACGAGCACCTGAAACACTGAGGGGAGAGAGCATGCAGGTGTGGCAGAATACGAGCACCTGAAACACTGAGGGGAGAGAGCATGCAGGCGTGGCAGAATACGAGCACCTGAAACACCGAAGGAAGAGAGCATGCAGGTGTGGCAGAATGCGAGCAACTGAAACACTGAGGGGAGAGAGCATGCAGGTGTGGCAGAATATGAGCACCTGAAACCCTGAGGGGAGAAAGCATGCAGGTGTGGCAGAATGCGAGCACCTGAAACACTGAGGGAAGAGAGCTTGCAGGTGTGGCAGAATATGAGCACCTGAAACACTGAGGGGAGAGAGCAGGCAGAATACGAGCACCTGAAACACTGAGGGGAGAGAGCATGCAGGTGTGGCAGAATACGAGCACCTGAAACCCTGAGGGGAGAAAGCATGCAGGTGTGGCAGAATGCGAGCACCTGAAACACTGAGGGAAGAGACCATGCAGGTGTGGCAGAATGCGAGCACCTGAAACACTGAGGGGAGAGAGCATGCAGGTGTGGCAGAATACGAGCACCTGAAACCCGGAGGGGACAGAGCATGCAGGTGTGGCAGAATGCGAGCACCTGAAACACTGAGGGGAGAGAGCAGGCAGAATATGAGCACCTGAAACACTGAGGGGAGAGAGCACGCAGAATACGAGCACCTGAAACACTGAGGGGAGAGAGCAGGCAGAATACGAGCACCTGAAACACTGAGGGGAGAGAGCATGCAGGTGTGGCAGAATACGAGCACCTGAAACACTGAGGGGAGAGAGCAGGCAGAATACGAGCACCTGAAACACTGAGGGGAGAGAGCATGCAGGTGTGGCAGAATACGAGCACCTGAAACACTGAGGGGAGAGAGCATGCAGGTGTGGCAGAATACGAGCACCTGAAACACTGAGTGGCGAGAGCATGCTGGTATGGCAGAATACGAGCACCTGAAACCCTGAGGGGAGAAAGCATGCAGGTGTGGCAGAATGCGAGCACCTGAAACACTGAGGGAAGAGAGCATGCAGGTGTGGCAGAATACGAGCACCTGAAACCCTGAGGGGAGAGAGCATGCAGGTGTGGCAGAATACGAGCACCTGAAACACTGAGGGGAGAGAGCAGGCAGAATACGAGCACCTGAAACACTGAGGGGAGAGAGCAGGCAGAATATGAGCACGTGAAACACTGAGGGGAGAGAGCATGCAGGCATGGCAGAATACGAGCACCTGAAACACCGAAGGAAGAGAGCATGCAGGTGTGGCAGAATGCGAGCACCTGAAACACTGAGGGGAGAGAGCATGCAGGTGTGGCAGAATACGAGCACCTGAAACCCTGAGGGGAGAAAGCATGCAGGTGTGGCAGAATGCGAGCACCTGAAACACTGAGGGAAGAGAGCATGCAGGTGTGGCAGAATATGAGCACCTGAAACACTGAGGGGAGAGAGCAGGCAGAATACGAGCACCTGAAACACTGATCGGAGAGAGCATGCAGGTGTGGCAGAATACGAGCACCTGAAACCCTGAGGAGAGAAAGCATGCAGGTGTGGCAGAATGCGAGCACCTGAAACACTGAGGGAAGAGAGCATGCAGGTGTGGCAGAATGCGAGCACCTGAAACACGGAGGGGAGAGAGCATGCAGGTGTGGCAGAATACGAGCACCTGAAACCCTGAGGGGAGAGAGCATGCAGGTGTGGCAGAATGCGAGCACCTGAAACACTGAGGGGAGAGAGCAGGCAGAATACGAGCACCTGAAACACTGAGGGGAGAGAGCAGGCAGAATACGAGCACCTGAAACACTGAGAGGAGAGAGCAGGCAGAATACGAGCACCTGAAACACTGAGGGGAGAGAGCATGCAGGTGTGGCAGAATACGAGCACCTGAAACACTGAGGGGAGAGAGCATGCAGGCGTGGCAGAATACGAGCACCTGAAACACCGAGGGAAGAGAGCATGCAGGCGTGGCAGAATGCGAGCACCTGAAACACCGAGGGAAGAGAGCATGCAGGTGTGGCAGAATACGAGCACCTGAAACCCTGAGGGGAGAGAGCATGCAGGTGTGTCAGAATAAGAGCACCTGAAACACTGAGGGGAGAGAGCAGGCAGAATACGAGCACCTGAAACACTGAGGGGAGAGAGCAGGCAGAATACGAGCACCTGAAACACTGAGGGGAGAGAGCAGGGAGAATACGAGCACCTGAAACACTGAGGGAAGAGAGCATGCAGGTGTGGCAGAATGTGAGCAACTGAAACACTGAGGGGAGAGAGCATGCAGGTGTGGCAGAATATGAGCACCTGAAACCCTGAGGGGAGAAAGCATGCAGGTGTGGCAGAATGCGAGCACCTGAAACACTGAGGGAAGAGAGCATGCAGGTGTGGCAGAATATGAGCACCTGAAACACTGAGGGGAGAGAGCAGGCAGAATACGAGCACCTGAAACACTGAGGGGAGAGAGCATGCAGGTGTGGCAGAATATGAGCACCTGAAACCCTGAGGGGAGAAAGCATGCAGGTGTGGCAGAATGCGAGCACCTGAAACACTGAGGGAAGAGACCATGCAGGTGTGGCAGAATGCGAGCACCTGAAACACTGAGGGGAGAGAGCATGCAGGTGTGGCAGAATACGAGCACCTGAAACCCGGAGGGGACAGAGCATGCAGGTGTGGCAGAATGCGAGCACCTGAAACACTGAGGGGAGAGAGCAGGCAGAATATGAGCACCTGAAACACTGAGGGGAGAGAACATGCAGGTGTGGCAGAATACGAGCACCTGAAACCCTGAGGGGAGAAAGCATGCAGGTGTGGCAGAATGCGAGCACCTGAAACACTGAGGGAAGAGAGCATGCAGGTGTGGCAGAATACGAGCACCTGAATCACTGAGGGGAGAGAGCATGCATGTGTGGCAGAATACGAGCACCTGAAACACTGAGGGGAGAGAGCAGGCAGAATACGAGCACCTGAAACACTGAGGGGAGAGAGCAGGCAGAATACGAGCACCTGAAACACTGAGGGGAGAGAGCAGGGAGAATACGAGCACCTGAAACACTGAGGGGAGAGAGCATGCAGGTGTGGCAGAATACGAGCACCTGAAACACTGAGGGGAGAGAGCATGCAGGCGTGGCAGAATACGAGCACCTGAAACACCGAAGGAAGAGAGCATGCAGGTGTGGCAGAATGCGAGCAACTGAAACACTGAGGGGAGAGAGCATGCAGGTGTGGCAGAATATGAGCACCTGAAACCCTGAGGGGAGAAAACATGCAGGTGTGGCAGAATGCGAGCACCTGAAACACTGAGGGAAGAGAGCTTGCAGGTGTGGCAGAATATGAGCACCTGAAACACTGAGGGGAGAGAGCAGGCAGAATACGAGCACCTGAAACACTGAGGGGAGAGAGCATGCAGGTGTGGCAGAATACGAGCACCTGAAACCCTGAGGGGAGAAAGCATGCAGGTGTGGCAGAATGCGAGCACCTGAAACACTGAGGGAAGAGACCATGCAGGTGTGGCAGAATGCGAGCACCTGAAACACTGAGGGGAGAGAGCATGCAGGTGTGGCAGAATACGAGCACCTGAAACCCGGAGGGGACAGAGCATGCAGGTGTGGCAGAATGCGAGCACCTGAAACACTGAGGGGAGAGAGCAGGCAGAATATGAGCACCTGAAACACTGAGGGGAGAGAGCACGCAGAATACGAGCACCTGAAACACTGAGGGGAGAGAGCAGGCAGAATACGAGCACCTGAAACACTGAGGGGAGAGAGCATGCAGGTGTGGCAGAATACGAGCACCTGAAACACTGAGGGGAGAGAGCAGGCAGAATACGAGCACCTGAAACACTGAGGGGAGAGAGCATGCAGGTGTGGCAGAATACGAGCACCTGAAACACTGAGGGGAGAGAGCATGCAGGTGTGGCAGAATACGAGCACCTGAAACACTGAGTGGCGAGAGCATGCTGGTATGGCAGAATACGAGCACCTGAAACCCTGAGGGGAGAAAGCATGCAGGTGTGGCAGAATGCGAGCACCTGAAACACTGAGGGAAGAGAGCATGCAGGTGTGGCAGAATACGAGCACCTGAAACCCTGAGGGGAGAGAGCATGCAGGTGTGGCAGAATACGAGCACCTGAAACACTGAGGGGAGAGAGCAGGCAGAATACGAGCACCTGAAACACTGAGGGGAGAGAGCAGGCAGAATATGAGCACGTGAAACACTGAGGGGAGAGAGCATGCAGGTGTGACAGAAAGCGAGCACCTGAAACACTGAAGGGAGAGAGCACGCAGGTGTGGCAGAATACAAGCACCTGAAACACTGAGGGGAGAGAGCATGCAGGTGTGGCAGAATACGAGCACCTGAAACACTGAGGGGAGAGAGCATGCAGGTGTGACAGAAAGTGAGCTCCTGAAACACTGAAGGGAGAGAGCATGCAGGTGTGGCAGAATACGAGCACCTGAAACACTGAGGGGAGAGAGCATGCAGGTGTGGCAGAATACGAGCACCTGAAACACTGAGGGGAGAGAGCAGGCAGAATACAAGCACCTGAAACACTGAGGGGAGAGAGCAGGCAGAATACAAGCACCTGAAACACTGAGGGGAGAGAGCAGGCAGAATACGAGCACCTGAAACACTGAGGGGAGAGAGCATGCAGGTGTGGCAGAATACGAGCACCTGAAACACTGAGGGGAGAGCAGGCAGAATACGAGCACCTGAAACACTGAGGGGAGAGAGCAGGCAGAATGCGAGCACCTGAAACACTGAGGGGAGAGAGCAGGCAGAATACGAGCACCTGAAACACTGAGGGGAGAGAGCATGCAGGTGTGGCAGATTACGAGCACCTGAAACACTGAGGGGAGAGAGCATGCAGGCGTGGCAGAATACGAGCACCTGAAACACTGAGGGGAGAGAGCATGCAGGTGTGGCAGAATACGAGCACCTGAAACACTGAGGGGAGAGAACATGCAGGTGTGGCAGAATACGAGCACCTGAAACATTGAGGGGAGAAAGCATGCAGGTGTGGCAGAATGCGAGCACCTGAAACACTGAGGGAAGAGAGCATGCAGGTGTGGCAGAATACGAGCACCTGAAACACTGAGGGGAGAGAGCATGCAGGTGTGGCAGAATACGAGCACCTGAAACACTGAGGGGAGAGAGCAGGCAGAATACGAGCACCTGAAACACTGAGGGGAGAGAGCAGGCAGAATATGAGAACCTGAAACACTGAGGGGGGAGAGCAGGGAGAATATGAGCACCTGGAACACTGAGGGGAGAGAGCATGCAGGTGTGGCAGAATACGAGCACCTGAAACACTGAGGGGAGAGAGCATGCAGGCATGGCAGAATACGAGCACCTGAAACACCGAAGGAAGAGAGAATGCAGGTGTGGCAGAATGCGAGCACCTGAAACACTGAGGGGAGAGAGCATGCAGGTGTGGCAGAATACGAGCACCTGAAACCCTGAGGGGAGAAAGCATGCAGGTGTGGCAGAATGCGAGCACCTGAAACACTGAGGGAAGAGAGCATGCAGGTGTGGCAGAATATGAGCACCTGAAACACTGAGGGGAGAGAGCAGGCAGAATACGAGCACCTGAAACACTGATCGGAGAGAGCATGCAGGTGTGGCAGAATACGAGCACCTGAAACCCTGAGGAGAGAAAGCATGCAGGTGTGGCAGAATGCGAGCACCTGAAACACTGAGGGAAGAGAGCATGCAGGTGTGGCAGAATGCGAGCACCTGAAACACTGAGGGGAGAGAGCATGCAGGTGTGGCAGAATACGAGCACCTGAAACCCTGAGGGGAGAGAGCATGCAGGTGTGGCAGAATGCGAGCACCTGAAACACTGAGGGGAGAGAGCAGCCAGAATACGAGCACCTGAAACACTGAGGGGAGAGAGCAGGCAGAATACGAGCACCTGAAACACTGAGAGGAGAGAGCAGGCAGAATACGAGCACCTGAAACACTGAGGGGAGAGAGCATGCAGGTGTGGCAGAATACAAGCACCTGAAACACTGAGGGGAGAGAGCATGCAGGCGTGGCAGAATACGAGCACCTGAAACACCGAGGGAAGAGAGCATGCAGGCGTGGCAGAATGCGAGCACCTGAAACACCGAGGGAAGAGAGCATGCAGGTGTGGCAGAATACGAGCACCTGAAACCCTGAGGGGAGAGAGCATGCAGGTGTGTCAGAATAAGAGCACCTGAAACACTGAGGGGAGAGAGCAGGCAGAATACGAGCACCTGAAACACTGAGGGGAGAGAGCAGGCAGAATACGAGCACCTGAAACACTGAGGGGAGAGAGCAGGGAGAATACGAGCACCTGAAACACTGAGGGAAGAGAGCATGCAGGTGTGGCAGAATGTGAGCAACTGAAACACTGAGGGGAGAGAGCATGCAGGTGTGGCAGAATATGAGCACCTGAAACCCTGAGGGGAGAAAGCATGCAGGTGTGGCAGAATGCGAGCACCTGAAACACTGAGGGAAGAGAGCATGCAGGTGTGGCAGAATATGAGCACCTGAAACACTGAGGGGAGAGAGCAGGCAGAATACGAGCACCTGAAACACTGAGGGGAGAGAGCATGCAGGTGTGGCAGAATATGAGCACCTGAAACCCTGAGGGGAGAAAGCATGCAGGTGTGGCAGAATGCGAGCACCTGAAACATTGAGGGAAGAGACCATGCAGGTGTGGCAGAATGCGAGCACCTGAAACACTGAGGGGAGAGAGCATGCAGGTGTGGCAGAATACGAGCACCTGAAACACTGAGGGGAGAGAGCATGCAGGTGTGGCAGAATACGAGCACCTGAAACACTGAGGGGAGAGAGCAGGCAGAATACGAGCACCTGAAACACTGAGGGGAGAGAGCAGGCAGAATCCGAGCACCTGAAACACTGAGGGGAGAGAGCAGAGAGAATACGAGCACCTGAAACACTGAGGGGAGAGAGCATGCAGGTGTGGCAGAATACGAGCACCTGAAACACTGAGGGGAGAGAGCATGCAGGCGTGGCAGAATACGAGCACCTGAAACACCAAAGGAAGAGAGCATGCAGGTGTGGCAGAATGCGAGCACCTGAAACACTGAGGGGAGAGAGCATGCAGGTGTGGCAGAATATGAGCACCTGAAACCCTGAGGGGAGAAAGCATGCAGGTGTGGCAGAATGCGAGCACTTGAAACACTGAGGGAAGAGAGCATGCAGGTGTGGCAGAATATGAGCACCTGAAACACTGAGGGGAGAGAGCAGGCAGAATACGAGCACCTGAAACACTGAGGGGAGAGAGCATGCAGGTGTGGCAGAATACAAGCACCTGAAACACTGAGGGAAGAGAGCATGCAGGTGTGGCAGAATACGAGCACCTGAAACCCTGAGGGGAGAGAGCATGCAGGTGTGGCAGAATACGAGCACCTGAAACACTGAGGGAAGAGAGCATGCATGTGTGGCAGAATACGAGCACCTGAAACACTGAGGAAGAGAGCATGCAGGTGTGGCAGAATGCGAGCACCTGAAACACTGAGGGGAGAGAGCATGCAGGTGTGGCAGAATACGAGCACATGAAACCCTGAGGGGAGAGAGCATACAGGTGTGGCAGAATGCGAGCACCTGAAACACTGAGGGGAGAGAGCATGCAGGTGTGGCAGAATGCGAGCACCTGAAACACTGAGGGGAGAGAGCAGGCAGAATACGAGCACCTGCAACACTGAGGGGAGAGAGCATGCAGGTGTGGCAGAATACGAGCACCTGAAACACTGAGGGGAGAGAGCATGCAGGCGTGGCAGAAAACGAGCACCTGAAACACTGAAGGAAGAGAGCATGCAGGTGTGGCAGAATGCGAGCACCTGAAACACCGAGGGGAGAGAGCATGTAGGTGTGACAGAATACGAGCACCTGAAACCCTGAGGGGAGAAAGCATGCAGGTGTGGCAGAATGCGAGCACCTGAAACACTGAGGGAAGAGAGCATGCAGGTGTGGCAGAATGCGAGCACCTGAAACACTGAGGGGAGAGAGCATGCAGGTGTGGCAGAATACAAGCACCTGAAACACTGAGGGGAGAGAGCATGCAGGCGTGGCAGAATACGAGCACCTGAAACACCGAGGGAAGAGAGCATGCAGGCGTGGCAGAATGCGAGCACCTGAAACACCGAGGGAAGAGAGCATGCAGGTGTGGCAGAATACGAGCACCTGAAACCCTGAGGGGAGAGAGCATGCAGGTGTGTCAGAATAAGAGCACCTGAAACACTGAGGGGAGAGAGCAGGCAGAATACGAGCACCTGAAACACTGAGGGGAGAGAGCAGGCAGGCGTGGCAGAATACGAGCACCTGAAACACCGAGGGAAGAGAGCATGCAGGCGTGGCAGAATGCGAGCACCTGAAACACCGAGGGAAGAGAGCATGCAGGTGTGGCAGAATACAAGCACCTGAAACACTGAGGGGAGAGAGCATGCAGGCGTGGCAGAATACGAGCACCTGAAACACCGAGGGAAGAGAGCATGCAGGCGTGGCAGAATGCGAGCACCTGAAACACCGAGGGAAGAGAGCATGCAGGTGTGGCAGAATACGAGCACCTGAAACCCTGAGGGGAGAGAGCATGCAGGTGTGTCAGAATAAGAGCACCTGAAACACTGAGGGGAGAGAGCAGGCAGAATACGAGCACCTGAAACACTGAGGGGAGAGAGCAGGCAGAATACGAGCACCTGAAACACTGAGGGGAGAGAGCAGGGAGAATACGAGCACCTGAAACACTGAGGGAAGAGAGCATGCAGGTGTGGCAGAATGTGAGCAACTGAAACACTGAGGGGAGAGAGCATGCAGGTGTGGCAGAATATGAGCACCTGAAACCCTGAGGGGAGAAAGCATGCAGGTGTGGCAGAATGCGAGCACCTGAAACACTGAGGGAAGAGAGCATGCAGGTGTGGCAGAATATGAGCACCTGAAACACTGAGGGGAGAGAGCAGGCAGAATACGAGCACCTGAAACACTGAGGGGAGAGAGCATGCAGGTGTGGCAGAATATGAGCACCTGAAACCCTGAGGGGAGAAAGCATGCAGGTGTGGCAGAATGCGAGCACCTGAAACACTGAGGGAAGAGACCATGCAGGTGTGGCAGAATGCGAGCACCTGAAACACTGAGGGGAGAGAGCATGCAGGTGTGGCAGAATACGAGCACCTGAAACACTGAGGGGAGAGAGCATGCAGGTGTGGCAGAATACGAGCACCTGAAACACTGAGGGGAGAGAGCAGGCAGAATACGAGCACCTGAAACACTGAGGGGAGAGAGCAGGCAGAATCCGAGCACCTGAAACACTGAGGGGAGAGAGCAGAGAGAATACGAGCACCTGAAACACTGAGGGGAGAGAGCATGCAGGTGTGGCAGAATACGAGCACCTGAAACACTGAGGGGAGAGAGCATGCAGGCGTGGCAGAATACGAGCACCTGAAACACCAAAGGAAGAGAGCATGCAGGTGTGGCAGAATGCGAGCACCTGAAACACTGAGGGGAGAGAGCATGCAGGTGTGGCAGAATATGAGCACCTGAAACCCTGAGGGGAGAAAGCATGCAGGTGTGGCAGAATGCGAGCACTTGAAACACTGAGGGAAGAGAGCATGCAGGTGTGGCAGAATATGAGCACCTGAAACACTGAGGGGAGAGAGCAGGCAGAATACGAGCACCTGAAACACTGAGGGGAGAGAGCATGCAGGTGTGGCAGAATACAAGCACCTGAAACACTGAGGGAAGAGAGCATGCAGGTGTGGCAGAATACGAGCACCTGAAACCCTGAGGGGAGAGAGCATGCAGGTGTGGCAGAATACGAGCACCTGAAACACTGAGGGAAGAGAGCATGCATGTGTGGCAGAATACGAGCACCTGAAACACTGAGGAAGAGAGCATGCAGGTGTGGCAGAATGCGAGCACCTGAAACACTGAGGGGAGAGAGCATGCAGGTGTGGCAGAATACGAGCACATGAAACCCTGAGGGGAGAGAGCATACAGGTGTGGCAGAATGCGAGCACCTGAAACACTGAGGGGAGAGAGCATGCAGGTGTGGCAGAATGCGAGCACCTGAAACACTGAGGGGAGAGAGCAGGCAGAATACGAGCACCTGCAACACTGAGGGGAGAGAGCATGCAGGTGTGGCAGAATACGAGCACCTGAAACACTGAGGGGAGAGAGCATGCAGGCGTGGCAGAAAACGAGCACCTGAAACACTGAAGGAAGAGAGCATGCAGGTGTGGCAGAATGCGAGCACCTGAAACACTGAGGGGAGAGAGCATGTAGGTGTGACAGAATACGAGCACCTGAAACCCTGAGGGGAGAAAGCATGCAGGTGTGGCAGAATGCGAGCACCTGAAACACTGAGGGAAGAGAGCATGCAGGTGTGGCAGAATGCGAGCACCTGAAACACTGAGGGGAGAGAGCATGCAGGTGTGGCAGAATACGAGCACCTGAAACACTGAGGGGAGAGAGCATGCAGGTGTGGCAGAATACGAGCACCTGAAACACTGAGGGGAGAGAGCAGGCAGAATACGAGCACCTGAAACACAGGGGAGAGAGCAGGCAGAATGCGAGCACCTGAAACACTGAGGGGAGAGAGCAGGCAGAATACGAGCACCTGAAACACTGAGGGGAGAGAGCATGCAGGTGTGGCAGAATACGAGCACCTGAAACACTGAGGGAAGAGAGCATGCAGGTGTGGCAGAATGTGAGCACCTGAAACACTGAGGGAAGAGAGCATGCAGGTGTGGCAGAATGTGAGCACCTGAAACACTGAGGGGAGAGAGCATGCAGGTGTGGCAGAATGCGAGCACCTGAAACACTGAGGGGAGAGAGCATGCAGGTGTGGCAGAATACGAGCACCTGAAACCCTGAGGTGAGAGAGCATACAGGTGTGGCAGAATGCGAGCACCTGAAACACTGAGGGAAGAGAGCATGCAGGTGTGGCAGAATGCGAGCACCTGAAACACTGAGGGGAGAGAGCATGCAGGTGTGGCAGAATGCGAGCACCTGAAACACTGAGGGGAGAGAGCAGGCAGAATACGAGCACCTGAAACACTGAGGGGAGAGAGCATGCAGGTGTGGCAGAATGCGAGCACCTGAAACACTGAGGGAAGAGAGCATGCAGGTGTGGCAGAATACGAGCACATGAAACCCTGAGGGGAGAGAGCATACAGGTGTGGCAGAATGCGAGCACCTGAAACACTGAGGGAAGAGAGCATGCAGGTGTGGCAGAATGTGAGCACCTGAAACACTGAGGGGAGAGAGCATGCAGGTGTGGCAGAATGCGAGCACCTGAAACACTGAGGGGAGAGAGCATGCAGGTGTGGCAGAATACGAGCACCTGAAACCCTGAGGGGAGAGAGCATACAGGTGTGGCAGAATGCGAGCACCTGAAACACTGAGGGAAGAGAGCATGCAGGTGTGGCAGAATGCGAGCACCTGAAACACTGAGGAGAGAGAGCATGCAGGTGTGGCAGAATGCGAGCACCTGAAACACTGAGGGGAGAGAGCAGGCAGAATACGAGCACCTGAAACACTGAGGGGAGAGAGCATGCAGGTGTGGCAGAATACGAGCACCTGAAACACTGAGGGGAGAGAGCATGCAGGCGTGGCAGAAAACGAGCACCTGAAACACCGAAGGAAGAGAGCATGCAGGTGTGGCAGAATGCGAGCACCTGAAACACTGAGGGGAGAGAGCATGTAGGTGTGGCAGAATACGAGCACCTGAAACCCTGAGGGGAGAAAGCATGCAGGTGTGGCAGAATGCGAGCACCTGAAACACTGAGGGAAGAGAGCATGCAGGTGTGGCAGAATGCGAGCACCTGAAACATTGAGGGGAGAGAGCATGCAGGTGTGGCAGAATACAAGCACCTGAAACACTGAGGGGAGAGAGCATGCAGGTGTGGCAGAATACGAGCACCTGAAACACTGAGGGGAGAGAGCAGGCAGAATACGAGCACCTGAAACACTGAGGGGAGAGAGCAGGCAGAATGCGAGCACCTGAAACACTGAGGGGAGAGAGCAGGCAGAATATGAGCACCTGAAACACTGAGGGGAGAGAGCATGCAGGTGTGGCAGAATACGAGCACCTGAAACACTGAGGGGAGAGAGGATGCAGGCGTGGCAGAATACGAACACCTGAAACACTGAGGGGAGAGAGCATGCAGGTGTGGCAGAATACGAGCACCTGAAACACTGAGGGGAGAGAACATGCAGGTGTGGCAGAATACGAGCACCTGAAACCCTGAGGGGAGAAGGCATGCAGGTGTGGCAGAATGCGAGCACCTGAAACACTGAGGGAAGAGAGCATGCAGGTGTGGCAGAATACGAGCACCTGAAACACTGAGGGGAGAGAGCATGCAGGTGTGGCAGAATACGAGCACCTGAAACACTGAGGGGAGAGAGCAGGCAGAATACGAGCACCTGAAACACTGAGGGGAGAGAGCAGGCAGAATCCGAGCACCTGAAACACTGAGGGGAGAGAGCAGAGAGAATACGAGCACCTGAAACACTGAGGGGAGAGAGCATGCAGGTGTGGCAGAATACGAGCACCTGAAACACTGAGGGGAGAGAGCATGCAGGCGTGGCAGAATACGAGCACCTGAAACACCGAAGGAAGAGAGCATGCAGGTGTGGCAGAATGCGAGCACCTGAAACACTGAGGGGAGAGAGCATGCAGGTGTGGCAGAATATGAGCACCTGAAACCCTGAGGGGAGAAAGCATGCAGGTGTGGCAGAATGCGAGCACTTGAAACACTGAGGGAAGAGAGCATGCAGGTGTGGCAGAATATGAGCACCTGAAACACTGAGGGGAGAGAGCAGGCAGAATACGAGCACCTGAAACACTGAGGGGAGAGAGCATGCAGGTGTGGCAGAATACGAGCACCTGAAACCCTGAGGGGAGAAAGCATGCAGGTGTGGCAGAATGTGAGCACCTGAAACACTGAGGGGAGAGAGCATGCAGGTGTGGCAGAATACGAGCACCTGAAACACTGAGGGGAGAGAGCATGCAGGTGTGGCAGAATACGAGCACCTGAAACCCTGAGGGGACAGAGCATGCAGGTGTGGCAGAATACGAACACCTGAAACACTGAGGGGAGAGAGCAGGCAGAATACGAGCACCTGAAACACTGAGGGGAGAGAGCACGCAGAATACGAGCACCTGCAACACTGAGGGGAGAGAGCAGGCAGAATACGAGCACCTGAAACACTGAGGGGAGAGAGCATGCAGGTGTGGCAGAATACGAGCACCTGAAACACTGAGGGGAGAGAGCATGCAGGCGTGGCAGAATACAAGCACCTGAAACACTGAGGGAAGAGAGCATGCAGGTGTGGCAGAATGCGAGCACCTGAAACACTGAGGGGAGAGAGCATGCAGGTGTGGCAGAATACGAGCACCTGAAACACTGAGGGGAGAGAGCATGCATGTGTGGCAGAATACGAGCACCTGAAACACTGAGGAAGAGAGCATGCAGGTGTGGCAGAATGCGAGCACCTGAAACACTGAGGGGAGAGAGCATGCAGGTGTGGCAGAATACGAGCACATGAAACCCTGAGGGGAGAGAGCATACAGGTGTGGCAGAATGCGAGCACCTGAAACACTGAGGGGAGAGAGCATGCAGGTGTGGCAGAATGCGAGCACCTGAAACACTGAGGGGAGAGAGCAGGCAAAATACGAGCACCTGCAACACTGAGGGGAGAGAGCATGCAGGTGTGGCAGAATACGAGCACCTGAAACACTGAGGGGAGAGAGCATGCAGGCGTGGCAGAAAACGAGCACCTGAAACACCGAAGGAAGAGAGCATGCAGGTGTGGCAGAATGCGAGCACCTGAAACACTGAGGGGAGAGAGCATGTAGGTGTGGCAGAATACGAGCACCTGAAACCCTGAGGGGAGAAAGCATGCAGGTGTGGCAGAATGCGAGCACCTGAAACACTGAGGGAAGAGAGCATGCAGGTGTGGCAGAATGCGAGCACCTGAAACACTGAGGGGAGAGAGCATGCAGGTGTGGCAGAATACGAGCACCTGAAACACTGAGGGGAGAGAGCATGCAGGTGGGGCAGAATACGAGCACCTGAAACACTGAGGGGAGAGAGCAGGCAGAATACGAGCACCTGAAACACTGAGGGGAGAGAGCAGGCAGAATGCGAGCACCTGAAACACTGAGGGGAGAGAGCAGGCAGAATACGAGCACCTGAAACACTGAGGGGAGAGAGCATGCAGGTGTGGCAGAATACGAGCACCTGAAACACTGAGGGGAGAGAGGATGCAGGCGTGGCAGAATACGAGCACCTGAAACACTGAGGGGAGAGAGCATGCAGGTGTGGCAGAATACGAGCACCTGAAACACTGAGGGGAGAGAACATGCAGGTGTGGCAGAATACGAGCACCTGAAACCCTGAGGGGAGAAAGCATGCAGGTGTGGCAGAATGCGAGCACCTGAAACACTGAGGGAAGAGAGCATGCAGGTGTGGCAGAATACGAGCACCTGAAACACTGAGGGGAGAGAGCATGCAGGTGTGGCAGAATACGAGCACCTGAAACACTGAGGGGAGAGAGCAGGCAGAATACGAGCACCTGAAACACTGAGGGGAGAGAGCAGGCAGAATACGAGCACCTGAAACACTGAGGGGAGAGAGCAGGGAGAATACGAGCACCTGAAACACTGAGGGGAGAGAGAGCATGCAGGTGTGGCAGAATACAAGCACCTGAAACACTGAGGGAAGAGAGCATGCAGGCGTGGCAGAATACGAGCACCTGAAACACCGAAGGAAGAGAGCATGCAGGTGTGGCAGAATGCGAGCAACTGAAACACTGAGGGGAGAGAGCATGCAGGTGTGGCAGAATATGAGCACCTGAAACCCTGAGGGGAGAAAGCATGCAGGTGTGGCAGAATGCGAGCACCTGAAACACTGAGGGAAGAGAGCATGCAGGTGTGGCAGAATATGAGCACCTGAAACACTGAGGGGAGAGAGCAGGCAGAATACGAGCACCTGAAACACTGAGGGGAGAGAGCATGCAGGTGTGGCAGAATACGAGCACCTGAAACCCTGAGGGGAGAAAGCATGCAGGTGTGGCAGAATGCGAGCACCTGAAACACTGAGGGAAGAGACCATGCAGGTGTGGCAGAATGCGAGCACCTGAAACACTGAGGGGAGAGAGCATGCAGGTGTGGCAGAATACGAGCACCTGAAACCCTGAGGGGACAGAGCATGCAGGTGTGGCAGAATGCGAGCACCTGAAACACTGAGGGGAGAGAGCAGGCAGAATACGAGAACCTGAAACACTGAGGGGAGAGAGCACGCAGAATACGAGCACCTGAAACACTGAGGGGAGAGAGCAGGCAGAATACGAGCACCTGAAACACTGAGGGGAGAGAGCATGCAGGTGTGGCAGAATAAGAGCACCTGAAACACTGAGGGGAGAGAGCATGTAGGTGTGGCAGAATACGAGCACCTGAAACACTCAGTGGAGAGAGCATGCTGGTGTGGCAGAATACGAGCACCTGAAACCCTGAGGGGAGAAAGCATGCAGGTGTGGCAGAATGCGAGCACCTGAAACACTGAGGGAAGAGAGCATGCAGGTGTGGCAGAATACGAGCACCTGAAACCCTGAGGGGAGAGAGCATGCAGGTGTGGCAGAATATGAGCACCTGAAACACTGAGGGGAGAGAGTAGGCAGAATACGAGCACCTGAAACACTGAGGGGAGAGAGCAGGCAGAATACGAGCACGTGAAACACTGAGGGGAGAGAGCATGCAGGTGTGACAGAAAGCGAGCACCTGAAACACTGAAGGGAGAGAGCATGCAGGTGTGGCAGAATACAAGCACCTGAAACACTGAGGGGAGAGAGCATGCAGGTGTGGCAGAATACGAGCACCTGAAACACTGAGGGGAGAGAGCATGCAGGTGTGACAGAAAGTGAGCTCCTGAAACACTGAAGGGAGAGAGCATGCAGGTGTGGCAGAATACGAGCACCTGAAACACTGAGGGGAGAGAGCAGGCAGAATACGAGCACCTGAAACACTGAGGGGAGAGAGCATGCAGGTGTGGCAGAATACGAGCACCTGAAACACTGAGGGGAGAGAGCATGCAGGCGTGGCAGAATACGAGCACCTGAAACACTGAGGGAAGAGAGCATGCAGGTGTGGCAGAATGCGAGCACCTGAAACACTGAGGGGAGAGAGCATGCAGGTGTGGCAGAATACGAGCACCTGAAACACTGAGGGAAGAGAGCATGCATGTGTGGCAGAATACGAGCACCTGAAACACTGAGGAAGAGAGCATGCAGGTGTGGCAGAATGCGAGCACCTGAAACACTGAGGGGAGAGAGCATGCAGGTGTGGCAGAATACGAGCACATGAAACCCTGAGGGGAGAGAGCATACAGGTGTGGCAGAATGCGAGCACCTGAAACACTGAGGGGAGAGAGCATGCAGGTGTGGCAGAATGCGAGCACCTGAAACACTGAGGGGAGAGAGCAGGCAGAATACGAGCACCTGAAACACTGAGGGGAGAGAGCATGCAGGTGTGGCAGAATACGAGCACCTGAAACACTGAGGGGAGAGAGCATGCAGGCGTGGCAGAAAACAAGCACCTGAAACACCGAAGGAAGAGAGCATGCAGGTGTGGCAGAATGCGAGCACCTGAAACACTGAGGGGAGAGAGCATGTAGGTGTGGCAGAATACGAGCACCTGAAACCCTGAGGGGAGAAAGCATGCAGGTGTGGTAGAATGCGAGCACCTGAAACACTGAGGGAAGAGAGCATGCAGGTGTGGCAGAATGCGAGCACCTGAAACACTGAGGGGAGAGAGCATGCAGGTGTGGCAGAATACGAGCACCTGAAACACTGAGGGGAGAGAGCATGCAGGTGTGGCAGAATACGAGCACCTGAATCACTGAGGGGAGAGAGCAGGCAGAATACGAGCACCTGAAACACTGAGGGGAGAGAGCAGGCAGAATGCAAGCACCTGAAACACTGAGGGGAGAGAGCAGGCAGAATACGAGCACCTGAAACACTGAGGGGAGAGAGCATGTAGGTGTGGCAGAATACGAGCACCTGAAACCCTGAGGGGAGAAAGCATGCAGGTGTGGCAGAATGCGAGCACCTGAAACACTTAGGGAAGAGAGCATGCAGGTGTGGCAGAATGCGAGCACCTGAAACACTGAGGGGAGAGAGCATGCAGGTGTGGCAGAATACGAGCACCTGAAACACTGAGGGGAGAGAGGATGCAGGCGTGGCAGAATACGAGCACCTGAAACACTGAGGGGAGAGAGCATGCAGGTGTGGCAGAATACGAGCACCTGAAACACTGAGGGGAGAGAACATGCAGGTGTGGCAGAATACGAGCACCTGAAACCCTGAGGGGAGAAAGCATGCAGGTGTGGCAGAATGCGAGCACCTGAAACACTGAGGGAAGAGAGCATGCAGGTGTGGCAGAATAGGAGCACCTGAATCACTGAGGGGAGAGAGCATGCATGTGTGGCAGAATACGAGCACCTGAAACACTGAGGGGAGAGAGCAGGCAGAATACGAGCACCTGAAACACTGAGGGGAGAGAGCAGGCAGAATACGAGCACCTGAAACACTGAGGGGAGAGAGCAGGGAGAATACGAGCACCTGAAACACTGAGGGGAGAGAGCATGCAGGTGTGGCAGAATACGAGCACCTGAAACACTGAGGGGAGAGAGCATGCAGGCGTGGCAGAATACGAGCACCTGAAACACCGAAGGAAGAGAGCATGCAGGTGTGGCAGAATGCGAGCAACTGAAACACTGAGGGGAGAGAGCATGCAGGTGTGGCAGAATATGAGCACCTGAAACCCTGAGGGGAGAAAGCATGCAGGTGTGGCAGAATGCGAGCACCTGAAACACTGAGGGAAGAGAGCATGCAGGTGTGGCAGAATATGAGCACCTGAAACACTGAGGGGAGAGAGCAGGCAGAATACGAGCACCTGAAACACTGAGGGGAGAGAGCATGCAGGTGTGGCAGAATACGAGCACCTGAAACCCTGAGGGGAGAAAGCATGCAGGTGTGGCAGAATGCGAGCACCTGAAACACTGAGGGAAGAGACCATGCAGGTGTGGCAGAATGCGAGCACCTGAAACACTGAGGGGAGAGAGCATGCAGGTGTGGCAGAATACGAGCACCTGAAACCCGGAGGGGACAGAGCATGCAGGTGTGGCAGAATGCGAGCACCTGAAACACTGAGGGGAGAGAGCAGGCAGAATATGAGCACCTGAAACACTGAGGGGAGAGAGCACGCAGAATACGAGCACCTGAAACACTGAGGGGAGAGAGCAGGCAGAATACGAGCACCTGAAACACTGAGGGGAGAGAGCATGCAGGTGTGGCAGAATACGAGCACCTGAAACACTGAGGGGAGAGAGCAGGCAGAATACGAGCACCCGAAACACTGAGGGGAGAGAGCATGCAGGTGTGGCAGAATACGAGCACCTGAAACACTGAGGGGAGAGAGCATGCAGGTGTGGCAGAATACGAGCACCTGAAACACTGAGTGGCGAGAGCATGCTGGTGTGGCAGAATACGAGCACCTGAAACCCTGAGGGGAGAAAGCATGCAGGTGTGGCAGAATGCGAGCACCTGAAACACTGAGGGAAGAGAGCATGCAGGTGTGGCAGAATACGAGCACCTGAAACCCTGAGGGGAGAGAGCATGCAGGTGTGGCAGAATACGAGCACCTGAAACACTGAGGGGAGAGAGCAGGCAGAATACGAGCACCTGAAACACTGAGGGGAGAGAGCAGGCAGAATATGAGCACGTGAAACACTGAGGGGAGAGAGCATGCAGGTGTGACAGAAAGCGAGCACCTGAAACACTGAAGGGAGAGAGCACGCAGGTGTGGCAGAATACAAGCACCTGAAACACTGAGGGGAGAGAGCATGCAGGTGTGGCAGAATACGAGCACCTGAAACACTGAGGGGAGAGAGCATGCAGGTGTGACAGAAAGTGAGCTCCTGAAACGCTGAAGGGAGAGAGCATGCAGGTGTGGCAGAATACGAGCACCTGAAACACTGAGGGGAGAGAGCATGCAGGTGTGGCAGAATACGAGCACCTGAAACACTGAGGGGAGAGAGCAGGCAGAATACAAGCACCTGAAACACTGAGGGGAGAGAGCAGGCAGAATACAAGCACCTGAAACACTGAGGGGAGAGAGCAGGCAGAATACGAGCACCTGAAACACTTTGGGGAGATAGCATGCAGGTGTGGCAGAATACGAGCACCTGAAACACTGAGGGGAGAGAGCAGGCAGAATACAAGCACCTGAAACACTGAGGGGAGAGAGCAGGCAGAATACAAGCACCTGAAACACTGAGGGGAGAGAGCAGGCAGAATACGAGCACCTGAAACACTTTGGGGAGATAGCATGCAGGTGTGGCAGAATACGAGCACCTGAAACACTGAGGGGAGAGAGCAGGCAGAATACGAGCACCTGAAACACTGAGGGGAGAGAGCAGGCAGAATGCGAGCACCTGAAACACTGAGGGGAGAGAGCAGGCAGAATACGAGCACCTGAAACACTGAGGGGAGAGAGCATGCAGGTGTGGCAGAATACGAGCACCTGAAACACTGAGGGGAGAGAACATGCAGGTGTGGCAGAATACGAGCACCTGAAACATTGAGGGGAGAAAGCATGCAGGTGTGGCAGAATGCGAGCACCTGAAACACTGAGGGAAGAGAGCATGCAGGTGTGGCAGAATACGAGCACCTGAAACACTGAGGGGAGAGAGCATGCAGGTGTGGCAGAATACGAGCACCTGAAACACTGAGGGGAGAGAGCAGGCAGAATACGAGCACCTGAAACACTGAGGGGAGAGAGCAGGCTGAATACGAGCACCTGAAACACTGAGAGGAGAGAGCATGCAGGTGTGGCAGAATGCGAGCACCTGAAACACTGAGGGGAGAGAGCATGCAGGTGTGGCAGAATACGAGCACCTGAAACCCTGAGGGGAGAAAGCATGCAGGTGTGGCAGAATGCGAGCACCTGAAACACTGAGGGAAGAGAGCATGCAGGTGTGGCAGAATATGAGCACCTGAAACACTGAGGGGAGAGAGCAGGCAGAATACGAGCACCCGAAACACTGATCGGAGAGAGCATGCAGGTGTGGCAGAATACGAGCACCTGAAACCCTGAGGAGAGAAAGCATGCAGGTGTGGCAGAATGCGAGCACCTGAAACACTGAGGGAAGAGAGCATGCAGGTGTGGCAGAATGCGAGCACCTGAAACACTGAGGGGAGAGAGCATGCAGGTGTGGCAGAATACGAGCACCTGAAACCCTGAGGGGAGAGAGCATGCAGGTGTGGCAGAATGCGAGCACCTGAAACACTGAGGGGAGAGAGCAGGCAGAATACGAGCACCTGAAACACTGAGGGGAGAGAGCAGGCAGAATACGAGCACCTGAAACACTGAGAGGAGAGAGCAGGCAGAATACGAGCACCTGAAACACTGAGGGGAGAGAGCATGCAGGTGTGGCAGAATGCGAGCACCTGAAACACTGAGGGAAGAGAGCATGCAGGTGTGGCAGAATGCGAGCACCTGAAACACTGAAGGGAGAGAGCATGCAGGTGTGGCAGAATACAAGCACCTGAAACACTGAGGGGAGAGAGCATGCAGGTGTGGCAGAATACGAGCACCTGAAACACTGAGGGGAGAGAGCATGCAGGTGTGACAGAAAGTGAGCTCCTGAAACACTGAAGGGAGAGAGCATGCAGGTGTGGCAGAATACGAGCACCTGAAACACTGAGGGGAGAGAGCAGGCAGAATACGAGCACCTGAAACACTGAGGGGAGAGAGCATGCAGGTGTGGCAGAATACGAGCACCTGAAACACTGAGGGGAGAGAGCATGCAGGCGTGGCAGAATACGAGCACCTGAAACACTGAGGGAAGAGAGCATGCAGGTGTGGCAGAATGCGAGCACCTGAAACACTGAGGGGAGAGAGCATGCAGGTGTGGCAGAATACGAGCACCTGAAACACTGAGGGAAGAGAGCATGCATGTGTGGCAGAATACGAGCACCTGAAACACTGAGGAAGAGAGCATGCAGGTGTGGCAGAATGCGAGCACCTGAAACACTGAGGGGAGAGAGCATGCAGGTGTGGCAGAATACGAGCACATGAAACCCTGAGGGGAGAGAGCATACAGGTGTGGCAGAATGCGAGCACCTGAAACACTGAGGGGAGAGAGCATGCAGGTGTGGCAGAATGCGAGCACCTGAAACACTGAGGGGAGAGAGCAGGCAGAATACGAGCACCTGAAACACTTTGGGGAGATAGCATGCAGGTGTGGCAGAATACGAGCACCTGAAACACTGAGGGGAGAGAGCAGGCAGAATACAAGCACCTGAAACACTGAGGGGAGAGAGCAGGCAGAATACAAGCACCTGAAACACTGAGGGGAGAGAGCAGGCAGAATACGAGCACCTGAAACACTTTGGGGAGATAGCATGCAGGTGTGGCAGAATACGAGCACCTGAAACACTGAGGGGAGAGAGCAGGCAGAATACGAGCACCTGAAACACTGAGGGGAGAGAGCAGGCAGAATGCGAGCACCTGAAACACTGAGGGGAGAGAGCAGGCAGAATACGAGCACCTGAAACACTGAGGGGAGAGAGCATGCAGGTGTGGCAGAATACGAGCACCTGAAACACTGAGGGGAGAGAACATGCAGGTGTGGCAGAATACGAGCACCTGAAACATTGAGGGGAGAAAGCATGCAGGTGTGGCAGAATGCGAGCACCTGAAACACTGAGGGAAGAGAGCATGCAGGTGTGGCAGAATACGAGCACCTGAAACACTGAGGGGAGAGAGCATGCAGGTGTGGCAGAATACGAGCACCTGAAACACTGAGGGGAGAGAGCAGGCAGAATACGAGCACCTGAAACACTGAGGGGAGAGAGCAGGCTGAATACGAGCACCTGAAACACTGAGAGGAGAGAGCATGCAGGTGTGGCAGAATGCGAGCACCTGAAACACTGAGGGGAGAGAGCATGCAGGCGTGGCAGAATACGAGCACCTGAAACACTGAGGGAAGAGAGCATGCAGGTGTGGCAGAATGCGAGCACCTGAAACACTGAGGGGAGAGAGCATGCAGGTGTGGCAGAATACGAGCACCTGAAACACTGAGGGAAGAGAGCATGCATGTGTGGCAGAATACGAGCACCTGAAACACTGAGGAAGAGAGCATGCAGGTGTGGCAGAATGCGAGCACCTGAAACACTGAGGGGAGAGAGCATGCAGGTGTGGCAGAATACGAGCACATGAAACCCTGAGGGGAGAGAGCATACAGGTGTGGCAGAATGCGAGCACCTGAAACACTGAGGGGAGAGAGCATGCAGGTGTGGCAGAATGCGAGCACCTGAAACACTGAGGGGAGAGAGCATGCAGGTGTGGCAGAATACGAGCACCTGAAACACTGAGGGAAGAGAGCATGCATGTGTGGCAGAATACGAGCACCTGAAACACTGAGGAAGAGAGCATGCAGGTGTGGCAGAATGCGAGCACCTGAAACACTGAGGGGAGAGAGCATGCAGGTGTGGCAGAATGCGAGCACCTGAAACACTGAGGGGAGAGAGCATGCAGGTGTGGCAGAATGCGAGCACCTGAAACACTGAGGGGAGAGAGCATGCAGGTGTGGCAGAATACGAGCACCTGAAACACTGAGGGGAGAGAGCATGCAGGCGTGGCAGAAAACGAGCACCTGAAACACCGAAGGAAGAGAGCATGCAGGTGTGGCAGAATGCGAGCACCTGAAACACTGAGGGGAGAGAGCATGTAGGTGTGGCAGAATACGAGCACCTGAAACCCTGAGGGGAGAAAGCATGCAGGTGTGGTAGAATGCGAGCACCTGAAACACTGAGGGAAGAGAGCATGCAGGTGTGGCAGAATGCGAGCACCTGAAACACTGAGGGGAGAGAGCATGCAGGTGTGGCAGAATACGAGCACCTGAAACACTGAGGGGAGAGAGCATGCAGGTGTGGCAGAATACGAGCACCTGAATCACTGAGGGGAGAGAGCAGGCAGAATACGAGCACCTGAAACACTGAGGGGAGAGAGCAGGCAGAATGCAAGCACCTGAAACACTGAGGGGAGAGAGCAGGCAGAATACGAGCACCTGAAACACTGAGGGGAGAGAGCATGTAGGTGTGGCAGAATACGAGCACCTGAAACCCTGAGGGGAGAAAGCATGCAGGTGTGGCAGAATGCGAGCACCTGAAACACTTAGGGAAGAGAGCATGCAGGTGTGGCAGAATGCGAGCACCTGAAACACTGAGGGGAGAGAGCATGCAGGTGTGGCAGAATACGAGCACCTGAAACACTGAGGGGAGAGAGGATGCAGGCGTGGCAGAATACGAGCACCTGAAACACTGAGGGGAGAGAGCATGCAGGTGTGGCAGAATACGAGCACCTGAAACACTGAGGGGAGAGAACATGCAGGTGTGGCAGAATACGAGCACCTGAAACCCTGAGGGGAGAAAGCATGCAGGTGTGGCAGAATGCGAGCACCTGAAACACTGAGGGAAGAGAGCATGCAGGTGTGGCAGAATAGGAGCACCTGAATCACTGAGGGGAGAGAGCATGCATGTGTGGCAGAATACGAGCACCTGAAACACTGAGGGGAGAGAGCAGGCAGAATACGAGCACCTGAAACACTGAGGGGAGAGAGCAGGCAGAATACGAGCACCTGAAACACTGAGGGGAGAGAGCAGGGAGAATACGAGCACCTGAAACACTGAGGGGAGAGAGCATGCAGGTGTGGCAGAATACGAGCACCTGAAACACTGAGGGGAGAGAGCATGCAGGCGTGGCAGAATACGAGCACCTGAAACACCGAAGGAAGAGAGCATGCAGGTGTGGCAGAATGCGAGCAACTGAAACACTGAGGGGAGAGAGCATGCAGGTGTGGCAGAATATGAGCACCTGAAACCCTGAGGGGAGAAAGCATGCAGGTGTGGCAGAATGCGAGCACCTGAAACACTGAGGGAAGAGAGCATGCAGGTGTGGCAGAATATGAGCACCTGAAACACTGAGGGGAGAGAGCAGGCAGAATACGAGCACCTGAAACACTGAGGGGAGAGAGCATGCAGGTGTGGCAGAATACGAGCACCTGAAACCCTGAGGGGAGAAAGCATGCAGGTGTGGCAGAATGCGAGCACCTGAAACACTGAGGGAAGAGACCATGCAGGTGTGGCAGAATGCGAGCACCTGAAACACTGAGGGGAGAGAGCATGCAGGTGTGGCAGAATACGAGCACCTGAAACCCGGAGGGGACAGAGCATGCAGGTGTGGCAGAATGCGAGCACCTGAAACACTGAGGGGAGAGAGCAGGCAGAATATGAGCACCTGAAACACTGAGGGGAGAGAGCACGCAGAATACGAGCACCTGAAACACTGAGGGGAGAGAGCAGGCAGAATACGAGCACCTGAAACACTGAGGGGAGAGAGCATGCAGGTGTGGCAGAATACGAGCACCTGAAACACTGAGGGGAGAGAGCAGGCAGAATACGAGCACCCGAAACACTGAGGGGAGAGAGCATGCAGGTGTGGCAGAATACGAGCACCTGAAACACTGAGGGGAGAGAGCATGCAGGTGTGGCAGAATACGAGCACCTGAAACACTGAGTGGCGAGAGCATGCTGGTGTGGCAGAATACGAGCACCTGAAACCCTGAGGGGAGAAAGCATGCAGGTGTGGCAGAATGCGAGCACCTGAAACACTGAGGGAAGAGAGCATGCAGGTGTGGCAGAATACGAGCACCTGAAACCCTGAGGGGAGAGAGCATGCAGGTGTGGCAGAATACGAGCACCTGAAACACTGAGGGGAGAGAGCAGGCAGAATACGAGCACCTGAAACACTGAGGGGAGAGAGCAGGCAGAATATGAGCATGTGAAACACTGAGGGGAGAGAGCATGCAGGTGTGACAGAAAGCGAGCACCTGAAACACTGAAGGGAGAGAGCACGCAGGTGTGGCAGAATACAAGCACCTGAAACACTGAGGGGAGAGAGCATGCAGGTGTGGCAGAATACGAGCACCTGAAACACTGAGGGGAGAGAGCATGCAGGTGTGACAGAAAGTGAGCTCCTGAAACGCTGAAGGGAGAGAGCATGCAGGTGTGGCAGAATACGAGCACCTGAAACACTGAGGGGAGAGAGCATGCAGGTGTGGCAGAATACGAGCACCTGAAACACTGAGGGGAGAGAGCAGGCAGAATACAAGCACCTGAAACACTGAGGGGAGAGAGCAGGCAGAATACAAGCACCTGAAACACTGAGGGGAGAGAGCAGGCAGAATACGAGCACCTGAAACACTTTGGGGAGATAGCATGCAGGTGTGGCAGAATACGAGCACCTGAAACACTGAGGGGAGAGAGCAGGCAGAATACAAGCACCTGAAACACTGAGGGGAGAGAGCAGGCAGAATACAAGCACCTGAAACACTGAGGGGAGAGAGCAGGCAGAATACGAGCACCTGAAACACTTTGGGGAGATAGCATGCAGGTGTGGCAGAATACGAGCACCTGAAACACTGAGGGGAGAGAGCAGGCAGAATACGAGCACCTGAAACACTGAGGGGAGAGAGCAGGCAGAATGCGAGCACCTGAAACACTGAGGGGAGAGAGCAGGCAGAATACGAGCACCTGAAACACTGAGGGGAGAGAGCATGCAGGTGTGGCAGAATACGAGCACCTGAAACACTGAGGGGAGAGAACATGCAGGTGTGGCAGAATACGAGCACCTGAAACATTGAGGGGAGAAAGCATGCAGGTGTGGCAGAATGCGAGCACCTGAAACACTGAGGGAAGAGAGCATGCAGGTGTGGCAGAATACGAGCACCTGAAACACTGAGGGGAGAGAGCATGCAGGTGTGGCAGAATACGAGCACCTGAAACACTGAGGGGAGAGAGCAGGCAGAATACGAGCACCTGAAACACTGAGGGGAGAGAGCAGGCTGAATACGAGCACCTGAAACACTGAGAGGAGAGAGCATGCAGGTGTGGCAGAATGCGAGCACCTGAAACACTGAGGGGAGAGAGCATGCAGGTGTGGCAGAATACGAGCACCTGAAACCCTGAGGGGAGAAAGCATGCAGGTGTGGCAGAATGCGAGCACCTGAAACACTGAGGGAAGAGAGCATGCAGGTGTGGCAGAATATGAGCACCTGAAACACTGAGGGGAGAGAGCAGGCAGAATACGAGCACCCGAAACACTGATCGGAGAGAGCATGCAGGTGTGGCAGAATACGAGCACCTGAAACCCTGAGGAGAGAAAGCATGCAGGTGTGGCAGAATGCGAGCACCTGAAACACTGAGGGAAGAGAGCATGCAGGTGTGGCAGAATGCGAGCACCTGAAACACTGAGGGGAGAGAGCATGCAGGTGTGGCAGAATACGAGCACCTGAAACCCTGAGGGGAGAGAGCATGCAGGTGTGGCAGAATGCGAGCACCTGAAACACTGAGGGGAGAGAGCAGGCAGAATACGAGCACCTGAAACACTGAGGGGAGAGAGCAGGCAGAATACGAGCACCTGAAACACTGAGAGGAGAGAGCAGGCAGAATACGAGCACCTGAAACACTGAGGGGAGAGAGCATGCAGGTGTGGCAGAATACGAGCACCTGAAACACTGAGGGGAGAGAGCATGCAGGCGTGGCAGAATACGAGCACCTGAAACACCGAGGGAAGAGAGCATGCAGGCGTGGCAGAATGCGAGCACCTGAAACACCGAGGGAAGAGAGCATGCAGGTGTGGCAGAATACGAGCACCTGAAACCCTGAGGGGAGAGAGCATGCAGGTGTGGCAGAATACGAGCACCTGAAACACTGAGGGGAGAGAGCAGGCAGAATACGAGCACCTGAAACACTGAGGGGAGAGAGCACGCAGAATACGAGCACCTGAAACACTGAGGGGAGAGAGCAGGGAGAATACGAGCACCTGAAACACTGAGGGAAGAGAGCATGCAGGTGTGGCAGAATGCGAGCAACTGAAACACTGAGGGGAGAGAGCATGCAGGTGTGGCAGAATATGAGCACCTGAAACCCTGAGGGGAGAAAGCATGCAGGTGTGGCAGAATGCGAGCACCTGAAACACTGAGGGACGAGAGCATGCAGGTGTGGCAGAATATGAGCACCTGAAACACTGAGGGGAGAGAGCAGGCAGAATACGAGCACCTGAAACACTGAGGGGAGAGAGCATGCAGGTGTGGCAGAATACGAGCACCTGAAACCCTGAGGGGAGAAAGCATGCAGGTGTGGCAGAATACGAGCACCTGAAACCCTGAGGGAAGAGACCATGCAGGTGTGGCAGAATGCGAGCACCTGAAACACTGAGGGGAGAGAGCATGCAGGTGTGGCAGAATACGAGCACCTGAAACCCGGAGGGGACAGAGCATGCAGGTGTGGCAGAATGCGAGCACCTGAAACACTGAGGGGAGAGAGCAGGCAGAATATGAGCACCTGAAACACTGAGGGGAGAGAGCACGCAGAATACGAGCACCTGAAACACTGAGGGGAGAGAGCAGGCAGAATACGAGCACCTGAAACACTGAGGGGAGAGAGCATGCAGGTGTGGCAGAATACGAGCACCTGAAACACTGAGGGGAGAGAGCATGCAGGTGTGGCAGAATACGAGCACCTGAAACACTGAGTGGAGAGAGCATGCTGGTGTGGCAGAATGTGAGCACCTGAAACACTGAGGGAAGAGAGCATGCAGGTGTGGCAGAATACGAGCACCTGAAACCCTGAGGGGAGAGAGCATGCAGGTGTGGCAGAATACGAGCACCTGAAACACTGAGGGGAGAGAGCATGCAGGTGTGGCAGAATACGAGCACCTGAAACACTGAGGGGAGAGAGTAGGCAGAATACGAGCACCTGAAACACTGAGGGGAGAGAGCATGCAGGTGTGGCAGAATACGAGCACCTGAAACACTGAGGGGAGAGAGCATGCAGGTGTGGCAGAATACGAGCACCTGAAACACTGAGTGGAGAGAGCATGCTGGTGTGGCAGAATACGAGCACCTGAAACCCTGAGGGGAGAAAGCATGCAGGTGTGGCAGAATGCGAGCACCTGAAACACTGAGGGAAGAGAGCATGCAGGTGTACAGAATACGAGCACCTGAAACCCTGAGGGGAGAGAGCATGCAGGTGTGGCAGAATACGAGCACCTGAAACACTGAGGGGAGAGAGCAGGCAGAATACGAGCACCTGAAACACTGAGGGGAGAGAGCAGGCAGAATACGAGCACGTGAAACACTGAGGGGAGAGAGCATGCAGGTGTGACAGAAAGCGAGCACCTGAAACACTGAAGGGAGAGAGCATGCAGGTGTGGCAGAATACAAGCACCTGAAACACTGAGGGGAGAGAGCATGCAGGTGTGGCAGAATACGAGCACCTGAAACACTGAGGGGAGAGAGCATGCAGGTGTGACAGAAAGTGAGCTCCTGAAACACTGAAGGGAGAGAGCATGCAGGTGTGGCAGAATACGAGCACCTGAAACACTGAGGGGAGAGAGCAGGCAGAATACGAGCACCTGAAACACTGAGGGGAGAGAGCATGCAGGTGTGGCAGAATACGAGCACCTGAAACACTGAGGGGAGAGAGCATGCAGGCGTGGCAGAATACGAGCACCTGAAACACTGAGGGAAGAGAGCATGCAGGTGTGGCAGAATGCGAGCACCTGAAACACTGAGGGGAGAGAGCATGCAGGTGTGGCAGAATACGAGCACCTGAAACACTGAGGGAAGAGAGCATGCATGTGTGGCAGAATACGAGCACCTGAAACACTGAGGAAGAGAGCATGCAGGTGTGGCAGAATGCGAGCACCTGAAACACTGAGGGGAGAGAGCATGCAGGTGTGGCAGAATACGAGCACATGAAACCCTGAGGGGAGAGAGCATACAGGTGTGGCAGAATGCGAGCACCTGAAACACTGAGGGGAGAGAGCATGCAGGTGTGGCAGAATGCGAGCACCTGAAACACTGAGGGGAGAGAGCAGGCAGAATACGAGCACCTGAAACACTGAGGGGAGAGAGCATGCAGGTGTGGCAAAATACGAGCACCTGAAACACTGAGGGGAGAGAGCATGCAGGCGTGGCAGAAAACGAGCACCTGAAACACCGAAGGAAGAGAGCATGCAGGTGTGGCAGAATGCGAGCACCTGAAACACTGAGGGGAGAGAGCATGTAGGTGTGGCAGAATACGAGCACCTGAAACCCTTAGGGGAGAAAGCATGCAGGTGTGGCAGAATGCGAGCACCTGAAACACTGAGGGAAGAGAGCATGCAGGTGTGGCAGAATGCGAGCACCTGAAACACTGAGGGGAGAGAGCATGCAGGTGTGGCAGAATACGAGCACCTGAAACACTGAGGGGAGAGAGCATGCAGTTGTGGCAGAATACGAGCACCTGAATCACTGAAGGGAGAGAGCAGGCAGAATACGAGCACCTGAAACACTGAGGGGAGAGAGCAGGCAGAATGCAAGCACCTGAAACACTGAGGGGAGAGAGCAGGCAGAATACGAGCACCTGAAACACTGAGGGGAGAGAGCATGTAGGTGTGGCAGAATACGAGCACCTGAAACCCTGAGGGGAGAAAGCATGCAGGTGTGGCAGAATGCGAGCACCTGAAACACTGAGGGAAGAGAGCATGCAGGTGTGGCAGAATGCGAGCACCTGAAACACTGAGGGGAGAGAGCATGCAGGTGTGGCAGAATACGAGCACCTGAAACACTGAGGGGAGAGAGGATGCAGGCGTGGCAGAATACGAGCACCTGAAACACTGAGGGGAGAGAGCATGCAGGTGTGGCAGAATACGAGCACCTGAAACACTGAGGGGAGAGAACATGCAGGTGTGGCAGAATACGAGCACCTGAAACCCTGAGGGGAGAAAGCATGCAGGTGTGGCAGAATGCGAGCACCTGAAACACTGAGGGAAGAGAGCATGCAGGTGTGGCAGAATACGAGCACCTGAATCACTGAGGGGAGAGAGCATGCATGTGTGGCAGAATACGAGCACCTGAAACACTGAGGGGAGAGAGCAGGCAGAATACGAGCACCTGAAACACTGAGGGGAGAGAGCAGGCAGAATACGAGCACCTGAAACACTGAGGGGAGAGAGCAGGGAGAATACGAGCACCTGAAACACTGAGGGGAGAGAGCATGCAGGTGTGGCAGAATACGAGCACCTGAAACACTGAGGGGAGAGAGCATGCAGGCGTGGCAGAATACGAGCACCTGAAACACCGAAGGAAGAGAGCATGCAGGTGTGGCAGAATGCGAGCAACTGAAACACTGAGGGGAGAGAGCATGCAGGTGTGGCAGAATATGAGCACCTGAAACCCTGAGGGGAGAGGGCATGCAGGTGTGGCAGAATGCGAGCACCTGAAACACTGAGGGAAGAGAGCATGCAGGTGTGGCAGAATATGAGCACCTGAAACACTGAGGGGAGAGAGCAGGCAGAATACGAGCACCTGAAACACTGAGGGGAGAGAGCATGCAGGTGTGGCAGAATACGAGCACATGAAACCCTGAGGGGAGAAAGCATGCAGGTGTGGCAGAATAAGAGCACCTGAAACACTGAGGGAAGAGACCATGCAGGTGTGGCAGAATGCGAGCACCTGAAACACTGAGGGGAGAGAGCATGCAGGTGTGGCAGAATACGAGCACCTGAAATCCGGAGGGGACAGAGCATGCAGGTGTGGCAGAATGCGAGCACCTGAAACACTGAGGGGAGAGAGCAGGCAGAATATGAGCACCTGAAACACTGAGGGGAGAGAGCACGCAGAATACGAGCACCTGAAACACTGAGGGGAGAGAGCAGGCAGAATACGAGCACCTGAAACACTGAGGGGAGAGAGCATGCAGGTGTGGCAGAATACGAGCACCTGAAACACTGAGGGGAGAGAGCAGGCAGAATACGAGCACCTGAAACACTGAGGGGAGAGAGCATGCAGGTGTGGCAGAATACGAGCACCTGAAACACTGAGGGGAGAGAGCAGGCAGAATACGAGCACCTGAAACACTGAGGGGAGAGAGCAGGGAGAATACGAGCACCTGAAACACTGAGGGGAGAGAGCATGCAGGTGTGGCAGAATACGAGCACCTGAAACACTGAGGGGAGAGAGCATGCAGGCGTGGCAGAATACGAGCACCTGAAACACCGAAGGAAGAGAGCATGCAGGTGTGGCAGAATGCGAGCAACTGAAACACTGAGGGGAGAGAGCATGCAGGTGTGGCAGAATATGAGCACCTGAAACCCTGAGGGGAGAAAGCATGCAGGTGTGGCAGAATGCGAGCACCTGAAACACTGAGGGAAGAGAGCATGCAGGTGTGGCAGAATACGAGCACCTGAAACCCTGAGGGGAGAGAGCATGCAGGTGTGGCAGAATATGAGCACCTGAAACACTGAGGGGAGAGAGCAGGCAGAATACGAGCACCTGAAACACTGAGGGGAGAGAGCATGCAGGTGTGGCAGAATACGAGCACCTGAAACCCTGAGGGGAGAAAGCATGCAGGTGTGGCAGAATGCGAGCACCTGAAACACTGAGGGAAGAGACCATGCAGGTGTGGCAGAATGCGAGCACCTGAAACACTGAGGGGAGAGAGCATGCAGGTGTGGCAGAATACGAGCACCTGAAACCCGGAGGGGACAGAGCATGCAGGTGTGGCAGAATGCGAGCACCTGAAACACTGAGGGGAGAGAGCAGGCAGAATATGAGCACCTGAAACACTGAGGGGAGAGAGCACGCAGAATACGAGCACCTGAAACACTGAGGGGAGAGAGCAGGCAGAATACGAGCACCTGAAACACTGAGGGGAGAGAGCATGCAGGTGTGGCAGAATACGAGCACCTGAAACACTGAGGGGAGAGAGCAGGCAGAATACGAGCACCTGAAACACTGAGGGGAGAGAGCATGCAGGTGTGGCAGAATACGAGCACCTGAAACACTGAGGGGAGAGAGCATGCAGGTGTGGCAGAATACGAGCACCTGAAACACTGAGTGGCGAGAGCATGCTGGTATGGCAGAATACGAGCACCTGAAACCCTGAGGGGAGAAAGCATGCAGGTGTGGCAGAATGCGAGCACCTGAAACACTGAGGGAAGAGAGCATGCAGGTGTGGCAGAATACGAGCACCTGAAACCCTGAGGGGAGAGAGCATGCAGGTGTGGCAGAATACGAGCACCTGAAACACAGAGGGGAGAGAGCAGGCAGAATACGAGCACCTGAAACACTGAGGGGAGAGAGCAGGCAGAATATGAGCACGTGAAACACTGAGGGGAGAGAGCATGCAGGTGTGACAGAAAGCGAGCACCTGAAACACTGAAGGGAGAGAGCACGCAGGTGTGGCAGAATACAAGCACCTGAAACACTGAGGGGAGAGAGCATGCAGGTGTGGCAGAATACGAGCACCTGAAACACTGAGGGGAGAGAGCATGCAGGTGTGACAGAAAGTGAGCTCCTGAAACACTGAAGGGAGAGAGCATGCAGGTGTGGCAGAATACGAGCACCTGAAACACTGAGGGGAGAGAGCATGCAGGTGTGGCAGAATACGAGCACCTGAAACACTGAGGGGAGAGAGCAGGCAGAATACAAGCACCTGAAACACTGAGGGGAGAGAGCAGGCAGAATACAAGCACCTGAAACACTGAGGGGAGAGAGCAGGCAGAATACGAGCACCTGAAACACTGAGGGGAGAGAGCATGCAGGTGTGGCAGAATACGAGCACCTGAAACACTGAAGGGAGAGCAGGCAGAATACGAGCACCTGAAACACTGAGGGGAGAGAGCAGGCAGAATGCGAGCACCTGAAACACTGAGGGGAGAGAGCAGGCAGAATACGAGCACCTGAAACACTGAGGGGAGAGAGCATGCAGGTGTGGCAGATTACGAGCACCTGAAACACTGAGGGGAGAGAGCATGCAGGCGTGGCAGAATACGAGCACCTGAAACACTGAGGGGAGAGAGCATGCAGGTGTGGCAGAATACGAGCACCTGAAACACTGAGGGGAGAGAACATGCAGGTGTGGCAGAATATGAGCACCTGAAACATTGAGGGGAGAAAGCATGCAGGTGTGGCAGAATGCAAGCACCTGAAACACTGAGGGAAGAGAGCATGCAGGTGTGGCAGAATACGAGCACCTGAAACACTGAGGGGAGAGAGCATGCAGGTGTGGCAGAATACGAGCACCTGAAACACTGAGGGGAGAGAGCAGGCAGAATACGAGCACCTGAAACACTGAGGGGAGAGAGCAGGCAGAATATGAGAACCTGAAACACTGAGGGGGGAGAGCAGGGAGAATATGAGCACCTGGAACACTGAGGGGAGAGAGCATGCAGGTGTGGCAGAATACGAGCACCTGAAACACTGAGGGGAGAGAGCATGCAGGCATGGCAGAATACGAGCACCTGAAACACCGAAGGAAGAGAGCATGCAGGTGTGGCAGAATGCGAGCACCTGAAACACTGAGGGGAGAGAGCATGCAGGTGTGGCAGAATACGAGCACCTGAAACCCTGAGGGGAGAAAGCATGCAGGTGTGGCAGAATGCGAGCACCTGAAACACTGAGGGAAGAGAGCATGCAGGTGTGGCAGAATATGAGCACCTGAAACACTGAGGGGAGAGAGCAGGCAGAATACGAGCACCTGAAACACTGATCGGAGAGAGCATGCAGGTGTGGCAGAATACGAGCACCTGAAACCCTGAGGAGAGAAAGCATGCAGGTGTGGCAGAATGCGAGCACCTGAAACACTGAGGGAAGAGAGCATGCAGGTGTGGCAGAATGCGAGCACCTGAAACACTGAGGGGAGAGAGCATGCAGGTGTGGCAGAATACGAGCACCTGAAACCCTGAGGGGAGAGAGCATGCAGGTGTGGCAGAATGCGAGCACCTGAAACACTGAGGGGAGAGAGCAGGCAGAATACGAGCACCTGAAACACTGAGGGGAGAGAGCAGGCAGAATACGAGCACCTGAAACACTGAGAGGAGAGAGCAGGCAGAATACGAGCACCTGAAACACTGAGGGGAGAGAGCATGCAGGTGTGGCAGAATACGAGCACCTGAAACACTGAGGGGAGAGAGCATGCAGGCGTGGCAGAATACGAGCACCTGAAACACCGAGGGAAGAGAGCATGCAGGCGTGGCAGAATGCGAGCACCTGAAACACCGAGGGAAGAGAGCATGCAGGTGTGGCAGAATACGAGCACCTGAAACCCTGAGGGGAGAGAGCATGCAGGTGTGTCAGAATAAGAGCACCTGAAACACTGAGGGGAGAGAGCAGGCAGAATACGAGCACCTGAAACACTGAGGGGAGAGAGCAGGCAGAATACGAGCACCTGAAACACTGAGGGGAGAGAGCAGGGAGAATACGAGCACCTGAAACACTGAGGGAAGAGAGCATGCAGGTGTGGCAGAATGTGAGCAACTGAAACACTGAGGGGAGAGAGCATGCAGGTGTGGCAGAATATGAGCACCTGAAACCCTGAGGGGAGAAAGCATGCAGGTGTGGCAGAATGCGAGCACCTGAAACACTGAGGGAAGAGAGCATGCAGGTGTGGCAGAATATGAGCACCTGAAACACTGAGGGGAGAGAGCAGGCAGAATACGAGCACCTGAAACACTGAGGGGAGAGAGCATGCAGGTGTGGCAGAATATGAGCACCTGAAACCCTGAGGGGAGAAAGCATGCAGGTGTGGCAGAATGCGAGCACCTGAAACACTGAGGGAAGAGACCATGCAGGTGTGGCAGAATGCGAGCACCTGAAACACTGAGGGGAGAGAGCATGCAGGTGTGGCAGAATACGAGCACCTGAAACCCGGAGGGGACAGAGCATGCAGGTGTGGCAGAATGCGAGCACCTGAAACACTGAGGGGAGAGAGCAGGCAGAATATGAGCACCTGAAACACTGAGGGGAGAGAACATGCAGGTGTGGCAGAATACGAGCACCTGAAACCCTGAGGGGAGAAAGCATGCAGGTGTGGCAGAATGCGAGCACCTGAAACACTGAGGGAAGAGAGCATGCAGGTGTGGCAGAATACGAGCACCTGAATCACTGAGGGGAGAGAGCATGCATGTGTGGCAGAATACGAGCACCTGAAACACTGAGGGGAGAGAGCAGGCAGAATACGAGCACCTGAAACACTGAGGGGAGAGAGCAGGCAGAATACGAGCACCTGAAACACTGAGGGGAGAGAGCAGGGAGAATACGAGCACCTGAAACACTGAGGGGAGAGAGCATGCAGGTGTGGCAGAATACGAGCACCTGAAACACTGAGGGGAGAGAGCATGCAGGCGTGGCAGAATACGAGCACCTGAAACACCGAAGGAAGAGAGCATGCAGGTGTGGCAGAATGCGAGCAACTGAAACCCTGAGGGGAGAAAGCATGCAGGTGTGGCAGAATGCGAGCACCTGAAACACTGAGGGAAGAGAGCTTGCAGGTGTGGCAGAATATGAGCACCTGAAACACTGAGGGGAGAGAGCAGGCAGAATACGAGCACCTGAAACACTGAGGGGAGAGAGCATGCAGGTGTGGCAGAATACGAGCACCTGAAACCCTGAGGGGAGAAAGCATGCAGGTGTGGCAGAATGCGAGCACCTGAAACACTGAGGGAAGAGACCATGCAGGTGTGGCAGAATGCGAGCACCTGAAACACTGAGGGGAGAGAGCATGCAGGTGTGGCAGAATACGAGCACCTGAAACCCGGAGGGGACAGAGCATGCATGTGTGGCAGAATGCGAGCACCTGAAACACTGAGGGGAGAGAGCAGGCAGAATATGAGCACCTGAAACACTGAGGGGAGAGAGCACGCAGAATACGAGCACCTGAAACACTGAGGGGAGAGAGCAGGCAGAATACGAGCACCTGAAACACTGAGGGGAGAGAGCATGCAGGTGTGGCAGAATACGAGCACCTGAAACACTGAGGGGAGAGAGCAGGCAGAATACGAGCACCTGAAACACTGAGGGGAGAGAGCATGCAGGTGTGGCAGAATACGAGCACCTGAAACACTGAGGGGAGAGAGCATGCAGGTGTGGCAGAATACGAGCACCTGAAACACTGAGTGGCGAGAGCATGCTGGTATGGCAGAATACGAGCACCTGAAACCCTGAGGGGAGAAAGCATGCAGGTGTGGCAGAATGCGAGCACCTGAAACACTGAGGGAAGAGAGCATGCAGGTGTGGCAGAATACGAGCACCTGAAACCCTGAGGGGAGAGAGCATGCAGGTGTGGCAGAATACGAGCACCTGAAACACTGAGGGGAGAGAGCAGGCAGAATACGAGCACCTGAAACACTGAGGGGAGAGAGCAGGCAGAATATGAGCACGTGAAACACTGAGGGGAGAGAGCATGCAGGTGTGACAGAAAGCGAGCACCTGAAACACTGAAGGGAGAGAGCACGCAGGTGTGGCAGAATACAAGCACCTGAAACACTGAGGGGAGAGAGCATGCAGGTGTGGCAGAATACGAGCACCTGAAACACTGAGGGGAGAGAGCATGCAGGTGTGACAGAAAGTGAGCTCCTGAAACACTGAAGGGAGAGAGCATGCAGGTGTGGCAGAATACGAGCACCTGAAACACTGAGGGGAGAGAGCATGCAGGTGTGGCAGAATACGAGCACCTGAAACACTGAGGGGAGAGAGCAGGCAGAATACAAGCACCTGAAACACTGAGGGGAGAGAGCAGGCAGAATACAAGCACCTGAAACACTGAGGGGAGAGAGCAGGCAGAATACGAGCACCTGAAACACTGAGGGGAGAGAGCATGCAGGTGTGGCAGAATACGAGCACCTGAAACACTGAGGGGAGAGCAGGCAGAATACGAGCACCTGAAACACTGAGGGGAGAGAGCAGGCAGAATGCGAGCACCTGAAACACTGAGGGGAGAGAGCAGGCAGAATACGAGCACCTGAAACACTGAGGGGAGAGAGCATGCAGGTGTGGCAGATTACGAGCACCTGAAACACTGAGGGGAGAGAGCATGCAGGCGTGGCAGAATACGAGCACCTGAAACACTGAGGGGAGAGAGCATGCAGGTGTGGCAGAATACGAGCACCTGAAACACTGAGGGGAGAGAACATGCAGGTGTGGCAGAATACGAGCACCTGAAACATTGAGGGGAGAAAGCATGCAGGTGTGGCAGAATGCGAGCACCTGAAACACTGAGGGAAGAGAGCATGCAGGTGTGGCAGAATACGAGCACCTGAAACACTGAGGGGAGAGAGCATGCAGGTGTGGCAGAATACGAGCACCTGAAACACTGAGGGGAGAGAGCAGGCAGAATACGAGCACCTGAAACACTGAGGGGAGAGAGCAGGCAGAATATGAGAACCTGAAACACTGAGGGGGGAGAGCAGGGAGAATATGAGCACCTGGAACACTGAGGGGAGAGAGCATGCAGGTGTGGCAGAATACGAGCACCTGAAACACTGAGGGGAGAGAGCATGCAGGCATGGCAGAATACGAGCACCTGAAAAACCGAAGGAAGAGAGCATGCAGGTGTGGCAGAATGCGAGCACCTGAAACACTGAGGGGAGAGAGCATGCAGGTGTGGCAGAATACGAGCACCTGAAACCCTGAGGGGAGAAAGCATGCAGGTGTGGCAGAATGCGAGCACCTGAAACACTGAGGGAAGAGAGCATGCAGGTGTGGCAGAATATGAGCACCTGAAACACTGAGGGGAGAGAGCAGGCAGAATACGAGCACCTGAAACACTGATCGGAGAGAGCATGCAGGTGTGGCAGAATACGAGCACCTGAAACCCTGAGGAGAGAAAGCATGCAGGTGTGGCAGAATGCGAGCACCTGAAACACTGAGGGAAGAGAGCATGCAGGTGTGGCAGAATGCGAGCACCTGAAACACTGAGGGGAGAGAGCATGCAGGTGTGGCAGAATACGAGCACCTGAAACCCTGAGGGGAGAGAGCATGCAGGTGTGGCAGAATGCGAGCACCTGAAACACTGAGGGGAGAGAGCAGGCAGAATACGAGCACCTGAAACACTGAGGGGAGAGAGCAGGCAGAATACGAGCACCTGAAACACTGAGAGGAGAGAGCAGGCAGAATACGAGCACCTGAAACACTGAGGGGAGAGAGCATGCAGGTGTGGCAGAATACAAGCACCTGAAACACTGAGGGGAGAGAGCATGCAGGCGTGGCAGAATACGAGCACCTGAAACACCGAGGGAAGAGAGCATGCAGGCGTGGCAGAATGCGAGCACCTGAAACACCGAGGGAAGAGAGCATGCAGGTGTGGCAGAATACGAGCACCTGAAACCCTGAGGGGAGAGAGCATGCAGGTGTGTCAGAATAAGAGCACCTGAAACACTGAGGGGAGAGAGCAGGCAGAATACGAGCACCTGAAACACTGAGGGGAGAGAGCAGGCAGAATACGAGCACCTGAAACACTGAGGGGAGAGAGCAGGGAGAATACGAGCACCTGAAACACTGAGGGAAGAGAGCATGCAGGTGTGGCAGAATGTGAGCAACTGAAACACTGAGGGGAGTGAGCATGCAGGTGTGGCAGAATATGAGCACCTGAAACCCTGAGGGGAGAAAGCATGCAGGTGTGGCAGAATGCGAGCACCTGAAACACTGAGGGAAGAGAGCATGCAGGTGTGGCAGAATATGAGCACCTGAAACACTGAGGGGAGAGAGCAGGCAGAATACGAGCACCTGAAACACTGAGGGGAGAGAGCATGCAGGTGTGGCAGAATATGAGCACCTGAAACCCTGAGGGGAGAAAGCATGCAGGTGTGGCAGAATGCGAGCACCTGAAACACTGAGGGAAGAGACCATGCAGGTGTGGCAGAATGCGAGCACCTGAAACACTGAGGGGAGAGAGCATGCAGGTGTGGCAGAATACGAGCACCTGAAACACTGAGGGGAGAGAGCATGCAGGTGTGGCAGAATACGAGCACCTGAAACACTGAGGGGAGAGAGCAGGCAGAATACGAGCACCTGAAACACTGAGGGGAGAGAGCAGGCAGAATCCGAGCACCTGAAACACTGAGGGGAGAGAGCAGAGAGAATACGAGCACCTGAAACACTGAGGGGAGAGAGCATGCAGGTGTGGCAGAATACGAGCACCTGAAACACTGAGGGGAGAGAGCATGCAGGCGTGGCAGAATACGAGCACCTGAAACACCGAAGGAAGAGAGCATGCAGGTGTGGCAGAATGCGAGCACCTGAAACACTGAGGGGAGAGAGCATGCAGGTGTGGCAGAATATGAGCACCTGAAACCCTGAGGGGAGAAAGCATGCAGGTGTGGCAGAATGCGAGCACTTGAAACACTGAGGGAAGAGAGCATGCAGGTGTGGCAGAATATGAGCACCTGAAACACTGAGGGGAGAGAGCAGGCAGAATACGAGCACCTGAAACACTGAGGGGAGAGAGCATGCAGGTGTGGCAGAATACAAGCACCTGAAACACTGAGGGAAGAGAGCATGCAGGTGTGGCAGAATACGAGCACCTGAAACCCTGAGGGGAGAGAGCATGCAGGTGTGGCAGAATACGAGCACCTGAAACACTGAGGGAAGAGAGCATGCATGTGTGGCAGAATACGAGCACCTGAAACACTGAGGAAGAGAGCATGCAGGTGTGGCAGAATGCGAGCACCTGAAACACTGAGGGGAGAGAGCATGCAGGTGTGGCAGAATACGAGCACATGAAACCCTGAGGGGAGAGAGCATACAGGTGTGGCAGAATGCGAGCACCTGAAACACTGAGGGGAGAGAGCATGCAGGTGTGGCAGAATGCGAGCACCTGAAACACTGAGGGGAGAGAGCAGGCAGAATACGAGCACCTGCAACACTGAGGGGAGAGAGCATGCAGGTGTGGCAGAATACGAGCACCTGAAACACTGAGGGGAGAGAGCATGCAGGCGTGGCAGAAAACGAGCACCTGAAACACTGAAGGAAGAGAGCATGCAGGTGTGGCAGAATGCGAGCACCTGAAACACTGAGGGGAGAGAGCATGTAGGTGTGACAGAATACGAGCACCTGAAACCCTGAGGGGAGAAAGCATGCAGGTGTGGCAGAATGCGAGCACCTGAAACACTGAGGGAAGAGAGCATGCAGGTGTGGCAGAATGCGAGCACCTGAAACACTGAGGGGAGAGAGCATGCAGGTGTGGCAGAATACGAGCACCTGAAACACTGAGGGGAGAGAGCATGCAGGTGTGGCAGAATACGAGCACCTGAAACACTGAGGGGAGAGAGCAGGCAGAATACGAGCACCTGAAACACAGGGGAGAGAGCAGGCAGAATGCGAGCACCTGAAACACTGAGGGGAGAGAGCAGGCAGAATACGAGCACCTGAAACACTGAGGGGAGAGAGCATGCAGGTGTGGCAGAATACGAGCACCTGAAACACTGAGGGAAGAGAGCATGCAGGTGTGGCAGAATGTGAGCACCTGAAACACTGAGGGAAGAGAGCATGCAGGTGTGGCAGAATGTGAGCACCTGAAACACTGAGGGGAGAGAGCATGCAGGTGTGGCAGAATGCGAGCACCTGAAACACTGAGGGGAGAGAGCATGCAGGTGTGGCAGAATACGAGCACCTGAAACCCTGAGGTGAGAGAGCATACAGGTGTGGCAGAATGCGAGCACCTGAAACACTGAGGGAAGAGAGCATGCAGGTGTGGCAGAATGCGAGCACCTGAAACACTGAGGGGAGAGAGCATGCAGGTGTGGCAGAATGCGAGCACCTGAAACACTGAGGGGAGAGAGCAGGCAGAATACGAGCACCTGAAACACTGAGGGGAGAGAGCATGCAGGTGTGGCAGAATGCGAGCACCTGAAACACTGAGGGAAGAGAGCATGCAGGTGTGGCAGAATACGAGCACATGAAACCCTGAGGGGAGAGAGCATACAGGTGTGGCAGAATGCGAGCACCTGAAACACTGAGGGAAGAGAGCATGCAGGTGTGGCAGAATGTGAGCACCTGAAACACTGAGGGGAGAGAGCATGCAGGTGTGGCAGAATGCGAGCACCTGAAACACTGAGGGGAGAGAGCATGCAGGTGTGGCAGAATACGAGCACCTGAAACCCTGAGGGGAGAGAGCATACAGGTGTGGCAGAATGCGAGCACCTGAAACACTGAGGGAAGAGAGCATGCAGGTGTGGCAGAATGCGAGCACCTGAAACACTGAGGAGAGAGAGCATGCAGGTGTGGCAGAATGCGAGCACCTGAAACACTGAGGGGAGAGAGCAGGCAGAATACGAGCACCTGAAACACTGAGGGGAGAGAGCATGCAGGTGTGGCAGAATACGAGCACCTGAAACACTGAGGGGAGAGAGCATGCAGGCGTGGCAGAAAACGAGCACCTGAAACACCGAAGGAAGAGAGCATGCAGGTGTGGCAGAATGCGAGCACCTGAAACACTGAGGGGAGAGAGCATGTAGGTGTGGCAGAATACGAGCACCTGAAACCCTGAGGGGAGAAAGCATGCAGGTGTGGCAGAATGCAAGCACCTGAAACACTGAGGGAAGAGAGCATGCAGGTGTGGCAGAATGCGAGCACCTGAAACATTGAGGGGAGAGAGCATGCAGGTGTGGCAGAATACAAGCACCTGAAACACTGAGGGGAGAGAGCATGCAGGTGTGGCAGAATACGAGCACCTGAAACACTGAGGGGAGAGAGCAGGCAGAATACGAGCACCTGAAACACTGAGGGGAGAGAGCAGGCAGAATGCGAGCACCTGAAACACTGAGGGGAGAGAGCAGGCAGAATATGAGCACCTGAAACACTGAGGGGAGAGAGCATGCAGGTGTGGCAGAATACGAGCACCTAAAACACTGAGGGGAGAGAGGATGCAGGCGTGGCAGAATACGAACACCTGAAACACTGAGGGGAGAGAGCATGCAGGTGTGGCAGAATACGAGCACCTGAAACACTGAGGGGAGAGAACATGCAGGTGTGGCAGAATACGAGCACCTGAAACCCTGAGGGGAGAAAGCATGCAGGTGTGGCAGAATGCGAGCACCTGAAACACTGAGGGAAGAGAGCATGCAGGTGTGGCAGAATACGAGCACCTGAAACACTGAGGGGAGAGAGCATGCAGGTGTGGCAGAATACGAGCACCTGAAACACTGAGGGGAGAGAGCAGGCAGAATACGAGCACCTGAAACACTGAGGGGAGAGAGCAGGCAGAATCCGAGCACCTGAAACACTGAGGGGAGAGAGCAGAGAGAATACGAGCACCTGAAACACTGAGGGGAGAGAGCATGCAGGTGTGGCAGAATACGAGCACCTGAAACACTGAGGGGAGAGAGCATGCAGGCGTGGCAGAATACGAGCACCTGAAACACCGAAGGAAGAGAGCATGCAGGTGTGGCAGAATGCGAGCACCTGAAACACTGAGGGGAGAGAGCATGCAGGTGTGGCAGAATATGAGCACCTGAAACCCTGAGGGGAGAAAGCATGCAGGTGTGGCAGAATGCGAGCACTTGAAACACTGAGGGAAGAGAGCATGCAGGTGTGGCAGAATATGAGCACCTGAAACACTGAGGGGAGAGAGCAGGCAGAATACGAGCACCTGAAACACTGAGGGGAGAGAGCATGCAGGTGTGGCAGAATACGAGCACCTGAAACCCTGAGGGGAGAAAGCATGCAGGTGTGGCAGAATGTGAGCACCTGAAACACTGAGGGGAGAGAGCATGCAGGTGTGGCAGAATACGAGCACCTGAAACACTGAGGGGAGAGAGCATGCAGGTGTGGCAGAATACGAGCACCTGAAACCCTGAGGGGACAGAGCATGCAGGTGTGGCAGAATACGAACACCTGAAACACTGAGGGGAGAGAGCAGGCAGAATACGAGCACCTGAAACACTGAGGGGAGAGAGCACGCAGAATACGAGCACCTGCAACACTGAGGGGAGAGAGCAGGCAGAATACGAGCACCTGAAACACTGAGGGGAGAGAGCATGCAGGTGTGGCAGAATACGAGCACCTGAAACACTGAGCGGAGAGAGCATGCAGGCGTGGCAGAATACAAGCACCTGAAACACTGAGGGAAGAGAGCATGCAGGTGTGGCAGAATGCGAGCACCTGAAACACTGAGGGGAGAGAGCATGCAGGTGTGGCAGAATACGAGCACCTGAAACACTGAGGGGAGAGAGCATGCATGTGTGGCAGAATACGAGCACCTGAAACACTGAGGAAGAGAGCATGCAGGTGTGGCAGAATGCGAGCACCTGAAACACTGAGGGGAGAGAGCATGCAGGTGTGGCAGAATACAAGCACATGAAACCCTGAGGGGAGAGAGCATACAGGTGTGGCAGAATGCGAGCACCTGAAACACTGAGGGGAGAGAGCATGCAGGTGTGGCAGAATGCGAGCACCTGAAACACTGAGGGGAGAGAGCAGGCAAAATACGAGCACCTGCAACACTGAGGGGAGAGAGCATGCAGGTGTGGCAGAATACGAGCACCTGAAACACTGAGGGGAGAGAGCATGCAGGCGTGGCAGAAAACGAGCACCTGAAACACCGAAGGAAGAGAGCATGCAGGTGTGGCAGAATGCGAGCACCTGAAACACTGAGGGGAGAGAGCATGTAGGTGTGGCAGAATACGAGCACCTGAAACCCTGAGGGGAGAAAGCATGCAGGTGTGGCAGAATGCGAGCACCTGAAACACTGAGGGAAGAGAGCATGCAGGTGTGGCAGAATGCGAGCACCTGAAACACTGAGGGGAGAGAGCATGCAGGTGTGGCAGAATACGAGCACCTGAAACACTGAGGGGAGAGAGCATGCAGGTGGGGCAGAATACGAGCACCTGAAACACTGAGGGGAGAGAGCAGGCAGAATACGAGCACCTGAAACACTGAGGGGAGAGAGCAGGCAGAATGCGAGCACCTGAAACACTGAGGGGAGAGAGCAGGCAGAATACGAGCACCTGAAACACTGAGGGGAGAGAGCATGCAGGTGTGGCAGAATACGAGCACCTGAAACACTGAGGGGAGAGAGGATGCAGGCGTGGCAGAATACGAGCACCTGAAACACTGAGGGGAGAGAGCATGCAGGTGTGGCAGAATACGAGCACCTGAAACACTGAGGGGAGAGAACATGCAGGTGTGGCAGAATACGAGCACCTGAAACACTGAGGGGAGAGAGCAGGCAGAATACGAGCACCTGAAACACTGAGGGGAGAGAGCAGGCAGAATACGAGCACCTGAAACACTGAGGGGAGAGAGCAGGGAGAATACGAGCACCTGAAACACTGAGGGGAGAGAGAGCATGCAGGTGTGGCAGAATACAAGCACCTGAAACACTGAGGGGAGAGAGCATGCAGGCGTGGCAGAATACGAGCACCTGAAACACCGAAGGAAGAGAGCATGCAGGTGTGGCAGAATGCGAGCAACTGAAACACTGAGGGGAGAGAGCATGCAGGTGTGGCAGAATATGAGCACCTGAAACCCTGAGGGGAGAAAGCATGCAGGTGTGGCAGAATGCGAGCACCTGAAACACTGAGGGAAGAGAGCATGCAGGTGTGGCAGAATATGAGCACCTGAAACACTGAGGGGAGAGAGCAGGCAGAATACGAGCACCTGAAACACTGAGGGGAGAGAGCATGCAGGTGTGGCAGAATACGAGCACCTGAAACCCTGAGGGGAGAAAGCATGCAGGTGTGGCAGAATGCGAACACCTGAAACACTGAGGGAAGAGACCATGCAGGTGTGGCAGAATGCGAGCACCTGAAACACTGAGGGGAGAGAGCACGCAGGTGTGGCAGAATACGAGCACCTGAAACCCTGAGGGGACAGAGCATGCAGGTGTGGCAGAATGCGAGCACCTGAAACACTGAGGGGAGAGAGCAGGCAGAATACGAGAACCTGAAACACTGAGGGGAGAGAGCACGCAGAATACGAGCACCTGAAACACTGAGGTGAGAGAGCAGGCAGAATACGAGCACCTGAAACACTGAGGGGAGAGAGCATGCAGGTGTGGCAGAATACGAGCACCTGAAACACTGAGGGGAGAGAGCATGTAGGTGTGGCAGAATACGAGCACCTGAAACACTCAGTGGAGAGAGCATGCTGGTGTGGCAGAATACGAGCACCTGAAACCCTGAGGGGAGAAAGCATGCAGGTGTGGCAGAATGCGAGCACCTGAAACACTGAGGGAAGAGAGCATGCAGGTGTGGCAGAATACGAGCACCTGAAACCCTGAGGGGAGAGAGCATGCAAGTGTGGCAGAATATGAGCACCTGAAACACTGAGGGGAGAGAGCAGGCAGAATACGAGCACCTGAAACACTGAGGGGAGAGAGCAGGCAGAATACGAGCACGTGAAACACTGAGGGGAGAGAGCATGCAGGTGTGACAGAAAGCGAGCACCTGAAACACTGAAGGGAGAGAGCATGCAGGTGTGGCAGAATACAAGCACCTGAAACACTGAGGGGAGAGAGCATGCAGGTGTGGCAGAATACGAGCACCTGAAACACTGAGGGGAGAGAGCATGCAGGTGTGACAGAAAGTGAGCTCCTGAAACACTGAAGGGAGAGAGCATGCAGGTGTGGCAGAATACGAGCACCTGAAACACTGAGGGGAGAGAGCAGGCAGAATACGAGCACCTGAAACACTGAGGGGAGAGAGCATGCAGGTGTGGCAGAATACGAGCACCTGAAACACTGAGGGGAGAGAGCATGCAGGCGTGGCAGAATACGAGCACCTGAAACACTGAGGGAAGAGAGCATGCAGGTGTGGCAGAATGCGAGCACCTGAAACACTGAGGGGAGAGAGCATGCAGGTGTGGCAGAATACGAGCACCTGAAACACTGAGGGAAGAGAGCATGCATGTGTGGCAGAATACGAGCACCTGAAACACTGAGGAAGAGAGCATGCAGGTGTGGCAGAATGCGAGCACCTGAAACACTGAGGGGAGAGAGCATGCAGGTGTGGCAGAATACGAGCACATGAAACCCTGAGGGGAGAGAGCATACAGGTGTGGCAGAATGCGAGCACCTGAAACACTGAGGGGAGAGAGCATGCAGGTGTGGCAGAATGCGAGCACCTGAAACACTGAGGGGAGAGAGCAGGCAGAATACGAGCACCTGAAACACTGAGGGGAGAGAGCATGCAGGTGTGGCAGAATACGAGCACCTGAAACACTGAGGGGAGAGAGCATGCAGGCGTGGCAGAAAACGAGCACCTGAAACACCGAAGGAAGAGAGCATGCAGGTGTGGCAGAATGCGAGCACCTGAAACACTGAGGGGAGAGAGCATGTAGGTGTGGCAGAATACGAGCACCTGAAACCCTGAGGGGAGAAAGCATGCAGGTGTGGTAGAATGCGAGCACCTGAAACACTGAGGGAAGAGAGCATGCAGGTGTGGCAGAATGCGAGCACCTGAAACACTGAGGGGAGAGAGCATGCAGGTGTGGCAGAATACGAGCACCTGAAACACTGAGGGGAGAGAGCATGCAGGTGTGGCAGAATACGAGCACCTGAATCACTGAGGGGAGAGAGCAGGCAGAATACGAGCACCTGAAACACTGAGGGGAGAGAGCAGGCAGAATGCAAGCACCTGAAACACTGAGGGGAGAGAGCAGGCAGAATACGAGCACCTGAAACACTGAGGGGAGAGAGCATGTAGGTGTGGCAGAATACGAGCACCTGAAACCCTGAGGGGAGAAAGCATGCAGGTGTGGCAGAATGCGAGCACCTGAAACACTGAGGGAAGAGAGCATGCAGGTGTGGCAGAATGCGAGCACCTGAAACACTGAGGGGAGAGAGCATGCTGGTGTGGCAGAATACGAGCACCTGAAACACTGAGGGGAGAGAGGATGCAGGCGTGGCAGAATACGAGCACCTGAAACACTGAGGGGAGAGAGCATGCAGGTGTGGCAGAATACGAGCACCTGAAACACTGAGGGGAGAGAACATGCAGGTGTGGCAGAATACGAGCACCTGAAACCCTGAGGGGAGAAAGCATGCAGGTGTGGCAGAATGCGAGCACCTGAAACACTGAGGGAAGAGAGCATGCAGGTGTGGCAGAATAGGAGCACCTGAATCACTGAGGGGAGAGAGCATGCATGTGTGGCAGAATACGAGCACCTGAAACACTGAGGGGAGAGAGCAGGCAGAATACGAGCACCTGAAACACTGAGGGGAGAGAGCAGGCAGAATACGAGCACCTGAAACACTGAGGGGAGAGAGCAGGGAGAATACGAGCACCTGAAACACTGAGGGGAGAGAGCATGCAGGTGTGGCAGAATACGAGCACCTGAAACACTGAGGGGAGAGAGCATGCAGGCGTGGCAGAATACGAGCACCTGAAACACCGAAGGAAGAGAGCATGCAGGTGTGGCAGAATGCGAGCAACTGAAACACTGAGGGGAGAGAGCATGCAGGTGTGGCAGAATATGAGCACCTGAAACCCTGAGGGGAGAAAGCATGCAGGTGTGGCAGAATGCGAGCACCTGAAACACTGAGGGAAGAGAGCATGCAGGTGTGGCAGAATATGAGCACCTGAAACACTGAGGGGAGAGAGCAGGCAGAATACGAGCACCTGAAACACTGAGGGGAGAGAGCATGCAGGTGTGGCAGAATACGAGCACCTGAAACCCTGAGGGGAGAAAGCATGCAGGTGTGGCAGAATGCGAGCACCTGAAACACTGAGGGAAGAGACCATGCAGGTGTGGCAGAATGCGAGCACCTGAAACACTGAGGGGAGAGAGCATGCAGGTGTGGCAGAATACGAGCACCTGAAACCCGGAGGGGACAGAGCATGCAGGTGTGGCAGAATGCGAGCACCTGAAACACTGAGGGGAGAGAGCAGGCAGAATATGAGCACCTGAAACACTGAGGGGAGAGAGCACGCAGAATACGAGCACCTGAAACACTGAGGGGAGAGAGCAGGCAGAATACGAGCACCTGAAACACTGAGGGGAGAGAGCATGCAGGTGTGGCAGAATACGAGCACCTGAAACACTGAGGGGAGAGAGCAGGCAGAATACGAGCACCCGAAACACTGAGGGGAGAGAGCATGCAGGTGTGGCAGAATACGAGCACCTGAAACACTGAGGGGAGAGAGCATGCAGGTGTGGCAGAATACGAGCACCTGAAACACTGAGTGGCGAGAGCATGCTGGTGTGGCAGAATACGAGCACCTGAAACCCTGAGGGGAGAAAGCATGCAGGTGTGGCAGAATGCGAGCACCTGAAACACTGAGGGAAGAGAGCATGCAGGTGTGGCAGAATACGAGCACCTGAAACCCTGAGGGGATAGAGCATGCAGGTGTGGCAGAATACGAGCACCTGAAACACTGAGGGGAGAGAGCAGGCAGAATACGAGCACCTGAAACACTGAGGGGAGAGAGCAGGCAGAATATGAGCACGTGAAACACTGAGGGGAGAGAGCATGCAGGTGTGACAGAAAGCGAGCACCTGAAACACTGAAGGGAGAGAGCACGCAGGTGTGGCAGAATACAAGCACCTGAAACACTGAGGGGAGAGAGCATGCAGGTGTGGCAGAATACGAGCACCTGAAACACTGAGGGGAGAGAGCATGCAGGTGTGACAGAAAGTGAGCTCCTGAAACGCTGAAGGGAGAGAGCATGCAGGTGTGGCAGAATACGAGCACCTGAAACACTGAGGGGAGAGAGCATGCAGGTGTGGCAGAATACGAGCACCTGAAACACTGAGGGGAGAGAGCAGGCAGAATACAAGCACCTGAAACACTGAGGGGAGAGAGCAGGCAGAATACAAGCACCTGAAACACTGAGGGGAGAGAGCAGGCAGAATACGAGCACCTGAAACACTTTGGGGAGATAGCATGCAGGTGTGGCAGAATACGAGCACCTGAAACACTGAGGGGAGTGAGCAGGCAGAATACAAGCACCTGAAACACTGAGGGGAGAGAGCAGGCAGAATACAAGCACCTGAAACACTGAGGGGAGAGAGCAGGCAGAATACGAGCACCTGAAACACTTTGGGGAGATAGCATGCAGGTGTGGCAGAATACGAGCACCTGAAACACTGAGGGGAGAGAGCAGGCAGAATACGAGCACCTGAAACACTGAGGGGAGAGAGCAGGCAGAATGCGAGCACCTGAAACACTGAGGGGAGAGAGCAGGCAGAATACGAGCACCTGAAACACTGAGGGGAGAGAGCATGCAGGCGTGGCAGAATACGAGCACCTGAAACACTGAGGGGAGAGAACATGCAGGTGTGGCAGAATACGAGCACCTGAAACATTGAGGGGAGAAAGCATGCAGGTGTGGCAGAATGCGAGCACCTGAAACACTGAGGGAAGAGAGCATGCAGGTGTGGCAGAATACGAGCACCTGAAACACTGAGGGGAGAGAGCATGCAGGTGTGGCAGAATACGAGCACCTGAAACACTGAGGGGAGAGAGCAGGCAGAATACGAGCACCTGAAACACTGAGGGGAGAGAGCAGGCAGAATACGAGCACCTGAAACACTGAGGGGAGAGAGCAGGCTGAATACGAGCACCTGAAACACTGAGAGGAGAGAGCATGCAGGTGTGGCAGAATGCGAGCACCTGAAACACTGAGGGGAGAGAGCATGCAGGTGTGGCAGAATACGAGCACCTGAAACCCTGAGGGGAGAAAGCATGCAGGTGTGGCAGAATGCGAGCACCTGAAACACTGAGGGAAGAGAGCATGCAGGTGTGGCAGAATATGAGCACCTGAAACACTGAGGGGAGAGAGCAGGCAGAATACGAGCACCCGAAACACTGATCGGAGAGAGCATGCAGGTGTGGCAGAATACGAGCACCTGAAACCCTGAGGAGAGAAAGCATGCAGGTGTGGCAGAATGCGAGCACCTGAAACACTGAGGGAAGAGAGCATGCAGGTGTGGCAGAATGCGAGCACCTGAAACACTGAGGGGAGAGAGCATGCAGGTGTGGCAGAATACGAGCACCTGAAACCCTGAGGGGAGAGAGCATGCAGGTGTGGCAGAATGCGAGCACCTGAAACACTGAGGGGAGAGAGCAGGCAGAATACGAGCACCTGAAACACTGAGGGGAGAGAGCAGGCAGAATACGAGCACCTGAAACACTGAGAGGAGAGAGCAGGCAGAATACGAGCACCTGAAACACTGAGGGGAGAGAGCATGCAGGTGTGGCAGAATACGAGCACCTGAAACACTGAGGGGAGAGAGCATGCAGGCGTGGCAGAATACGAGCACCTGAAACACCGAGGGAAGAGAGCATGCAGGCGTGGCAGAATGCGAGCACCTGAAACACCGAGGGAAGAGAGCATGCAGGTGTGGCAGAATACGAGCACCTGAAACCCTGAGGGGAGAGAGCATGCAGGTGTGGCAGAATACGAGCACCTGAAACACTGAGGGGAGAGAGCAGGCAGAATACGAGCACCTGAAACACTGAGGGGAGAGAGCAGGCAGAATACGAGCACCTGAAACACTGAGGGGAGAGAGCAGGGAGAATACGAGCACCTGAAACACTGAGGGAAGAGAGCATGCAGGTGTGGCAGAATGCGAGCAACTGAAACACTGAGGGGAGAGAGCATGCAGGTGTGGCAGAATATGAGCACCTGAAACCCTGAGGGGAGAAAGCATGCAGGTGTGGCAGAATGCGAGCACCTGAAACACTGAGGGACGAGAGCATGCAGGTGTGGCAGAATATGAGCACCTGAAACACTGAGGGGAGAGAGCAGGCAGAATACGAGCACCTGAAACACTGAGGGGAGAGAGCATGCAGGTGTGGCAGAATACGAGCACCTGAAACACCGAGGGAAGAGAGCATGCAGGCGTGGCAGAATGCGAGCACCTGAAACACCGAGGGGACAGAGCATGCAGGTGTGGCAGAATGCGAGCACCTGAAACACTGAGGGGAGAGAGCATGCAGGTGTGGCAGAATACGAGCACCTGAAACCCGGAGGGGACAGAGCATGCAGGTGTGGCAGAATGCGAGCACCTGAAACACTGAGGGGAGAGAGCAGGCAGAATATGAGCACCTGAAACACTGAGGGGAGAGAGCACGCAGAATACGAGCACCTGAAACACTGAGGGGAGAGAGCAGGCAGAATACGAGCACCTGAAACACTGAGGGGAGAGAGCATGCAGGTGTGGCAGAATACGAGTACCTGAAACACTGAGGGGAGAGAGCATGCAGGTGTGGCAGAATACGAGCACCTGAAACACTGAGTGGAGAGAGCATGCTGGTGTGGCAGAATGCGAGCACCTGAAACACTGAGGGAAGAGAGCATGCAGGTGTGGCAGAATACGAGCACCTGAAACCCTGAGGGGAGAGAGCATGCAGGTGTGGCAGAATACGAGCACCTGAAACACTGAGGGGAGAGAGCATGCAGGTGTGGCAGAATACGAGCACCTGAAACACTGAGGGGAGAGAGTAGGCAGAATACGAGCACCTGAAACACTGAGGGAAGAGAGCATGCAGGTGTGGCAGAATACGAGCACCTGAAACACTGAGGGGAGAGAGCATGCAGGTGTGGCAGAATACGAGCACCTGAAACACTGAGTGGAGAGAGCATGCTGGTGTGGCAGAATACGAGCACCTGAAACCCTGAGGGGAGAAAGCATGCAGGTGTGGCAGAATGCGAGCACCTGAAACACTGAGGGAAGAGAGCATGCAGGTGTGGCAGAATACGAGCACCTGAAACCCTGAGGGGAGAGAGCATGCAGGTGTGGCAGAATACGAGCACCTGAAACACTGAGGGGAGAGAGCAGGCAGAATACGAGCACCTGAAACACTGAGGGGAGAGAGCAGGCAGAATACGAGCACGTGAAACACTGAGGGGAGAGAGCATGCAGGTGTGACAGAAAGCGAGCACCTGAAACACTGAAGGGAGAGAGCATGCAGGTGTGGCAGAATACAAGCACCTGAAACACTGAGGGGAGAGAGCATGCAGGTGTGGCAGAATACGAGCACCTGAAACACTGAGGGGAGAGAGCATGCAGGTGTGACAGAAAGTGAGCTCCTGAAACACTGAAGGGAGAGAGCATGCAGGTGTGGCAGAATACGAGCACCTGAAACACTGAGGGGAGAGAGCAGGCAGAATACGAGCACCTGAAACACTGAGGGGAGAGAGCATGCAGGTGTGGCAGAATACGAGCACCTGAAACACTGAGGGGAGAGAGCATGCAGGCGTGGCAGAATACGAGCACCTGAAACACTGAGGGAAGAGAGCATGCAGGTGTGGCAGAATGCGAGCACCTGAAACACTGAGGGGAGAGAGCATGCAGGTGTGGCAGAATACGAGCACCTGAAACACTGAGGGAAGAGAGCATGCATGTGTGGCAGAATACGAGCACCTGAAACACTGAGGAAGAGAGCATGCAGGTGTGGCAGAATGCGAGCACCTGAAACACTGAGGGGAGAGAGCATGCAGGTGTGGCAGAATACGAGCACATGAAACCCTGAGGGGAGAGAGCATACAGGTGTGGCAGAATGCGAGCACCTGAAACACTGAGGGGAGAGAGCATGCAGGTGTGGCAGAATGCGAGCACCTGAAACACTGAGGGGAGAGAGCAGGCAGAATACGAGCACCTGAAACACTGAGGGGAGAGAGCATGCAGGTGTGGCAAAATACGAGCACCTGAAACACTGAGGGGAGAGAGCATGCAGGCGTGGCAGAAAACGAGCACCTGAAACACCGAAGGAAGAGAGCATGCAGGTGTGGCAGAATGCGAGCACCTGAAACACTGAGGGGAGAGAGCATGTAGGTGTGGCAGAATACGAGCACCTGAAACCCTTAGGGGAGAAAGCATGCAGGTGTGGCAGAATGCGAGCACCTGAAACACTGAGGGAAGAGAGCATGCAGGTGTGGCAGAATGCGAGCACCTGAAACACTGAGGGGAGAGAGCATGCAGGTGTGGCAGAATACGAGCACCTGAAACACTGAGGGGAGAGAGCATGCAGGTGTGGCAGAATACGAGCACCTGAATCACTGAAGGGAGAGAGCAGGCAGAATACGAGCACCTGAAACACTGAGGGGAGAGAGCAGGCAGAATGCAAGCACCTGAAACACTGAGGGGAGAGAGCAGGCAGAATACGAGCACCTGAAACACTGAGGGGAGAGAGCATGTAGGTGTGGCAGAATACGAGCACCTGAAACCCTGAGGGGAGAAAGCATGCAGGTGTGGCAGAATGCGAGCACCTGAAACACTGAGGGAAGAGAGCATGCAGGTGTGGCAGAATGCGAGCACCTGAAACACTGAGGGGAGAGAGCATGCAGGTGTGGCAGAATACGAGCACCTGAAACACTGAGGGGAGAGAGGATGCAGGCGTGGCAGAATACGAGCACCTGAAACACTGAGGGGAGAGAGCATGCAGGTGTGGCAGAATACGAGCACCTGAAACACTGAGGGGAGAGAACATGCAGGTGTGGCAGAATACGAGCACCTGAAACCCTGAGGGGAGAAAGCATGCAGGTGTGGCAGAATGCGAGCACCTGAAACACTGAGGGAAGAGAGCATGCAGGTGTGGCAGAATACGAGCACCTGAATCACTGAGGGGAGAGAGCATGCATGTGTGGCAGAATACGAGCACCTGAAACACTGAGGGGAGAGAGCAGGCAGAATACGAGCACCTGAAACACTGAGGGGAGAGAGCAGGCAGAATACGAGCACCTGAAACACTGAGGGGAGAGAGCAGGGAGAATACGAGCACCTGAAACACTGAGGGGAGAGAGCATGCAGGTGTGGCAGAATACGAGCACCTGAAACACTGAGGGGAGAGAGCATGCAGGCGTGGCAGAATACGAGCACCTGAAACACCGAAGGAAGAGAGCATGCAGGTGTGGCAGAATGCGAGCAACTGAAACACTGAGGGGAGAGAGCATGCAGGTGTGGCAGAATATGAGCACCTGAAACCCTGAGGGGAGAAAGCATGCAGGTGTGGCAGAATGCGAGCACCTGAAACACTGAGGGAAGAGAGCATGCAGGTGTGGCAGAATATGAGCACCTGAAACACTGAGGGGAGAGAGCAGGCAGAATACGAGCACCTGAAACACTGAGGGGAGAGAGCATGCAGGTGTGGCAGAATATGAGCACATGAAACCCTGAGGGGAGAAAGCATGCAGGTGTGGCAGAATTCGAGCACCTGAAACACTGAGGGAAGAGACCATGCAGGTGTGGCAGAATGCGAGCACCTGAAACACTGAGGGGAGAGAGCATGCAGGTGTGGCAGAATACGAGCACCTGAAATCCGGAGGGGACAGAGCATGCAGGTGTGGCAGAATGCGAGCACCTGAAACACTGAGGGGAGAGAGCAGGCAGAATATGAGCACCTGAAACACTGAGGGGAGAGAGCACGCAGAATACGAGCACCTGAAACACTGAGGGGAGAGAGCAGGCAGAATACGAGCACCTGAAACACTGAGGGGAGAGAGCATGCAGGTGTGGCAGAATACGAGCACCTGAAACACTGAGGGGAGAGAGCAGGCAGAATACGAGCACCTGAAACACTGAGGGGAGAGAGCATGCAGGTGTGGCAGAATACGAGCACCTGAAACACTGAGGGGAGAGAGCATGCAGGTGTGGCAGAATACGAGCACCTGAAACACTGAGTGGAGAGAGCATGCTGGTGTGGCAGAATACGAGCACCTGAAACCCTGAGGGGAGAAAGCATGCAGGTGTGGCAGAATGCGAGCACCTGAAACACTGAGGGAAGAGAGCATGCAGGTGTGGCAGAATACAAGCACCTGAAACCCTGAGGGGAGAGAGCATGCAGGTGTGGCAGAATACGAGCACCTGAAACACTGAGGGGAGAGAGCAGGCAGAATACGAGCACCTGAAACACTGAGGGGAGAGAGCAGGCAGAATACGAGCACGTGAAACACTGAGGGGAGAGAGCATGCAGGTGTGACAGAAAGCGAGCACCTGAAACACTGAAGGGAGAGAGCACGCAGGTGTGGCAGAATACAAGCACCTGAAACACTGAGGGGAGAGAGCATGCAGGTGTGGCAGAATACGAGCACCTGAAACACTGAGGGGAGAGAGCATGCAGGTTTGACAGAAAGTGAGCTCCTGAAACACTGAAGGGAGAGAGCATGCAGGTGTGGCAGAATACGAGCACCTGAAACACTGAGGGGAGAGAGCATGCAGGTGTGGCAGAATACGAGCACCTGAAACACTGAGGGGAGAGAGCAGGCAGAATACAAGCACCTGAAACACTGAGGGGAGAGAGCAGGCAGAATACAAGCACCTGAAACACTGAGGGGAGAGAGCAGGCAGAATACGAGCACCTAAAACACTGAGGGGAGAGAGCATGCAGGTGTGGCAGAATACGAGCACCTGAAACACTGAGGGGAGAGAGCAGGCAGAATACGAGCACCTGAAACACTGAGGGGACAGAGCAGGCAGAATGCGAGCACCTGAAACACTGAGGGGAGAGAGCAGAAAGAATACGAGCACCTGAAACACTGAGGGGAGAGAGCATGCAGGTGTGGCAGATTACGAGCACCTGAAACACTGAGGGGAGAGAGCATGCAGGCGTGGCAGAATACGAGCACCTGAAACACTGAGGGGAGAGAGCATGCAGGTGTGGCAGAATACGAGCACCTGAAACACTGAGGGGAGAGAACATGCAGGTGTGGCAGAATACGAGCACCTGAAACATTGAGGGGAGAAAGCATGCAGGTGTGGCAGAATGCGAGCACCTGAAACACTGAGGGAAGAGAGCATGCAGGTGTGGCAGAATACGAGCACCTGAAACACTGAGGGGAGAGAGCATGCAGGTGTGGCAGAATACGAGCACCTGAAACACTGAGGGGAGAGAGCAGGCAAAATACGAGCACCTGAAACACTGAGGGGAGAGAGCAGGCAGAATACGAGCACCTGAAACACTGAGGGGGGAGAGCAGGGAGAATACGAGCACCTGGAACACTGAGGGGAGAGAGCATGCAGGTGTGGCAGAATACGAGCACCTGAAACACTGAGGGGAGAGAGCATGCAGGCATGGCAGAATACGAGCACCTGAAACACCGAAGGAAGAGAGCATGCAGGTGTGGCAGAATGCGAGCACCTGAAACACTGAGGGGAGAGAGCATGCAGGTGTGGCAGAATACGAGCACCTGAAACCCTGAGGGGAGAAAGCATGCAGGTGTGGCAGAATGCAAGCACCTGAAACACTGAGGGAAGAGAGCATGCAGGTGTGGCAGAATATGAGCACCTGAAACACTGAGGGGAGAGAGCAGGCAGAATACAAGCACCTGAAACACTGAGGGGAGAGAGCATGCAGGTGTGGCAGAATACGAGCACCTGAAACCCTGAGGAGAGAAAGCATGCAGGTGTGGCAGAATGCGAGCACCTGAAACACTGAGGGAAGAGAGCATGCAGGTGTGGCAGAATGCGAGCACCTGAAACACTGAGGGGAGAGAGCAGGCAGAATACGAGCACCTGAAACACTGAGGGGAGAGAGCAGGCAGAATACGAGCACCTGAAACACTGAGAGGAGAGAGCAGGCAGAATACGAGCACCTGAAACACTGAGGGGAGAGAGCATGCAGGTGTGGCAGAATACGAGCACCTGAAACACCGAGGGAAGAGAGCATGCAGGCGTGGCAGAATGCGAGCACCTGAAACACCGAGGGAAGAGAGCATGCAGGTGTGGCAGAATACGAGCACCTGAAACCCTGAGGGGAGAGAGCATGCAGGTGTGGCAGAATACGAGCACCTGAAACACTGAGGGGAGAGAGCAGGCAGAATACGAGCACCTAAAACACTGAGGGGAGAGAGCAGGCAGAATACGAGCACCTGAAACACTGAGGGGAGAGAGCAGGGAGAATACGAGCACCTGAAACACTGAGGGAAGAGAGCATGCAGGTGTGGCAGAATGCGAGCAACTGAAACACTGAGGGGAGAGAGCATGCAGGTGTGGCAGAATATGAGCACCTGAAACCCTGAGGGGAGAAAGCATGCAGGTGTGGCAGAATGCGAGCACCTGAAACACTGAGGGAAGAGAGCATGCAGGTGTGGCAGAATATGAGCACCTGAAACACTGAGGGGAGAGAGCAGGCAGAATACGAGCACCTGAAACACTGAGGGGAGAGAGCATGCAGGTGTGGCAGAATACGAGCACCTGAAACCCTGAGGGGAGAAAGCATGCAGGTGTGGCAGAATGCGAGCACCTGAAACACTGAGGGAAGAGACCATGCAGGTGTGGCAGAATGCGAGCACCTGAAACACTGAGGGGAGAGAGCATGCAGGTGTGGCAGAATACGAGCACCTGAAACCCGGAGGGGACAGAGCATGCAGGTGTGGCAGAATGCGAGCACCTGAAACACTGAGGGGAGAGAGCAGGCAGAATATGAGCACCTGAAACACTGAGGGGAGAGAGCACGCAGAATACGAGCACCTGAAACAGTGAGGGGAGAGAGCAGGCAGAATACGAGCACCTGAAACACTGAGGGGAGAGAGCATGCAGGTGTGGCAGAATACGAGCACCTGAAACACTGAGGGGAGAGAGCAGGCAGAATACGAGCACCTGAAACACTGAGGGGAGAGAGCATGCAGGTGTGGCAGAATACGAGCACCTGAAACACTGAGGGGAGAGAGCATGCAGGTGTGGCAGAATACGAGCACCTGAAACACTGAGTGGAGAGAGCATGCTGGTGTGGCAGAATACGAGCACCTGAAACCCTGAGGGGAGAAAGCATGCAGGTGTGGCAGAATGCGAGCACCTGAAACACTGAGGGAAGAGAGCATGCAGGTGTGGCAGAATACGAGCATCTGAAACCCTGAGGGGAGAGAGCATGCAGGTGTGGCAGAATACGAGCACCTGAAACACTGAGGGGAGAGAGCAGGCAGAATACGAGCACCTGAAACACTGAGGGGAGAGAGCAGGCAGAATACGAGCACGTGAAACACTGAGGGGAGAGAGCATGCAGGTCTGACAGAAAGCGAGCACCTGAAACACTGAAGGGAGAGAGCACGCAGGTGTGGCAGAATACAAGCACCTGAAACACTGAGGGGAGAGAGCATGCAGGTGTGGCAGAATACGAGCACCTGAAACACTGAGGGGAGAGAGCATGCAGGTGTGACAGAAAGTGAGCTCCTGAAACACTGAAGGGAGAGAGCATGCAGGTGTGGCAGAATACGAGCACCTGAAACACTGAGGGGAGAGAGCATGCAGGTGTGGCAGAATACGAGCACCTGAAACACTGAGGGGAGAGAGCAGGCAGAATACAAGCACCTGAAACACTGAGGGGAGAGAGCAGGCAGAATACAAGCACCTGAAACACTGAGGGGAGAGAGCAGGCAGAATACGAGCACCTGAAACACTGAGGGGAGAGAGCATGCAGGTGTGGCAGAATACGAGCACCTGAAACACTGAGGGGAGAGCAGGCAGAATACGAGCACCTGAAACACTGAGGGGAGAGAGCAGGCAGAATGCGAGCACCTGAAACACTGAGGGGAGAGAGCAGGCAGAATACGAGCACCTGAAACACTGAGGGGAGAGAGCATGCAGGTGTGGCAGATTACGAGCACCTGAAACACTGAGGGGAGAGAGCATGCAGGCGTGGCAGAATACGAGCACCTGAAACACTGAGGGGAGAGAGCAGGCAGAATACGAGCACCTGAAACACTGAGGGGAGAGAGCATGCAGGTGTGGCAGAATACGAGCACCTGAAACCCTGAGGGGAGAAAGCATGCAGGTGTGGCAGAATGCGAGCACCTGAAACACTGAGGGGAGAGAGCATGCAGGTGTGGCAGAATACGAGCACCTGAAACCCGGAGGGGACAGGGCATGCAGGTGTGGCAGAATGCGAGCACCTGAAACACTGAGGGGAGAGAGCAGGCAAAATACGAGCACCTGCAACACTGAGGGGAGAGAGCATGCAGGTGTGGCAGAATACGAGCACCTGAAACACTGAGGGGAGAGAGCATGCAGGCGTGGCAGAAAACGAGCACCTGAAACACTGAGGGGAGAGAGCATGCAGGTGTGGCAGAATACGAGCACCTGAAACACTGAGGGGAGAGAGCATGCATGTGTGGCAGAATACGAGCACCTGAAACACTGAGGAAGAGAGCATGCAGGTGTGGCAGAATGCGAGCACCTGAAACACTGAGGGGAGAGAGCATGCAGGTGTGGCAGAATACGAGCACATGAAACCCTGAGGGGAGAGAGCATACAGGTGTGGCAGAATGCGAGCACCTGAAACACTGAGGGGAGAGAGCATGCAGGTGTGGCAGAATGCGAGCACCTGAAACACTGAGGGGAGAGAGCAGGCAAAATACGAGCACCTGCAACACTGAGGGGAGAGAGCATGCAGGTGTGGCAGAATACGAGCACCTGAAACACTGAGGGGAGAGAGCATGCAGGCGTGGCAGAAAACGAGCACCTGAAACACCGAAGGAAGAGAGCATGCAGGTGTGGCAGAATGCGAGCACCTGAAACACTGAGGGGAGAGAGCATGTAGGTGTGGCAGAATACGAACACCTGAAACCCTGAGGGGAGAAAGCATGCAGGTGTGGCAGAATGCGAGCACCTGAAACACTGAGGGAAGAGAGCATGCAGGTGTGGCAGAATGCGAGCACCTGAAACACTGAGGGGAGAGAGCATGCAGGTGTGGCAGAATACGAGCACCTGAAACACTGAGGGGAGAGAGCATGCAGGTGGGGCAGAATACGAGCACCTGAAACACTGAGGGGAGAGAGCAGGCAGAATACGAGCACCTGAAACACTGAGGGGAGAGAGCAGGCAGAATGCGAGCACCTGAAACACTGAGGGGAGAGAGCAGGCAGAATACGAGCACCTGAAACACTGAGGGGAGAGAGCATGCAGGTGTGGCAGAATACGAGCACCTGAAACACTGAGGGGAGAGAGGATGCAGGCGTGGCAGAATACGAGCACCTGAAACACTGAGGGGAGAGAGCATGCAGGTGTGGCAGAATACGAGCACCTGAAACACTGAGGGGAGAGAACATGCAGGTGTGGCAGAATACGAGCACCTGAAACCCTGAGGGGAGAAAGCATGCAGGTGTGGCAGAATGCGAGCACCTGAAACACTGAGGGAAGAGAGCATGCAGGTGTGGCAGAATACGAGCACCTGAAACACTGAGGGGAGAGAGCATGCAGGTGTGGCAGAATACGAGCACCTGAAACACTGAGGGGAGAGAGCAGGCAGAATACGAGCACCTGAAACACTGAGGGGAGAGAGCAGGCAGAATACGAGCACCTGAAACACTGAGGGGAGAGAGCAGGGAGAATACGAGCACCTGAAACACTGAGGGGAGAGAGAGCATGCAGGTGTGGCAGAATACAAGCACCTGAAACACTGAGGGAAGAGAGCATGCAGGCGTGGCAGAATACGAGCACCTGAAACACCGAAGGAAGAGAGCATGCAGGTGTGGCAGAATGCGAGCAACTGAAACACTGAGGGGAGAGAGCATGCAGGTGTGGCAGAATATGAGCACCTGAAACCCTGAGGGGAGAAAGCATGCAGGTGTGGCAGAATGCGAGCACCTGAAACACTGAGGGAAGAGAGCATGCAGGTGTGGCAGAATATGAGCACCTGAAACACTGAGGGGAGAGAGCAGGCAGAATACGAGCACCTGAAACACTGAGGGGAGAGAGCATGCAGGTGTGGCAGAATACGAGCACCTGAAACCCTGAGGGGAGAAAGCATGCAGGTGTGGCAGAATGCGAGCACCTGAAACACTGAGGGAAGAGACCATGCAGGTGTGGCAGAATGCGAGCACCTGAAACACTGAGGGGAGAGAGCATGCAGGTGTGGCAGAATACGAGCACCTGAAACCCTGAGGGGACAGAGCATGCAGGTGTGGCAGAATGCGAGCACCTGAAACACTGAGGGGAGAGAGCAGGCAGAATACGAGAACCTGAAACACTGAGGGGAGAGAGCACGCAGAATACGAGCACCTGAAACACTGAGGGGAGAGAGCAGGCAGAATACGAGCACCTGAAACACTGAGGGGAGAGAGCATGCAGGTGTGGCAGAATAAGAGCACCTGAAACACTGAGGGGAGAGAGCATGTAGGTGTGGCAGAATACGAGCACCTGAAACACTCAGTGGAGAGAGCATGCTGGTGTGGCAGAATACGAGCACCTGAAACCCTGAGGGGAGAAAGCATGCAGGTGTGGCAGAATGCGAGCACCTGAAACACTGAGGGAAGAGAGCATGCAGGTGTGGCAGAATACGAGCACCTGAAACCCTGAGGGGAGAGAGCATGCAGGTGTGGCAGAATATGAGCACCTGAAACACTGAGGGGAGAGAGTAGGCAGAATACGAGCACCTGAAACACTGAGGGGAGAGAGCAGGCAGAATACGAGCACGTGAAACACTGAGGGGAGAGAGCATGCAGGTGTGACAGAAAGCGAGCACCTGAAACACTGAAGGGAGAGAGCATGCAGGTGTGGCAGAATACAAGCACCTGAAACACTGAGGGGAGAGAGCATGCAGGTGTGGCAGAATACGAGCACCTGAAACACTGAGGGGAGAGAGCATGCAGGTGTGACAGAAAGTGAGCTCCTGAAACACTGAAGGGAGAGAGCATGCAGGTGTGGCAGAATACGAGCACCTGAAACACTGAGGGGAGAGAGCAGGCAGAATACGAGCACCTGAAACACTGAGGGGAGAGAGCATGCAGGTGTGGCAGAATACGAGCACCTGAAACACTGAGGGGAGAGAGCATGCAGGCGTGGCAGAATACGAGCACCTGAAACACTGAGGGAAGAGAGCATGCAGGTGTGGCAGAATGCGAGCACCTGAAACACTGAGGGGAGAGAGCATGCAGGTGTGGCAGAATACGAGCACCTGAAACACTGAGGGAAGAGAGCATGCATGTGTGGCAGAATACGAGCACCTGAAACACTGAGGAAGAGAGCATGCAGGTGTGGCAGAATGCGAGCACCTGAAACACTGAGGGGAGAGAGCATGCAGGTGTGGCAGAATACGAGCACATGAAACCCTGAGGGGAGAGAGCATACAGGTGTGGCAGAATGCGAGCACCTGAAACACTGAGGGGAGAGAGCATGCAGGTGTGGCAGAATGCGAGCACCTGAAACACTGAGGGGAGAGAGCAGGCAGAATACGAGCACCTGAAACACTGAGGGGAGAGAGCATGCAGGTGTGGCAGAATACGAGCACCTGAAACACTGAGGGGAGAGAGCATGCAGGCGTGGCAGAAAACGAGCACCTGAAACACCGAAGGAAGAGAGCATGCAGGTGTGGCAGAATGCGAGCACCTGAAACACTGAGGGGAGAGAGCATGTAGGTGTGGCAGAATACGAGCACCTGAAACCCTGAGGGGAGAAAGCATGCAGGTGTGGTAGAATGCGAGCACCTGAAACACTGAGGGAAGAGAGCATGCAGGTGTGGCAGAATGCGAGCACCTGAAACACTGAGGGGAGAGAGCATGCAGGTGTGGCAGAATACGAGCACCTGAAACACTGAGGGGAGAGAGCATGCAGGTGTGGCAGAATACGAGCACCTGAATCACTGAGGGGAGAGAGCAGGCAGAATACGAGCACCTGAAACACTGAGGGGAGAGAGCAGGCAGAATGCAAGCACCTGAAACACTGAGGGGAGAGAGCAGGCAGAATACGAGCACCTGAAACACTGAGGGGAGAGAGCATGTAGGTGTGGCAGAATACGAGCACCTGAAACCCTGAGGGGAGAAAGCATGCAGGTGTGGCAGAATGCGAGCACCTGAAACACTTAGGGAAGAGAGCATGCAGGTGTGGCAGAATGCGAGCACCTGAAACACTGAGGGGAGAGAGCATGCAGGTGTGGCAGAATACGAGCACCTGAAACACTGAGGGGAGAGAGGATGCAGGCGTGGCAGAATACGAGCACCTGAAACACTGAGGGGAGAGAGCATGCAGGTGTGGCAGAATACGAGCACCTGAAACACTGAGGGGAGAGAACATGCAGGTGTGGCAGAATACGAGCACCTGAAACCCTGAGGGGAGAAAGCATGCAGGTGTGGCAGAATGCGAGCACCTGAAACACTGAGGGAAGAGAGCATGCAGGTGTGGCAGAATAGGAGCACCTGAATCACTGAGGGGAGAGAGCATGCATGTGTGGCAGAATACGAGCACCTGAAACACTGAGGGGAGAGAGCAGGCAGAATACGAGCACCTGAAACACTGAGGGGAGAGAGCAGGCAGAATACGAGCACCTGAAACACTGAGGGGAGAGAGCAGGGAGAATACGAGCACCTGAAACACTGAGGGGAGAGAGCATGCAGGTGTGGCAGAATACGAGCACCTGAAACACTGAGGGGAGAGAGCATGCAGGCGTGGCAGAATACGAGCACCTGAAACACCGAAGGAAGAGAGCATGCAGGTGTGGCAGAATGCGAGCAACTGAAACACTGAGGGGAGAGAGCATGCAGGTGTGGCAGAATATGAGCACCTGAAACCCTGAGGGGAGAAAGCATGCAGGTGTGGCAGAATGCGAGCACCTGAAACACTGAGGGAAGAGAGCATGCAGGTGTGGCAGAATATGAGCACCTGAAACACTGAGGGGAGAGAGCAGGCAGAATACGAGCACCTGAAACACTGAGGGGAGAGAGCATGCAGGTGTGGCAGAATACGAGCACCTGAAACCCTGAGGGGAGAAAGCATGCAGGTGTGGCAGAATGCGAGCACCTGAAACACTGAGGGAAGAGACCATGCAGGTGTGGCAGAATGCGAGCACCTGAAACACTGAGGGGAGAGAGCATGCAGGTGTGGCAGAATACGAGCACCTGAAACCCGGAGGGGACAGAGCATGCAGGTGTGGCAGAATGCGAGCACCTGAAACACTGAGGGGAGAGAGCAGGCAGAATATGAGCACCTGAAACACTGAGGGGAGAGAGCACGCAGAATACGAGCACCTGAAACACTGAGGGGAGAGAGCAGGCAGAATACGAGCACCTGAAACACTGAGGGGAGAGAGCATGCAGGTGTGGCAGAATACGAGCACCTGAAACACTGAGGGGAGAGAGCAGGCAGAATACGAGCACCCGAAACACTGAGGGGAGAGAGCATGCAGGTGTGGCAGAATACGAGCACCTGAAACACTGAGGGGAGAGAGCATGCAGGTGTGGCAGAATACGAGCACCTGAAACACTGAGTGGCGAGAGCATGCTGGTGTGGCAGAATACGAGCACCTGAAACCCTGAGGGGAGAAAGCATGCAGGTGTGGCAGAATGCGAGCACCTGAAACACTGAGGGAAGAGAGCATGCAGGTGTGGCAGAATACGAGCACCTGAAACCCTGAGGGGAGAGAGCATGCAGGTGTGGCAGAATACGAGCACCTGAAACACTGAGGGGAGAGAGCAGGCAGAATACGAGCACCTGAAACACTGAGGGGAGAGAGCAGGCAGAATATGAGCACGTGAAACACTGAGGGGAGAGAGCATGCAGGTGTGACAGAAAGCGAGCACCTGAAACACTGAAGGGAGAGAGCACGCAGGTGTGGCAGAATACAAGCACCTGAAACACTGAGGGGAGAGAGCATGCAGGTGTGGCAGAATACGAGCACCTGAAACACTGAGGGGAGAGAGCATGCAGGTGTGACAGAAAGTGAGCTCCTGAAACGCTGAAGGGAGAGAGCATGCAGGTGTGGCAGAATACGAGCACCTGAAACACTGAGGGGAGAGAGCATGCAGGTGTGGCAGAATACGAGCACCTGAAACACTGAGGGGAGAGAGCAGGCAGAATACAAGCACCTGAAACACTGAGGGGAGAGAGCAGGCAGAATACAAGCACCTGAAACACTGAGGGGAGAGAGCAGGCAGAATACGAGCACCTGAAACACTTTGGGGAGATAGCATGCAGGTGTGGCAGAATACGAGCACCTGAAACACTGAGGGGAGAGAGCAGGCAGAATACAAGCACCTGAAACACTGAGGGGAGAGAGCAGGCAGAATACAAGCACCTGAAACACTGAGGGGAGAGAGCAGGCAGAATACGAGCACCTGAAACACTTTGGGGAGATAGCATGCAGGTGTGGCAGAATACGAGCACCTGAAACACTGAGGGGAGAGAGCAGGCAGAATACGAGCACCTGAAACACTGAGGGGAGAGAGCAGGCAGAATGCGAGCACCTGAAACACTGAGGGGAGAGAGCAGGCAGAATACGAGCACCTGAAACACTGAGGGGAGAGAGCATGCAGGTGTGGCAGAATACGAGCACCTGAAACACTGAGGGGAGAGAACATGCAGGTGTGGCAGAATACGAGCACCTGAAACATTGAGGGGAGAAAGCATGCAGGTGTGGCAGAATGCGAGCACCTGAAACACTGAGGGAAGAGAGCATGCAGGTGTGGCAGAATACGAGCACCTGAAACACTGAGGGGAGAGAGCATGCAGGTGTGGCAGAATACGAGCACCTGAAACACTGAGGGGAGAGAGCAGGCAGAATACGAGCACCTGAAACACTGAGGGGAGAGAGCAGGCTGAATACGAGCACCTGAAACACTGAGAGGAGAGAGCATGCAGGTGTGGCAGAATGCGAGCACCTGAAACACTGAGGGGAGAGAGCATGCAGGTGTGGCAGAATACGAGCACCTGAAACCCTGAGGGGAGAAAGCATGCAGGTGTGGCAGAATGCGAGCACCTGAAACACTGAGGGAAGAGAGCATGCAGGTGTGGCAGAATATGAGCACCTGAAACACTGAGGGGAGAGAGCAGGCAGAATACGAGCACCCGAAACACTGATCGGAGAGAGCATGCAGGTGTGGCAGAATACGAGCACCTGAAACCCTGAGGAGAGAAAGCATGCAGGTGTGGCAGAATGCGAGCACCTGAAACACTGAGGGAAGAGAGCATGCAGGTGTGGCAGAATGCGAGCACCTGAAACACTGAGGGGAGAGAGCATGCAGGTGTGGCAGAATACGAGCACCTGAAACCCTGAGGGGAGAGAGCATGCAGGTGTGGCAGAATGCGAGCACCTGAAACACTGAGGGGAGAGAGCAGGCAGAATACGAGCACCTGAAACACTGAGGGGAGAGAGCAGGCAGAATACGAGCACCTGAAACACTGAGAGGAGAGAGCAGGCAGAATACGAGCACCTGAAACACTGAGGGGAGAGAGCATGCAGGTGTGGCAGAATGCGAGCACCTGAAACACTGAGGGAAGAGAGCATGCAGGTGTGGCAGAATGCGAGCACCTGAAACACTGAAGGGAGAGAGCATGCAGGTGTGGCAGAATACAAGCACCTGAAACACTGAGGGGAGAGAGCATGCAGGTGTGGCAGAATACGAGCACCTGAAACACTGAGGGGAGAGAGCATGCAGGTGTGACAGAAAGTGAGCTCCTGAAACACTGAAGGGAGAGAGCATGCAGGTGTGGCAGAATACGAGCACCTGAAACACTGAGGGGAGAGAGCAGGCAGAATACGAGCACCTGAAACACTGAGGGGAGAGAGCATGCAGGTGTGGCAGAATACGAGCACCTGAAACACTGAGGGGAGAGAGCATGCAGGCGTGGCAGAATACGAGCACCTGAAACACTGAGGGAAGAGAGCATGCAGGTGTGGCAGAATGCGAGCACCTGAAACACTGAGGGGAGAGAGCATGCAGGTGTGGCAGAATACGAGCACCTGAAACACTGAGGGAAGAGAGCATGCATGTGTGGCAGAATACGAGCACCTGAAACACTGAGGAAGAGAGCATGCAGGTGTGGCAGAATGCGAGCACCTGAAACACTGAGGGGAGAGAGCATGCAGGTGTGGCAGAATACGAGCACATGAAACCCTGAGGGGAGAGAGCATACAGGTGTGGCAGAATGCGAGCACCTGAAACACTGAGGGGAGAGAGCATGCAGGTGTGGCAGAATGCGAGCACCTGAAACACTGAGGGGAGAGAGCAGGCAGAATACGAGCACCTGAAACACTGAGGGGAGAGAGCATGCAGGTGTGGCAGAATACGAGCACCTGAAACACTGAGGGGAGAGAGCATGCAGGCGTGGCAGAAAACGAGCACCTGAAACACCGAAGGAAGAGAGCATGCAGGTGTGGCAGAATGCGAGCACCTGAAACACTGAGGGGAGAGAGCATGTAGGTGTGGCAGAATACGAGCACCTGAAACCCTGAGGGGAGAAAGCATGCAGGTGTGGTAGAATGCGAGCACCTGAAACACTGAGGGAAGAGAGCATGCAGGTGTGGCAGAATGCGAGCACCTGAAACACTGAGGGGAGAGAGCATGCAGGTGTGGCAGAATACGAGCACCTGAAACACTGAGGGGAGAGAGCATGCAGGTGTGGCAGAATACGAGCACCTGAATCACTGAGGGGAGAGAGCAGGCAGAATACGAGCACCTGAAACACTGAGGGGAGAGAGCAGGCAGAATGCAAGCACCTGAAACACTGAGGGGAGAGAGCAGGCAGAATACGAGCACCTGAAACACTGAGGGGAGAGAGCATGTAGGTGTGGCAGAATACGAGCACCTGAAACCCTGAGGGGAGAAAGCATGCAGGTGTGGCAGAATGCGAGCACCTGAAACACTTAGGGAAGAGAGCATGCAGGTGTGGCAGAATGCGAGCACCTGAAACACTGAGGGGAGAGAGCATGCAGGTGTGGCAGAATACGAGCACCTGAAACACTGAGGGGAGAGAGGATGCAGGCGTGGCAGAATACGAGCACCTGAAACACTGAGGGGAGAGAGCATGCAGGTGTGGCAGAATACGAGCACCTGAAACACTGAGGGGAGAGAACATGCAGGTGTGGCAGAATACGAGCACCTGAAACCCTGAGGGGAGAAAGCATGCAGGTGTGGCAGAATGCGAGCACCTGAAACACTGAGGGAAGAGAGCATGCAGGTGTGGCAGAATAGGAGCACCTGAATCACTGAGGGGAGAGAGCATGCATGTGTGGCAGAATACGAGCACCTGAAACACTGAGGGGAGAGAGCAGGCAGAATACGAGCACCTGAAACACTGAGGGGAGAGAGCAGGCAGAATACGAGCACCTGAAACACTGAGGGGAGAGAGCAGGGAGAATACGAGCACCTGAAACACTGAGGGGAGAGAGCATGCAGGTGTGGCAGAATACGAGCACCTGAAACACTGAGGGGAGAGAGCATGCAGGCGTGGCAGAATACGAGCACCTGAAACACCGAAGGAAGAGAGCATGCAGGTGTGGCAGAATGCGAGCAACTGAAACACTGAGGGGAGAGAGCATGCAGGTGTGGCAGAATATGAGCACCTGAAACCCTGAGGGGAGAAAGCATGCAGGTGTGGCAGAATGCGAGCACCTGAAACACTGAGGGAAGAGAGCATGCAGGTGTGGCAGAATATGAGCACCTGAAACACTGAGGGGAGAGAGCAGGCAGAATACGAGCACCTGAAACACTGAGGGGAGAGAGCATGCAGGTGTGGCAGAATACGAGCACCTGAAACCCTGAGGGGAGAAAGCATGCAGGTGTGGCAGAATGCGAGCACCTGAAACACTGAGGGAAGAGACCATGCAGGTGTGGCAGAATGCGAGCACCTGAAACACTGAGGGGAGAGAGCATGCAGGTGTGGCAGAATACGAGCACCTGAAACCCGGAGGGGACAGAGCATGCAGGTGTGGCAGAATGCGAGCACCTGAAACACTGAGGGGAGAGAGCAGGCAGAATATGAGCACCTGAAACACTGAGGGGAGAGAGCACGCAGAATACGAGCACCTGAAACACTGAGGGGAGAGAGCAGGCAGAATACGAGCACCTGAAACACTGAGGGGAGAGAGCATGCAGGTGTGGCAGAATACGAGCACCTGAAACACTGAGGGGAGAGAGCAGGCAGAATACGAGCACCCGAAACACTGAGGGGAGAGAGCATGCAGGTGTGGCAGAATACGAGCACCTGAAACACTGAGGGGAGAGAGCATGCAGGTGTGGCAGAATACGAGCACCTGAAACACTGAGTGGCGAGAGCATGCTGGTGTGGCAGAATACGAGCACCTGAAACCCTGAGGGGAGAAAGCATGCAGGTGTGGCAGAATGCGAGCACCTGAAACACTGAGGGAAGAGAGCATGCAGGTGTGGCAGAATACGAGCACCTGAAACCCTGAGGGGAGAGAGCATGCAGGTGTGGCAGAATACGAGCACCTGAAACACTGAGGGGAGAGAGCAGGCAGAATACGAGCACCTGAAACACTGAGGGGAGAGAGCAGGCAGAATATGAGCATGTGAAACACTGAGGGGAGAGAGCATGCAGGTGTGACAGAAAGCGAGCACCTGAAACACTGAAGGGAGAGAGCACGCAGGTGTGGCAGAATACAAGCACCTGAAACACTGAGGGGAGAGAGCATGCAGGTGTGGCAGAATACGAGCACCTGAAACACTGAGGGGAGAGAGCATGCAGGTGTGACAGAAAGTGAGCTCCTGAAACGCTGAAGGGAGAGAGCATGCAGGTGTGGCAGAATACGAGCACCTGAAACACTGAGGGGAGAGAGCATGCAGGTGTGGCAGAATACGAGCACCTGAAACACTGAGGGGAGAGAGCAGGCAGAATACAAGCACCTGAAACACTGAGGGGAGAGAGCAGGCAGAATACAAGCACCTGAAACACTGAGGGGAGAGAGCAGGCAGAATACGAGCACCTGAAACACTTTGGGGAGATAGCATGCAGGTGTGGCAGATTACGAGCACCTGAAACACTGAGGGGAGAGAGCAGGCAGAATACAAGCACCTGAAACACTGAGGGGAGAGAGCAGGCAGAATACAAGCACCTGAAACACTGAGGGGAGAGAGCAGGCAGAATACGAGCACCTGAAACACTTTGGGGAGATAGCATGCAGGTGTGGCAGAATACGAGCACCTGAAACACTGAGGGGAGAGAGCAGGCAGAATACGAGCACCTGAAACACTGAGGGGAGAGAGCAGGCAGAATGCGAGCACCTGAAACACTGAGGGGAGAGAGCAGGCAGAATACGAGCACCTGAAACACTGAGGGGAGAGAGCATGCAGGTGTGGCAGAATACGAGCACCTGAAACACTGAGGGGAGAGAACATGCAGGTGTGGCAGAATACGAGCACCTGAAACATTGAGGGGAGAAAGCATGCAGGTGTGGCAGAATGTGAGCACCTGAAACACTGAGGGAAGAGAGCATGCAGGTGTGGCAGAATACGAGCACCTGAAACACTGAGGGGAGAGAGCATGCAGGTGTGGCAGAATACGAGCACCTGAAACACTGAGGGGAGAGAGCAGGCAGAATACGAGCACCTGAAACACTGAGGGGAGAGAGCAGGCTGAATACGAGCACCTGAAACACTGAGAGGAGAGAGCATGCAGGTGTGGCAGAATGCGAGCACCTGAAACACTGAGGGGAGAGAGCATGCAGGTGTGGCAGAATACGAGCACCTGAAACCCTGAGGGGAGAAAGCATGCAGGTGTGGCAGAATGCGAGCACCTGAAACACTGAGGGAAGAGAGCATGCAGGTGTGGCAGAATATGAGCACCTGAAACACTGAGGGGAGAGAGCAGGCAGAATACGAGCACCCGAAACACTGATCGGAGAGAGCATGCAGGTGTGGCAGAATACGAGCACCTGAAACCCTGAGGAGAGAAAGCATGCAGGTGTGGCAGAATGCGAGCACCTGAAACACTGAGGGAAGAGAGCATGCAGGTGTGGCAGAATGCGAGCACCTGAAACACTGAGGGGAGAGAGCATGCAGGTGTGGCAGAATACGAGCACCTGAAACCCTGAGGGGAGAGAGCATGCAGGTGTGGCAGAATGCGAGCACCTGAAACACTGAGGGGAGAGAGCAGGCAGAATACGAGCACCTGAAACACTGAGGGGAGAGAGCAGGCAGAATACGAGCACCTGAAACACTGAGAGGAGAGAGCAGGCAGAATACGAGCACCTGAAACACTGAGGGGAGAGAGCATGCAGGTGTGGCAGAATACGAGCACCTGAAACACTGAGGGGAGAGAGCATGCAGGCGTGGCAGAATACGAGCACCTGAAACACCGAGGGAAGAGAGCATGCAGGCGTGGCAGAATGCGAGCACCTGAAACACCGAGGGAAGAGAGCATGCAGGTGTGGCAGAATACGAGCACCTGAAACCCTGAGGGGAGAGAGCATGCAGGTGTGGCAGAATACGAGCACCTGAAACACTGAGGGGAGAGAGCAGGCAGAATACGAGCACCTGAAACACTGAGGGGAGAGAGCACGCAGAATACGAGCACCTGAAACACTGAGGGGAGAGAGCAGGGAGAATACGAGCACCTGAAACACTGAGGGAAGAGAGCATGCAGGTGTGGCAGAATGCGAGCAACTGAAACACTGAGGGGAGAGAGCATGCAGGTGTGGCAGAATATGAGCACCTGAAACCCTGAGGGGAGAAAGCATGCAGGTGTGGCAGAATGCGAGCACCTGAAACACTGAGGGACGAGAGCATGCAGGTGTGGCAGAATATGAGCACCTGAAACACTGAGGGGAGAGAGCAGGCAGAATACGAGCACCTGAAACACTGAGGGGAGAGAGCATGCAGGTGTGGCAGAATACGAGCACCTGAAACCCTGAGGGGAGAAAGCATGCAGGTGTGGCAGAATACGAGCACCTGAAACCCTGAGGGAAGAGACCATGCAGGTGTGGCAGAATGCGAGCACCTGAAACACTGAGGGGAGAGAGCATGCAGGTGTGGCAGAATACGAGCACCTGAAACCCGGAGGGGACAGAGCATGCAGGTGTGGCAGAATGCGAGCACCTGAAACACTGAGGGGAGAGAGCAGGCAGAATATGAGCACCTGAAACACTGAGGGGAGAGAGTACGCAGAATACGAGCACCTGAAACACTGAGGGGAGAGAGCAGGCAGAATACGAGCACCTGAAACACTGAGGGGAGAGAGCATGCAGGTGTGGCAGAATGTGAGCACCTGAAACACTGAGGGAAGAGAGCATGCAGGTGTGGCAGAATGTGAGCACCTGAAACCCTGAGGGGAGAGAGCATGCAGGTGTGGCAGAATACGAGCACCTGAAACACTGAGGGGAGAGAGCATGCAGGTGTGGCAGAATACGAGCACCTGAAACACTGAGGGGAGAGAGTAGGCAGAATACGAGCACCTGAAACACTGAGGGGAGAGAGCATGCAGGTGTGGCAGAATACGAGCACCTGAAACACTGAGGGGAGAGAGCATGCAGGTGTGGCAGAATACGAGCACCTGAAACACTGAGTGGAGAGAGCATGCTGGTGTGGCAGAATACGAGCACCTGAAACCCTGAGGGGAGAAAGCATGCAGGTGTGGCAGAATGCGAGCACCTGAAACACTGAGGGAAGAGAGCATGCAGGTGTACAGAATACGAGCACCTGAAACCCTGAGGGGAGAGAGCATGCAGGTGTGGCAGAATACGAGCACCTGAAACACTGAGGGGAGAGAGCAGGCAGAATACGAGCACCTGAAACACTGAGGGGAGAGAGCAGGCAGAATACGAGCACGTGAAACACTGAGGGGAGAGAGCATGCAGGTGTGACAGAAAGCGAGCACCTGAAACACTGAAGGGAGAGAGCATGCAGGTGTGGCAGAATACAAGCACCTGAAACACTGAGGGGAGAGAGCATGCAGGTGTGGCAGAATACGAGCACCTGAAACACTGAGGGGAGAGAGCATGCAGGTGTGACAGAAAGTGAGCTCCTGAAACACTGAAGGGAGAGAGCATGCAGGTGTGGCAGAATACGAGCACCTGAAACACTGAGGGGAGAGAGCAGGCAGAATACGAGCACCTGAAACACTGAGGGGAGAGAGCATGCAGGTGTGGCAGAATACGAGCACCTGAAACACTGAGGGGAGAGAGCATGCAGGCGTGGCAGAATACGAGCACCTGAAACACTGAGGGAAGAGAGCATGCAGGTGTGGCAGAATGCGAGCACCTGAAACACTGAGGGGAGAGAGCATGCAGGTGTGGCAGAATACGAGCACCTGAAACACTGAGGGAAGAGAGCATGCATGTGTGGCAGAATACGAGCACCTGAAACACTGAGGAAGAGAGCATGCAGGTGTGGCAGAATGCGAGCACCTGAAACACTGAGGGGAGAGAGCATGCAGGTGTGGCAGAATACGAGCACATGAAACCCTGAGGGGAGAGAGCATACAGGTGTGGCAGAATGCGAGCACCTGAAACACTGAGGGGAGAGAGCATGCAGGTGTGGCAGAATGCGAGCACCTGAAACACTGAGGGGAGAGAGCAGGCAGAATACGAGCACCTGAAACACTGAGGGGAGAGAGCATGCAGGTGTGGCAAAATACGAGCACCTGAAACACTGAGGGGAGAGAGCATGCAGGCGTGGCAGAAAACGAGCACCTGAAACACCGAAGGAAGAGAGCATGCAGGTGTGGCAGAATGCGAGCACCTGAAACACTGAGGGGAGAGAGCATGTAGGTGTGGCAGAATACGAGCACCTGAAACCCTTAGGGGAGAAAGCATGCAGGTGTGGCAGAATGCGAGCACCTGAAACACTGAGGGAAGAGAGCATGCAGGTGTGGCAGAATGCGAGCACCTGAAACACTGAGGGGAGAGAGCATGCAGGTGTGGCAGAATACGAGCACCTGAAACACTGAGGGGAGAGAGCATGCAGTTGTGGCAGAATACGAGCACCTGAATCACTGAAGGGAGAGAGCAGGCAGAATACGAGCACCTGAAACACTGAGGGGAGAGAGCAGGCAGAATGCAAGCACCTGAAACACTGAGGGGAGAGAGCAGGCAGAATACGAGCACCTGAAACACTGAGGGGAGAGAGCATGTAGGTGTGGCAGAATACGAGCACCTGAAACCCTGAGGGGAGAAAGCATGCAGGTGTGGCAGAATGCGAGCACCTGAAACACTGAGGGAAGAGAGCATGCAGGTGTGGCAGAATGCGAGCACCTGAAACACTGAGGGGAGAGAGCATGCAGGTGTGGCAGAATACGAGCACCTGAAACACTGAGGGGAGAGAGGATGCAGGCGTGGCAGAATACGAGCACCTGAAACACTGAGGGGAGAGAGCATGCAGGTGTGGCAGAATACGAGCACCTGAAACACTGAGGGGAGAGAACATGCAGGTGTGGCAGAATACGAGCACCTGAAACCCTGAGGGGAGAAAGCATGCAGGTGTGGCAGAATGCGAGCACCTGAAACACTGAGGGAAGAGAGCATGCAGGTGTGGCAGAATACGAGCACCTGAATCACTGAGGGGAGAGAGCATGCAGGTGTGGCAGAATACGAGCACCTGAAACACTGAGGGGAGAGAGCAGGCAGAATACGAGCACCTGAAACACTGAGGGGAGAGAGCAGGCAGAATACGAGCACGTGAAACACTGAGGGGAGAGAGCATGCAGGTGTGACAGAAAGCGAGCACCTGAAACACTGAAGGGAGAGAGCATGCAGGTGTGGCAGAATACAAGCACCTGAAACACTGAGGGGAGAGAGCATGCAGGTGTGGCAGAATACGAGCACCTGAAACACTGAGGGGAGAGAGCATGCAGGTGTGACAGAAAGTGAGCTCCTGAAACACTGAAGGGAGAGAGCATGCAGGTGTGGCAGAATACGAGCACCTGAAACACTGAGGGGAGAGAGCAGGCAGAATACGAGCACCTGAAACACTGAGGGGAGAGAGCATGCAGGTGTGGCAGAATACGAGCACCTGAAACACTGAGGGGAGAGAGCATGCAGGCGTGGCAGAATACGAGCACCTGAAACACTGAGGGAAGAGAGCATGCAGGTGTGGCAGAATGCGAGCACCTGAAACACTGAGGGGAGAGAGCATGCAGGTGTGGCAGAATACGAGCACCTGAAACACTGAGGGAAGAGAGCATGCATGTGTGGCAGAATACGAGCACCTGAAACACTGAGGAAGAGAGCATGCAGGTGTGGCAGAATGCGAGCACCTGAAACACTGAGGGGAGAGAGCATGCAGGTGTGGCAGAATACGAGCACATGAAACCCTGAGGGGAGAGAGCATACAGGTGTGGCAGAATGCGAGCACCTGAAACACTGAGGGGAGAGAGCATGCAGGTGTGGCAGAATGCGAGCACCTGAAACACTGAGGGGAGAGAGCAGGCAGAATACGAGCACCTGAAACACTGAGGGGAGAGAGCATGCAGGTGTGGCAAAATACGAGCACCTGAAACACTGAGGGGAGAGAGCATGCAGGCGTGGCAGAAAACGAGCACCTGAAACACCGAAGGAAGAGAGCATGCAGGTGTGGCAGAATGCGAGCACCTGAAACACTGAGGGGAGAGAGCATGTAGGTGTGGCAGAATACGAGCACCTGAAACCCTTAGGGGAGAAAGCATGCAGGTGTGGCAGAATGCGAGCACCTGAAACACTGAGGGAAGAGAGCATGCAGGTGTGGCAGAATGCGAGCACCTGAAACACTGAGGGGAGAGAGCATGCAGGTGTGGCAGAATACGAGCACCTGAAACACTGAGGGGAGAGAGCATGCAGTTGTGGCAGAATACGAGCACCTGAATCACTGAAGGGAGAGAGCAGGCAGAATACGAGCACCTGAAACACTGAGGGGAGAGAGCAGGCAGAATGCAAGCACCTGAAACACTGAGGGGAGAGAGCAGGCAGAATACGAGCACCTGAAACACTGAGGGGAGAGAGCATGTAGGTGTGGCAGAATACGAGCACCTGAAACCCTGAGGGGAGAAAGCATGCAGGTGTGGCAGAATGCGAGCACCTGAAACACTGAGGGAAGAGAGCATGCAGGTGTGGCAGAATGCGAGCACCTGAAACACTGAGGGGAGAGAGCATGCAGGTGTGGCAGAATACGAGCACCTGAAACACTGAGGGGAGAGAGGATGCAGGCGTGGCAGAATACGAGCACCTGAAACACTGAGGGGAGAGAGCATGCAGGTGTGGCAGAATACGAGCACCTGAAACACTGAGGGGAGAGAACATGCAGGTGTGGCAGAATACGAGCACCTGAAACCCTGAGGGGAGAAAGCATGCAGGTGTGGCAGAATGCGAGCACCTGAAACACTGAGGGAAGAGAGCATGCAGGTGTGGCAGAATACGAGCACCTGAATCACTGAGGGGAGAGAGCATGCATGTGTGGCAGAATACGAGCACCTGAAACACTGAGGGGAGAGAGCAGGCAGAATACGAGCACCTGAAACACTGAGGGGAGAGAGCAGGCAGAATACGAGCACCTGAAACACTGAGGGGAGAGAGCAGGGAGAATACGAGCACCTGAAACACTGAGGGGAGAGAGCATGCAGGTGTGGCAGAATACGAGCACCTGAAACACTGAGGGGAGAGAGCATGCAGGCGTGGCAGAATACGAGCACCTGAAACACCGAAGGAAGAGAGCATGCAGGTGTGGCAGAATGCGAGCAACTGAAACACTGAGGGGAGAGAGCATGCAGGTGTGGCAGAATATGAGCACCTGAAACCCTGAGGGGAGAGGGCATGCAGGTGTGGCAGAATGCGAGCACCTGAAACACTGAGGGAAGAGAGCATGCAGGTGTGGCAGAATATGAGCACCTGAAACACTGAGGGGAGAGAGCAGGCAGAATACGAGCACCTGAAACACTGAGGGGAGAGAGCATGCAGGTGTGGCAGAATACGAGCACATGAAACCCTGAGGGGAGAAAGCATGCAGGTGTGGCAGAATAAGAGCACCTGAAACACTGAGGGAAGAGACCATGCAGGTGTGGCAGAATGCGAGCACCTGAAACACTGAGGGGAGAGAGCATGCAGGTGTGGCAGAATACGAGCACCTGAAATCCGGAGGGGACAGAGCATGCAGGTGTGGCAGAATGCGAGCACCTGAAACACTGAGGGGAGAGAGCAGGCAGAATATGAGCACCTGAAACACTGAGGGGAGAGAGCACGCAGAATACGAGCACCTGAAACACTGAGGGGAGAGAGCAGGCAGAATACGAGCACCTGAAACACTGAGGGGAGAGAGCATGCAGGTGTGGCAGAATACGAGCACCTGAAACACTGAGGGGAGAGAGCAGGCAGAATACGAGCACCTGAAACACTGAGGGGAGAGAGCATGCAGGTGTGGCAGAATACGAGCACCTGAAACACTGAGGGGAGAGAGCAGGCAGAATACGAGCACCTGAAACACTGAGGGGAGAGAGCAGGGAGAATACGAGCACCTGAAACACTGAGGGGAGAGAGCATGCAGGTGTGGCAGAATACGAGCACCTGAAACACTGAGGGGAGAGAGCATGCAGGCGTGGCAGAATACGAGCACCTGAAACACCGAAGGAAGAGAGCATGCAGGTGTGGCAGAATGCGAGCAACTGAAACACTGAGGGGAGAGAGCATGCAGGTGTGGCAGAATATGAGCACCTGAAACCCTGAGGGGAGAAAGCATGCAGGTGTGGCAGAATGCGAGCACCTGAAACACTGAGGGAAGAGAGCATGCAGGTGTGGCAGAATACGAGCACCTGAAACCCTGAGGGGAGAGAGCATGCAGGTGTGGCAGAATATGAGCACCTGAAACACTGAGGGGAGAGAGCAGGCAGAATACGAGCACCTGAAACACTGAGGGGAGAGAGCATGCAGGTGTGGCAGAATACGAGCACCTGAAACCCTGAGGGGAGAAAGCATGCAGGTGTGGCAGAATGCGAGCACCTGAAACACTGAGGGAAGAGACCATGCAGGTGTGGCAGAATGCGAGCACCTGAAACACTGAGGGGAGAGAGCATGCAGGTGTGGCAGAATACGAGCACCTGAAACCCGGAGGGGACAGAGCATGCAGGTGTGGCAGAATGCGAGCACCTGAAACACTGAGGGGAGAGAGCAGGCAGAATATGAGCACCTGAAACACTGAGGGGAGAGAGCACGCAGAATACGAGCACCTGAAACACTGAGGGGAGAGAGCAGGCAGAATACGAGCACCTGAAACACTGAGGGGAGAGAGCATGCAGGTGTGGCAGAATACGAGCACCTGAAACACTGAGGGGAGAGAGCAGGCAGAATACGAGCACCTGAAACACTGAGGGGAGAGAGCATGCAGGTGTGGCAGAATACGAGCACCTGAAACACTGAGGGGAGAGAGCATGCAGGTGTGGCAGAATACGAGCACCTGAAACACTGAGTGGCGAGAGCATGCTGGTATGGCAGAATACGAGCACCTGAAACCCTGAGGGGAGAAAGCATGCAGGTGTGGCAGAATGCGAGCACCTGAAACACTGAGGGAAGAGAGCATGCAGGTGTGGCAGAATACGAGCACCTGAAACCCTGAGGGGAGAGAGCATGCAGGTGTGGCAGAATACGAGCACCTGAAACACAGAGGGGAGAGAGCAGGCAGAATACGAGCACCTGAAACACTGAGGGGAGAGAGCAGGCAGAATATGAGCACGTGAAACACTGAGGGGAGAGAGCATGCAGGTGTGACAGAAAGCGAGCACCTGAAACACTGAAGGGAGAGAGCACGCAGGTGTGGCAGAATACAAGCACCTGAAACACTGAGGGGAGAGAGCATGCAGGTGTGGCAGAATACGAGCACCTGAAACACTGAGGGGAGAGAGCATGCAGGTGTGACAGAAAGTGAGCTCCTGAAACACTGAAGGGAGAGAGCATGCAGGTGTGGCAGAATACGAGCACCTGAAACACTGAGGGGAGAGAGCATGCAGGTGTGGCAGAATACGAGCACCTGAAACACTGAGGGGAGAGAGCAGGCAGAATACAAGCACCTGAAACACTGAGGGGAGAGAGCAGGCAGAATACAAGCACCTGAAACACTGAGGGGAGAGAGCAGGCAGAATACGAGCACCTGAAACACTGAGGGGAGAGAGCATGCAGGTGTGGCAGAATACGAGCACCTGAAACACTGAAGGGAGAGCAGGCAGAATACGAGCACCTGAAACACTGAGGGGAGAGAGCAGGCAGAATGCGAGCACCTGAAACACTGAGGGGAGAGAGCAGGCAGAATACGAGCACCTGAAACACTGAGGGGAGAGAGCATGCAGGTGTGGCAGATTACGAGCACCTGAAACACTGAGGGGAGAGAGCATGCAGGCGTGGCAGAATACGAGCACCTGAAACACTGAGGGGAGAGAGCATGCAGGTGTGGCAGAATACGAGCACCTGAAACACTGAGGGGAGAGAACATGCAGGTGTGGCAGAATACGAGCACCTGAAACATTGAGGGGAGAAAGCATGCAGGTGTGGCAGAATGCAAGCACCTGAAACACTGAGGGAAGAGAGCATGCAGGTGTGGCAGAATACGAGCACCTGAAACACTGAGGGGAGAGAGCATGCAGGTGTGGCAGAATACGAGCACCTGAAACACTGAGGGGAGAGAGCAGGCAGAATACGAGCACCTGAAACACTGAGGGGAGAGAGCAGGCAGAATATGAGAACCTGAAACACTGAGGGGGGAGAGCAGGGAGAATATGAGCACCTGGAACACTGAGGGGAGAGAGCATGCAGGTGTGGCAGAATACGAGCACCTGAAACACTGAGGGGAGAGAGCATGCAGGCATGGCAGAATACGAGCACCTGAAACACCGAAGGAAGAGAGCATGCAGGTGTGGCAGAATGCGAGCACCTGAAACACTGAGGGGAGAGAGCATGCAGGTGTGGCAGAATACGAGCACCTGAAACCCTGAGGGGAGAAAGCATGCAGGTGTGGCAGAATGCGAGCACCTGAAACACTGAGGGAAGAGAGCATGCAGGTGTGGCAGAATATGAGCACCTGAAACACTGAGGGGAGAGAGCAGGCAGAATACGAGCACCTGAAACACTGATCGGAGAGAGCATGCAGGTGTGGCAGAATACGAGCACCTGAAACCCTGAGGAGAGAAAGCATGCAGGTGTGGCAGAATGCGAGCACCTGAAACACTGAGGGAAGAGAGCATGCAGGTGTGGCAGAATGCGAGCACCTGAAACACTGAGGGGAGAGAGCATGCAGGTGTGGCAGAATACGAGCACCTGAAACCCTGAGGGGAGAGAGCATGCAGGTGTGGCAGAATGCGAGCACCTGAAACACTGAGGGGAGAGAGCAGGCAGAATACGAGCACCTGAAACACTGAGGGGAGAGAGCAGGCAGAATACGAGCACCTGAAACACTGAGAGGAGAGAGCAGGCAGAATACGAGCACCTGAAACACTGAGGGGAGAGAGCATGCAGGTGTGGCAGAATACGAGCACCTGAAACACTGAGGGGAGAGAGCATGCAGGCGTGGCAGAATACGAGCACCTGAAACACCGAGGGAAGAGAGCATGCAGGCGTGGCAGAATGCGAGCACCTGAAACACCGAGGGAAGAGAGCATGCAGGTGTGGCAGAATACGAGCACCTGAAACCCTGAGGGGAGAGAGCATGCAGGTGTGTCAGAATAAGAGCACCTGAAACACTGAGGGGAGAGAGCAGGCAGAATACGAGCACCTGAAACACTGAGGGGAGAGAGCAGGCAGAATACGAGCACCTGAAACACTGAGGGGAGAGAGCAGGGAGAATACGAGCACCTGAAACACTGAGGGAAGAGAGCATGCAGGTGTGGCAGAATGTGAGCAACTGAAACACTGAGGGGAGAGAGCATGCAGGTGTGGCAGAATATGAGCACCTGAAACCCTGAGGGGAGAAAGCATGCAGGTGTGGCAGAATGCGAGCACCTGAAACACTGAGGGAAGAGAGCATGCAGGTGTGGCAGAATATGAGCACCTGAAACACTGAGGGGAGAGAGCAGGCAGAATACGAGCACCTGAAACACTGAGGGGAGAGAGCATGCAGGTGTGGCAGAATATGAGCACCTGAAACCCTGAGGGGAGAAAGCATGCAGGTGTGGCAGAATGCGAGCACCTGAAACACTGAGGGAAGAGACCATGCAGGTGTGGCAGAATGCGAGCACCTGAAACACTGAGGGGAGAGAGCATGCAGGTGTGGCAGAATACGAGCACCTGAAACCCGGAGGGGACAGAGCATGCAGGTGTGGCAGAATGCGAGCACCTGAAACACTGAGGGGAGAGAGCAGGCAGAATATGAGCACCTGAAACACTGAGGGGAGAGAACATGCAGGTGTGGCAGAATACGAGCACCTGAAACCCTGAGGGGAGAAAGCATGCAGGTGTGGCAGAATGCGAGCACCTGAAACACTGAGGGAAGAGAGCATGCAGGTGTGGCAGAATACGAGCACCTGAATCACTGAGGGGAGAGAGCATGCATGTGTGGCAGAATACGAGCACCTGAAACACTGAGGGGAGAGAGCAGGCAGAATACGAGCACCTGAAACACTGAGGGGAGAGAGCAGGCAGAATACGAGCACCTGAAACACTGAGGGGAGAGAGCAGGGAGAATACGAGCACCTGAAACACTGAGGGGAGAGAGCATGCAGGTGTGGCAGAATACGAGCACCTGAAACACTGAGGGGAGAGAGCATGCAGGCGTGGCAGAATACGAGCACCTGAAACACCGAAGGAAGAGAGCATGCAGGTGTGGCAGAATGCGAGCAACTGAAACCCTGAGGGGAGAAAGCATGCAGGTGTGGCAGAATGCGAGCACCTGAAACACTGAGGGAAGAGAGCTTGCAGGTGTGGCAGAATATGAGCACCTGAAACACTGAGGGGAGAGAGCAGGCAGAATACGAGCACCTGAAACACTGAGGGGAGAGAGCATGCAGGTGTGGCAGAATACGAGCACCTGAAACCCTGAGGGGAGAAAGCATGCAGGTGTGGCAGAATGCGAGCACCTGAAACACTGAGGGAAGAGACCATGCAGGTGTGGCAGAATGCGAGCACCTGAAACACTGAGGGGAGAGAGCATGCAGGTGTGGCAGAATACGAGCACCTGAAACCCGGAGGGGACAGAGCATGCATGTGTGGCAGAATGCGAGCACCTGAAACACTGAGGGGAGAGAGCAGGCAGAATATGAGCACCTGAAACACTGAGGGGAGAGAGCACGCAGAATACGAGCACCTGAAACACTGAGGGGAGAGAGCAGGCAGAATACGAGCACCTGAAACACTGAGGGGAGAGAGCATGCAGGTGTGGCAGAATACGAGCACCTGAAACACTGAGGGGAGAGAGCAGGCAGAATACGAGCACCTGAAACACTGAGGGGAGAGAGCATGCAGGTGTGGCAGAATACGAGCACCTGAAACACTGAGGGGAGAGAGCATGCAGGTGTGGCAGAATACGAGCACCTGAAACACTGAGTGGCGAGAGCATGCTGGTATGGCAGAATACGAGCACCTGAAACCCTGAGGGGAGAAAGCATGCAGGTGTGGCAGAATGCGAGCACCTGAAACACTGAGGGAAGAGAGCATGCAGGTGTGGCAGAATACGAGCACCTGAAACCCTGAGGGGAGAGAGCATGCAGGTGTGGCAGAATACGAGCACCTGAAACACTGAGGGGAGAGAGCAGGCAGAATACGAGCACCTGAAACACTGAGGGGAGAGAGCAGGCAGAATATGAGCACGTGAAACACTGAGGGGAGAGAGCATGCAGGTGTGACAGAAAGCGAGCACCTGAAACACTGAAGGGAGAGAGCACGCAGGTGTGGCAGAATACAAGCACCTGAAACACTGAGGGGAGAGAGCATGCAGGTGTGGCAGAATACGAGCACCTGAAACACTGAGGGGAGAGAGCATGCAGGTGTGACAGAAAGTGAGCTCCTGAAACACTGAAGGGAGAGAGCATGCAGGTGTGGCAGAATACGAGCACCTGAAACACTGAGGGGAGAGAGCATGCAGGTGTGGCAGAATACGAGCACCTGAAACACTGAGGGGAGAGAGCAGGCAGAATACAAGCACCTGAAACACTGAGGGGAGAGAGCAGGCAGAATACAAGCACCTGAAACACTGAGGGGAGAGAGCAGGCAGAATACGAGCACCTGAAACACTGAGGGGAGAGAGCATGCAGGTGTGGCAGAATACGAGCACCTGAAACACTGAGGGGAGAGCAGGCAGAATACGAGCACCTGAAACACTGAGGGGAGAGAGCAGGCAGAATGCGAGCACCTGAAACACTGAGGGGAGAGAGCAGGCAGAATACGAGCACCTGAAACACTGAGGGGAGAGAGCATGCAGGTGTGGCAGATTACGAGCACCTGAAACACTGAGGGGAGAGAGCATGCAGGCGTGGCAGAATACGAGCACCTGAAACACTGAGGGGAGAGAGCATGCAGGTGTGGCAGAATACGAGCACCTGAAACACTGAGGGGAGAGAACATGCAGGTGTGGCAGAATACGAGCACCTGAAACATTGAGGGGAGAAAGCATGCAGGTGTGGCAGAATGCGAGCACCTGAAACACTGAGGGAAGAGAGCATGCAGGTGTGGCAGAATACGAGCACCTGAAACACTGAGGGGAGAGAGCATGCAGGTGTGGCAGAATACGAGCACCTGAAACACTGAGGGGAGAGAGCAGGCAGAATACGAGCACCTGAAACACTGAGGGGAGAGAGCAGGCAGAATATGAGAACCTGAAACACTGAGGGGGGAGAGCAGGGAGAATATGAGCACCTGGAACACTGAGGGGAGAGAGCATGCAGGTGTGGCAGAATACGAGCACCTGAAACACTGAGGGGAGAGAGCATGCAGGCATGGCAGAATACGAGCACCTGAAACACCGAAGGAAGAGAGCATGCAGGTGTGGCAGAATGCGAGCACCTGAAACACTGAGGGGAGAGAGCATGCAGGTGTGGCAGAATACGAGCACCTGAAACCCTGAGGGGAGAAAGCATGCAGGTGTGGCAGAATGCGAGCACCTGAAACACTGAGGGAAGAGAGCATGCAGGTGTGGCAGAATATGAGCACCTGAAACACTGAGGGGAGAGAGCAGGCAGAATACGAGCACCTGAAACACTGATCGGAGAGAGCATGCAGGTGTGGCAGAATACGAGCACCTGAAACCCTGAGGAGAGAAAGCATGCAGGTGTGGCAGAATGCGAGCACCTGAAACACTGAGGGAAGAGAGCATGCAGGTGTGGCAGAATGCGAGCACCTGAAACACTGAGGGGAGAGAGCATGCAGGTGTGGCAGAATACGAGCACCTGAAACCCTGAGGGGAGAGAGCATGCAGGTGTGGCAGAATGCGAGCACCTGAAACACTGAGGGGAGAGAGCAGGCAGAATACGAGCACCTGAAACACTGAGGGGAGAGAGCAGGCAGAATACGAGCACCTGAAACACTGAGAGGAGAGAGCAGGCAGAATACGAGCACCTGAAACACTGAGGGGAGAGAGCATGCAGGTGTGGCAGAATACAAGCACCTGAAACACTGAGGGGAGAGAGCATGCAGGCGTGGCAGAATACGAGCACCTGAAACACCGAGGGAAGAGAGCATGCAGGCGTGGCAGAATGCGAGCACCTGAAACACCGAGGGAAGAGAGCATGCAGGTGTGGCAGAATACGAGCACCTGAAACCCTGAGGGGAGAGAGCATGCAGGTGTGTCAGAATAAGAGCACCTGAAACACTGAGGGGAGAGAGCAGGCAGAATACGAGCACCTGAAACACTGAGGGGAGAGAGCAGGCAGAATACGAGCACCTGAAACACTGAGGGGAGAGAGCAGGGAGAATACGAGCACCTGAAACACTGAGGGAAGAGAGCATGCAGGTGTGGCAGAATGTGAGCAACTGAAACACTGAGGGGAGTGAGCATGCAGGTGTGGCAGAATATGAGCACCTGAAACCCTGAGGGGAGAAAGCATGCAGGTGTGGCAGAATGCGAGCACCTGAAACACTGAGGGAAGAGAGCATGCAGGTGTGGCAGAATATGAGCACCTGAAACACTGAGGGGAGAGAGCAGGCAGAATACGAGCACCTGAAACACTGAGGGGAGAGAGCATGCAGGTGTGGCAGAATATGAGCACCTGAAACCCTGAGGGGAGAAAGCATGCAGGTGTGGCAGAATGCGAGCACCTGAAACACTGAGGGAAGAGACCATGCAGGTGTGGCAGAATGCGAGCACCTGAAACACTGAGGGGAGAGAGCATGCAGGTGTGGCAGAATACGAGCACCTGAAACACTGAGGGGAGAGAGCATGCAGGTGTGGCAGAATACGAGCACCTGAAACACTGAGGGGAGAGAGCAGGCAGAATACGAGCACCTGAAACACTGAGGGGAGAGAGCAGGCAGAATCCGAGCACCTGAAACACTGAGGGGAGAGAGCAGAGAGAATACGAGCACCTGAAACACTGAGGGGAGAGAGCATGCAGGTGTGGCAGAATACGAGCACCTGAAACACTGAGGGGAGAGAGCATGCAGGCGTGGCAGAATACGAGCACCTGAAACACCGAAGGAAGAGAGCATGCAGGTGTGGCAGAATGCGAGCACCTGAAACACTGAGGGGAGAGAGCATGCAGGTGTGGCAGAATATGAGCACCTGAAACCCTGAGGGGAGAAAGCATGCAGGTGTGGCAGAATGCGAGCACTTGAAACACTGAGGGAAGAGAGCATGCAGGTGTGGCAGAATATGAGCACCTGAAACACTGAGGGGAGAGAGCAGGCAGAATACGAGCACCTGAAACACTGAGGGGAGAGAGCATGCAGGTGTGGCAGAATACAAGCACCTGAAACACTGAGGGAAGAGAGCATGCAGGTGTGGCAGAATACGAGCACCTGAAACCCTGAGGGGAGAGAGCATGCAGGTGTGGCAGAATACGAGCACCTGAAACACTGAGGGAAGAGAGCATGCATGTGTGGCAGAATACGAGCACCTGAAACACTGAGGAAGAGAGCATGCAGGTGTGGCAGAATGCGAGCACCTGAAACACTGAGGGGAGAGAGCATGCAGGTGTGGCAGAATACGAGCACATGAAACCCTGAGGGGAGAGAGCATACAGGTGTGGCAGAATGCGAGCACCTGAAACACTGAGGGGAGAGAGCATGCAGGTGTGGCAGAATGCGAGCACCTGAAACACTGAGGGGAGAGAGCAGGCAGAATACGAGCACCTGCAACACTGAGGGGAGAGAGCATGCAGGTGTGGCAGAATACGAGCACCTGAAACACTGAGGGGAGAGAGCATGCAGGCGTGGCAGAAAACGAGCACCTGAAACACTGAAGGAAGAGAGCATGCAGGTGTGGCAGAATGCGAGCACCTGAAACACTGAGGGGAGAGAGCATGTAGGTGTGACAGAATACGAGCACCTGAAACCCTGAGGGGAGAAAGCATGCAGGTGTGGCAGAATGCGAGCACCTGAAACACTGAGGGAAGAGAGCATGCAGGTGTGGCAGAATGCGAGCACCTGAAACACTGAGGGGAGAGAGCATGCAGGTGTGGCAGAATACGAGCACCTGAAACACTGAGGGGAGAGAGCATGCAGGTGTGGCAGAATACGAGCACCTGAAACACTGAGGGGAGAGAGCAGGCAGAATACGAGCACCTGAAACACAGGGGAGAGAGCAGGCAGAATGCGAGCACCTGAAACACTGAGGGGAGAGAGCAGGCAGAATACGAGCACCTGAAACACTGAGGGGAGAGAGCATGCAGGTGTGGCAGAATACGAGCACCTGAAACACTGAGGGAAGAGAGCATGCAGGTGTGGCAGAATGTGAGCACCTGAAACACTGAGGGAAGAGAGCATGCAGGTGTGGCAGAATGTGAGCACCTGAAACACTGAGGGGAGAGAGCATGCAGGTGTGGCAGAATGCGAGCACCTGAAACACTGAGGGGAGAGAGCATGCAGGTGTGGCAGAATACGAGCACCTGAAACCCTGAGGTGAGAGAGCATACAGGTGTGGCAGAATGCGAGCACCTGAAACACTGAGGGAAGAGAGCATGCAGGTGTGGCAGAATGCGAGCACCTGAAACACTGAGGGGAGAGAGCATGCAGGTGTGGCAGAATGCGAGCACCTGAAACACTGAGGGGAGAGAGCAGGCAGAATACGAGCACCTGAAACACTGAGGGGAGAGAGCATGCAGGTGTGGCAGAATGCGAGCACCTGAAACACTGAGGGAAGAGAGCATGCAGGTGTGGCAGAATACGAGCACATGAAACCCTGAGGGGAGAGAGCATACAGGTGTGGCAGAATGCGAGCACCTGAAACACTGAGGGAAGAGAGCATGCAGGTGTGGCAGAATGTGAGCACCTGAAACACTGAGGGGAGAGAGCATGCAGGTGTGGCAGAATGCGAGCACCTGAAACACTGAGGGGAGAGAGCATGCAGGTGTGGCAGAATACGAGCACCTGAAACCCTGAGGGGAGAGAGCATACAGGTGTGGCAGAATGCGAGCACCTGAAACACTGAGGGAAGAGAGCATGCAGGTGTGGCAGAATGCGAGCACCTGAAACACTGAGGAGAGAGAGCATGCAGGTGTGGCAGAATGCGAGCACCTGAAACACTGAGGGGAGAGAGCAGGCAGAATACGAGCACCTGAAACACTGAGGGGAGAGAGCATGCAGGTGTGGCAGAATACGAGCACCTGAAACACTGAGGGGAGAGAGCATGCAGGCGTGGCAGAAAACGAGCACCTGAAACACCGAAGGAAGAGAGCATGCAGGTGTGGCAGAATGCGAGCACCTGAAACACTGAGGGGAGAGAGCATGTAGGTGTGGCAGAATACGAGCACCTGAAACCCTGAGGGGAGAAAGCATGCAGGTGTGGCAGAATGCAAGCACCTGAAACACTGAGGGAAGAGAGCATGCAGGTGTGGCAGAATGCGAGCACCTGAAACATTGAGGGGAGAGAGCATGCAGGTGTGGCAGAATACAAGCACCTGAAACACTGAGGGGAGAGAGCATGCAGGTGTGGCAGAATACGAGCACCTGAAACACTGAGGGGAGAGAGCAGGCAGAATACGAGCACCTGAAACACTGAGGGGAGAGAGCAGGCAGAATGCGAGCACCTGAAACACTGAGGGGAGAGAGCAGGCAGAATATGAGCACCTGAAACACTGAGGGGAGAGAGCATGCAGGTGTGGCAGAATACGAGCACCTGAAACACTGAGGGGAGAGAGGATGCAGGCGTGGCAGAATACGAACACCTGAAACACTGAGGGGAGAGAGCATGCAGGTGTGGCAGAATACGAGCACCTGAAACACTGAGGGGAGAGAACATGCAGGTGTGGCAGAATACGAGCACCTGAAACCCTGAGGGGAGAAAGCATGCAGGTGTGGCAGAATGCGAGCACCTGAAACACTGAGGGAAGAGAGCATGCAGGTGTGGCAGAATACGAGCACCTGAAACACTGAGGGGAGAGAGCATGCAGGTGTGGCAGAATACGAGCACCTGAAACACTGAGGGGAGAGAGCAGGCAGAATACGAGCACCTGAAACACTGAGGGGAGAGAGCAGGCAGAATCCGAGCACCTGAAACACTGAGGGGAGAGAGCAGAGAGAATACGAGCACCTGAAACACTGAGGGGAGAGAGCATGCAGGTGTGGCAGAATACGAGCACCTGAAACACTGAGGGGAGAGAGCATGCAGGCGTGGCAGAATACGAGCACCTGAAACACCGAAGGAAGAGAGCATGCAGGTGTGGCAGAATGCGAGCACCTGAAACACTGAGGGGAGAGAGCATGCAGGTGTGGCAGAATATGAGCACCTGAAACCCTGAGGGGAGAAAGCATGCAGGTGTGGCAGAATGCGAGCACTTGAAACACTGAGGGAAGAGAGCATGCAGGTGTGGCAGAATATGAGCACCTGAAACACTGAGGGGAGAGAGCAGGCAGAATACGAGCACCTGAAACACTGAGGGGAGAGAGCATGCAGGTGTGGCAGAATACGAGCACCTGAAACCCTGAGGGGAGAAAGCATGCAGGTGTGGCAGAATGTGAGCACCTGAAACACTGAGGGGAGAGAGCATGCAGGTGTGGCAGAATACGAGCACCTGAAACACTGAGGGGAGAGAGCATGCAGGTGTGGCAGAATACGAGCACCTGAAACCCTGAGGGGACAGAGCATGCAGGTGTGGCAGAATACGAACACCTGAAACACTGAGGGGAGAGAGCAGGCAGAATACGAGCACCTGAAACACTGAGGGGAGAGAGCACGCAGAATACGAGCACCTGCAACACTGAGGGGAGAGAGCAGGCAGAATACGAGCACCTGAAACACTGAGGGGAGAGAGCATGCAGGTGTGGCAGAATACGAGCACCTGAAACACTGAGCGGAGAGAGCATGCAGGCGTGGCAGAATACAAGCACCTGAAACACTGAGGGAAGAGAGCATGCAGGTGTGGCAGAATGCGAGCACCTGAAACACTGAGGGGAGAGAGCATGCAGGTGTGGCAGAATACGAGCACCTGAAACACTGAGGGGAGAGAGCATGCATGTGTGGCAGAATACGAGCACCTGAAACACTGAGGAAGAGAGCATGCAGGTGTGGCAGAATGCGAGCACCTGAAACACTGAGGGGAGAGAGCATGCAGGTGTGGCAGAATACAAGCACATGAAACCCTGAGGGGAGAGAGCATACAGGTGTGGCAGAATGCGAGCACCTGAAACACTGAGGGGAGAGAGCATGCAGGTGTGGCAGAATGCGAGCACCTGAAACACTGAGGGGAGAGAGCAGGCAAAATACGAGCACCTGCAACACTGAGGGGAGAGAGCATGCAGGTGTGGCAGAATACGAGCACCTGAAACACTGAGGGGAGAGAGCATGCAGGCGTGGCAGAAAACGAGCACCTGAAACACCGAAGGAAGAGAGCATGCAGGTGTGGCAGAATGCGAGCACCTGAAACACTGAGGGGAGAGAGCATGTAGGTGTGGCAGAATACGAGCACCTGAAACCCTGAGGGGAGAAAGCATGCAGGTGTGGCAGAATGCGAGCACCTGAAACACTGAGGGAAGAGAGCATGCAGGTGTGGCAGAATGCGAGCACCTGAAACACTGAGGGGAGAGAGCATGCAGGTGTGGCAGAATACGAGCACCTGAAACACTGAGGGGAGAGAGCATGCAGGTGGGGCAGAATACGAGCACCTGAAACACTGAGGGGAGAGAGCAGGCAGAATACGAGCACCTGAAACACTGAGGGGAGAGAGCAGGCAGAATGCGAGCACCTGAAACACTGAGGGGAGAGAGCAGGCAGAATACGAGCACCTGAAACACTGAGGGGAGAGAGCATGCAGGTGTGGCAGAATACGAGCACCTGAAACACTGAGGGGAGAGAGGATGCAGGCGTGGCAGAATACGAGCACCTGAAACACTGAGGGGAGAGAGCATGCAGGTGTGGCAGAATACGAGCACCTGAAACACTGAGGGGAGAGAACATGCAGGTGTGGCAGAATACGAGCACCTGAAACACTGAGGGGAGAGAGCAGGCAGAATACGAGCACCTGAAACACTGAGGGGAGAGAGCAGGCAGAATACGAGCACCTGAAACACTGAGGGGAGAGAGCAGGGAGAATACGAGCACCTGAAACACTGAGGGGAGAGAGAGCATGCAGGTGTGGCAGAATACAAGCACCTGAAACACTGAGGGGAGAGAGCATGCAGGCGTGGCAGAATACGAGCACCTGAAACACCGAAGGAAGAGAGCATGCAGGTGTGGCAGAATGCGAGCAACTGAAACACTGAGGGGAGAGAGCATGCAGGTGTGGCAGAATATGAGCACCTGAAACCCTGAGGGGAGAAAGCATGCAGGTGTGGCAGAATGCGAGCACCTGAAACACTGAGGGAAGAGAGCATGCAGGTGTGGCAGAATATGAGCACCTGAAACACTGAGGGGAGAGAGCAGGCAGAATACGAGCACCTGAAACACTGAGGGGAGAGAGCATGCAGGTGTGGCAGAATACGAGCACCTGAAACCCTGAGGGGAGAAAGCATGCAGGTGTGGCAGAATGCGAACACCTGAAACACTGAGGGAAGAGACCATGCAGGTGTGGCAGAATGCGAGCACCTGAAACACTGAGGGGAGAGAGCATGCAGGTGTGGCAGAATACGAGCACCTGAAACCCTGAGGGGACAGAGCATGCAGGTGTGGCAGAATGCGAGCACCTGAAACACTGAGGGGAGAGAGCAGGCAGAATACGAGAACCTGAAACACTGAGGGGAGAGAGCACGCAGAATACGAGCACCTGAAACACTGAGGTGAGAGAGCAGGCAGAATACGAGCACCTGAAACACTGAGGGGAGAGAGCATGCAGGTGTGGCAGAATACGAGCACCTGAAACACTGAGGGGAGAGAGCATGTAGGTGTGGCAGAATACGAGCACCTGAAACACTCAGTGGAGAGAGCATGCTGGTGTGGCAGAATACGAGCACCTGAAACCCTGAGGGGAGAAAGCATGCAGGTGTGGCAGAATGCGAGCACCTGAAACACTGAGGGAAGAGAGCATGCAGGTGTGGCAGAATACGAGCACCTGAAACCCTGAGGGGAGAGAGCATCCAAGTGTGGCAGAATATGAGCACCTGAAACACTGAGGGGAGAGAGCAGGCAGAATACGAGCACCTGAAACACTGAGGGGAGAGAGCAGGCAGAATACGAGCACGTGAAACACTGAGGGGAGAGAGCATGCAGGTGTGACAGAAAGCGAGCACCTGAAACACTGAAGGGAGAGAGCATGCAGGTGTGGCAGAATACAAGCACCTGAAACACTGAGGGGAGAGAGCATGCAGGTGTGGCAGAATACGAGCACCTGAAACACTGAGGGGAGAGAGCATGCAGGTGTGACAGAAAGTGAGCTCCTGAAACACTGAAGGGAGAGAGCATGCAGGTGTGGCAGAATACGAGCACCTGAAACACTGAGGGGAGAGAGCAGGCAGAATACGAGCACCTGAAACACTGAGGGGAGAGAGCATGCAGGTGTGGCAGAATACGAGCACCTGAAACACTGAGGGGAGAGAGCATGCAGGCGTGGCAGAATACGAGCACCTGAAACACTGAGGGAAGAGAGCATGCAGGTGTGGCAGAATGCGAGCACCTGAAACACTGAGGGGAGAGAGCATGCAGGTGTGGCAGAATACGAGCACCTGAAACACTGAGGGAAGAGAGCATGCATGTGTGGCAGAATACGAGCACCTGAAACACTGAGGAAGAGAGCATGCAGGTGTGGCAGAATGCGAGCACCTGAAACACTGAGGGGAGAGAGCATGCAGGTGTGGCAGAATACGAGCACATGAAACCCTGAGGGGAGAGAGCATACAGGTGTGGCAGAATGCGAGCACCTGAAACACTGAGGGGAGAGAGCATGCAGGTGTGGCAGAATGCGAGCACCTGAAACACTGAGGGGAGAGAGCAGGCAGAATACGAGCACCTGAAACACTGAGGGGAGAGAGCATGCAGGTGTGGCAGAATACGAGCACCTGAAACACTGAGGGGAGAGAGCATGCAGGCGTGGCAGAAAACGAGCACCTGAAACACCAAAGGAAGAGAGCATGCAGGTGTGGCAGAATGCGAGCACCTGAAACACTGAGGGGAGAGAGCATGTAGGTGTGGCAGAATACGAGCACCTGAAACCCTGAGGGGAGAAAGCATGCAGGTGTGGTAGAATGCGAGCACCTGAAACACTGAGGGAAGAGAGCATGCAGGTGTGGCAGAATGCGAGCACCTGAAACACTGAGGGGAGAGAGCATGCAGGTGTGGCAGAATACGAGCACCTGAAACACTGAGGGGAGAGAGCATGCAGGTGTGGCAGAATACGAGCACCTGAATCACTGAGGGGAGAGAGCAGGCAGAATACGAGCACCTGAAACACTGAGGGGAGAGAGCAGGCAGAATGCAAGCACCTGAAACACTGAGGGGAGAGAGCAGGCAGAATACGAGCACCTGAAACACTGAGGGGAGAGAGCATGTAGGTGTGGCAGAATACGAGCACCTGAAACCCTGAGGGGAGAAAGCATGCAGGTGTGGCAGAATGCGAGCACCTGAAACACTGAGGGAAGAGAGCATGCAGGTGTGGCAGAATGCGAGCACCTGAAACACTGAGGGGAGAGAGCATGCTGGTGTGGCAGAATACGAGCACCTGAAACACTGAGGGGAGAGAGGATGCAGGCGTGGCAGAATACGAGCACCTGAAACACTGAGGGGAGAGAGCATGCAGGTGTGGCAGAATACGAGCACCTGAAACACTGAGGGGAGAGAACATGCAGGTGTGGCAGAATACGAGCACCTGAAACCCTGAGGGGAGAAAGCATGCAGGTGTGGCAGAATGCGAGCACCTGAAACACTGAGGGAAGAGAGCATGCAGGTGTGGCAGAATAGGAGCACCTGAATCACTGAGGGGAGAGAGCATGCATGTGTGGCAGAATACGAGCACCTGAAACACTGAGGGGAGAGAGCAGGCAGAATACGAGCACCTGAAACACTGAGGGGAGAGAGCAGGCAGAATACGAGCACCTGAAACACTGAGGGGAGAGAGCAGGGAGAATACGAGCACCTGAAACACTGAGGGGAGAGAGCATGCAGGTGTGGCAGAATACGAGCACCTGAAACACTGAGGGGAGAGAGCATGCAGGCGTGGCAGAATACGAGCACCTGAAACACCGAAGGAAGAGAGCATGCAGGTGTGGCAGAATGCGAGCAACTGAAACACTGAGGGGAGAGAGCATGCAGGTGTGGCAGAATATGAGCACCTGAAACCCTGAGGGGAGAAAGCATGCAGGTGTGGCAGAATGCGAGCACCTGAAACACTGAGGGAAGAGAGCATGCAGGTGTGGCAGAATATGAGCACCTGAAACACTGAGGGGAGAGAGCAGGCAGAATACGAGCACCTGAAACACTGAGGGGAGAGAGCATGCAGGTGTGGCAGAATACGAGCACCTGAAACCCTGAGGGGAGAAAGCATGCAGGTGTGGCAGAATGCGAGCACCTGAAACACTGAGGGAAGAGACCATGCAGGTGTGGCAGAATGCGAGCACCTGAAACACTGAGGGGAGAGAGCATGCAGGTGTGGCAGAATACGAGCACCTGAAACCCGGAGGGGACAGAGCATGCAGGTGTGGCAGAATGCGAGCACCTGAAACACTGAGGGGAGAGAGCAGGCAGAATATGAGCACCTGAAACACTGAGGGGAGAGAGCACGCAGAATACGAGCACCTGAAACACTGAGGGGAGAGAGCAGGCAGAATACGAGCACCTGAAACACTGAGGGGAGAGAGCATGCAGGTGTGGCAGAATACGAGCACCTGAAACACTGAGGGGAGAGAGCAGGCAGAATACGAGCACCCGAAACACTGAGGGGAGAGAGCATGCAGGTGTGGCAGAATACGAGCACCTGAAACACTGAGGGGAGAGAGCATGCAGGTGTGGCAGAATACGAGCACCTGAAACACTGAGTGGCGAGAGCATGCTGGTGTGGCAGAATACGAGCACCTGAAACCCTGAGGGGAGAAAGCATGCAGGTGTGGCAGAATGCGAGCACCTGAAACACTGAGGGAAGAGAGCATGCAGGTGTGGCAGAATACGAGCACCTGAAACCCTGAGGGGAGAGAGCATGCAGGTGTGGCAGAATACGAGCACCTGAAACACTGAGGGGAGAGAGCAGGCAGAATACGAGCACCTGAAACACTGAGGGGAGAGAGCAGGCAGAATATGAGCACGTGAAACACTGAGGGGAGAGAGCATGCAGGTGTGACAGAAAGCGAGCACCTGAAACACTGAAGGGAGAGAGCACGCAGGTGTGGCAGAATACAAGCACCTGAAACACTGAGGGGAGAGAGCATGCAGGTGTGGCAGAATACGAGCACCTGAAACACTGAGGGGAGAGAGCATGCAGGTGTGACAGAAAGTGAGCTCCTGAAACGCTGAAGGGAGAGAGCATGCAGGTGTGGCAGAATACGAGCACCTGAAACACTGAGGGGAGAGAGCATGCAGGTGTGGCAGAATACGAGCACCTGAAACACTGAGGGGAGAGAGCAGGCAGAATACAAGCACCTGAAACACTGAGGGGAGAGAGCAGGCAGAATACAAGCACCTGAAACACTGAGGGGAGAGAGCAGGCAGAATACGAGCACCTGAAACACTTTGGGGAGATAGCATGCAGGTGTGGCAGAATACGAGCACCTGAAACACTGAGGGGAGAGAGCAGGCAGAATACAAGCACCTGAAACACTGAGGGGAGAGAGCAGGCAGAATACAAGCACCTGAAACACTGAGGGGAGAGAGCAGGCAGAATACGAGCACCTGAAACACTTTGGGGAGATAGCATGCAGGTGTGGCAGAATACGAGCACCTGAAACACTGAGGGGAGAGAGCAGGCAGAATACGAGCACCTGAAACACTGAGGGGAGAGAGCAGGCAGAATGCGAGCACCTGAAACACTGAGGGGAGAGAGCAGGCAGAATACGAGCACCTGAAACACTGAGGGGAGAGAGCATGCAGGCGTGGCAGAATACGAGCACCTGAAACACTGAGGGGAGAGAACATGCAGGTGTGGCAGAATACGAGCACCTGAAACATTGAGGGGAGAAAGCATGCAGGTGTGGCAGAATGCGAGCACCTGAAACACTGAGGGAAGAGAGCATGCAGGTGTGGCAGAATACGAGCACCTGAAACACTGAGGGGAGAGAGCATGCAGGTGTGGCAGAATACGAGCACCTGAAACACTGAGGGGAGAGAGCAGGCAGAATACGAGCACCTGAAACACTGAGGGGAGAGAGCAGGCAGAATACGAGCACCTGAAACACTGAGGGGAGAGAGCAGGCTGAATACGAGCACCTGAAACACTGAGAGGAGAGAGCATGCAGGTGTGGCAGAATGCGAGCACCTGAAACACTGAGGGGAGAGAGCATGCAGGTGTGGCAGAATACGAGCACCTGAAACCCTGAGGGGAGAAAGCATGCAGGTGTGGCAGAATGCGAGCACCTGAAACACTGAGGGAAGAGAGCATGCAGGTGTGGCAGAATATGAGCACCTGAAACACTGAGGGGAGAGAGCAGGCAGAATACGAGCACCCGAAACACTGATCGGAGAGAGCATGCAGGTGTGGCAGAATACGAGCACCTGAAACCCTGAGGAGAGAAAGCATGCAGGTGTGGCAGAATGCGAGCACCTGAAACACTGAGGGAAGAGAGCATGCAGGTGTGGCAGAATGCGAGCACCTGAAACACTGAGGGGAGAGAGCATGCAGGTGTGGCAGAATACGAGCACCTGAAACCCTGAGGGGAGAGAGCATGCAGGTGTGGCAGAATGCGAGCACCTGAAACACTGAGGGGAGAGAGCAGGCAGAATACGAGCACCTGAAACACTGAGGGGAGAGAGCAGGCAGAATACAAGCACCTGAAACACTGAGAGGAGAGAGCAGGCAGAATACGAGCACCTGAAACACTGAGGGGAGAGAGCATGCAGGTGTGGCAGAATACGAGCACCTGAAACACTGAGGGGAGAGAGCATGCAGGCGTGGCAGAATACGAGCACCTGAAACACCGAGGGAAGAGAGCATGCAGGCGTGGCAGAATGCGAGCACCTGAAACACCGAGGGAAGAGAGCATGCAGGTGTGGCAGAATACGAGCACCTGAAACCCTGAGGGGAGAGAGCATGCAGGTGTGGCAGAATACGAGCACCTGAAACACTGAGGGGAGAGAGCAGGCAGAATACGAGCACCTGAAACACTGAGGGGAGAGAGCAGGCAGAATACGAGCACCTGAAACACTGAGGGGAGAGAGCAGGGAGAATACGAGCACCTGAAACACTGAGGGAAGAGAGCATGCAGGTGTGGCAGAATGCGAGCAACTGAAACACTGAGGGGAGAGAGCATGCAGGTGTGGCAGAATATGAGCACCTGAAACCCTGAGGGGAGAAAGCATGCAGGTGTGGCAGAATGCGAGCACCTGAAACACTGAGGGACGAGAGCATGCAGGTGTGGCAGAATATGAGCACCTGAAACACTGAGGGGAGAGAGCAGGCAGAATACGAGCACCTGAAACACTGAGGGGAGAGAGCATGCAGGTGTGGCAGAATACGAGCACCTGAAACACCGAGGGAAGAGAGCATGCAGGCGTGGCAGAATGCGAGCACCTGAAACACCGAGGGGACAGAGCATGCAGGTGTGGCAGAATGCGAGCACCTGAAACACTGAGGGGAGAGAGCATGCAGGTGTGGCAGAATACGAGCACCTGAAACCCGGAGGGGACAGAGCATGCAGGTGTGGCAGAATGCGAGCACCTGAAACACTGAGGGGAGAGAGCAGGCAGAATATGAGCACCTGAAACACTGAGGGGAGAGAGCACGCAGAATACGAGCACCTGAAACACTGAGGGGAGAGAGCAGGCAGAATACGAGCACCTGAAACACTGAGGGGAGAGAGCATGCAGGTGTGGCAGAATACGAGTACCTGAAACACTGAGGGGAGAGAGCATGCAGGTGTGGCAGAATACGAGCACCTGAAACACTGAGTGGAGAGAGCATGCTGGTGTGGCAGAATGCGAGCACCTGAAACACTGAGGGAAGAGAGCATGCAGGTGTGGCAGAATACGAGCACCTGAAACCCTGAGGGGAGAGAGCATGCAGGTGTGGCAGAATACGAGCACCTGAAACACTGAGGGGAGAGAGCATGCAGGTGTGGCAGAATACGAGCACCTGAAACACTGAGGGGAGAGAGTAGGCAGAATACGAGCACCTGAAACACTGAGGGGAGAGAGCATGCAGGTGTGGCAGAATACGAGCACCTGAAACACTGAGGGGAGAGAGCATGCAGGTGTGGCAGAATACGAGCACCTGAAACACTGAGTGGAGAGAGCATGCTGGTGTGGCAGAATACGAGCACCTGAAACCCTGAGGGGAGAAAGCATGCAGGTGTGGCAGAATGCGAGCACCTGAAACACTGAGGGAAGAGAGCATGCAGGTGTGGCAGAATACGAGCACCTGAAACCCTGAGGGGAGAGAGCATGCAGGTGTGGCAGAATACGAGCACCTGAAACACTGAGGGGAGAGAGCAGGCAGAATACGAGCACCTGAAACACTGAGGGGAGAGAGCAGGCAGAATACGAGCACGTGAAACACTGAGGGGAGAGAGCATGCAGGTGTGACAGAAAGCGAGCACCTGAAACACTGAAGGGAGAGAGCATGCAGGTGTGGCAGAATACAAGCACCTGAAACACTGAGGGGAGAGAGCATGCAGGTGTGGCAGAATACGAGCACCTGAAACACTGAGGGGAGAGAGCATGCAGGTGTGACAGAAAGTGAGCTCCTGAAACACTGAAGGGAGAGAGCATGCAGGTGTGGCAGAATACGAGCACCTGAAACACTGAGGGGAGAGAGCAGGCAGAATACGAGCACCTGAAACACTGAGGGGAGAGAGCATGCAGGTGTGGCAGAATACGAGCACCTGAAACACTGAGGGGAGAGAGCATGCAGGCGTGGCAGAATACGAGCACCTGAAACACTGAGGGAAGAGAGCATGCAGGTGTGGCAGAATGCGAGCACCTGAAACACTGAGGGGAGAGAGCATGCAGGTGTGGCAGAATACGAGCACCTGAAACACTGAGGGAAGAGAGCATGCATGTGTGGCAGAATACGAGCACCTGAAACACTGAGGAAGAGAGCATGCAGGTGTGGCAGAATGCGAGCACCTGAAACACTGAGGGGAGAGAGCATGCAGGTGTGGCAGAATACGAGCACATGAAACCCTGAGGGGAGAGAGCATACAGGTGTGGCAGAATGCGAGCACCTGAAACACTGAGGGGAGAGAGCATGCAGGTGTGGCAGAATGCGAGCACCTGAAACACTGAGGGGAGAGAGCAGGCAGAATACGAGCACCTGAAACACTGAGGGGAGAGAGCATGCAGGTGTGGCAAAATACGAGCACCTGAAACACTGAGGGGAGAGAGCATGCAGGCGTGGCAGAAAACGAGCACCTGAAACACCGAAGGAAGAGAGCATGCAGGTGTGGCAGAATGCGAGCACCTGAAACACTGAGGGGAGAGAGCATGTAGGTGTGGCAGAATACGAGCACCTGAAACCCTTAGGGGAGAAAGCATGCAGGTGTGGCAGAATGCGAGCACCTGAAACACTGAGGGAAGAGAGCATGCAGGTGTGGCAGAATGCGAGCACCTGAAACACTGAGGGGAGAGAGCATGCAGGTGTGGCAGAATACGAGCACCTGAAACACTGAGGGGAGAGAGCATGCAGGTGTGGCAGAATACGAGCACCTGAATCACTGAAGGGAGAGAGCAGGCAGAATACGAGCACCTGAAACACTGAGGGGAGAGAGCAGGCAGAATGCAAGCACCTGAAACACTGAGGGGAGAGAGCAGGCAGAATACGAGCACCTGAAACACTGAGGGGAGAGAGCATGTAGGTGTGGCAGAATACGAGCACCTGAAACCCTGAGGGGAGAAAGCATGCAGGTGTGGCAGAATGCGAGCACCTGAAACACTGAGGGAAGAGAGCATGCAGGTGTGGCAGAATGCGAGCACCTGAAACACTGAGGGGAGAGAGCATGCAGGTGTGGCAGAATACGAGCACCTGAAACACTGAGGGGAGAGAGGATGCAGGCGTGGCAGAATACGAGCACCTGAAACACTGAGGGGAGAGAGCATGCAGGTGTGGCAGAATACGAGCACCTGAAACACTGAGGGGAGAGAACATGCAGGTGTGGCAGAATACGAGCACCTGAAACCCTGAGGGGAGAAAGCATGCAGGTGTGGCAGAATGCGAGCACCTGAAACACTGAGGGAAGAGAGCATGCAGGTGTGGCAGAATACGAGCACCTGAATCACTGAGGGGAGAGAGCATGCATGTGTGGCAGAATACGAGCACCTGAAACACTGAGGGGAGAGAGCAGGCAGAATACGAGCACCTGAAACACTGAGGGGAGAGAGCAGGCAGAATACGAGCACCTGAAACACTGAGGGGAGAGAGCAGGGAGAATACGAGCACCTGAAACACTGAGGGGAGAGAGCATGCAGGTGTGGCAGAATACGAGCACCTGAAACACTGAGGGGAGAGAGCATGCAGGCGTGGCAGAATACGAGCACCTGAAACACCGAAGGAAGAGAGCATGCAGGTGTGGCAGAATGCGAGCACCTGAAACACTGAGGGAAGAGAGCATGCAGGTGTGGCAGAATACGAGCACCTGAAACACTGAGGGGAGAGAGCATGCAGGTGTGGCAGAATACGAGCACCTGAAACACTGAGGGGAGAGAGCAGGCAGAATACGAGCACCTGAAACACTGAGGGGAGAGAGCAGGCAGAATACGAGCACCTGAAACACTGAGGGGAGAGAGCAGGCTGAATACGAGCACCTGAAACACTGAGAGGAGAGAGCATGCAGGTGTGGCAGAATGCGAGCACCTGAAACACTGAGGGGAGAGAGCATGCAGGTGTGGCAGAATACGAGCACCTGAAACCCTGAGGGGAGAAAGCATGCAGGTGTGGCAGAATGCGAGCACCTGAAACACTGAGGGAAGAGAGCATGCAGGTGTGGCAGAATATGAGCACCTGAAACACTGAGGGGAGAGAGCAGGCAGAATACGAGCACCCGAAACACTGATCGGAGAGAGCATGCAGGTGTGGCAGAATACGAGCACCTGAAACCCTGAGGAGAGAAAGCATGCAGGTGTGGCAGAATGCGAGCACCTGAAACACTGAGGGAAGAGAGCATGCAGGTGTGGCAGAATGCGAGCACCTGAAACACTGAGGGGAGAGAGCATGCAGGTGTGGCAGAATACGAGCACCTGAAACCCTGAGGGGAGAGAGCATGCAGGTGTGGCAGAATGCGAGCACCTGAAACACTGAGGGGAGAGAGCAGGCAGAATACGAGCACCTGAAACACTGAGGGGAGAGAGCAGGCAGAATACGAGCACCTGAAACACTGAGAGGAGAGAGCAGGCAGAATACGAGCACCTGAAACACTGAGGGGAGAGAGCATGCAGGTGTGGCAGAATACGAGCACCTGAAACACTGAGGGGAGAGAGCATGCAGGCGTGGCAGAATACGAGCACCTGAAACACCGAGGGAAGAGAGCATGCAGGCGTGGCAGAATGCGAGCACCTGAAACACCGAGGGAAGAGAGCATGCAGGTGTGGCAGAATACGAGCACCTGAAACCCTGAGGGGAGAGAGCATGCAGGTGTGGCAGAATACGAGCACCTGAAACACTGAGGGGAGAGAGCAGGCAGAATACGAGCACCTGAAACACTGAGGGGAGAGAGCAGGCAGAATACGAGCACCTGAAACACTGAGGGGAGAGAGCAGGGAGAATACGAGCACCTGAAACACTGAGGGAAGAGAGCATGCAGGTGTGGCAGAATGCGAGCAACTGAAACACTGAGGGGAGAGAGCATGCAGGTGTGGCAGAATATGAGCACCTGAAACCCTGAGGGGAGAAAGCATGCAGGTGTGGCAGAATGCGAGCACCTGAAACACTGAGGGACGAGAGCATGCAGGTGTGGCAGAATATGAGCACCTGAAACACTGAGGGGAGAGAGCAGGCAGAATACGAGCACCTGAAACACTGAGGGGAGAGAGCATGCAGGTGTGGCAGAATACGAGCACCTGAAACACCGAGGGAAGAGAGCATGCAGGCGTGGCAGAATGCGAGCACCTGAAACACCGAGGGGACAGAGCATGCAGGTGTGGCAGAATGCGAGCACCTGAAACACTGAGGGGAGAGAGCATGCAGGTGTGGCAGAATACGAGCACCTGAAACCCGGAGGGGACAGAGCATGCAGGTGTGGCAGAATGCGAGCACCTGAAACACTGAGGGGAGAGAGCAGGCAGAATATGAGCACCTGAAACACTGAGGGGAGAGAGCACGCAGAATACGAGCACCTGAAACACTGAGGGGAGAGAGCAGGCAGAATACGAGCACCTGAAACACTGAGGGGAGAGAGCATGCAGGTGTGGCAGAATACGAGTACCTGAAACACTGAGGGGAGAGAGCATGCAGGTGTGGCAGAATACGAGCACCTGAAACACTGAGTGGAGAGAGCATGCTGGTGTGGCAGAATGCGAGCACCTGAAACACTGAGGGAAGAGAGCATGCAGGTGTGGCAGAATACGAGCACCTGAAACCCTGAGGGGAGAGAGCATGCAGGTGTGGCAGAATACGAGCACCTGAAACACTGAGGGGAGAGAGCATGCAGGTGTGGCAGAATACGAGCACCTGAAACACTGAGGGGAGAGAGTAGGCAGAATACGAGCACCTGAAACACTGAGGGGAGAGAGCATGCAGGTGTGGCAGAATACGAGCACCTGAAACACTGAGGGGAGAGAGCATGCAGGTGTGGCAGAATACGAGCACCTGAAACACTGAGTGGAGAGAGCATGCTGGTGTGGCAGAATACGAGCACCTGAAACCCTGAGGGGAGAAAGCATGCAGGTGTGGCAGAATGCGAGCACCTGAAACACTGAGGGAAGAGAGCATGCAGGTGTGGCAGAATACGAGCACCTGAAACCCTGAGGGGAGAGAGCATGCAGGTGTGGCAGAATACGAGCACCTGAAACACTGAGGGGAGAGAGCAGGCAGAATACGAGCACCTGAAACACTGAGGGGAGAGAGCAGGCAGAATACGAGCACGTGAAACACTGAGGGGAGAGAGCATGCAGGTGTGACAGAAAGCGAGCACCTGAAACACTGAAGGGAGAGAGCATGCAGGTGTGGCAGAATACAAGCACCTGAAACACTGAGGGGAGAGAGCATGCAGGTGTGGCAGAATACGAGCACCTGAAACACTGAGGGGAGAGAGCATGCAGGTGTGACAGAAAGTGAGCTCCTGAAACACTGAAGGGAGAGAGCATGCAGGTGTGGCAGAATACGAGCACCTGAAACACTGAGGGGAGAGAGCAGGCAGAATACGAGCACCTGAAACACTGAGGGGAGAGAGCATGCAGGTGTGGCAGAATACGAGCACCTGAAACACTGAGGGGAGAGAGCATGCAGGCGTGGCAGAATACGAGCACCTGAAACACTGAGGGAAGAGAGCATGCAGGTGTGGCAGAATGCGAGCACCTGAAACACTGAGGGGAGAGAGCATGCAGGTGTGGCAGAATACGAGCACCTGAAACACTGAGGGAAGAGAGCATGCATGTGTGGCAGAATACGAGCACCTGAAACACTGAGGAAGAGAGCATGCAGGTGTGGCAGAATGCGAGCACCTGAAACACTGAGGGGAGAGAGCATGCAGGTGTGGCAGAATACGAGCACATGAAACCCTGAGGGGAGAGAGCATACAGGTGTGGCAGAATGCGAGCACCTGAAACACTGAGGGGAGAGAGCATGCAGGTGTGGCAGAATGCGAGCACCTGAAACACTGAGGGGAGAGAGCAGGCAGAATACGAGCACCTGAAACACTGAGGGGAGAGAGCATGCAGGTGTGGCAAAATACGAGCACCTGAAACACTGAGGGGAGAGAGCATGCAGGCGTGGCAGAAAACGAGCACCTGAAACACCGAAGGAAGAGAGCATGCAGGTGTGGCAGAATGCGAGCACCTGAAACACTGAGGGGAGAGAGCATGTAGGTGTGGCAGAATACGAGCACCTGAAACCCTTAGGGGAGAAAGCATGCAGGTGTGGCAGAATGCGAGCACCTGAAACACTGAGGGAAGAGAGCATGCAGGTGTGGCAGAATGCGAGCACCTGAAACACTGAGGGGAGAGAGCATGCAGGTGTGGCAGAATACGAGCACCTGAAACACTGAGGGGAGAGAGCATGCAGGTGTGGCAGAATACGAGCACCTGAATCACTGAAGGGAGAGAGCAGGCAGAATACGAGCACCTGAAACACTGAGGGGAGAGAGCAGGCAGAATGCAAGCACCTGAAACACTGAGGGGAGAGAGCAGGCAGAATACGAGCACCTGAAACACTGAGGGGAGAGAGCATGTAGGTGTGGCAGAATACGAGCACCTGAAACCCTGAGGGGAGAAAGCATGCAGGTGTGGCAGAATGCGAGCACCTGAAACACTGAGGGAAGAGAGCATGCAGGTGTGGCAGAATGCGAGCACCTGAAACACTGAGGGGAGAGAGCATGCAGGTGTGGCAGAATACGAGCACCTGAAACACTGAGGGGAGAGAGGATGCAGGCGTGGCAGAATACGAGCACCTGAAACACTGAGGGGAGAGAGCATGCAGGTGTGGCAGAATACGAGCACCTGAAACACTGAGGGGAGAGAACATGCAGGTGTGGCAGAATACGAGCACCTGAAACCCTGAGGGGAGAAAGCATGCAGGTGTGGCAGAATGCGAGCACCTGAAACACTGAGGGAAGAGAGCATGCAGGTGTGGCAGAATACGAGCACCTGAATCACTGAGGGGAGAGAGCATGCATGTGTGGCAGAATACGAGCACCTGAAACACTGAGGGGAGAGAGCAGGCAGAATACGAGCACCTGAAACACTGAGGGGAGAGAGCAGGCAGAATACGAGCACCTGAAACACTGAGGGGAGAGAGCAGGGAGAATACGAGCACCTGAAACACTGAGGGGAGAGAGCATGCAGGTGTGGCAGAATACGAGCACCTGAAACACTGAGGGGAGAGAGCATGCAGGCGTGGCAGAATACGAGCACCTGAAACACCGAAGGAAGAGAGCATGCAGGTGTGGCAGAATGCGAGCAACTGAAACACTGAGGGGAGAGAGCATGCAGGTGTGGCAGAATATGAGCACCTGAAACCCTGAGGGGAGAAAGCATGCAGGTGTGGCAGAATGCGAGCACCTGAAACACTGAGGGAAGAGAGCATGCAGGTGTGGCAGAATATGAGCACCTGAAACACTGAGGGGAGAGAGCAGGCAGAATACGAGCACCTGAAACACTGAGGGGAGAGAGCATGCAGGTGTGGCAGAATATGAGCACATGAAACCCTGAGGGGAGAAAGCATGCAGGTGTGGCAGAATTCGAGCACCTGAAACACTGAGGGAAGAGACCATGCAGGTGTGGCAGAATGCGAGCACCTGAAACACTGAGGGGAGAGAGCATGCAGGTGTGGCAGAATACGAGCACCTGAAATCCGGAGGGGACAGAGCATGCAGGTGTGGCAGAATGCGAGCACCTGAAACACTGAGGGGAGAGAGCAGGCAGAATATGAGCACCTGAAACACTGAGGGGAGAGAGCACGCAGAATACGAGCACCTGAAACACTGAGGGGAGAGAGCAGGCAGAATACGAGCACCTGAAACACTGAGGGGAGAGAGCATGCAGGTGTGGCAGAATACGAGCACCTGAAACACTGAGGGGAGAGAGCAGGCAGAATACGAGCACCTGAAACACTGAGGGGAGAGAGCATGCAGGTGTGGCAGAATACGAGCACCTGAAACACTGAGGGGAGAGAGCATGCAGGTGTGGCAGAATACGAGCACCTGAAACACTGAGTGGAGAGAGCATGCTGGTGTGGCAGAATACGAGCACCTGAAACCCTGAGGGGAGAAAGCATGCAGGTGTGGCAGAATGCGAGCACCTGAAACACTGAGGGAAGAGAGCATGCAGGTGTGGCAGAATACAAGCACCTGAAACCCTGAGGGGAGAGAGCATGCAGGTGTGGCAGAATACGAGCACCTGAAACACTGAGGGGAGAGAGCAGGCAGAATACGAGCACCTGAAACACTGAGGGGAGAGAGCAGGCAGAATACGAGCACGTGAAACACTGAGGGGAGAGAGCATGCAGGTGTGACAGAAAGCGAGCACCTGAAACACTGAAGGGAGAGAGCACGCAGGTGTGGCAGAATACAAGCACCTGAAACACTGAGGGGAGAGAGCATGCAGGTGTGGCAGAATACGAGCACCTGAAACACTGAGGGGAGAGAGCATGCAGGTTTGACAGAAAGTGAGCTCCTGAAACACTGAAGGGAGAGAGCATGCAGGTGTGGCAGAATACGAGCACCTGAAACACTGAGGGGAGAGAGCATGCAGGTGTGGCAGAATACGAGCACCTGAAACACTGAGGGGAGAGAGCAGGCAGAATACAAGCACCTGAAACACTGAGGGGAGAGAGCAGGCAGAATACAAGCACCTGAAACACTGAGGGGAGAGAGCAGGCAGAATACGAGCACCTAAAACACTGAGGGGAGAGAGCATGCAGGTGTGGCAGAATACGAGCACCTGAAACACTGAGGGGAGAGAGCAGGCAGAATACGAGCACCTGAAACACTGAGGGGACAGAGCAGGCAGAATGCGAGCACCTGAAACACTGAGGGGAGAGAGCAGAAAGAATACGAGCACCTGAAACACTGAGGGGAGAGAGCATGCAGGTGTGGCAGATTACGAGCACCTGAAACACTGAGGGGAGAGAGCATGCAGGCGTGGCAGAATACGAGCACCTGAAACACTGAGGGGAGAGAGCATGCAGGTGTGGCAGAATACGAGCACCTGAAACACTGAGGGGAGAGAACATGCAGGTGTGGCAGAATACGAGCACCTGAAACATTGAGGGGAGAAAGCATGCAGGTGTGGCAGAATGCGAGCACCTGAAACACTGAGGGAAGAGAGCATGCAGGTGTGGCAGAATACGAGCACCTGAAACACTGAGGGGAGAGAGCATGCAGGTGTGGCAGAATACGAGCACCTGAAACACTGAGGGGAGAGAGCAGGCAAAATACGAGCACCTGAAACACTGAGGGGAGAGAGCAGGCAGAATACGAGCACCTGAAACACTGAGGGGGGAGAGCAGGGAGAATACGAGCACCTGGAACACTGAGGGGAGAGAGCATGCAGGTGTGGCAGAATACGAGCACCTGAAACACTGAGGGGAGAGAGCATGCAGGCATGGCAGAATACGAGCACCTGAAACACCGAAGGAAGAGAGCATGCAGGTGTGGCAGAATGCGAGCACCTGAAACACTGAGGGGAGAGAGCATGCAGGTGTGGCAGAATACGAGCACCTGAAACCCTGAGGGGAGAAAGCATGCAGGTGTGGCAGAATGCAAGCACCTGAAACACTGAGGGAAGAGAGCATGCAGGTGTGGCAGAATATGAGCACCTGAAACACTGAGGGGAGAGAGCAGGCAGAATACGAGCACCTGAAACACTGAGGGGAGAGAGCATGCAGGTGTGGCAGAATACGAGCACCTGAAACCCTGAGGAGAGAAAGCATGCAGGTGTGGCAGAATGCGAGCACCTGAAACACTGAGGGAAGAGAGCATGCAGGTGTGGCAGAATGCGAGCACCTGAAACACTGAGGGGAGAGAGCAGGCAGAATACGAGCACCTGAAACACTGAGGGGAGAGAGCAGGCAGAATACGAGCACCTGAAACACTGAGAGGAGAGAGCAGGCAGAATACGAGCACCTGAAACACTGAGGGGAGAGAGCATGCAGGTGTGGCAGAATACGAGCACCTGAAACACCGAGGGAAGAGAGCATGCAGGCGTGGCAGAATGCGAGCACCTGAAACACCGAGGGAAGAGAGCATGCAGGTGTGGCAGAATACGAGCACCTGAAACCCTGAGGGGAGAGAGCATGCAGGTGTGGCAGAATACGAGCACCTGAAACACTGAGGGGAGAGAGCAGGCAGAATACGAGCACCTAAAACACTGAGGGGAGAGAGCAGGCAGAATACGAGCACCTGAAACACTGAGGGGAGAGAGCAGGGAGAATACGAGCACCTGAAACACTGAGGGAAGAGAGCATGCAGGTGTGGCAGAATGCGAGCAACTGAAACACTGAGGGGAGAGAGCATGCAGGTGTGGCAGAATATGAGCACCTGAAACCCTGAGGGGAGAAAGCATGCAGGTGTGGCAGAATGCGAGCACCTGAAACACTGAGGGAAGAGAGCATGCAGGTGTGGCAGAATATGAGCACCTGAAACACTGAGGGGAGAGAGCAGGCAGAATACGAGCACCTGAAACACTGAGGGGAGAGAGCATGCAGGTGTGGCAGAATACGAGCACCTGAAACCCTGAGGGGAGAAAGCATGCAGGTGTGGCAGAATGCGAGCACCTGAAACACTGAGGGAAGAGACCATGCAGGTGTGGCAGAATGCGAGCACCTGAAACACTGAGGGGAGAGAGCATGCAGGTGTGGCAGAATACGAGCACCTGAAACCCGGAGGGGACAGAGCATGCAGGTGTGGCAGAATGCGAGCACCTGAAACACTGAGGGGAGAGAGCAGGCAGAATATGAGCACCTGAAACACTGAGGGGAGAGAGCACGCAGAATACGAGCACCTGAAACAGTGAGGGGAGAGAGCAGGCAGAATACGAGCACCTGAAACACTGAGGGGAGAGAGCATGCAGGTGTGGCAGAATACGAGCACCTGAAACACTGAGGGGAGAGAGCAGGCAGAATACGAGCACCTGAAACACTGAGGGGAGAGAGCATGCAGGTGTGGCAGAATACGAGCACCTGAAACACTGAGGGGAGAGAGCATGCAGGTGTGGCAGAATACGAGCACCTGAAACACTGAGTGGAGAGAGCATGCTGGTGTGGCAGAATACGAGCACCTGAAACCCTGAGGGGAGAAAGCATGCAGGTGTGGCAGAATGCGAGCACCTGAAACACTGAGGGAAGAGAGCATGCAGGTGTGGCAGAATACGAGCATCTGAAACCCTGAGGGGAGAGAGCATGCAGGTGTGGCAGAATACGAGCACCTGAAACACTGAGGGGAGAGAGCAGGCAGAATACGAGCACCTGAAACACTGAGGGGAGAGAGCAGGCAGAATACGAGCACGTGAAACACTGAGGGGAGAGAGCATGCAGGTCTGACAGAAAGCGAGCACCTGAAACACTGAAGGGAGAGAGCACGCAGGTGTGGCAGAATACAAGCACCTGAAACACTGAGGGGAGAGAGCATGCAGGTGTGGCAGAATACGAGCACCTGAAACACTGAGGGGAGAGAGCATGCAGGTGTGACAGAAAGTGAGCTCCTGAAACACTGAAGGGAGAGAGCATGCAGGTGTGGCAGAATACGAGCACCTGAAACACTGAGGGGAGAGAGCATGCAGGTGTGGCAGAATACGAGCACCTGAAACACTGAGGGGAGAGAGCAGGCAGAATACAAGCACCTGAAACACTGAGGGGAGAGAGCAGGCAGAATACAAGCACCTGAAACACTGAGGGGAGAGAGCAGGCAGAATACGAGCACCTGAAACACTGAGGGGAGAGAGCATGCAGGTGTGGCAGAATACGAGCACCTGAAACACTGAGGGGAGAGCAGGCAGAATACGAGCACCTGAAACACTGAGGGGAGAGAGCAGGCAGAATGCGAGCACCTGAAACACTGAGGGGAGAGAGCAGGCAGAATACGAGCACCTGAAACACTGAGGGGAGAGAGCATGCAGGTGTGGCAGATTACGAGCACCTGAAACACTGAGGGGAGAGAGCATGCAGGCGTGGCAGAATACGAGCACCTGAAACACTGAGGGGAGAGAGCAGGCAGAATACGAGCACCTGAAACACTGAGGGGAGAGAGCATGCAGGTGTGGCAGAATACGAGCACCTGAAACCCTGAGGGGAGAAAGCATGCAGGTGTGGCAGAATGCGAGCACCTGAAACACTGAGGGGAGAGAGCATGCAGGTGTGGCAGAATACGAGCACCTGAAACCCGGAGGGGACAGAGCATGCAGGTGTGGCAGAATGCGAGCACCTGAAACACTGAGGGGAGAGAGCAGGCAGAATATGAGCACCTGAAACACTGAGGGGAGAGAGCACGCAGAATACGAGCACCTGAAACACTGAGGGGAGAGAGCAGGCAGAATACGAGCACCTGAAACACTGAGGGGAGAGAGCATGCAGGTGTGGCAGAATACGAGCACCTGAAACACTGAGGGGAGAGAGCAGGCAGAATACGAGCACCTGAAACACTGAGGGGAGAGAGCATGCAGGTGTGGCAGAATACGAGCACCTGAAACACTGAGGGGAGAGAGCATGCAGGTGTGGCAGAATACGAGCACCTGAAACACTGAGTGGCGAGAGCATGCTGGTATGGCAGAATACGAGCACCTGAAACCCTGAGGAGAGAAAGCATGCAGGTGTGGCAGAATGCGAGCACCTGAAACACTGAGGGAAGAGAGCATGCAGGTGTGGCAGAATACGAGCACCTGAAACCCTGAGGGGAGAGAGCATGCAGGTGTGGCAGAATACGAGCACCTGAAACACTGAGGGGAGAGAGCAGGCAGAATACGAGCACCTGAAACACTGAGGGGAGAGAGCAGGCAGAATATGAGCACGTGAAACACTGAGGGGAGAGAGCATGCAGGTGTGACAGAAAGCGAGCACCTGAAACACTGAAGGGAGAGAGCACGCAGGTGTGGCAGAATACAAGCACCTGAAACACTGAGGGGAGAGAGCATGCAGGTGTGGCAGAATACGAGCACCTGAAACACTGAGGGGAGAGAGCATGCAGGTGTGACAGAAAGTGAGCTCCTGAAACACTGAAGGGAGAGAGCATGCAGGTGTGGCAGAATACGAGCACCTGAAACACTGAGGGGAGAGAGCATGCAGGTGTGGCAGAATACGAGCACCTGAAACACTGAGGGGAGAGAGCAGGCAGAATACAAGCACCTGAAACACTGAGGGGAGAGAGCATGCAGGTGTGGCAGAATACGAGCACCTGAAACCCTGAGGGGAGAAAGCATGCAGGTGTGGCAGAATGCGAGCACCTGAAACACTGAGGGAAGAGACCATGCAGGTGTGGCAGAATGCGAGCACCTGAAACACTGAGGGGAGAGAGCATGCAGGTGTGGCAGAATACGAGCACCTGAAACCCGGAGGGGACAGAGCATGCAGGTGTGGCAGAATGCGAGGACCTGAAACACTGAGGGGAGAGAGCAGGCAGAATATGAGCACCTGAAACACTGAGGGGAGAGAGCACGCAGAATACGAGCACCTGAAACACTGAGGGGAGAGAGCAGGCAGAATACGAGCACCTGAAACACTGAGGGGAGAGAGCATGCAGGTGTGGCAGAATACGAGCACCTGAAACACTGAGGGGAGAGAGCAGGCAGAATACGAGCACCTGAAACACTGAGGGGAGAGAGCATGCAGGTGTGGCAGAATACGAGCACCTGAAACACTGAGGGGAGAGAGCATGCAGGTGTGGCAGAATACGAGCACCTGAAACACTGAGTGGCGAGAGCATGCTGGTATGGCAGAATACGAGCACCTGAAACCCTGAGGGGAGAAAGCATGCAGGTGTGGCAGAATGCGAGCACCTGAAACACTGAGGGAAGAGAGCATGCAGGTGTGGCAGAATACGAGCACCTGAAACCCTGAGGGGAGAGAGCATGCAGGTGTGGCAGAATACGAGCACCTGAAACACTGAGGGGAGAGAGCAGGCAGAATACGAGCACCTGAAACACTGAGGGGAGAGAGCAGGCAGAATATGAGCACGTGAAACACTGAGGGGAGAGAGCATGCAGGTGTGACAGAAAGCGAGCACCTGAAACACTGAAGGGAGAGAGCACGCAGGTGTGGCAGAATACAAGCACCTGAAACACTGAGGGGAGAGAGCATGCAGGTGTGGCAGAATACGAGCACCTGAAACACTGAGGGGAGAGAGCATGCAGGTGTGACAAAAAGTGAGCTCCTGAAACACTGAAGGGAGAGAGCATGCAGGTGTGGCAGAATACGAGCACCTGAAACACTGAGGGGAGAGAGCATGCAGGTGTGGCAGAATACGAGCACCTGAAACACTGAGGGGAGAGAGCAGGCAGAATACAAGCACCTGAAACACTGAGGGGAGAGAGCAGGCAGAATACAAGCACCTGAAACACTGAGGGGAGAGAGCAGGCAGAATACGAGCACCTGAAACACTGAGGGGAGAGAGCATGCAGGTGTGGCAGAATACGAGCACCTGAAACACTGAGGGGAGAGCAGGCAGAATACGAGCACCTGAAACACTGAGGGGAGAGAGCAGGCAGAATGCGAGCACCTGAAACACTGAGGGGAGAGAGCAGGCAGAATACGAGCACCTGAAACACTGAGGGGAGAGAGCATGCAGGTGTGGCAGATTACGAGCACCTGAAACACTGAGGGGAGAGAGCATGCAGGCGTGGCAGAATACGAGCACCTGAAACACTGAGGGGAGAGAGCATGCAGGTGTGGCAGAATACGAGCACCTGAAACACTGAGGGGAGAGAACATGCAGGTGTGGCAGAATACGAGCACCTGAAACATTGAGGGGAGAAAGCATGCAGGTGTGGCAGAATGCGAGCACCTGAAACACTGAGGGAAGAGAGCATGCAGGTGTGGCAGAATACGAGCACCTGAAACACTGAGGGGAGAGAGCATGCAGGTGTGGCAGAATACGAGCACCTGAAACACTGAGGGGAGAGAGCAGGCAGAATACGAGCACCTGAAACACTGAGGGGAGAGAGCAGGCAGAATATGAGAACCTTAAACACTGAGGGGGGAGAGCAGGGAGAATATGAGCACCTGGAACACTGAGGGGAGAGAGCATGCAGGTGTGGCAGAATACGAGCACCTGAAACACTGAGGGGAGAGAGCATGCAGGCATGGCAGAATACGAGCACCTGAAACACCGAAGGAAGAGAGCATGCAGGTGTGGCAGAATGCGAGCACCTGAAACACTGAGGGGAGAGAGCATGCAGGTGTGGCAGAATACGAGCACCTGAAACCCTGAGGGGAGAAAGCATGCAGGTGTGGCAGAATGCGAGCACCTGAAACACTGAGGGAAGAGAGCATGCAGGTGTGGCAGAATATGAGCACCTGAAACACTGAGGGGAGAGAGCAGGCAGAATACGAGCACCTGAAACACTGATCGGAGAGAGCATGCAGGTGTGGCAGAATACGAGCACCTGAAACTCTGAGGAGAGAAAGCATGCAGGTGTGGCAGAATGCGAGCACCTGAAACACTGAGGGAAGAGAGCATGCAGGTGTGGCAGAATGCGAGCACCTGAAACACTGAGGGGAGAGAGCATGCAGGTGTGGCAGAATACGAGCACCTGAAACCCTGAGGGGAGAGAGCATGCAGGTGTGGCAGAATGCGAGCACCTGAAACACTGAGGGGAGAGAGCAGGCAGAATACGAGCACCTGAAACACTGAGGGGAGAGAGCAGGCAGAATACGAGCACCTGAAACACTGAGAGGAGAGAGCAGGCAGAATACGAGCACCTGAAACACTGAGGGGAGAGAGCATGCAGGTGTGGCAGAATACAAGCACCTGAAACACTGAGGGGAGAGAGCATGCAGGCGTGGCAGAATACGAGCACCTGAAACACCGAGGGAAGAGAGCATGCAGGCGTGGCAGAATGCGAGCACCTGAAACACCGAGGGAAGAGAGCATGCAGGTGTGGCAGAATACGAGCACCTGAAAACCTGAGGGGAGAGAGCATGCAGGTGTGTCAGAATAAGAGCACCTGAAACACTGAGGGGAGAGAGCAGGCAGAATACGAGCACCTGAAACACTGAGGGGAGAGAGCAGGCAGAATACGAGCACCTGAAACACTGAGGGGAGAGAGCAGGGAGAATACGAGCACCTGAAACACTGAGGGAAGAGAGCATGCAGGTGTGGCAGAATGTGAGCAACTGAAACACTGAGGGGAGAGAGCATGCAGGTGTGGCAGAATATGAGCACCTGAAACCCTGAGGGGAGAAAGCATGCAGGTGTGGCAGAATATGAGCACCTGAAACACTGAGGGGAGAGAGCAGGCAGAATACGAGCACCTGAAACACTGAGGGGAGAGAGCATGCAGGTGTGGCAGAATATGAGCACCTGAAACCCTGAGGGGAGAAAGCATGCAGGTGTGGCAGAATGCGAGCACCTGAAACACTGAGGGAAGAGACCATGCAGGTGTGGCAGAATGCGAGCACCTGAAACACTGAGGGGAGAGAGCATGCAGGTGTGGCAGAATACGAGCACCTGAAACACTGAGGGGAGAGAGCATGCAGGTGTGGCAGAATACGAGCACCTGAAACACTGAGGGGAGAGAGCAGGCAGAATACGAGCACCTGAAACACTGAGGGGAGAGAGCAGGCAGAATCCGAGCACCTGAAACACTGAGGGGAGAGAGCAGAGAGAATACGAGCACCTGAAACACTGAGGGGAGAGAGCATGCAGGTGTGGCAGAATACGAGCACCTGAAACACTGAGGGGAGAGAGCATGCAGGCGTGGCAGAATACGAGCACCTGAAACACCGAAGGAAGAGAGCATGCAGGTGTGGCAGAATGCGAGCACCTGAAACACTGAGGGGAGAGAGCATGCAGGTGTGGCAGAATATGAGCACCTGAAACCCTGAGGGGAGAAAGCATGCAGGTGTGGCAGAATGCGAGCACTTGAAACACTGAGGGAAGAGAGCATGCAGGTGTGGCAGAATATGAGCACCTGAAACACTGAGGGGAGAGAGCAGGCAGAATACGAGCACCTGAAACACTGAGGGGAGAGAGCATGCAGGTGTGGCAGAATACAAGCACCTGAAACACTGAGGGAAGAGAGCATGCAGGTGTGGCAGAATACGAGCACCTGAAACCCTGAGGGGAGAGAGCATGCAGGTGTGGCAGAATACGAGCACCTGAAACACTGAGGGAAGAGAGCATGCATGTGTGGCAGAATACGAGCACCTGAAACACTGAGGAAGAGAGCATGCAGGTGTGGCAGAATGCGAGCACCTGAAACACTGAGGGGAGAGAGCATGCAGGTGTGGCAGAATACGAGCACATGAAACCCTGAGGGGAGAGAGCATACAGGTGTGGCAGAATGCGAGCACCTGAAACACTGAGGGGAGAGAGCATGCAGGTGTGGCAGAATGCGAGCACCTGAAACACTGAGGGGAGAGAGCAGGCAGAATACGAGCACCTGCAACACTGAGGGGAGAGAGCATGCAGGTGTGGCAGAATACGAGCACCTGAAACACTGAGGGGAGAGAGCATGCAGGCGTGGCAGAAAACGAGCACCTGAAACACTGAAGGAAGAGAGCATGCAGGTGTGGCAGAATGCGAGCACCTGAAACACTGAGGGGAGAGAGCATGTAGGTGTGACAGAATACGAGCACCTGAAACCCAGAGGGGAGAAAGCATGCAGGTGTGGCAGAATGCGAGCACCTGAAACACTGAGGGAAGAGAGCATGCAGGTGTGGCAGAATGCGAGCACCTGAAACACTGAGGGGAGAGAGCATGCAGGTGTGGCAGAATACGAGCACCTGAAACACTGAGGGGAGAGAGCATGCAGGTGTGGCAGAATACGAGCACCTGAAACACTGAGGGGAGAGAGCAGGCAGAATACGAGCACCTGAAACACAGGGGAGAGAGCAGGCAGAATGCGAGCACCTGAAACACTGAGGGGAGAGAGCAGGCAGAATACGAGCACCTGAAACACTGAGGGGAGAGAGCATGCAGGTGTGGCAGAATACGAGCACCTGAAACACTGAGGGAAGAGAGCATGCAGGTGTGGCAGAATGTGAGCACCTGAAACACTGAGGGAAGAGAGCATGCAGGTGTGGCAGAATGTGAGCACCTGAAACACTGAGGGGAGAGAGCATGCAGGTGTGGCAGAATGCGAGCACCTGAAACACTGAGGGGAGAGAGCATGCAGGTATGGCAGAATACGAGCACCTGAAACCCTGAGGTGAGAGAGCATACAGGTGTGGCAGAATGCGAGCACCTGAAACACTGAGGGAAGAGAGCATGCAGGTGTGGCAGAATGAGAGCACCTGAAACACTGAGGGGAGAGAGCATGCAGGTGTGGCAGAATGCGAGCACCTGAAACACTGAGGGGAGAGAGCAGGCAGAATACGAGCACCTGAAACACTGAGGGGAGAGAGCATGCAGGTGTGGCAGAATGCGAGCACCTGAAACACTGAGGGAAGAGAGCATGCAGGTGTGGCAGAATACGAGCACATGAAACCCTGAGGGGAGAGAGCATACAGGTGTGGCAGAATGCGAGCACCTGAAACACTGAGGGAAGAGAGCATGCAGGTGTGGCAGAATGTGAGCACCTGAAACACTGAGGGGAGAGAGCATGCAGGTGTGGCAGAATGCGAGCACCTGAAACACTGAGGGGAGAGAGCATGCAGGTGTGGCAGAATACGAGCACCTGAAACCCTGAGGGGAGAGAGCATACAGGTGTGGCAGAATGCGAGCACCTGAAACACTGAGGGAAGAGAGCATGCAGGTGTGGCAGAATGCGAGCACCTGAAACACTGAGGAGAGAGAGCATGCAGGTGTGGCAGAATGCGAGCACCTGAAACACTGAGGGGAGAGAGCAGGCAGAATACGAGCACCTGAAACACTGAGGGGAGAGAGCATGCAGGTGTGGCAGAATACGAGCACCTGAAACACTGAGGGGAGAGAGCATGCAGGCGTGGCAGAAAACGAGCACCTGAAACACCGAAGGAAGAGAGCATGCAGGTGTGGCAGAATGCGAGCACCTGAAACACTGAGGGGAGAGAGCATGTAGGTGTGGCAGAATACGAGCACCTGAAACCCTGAGGGGAGAAAGCATGCAGGTGTGGCAGAATGCAAGCACCTGAAACACTGAGGGAAGAGAGCATGCAGGTGTGGCAGAATGCGAGCACCTGAAACATTGAGGGGAGAGAGCATGCAGGTGTGGCAGAATACAAGCACCTGAAACACTGAGGGGAGAGAGCATGCAGGTGTGGCAGAATACGAGCACCTGAAACACTGAGGGGAGAGAGCAGGCAGAATACGAGCACCTGAAACACTGAGGGGAGAGAGCAGGCAGAATGCGAGCACCTGAAACACTGAGGGGAGAGAGCAGGCAGAATATGAGCACCTGAAACACTGAGGGGAGAGAGCATGCAGGTGTGGCAGAATACGAGCACCTGAAACACTGAGGGGAGAGAGGATGCAGGCGTGGCAGAATACGAACACCTGAAACACTGAGGGGAGAGAGCATGCAGGTGTGGCAGAATACGAGCACCTGAAACACTGAGGGGAGAGAACATGCAGGTGTGGCAGAATACGAGCACCTGAAACCCTGAGGGGAGAAAGCATGCAGGTGTGGCAGAATGCGAGCACCTGATACACTGAGGGAAGATAGCATGTAGGTGTGGCAGAATACGAGCACCTGAAACACTGAGGGGAGAGAGCATGCAGGTGTGGCAGAATACGAGCACCTGAAACACTGAGGGGAGAGAGCAGGCAGAATACGAGCACCTGAAACACTGAGGGGAGAGAGCAGGCAGAATCCGAGCACCTGAAACACTGAGGGGAGAGAGCAGAGAGAATACGAGCACCTGAAACACTGAGGGGAGAGAGCATGCAGGTGTGGCAGAATACGAGCACCTGAAACACTGAGGGGAGAGAGCATGCAGGCGTGGCAGAATACGAGCACCTGAAACACCGAAGGAAGAGAGCATGCAGGTGTGGCAGAATGCGAGCACCTGAAACACTGAGGGGAGAGAGCATGCAGGTGTGGCAGAATATGAGCACCTGAAACCCTGAGGGGAGAAAGCATGCAGGTGTGGCAGAATGCGAGCACTTGAAACACTGAGGGAAGAGAGCATGCAGGTGTGGCAGAATATGAGCACCTGAAACACTGAGGGGAGAGAGCAGGCAGAATACGAGCACCTGAAACACTGAGGGGAGAGAGCATGCAGGTGTGGCAGAATACGAGCACCTGAAACCCTGAGGGGAGAAAGCATGCAGGTGTGGCAGAATGTGAGCACCTGAAACACTGAGGGGAGAGAGCATGCAGGTGTGGCAGAATACGAGCACCTGAAACACTGAGGGGAGAGAGCATGCAGGTGTGGCAGAATACGAGCACCTGAAACCCTGAGGGGACAGAGCATGCAGGTGTGGCAGAATACGAACACCTGAAACACTGAGGGGAGAGAGCAGGCAGAATACGAGCACCTGAAACACTGAGGGGAGAGAGCACGCAGAATACGAGCACCTGCAACACTGAGGGGAGAGAGCAGGCAGAATACGAGCACCTGAAACACTGAGGGGAGAGAGCATGCAGGTGTGGCAGAATACGAGCACCTGAAACACTGAGGGGAGAGAGCATGCAGGCGTGGCAGAATACAAGCACCTGAAACACTGAGGGAAGAGAGCATGCAGGTGTGGCAGAATGCGAGCACCTGAAACACTGAGGGGAGAGAGCATGCAGGTGTGGCAGAATACGAGCACCTGAAACACTGAGGGGAGAGAGCATGCATGTGTGGCAGAATACGAGCACCTGAAACACTGAGGAAGAGAGCATGCAGGTGTGGCAGAATGCGAGCACCTGAAACACTGAGGGGAGAGAGCATGCAGGTGTGGCAGAATACGAGCACATGAAACCCTGAGGGGAGAGAGCATACAGGTGTGGCAGAATGCGAGCACCTGAAACACTGAGGGGAGAGAGCATGCAGGTGTGGCAGAATGCGAGCACCTGAAACACTGAGGGGAGAGAGCAGGCAAAATACGAGCACCTGCAACACTGAGGGGAGAGAGCATGCAGGTGTGGCAGAATACGAGCACCTGAAACACTGAGGGGAGAGAGCATGCAGGCGTGGCAGAAAACGAGCACCTGAAACACCGAAGGAAGAGAGCATGCAGGTGTGGCAGAATGCGAGCACCTGAAACACTGAGGGGAGAGAGCATGTAGGTGTGGCAGAATACGAGCACCTGAAACCCTGAGGGGAGAAAGCATGCAGGTGTGGCAGAATGCGAGCACCTGAAACACTGAGGGAAGAGAGCATGCAGGTGTGGCAGAATGCGAGCACCTGAAACACTGAGGGGAGAGAGCATGCAGGTGTGGCAGAATACGAGCACCTGAAACACTGAGGGGAGAGAGCATGCAGGTGGGGCAGAATACGAGCACCTGAAACACTGAGGGGAGAGAGCAGGCAGAATACGAGCACCTGAAACACTGAGGGGAGAGAGCAGGCAGAATGCGAGCACCTGAAACACTGAGGGGAGAGAGCAGGCAGAATACGAGCACCTGAAACACTGAGGGGAGAGAGCATGCAGGTGTGGCAGAATACGAGCACCTGAAACACTGAGGGGAGAGAGGATGCAGGCGTGGCAGAATACGAGCACCTGAAACACTGAGGGGAGAGAGCATGCAGGTGTGGCAGAATACGAGCACCTGAAACACTGAGGGGAGAGAACATGCAGGTGTGGCAGAATACGAGCACCTGAAACCCTGAGGGGAGAAAGCATGCAGGTGTGGCAGAATGCGAGCACCTGAAACACTGAGGGAAGAGAGCATGCAGGTGTGGCAGAATACGAGCACCTGAAACACTGAGGGGAGAGAGCATGCAGGTGTGGCAGAATACGAGCACCTGAAACACTGAGGGGAGAGAGCAGGCAGAATACGAGCACCTGAAACACTGAGGGGAGAGAGCAGGCAGAATACGAGCACCTGAAACACTGAGGGGAGAGAGCAGGGAGAATACGAGCACCTGAAACACTGAGGGGAGAGAGAGCATGCAGGTGTGGCAGAATACAAGCACCTGAAACACTGAGGGGAGAGAGCATGCAGGCGTGGCAGAATACGAGCACCTGAAACACCGAAGGAAGAGAGCATGCAGGTGTGGCAGAATGCGAGCAACTGAAACACTGAGGGGAGAGAGCATGCAGGTGTGGCAGAATATGAGCACCTGAAACCCTGAGGGGAGAAAGCATGCAGGTGTGGCAGAATGCGAGCACCTGAAACACTGAGGGAAGAGAGCATGCAGGTGTGGCAGAATATGAGCACCTGAAACACTGAGGGGAGAGAGCAGGCAGAATACGAGCACCTGAAACACTGAGGGGAGAGAGCATGCAGGTGTGGCAGAATACGAGCACCTGAAACCCTGAGGGGAGAAAGCATGCAGGTGTGGCAGAATGCGAGCACCTGAAACACTGAGGGAAGAGACCATGCAGGTGTGGCAGAATGTGAGCACCTGAAACACTGAGGGGAGAGAGCATGCAGGTGTGGCAGAATACGAGCACCTGAAACCCTGAGGGGACAGAGCATGCAGGTGTGGCAGAATGCGAGCACCTGAAACACTGAGGGGAGAGAGCAGGCAGAATACGAGAACCTGAAACACTGAGGGGAGAGAGCACGCAGAATACGAGCACCTGAAACACTGAGGGGAGAGAGCAGGCAGAATACGAGCACCTGAAACACTGAGGGGAGAGAGCATGCAGGTGTGGCAGAATACGAGCACCTGAAACACTGAGGGGAGAGAGCATGTAGGTGTGGCAGAATACGAGCACCTGAAACACTCAGTGGAGAGAGCATGCTGGTGTGGCAGAATACGAGCACCTGAAACCCTGAGGGGAGAAAGCATGCAGGTGTGGCAGAATGCGAGCACCTGAAACACTGAGGGAAGAGAGCATGCAGGTGTGGCAGAATACGAGCACCTGAAACCCTGAGGGGAGAGAGCATGCAGGTGTGGCAGAATATGAGCACCTGAAACACTGAGGGGAGAGAGCAGGCAGAATACGAGCACCTGAAACACTGAGGGGAGAGAGCAGGCAGAATACGAGCACGTGAAACACTGAGGGGAGAGAGCATGCAGGTGTGACAGAAAGCGAGCACCTGAAACACTGAAGGGAGAGAGCATGCAGGTGTGGCAGAATACAAGCACCTGAAACACTGAGGGGAGAGAGCATGCAGGTGTGGCAGAATACGAGCACCTGAAACACTGAGGGGAGAGAGCATGCAGGTGTGACAGAAAGTGAGCTCCTGAAACACTGAAGGGAGAGAGCATGCAGGTGTGGCAGAATACGAGCACCTGAAACACTGAGGGGAGAGAGCAGGCAGAATACGAGCACCTGAAACACTGAGGGGAGAGAGCATGCAGGTGTGGCAGAATACGAGCACCTGAAACACTGAGGGGAGAGAGCATGCAGGCGTGGCAGAATACGAGCACCTGAAACACTGAGGGAAGAGAGCATGCAGGTGTGGCAGAATGCGAGCACCTGAAACACTGAGGGGAGAGAGCATGCAGGTGTGGCAGAATACGAGCACCTGAAACACTGAGGGAAGAGAGCATGCATGTGTGGCAGAATACGAGCACCTGAAACACTGAGGAAGAGAGCATGCAGGTGTGGCAGAATGCGAGCACCTGAAACACTGAGGGGAGAGAGCATGCAGGTGTGGCAGAATACGAGCACATGAAACCCTGAGGGGAGAGAGCATACAGGTGTGGCAGAATGCGAGCACCTGAAACACTGAGGGGAGAGAGCATGCAGGTGTGGCAGAATGCGAGCACCTGAAACACTGAGGGGAGAGAGCAGGCAGAATACGAGCACCTGAAACACTGAGGGGAGAGAGCATGCAGGTGTGGCAGAATACGAGCACCTGAAACACTGAGGGGAGAGAGCATGCAGGCGTGGCAGAAAACGAGCACCTGAAACACCGAAGGAAGAGAGCATGCAGGTGTGGCAGAATGCGAGCACCTGAAACACTGAGGGGAGAGAGCATGTAGGTGTGGCAGAATACGAGCACCTGAAACCCTGAGGGGAGAAAGCATGCAGGTGTGGTAGAATGCGAGCACCTGAAACACTGAGGGAAGAGAGCATGCAGGTGTGGCAGAATGCGAGCACCTGAAACACTGAGGGGAGAGAGCATGCAGGTGTGGCAGAATACGAGCACCTGAAACACTGAGGGGAGAGAGCATGCAGGTGTGGCAGAATACGAGCACCTGAATCACTGAGGGGAGAGAGCAGGCAGAATACGAGCACCTGAAACACTGAGGGGAGAGAGCAGGCAGAATGCAAGCACCTGAAACACTGAGGGGAGAGAGCAGGCAGAATACGAGCACCTGAAACACTGAGGGGAGAGAGCATGTAGGTGTGGCAGAATACGAGCACCTGAAACCCTGAGGGGAGAAAGCATGCAGGTGTGGCAGAATGCGAGCACCTGAAACACTGAGGGAAGAGAGCATGCAGGTGTGGCAGAATGCGAGCACCTGAAACACTGAGGGGAGAGAGCATGCAGGTGTGGCAGAATACGAGCACCTGAAACACTGAGGGGAGAGAGGATGCAGGCGTGGCAGAATATGAGCACCTGAAACACTGAGGGGAGAGAGCATGCAGGTGTGGCAGAATACGAGCACCTGAAACACTGAGGGGAGAGAACATGCAGGTGTGGCAGAATACGAGCACCTGAAACCCTGAGGGGAGAAAGCATGCAGGTGTGGCAGAATGCGAGCACCTGAAACACTGAGGGAAGAGAGCATGCAGGTCTGGCAGAATAGGAGCACCTGAATCACTGAGGGGAGAGAGCATGCATGTGTGGCAGAATACGAGCACCTGAAACACTGAGGGGAGAGAGCAGGCAGAATACGAGCACCTGAAACACTGAGGGGAGAGAGCAGGCAGAATACGAGCACCTGAAACACTGAGGGGAGAGAGCAGGGAGAATACGAGCACCTGAAACACTGAGGGGAGAGAGCATGCAGGTGTGGCAGAATACGAGCACCTGAAACACTGAGGGGAGAGAGCATGCAGGCGTGGCAGAATACGAGCACCTGAAACACTGAAGGAAGAGAGCATGCAGGTGTGGCAGAATGCGAGCAACTGAAACACTGAGGGGAGAGAGCATGCAGGTGTGGCAGAATATGAGCACCTGAAACCCTGAGGGGAGAAAGCATGCAGGTGTGGCAGAATGCGAGCACCTGAAACACTGAGGGAAGAGAGCATGCAGGTGTGGCAGAATATGAGCACCTGAAACACTGAGGGGAGAGAGCAGGCAGAATACGAGCACCTGAAACACTGAGGGGAGAGAGCATGCAGGTGTGGCAGAATACGAGCACCTGAAACCCTGAGGGGAGAAAGCATGCAGGTGTGGCAGAATGCGAGCACCTGAAACACTGAGGGAAGAGACCATGCAGGTGTGGCAGAATGCGAGCACCTGAAACACTGAGGGGAGAGAGCATGCAGGTGTGGCAGAATACGAGCACCTGAAACCCTGAGGGGACAGAGCATGCAGGTGTGGCAGAATGCGAGCACCTGAAACACTGAGGGGAGAGAGCAGGCAGAATACGAGAACCTGAAACACTGAGGGGAGAGAGCAGGCAGAATACGAGCACCTGAAACACTGAGGGGAGAGAGCATGCAGGTGTGGCAGAATACGAGCACCTGAAACCCTGAGGGGAGAAAGCATGCAGGTGTGGCAGAATGCGAGCACCTGAAACACTGAGGGAAGAGACCATGCAGGTGTGGCAGAATGCGAGCACCTGAAACACTGAGGGGAGAGAGCATGCAGGTGTGGCAGAATACGAGCACCTGAAACCCTGAGGGGACAGAGCATGCAGGTGTGGCAGAATGCGAGCACCTGAAACACTGAGGGGAGAGAGCAGGCAGAATACGAGAACCTGAAACACTGAGGGGAGAGAGCACGCAGAATACGAGCACCTGAAACACTGAGGGGAGAGAGCAGGCAGAATACGAGCACCTGAAACACTGAGGGGAGAGAGCATGCAGGTGTGGCAGAATACGAGCACCTGAAACACTGAGGGGAGAGAGCATGTAGGTGTGGCAGAATACGAGCACCTGAAACACTCAGTGGAGAGAGCATGCTGGTGTGGCAGAATACGAGCACCTGAAACCCTGAGGGGAGAAAGCATGCAGGTGTGGCAGAATGCGAGCACCTGAAACACTGAGGGAAGAGAGCATGCAGGTGTGGCAGAATACGAGCACCTGAAACCCTGAGGGGAGAGAGCATGCAGGTGTGGCAGAATATGAGCACCTGAAACACTGAGGGGAGAGAGCAGGCAGAATACGAGCACCTGAAACACTGAGGGGAGAGAGCAGGCAGAATACGAGCACGTGAAACACTGAGGGGAGAGAGCATGCAGGTGTGACAGAAAGCGAGCACCTGAAACACTGAAGGGAGAGAGCATGCAGGTGTGGCAGAATACAAGCACCTGAAACACTGAGGGGAGAGAGCATGCAGGTGTGGCAGAATACGAGCACCTGAAACACTGAGGGGAGAGAGCATGCAGGTGTGACAGAAAGTGAGCTCCTGAAACACTGAAGGGAGAGAGCATGCAGGTGTGGCAGAATACGAGCACCTGAAACACTGAGGGGAGAGAGCAGGCAGAATACGAGCACCTGAAACACTGAGGGGAGAGAGCATGCAGGTGTGGCAGAATACGAGCACCTGAAACACTGAGGGGAGAGAGCATGCAGGCGTGGCAGAATACGAGCACCTGAAACACTGAGGGAAGAGAGCATGCAGGTGTGGCAGAATGCGAGCACCTGAAACACTGAGGGGAGAGAGCATGCAGGTGTGGCAGAATACGAGCACCTGAAACACTGAGGGAAGAGAGCATGCATGTGTGGCAGAATACGAGCACCTGAAACACTGAGGAAGAGAGCATGCAGGTGTGGCAGAATGCGAGCACCTGAAACACTGAGGGGAGAGAGCATGCAGGTGTGGCAGAATACGAGCACATGAAACCCTGAGGGGAGAGAGCATACAGGTGTGGCAGAATGCGAGCACCTGAAACACTGAGGGGAGAGAGCATGCAGGTGTGGCAGAATGCGAGCACCTGAAACACTGAGGGGAGAGAGCAGGCAGAATACGAGCACCTGAAACACTGAGGGGAGAGAGCATGCAGGTGTGGCAGAAAACGAGCACCTGAAACACCGAAGGAAGAGAGCATGCAGGTGTGGCAGAATGCGAGCACCTGAAACACTGAGGGGAGAGAGCATGTAGGTGTGGCAGAATACGAGCACCTGAAACCCTGAGGGGAGAAAGCATGCAGGTGTGGTAGAATGCGAGCACCTGAAACACTGAGGGAAGAGAGCATGCAGGTGTGGCAGAATGCGAGCACCTGAAACACTGAGGGGAGAGAGCATGCAGGTGTGGCAGAATACGAGCACCTGAAACACTGAGGGGAGAGAGCATGCAGGTGTGGCAGAATACGAGCACCTGAATCACTGAGGGGAGAGAGCAGGCAGAATACGAGCACCTGAAACACTGAGGGGAGAGAGCAGGCAGAATGCAAGCACCTGAAACACTGAGGGGAGAGAGCAGGCAGAATACGAGCACCTGAAACACTGAGGGGAGAGAGCATGTAGGTGTGGCAGAATACGAGCACCTGAAACCCTGAGGGGAGAAAGCATGCAGGTGTGGCAGAATGCGAGCACCTGAAACACTGAGGGAAGAGAGCATGCAGGTGTGGCAGAATGCGAGCACCTGAAACACTGAGGGGAGAGAGCATGCAGGTGTGGCAGAATACGAGCACCTGAAACACTGAGGGGAGAGAGGATGCAGGCGTGGCAGAATACGAGCACCTGAAACACTGAGGGGAGAGAGCATGCAGGTGTGGCAGAATACGAGCACCTGAAACACTGAGGGGAGAGAACATGCAGGTGTGGCAGAATACGAGCACCTGAAACCCTGAGGGGAGAAAGCATGCAGGTGTGGCAGAATGCGAGCACCTGAAACACTGAGGGAAGAGAGCATGCAGGTGTGGCAGAATAGGAGCACCTGAATCACTGAGGGGAGAGAGCATGCATGTGTGGCAGAATACGAGCACCTGAAACACTGAGGGGAGAGAGCAGGCAGAATACGAGCACCTGAAACACTGAGGGGAGAGAGCAGGCAGAATACGAGCACCTGAAACACTGAGGGGAGAGAGCAGGGAGAATACGAGCACCTGAAACACTGAGGGGAGAGAGCATGCAGGTGTGGCAGAATACGAGCACCTGAAACACTGAGGGGAGAGAGCATGCAGGCGTGGCAGAATACGAGCACCTGAAACACCGAAGGAAGAGAGCATGCAGGTGTGGCAGAATGCGAGCAACTGAAACACTGAGGGGAGAGAGCATGCAGGTGTGGCAGAATATGAGCACCTGAAACCCTGAGGGGAGAAAGCATGCAGGTGTGGCAGAATGCGAGCACCTGAAACACTGAGGGAAGAGAGCATGCAGGTGTGGCAGAATATGAGCACCTGAAACACTGAGGGGAGAGAGCAGGCAGAATACGAGCACCTGAAACACTGAGGGGAGAGAGCATGCAGGTGTGGCAGAATACGAGCACCTGAAACCCTGAGGGGAGAAAGCATGCAGGTGTGGCAGAATGCGAGCACCTGAAACACTGAGGGAAGAGACCATGCAGGTGTGGCAGAATGCGAGCACCTGAAACACTGAGGGGAGAGAGCATGCAGGTGTGGCAGAATACGAGCACCTGAAACCCGGAGGGGACAGAGCATGCAGGTGTGGCAGAATGCGAGCACCTGAAACACTGAGGGGAGAGAGCAGGCAGAATATGAGCACCTGAAACACTGAGGGGAGAGAGCACACAGAATACGAGCACCTGAAACACTGAGGGGAGAGAGCAGGCAGAATACGAGCACCTGAAACACTGAGGGGAGAGAGCATGCAGGTGTGGCAGAATACGAGCACCTGAAACACTGAGGGGAGAGAGCAGGCAGAATACGAGCACCCGAAACACTGAGGGGAGAGAGCATGCAGGTGTGGCAGAATACGAGCACCTGAAACACTGAGGGGAGAGAGCATGCAGGTGTGGCAGAATACGAGCACCTGAAACACTGAGTGGCGAGAGCATGCTGGTGTGGCAGAATACGAGCACCTGAAACCCTGAGGGGAGAAAGCATGCAGGTGTGGCAGAATGCGAGCACCTGAAACACTGAGGGAAGAGAGCATGCAGGTGTGGCAGAATACGAGCACCTGAAACCCTGAGGGGAGAGAGCATGCAGGTGTGGCAGAATACGAGCACCTGAAACACTGAGGGGAGAGAGCAGGCAGAATACGAGCACCTGAAACACTGAGGGGAGAGAGCAGGCAGAATATGAGCACGTGAAACACTGAGGGGAGAGAGCATGCAGGTGTGACAGAAAGCGAGCACCTGAAACACTGAAGGGAGAGAGCACGCAGGTGTGGCAGAATACAAGCACCTGAAACACTGAGGGGAGAGAGCATGCAGGTGTGGCAGAATACGAGCACCTGAAACACTGAGGGGAGAGAGCATGCAGGTGTGACAGAAAGTGAGCTCCTGAAACGCTGAAGGGAGAGAGCATGCAGGTGTGGCAGAATACGAGCACCTGAAACACTGAGGGGAGAGAGCATGCAGGTGTGGCAGAATACGAGCACCTGAAACACTGAGGGGAGAGAGCAGGCAGAATACAAGCACCTGAAACACTGAGGGGAGAGAGCAGGCAGAATACAAGCACCTGAAACACTGAGGGGAGAGAGCAGGCAGAATACGAGCACCTGAAACACTTTGGGGAGATAGCATGCAGGTGTGGCAGAATACGAGCACCTGAAACACTGAGGGGAGAGAGCAGGCAGAATACAAGCACCTGAAACACTGAGGGGAGAGAGCAGGCAGAATACAAGCACCTGAAACACTGAGGGGAGAGAGCAGGCAGAATACGAGCACCTGAAACACTTTGGGGAGATAGCATGCAGGTGTGGCAGAATACGAGCACCTGAAACACTGAGGGGAGAGAGCAGGCAGAATACGAGCACCTGAAACACTGAGGGGAGAGAGCAGGCAGAATGCGAGCACCTGAAACACTGAGGGGAGAGAGCAGGCAGAATACGAGCACCTGAAACACTGAGGGGAGAGAGCATGCAGGTGTGGCAGAATACGAGCACCTGAAACACTGAGGGGAGAGAACATGCAGGTGTGGCAGAATACGAGCACCTGAAACATTGAGGGGAGAAAGCATGCAGGTGTGGCAGAATGCGAGCACCTGAAACACTGAGGGAAGAGAGCATGCAGGTGTGGCAGAATACGAGCACCTGAAACACTGAGGGGAGAGAGCATGCAGGTGTGGCAGAATACGAGCACCTGAAACACTGAGGGGAGAGAGCAGGCAGAATACGAGCACCTGAAACACTGAGGGGAGAGAGCAGGCAGAATACGAGCACCTGAAACACTGAGGGGAGAGAGCAGGCTGAATACGAGCACCTGAAACACTGAGAGGAGAGAGCATGCAGGTGTGGCAGAATGCGAGCACCTGAAACACTGAGGGGAGAGAGCATGCAGGTGTGGCAGAATACGAGCACCTGAAACCCTGAGGGGAGAAAGCATGCAGGTGTGGCAGAATACGAGCACCTGAAACCCTGAGGGGAGAAAGCATGCAGGTGTGGCAGAATGCGAGCACCTGAAACACTGAGGGAAGAGAGCATGCAGGTGTGGCAGAATACGAGCACCTGAAACCCTGAGGGGAGAGAGCATGCAGGTGTGGCAGAATACGAGCACCTGAAACACTGAGGGGAGAGAGCAGGCAGAATACGAGCACCTGAAACACTGAGGGGAGAGAGCAGGCAGAATATGAGCACGTGAAACACTGAGGGGAGAGAGCATGCAGGTGTGACAGAAAGCGAGCACCTGAAACACTGAAGGGAGAGAGCACGCAGGTGTGGCAGAATACAAGCACCTGAAACACTGAGGGGAGAGAGCATGCAGGTGTGGCAGAATACGAGCACCTGAAACACTGAGGGGAGAGAGCATGCAGGTGTGACAGAAAGTGAGCTCCTGAAACACTGAAGGGAGAGAGCATGCAGGTGTGGCAGAATACGAGCACCTGAAACACTGAGGGGAGAGAGCATGCAGGTGTGGCAGAATACGAGCACCTGAAACACTGAGGGGAGAGAGCAGGCAGAATACAAGCACCTGAAACACTGAGGGGAGAGAGCATGCAGGTGTGGCAGAATACGAGCACCTGAAACCCTGAGGGGAGAAAGCATGCAGGTGTGGCAGAATGCGAGCACCTGAAACACTGAGGGAAGAGACCATGCAGGTGTGGCAGAATGCGAGCACCTGAAACACTGAGGGGAGAGAGCATGCAGGTGTGGCAGAATACGAGCACCTGAAACCCGGAGGGGACAGAGCATGCAGGTGTGGCAGAATGCGAGGACCTGAAACACTGAGGGGAGAGAGCAGGCAGAATATGAGCACCTGAAACACTGAGGGGAGAGAGCACGCAGAATACGAGCACCTGAAACACTGAGGGGAGAGAGCAGGCAGAATACGAGCACCTGAAACACTGAGGGGAGAGAGCATGCAGGTGTGGCAGAATACGAGCACCTGAAACACTGAGGGGAGAGAGCAGGCAGAATACGAGCACCTGAAACACTGAGGGGAGAGAGCATGCAGGTGTGGCAGAATACGAGCACCTGAAACACTGAGGGGAGAGAGCATGCAGGTGTGGCAGAATACGAGCACCTGAAACACTGAGTGGCGAGAGCATGCTGGTATGGCAGAATACGAGCACCTGAAACCCTGAGGGGAGAAAGCATGCAGGTGTGGCAGAATGCGAGCACCTGAAACACTGAGGGAAGAGAGCATGCAGGTGTGGCAGAATACGAGCACCTGAAACCCTGAGGGGAGAGAGCATGCAGGTGTGGCAGAATACGAGCACCTGAAACACTGAGGGGAGAGAGCAGGCAGAATACGAGCACCTGAAACACTGAGGGGAGAGAGCAGGCAGAATATGAGCACGTGAAACACTGAGGGGAGAGAGCATGCAGGTGTGACAGAAAGCGAGCACCTGAAACACTGAAGGGAGAGAGCACGCAGGTGTGGCAGAATACAAGCACCTGAAACACTGAGGGGAGAGAGCATGCAGGTGTGGCAGAATACGAGCACCTGAAACACTGAGGGGAGAGAGCATGCAGGTGTGACAAAAAGTGAGCTCCTGAAACACTGAAGGGAGAGAGCATGCAGGTGTGGCAGAATACGAGCACCTGAAACACTGAGGGGAGAGAGCATGCAGGTGTGGCAGAATACGAGCACCTGAAACACTGAGGGGAGAGAGCAGGCAGAATACAAGCACCTGAAACACTGAGGGGAGAGAGCAGGCAGAATACAAGCACCTGAAACACTGAGGGGAGAGAGCAGGCAGAATACGAGCACCTGAAACACTGAGGGGAGAGAGCATGCAGGTGTGGCAGAATACGAGCACCTGAAACACTGAGGGGAGAGCAGGCAGAATACGAGCACCTGAAACACTGAGGGGAGAGAGCAGGCAGAATGCGAGCACCTGAAACACTGAGGGGAGAGAGCAGGCAGAATACGAGCACCTGAAACACTGAGGGGAGAGAGCATGCAGGTGTGGCAGATTACGAGCACCTGAAACACTGAGGGGAGAGAGCATGCAGGCGTGGCAGAATACGAGCACCTGAAACACTGAGGGGAGAGAGCATGCAGGTGTGGCAGAATACGAGCACCTGAAACACTGAGGGGAGAGAACATGCAGGTGTGGCAGAATACGAGCACCTGAAACATTGAGGGGAGAAAGCATGCAGGTGTGGCAGAATGCGAGCACCTGAAACACTGAGGGAAGAGAGCATGCAGGTGTGGCAGAATACGAGCACCTGAAACACTGAGGGGAGAGAGCATGCAGGTGTGGCAGAATACGAGCACCTGAAACACTGAGGGGAGAGAGCAGGCAGAATACGAGCACCTGAAACACTGAGGGGAGAGAGCAGGCAGAATATGAGAACCTTAAACACTGAGGGGGGAGAGCAGGGAGAATATGAGCACCTGGAACACTGAGGGGAGAGAGCATGCAGGTGTGGCAGAATACGAGCACCTGAAACACTGAGGGGAGAGAGCATGCAGGCATGGCAGAATACGAGCACCTGAAACACCGAAGGAAGAGAGCATGCAGGTGTGGCAGAATGCGAGCACCTGAAACACTGAGGGGAGAGAGCATGCAGGTGTGGCAGAATACGAGCACCTGAAACCCTGAGGGGAGAAAGCATGCAGGTGTGGCAGAATGCGAGCACCTGAAACACTGAGGGAAGAGAGCATGCAGGTGTGGCAGAATATGAGCACCTGAAACACTGAGGGGAGAGAGCAGGCAGAATACGAGCACCTGAAACACTGATCGGAGAGAGCATGCAGGTGTGGCAGAATACGAGCACCTGAAACCCTGAGGAGAGAAAGCATGCAGGTGTGGCAGAATGCGAGCACCTGAAACACTGAGGGAAGAGAGCATGCAGGTGTGGCAGAATGCGAGCACCTGAAACACTGAGGGGAGAGAGCATGCAGGTGTGGCAGAATACGAGCACCTGAAACCCTGAGGGGAGAGAGCATGCAGGTGTGGCAGAATGCGAGCACCTGAAACACTGAGGGGAGAGAGCAGGCAGAATACGAGCACCTGAAACACTGAGGGGAGAGAGCAGGCAGAATACGAGCACCTGAAACACTGAGAGGAGAGAGCAGGCAGAATACGAGCACCTGAAACACTGAGGGGAGAGAGCATGCAGGTGTGGCAGAATACAAGCACCTGAAACACTGAGGGGAGAGAGCATGCAGGCGTGGCAGAATACGAGCACCTGAAACACCGAGGGAAGAGAGCATGCAGGCGTGGCAGAATGCGAGCACCTGAAACACCGAGGGAAGAGAGCATGCAGGTGTGGCAGAATACGAGCACCTGAAAACCTGAGGGGAGAGAGCATGCAGGTGTGTCAGAATAAGAGCACCTGAAACACTGAGGGGAGAGAGCAGGCAGAATACGAGCACCTGAAACACTGAGGGGAGAGAGCAGGCAGAATACGAGCACCTGAAACACTGAGGGGAGAGAGCAGGGAGAATACGAGCACCTGAAACACTGAGGGAAGAGAGCATGCAGGTGTGGCAGAATGTGAGCAACTGAAACACTGAGGGGAGAGAGCATGCAGGTGTGGCAGAATATGAGCACCTGAAACCCTGAGGGGAGAAAGCATGCAGGTGTGGCAGAATATGAGCACCTGAAACACTGAGGGGAGAGAGCAGGCAGAATACGAGCACCTGAAACACTGAGGGGAGAGAGCATGCAGGTGTGGCAGAATATGAGCACCTGAAACCCTGAGGGGAGAAAGCATGCAGGTGTGGCAGAATGCGAGCACCTGAAACACTGAGGGAAGAGACCATGCAGGTGTGGCAGAATGCGAGCACCTGAAACACTGAGGGGAGAGAGCATGCAGGTGTGGCAGAATACGAGCACCTGAAACACTGAGGGGAGAGAGCATGCAGGTGTGGCAGAATACGAGCACCTGAAACACTGAGGGGAGAGAGCAGGCAGAATACGAGCACCTGAAACACTGAGGGGAGAGAGCAGGCAGAATCCGAGCACCTGAAACACTGAGGGGAGAGAGCAGAGAGAATACGAGCACCTGAAACACTGAGGGGAGAGAGCATGCAGGTGTGGCAGAATACGAGCACCTGAAACACTGAGGGGAGAGAGCATGCCGGCGTGGCAGAATACGAGCACCTGAAACACCGAAGGAAGAGAGCATGCAGGTGTGGCAGAATGCGAGCACCTGAAACACTGAGGGGAGAGAGCATGCAGGTGTGGCAGAATATGAGCACCTGAAACCCTGAGGGGAGAAAGCATGCAGGTGTGGCAGAATGCGAGCACTTGAAACACTGAGGGAAGAGAGCATGCAGGTGTGGCAGAATATGAGCACCTGAAACACTGAGGGGAGAGAGCAGGCAGAATACGAGCACCTGAAACACTGAGGGGAGAGAGCATGCAGGTGTGGCAGAATACAAGCACCTGAAACACTGAGGGAAGAGAGCATGCAGGTGTGGCAGAATACGAGCACCTGAAACCCTGAGGGGAGAGAGCATGCAGGTGTGGCAGAATACGAGCACCTGAAACACTGAGGGAAGAGAGCATGCATGTGTGGCAGAATACGAGCACCTGAAACACTGAGGAAGAGAGCATGCAGGTGTGGCAGAATGCGAGCACCTGAAACACTGAGGGGAGAGAGCATGCAGGTGTGGCAGAATACGAGCACATGAAACCCTGAGGGGAGAGAGCATACAGGTGTGGCAGAATGCGAGCACCTGAAACACTGAGGGGAGAGAGCATGCAGGTGTGGCAGAATGCGAGCACCTGAAACACTGAGGGGAGAGAGCAGGCAGAATACGAGCACCTGCAACACTGAGGGGAGAGAGCATGCAGGTGTGGCAGAATACGAGCACCTGAAACACTGAGGGGAGAGAGCATGCAGGCGTGGCAGAAAACGAGCACCTGAAACACTGAAGGAAGAGAGCATGCAGGTGTGGCAGAATGCGAGCACCTGAAACACTGAGGGGAGAGAGCATGTAGGTGTGACAGAATACGAGCACCTGAAACCCAGAGGGGAGAAAGCATGCAGGTGTGGCAGAATGCGAGCACCTGAAACACTGAGGGAAGAGAGCATGCAGGTGTGGCAGAATGCGAGCACCTGAAACACTGAGGGGAGAGAGCATGCAGGTGTGGCAGAATACGAGCACCTGAAACACTGAGGGGGGAGAGCATGCAGGTGTGGCAGAATACGAGCACCTGAAACACTGAGGGGAGAGAGCAGGCAGAATACGAGCACCTGAAACACAGGGGAGAGAGCAGGCAGAATGCGAGCACCTGAAACACTGAGGGGAGAGAGCAGGCAGAATACGAGCACCTGAAACACTGAGGGGAGAGAGCATGCAGGTGTGGCAGAATACGAGCACCTGAAACACTGAGGGAAGAGAGCATGCAGGTGTGGCAGAATGTGAGCACCTGAAACACTGAGGGAAGAGAGCATGCAGGTGTGGCAGAATGTGAGCACCTGAAACACTGAGGGGAGAGAGCATGCAGGTGTGGCAGAATGCGAGCACCTGAAACACTGAGGGGAGAGAGCATGCAGGTATGGCAGAATACGAGCACCTGAAACCCTGAGGTGAGAGAGCATACAGGTGTGGCAGAATGCGAGCACCTGAAACACTGAGGGAAGAGAGCATGCAGGTGTGGCAGAATGAGAGCACCTGAAACACTGAGGGGAGAGAGCATGCAGGTGTGGCAGAATGCGAGCACCTGAAACACTGAGGGGAGAGAGCAGGCAGAATACGAGCACCTGAAACACTGAGGGGAGAGAGCATGCAGGTGTGGCAGAATGCGAGCACCTGAAACACTGAGGGAAGAGAGCATGCAGGTGTGGCAGAATACGAGCACATGAAACCCTGAGGGGAGAGAGCATACAGGTGTGGCAGAATGCGAGCACCTGAAACACTGAGGGAAGAGAGCATGCAGGTGTGGCAGAATGTGAGCACCTGAAACACTGAGGGGAGAGAGCATGCAGGTGTGGCAGAATGCGAGCACCTGAAACACTGAGGGGAGAGAGCATGCAGGTGTGGCAGAATACGAGCACCTGAAACCCTGAGGGGAGAGAGCATACAGGTGTGGCAGAATGCGAGCACCTGAAACACTGAGGGAAGAGAGCATGCAGGTGTGGCAGAATGCGAGCACCTGAAACACTGAGGAGAGAGAGCATGCAGGTGTGGCAGAATGCGAGCACCTGAAACACTGAGGGGAGAGAGCAGGCAGAATACGAGCACCTGAAACACTGAGGGGAGAGAGCATGCAGGTGTGGCAGAATACGAGCACCTGAAACACTGAGGGGAGAGAGCATGCAGGCGTGGCAGAAAACGAGCACCTGAAACACCGAAGGAAGAGAGCATGCAGGTGTGGCAGAATGCGAGCACCTGAAACACTGAGGGGAGAGAGCATGTAGGTGTGGCAGAATACGAGCACCTGAAACCCTGAGGGGAGAAAGCATGCAGGTGTGGCAGAATGCAAGCACCTGAAACACTGAGGGAAGAGAGCATGCAGGTGTGGCAGAATGCGAGCACCTGAAACATTGAGGGGAGAGAGCATGCAGGTGTGGCAGAATACAAGCACCTGAAACACTGAGGGGAGAGAGCATGCAGGTGTGGCAGAATACGAGCACCTGAAACACTGAGGGGAGAGAGCAGGCAGAATACGAGCACCTGAAACACTGAGGGGAGAGAGCAGGCAGAATGCGAGCACCTGAAACACTGAGGGGAGAGAGCAGGCAGAATATGAGCACCTGAAACACTGAGGGGAGAGAGCATGCAGGTGTGGCAGAATACGAGCACCTGAAACACTGAGGGGAGAGAGGATGCAGGCGTGGCAGAATACGAACACCTGAAACACTGAGGGGAGAGAGCATGCAGGTGTGGCAGAATACGAGCACCTGAAACACTGAGGGGAGAGAACATGCAGGTGTGGCAGAATACGAGCACCTGAAACCCTGAGGGGAGAAAGCATGCAGGTGTGGCAGAATGCGAGCACCTGATACACTGAGGGAAGAGAGCATGCAGGTGTGGCAGAATACGAGCACCTGAAACACTGAGGGGAGAGAGCATGCAGGTGTGGCAGAATACGAGCACCTGAAACACTGAGGGGAGAGAGCAGGCAGAATACGAGCACCTGAAACACTGAGGGGAGAGAGCAGGCAGAATCCGAGCACCTGAAACACTGAGGGGAGAGAGCAGAGAGAATACGAGCACCTGAAACACTGAGGGGAGAGAGCATGCAGGTGTGGCAGAATACGAGCACCTGAAACACTGAGGGGAGAGAGCATGCAGGCGTGGCAGAATACGAGCACCTGAAACACCGAAGGAAGAGAGCATGCAGGTGTGGCAGAATGCGAGCACCTGAAACACTGAGGGGAGAGAGCATGCAGGTGTGGCAGAATATGAGCACCTGAAACCCTGAGGGGAGAAAGCATGCAGGTGTGGCAGAATGCGAGCACTTGAAACACTGAGGGAAGAGAGCATGCAGGTGTGGCAGAATATGAGCACCTGAAACACTGAGGGGAGAGAGCAGGCAGAATACGAGCACCTGAAACACTGAGGGGAGAGAGCATGCAGGTGTGGCAGAATACGAGCACCTGAAACCCTGAGGGGAGAAAGCATGCAGGTGTGGCAGAATGTGACACCTGAAACACTGAGGGGAGAGAGCATGCAGGTGTGGCAGAATACGAGCACCTGAAACACTGAGGGGAGAGAGCATGCAGGTGTGGCAGAATACGAGCACCTGAAACCCTGAGGGGACAGAGCATGCAGGTGTGGCAGAATACGAACACCTGAAACACTGAGGGGAGAGAGCAGGCAGAATACGAGCACCTGAAACACTGAGGGGAGAGAGCACGCAGAATACGAGCACCTGCAACACTGAGGGGAGAGAGCAGGCAGAATACGAGCACCTGAAACACTGAGGGGAGAGAGCATGCAGGTGTGGCAGAATACGAGCACCTGAAACACTGAGGGGAGAGAGCATGCAGGCGTGGCAGAATACAAGCACCTGAAACACTGAGGGAAGAGAGCATGCAGGTGTGGCAGAATGCGAGCACCTGAAACACTGAGGGGAGAGAGCATGCAGGTGTGGCAGAATACGAGCACCTGAAACACTGAGGGGAGAGAGCATGCATGTGTGGCAGAATACGAGCACCTGAAACACTGAGGAAGAGAGCATGCAGGTGTGGCAGAATGCGAGCACCTGAAACACTGAGGGGAGAGAGCATGCAGGTGTGGCAGAATACGAGCACATGAAACCCTGAGGGGAGAGAGCATACAGGTGTGGCAGAATGCGAGCACCTGAAACACTGAGGGGAGAGAGCATGCAGGTGTGGCAGAATGCGAGCACCTGAAACACTGAGGGGAGAGAGCAGGCAAAATACGAGCACCTGCAACACTGAGGGGAGAGAGCATGCAGGTGTGGCAGAATACGAGCACCTGAAACACTGAGGGGAGAGAGCATGCAGGCGTGGCAGAAAACGAGCACCTGAAACACCGAAGGAAGAGAGCATGCAGGTGTGGCAGAATGCGAGCACCTGAAACACTGAGGGGAGAGAGCATGTAGGTGTGGCAGAATACGAGCACCTGAAACCCTGAGGGGAGAAAGCATGCAGGTGTGGCAGAATGCGAGCACCTGAAACACTGAGGGAAGAGAGCATGCAGGTGTGGCAGAATGCGAGCACCTGAAACACTGAGGGGAGAGAGCATGCAGGTGTGGCAGAATACGAGCACCTGAAACACTGAGGGGAGAGAGCATGCAGGTGGGGCAGAATACGAGCACCTGAAACACTGAGGGGAGAGAGCAGGCAGAATACGAGCACCTGAAACACTGAGGGGAGAGAGCAGGCAGAATGCGAGCACCTGAAACACTGAGGGGAGAGAGCAGGCAGAATACGAGCACCTGAAACACTGAGGGGAGAGAGCATGCAGGTGTGGCAGAATACGAGCACCTGAAACACTGAGGGGAGAGAGGATGCAGGCGTGGCAGAATACGAGCACCTGAAACACTGAGGGGAGAGAGCATGCAGGTGTGGCAGAATACGAGCACCTGAAACACTGAGGGGAGAGAACATGCAGGTGTGGCAGAATACGAGCACCTGAAACCCTGAGGGGAGAAAGCATGCAGGTGTGGCAGAATGCGAGCACCTGAAACACTGAGGGAAGAGAGCATGCAGGTGTGGCAGAATACGAGCACCTGAAACACTGAGGGGAGAGAGCATGCAGGTGTGGCAGAATACGAGCACCTGAAACACTGAGGGGAGAGAGCAGGCAGAATACGAGCACCTGAAACACTGAGGGGAGAGAGCAGGCAGAATACGAGCACCTGAAACACTGAGGGGAGAGAGCAGGGAGAATACGAGCACCTGAAACACTGAGGGGAGAGAGAGCATGCAGGTGTGGCAGAATACAAGCACCTGAAACACTGAGGGGAGAGAGCATGCAGGCGTGGCAGAATACGAGCACCTGAAACACCGAAGGAAGAGAGCATGCAGGTGTGGCAGAATGCGAGCAACTGAAACACTGAGGGGAGAGAGCATGCAGGTGTGGCAGAATATGAGCACCTGAAACCCTGAGGGGAGAAAGCATGCAGGTGTGGCAGAATGCGAGCACCTGAAACACTGAGGGAAGAGAGCATGCAGGTGTGGCAGAATATGAGCACCTGAAACACTGAGGGGAGAGAGCAGGCAGAATACGAGCACCTGAAACACTGAGGGGAGAGAGCATGCAGGTGTGGCAGAATACGAGCACCTGAAACCCTGAGGGGAGAAAGCATGCAGGTGTGGCAGAATGCGAGCACCTGAAACACTGAGGGAAGAGACCATGCAGGTGTGGCAGAATGTGAGCACCTGAAACACTGAGGGGAGAGAGCATGCAGGTGTGGCAGAATACGAGCACCTGAAACCCTGAGGGGACAGAGCATGCAGGTGTGGCAGAATGCGAGCACCTGAAACACTGAGGGGAGAGAGCAGGCAGAATACGAGAACCTGAAACACTGAGGGGAGAGAGCACGCAGAATACGAGCACCTGAAACACTGAGGGGAGAGAGCAGGCAGAATACGAGCACCTGAAACACTGAGGGGAGAGAGCATGCAGGTGTGGCAGAATACGAGCACCTGAAACACTGAGGGGAGAGAGCATGTAGGTGTGGCAGAATACGAGCACCTGAAACACTCAGTGGAGAGAGCATGCTGGTGTGGCAGAATACGAGCACCTGAAACCCTGAGGGGAGAAAGCATGCAGGTGTGGCAGAATGCGAGCACCTGAAACACTGAGGGAAGAGAGCATGCAGGTGTGGCAGAATACGAGCACCTGAAACCCTGAGGGGAGAGAGCATGCAGGTGTGGCAGAATATGAGCACCTGAAACACTGAGGGGAGAGAGCAGGCAGAATACGAGCACCTGAAACACTGAGGGGAGAGAGCAGGCAGAATACGAGCACGTGAAACACTGAGGGGAGAGAGCATGCAGGTGTGACAGAAAGCGAGCACCTGAAACACTGAAGGGAGAGAGCATGCAGGTGTGGCAGAATACAAGCACCTGAAACACTGAGGGGAGAGAGCATGCAGGTGTGGCAGAATACGAGCACCTGAAACACTGAGGGGAGAGAGCATGCAGGTGTGACAGAAAGTGAGCTCCTGAAACACTGAAGGGAGAGAGCATGCAGGTGTGGCAGAATACGAGCACCTGAAACACTGAGGGGAGAGAGCAGGCAGAATACGAGCACCTGAAACACTGAGGGGAGAGAGCATGCAGGTGTGGCAGAATACGAGCACCTGAAACACTGAGGGGAGAGAGCATGCAGGCGTGGCAGAATACGAGCACCTGAAACACTGAGGGAAGAGAGCATGCAGGTGTGGCAGAATGCGAGCACCTGAAACACTGAGGGGAGAGAGCATGCAGGTGTGGCAGAATACGAGCACCTGAAACACTGAGGGAAGAGAGCATGCATGTGTGGCAGAATACGAGCACCTGAAACACTGAGGAAGAGAGCATGCAGGTGTGGCAGAATGCGAGCACCTGAAACACTGAGGGGAGAGAGCATGCAGGTGTGGCAGAATACGAGCACATGAAACCCTGAGGGGAGAGAGCATACAGGTGTGGCAGAATGCGAGCACCTGAAACACTGAGGGGAGAGAGCATGCAGGTGTGGCAGAATGCGAGCACCTGAAACACTGAGGGGAGAGAGCAGGCAGAATACGAGCACCTGAAACACTGAGGGGAGAGAGCATGCAGGTGTGGCAGAATACGAGCACCTGAAACACTGAGGGGAGAGAGCATGCAGGCGTGGCAGAAAACGAGCACCTGAAACACCGAAGGAAGAGAGCATGCAGGTGTGGCAGAATGCGAGCACCTGAAACACTGAGGGGAGAGAGCATGTAGGTGTGGCAGAATACGAGCACCTGAAACCCTGAGGGGAGAAAGCATGCAGGTGTGGTAGAATGCGAGCACCTGAAACACTGAGGGAAGAGAGCATGCAGGTGTGGCAGAATGCGAGCACCTGAAACACTGAGGGGAGAGAGCATGCAGGTGTGGCAGAATACGAGCACCTGAAACACTGAGGGGAGAGAGCATGCAGGTGTGGCAGAATACGAGCACCTGAATCACTGAGGGGAGAGAGCAGGCAGAATACGAGCACCTGAAACACTGAGGGGAGAGAGCAGGCAGAATGCAAGCACCTGAAACACTGAGGGGAGAGAGCAGGCAGAATACGAGCACCTGAAACACTGAGGGGAGAGAGCATGTAGGTGTGGCAGAATACGAGCACCTGAAACCCTGAGGGGAGAAAGCATGCAGGTGTGGCAGAATGCGAGCACCTGAAACACTGAGGGAAGAGAGCATGCAGGTGTGGCAGAATGCGAGCACCTGAAACACTGAGGGGAGAGAGCATGCAGGTGTGGCAGAATACGAGCACCTGAAACACTGAGGGGAGAGAGGATGCAGGCGTGGCAGAATATGAGCACCTGAAACACTGAGGGGAGAGAGCATGCAGGTGTGGCAGAATACGAGCACCTGAAACACTGAGGGGAGAGAACATGCAGGTGTGGCAGAATACGAGCACCTGAAACCCTGAGGGGAGAAAGCATGCAGGTGTGGCAGAATGCGAGCACCTGAAACACTGAGGGAAGAGAGCATGCAGGTCTGGCAGAATAGGAGCACCTGAATCACTGAGGGGAGAGAGCATGCATGTGTGGCAGAATACGAGCACCTGAAACACTGAGGGGAGAGAGCAGGCAGAATACGAGCACCTGAAACACTGAGGGGAGAGAGCAGGCAGAATACGAGCACCTGAAACACTGAGGGGAGAGAGCAGGGAGAATACGAGCACCTGAAACACTGAGGGGAGAGAGCATGCAGGTGTGGCAGAATACGAGCACCTGAAACACTGAGGGGAGAGAGCATGCAGGCGTGGCAGAATACGAGCACCTGAAACACTGAAGGAAGAGAGCATGCAGGTGTGGCAGAATGCGAGCAACTGAAACACTGAGGGGAGAGAGCATGCAGGTGTGGCAGAATATGAGCACCTGAAACCCTGAGGGGAGAAAGCATGCAGGTGTGGCAGAATGCGAGCACCTGAAACACTGAGGGAAGAGAGCATGCAGGTGTGGCAGAATATGAGCACCTGAAACACTGAGGGGAGAGAGCAGGCAGAATACGAGCACCTGAAACACTGAGGGGAGAGAGCATGCAGGTGTGGCAGAATACGAGCACCTGAAACCCTGAGGGGAGAAAGCATGCAGGTGTGGCAGAATGCGAGCACCTGAAACACTGAGGGAAGAGACCATGCAGGTGTGGCAGAATGCGAGCACCTGAAACACTGAGGGGAGAGAGCATGCAGGTGTGGCAGAATACGAGCACCTGAAACCCTGAGGGGACAGAGCATGCAGGTGTGGCAGAATGCGAGCACCTGAAACACTGAGGGGAGAGAGCAGGCAGAATACGAGAACCTGAAACACTGAGGGGAGAGAGCAGGCAGAATACGAGCACCTGAAACACTGAGGGGAGAGAGCATGCAGGTGTGGCAGAATACGAGCACCTGAAACCCTGAGGGGAGAAAGCATGCAGGTGTGGCAGAATGCGAGCACCTGAAACACTGAGGGAAGAGACCATGCAGGTGTGGCAGAATGCGAGCACCTGAAACACTGAGGGGAGAGAGCATGCAGGTGTGGCAGAATACGAGCACCTGAAACCCTGAGGGGACAGAGCATGCAGGTGTGGCAGAATGCGAGCACCTGAAACACTGAGGGGAGAGAGCAGGCAGAATACGAGAACCTGAAACACTGAGGGGAGAGAGCACGCAGAATACGAGCACCTGAAACACTGAGGGGAGAGAGCAGGCAGAATACGAGCACCTGAAACACTGAGGGGAGAGAGCATGCAGGTGTGGCAGAATACGAGCACCTGAAACACTGAGGGGAGAGAGCATGTAGGTGTGGCAGAATACGAGCACCTGAAACACTCAGTGGAGAGAGCATGCTGGTGTGGCAGAATACGAGCACCTGAAACCCTGAGGGGAGAAAGCATGCAGGTGTGGCAGAATGCGAGCACCTGAAACACTGAGGGAAGAGAGCATGCAGGTGTGGCAGAATACGAGCACCTGAAACCCTGAGGGGAGAGAGCATGCAGGTGTGGCAGAATATGAGCACCTGAAACACTGAGGGGAGAGAGCAGGCAGAATACGAGCACCTGAAACACTGAGGGGAGAGAGCAGGCAGAATACGAGCACGTGAAACACTGAGGGGAGAGAGCATGCAGGTGTGACAGAAAGCGAGCACCTGAAACACTGAAGGGAGAGAGCATGCAGGTGTGGCAGAATACAAGCACCTGAAACACTGAGGGGAGAGAGCATGCAGGTGTGGCAGAATACGAGCACCTGAAACACTGAGGGGAGAGAGCATGCAGGTGTGACAGAAAGTGAGCTCCTGAAACACTGAAGGGAGAGAGCATGCAGGTGTGGCAGAATACGAGCACCTGAAACACTGAGGGGAGAGAGCAGGCAGAATACGAGCACCTGAAACACTGAGGGGAGAGAGCATGCAGGTGTGGCAGAATACGAGCACCTGAAACACTGAGGGGAGAGAGCATGCAGGCGTGGCAGAATACGAGCACCTGAAACACTGAGGGAAGAGAGCATGCAGGTGTGGCAGAATGCGAGCACCTGAAACACTGAGGGGAGAGAGCATGCAGGTGTGGCAGAATACGAGCACCTGAAACACTGAGGGAAGAGAGCATGCATGTGTGGCAGAATACGAGCACCTGAAACACTGAGGAAGAGAGCATGCAGGTGTGGCAGAATGCGAGCACCTGAAACACTGAGGGGAGAGAGCATGCAGGTGTGGCAGAATACGAGCACATGAAACCCTGAGGGGAGAGAGCATACAGGTGTGGCAGAATGCGAGCACCTGAAACACTGAGGGGAGAGAGCATGCAGGTGTGGCAGAATGCGAGCACCTGAAACACTGAGGGGAGAGAGCAGGCAGAATACGAGCACCTGAAACACTGAGGGGAGAGAGCATGCAGGTGTGGCAGAAAACGAGCACCTGAAACACCGAAGGAAGAGAGCATGCAGGTGTGGCAGAATGCGAGCACCTGAAACACTGAGGGGAGAGAGCATGTAGGTGTGGCAGAATACGAGCACCTGAAACCCTGAGGGGAGAAAGCATGCAGGTGTGGTAGAATGCGAGCACCTGAAACACTGAGGGAAGAGAGCATGCAGGTGTGGCAGAATGCGAGCACCTGAAACACTGAGGGGAGAGAGCATGCAGGTGTGGCAGAATACGAGCACCTGAAACACTGAGGGGAGAGAGCATGCAGGTGTGGCAGAATACGAGCACCTGAATCACTGAGGGGAGAGAGCAGGCAGAATACGAGCACCTGAAACACTGAGGGGAGAGAGCAGGCAGAATGCAAGCACCTGAAACACTGAGGGGAGAGAGCAGGCAGAATACGAGCACCTGAAACACTGAGGGGAGAGAGCATGTAGGTGTGGCAGAATACGAGCACCTGAAACCCTGAGGGGAGAAAGCATGCAGGTGTGGCAGAATGCGAGCACCTGAAACACTGAGGGAAGAGAGCATGCAGGTGTGGCAGAATGCGAGCACCTGAAACACTGAGGGGAGAGAGCATGCAGGTGTGGCAGAATACGAGCACCTGAAACACTGAGGGGAGAGAGGATGCAGGCGTGGCAGAATACGAGCACCTGAAACACTGAGGGGAGAGAGCATGCAGGTGTGGCAGAATACGAGCACCTGAAACACTGAGGGGAGAGAACATGCAGGTGTGGCAGAATACGAGCACCTGAAACCCTGAGGGGAGAAAGCATGCAGGTGTGGCAGAATGCGAGCACCTGAAACACTGAGGGAAGAGAGCATGCAGGTGTGGCAGAATAGGAGCACCTGAATCACTGAGGGGAGAGAGCATGCATGTGTGGCAGAATACGAGCACCTGAAACACTGAGGGGAGAGAGCAGGCAGAATACGAGCACCTGAAACACTGAGGGGAGAGAGCAGGCAGAATACGAGCACCTGAAACACTGAGGGGAGAGAGCAGGGAGAATACGAGCACCTGAAACACTGAGGGGAGAGAGCATGCAGGTGTGGCAGAATACGAGCACCTGAAACACTGAGGGGAGAGAGCATGCAGGCGTGGCAGAATACGAGCACCTGAAACACCGAAGGAAGAGAGCATGCAGGTGTGGCAGAATGCGAGCAACTGAAACACTGAGGGGAGAGAGCATGCAGGTGTGGCAGAATATGAGCACCTGAAACCCTGAGGGGAGAAAGCATGCAGGTGTGGCAGAATGCGAGCACCTGAAACACTGAGGGAAGAGAGCATGCAGGTGTGGCAGAATATGAGCACCTGAAACACTGAGGGGAGAGAGCAGGCAGAATACGAGCACCTGAAACACTGAGGGGAGAGAGCATGCAGGTGTGGCAGAATACGAGCACCTGAAACCCTGAGGGGAGAAAGCATGCAGGTGTGGCAGAATGCGAGCACCTGAAACACTGAGGGAAGAGACCATGCAGGTGTGGCAGAATGCGAGCACCTGAAACACTGAGGGGAGAGAGCATGCAGGTGTGGCAGAATACGAGCACCTGAAACCCGGAGGGGACAGAGCATGCAGGTGTGGCAGAATGCGAGCACCTGAAACACTGAGGGGAGAGAGCAGGCAGAATATGAGCACCTGAAACACTGAGGGGAGAGAGCACACAGAATACGAGCACCTGAAACACTGAGGGGAGAGAGCAGGCAGAATACGAGCACCTGAAACACTGAGGGGAGAGAGCATGCAGGTGTGGCAGAATACGAGCACCTGAAACACTGAGGGGAGAGAACAGGCAGAATACGAGCACCCGAAACACTGAGGGGAGAGAGCATGCAGGTGTGGCAGAATACGAGCACCTGAAACACTGAGGGGAGAGAGCATGCAGGTGTGGCAGAATACGAGCACCTGAAACACTGAGTGGCGAGAGCATGCTGGTGTGGCAGAATACGAGCACCTGAAACCCTGAGGGGAGAAAGCATGCAGGTGTGGCAGAATGCGAGCACCTGAAACACTGAGGGAAGAGAGCATGCAGGTGTGGCAGAATACGAGCACCTGAAACCCTGAGGGGAGAGAGCATGCAGGTGTGGCAGAATACGAGCACCTGAAACACTGAGGGGAGAGAGCAGGCAGAATACGAGCACCTGAAACACTGAGGGGAGAGAGCAGGCAGAATATGAGCACGTGAAACACTGAGGGGAGAGAGCATGCAGGTGTGACAGAAAGCGAGCACCTGAAACACTGAAGGGAGAGAGCACGCAGGTGTGGCAGAATACAAGCACCTGAAACACTGAGGGGAGAGAGCATGCAGGTGTGGCAGAATACGAGCACCTGAAACACTGAGGGGAGAGAGCATGCAGGTGTGACAGAAAGTGAGCTCCTGAAACGCTGAAGGGAGAGAGCATGCAGGTGTGGCAGAATACGAGCACCTGAAACACTGAGGGGAGAGAGCATGCAGGTGTGGCAGAATACGAGCACCTGAAACACTGAGGGGAGAGAGCAGGCAGAATACAAGCACCTGAAACACTGAGGGGAGAGAGCAGGCAGAATACAAGCACCTGAAACACTGAGGGGAGAGAGCAGGCAGAATACGAGCACCTGAAACACTTTGGGGAGATAGCATGCAGGTGTGGCAGAATACGAGCACCTGAAACACTGAGGGGAGAGAGCAGGCAGAATACAAGCACCTGAAACACTGAGGGGAGAGAGCAGGCAGAATACAAGCACCTGAAACACTGAGGGGAGAGAGCAGGCAGAATACGAGCACCTGAAACACTTTGGGGAGATAGCATGCAGGTGTGGCAGAATACGAGCACCTGAAACACTGAGGGGAGAGAGCAGGCAGAATACGAGCACCTGAAACACTGAGGGGAGAGAGCAGGCAGAATGCGAGCACCTGAAACACTGAGGGGAGAGAGCAGGCAGAATACGAGCACCTGAAACACTGAGGGGAGAGAGCATGCAGGTGTGGCAGAATACGAGCACCTGAAACACTGAGGGGAGAGAACATGCAGGTGTGGCAGAATACGAGCACCTGAAACATTGAGGGGAGAAAGCATGCAGGTGTGGCAGAATGCGAGCACCTGAAACACTGAGGGAAGAGAGCATGCAGGTGTGGCAGAATACGAGCACCTGAAACACTGAGGGGAGAGAGCATGCAGGTGTGGCAGAATACGAGCACCTGAAACACTGAGGGGAGAGAGCAGGCAGAATACGAGCACCTGAAACACTGAGGGGAGAGAGCAGGCAGAATACGAGCACCTGAAACACTGAGGGGAGAGAGCAGGCTGAATACGAGCACCTGAAACACTGAGAGGAGAGAGCATGCAGGTGTGGCAGAATGCGAGCACCTGAAACACTGAGGGGAGAGAGCATGCAGGTGTGGCAGAATACGAGCACCTGAAACCCTGAGGGGAGAAAGCATGCAGGTGTGGCAGAATGCGAGCACCTGAAACACTGAGGGAAGAGAGCATGCAGGTGTGGCAGAATATGAGCACCTGAAACACTGAGGGGAGAGAGCAGGCAGAATACGAGCACCCGAAACACTGATCGGAGAGAGCATGCAGGTGTGGCAGAATACGAGCACCTGAAACCCTGAGGAGAGAAAGCATGCAGGTGTGGCAGAATGCGAGCACCTGAAACACTGAGGGAAGAGAGCATGCAGGTGTGGCAGAATGCGAGCACCTGAAACACTGAGGGGAGAGAGCATGCAGGTGTGGCAGAATACGAGCACCTGAAACCCTGAGGGGAGAGAGCATGCAGGTGTGGCAGAATGCGAGCACCTGAAACACTGAGGGGAGAGAGCAGGCAGAATACGAGCACCTGAAACACTGAGGGGAGAGAGCAGGCAGAATACGAGCACCTGAAACACTGAGAGGAGAGAGCAGGCAGAATACGAGCACCTGAAACACTGAGGGGAGAGAGCATGCAGGTGTGGCAGAATACGAGCACCTGAAACACTGAGGGGAGAGAGCATGCAGGCGTGGCAGAATACGAGCACCTGAAACACCGAGGGAAGAGAGCATGCAGGCGTGGCAGAATGCGAGCACCTGAAACACCGAGGGAAGAGAGCATGCAGGTGTGGCAGAATACGAGCACCTGAAACCCTGAGGGGAGAGAGCATGCAGGTGTGGCAGAATACGAGCACCTGAAACACTGAGGGGAGAGAGCAGGCAGAATACGAGCACCTGAAACACTGAGGGGAGAGAGCAGGCAGAATACGAGCACCTGAAACACTGAGGGGAGAGAGCAGGGAGAATACGAGCACCTGAAACACTGAGGGAAGAGAGCATGCAGGTGTGGCAGAATGCGAGCAACTGAAACACTGAGGGGAGAGAGCATGCAGGTGTGGCAGAATATGAGCACCTGAAACCCTGAGGGGAGAAAGCATGCAGGTGTGGCAGAATGCGAGCACCTGAAACACTGAGGGACGAGAGCATGCAGGTGTGGCAGAATATGAGCACCTGAAACACTGAGGGGAGAGAGCAGGCAGAATACGAGCACCTGAAACACTGAGGGGAGAGAGCATGCAGGTGTGGCAGAATACGAGCACCTGAAACCCTGAGGGGAGAAAGCATGCAGGTGTGGCAGAATACGAGCACCTGAAACCCTGAGGGAAGAGACCATGCAGGTGTGGCAGAATGCGAGCACCTGAAACACTGAGGGGAGAGAGCATGCAGGTGTGGCAGAATACGAGCACCTGAAACCCGGAGGGGACAGAGCATGCAGGTGTGGCAGAATGCGAGCACCTGAAACACTGAGGGGAGAGAGCAGGCAGAATATGAGCACCTGAAACACTGAGGGGAGAGAGCACGCAGAATACGAGCACCTGAAACACTGAGGGGAGAGAGCAGGCAGAATACGAGCACCTGAAACACTGAGGGGAGAGAGCATGCAGGTGTGGCAGAATACGAGCACCTGAAACACTGAGGGGAGAGAGCATGCAGGTGTGGCAGAATACGAGCACCTGAAACACTGAGTGGAGAGAGCATGCTGGTGTGGCAGAATGTGAGCACCTGAAACACTGAGGGAAGAGAGCATGCAGGTGTGGCAGAATACGAGCACCTGAAACCCTGAGGGGAGAGAGCATGCAGGTGTGGCAGAATACGAGCACCTGAAACACTGAGGGGAGAGAGCATGCAGGTGTGGCAGAATACGAGCACCTGAAACACTGAGGGGAGAGAGTAGGCAGAATACGAGCACCTGAAACACTGAGGGGAGAGAGCATGCAGGTGTGGCAGAATACGAGCACCTGAAACACTGAGGGGAGAGAGCATGCAGGTGTGGCAGAATACGAGCACCTGAAACACTGAGTGGAGAGAGCATGCTGGTGTGGCAGAATACGAGCACCTGAAACCCTGAGGGGAGAAAGCATGCAGGTGTGGCAGAATGCGAGCACCTGAAACACTGAGGGAAGAGAGCATGCAGGTGTGGCAGAATACGAGCACCTGAAACCCTGAGGGGAGAGAGCATGCAGGTGTGGCAGAATACGAGCACCTGAAACACTGAGGGGAGAGAGCAGGCAGAATACGAGCACCTGAAACACTGAGGGGAGAGAGCAGGCAGAATACGAGCACGTGAAACACTGAGGGGAGAGAGCATGCAGGTGTGACAGAAAGCGAGCACCTGAAACACTGAAGGGAGAGAGCATGCAGGTGTGGCAGAATACAAGCACCTGAAACACTGAGGGGAGAGAGCATGCAGGTGTGGCAGAATACGAGCACCTGAAACACTGAGGGGAGAGAGCATGCAGGTGTGACAGAAAGTGAGCTCCTGAAACACTGAAGGGAGAGAGCATGCAGGTGTGGCAGAATACGAGCACCTGAAACACTGAGGGGAGAGAGCAGGCAGAATACGAGCACCTGAAACACTGAGGGGAGAGAGCATGCAGGTGTGGCAGAATACGAGCACCTGAAACACTGAGGGGAGAGAGCATGCAGGCGTGGCAGAATACGAGCACCTGAAACACTGAGGGAAGAGAGCATGCAGGTGTGGCAGAATGCGAGCACCTGAAACACTGAGGGGAGAGAGCATGCAGGTGTGGCAGAATACGAGCACCTGAAACACTGAGGGAAGAGAGCATGCATGTGTGGCAGAATACGAGCACCTGAAACACTGAGGAAGAGAGCATGCAGGTGTGGCAGAATGCGAGCACCTGAAACACTGAGGGGAGAGAGCATGCAGGTGTGGCAGAATACGAGCACATGAAACCCTGAGGGGAGAGAGCATACAGGTGTGGTGTTAGGCAGAAACCTGTGCAGTTCCCTTGGGGAACACTGCAAAAGATTTAAGACTACAGGTAGAGCAGTAAACCCCTTTGGTAGCAGTCTGTACCACCCAGATTTACCTGGTAGCTGTGGCTGAGCAGTCAGACCTCTCTCAAGAAGAGTTAGGCAGTATGTAAAGTATACACAATATGTACCAAAACACAATAGCACAAGCAAACACTGACCAGAGCTTGGTTTCAAAAGTATATAGTTATTTATTTAAAATACACATAAGTTAAAAACACTCTAGCAAAAATATAGTAAAAGCACTTCAACACAGTTATACTGAAAGTAAATTCAATCCTTTCTCCTATCTAGACAACTCTAGGTTAACACCACTTAATTAAAACAGAGGTGAGTGCTTAACGTTAGATGACACTCTAGTAGTTTCCAAGAAAGGGAGAGAAAAAGCAGAAATAGGTTAGACACACCACTCTAAGGTCCAGAACACTTGCAATAGGCTTAAAGAAGAATAAAGTCACAGGTGAGCAAAAGTCACTAGGCAGGGCCCACTCTTAGAGTAGCCGGAGCGAAAATGTGCCCAAGATCACACTGTTAGTTAGAGATTCAAAGTCTTGCAAAGAGTCAAAAAGAGTTTAGAGTGGCTCAGAAAGTTTAGCCAAAGTGTCCCAGGCACTCCCAGGTTCGAAAGCCGGGGACTAAATCTACCCCGTACAGTCGGTAGCAAGGGAAGCCAGGCGGAACACAGTACCTTAAGCGGAAAGGATCCTCCAGCGGGGGCAGTTGTTCCAGGCAGCGACAGCAAGGCTCGACGTCGGTCAGGGGAGAAGAATATCTCGCTGAAGAGCAGAAGAGAAAGGTCGTAGCACTGCCCGGGAAGAAACCAGCCGCGGAGTCCTCCGGTTCAAGGGTTGGTACCGACTTTCGCGGTATGGGGGTAAAGTGTGGTATTCCGGATGCCGGGGTGCTTGGCACAGGCAAGGCGGCCACGAGATACCTCAAAAGGACGGAAAGAAGGCGAAAACTGGTTGTCCCCACCAGTCAAGGGAAGGAGCCACTCCGTTAAGAGTTCTCCTCGGTCGTCGGGAAAAAGTGGTGAGACGGTTCAGCAGGGCTCCACCGGGTGGTGTCGTCGAAGCAGGTCGGCTCAGCTCTTCCCTCGTCGGATTCTTGGTCCTGTGGCGACTTCTGAAGTCCCAGTCCCCAAAGCCCTGCTTTTATGCAGCAAGCCCCCATTCACCCAGCCTAGCTGTCACTCAAACATGCTAAGTGGTGAGCCGGGCGGCTCACCACTTGGGCCAATCAGGACGGAGTGCGACTTGAGTTACCAAGGTAACTCAGTCCAGGGTGCCTAAATCCCCCTCCCCCCCTCCTAAGTATCCCAGACAGAGTGGCACCACTTTGGAGGGCTTCTGTGGAGAAGCCCGCCAAAAGTGGAACAAAGGGCTCCACTTTGGGTCAGAGTTACAGAGGCGAACACCAACGCCATTTTAGAATCAAGTTTTGGCAAAAAGTCCCAACCGGAGTTATAAAAATAAATATATAAACCGGCGGTATGTTTAAGGCTACCGTAAATAAATAATTAAATGTGTTAGCCTAAAACAATGGGAAATCCCATAGGGAAATATTCGCGGTCGAATATAAAAAGTAGTTTCCACTGCCACCAGCCAAAACTCGATCAGGGGGGACGGAGACGTGCCCCCTCGACTAACAGACCCTGGGGCAATCGAATTGCCCCAGCCAGTACGTCCACAATATGATGGTTTGTACTGGTTCTGTTCAGGATTCAAGACTAGCAAAGTCTTTGGTGACTTTACATGCCCTGGGAGACAGTAGTCAGTCCCAGGGTATGGAGTCTATGTTGGGGAGTCCCTAGGACACCCCTGGGTCACGGCACAGAGGGTGCTGTGTGACCCACATCACAAAAATACCTGAGGCCCTATGGAGTAAAAGACCCCATAGCCCATTCAACACAAGGTTTAACCAAGAAAACACACTTCAACATGTCCAAGAGTGAGGGTAAAAGAGTCTCACTCTTGGCAGGAGAAAAAAATTAAACCCCAGAAATCCAGCAAAGCTGCTGGGGGACTCACTAGGTAGGGAAATTCAGCCTAAACAGAGAATTCTCCCTAACACTCGCCCCCCCCCAGACTAAGGGACAGGAGGATTTAATCCACTCCTGGATGAACCTCATACCTCTAGTCGATGATATACATCCTAGAGAGTCCATCAGCATTTTGATGGTGACACCTTGACCTTTGCTTAAGGGAGAACTCAAAGGTTTTCTTTTGCAAGCTAAAGGACCTACAAACCCTTTGAGGAACACCAGTCTTTTTGTTATAGGGGATCTGGTTGACCAGTCCCTCAGAAGTTGGTACAACTTCTGAACCTATGTTAGGCTTTTTGAAGGGGTCCTTATAAAGGATTCCCTTAGATCTAGAGGGGCCTCCAAGGTTCCTCACCACCTCTCTTGTGGGAGCAGGTTGGGTCTTAGGCCTCTTGGTTGGAGGGGTTGGGGTTAGGCAATGTACCTGCTTCCCCTTCCTCTTAGATCTACCCTTACCTATTTTAGGAGTTCCCCCCCTAATATTAGGATTTGAGTTGGGGTCTTCAGTAGAAGGTCCAACAGTCTGAAGGTTTTTGGCCTTAGACTTTTCTTTTCTGGTTTTCCACCAGCACTGAGAATTACCAGTTCTCTCGGGTCCAGATAGGGGCCTAGTTGGTCTATCCACCTCTTCCTCAGAAGTAGGGTGAGTCAGAGACTCTGAGACTAGGGGAACAATGATGGAGCTTGGTTGGGGCGCCCATGTTCCTAGCATACTATCCTGAAATGTGCCTGGGTTAGAGGTCAACTTACTAAACCCAGGGCTTGTAGTGGGGTTCTCAGTAGAGGGTCCCCCAGGCTTAGAAGGGTCCTTCAAGGTAGCCTTTCTAGCCAATTTGGTTAAGTTCTGCTTCTCCATACTGGGAGGCCTGGGGGTATGTGACACTACTCCTAGAGTTCTTAGGTCATTCCCCAACAGGACCTTCCCAGGTACCTCAGCCTGAACACTGACAGGGATCCTTACTGTCATGTTGTTACATTGAATGAGGGCTGGTAGAATAGGAACCATTTGGACAGGGCCTCCAGACATCTTAGTGGGACCTTTGGGTGCTTTGGCCACATCTTCAGGTTGAAAGAAGCTTTCATCCACTACTGTTCTGCTGGCCCCAGTGTCTCTCCTGGCAGGGGTATCCTGGCCATTGACAAGAACACTGTCCACATAATACACTTTAGAGTTAACAGGTAGGGAGTTATACACAACCCTATTCTGGGGACTAACCAGACCCATAGGCTCTAAGTTTACAGTTGCTTGAAGACCCAAGGGTTCTTCAGCAAAGAGTTCAAAGTGGGCACTAGCCATCTGTACTTCATCCTCAGGAGTGAAGGCTAAGGAGACTGTGCTGATCCCTGCAGGTTTACCCTTGCACTTGGGATCTCCTTTGATATGGTCAGTACCCTGACAGACATAGCATTGTCCAAATGCTCTCTGGAAGGGTGGCTTGTTCTGACCTCCTTCTGGCTTGTGGCCAGAAGGTACAGTAGCCTGACTAGGTTTCCCATGTGGCTTACCCTGGTTATTTTGTGTTTTGGGGCCCTCTTTGGGATAGGAATTATTAGAATTCTCTTTGGAGTCTTTTTTTGGCTGTTTCTCCCCATCCTTCTTCTGAGTTACCCCAGAATCCTTGTGAGTGGCCCTGTTGGCAACCCACAAGTCAGCAGCCTTAGCTAGTTTCCGGGAATCTAATTCCCTGGAATCAGCCAAGTGTTGTCTGAGCTCAGGAGAGCAGGCATCATAAATAGTCTCCAACATAAACAAATTCTTCATACCTTCATAAGTGTTCACCTTGTAACCCTTAATCCATCCCTCTAAGTTTTTCAAACATTCATTCACCCAGGTAGCCCAAGGGGTACCATCATGCTTTTTGAGGCTCCTAAACCTCTTAAGATACTGGGAAGGGGTCTTCCCAAACCTAGCTATCAAAGCTAGTTTCACACATTCATAGTCCTTCCTATCCTCCTCCCCCATCTCCATTACCACATCAGTTGCAACAGGGGGGAGCCTAGAGAACAACCAGGTGAGTAAGTCATTTCCTGTGATGTTCTGGAGCCCATGATTATATTCAAACAGAGACAACCAATCCAACACATCCAACTTAGGCTCATACATACCAACCAATTCTTTAGGCATCCGGGGTCTTTTAGGACTGGAACTTCTAGAGGAGCCAGAGAGAGAAACATTCTCGACAGATAATTTCTTCATTTCTAAGTCATACTTGAGCTCCATTTCCCTTAGCCTTAGTTCTTTGTCAGTTTGAGCATTAAGTTTCTTATACTCCAATTCTAGCTTCATTTTCTCCAGTTCAAAGTACTGAGGACTAAATGTGGGACCTGGTAAAGGTCCAGTAGGCACAGCAGGTAGAGCAGGCAGAGGCCTAGGGGGGACAGTTACAACAGCCTCACCCTCCTCTTCTGACTCTTCCTCAGAAACATCAACATTTTGCTCCATGTTAACTTCAATACTGTCATCTACAGTTGCTGGAGTGGTAGGCTCCTCTGAACCATCACCCAGACTTTGGTTAGCTAACAATCTTTCAATCAGCTCCATTTTCTTGCCCTTAGTCAGGAGATCCTTATGTTTACAGAGCACTCTTAAACAATCAGCAGTTTTGGTTGCAAGGGACTCTTGACTATAGCTTTCTATAACTGACATGTTAGAGGTTTTACTTTTTCAGTGCTAAGCTTTGTGGTTAGTTGCACTAAGGTATCTAAAGCACAATAAAATGTATACTCAATACAAATCCCACCGCTGCCACCAGTGTTAGGCAGAAACCTGTGCAGTTCCCTTGGGGAACACTGCAAAAGATTTAAGACTACAGGTAGAGCAGTAAACCCCTTTGGTAGCAGTCTGTACCACCCAGATTTACCTGGTAGCTGTGGCTGAGCAGTCAGACCTCTCTCAAGAAGAGTTAGGCAGTATGTAAAGTATACACAATATGTACCAAAACACAATAGCACAAGCAAACACTGACCAGAGCTTGGTTTCAAAAGTATATAGTTATTTATTTAAAATACACATAAGTTAAAAACACTCTAGCAAAAATATAGTAAAAGCACTTCAACACAGTTATACTGAAAGTAAATTCAATCCTTTCTCCTATCTAGACAACTCTAGGTTAACACCACTTAATTAAAACAGAGGTGAGTGCTTAACGTTAGATGACACTCTAGTAGTTTCCAAGAAAGGGAGAGAAAAAGCAGAAATAGGTTAGACACACCACTCTAAGGTCCAGAACACTTGCAATAGGCTTAAAGAAGAATAAAGTCACAGGTGAGCAAAAGTCACTAGGCAGGGCCCACTCTTAGAGTAGCCGGAGCGAAAATGTGCCCAAGATCACACTGTTAGTTAGAGATTCAAAGTCTTGCAAAGAGTCAAAAAGAGTTTAGAGTGGCTCAGAAAGTTTAGCCAAAGTGTCCCAGGCACTCCCAGGTTCGAAAGCCGGGGACTAAATCTACCCCGTACAGTCGGTAGCAAGGGAAGCCAGGCGGAACACAGTACCTTAAGCGGAAAGGATCCTCCAGCGGGGGCAGTTGTTCCAGGCAGCGACAGCAAGGCTCGACGTCGGTCAGGGGAGAAGAATATCTCGCTGAAGAGCAGAAGAGAAAGGTCGTAGCACTGCCCGGGAAGAAACCAGCCGCGGAGTCCTCCGGTTCAAGGGTTGGTACCGACTTTCGCGGTATGGGGGTAAAGTGTGGTATTCCGGATGCCGGGGTGCTTGGCACAGGCAAGGCGGCCACGAGATACCTCAAAAGGACGGAAAGAAGGCGAAAACTGGTTGTCCCCACCAGTCAAGGGAAGGAGCCACTCCGTTAAGAGTTCTCCTCGGTCGTCGGGAAAAAGTGGTGAGACGGTTCAGCAGGGCTCCACCGGGTGGTGTCGTCGAAGCAGGTCGGCTCAGCTCTTCCCTCGTCGGATTCTTGGTCCTGTGGCGACTTCTGAAGTCCCAGTCCCCAAAGCCCTGCTTTTATGCAGCAAGCCCCCATTCACCCAGCCTAGCTGTCACTCAAACATGCTAAGTGGTGAGCCGGGCGGCTCACCACTTGGGCCAATCAGGACGGAGTGCGACTTGAGTTACCAAGGTAACTCAGTCCAGGGTGCCTAAATCCCCCTCCCCCCCTCCTAAGTATCCCAGACAGAGTGGCACCACTTTGGAGGGCTTCTGTGGAGAAGCCCGCCAAAAGTGGAACAAAGGGCTCCACTTTGGGTCAGAGTTACAGAGGCGAACACCAACGCCATTTTAGAATCAAGTTTTGGCAAAAAGTCCCAACCGGAGTTATAAAAATAAATATATAAACCGGCGGTATGTTTAAGGCTACCGTAAATAAATAATTAAATGTGTTAGCCTAAAACAATGGGAAATCCCATAGGGAAATATTCGCGGTCGAATATAAAAAGTAGTTTCCACTGCCACCAGCCAAAACTCGATCAGGGGGGACGGAGACGTGCCCCCTCGACTAACAGACCCTGGGGCAATCGAATTGCCCCAGCCAGTACGTCCACAATATGATGGTTTGTACTGGTTCTGTTCAGGATTCAAGACTAGCAAAGTCTTTGGTGACTTTACATGCCCTGGGAGACAGTAGTCAGTCCCAGGGTATGGAGTCTATGTTGGGGAGTCCCTAGGACACCCCTGGGTCACGGCACAGAGGGTGCTGTGTGACCCACATCACAAAAATACCTGAGGCCCTATGGAGTAAAAGACCCCATAGCCCATTCAACACAAGGTTTAACCAAGAAAACACACTTCAACATGTCCAAGAGTGAGGGTAAAAGAGTCTCACTCTTGGCAGGAGAAAAAAAATTAAACCCCAGAAATCCAGCAAAGCTGCTGGGGGACTCACTAGGTAGGGAAATTCAGCCTAAACAGAGAATTCTCCCTAACATGTGGCAGAATGCGAGCACCTGAAACACTGAGGGGAGAGAGCATGCAGGTGTGGCAGAATGCGAGCACCTGAAACACTGAGGGGAGAGAGCAGGCAGAATACGAGCACCTGAAACACTGAGGGGAGAGAGCATGCAGGTGTGGCAAAATACGAGCACCTGAAACACTGAGGGGAGAGAGCATGCAGGCGTGGCAGAAAACGAGCACCTGAAACACCGAAGGAAGAGAGCATGCAGGTGTGGCAGAATGCGAGCACCTGAAACACTGAGGGGAGAGAGCATGTAGGTGTGGCAGAATACGAGCACCTGAAACCCTTAGGGGAGAAAGCATGCAGGTGTGGCAGAATGCGAGCACCTGAAACACTGAGGGAAGAGAGCATGCAGGTGTGGCAGAATGCGAGCACCTGAAACACTGAGGGGAGAGAGCATGCAGGTGTGGCAGAATACGAGCACCTGAAACACTGAGGGGAGAGAGCATGCAGGTGTGGCAGAATACGAGCACCTGAATCACTGAAGGGAGAGAGCAGGCAGAATACGAGCACCTGAAACACTGAGGGGAGAGAGCAGGCAGAATACAAGCACCTGAAACACTGAGGGGAGAGAGCAGGCAGAATACGAGCACCTGAAACACTGAGGGGAGAGAGCATGTAGGTGTGGCAGAATACGAGCACCTGAAACACTGAGGGAAGAGAGCATGCAGGTGTGGCAGAATGCGAGCACCTGAAACACTGAGGGGAGAGAGCATGCAGGTGTGGCAGAATACGAGCACCTGAAACACTGAGGGGAGAGAGGATGCAGGCGTGGCAGAATACGAGCACCTGAAACACTGAGGGGAGAGAGCATGCAGGTGTGGCAGAATACGAGCACCTGAAACACTGAGGGGAGAGAACATGCAGGTGTGGCAGAATACGAGCACCTGAAACCCTGAGGGGAGAAAGCATGCAGGTGTGGCAGAATGCGAGCACCTGAAACACTGAGGGAAGAGAGCATGCAGGTGTGGCAGAATACGAGCACCTGAATCACTGAGGGGAGAGAGCATGCATGTGTGGCAGAATACGAGCACCTGAAACACTGAGGGGAGAGAACATGCAGGTGTGGCAGAATACGAGCACCTGAAACCCTGAGGGGAGAAAGCATGCAGGTGTGGCAGAATGCGAGAACCTGAAACACTGAGGGAAGAGAGCATGCAGGTGTGGCAGAATACGAGCACCTGAATCACTGAGGGGAGAGAGCATGCATGTGTGGCAGAATACGAGCACCTGAAACACTGAGGGGAGAGAGCAGGCAGAATACGAGCACCTGAAACACTGAGGGGAGAGAGCAGGCAGAATACGAGCACCTGAAACACTGAGGGGAGAGAGCAGGGAGAATACGAGCACCTGAAACACTGAGGGGAGAGAGCATGCAGGCGTGGCAGAATACGAGCACCTGAAACACCGAAGGAAGAGAGCATGCAGGTGTGGCAGAATGCGAGCAACTGAAACACTGAGGGGAGAGAGCATGCAGGTGTGGCAGAATATGAGCACCTGAAACCCTGAGGGGAGAAAGCATGCAGGTGTGGCAGAATGCGAGCACCTGAAACACTGAGGGAAGAGAGCATGCAGGTGTGGCAGAATATGAGCACCTGAAACACTGAGGGGAGAGAGCAGGCAGAATACGAGCACCTGAAACACTGAGGGGAGAGAGCATGCAGGTGTGGCAGAATACGAGCACATGAAACCCTGAGGGGAGAAAGCATGCAGGTGTGGCAGAATTCGAGCACCTGAAACACTGAGGGAAGAGACCATGCAGGTGTGGCAGAATGCGAGCACCTGAAACACTGAGGGGAGAGAGCATGCAGGTGTGGCAGAATACGAGCACCTGAAATCCGGAGGGGACAGAGCATGCAGGTGTGGCAGAATGCGAGCACCTGAAACACTGAGGGGAGAGAGCAGGCAGAATATGAGCACCTGAAACACTGAGGGGAGAGAGCACGCAGAATACGAGCACCTGAAACACTGAGGGGAGAGAGCAGGCAGAATACGAGCACCTGAAACACTGAGGGGAGAGAGCAGGCAGAATACGAGCACCTGAAACACTGAGGGGAGAGAGCAGGGAGAATACGAGCACCTGAAACACTGAGGGGAGAGAGCATGCAGGTGTGGCAGAATACGAGCACCTGAAACACTGAGGGGAGAGAGCATGCAGGCGTGGCAGAATACGAGCACCTGAAACACCGAAGGAAGAGAGCATGCAGGTGTGGCAGAATGCGAGCAACTGAAACACTGAGGGGAGAGAGCATGCAGGTGTGGCAGAATATGAGCACCTGAAACCCTGAGGGGAGAAAGCATGCAGGTGTGGCAGAATGCGAGCACCTGAAACACTGAGGGAAGAGAGCATGCAGGTGTGGCAGAATATGAGCACCTGAAACACTGAGGGGAGAGAGCAGGCAGAATACGAGCACCTGAAACACTGAGGGGAGAGAGCATGCAGGTGTGGCAGAATACGAGCACATGAAACCCTGAGGGGAGAAAGCATGCAGGTGTGGCAGAATTCGAGCACCTGAAACACTGAGGGAAGAGACCATGCAGGTGTGGCAGAATGCGAGCACCTGAAACACTGAGGGGAGAGAGCATGCAGGTGTGGCAGAATACGAGCACCTGAAATCCGGAGGGGACAGAGCATGCAGGTGTGGCAGAATGCGAGCACCTGAAACACTGAGGGGAGAGAGCAGGCAGAATATGAGCACCTGAAACACTGAGGGGAGAGAGCACGCAGAATACGAGCACCTGAAACACTGAGGGGAGAGAGCAGGCAGAATACGAGCACCTGAAACACTGAGGGGAGAGAGCATGCAGGTGTGGCAGAATACGAGCACCTGAAACACTGAGGGGAGAGAGCAGGCAGAATACGAGCACCTGAAACACTGAGGGGAGAGAGCATGCAGGTGTGGCAGAATACGAGCACCTGAAACACTGAGGGGAGAGAGCATGCAGGTGTGGCAGAATACGAGCACCTGAAACACTGAGTGGAGAGAGCATGCTGGTGTGGCAGAATACGAGCACCTGAAACCCTGAGGGGAGAAAGCATGCAGGTGTGGCAGAATGCGAGCACCTGAAACACTGAGGGAAGAGAGCATGCAGGTGTGGCAGAATACAAGCACCTGAAACCCTGAGGGGAGAGAGCATGCAGGTGTGGCAGAATACGAGCACCTGAAACACTGAGGGGAGAGAGCAGGCAGAATACGAGCACCTGAAACACTGAGGGGAGAGAGCAGGCAGAATACGAGCACGTGAAACACTGAGGGGAGAGAGCATGCAGGTGTGACAGAAAGCGAGCACCTGAAACACTGAAGGGAGAGAGCACGCAGGTGTGGCAGAATACAAGCACCTGAAACACTGAGGGGAGAGAGCATGCAGGTGTGGCAGAATACGAGCACCTGAAACACTGAGGGGAGAGAGCATGCAGGTGTGACAGAAAGTGAGCTCCTGAAACACTGAAGGGAGAGAGCATGCAGGTGTGGCAGAATACGAGCACCTGAAACACTGAGGGGAGAGAGCATGCAGGTGTGGCAGAATACGAGCACCTGAAACACTGAGGGGAGAGAGCAGGCAGAATACAAGCACCTGAAACACTGAGGGGAGAGAGCAGGCAGAATACGAGCACCTAAAACACTGAGGGGAGAGAGCATGCAGGTGTGGCAGAATACGAGCACCTGAAACACTGAGGGGAGAGAGCAGGCAGAATACGAGCACCTGAAACACTGAGGGGACAGAGCAGGCAGAATGCGAGCACCTGAAACACTGAGGGGAGAGAGCAGAAAGAATACGAGCACCTGAAACACTGAGGGGAGAGAGCATGCAGGTGTGGCAGATTACGAGCACCTGAAACACTGAGGGGAGAGAGCATGCAGGCGTGGCAGAATACGAGCACCTGAAACACTGAGGGGAGAGAGCATGCAGGTGTGGCAGAATACGAGCACCTGAAACACTGAGGGGAGAGAACATGCAGGTGTGGCAGAATACGAGCACCTGAAACATTGAGGGGAGAAAGCATGCAGGTGTGGCAGAATGCGAGCACCTGAAACACTGAGGGAAGAGAGCATGCAGGTGTGGCAGAATACGAGCACCTGAAACACTGAGGGGAGAGAGCATGCAGGTGTGGCAGAATACGAGCACCTGAAACACTGAGGGGAGAGAGCAGGCAAAATACGAGCACCTGAAACACTGAGAGGAGAGAGCAGGCAGAATACGAGCACCTGAAACACTGAGGGGGGAGAGCAGGGAGAATACGAGCACCTGGAACACTGAGGGGAGAGAGCATGCAGGTGTGGCAGAATACGAGCACCTGAAACACTGAGGGGAGAGAGCATGCAGGCATGGCAGAATACGAGCACCTGAAACACCGAAGGAAGAGAGCATGCAGGTGTGGCAGAATGCGAGCACCTGAAACACTGAGGGGAGAGAGCATGCAGGTGTGGCAGAATACGAGCACCTGAAACCCTGAGGGGAGAAAGCATGCAGGTGTGGCAGAATGCAAGCACCTGAAACACTGAGGGAAGAGAGCATGCAGGTGTGGCAGAATATGAGCACCTGAAACACTGAGGGGAGAGAGCAGGCAGAATACGAGCACCTGAAACACTGAGGGGAGAGAGCATGCAGGTGTGGCAGAATACGAGCACCTGAAACCCTGAGGAGAGAAAGCATGCAGGTGTGGCAGAATGCGAGCACCTGAAACACTGAGGGAAGAGAGCATGCAGGTGTGGCAGAATGCGAGCACCTGAAACCCTGAGGGGAGAAAGCATGCAGGTGTGGCAGAATGCGAGCACCTGAAACACTGAGGGAAGAGACCATGCAGGTGTGGCAGAATGCGAGCACCTGAAACACTGAGGGGAGAGAGCATGCAGGTGTGGCAGAATACGAGCACCTGAAACCCGGAGGGGACAGAGCATGCAGGTGTGGCAGAATGCGAGCACCTGAAACACTGAGGGGAGAGAGCAGGCAGAATATGAGCACCTGAAACACTGAGGGGAGAGAGCACACAGAATACGAGCACCTGAAACACTGAGGGGAGAGAGCAGGCAGAATACGAGCACCTGAAACACTGAGGGGAGAGAGCATGCAGGTGTGGCAGAATACGAGCACCTGAAACACTGAGGGGAGAGATCAGGCAGAATACGAGCACCCGAAACACTGAGGGGAGAGAGCATGCAGGTGTGGCAGAATACGAGCACCTGAAACACTGAGGGGAGAGAGCATGCAGGTGTGGCAGAATACGAGCACCTGAAACACTGAGTGGCGAGAGCATGCTGGTGTGGCAGAATACGAGCACCTGAAACCCTGAGGGGAGAAAGCATGCAGGTGTGGCAGAATGCGAGCACCTGAAACACTGAGGGAAGAGAGCATGCAGGTGTGGCAGAATACGAGCACCTGAAACCCTGAGGGGAGAGAGCATGCAGGTGTGGCAGAATACGAGCACCTGAAACACTGAGGGGAGAGAGCAGGCAGAATACGAGCACCTGAAACACTGAGGGGAGAGAGCAGGCAGAATATGAGCACGTGAAACACTGAGGGGAGAGAGCATGCAGGTGTGACAGAAAGCGAGCACCTGAAACACTGAAGGGAGAGAGCACGCAGGTGTGGCAGAATACAAGCACCTGAAACACTGAGGGGAGAGAGCATGCAGGTGTGGCAGAATACGAGCACCTGAAACACTGAGGGGAGAGAGCATGCAGGTGTGACAGAAAGTGAGCTCCTGAAACGCTGAAGGGAGAGAGCATGCAGGTGTGGCAGAATACGAGCACCTGAAACACTGAGGGGAGAGAGCATGCAGGTGTGGCAGAATACGAGCACCTGAAACACTGAGGGGAGAGAGCAGGCAGAATACAAGCACCTGAAACACTGAGGGGAGAGAGCAGGCAGAATACAAGCACCTGAAACACTGAGGGGAGAGAGCAGGCAGAATACGAGCACCTGAAACACTTTGGGGAGATAGCATGCAGGTGTGGCAGAATACGAGCACCTGAAACACTGAGGGGAGAGAGCAGGCAGAATACAAGCACCTGAAACACTGAGGGGAGAGAGCAGGCAGAATACAAGCACCTGAAACACTGAGGGGAGAGAGCAGGCAGAATACGAGCACCTGAAACACTTTGGGGAGATAGCATGCAGGTGTGGCAGAATACGAGCACCTGAAACACTGAGGGGAGAGAGCAGGCAGAATACGAGCACCTGAAACACTGAGGGGAGAGAGCAGGCAGAATGCGAGCACCTGAAACACTGAGGGGAGAGAGCAGGCAGAATACGAGCACCTGAAACACTGAGGGAAGAGAGCATGCAGGTGTGGCAGAATGCGAGCACCTGAAACCCTGAGGGGAGAAAGCATGCAGGTGTGGCAGAATGCGAGCACCTGAAACACTGAGGGAAGAGACCATGCAGGTGTGGCAGAATGCGAGCACCTGAAACACTGAGGGGAGAGAGCATGCAGGTGTGGCAGAATACGAGCACCTGAAACCCGGAGGGGACAGAGCATGCAGGTGTGGCAGAATGCGAGCACCTGAAACACTGAGGGGAGAGAGCAGGCAGAATATGAGCACCTGAAACACTGAGGGGAGAGAGCACACAGAATACGAGCACCTGAAACACTGAGGGGAGAGAGCAGGCAGAATACGAGCACCTGAAACACTGAGGGGAGAGAGCATGCAGGTGTGGCAGAATACGAGCACCTGAAACACTGAGGGGAGAGAGCAGGCAGAATACGAGCACCCGAAACACTGAGGGGAGAGAGCATGCAGGTGTGGCAGAATACGAGCACCTGAAACACTGAGGGGAGAGAGCATGCAGGTGTGGCAGAATACGAGCACCTGAAACACTGAGTGGCGAGAGCATGCTGGTGTGGCAGAATACGAGCACCTGAAACCCTGAGGGGAGAAAGCATGCAGGTGTGGCAGAATGCGAGCACCTGAAACACTGAGGGAAGAGAGCATGCAGGTGTGGCAGAATACGAGCACCTGAAACCCTGAGGGGAGAGAGCATGCAGGTGTGGCAGAATACGAGCACCTGAAACACTGAGGGGAGAGAGCAGGCAGAATACGAGCACCTGAAACACTGAGGGGAGAGAGCAGGCAGAATATGAGCACGTGAAACACTGAGGGGAGAGAGCATGCAGGTGTGACAGAATACGAGCACCTGAAACACTGAGGGGAGAGAGTAGGCAGAATACGAGCACCTGAAACACTGAGGGGAGAGAGCATGCAGGTGTGGCAGAATACGAGCACCTGAAACACTGAGGGGAGAGAGCATGCAGGTGTGGCAGAATACGAGCACCTGAAACACTGAGTGGAGAGAGCATGCTGGTGTGGCAGAATACGAGCACCTGAAACCCTGAGGGGAGAAAGCATGCAGGTGTGGCAGAATGCGAGCACCTGAAACACTGAGGGAAGAGAGCATGCAGGTGTGGCAGAATACGAGCACCTGAAACCCTGAGGGGAGAGAGCATGCAGGTGTGGCAGAATACGAGCACCTGAAACACTGAGGGGAGAGAGCAGGCAGAATACGAGCACCTGAAACACTGAGGGGAGAGAGCAGGCAGAATACGAGCACGTGAAACACTGAGGGGAGAGAGCATGCAGGTGTGACAGAAAGCGAGCACCTGAAACACTGAAGGGAGAGAGCATGCAGGTGTGGCAGAATACAAGCACCTGAAACACTGAGGGGAGAGAGCATGCAGGTGTGGCAGAATACGAGCACCTGAAACACTGAGGGGAGAGAGCATGCAGGTGTGACAGAAAGTGAGCTCCTGAAACACTGAAGGGAGAGAGCATGCAGGTGTGGCAGAATACGAGCACCTGAAACACTGAGGGGAGAGAGCAGGCAGAATACGAGCACCTGAAACACTGAGGGGAGAGAGCATGCAGGTGTGGCAGAATACGAGCACCTGAAACACTGAGGGGAGAGAGCATGCAGGCGTGGCAGAATACGAGCACCTGAAACACTGAGGGAAGAGAGCATGCAGGTGTGGCAGAATGCGAGCACCTGAAACACTGAGGGGAGAGAGCATGCAGGTGTGGCAGAATACGAGCACCTGAAACACTGAGGGAAGAGAGCATGCATGTGTGGCAGAATACGAGCACCTGAAACACTGAGGAAGAGAGCATGCAGGTGTGGCAGAATGCGAGCACCTGAAACACTGAGGGGAGAGAGCATGCAGGTGTGGCAGAATACGAGCACATGAAACCCTGAGGGGAGAGAGCATACAGGTGTGGCAGAATGCGAGCACCTGAAACACTGAGGGGAGAGAGCATGCAGGTGTGGCAGAATGCGAGCACCTGAAACACTGAGGGGAGAGAGCAGGCAGAATACGAGCACCTGAAACACTGAGGGGAGAGAGCATGCAGGTGTGGCAAAATACGAGCACCTGAAACACTGAGGGGAGAGAGCATGCAGGCGTGGCAGAAAACGAGCACCTGAAACACCGAAGGAAGAGAGCATGCAGGTGTGGCAGAATGCGAGCACCTGAAACACTGAGGGGAGAGAGCATGTAGGTGTGGCAGAATACGAGCACCTGAAACCCTTAGGGGAGAAAGCATGCAGGTGTGGCAGAATGCGAGCACCTGAAACACTGAGGGAAGAGAGCATGCAGGTGTGGCAGAATGCGAGCACCTGAAACACTGAGGGGAGAGAGCATGCAGGTGTGGCAGAATACGAGCACCTGAAACACTGAGGGGAGAGAGCATGCAGGTGTGGCAGAATACGAGCACCTGAATCACTGAAGGGAGAGAGCAGGCAGAATACGAGCACCTGAAACACTGAGGGGAGAGAGCAGGCAGAATACAAGCACCTGAAACACTGAGGGGAGAGAGCAGGCAGAATACGAGCACCTGAAACACTGAGGGGAGAGAGCATGTAGGTGTGGCAGAATACGAGCACCTGAAACACTGAGGGAAGAGAGCATGCAGGTGTGGCAGAATGCGAGCACCTGAAACACTGAGGGGAGAGAGCATGCAGGTGTGGCAGAATACGAGCACCTGAAACACTGAGGGGAGAGAGGATGCAGGCGTGGCAGAATACGAGCACCTGAAACACTGAGGGGAGAGAGCATGCAGGTGTGGCAGAATACGAGCACCTGAAACACTGAGGGGAGAGAACATGCAGGTGTGGCAGAATACGAGCACCTGAAACCCTGAGGGGAGAAAGCATGCAGGTGTGGCAGAATGCGAGCACCTGAAACACTGAGGGAAGAGAGCATGCAGGTGTGGCAGAATACGAGCACCTGAATCACTGAGGGGAGAGAGCATGCATGTGTGGCAGAATACGAGCACCTGAAACACTGAGGGGAGAGAACATGCAGGTGTGGCAGAATACGAGCACCTGAAACCCTGAGGGGAGAAAGCATGCAGGTGTGGCAGAATGCGAGCACCTGAAACACTGAGGGAAGAGAGCATGCAGGTGTGGCAGAATACGAGCACCTGAATCACTGAGGGGAGAGAGCATGCATGTGTGGCAGAATACGAGCACCTGAAACACTGAGGGGAGAGAGCAGGCAGAATACGAGCACCTGAAACACTGAGGGGAGAGAGCAGGCAGAATACGAGCACCTGAAACACTGAGGGGAGAGAGCAGGGAGAATACGAGCACCTGAAACACTGAGGGGAGAGAGCATGCAGGTGTGGCAGAATACGAGCACCTGAAACACTGAGGGGAGAGAGCATGCAGGCGTGGCAGAATACGAGCACCTGAAACACCGAAGGAAGAGAGCATGCAGGTGTGGCAGAATGCGAGCAACTGAAACACTGAGGGGAGAGAGCATGCAGGTGTGGCAGAATATGAGCACCTGAAACCCTGAGGGGAGAAAGCATGCAGGTGTGGCAGAATGCGAGCACCTGAAACACTGAGGGAAGAGAGCATGCAGGTGTGGCAGAATATGAGCACCTGAAACACTGAGGGGAGAGAGCAGGCAGAATACGAGCACCTGAAACACTGAGGGGAGAGAGCATGCAGGTGTGGCAGAATACGAGCACATGAAACCCTGAGGGGAGAAAGCATGCAGGTGTGGCAGAATTCGAGCACCTGAAACACTGAGGGAAGAGACCATGCAGGTGTGGCAGAATGCGAGCACCTGAAACACTGAGGGGAGAGAGCATGCAGGTGTGGCAGAATACGAGCACCTGAAATCCGGAGGGGACAGAGCATGCAGGTGTGGCAGAATGCGAGCACCTGAAACACTGAGGGGAGAGAGCAGGCAGAATATGAGCACCTGAAACACTGAGGGGAGAGAGCACGCAGAATACGAGCACCTGAAACACTGAGGGGAGAGAGCAGGCAGAATACGAGCACCTGAAACACTGAGGGGAGAGAGCAGGCAGAATACGAGCACCTGAAACACTGAGGGGAGAGAGCAGGGAGAATACGAGCACCTGAAACACTGAGGGGAGAGAGCATGCAGGTGTGGCAGAATACGAGCACCTGAAACACTGAGGGGAGAGAGCATGCAGGCGTGGCAGAATACGAGCACCTGAAACACCGAAGGAAGAGAGCATGCAGGTGTGGCAGAATGCGAGCAACTGAAACACTGAGGGGAGAGAGCATGCAGGTGTGGCAGAATATGAGCACCTGAAACCCTGAGGGGAGAAAGCATGCAGGTGTGGCAGAATGCGAGCACCTGAAACACTGAGGGAAGAGAGCATGCAGGTGTGGCAGAATATGAGCACCTGAAACACTGAGGGGAGAGAGCAGGCAGAATACGAGCACCTGAAACACTGAGGGGAGAGAGCATGCAGGTGTGGCAGAATACGAGCACATGAAACCCTGAGGGGAGAAAGCATGCAGGTGTGGCAGAATTCGAGCACCTGAAACACTGAGGGAAGAGACCATGCAGGTGTGGCAGAATGCGAGCACCTGAAACACTGAGGGGAGAGAGCATGCAGGTGTGGCAGAATACGAGCACCTGAAATCCGGAGGGGACAGAGCATGCAGGTGTGGCAGAATGCGAGCACCTGAAACACTGAGGGGAGAGAGCAGGCAGAATATGAGCACCTGAAACACTGAGGGGAGAGAGCACGCAGAATACGAGCACCTGAAACACTGAGGGGAGAGAGCAGGCAGAATACGAGCACCTGAAACACTGAGGGGAGAGAGCATGCAGGTGTGGCAGAATACGAGCACCTGAAACACTGAGGGGAGAGAGCAGGCAGAATACGAGCACCTGAAACACTGAGGGGAGAGAGCATGCAGGTGTGGCAGAATACGAGCACCTGAAACACTGAGGGGAGAGAGCATGCAGGTGTGGCAGAATACGAGCACCTGAAACACTGAGTGGAGAGAGCATGCTGGTGTGGCAGAATACGAGCACCTGAAACCCTGAGGGGAGAAAGCATGCAGGTGTGGCAGAATGCGAGCACCTGAAACACTGAGGGAAGAGAGCATGCAGGTGTGGCAGAATACAAGCACCTGAAACCCTGAGGGGAGAGAGCATGCAGGTGTGGCAGAATACGAGCACCTGAAACACTGAGGGGAGAGAGCAGGCAGAATACGAGCACCTGAAACACTGAGGGGAGAGAGCAGGCAGAATACGAGCACGTGAAACACTGAGGGGAGAGAGCATGCAGGTGTGACAGAAAGCGAGCACCTGAAACACTGAAGGGAGAGAGCACGCAGGTGTGGCAGAATACAAGCACCTGAAACACTGAGGGGAGAGAGCATGCAGGTGTGGCAGAATACGAGCACCTGAAACACTGAGGGGAGAGAGCATGCAGGTGTGACAGAAAGTGAGCTCCTGAAACACTGAAGGGAGAGAGCATGCAGGTGTGGCAGAATACGAGCACCTGAAACACTGAGGGGAGAGAGCATGCAGGTGTGGCAGAATACGAGCACCTGAAACACTGAGGGGAGAGAGCAGGCAGAATACAAGCACCTGAAACACTGAGGGGAGAGAGCAGGCAGAATACGAGCACCTAAAACACTGAGGGGAGAGAGCATGCAGGTGTGGCAGAATACGAGCACCTGAAACACTGAGGGGAGAGAGCAGGCAGAATACGAGCACCTGAAACACTGAGGGGACAGAGCAGGCAGAATGCGAGCACCTGAAACACTGAGGGGAGAGAGCAGAAAGAATACGAGCACCTGAAACACTGAGGGGAGAGAGCATGCAGGTGTGGCAGATTACGAGCACCTGAAACACTGAGGGGAGAGAGCATGCAGGCGTGGCAGAATACGAGCACCTGAAACACTGAGGGGAGAGAGCATGCAGGTGTGGCAGAATACGAGCACCTGAAACACTGAGGGGAGAGAACATGCAGGTGTGGCAGAATACGAGCACCTGAAACATTGAGGGGAGAAAGCATGCAGGTGTGGCAGAATGCGAGCACCTGAAACACTGAGGGAAGAGAGCATGCAGGTGTGGCAGAATACGAGCACCTGAAACACTGAGGGGAGAGAGCATGCAGGTGTGGCAGAATACGAGCACCTGAAACACTGAGGGGAGAGAGCAGGCAAAATACGAGCACCTGAAACACTGAGAGGAGAGAGCAGGCAGAATACGAGCACCTGAAACACTGAGGGGGGAGAGCAGGGAGAATACGAGCACCTGGAACACTGAGGGGAGAGAGCATGCAGGTGTGGCAGAATACGAGCACCTGAAACACTGAGGGGAGAGAGCATGCAGGCATGGCAGAATACGAGCACCTGAAACACCGAAGGAAGAGAGCATGCAGGTGTGGCAGAATGCGAGCACCTGAAACACTGAGGGGAGAGAGCATGCAGGTGTGGCAGAATACGAGCACCTGAAACCCTGAGGGGAGAAAGCATGCAGGTGTGGCAGAATGCAAGCACCTGAAACACTGAGGGAAGAGAGCATGCAGGTGTGGCAGAATATGAGCACCTGAAACACTGAGGGGAGAGAGCAGGCAGAATACGAGCACCTGAAACACTGAGGGGAGAGAGCATGCAGGTGTGGCAGAATACGAGCACCTGAAACCCTGAGGAGAGAAAGCATGCAGGTGTGGCAGAATGCGAGCACCTGAAACACTGAGGGAAGAGAGCATGCAGGTGTGGCAGAATGCGAGCACCTGAAACCCTGAGGGGAGAAAGCATGCAGGTGTGGCAGAATGCGAGCACCTGAAACACTGAGGGAAGAGACCATGCAGGTGTGGCAGAATGCGAGCACCTGAAACACTGAGGGGAGAGAGCATGCAGGTGTGGCAGAATACGAGCACCTGAAACCCGGAGGGGACAGAGCATGCAGGTGTGGCAGAATGCGAGCACCTGAAACACTGAGGGGAGAGAGCAGGCAGAATATGAGCACCTGAAACACTGAGGGGAGAGAGCACACAGAATACGAGCACCTGAAACACTGAGGGGAGAGAGCAGGCAGAATACGAGCACCTGAAACACTGAGGGGAGAGAGCATGCAGGTGTGGCAGAATACGAGCACCTGAAACACTGAGGGGAGAGAGCAGGCAGAATACGAGCACCCGAAACACTGAGGGGAGAGAGCATGCAGGTGTGGCAGAATACGAGCACCTGAAACACTGAGGGGAGAGAGCATGCAGGTGTGGCAGAATACGAGCACCTGAAACACTGAGTGGCGAGAGCATGCTGGTGTGGCAGAATACGAGCACCTGAAACCCTGAGGGGAGAAAGCATGCAGGTGTGGCAGAATGCGAGCACCTGAAACACTGAGGGAAGAGAGCATGCAGGTGTGGCAGAATACGAGCACCTGAAACCCTGAGGGGAGAGAGCATGCAGGTGTGGCAGAATACGAGCACCTGAAACACTGAGGGGAGAGAGCAGGCAGAATACGAGCACCTGAAACACTGAGGGGAGAGAGCAGGCAGAATATGAGCACGTGAAACACTGAGGGGAGAGAGCATGCAGGTGTGACAGAAAGCGAGCACCTGAAACACTGAAGGGAGAGAGCACGCAGGTGTGGCAGAATACAAGCACCTGAAACACTGAGGGGAGAGAGCATGCAGGTGTGGCAGAATACGAGCACCTGAAACACTGAGGGGAGAGAGCATGCAGGTGTGACAGAAAGTGAGCTCCTGAAACGCTGAAGGGAGAGAGCATGCAGGTGTGGCAGAATACGAGCACCTGAAACACTGAGGGGAGAGAGCATGCAGGTGTGGCAGAATACGAGCACCTGAAACACTGAGGGGAGAGAGCAGGCAGAATACAAGCACCTGAAACACTGAGGGGAGAGAGCAGGCAGAATACAAGCACCTGAAACACTGAGGGGAGAGAGCAGGCAGAATACGAGCACCTGAAACACTTTGGGGAGATAGCATGCAGGTGTGGCAGAATACGAGCACCTGAAACACTGAGGGGAGAGAGCAGGCAGAATACAAGCACCTGAAACACTGAGGGGAGAGAGCAGGCAGAATACAAGCACCTGAAACACTGAGGGGAGAGAGCAGGCAGAATACGAGCACCTGAAACACTTTGGGGAGATAGCATGCAGGTGTGGCAGAATACGAGCACCTGAAACACTGAGGGGAGAGAGCAGGCAGAATACGAGCACCTGAAACACTGAGGGGAGAGAGCAGGCAGAATGCGAGCACCTGAAACACTGAGGGGAGAGAGCAGGCAGAATACGAGCACCTGAAACACTGAGGGAAGAGAGCATGCAGGTGTGGCAGAATGCGAGCACCTGAAACCCTGAGGGGAGAAAGCATGCAGGTGTGGCAGAATGCGAGCACCTGAAACACTGAGGGAAGAGACCATGCAGGTGTGGCAGAATGCGAGCACCTGAAACACTGAGGGGAGAGAGCATGCAGGTGTGGCAGAATACGAGCACCTGAAACCCGGAGGGGACAGAGCATGCAGGTGTGGCAGAATGCGAGCACCTGAAACACTGAGGGGAGAGAGCAGGCAGAATATGAGCACCTGAAACACTGAGGGGAGAGAGCACACAGAATACGAGCACCTGAAACACTGAGGGGAGAGAGCAGGCAGAATACGAGCACCTGAAACACTGAGGGGAGAGAGCATGCAGGTGTGGCAGAATACGAGCACCTGAAACACTGAGGGGAGAGAGCAGGCAGAATACGAGCACCCGAAACACTGAGGGGAGAGAGCATGCAGGTGTGGCAGAATACGAGCACCTGAAACACTGAGGGGAGAGAGCATGCAGGTGTGGCAGAATACGAGCACCTGAAACACTGAGTGGCGAGAGCATGCTGGTGTGGCAGAATACGAGCACCTGAAACCCTGAGGGGAGAAAGCATGCAGGTGTGGCAGAATGCGAGCACCTGAAACACTGAGGGAAGAGAGCATGCAGGTGTGGCAGAATACGAGCACCTGAAACCCTGAGGGGAGAGAGCATGCAGGTGTGGCAGAATACGAGCACCTGAAACACTGAGGGGAGAGAGCAGGCAGAATACGAGCACCTGAAACACTGAGGGGAGAGAGCAGGCAGAATATGAGCACGTGAAACACTGAGGGGAGAGAGCATGCAGGTGTGACAGAAAGCGAGCACCTGAAACACTGAAGGGAGAGAGCACGCAGGTGTGGCAGAATACAAGCACCTGAAACACTGAGGGGAGAGAGCATGCAGGTGTGGCAGAATACGAGCACCTGAAACACTGAGGGGAGAGAGCATGCAGGTGTGACAGAAAGTGAGCTCCTGAAACGCTGAAGGGAGAGAGCATGCAGGTGTGGCAGAATACGAGCACCTGAAACACTGAGGGGAGAGAGCATGCAGGTGTGGCAGAATACGAGCACCTGAAACACTGAGGGGAGAGAGCAGGCAGAATACAAGCACCTGAAACACTGAGGGGAGAGAGCAGGCAGAATACAAGCACCTGAAACACTGAGGGGAGAGAGCAGGCAGAATACGAGCACCTGAAACACTTTGGGGAGATAGCATGCAGGTGTGGCAGAATACGAGCACCTGAAACACTGAGGGGAGAGAGCAGGCAGAATACAAGCACCTGAAACACTGAGGGGAGAGAGCAGGCAGAATACAAGCACCTGAAACACTGAGGGGAGAGAGCAGGCAGAATACGAGCACCTGAAACACTTTGGGGAGATAGCATGCAGGTGTGGCAGAATACGAGCACCTGAAACACTGAGGGGAGAGAGCAGGCAGAATACGAGCACCTGAAACACTGAGGGGAGAGAGCAGGCAGAATGCGAGCACCTGAAACACTGAGGGGAGAGAGCAGGCAGAATACGAGCACCTGAAACACTGAGGGGAGAGAGCATGCAGGTGTGGCAGAATACGAGCACCTGAAACACTGAGGGGAGAGAACATGCAGGTGTGGCAGAATACGAGCACCTGAAACATTGAGGGGAGAAAGCATGCAGGTGTGGCAGAATGCGAGCACCTGAAACACTGAGGGAAGAGAGCATGCAGGTGTGGCAGAATACGAGCACCTGAAACACTGAGGGGAGAGAGCATGCAGGTGTGGCAGACTACGAGCACCTGAAACACTGAGGGGAGAGAGCAGGCAGAATACGAGCACCTGAAACACTGAGGGGAGAGAGCAGGCAGAATACGAGCACCTGAAACACTGAGGGGAGAGAGCAGGCTGAATACGAGCACCTGAAACACTGAGAGGAGAGAGCATGCAGGTGTGGCAGAATGCGAGCACCTGAAACACTGAGGGGAGAGAGCATGCAGGTGTGGCAGAATACGAGCACCTGAAACCCTGAGGGGAGAAAGCATGCAGGTGTGGCAGAATGCGAGCACCTGAAACACTGAGGGAAGAGAGCATGCAGGTGTGGCAGAATATGAGCACCTGAAACACTGAGGGGAGAGAGCAGGCAGAATACGAGCACCCGAAACACTGATCGGAGAGAGCATGCAGGTGTGGCAGAATACGAGCACCTGAAACCCTGAGGAGAGAAAGCATGCAGGTGTGGCAGAATGCGAGCACCTGAAACACTGAGGGAAGAGAGCATGCAGGTGTGGCAGAATGCGAGCACCTGAAACACTGAGGGGAGAGAGCATGCAGGTGTGGCAGAATACGAGCACCTGAAACCCTGAGGGGAGAGAGCATGCAGGTGTGGCAGAATGCGAGCACCTGAAACACTGAGGGGAGAGAGCAGGCAGAATACGAGCACCTGAAACACTGAGGGGAGAGAGCAGGCAGAATACGAGCACCTGAAACACTGAGAGGAGAGAGCAGGCAGAATACGAGCACCTGAAACACTGAGGGGAGAGAGCATGCAGGTGTGGCAGAATACGAGCACCTGAAACACTGAGGGGAGAGAGCATGCAGGCGTGGCAGAATACGAGCACCTGAAACACCGAGGGAAGAGAGCATGCAGGCGTGGCAGAATGCGAGCACCTGAAACACCGAGGGAAGAGAGCATGCAGGTGTGGCAGAATACGAGCACCTGAAACCCTGAGGGGAGAGAGCATGCAGGTGTGGCAGAATACGAGCACCTGAAACACTGAGGGGAGAGAGCAGGCAGAATACGAGCACCTGAAACACTGAGGGGAGAGAGCAGGCAGAATACGAGCACCTGAAACACTGAGGGGAGAGAGCAGGGAGAATACGAGCACCTGAAACACTGAGGGAAGAGAGCATGCAGGTGTGGCAGAATGCGAGCAACTGAAACACTGAGGGGAGAGAGCATGCAGGTGTGGCAGAATATGAGCACCTGAAACCCTGAGGGGAGAAAGCATGCAGGTGTGGCAGAATGCGAGCACCTGAAACACTGAGGGACGAGAGCATGCAGGTGTGGCAGAATATGAGCACCTGAAACACTGAGGGGAGAGAGCAGGCAGAATACGAGCACCTGAAACACTGAGGGGAGAGAGCATGCAGGTGTGGCAGAATACGAGCACCTGAAACCCTGAGGGGAGAAAGCATGCAGGTGTGGCAGAATACGAGCACCTGAAACCCTGAGGGAAGAGACCATGCAGGTGTGGCAGAATGCGAGCACCTGAAACACTGAGGGGAGAGAGCATGCAGGTGTGGCAGAATACGAGCACCTGAAACCCGGAGGGGACAGAGCATGCAGGTGTGGCAGAATGCGAGCACCTGAAACACTGAGGGGAGAGAGCAGGCAGAATATGAGCACCTGAAACACTGAGGGGAGAGAGCACGCAGAATACGAGCACCTGAAACACTGAGGGGAGAGAGCAGGCAGAATACGAGCACCTGAAACACTGAGGGGAGAGAGCATGCAGGTGTGGCAGAATACGAGCACCTGAAACACTGAGGGGAGAGAGCATGCAGGTGTGGCAGAATACGAGCACCTGAAACACTGAGTGGAGAGAGCATGCTGGTGTGGCAGAATGCGAGCACCTGAAACACTGAGGGAAGAGAGCATGCAGGTGTGGCAGAATACGAGCACCTGAAACCCTGAGGGGAGAGAGCATGCAGGTGTGGCAGAATACGAGCACCTGAAACACTGAGGGGAGAGAGCATGCAGGTGTGGCAGAATACGAGCACCTGAAACACTGAGGGGAGAGAGTAGGCAGAATACGAGCACCTGAAACACTGAGGGGAGAGAGCATGCAGGTGTGGCAGAATACGAGCACCTGAAACACTGAGGGGAGAGAGCATGCAGGTGTGGCAGAATACGAGCACCTGAAACACTGAGTGGAGAGAGCATGCTGGTGTGGCAGAATACGAGCACCTGAAACCCTGAGGGGAGAAAGCATGCAGGTGTGGCAGAATGCGAGCACCTGAAACACTGAGGGAAGAGAGCATGCAGGTGTGGCAGAATACGAGCACCTGAAACCCTGAGGGGAGAGAGCATGCAGGTGTGGCAGAATACGAGCACCTGAAACACTGAGGGGAGAGAGCAGGCAGAATACGAGCACCTGAAACACTGAGGGGAGAGAGCAGGCAGAATACGAGCACGTGAAACACTGAGGGGAGAGAGCATGCAGGTGTGACAGAAAGCGAGCACCTGAAACACTGAAGGGAGAGAGCATGCAGGTGTGGCAGAATACAAGCACCTGAAACACTGAGGGGAGAGAGCATGCAGGTGTGGCAGAATACGAGCACCTGAAACACTGAGGGGAGAGAGCATGCAGGTGTGACAGAAAGTGAGCTCCTGAAACACTGAAGGGAGAGAGCATGCAGGTGTGGCAGAATACGAGCACCTGAAACACTGAGGGGAGAGAGCAGGCAGAATACGAGCACCTGAAACACTGAGGGGAGAGAGCATGCAGGTGTGGCAGAATACGAGCACCTGAAACACTGAGGGGAGAGAGCATGCAGGCGTGGCAGAATACGAGCACCTGAAACACTGAGGGAAGAGAGCATGCAGGTGTGGCAGAATGCGAGCACCTGAAACACTGAGGGGAGAGAGCATGCAGGTGTGGCAGAATACGAGCACCTGAAACACTGAGGGAAGAGAGCATGCATGTGTGGCAGAATACGAGCACCTGAAACACTGAGGAAGAGAGCATGCAGGTGTGGCAGAATGCGAGCACCTGAAACACTGAGGGGAGAGAGCATGCAGGTGTGGCAGAATACGAGCACATGAAACCCTGAGGGGAGAGAGCATACAGGTGTGGCAGAATGCGAGCACCTGAAACACTGAGGGGAGAGAGCATGCAGGTGTGGCAGAATGCGAGCACCTGAAACACTGAGGGGAGAGAGCAGGCAGAATACGAGCACCTGAAACACTGAGGGGAGAGAGCATGCAGGTGTGGCAAAATACGAGCACCTGAAACACTGAGGGGAGAGAGCATGCAGGCGTGGCAGAAAACGAGCACCTGAAACACCGAAGGAAGAGAGCATGCAGGTGTGGCAGAATGCGAGCACCTGAAACACTGAGGGGAGAGAGCATGTAGGTGTGGCAGAATACGAGCACCTGAAACCCTTAGGGGAGAAAGCATGCAGGTGTGGCAGAATGCGAGCACCTGAAACACTGAGGGAAGAGAGCATGCAGGTGTGGCAGAATGCGAGCACCTGAAACACTGAGGGGAGAGAGCATGCAGGTGTGGCAGAATACGAGCACCTGAAACACTGAGGGGAGAGAGCATGCAGGTGTGGCAGAATACGAGCACCTGAATCACTGAAGGGAGAGAGCAGGCAGTATACGAGCACCTGAAACACTGAGGGGAGAGAGCAGGCAGAATACAAGCACCTGAAACACTGAGGGGAGAGAGCAGGCAGAATACGAGCACCTGAAACACTGAGGGGAGAGAGCATGTAGGTGTGGCAGAATACGAGCACCTGAAACACTGAGGGAAGAGAGCATGCAGGTGTGGCAGAATGCGAGCACCTGAAACACTGAGGGGAGAGAGCATGCAGGTGTGGCAGAATACGAGCACCTGAAACACTGAGGGGAGAGAGGATGCAGGCGTGGCAGAATACGAGCACCTGAAACACTGAGGGGAGAGAGCATGCAGGTGTGGCAGAATACGAGCACCTGAAACACTGAGGGGAGAGAACATGCAGGTGTGGCAGAATACGAGCACCTGAAACCCTGAGGGGAGAAAGCATGCAGGTGTGGCAGAATGCGAGCACCTGAAACACTGAGGGAAGAGAGCATGCAGGTGTGGCAGAATACGAGCACCTGAATCACTGAGGGGAGAGAGCATGCATGTGTGGCAGAATACGAGCACCTGAAACACTGAGGGGAGAGAACATGCAGGTGTGGCAGAATACGAGCACCTGAAACCCTGAGGGGAGAAAGCATGCAGGTGTGGCAGAATGCGAGCACCTGAAACACTGAGGGAAGAGAGCATGCAGGTGTGGCAGAATACGAGCACCTGAATCACTGAGGGGAGAGAGCATGCATGTGTGGCAGAATACGAGCACCTGAAACACTGAGGGGAGAGAGCAGGCAGAATACGAGCACCTGAAACACTGAGGGGAGAGAGCAGGCAGAATACGAGCACCTGAAACACTGAGGGGAGAGAGCAGGGAGAATACGAGCACCTGAAACACTGAGGGGAGAGAGCATGCAGGTGTGGCAGAATACGAGCACCTGAAACACTGAGGGGAGAGAGCATGCAGGCGTGGCAGAATACGAGCACCTGAAACACCGAAGGAAGAGAGCATGCAGGTGTGGCAGAATGCGAGCAACTGAAACACTGAGGGGAGAGAGCATGCAGGTGTGGCAGAATATGAGCACCTGAAACCCTGAGGGGAGAAAGCATGCAGGTGTGGCAGAATGCGAGCACCTGAAACACTGAGGGAAGAGAGCATGCAGGTGTGGCAGAATATGAGCACCTGAAACACTGAGGGGAGAGAGCAGGCAGAATACGAGCACCTGAAACACTGAGGGGAGAGAGCATGCAGGTGTGGCAGAATACGAGCACATGAAACCCTGAGGGGAGAAAGCATGCAGGTGTGGCAGAATTCGAGCACCTGAAACACTGAGGGAAGAGACCATGCAGGTGTGGCAGAATGCGAGCACCTGAAACACTGAGGGGAGAGAGCATGCAGGTGTGGCAGAATACGAGCACCTGAAATCCGGAGGGGACAGAGCATGCAGGTGTGGCAGAATGCGAGCACCTGAAACACTGAGGGGAGAGAGCAGGCAGAATATGAGCACCTGAAACACTGAGGGGAGAGAGCACGCAGAATACGAGCACCTGAAACACTGAGGGGAGAGAGCAGGCAGAATACGAGCACCTGAAACACTGAGGGGAGAGAGCAGGCAGAATACGAGCACCTGAAACACTGAGGGGAGAGAGCAGGGAGAATACGAGCACCTGAAACACTGAGGGGAGAGAGCATGCAGGTGTGGCAGAATACGAGCACCTGAAACACTGAGGGGAGAGAGCATGCAGGCGTGGCAGAATACGAGCACCTGAAACACCGAAGGAAGAGAGCATGCAGGTGTGGCAGAATGCGAGCAACTGAAACACTGAGGGGAGAGAGCATGCAGGTGTGGCAGAATATGAGCACCTGAAACCCTGAGGGGAGAAAGCATGCAGGTGTGGCAGAATGCGAGCACCTGAAACACTGAGGGAAGAGAGCATGCAGGTGTGGCAGAATATGAGCACCTGAAACACTGAGGGGAGAGAGCAGGCAGAATACGAGCACCTGAAACACTGAGGGGAGAGAGCATGCAGGTGTGGCAGAATACGAGCACATGAAACCCTGAGGGGAGAAAGCATGCAGGTGTGGCAGAATTCGAGCACCTGAAACACTGAGGGAAGAGACCATGCAGGTGTGGCAGAATGCGAGCACCTGAAACACTGAGGGGAGAGAGCATGCAGGTGTGGCAGAATACGAGCACCTGAAATCCGGAGGGGACAGAGCATGCAGGTGTGGCAGAATGCGAGCACCTGAAACACTGAGGGGAGAGAGCAGGCAGAATATGAGCACCTGAAACACTGAGGGGAGAGAGCACGCAGAATACGAGCACCTGAAACACTGAGGGGAGAGAGCAGGCAGAATACGAGCACCTGAAACACTGAGGGGAGAGAGCATGCAGGTGTGGCAGAATACGAGCACCTGAAACACTGAGGGGAGAGAGCAGGCAGAATACGAGCACCTGAAACACTGAGGGGAGAGAGCATGCAGGTGTGGCAGAATACGAGCACCTGAAACACTGAGGGGAGAGAGCATGCAGGTGTGGCAGAATACGAGCACCTGAAACACTGAGTGGAGAGAGCATGCTGGTGTGGCAGAATACGAGCACCTGAAACCCTGAGGGGAGAAAGCATGCAGGTGTGGCAGAATGCGAGCACCTGAAACACTGAGGGAAGAGAGCATGCAGGTGTGGCAGAATACAAGCACCTGAAACCCTGAGGGGAGAGAGCATGCAGGTGTGGCAGAATACGAGCACCTGAAACACTGAGGGGAGAGAGCAGGCAGAATACGAGCACCTGAAACACTGAGGGGAGAGAGCAGGCAGAATACGAGCACGTGAAACACTGAGGGGAGAGAGCATGCAGGTGTGACAGAAAGCGAGCACCTGAAACACTGAAGGGAGAGAGCACGCAGGTGTGGCAGAATACAAGCACCTGAAACACTGAGGGGAGAGAGCATGCAGGTGTGGCAGAATGCGAGCAACTGAAACACTGAGGGGAGAGAGCATGCAGGTGTGACAGAAAGTGAGCTCCTGAAACACTGAAGGGAGAGAGCATGCAGGTGTGGCAGAATACGAGCACCTGAAACACTGAGGGGAGAGAGCATGCAGGTGTGGCAGAATACGAGCACCTGAAACACTGAGGGGAGAGAGCAGGCAGAATACAAGCACCTGAAACACTGAGGGGAGAGAGCAGGCAGAATACGAGCACCTAAAACACTGAGGGGAGAGAGCATGCAGGTGTGGCAGAATACGAGCACCTGAAACACTGAGGGGAGAGAGCAGGCAGAATACGAGCACCTGAAACACTGAGGGGACAGAGCAGGCAGAATGCGAGCACCTGAAACACTGAGGGGAGAGAGCAGAAAGAATACGAGCACCTGAAACACTGAGGGGAGAGAGCATGCAGGTGTGGCAGATTACGAGCACCTGAAACACTGAGGGGAGAGAGCATGCAGGCGTGGCAGAATACGAGCACCTGAAACACTGAGGGGAGAGAGCATGCAGGTGTGGCAGAATACGAGCACCTGAAACACTGAGGGGAGAGAACATGCAGGTGTGGCAGAATACGAGCACCTGAAACATTGAGGGGAGAAAGCATGCAGGTGTGGCAGAATGCGAGCACCTGAAACACTGAGGGAAGAGAGCATGCAGGTGTGGCAGAATACGAGCACCTGAAACACTGAGGGGAGAGAGCATGCAGGTGTGGCAGAATACGAGCACCTGAAACACTGAGGGGAGAGAGCAGGCAAAATACGAGCACCTGAAACACTGAGAGGAGAGAGCAGGCAGAATACGAGCACCTGAAACACTGAGGGGGGAGAGCAGGGAGAATACGAGCACCTGGAACACTGAGGGGAGAGAGCATGCAGGTGTGGCAGAATACGAGCACCTGAAACACTGAGGGGAGAGAGCATGCAGGCATGGCAGAATACGAGCACCTGAAACACCGAAGGAAGAGAGCATGCAGGGGTGGCAGAATGCGAGCACCTGAAACACTGAGGGGAGAGAGCATGCAGGTGTGGCAGAATACGAGCACCTGAAACCCTGAGGGGAGAAAGCATGCAGGTGTGGCAGAATGCAAGCACCTGAAACACTGAGGGAAGAGAGCATGCAGGTGTGGCAGAATATGAGCACCTGAAACACTGAGGGGAGAGAGCAGGCAGAATACGAGCACCTGAAACACTGAGGGGAGAGAGCATGCAGGTGTGGCAGAATACGAGCACCTGAAACCCTGAGGAGAGAAAGCATGCAGGTGTGGCAGAATGCGAGCACCTGAAACACTGAGGGAAGAGAGCATGCAGGTGTGGCAGAATGCGAGCACCTGAAACACTGAGGGGAGAGAGCAGGCAGAATACGAGCACCTGAAACACTGAGGGGAGAGAGCAGGCAGAATACGAGCACCTGAAACACTGAGAGGAGAGAGCAGGCAGAATACGAGCACCTGAAACACTGAGGGGAGAGAGCATGCAGGTGTGGCAGAATACGAGCACCTGAAACACCGAGGGAAGAGAGCATGCAGGCGTGGCAGAATGCGAGCACCTGAAACACCGAGGGAAGAGAGCATGCAGGTGTGGCAGAATACGAGCACCTGAAACCCTGAGGGGAGAGAGCATGCAGGTGTGGCAGAATACGAGCACCTGAAACACTGAGGGGAGAGAGCAGGCAGAATACGAGCACCTGAAACACTGAGGGGAGAGAGCAGGCAGAATACGAGCACCTGAAACACTGAGGGGAGAGAGCAGGGAGAATACGAGCACCTGAAACACTGAGGGAAGAGAGCATGCAGGTGTGGCAGAATGCGAGCAACTGAAACACTGAGGGGAGAGAGCATGCAGGTGTGGCAGAATATGAGCACCTGAAACCCTGAGGGGATTAAGCATGCAGGTGTGGCAGAATGCGAGCACCTGAAACACTGAGGGAAGAGAGCATGCAGGTGTGGCAGAATATGAGCACCTGAAACACTGAGGGGAGAGAGCAGGCAGAATACGAGCACCTGAAACACTGAGGGGAGAGAGCATGCAGGTGTGGCAGAATACGAGCACCTGAAACCCTGAGGGGAGAAAGCATGCAGGTGTGGCAGAATGCGAGCACCTGAAACACTGAGGGAAGAGACCATGCAGGTGTGGCAGAATGCGAGCACCTGAAACACTGAGGGGAGAGAGCATGCAGGTGTGGCAGAATACGAGCACCTGAAACCCGGAGGGGACAGAGCATGCAGGTGTGGCAGAATGCGAGCACCTGTAACACTGAGGGGAGAGAGCAGGCAGAATATGAGCACCTGAAACACTGAGGGGAGAGAGCACGCAGAATACGAGCACCTGAAACAGTGAGGGGAGAGAGCAGGCAGAATACGAGCACCTGAAACACTGAGGGGAGAGAGCATGCAGGTGTGGCAGAATACGAGCACCTGAAACACTGAGGGGAGAGAGCAGGCAGAATACGAGCACCTGAAACACTGAGGGGAGAGAGCATGCAGGTGTGGCAGAATACGAGCACCTGAAACACTGAGGGGAGAGAGCATGCAGGTGTGGCAGAATACGAGCACCTGAAACACTGAGTGGAGAGAGCATGCTGGTGTGGCAGAATACGAGCACCTGAAACCCTGAGGGGAGAAAGCATGCAGGTGTGGCAGAATGCGAGCACCTGAAACACTGAGGGAAGAGAGCATGCAGGTGTGGCAGAATACGAGCATCTGAAACCCTGAGGGGAGAGAGCATGCAGGTGTGGCAGAATACGAGCACCTGAAACACTGAGGGGAGAGAGCAGGCAGAATACGAGCACCTGAAACACTGAGGGGAGAGAGCAGGCAGAATACGAGCACGTGAAACACTGAGGGGAGAGAGCATGCAGGTCTGACAGAAAGCGAGCACCTGAAACACTGAAGGGAGAGAGCACGCAGGTGTGGCAGAATACAAGCACCTGAAACACTGAGGGGAGAGAGCATGCAGGTGTGGCAGAATACGAGCACCTGAAACACTGAGGGGAGAGAGCATGCAGGTGTGACAGAAAGTGAGCTCCTGAAACACTGAAGGGAGAGAGCATGCAGGTGTGGCAGAATACGAGCACCTGAAACACTGAGGGGAGAGAGCATGCAGGTGTGGCAGAATACGAGCACCTGAAACACTGAGGGGAGAGAGCAGGCAGAATACAAGCACCTGAAACACTGAGGGGAGAGAGCAGGCAGAATACAAGCACCTGAAACACTGAGGGGAGAGAGCAGGCAGAATACAAGCACCTGAAACACTGAGGGGAGAGAGCATGCAGGTGTGGCATAATACGAGCACCTGAAACACTGAGGGGAGAGAGCAGGCAGAATACGAGCACCTGAAACACTGAGGGGAGAGAGCAGGCAGAATGCGAGCACCTGAAACACTGAGGGGAGAGAGCAGGCAGAATGCGAGCACCTGAAACACTGAGGGGAGAGAGCAGGCAGAATACGAGCACCTGAAACACTGAGGGGAGAGAGCATGCAGGTGTGGCAGATTACGAGCACCTGAAACATTGAGGGGAGAGAGCATGCAGGCGTGGCAGAATACGAGCACCTGAAACACTGAGGGGAGAGAGCATGCAGGTGTGGCAGAATACGAGCACCTGAAACACTGAGGGGAGAGAACATGCAGGTGTGGCAGAATACGAGCACCTGAAACATTGAGGGGAGAAAGCATGCAGGTGTGGCAGAATGCGAGCACCTGAAACACTGAGGGAAGAGAGCATGCAGGTGTGGCAGAATACGAGCACCTGAAACACTGAGGGGAGAGAGCATGCAGGTGTGGCAGAATACGAGCACCTGAAACACTGAGGGGAGAGAGCAGGCAGAATACGAGCACCTGAAACACTGAGGGGAGAGAGCAGGCAGAATACGAGCACCTGAAACACTGAGGGGGGAGAGCAGGGAGAATACGAGCACCTGGAACACTGAGGGGAGAGAGCATGCAGGTGTGGCAGAATACGAGCACCTGAAACACTGAGGGGAGAGAGCATGCAGGCATGGCAGAATACGAGCACCTGAAACACCGAAGGAAGAGAGCATGCAGGTGTGGCAGAATGCGAGCACCTGAAACACTGAGGGGAGAGAGCATGCAGGTGTGGCAGAATACGAGCACCTGAAACCCTGAGGGGAGAAAGCATGCAGGTGTGGCAGAATGCGAGCACCTGAAACACTGAGGGAAGAGAGCATGCAGGTGTGGCAGAATATGAGCACCTGAAACACTGAGGGGAGAGAGCAGGCAGAATACGAGCACCTGAAACACTGAGGGGAGAGAGCATGCAGGTGTGGCAGAATACGAGCACCTGAAACCCTGAGGAGAGAAAGCATGCAGGTGTGGCAGAATGCGAGCACCTGAAACACTGAGGGAAGAGAGCATGCAGGTGTGGCAGAATGCGAGCACCTGAAACACTGAGGGGAGAGAGCATGCAGGTGTGGCAGAATACGAGCACCTGAAACCCTGAGGGGAGAGAGCATGCAGGTGTGGCAGAATGCGAGCACCTGAAACACTGAGGGGAGAGAGCAGGCAGAATACGAGCACCTGAAACACTGAGGGGAGAGAGCAGGCAGAATACGAGCACCTGAAACACTGAGAGGAGAGAGCAGGCAGAATACGAGCACCTGAAACACTGAGGGGAGAGAGCATGCAGGTGTGGCAGAATACGAGCACCTGAAACACTGAGGGGAGAGAGCATGCAGGCGTGGCAGAATACGAGCACCTGAAACACCAAGGGAAGAGAGCATGCAGGCGTGGCAGAATGCGAGCACCTGAACACCGAGGGAAGAGAGCATGCAGGTGTGGCAGAATACGAGCACCTGAAACCCTGAGGGGAGAGAGCATGCAGGTGTGGCAGAATACGAGCACCTGAAACACTGAGGGGAGAGAGCATGCAGGTGTGGCAGAATACGAGCACCTGAAACACTGAGTGGAGAGAGCATGCTGGTGTGGCAGAATACAAGCACCTGAAACCCTGAGGGGAGAAAGCATGCAGGTGTGGCAGAATGCGAGCACCTGAAACACTGAGGGAAGAGAGCATGCAGGTGTGGCAGAATACGAGCACCTGAAACCCTGAGGGGAGAGAGCATGCAGGTGTGGCAGAATACGAGCACCTGAAACACTGAGGGGAGAGAGCAGGGAGAATACGAGCACCTGAAACACTGAGGGGAGAGAGCAGGCAGAATACGAGCACGTGAAACACTGAGGGGAGAGAGCATGCAGGTGTGACAGAAAGCGAGCACCTGAAACACTGAAGGGAGAGAGCATGCAGGTGTGGCAGAATACAAGCACCTGAAACACTGAGGGGAGAGAGCATGCAGGTGTGGCAGAATACGAGCACCTAAAACACTGAGGGGAGAGAGCATGCAGGTGTGACAGAAAGCGAGCTCCTGAAACACTGAAGGGAGAGAGCATGCAGGTGTGGCAGAATACGAGCACCTGAAACACTGAGGGGAGAGAGCATGCAGGTGTGGCAGAATACGAGCACCTGAAACACTGAGGGGAGAGAGCAGGCAGAATACAAGCACCTGAAACACTGAGGGGAGAGAGCAGGCAGAATACAAGCACCTGAAACACTGAGGGGAGAGAGCAGGCAGAATACGAGCACCTGAAACACTGAGGGGAGAGAGCATGCAGGTGTGGCAGAATACGAGCACCTGAAACACTGAGGGGAGAGAGCAGGCAGAATACGAGCACCTGAAACACTGAGGGGAGAGAGCAGGCAGAATGCGAGCACCTGAAACACTGAGGGGAGAGAGCAGGCAGAATACGAGCACCTGAAACACTGAGGGGAGAGAGCATGCAGGTGTGGCAGATTACGAGCACCTGAAACACTGAGGGGAGAGAGCATGCAGGCGTGGCAGAATACGAGCACCTGAAACACTGAGGGGAGAGAGCATGCAGGTATGGCAGAATACGAGCACCTGAAACACTGAGGGGAGAGAACATGCAGGTGTGGCAGAATACGAGCACCTGAAACCCTGAGGGGAGAAAGCATGCAGGTGTGGCAGAATGCGAGCATCTGAAACACTGAGGGAAGAGAGCATGCAGGTGTGGCAGAATACGAGCACCTGAAACACTGAGGGGAGAGAGCATGCAGGTGTGGCAGAATACGAGCACCTGAAACACTGAGGGGAGAGAGCAGGCAGAATACGAGCACCTGAAACACTGAGGGGAGAGAGCAGGCAGAATACGAGCACCTGAAACACTGAGGGGAGAGAGCAGGGAGAATACGAGCACCTGAAACACTGAGGGGAGAGAGCATGCAGGTGTGGCAGAATACGAGCACCTGAAACACTGAGGGGAGAGAGCATGCAGGCGTGGCAGAATACGAGCACCTGAAACACCGAAGGAAGAGAGCATGCAGGTGTGGCAGAATGCGAGCACCTGAAACACTGAGGGGAGAGAGCATGCAGGTGTGGCAGAATACGAGCACCTGAAACCCTGAGGGGAGAAAGCATGCAGGTGTGGCAGAATGCGAGCAACTGAAACACTGAGGGAAGAGATCATGCAGTTGTGGCAGAATATGAGCACCTGAAACACTGAGGGGAGAGAGCAGGCAGAATACGAGCACCTGAAACACTGAGGGGAGAGAGCTTGCAGGTGTGGCAGAATACGAGCACCTGAAACCCTGAGGGGAGAAAGCATGCAGGTGTGGCAGAATGCGAGCACCTGAAACACTGAGGGAAGAGAGCATGCAGGTGTGGCAGGATAAGAGCACCTGAAACACTGAGGGGAGAGAGCATGCAGGTGTGGCAGAATACGAGCACCTGAAACCCTGAGGGGAGAGAGCATGCAGGTGTGGCAGAATGCGAGCACCTGAAACACTGAGGGGAGAGAGCAGGCAGAATACGAGCACCTGAAACACTGAGGGGAGAGAGCAGGCAGAATACGAGCACCTGAAACACTGAGAGGAGAGAGCAGGCAGAATACGAGCACCTGAAACACTGAGGGGAGAGAGCATGCAGGTGTGGCAGAATACGAGCACCTGAAACACTGAGGGGAGAGAGCATGCAGGCGTGGCAGAATACGAGCACCTGAATCACCGAGGGAAGAGAGCATGCAGGTGTGGCAGAATGCGAGCACCTGAAACACTGAGGAGAGAGAGCATGCAGGTGTAGCAGAATACGAGCACCTGAAACACTGAGGGAAGAGAGCATGCAGGTGTGGCTGAATACAAGCACCTGAAACACTGAGGGAAGAGAGCATGCAGGTGTGGCAGAATGCGAGCACCTGAAACACTATGGGGAGAGAGCATGCAGGTGTGGCAGAATACGAGCACATGAAACCCTGAGGGGAGAGAGCATACAGGTGTGGCGGAATGCGAGCACCTGAAACACTGAGGGAAGAGAGCATGCAGGTGTGGCAGAATGTGAGCACCTGAAACACTGAGGGGAGAGAGCATGCAGGTGTGGCAGAATACGAGCACCTGAAACACTGAGGGGAGAGAGCAGGCAGAATACGAGCACCTGAAACACTGAGGGGAGAGAGCATGCAGGTGTGGCAGAATACGAGCACCTGAAACACTGAGGGGAGAGAGCATGCAGGCGTGGCAGAATACGAGCACCTGAAACACCGAACGAAGAGAGCATGCAGGTGTGGCAGAATGCGAGCACCTGAAACACTGAGGGGAGAGAACATGCGGGTGTGGCAGAATACGAGCACCTGAAACCCTGAGTGGAGAAAGCATGCAGGTGTGGCAGAATGCGAGCACCTGAAACACTGAGGGAAGAGAGCATGCTGGTGTGCAGAATGCGAGCACCTGAAACACTGAGGGGAGAGAGCATGCAGGTGTGGCAGAATACGAGCACCTGAAACACAGAGGAGAGAGCATGCAGGTGTGGCAGAATACGAGCACCTGAAACACTGAGGGGAGAGAGCAGGCAGAATACGAGCACCTGAAACACTGATGGGAGAGAGCAGGCAGTATACGAGCACCTGAAACACTGAGGGGAGAGAGCAGGCAGAATACAAGCACCTGAAACACTGAGGGGAGAGAGCATGCAGGTGTGGCAGAATACGAGCACCTGAAACACTGAGGGGAGAGAGCATGCAGGCGTGGCAGAATACAAGCACCTGAAACACTGAGGGGAGAGAGCATGCAGGTGTGGCAGAATACGAGCACCTGAAACACTGAGTGGAGAGAGCATGCTGGTGTGGCAGAATACGAGCACCTGAAACCCTGAGGGGAGAAAGCATGCAGGTGTGGCAGAATGCGAGCACCTGAAACACTGAGGGAAGAGAGCATGCAGGTGTGGCAGAATACGAGCACCTGAAACACTGAGGGGAGAGAGCATGCAGGCGTGGCAGAATACAAGCACCTGAAACACTGAGGGGAGAGAGCATGCAGGTGTGGCAGAATACGAGCACCTGAAACACTGAGTGGAGAGAGCATGCTGGTGTGGCAGAATACGAGCACCTGAAACCCTGAGGGGAGAAAGCATGCAGGTGTGGCAGAATGCGAGCACCTGAAACACTATGGGGAGAGAGCATGCAGGTGTGGCAGAATACGAGCACATGAAACCCTGAGGGGAGAGAGCATACAGGTGTGGCGGAATGCGAGCACCTGAAACACTGAGGGAAGAGAGCATGCAGGTGTGGCAGAATGTGAGCACCTGAAACACTGAGGGGAGAGAGCATGCAGGTGTGGCAGAATACGAGCACCTGAAACACTGAGGGGAGAGAGCAGGCAGAATACGAGCACCTGAAACACTGAGGGGAGAGAGCATGCAGGTGTGGCAGAATACGAGCACCTGAAACACTGAGGGGAGAGAGCATGCAGGCGTGGCAGAATACGAGCACCTGAAACACCGAACGAAGAGAGCATGCAGGTGTGGCAGAATGCGAGCACCTGAAACACTGAGGGGAGAGAACATGCGGGTGTGGCAGAATACGAGCACCTGAAACCCTGAGTGGAGAAAGCATGCAGGTGTGGCAGAATGCGAGCACCTGAAACACTGAGGGAAGAGAGCATGCTGGTGTGCAGAATGCGAGCACCTGAAACACTGAGGGGAGAGAGCATGCAGGTGTGGCAGAATACGAGCACCTGAAACACAGAGGAGAGAGCATGCAGGTGTGGCAGAATACGAGCACCTGAAACACTGAGGGGAGAGAGCAGGCAGAATACGAGCACCTGAAACACTGATGGGAGAGAGCAGGCAGTATACGAGCACCTGAAACACTGAGGGGAGAGAGCAGGCAGAATACAAGCACCTGAAACACTGAGGGGAGAGAGCATGCAGGTGTGGCAGAATACGAGCACCTGAAACACTGAGGGGAGAGAGCATGCAGGCGTGGCAGAATACAAGCACCTGAAACACTGAGGGGAGAGAGCATGCAGGTGTGGCAGAATACGAGCACCTGAAACACTGAGTGGAGAGAGCATGCTGGTGTGGCAGAATACGAGCACCTGAAACCCTGAGGGGAGAAAGCATGCAGGTGTGGCAGAATGCGAGCACCTGAAACACTGAGGGAAGAGAGCATGCAGGTGTGGCAGAATACGAGCACCTGAAACCCTGAGGGGAGAGAGCATGCAGGTGTGGCAGAATACGAGCACCTGAAACACTGAGGGGAGAGAGCAGGCAGAAGACGAGCACCTGAAACACTGAGGGGAGAGAGCAGGCAGAATACGAGCACCTGAAACACTGAGGGGAGAGAGCATGCAGGTGTGACAGAAAGCGAGCACCTGAAACACTGAAGGGAGAGAGCATGCAGGTGTGGCAGAATACAAGCACCTGAAACACTGAGGGGAGAGAGCATGCAGGTGTGGCAGAATACGAGCACCTGAAACACTGAGGGGAGAGAGCATGCAGGTGTGACAGAAAGCGAGCACCTGAAACACTGAAGGGAGAGAGCATGCAGGTGTGGCAGAATACGAGCACCTGAAACACTGAGGGGAGAGAGCATGCAGGTGTGGCAGAATACGAGCACCTGAAACACTGAGGGGAGAGAGCAGGCAGAATACAAGCACCTGAAACACTGAGGGGAGAGAGCAGGCAGAATACAAGCACCTGAAACACTGAGGGGAGAGAGCAGGCAGAATACGAGCACCTGAAACACTGAGGGGAGAGAGCATGCAGGTGTGGCAGAATACGAGCACCTGAAATACTGAGGGGAGAGAGCATGCAGGCGTGGCAGAATACGAGCACCTGAAACACCGAAGGAAGAGAGCATGCAGGTGTGGCAGAATAAGAGCACCTGAAACACTGAGGGGAGAAAGCATGCAGGTGTGGCAGAATAAGAGCACCTGAAACCCTGAGTGGAGAAAGCATGCAGGTGTGACAGAATGCAAGCTCCTGAAACACTGAGGGAAGAGAGCATGCAGGTGTGGCAGAATGCGAGCACCTGAAAGACTGAGGGGAGAGAGCATGCAGGTGTGGCAGAATACGAGCACCTGAAACCCTGAGGGGCGAGAGCATGCAGGTGTGGCAGAATGCGAGCACCTGAAACTCTGAGGGGAGAGAGCAGGCAGAATACGAGCACCTGAAACACTGAGGGGAGAGAGCATGCAGGTGTGGCAGAATACAAGCACCTGAAACACTGAGGGGAGAGAGCATGCAGGCGTGGCAGAATACGAGCACCAGAAACAATGAGGGAAGAGAGCATGCAGGTGTGGCAGAATGCGAGCACCTGAAACACTGAGGGGAGAGAGCATGCAGGTGTGGCAGAATACGAGCACCTGAAACCCTGAGGGGAGAAAGCATGCAGGTGTTGCAGAATGCAAGCACCTGAAACACTGAGGGAAGAGAGCATGCAGGTGTGGCAGAATGTGAGCACCTGAAACACTGAGGGGAGAGAGCATGCAGGTGTGGCAGAATACGAGCACCTGAAACACTGAGGGGAGAGTGCATGCAGGTGTGGCAGAATACGAGCACCTGAAACACTGAGGGGAGAGAGCATGCAGGCGTGGCAGAATACGAGCACCTGAAACACTGAGGGGAGAGAGCATGCAGGCGTGGCAGAATACGAGCACCTGAAACACTGAGGGGAGAGAGCAGGCAGAATACGAGCACCTGAAACACTGAGGGGAGAGAGCAGGCAGAATACGAGCACCTGAAAGACTGAGGGGAGATGTTAAGACGGATTTCTGAACTCTGTCCTGGTGGCACAGAAGTTCAGAAGGCCAACCTAATTACTTGGAACAGGGTAACCTCTGGACGAGCCAGACCAATCAAGGTAGCGATCGCGGTGGTCAAGACTAGGTCTCAAGAGGGGTGAGGGTGACTGAAAGCCCGCAATGAGCACACAAAGCAAGAACACTTACAAACTACTCCAAACAGTTGTTATATTAAAAATATATACACATTTATTTCAAGGCCTTTAAAACAATGACCGTAGCGAGAAAATCACAATATAACGATAGTAAACCAACACATACCATATCAACACAATATATATACAAATACGACAGTCTCAAGCGTTAGATGCACGAAATGGGTAGTCCACCTAAAAGGGAAGGAAGACAGGCAGTGCGAAATAATGCTTAGACCCAGTTCACCTTCAGAGGCACCTAACTAGATGGAAGTCCGAGCCCTGCGAAGAGTGGAGCCTTGTGCTCAAAAGTACCTGCACGCGCTGGTGCCAACGGGCAAAAGGAGAAGCTCTTCGAGGGAAATCAGGCAGTTCAGTTTAGTGCACAAAAGAAGAAGAACAAGTTCCGCGACTCAAGCGCAGCCTCCACAGTGGGCAGAAGCAGAGCGCGAGTACGGAAAAGGGTGCTGTTTGACACAGCGGGGGAAAAGCAATGGGCTCCTGCAGGAGGGCGACCAGATCCTAGCTATGCTACTCACCGGTCCCCGATGCAAGCAGACCCAGGCTTCTCCGCATCAGTTTCAGCAGCTGGCAGGTTCAGAAGAGCAGGGAACACCTCGTCGTCGTGTTGAGTAAAAAGACGTCCCAATCGAAGAAACCTGCACAGTTTGTTACCACAGCAGGGCAACGGAGCGGCTGTGTGTATCTGAGCCAAATGTACACTACTCACTTCAGACCTGGGAACACCAAGTGTACGAAGCGTGTGAGAGTGACAAGGACTCGAAATACTACACAACCTGGCGGCGGTTACAGAGCAAGACTCCCGTGTAAGCTGGTCAGTCAGCTGGATGGCCCAGAGACGCTTCCGAAGGCTTACTGGCAGGAGATGGTGAAGATGCTGAGAATAGCTGTTCCCACTATTCCAAGGGTCGAAGTACCAGTACAGGCCTTCTGGTTCGATCATAGGTGAAAAGGGTTTCACAAGACGACAGCAGTGCAGAGGAGAAGTCCTTCAGCGGGTCACCAGCGATTCCTTGGTCCAGCCTCTTGGTTGCAGGATACTTGGCTCCTGTATTCCTTCATTCGTGAGAACTCAGGAGATCGACATGGTAGTGGTGTTTCCAGCCCCCTCTTATCCACGGTTCCCTTCGTGCCAAAACGGAGGGGACCCAATGGGAGATCCGCTCATCAACACTCACACCATTCGTGGACCAATCACGGACCACGGTGGTCCCAGGCATTCACACCACCCTAGACTCTCTGGCACCCAGGATGTGTATTGGGACCAGACATCCCAGCCCACATCCTGGAGGCACACACAAGACATGTAGAAGCTCGCGAAAGCATTCGTGTTTCGCGGGAAAGTACATGCCCAAATAAGGAAGGCCCCGGGTCAGTTCGACCTGGGGAAGGTGAAGGGAGCAAGACGGTCAGCGGACAGGACAAAGGAGCCTCGTGGTCTGGCCATTTTGGGAGCCAGGCCACCATTTTGGGTTAAGCGCGAGAAACGCGCTTAGTACGCCAAAAGGAGCTCAAAACACAAGAAACGATCGCTGCCACCATTCCCGTCCCTGAATCACTTGCACCGATCAGATACAATCCTAAACGAGTATCTAGGGCCTGTAGAAGGCTAGAGACCCAAGAGAGCTGTAACTTAGCTTACAGTGCCCTCTTGTGTCATGTTGCACGAAAGCCGCAACATGATAAAAGAAACTACGGGAAACAGCGTTCCCCGGTACTGACAGTCTTAAGGGCATGTCAGTTTCCCCGTAAGAAAGGAGCGAAAGCCCAGAGGAGTGCGGCAGAAGGCTGCACTTCTCTGGCAAAGTCGAGAACAAGGTGAAAAACAACAGCAAAAAGTTTAGGGGTTGCCACATGGAAGGAAAATGACCTACAATTACGAAATCTTTCCTAACACTTGCTCCTCCCAGACTATGGACAGGGGGAACTAATCCACCCCTGGATGAGTCTCTTGTTCAGGTCGGTTAAACATTCTGGATAACCCATCAGCATTGCTATGTTGGATACCTGGCCTATGCTCAATAGTGAAGTCGAAGCCTTGTAGACTTATGGACCACCTAAGCAACTTTGGATTCTCCCCCTTCATGTTCATTAGCCACTTTAAGGGCTTATGGTCAGTTTGCACAGTGAAGTGGGTCCCATAGAGGTAGGGCCTCAGCTTCCTTAGGGCCCACACAACAGTGAAACATTCTTTCTCTACCGTGGACCATCTGAGCTCTCTGTCCTTAAGCTGGCGGCTAATAAAACCAATAGGGTGTTCCTTACCCTTCTCATCTACTTGTGATAGTACAGCTCCTATCCCAGTGTCAGAGGCGTCCGTCTGCACGATAAAAGGTCTTTGATAATCAGGGGCCCTGAGGACAGGGGCCTGGCACAAGGAGTCTTTTAAGCCATTGAAGGCCTTCTCACACTCGTCGGTCCAAGTTACCTTCTTGGGTTTCTTCGGAGTTGTGAGGGCAGTCAGAGGGGCAGCTATGGTGCCATAGTCTACCACAAAATTGTGGTAATACCCCGTGAGTCCTAAGAAGGCTCTCACTTGGGTTTGTGTAGTGGGGGTAGGCCAGTCTTGTACTGCTTGTACTTTACTGGGAAGAGGCTGTATCCTCCCTCCACCTACTTCATGTCCAAGGTAAACCACTGAGCCTTGTCCAATCTGGCATTTACTAGCCTTTATGGTCAGGTGTGCTTTCTGAAGAGCCTGGAGCACAATCCCGAGGTGTTTCACATGGTCTTCCCAGGTGGCACTGAAAACTGCTATATCGTCCAGATATGCAAGACAGAATTCGTCCAACCCATTCAACACATGATTCACAAGCCTCTGGAAAGTGGCAGGTGCATTCTTCAACCCGAACGGCATTACCCGGAATTGGTAAAGGCCGTCTGGAGTAGAAAATGCTGTCTTCTCCTTGGCATGTTCTGCTAAAGCTATTTGCCAATAGCCAGCAGTGAGGTCAAACGTGCTGAGGTACTTGGAGGCACCCAAAGTATCCACCAGCTCATCTGTTCAAGGCAAGGGGTGTGCATCTGTCTTGGTGACAGCATTCAGAGCCCTGTAATCCACGCAGAACCTCAATTCAGAAGTGCCTGCCTTTGGAACCAAAACCACAGGGCTGGACCAAGGACTACTAGAGGGCTCAATCACCCCAAGGTCTAACATCTTGTTGACCTCGGTCTTAATATAAGACCGTACTTTGTCTGACATCCTGTATCCCCTACTTTTGGTAGGTACACTGTCTCCTGTGTCTATGTTATGTTTGCACCAAGGTGTCAAACCAGGCGACTGTGAAAACAGGGGGGAAAACTGCCTAAGCAAACTTTTCACCTCAGCCTGCTGATCAGAAGTCAGGTGAGGGGCCACTCGGACACCCTCAAAGGAGCTATCTGAAGGACCGCTTTGGAACAGGTCGGGGAGAGGTTCCAACTCCTCTTCCTCAACATCTGAAGCCAGTAGCAGTGCTGCGATTTCAACTCTTGGGACGAAAGCCTTCAGCCTATTCACGTGAAACACTTTTGGAGCCTGTCCAGGCCTTCCAAGGTCCACTAAATAGTTAACCTCACCCAGGGGCTCCACCACTGTGTAAGGGCCTGACCATTTGTCCTGTAAAGCTCGAGGCCTTATGAGATTCATGATCAGGACTTGCTGACCAGGTGTAAAGTTGATGAGGGAAGCTTTCTAGTCGTACCAATGTTTCACCAGCGCTTGTCCTGCCTTCAAATTATCACTAGCCAAGCCCATCAGAAGTACCATCCGTTTTCTGAGCCCTAGCACATAATCAACTACGTTGGTAGTAACAGGGGGAGTGGGCATCTCACATCCCTCTTTGACGATGGCTAAGGGCCCCGTACGGGATGACCGAACAGAAGTTCGAAGGGGCTGAAGCCAACACCCTCCTGTGGTACCTCTCGGTAGGCAAACAGTAAGCATGGTAAAAGAAGATCCAATTTTCTTCTCTGAGGTTCCTCCAGAGCCCCAATCATGCTCTTTAACATTCTGTTGAAACGTTCCACCAGACCATTGGTCTGGGGGTGGTATGCAGAAGAGAACTTGTAGGTGACCCCACATTCTTTCCACATAGCCTGCATATACTTCGACATAAAGTTGCTGCCACGATCCGACACAACTTCTTTAGGGAAGCCAACCCTAGTAAATATGCCAAGTAAAGCTTTTGCAACTGACTTGGCAGTTACAGTTTTCAATGGGATGGCCTCAGGATATCTGGTTGCATGGTCGACCAGCACCAGGATAAACCTATTGCCCGAGGATGTTTGCGGGTCAAGGGGATCAACGATGTCGATCCCTACCCTTTCAAATGGTACCCCCACAACTGGGAGCGGTACCAACGGAGCTTGGATTGTCGCGCCAACCTTACCAGACAACTGGCAGGAGGCACAACTCCTGCAGTGTCTTTCTACTTGCACCCCCATCTTGGGCCAGTAGAAGTGCATGGATAACCTTTGCTTGGTCCTCTTCATACCAAGGTGACCAGCAAGGGGAACTTCATGCGCCAACTGCAGGAGGAAGGGCCTAACAGCAAGGGGAACCACCAACCTCCTATGGTCTCCTTCTGTAGACTCTGTGGGCTCACAATACAGGAGTCCACCTTCCCAATAAATCCTATGCGTCCCAGGAGGTTCACCCTCAAGCTGGGAGCAGGCCTGTCTCCTTAGGCCTTCCAGAGATGGGCACTCACGTTGGCCTTTACTGAATTCGTCCCTATCAGGACCTCCTTCAACTAACAAGTCTTTTAGTTCAGGATGATCGTTGGGGTCGAATACTTCAGGCATCGCCACCTCCTCGTCAGGCCCGGGCGATTGACCAACTTCCTCCACCGCAGTGGTAGGCGAGCTCGGGGAATATTCTCTTTCCCTCGTCTTGACTTGTCGACTCCTTTCGCCTTGGGTTTCCCCTTCGGCTGGGGCGGCGTATTGGTCTTGGCCAATGCTGCCCGTGCTTGAGACCGTGTGTAGGGTCTTTCGGCAGTGTCTCCTACGAGCCCTAAAGCTCTGAGATCATTACCTAACAAGACCTTTCTCGGGACGTTTCTCTGAATGCTCACTGGAATCCTGACTGCTGTACCATTTAAAGTAAGATTTACAGGTATTACTGGGAACATACGGAGTGGGCCGTCAGCCAACTTAGTGGGCATCAGAGTAGCTCTGGCAACTTCCTCTGAGTCTACCAAGGTAGAATCCACTACAGTGCGACTGCACCCACTATCCCTAAGAGCTGGAGTATCTACTCCATTGATCAGCACACTGTCTTTAAAGTAGTGCTTGGTATTATCCGGAATCCTAGCATAAGCCTCTGCGACTTTAGGCTCCCAGGAACCCAGGGAAACTAAAATTACCTCAGCCTCTATCCCGCTGGGAAATGAGTCTGAGGAGAAGGATGCTCCTGTAATCTCTTCTTCCTCGTAGGAGGAGAAGGCCAGATTAGCGGAGTGGACCCCCAAAGGTCTAACCTTACACCGGGGATCCCCCTTCACGTGGTCAGTTGCTCCACAAGCAAAACAAGATCCATTGGGTCTGTTTACATAGGGAGGCTTATTGTAACCAGAGTTCTGTTTCGGAGGCTGACCTCCACTACCCTGTGAGTTCTCTTGTGTTTTACCCTTATTTTTCTTTTTGTGGCCCTTATGAGAAGAAGATTTATCAGATTCTCCACCCTCCATATCTTTGGACTTTTTCCCTTCCTCCTGCTTACCAGGATGAGTTTTGTCCTTATGGGACACTCGATGTGACACCCATAAGTCTGCTGCAATAGCCAGCTTCTTAGGATCTATCTCCTTCGAATCGGCCAAATGCTGCTTAAGCTCCAGGGAAGAAGATGCAAAAATGTGTTCCAGCATGACAAGATTTATCATGCCTTCGAAGGTAGAAGCCTTATAACCTTCGACCCAGCCAGTTAAGTTTTTCAAGGATTCAGTGACATAAGATACCCAAGTACCACCTTCCTTTTTCTTATACTCTCTGAAACGTTTCAAATATTGGGCCGGAGTCTTCCCAAACTTTAAAAAATGAGAGTTTGCTTTAACATTGCGAAATCAGCTCGCTCAGCCTTCGACATTTCCATAATGGCACTACAGCCAGAATGGGGCAGTCTGCTGAGTAACCAGGCAATCTTATCAGCATTGTCAACTTGTTGAACTTCACATGCATACTCAAACGCATTCAGCCAGTCCATAATGTCATTCCTTTCCTCATACACACTGAGCAGATCTTTCGGAAACCGTGGATGAGAGGAGGCCCCAGACCCATGTCCAGGACCCTTGGACCCATTTGCAACCTGAAGCTTGGCCAGTTCCAACTGGTGATCCCTGTCTTTTTGTTTTTCTGCCTGTTCGATTTTTAGTTTGGCTATGTTGAATTCAAGCTCCTGCTGCCTAAACCGCAGCTCTTGCTTCTTGAATTCAAGCATAGCCTCCCCATCAGCACTGGCAGACAAAACATTAGACATCTCGTCCTCCCTGTCCTCGTGGTCGCGATGGATCAGTGCAGCGGCAGAACCGTCGGTTCTACCAGTGAGAGCAGCCCCACCTCCTTCCGCACTGTCCTCAGAAGTTATAGCATCAAGCTGCGCTTCTTGCCACGCCACGATTCTTTGGATCATTTCCAATTTCGTGCCTTGAGAGGAAACACCTCTCTCCGCACACATCTTTTTCAATGTTTCTGATTTGGAAGCATTTAAAGTTAAAAAGGTATTTGTTTCCATACTGTTAGATAGGACTATGGCCTTTTTAAAGTTGTACTACAACAATTCACTACGTGTCCTGGTTGGAATAACCTGAAATGCCTTAGTTCGTGCGCAACACTGGATACCTTCAGTCGTATCCCACCGCTGTACACCAATTTGTTAAGACGGATTTCTGAACTCTGTCCTGGTGGCGCAGAAGTTCAGAAGGCCAACCTAATTACTTGGAACAGGGTAACCTCTGGACGAGCCAGACCAATCAAGGTAGCGATCGCGGTGGTCAAGACTAGGTCTCAAGAGGGGTGAGGGTGACTGAAAGCCCGCAATGAGCACACAAAGCAAGAACACTTACAAACTACTCCAAACAGTTGTTATATTAAAAATATATACACATTCATTTCAAGGCCTTTAAAACAATGACCGTAGCGAGAAAATCACAATATAACGATAGTAAACCAACACATACCATATCAACACAATATATATACAAATACGACAGTCTCAAGCGTTAGATGCACGAAATGGGTAGTCCACCTAAAAGGGAAGGAAGACAGGCAGTGCGAAATAATGCTTAGACCCAGTTCGCCTTCAGAGGCACCTAACTAGATGGAAGTCCGAGCCCTGCGAAGAGTGGAGCCTTGTGCTCAAAAGTACCTGCACGCGCTGGTGCCAACGGGCAAAAGGAGAAGCTCTTCGAGGGAAATCAGGCAGTTCAGTTTAGTGCACAAAAGAAGAAGAACAAGTTCCGCGACTCAAGCGCAGCCTCCACAGTGGGCAGAAGCAGAGCGCGAGTACGGAAAAGGGTGCTGTTTGACACAGCGGGGAAAAGCAATGGGCTCCTGCAGGAGGGCGACCAGATCCTAGCTATGCTACTCACCGGTCCCCGATGCAAGCAGACCCAGGCTTCTCCGCGTCAGTTTCAGCAGCTGGCAGGTTCAGAAGAGCAGGGAACGCCTCGTCGTCGTATTGAGTAAAAAGACGTCCCAATCGAAGAAACCCGCACAGTTTGTTACCACAGCAGGGCAACGGAGCGGCTGTGTGTATCTGAGCCGAATGTACACTACTCACTTCAGACCTGGGAACGCCAAGTGTACGAAGCGTGTGAGAGTGACAAGGACTCGAAATACTACACAACCTGGCGGCGGTTACAGAGCAAGACTCCCGTGTAAGCTGGTCAGTCAGCTGGATGGCCCAGAGACGCTTCCGAAGGCTTACTGGCAGGAGATGGTGAAGATGCCGAGAATAGCTGTTCCCGCTATTCCAAGGGTCGAAGTACCAGTACAGGCCTTCTGGTTCGATCAAAGGTGAAAAGGGTTTCACAAGACGACAGCAGTGCAGAGGAGAAGTCCTTCAGCGGCTCACCAGCGATTCCTCGGTCCAGCCTCTTGGTTGCAGGATACTTGGCTCCTGTATTCCTTCGTTCGTGAGAACTCAGGAGATCGACATGGTAGTGGTGTTTCCAGCCCCCTCTTATCCACGGTTCCCTTCGCGCCAAAACAGAGGGGACCCAATGGGAGATCCGCTCATCAATACTCACACCATTCATGGACCAATCATGGACCACGGTGGTCCCAGGCATTCACACCACCCTAGACTCTCTGGCACCCAGGATGTGTATTGGGACCAGACATCCCAGCCCACATCCTGGAGGCACACACAAGACATGTAGAAGCCCGTGAAAGCATCCGTGTTTCGCGGGAAAGTACATGCCCAAATAAGGAAGGCCCCGGGTCGGCTCGACCTGGGGAAGGTGAAGGGAGCAAGACGGTCAGCAGACAGGACAAAGGAGCCTCGTGGTCTGGCCATTTTGGGAGCCAGGCCACCATTTTGGGTTAAGCGCGAGAAACGCGCTTAGAACGCCAAAAGGAGCTCAAAACACAAGAAACGATCGCTGCCACCATTCCCGTCCCTGAATCACTTGCACCGATCAGATACAATCCTAAACGAGTATCTAGGGCCTGTAGAAGGCTAGAGACCCAAGAGAGCTGTAACTTAGCTTACAGTGCCCTCTTGTGTCATGTTGCACGAAAGCCGCAACATGATAAAAGAAACTACGGGAAACAGCGTACCCCGGTACTGACAGTCTTAAGGGCATGTCAGTTTCCCCGTAAGAAAGGAGCGAAAGCCCAGAGGAGTGCGGCAGATGGCTGCACTTCTCTGGCAAAGTCGAGAACAAGGTGAAAAACAACAGCAAAAAGTTTAGGGGTTGCCACATGGAAGGAAAATTACCTACAATTACAAAATCTTTCCTAACAGGAGAGAACAGGCAGAATACGAGCACCTGAAACACTGAGGGGAGAGAGCATGCAGGTGTGGCAGAATACGAGCACCTGAAACACTGAGGGGAGAGAGCATGCAGGCGTGGCAGAATACGAGCACCTGAACCACTGAGGGGAGAGAGCATGCAGGTGTGGCAGAATATGAGCACCTGAAACACTGAGGGGAGAGAACATGCAGGTGTGGCAGAATACAAGCACCTGAAACCCTGAGGGGAGAAAGCATGCAGGTGTGGCAGAATGCGAGCACCTGAAACACTGAGGGAAGAGAGCATGCAGGTGTGGCAGAATACGAGCACCTGAAACACTGAGGGGAGAGAGCATGCAGGTGTGGCAGAATACGAGCACCTGAAACACTGAGGGGAGAGAGCAGGCAGAATACGAGCACCTGAAACACTCAGGGGAGAGAGCAGGCAGAATACGAGCACCTGAAACACTGAGGGGAGAGAGCAGGGAGAATATGAGCACCTGAAACACTGAGGGGAGAGAGCATGCAGGTGTGGCAGAATACGAGCACCTGAAACACTGAGGGGAGAGAGCATGCAGGCGTGGCAGAATACGAGCACCTGAAACACCGAAGGAAGAGAGCATGCAGGTGTGGCAGAATGCGAGCACCTGAAACACTGAGGGGAGAGAGCATGCAGGTGTGGCAGAATACGAGCACCTGAATCCCTGAGGGAAGAGAGCATGCCGGTGTGGCAGAATGCGAGCACCTGAAACACTAAGGGGAGAGAGCATGCAGGTGTGGCAGAATACGAGCACCTGAAACACGGAGGGGAGAGAGCATGCAGGTGTGGCAGAATACGAGCACCTGAAAAACTGAGGGGAGAGAGCAGGCAGAATACGAGCACCTGAAACACTGAGGGGAGAGAGCAGGGAGAATACGAGCACCTGAAACACTGAGGGGAGAGAGCATGCAGGTGTGGCAGAATACGAGCACCTGAAACACTGAGGGGAGAGAGCATGCAGGCGTGGCAGAATACGAGCACCTGAAACACCGAAGGAAGAGAGCATGCAGGTGTGGCAGAATGCGAGCACCTGAAACACTGAGGGGAGAGAGCATGCAGGTGTGGCAGAATACGAGCACCTGAAACCCTGAGGGGAGAAAGCATGCAGGTGTGGCAGAATGTGAGCACCTGAAACACTGAGGGAAGAGAGCATGCAGGTGTGGCAGAATATGAGCACCTGAAACACTGAGGGGAGAGAGCAGGCAGAATACGAGCACCTGAAACACTGAGGGGAGAGAGCAGGCAGAATACGAGCACCTGAAACACTGAGGGGAGAGAGCATGCAGGTGTGGCAGAATAAGAGCACCTGAAACACTGAGGGGAGAGAGCATGCAGGCGTGGCAGAATGCGAGCACCTGAAACACTGAAGGGAGAGAGCATGCATGTGTGGCAGAATATGAGCACCTGAAACACTGAGGGGAGAGAGCAGGCAGAATACGAGCACCTGAAACACTGAGGGGAGAGAACATGCAGGTGTGGCAGAATACAAGCACCTGAAACCCTGAGGGGAGAAAGCATGCAGGTGTGGCAGAATACGAGCATCTGAAACACTGAGGGGAGAGAGCATGCAGGTGTGGCAGAATACGAGCACCTGAAACACTGAGGGGAGAGAGCAGGCAGAATACGAGCACCTGAAACACTGAGGGGAGAGAGCAGGCAGAATGCGAGCACCTGAAACACTGAGGGGAGAGAGCAGGCAGAATTCGAGCACCTGAAACACTGAAGGGAGAGAGCATGCAGGTGTGGCAGAATATGAGCACCTGAAACACTGAGGGGAGAGAGCAGGCAGAATACGAGCACCTGAAACACTGAGGGGAGAGAGCATGCAGGCGTGGCAGAATACGAGCACCTGAAACACTGAGGGGAGAGAGCATGCAGGTGTGGCAGAATGCGAGTACCTGAAACACTGAGGGGAGAGAGCATGCAGGTGTGGCAGAATATGAGCACCTGAAACACTGAGGGGAGAGAGCAGGCAGAATACGAGCACCTGAAACACTGAGGGGAGAGAACATGCAGGTGTGGCAGAATACAAGCACCTGAAACCCTGAGGGGAGAAAGCATGCAGGTGTGGCAGAATGCGAGCACCTGAAACACTGAGGGAAGAGAGCATGCAGGTGTGGCAGAATACGAGCACCTGAAACACTGAGGGGAGAGAGCATGCAGGTGTGGCAGAATACGAGCACCTGAAACACTGAGGGGAGAAAGCAGGCAGAATACGAGCACCTTAAACACTCAGGGGAGAGAGCAGGCAGAATACGAGCACCTGAAACACTGAGGGGAGAGAGCAGGGAGAATATGAGCACCTGAAACACTGAGGGGAGAGAGCATGCAGGTGTGGCAGAATACGAGCACCTGAAACACTGAGGGGAGAGAGCATGCAGGCGTGGCAGAATACGAGAACCTGAAACACCGAAGGAAGAGAGCATGCAGGTGTGGCAGAATGCGAGCACCTGAAACACTGAGGGGAGAGAGCATGCAGGTGTGGCAGAATACGAGCACCTGAAACACTAAGGGGAGAGAGCATGCAGGTGTGGCAGAATACGAGCACCTGAAACACGGAGGGGGGAGAGCATGCAGGTGTGGCAGAATACGAGCACCTGAAACACTGAGGGGAGAGAGCAGGCAGAATACGAGCACCTGAAACACTGAGGGGAGAGAGCAGGGAGAATACGAGCACCTGAAACACTGAGGGGAGAGAGCATGCAGGTGTGGCAGAATACGAGCACCTGAAACACTGAGCGGAGAGAGCATGCAGGCGTGGCAGAATACGAGCACCTGAAACACCGAAGGAAGAGAGCATGCAGGTGTGGCAGAATGCGAGCACCTGAAACACTGAGGGGAGAGAGCATGCAGGTGTGGCAGAATACGAGCACCTGAAACCCTGAGGGGAGAAAGCATGCAGGTGTGGCAGAATGCGAGCACCTGAAACACTGAGGGAAGAGAGCATGCAGGTGTGGCAGAATATGAGCACCTGAAACACTGAGGGGAGAGAGCAGGCAGAATACGAGCACCTGAAACACTGAGGGGAGAGAGCAGGCAGAATACGAGCACCTGAAACACTGAGGGGAGAGAGCATGCAGGTGTGGCAGAATAAGAGCACCTGAAACACTGAGGGGAGAGAGCATGCAGGCGTGGCAGAATGCGAGCACCTGAAACACTGAAGGGAGAGAGCATGCAGGTGTGGCAGAATATGAGCACCTGAAACACTGAGGGGAGAGAGCAGGCAGAATACGAGCACCTGAAACACTGAGGGGAGAGAGCATGCAGGCGTGGCAGAATACGAGCACCTGAAACACTGAGGGGAGAGAGCATGCAGGTGTGGCAGAATGCGAGTACCTGAAACACTGAGGGGAGAGAGCATGCAGGTGTGGCAGAATACGAGCACCTGAAACACTGAGGGGAGAGAGCATGCAGGTGTGGCAGAATATGAGCACCTGAAACACTGAGGGGAGAGAGCAGGCAGAATACGAGCACCTGAAACACTGAGGGGAGAGAGCAGGCAGAATACGAGCACCTGAAACACTGAGGGGAGAGAGCATTCAGGTGTGGCAGAATAAGAGCACCTGAAACACTGAGGGGAGAGAGCATGCAGGCGTGGCAAAATACGAACACCTGAAACACTGAGGGAAGAGAGCATGCAGGTGTGGCAGAATGCAAGCACCTGAAACACTGAGGGGAGAGAGCATGCAGAATACGAGCACCTGAAACACTGAGGGGAGAGAGCAGGTAGAATACGAGCACCTGAAACACTGAGGGGAGAGAGCAGGCAGAATACGAGCACCTGAAACACTGAGGGGAGAGAGCATGCAGGTGTGGCAGAATACAAGCACCTGAAACGCCGAAGGAAGAGAGCATGCAGGTGTGGCAGAATGCGAGCACCTGAAACACTGAGGGGAGAGAGCATGCAGGTGTGGCAGAATACGAGCACCTGAAACCCTGAGGGGAGAAAGCCTGCAGGTGTGGCAGAATGCGAGCACCTGAAACACTGAGGGAAGAGAGCATGCAGGTGTGGCAGAATGCCAGCACCTGAAACACTGAGGGGAGAGAGCATGCAGGTGTGGCAGAATGCGAGCACCTGAAACACTGAGGGGAGAGAGCAGGCAGAATACGAGCACCTGAAACACTGAGGGGAGAGAGCAGGCAGAATACAAGCACCTGAAACACTGAGGGGAGAGAGCACCTGAAACACTGAGGGGAGAGAGCATGCAGGTGTGGCAGAATGCGAGCACCTGAAACACTGAGGGGAGAGAGCAGGCAGAATACGAGCACCTGAAACACTGAGGGGAGAGAGCAGGCAGAATACAAGCACCTGAAACACTGAGGGGAGAGAGCATGCAGGTGTGGCAGAATGCGAGCACCTGAAACACTGAGGGGAGAGAGCAGGCAGAATACGAGCACCTGAAACACTGAGGGGAGAGAGCATGCAGGTGTGGCAGAATACGAGCACCTGAAACACTGAGGGGAGAGAGCATGCAGGCGTGGCAGAATACGAGCACCTGAAACACCGAGGGAAGAGAGCATGCAGGCGTGGCAGAATGCGAGCCCCTGAAACACCGAGGGGAGAGAGCATGCAGGTGTGGCAGAATGCGAGCACCTGAAACACTGAGGGAAGAGAGCATGCAGGTGTGGCAGAATGCGAGCACCTGAAACACTGAGGGGAGTGAGCATGCAGGTGTGGCAGAATACGAGCACCTGAAACCCTGAGGGGAGAGAGCATGCAGGTGTGGCAAAATGCGAGCACCTGAAACACTGAGGGAAGAGAGCATGCAGGTGTGGCAGAATGCGAGCACCTGAAACACTGAGGGGAGAGAGCATGCAGGTGTGGCAGAATACGAGCACCTGAAACACTGAGGGGAGAGGGAATGTAGGCGTGGCAGAATACGAGCACCTGAAACACTGAGGGGAGAGAGCATGCAGGCGTGGCAGAATACGAGCACCTGAAACACTGAGGGGAGAGAGCATGCAGGCGTGGGAGAATACGAGCACCTGAGACACTGAGGGGAGAGAGCATGCAGGTGTGGTAGAATACGAGCACCTGAAACACTGAGGGGAGAGAGCAGGCAGAATATGAGCACCTGAAACACTGAGGGGAGAGAGCATGCAGGCGTGGCAGAATACGAGCACCTGAAACACTGAGGGGAGAGAGCATGCAGGTGTGGCAGAATGCGAGCACCTGAAACACTGAGGGGAGAGAGCATGCAGGCGTGGCAGAATACGAGCACCTGAAACACTGAGGGGAGAGAGCATGCAGGTGTGGCAGAATGCGAGCACCTGAAACACTAAGGGGAGAGAGCATGCAGGTGTGGCAGAATACGAGCACCTGAAACACGGAGGGGAGAGAGCATGCAGGTGTGGCAGAATACGAGCACCTGAAACACTGAGGGGAGAGAGCAGGCAGAATACGAGCACCTGAAACACTGAGGGGAGAGAGCAGGGAGAATACGAGCACCTGAAACACTGAGGGGAGAGAGCATGCAGGTGTGGCAGAATACGAGCACCTGAAACACTGAGGGGAGAGAGCATGCAGGCGTGGCAGAATACGAGCACCTGAAACACCGAAGGAAGAGAGCATGCAGGTGTGGCAGAATGCGAGCACCTGAAACACTGAGGGGAGAGAGCATGCAGGTGTGGCAGAATACGAGCACCTGAAACCCTGAGGGGAGAAAGCATGCAGGTGTGGCAGAATGCGAGCACCTGAAACACTGAGGGAAGAGAGCATGCAGGTGTGGCAGAATATGAGCACCTGAAACACTGAGGGGAGAGAGCAGGCAGAATACGAGCACCTGAAACACTGAGGGGAGAGAGCAGGCAGAATACGAGCACCTGAAACACTGAGGGGAGAGAGCATGCAGGTGTGGCAGAATAAGAGCACCTGAAACACTGAGGGGTGAGAGCATGCAGGCGTGGCAGAATGCGAGCACCTGAAACACTGAAGGGAGAGAGCATGCAGGTGTGGCAGAATATGAGCACCTGAAACACTGAGGGGAGAGAGCAGGCAGAATACGAGCACCTGAAACACTGAGGGGAGAGAGCATGCAGGCGTGGCAGAATACGAGCACCTGAAACACTGAGGGGAGAGAGCATGCAGGTGTGGCAGAATGCGAGTACCTGAAACACTGAGGGGAGAGAGCATGCAGGTGTGGCAGAATACGAGCACCTGAAACACTGAGGGGAGAGAGCATGCAGGTGTGGCAGAATATGAGCACCTGAAACACTGAGGGGAGAGAGCAGGCAGAATACGAGCACCTGAAACACTGAGGGGAGAGAGCAGGCAGAATACGAACACCTGAAACACTGAGGGGAGAGAGCATGCAGGTGTGGCAGAATAAGAGCACCTGAAACACTGAGGGGAGAGAGCATGCAGGCGTGGCAAAATACAAACACCTGAAACACCGAGGGAAGAGAGCATGCAGGTGTGGCAGAATGCAAGCACCTGAAACACTGAGGGGAGAGAGCATGCAGAATATGAGCACCTGAAACACTGAGGGGAGAGAGCAGGTAGAATACGAGCACCTGAAACACTGAGGGGAGAGAGCAGGCAGAATACGAGCACCTGAAACACTGAGGGGAGAGAGCATGCAGGTGTGGCAGAATACGAGCACCTGAAACGCCAAAGGAAGAGAGCATGCAGGTGTGGCAGAATGCGAGCACCTGAAACACTGAGGGGAGAGAGCATGCAGGTGTGGCAGAATACGAGCACCTGAAACCCTGAGGGGAGAAAGCATGCAGGTGTGGCAGAATGCGAGCACCTGAAACACTGAGGGAAGAGAGCATGCAGGTGTGGCAGAATGCCAGCACCTGAAACACTGAGGGGAGAGAGCATGCAGGTATGGCAGAATGCGAGCACCTGAAACACTGAGGGGAGAGAGCAGGCAGAATACGAGCACCTGAAACACTGAGGGGAGAGAGCAGGCAGAATACAAGCACCTGAAACACTGAGGGGAGAGAGCACCTGAAACACTGAGGGGAGAGAGCATGCAGGTGTGGCAGAATGCGAGCACCTGAAACACTGAGGGGAGAGAGCAGGCAGAATACGAGCACCTGAAACACTGAGGGGAGAGAGCAGGCAGAATACAAGCACCTGAAACACTGAGGGGAGAGAGCAGGCAGAATACGAGCACCTGAAACACTGAGGGGAGAGAGCATGCAGGTGTGGCAGAATACGAGCACCTGAAACACTGAGGGGAGAGAGCATGCAGGCGTGGCAGAATACGAGCACCTGAAACACCGAGGGAAGAGAGCATGCAGGCGTGGCAGAATGCGAGCCCCTGAAACACCGAGGGGAGAGAGCATGCAGGTGTGGCAGAATACGAGCACCTGAAACCCTGAGGGGAGAAAGCATGCAGGTGTGGCAGAATGCGAGCACCTGAAACACTGAGGGAAGAGAGCATGCAGTTGTGGCAGAATGCGAGCACCTGAAACACTGAGGGGAGTGAGCATGCAGGTGTGGCAGAATACGAGCACCTGAAACCCTGAGGGGAGAGAGCATGCAGGTGTGGCAAAATGCGAGCACCTGAAACACTGAGGGAAGAGAGCATGCAGGTGTGGCAGAATGCGAGCACCTGAAACACTGAGGGGAGAGAGCATGCAGGTGTGGCAGAATACGAGCACCTGAAACACTGAGGGGAGAGAGAATGCAGGCGTGGCAGAATACGAGCACCTGAAACACTGAGGGGAGAGAGCATGCAGGCGTGGCAGAATACGAGCACCTGAAACACTGAGGGGAGAGAGCATGCAGGCGTGGGAGAATACGAGCACCTGAGACACTGAGGGGAGAGAGCATGCAGGTGTGGCAGAATACGAGCAGCTGAAACACTGAGGGGAGAGAGCAGGCAGAATACGAGCACCTGAAACACTGAGGGGAGAGAGCATGCAGGCGTGGGAGAATACGAGCACCTGAGACACTGAGGGGAGAGAGCATGCAGGTGTGGTATAATACGAGCACCTGAAACACTGAGGGGAGAGAGCATGCAGGCGTGGCAGAATACGAGCACCTGAAACACTGAGGGGAGAGAGCATGCAGGTGTGGCAGAATGCGAGCACCTGAAACACTGAGGGGAGAGAGCATGCAGGTGTGGCAGAATACGAGCACCTGAAACACTGAGGGGAGAGAGCATGCAGGTGTGGCAGAATATGAGCACCTGAAACACTGAGGGGAGAGAGCAGGCAGAATACGAGCACCTGAAACACTGAGGGGAGAGAGCAGGCAGAATACGAGCACCTGAAACACTGAGGGGAGAGAGCATGCAGGTGTGGTAGAATACGAGCACCTGAAACACTGAGGGGAGAGAGCATGCAGCATGGCAGAATACGAGCACCTGAAACACTGAGGGGAGAGAGCATGCAGGTGTGGCAGAATACGAGCACCTGAAACACTGAGGGGAGAGAGCATACAGGTGTGGCAGAATTCGAGCACCTGAAACACTGAGGGGAGAGAGCGTGCAGGTGTGGCAGAATATAAGCACCTGAAACACTGAGGGGAGAGAGCAGGCAGAATACGAGCACCTGAAACACTGAGGGGAGAGAGCATGCAGGCGTGGCAGAATACGAGCACCTGAAACACTGAGGGGAGAGAGCATGCAGGTGTGGCAGAATGCGAGCACCTGAAACACTGAGGGGAGAGAGCATGCAGGTGTGGCAGAATATGAGCACCTGAAACACTGAGGGGAGAGAGCAGGCAGAATACGAGCACCTGAAACACTGAGGGGAGAGAGCAGGCAGAATACGAGCACCTGAAACACTGAGGGGAGAAAGCATGCAGGTGTGGCAGAATGCGAGCACCTGAAACACTGAGGGAAGAGAGCATGCAGTTGTGGCAGAATGCGAGCACCTGAAACACTGAGGGGAGTGAGCATGCAGGTGTGGCAGAATACGAGCACCTGAAACCCTGAGGGGAGAGAGCATGCAGGTGTGGCAAAATGCGAGCACCTGAAACACTGAGGGAAGAGAGCATGCAGGTGTGGCAGAATGCGAGCACCTGAAACACTGAGGGGAGAGAGCATGCAGGTGTGGCAGAATACGAGCACCTGAAACACTGAGGGGAGAGAGAATGCAGGCGTGGCAGAATACGAGCACCTGAAACACTGAGGGGAGAGAGCATGCAGGCGTGGCAGAATACGAGCACCTGAAACACTGAGGGGAGAGAGCATGCAGGCGTGGGAGAATACGAGCACCTGAGACACTGAGGGGAGAGAGCATGCAGGTGTGGCAGAATACGAGCAGCTGAAACACTGAGGGGAGAGAGCAGGCAGAATACGAGCACCTGAAACACTGAGGGGAGAGAGCATGCAGGCGTGGGAGAATACGAGCACCTGAGACACTGAGGGGAGAGAGCATGCAGGTGTGGTATAATACGAGCACCTGAAACACTGAGGGGAGAGAGCATGCAGGCGTGGCAGAATACGAGCACCTGAAACACTGAGGGGAGAGAGCATGCAGGTGTGGCAGAATGCGAGCACCTGAAACACTGAGGGGAGAGAGCATGCAGGTGTGGCAGAATACGAGCACCTGAAACACTGAGGGGAGAGAGCATGCAGGTGTGGCAGAATATGAGCACCTGAAACACTGAGGGGAGAGAGCAGGCAGAATACGAGCACCTGAAACACTGAGGGGAGAGAGCAGGCAGAATACGAGCACCTGAAACACTGAGGGGAGAGAGCAGGCAGAATACGAGCACCTGAAACACTGAGGGGAGAGAGCATGCAGGTGTGGTAGAATACGAGCACCTGAAACACTGAGGGGAGAGAGCATGCAGCATGGCAGAATACGAGCACCTGAAACACTGAGGGGAGAGAGCATGCAGGTGTGGCAGAATACGAGCACCTGAAACACTGAGGGGAGAGAGCATACAGGTGTGGCAGAATACGAGCACCTGAAACACTGAGGGGAGAGAGCGTGCAGGTGTGGCAGAAAATTAGCACCTGAAACACTGAGGGGAGAGAGCAGGCAGAATACGAGCACCTGAAACACTGAGGGGAGAGAGCATGCAGGCGTGGCAGAATACGAGCACCTGAAACACTGAGGGGAGAGAGCATGCAGGTGTGGCAGAATGCGAGCACCTGAAACACTGAGGGGAGAGAGCATGCAGGTGTGGCAGAATATGAGCACCTGAAACACTGAGGGGAGAGAGCAGGCAGAATACGAGCACCTGAAACACTGAGGGGAGAGAGCAGGCAGAATACGAGCACCTGAAACACTGAGGGGAGAGAGCAGGCAGAATACGAGCCCCTGAAACACTGAGGCGAGAGAGCATGCAGGTGTGGCAGAATACAAGCACCTGAAACACTGAGGGGAGAGAGCATGAAGGCGTGGCAGAATACGAGCACCTGAAACACCGAGGGAAGAGAGCATGCAGGTGTGGCAGAATGCGAGCACCTGAAACACTGAGGGGAGAGAGCATGCAGAATACGAGCACCTGAAACACTGAGGGGAGAGAGCAGGCAGAATACGAGCAGCTGAAACACTGAGGGGAGAGAGCATGCAGGATACGAGCACCTGAAACACTGAGTGGAGAGAGCATGCAGGTGTGGCAGAATGCGAGCACCTGAAACACTGAGGGGAGAGAGCATGCAGGTGTGGCAGAATATGAGCACCTGAAACACTGAGGGGAGAGAGCAGGCAGAATACGAGCACCTGAAACACTGAGGGGAGAGAGCAGGCAGAATACGAGCACCTGAAACACTGAGGGGAGAAAGCATGCAGGTGTGGCAGAATGCGAGCACCTGAAACACTGAGGGAAGAGAGCATGCAGTTGTGGCAGAATGCGAGCACCTGAAACACTGAGGGGAGTGAGCATGCAGGTGTGGCAGAATACGAGCACCTGAAACACTGAGGGGAGAGAGAATGCAGGCGTGGCAGAATACGAGCACCTGAAACACTGAGGGGAGAGAGCATGCAGGCGTGGCAGAATACGAGCACCTGAAACACTGAGGGGAGAGAGCATGCAGGCGTGGGAGAATACGAGCACCTGAGACACTGAGGGGAGAGAGCATGCAGGTGTGGCAGAATACGAGCAGCTGAAACACTGAGGGGAGAGAGCAGGCAGAATACGAGCACCTGAAACACTGAGGGGAGAGAGCATGCAGGCGTGGGAGAATACGAGCACCTGAGACACTGAGGGGAGAGAGCATGCAGGTGTGGTATAATACGAGCACCTGAAACACTGAGGGGAGAGAGCATGCAGGCGTGGCAGAATACGAGCACCTGAAACACTGAGGGGAGAGAGCATGCAGGTGTGGCAGAATGCGAGCACCTGAAACACTGAGGGGAGAGAGCATGCAGGTGTGGCAGAATACGAGCACCTGAAACACTGAGGGGAGAGAGCATGCAGGTGTGGCAGAATATGAGCACCTGAAACACTGAGGGGAGAGAGCAGGCAGAATACGAGCACCTGAAACACTGAGGGGAGAGAGCAGGCAGAATACGAGCACCTGAAACACTGAGGGGAGAGAGCAGGCAGAATACGAGCACCTGAAACACTGAGGGGAGAGAGCATGCAGGTGTGGTAGAATACGAGCACCTGAAACACTGAGGGGAGAGAGCATGCAGCATGGCAGAATACGAGCACCTGAAACACTGAGGGGAGAGAGCATGCAGGTGTGGCAGAATACGAGCACCTGAAACACTGAGGGGAGAGAGCATACAGGTGTGGCAGAATACGAGCACCTGAAACACTGAGGGGAGAGAGCGTGCAGGTGTGGCAGAATATAAGCACCTGAAACACTGAGGGGAGAGAGCAGGCAGAATACGAGCACCTGAAACACTGAGGGGAGAGATCATGCAGGCGTGGCAGAATACGAGCACCTGAAACACTGAGGGGAGAGAGCATGCAGGTGTGGCAGAATGCGAGCACCTGAAACACTGAGGGGAGAGAGCATGCAGGTGTGGCAGAATATGAGCACCTGAAACACTGAGGGGAGAGAGCAGGCAGAATACGAGCACCTGAAACACTGAGGGGAGAGAGCAGGCAGAATACGAGCACCTGAAACACTGAGGGGAGAGAGCAGGCAGAATACGAGCCCCTGAAACACTGAGGCGAGAGAGCATGCAGGTGTGGCAGAATACAAGCACCTGAAACACTGAGGGGAGAGAGCATGAAGGCGTGGCAGAATACGAGCACCTGAAACACCGAGGGAAGAGAGCATGCAGGTGTGGCAGAATGCGAGCACCTGAAACACTGAGGGGAGAGAGCATGCAGAATACGAGCACCTGAAACACTGAGGGGAGAGAGCAGGCAGAATACGAGCAGCTGAAACACTGAGGGGAGAGAGCATGCAGGATACGAGCACCTGAAACACTGAGTGGAGAGAGCATGCAGGTGTGGCAGAATGCGAGCACCTGAAACACTGAGGGGAGAGAGCATGCAGGTGTGGCAGAATACGAGCACCTAAAACACTGAGGGGAGAGAGCATGCAGGTGTGGCAGAATATGAGCACCTGAAACACTGAGGGGAGAGAGCAGGCAGAATACGAGCACCTGAAACACTGAGGGGAGAGAGCAGGCAGAATACGAGCACCTGAAACACTGAGGGGAGAGAGCAGGCTGAATACGAGCACCTGAAACACTGAGAGGAGAGAGCATGCAGGCGTGGCAGAATACGAGCACCTGAAACACTGAGGGGAGAGAGCATGCAGGCGTGGCAGAATACGAGCACCTGAAACACTGAGGGGAGAGAGCATGCAGGTGTGGTAGAATACGAGCACCTGAAACACTGAGGGGAGAGAGCATGCAGCATGGCAGAATACGAGCACCTGAAACACTGAGGGGAGAGAGCATGCAGCATGGCAGAATATGAGCACCTGAAACACTGAGGGGAGAGAGCAGGCAGAATACAAGCACCTGAAACACTGAGGGGAGAGAGCATGCAGGCGTGGCAGAATACGAGCACCTGAAACACTGAGGGGAGACAGCATGCAGGTGTGGCAGAATGCGAGCACCTGAAACACTGAGGGGAGAGAGCATGCAAGTGTTGCAGAATATGAGCACCTGAAACACTGAGGGGAGAGAGCAGGCAGAATACGAGCACCTGAAACACTGAGGGGAGAGAGCAGGCAGAATACGAGCACCTGAAACACTGAGGGGAGAGAGCAGGCAGAATACGAGCACCTGAAACACTGAGGGGAGAGAGCATGCAGGTGTGGCAGAATACGAGCACCTGAAACACTGAGGGGAGAGAGCATGCAGGCGTGGCAGAATACGAGCACCTGAAACACCGAGGGAAGAGAGCATGCAGGTGTGGCAGAATGCGAGCACCTGAAACACTGAGGGGAGAGAGCATGCAGAATACGAGCACCTGAAACACTGAGGGGAGAGAGCAGGCAGCATACGAGCACCTGAAACACTGAGGGGAGAGAGCAGGCAGAATACGAGCAGCTGAAACACTGAGGGGAGAGAGCAGGCAGAATACGAGCACCTGAAACACTGAGGGGAGAGAGCATGCAGGCGTGGGAGAATACGAGCACCTGAGACACTGAGGGGAGAGAGCATGCAGGTGTGGTAGAATATGAGCACCTGAAACACTGAGGGGAGAGAGCAGGCAGAATACGAGCACCTGAAACACTGAGGGGAAAGAGCATGCAGGCGTGGCAGAATACGAGCACCTGAAACACTGAGGGGAGAGAGCATGCAGGTGTGGCAGAATGCGAGCACCTGAAACACTGAGGGGAGAGAGCATGCAGGTGTGGCAGAATACGAGCACCTGAAACACTGAGGGGAGAGAGCATGCAGGTGTGGCAAAATATGAGCACCTGAAACACTGAGGGGAGAGAGCAGGCAGAATACGAGCACCTGAAACACTGAGGGGAGAGAGCAGGCAGAATACGAGCACCTGAAACACTGAGGGGAGAGAGCAGGCAGAATACGAGCACCTGAAACACTGAGGGGAGAGAGCATGCAGGTGTGGTAGAATACGAGCACCTGAAACACTGAGGGGAGAGAGCATGCAGGCATGGCAGAATACGAGCACCTGAAACACTGAGGGGAGAGAGCATGCAGGCGTGGCAGAATACGAGCACCTGAAACACTGAGGGGAGAGAGCATACAGGTGTGGCAGAATACGAGCACCTGAAACACTGAGGGGAGAGAGCGTGCAGGTGTGGCAGAATATAAGCACCTGAAACACTGAGGGGAGAGAGCAGGCAGAATACGAGCACCTGAAACACTGAGGGGAGAGAGCATGCAGGCGTGGCAGAATACGAGCACCTGAAACACTGAGGGGAGAGAGCATGCAGGTGTGGCAGAATGCGAGCACCTGAAACACTGAGGGGAGAGAGCATGCAGGTGTGGCAGAATATGAGCACCTGAAACACTGAGGGGAGAGAGCAGGCAGAATACGAGCACCTGAAACACTGAGGGGAGAGAGCAGGCAGAATACGAGCACCTGAAACACTGAGGGGAGAGAGCACCTGAAACACTGAGGGGAGAGAGCATGCAGGTGTGGCAGAATGCAAGCACCTGAAACACTGAGGGGAGAGAGCAGGCAGAATACGAGCACCTGAAACACTGAGAGGAGAGAGCAGGCAGAATACAAGCACCTGAAACACTGAGGGGAGAGAGCAGGCAGAATACGAGCACCTGAAACACTGAGGGGAGAGAGCATGCAGGTGTGGCAGAATACGAGCACCTGAAACACTGAGGGGAGAGAGCATGCAGGCGTGGCAGAATACGAGCACCTGAAACACTGAGGGAAGAGAGCATGCAGGCGTGGCAGAATGCGAGCCCCTGAAACACCGAGGGGAGAGAGCATGCAGGTGTGGCAGAATACGAGCACCTGAAACCCTGAGGGGAGAAAGCATGCAGGTGTGGCAGAATACGAGCACCTGAAACCCTGAGGGGAGAGAGCATGCAGGTGTGGCAAAATGCGAGCACCTGAAACACTGAGGGAAGAGAGCATGCAGGTGTGGCAGAATGCGAGCACCTGAAACACTGAGGGGAGAGAGCATGCAGGTGTGGCAGAATACGAGCACCTGAAACACTGAGGGGAGAGAGAATGCAGGCGTGGCAGAATACGAGCACCTGAAACACTGAGGGGAGAGAGCATGCAGGCGTGGCAGAATACGAGCACCTGAAACACTGAGGGGAGAGAGCATGCAGGCGTGGGAGAATACGAGCACCTGAGACACTGAGGGGAGAGAGCATGCAGGTGTGGTAGAATACGAGCACCTGAAACACTGAGGGGAGAGAGCAGGCAGAATATGAGCACCTGAAACACTGAGGGGAGAGAGCATGCAGGCGTGGCAGAATACGAGCACCTGAAACACTGAGGGGAGAGAGCAGGCAGAATACGAGCACCTGAAACACTGAGGGGAGAGAGCAGGCAGAATACGAGCACCTGAAACACTGAGGGGAGAGAGCAGGCAGAATACGAGCACCTGAAACACTGAGGGGAGAGAGCATGCAGGTGTGGCAGAATACGAGCACCTGAAACACTGAGGGGAGAGAGCATGCAGGCGTGGCAGAATACGAGCACCTGAAACACCGAGGGAAGAGAGCATGCAGGTGTGGCAGAATGCGAGCACCTGAAACACTGAGGGGAGAGAGCATGCAGAATACGAGCACCTGAAACACTGAGGGGAGAGAGCAGGCAGCATACGAGCACCTGAAACACTGAGGGGAGAGAGCAGGCAGAATACGAGCAGCTGAAACACTGAGGGGAGAGAGCAGGCAGAATACGAGCACCTGAAACACTGAGGGGAGAGAGCATGCAGGCGTGGGAGAATACGAGCACCTGAGACACTGAGGGGAGAGAGCATGCAGGTGTGGTAGAATATGAGCACCTGAAACACTGAGGGGAGAGAGCAGGCAGAATACGAGCACCTGAAACACTGAGGGGAAAGAGCATGCAGGCGTGGCAGAATACGAGCACCTGAAACACTGAGGGGAGAGAGCATGCAGGTGTGGCAGAATGCGAGCACCTGAAACACTGAGGGGAGAGAGCATGCAGGTGTGGCAGAATACGAGCACCTGAAACACTGAGGGGAGAGAGCATGCAGGTGTGGCAAAATATGAGCACCTGAAACACTGAGGGGAGAGAGCAGGCAGAATACGAGCACCTGAAACACTGAGGGGAGAGAGCAGGCAGAATACGAGCACCTGAAACACTGAGGGGAGAGAGCAGGCAGAATACGAGCACCTGAAACACTGAGGGGAGAGAGCATGCAGGTGTGGTAGAATACGAGCACCTGAAACACTGAGGGGAGAGAGCATGCAGGCATGGCAGAATACGAGCACCTGAAACACTGAGGGGAGAGAGCATGCAGGCGTGGCAGAATACGAGCACCTGAAACACTGAGGGGAGAGAGCATACAGGTGTGGCAGAATACGAGCACCTGAAACACTGAGGGGAGAGAGCGTGCAGGTGTGGCAGAATATAAGCACCTGAAACACTGAGGGGAGAGAGCAGGCAGAATACGAGCACCTGAAACACTGAGGGGAGAGAGCATGCAGGCGTGGCAGAATACGAGCACCTGAAACACTGAGGGGAGAGAGCATGCAGGTGTGGCAGAATGCGAGCACCTGAAACACTGAGGGGAGAGAGCATGCAGGTGTGGCAGAATATGAGCACCTGAAACACTGAGGGGAGAGAGCAGGCAGAATACGAGCACCTGAAACACTGAGGGGAGAGAGCAGGCAGAATACGAGCACCTGAAACACTGAGGGGAGAGAGCACCTGAAACACTGAGGGGAGAGAGCAGGCAGAATACGAGCACCTGAAACACTGAGAGGAGAGAGCAGGCAGAATACAAGCACCTGAAACACTGAGGGGAGAGAGCAGGCAGAATACGAGCACCTGAAACACTGAGGGGAGAGAGCATGCAGGTGTGGCAGAATACGAGCACCTGAAACACTGAGGGGAGAGAGCATGCAGGCGTGGCAGAATACGAGCACCTGAAACACTGAGGGAAGAGAGCATGCAGGCGTGGCAGAATGCGAGCCCCTGAAACACCGAGGGGAGAGAGCATGCAGGTGTGGCAGAATACGAGCACCTGAAACCCTGAGGGGAGAAAGCATGCAGGTGTGGCAGAATACGAGCACCTGAAACCCTGAGGGGAGAGAGCATGCAGGTGTGGCAAAATGCGAGCACCTGAAACACTGAGGGAAGAGAGCATGCAGGTGTGGCAGAATGCGAGCACCTGAAACACTGAGGGGAGAGAGCATGCAGGTGTGGCAGAATACGAGCACCTGAAACACTGAGGGGAGAGAGAATGCAGGCGTGGCAGAATACGAGCACCTGAAACACTGAGGGGAGAGAGCATGCAGGCGTGGCAGAATACGAGCACCTGAAACACTGAGGGGAGAGAGCATGCAGGCGTGGGAGAATACGAGCACCTGAGACACTGAGGGGAGAGAGCATGCAGGTGTGGTAGAATACGAGCACCTGAAACACTGAGGGGAGAGAGCAGGCAGAATATGAGCACCTGAAACATTGAGGGGAGAGAGCATGCAGGCGTGGCAGAATACTAGCACCTGAAACACTGAGGGGAGAGAGCATGCAGGTGTGGCAGAATGCGAGCACCTGAAACACTGAGGGGAGAGAGCATGCAGGCGTGGCAGAATACGAGCACCTGAAACACTGAGGGGAGAGAGCATGCAGGTGTGGCAGAATGCGAGCACCTGAAACACTAAGGGGAGAGAGCATGCAGGTGTGGCAGAATACGAGCACCTGAAACACGGAGGGGAGAGAGCATGCAGGTGTGGCAGAATACGAGCACCTGAAACACTGAGGGGAGAGAGCAGGCAGAATACGAGCACCTGAAACACTGAGGGGAGAGAGCAGGGAGAATACGAGCACCTGAAACACTGAGGGGAGAGAGCATGCAGGTGTGGCAGAATACGAGCACCTGAAACACTGAGGGGAGAGAGCATGCAGGCGTGGCAGAATACGAGCACCTGAAACACCGAAGGAAGAGAGCATGCAGGTGTGGCAGAATGCGAGCACCTGAAACACTGAGGGGAGAGAGCATGCAGGTGTGGCAGAATACGAGCACCTGAAACCCTGAGGGGAGAAAGCATGCAGGTGTGGCAGAATGCGAGCACCTGAAACACTGAGGGAAGAGAGCATGCAGGTGTGGCAGAATATGAGCACCTGAAACACTGAGGGGAGAGAGCAGGCAGAATACGAGCACCTGAAACACTGAGGGGAGAGAGCAGGCAGCATACGAGCACCTGAAACACTGAGGGGAGAGAGCATGCAGGTGTGGCAGAATAAGAGCACCTGAAACACTGAGGGGTGAGAGCATGCAGGCGTGGCAGAATGCGAGCACCTGAAACACTGAAGGGAGAGAGCATGCAGGTGTGGCAGAATATGAGCACCTGAAACACTGAGGGGAGAGAGCAGGCAGAATACGAGCACCTGAAACACTGAGGGGAGAGAGCATGCAGGCGTGGCAGAATACGAGCACCTGAAACACTGAGGGGAGAGAGCATGCAGGTGTGGCAGAATGCGAGTACCTGAAACACTGAGGGGAGAGAGCATGCAGGTGTGGCAGAATACGAGCACCTGAAACACTGAGGGGAGAGAGCATGCAGGTGTGGCAGAATAGGAGCACCTGAAACACTGAGGGGAGAGAGCAGGCAGAATACGAGCACCTGAAACACTGAGGGGAGAGAGCAGGCAGAATACGAGCACCTGAAACACTGAGGGGAGAGAGCATGCAGGTGTGGCAGAATAAGAGCACCTGAAACACTGAGGGGAGAGAGCATGCAGGCGTGGCAAAATACAAACACCTGAAACACCGAGGGAAGAGAGCATGCAGGTGTGGCAGAATGCAAGCACCTGAAACACTGAGGGGAGAGAGCATGCAGAATACGAGCACCTGAAACACTGAGGGGAGAGAGCAGGTAGAATACGAGCACCTGAAACACTGAGGGGAGAGAGCAGGCAGAATACGAGCACCTGAAACACTGAGGGGAGAGAGCATGCAGGTGTGGCAGAATACGAGCACCTGAAACGCCGAAGGAAGAGAGCATGCAGGTGTGGCAGAATGCGAGCACCTGAAACACTGAGGGGAGAGAGCATGCAGGTGTGGCAGAATACGAGCACCTGAAACCCTGAGGGGAGAAAGCATGCAGGTGTGGCAGAATGCGAGCACCTGAAACACTGAGGGAAGAGAGCATGCAGGTGTGGCAGAATGCCAGCACCTGAAACACTGAGGGGAGAGAGCATGCAGGTGTGGCAGAATGCGAGCACCTGAAACACTGAGGGGAGAGAGCAGGCAGAATACGAGCACCTGAAACACTGAGGGGAGAGAGCAGGCAGAATACAAGCACCTGAAACACTGAGGGGAGAGAGCACCTGAAACACTGAGGGGAGAGAGCATGCAGGTGTGGCAGAATGCGAGCTCCTGAAACACTGAGGGGAGAGAGCAGGCAGAATACGAGCACCTGAAACACTGAGGGGAGAGAGCAGGCAGAATACAAGCACCTGAAACACTGAGGGGAGAGAGCAGGCAGAATACGAGCACCTGAAACACTGAGGGGAGAGAGCATGCAGGTGTGGCAGAATACGAGCACCTGAAACAATGAGGGGAGAGAGCATGCAGGCGTGGAAGAATACGAGCACCTGAAACACCGAGGGAAGAGAGCATGCAGGCGTGGCAGAATGCGAGCCCCTGAAACACCGAGGGGAGAGAGCATGCAGGCGTGGCAGAATACGAGCACCTGAAACCCTGAGGGGAGAAAGCATGCAGGTGTGGCAGAATGCGAGCACCTGAAACACTGAGGGAAGAGAGCATGCAGGTGTGGCAGAATGCGAGCACCTGAAACACTGAGGGGAGTGAGCATGCAGGTGTGGCAGAATACGAGCACCTGAAACCCTGAGGGGAGAGAGCATGCAGGTGTGGCAAAATGCGAGCACCTGAAACACTGAGGGAAGAGAGCATGCAGGTGTGGCAGAATGCGAGCACCTGAAACACTGAGGGGAGAGAGCATGCAGGTGTGGCAGAATACGAGCACCTGAAACACTGAGGGGAGAGAGAATGCAGGCGTGGCAGAATACGAGCACCTGAAACACTGAGGGGAGAGAGCATGCAGGCGTGGCAGAATACGAGCACCTGAAACACTGAGGGGAGAGAGCATGCAGGCGTGGGAGAATACGAGCACCTGAGACACTGAGGGGAGAGAGCATGCAGGTGTGGCAGAATACGAGGAGCTGAAACACTGAGGGGAGAGAGCAGGCAGAATACGAGCACCTGAAACACTGAGGGGAGAGAGCATGCAGGCGTGGGAGAATACGAGCACCTGAGACACTGAGGGGAGAGAGCATGCAGGTGTGGTAGAATACGAGCACCTGAAACACTGAGGGGAGAGAGCAGGCAGAATACGAGCACCTGAAACACTGAGGGGAGAGAGCATGCAGGCGTGGCAGAATACGAGCACCTGAAACACTGAGGGGAGAGAGCATGCAGGTGTGGCAGAATGCGAGCACCTGAAACACTGAGGGGAGAGAGCATGCAGGTGTGGCAGAATACGAGCACCTGAAACACTGAGGGGAGAGAGCATGCAGGTGTGGCAGAATATGAGCACCTGAAACACTGAGGGGAGAGAGCAGGCAGAATACGAGCACCTGAAACACTGAGGGGAGAGAGCAGGCAGAATACGAGCACCTGAAACACTGAGGGGAGAGAGCAGGCAGAATACGAGCACCTGAAACACTGAGGGGAGAGAGCATGCAGGTGTGGTAGAATACGAGCACCTGAAACACTGAGGGGAGAGAGCATGCAGGCATGGCAGAATACGAGCACCTGAAACACTGAGGGGAGAGAGCATGCAGGTGTGGCAGAATACGAGCACCTGAAACACTGAGGGGAGAGAGCATACAGGTGTGGCAGAATACGAGCACCTGAAACACTGAGGGGAGAGAGCGTGCAGGTGTGGCAGAATATAAGCACCTGAAACACTTAGGGGAGAGAGCAGGCAGAATACGAGCACCTGAAACATTGAGGGGAGAGAGCATGCAGGTGTGGCAGAATACGAGCACCTGAAACACTGAGGGAAGAGAGCATGCAGGTGTGGCAGAATGCGAGCACCTGAAACACTGAGGGGAGAGAGCATGCAGGTGTGGCAGAATATGAGCACCTGAAACACTGAGGGGAGAGAGCAGGCAGGTGTGGCAGAATACGAGCACCTGAAACCCTGAGGGGAGAAAGCATGCAGGTGTGGCAGAATGCGAGCACCTGAAACACTGAGGGAAGAGAGCATGCAGGTGTGGCAGAATGCCAGCACCTGAAACACTGAGGGGAGAGAGCATGCAGGTGTGGCAGAATGCGAGCACCTGAAACACTGAGGGGAGAGAGCAGGCAGAATACGAGCACCTGAAACACTGAGGGGAGAGAGCAGGCAGAATACAAGCACCTGAAACACTGAGGGGAGAGAGCACCTGAAACACTGAGGGGAGAGAGCATGCAGGTGTGGCAGAATGCGAGCTCCTGAAACACTGAGGGGAGAGAGCAGGCAGAATACGAGCACCTGAAACACTGAGGGGAGAGAGCAGGCAGAATACAAGCACCTGAAACACTGAGGGGAGAGAGCAGGCAGAATACGAGCACCTGAAACACTGAGGGGAGAGAGCATGCAGGTGTGGCAGAATACGAGCACCTGAAACACTGAGGGGAGAGAGCATGCAGGCGTGGAAGAATACGAGCACCTGAAACACCGAGGGAAGAGAGCATGCAGGCGTGGCAGAATGCGAGCCCCTGAAACACCGAGGGGAGAGAGCATGCAGGCGTGGCAGAATACGAGCACCTGAAACCCTGAGGGGAGAAAGCATGCAGGTGTGGCAGAATGCGAGCACCTGAAACACTGAGGGAAGAGAGCATGCAGGTGTGGCAGAATGCGAGCACCTGAAACACTGAGGGGAGTGAGCATGCAGGTGTGGCAGAATACGAGCACCTGAAACCCTGAGGGGAGAGAGCATGCAGGTGTGGCAAAATGCGAGCACCTGAAACACTGAGGGAAGAGAGCATGCAGGTGTGGCAGAATGCGAGCACCTGAAACACTGAGGGGAGAGAGCATGCAGGTGTGGCAGAATACGAGCACCTGAAACACTGAGGGGAGAGAGAATGCAGGCGTGGCAGAATACGAGCACCTGAAACACTGAGGGGAGAGAGCATGCATGCGTGGCAGAATACGAGCACCTGAAACACTGAGGGGAGAGAGCATGCAGGTGTGGGAGAATACGAGCACCTGAGACACTGAGGGGAGAGAGCATGCAGGTGTGGCAGAATACGAGCAGCTGAAACACTGAGGGGAGAGAGCAGGCAGAATACGAGCACCTGAAACCCTGAGGGGAGAGAGCATGCAGGCGTGGGAGAATACGAGCACCTGAGACACTGAGGGGAGAGAGCATGCAGGTGTGGTAGAATACGAGCACCTGAAACACTGAGGGGAGAGAGCAGGCAGAATACGAGCACCTGAAACACTGAGGGGAGAGAGCATGCAGGCGTGGCAGAATACGAGCACCTGAAACACTGAGGGGAGAGAGCATGCAGGTGTGGCAGAATGCGAGCACCTGAAACACTGAGGGGAGAGAGCATGCAGGTGTGGCAGAATACGAGCACCTGAAACACTGAGGGGAGAGAGCATGCAGGTGTGGCAGAATATGAGCACCTGAAACACTGAGGGGAGAGAGCAGGCAGAATACGAGCACCTGAAACACTGAGGGGAGAGAGCAGGCAGAATACGAGCACCTGAAACACTGAGGGGAGAGAGCAGGCAGAATACGAGCACCTGAAACACTGAGGGGAGAGAGCATGCAGGTGTGGCAGAATACGAGCACCTGAAACACTGAGGGGAGAGAGCATACAGGTGTGGCAGAATACGAGCACCTGAAACACTGAGGGGAGAGAGCATGCAGGTGTGGCAGAATATAAGCACCTGAAACACTTAGGGGAGAGAGCAGGCAGAATACGAGCACCTGAAACATTGAGGGGAGAGAGCATGCAGGTGTGGCAGAATACGAGCACCTGAAACACTGAGGGGAGAGAGCATGCAGGTGTGGCAGAATGCGAGCACCTGAAACACTGAGGGGAGAGAGCATGCAGGTGTGGCAGAATATGAGCACCTGAAACACTGAGGGGAGAGAGCAGGCAGAATACGAGCACCTGAAACACTGAGGGGAGAGAGCAGGCAGAATACGAGCACCTGAAACACTGAGGGGAGAGAGCAGGCAGAATACGAGCCCCTGAAACACTGAGGCGAGAGAGCATGCAGGTGTGGCAGAATACGAGCACCTGAAACACTGAGGGGAGAGAGCATGCAGGCGTGGCAGAATACGAGCACCTGAAACACTGAGGGAAGAGAGCATGCAGGTGTGGCAGAATGCGAGCACCTGAAACACTGAGGGGAGAGAGCATGCAGAATACGAGCACCTGAAACACTGAGGGGAGAGAGCAGGCAGCATACGAGTACCTGAAACACTGAGGGGAGAGAGCAAGCAGAATACGAGCAGCTGAAACACTGAGGGGAGAGAGCATGCAGGATACGAGCGCCTGAAACACTGAGTGGAGAGAGCATGCAGGTATGGCAGAATGCGAGCACCTGAAACACTGAGGGGAGAGAGCATGCAGGTGTGGCAGAATACGAGCACCTAAAACACTGAGGGGAGAGAGCATGCAGGTGTGGCAGAATATGAGCACCTGAAACACTGAGGGGAGAGAGCAGGCAGAATACGAGCACCTGAAACACTGAGGGGAGAGAGCAGGCTGAATACGAGCACCTGAAACACTGAGAGGAGAGAGCATGCAGGCGTGGCAGAATACGAGCACCTGAAACACTGAGGGGAGAGAGCATGCAGGCGTGGCAGAATACGAGCACCTGAAACACTGAGGGGAGAGAGCATGCAGGTGTGGCAGAATACGAGCACCTGAAACACTGAGGGGAGAGAGCAGGCAGAATACAAGCACCTGAAACACTGAGCGGAGAGAGCATGCAGGCATGGCAGAATACGAGCACCTGAAACACTGAGGGGAGACAGCATGCAGGTGTGGCAGAATACGAGCACCTGAAACACTGAGGGGAGAGAGCAGGCAGAATACGAGCACCTGAAACACTGAGGGGAGAGAGCAGGCAGAATACGAGCACCTGAAACACTGAGGGGAGAGAGCATGCAGGTGTGGTAGAATACGAGCACCTGAAACACTGAGGGGAGAGAGCATGCAGGCATGGCAGAATACGAGCACCTGAAAAACTGAGGGGAGAGAGCATGCAGGTGTGGCAGAATACGAGCACCTGAAACACTGAGGGGAGAGAGCATACAGGTGTGGCAGAATACGAGCACCTGAAACACTGAGGGGAGAGAGCGTGCAGGTGTGGCAGAATATAAGCACCTGAAACACTTAGGGGAGAGAGCAGGCAGAATACGAGCACCTGAAACATTGAGGGGAGAGAGCATGCAGGTGTGGCAGAATACGAGCACCTGAAACACTGAGGGGAGAGAGCATGCAGGTGTGGCAGAATGCGAGCACCTGAAACACTGAGGGGAGAGAGCATGCAGGTGTGGCAGAATATGAGCACCTGAAACACTGAGGGGAGAGAGCAGGCAGAATACGAGCACCTGAAACACTGAGGGGAGAGAGCAGGCAGAATACGAGCACCTGAAACACTGAGGGGAGAGAGCAGGCAGAATACGAACCCCTAAAAACACTGAGGCGAGAGAGCATGCAGGTGTGGCAGAATACGAGCACCTGAAACACTGAGGGGAGAGAGCATGCAGGCGTGGCAGAATACGAGCACCTGAAACACCGAGGGAAGAGAGCATGCAGGTGTGGCAGAATGCGAGCACCTGAAACACTGAGGGGAGAGAGCATGCAGAATACGAGCACCTGAAACACTGAGGGGAGAGAGCAGGCAGCATACGAGCACCTGAAACACTGAGGGGAGAGAGCAGGCAGAATACGAGCAGCTGAAACACTGAGGGGAGAGAGCATGCAGGATACGAGCGCCTGAAACACTGAGTGGAGAGAGCATGCAGGTGTGGCAGAATGCGAGCACCTGAAACACTGAGGGGAGAGAGCATGCAGGTGTGGCAGAATACGAGCACCTAAAACACTGAGGGGAGAGAGCATGCAGGTGTGGCAGAATATGAGCACCTGAAACACTGAGGGGAGAGAGCAGGCAGAATACGAGCACCTGAAACACTGAGGGGAGAGAGCAGGCAGAATACGAGCACCTGAAACACTGAGGGGAGAGAGCAGGCTGAATACGAGCACCTGAAACACTGAGAGGAGAAAGCATGCAGGCGTGGCAGAATACGAGCACCTGAAACACTGAGGGGAGAGAGCATGCAGGCGTGGCAGAATACGAGCACCTGAAACACTGAGGGGAGAGAGCATGCAGGTGTGGCAGAATACGAGCACCTGAAACACTGAGGGGAGAGAGCAGGCAGAATACAAGCACCTGAAACACTGAGGGGAGAGAGCATGCAGGCATGGCAGAATACGAGCACCTGAAACACTGAGGGGAGACAGCATGCAGGTGTGGCAGAATGCGAGCACCTGAAACACTGAGGGGAGAGAGCATGCAGGTGTTGCAGAATATGAGCACCTGAAACACTGAGGGGAGAGAGCAGGCAGAATACGAGCACCTGAAACACTGAGGGGAGAGAGCAGGCAGAATACGAGCACCTGAAACACTGAGGGGAGAGAGCAGGCAGAATACGAGCACCTGAAACACTGAGGGGAGAGAGCATGCAGGTGTGGCAGTATACGAGCACCTGAAACACTGAGGGGAGAGAGCATGCAGGCGTGGCAGAATACGAGCACCTGAAACACCGAGGGAAGAGAGCATGCAGGTGTGGCAGAATGCGAGCACCTGAAACACTGAGGGGAGAGAGCATGCAGAATACGAGCACCTGAAACACTGAGGGGAGAGAGCAGGCAGCATACGAGCACCTGAAACACTGAGGGGAGAGAGCAGGCAGAATACGAGCAGCTGAAACACTGAGGGGAGAGAGCAGGCAGAATACGAGCACCTGAAACACTGAGGGGAGAGAGCATGCAGGCGTGGGAGAATACGAGCACCTGAGACACTGAGGGGAGAGAGCATGCAGGTGTGGTAGAATACGAGCACCTGAAACACTGAGGGGAGAGAGCAGGCAGAATACGAGCACCTGAAACACTGAGGGGAGAGTGCATGCAGGCGTGGCAGAATACGAGCACCTGAAACACTGAGGGGAAAGAGCATGCAGGTGTGGTAGAATACGAGCACCTGAAACACTGAGGGGAGAGAGCAGGCAGAATGCGAGCACCTGAAACACTGAGGGGAGAGAGCATGCAGGTGTGGCAGAATATGAGCACCTGAAACACTGAGGGGAGAGAGCAGGCAGAATACGAGCACCTGAAACACTGAGGGGAGAGAGCAGGCAGAATACAAGCACCTGAAACACTGAGGGGAGAGAGCAGGCAGAATACGAGCACCTGAAACACTGAGGGGAGAGAGCATGCAGGTGTGGTAGAATACGTGCACCTGAAACACTGAGGGGAGAGAGCATGCAGGCATGGCAGAATACGAGCACCTGAAACACTGAGGGGAGAGAGCATGCAGGCGTGGCAGAATACGAGCACCTGAAACACTGAGGGGAGAGAGCATACAGGTGTGGCAGAATACGAGCACCTGAAACACTGAGGGGAGAGAGCGTGCAGGTGTGGTAGAATACGAGCACCTGAAACACTGAGGGGAGAGAGCAGGCAGAATACGAGCACCTGAAACACTGAGGGGAGAGTGCATGCAGGCGTGGCAGAATACGAGCACCTGAAACACTGAGGGGAAAGAGCATGCAGGTGTGGTAGAATACGAGCACCTGAAACACTGAGGGGAGAGAGCAGGCAGAATGCGAGCACCTGAAACACTGAGGGGAGAGAGCATGCAGGTGTGGCAGAATATGAGCACCTGAAACACTGAGGGGAGAGAGCAGGCAGAATACGAGCACCTGAAACACTGAGGGGAGAGAGCAGGCAGAATACAAGCACCTGAAACACTGAGGGGAGAGAGCAGGCAGAATACGAGCACCTGAAACACTGAGGGGAGAGAGCATGCAGGTGTGGTAGAATACGTGCACCTGAAACACTGAGGGGAGAGAGCATGCAGGCATGGCAGAATACGAGCACCTGAAACACTGAGGGGAGAGAGCATGCAGGCGTGGCAGAATACGAGCACCTGAAACACTGAGGGGAGAGAGCATACAGGTGTGGCAGAATACGAGCACCTGAAACACTGAGGGGAGAGAGCGTGCAGGTGTGGCAGAATATAAGCACCTGAAACACTGAGGGGAGAGAGCAGGCAGAATACGAGCACCTGAAACACTGAGGGGAGAGAGCATGCAGGCGTGGCAGAATACGAGCACCTGAAACACTGAGGGGAGAGAGCATGCAGGTGTGGCAGAATGCGAGCACCTGAAACACTGAGGGGAGAGAGCATGCAGGTGTGGCAGAATATGAGCACCTGAAACACTGAGGGGAGAGAGCAGGCAGAATACGAGCACCTGAAACACTGAGGGGAGAGAGCAGGCAGAATACGAGCACCTGAAACACTGAGGGGAGAGAGCAGGCAGAATACAAGCACCTGAAACACTGAGGGGAGAGAGCAGGCAGAATACGAGCACCTGAAACACTGAGGGGAGAGAGCAGGCTGAATACGAGCACCTGAAACACTGAGAGGAGAGAGCATGCAGGCGTGGCAGAATACGAGCACCTGAAACACTGAGGGGAGAGAGCATGCAGGCGTGGCAGAATACGAGCACCTGAAACACTGAGGGGAGAGAGCATGCAGGTGTGGCAGAATACGAGCACCTGAAACACTGAGGGGAGAGAGCAGGCAGAATACAAGCACCTGAAACACTGAGGGGAGAGAGCATGCAGGTGTGGCAGAATACGAGCACCTGAAACACTGAGGGGAGACAGCATGCAGGTGTGGCAGAATACGAGCACCTGAAACACTGAGGGGAGAGAGCAGGCAGAATACGAGCACCTGAAACACTGAGGGGAGAGAGCAGGCAGAATACGAGCACCTGAAACACTGAGGGGAGAGAGCATGCAGGTGTGGTAGAATACGAGCACCTGAAACACTGAGGGGAGAGAGCATGCAGGCATGGCAGAATACGAGCACCTGAAAAACTGAGGGGAGAGAGCATGCAGGTGTGGCAGAATACGAGCACCTGAAACACTGAGGGGAGAGAGCATACAGGTGTGGCAGAATACGAGCACCTGAAACACTGAGGGGAGAGAGCGTGCAGGTGTGGCAGAATATAAGCACCTGAAACACTTAGGGGAGAGAGCAGGCAGAATACGAGCACCTGAAACATTGAGGGGAGAGAGCATGCAGGTGTGGCAGAATACGAGCACCTGAAACACTGAGGGGAGAGAGCATGCAGGTGTGGCAGAATGCGAGCACCTGAAACACTGAGGGGAGAGAGCATGCAGGTGTGGCAGAATATGAGCACCTGAAACACTGAGGGGAGAGAGCAGGCAGAATACGAGCACCTGAAACACTGAGGGGAGAGAGCAGGCAGAATACGAGCACCTGAAACACTGAGGGGAGAGAGCAGGCAGAATACGAGCCCCTGAAACACTGAGGCGAGAGAGCATGCAGGTGTGGCAGAATACGAGCACCTGAAACACTGAGGGGAGAGAGCATGCAGGCGTGGCAGAATACGAGCACCTGAAACACCGAGGGAAGAGAGCATGCAGGTGTGGCAGAATGCGAGCACCTGAAACACTGAGGGGAGAGAGCATGCAGAATACGAGCACCTGAAACACTGAGGGGAGAGAGCAGGCAGCATACGAGCACCTGAAACACTGAGGGGAGAGAGCAGGCAGAATACGAGCAGCTGAAACACTGAGGGGAGAGAGCATGCAGGATACGAGCGCCTGAAACACTGAGTGGAGAGAGCATGCAGGTGTGGCAGAATGCGAGCACCTGAAACACTGAGGGGAGAGAGCATGCAGGTGTGGCAGAATACGAGCACCTAAAACACTGAGGGGAGAGAGCATGCAGGTGTGGCAGAATATGAGCACCTGAAACACTGAGGGGAGAGAGCAGGCAGAATACGAGCACCTGAAACACTGAGGGGAGAGAGCAGGCAGAATACGAGCACCTGAAACACTGAGGGGAGAGAGCAGGCAGAATACGAGCACCTGAAACACTGAGGGGAGAGAGCAGGCAGAATACGAGCACCTGAAACACTGAGGGGAGAGAGCAGGCAGAATACGAGCACCTGAAACACTGAGGGGAGAGAGCAGGCAGAATACGAGCACCTGAAACACTGAGGGGAGAGAGCAGGCTGAATACGAGCACCTGAAACACTGAGAGGAGAGAGCATGCAGGCGTGGCAGAATACGAGCACCTGAAACACTGAGGGGAGAGAGCATGCAGGCGTGGCAGAATACGAGCACCTGAAACACTGAGGGGAGAGAGCATGCAGGTGTGGCAGAATACGAGCACCTGAAACACTGAGGGGAGAGAGCAGGCAGAATACAAGCACCTGAAACACTGAGGGGAGAGAGCATGCAGGCATGGCAGAATACGAGCACCTGAAACACTGAGGGGAGACAGCATGCAGGTGTGGCAGAATACGAGCACCTGAAACACTGAGGGGAGAGAGCAGGCAGAATACGAGCACCTGAAACACTGAGGGGAGAGAGCAGGCAGAATACGAGCACCTGAAACACTGAGGGGAGAGAGCATGCAGGTGTGGTAGAATACGAGCACCTGAAACACTGAGGGGAGAGAGCATGCAGGCATGGCAGAATACGAGCACCTGAAAAACTGAGGGGAGAGAGCATGCAGGTGTGGCAGAATACGAGCACCTGAAACACTGAGGGGAGAGAGCATGCAGGCGTGGCAGAATACGAGCACCTGAAACACCGAGGGAAGAGAGCATGCAGGTGTGGCAGAATGCGAGCACCTGAAACACTGAGGGGAGAGAGCATGCAGAATACGAGCACCTGAAACACTGAGGGGAGAGAGCAGGCAGCATACGAGCACCTGAAACACTGAGGGGAGAGAGCAGGCAGAATACGAGCAGCTGAAACACTGAGGGGAGAGAGCATGCAGGATACGAGCGCCTGAAACACTGAGTGGAGAGAGCATGCAGGTGTGGCAGAATGCGAGCACCTGAAACACTGAGGGGAGAGAGCATGCAGGTGTGGCAGAATACGAGCACCTAAAACACTGAGGGGAGAGAGCATGCAGGTGTGGCAGAATATGAGCACCTGAAACACTGAGGGGAGAGAGCAGGCAGAATACGAGCACCTGAAACACTGAGGGGAGAGAGCAGGCAGAATACGAGCACCTGAAACACTGAGGGGAGAGAGCAGGCTGAATACGAGCACCTGAAACACTGAGAGGAGAGAGCATGCAGGCGTGGCAGAATACGAGCACCTGAAACACTGAGGGGAGAGAGCATGCAGGCGTGGCAGAATACGAGCACCTGAAACACTGAGGGGAGAGAGCATGCAGGTGTGGCAGAATACGAGCACCTGAAACACCGAGGGAAGAGAGCATGCAGGTGTGGCAGAATGCGAGCACCTGAAACACTGAGGGGAGAGAGCATGCAGAATACGAGCACCTGAAACACTGAGGGGAGAGAGCAGGCAGCATACGAGCACCTGAAACACTGAGGGGAGAGAGCAGGCAGAATACGAGCAGCTGAAACACTGAGGGGAGAGAGCATGCAGGATACGAGCGCCTGAAACACTGAGTGGAGAGAGCATGCAGGTGTGGCAGAATGCGAGCACCTGAAACACTGAGGGGAGAGAGCATGCAGGTGTGGCAGAATACGAGCACCTAAAACACTGAGGGGAGAGAGCATGCAGGTGTGGCAGAATATGAGCACCTGAAACACTGAGGGGAGAGAGCAGGCAGAATACGAGCACCTGAAACACTGAGGGGAGAGAGCAGGCAGAATACGAGCACCTGAAACACTGAGGGGAGAGAGCAGGCTGAATACGAGCACCTGAAACACTGAGAGGAGAGAGCATGCAGGCGTGGCAGAATACGAGCACCTGAAACACTGAGGGGAGAGAGCATGCAGGCGTGGCAGAATACGAGCACCTGAAACACTGAGGGGAGAGAGCATGCAGGTGTGGCAGAATACGAGCACCTGAAACACTGAGGGGAGAGAGCAGGCAGAATACAAGCACCTGAAACACTGAGGGGAGAGAGCATGCAGGCATGGCAGAATACGAGCACCTGAAACACTGAGGGGAGACAGCATGCAGGTGTGGCAGAATGCGAGCACCTGAAACACTGAGGGGAGAGAGCATGCAGGTGTTGCAGAATATGAGCACCTGAAACACTGAGGGGAGAGAGCAGGCAGAATACGAGCACCTGAAACACTGAGGGGAGAGAGCAGGCAGAATACGAGCACCTGAAACACTGAGGGGAGAGAGCAGGCAGAATACGAGCACCTGAAACACTGAGGGGAGAGAGCATGCAGGTGTGGCAGAATACGAGCACCTGAAACACTGAGGGGAGAGAGCATGCAGGCGTGGCAGAATACGAGCACCTGAAACACCGAGGGAAGAGAGCATGCAGGTGTGGCAGAATGCGAGCACCTGAAACACTGAGGGGAGAGAGCATGCAGAATACGAGCACCTGAAACACTGAGGGGAGAGAGCAGGCAGCATACGAGCACCTGAAACACTGAGGGGAGAGAGCAGGCAGAATACGAGCAGCTGAAACACTGAGGGGAGAGAGCAGGCAGAATACGAGCACCTGAAACACTGAGGGGAGAGAGCATGCAGGCGTGGGAGAATACGAGCACCTGAGACACTGAGGGGAGAGAGCATGCAGGTGTGGTAGAATACGAGCACCTGAAACACTGAGGGGAGAGAGCAGGCAGAATACGAGCACCTGAAACACTGAGGGGAGAGTGCATGCAGGCGTGGCAGAATACGAGCACCTGAAACACTGAGGGGAAAGAGCATGCAGGTGTGGTAGAATACGAGCACCTGAAACACTGAGGGGAGAGAGCAGGCAGAATGCGAGCACCTGAAACACTGAGGGGAGAGAGCATGCAGGTGTGGCAGAATATGAGCACCTGAAACACTGAGGGGAGAGAGCAGGCAGAATACGAGCACCTGAAACACTGAGGGGAGAGAGCAGGCAGAATACAAGCACCTGAAACACTGAGGGGAGAGAGCAGGCAGAATACGAGCACCTGAAACACTGAGGGGAGAGAGCATGCAGGTGTGGTAGAATACGTGCACCTGAAACACTGAGGGGAGAGAGCATGCAGGCATGGCAGAATACGAGCACCTGAAACACTGAGGGGAGAGAGCATGCAGGCGTGGCAGAATACGAGCACCTGAAACACTGAGGGGAGAGAGCATACAGGTGTGGCAGAATACGAGCACCTGAAACACTGAGGGGAGAGAGCGTGCAGGTGTGGTAGAATACGAGCACCTGAAACACTGAGGGGAGAGAGCAGGCAGAATACGAGCACCTGAAACACTGAGGGGAGAGTGCATGCAGGCGTGGCAGAATACGAGCACCTGAAACACTGAGGGGAAAGAGCATGCAGGTGTGGTAGAATACGAGCACCTGAAACACTGAGGGGAGAGAGCAGGCAGAATGCGAGCACCTGAAACACTGAGGGGAGAGAGCATGCAGGTGTGGCAGAATATGAGCACCTGAAACACTGAGGGGAGAGAGCAGGCAGAATACGAGCACCTGAAACACTGAGGGGAGAGAGCAGGCAGAATACAAGCACCTGAAACACTGAGGGGAGAGAGCAGGCAGAATACGAGCACCTGAAACACTGAGGGGAGAGAGCATGCAGGTGTGGTAGAATACGTGCACCTGAAACACTGAGGGGAGAGAGCATGCAGGCATGGCAGAATACGAGCACCTGAAACACTGAGGGGAGAGAGCATGCAGGCGTGGCAGAATACGAGCACCTGAAACACTGAGGGGAGAGAGCATACAGGTGTGGCAGAATACGAGCACCTGAAACACTGAGGGGAGAGAGCGTGCAGGTGTGGCAGAATATAAGCACCTGAAACACTGAGGGGAGAGAGCAGGCAGAATACGAGCACCTGAAACACTGAGGGGAGAGAGCATGCAGGCGTGGCAGAATACGAGCACCTGAAACACTGAGGGGAGAGAGCATGCAGGTGTGGCAGAATGCGAGCACCTGAAACACTGAGGGGAGAGAGCATGCAGGTGTGGCAGAATATGAGCACCTGAAACACTGAGGGGAGAGAGCAGGCAGAATACGAGCACCTGAAACACTGAGGGGAGAGAGCAGGCAGAATACGAGCACCTGAAACACTGAGGGGAGAGAGCAGGCAGAATACGAGCACCTGAAACACTGAGGGGAGAGAGCAGGCAGAATACGAGCACCTGAAACACTGAGGGGAGAGAGCAGGCTGAATACGAGCACCTGAAACACTGAGAGGAGAGAGCATGCAGGCGTGGCAGAATACGAGCACCTGAAACACTGAGGGGAGAGAGCATGCAGGCGTGGCAGAATACGAGCACCTGAAACACTGAGGGGAGAGAGCATGCAGGTGTGGCAGAATACGAGCACCTGAAACACTGAGGGGAGAGAGCAGGCAGAATACAAGCATCTGAAACACTGAGGGGAGAGAGCATGCAGGTGTGGCAGAATACGAGCACCTGAAACACTGAGGGGAGACAGCATGCAGGTGTGGCAGAATACGAGCACCTGAAACACTGAGGGGAGAGAGCAGGCAGAATACGAGCACCTGAAACACTGAGAGGAGAGAGCAGGCAGAATACGAGCACCTGAAACACTGAGGGGAGAGAGCATGCAGGTGTGGTAGAATACGAGCACCTGAAACACTGAGGGGAGAGAGCATGCAGGCATGGCAGAATACGAGCACCTGAAAAACTGAGGGGAGAGAGAGCATGCAGGTGTGGCAGAATACGAGCACCTGAAACACTGAGGGGAGAGAGCATACAGGTGTGGCAGAATACGAGCACCTGAAACACTGAGGGGAGAGAGCGTGCAGGTGTGGCAGAATATAAGCACCTGAAACACTTAGGGGAGAGAGCAGGCAGAATACGAGCACCTGAAACATTGAGGGGAGAGAGCATGCAGGTGTGGCAGAATACGAGCACCTGAAACACTGAGGGGAGAGAGCATGCAGGTGTGGCAGAATGCGAGCACCTGAAACACTGAGGGGAGAGAGCATGCAGGTGTGGCAGAATATGAGCACCTGAAACACTGAGGGGAGAGAGCAGGCAGAATACGAGCACCTGAAACACTGAGGGGAGAGAGCAGGCAGAATACGAGCACCTGAAACACTGAGGGGAGAGAGCAGGCAGAATACGAGCCCCTGAAACACTGAGGCGAGAGAGCATGCAGGTGTGGCAGAATACGAGCACCTGAAACACTGAGGGGAGAGAGCATGCAGGCGTGGCAGAATACGAGCACCTGAAACACCGAGGGAAGAGAGCATGCAGGTGTGGCAGAATGCGAGCACCTGAAACACTGAGGGGAGAGAGCATGCAGAATACGAGCACCTGAAACACTGAGGGGAGAGAGCAGGCAGCATACGAGCACCTGAAACACTGAGGGGAGAGAGCAGGCAGAATACGAGCAGCTGAAACACTGAGGGGAGAGAGCATGCAGGATACGAGCGCCTGAAACACTGAGTGGAGAGAGCATGCAGGTGTGGCAGAATGCGAGCACCTGAAACACTGAGGGGAGAGAGCATGCAGGTGTGGCAGAATACGAGCACCTAAAACACTGAGGGGAGAGAGCATGCAGGTGTGGCAGAATATGAGCACCTGAAACACTGAGGGGAGAGAGCAGGCAGAATACGAGCACCTGAAACACTGAGGGGAGAGAGCAGGCAGAATACGAGCACCTGAAACACTGAGGGGAGAGAGCAGGCAGAATACGAGCACCTGAAACACTGAGGGGAGAGAGCAGGCAGAATACGAGCACCTGAAACACTGAGGGGAGAGAGCAGGCAGAATACGAGCACCTGAAACACTGAGGGGAGAGAGCAGGCAGAATACGAGCACCTGAAACACTGAGGGGAGAGAGCAGGCTGAATACGAGCACCTGAAACACTGAGAGGAGAGAGCATGCAGGCGTGGCAGAATACGAGCACCTGAAACACTGAGGGGAGAGAGCATGCAGGCGTGGCAGAATACGAGCACCTGAAACACTGAGGGGAGAGAGCATGCAGGTGTGGCAGAATACGAGCACCTGAAACACTGAGGGGAGAGAGCAGGCAGAATACAAGCACCTGAAACACTGAGGGGAGAGAGCATGCAGGCATGGCAGAATACGAGCACCTGAAACACTGAGGGGAGACAGCATGCAGGTGTGGCAGAATACGAGCACCTGAAACACTGAGGGGAGAGAGCAGGCAGAATACGAGCACCTGAAACACTGAGGGGAGAGAGCAGGCAGAATACGAGCACCTGAAACACTGAGGGGAGAGAGCATGCAGGTGTGGTAGAATACGAGCACCTGAAACACTGAGGGGAGAGAGCATGCAGGCATGGCAGAATACGAGCACCTGAAAAACTGAGGGGAGAGAGCATGCAGGTGTGGCAGAATACGAGCACCTGAAACACTGAGGGGAGAGAGCATACAGGTGTGGCAGAATACGAGCACCTGAAACACTGAGGGGAGAGAGCGTGCAGGTGTGGCAGAATATAAGCACCTGAAACACTTAGGGGAGAGAGCAGGCAGAATACGAGCACCTGAAACATTGAGGGGAGAGAGCATGCAGGTGTGGCAGAATACGAGCACCTGAAACACTGAGGGGAGAGAGCATGCAGGTGTGGCAGAATGCAAGCACCTGAAACACTGAGGGGAGAGAGCATGCAGGTGTGGCAGAATATGAGCACCTGAAACACTGAGGGGAGAGAGCAGGCAGAATACGAGCACCTGAAACACTGAGGGGAGAGAGCAGGCAGAATACGAGCACCTGAAACACTGAGGGGAGAGAGCAGGCAGAATACGAGCCCCTGAAACACTGAGGCGAGAGAGCATGCAGGTGTGGCAGAATACGAGCACCTGAAACACTGAGGGGAGAGAGCATGCAGGCGTGGCAGAATACGAGCACCTGAAACACCGAGGGAAGAGAGCATGCAGGTGTGGCAGAATGCGAGCACCTGAAACACTGAGGGGAGAGAGCATGCAGAATACGAGCACCTGAAACACTGAGGGGAGAGAGCAGGCAGCATACGAGCACCTGAAACACTGAGGGGAGAGAGCAGGCAGAATACGAGCAGCTGAAACACTGAGGGGAGAGAGCATGCAGGATACGAGCGCCTGAAACACTGAGTGGAGAGAGCATGCAGGTGTGGCAGAATGCGAGCACCTGAAACACTGAGGGGAGAGAGCATGCAGGTGTGGCAGAATACGAGCACCTAAAACACTGAGGGGAGAGAGCATGCAGGTGTGGCAGAATATGAGCACCTGAAACACTGAGGGGAGAGAGCAGGCAGAATACAAGCACCTGAAACACTGAGGGGAGAGAGCAGGCAGAATACGAGCACCTGAAACACTGAGGGGAGAGAGCAGGCTGAATACGAGCACCTGAAACACTGAGAGGAGAGAGCATGCAGGCGTGGCAGAATACGAGCACCTGAAACACTGAGGGGAGAGAGCATGCAGGCGTGGCAGAATACGAGCACCTGAAACACTGAGGGGAGAGAGCATGCAGGTGTGGCAGAATACGAGCACCTGAAACACTGAGGGGAGAGAGCAGGCAGAATACAAGCACCTGAAACACTGAGGGGAGAGAGCATGCAGGCATGGCAGAATACGAGCACCTGAAACACTGAGGGGAGACAGCATGCAGGTGTGGCAGAATGCGAGCACCTGAAACACTGAGGGGAGAGAGCATGCAGGTGTTGCAGAATATGAGCACCTGAAACACTGAGGGGAGAGAGCAGGCAGAATACGAGCACCTGAAACACTGAGGGGAGAGAGCAGGCAGAATACGAGCACCTGAAACACTGAGGGGAGAGAGCAGGCAGAATACGAGCACCTGAAACACTGAGGGGAGAGAGCATGCAGGTGTGGCAGAATACGAGCACCTGAAACACTGAGGGGAGAGAGCATGCAGGCGTGGCAGAATACGAGCACCTGAAACACCGAGGGAAGAGAGCATGCAGGTGTGGCAGAATGCGAGCACCTGAAACACTGAGGGGAGAGAGCATGCAGAATACGAGCACCTGCAACACTGAGGGGAGAGAGCAGGCAGCATACGAGCACCTGAAACACTGAGGGGAGAGAGCAGGCAGAATACGAGCAGCTGAAACACTGAGGGGAGAGAGCAGGCAGAATACGAGCACCTGAAACACTGAGGGGAGAGAGCATGAAGGCGTGGGAGAATACGAGCACCTGAGACACTGAGGGGAGAGAGCATGCAGGTGTGGTAGAATACGAGCACCTGAAACACTGAGGGGAGAGAGCAGGCAGAATACGAGCACCTGAAACACTGAGGGGAGAGAGCATGCAGGCGTGGCAGAATACGAGCACCTGAAACACTGAGGGGAAAGAGCATGCAGGTGTGGCAGAATGCGAGCACCTGAAACACTGAGGGGAGAGAGCATGCAGGTGTGGCAGAATATGAGCACCTGAAACACTGAGGGGAGAGAGCAGGCAGAATACGAGCACCTGAAACACTGAGGGGAGAGAGCAGGCAGAATACGAGCACCTGAAACACTGAGGGGAGAGAGCAGGCAGAATACGAGCACCTGAAACACTGAGGGGAGAGAGCATGCAGGTGTGGTAGAATACGTGCACCTGAAACACTGAGGGGAGAGAGCATGCAGGCATGGCAGAATACGAGCACCTGAAACACTGAGGGGAGAGAGCATGCAGGCGTGGCAGAATACGAGCACCTGAAACACTGAGGGGAGAGAGCATACAGGTGTGGCAGAATACGAGCACCTGAAACACTGAGGGGAGAGAGCGTGCAGGTGTGGCAGAATATAAGCACCTGAAACACTGAGGGGAGAGAGCAGGCAGAATACGAGCACCTGAAACACTGAGGGGAGAGAGCATGCAGGCGTGGCAGAATACGAGCACCTGAAACACTGAGGGGAGAGAGCATGCAGGTGTGGCAGAATGCGAGCACCTGAAACACTGAGGGGAGAGAGCATGCAGGTGTGGCAGAATATGAGCACCTGAAACACTGAGGGGAGAGAGCAGGCAGAATACGAGCACCTGAAACACTGAGGGGAGAGAGCAGGCAGAATACGAGCACCTGAAACACTGAGGGGAGAGAGCAGGCAGAATACGAGCCCCTGAAACACTGAGGCGAGAGAGCATGCAGGTGTGGCAGAATACGAGCACCTGAAACACTGAGGGGAGAGAGCATGCAGGCGTGGCAGAATACGAGCACCTGAAACACCGAGGGAAGAGAGCATGCAGGTGTGGCAGAATGCGAGCACCTGAAACACTGAGGGGAGAGAGCATGCAGAATACGAGCACCTGAAACACTGAGGGGAGAGAGCAGGCAGCATACGAGCACCTGAAACACTGAGGGGAGAGAGCAAGCAGAATATGAGCAGCTGAAACACTGAGGGGAGAGAGCATGCAGGATACGAGCACCTGAAACACTGAGGGGAGAAAGCATGCAGGCGTGGCAGAATACGAGCACCTGAAACACCGAGGGAAGAGAGCATGCAGGCGTGGCAGAATGCGAGCACCTGAAACACTGAGGGGAAAGAGCAGGCAGGTGTGGCAGAATACGAGCACCTGAAACCCTGAGGGGAGAAAGCATGCAGGTGTGGCAGAATGCGAGCACCTGAAACACTGAGGGAAGAGAGCATGCAGGTGTGGCAGAATGCGAGCACCTGAAACACTGAGGGGAGAGAGCATGCAGGTGTGGCAGAATACGAGCACCTGAAACCCTGAGTGTAGAGAGCATGCAGGTGTGGCAGAATGCGAGCACCTGAAACACTGAGGGAAGAGAGCATGCAGGTGTGGCAGAATGCGAGCACCTGAAACACTGAGGGGAGAGAGCATGCATATGTGGCAGAATACGAGCACTTGAGACACTGAGGGGAGAGAGCATGCAGGTGTGGCAGGATACGAGCACCTGAAACACTGAGGGGAGAGAGCAGGCAGAATACGGGCACCTGAAACACTGAGGGGAGAGAGCATGCAGGCGTGGCAGAATACGAGCACCTGAAACACTGAGGGGAGAGAGCATGCAGGTGTGGCAGAATGCGAGCACCTGAAACACTGAGGGGAGAGAGCATGCAGGTGTGGCAGAATACGAGCACCTAAAACACTGAGGGGAGAGAGCATGCAGGTGTGGCAGAATATGAGCACCTGAAACACTGAGGGGAGAGAGCAGGCAGAATATGAGCACCTGAAACACTGAGGGGAGAGAGCATGCAGGTGTGGCAGAATACGAGCACCTGAAACACTGAGGGGAGAGAGCATACAGGTGTGGCAGAATACGAGCACCTGAAACACTGAGGGGAGAGAGCGTGCAGGTGTGGCAGAATATAAGCACCTGAAACACTTAGGGGAGAGAGCAGGCAGAATACGAGCACCTGAAACATTGAGGGGAGAGAGCATGCAGGTGTGGCAGAATACGAGCACCTGAAACACTGAGGGGAGAGAGCATGCAGGTGTGGCAGAATGCGAGCACCTGAAACACTGAGGGGAGAGAGCATGCAGAATACGAGCACCTGAAACACTGAGGGGAGAGAGCAGGCAGCATACGAGTACCTGAAACACTGAGGGGAGAGAGCAAGCAGAATACGAGCAGCTGAAACACTGAGGGGAGAGAGCATGCAGGATACGAGCGCCTGAAACACTGAGTGGAGAGAGCATGCAGGTATGGCAGAATGCGAGCACCTGAAACACTGAGGGGAGAGAGCATGCAGGTGTGGCAGAATACGAGCACCTAAAACACTGAGGGGAGAGAGCATGCAGGTGTGGCAGAATATGAGCACCTGAAACACTGAGGGGAGAGAGCAGGCAGAATACGAGCACCTGAAACACTGAGGGGAGAGAGCAGGCAGAATACGAGCACCTGAAACACTGAGGGGAGAGAGCAGGCTGAATACGAGCACCTGAAACACTGAGAGGAGAGAGCATGCAGGCGTGGCAGAATACGAGCACCTGAAACACTGAGGGGAGAGAGCATGCAGGCGTGGCAGAATACGAGCACCTGAAACACTGAGGGGAGAGAGCATGCAGGTGTGGCAGAATACGAGCACCTGAAACACTGAGGGGAGAGAGCAGGCAGAATACAAGCACCTGAAACACTGAGGGGAGAGAGCATGCAGGCATGGCAGAATACGAGCACCTGAAACACTGAGGGGAGACAGCATGCAGGTGTGGCAGAATACGAGCACCTGAAACACTGAGGGGAGAGAGCAGGCAGAATACGAGCACCTGAAACACTGAGGGGAGAGAGCAGGCAGAATACGAGCACCTGAAACACTGAGGGGAGAGAGCATGCAGGTGTGGTAGAATACGAGCACCTGAAACACTGAGGGGAGAGAGCATGCAGGCATGGCAGAATACGAGCACCTGAAAAACTGAGGGGAGAGAGCATGCAGGTGTGGCAGAATACGAGCACCTGAAACACTGAGGGGAGAGAGCATACAGGTGTGGCAGAATACGAGCACCTGAAACACTGAGGGGAGAGAGCGTGCAGGTGTGGCAGAATATAAGCACCTGAAACACTTAGGGGAGAGAGCAGGCAGAATACGAGCACCTGAAACATTGAGGGGAGAGAGCATGCAGGTGTGGCAGAATACGAGCACCTGAAACACTGAGGGGAGAGAGCATGCAGGTGTGGCAGAATGCGAGCACCTGAAACACTGAGGGGAGAGAGCATGCAGGTGTGGCAGAATATGAGCACCTGAAACACTGAGGGGAGAGAGCAGGCAGAATATGAGCACCTGAAACACTGAGGGGAGAGAGCAGGCAGAATACGAGCACCTGAAACACTGAGGGGAGAGAGCAGGCAGAATACGAGCCCCTAAAAACACTGAGGCGAGAGAGCATGCATGTGTGGCAGAATACGAGCACCTGAAACACTGAGGGGAGAGAGCATGCAGGCGTGGCAGAATACGAGCACCTGAAACACCGAGGGAAGAGAGCATGCAGGTGTGGCAGAATGCGAGCACCTGAAACACTGAGGGGAGAGAGCATGCAGAATACGAGCACCTGAAACACTGAGGGGAGAGAGCAGGCAGCATACGAGCACCTGAAACACTGAGGGGAGAGAGCAGGCAGAATACGAGCAGCTGAAACACTGAGGGGAGAGAGCATGCAGGATACGAGCGCCTGAAACACTGAGTGGAGAGAGCATGCAGGTGTGGCAGAATGCGAGCACCTGAAACACTGAGGGGAGAGAGCATGCAGGTGTGGCAGAATACGAGCACCTAAAACACTGAGGGGAGAGAGCATGCAGGTGTGGCAGAATATGAGCACCTGAAACACTGAGGGGAGAGAGCAGGCAGAATACGAGCACCTGAAACACTGAGGGGAGAGAGCAGGCAGAATACGAGCACCTGAAACACTGAGGGGAGAGAGCAGGCTGAATACGAGCACCTGAAACACTGAGAGGAGAGAGCATGCAGGCGTGGCAGAATACGAGCACCTGAAACACTGAGGGGAGAGAGCATGCAGGCGTGGCAGAATACGAGCACCTGAAACACTGAGGGGAGAGAGCATGCAGGTGTGGCAGAATACGAGCACCTGAAACACTGAGGGGAGAGAGCAGGCAGAATACAAGCACCTGAAACACTGAGGGGAGAGAGCATGCAGGCATGGCAGAATACGAGCACCTGAAACACTGAGGGGAGACAGCATGCAGGTGTGGCAGAATGCGAGCACCTGAAACACTGAGGGGAGAGAGCATGCAGGTGTTGCAGAATATGAGCACCTGAAACACTGAGGGGAGAGAGCAGGCAGAATACGAGCACCTGAAACACTGAGGGGAGAGAGCAGGCAGAATACGAGCACCTGAAACACTGAGGGGAGAGAGCAGGCAGAATACGAGCACCTGAAACACTGAGGGGAGAGAGCAGGCTGAATACGAGCACCTGAAACACTGAGAGGAGAGAGCATGCAGGCGTGGCAGAATACGAGCACCTGAAACACTGAGGGGAGAGAGCATGCAGGCGTGGCAGAATACGAGCACCTGAAACACTGAGGGGAGAGAGCATGCAGGTGTGGCAGAATACGAGCACCTGAAACACTGAGGGGAGAGAGCAGGCAGAATACAAGCACCTGAAACACTGAGGGGAGAGAGCATGCAGGCATGGCAGAATACGAGCACCTGAAACACTGAGGGGAGACAGCATGCAGGTGTGGCAGAATACGAGCACCTGAAACACTGAGGGGAGAGAGCAGGCAGAATACGAGCACCTGAAACACTGAGGGGAGAGAGCAGGCAGAATACGAGCACCTGAAACACTGAGGGGAGAGAGCATGCAGGTGTGGTAGAATACGAGCACCTGAAACACTGAGGGGAGAGAGCATGCAGGCATGGCAGAATACGAGCACCTGAAAAACTGAGGGGTGAGAGCATGCAGGTGTGGCAGAATACGAGCACCTGAAACACTGAGGGGAGAGAGCATACAGGTGTGGCAGAATACGAGCACCTGAAACACTGAGGGGAGAGAGCGTGCAGGTGTGGCAGAATATAAGCACCTGAAACACTTAGGGGAGAGAGCAGGCAGAATACGAGCACCTGAAACATTGAGGGGAGAGAGCATGCAGGTGTGGCAGAATACGAGCACCTGAAACACTGAGGGGAGAGAGCATGCAGGTGTGGCAGAATGCGAGCACCTGAAACACTGAGGGGAGAGAGCATGCAGGTGTGGCAGAATATGAGCACCTGAAACACTGAGGGGAGAGAGCAGGCAGAATACGAGCACCTGAAACACTGAGGGGAGAGAGCAGGCAGAATACGAGCACCTGAAACACTGAGGGGAGAGAGCAGGCAGAATACGAGCCCCTGAAACACTGAGGCGAGAGAGCATGCAGGTGTGGCAGAATACGAGCACCTGAAACACTGAGGGGAGAGAGCATGCAGGCGTGGCAGAATACGAGCACCTGAAACACCGAGGGAAGAGAGCATGCAGGTGTGGCAGAATGCGAGCACCTGAAACACTGAGGGGAGAGAGCATGCAGAATACGAGCACCTGAAACACTGAGGGGAGAGAGCAGGCAGCATACGAGCACCTGAAACACTGAGGGGAGAGAGCAGGCAGAATACGAGCAGCTGAAACACTGAGGGGAGAGAGCATGCAGGATACGAGCGCCTGAAACACTGAGTGGAGAGAGCATGCAGGTGTGGCAGAATGCGAGCACCTGAAACACTGAGGGGAGAGAGCATGCAGGTGTGGCAGAATACGAGCACCTAAAACACTGAGGGGAGAGAGCATGCAGGTGTGGCAGAATATGAGCACCTGAAACACTGAGGGGAGAGAGCAGGCAGAATACGAGCACCTGAAACACTGAGGGGAGAGAGCAGGCAGAATACGAGCACCTGAAACACTGAGGGGAGAGAGCAGGCAGAATACGAGCACCTGAAACACTGAGGGGAGAGAGCAGGCAGAATACGAGCACCTGAAACACTGAGGGGAGAGAGCAGGCAGAATACGAGCACCTGAAACACTGAGGGGAGAGAGCATGCAGGTGTGGTAGAATACGAGCACCTGAAACACTGAGGGGAGAGAGCATGCAGGCATGGCAGAATACGAGCACCTGAAAAACTGAGGGGAGAGAGCATGCAGGTGTGGCAGAATACGAGCACCTGAAACACTGAGGGGAGAGAGCATACAGGTGTGGCAGAATACGAGCACCTGAAACACTGAGGGGAGAGAGCGTGCAGGTGTGGCAGAATATAAGCACCTGAAACACTTAGGGGAGAGAGCAGGCAGAATACGAGCACCTGAAACATTGAGGGGAGAGAGCATGCAGGTGTGGCAGAATACGAGCACCTGAAACACTGAGGGGAGAGAGCATGCAGGTGTGGCAGAATGCGAGCACCTGAAACACTGAGGGGAGAGAGCATGCAGGTGTGGCAGAATATGAGCACCTGAAACACTGAGGGGAGAGAGCAGGCAGAATATGAGCACCTGAAACACTGAGGGGAGAGAGCAGGCAGAATACGAGCACCTGAAACACTGAGGGGAGAGAGCAGGCAGAATACGAGCCCCTAAAAACACTGAGGCGAGAGAGCATGCATGTGTGGCAGAATACGAGCACCTGAAACACTGAGGGGAGAGAGCATGCAGGCGTGGCAGAATACGAGCACCTGAAACACCGAGGGAAGAGAGCATGCAGGTGTGGCAGAATGCGAGCACCTGAAACACTGAGGGGAGAGAGCATGCAGAATACGAGCACCTGAAACACTGAGGGGAGAGAGCAGGCAGCATACGAGCACCTGAAACACTGAGGGGAGAGAGCAGGCAGAATACGAGCAGCTGAAACACTGAGGGGAGAGAGCATGCAGGATACGAGCGCCTGAAACACTGAGTGGAGAGAGCATGCAGGTGTGGCAGAATGCGAGCACCTGAAACACTGAGGGGAGAGAGCATGCAGGTGTGGCAGAATACGAGCACCTAAAACACTGAGGGGAGAGAGCATGCAGGTGTGGCAGAATATGAGCACCTGAAACACTGAGGGGAGAGAGCAGGCAGAATACGAGCACCTGAAACACTGAGGGGAGAGAGCAGGCAGAATACGAGCACCTGAAACACTGAGGGGAGAGAGCAGGCTGAATACGAGCACCTGAAACACTGAGAGGAGAGAGCATGCAGGCGTGGCAGAATACGAGCACCTGAAACACTGAGGGGAGAGAGCATGCAGGCGTGGCAGAATACGAGCACCTGAAACACTGAGGGGAGAGAGCATGCAGGTGTGGCAGAATACGAGCACCTGAAACACTGAGGGGAGAGAGCAGGCAGAATACAAGCACCTGAAACACTGAGGGGAGAGAGCATGCAGGCATGGCAGAATACGAGCACCTGAAACACTGAGGGGAGACAGCATGCAGGTGTGGCAGAATGCGAGCACCTGAAACACTGAGGGGAGAGAGCATGCAGGTGTTGCAGAATATGAGCACCTGAAACACTGAGGGGAGAGAGCAGGCAGAATACGAGCACCTGAAACACTGAGGGGAGAGAGCAGGCAGAATACGAGCACCTGAAACACTGAGGGGAGAGAGCAGGCAGAATACGAGCACCTGAAACACTGAGGGGAGAGAGCAGGCTGAATACGAGCACCTGAAACACTGAGAGGAGAGAGCATGCAGGCGTGGCAGAATACGAGCACCTGAAACACTGAGGGGAGAGAGCATGCAGGCGTGGCAGAATACGAGCACCTGAAACACTGAGGGGAGAGAGCATGCAGGTGTGGCAGAATACGAGCACCTGAAACACTGAGGGGAGAGAGCAGGCAGAATACAAGCACCTGAAACACTGAGGGGAGAGAGCATGCAGGCATGGCAGAATACGAGCACCTGAAACACTGAGGGGAGACAGCATGCAGGTGTGGCAGAATACGAGCACCTGAAACACTGAGGGGAGAGAGCAGGCAGAATACGAGCACCTGAAACACTGAGGGGAGAGAGCAGGCAGAATACGAGCACCTGAAACACTGAGGGGAGAGAGCATGCAGGTGTGGTAGAATACGAGCACCTGAAACACTGAGGGGAGAGAGCATGCAGGCATGGCAGAATACGAGCACCTGAAAAACTGAGGGGTGAGAGCATGCAGGTGTGGCAGAATACGAGCACCTGAAACACTGAGGGGAGAGAGCATACAGGTGTGGCAGAATACGAGCACCTGAAACACTGAGGGGAGAGAGCGTGCAGGTGTGGCAGAATATAAGCACCTGAAACACTTAGGGGAGAGAGCAGGCAGAATACGAGCACCTGAAACATTGAGGGGAGAGAGCATGCAGGTGTGGCAGAATACGAGCACCTGAAACACTGAGGGGAGAGAGCATGCAGGTGTGGCAGAATGCGAGCACCTGAAACACTGAGGGGAGAGAGCATGCAGGTGTGGCAGAATATGAGCACCTGAAACACTGAGGGGAGAGAGCAGGCAGAATACGAGCACCTGAAACACTGAGGGGAGAGAGCAGGCAGAATACGAGCACCTGAAACACTGAGGGGAGAGAGCAGGCAGAATACGAGCCCCTGAAACACTGAGGCGAGAGAGCATGCAGGTGTGGCAGAATACGAGCACCTGAAACACTGAGGGGAGAGAGCATGCAGGCGTGGCAGAATACGAGCACCTGAAACACCGAGGGAAGAGAGCATGCAGGTGTGGCAGAATGCGAGCACCTGAAACACTGAGGGGAGAGAGCATGCAGAATACGAGCACCTGAAACACTGAGGGGAGAGAGCAGGCAGCATACGAGCACCTGAAACACTGAGGGGAGAGAGCAGGCAGAATACGAGCAGCTGAAACACTGAGGGGAGAGAGCATGCAGGATACGAGCGCCTGAAACACTGAGTGGAGAGAGCATGCAGGTGTGGCAGAATGCGAGCACCTGAAACACTGAGGGGAGAGAGCATGCAGGTGTGGCAGAATACGAGCACCTAAAACACTGAGGGGAGAGAGCATGCAGGTGTGGCAGAATATGAGCACCTGAAACACTGAGGGGAGAGAGCAGGCAGAATACGAGCACCTGAAACACTGAGGGGAGAGAGCAGGCAGAATACGAGCACCTGAAACACTGAGGGGAGAGAGCAGGCAGAATACGAGCACCTGAAACACTGAGGGGAGAGAGCAGGCAGAATACGAGCACCTGAAACACTGAGGGGAGAGAGCAGGCAGAATACGAGCACCTGAAACACTGAGGGGAGAGAGCAGGCAGAATACGAGCACCTGAAACACTGAGGGGAGAGAGCAGGCTGAATACGAGCACCTGAAACACTGAGAGGAGAGAGCATGCAGGCGTGGCAGAATACGAGCACCTGAAACACTGAGGGGAGAGAGCATGCAGGCGTGGCAGAATACGAGCACCTGAAACACTGAGGGGAGAGAGCATGCAGGTGTGGCAGAATACGAGCACCTGAAACACTGAGGGGAGAGAGCAGGCAGAATACAAGCACCTGAAACACTGAGGGGAGAGAGCATGCAGGCATGGCAGAATACGAGCACCTGAAACACTGAGGGGAGACAGCATGCAGGTGTGGCAGAATACGAGCACCTGAAACACTGAGGGGAGAGAGCAGGCAGAATACGAGCACCTGAAACACTGAGGGGAGAGAGCAGGCAGAATACGAGCACCTGAAACACTGAGGGGAGAGAGCATGCAGGTGTGGTAGAATACGAGCACCTGAAACACTGAGGGGAGAGAGCATGCAGGCATGGCAGAATACGAGCACCTGAAAAACTGAGGGGAGAGAGCATGCAGGTGTGGCAGAATACGAGCACCTGAAACACTGAGGGGAGAGAGCATACAGGTGTGGCAGAATACGAGCACCTGAAACACTGAGGGGAGAGAGCGTGCAGGTGTGGCAGAATATAAGCACCTGAAACACTTAGGGGAGAGAGCAGGCAGAATACGAGCACCTGAAACATTGAGGGGAGAGAGCATGCAGGTGTGGCAGAATACGAGCACCTGAAACACTGAGGGGAGAGAGCATGCAGGTGTGGCAGAATGCGAGCACCTGAAACACTGAGGGGAGAGAGCATGCAGGTGTGGCAGAATATGAGCACCTGAAACACTGAGGGGAGAGAGCAGGCAGAATACGAGCACCTGAAACACTGAGGGGAGAGAGCAGGCAGAATACGAGCACCTGAAACACTGAGGGGAGAGAGCAGGCAGAATACGAGCCCCTGAAACACTGAGGCGAGAGAGCATGCAGGTGTGGCAGAATACGAGCACCTGAAACACTGAGGGGAGAGAGCATGCAGGCGTGGCAGAATACGAGCACCTGAAACACCGAGGGAAGAGAGCATGCAGGTGTGGCAGAATGCGAGCACCTGAAACACTGAGGGGAGAGAGCATGCAGAATACGAGCACCTGAAACACTGAGGGGAGAGAGCAGGCAGCATACGAGCACCTGAAACACTGAGGGGAGAGAGCAGGCAGAATACGAGCAGCTGAAACACTGAGGGGAGAGAGCATGCAGGATACGAGCGCCTGAAACACTGAGTGGAGAGAGCATGCAGGTGTGGCAGAATGCGAGCACCTGAAACACTGAGGGGAGAGAGCATGCAGGTGTGGCAGAATACGAGCACCTAAAACACTGAGGGGAGAGAGCATGCAGGTGTGGCAGAATATGAGCACCTGAAACACTGAGGGGAGAGAGCAGGCAGAATACGAGCACCTGAAACACTGAGGGGAGAGAGCAGGCAGAATACGAGCACCTGAAACACTGAGGGGAGAGAGCAGGCTGAATACGAGCACCTGAAACACTGAGAGGAGAGAGCATGCAGGCGTGGCAGAATACGAGCACCTGAAACACTGAGGGGAGAGAGCATGCAGGCGTGGCAGAATACGAGCACCTGAAACACTGAGGGGAGAGAGCATGCAGGTGTGGCAGAATACGAGCACCTGAAACACTGAGGGGAGAGAGCAGGCAGAATACAAGCACCTGAAACACTGAGGGGAGAGAGCATGCAGGCATGGCAGAATACGAGCACCTGAAACACTGAGGGGAGACAGCATGCAGGTGTGGCAGAATGCGAGCACCTGAAACACTGAGGGGAGAGAGCATGCAGGTGTTGCAGAATATGAGCACCTGAAACACTGAGGGGAGAGAGCAGGCAGAATACGAGCACCTGAAACACTGAGGGGAGAGAGCAGGCAGAATACGAGCACCTGAAACACTGAGGGGAGAGAGCAGGCAGAATACGAGCACCTGAAACACTGAGGGGAGAGAGCATGCAGGTGTGGCAGAATACGAGCACCTGAAACACTGAGGGGAGAGAGCATGCAGGCGTGGCAGAATACGAGCACCTGAAACACCGAGGGAAGAGAGCATGCAGGTGTGGCAGAATGCGAGCACCTGAAACACTGAGGGGAGAGAGCATGCAGAATACGAGCACCTGCAACACTGAGGGGAGAGAGCAGGCAGCATACGAGCACCTGAAACACTGAGGGGAGAGAGCAGGCAGAATACGAGCAGCTGAAACACTGAGGGGAGAGAGCAGGCAGAATACGAGCACCTGAAACACTGAGGGGAGAGAGCATGAAGGCGTGGGAGAATACGAGCACCTGAGACACTGAGGGGAGAGAGCATGCAGGTGTGGTAGAATACGAGCACCTGAAACACTGAGGGGAGAGAGCAGGCAGAATACGAGCACCTGAAACACTGAGGGGAGAGAGCATGCAGGCGTGGCAGAATACGAGCACCTGAAACACTGAGGGGAAAGAGCATGCAGGTGTGGCAGAATGCGAGCACCTGAAACACTGAGGGGAGAGAGCATGCAGGTGTGGCAGAATATGAGCACCTGAAACACTGAGGGGAGAGAGCAGGCAGAATACGAGCACCTGAAACACTGAGGGGAGAGAGCAGGCAGAATACGAGCACCTGAAACACTGAGGGGAGAGAGCAGGCAGAATACGAGCACCTGAAACACTGAGGGGAGAGAGCATGCAGGTGTGGTAGAATACGTGCACCTGAAACACTGAGGGGAGAGAGCATGCAGGCATGGCAGAATACGAGCACCTGAAACACTGAGGGGAGAGAGCATGCAGGCGTGGCAGAATACGAGCACCTGAAACACTGAGGGGAGAGAGCATACAGGTGTGGCAGAATACGAGCACCTGAAACACTGAGGGGAGAGAGCGTGCAGGTGTGGCAGAATATAAGCACCTGAAACACTGAGGGGAGAGAGCAGGCAGAATACGAGCACCTGAAACACTGAGGGGAGAGAGCATGCAGGCGTGGCAGAATACGAGCACCTGAAACACTGAGGGGAGAGAGCATGCAGGTGTGGCAGAATGCGAGCACCTGAAACACTGAGGGGAGAGAGCATGCAGGTGTGGCAGAATATGAGCACCTGAAACACTCAGGGGAGAGAGCAGGCAGAATACGAGCACCTGAAACACTGAGGGGAGAGAGCAGGCAGAATACGAGCACCTGAAACACTGAGGGGAGAGAGCAGGCAGAATACGAGCCCCTGAAACACTGAGGCGAGAGAGCATGCAGGTGTGGCAGAATACGAGCACCTGAAACACTGAGGGGAGAGAGCATGCAGGCGTGGCAGAATACGAGCACCTGAAACACCGAGGGAAGAGAGCATGCAGGTGTGGCAGAATGCGAGCACCTGAAACACTGAGGGGAGAGAGCATGCAGAATACGAGCACCTGAAACACTGAGGGGAGAGAGCAGGCAGCATACGAGCACCTGAAACACTGAGGGGAGAGAGCAAGCAGAATATGAGCAGCTGAAACACTGAGGGGAGAGAGCATGCAGGATACGAGCACCTGAAACACTGAGGGGAGAAAGCATGCAGGCGTGGCAGAATACGAGCACCTGAAACACCGAGGGAAGAGAGCATGCAGGCGTGGCAGAATGCGAGCACCTGAAACACTGAGGGGAAAGAGCAGGCAGGTGTGGCAGAATACGAGCACCTGAAACCCTGAGGGGAGAAAGCATGCAGGTGTGGCAGAATGCGAGCACCTGAAACACTGAGGGAAGAGAGCATGCAGGTGTGGCAGAATGCGAGCACCTGAAACACTGAGGGGAGAGAGCATGCAGGTGTGGCAGAATACGAGCACCTGAAACCCTGAGTGTAGAGAGCATGCAGGTGTGGCAGAACGCGAGCACCTGAAACACTGAGGGAAGAGAGCATGCAGGTGTGGCAGAATGCGAGCACCTGAAACACTGAGGGGAGAGAGCATGCATATGTGGCAGAATACAAGCACTTGAGACACTGAGGGGAGAGAGCATGCAGGTGTGGCAGGATACGAGCACCTGAAACACTGAGGGGAGAGAGCAGGCAGAATACGGGCACCTGAAACACTGAGGGGAGAGAGCATGCAGGCGTGGCAGAATACGAGCACCTGAAACACTGAGGGGAGAGAGCATGCAGGTGTGGCAGAATGCGAGCACCTGAAACACTGAGGGGAGAGAGCATGCAGGTGTGGCAGAATACGAGCACCTGAAACACTGAGGGGAGAGAGCATGCAGGTGTGGCAGAATATGAGCACCTGAAACACTGAGGGGAGAGAGCAGGCAGAATACGAGCACCTGAAACACTGAGGGGAGAGAGCAGGCAGAATACGAGCACCTGAAACACTGAGGGGAGAGAGCAGGCTGAATACGAGCACCTGAAACACTGAGAGGAGAGAGCATGCAGGCGTGGCAGAATACGAGCACCTGAAACACTGAGGGGAGAGAGCAGCAGGCGTGGCAGAATACGAGCACCTGAAACACTGAGGGGAGAGAGCATGCAGGTGTGGCAGAATACGAGCACCTGAAACACTGAGGGGAGAGAGCAGGCAGAATACAAGCACCTGAAACACTGAGGGGAGAGAGCATGCAGGCGTGGCAGAATACGAGCACCTGAAACACTGAGGGGAGACAGCATGCAGGTGTGGCAGAATGCGAGCACCTGAAACACTGAGGGGAGAGAGCATGCAGGTGTTGCAGAATATGAGCACCTGAAACACTGAGGGGAGAGAGCAGGCAGAATACGAGCACCTGAAACACTGAGGGGAGAGAACAGGCAGAATACGAGCACCTGAAACACTGAGGGGAGAGAGCAGGCAGAATACGAGCACCTGAAACACTGAGGGGAGAGAGCATGCAGGTGTGGCAGAATACGAGCACCTGAAACACTGAGGGGAGAGAGCATGCAGGCGTGGCAGAATACGAGCACCTGAAACACCGAGGGAAGAGAGCATGCAGGTGTGGCAGAATGCGAGCACCTGAAACACTGAGGGGAGAGAGCATGCAGAATACGAGCACCTGAAACACTGAGGGGAGAGAGCAGGCAGCATACGAGCACCTGAAACACTGAGGGGAGAGAGCAGGCAGAATACAAGCAGCTGAAACACTGAGGGGAGAGCAGGCAGAATACGAGCACCTGAAACACTGAGGGGAGAGAGCATGCAGGCGTGGCAGAATACGAGCACCTGAAACAGCGAAGGAAGAGAGCATGCAGGTGTGGCAGAATACGAGCACCTGAAACACTGAGGGGAGAGAGCATGCAGGTGTGGCAGAATACGAGCACCTGAAACACTGAGGGGAGAGAGCAGGCAGAATACAAGCACCTGAAACACTGAGGGGAGAGAGCATGCAGGCATGGCAGAATACGAGCACCTGAAACACTGAGGGGAGACAGCATGCAGGTGTGGCAGAATGCGAGCACCTGAAACACTGAGGGGAGAGAGCATGCAGGTGTTGCAGAATATGAGCACCTGAAACACTGAGGGGAGAGAGCAGGCAGAATACGAGCACCTGAAACACTGAGGGGAGAGAGCAGGCAGAATACAAGCACCTGAAACACTGAGGGGAGAGAGCAGGCAGAATACGAGCACCTGAAACACTGAGGGGAGAGAGCATGCAGGTGTGGCAGAATACGAGCACCTGAAACACTGAGGGGAGAGAGCATGCAGGCGTGGCAGAATACGAGCACCTGAAACACCGAGGGAAGAGAGCATGCAGGTGTGGCAGAATGCGAGCACCTGAAACACTGAGGGGAGAGAGCATGCAGAATACGAGCACCTGAAACACTGAGGGGAGAGAGCAGGCAGCATACGAGCACCTGAAACACTGAGGGGAGAGAGCAGGCAGAATACGAGCAGCTGAAACACTGAGGGGAGAGAGCAGGCAGAATACGAGCACCTGAAACACTGAGGGGAGAGAGCATGCAGGCGTGGGAGAATACGAGCACCTGAGACACTGAGGGGAGAGAGCATGCAGGTGTGGTAGAATACGAGCACCTGAAACACTGAGGGGAGAGAGCAGGCAGAATACGAGCACCTGAAACACTGAGGGGAGAGAGCATGCAGGCGTGGCAGAATACGAGCACCTGAAACACTGAGGGGAGAGAGCATGCAGGTGTGGCAGAATGCGAGCACCTGAAACACTGAGGGGAGAGAGCATGCAGGTGTGGCAGAATACGAGCACCTGAAACACTGAGGGGAGATAGCATGCAGGTGTGGCAGAATATGAGCACCTGAAACACTGAGGGGAGAGAGCAGGCAGAATACGAGCACCTGAAACACTGAGGGGAGAGAGCAGGCAGAATACGAGCACCTGAAACACTGAGGGGAGAGAGAAGGCAGAATACGAGCACCTGAAACACTGAGGGGAGAGAGCATGCAGGTGTGGTAGAATACGAGCACCTGAAACACTGAGGGGAGAGAGCATGCAGGCATGGCAGAATACGAGCACCTGAAACACTGAGGGGAGAGAGCATGCAGGCGTGGCAGAATACGAGCACCTGAAACACTGAGGGGAGAGAGCATACAGGTGTGGCAGAATACGAGCACCTGAAACACTGAGGGGAGAGAGCGTGCAGGTGTGGCAGAATATAAGCACCTGAAACACTGAGGGGAGAGAGCAGGCAGAATACGAGCACCTGAAACACTGAGGGGAGAGAGCATGCAGGCGTGGCAGAATACGAGCACCTGAAACACTGAGGGGAGAGAGCATGCAGGTGTGGCAGAATGCGAGCACCTGAAACACTGAGGGGAGAGAGCATGCAGTTGTGGCAGAATATGAGCACCTGAAACACTGAGGGGAGAGATCAGGCAGAATACGAGCACCTGAAACACTGAGGGGAGAGAGCAGGCAGAATACGAGCACCTGAAACACTGAGGGGAGAGAGCAGGCAGAATACGAGCCCCTGAAACACTGAGGCGAGAGAGCATGCAGGTGTGGCAGAATACGAGCACCTGAAACACTGAGGGGAGAGAGCATGCAGGCGTGGCAGAATACGAGCACCTGAAACACCGAGGGAAGAGAGCATGCAGGTGTGGCAGAATGCGAGCACCTGAAACACTGAGGGGAGAGAGCATGCAGAATACGAGCACCTGAAACACTGAGGGGAGAGAGCAGGCAGCATACGAGCACCTGAAACACTGAGGGGAGAGAGCAGGCAGAATACGAGCAGCTGAAACACTGAGGGGAGAGAGCATGCAGGATACGAGCACCTGAAACACTGAGGGAAGAGAGCATGCAGGCGTGGCAGAATGCGAGCACCTGAAACACTGAGGGGAAAGAGCAGGCAGGTGTGGCAGAATACGAGCACCTGAAACACCGAGGGAAGAGAGCATGCAGGCGTGGCAGAATGCGAGCACCTGAAACACTGAGGGGAAAGAGCAGGCAGGTGTGGCAGAATACGAGCACCTGAAACCCTGAGGGGAGAAAGCATGCAGGTGTGGCAGAATGCGAACACCTGAAACACTGAGGGAAGAGAGCATGCAGGTGTGGCAGAATGCGAGCACCTGAAACACTGAGGGGAGAGAGCATGCAGGTGTGGCAGAATACGAGCACCTGAAACCCTGAGTGTAGAGAGCATGCAGGTGTGGCAGAATGCGAGCACCTGAAACACTGAGGGAAGAGAGCATGCAGGTGTGGCAGAATGCGAGCACCTGAAACACTGAGGGGAGAGAGCATGCATATGTGGCAGAATACGAGCACTTGAGACACTGAGGGGAGAGAGCATGCAGGTGTGGCAGAATACGAGCACCTGAAACACTGAGGGGAGAGAGCAGGCAGAATACGGGCACCTGAAACACTGAGGGGAGAGAGCATGCAGGCGTGGCAGAATACGAGCACCTGAAACACTGAGGGGAGAGAACATGCAGGTGTGGCAGAATGCGAGCACCTGAAACACTGAGGGGAGAGAGCATGCAGGTGTGGCAGAATACGAGCACCTAAAACACTGAGGGGAGAGAGCATGCAGGTGTGGCAGAATATGAGCACCTGAAACACTGAGGGGAGAGAGCAGGCAGAATACGAGCACCTGAAACACTGAGGGGAGAGAGCAGGCAGAATACGAGCACCTGAAACACTGAGGGGAGAGAGCAGGCTGAATACGAGCACCTGAAACACTGAGAGGAGAGAGCATGCAGGCGTGGCAGAATACGAGCACCTGAAACACTGAGGGGAGAGAGCATGCAGGCGTGGCAGAATACGAGCACCTGAAACACTGAGGGGAGAGAGCATGCAGGTGTGGCAGAATACGAGCACCTGAAACACTGAGGGGAGAGAGCAGGCAGAATACAAGCACCTGAAACACTGAGGGGAGAGAGCATGCAGGCGTGGCAGAATACGAGCACCTGAAACACTGAGGGGAGACAGCATGCAGGTGTGGCAGAATGCGAGCACCTGAAACACTGAGGGGAGAGAGCATGCAGGTGTTGCAGAATATGAGCACCTGAAACACTGAGGGGAGAGAGCAGGCAGAATACGAGCACCTGAAACACTGAGGGGAGAGAGCAGGCAGAATACGAGCACCTGAAACACTGAGGGGAGAGAGCAGGCAGAATACGAGCACCTGAAACACTGAGGGGAGAGAGCATGCAGGTGTGGCAGAATACGAGCACCTGAAACACTGAGGGGAGAGAGCATGCAGGCGTGGCAGAATACGAGCACCTGAAACACCGAGGGAAGAGAGCATGCAGGTGTGGCAGAATGCGAGCACCTGAAACACTGAGGGGAGAGAGCATGCAGAATACGAGCACCTGAAACACTGAGGGGAGAGAGCAGGCAGCATACGAGCACCTGAAACACTGAGGGGAGAGAGCAGGCAGAATACGAGCAGCTGAAACACTGAGGGGAGAGAGCAGGCAGAATACGAGCACCTGAAACACTAAGGGGAGAGAGCATGCAGGCGTGGCAGAATACGAGCACCTGAAACAGCGAAGGAAGAGAGCATGCAGGTGTGGCAGAATACGAGCACCTAAAACCCTGAGGGAGAAAGCATGCAGGTGTGACAGAATGCGAGCACCTGAAACTCTGAGGGAAGAGAGCATGCAGGTGTGGCAGAATACGAGCACCTGAAACCCTGAGGGGAGAGAGCATGCAGGTGTGGCAGAATGCGAGCACCTGAAACACTGAGGGGAGAGAGCAGGCAGAATACGAGCACCTGAAACACTGAGCGGAGAGAGCAGGCAGAATACGAGCACCTGAAACACTGAGGGGAGAGAGCAGGCAGAATACGAGCAGCTGAAACACTGAGGGGAGAGAGCATGCAGGCATGGCAGAATAGGAGCACCTGAAACACTGAGGGGAGAGAGCATGCAGGTGTGGCAGAATGCGAGCACCTGAAACACTGAGGGGAGAGAGCATGCAGGTGTGGCAGAATACGAGCACCTGAAACCCTGAGGGGAGAAAGCATGCAGGTGTGGCAGAATGCGAGCACCTGAAACACTGAGGGAAGAGAGCATGCAGGTGTGGCAGAATGCGAGCACCTGAAACACTGAGGAGAGAGAGCATGCAGGTGTGGCAGAATACGAGCACCTGAAACCCTGAGTGTAGAGAGCATGCAGGTGTGGCAGAATGCGAGCACCTGAAACACTGAGGGAAGAGAGCATGCAGGTGTGGCAGAATGCGAGCACCTGAAACATTGAGGGGAGAGAGCATGCAGATGTGGCAGAATACGAGCACCTAAAACACTGAGGGGAGAGAGCATGCAGGTGTGGCAGAATACGAGCACCTGAAACACTGAGGGGAGAGAGCATGCAGGCGTGGCAGAATACCAGTACCTGAAACACTGAGGGGAGAGAGCATGCAGGCGTGGCAGAATACGAGCACCTGAAACACTGAGGGGAGGGAGCATGCAGGTGTGGCAGAATACGAGTACCTGAAACACTGAGGGGAGAGAGCAGGCAGAATACGAGCACCTGAAACACTGAGGGGAGAGAGCATGCAGGTGTGGCAGAATGCGAGCACCTGAAACACTGAGGGGAGAGAGCATGCGGGTGTGGTAGAATACGAGCACCTGAAACACTGAGGGGAGAGAGCATGCAGGTGTGGCAGAATATGAGCACCTGAAACACTGAGGGGAGAGAGCAGGCAGAATACGAGCACCTGAAACACTGAGGGGAGAGAGCAGGCAGAATACGAGCACCTGAAACACTGAGGGGAGAGAGCAGGCAGAATACGAGCACCTGAAACACTGAGGGGAGAGAGCATGCAGGTGTGGCAGAATACGAGCACCTGAAACACTGAGGGGAGAGAGCATGCAGGCGTGGCAGAATACGAGCACCTGAAACACCGAGGAAAGAGAGCATGCAGGTGTGGCAGAATACGAGCACCTGAAACCCTGAGGGGAGAAAGCATGCAGGTGTGGCAGAATGCGAGCACCTGAAACACTGAGGGGAGAGAGCATGCAGGTGTGGCAGAATGCAAGCACCTGAAACACTGAGGGGAGAGAGCATGCAGGTGTGGCAGAATACGAGCACCTGAAACCCTGAGGGGAGAGAGCATGCAGGTGTGGCAGAATGCGAGCACCTGAAACACTGAGGGGAGAGAGCAGGCAGAATACGAGCACCTGAAACACTGAGGGGAGAGAGCAGGCAGAATACGAGCAGCTGAAACACTGAGGGGAGAGAGCATGCAGGTGTTGCAGAATGCGAGCACCTGAAACACTGAGGGAAGAGAGCATGCAGGTGTGGCAGAATGCGAGCACCTGAAACACTGAGGGGAGAGAGCATGCAGATGTGGCAGAATACGAGCACCTGAAACACTGAGGGGAGAGAGCATGCAGGTGTGGCAGAATGCGAGCACCTGAAACACTGAGGGGAGAGAGCATGCAGGTGTGGCAGAATACAAGCACCTGAAACCCTGACGGGAGAAAGCATGCAGGTGTGGCAGAATGCGAGCACCTGAAACACTGAGGGAAGAGAGCATGCAGGTGTGGCAGAATGCGAGCACCTGAAACACTGAGGGGAGAGAGCATGCAGGTGTGGCAGAATACGAGCACCTGAAACCCTGAGTGCAGAGAGCATGCAGGTGTTGCAGAATGCGAGCACCTGAAACACTGAGGGAAGAGAGCATGCAGGTGTGGCAGAATGCGAGCACCTGAAACACTGAGGGGAGAGAGCATGCAGATGTGGCAGAATACGAGCACCTGAAACACTGAGGGGAGAGAGCATGCAGGCGTGGCAGAATACGAGCACCTGAAACACTGAGGCGAGAGAGCATGCAGGCATGGTAGAATACGAGCACCTGAAACACTGAGGGGAGAGAGCATGCAGGCGTGGCAGAATACGAGCACCTGAAACACTGAGGGGAGAGAGCAGGCAGAATACGAGCACCTGAAACACTGATGGGTGAGAGCATGCAGGCGTGGCAGAATACGAGCACCTGAAACACTGAGGGGAGAGAGCATGCAGGTGTGGCAGAATGCGAGCACCTGAAACACTGAGGGGAGAGAGCATGCAGGTGTGGCAGAATACGAGCACCTGAAACACTGAGGGGAGAGAGCATGCAGGTGTGGCAGAATATGAGCATGTGAAACACTGAGGGGAGAGAGCAGACAGAATACGAGCACCTGAAACACTGAAGGAAGAGAGCAGGCAGAATACAAGCACCTGAAACACTGAGGGGAGAGAGCAGGCAGAATACGAGCACCTGAAACACTGAGGGGAGAGAGCATGCAGGTATGGCAGAATATGAGCACCTGAAACACTGAGGGGAAAGAGCATGCAGGCGTGGCAGAATGCGAGCACCTGAAACACCGAGGGAAGAGAGCATGCAGGTGTGGCAGAATGCGAGCACCTGAAACACCGAGGGGAGAGAGCATGCAGGTGTGGCAGAATACGAGCACCTGAAACCCTGAGGGGAGAACGCATGCAGGTGTGGCAGAATGCGAGCACCTGAAACACTGAGGGGAGAGAGCATGCAGGTGTGGCAGAATGCGAGCACCTGAAACACTGAGGGGAGAGAGCATGCAGGTGTGGCAGAATGCGAGCACCTGAAACCCTGAGGGGAGAGAGCATGCAGGTGTGGCAGAATGCGAGCACCTGAAACACTGAGGTGAGAGAGCATGCAGGTGTTGCAGAATACGAGCACCTGAAACACTGTGGGGAGAGAGCATGCAGGCGTGGCAGAATACGAGCACCTGAAACACTGAGGGGAGAGAGCATGCAGGTGTGGCAGAATACGAGCACCTGAAACACTGAGGGGAGAGAGCATGCAGGCGTGGCAGAATACGAGCACCTGAAACACTGAGAGGAGAGAGCATGCAGGCGTGGCAGAATACGAGCACCTGAAACACTGAGGGGAGAGAGCAGGCAGAATACGAGCACCTGAAACACTGAGGGGAGAGAGCATGCGGGCGTGGCAGAATACGAGCACCTGAAACACTGAGGGGAGAGAGCATGCAGGCGTGGCAGAATACGAGCACCTGAAACACTGAGGGGAGAGAGCATGCAGGCGTGGCAGAATACGAGCACCTGAAACACCGAAGGAAGAGAGCATGCAGGTGTGGCAGAATGCGAGCACCTGAAACACTGAGGGGAGAGAGCATGCAGGTGTGGCAGAATACGAGCACCTGAAACCCTGAGGGGAGAAAGCATGCAGGTGTGGCAGAATGCGAGCACCTGAAACACTGAGGGAAGAGAGCATGCAGGTGTGGCAGAATGCGAGCACCTGAAACACTGAGGGGAGAGAGCATGCAGGTGTGGCAGAATACGAGCATCTGAAACCCTGAGGGGAGAGAGCATGCAGGTGTGGCAGAATGCGAGCACCTGAAACACTGAGGGGAGAGAGCAGGCAGAATACGAGCACCTGAAACACTGCGGGGAGAGAGCAGGCAGAATACGAGCACCTGAAACACTGAGGGGAGAGAGCAGGCAGAATACGAGCACCTGAAACACTGAGGGGAGAGAGCATGCAGGTGTGGCAGAATATGAGCACCTGAAACACTGAGGTGAGAGAGCATGCAGGCGTGGCAGAATACGAGCACCTGAAACACCGAGGGAAGAGAGCATGAAGGTGTGGCAGAATGCGAGCACCTGAAACACTGAGGGGAGAGAGCATGCTGGTGTGGCAGAATACGAGCACCTGAAACCCTGAGGGGAGAGAGCATGCAGGTGTGGCAGAATGCGAGCACCTGAAACACTGAGGGGAGAGAGCAGGCAGAATACGAGCACCTGAAACACTGAGAGGAGAGAGCAGGCAGAATACGAGCACCTGAAACACTGAGGGGAGAGAGCAGGCAGAATACGAGCCCCTGAAACACTGAGGCGAGAGAGCATGCAGGTGTGGCAGAATACGAGCACCTGAAACACTGAGGGGAGAGAGCATGCAGGCGTGGCAGAATACGAGCACCTGAAACACCGAGGGAAGAGAGCATGCAGGTGTGGCAGAATGCGAGCACCTGAAACACTGAGGGGAGAGAGCATGCAGAATACGAGCACCTGAAACACTGAGGGGAGAGAGCAGGCAGCATACGAGCACCTGAAACACTGAGGGGAGAGAGCAGGCAGAATACGAGCAGCTGAAACACTGAGGGGAGAGAGCATGCAGGATACGAGCACCTGAAACACTGAGGGGAGAAAGCATGCAGGCGTGGCAGAATACGAGCACCTGAAACACCGAGGGAAGAGAGCATGCAGGCGTGGCAGAATGCGAGCACCTGAAACACTGAGGGGAAAGAGCAGGCAGGTGTGGCAGAATACGAGCACCTGAAACCCTGAGGGGAGAAAGCATGCAGGTGTGGCAGAATGCGAGCACCTGAAACACTGAGGGAAGAGAGCATGCAGGTGTGGCAGAATGCGAGCACCTGAAACACTGAGGGGAGAGAGCATGCAGGTGTGGCAGAATACGAGCACCTGAAACCCTGAGTGTAGAGAGCATGCAGGTGTGGCAGAATGCGAGCACCTGAAACACTGAGGGAAGAGAGCATGCAGGTGTGGCAGAATGCGAGCACCTGAAACACTGAGGGGAGAGAGCATGCATATGTGGCAGAATACGAGCACCTGAAACACTGAGGGGAGAGAGCATGCAGGCGTGGCAGAATATGAGCACCTGAAACACCGAGGGAAGAGAGCATGCAGGTGTGGCAGAATGCGAGCACCTGAAACACTGAGGGGAGAGAGCATGCAGAATACGAGCACCTGAAACACTGAGGGGAGAGAGCAGGCAGCATACGAGCACCTGAAACACTGAGGGGAGAGAGCAGGCAGAATACGAGCAGCTGAAACACTGAGGGGAGAGAGCAGGCAGAATACGAGCACCTGAAACACTGAGGGGAGAGAGCATGCAGGCGTGGCAGAATACGAGCACCTGAAACAGCGAAGGAAGAGAGCATGCAGGTGTGGCAGAATACGAGCACCTAAAACCCTGAGGGAGAAAGCATGCAGGTGTGACAGAATGCAAGCACCTGAAACTCTGAGGGAAGAGAGCATGCAGGTGTGGCAGAATACGAGCACCTGAAACCCTGAGGGGAGAGAGCATGCAGGTGTGGCAGAATGCGAGCACCTGAAACACTGAGGGGAGAGAGCAGGCAGAATACGAGCACCTGAAACACTGAGGGGAGAGAGCAGGCAGAATACGAGCACCTGAAACACTGAGGGGAGAGAGCAGGCAGAATACGAGCAGCTGAAACACTGAGGGGAGAGAGCATGCAGGCATGGCAGAATAGGAGCACCTGAAACACTGAGGGGAGAGAGCATGCAGGTGTGGCAGAATGCGAGCACCTGAAACACTGAGGGGAGAGAGCATGCAGGTGTGGCAGAATACGAGCACCTGAAACCCTGAGGGGAGAAAGCATGCAGGTGTGGCAGAATGCGAGCACCTGAAACACTGAGGGAAGAGAGCATGCAGGTGTGGCAGAATGCGAGCACCTGAAACACTGAGGAGAGAGAGCATGCAGGTGTGGCAGAATACGAGCACCTGAAACCCTGAGTGTAGAGAGCATGCAGGTGTGGCAGAATGCGAGCACCTGAAACACTGAGGGAAGAGAGCATGCAGGTGTGGCAGAATGCGAGCACCTGAAACACTGAGGGGAGAGAGCATGCAGATGTGGCAGAATACGAGCACCTAAAACACTGAGGGGAGAGAGCATGCAGGTGTGGCAGAATACGAGCACCTGAAACACTGAGGGGAGAGAGCATGCAGGCGTGGCAGAATACCAGTACCTGAAACACTGAGGGGAGAGAGCATGCAGGCGTGGCAGAATACGAGCACCTGAAACACTGAGGGGAGAGAGCATGCAGGTGTGGCAGAATACGAGTACCTGAAACACTGAGGGGAGAGAGCAGGCAGAATACGAGCACCTGAAACACTGAGGGGAGAGAGCATGCAGGCGTGGCAGAATATGAGCACCTGAAAAACTGAGGGGAGAGAGCATGCAGGTGTGGCAGAATGCGAGCACCTGAAACACTGAGGGGAGAGAGCATGCGGGTGTGGTAGAATACGAGCACCTGAAACACTGAGGGGAGAGAGCATGCAGGTGTGGCAGAATATGAGCACCTGAAACACTGAGGGGAGAGAGCAGGCAGAATACGAGCACCTGAAACACTGAGGGGAGAGAGCAGGCAGAATACGAGCACCTGAAACACTGAGGGGAGAGAGCAGGCAGAATACGAGCACCTGAAACACTGAGGGGAGAGAGCATGCAGGTGTGGCAGAATACGAGCACCTGAAACACTGAGGGGAGAGAGCATGCAGGCGTGGCAGAATACGAGCACCTGAAACACCGAGGAAAGAGAGCATGCAGGTGTGGCAGAATACGAGCACCTGAAACCCTGAGGGGAGAAAGCATGCAGGTGTGGCAGAATGCGAGCACCTGAAACACTGAGGGGAGAGAGCATGCAGGTGTGGCAGAATGCAAGCACCTGAAACACTGAGGGGAGAGAGCATGCAGGTGTGGCAGAATACGAGCACCTGAAACCCTGAGGGGAGAGAGCATGCAGGTGTGGCAGAATGCGAGCACCTGAAACACTGAGGGGAGAGAGCAGGCAGAATACGAGCACCTGAAACACTGAGGGGAGAGAGCAGGCAGAATACGAGCAGCTGAAACACTGAGGGGAGAGAGCATGCAGGTGTTGCAGAATGCGAGCACCTGAAACACTGAGGGAAGAGAGCATGCAGGTGTGGCAGAATGCGAGCACCTGAAACACTGAGGGGAGAGAGCATGCAGATGTGGCAGAATACGAGCACCTGAAACACTGAGGGGAGAGAGCATGCAGGTGTGGCAGAATGCGAGCACCTGAAACACTGAGGGGAGAGAGCATGCAGGTGTGGCAGAATACAAGCACCTGAAACCCTGACGGGAGAAAGCATGCAGGTGTGGCAGAATGCGAGCACCTGAAACACTGAGGGAAGAGAGCATGCAGGTGTGGCAGAATGCGAGCACCTGAAACACTGAGGGGAGAGAGCATGCAGGTGTGGCAGAATACGAGCACCTGAAACCCTGAGTGCAGAGAGCATGCAGGTGTTGCAGAATGCGAGCACCTGAAACACTGAGGGAAGAGAGCATGCAGGTGTGGCAGAATGCGAGCACCTGAAACACTGAGGGGAGAGAGCATGCAGATGTGGCAGAATACGAGCACCTGAAACACTGAGGGGAGAGAGCATGCAGGCGTGGCAGAATACGAGCACCTGAAACACTGAGGCGAGAGAGCATGCAGGCATGGTAGAATACGAGCACCTGAAACACTGAGGGGAGAGAGCATGCAGGCGTGGCAGAATACGAGCACCTGAAACACTGAGGGGAGAGAGCAGGCAGAATACGAGCACCTGAAACACTGATGGGTGAGAGCAGGCAGGCGTGGCAGAATACGAGCACCTGAAACACTGAGGGGAGAGAGCATGCAGGTGTGGCAGAATGCGAGCACCTGAAACACTGAGGGGAGAGAGCATGCAGGTGTGGCAGAATACGAGCACCTGAAACACTGAGGGGAGAGAGCATGCAGGTGTGGCAGAATATGAGCACGTGAAACACTGAGGGGAGAGAGCAGACAGAATACGAGCACCTGAAACACTGAAGGAAGAGAGCAGGCAGAATACAAGCACCTGAAACACTGAGGGGAGAGAGCAGGCAGAATACGAGCACCTGAAACACTGAGGGGAGAGAGCATGCAGGTATGGCAGAATATGAGCACCTGAAACACTGAGGGGAAAGAGCATGCAGGCGTGGCAGAATGCGAGCACCTGAAACACCGAGGGGAGAGAGCATGCAGGTGTGGCAGAATATGAGCACCTGAAACCCTGAGGGGAGAACGCATGCAGGTGTGGCAGAATGCGAGCACCTGAAACACTGAGGGGAGAGAGCATGCAGGTGTGGCAGAATGCGAGCACCTGAAACACTGAGGGGAGAGAGCATGCAGGTGTGGCAGAATGCGAGCACCTGAAACCCTGAGGGGAGAGAGCATGCAGGTGTGGCAGAATGCGAGCACCTGAAACACTGAGGTGAGAGAGCATGCAGGTGTTGCAGAATACGAGCACCTGAAACACTGAGGGGAGAGAGCATGCAGGTGTGGCAGAATACGAGCACCTGAAACACTGAGGGGAGAGAGCATGCAGGCGTGGCAGAATACGAGCACCTGAAACACTGAGAGGAGAGAGCATGCAGGCGTGGCAGAATACGAGCACCTGAAACACTGAGGGGAGAGAGCAGGCAGAATACGAGCACCTGAAACACTGAGGGGAGAGAGCATGCGGGCGTGGCAGAATACGAGCACCTGAAACACTGAGGGGAGAGAGCATGCAGGCGTGGCAGAATACGAGCACCTGAAACACTGAGGGGAGAGAGCATGCAGGCGTGGCAGAATACGAGCACCTGAAACACCGAAGGAAGAGAGCATGCAGGTGTGGCAGAATGCGAGCACCTGAAACACTGAGGGGAGAGAGCATGCAGGTGTGGCAGAATACGAGCACCTGAAACCCTGAGGGGAGAAAGCATGCAGGTGTGGCAGAATGCGAGCACCTGAAACACTGAGGGAAGAGAGCATGCAGGTGTGGCAGAATGCGAGCACCTGAAACACTGAGGGGAGAGAGCATGCAGGTGTGGCAGAATACGAGCATCTGAAACCCTGAGGGGAGAGAGCATGCAGGTGTGGCAGAATGCGAGCACCTGAAACACTGAGGGGAGAGAGCAGGCAGAATACGAGCACCTGAAACACTGCGGGGAGAGAGCAGGCAGAATACGAGCACCTGAAACACTGAGGGGAGAGAGCAGGCAGAATACGAGCACCTGAAACACTGAGGGGAGAGAGCATGCAGGTGTGGCAGAATATGAGCACCTGAAACACTGAGGTGAGAGAGCATGCAGGCGTGGCAGAATACGAGCACCTGAAACACCGAGGGAAGAGAGCAGGAAGGTGTGGCAGAATGCGAGCACCTGAAACACTGAGGGGAGAGAGCATGCTGGTGTGGCAGAATACGAGCACCTGAAACCCTGAGGGGAGAGAGCATGCAGGTGTGGCAGAATGCGAGCACCTGAAACACTGAGGGGAGAGAGCAGGCAGAATACGAGCACCTGAAACACTGAGAGGAGAGAGCAGGCAGAATACGAGCACCTGAAACACTGAGGGGAGAGAGCAGGCAGAATACGAGCCCCTGAAACACTGAGGCGAGAGAGCATGCAGGTGTGGCAGAATACGAGCACCTGAAACACTGAGGGGAGAGAGCATGCAGGCGTGGCAGAATACGAGCACCTGAAACACCGAGGGAAGAGAGCATGCAGGTGTGGCAGAATGCGAGCACCTGAAACACTGAGGGGAGAGAGCATGCAGAATACGAGCACCTGAAACACTGAGGGGAGAGAGCAGGCAGCATACGAGCACCTGAAACACTGAGGGGAGAGAGCAGGCAGAATACGAGCAGCTGAAACACTGAGGGGAGAGAGCATGCAGGATACGAGCACCTGAAACACTGAGGGGAGAAAGCATGCAGGCGTGGCAGAATACGAGCACCTGAAACACCGAGGGAAGAGAGCATGCAGGCGTGGCAGAATGCGAGCACCTGAAACACTGAGGGGAAAGAGCAGGCAGGTGTGGCAGAATATGAGCACCTGAAACCCTGAGGGGAGAAAGCATGCAGGTGTGGCAGAATGCGAGCACCTGAAACACTGAGGGAAGAGAGCATGCAGGTGTGGCAGAATGCGAGCACCTGAAACACTGAGGGGAGAGAGCATGCAGGTGTGGCAGAATACGAGCACCTGAAACCCTGAGTGTAGAGAGCATGCAGGTGTGGCAGAATGCGAGCACCTGAAACACTGAGGGAAGAGAGCATGCAGGTGTGGCAGAATGCGAGCACTTGAGACACTGAGGGGAGAGAGCATGCAGGTGTGGCAGAATACGAGCACCTGAAACACTGAGGGGAGAGAGCAGGCAGAATACGGGCACCTGAAACACTGAGGGGAGAGAACATGCAGGCGTGGCAGAATACGAGCACCTGAAACACTGAGGGGAGAGAGCATGCAGGTGTGGCAGAATGCGAGCACCTGAAACACTGAGGGGAGAGAGCATGCAGGTGTGGCAGAATACGAGCACCTAAAACACTGAGGGGAGAGAGCATGCAGGTGTGGCAGAATATGAGCACCTGAAACACTGAGGGGAGAGAGCAGGCAGAATGCGAGCACCTGAAACACTGAGGGGAGAGAGCAGGCAGAATACGAGCACCTGAAACACTGAGGGGAGAGAGCAGGCTGAATACCAGCACCTGAAACACTGAGAGGAGAGAGCATGCAGGCGTGGCAGAATACGAGCACCTGAAACACTGAGGGGAGAGAGCATGCAGGCGTGGCAGAATACGAGCACCTGAAACACTGAGGGGAGAGAGCATGCAGGTGTGGCAGAATACGAGCACCTGAAACACTGAGGGGAGAGAGCAGGCAGAATACGAGCACCTAAAACACTGAGGGGAGAGAGCATGCAGGTGTGGCAGAATATGAGCACCTGAAACACTGAGGGGAGAGAGCAGGCAGAATGCGAGCACCTGAAACACTGAGGGGAGAGAGCAGGCAGAATACGAGCACCTGAAACACTGAGGGGAGAGAGCAGGCTGAATACCAGCACCTGAAACACTGAGAGGAGAGAGCATGCAGGCGTGGCAGAATACGAGCACCTGAAACACTGAGGGGAGAGAGCATGCAGGCGTGGCAGAATACGAGCACCTGAAACACTGAGGGGAGAGAGCATGCAGGTGTGGCAGAATACGAGCACCTGAAACACTGAGGGGAGAGAGCAGGCAGCATACGAGCACCTGAAACACTGAGGGGAGAGAGCAGGCAGAATACGAGCAGCTGAAACACTGAGGGGAGAGAGCATGCAGGATACGAGCACCTGAAACACTGAGGGGAGAAAGCATGCAGGCGTGGCAGAATACGAGCACCTGAAACACCGAGGGAAGAGAGCATGCAGGCGTGGCAGAATGCGAGCACCTGAAACACTGAGGGGAAAGAGCAGGCAGGTGTGGCAGAATATGAGCACCTGAAACCCTGAGGGGAGAAAGCATGCAGGTGTGGCAGAATGCGAGCACCTGAAACACTGAGGGAAGAGAGCATGCAGGTGTGGCAGAATGCGAGCACCTGAAACACTGAGGGGAGAGAGCATGCAGGTGTGGCAGAATACGAGCACCTGAAACCCTGAGTGTAGAGAGCATGCAGGTGTGGCAGAATGCGAGCACCTGAAACACTGAGGGAAGAGAGCATGCAGGTGTGGCAGAATGCGAGCACTTGAGACACTGAGGGGAGAGAGCATGCAGGTGTGGCAGAATACGAGCACCTGAAACACTGAGGGGAGAGAGCAGGCAGAATACGGGCACCTGAAACACTGAGGGGAGAGAACATGCAGGCGTGGCAGAATACGAGCACCTGAAACACTGAGGGGAGAGAGCATGCAGGTGTGGCAGAATGCGAGCACCTGAAACACTGAGGGGAGAGAGCATGCAGGTGTGGCAGAATACGAGCACCTAAAACACTGAGGGGAGAGAGCATGCAGGTGTGGCAGAATATGAGCACCTGAAACACTGAGGGGAGAGAGCAGGCAGAATGCGAGCACCTGAAACACTGAGGGGAGAGAGCAGGCAGAATACGAGCACCTGAAACACTGAGGGGAGAGAGCAGGCTGAATACCAGCACCTGAAACACTGAGAGGAGAGAGCATGCAGGCGTGGCAGAATACGAGCACCTGAAACACTGAGGGGAGAGAGCATGCAGGCGTGGCAGAATACGAGCACCTGAAACACTGAGGGGAGAGAGCATGCAGGTGTGGCAGAATACGAGCACCTGAAACACTGAGGGGAGAGAGCAGGCAGAATACAAGCACCTGAAACACTGAGGGGAGAGAGCATGCAGGCGTGGCAGAATACGAGCACCTGAAACACTGAGGGGAGACAGCATGCAGGTGTGGCAGAATGCGAGCACCTGAAACACTGAGGGGAGAGAGCATGCAGGTGTTGCAGAATATGAGCACCTGAAACACTGAGGGGAGAGAGCAGGCAGAATACGAGCACCTGAAACACTGAGGGGAGAGAGCAGGCAGAATACGAGCACCTGAAACACTGAGGGGAGAGAGCAGGCAGAATACGAGCACTTGAAACACTGAGCGGAGAGAGCATGCAGGTGTGGCAGAATACGAGCACCTGAAACACTGAGGGGAGAGAGCATGCAGGCGTGGCAGAATACGAGCACCTGAAACACTGAGGGAAGAGAGCATGCAGGTGTGGCAGAATGCGAGCACCTGAAACACTGAGGGGAGAGAGCATGCAGAATACGAGCACCTGAAACACTGAGGGGAGAGAGCAGGCAGCATACGAGCACCTGAAACACTGAGGGGAGAGAGCAGGCAGAATACGAGCAGCTGAAACACTGAGGGGAGAGAGCAGGCAGAATACGAGCACCTGAAACACTGAGGGGAGAGAGCATGCAGGCGTGGCAGAATACGAGCACCTGAAACAGCGAAGGAAGAGAGCATGCAGGTGTGACAGAATACGAGCACCTAAAACCCTGAGGGAGAAAGCATGCAGGTGTGACAGAATGCGAGCACCTGAAACTCTGAGGGAAGAGAGCATGCAGGTGTGGCAGAATGCGAGCACCTGAAACACTGAGGGGAGAGAGCATGCAGGTGTGGCAGAATACGAGCACCTGAAACCCTGAGGGGAGAGAGCATGCAGGTGTGGCAGAATGCGAGCACCTGAAACACTGAGGGGAGAGAGCAGGCAGAATACGAGCACCTGAAACACTGAGGGGAGAGAGCAGGCAGAATACGAGCACCTGAAACACTGAGGGGAGAGAGCAGGCAGAATACGAGCAGCTGAAACACTGAGGGGAGAGAGCATGCAGGCATGGCAGAATAGGAGCACCTGAAACACCGAGGGAAGAGAGCATGCAGGTGTGGCAGAATGCGAGCACCTGAAACACTGAGGGGAGAGAGCATGCAGGTGTGGCAGAATACGAGCACCTGAAACCCTGAGGGGAGAAAGCATGCAGGTGTGGCAGAATGCGAGCACCTGAAACACTGAGGGAAGAGAGCATGCAGGTGTGTCAGAATGCGAGCACCTGAAACACTGAGGAGAGAGAGCATGCAGGTGTGGCAGAATACGAGCACCTGAAACCCTGAGTGTAGAGAGCATGCAGGTGTGGCAGAATGCGAGCACCTGAAACACTGAGGGAAGAGAGCATGCAGGTGTGGCAGAATGCGAGCACCTGAAACACTGAGGGGAGAGAGCATGCAGATGTGGCAGAATACGAGCACCTGAAACACTGAGGGGAGAGAGCATGCAGGTGTGGCAGAATATGAGCACCTGAAACACTGAGGGGAGAGAGCATGCAGGCGTGGCAGAATACGAGTACCTGAAACACTGAGGGGAGAGAGCATGCAGGCGTGGCAGAATACGAGCACCTGAAACACTGAGGGGAGAGAGCATGCAGGTGTGGCAGAATGCGAGCACCTGAAACACTGAGGGGAGAGAGCATGCAGAATACGAGCACCTGAAACACTGAGGGGAGAGAGCAGGCAGCATACGAGCACCTGAAACACTGAGGGGAGAGAGCAGGCAGAATACGAGCAGCTGAAACACTGAGGGGAGAGAGCAGGCAGAATACGAGCACCTGAAACACTGAGGGGAGAGAGCATGCAGGCGTGGCAGAATACGAGCACCTGAAACAGCGAAGGAAGAGAGCATGCAGGTCTGACAGAATACGAGCACCTAAAACCCTGAGGGAGAAAGCATGCAGGTGTGACAGAATGCGAGCACCTGAAACTCTGAGGGAAGAGAGCATGCAGGTGTGGCAGAATGCGAGCACCTGAAACACTGAGGGGAGAGAGCATGCAGGTGTGGCAGAATACGAGCACCTGAAACCCTGAGGGGAGAGAGCATGCAGGTGTGGCAGAATGCGAGCACCTGAAACACTGAGGGGAGAGAGCAGGCAGAATACGAGCACCTGAAACACTGAGGGGAGAGAGCAGGCAGAATACAAGCACCTGAAACACTGAGGGGAGAGAGCAGGCAGAATACGAGCAGCTGAAACACTGAGGGGAGAGAGCATGCAGGCATGGCAGAATAGGAGCACCTGAAACACCGAGGGAAGAGAGCATGCAGGTGTGGCAGAATGCGAGCACCTGAAACACTGAGGGGAGAGAGCATGCAGGTGTGGCAGAATACGAGCACCTGAAACCCTGAGGGGAGAAAGCATGCAGGTGTGGCAGAATGCGAGCACCTGAAACACAGAGGGAAGAGAGCATGCAGGTGTGGCAGAATGCGAGCACCTGAAACACTGAGGAGAGAGAGCATGCAGGTGTGGCAGAATACGAGCACCTGAAACCCTGAGTGTAGAGAGCATGCAGGTGTGGCAGAATGCGAGCACATGAAACACTGAGGGAAGAGAGCATGCAGGTGTGGCAGAATGCGAGCACCTGAAACACTGAGGGGAGAGAGCATGCAGATGTGGCAGAATACGAGCACCTGAAACACTGAGGGGAGAGAGCATGCAGGTGTGGCAGAATATGAGCACCTGAAACACTGAGGGGAGAGAGCATGCAGGCGTGGCAGAATACGACTACCTGAAACACTGAGGGGAGAGAGCATGCAGGCGTGGCAGAATACGAGCACCTGAAACACTGAGGGGAGAGAGCATGCAGGTGTGGCAGAATACGAGTACCTGAAACACTGAGGGGAGAGAGCAGGCAGAATACGAGCACCTGAAACACTGAGGGGAGAGAGCATGCAGGCGTGGCAGAATATGAGCACCTGAAAAACTGAGGGGAGAGAGTATGCAGGTGTGGCAGAATGCGAGCACCTGAAACACTGAGGGGAGAGAGCATGCGGGTGTGGCAGAATACGAGCACCTGAAACACTGAGGGGAGAGAGCATGCAGGTGTGGCAGAATATGAGCACCTGAAACACTGAGGGGAGAGAGCAGGCAGAATACGAGCACCTGAAACACTGAGGGGAGAGAGCAGGCAGAATAAGAGCACCTGAAACACTGAGGGGAGAGAGCAGGCAGAATACGAGCACCTGAAACACTGAGGGGAGAGAGCAGGCAGAATACGAGCACCCGAAACACTGAGGGGAGAGAGCATGCAGGTGTGGCAGAATACGAGCACCTGAAACACTGAGGGGAGAGAGCATGCAGGCGTGGCAGAATACGAGCACCTGAAACACCGAGGGAAGAGAGCATGCAGGTGTGGCAGAATGCGAGCACCTGAAACACTGAGGGGAGAGAGCATGCAGAATACGAGCACCTGAAACACTGAGGGGAGAGAGCAGGCAGAATACGAGCAGCTGAACACTGAGGGGAGAGAGCAGGCAGAATACGAGCACCTGAAACACTGAGGGGAGAGAGCATGCAGGCGTGGCAGAATACGAGCACCTGAAACAGCGAAGGAAGAGAGCATGCAGGTGTGGCAGAATACGAGCACCTGAAACACTGAGGGGAGAGAGCATGCAGGTGTGGCAGAATACGAGCACCTGAAACACTGAGGGGAGAGAGCAGGCAGAATACAAGCACCTGAAACACTGAGGGGAGAGAGCATGCAGGCATGGCAGAATACGAGCACCTGAAACACTGAGGGGAGACAGCATGCAGGTGTGGCAGAATGCGAGCACCTGAAACACTGAGGGGAGAGAGCATGCAGGTGTTGCAGAATATGAGCACCTTAAACACTGAGGGGAGAGAGCAGGCAGAATACGAGCACCTGAAACACTGAGGGGAGAGAGCAGGCAGAATACGAGCACCTGAAACACTGAGGGGAGAGAGCAGTCAGAATACGAGCACCTGAAACACTGAGGGGAGAGAGCATGCAGGTGTGGCAGAATACGAGCACCTGAAACACTGAGGGGAGAGAGCATGCAGGCGTGGCAGAATACGAGCACCTGAAACACCGAGGGAAGAGAGCATGCAGGTGTGGCAGAATGCGAGCACCTGAAACACTGAGGGGAGAGAGCATGCAGAATACGAGCACCTGAAACACTGAGGGGAGAGAGCAGGCAGCATACGAGCACCTGAAACACTGAGGGGAGAGAGCAGGCAGAATACGAGCAGCTGAAACACTGAGGGGAGAGAGCAGGCAGAATACGAGCACCTGAAACACTGAGGGGAGAGAGCATGCAGGCGTGGGAGAATACGAGCACCTGAGACACTGAGGGGAGAGAGCATGCAGGTGTGGTAGAATACGAGCACCTGAAACACTGAGGGGAGAGAGCAGGCAGAATACGAGCACCTGAAACACTGAGGGGAGAGAGCATGCAGGCGTGGCAGAATACGAGCACCTGAAACACTGAGGGGAGAGAGCATGCAGGTGTGGCAGAATGCGAGCACCTGAAACACTGAGGGGAGAGAGCATGCAGGTGTGGCAGAATACGAGCACCTGAAACACTGAGGGGAGATAGCATGCAGGTGTGGCAGAATATGAGCACCTGAAACACTGAGGGGAGAGAGCAGGCAGAATACGAGCACCTGAAACACTGAGGGGAGAGAGCAGGCAGAATACGAGCACCTGAAACACTGAGGGGAGAGAGCAGGCAGAATACGAGCACCTGAAACACTGAGGGGAGAGAGCATGCAGGTGTGGTAGAATACGAGCACCTGAAACACTGAGGGGAGAGAGCATGCAGGCATGGCAGAATACGAGCACCTGAAACACTGAGGGGAGAGAGCATGCAGGCGTGGCAGAATACGAGCACCTGAAACACTGAGGGGAGAGAGCATACAGGTGTGGCAGAATACGAGCACCTGAAACACTGAGGGGAGAGAGCGTGCAGGTGTGGCAGAATATAAGCACCTGAAACACTGAGGGGAGAGAGCAGGCAGAATACGAGCACCTGAAACACTGAGGGGAGAGAGCATGCAGGCGTGGCAGAATACGAGCACCTGAAACACTGAGGGGAGAGAGCATGCAGGTGTGGCAGAATGCGAGCACCTGAAACACTGAGGGGAGAGAGCATGCAGGTGTGGCAGAATATGAGCACCTGAAACACTGAGGGGAGAGAGCAGGCAGAATACGAGCACCTGAAACACTGAGGGGAGAGAGCAGGCAGAATATGAGCACCTGAAACACTGAGGGGAGAGAGCAGCCAGAATACGAGCCCCTGAAACACTGAGGCGAGAGAGCATGCAGGTGTGGCAGAATACGAGCACCTGAAACACTGAGGGGAGAGAGCATGCAGGCATGGCAGAATACGAGCACCTGAAACACCGAGGGAAGAGAGCATGCAGGTGTGGCAGAATGCGAGCACCTGAAACACTGAGGGGAGAGAGCATGCAGAATACGAGCACCTGAAACACTGAGGGGAGAGAGCAGGCAGCATACGAGCACCTGAAACACTGAGGGGAGAGAGCAGGCAGAATACGAGCAGCTGAAACACTGAGGGGAGAGAGCATGCAGGATACGAGCACCTGAAACACTGAGCGGAGAAAGCATGCAGGCGTGGCAGAATACGAGCACCTGAAACACCGAGGGAAGAGAGCATGCAGGCGTTGCAGAATGCGAGCACCTGAAACACTGAGGGGAAAGAGCAGGCAGGTGTGGCAGAATACGAGCACCTGAAACCCTGTGGGGAGAAAGCATGCAGGTGTGGCAGAATGCGAGCACCTGAAACACTGAGGGAAGAGAGCATGCAGGTGTGGCAGAATGCGAGCACCTGAAACACTGAGGGGAGAGAGCATGCAGGTGTGGCAGAATACGAGCACCTGAAACCCTGAGTGTAGAGAGCATGCAGGTGTGGCAGAATGCGAGCACCTGAAACACTGAGGGAAGAGAGCATGCAGGTGTGGCAGAATGCGAGCACCTGAAACACTGAGGGGAGAGAGCATGCATATGTGGCAGAATACGAGCACTTGAGACACTGAGGGGAGAGAGCATGCAGGTGTGGCAGAATACGAGCACCTGAAACACTGAGGGGAGAGAGCAGGCAGAATACGGGCACCTGAAACACTGAGGTGAGAGAGCATGCAGGCGTGGCAGAATACGAGCACCTGAAACACTGAGGGGAGAGAGCATGCAGGTGTGGCAGAATGCGAGCACCTGAAACACTGAGGGGAGAGAGCATGCAGGTGTGGCAGAATACGAGCACCTAAAACACTGAGGGGAGAGAGCATGCAGGTGTGGCAGAATATGAGCACCTGAAACACTGAGGGGAGAGAGCAGGCAGAATACGAGCACCTGAAACACTGAGGGGAGAGAGCAGGCAGAATACGAGCACCTGAAACACTGAGGGGAGAGAGCAGGCTGAATACGAGCACCTGAAACACTGAGAGGAGAGAGCATGCAGGCGTGGCAGAATACGAGCACCTGAAACACTGAGGGGAGAGAGCATGCAGGCGTGGCAGAATACGAGCACCTGAAACACTGAGGGGAGAGAGCATGCAGGTGTGGCAGAATACGAGCACCTGAAACACTGAGGGGAGAGAGCAGGCAGAATACAAGCACCTGAAACACTGAGGGGAGAGAGCATGCAGGCGTGGCAGAATACGAGCACCTGAAACACTGAGGGGAGACAGCATGCAGGTGTGGCAGAATGCGAGCACCTGAAACACTGAGGGGAGAGAGCATGCAGGTGTTGCAGAATATGAGCACCTGAAACACTGAGGGGAGAGAGCAGGCAGAATACGAGCACCTGAAACACTGAGGGGAGAGAGCAGGCAGAATACGAGCACCTGAAACACTGAGGGGAGAGAGCAGGCAGAATACGAGCACCTGAAACACTGAGGGGAGAGAGCATGCAGGTGTGGCAGAATACGAGCACCTGAAACACTGAGGGGAGAGAGCATGCAAGCGTGGCAGAATACGAGCACCTGAAACACCGAGGGAAGAGAGCATGCAGGTGTGGCAGAATGCGAGCACCTGAAACACTGAGGGGAGAGAGCATGCAGAATACGAGCACCTGAAACACTGAGGGGAGAGAGCAGGCAGCATACGAGCACCTGAAACACTGAGGGGAGAGAGCAGGCAGAATACGAGCAGCTGAAACACTGAGGGGAGAGAGCAGGCAGAATACGAGCACCTGAAACACTGAGGGGAGAGAGCATGCAGGCGTGGCAGAATACGAGCACCTGAAACAGCGAAGAAAGAGAGCATGCAGGTGTGGCAGAATACGAGCACCTAAAACCCTGAGGGAGAAAGCATGCAGGTGTGACAGAATGCGAGCACCTGAAACTCTGAGGGAAGAGAGCATGCAGGTGTGGCAGAATGCGAGCACCTGAAACACTGAGGGGAGAGAGCATGCAGGTGTGGCAGATGTTAGGAAAGATTTCGTTATTGTAGGGAACTTTCCTTCCATGTGGCAACCCCTAAACTTTTTGCTATTGTTTTCAACCTGTTTTCTTGACTTTGCCAGAGAAGTGCAGCCTTCTGCTGTACTCCTCTGGGCTTTCGCTCCTTTCTTACGGGGAAACTGACATGCCCTTAAGACAGTCAGTACCGGGGAACGCTGTTTCCCGTAGTTTCTTTTATCGTGTCGCCATTTTAGTGCAACACGACACAAGAGGGCACTGTAAGCTAAGTTACAGCTCTCTTGGGTCTCTAGCCTTCTACAGACCCTAGACACTCTTATAGGATGGTTTTTGGATCGGTGCAAGTCATTCAGGGACTGGGCTGGTGGCAGCGATCATTTGGTTTATTTTGAGCTCCTTTTGCCGTTCTGAGCACCTTTTTGCCGCGAACACAAAAGGGTGGCCCGGCTACCCAAAATGGCCGGACCACGAGGCTCCTTTGTCTCGTCCACTGTCCGTCTTGCTCCCTTTACCTTCCCCCGGGTCAGGCGACCCGGGGCCTTCCTTATTTGGGCATGTAGTTTCCCGCGAAACACGGTTGCTTTCGCGGGCTTCTACATGTCGTTTGAGTGCCCCCAGGATGTGGGCTGGGCTGTCTGGTCCCAATACACATCCTGGGTGCCAGAGAGTCTAGGGTGGTGTGAATGCCTGGGACCACCGTGGTCCGTGATTGGTCCACGTATGGTATGTGTGTTGATGAGCGGATCTCCCATTGGCTCCCCTCCGTTTTGGCGCGAAGGGAACCGTGGATAAGAGGGAGCTGGAAACACCACTGCCATGTCGATCTCCTGAGTTCTTACGAACCCAGGGATACAGGAGCCAAGTATCCTGCGAACACGAGGCTGGACCGAGGAATCGCTGGTGACCCCCTGAAGAACTTCTGCTCCTCATTGCTGTCGTCCGGTGAAGCCCTTTCCACCTAAGATCGAACAAGAAGGCCTGTACTGGCGCTTCGACCTATTGGAATAGCAGGACCAGCTATTCCCGGCACCTTCATCAACTCCTGCTGTAAGCCTTCGGAAGTGTCTCTGGGCCATCCAGTTGACTGACCAGCTTACTAAGGAGGCCTGCTCTGTAATCGCCGACAGGTTGGGTGGTATTCTGAGTCCGGGGCACGCTCACACGCTTCGTTTGCTTAGCAACCCTAAGCTAGAGGTGAGCAGTGCTCGTTTGGCTTGAATACACCCGGCCGTTCCGTTGCCCTGCTGTGGCGACAAAACTGTGCTTGTTTCTTCGATCGGGACGTCTTTTTACTCTGCACGACGACGAGACGTTCCCTGCTCTTCAGAACCTGCCAGAAGCTGTATCTATCGAGGAGAAGCTCGGGCCTGCTTGCTTCGGGGACCGGTGAGTAGATTAGCTAGGATCTGGTCGCCCTCCTGCAGTGCCCCTTGCTTTTCCCCGCTGTAAATACAGCACCCCTTGTCCGTACTCGCGCCCTGCTTCTGCCTCACAGTGGAGGCTGCGCTAGAGTCGCGGACCGTGTTCTCCTTCATTAGAGCTCCCTACAGAGCTGTTCAACGTCCTCCGAAGAGCTTCACCTTCTGCCCATTGGCACCGGCGTGTGCAGGTACTTTTGAGCGCTAGGCTCCACTCTTCGTAGGGATTGGACTACCATCTAGTTAGGGGCCTCAGAAGGCGGACATATCACACGCATTGGTTCGCACTGCCTGTTTTCCTTCCCCTGCAGGTGGATAACATATTTCGTGCTGCTAATGCTGTGAAACTGTGTATTCTGTATATATATTGGGTGGATAGTGTATGGGTTGGTTTAATATCGTTGTATATTGCTGCTTTTACTGTAGTTATTAGTTTCAAGGCCTTATAATAAATGTGTATCTATTTTTGATATAAACAACTGTTTGGAGTAGTTTGTAAGCGCTCTTGCTTTGTGTGCTCACTGCGGGCTTTCAGTCACCCTCACCCCTCTTGAGACCTAGTCTTGACCGCCGCGATCGCTACCTTGATTGGTCTGGCTTGTCCAGAGGTTACCCTGTTCCAAGTAATTAGGTTGGCCTTCTGAACCTCTGCGCCACCAGGACAGAGTTCAGAAATCCGTCTTAACAAATTGGTGTACAGCGGTGGGATACGACTGAAGGTATCCAGTGTTGCGCACGAGCTAAGGCGTTTTCAGGTTATTCCAACCAGGACACGCAGTAAAGTATTGAATATAACGTTAAAAAGGCCATAGTCCTATCAACAGTATGGAAACGAATACTTTATTAACCTTAAATGCTTCGAAATCTGAAACATTGAAGAAGATGTGTGCGGAGAGAGGGGTTTCCTCTCAAGGCACTAAATTGGAAATGATCCAGAGAATCGTGGCGTGGCAAGAAGCGCAGCTTGACGCTATAACTTCCGAGGACAGTGCAGAAGGTGGTGGGGCTGCTCTCACTGGCAGAACCGACGGTTCTGCCGCTGCACTGATCCATCACGACCACGAGGACAGGGAGGATGTAATGTCTAACGTTTCCTCTGCCAGTGTTGATGGGGAGGCTATGCTTGAATTCAAGAAGCAAGAGCTGCGGTTTAGGCAGCAGGAGCTTGAATTCAGCATAGCCAAACTGAAAATCGACCAGGCAGAAAAACAAAAAGACAGGGATCACCAGTTGGAACTGGCCAAGCTTCAGTTCGCAAATGGGTCCAAGGGTCCTGGACATGGTTCTGGGGCTTCCTCTCATCCACGGTTTCCAAAAGATCTGCTCAGTGTGTATGAGGAACGAAATGACATTATGGACTGGTTAAATGCGTTTGAGTATGCATGCGAGGTTCAAGAGGTTGATAATGCGGATAAGATTGCATGGTTACTCAGCAGACTGCCCCATTCTGGTTGCAGTGCCATTATGGAAATGTCGAAGGCTGAGCGCGCTGATTTTGCAATGTTGAAGCAGACTCTCATTTTAAAGTTTGGGAAGACTCCGACCCAAAATTTGAAAAGGTTTAGAGAGTATAAGAAAAAGGAAGGTGGTACTTGGGTGTCGTATGTAGCTGAGTCCCTGAAAAACTTGACTGGCTGGGTTGAAGGTTATAAGGTTTCTACCTTCGAAGGCATGATCAATCTGGTCATGCTGGAACACATTTTTGCTTCTTCTTCCCCGGAGCTTAAGCAGCATTTGGCCGATTCGAAGGAGATAGATCCTAAGAAGCTGGCCATTGCAGCAGATTTATGGGTGTCACATCGAGTGTCCCATAAGGACAAAACTCATCCTGGTAAGCAGGAGGAAGGGAAAAAGTCCAAAGATGTGGAGGGTGGGGAATCTGCTAAATCTTCTTCCCATAAGGGCCACAAAAAGAAAAATAAGGGTAAGCCATCCGAGAACTCACAGGGTAGTGGAGGTTCGCCTCCCAAACAGAACTCTGGTTATAATAAGCCTCCCTACGTAAACAGACCCAATGGGGCTTGTTTTTCTTGTGGAGCAACTGACCATGTGAAGGGGGATCCCCGTTGTAAGGTTAGACCTTTGGGGGTCCACTCCGCTAATCTGGCCTTCTCCTCCTACGAGGAAGAAGAGATTACAGGAGCATCCTTCTCCTCAGACTCATTTCCCAGCGGAATAGAGGCTGAGGTAGTTTTAGTGTCCCTGGGTTCCTGGGAGCCTAAAGTCGCAGAGGCGTATGCTAGGATTCCGGATAATACCAAGCACTACTTTAAAGACAGTGTGCTGATCAATGGAGTGGATACTCCAGCTCTTAGGGATAGTGGGTGCAGTCGAACTGTAGTGGATTCTACCTTGGTAGACTCAGAGGAAGTTGCCAGAGCTACTCTGATGCCCACTAAGTTGGCTGACGGCCCCCTCCGTATGTTTCCCGTGATCCCTGTTAATCTAACTTTAAATGGTACAGCAGTTAGGATTCCAGTGAGCATTCAGAGAAACGTCCCGGGAAAGGTCTTGTTGGGCAATGATCTCAGAGCTCTAGGGCTCGTAGGAGACACTGCCGAAAGACCCTACACACGGTCTCAAGCACGGGCAGCATTGGCCAAGTCCAATACGCCGCCCCAGCCGAAGGGGAAACCCAAGGCGAAAGGAGTCAACAAGTCCCGACGGGGGAAAGAGAATATTCCCCCGAACTCGCCTACCACTGCGGTGGAGGGAGTTGGTCAATCGCCCGAGCCTGACGAGGAGGTGGCGATGCCTGAAGTGTTCGACCCCAACGACCATCCTGAACTAAAAGACTTGTTAGTTGAAGGAGGTCCTGATAGGGACGACTTCAGTAAGGGCCAACGTGAGTGCCCATCTCTGGAAGGCCTAAGGAGACAGGCCTGCTCCCAGCTTGAGGGTGAACCTCCTGGGAAGCATCGGATTTATTGGGAAGGTGGACTCCTGTACAGTGAGCCCACAGAGTCTACAGAAGGAGACCATAGGAGGTTGGTGGTTCCCCTTTCTGTTAGACCCTTCCTCCTGCAGTTGGCGCATGAAGTTCCCCTTGCTGGTCACCTTGGAATGAAGAGGACCAAGCAAAGGTTATCTATGCACTTCTACTGGCCCAAGATGGGGGTGCAAGTAGAAAGTCACTGCAGGAGTTGTGCCTCCTGCCAGTTGTCTGGTAAGGTTGGCGCGACAATCCAAGCTCCGTTGGTACCGCTCCCAGTTGTGGGGGTACCATTTGAAAGGGTAGGGATCGACATCGTTGGTCCCCTTGACCCGCAAACATCCTCAGGCAATAGGTTTATCCTGGTGCTGGTCGACCATGCAACCAGGTATCCTGAGGCCATCCCATTAAAGACTGTAACTGCCAAGTCAGTTGCAAAAGCTTTACTCGGCATATTTACTAGGGTTGGCTTCCCTAAAGAAGTTGTGTCAGATCGTGGCAGCAACTTTATGTCGAAGTATATGCAGGCTATGTGGAAAGAATGTGGGGTCACCTACAAGTTCTCTTCTGCATACCACCCCCAGACCAATGGTCTGGTGGAGCGTTTCAACAGAACGCTAAAGAGCATGATTGGGGCTCTGGAGGAGCCCCAGAGAAGAAAATGGGATCTTCTTTTACCATGCTTGCTGTTTGCCTACAGAGAGATACCACAGGAGGGTGTTGGCTTCAGCCCCTTCGAACTTCTGTTCGGTCATCCCGTACGGGGACCCTTAGCCATCGTCAAAGAGGGATGGGAGATGCCCACTCCCCCTGTTACTACCAATGTAGTTGACTATGTGCTAGGGCTCAGAAAACGGATGGTACTCCTGATGGGCTTGGCTAGTGAAAAGTTGAAGGCAGGACAAGCGCTGGTGAAACATTGGTACGACCAGAAAGCTTCCTTAATTCACTTTACCCCTGGTCAGCAAGTCCTGATCATGAACCCTATAAGGCCTCGCGCTTTACAGGACAAATGGTCAGGCCCTTACACAGTGGTGGAGCCCCTGGGTGAGGTGAACTATTTAGTGGACCTTGGAAGGCCTGGACAGGCTCCAAAAGTGTTCCACGTAAATAGGCTGAAGGCTTTCGTCCCAAGAGTCGAAATCGCAGCACTGCTACTGGCGTCAGACGTTGAGGAAGAGGAGTCAGAACCTCTTCCCGACCTGTTCCAAAGCGGTCCTTCAGATAGCTCCGTTGAGGGTGTCCGAGTGGCCCCTCACCTGACTTCTGATCAGCAGGCTGAGGTGAAAAGTTTGCTTAGGCAGTTTTCCCCCCTGTTTTCACAGTCGCCTGGTTTGACACCTTGGTGCAAACATAACATTGACACAGGAGACAGTGTACCTACCAAAAGTAGGGGATACAGGATGTCGGATAAAGTACGGTCTTATATTAAGACCGAGGTCAACAAGATGTTAGACCTTGGGGTGATTGAACCCTCTAGTAGTCCTTGGTCCAGTCCTGTGGTTCTGGTTCCAAAAGCAGGCACTTCTGAATTGAGGTTCTGCGTGGATTACAGGGCTCTGAATGCTGTCACCAAGACAGACGCTCACCCCTTGCCTCGAACTGACGAGCTGGTGGATACCTTGGGTGCCTCCAAGTACCTCAGCACGTTTGACCTGACTGCGGGCTATTGGCAAATAGCTTTAGCAGAACATGCCAAGGAGAAGACAGCATTTTCAACTCCCGACGGGCTTTACCAATTCCGGGTAATGCCGTTCGGATTGAAGAATGCACCTGCCACTTTCCAGAGGCTTGTGAATCATGTGTTGAATGGGTTGGACGAATTCTGTCTTGCATATCTGGACGATATAGCAGTTTTCAGTGCCACCTGGGAAGACCATGTGAAACACCTCGGGATTGTGCTCCAGGCTCTTCAGAAAGCCCACTTGACCATAAAGGCGAGTAAATGCCAGATTGGACAAGGCTCAGTGGTTTACCTTGGGCATGAAGTAGGTGGAGGAAGGATACAGCCTCTCCCCAGTAAAGTACAAGCAGTACAAGACTGGCCTACCCCCACTACACAAACCCAAGTGAGAGCCTTCTTAGGACTCACGGGTTATTACCGCAATTTTATGGCAGACTATGGCACCATAGCTGCTCCTCTGACTGCCCTCACAACTCCGAAGAAACCCAAGAAGGTAACTTGGACTGACGAGTGTGAGAAGGCCTTCAATGGCTTGAAAGACTCCTTGTGCCAGGCCCCTGTGCTCAGGGCCCCTGATTATCAAAGACCTTTTATCGTGCAGACGGATGCCTCTGACACTGGGATAGGAGCTGTACTATCACAAGTAGATGAGAAGGGTAAGGAACACCCTATCGGTTTTATTAGTCGCCAGCTTAAGGACAGAGAGCTCAGATGGTCCACGGTAGAGAAAGAATGTTTCTCTGTTGTGTGGGCCCTAAGGAAGCTGCGGCCCTACCTCTATGGGACCCACTTCACTGTGCAGACTGACCATAAGCCGTTAAAGTGGCTAATGAACATGAAGGGGGAGAATCCAAAGTTGCTTAGGTGGTCCATAAGTCTACAAGGCTTCGACTTCACTATTGAGCATAGGCCAGGTGTCCAACATAGCAATGCTGATGGGTTGTCCAGAATGTTTTACCGACCTGAACAAGAGACTCATCCAGGGGTGGATTAGTTCCCCCTGTCCATAGTCTGGGAGGGGCGAGTGTTAGGAAAGATTTCGTTATTGTAGGGAACTTTCCTTCCATGTGGCAACCCCTAAACTTTTTGCTATTGTTTTCAACCTGTTTTCTTGACTTTGCCAGAGAAGTGCAGCCTTCTGCTGTACTCCTCTGGGCTTTCGCTCCTTTCTTACGGGGAAACTGACATGCCCTTAAGACAGTCAGTACCGGGGAACGCTGTTTCCCGTAGTTTCTTTTATCGTGTCGCCATTTTAGTGCAACACGACACAAGAGGGCACTGTAAGCTAAGTTACAGCTCTCTTGGGTCTCTAGCCTTCTACAGACCCTAGACACTCTTATAGGATGGTTTTTGGATCGGTGCAAGTCATTCAGGGACTGGGCTGGTGGCAGCGATCATTTGGTTTATTTTGAGCTCCTTTTGCCGTTCTGAGCACCTTTTTGCCGCGAACACAAAAGGGTGGCCCGGCTACCCAAAATGGCCGGACCACGAGGCTCCTTTGTCTCGTCCACTGTCCGTCTTGCTCCCTTTACCTTCCCCCGGGTCAGGCGACCCGGGGCCTTCCTTATTTGGGCATGTAGTTTCCCGCGAAACACGGTTGCTTTCGCGGGCTTCTACATGTCGTTTGAGTGCCCCCAGGATGTGGGCTGGGCTGTCTGGTCCCAATACACATCCTGGGTGCCAGAGAGTCTAGGGTGGTGTGAATGCCTGGGACCACCGTGGTCCGTGATTGGTCCACGTATGGTATGTGTGTTGATGAGCGGATCTCCCATTGGCTCCCCTCCGTTTTGGCGCGAAGGGAACCGTGGATAAGAGGGAGCTGGAAACACCACTGCCATGTCGATCTCCTGAGTTCTTACGAACCCAGGGATACAGGAGCCAAGTATCCTGCGAACACGAGGCTGGACCGAGGAATCGCTGGTGACCCCCTGAAGAACTTCTGCTCCTCATTGCTGTCGTCCGGTGAAGCCCTTTCCACCTAAGATCGAACAAGAAGGCCTGTACTGGCGCTTCGACCTATTGGAATAGCAGGACCAGCTATTCCCGGCACCTTCATCAACTCCTGCTGTAAGCCTTCGGAAGTGTCTCTGGGCCATCCAGTTGACTGACCAGCTTACTAAGGAGGCCTGCTCTGTAATCGCCGACAGGTTGGGTGGTATTCTGAGTCCGGGGCACGCTCACACGCTTCGTTTGCTTAGCAACCCTAAGCTAGAGGTGAGCAGTGCTCGTTTGGCTTGAATACACCCGGCCGTTCCGTTGCCCTGCTGTGGCGACAAAACTGTGCTTGTTTCTTCGATCGGGACGTCTTTTTACTCTGCACGACGACGAGACGTTCCCTGCTCTTCAGAACCTGCCAGAAGCTGTATCTATCGAGGAGAAGCTCGGGCCTGCTTGCTTCGGGGACCGGTGAGTAGATTAGCTAGGATCTGGTCGCCCTCCTGCAGTGCCCCTTGCTTTTCCCCGCTGTAAATACAGCACCCCTTGTCCGTACTCGCGCCCTGCTTCTGCCTCACAGTGGAGGCTGCGCTAGAGTCGCGGACCGTGTTCTCCTTCATTAGAGCTCCCTACAGAGCTGTTCAACGTCCTCCGAAGAGCTTCACCTTCTGCCCATTGGCACCGGCGTGTGCAGGTACTTTTGAGCGCTAGGCTCCACTCTTCGTAGGGATTGGACTACCATCTAGTTAGGGGCCTCAGAAGGCGGACATATCACACGCATTGGTTCGCACTGCCTGTTTTCCTTCCCCTGCAGGTGGATAACATATTTCGTGCTGCTAATGCTGTGAAACTGTGTATTCTGTATATATATTGGGTGGATAGTGTATGGGTTGGTTTAATATCGTTGTATATTGCTGCTTTTACTGTAGTTATTAGTTTCAAGGCCTTATAATAAATGTGTATCTATTTTTGATATAAACAACTGTTTGGAGTAGTTTGTAAGCGCTCTTGCTTTGTGTGCTCACTGCGGGCTTTCAGTCACCCTCACCCCTCTTGAGACCTAGTCTTGACCGCCGCGATCGCTACCTTGATTGGTCTGGCTTGTCCAGAGGTTACCCTGTTCCAAGTAATTAGGTTGGCCTTCTGAACCTCTGCGCCACCAGGACAGAGTTCAGAAATCCGTCTTAACAGCAGAATACGAGCACCTGAAACCCTGAGGGGAGAGAGCATGCAGGTGTGGCAGAATGCGAGCACCTGAAACACTGAGGGGAGAGAGCAGGCAGAATACGAGCACCTGAAACACTGAGGGGAGAGAGCAGGCAGAATACGAGCGCCTGAAACACTGAGGGGAGAGAGCAGGCATGTTCTGACTTGAGTGTCGTGTAGACCGATGAGACCTCCGTCCCCAAGTGACGCACAGGGGAACTAATAGAAACCCGCTGTACGACCCTTGAGGCCACAGGTGAGAGATGTCTTCTCAGATCCACGGAGCCTCTTGGAACACCGATGCTGCTGTCAAGAGGGAATGAGGTTAAGTACCAGGCAAGCACAATACAATGAGGTAAACGAAAGTAACTAAAGTGTCTTACCTATCTGGTGTAATGGAGACCCAGGTAACCTAGTAGGGAGGTTCGAGGCTCATTAGATGCGGCGGTCCCTGGAATGGTAGAACCGCAGGTTTAGCGTGGATGAAGAGTAGCCACCTGTGGGAGTCAAGGCTTGACTTGAATCCCCAGTAGGGAAAAGGCGTAGAAGATCAATCAGCAAAGTACCAAGGGATGATCCAAAGACAAGTCGAGGTGCAGTCCAAATATCCGGCAACAGGTAAACAGTTCCAAGCAAAAGTACCAAGGGGTGTCCGAGGGAGTCAGAGATAGAGTTCCGTGATCAAGGTAACAAGGAGCAAGTTGTAACGCCAAACAGTGTCCGAAGCCAGCTGAGAAGCAATGAGCGTTCTGTCTCTCAGACCTTTATACTGATCGCCCCTGGGTCATGTGACTACTCTGGATCATGTGACGTCCACCAAGATCACATGGGGAACGCCATAGTGTATCACGTGACCGGCGTGAAGACGTAAGGCCGCCCTTTCTGCTATACGTTCTCCAAGGCAGTTGCCAATGCAGAAAGGGTTGCAATCGAGCCCGTACACTGGTACGGAGTTTTCGGTTCTGTGGGTTCACCGAATCACTTGAGCCTCGAAGCTTGGGAGGAGATGTTGGGGGAATGTGAGCAGTGTTCTGATGTGTCGTGGCCTGGTGTGCAGAGGATCGCCTAACAAGGCAGAATACGAGCAGCTGAAACACTGAGGGGAGAGAGCATGCAGGCATGGCAGAATAGGAGCACCTGAAACACCGAGGGAAGAGAGCATGCAGGTGTGGCAGAATGCAAGCACCTGAAACACTGAGGGGAGAGAGCATGCAGGTGTGGCAGAATACGAGCACCTGAAACCCTGAGGGGAGAAAGCATGCAGGTGTGGCAGAATGCGAGCACCTGAAACACTGAGGGAAGAGAGCATGCAGGTGTGGCAGAATGCGAGCACCTGAAACACTGAGGAGAGAGAGCATGCAGGTGTGGCAGAATACGAGCACCTGAAACCCTGAGTGTAGAGAGCATGCAGGTGTGGCAGAATGCGAGCACCTGAAACACTGAGGGAAGAGAGCATGCAGGTGTGGCAGAATGCGAGCACCTGAAACACTGAGGGGAGAGAGCATGCAGGTGTGGCAGAATACGAGCACCTGAAACACTGAGGGGAGAGAGCATGCAGGCGTGGCAGAATACCAGTACCTGAAACACTGAGGAGAGAGAGCATGCAGGCGTGGCAGAATACGAGCACCTGAAACACTGAGGGGAGAGAGCATGCAGGTGTGGCAGAATACGAGTACCTGAAACACTGAGGGGAGAGAGCAGGCAGAATACGAGCACCTGAAACACTGAGGGGAGAGAGCATGCAGGCGTGGCAGAATATGAGCACCTGAAAAACTGAGGGGAGAGAGCATGCAGGTGTGGCAGAATGCGAGCACCTGAAACACTGAGGGGAGAGAGCATGCGGGTGTGGCAGAATACGAGCACCTGAAACACTGAGGGGAGAGAGCATGCAGGTGTGGCAGAATATGAGCACCTGAAACACTGAGGGGAGAGAGCAGGCAGAATACGAGCACCTGAAACACTGAGGGGAGAGAGCAGGCAGAATACGAGCACCTGAAACACTGAGGGGAGAGAGCAGGCAGAATACGAGCACCTGAAACACTGAGGGGAGAGAGCATGCAGGTGTGGCAGAATACGAGCACCTGAAACACTGAGGGGAGAGAGCATGCAGGCGTGGCAGAATACGAGCACCTGAAACACCGAGGAAAGAGAGCATGCAGGTGTGGCAGAATACGAGCACCTGAAACCCTGAGGGGAGAAAGCATGCAGGTGTGGCAGAATGCGAGCACCTGAAACACTGAGGGGAGAGAGCATGCGGGTGTGGCAGAATACGAGCACCTGAAACACTGAGGGGAGAGAGCATGCAGGTGTGGCAGAATATGAGCACCTGAAACACTGAGGGGAGAGAGCAGGCAGAATACGAGCACCTGAAACACTGAGGGGAGAGAGCAGGCAGAATACGAGCACCTGAAACACTGAGGGGAGAGAGCAGGCAGAATACGAGCACCTGAAACACTGAGGGGAGAGAGCATGCAGGTGTGGCAGAATACGAGCACCTGAAACACTGAGGGGAGAGAGCATGCAGGCGTGGCAGAATACGAGCACCTGAAACACCGAGGAAAGAGAGCATGCAGGTGTGGCAGAATACGAGCACCTGAAACCCTGAGGGGAGAAAGCATGCAGGTGTGGCAGAATGCGAGCACCTGAAACACTGAGGGGAGAGAGCATGCAGGTGTGGCAGAATACGAGCACCTGAAACCCTGAGGGGAGAAAGCATGCAGGTGTGGCAGAATGCGAGCACCTGAAACACTGAGGGAAGAGAGCATGCAGGTGTGGCAGAATGCGAGCACCTGAAACACTGAGGAGAGAGAGCATGCAGGTGTGGCAGAATACGAGCACCTGAAACCCTGAGTGTAGAGAGCATGCAGGTGTGGCAGAATGCGAGCACCTGAAACACTGAGGGAAGAGAGCATGCAGGTGTGGCAGAATGCGAGCACCTGAAACACTGAGGGGAGAGAGCATGCAGATGTGGCAGAATACGAGCACCTGAAACACTGAGGGGAGAGAGCATGCAGGTGTGGCAGAATACGAGCACCTGAAACACTGAGGGGAGAGAGCATGCAGGCGTGGCAGAATACCAGTACCTGAAACACTGAGGGGAGAGAGCATGCAGGCGTGGCAGAATACGAGCACCTGAAACACTGAGGGGAGAGAGCATGCAGGTGTGGCAGAATACGAGTACCTGAAACACTGAGGGGAGAGAGCAGGCAGAATACGAGCACCTGAAACACTGAGGGGAGAGAGCATGCAGGCGTGGCAGAATATGAGCACCTGAAAAACTGAGGGGAGAGAGCATGCAGGTGTGGCAGAATGCGAGCACCTGAAACACTGAGGGGAGAGAGCATGCGGGTGTGGCAGAATACGAGCACCTGAAACACTGAGGGGAGAGAGCATGCAGGTGTGGCAGAATATGAGCACCTGAAACACTGAGGGGAGAGAGCAGGCAGAATACGAGCACCTGAAACACTGAGGGGAGAGAGCAGGCAGAATACGAGCACCTGAAACACTGAGGGGAGAGAGCAGGCAGAATACAAGCACCTGAAACACTGAGGGGAGAGAGCATGCAGGTGTGGCAGAATACGAGCACCTGAAACACTGAGGGGAGAGAGCATGCAGGCGTGGCAGAATACGAGCACCTGAAACACCGAGGAAAGAGAGCATGCAGGTGTGGCAGAATACGAGCACCTGAAACCCTGAGGGGAGAAAGCATGCAGGTGTGGCAGAATGCGAGCACCTGAAACACTGAGGGGAGAGAGCATGCAGGTGTGGCAGAATGCAAGCACCTGAAACACTGAGGGGAGAGAGCATGCAGGTGTGGCAGAATACGAGCACCTGAAACCCTGAGGGGAGAGAGCATGCAGGTGTGGCAGAATGCGAGCACCTGAAACACTGAGGGGAGAGAGCAGGCAGAATACGAGCACCTGAAACACAGAGGGGAGAGAGCAGGCAGAATACGAGCAGCTGAAACACTGAGGGGAGAGAGCATGCAGGTGTTGCAGAATGCGAGCACCTGAAACACTGAGGGAAGAGAGCATGCAGGTGTGGCAGAATGCGAGCACCTGAAACACTGAGGGGAGAGAGCATGCAGATGTGGCAGAATACGAGCACCTGAAACACTGAGGGGAGAGAGCATGCAGGTGTGGCAGAATGCGAGCACCTGAAACACTGAGGGGAGAGAGCATGCAGGTGTGGCAGAATACGAGCACCTGAAACCCTGACGGGAGAAAGCATGCAGGTGTGGCAGAATGCGAGCACCTGAAACACTGAGGGAAGAGAGCATGCAGGTGTGGCAGAATGCGAGCACCTGAAACACTGAGGGGAGAGAGCATGCAGGTGTGGCAGAATACGAGCACCTGAAACCCTGAGTGCAGAGAGCATGCAGGTGTTGCAGAATGCGAGCACCTGAAACACTAAGGGAAGAGAGCATGCAGGTGTGGCAGAATGCGAGCACCTGAAACACTGAGGGGAGAGAGCATGCAGATGTGGCAGAATACGAGCACCTGAAACACTGAGGGGAGAGAGCATGCAGGCGTGGCAGAATACGAGCACCTGAAACACTGAGGCGAGAGAGCATGCAGGCATGGTAGAATACGAGCACCTGAAACACTGAGGGGAGAGAGCATGCAGGCGTGGCAGAATACGAGCACCTGAAACACTGAGGGGAGAGAGCAGGCAGAATACGAGCACCTGAAACACTGATGGGCGAGAGCATGCAGGCGTGGCAGAATACGAGCACCTGAAACACTGAGGGGAGAGAGCATGCAGGTGTGGCAGAATGCGAGCACCTGAAACACTGAGGGGAGAGAGCATGCAGGTGTGGCAGAATACGAGCACCTGAAACACTGACGGGAGAGAGCATGCAGGTGTGGCAGAATATGAGCACGTGAAACACTGAGGGGAGAGAGCAGACAGAATACGAGCACCTGAAACACTGAGGGAAGAGAGCAGGCAGAATACAAGCACCTGAAACACTGAGGGGAGAGAGCAGGCAGAATACGAGCACCTGAAACACTGAGGGGAAAGAGCATGCAGGCGTGGCAGAATGCGAGCACCTGAAACACCGAGGGGAGAGAGCATGCAGGTGTGGCAGAATACGAGCACCTGAAACCCTGAGGGGAGAACGCATGCAGGTGTGGCAGAATGCGAGCACCTGAAACACTGAGGGGAGAGAGCATGCAGGTGTGGCAGAATGCGAGCACCTGAAACACTGAGGGGAGAGAGCATGCAGGTGTGGCAGAATGCGAGCACCTGAAACCCTGAGGGGAGAGAGCATGCAGGTGTGGCAGAATGCGAGCACCTGAAACACTGAGGTGAGAGAGCATGCAGGTGTTGCAGAATACGAGCACCTGAAACACTGTGGGGAGAGAGCATGCAGGCGTGGCAGAATACGAGCACCTGAAACCCTGAGGGGAGAGAGCATGCAGGTGTGGCAGAATACAAGCACCTGAAACACTGAGGGGAGAGAGCATGCAGGCGTGGCAGAATACGAGCACCTGAAACACTGAGAGGAGAGAGCATGCAGGCGTGGCAGAATACGAGCACCTGAAACACTGAGGGGAGAGAGCAGGCAGAATATGAGCACCTGAAACACAGAGGGGAGAGAGCATGCGGGCGTGGCAGAATACGAGCACCTGAAACACTGAGGGGAGAGAGCATGCAGGCGTGGCAGAATACGAGCACCTGAAACACTGAGGGGAGAGAGCATGCAGGCGTGGCAGAATACGAGCACCTGAAACACCGAAGGAAGAGAGCATGCAGGTGTGGCAGAATGCGAGCACCTGAAACACTGAGGGGAGAGAGCATGCAGGTGTGGCAGAATACGAGCACCTGAAACCCTGAGGGGAGAAAGCATGCAGGTGTGGCAGAATGCGAGCACCTGAAACACTGAGGGAAGAGAGCATGCAGGTGTGGCAGAATGCGAGCACCTGAAACACTGAGGGGGAGAGCATGCAGGTGTGGCAGAATACGAGCATCTGAAACCCTGAGGGGAGAGAGCATGCAGGTGTGGCAGAATGCGAGCACCTGAAACACTGAGGGGAGAGAGCAGGCAGAATACGAGCACCTGAAACACTGCGGGGAGAGAGCAGGCAGAATACGAGCACCTGAAACACTGAGGGGAGAGAGCAGGCAGAATACGAGCACCTGAAACACTGAGGGGAGAGAGCATGCAGGTGTGGCAGAATATGAGCACCTGAAACACTGAGGTGAGAGAGCATGCAGGCGTGGCAGAATACGAGCACCTGAAACACCGAGGGAAGAGAGCATGAAGGTGTGGCAGAATGCGAGCACCTGAAACACTGAGGGGAGAGAGCATGCTGGTGTGGCAGAATACGAGCACCTGAAACCCTGAGGGGAGAGAGCATGCAGGTGTGGCAGAATGCGAGCACCTGAAACACTGAGGGGAGAGAGCAGGCAGAATACGAGCACCTGAAACACTGAGAGGAGAGAGCAGGCAGAATACGAGCACCTGAAACACTGAGGGGAGAGAGCAGGCAGAATACGAGCCCCTGAAACACTGAGGCGAGAGAGCATGCAGGTGTGGCAGAATACGAGCACCTGAAACACTGAGGGGAGAGAGCATGCAGGCGTGGCAGAATACGAGCACCTGAAACACCGAGGGAAGAGAGCATGCAGGTGTGGCAGAATGCGAGCACCTGAAACACTGAGGGGAGAGAGCATGCAGAATACGAGCACCTGAAACACTGAGGGGAGAGAGCAGGCAGCATACGAGCACCTGAAACACTGAGGGGAGAGAGCAGGCAGAATACGAGCAGCTGAAACACTGAGGGGAGAGAGCATGCAGGATACGAGCACCTGAAACACTGAGGGGAGAAAGCATGCAGGCGTGGCAGAATACGAGCACCTGAAACACCGAGGGAAGAGAGCATGCAGGCGTGGCAGAATGCGAGCACCTGAAACACTGAGGGGAAAGAGCAGGCAGGTGTGGCAGAATACGAGCACCTGAAACCCTGAGGGGAGAAAGCATGCAGGTGTGGCAGAATGCGAGCACCTGAAACACTGAGGGAAGAGAGCATGCAGGTGTGGCAGAATGCGAGCACCTGAAACACTGAGGGGAGAGAGCATGCAGGTGTGGCAGAATATGAGCACCTGAAACCCTGAGTGTAGAGAGCATGCAGGTGTGGCAGAATGCGAGCACCTGAAACACTGAGGGAAGAGAGCATGCAGGTGTGGCAGAATGCGAGCACCTGAAACACCGAGGGGAGAGAGCATGCATATGTGGCAGAATACGAGCACTTGAGACACTGAGGGGAGAGAGCATGCAGGTGTGGCAGAATACGAGCACCTGAAACACTGAGGGGAGAGAGCAGGCAGAATACGGGCACCTGAAACACTGAGGGGAGAGAACATGCAGGCGTGGCAGAATACGAGCACCTGAAACACTGAGGGGAGAGAGCATGCAGGTGTGGCAGAATGCGAGCACCTGAAACACTGAGGGGAGAGAGCATGCAGGTGTGGCAGAATACGAGCACCTAAAACACTGAGGGGAGAGAGCATGCAGGTGTGGCAGAATATGAGCACCTGAAACACTGAGGGGAGAGAGCAGGCAGAATACGAGCACCTGAAACACTGAGGGGAGAGAGCAGGCAGAATACGAGCACCTGAAACACTGAGGGGAGAGAGCAGGCTGAATACGAGCACCTGAAACACTGAGAGGAGAGAGCATGCAGGCGTGGCAGAATACGAGCACCTGAAACACTGAGGGGAGAGAGCATGCAGGCGTGGCAGAATACGAGCACCTGAAACACTGAGGGGAGAGAGCATGCAGGTGTGGCAGAATACGAGCACCTGAAACACTGAGGGGAGAGAGCAGGCAGAATACAAGCACCTGAAACACTGAGGGGAGAGAGCATGCAGGCGTGGCAGAATACGAGCACCTGAAACACTGAGGGGAGACAGCATGCAGGTGTGGCAGAATGCGAGCACCTGAAACACTGAGGGGAGAGAGCATGCAGGTGTTGCAGAATATGAGCACCTGAAACACTGAGGGGAGAGAGCAGGCAGAATACGAGCACCTGAAACACTGAGGGGAGAGAGCAGGCAGAATACGAGCACCTGAAACACTGAGGGGAGAGAGCAGGCAGAATACGAGCACCTGAAACACTGAGGGGAGAGAGCATGCAGGTGTGGCAGAATACGAGCACCTGAAACACTGAGGGGAGAGAGCATGCAGGCGTGGCAGAATACGAGCACCTGAAACACCGAGGGAAGAGAGCATGCAGGTGTGGCAGAATGCGAGCACCTGAAACACTGAGGGGAGAGAGCATGCAGAATACGAGCACCTGAAACACTGAGGGGAGAGAGCAGGCAGCATACGAGCACCTGAAACACTGAGGGGAGAGAGCAGGCAGCATACGAGCACCTGAAACACTGAGGGGAGAGAGCAGGCAGAATACGAGCAGCTGAAACACTGAGGGGAGAGAGCATGCAGGCGTGGCAGAATACGAGCACCTGAAACAGCGAAGGAAGAGAGCATGCAGGTGTGACAGAATACGAGCACCTAAAACCCTGAGGGAGAAAGCATGCAGGTGTGACAGAATGCGAGCACCTGAAACTCTGAGGGAAGAGAGCATGCAGGTGTGGCAGAATACGAGCACCTGAAACACCGAGGGAAGAGAGCATGCAGGTGTGGCAGAATGCGAGCACCTGAAACACTGAGGTGAGAGAGCAGGCAGCATACGAGCACCTGAAACACTGAGGGGAGAGAGCAGGCAGAATACGAGCAGCTGAAACACTGAGGGGAGAGAGCATGCAGGATACGAGCACCTGAAACACTGAGGGGAGAAAGCATGCAGGCGTGGCAGAATACGAGCACCTGAAACACCGAGGGAAGAGAGCATGCAGGCGTGGCAGAATGCGAGCACCTGAAACACTGAGGGGAAAGAGCAGGCAGGTGTGGCAGAATACGAGCACCTGAAACCCTGAGGGGAGAAAGCATGCAGGTGTGGCAGAATGCGAGCACCTGAAACACTGAGGGAAGAGAGCATGCAGGTGTGGCAGAATGCGAGCACCTGAAACACTGAGGGGAGAGAGCATGCAGGTGTGGCAGAATATGAGCACCTGAAACCCTGAGTGTAGAGAGCATGCAGGTGTGGCAGAATGCGAGCACCTGAAACACTGAGGGGAGAGAGCATGCAGGTGTGGCAGAATACGAGTACCTGAAACACTGAGGGGAGAGAGCAGGCAGAATACGAGCACCTGAAACACTGAGGGGAGAGAGCATGCAGGCGTGGCAGAATATGAGCACCTGAAAAACTGAGGGGAGAGAGCATGCAGGTGTGGCAGAATGCGAGCACCTGAAACACTGAGGGGAGAGAGCATGCGGGTGTGGCAGAATACGAGCACCTGAAACACTGAGGGGAGAGAGCATGCAGGTGTGGCAGAATATGAGCACCTGAAACACTGAGGGGAGAGAGCAGGCAGAATACGAGCACCTGAAACACTGAGGGGAGAGAGCAGGCAGAATACGAGCACCTGAAACACTGAGGGGAGAGAGCAGGCAGAATACGAGCACCTGAAACACTGAGGGGAGAGAGCATGCAGGTGTGGCAGAATACGAGCACCTGAAACACTGAGGGGAGAGAGCATGCAGGCGTGGCAGAATACGAGCACCTGAAACACCGAGGAAAGAGAGCATGCAGGTGTGGCAGAATACGAGCACCTGAAACCCTGAGGGGAGAAAGCATGCAGGTGTGGCAGAATGCGAGCACCTGAAACACTGAGGGGAGAGAGCATGCGGGTGTGGCAGAATACGAGCACCTGAAACACTGAGGGGAGAGAGCATGCAGGTGTGGCAGAATATGAGCACCTGAAACACTGAGGGGAGAGAGCAGGCAGAATACGAGCACCTGAAACACTGAGGGGAGAGAGCAGGCAGAATACGAGCACCTGAAACACTGAGGGGAGAGAGCAGGCAGAATACGAGCACCTGAAACACTGAGGGGAGAGAGCATGCAGGTGTGGCAGAATACGAGCACCTGAAACACTGAGGGGAGAGAGCATGCAGGCGTGGCAGAATACGAGCACCTGAAACACCGAGGAAAGAGAGCATGCAGGTGTGGCAGAATACGAGCACCTGAAACCCTGAGGGGAGAAAGCATGCAGGTGTGGCAGAATGCGAGCACCTGAAACACTGAGGGGAGAGAGCATGCAGGTGTGGCAGAATACGAGCACCTGAAACCCTGAGGGGAGAAAGCATGCAGGTGTGGCAGAATGCGAGCACCTGAAACACTGAGGGAAGAGAGCATGCAGGTGTGGCAGAATGCGAGCACCTGAAACACTGAGGAGAGAGAGCATGCAGGTGTGGCAGAATACGAGCACCTGAAACCCTGAGTGTAGAGAGCATGCAGGTGTGGCAGAATGCGAGCACCTGAAACACTGAGGGAAGAGAGCATGCAGGTGTGGCAGAATGCGAGCACCTGAAACACTGAGGGGAGAGAGCATGCAGATGTGGCAGAATACGAGCACCTGAAACACTGAGGGGAGAGAGCATGCAGGTGTGGCAGAATACGAGCACCTGAAACACTGAGGGGAGAGAGCATGCAGGCGTGGCAGAATACCAGTACCTGAAACACTGAGGGGAGAGAGCATGCAGGCGTGGCAGAATACGAGCACCTGAAACACTGAGGGGAGAGAGCATGCAGGTGTGGCAGAATACGAGTACCTGAAACACTGAGGGGAGAGAGCAGGCAGAATACGAGCACCTGAAACACTGAGGGGAGAGAGCATGCAGGCGTGGCAGAATATGAGCACCTGAAAAACTGAGGGGAGAGAGCATGCAGGTGTGGCAGAATGCGAGCACCTGAAACACTGAGGGGAGAGAGCATGCGGGTGTGGCAGAATACGAGCACCTGAAACACTGAGGGGAGAGAGCATGCAGGTGTGGCAGAATATGAGCACCTGAAACACTGAGGGGAGAGAGCAGGCAGAATACGAGCACCTGAAACACTGAGGGGAGAGAGCAGGCAGAATACGAGCACCTGAAACACTGAGGGGAGAGAGCAGGCAGAATACAAGCACCTGAAACACTGAGGGGAGAGAGCATGCAGGTGTGGCAGAATACGAGCACCTGAAACACTGAGGGGAGAGAGCATGCAGGCGTGGCAGAATACGAGCACCTGAAACACCGAGGAAAGAGAGCATGCAGGTGTGGCAGAATACGAGCACCTGAAACCCTGAGGGGAGAAAGCATGCAGGTGTGGCAGAATGCGAGCACCTGAAACACTGAGGGGAGAGAGCATGCAGGTGTGGCAGAATGCAAGCACCTGAAACACTGAGGGGAGAGAGCATGCAGGTGTGGCAGAATACGAGCACCTGAAACCCTGAGGGGAGAGAGCATGCAGGTGTGGCAGAATGCGAGCACCTGAAACACTGAGGGGAGAGAGCAGGCAGAATACGAGCACCTGAAACACAGAGGGGAGAGAGCAGGCAGAATACGAGCAGCTGAAACACTGAGGGGAGAGAGCATGCAGGTGTTGCAGAATGCGAGCACCTGAAACACTGAGGGAAGAGAGCATGCAGGTGTGGCAGAATGCGAGCACCTGAAACACTGAGGGGAGAGAGCATGCAGATGTGGCAGAATACGAGCACCTGAAACACTGAGGGGAGAGAGCATGCAGGTGTGGCAGAATGCGAGCACCTGAAACACTGAGGGGAGAGAGCATGCAGGTGTGGCAGAATACGAGCACCTGAAACCCAGACGGGAGAAAGCATGCAGGTGTGGCAGAATGCGAGCACCTGAAACACTGAGGGAAGAGAGCATGCAGGTGTGGCAGAATGCGAGCACCTGAAACACTGAGGGGAGAGAGCATGCAGGTGTGGCAGAATACGAGCACCTGAAACCCTGAGTGCAGAGAGCATGCAGGTGTTGCAGAATGCGAGCACCTGAAACACTAAGGGAAGAGAGCATGCAGGTGTGGCAGAATGCGAGCACCTGAAACACTGAGGGGAGAGAGCATGCAGATGTGGCAGAATACGAGCACCTGAAACACTGAGGGGAGAGAGCATGCAGGCGTGGCAGAATACGAGCACCTGAAACACTGAGGCGAGAGAGCATGCAGGCATGGTAGAATACGAGCACCTGAAACACTGAGGGGAGAGAGCATGCAGGCGTGGCAGAATACGAGCACCTGAAACACTGAGGGGAGAGAGCAGGCAGAATACGAGCACCTGAAACACTGATGGGCGAGAGCATGCAGGCGTGGCAGAATACGAGCACCTGAAACACTGAGGGGAGAGAGCATGCAGGTGTGGCAGAATGCGAGCACCTGAAACACTGAGGGGAGAGAGCATGCAGGTGTGGCAGAATACGAGCACCTGAAACACTGACGGGAGAGAGCATGCAGGTGTGGCAGAATATGAGCACGTGAAACACTGAGGGGAGAGAGCAGACAGAATACGAGCACCTGAAACACTGAGGGAAGAGAGCAGGCAGAATACAAGCACCTGAAACACTGAGGGGAGAGAGCAGGCAGAATACGAGCACCTGAAACACTGAGGGGAAAGAGCATGCAGGCGTGGCAGAATGCGAGCACCTGAAACACCGAGGGGAGAGAGCATGCAGGTGTGGCAGAATACGAGCACCTGAAACCCTGAGGGGAGAACGCATGCAGGTGTGGCAGAATGCGAGCACCTGAAACACTGAGGGGAGAGAGCATGCAGGTGTGGCAGAATGCGAGCACCTGAAACACTGAGGGGAGAGAGCATGCAGGTGTGGCAGAATGCGAGCACCTGAAACCCTGAGGGGAGAGAGCATGCAGGTGTGGCAGAATGCGAGCACCTGAAACACTGAGGTGAGAGAGCATGCAGGTGTTGCAGAATACGAGCACCTGAAACACTGTGGGGAGAGAGCATGCAGGCGTGGCAGAATACGAGCACCTGAAACACTGAGGGGAGAGAGCATGCAGGTGTGGCAGAATACAAGCACCTGAAACACTGAGGGGAGAGAGCATGCAGGCGTGGCAGAATACGAGCACCTGAAACACTGAGAGGAGAGAGCATGCAGGCGTGGCAGAATACGAGCACCTGAAACACTGAGGGGAGAGAGCAGGCAGAATACGAGCACCTGAAACACAGAGGGGAGAGAGCATGCGGGCGTGGCAGAATACGAGCACCTGAAACACTGAGGGGAGAGAGCATGCAGGCGTGGCAGAATACGAGCACCTGAAACACTGAGGGGAGAGAGCATGCAGGCGTGGCAGAATACGAGCACCTGAAACACCGAAGGAAGAGAGCATGCAGGTGTGGCAGAATGCGAGCACCTGAAACACTGAGGGGAGAGAGCATGCAGGTGTGGCAGAATACGAGCACCTGAAACCCTGAGGGGAGAAAGCATGCAGGTGTGGCAGAATGCGAGCACCTGAAACACTGAGGGAAGAGAGCATGCAGGTGTGGCAGAATGCGAGCACCTGAAACACTGAGGGGGAGAGCATGCAGGTGTGGCAGAATACGAGCATCTGAAACCCTGAGGGGAGAGAGCATGCAGGTGTGGCAGAATGCGAGCACCTGAAACACTGAGGGGAGAGAGCAGGCAGAATACGAGCACCTGAAACACTGCGGGGAGAGAGCAGGCAGAATACGAGCACCTGAAACACTGAGGGGAGAGAGCAGGCAGAATACGAGCACCTGAAACACTGAGGGGAGAGAGCATGCAGGTGTGGCAGAATATGAGCACCTGAAACACTGAGGTGAGAGAGCATGCAGGCGTGGCAGAATACGAGCACCTGAAACACCGAGGGAAGAGAGCATGAAGGTGTGGCAGAATGCGAGCACCTGAAACACTGAGGGGAGAGAGCATGCTGGTGTGGCAGAATACGAGCACCTGAAACCCTGAGGGGAGAGAGCATGCAGGTGTGGCAGAATGCGAGCACCTGAAACACTGAGGGGAGAGAGCAGGCAGAATACGAGCACCTGAAACACTGAGAGGAGAGAGCAGGCAGAATACGAGCACCTGAAACACTGAGGGGAGAGAGCAGGCAGAATACGAGCCCCTGAAACACTGAGGCGAGAGAGCATGCAGGTGTGGCAGAATACGAGCACCTGAAACACTGAGGGGAGAGAGCATGCAGGCGTGGCAGAATACGAGCACCTGAAACACCGAGGGAAGAGAGCATGCAGGTGTGGCAGAATGCGAGCACCTGAAACACTGAGGGGAGAGAGCATGCAGAATACGAGCACCTGAAACACTGAGGGGAGAGAGCAGGCAGCATACGAGCACCTGAAACACTGAGGGGAGAGAGCAGGCAGAATACGAGCAGCTGAAACACTGAGGGGAGAGAGCATGCAGGATACGAGCACCTGAAACACTGAGGGGAGAAAGCATGCAGGCGTGGCAGAATACGAGCACCTGAAACACCGAGGGAAGAGAGCATGCAGGCGTGGCAGAATGCGAGCACCTGAAACACTGAGGGGAAAGAGCAGGCAGGTGTGGCAGAATACGAGCACCTGAAACCCTGAGGGGAGAAAGCATGCAGGTGTGGCAGAATGCGAGCACCTGAAACACTGAGGGAAGAGAGCATGCAGGTGTGGCAGAATGCGAGCACCTGAAACACTGAGGGGAGAGAGCATGCAGGTGTGGCAGAATATGAGCACCTGAAACCCTGAGTGTAGAGAGCATGCAGGTGTGGCAGAATGCGAGCACCTGAAACACTGAGGGAAGAGAGCATGCAGGTGTGGCAGAATGCGAGCACCTGAAACACCGAGGGGAGAGAGCATGCATATGTGGCAGAATACGAGCACTTGAGACACTGAGGGGAGAGAGCATGCAGGTGTGGCAGAATACGAGCACCTGAAACACTGAGGGGAGAGAGCAGGCAGAATACGGGCACCTGAAACACTGAGGGGAGAGAACATGCAGGCGTGGCAGAATACGAGCACCTGAAACACTGAGGGGAGAGAGCATGCAGGTGTGGCAGAATGCGAGCACCTGAAACACTGAGGGGAGAGAGCATGCAGGTGTGGCAGAATACGAGCACCTAAAACACTGAGGGGAGAGAGCATGCAGGTGTGGCAGAATATGAGCACCTGAAACACTGAGGGGAGAGAGCAGGCAGAATACGAGCACCTGAAACACTGAGGGGAGAGAGCAGGCAGAATACGAGCACCTGAAACACTGAGGGGAGAGAGCAGGCTGAATACGAGCACCTGAAACACTGAGAGGAGAGAGCATGCAGGCGTGGCAGAATACGAGCACCTGAAACACTGAGGGGAGAGAGCATGCAGGCGTGGCAGAATACGAGCACCTGAAACACTGAGGGGAGAGAGCATGCAGGTGTGGCAGAATACGAGCACCTGAAACACTGAGGGGAGAGAGCAGGCAGAATACAAGCACCTGAAACACTGAGGGGAGAGAGCATGCAGGCGTGGCAGAATACGAGCACCTGAAACACTGAGGGGAGACAGCATGCACGTGTGGCAGAATGCGAGCACCTGAAACACTGAGGGGAGAGAGCATGCAGGTGTTGCAGAATATGAGCACCTGAAACACTGAGGGGAGAGAGCAGGCAGAATACGAGCACCTGAAACACTGAGGGGAGAGAGCAGGCAGAATACGAGCACCTGAAACACTGAGGGGAGAGAGCAGGCAGAATACGAGCACCTGAAACACTGAGGGGAGAGAGCATGCAGGTGTGGCAGAATACGAGCACCTGAAACACTGAGGGGAGAGAGCATGCAGGCGTGGCAGAATACGAGCACCTGAAACACCGAGGGAAGAGAGCATGCAGGTGTGGCAGAATGCGAGCACCTGAAACACTGAGGGGAGAGAGCATGCAGAATACGAGCACCTGAAACACTGAGGGGAGAGAGCAGGCAGCATACGAGCACCTGAAACACTGAGGGGAGAGAGCAGGCAGAATACGAGCAGCTGAAACACTGAGGGGAGAGAGCAGGCAGAATACGAGCACCTGAAACACTGAGGGGAGAGAGCATGCAGGCGTGGCAGAATACGAGCACCTGAAACAGCGAAGGAAGAGAGCATGCAGGTGTGACAGAATACGAGCACCTAAAACCCTGAGGGAGAAAGCATGCAGGTGTGACAGAATGCGAGCACCTGAAACTCTGAGGGAAGAGAGCATGCAGGTGTGGCAGAATACGAGCACCTGAAACACCGAGGGAAGAGAGCATGCAGGTGTGGCAGAATGCGAGCACCTGAAACACTGAGGGGAGAGAGCATGCAGAATACGAGCACCTGAAACACTGAGGGGAGAGAGCAGGCAGCATACGAGCACCTGAAACACTGAGGGGAGAGAGCAGGCAGAATACGAGCAGCTGAAACACTGAGGGGAGAGAGCATGCAGGATACGAGCACCTGAAACACTGAGGGGAGAAAGCATGCAGGCGTGGCAGAATACGAGCACCTGAAACACCGAGGGAAGAGAGCATGCAGGCGTGGCAGAATGCGAGCACCTGAAACACTGAGGGGAAAGAGCAGGCAGGTGTGGCAGAATACGAGCACCTGAAACCCTGAGGGGAGAAAGCATGCAGGTGTGGCAGAATGCGAGCACCTGAAACACTGAGGGAAGAGAGCATGCAGGTGTGGCAGAATGCGAGCACCTGAAACACTGAGGGGAGAGAGCATGCAGGTGTGGCAGAATATGAGCACCTGAAACCCTGAGTGTAGAGAGCATGCAGGTGTGGCAGAATGCGAGCACCTGAAACACTGAGGGAAGAGAGCATGCAGGTGTGGCAGAATGCGAGCACCTGAAACACCGAGGGGAGAGAGCATGCATATGTGGCAGAATACGAGCACTTGAGACACTGAGGGGAGAGAGCATGCAGGTGTGGCAGAATACGAGCACCTGAAACACTGAGGGGAGAGAGCAGGCAGAATACGGGCACCTGAAACACTGAGGGGAGAGAACATGCAGGCGTGGCAGAATACGAGCACCTGAAACACTGAGGGGAGAGAGCATGCAGGTGTGGCAGAATGCGAGCACCTGAAACACTGAGGGGAGAGAGCATGCAGGTGTGGCAGAATACGAGCACCTAAAACACTGAGGGGAGAGAGCATGCAGGTGTGGCAGAATATGAGCACCTGAAACACTGAGGGGAGAGAGCAGGCAGAATACGAGCACCTGAAACACTGAGGGGAGAGAGCAGGCAGAATACGAGCACCTGAAACACTGAGGGGAGAGAGCAGGCTGAATACGAGCACCTGAAACACTGAGAGGAGAGAGCATGCAGGCGTGGCAGAATACGAGCACCTGAAACACTGAGGGGAGAGAGCATGCAGGCGTGGCAGAATACGAGCACCTGAAACACTGAGGGGAGAGAGCATGCAAGTGTGGCAGAATACGAGCACCTGAAACACTGAGGGGAGAGAGCAGGCAGAATACAAGCACCTGAAACACTGAGGGGAGAGAGCATGCAGGCGTGGCAGAATACGAGCACCTGAAACACTGAGGGGAGACAGCATGCAGGTGTGGCAGAATGCGAGCACCTGAAACACTGAGGGGAGAGAGCATGCAGGTGTTGCAGAATATGAGCACCTGAAACACTGAGGGGAGAGAGCAGGCAGAATACGAGCACCTGAAACACTGAGGGGAGAGAGCAGGCAGAATACGAGCACCTGAAACACTGAGGGGAGAGAGCAGGCAGAATACGAGCACCTGAAACACTGAGGGGAGAGAGCATGCAGGTGTGGCAGAATACGAGCACCTGAAACACTGAGGGGAGAGAGCATGCAGGCGTGGCAGAATACGAGCACCTGAAACACCGAGGGAAGAGAGCATGCAGGTGTGGCAGAATGCGAGCACCTGAAACACTGAGGGGAGAGAGCATGCAGAATACGAGCACCTGAAACACTGAGGGGAGAGAGCAGGCAGCATACGAGCACCTGAAACACTGAGGGGAGAGAGCATGCAGGCGTGGCAGAATACGAGCACCTGAAACAGCGAAGGAAGAGAGCATGCAGGTGTGACAGAATACGAGCACCTAAAACCCTGAGGGAGAAAGCATGCAGGTGTGACAGAATGCGAGCACCTGAAACTCTGAGGGAAGAGAGCATGCAGGTGTGGCAGAATGCGAGCACCTGAAACACTGAGGGGAGAGAGCATGCAGGTGTGGCAGAATACGAGCACCTGAAACCCTGAGGGGAGAGAGCATGCAGGTGTGGCAGAATGCGAGCACCTGAAACACTGAGGGGAGAGGGCAGGCAGAATACGAGCACCTGAAACACTGAGGGGAGAGAGCAGGCAGAATACGAGCACCTGAAACACTGAGGGGAGAGAGCAGGCAGAATACGAGCAGCTGAAACACTGAGGGGAGAGAGCATGCAGGCATGGCAGAATAGGAGCACCTGAAACACCGAGGGAAGAGAGCATGCAGGTGTGGCAGAATGCGAGCACCTGAAACACTGAGGGGAGAGAGCATGCAGGTGTGGCAGAATACGAGCACCTGAAACCCTGAGGGGAGAAAGCATGCAGGTGTGGCAGAATGCGAGCACCTGAAACACTGAGGGAAGAGAGCATGCGGGTGTGGCAGAATGCGAGCACCTGAAACACTGAGGAGAGAGAGCATGCAGGTGTGGCAGAATACGAGCACCTGAAACCCTGAGTGTAGAGAGCATGCAGGTGTGGCAGAATGCGAGCACCTGAAACACTGAGGGAAGAGAGCATGCAGGTGTGGCAGAATGCGAGCACCTGAAACACTGAGGGGAGAGAGCATGCAGATGTGGCAGAATACGAGCACCTGAAACATTGAGGGGAGAGAGCAGGCAGAATACGAGCACCTGAAACACAGAGGGGAGAGAGCATGCGGGCGTGGCAGAATACGAGCACCTGAAACACTGAGGGGAGAGAGCATGCAGGCGTGGCAGAATACGAGCACCTGAAACACTGAGGGGAGAGAGCATGCAGGCGTGGCAGAATACGAGCACCTGAAACACCGAAGGAAGAGAGCATGCAGGTGTGGCAGAATGCGAGCACCTGAAACACTGAGGGGAGAGAGCATGCAGGTGTGGCAGAATACGAGCACCTGAAACCCTGAGGGGAGAAAGCATGCAGGTGTGGCAGAATGCGAGCACCTGAAACACTGAGGGAAGAGAGCATGCAGGTGTGGCAGAATGCGAGCACCTGAAACACTGAGGGGAGAGAGCATGCAGGTGTGGCAGAATACGAGCATCTGAAACCCTAAGGGGAGAGAGCATGCAGGTGTGGCAGAATGCGAGCACCTGAAACACTGAGGGGAGAGAGCAGGCAGAATACGAGCACCTGAAACACTGCGGGGAGAGAGCAGGCAGAATACGAGCACCTAAAACACTGAGGGGAGAGAGCAGGCAGAATACGAGCTGCTGAAACACTGAGGGGAGAGAGCATGCAGGATACGAGCACCTGAAACACTGAGGGGAGAAAGCATGGAGGCGTGGCAGAATACGAGCACCTGAAACACCGAGGGAAGAGAGCATGCAGGCGTGGCAGAATGCGAGCACCTGAAACACTGAGGGGAAAGAGCAGGCAGGTGTGGCAGAATACGAGCACCTGAAACCCTGAGGGGAGAAAGCATGCAGGTGTGGCAGAATGCGAGCACCTGAAACACTGAGGGAAGAGAGCATGCAGGTGTGGCAGAATGCGAGCACCTGAAACACTGAGGGGAGAGAGCATGCAGGTGTGGCAGAATACGAGCACCTGAAACCCTGAGTGTAGAGAGCATGCAGGTGTGGCAGAATGCGAGCACCTGAAACACTGAGGGAAGAGAGCATGCAGGTGTGGCAGAATGCGAGCACCTGAAACACCGAGGGGAGAGAGCATGCATATGTGGCAGAATACGAGCACTTGAGACACTGAGGGGAGAGAGCATGCAGGTGTGGCAGAATACGAGCACCTGAAACACTGAGGGGAGAGAGCAGGCAGAATACGGGCACCTGAAACACTGAGGGGAGAGAGCATGCAGGCGTGGCAGAATACGAGCACCTGAAACACTGAGGGGAGACAGCATGCACGTGTGGCAGAATGCGAGCACCTGAAACACTGAGGGGAGAGAGCATGCAGGTGTTGCAGAATATGAGCACCTGAAACACTGAGGGGAGAGAGCAGGCAGAATACGAGCACCTGAAACACTGAGGGGAGAGAGCAGGCAGAATACGAGCACCTGAAACACTGAGGGGAGAGAGCAGGCAGAATACGAGCACCTGAAACACTGAGGGGAGAGAGCATGCAGGTGTGGCAGAATACGAGCACCTGAAACACTGAGGGGAGAGAGCATGCAGGCGTGGCAGAATACGAGCACCTGAAACACCGAGGGAAGAGAGCATGCAGGTGTGGCAGAATGCGAGCACCTGAAACACTGAGGGGAGAGAGCATGCAGAATACGAGCACCTGAAACACTGAGGGGAGAGAGCAGGCAGCATACGAGCACCTGAAACACTGAGGGGAGAGAGCAGGCAGAATACGAGCAGCTGAAACACTGAGGGGAGAGAGCAGGCAGAATACGAGCACCTGAAACACTGAGGGGAGAGAGCATGCAGGCGTGGCAGAATACGAGCACCTGAAACAGCGAAGGAAGAGAGCATGCAGGTGTGACAGAATACGAGCACCTAAAACCCTGAGGGAGAAAGCATGCAGGTGTGACAGAATGCGAGCACCTGAAACTCTGAGGGAAGAGAGCATGCAGGTGTGGCAGAATACGAGCACCTGAAACACCGAGGGAAGAGAGCATGCAGGTGTGGCAGAATGCGAGCACCTGAAACACTGAGGGGAGAGAGCATGCAGAATACGAGCACCTGAAACACTGAGGGGAGAGAGCAGGCAGCATACGAGCACCTGAAACACTGAGGGGAGAGAGCAGGCAGAATACGAGCAGCTGAAACACTGAGGGGAGAGAGCATGCAGGATACGAGCACCTGAAACACTGAGGGGAGAAAGCATGCAGGCGTGGCAGAATACGAGCACCTGAAACACCGAGGGAAGAGAGCATGCAGGCGTGGCAGAATGCGAGCACCTGAAACACTGAGGGGAAAGAGCAGGCAGGTGTGGCAGAATACGAGCACCTGAAACCCTGAGGGGAGAAAGCATGCAGGTGTGGCAGAATGCGAGCACCTGAAACACTGAGGGAAGAGAGCATGCAGGTGTGGCAGAATGCGAGCACCTGAAACACTGAGGGGAGAGAGCATGCAGGTGTGGCAGAATATGAGCACCTGAAACCCTGAGTGTAGAGAGCATGCAGGTGTGGCAGAATGCGAGCACCTGAAACACTGAGGGAAGAGAGCATGCAGGTGTGGCAGAATGCGAGCACCTGAAACACCGAGGGGAGAGAGCATGCATATGTGGCAGAATACGAGCACTTGAGACACTGAGGGGAGAGAGCATGCAGGTGTGGCAGAATACGAGCACCTGAAACACTGAGGGGAGAGAGCAGGCAGAATACGGGCACCTGAAACACTGAGGGGAGAGAACATGCAGGCGTGGCAGAATACGAGCACCTGAAACACTGAGGGGAGAGAGCATGCAGGTGTGGCAGAATGCGAGCACCTGAAACACTGAGGGGAGAGAGCATGCAGGTGTGGCAGAATACGAGCACCTAAAACACTGAGGGGAGAGAGCATGCAGGTGTGGCAGAATATGAGCACCTGAAACACTGAGGGGAGAGAGCAGGCAGAATACGAGCACCTGAAACACTGAGGGGAGAGAGCAGGCAGAATACGAGCACCTGAAACACTGAGGGGAGAGAGCAGGCTGAATACGAGCACCTGAAACACTGAGAGGAGAGAGCATGCAGGCGTGGCAGAATACGAGCACCTGAAACACTGAGGGGAGAGAGCATGCAGGCGTGGCAGAATACGAGCACCTGAAACACTGAGGGGAGAGAGCATGCAGGTGTGGCAGAATACGAGCACCTGAAACACTGAGTGGAGAGAGCAGGCAGAATACAAGCACCTGAAACACTGAGGGGAGAGAGCATGCAGGCGTGGCAGAATACGAGCACCTGAAACACTGAGGGGAGACAGCATGCAGGTGTGGCAGAATGCGAGCACCTGAAACACTGAGGGGAGAGAGCATGCAGGTGTTGCAGAATATGAGCACCTGAAACACTGAGGGGAGAGAGCAGGCAGAATACGAGCACCTGAAACACTGAGGGGAGAGAGCAGGCAGAATACGAGCACCTGAAACACTGAGGGGAGAGAGCAGGCAGAATACGAGCACCTGAAACACTGAGGGGAGAGAGCATGCAGGTGTGGCAGAATACGAGCACCTGAAACACTGAGGGGAGAGAGCATGCAGGCGTGGCAGAATACGAGCACCTGAAACACCGAGGGAAGAGAGCATGCAGGTGTGGCAGAATGCGAGCACCTGAAACACTGAGGGGAGAGAGCATGCAGAATACGAGCACCTGAAACACTGAGGGGAGAGAGCAGGCAGCATACGAGCACCTGAAACACTGAGGGGAGAGAGCATGCAGGCGTGGCAGAATACGAGCACCTGAAACAGCGAAGGAAGAGAGCATGCAGGTGTGACAGAATACGAGCACCTAAAACCCTGAGGGAGAAAGCATGCAGGTGTGACAGAATGCGAGCACCTGAAACTCTGAGGGAAGAGAGCATGCAGGTGTGGCAGAATGCGAGCACCTGAAACACTGAGGGGAGAGAGCATGCAGGTGTGGCAGAATACGAGCACCTGAAACCCTGAGGGGAGAGAGCATGCAGGTGTGGCAGAATGCGAGCACCTGAAACACTGAGGGGAGAGGGCAGGCAGAATACGAGCACCTGAAACACTGAGGGGAGAGAGCAGGCAGAATACGAGCACCTGAAACACTGAGGGGAGAGAGCAGGCAGAATACGAGCAGCTGAAACACTGAGGGGAGAGAGCATGCAGGCATGGCAGAATAGGAGCACCTGAAACACCGAGGGAAGAGAGCATGCAGGTGTGGCAGAATGCGAGCACCTGAAACACTGAGGGGAGAGAGCATGCAGGTGTGGCAGAATACGAGCACCTGAAACCCTGAGGGGAGAAAGCATGCAGGTGTGGCAGAATGCGAGCACCTGAAACACTGAGGGAAGAGAGCATGCGGGTGTGGCAGAATGCGAGCACCTGAAACACTGAGGAGAGAGAGCATGCAGGTGTGGCAGAATACGAGCACCTGAAACCCTGAGTGTAGAGAGCATGCAGGTGTGGCAGAATGCGAGCACCTGAAACACTGAGGGAAGAGAGCATGCAGGTGTGGCAGAATGCGAGCACCTGAAACACTGAGGGGAGAGAGCATGCAGATGTGGCAGAATACGAGCACCTGAAACATTGAGGGGAGAGAGCAGGCAGAATACGAGCACCTGAAACACAGAGGGGAGAGAGCATGCGGGCGTGGCAGAATACGAGCACCTGAAACACTGAGGGGAGAGAGCATGCAGGCGTGGCAGAATACGAGCACCTGAAACACTGAGGGGAGAGAGCATGCAGGCGTGGCAGAATACGAGCACCTGAAACACCGAAGGAAGAGAGCATGCAGGTGTGGCAGAATGCGAGCACCTGAAACACTGAGGGGAGAGAGCATGCAGGTGTGGCAGAATACGAGCACCTGAAACCCTGAGGGGAGAAAGCATGCAGGTGTGGCAGAATGCGAGCACCTGAAACACTGAGGGAAGAGAGCATGCAGGTGTGGCAGAATGCGAGCACCTGAAACACTGAGGGGAGAGAGCATGCAGGTGTGGCAGAATACGAGCATCTGAAACCCTAAGGGGAGAGAGCATGCAGGTGTGGCAGAATGCGAGCACCTGAAACACTGAGGGGAGAGAGCAGGCAGAATACGAGCACCTGAAACACTGCGGGGAGAGAGCAGGCAGAATACGAGCACCTAAAACACTGAGGGGAGAGAGCAGGCAGAATACGAGCAGCTGAAACACTGAGGGGAGAGAGCATGCAGGATACGAGCACCTGAAACACTGAGGGGAGAAAGCATGCAGGCGTGGCAGAATACGAGCACCTGAAACACCGAGGGAAGAGAGCATGCAGGCGTGGCAGAATGCGAGCACCTGAAACACTGAGGGGAAAGAGCAGGCAGGTGTGGCAGAATACGAGCACCTGAAACCCTGAGGGGAGAAAGCATGCAGGTGTGGCAGAATGCGAGCACCTGAAACACTGAGGGAAGAGAGCATGCAGGTGTGGCAGAATGCGAGCACCTGAAACACTGAGGGGAGAGAGCATGCAGGTGTGGCAGAATACGAGCACCTGAAACCCTGAGTGTAGAGAGCATGCAGGTGTGGCAGAATGCGAGCACCTGAAACACTGAGGGAAGAGAGCATGCAGGTGTGGCAGAATGCGAGCACCTGAAACACCGAGGGGAGAGAGCATGCATATGTGGCAGAATACGAGCACTTGAGACACTGAGGGGAGAGAGCATGCAGGTGTGGCAGAATACGAGCACCTGAAACACTGAGGGGAGAGAGCAGGCAGAATACGGGCACCTGAAACACTGAGGGGAGAGAGCATGCAGGCGTGGCAGAATACGAGCACCTGAAACACTGAGGGGAGACAGCATGCACGTGTGGCAGAATGCGAGCACCTGAAACACTGAGGGGAGAGAGCATGCAGGTGTTGCAGAATATGAGCACCTGAAACACTGAGGGGAGAGAGCAGGCAGAATACGAGCACCTGAAACACTGAGGGGAGAGAGCAGGCAGAATACGAGCACCTGAAACACTGAGGGGAGAGAGCAGGCAGAATACGAGCACCTGAAACACTGAGGGGAGAGAGCATGCAGGTGTGGCAGAATACGAGCACCTGAAACACTGAGGGGAGAGAGCATGCAGGCGTGGCAGAATACGAGCACCTGAAACACCGAGGGAAGAGAGCATGCAGGTGTGGCAGAATGCGAGCACCTGAAACACTGAGGGGAGAGAGCATGCAGAATACGAGCACCTGAAACACTGAGGGGAGAGAGCAGGCAGCATACGAGCACCTGAAACACTGAGGGGAGAGAGCATGCAGGTGTGGCAGAATGCGAGCACCTGAAACACTGAGGGAAGAGAGCATGCAGGTGTGGCAGAATGCGAGCACCTGAAACACCGAGGGGAGAGAGCATGCATATGTGGCAGAATACGAGCACTTGAGACACTGAGGGGAGAGAGCATGCAGGTGTGGCAGAATACGAGCACCTGAAACACTGAGGGGAGAGAGCAGGCAGAATACGGGCACCTGAAACACTGAGGGGAGAGAACATGCAGGCGTGGCAGAATACGAGCACCTGAAACACTGAGGGGAGAGAGCATGCAGGTGTGGCAGAATGCGAGCACCTGAAACACTGAGGGGAGAGAGCATGCAGGTGTGGCAGAATACGAGCACCTAAAACACTGAGGGGAGAGAGCATGCAGGTGTGGCAGAATATGAGCACCTGAAACACTGAGGGGAGAGAGCAGGCAGAATACGAGCACCTGAAACACTGAGGGGAGAGAGCAGGCAGAATACGAGCACCTGAAACACTGAGGGGAGAGAGCAGGCTGAATACGAGCACCTGAAACACTGAGAGGAGAGAGCATGCAGGCGTGGCAGAATACGAGCACCTGAAACACTGAGGGGAGAGAGCATGCAGGCGTGGCAGAATACGAGCACCTGAAACACTGAGGGGAGAGAGCATGCAGGTGTGGCAGAATACGAGCACCTGAAACACTGAGGGGAGAGAGCAGGCAGAATACAAGCACCTGAAACACTGAGGGGAGAGAGCATGCAGGCGTGGCAGAATACGAGCACCTGAAACACTGAGGGGAGACAGCATGCAGGTGTGGCAGAATGCGAGCACCTGAAACACTGAGGGGAGAGAGCATGCAGGTGTTGCAGAATATGAGCACCTGAAACACTGAGGGGAGAGAGCAGGCAGAATACGAGCACCTGAAACACTGAGGGGAGAGAGCAGGCAGAATACGAGCACCTGAAACACTGAGGGGAGAGAGCAGGCAGAATACGAGCACCTGAAACACTGAGGGGAGAGAGCATGCAGGTGTGGCAGAATACGAGCACCTGAAACACTGAGGGGAGAGAGCATGCAGGCGTGGCAGAATACGAGCACCTGAAACACCGAGGGAAGAGAGCATGCAGTTGTGGCAGAATGCGAGCACCTGAAACACTGAGGGGAGAGAGCATGCAGAATACGAGCACCTGAAACACTGAGGGGAGAGAGCAGGCAGCATACGAGCACCTGAAACACTGAGGGGAGAGAGCATGCAGGCGTGGCAGAATACGAGCACCTGAAACAGCGAAGGAAGAGAGCATGCAGGTGTGACAGAATACGAGCACCTAAAACCCTGAGGGAGAAAGCATGCAGGTGTGACAGAATGCGAGCACCTGAAACTCTGAGGGAAGAGAGCATGCAGGTGTGGCAGAATGCGAGCACCTGAAACACTGAGGGGAGAGAGCATGCAGGTGTGGCAGAATACGAGCACCTGAAACCCTGAGGGGAGAGAGCATGCAGGTGTGGCAGAATGCGAGCACCTGAAACACTGAGGGGAGAGGGCAGGCAGAATACGAGCACCTGAAACACTGAGGGGAGAGAGCAGGCAGAATACGAGCACCTGAAACACTGAGGGGAGAGAGCAGGCAGAATACGAGCAGCTGAAACACTGAGGGGAGAGAGCATGCAGGCATGGCAGAATAGGAGCACCTGAAACACCGAGGGAAGAGAGCATGCAGGTGTGGCAGAATGCGAGCACCTGAAACACTGAGGGGAGAGAGCATGCAGGTGTGGCAGAATACGAGCACCTGAAACCCTGAGGGGAGAAAGCATGCAGGTGTGGCAGAATGCGAGCACCTGAAACACTGAGGGAAGAGAGCATGCGGGTGTGGCAGAATGCGAGCACCTGAAACACTGAGGAGAGAGAGCATGCAGGTGTGGCAGAATACGAGCACCTGAAACCCTGAGTGTAGAGAGCATGCAGGTGTGGCAGAATGCGAGCACCTGAAACACTGAGGGAAGAGAGCATGCAGGTGTGGCAGAATGCGAGCACCTGAAACACTGAGGGGAGAGAGCATGCAGATGTGGCAGAATACGAGCACCTGAAACATTGAGGGGAGAGAGCAGGCAGAATACGAGCACCTGAAACACAGAGGGGAGAGAGCATGCGGGCGTGGCAGAATACGAGCACCTGAAACACTGAGGGGAGAGAGCATGCAGGCGTGGCAGAATACGAGCACCTGAAACACTGAGGGGAGAGAGCATGCAGGCGTGGCAGAATACGAGCACCTGAAACACCGAAGGAAGAGAGCATGCAGGTGTGGCAGAATGCGAGCACCTGAAACACTGAGGGGAGAGAGCATGCAGGTGTGGCAGAATACGAGCACCTGAAACCCTGAGGGGAGAAAGCATGCAGGTGTGGCAGAATGCGAGCACCTGAAACACTGAGGGAAGAGAGCATGCAGGTGTGGCAGAATGCGAGCACCTGAAACACTGAGGGGAGAGAGCATGCAGGTGTGGCAGAATACGAGCATCTGAAACCCTAAGGGGAGAGAGCATGCAGGTGTGGCAGAATGCGAGCACCTGAAACACTGAGGGGAGAGAGCAGGCAGAATACGAGCACCTGAAACACTGCGGGGAGAGAGCAGGCAGAATACGAGCACCTAAAACACTGAGGGGAGAGAGCAGGCAGAATACGAGCAGCTGAAACACTGAGGGGAGAGAGCATGCAGGATACGAGCACCTGAAACACTGAGGGGAGAAAGCATGCAGGCGTGGCAGAATACGAGCACCTGAAACACCGAGGGAAGAGAGCATGCAGGCGTGGCAGAATGCGAGCACCTGAAACACTGAGGGGAAAGAGCAGGCAGGTGTGGCAGAATACGAGCACCTGAAACCCTGAGGGGAGAAAGCATGCAGGTGTGGCAGAATGCGAGCACCTGAAACACTGAGGGAAGAGAGCATGCAGGTGTGGCAGAATGCGAGCACCTGAAACACTGAGGGGAGAGAGCATGCAGGTGTGGCAGAATACGAGCACCTGAAACCCTGAGTGTAGAGAGCATGCAGGTGTGGCAGAATGCGAGCACCTGAAACACTGAGGGAAGAGAGCATGCAGGTGTGGCAGAATGCGAGCACCTGAAACACCGAGGGGAGAGAGCATGCATATGTGGCAGAATACGAGCACTTGAGACACTGAGGGGAGAGAGCATGCAGGTGTGGCAGAATACGAGCACCTGAAACACTGAGGGGAGAGAGCAGGCAGAATACGGGCACCTGAAACACTGAGGGGAGAGAGCATGCAGGCGTGGCAGAATACGAGCACCTGAAACACTGAGGGGAGACAGCATGCACGTGTGGCAGAATGCGAGCACCTGAAACACTGAGGGGAGAGAGCATGCAGGTGTTGCAGAATATGAGCACCTGAAACACTGAGGGGAGAGAGCAGGCAGAATACGAGCACCTGAAACACTGAGGGGAGAGAGCAGGCAGAATACGAGCACCTGAAACACTGAGGGGAGAGAGCAGGCAGAATACGAGCACCTGAAACACTGAGGGGAGAGAGCATGCAGGTGTGGCAGAATACGAGCACCTGAAACACTGAGGGGAGAGAGCATGCAGGCGTGGCAGAATACGAGCACCTGAAACACCGAGGGAAGAGAGCATGCAGGTGTGGCAGAATGCGAGCACCTGAAACACTGAGGGGAGAGAGCATGCAGAATACGAGCACCTGAAACACTGAGGGGAGAGAGCAGGCAGCATACGAGCACCTGAAACACTGAGGGGAGAGAGCAGGCAGAATACGAGCAGCTGAAACACTGAGGGGAGAGAGCAGGCAGAATACGAGCACCTGAAACACTGAGGGGAGAGAGCATGCAGGCGTGGCAGAATACGAGCACCTGAAACAGCGAAGGAAGAGAGCATGTAGGTGTGACAGAATACGAGCACCTAAAACCCTGAGGGAGAAAGCATGCAGGTGTGACAGAATGCGAGCACCTGAAACTCTGAGGGAAGAGAGCATGCAGGTGTGGCAGAATACGAGCACCTGAAACACCGAGGGAAGAGAGCATGCAGGTGTGGCAGAATGCGAGCACCTGAAACACTGAGGGGAGAGAGCATGCAGAATACGAGCACCTGAAACACTGAGGGGAGAGAGCAGGCAGCATACGAGCACCTGAAACACTGAGGGGAGAGAGCAGGCAGAATACGAGCAGCTGAAACACTGAGGGGAGAGAGCATGCAGGATACGAGCACCTGAAACACTGAGGGGAGAAAGCATGCAGGCGTGGCAGAATACGAGCACCTGAAACACCGAGGGAAGAGAGCATGCAGGCGTGGCAGAATGCGAGCACCTGAAACACTGAGGGGAAAGAGCAGGCAGGTGTGGCAGAATACGAGCACCTGAAACCCTGAGGGGAGAAAGCATGCAGGTGTGGCAGAATGCGAGCACCTGAAACACTGAGGGAAGAGAGCATGCAGGTGTGGCAGAATGCGAGCACCTGAAACACTGAGGGGAGAGAGCATGCAGGTGTGGCAGAATATGAGCACCTGAAACCCTGAGTGTAGAGAGCATGCAGGTGTGGCAGAATGCGAGCACCTGAAACACTGAGGGAAGAGAGCATGCAGGTGTGGCAGAATGCGAGCACCTGAAACACCGAGGGGAGAGAGCATGCATATGTGGCAGAATACGAGCACTTGAGACACTGAGGGGAGAGAGCATGCAGGTGTGGCAGAATACGAGCACCTGAAACACTGAGGGGAGAGAGCAGGCAGAATACGGGCACCTGAAACACTGAGGGGAGAGAACATGCAGGCGTGGCAGAATACGAGCACCTGAAACACTGAGGGGAGAGAGCATGCAGGTGTGGCAGAATGCGAGCACCTGAAACACTGAGGGGAGAGAGCATGCAGGTGTGGCAGAATACGAGCACCTAAAACACTGAGGGGAGAGAGCATGCAGGTGTGGCAGAATATGAGCACCTGAAACACTGAGGGGAGAGAGCAGGCAGAATACGAGCACCTGAAACACTGAGGGGAGAGAGCAGGCAGAATACGAGCACCTGAAACACTGAGGGGAGAGAGCAGGCTGAATACGAGCACCTGAAACACTGAGAGGAGAGAGCATGCAGGCGTGGCAGAATACGAGCACCTGAAACACTGAGGGGAGAGAGCATGCAGGCGTGGCAGAATACGAGCACCTGAAACACTGAGGGGAGAGAGCATGCAGGTGTGGCAGAATACGAGCACCTGAAACACTGAGGGGAGAGAGCAGGCAGAATACAAGCACCTGAAACACTGAGGGGAGAGAGCATGCAGGCGTGGCAGAATACGAGCACCTGAAACACTGAGGGGAGACAGCATGCAGGTGTGGCAGAATGCGAGCACCTGAAACACTGAGGGGAGAGAGCATGCAGGTGTTGCAGAATATGAGCACCTGAAACACTGAGGGGAGAGAGCAGGCAGAATACGAGCACCTGAAACACTGAGGGGAGAGAGCAGGCAGAATACGAGCACCTGAAACACTGAGGGGAGAGAGCAGGCAGAATACGAGCACCTGAAACACTGAGGGGAGAGAGCATGCAGGTGTGGCAGAATACGAGCACCTGAAACACTGAGGGGAGAGAGCATGCAGGCGTGGCAGAATACGAGCACCTGAAACACCGAGGGAAGAGAGCATGCAGGTGTGGCAGAATGCGAGCACCTGAAACACTGAGGGGAGAGAGCATGCAGAATACGAGCACCTGAAACACTGAGGGGAGAGAGCAGGCAGCATACGAGCACCTGAAACACTGAGGGGAGAGAGCATGCAGGCGTGGCAGAATACGAGCACCTGAAACAGCGAAGGAAGAGAGCATGCAGGTGTGACAGAATACGAGCACCTAAAACCCTGAGGGAGAAAGCATGCAGGTGTGACAGAATGCGAGCACCTGAAACTCTGAGGGAAGAGAGCATGCAGGTGTGGCAGAATGCGAGCACCTGAAACACTGAGGGGAGAGAGCATGCAGGTGTGGCAGAATACGAGCACCTGAAACCCTGAGGGGAGAGAGCATGCAGGTGTGGCAGAATGCGAGCACCTGAAACACTGAGGGGAGAGGGCAGGCAGAATACGAGCACCTGAAACACTGAGGGGAGAGAGCAGGCAGAATACGAGCACCTGAAACACTGAGGGGAGAGAGCAGGCAGAATACGAGCAGCTGAAACACTGAGGGGAGAGAGCATGCAGGCATGGCAGAATAGGAGCACCTGAAACACCGAGGGAAGAGAGCATGCAGGTGTGGCAGAATGCGAGCACCTGAAACACTGAGGGGAGAGAGCATGCAGGTGTGGCAGAATACGAGCACCTGAAACCCTGAGGGGAGAAAGCATGCAGGTGTGGCAGAATGCGAGCACCTGAAACACTGAGGGAAGAGAGCATGCGGGTGTGGCAGAATGCGAGCACCTGAAACACTGAGGAGAGAGAGCATGCAGGTGTGGCAGAATACGAGCACCTGAAACCCTGAGTGTAGAGAGCATGCAGGTGTGGCAGAATGCGAGCACCTGAAACACTGAGGGAAGAGAGCATGCAGGTGTGGCAGAATGCGAGCACCTGAAACACTGAGGGGAGAGAGCATGCAGATGTGGCAGAATACGAGCACCTGAAACATTGAGGGGAGAGAGCAGGCAGAATACGAGCACCTGAAACACAGAGGGGAGAGAGCATGCGGGCGTGGCAGAATACGAGCACCTGAAACACTGAGGGGAGAGAGCATGCAGGCGTGGCAGAATACGAGCACCTGAAACACTGAGGGGAGAGAGCATGCAGGCGTGGCAGAATACGAGCACCTGAAACACCGAAGGAAGAGAGCATGCAGGTGTGGCAGAATGCGAGCACCTGAAACACTGAGGGGAGAGAGCATGCAGGTGTGGCAGAATACGAGCACCTGAAACCCTGAGGGGAGAAAGCATGCAGGTGTGGCAGAATGCGAGCACCTGAAACACTGAGGGAAGAGAGCATGCAGGTGTGGCAGAATGCGAGCACCTGAAACACTGAGGGGAGAGAGCATGCAGGTGTGGCAGAATACGAGCATCTGAAACCCTAAGGGGAGAGAGCATGCAGGTGTGGCAGAATGCGAGCACCTGAAACACTGAGGGGAGAGAGCAGGCAGAATACGAGCACCTGAAACACTGCGGGGAGAGAGCAGGCAGAATACGAGCACCTAAAACACTGAGGGGAGAGAGCAGGCAGAATACGAGCAGCTGAAACACTGAGGGGAGAGAGCATGCAGGATACGAGCACCTGAAACACTGAGGGGAGAAAGCATGCAGGCGTGGCAGAATACGAGCACCTGAAACACCGAGGGAAGAGAGCATGCAGGCGTGGCAGAATGCGAGCACCTGAAACACTGAGGGGAAAGAGCAGGCAGGTGTGGCAGAATACGAGCACCTGAAACCCTGAGGGGAGAAAGCATGCAGGTGTGGCAGAATGCGAGCACCTGAAACACTGAGGGAAGAGAGCATGCAGGTGTGGCAGAATGCGAGCACCTGAAACACTGAGGGGAGAGAGCATGCAGGTGTGGCAGAATACGAGCACCTGAAACCCTGAGTGTAGAGAGCATGCAGGTGTGGCAGAATGCGAGCACCTGAAACACCGAGGGGAGAGAGCATGCATATGTGGCAGAATACGAGCACTTGAGACACTGAGGGGAGAGAGCATGCAGGTGTGGCAGAATACGAGCACCTGAAACACTGAGGGGAGAGAGCAGGCAGAATACGGGCACCTGAAACACTGAGGGGAGAGAGCATGCAGGCGTGGCAGAATACGAGCACCTGAAACACTGAGGGGAGACAGCATGCACGTGTGGCAGAATGCGAGCACCTGAAACACTGAGGGGAGAGAGCATGCAGGTGTTGCAGAATATGAGCACCTGAAACACTGAGGGGAGAGAGCAGGCAGAATACGAGCACCTGAAACACTGAGGGGAGAGAGCAGGCAGAATACGAGCACCTGAAACACTGAGGGGAGAGAGCAGGCAGAATACGAGCACCTGAAACACTGAGGGGAGAGAGCATGCAGGTGTGGCAGAATACGAGCACCTGAAACACTGAGGGGAGAGAGCATGCAGGCGTGGCAGAATACGAGCACCTGAAACACCGAGGGAAGAGAGCATGCAGGTGTGGCAGAATGCGAGCACCTGAAACACTGAGGGGAGAGAGCATGCAGAATACGAGCACCTGAAACACTGAGGGGAGAGAGCAGGCAGCATACGAGCACCTGAAACACTGAGGGGAGAGAGCAGGCAGAATACGAGCAGCTGAAACACTGAGGGGAGAGAGCAGGCAGAATACGAGCACCTGAAACACTGAGGGGAGAGAGCATGCAGGCGTGGCAGAATACGAGCACCTGAAACAGCGAAGGAAGAGAGCATGCAGGTGTGACAGAATACGAGCACCTAAAACCCTGAGGGAGAAAGCATGCAGGTGTGACAGAATGCGAGCACCTGAAACTCTGAGGGAAGAGAGCATGCAGGTGTGGCAGAATACGAGCACCTGAAACACCGAGGGAAGAGAGCATGCAGGTGTGGCAGAATGCGAGCACCTGAAACACTGAGGGGAGAGAGCATGCAGAATACGAGCACCTGAAACACTGAGGGGAGAGAGCAGGCAGCATACGAGCACCTGAAACACTGAGGGGAGAGAGCAGGCAGAATACGAGCAGCTGAAACACTGAGGGGAGAGAGCATGCAGGATACGAGCACCTGAAACCCTGAGGGGAGAAAGCATGCAGGTGTGGCAGAATGCGAGCACCTGAAACACTGAGGGAAGAGAGCATGCGGGTGTGGCAGAATGCGAGCACCTGAAACACTGAGGAGAGAGAGCATGCAGGTGTGGCAGAATACGAGCACCTGAAACCCTGAGTGTAGAGAGCATGCAGGTGTGGCAGAATGCGAGCACCTGAAACACTGAGGGAAGAGAGCATGCAGGTGTGGCAGAATGCGAGCACCTGAAACACTGAGGGGAGAGAGCATGCAGATGTGGCAGAATACGAGCACCTGAAACATTGAGGGGAGAGAGCAGGCAGAATACGAGCACCTGAAACACAGAGGGGAGAGAGCATGCGGGCGTGGCAGAATACGAGCACCTGAAACACTGAGGGGAGAGAGCATGCAGGCGTGGCAGAATACGAGCACCTGAAACACTGAGGGGAGAGAGCATGCAGGCGTGGCAGAATACGAGCACCTGAAACACCGAAGGAAGAGAGCATGCAGGTGTGGCAGAATGCGAGCACCTGAAACACTGAGGGGAGAGAGCATGCAGGTGTGGCAGAATACGAGCACCTGAAACCCTGAGGGGAGAAAGCATGCAGGTGTGGCAGAATGCGAGCACCTGAAACACTGAGGGAAGAGAGCATGCAGGTGTGGCAGAATGCGAGCACCTGAAACACTGAGGGGAGAGAGCATGCAGGTGTGGCAGAATACGAGCATCTGAAACCCTAAGGGGAGAGAGCATGCAGGTGTGGCAGAATGCGAGCACCTGAAACACTGAGGGGAGAGAGCAGGCAGAATACGAGCACCTGAAACACTGCGGGGAGAGAGCAGGCAGAATACGAGCACCTAAAACACTGAGGGGAGAGAGCAGGCAGAATACGAGCAGCTGAAACACTGAGGGGAGAGAGCATGCAGGATACGAGCACCTGAAACACTGAGGGGAGAAAGCATGCAGGCGTGGCAGAATACGAGCACCTGAAACACCGAGGGAAGAGAGCATGCAGGCGTGGCAGAATGCGAGCACCTGAAACACTGAGGGGAAAGAGCAGGCAGGTGTGGCAGAATACGAGCACCTGAAACCCTGAGGGGAGAAAGCATGCAGGTGTGGCAGAATGCGAGCACCTGAAACACTGAGGGAAGAGAGCATGCAGGTGTGGCAGAATGCGAGCACCTGAAACACTGAGGGGAGAGAGCATGCAGGTGTGGCAGAATACGAGCACCTGAAACCCTGAGTGTAGAGAGCATGCAGGTGTGGCAGAATGCGAGCACCTGAAACACTGAGGGAAGAGAGCATGCAGGTGTGGCAGAATGCGAGCACCTGAAACACCGAGGGGAGAGAGCATGCATATGTGGCAGAATACGAGCACTTGAGACACTGAGGGGAGAGAGCATGCAGGTGTGGCAGAATACGAGCACCTGAAACACTGAGGGGAGAGAGCAGGCAGAATACGGGCACCTGAAACACTGAGGGGAGAGAGCATGCAGGCGTGGCAGAATACGAGCACCTGAAACACTGAGGGGAGACAGCATGCACGTGTGGCAGAATGCGAGCACCTGAAACACTGAGGGGAGAGAGCATGCAGGTGTTGCAGAATATGAGCACCTGAAACACTGAGGGGAGAGAGCAGGCAGAATACGAGCACCTGAAACACTGAGGGGAGAGAGCAGGCAGAATACGAGCACCTGAAACACTGAGGGGAGAGAGCAGGCAGAATACGAGCACCTGAAACACTGAGGGGAGAGAGCATGCAGGTGTGGCAGAATACGAGCACCTGAAACACTGAGGGGAGAGAGCATGCAGGCGTGGCAGAATACGAGCACCTGAAACACCGAGGGAAGAGAGCATGCAGGTGTGGCAGAATGCGAGCACCTGAAACACTGAGGGGAGAGAGCATGCAGAATACGAGCACCTGAAACACTGAGGGGAGAGAGCAGGCAGCATACGAGCACCTGAAACACTGAGGGGAGAGAGCAGGCAGAATACGAGCAGCTGAAACACTGAGGGGAGAGAGCAGGCAGAATACGAGCACCTGAAACACTGAGGGGAGAGAGCATGCAGGCGTGGCAGAATACGAGCACCTGAAACAGCGAAGGAAGAGAGCATGCAGGTGTGACAGAATACGAGCACCTAAAACCCTGAGGGAGAAAGCATGCAGGTGTGACAGAATGCGAGCACCTGAAACTCTGAGGGAAGAGAGCATGCAGGTGTGGCAGAATACGAGCACCTGAAACACCGAGGGAAGAGAGCATGCAGGTGTGGCAGAATGCGAGCACCTGAAACACTGAGGGGAGAGAGCATGCAGAATACGAGCACCTGAAACACTGAGGGGAGAGAGCAGGCAGCATACGAGCACCTGAAACACTGAGGGGAGAGAGCAGGCAGAATACGAGCAGCTGAAACACTGAGGGGAGAGAGCATGCAGGATACGAGCACCTGAAACACTGAGGGGAGAAAGCATGCAGGCGTGGCAGAATACGAGCACCTGAAACACCGAGGGAAGAGAGCATGCAGGCGTGGCAGAATGCGAGCACCTGAAACACTGAGGGGAAAGAGCAGGCAGGTGTGGCAGAATACGAGCACCTGAAACCCTGAGGGGAGAAAGCATGCAGGTGTGGCAGAATGCGAGCACCTGAAACACTGAGGGAAGAGAGCATGCAGGTGTGGCAGAATGCGAGCACCTGAAACACTGAGGGGAGAGAGCATGCAGGTGTGGCAGAATATGAGCACCTGAAACCCTGAGTGTAGAGAGCATGCAGGTGTGGCAGAATGCGAGCACCTGAAACACTGAGGGAAGAGAGCATGCAGGTGTGGCAGAATGCGAGCACCTGAAACACCGAGGGGAGAGAGCATGCATATGTGGCAGAATACGAGCACTTGAGACACTGAGGGGAGAGAGCATGCAGGTGTGGCAGAATACGAGCACCTGAAACACTGAGGGGAGAGAGCAGGCAGAATACGGGCACCTGAAACACTGAGGGGAGAGAACATGCAGGCGTGGCAGAATACGAGCACCTGAAACACTGAGGGGAGAGAGCATGCAGGTGTGGCAGAATGCGAGCACCTGAAACACTGAGGGGAGAGAGCATGCAGGTGTGGCAGAATACGAGCACCTAAAACACTGAGGGGAGAGAGCATGCAGGTGTGGCAGAATATGAGCACCTGAAACACTGAGGGGAGAGAGCAGGCAGAATACGAGCACCTGAAACACTGAGGGGAGAGAGCAGGCAGAATACGAGCACCTGAAACACTGAGGGGAGAGAGCAGGCTGAATACGAGCACCTGAAACACTGAGAGGAGAGAGCATGCAGGCGTGGCAGAATACGAGCACCTGAAACACTGAGGGGAGAGAGCATGCAGGCGTGGCAGAATACGAGCACCTGAAACACTGAGGGGAGAGAGCATGCAGGTGTGGCAGAATACGAGCACCTGAAACACTGAGGGGAGAGAGCAGGCAGAATACAAGCACCTGAAACACTGAGGGGAGAGAGCATGCAGGCGTGGCAGAATACGAGCACCTGAAACACTGAGGGGAGACAGCATGCAGGTGTGGCAGAATGCGAGCACCTGAAACACTGAGGGGAGAGAGCATGCAGGTGTTGCAGAATATGAGCACCTGAAACACTGAGGGGAGAGAGCAGGCAGAATACGAGCACCTGAAACACTGAGGGGAGAGAGCAGGCAGAATACGAGCACCTGAAACACTGAGGGGAGAGAGCAGGCAGAATACGAGCACCTGAAACACTGAGGGGAGAGAGCATGCAGGTGTGGCAGAATACGAGCACCTGAAACACTGAGGGGAGAGAGCATGCAGGCGTGGCAGAATACGAGCACCTGAAACACCGAGGGAAGAGAGCATGCAGGTGTGGCAGAATGCGAGCACCTGAAACACTGAGGGGAGAGAGCATGCAGAATACGAGCACCTGAAACACTGAGGGGAGAGAGCAGGCAGCATACGAGCACCTGAAACACTGAGGGGAGAGAGCATGCAGGCGTGGCAGAATACGAGCACCTGAAACAGCGAAGGAAGAGAGCATGCAGGTGTGACAGAATACGAGCACCTAAAACCCTGAGGGAGAAAGCATGCAGGTGTGACAGAATGCGAGCACCTGAAACTCTGAGGGAAGAGAGCATGCAGGTGTGGCAGAATGCGAGCACCTGAAACACTGAGGGGAGAGAGCATGCAGGTGTGGCAGAATACGAGCACCTGAAACCCTGAGGGGAGAGAGCATGCAGGTGTGGCAGAATGCGAGCACCTGAAACACTGAGGGGAGAGGGCAGGCAGAATACGAGCACCTGAAACACTGAGGGGAGAGAGCAGGCAGAATACGAGCACCTGAAACACTGAGGGGAGAGAGCAGGCAGAATACGAGCAGCTGAAACACTGAGGGGAGAGAGCATGCAGGCATGGCAGAATAGGAGCACCTGAAACACCGAGGGAAGAGAGCATGCAGGTGTGGCAGAATGCGAGCACCTGAAACACTGAGGGGAGAGAGCATGCAGGTGTGGCAGAATACGAGCACCTGAAACCCTGAGGGGAGAAAGCATGCAGGTGTGGCAGAATGCGAGCACCTGAAACACTGAGGGAAGAGAGCATGCGGGTGTGGCAGAATGCGAGCACCTGAAACACTGAGGAGAGAGAGCATGCAGGTGTGGCAGAATACGAGCACCTGAAACCCTGAGTGTAGAGAGCATGCAGGTGTGGCAGAATGCGAGCACCTGAAACACTGAGGGAAGAGAGCATGCAGGTGTGGCAGAATGCGAGCACCTGAAACACTGAGGGGAGAGAGCATGCAGATGTGGCAGAATACGAGCACCTGAAACATTGAGGGGAGAGAGCAGGCAGAATACGAGCACCTGAAACACAGAGGGGAGAGAGCATGCGGGCGTGGCAGAATACGAGCACCTGAAACACTGAGGGGAGAGAGCATGCAGGCGTGGCAGAATACGAGCACCTGAAACACTGAGGGGAGAGAGCATGCAGGCGTGGCAGAATACGAGCACCTGAAACACCGAAGGAAGAGAGCATGCAGGTGTGGCAGAATGCGAGCACCTGAAACACTGAGGGGAGAGAGCATGCAGGTGTGGCAGAATACGAGCACCTGAAACCCTGAGGGGAGAAAGCATGCAGGTGTGGCAGAATGCGAGCACCTGAAACACTGAGGGAAGAGAGCATGCAGGTGTGGCAGAATGCGAGCACCTGAAACACTGAGGGGAGAGAGCATGCAGGTGTGGCAGAATACGAGCATCTGAAACCCTAAGGGGAGAGAGCATGCAGGTGTGGCAGAATGCGAGCACCTGAAACACTGAGGGGAGAGAGCAGGCAGAATACGAGCACCTGAAACACTGCGGGGAGAGAGCAGGCAGAATACGAGCACCTAAAACACTGAGGGGAGAGAGCAGGCAGAATACGAGCAGCTGAAACACTGAGGGGAGAGAGCATGCAGGATACGAGCACCTGAAACACTGAGGGGAGAAAGCATGCAGGCGTGGCAGAATACGAGCACCTGAAACACCGAGGGAAGAGAGCATGCAGGCGTGGCAGAATGCGAGCACCTGAAACACTGAGGGGAAAGAGCAGGCAGGTGTGGCAGAATACGAGCACCTGAAACCCTGAGGGGAGAAAGCATGCAGGTGTGGCAGAATGCGAGCACCTGAAACACTGAGGGAAGAGAGCATGCAGGTGTGGCAGAATGCGAGCACCTGAAACACTGAGGGGAGAGAGCATGCAGGTGTGGCAGAATACGAGCACCTGAAACCCTGAGTGTAGAGAGCATGCAGGTGTGGCAGAATGCGAGCACCTGAAACACTGAGGGAAGAGAGCATGCAGGTGTGGCAGAATGCGAGCACCTGAAACACCGAGGGGAGAGAGCATGCATATGTGGCAGAATACGAGCACTTGAGACACTGAGGGGAGAGAGCATGCAGGTGTGGCAGAATACGAGCACCTGAAACACTGAGGGGAGAGAGCAGGCAGAATACGGGCACCTGAAACACTGAGGGGAGAGAGCATGCAGGCGTGGCAGAATACGAGCACCTGAAACACTGAGGGGAGACAGCATGCACGTGTGGCAGAATGCGAGCACCTGAAACACTGAGGGGAGAGAGCATGCAGGTGTTGCAGAATATGAGCACCTGAAACACTGAGGGGAGAGAGCAGGCAGAATACGAGCACCTGAAACACTGAGGGGAGAGAGCAGGCAGAATACGAGCACCTGAAACACTGAGGGGAGAGAGCAGGCAGAATACGAGCACCTGAAACACTGAGGGGAGAGAGCATGCAGGTGTGGCAGAATACGAGCACCTGAAACACTGAGGGGAGAGAGCATGCAGGCGTGGCAGAATACGAGCACCTGAAACACCGAGGGAAGAGAGCATGCAGGTGTGGCAGAATGCGAGCACCTGAAACACTGAGGGGAGAGAGCATGCAGAATACGAGCACCTGAAACACTGAGGGGAGAGAGCAGGCAGCATACGAGCACCTGAAACACTGAGGGGAGAGAGCAGGCAGAATACGAGCAGCTGAAACACTGAGGGGAGAGAGCAGGCAGAATACGAGCACCTGAAACACTGAGGGGAGAGAGCATGCAGGCGTGGCAGAATACGAGCACCTGAAACAGCGAAGGAAGAGAGCATGCAGGTGTGACAGAATACGAGCACCTAAAACCCTGAGGGAGAAAGCATGCAGGTGTGACAGAATGCGAGCACCTGAAACTCTGAGGGAAGAGAGCATGCAGGTGTGGCAGAATACGAGCACCTGAAACACCGAGGGAAGAGAGCATGCAGGTGTGGCAGAATGCGAGCACCTGAAACACTGAGGGGAGAGAGCATGCAGAATACGAGCACCTGAAACACTGAGGGGAGAGAGCAGGCAGCATACGAGCACCTGAAACACTGAGGGGAGAGAGCAGGCAGAATACGAGCAGCTGAAACACTGAGGGGAGAGAGCATGCAGGATACGAGCACCTGAAACCCTGAGGGGAGAAAGCATGCAGGTGTGGCAGAATGCGAGCACCTGAAACACTGAGGGAAGAGAGCATGCGGGTGTGGCAGAATGCGAGCACCTGAAACACTGAGGAGAGAGAGCATGCAGGTGTGGCAGAATACGAGCACCTGAAACCCTGAGTGTAGAGAGCATGCAGGTGTGGCAGAATGCGAGCACCTGAAACACTGAGGGAAGAGAGCATGCAGGTGTGGCAGAATGCGAGCACCTGAAACACTGAGGGGAGAGAGCATGCAGATGTGGCAGAATACGAGCACCTGAAACATTGAGGGGAGAGAGCAGGCAGAATACGAGCACCTGAAACACAGAGGGGAGAGAGCATGCGGGCGTGGCAGAATACGAGCACCTGAAACACTGAGGGGAGAGAGCATGCAGGCGTGGCAGAATACGAGCACCTGAAACACTGAGGGGAGAGAGCATGCAGGCGTGGCAGAATACGAGCACCTGAAACACCGAAGGAAGAGAGCATGCAGGTGTGGCAGAATGCGAGCACCTGAAACACTGAGGGGAGAGAGCATGCAGGTGTGGCAGAATACGAGCACCTGAAACCCTGAGGGGAGAAAGCATGCAGGTGTGGCAGAATGCGAGCACCTGAAACACTGAGGGAAGAGAGCATGCAGGTGTGGCAGAATGCGAGCACCTGAAACACTGAGGGGAGAGAGCATGCAGGTGTGGCAGAATACGAGCATCTGAAACCCTAAGGGGAGAGAGCATGCAGGTGTGGCAGAATGCGAGCACCTGAAACACTGAGGGGAGAGAGCAGGCAGAATACGAGCACCTGAAACACTGCGGGGAGAGAGCAGGCAGAATACGAGCACCTAAAACACTGAGGGGAGAGAGCAGGCAGAATACGAGCAGCTGAAACACTGAGGGGAGAGAGCATGCAGGATACGAGCACCTGAAACACTGAGGGGAGAAAGCATGCAGGCGTGGCAGAATACGAGCACCTGAAACACCGAGGGAAGAGAGCATGCAGGCGTGGCAGAATGCGAGCACCTGAAACACTGAGGGGAAAGAGCAGGCAGGTGTGGCAGAATACGAGCACCTGAAACCCTGAGGGGAGAAAGCATGCAGGTGTGGCAGAATGCGAGCACCTGAAACACTGAGGGAAGAGAGCATGCAGGTGTGGCAGAATGCGAGCACCTGAAACACTGAGGGGAGAGAGCATGCAGGTGTGGCAGAATACGAGCACCTGAAACCCTGAGTGTAGAGAGCATGCAGGTGTGGCAGAATGCGAGCACCTGAAACACTGAGGGAAGAGAGCATGCAGGTGTGGCAGAATGCGAGCACCTGAAACACCGAGGGGAGAGAGCATGCATATGTGGCAGAATACGAGCACTTGAGACACTGAGGGGAGAGAGCATGCAGGTGTGGCAGAATACGAGCACCTGAAACACTGAGGGGAGAGAGCAGGCAGAATACGGGCACCTGAAACACTGAGGGGAGAGAGCATGCAGGCGTGGCAGAATACGAGCACCTGAAACACTGAGGGGAGACAGCATGCACGTGTGGCAGAATGCGAGCACCTGAAACACTGAGGGGAGAGAGCATGCAGGTGTTGCAGAATATGAGCACCTGAAACACTGAGGGGAGAGAGCAGGCAGAATACGAGCACCTGAAACACTGAGGGGAGAGAGCAGGCAGAATACGAGCACCTGAAACACTGAGGGGAGAGAGCAGGCAGAATACGAGCACCTGAAACACTGAGGGGAGAGAGCATGCAGGTGTGGCAGAATACGAGCACCTGAAACACTGAGGGGAGAGAGCATGCAGGCGTGGCAGAATACGAGCACCTGAAACACCGAGGGAAGAGAGCATGCAGGTGTGGCAGAATGCGAGCACCTGAAACACTGAGGGGAGAGAGCATGCAGAATACGAGCACCTGAAACACTGAGGGGAGAGAGCAGGCAGCATACGAGCACCTGAAACACTGAGGGGAGAGAGCAGGCAGAATACGAGCAGCTGAAACACTGAGGGGAGAGAGCAGGCAGAATACGAGCACCTGAAACACTGAGGGGAGAGAGCATGCAGGCGTGGCAGAATACGAGCACCTGAAACAGCGAAGGAAGAGAGCATGCAGGTGTGACAGAATACGAGCACCTAAAACCCTGAGGGAGAAAGCATGCAGGTGTGACAGAATGCGAGCACCTGAAACTCTGAGGGAAGAGAGCATGCAGGTGTGGCAGAATACGAGCACCTGAAACACCGAGGGAAGAGAGCATGCAGGTGTGGCAGAATGCGAGCACCTGAAACACTGAGGGGAGAGAGCATGCAGAATACGAGCACCTGAAACACTGAGGGGAGAGAGCAGGCAGCATACGAGCACCTGAAACACTGAGGGGAGAGAGCAGGCAGAATACGAGCAGCTGAAACACTGAGGGGAGAGAGCATGCAGGATACGAGCACCTGAAACACTGAGGGGAGAAAGCATGCAGGCGTGGCAGAATACGAGCACCTGAAACACCGAGGGAAGAGAGCATGCAGGCGTGGCAGAATGCGAGCACCTGAAACACTGAGGGGAAAGAGCAGGCAGGTGTGGCAGAATACGAGCACCTGAAACCCTGAGGGGAGAAAGCATGCAGGTGTGGCAGAATGCGAGCACCTGAAACACTGAGGGAAGAGAGCATGCAGGTGTGGCAGAATGCGAGCACCTGAAACACTGAGGGGAGAGAGCATGCAGGTGTGGCAGAATATGAGCACCTGAAACCCTGAGTGTAGAGAGCATGCAGGTGTGGCAGAATGCGAGCACCTGAAACACTGAGGGAAGAGAGCATGCAGGTGTGGCAGAATGCGAGCACCTGAAACACCGAGGGGAGAGAGCATGCATATGTGGCAGAATACGAGCACTTGAGACACTGAGGGGAGAGAGCATGCAGGTGTGGCAGAATACGAGCACCTGAAACACTGAGGGGAGAGAGCAGGCAGAATACGGGCACCTGAAACACTGAGGGGAGAGAACATGCAGGCGTGGCAGAATACGAGCACCTGAAACACTGAGGGGAGAGAGCATGCAGGTGTGGCAGAATGCGAGCACCTGAAACACTGAGGGGAGAGAGCATGCAGGTGTGGCAGAATACGAGCACCTAAAACACTGAGGGGAGAGAGCATGCAGGTGTGGCAGAATACGAGCACCTGAAACACCGAGGGAAGAGAGCATGCAGGCGTGGCAGAATGCGAGCACCTGAAACACTGAGGGGAAAGAGCAGGCAGGTGTGGCAGAATACGAGCACCTGAAACCCTGAGGGGAGAAAGCATGCAGGTGTGGCAGAATGCGAGCACCTGAAACACTGAGGGAAGAGAGCATGCAGGTGTGGCAGAATGCGAGCACCTGAAACACTGAGGGGAGAGAGCATGCAGGTGTGGCAGAATACGAGCACCTGAAACCCTGAGTGTAGAGAGCATGCAGGTGTGGCAGAATGCGAGCACCTGAAACACTGAGGGAAGAGAGCATGCAGGTGTGGCAGAATGCGAGCACCTGAAACACCGAGGGGAGAGAGCATGCATATGTGGCAGAATACGAGCACTTGAGACACTGAGGGGAGAGAGCATGCAGGTGTGGCAGAATACGAGCACCTGAAACACTGAGGGGAGAGAGCAGGCAGAATACGGGCACCTGAAACACTGAGGGGAGAGAGCATGCAGGCGTGGCAGAATACGAGCACCTGAAACACTGAGGGGAGACAGCATGCACGTGTGGCAGAATGCGAGCACCTGAAACACTGAGGGGAGAGAGCATGCAGGTGTTGCAGAATATGAGCACCTGAAACACTGAGGGGAGAGAGCAGGCAGAATACGAGCACCTGAAACACTGAGGGGAGAGAGCAGGCAGAATACGAGCACCTGAAACACTGAGGGGAGAGAGCAGGCAGAATACGAGCACCTGAAACACTGAGGGGAGAGAGCATGCAGGTGTGGCAGAATACGAGCACCTGAAACACTGAGGGGAGAGAGCATGCAGGCGTGGCAGAATACGAGCACCTGAAACACCGAGGGAAGAGAGCATGCAGGTGTGGCAGAATGCGAGCACCTGAAACACTGAGGGGAGAGAGCATGCAGAATACGAGCACCTGAAACACTGAGGGGAGAGAGCAGGCAGCATACGAGCACCTGAAACACTGAGGGGAGAGAGCAGGCAGAATACGAGCAGCTGAAACACTGAGGGGAGAGAGCAGGCAGAATACGAGCACCTGAAACACTGAGGGGAGAGAGCATGCAGGCGTGGCAGAATACGAGCACCTGAAACAGCGAAGGAAGAGAGCATGCAGGTGTGACAGAATACGAGCACCTAAAACCCTGAGGGAGAAAGCATGCAGGTGTGACAGAATGCGAGCACCTGAAACTCTGAGGGAAGAGAGCATGCAGGTGTGGCAGAATACGAGCACCTGAAACACCGAGGGAAGAGAGCATGCAGGTGTGGCAGAATGCGAGCACCTGAAACACTGAGGGGAGAGAGCATGCAGAATACGAGCACCTGAAACACTGAGGGGAGAGAGCAGGCAGCATACGAGCACCTGAAACACTGAGGGGAGAGAGCAGGCAGAATACGAGCAGCTGAAACACTGAGGGGAGAGAGCATGCAGGATACGAGCACCTGAAACACTGAGGGGAGAAAGCATGCAGGCGTGGCAGAATACGAGCACCTGAAACACCGAGGGAAGAGAGCATGCAGGCGTGGCAGAATGCGAGCACCTGAAACACTGAGGGGAAAGAGCAGGCAGGTGTGGCAGAATACGAGCACCTGAAACCCTGAGGGGAGAAAGCATGCAGGTGTGGCAGAATGCGAGCACCTGAAACACTGAGGGAAGAGAGCATGCAGGTGTGGCAGAATGCGAGCACCTGAAACACTGAGGGGAGAGAGCATGCAGGTGTGGCAGAATATGAGCACCTGAAACCCTGAGTGTAGAGAGCATGCAGGTGTGGCAGAATGCGAGCACCTGAAACACTGAGGGAAGAGAGCATGCAGGTGTGGCAGAATGCGAGCACCTGAAACACCGAGGGGAGAGAGCATGCATATGTGGCAGAATACGAGCACTTGAGACACTGAGGGGAGAGAGCATGCAGGTGTGGCAGAATACGAGCACCTGAAACACTGAGGGGAGAGAGCAGGCAGAATACGGGCACCTGAAACACTGAGGGGAGAGAACATGCAGGCGTGGCAGAATACGAGCACCTGAAACACTGAGGGGAGAGAGCATGCAGGTGTGGCAGAATGCGAGCACCTGAAACACTGAGGGGAGAGAGCATGCAGGTGTGGCAGAATACGAGCACCTAAAACACTGAGGGGAGAGAGCATGCAGGTGTGGCAGAATATGAGCACCTGAAACACTGAGGGGAGAGAGCAGGCAGAATACGAGCACCTGAAACACTGAGGGGAGAGAGCAGGCAGAATACGAGCACCTGAAACACTGAGGGGAGAGAGCAGGCTGAATACGAGCACCTGAAACACTGAGAGGAGAGAGCATGCAGGCGTGGCAGAATACGAGCACCTGAAACACTGAGGGGAGAGAGCATGCAGGCGTGGCAGAATACGAGCACCTGAAACACTGAGGGGAGAGAGCATGCAGGTGTGGCAGAATACGAGCACCTGAAACACTGAGGGGAGAGAGCAGGCAGAATACAAGCACCTGAAACACTGAGGGGAGAGAGCATGCAGGCGTGGCAGAATACGAGCACCTGAAACACTGAGGGGAGACAGCATGCAGGTGTGGCAGAATGCGAGCACCTGAAACACTGAGGGGAGAGAGCATGCAGGTGTTGCAGAATATGAGCACCTGAAACACTGAGGGGAGAGAGCAGGCAGAATACGAGCACCTGAAACACTGAGGGGAGAGAGCAGGCAGAATACGAGCACCTGAAACACTGAGGGGAGAGAGCAGGCAGAATACGAGCACCTGAAACACTGAGGGGAGAGAGCATGCAGGTGTGGCAGAATACGAGCACCTGAAACACTGAGGGGAGAGAGCATGCAGGCGTGGCAGAATACGAGCACCTGAAACACCGAGGGAAGAGAGCATGCAGGTGTGGCAGAATGCGAGCACCTGAAACACTGAGGGGAGAGAGCATGCAGAATACGAGCACCTGAAACACTGAGGGGAGAGAGCAGGCAGCATACGAGCACCTGAAACACTGAGGGGAGAGAGCATGCAGGCGTGGCAGAATACGAGCACCTGAAACAGCGAAGGAAGAGAGCATGCAGGTGTGACAGAATACGAGCACCTAAAACCCTGAGGGAGAAAGCATGCAGGTGTGACAGAATGCGAGCACCTGAAACTCTGAGGGAAGAGAGCATGCAGGTGTGGCAGAATGCGAGCACCTGAAACACTGAGGGGAGAGAGCATGCAGGTGTGGCAGAATACGAGCACCTGAAACCCTGAGGGGAGAGAGCATGCAGGTGTGGCAGAATGCGAGCACCTGAAACACTGAGGGGAGAGGGCAGGCAGAATACGAGCACCTGAAACACTGAGGGGAGAGAGCAGGCAGAATACGAGCACCTGAAACACTGAGGGGAGAGAGCAGGCAGAATACGAGCAGCTGAAACACTGAGGGGAGAGAGCATGCAGGCATGGCAGAATAGGAGCACCTGAAACACCGAGGGAAGAGAGCATGCAGGTGTGGCAGAATGCGAGCACCTGAAACCCTGAGGGAGAAAGCATGCAGGTGTGACAGAATGCGAGCACCTGAAACTCTGAGGGAAGAGAGCATGCAGGTGTGACAGAATACGAGCACCTAAAACCCTGAGGGAGAAAGCATGCAGGTGTGACAGAATGCGAGCACCTGAAACTCTGAGGGAAGAGAGCATGCAGGTGTGGCAGAATGCGAGCACCTGAAACACTGAGGGGAGATAGCATGCAGGTGTGGCAGAATATGAGCACCTGAAACACTGAGGGGAGAGAGCAGGCAGAATACGAGCACCTGAAACACTGAGGGGAGAGAGCAGGCAGAATACGAGCACCTGAAACACTGAGGGGAGAGAGCAGGCAGAATACGAGCACCTGAAACACTGAGGGGAGAGAGCATGCAGGTGTGGTAGAATACGAGCACCTGAAACACTGAGGGGAGAGAGCATGCAGGCATGGCAGAATGCGAGCACCGGAAACACTGAGGGGAGAGAGCATGCAGGCGTGGCAGAATACGAGCACCTGAAACACTGAGGGGAGAGAGCATACAGGTGTGGCAGAATACGAGCACCTGAAACACTGAGGGGAGAGAGCGTGCAGGTGTGGCAGAATATAAGCACCTGAAACACTGAGGGGAGAGAGCAGGCAGAATACGAGCACCTGAAACACTGAGGGGAGAGAGCATGCAGGCGTGGCAGAATACGTGCACCTGAAACACTGAGGGGAGAGAGCATGCAGGTGTGGCAGAATGCGAGCACCTGAAACACTGAGGGGAGAGAGCATGCAGGTGTGGCAGAATATGAGCACCTGAAACACTGAGGGGAGAGAGCAGGCAGAATACGAGCACCTGAAACACTGAGGGGAGAGAGCAGGCAGAATATGAGCACCTGAAACACTGAGGGGAGAGAGCAGCCAGAATACGAGCCCCTGAAACACTGAGGCGAGAGAGCATGCAGGTGTGGCAGAATACGAGCACCTGAAACACTGAGGGGAGAGAGCATGCAGGTGTGGCAGAATACGAGCACCTGAAACACTGAGGGGAGAGAGCAGGCAGAATACAAGCACCTGAAACACTGAGGGGAGAGAGCATGCAGGCGTGGCAGAATACGAGCACCTGAAACACTGAGGGGAGACAGCATGCAGGTGTGGCAGAATGCGAGCACCTGAAACACTGAGGGGAGAGAGCATGCAGGTGTTGCAGAATATGAGCACCTGAAACACTGAGGGGAGAGAGCAGGCAGAATACGAGCACCTGAAACACTGAGGGGAGAGAGCAGGCAGAATACGAGCACCTGAAACACTGAGGGGAGAGAGCAGGCAGAATACGAGCACCTGAAACACTGAGGGGAGAGAGCATGCAGGTGTGGCAGAATACGAGCACCTGAAACACTGAGGGGAGAGAGCATGCAGGCGTGGCAGAATACGAGCACCTGAAACACCGAGGGAAGAGAGCATGCAGGTGTGGCAGAATGCGAGCACCTGAAACACTGAGGGGAGAGAGCATGCAGAATACGAGCACCTGAAACACTGAGGGGAGAGAGCAGGCAGCATACGAGCACCTGAAACACTGAGGGGAGAGAGCATGCAGGCGTGGCAGAATACGAGCACCTGAAACAGCGAAGGAAGAGAGCATGCAGGTGTGACAGAATACGAGCACCTAAAACCCTGAGGGAGAAAGCATGCAGGTGTGACAGAATGCGAGCACCTGAAACTCTGAGGGAAGAGAGCATGCAGGTGTGGCAGAATGCGAGCACCTGAAACACTGAGGGGAGAGAGCATGCAGGTGTGGCAGAATACGAGCACCTGAAACCCTGAGGGGAGAGAGCATGCAGGTGTGGCAGAATGCGAGCACCTGAAACACTGAGGGGAGAGGGCAGGCAGAATACGAGCACCTGAAACACTGAGGGGAGAGAGCAGGCAGAATACGAGCACCTGAAACACTGAGGGGAGAGAGCAGGCAGAATACGAGCAGCTGAAACACTGAGGGGAGAGAGCATGCAGGCATGGCAGAATAGGAGCACCTGAAACACCGAGGGAAGAGAGCATGCAGGTGTGGCAGAATGCGAGCACCTGAAACCCTGAGGGAGAAAGCATGCAGGTGTGACAGAATGCGAGCACCTGAAACTCTGAGGGAAGAGAGCATGCAGGTGTGACAGAATACGAGCACCTAAAACCCTGAGGGAGAAAGCATGCAGGTGTGACAGAATGCGAGCACCTGAAACTCTGAGGGAAGAGAGCATGCAGGTGTGGCAGAATGCGAGCACCTGAAACACTGAGGGGAGATAGCATGCAGGTGTGGCAGAATATGAGCACCTGAAACACTGAGGGGAGAGAGCAGGCAGAATACGAGCACCTGAAACACTGAGGGGAGAGAGCAGGCAGAATACGAGCACCTGAAACACTGAGGGGAGAGAGCAGGCAGAATACGAGCACCTGAAACACTGAGGGGAGAGAGCATGCAGGTGTGGTAGAATACGAGCACCTGAAACACTGAGGGGAGAGAGCATGCAGGCATGGCAGAATGCGAGCACCGGAAACACTGAGGGGAGAGAGCATGCAGGCGTGGCAGAATACGAGCACCTGAAACACTGAGGGGAGAGAGCATACAGGTGTGGCAGAATACGAGCACCTGAAACACTGAGGGGAGAGAGCGTGCAGGTGTGGCAGAATATAAGCACCTGAAACACTGAGGGGAGAGAGCAGGCAGAATACGAGCACCTGAAACACTGAGGGGAGAGAGCATGCAGGCGTGGCAGAATACGTGCACCTGAAACACTGAGGGGAGAGAGCATGCAGGTGTGGCAGAATGCGAGCACCTGAAACACTGAGGGGAGAGAGCATGCAGGTGTGGCAGAATATGAGCACCTGAAACACTGAGGGGAGAGAGCAGGCAGAATACGAGCACCTGAAACACTGAGGGGAGAGAGCAGGCAGAATATGAGCACCTGAAACACTGAGGGGAGAGAGCAGCCAGAATACGAGCCCCTGAAACACTGAGGCGAGAGAGCATGCAGGTGTGGCAGAATACGAGCACCTGAAACACTGAGGGGAGAGAGCATACAGGTGTGGCAGAATACGAGCACCTGAAACACTGAGGGGAGAGAGCGTGCAGGTGTGGCAGAATATAAGCACCTGAAACACTGAGGGGAGAGAGCAGGCAGAATACGAGCACCTGAAACACTGAGGGGAGAGAGCATGCAGGCGTGGCAGAATACGAGCACCTGAAACACTGAGGGGAGAGAGCATGCAGGTGTGGCAGAATGCGAGCACCTGAAACACTGAGGGGAGAGAGCATGCAGGTGTGGCAGAATATGAGCACCTGAAACACTGAGGGGAGAGAGCAGGCAGAATACGAGCACCTGAAACACTGAGGGGAGAGAGCAGGCAGAATATGAGCACCTGAAACACTGAGGGGAGAGAGCAGCCAGAATACGAGCCCCTGAAACACTGAGGCGAGAGAGCATGCAGGTGTGGCAGAATACGAGCACCTGAAACACCGAGGGAAGAGAGCATGCAGGTGTGGCAGAATGCGAGCACCTGAAACACTGAGGGGAGAGAGCATGCAGAATACGAGCACCTGAAACACTGAGGGGAGAGAGCAGGCAGCATACGAGCACCTGAAACACTGAGGGGAGAGAGCAGGCAGAATACGAGCAGCTGAAACACTGAGGGGAGAGAGCATGCAGGATACGAGCACCTGAAACACTGAGGGGAGAAAGCATGCAGGCGTGGCAGAATACGAGCACCTGAAACACCGAGGGAAGAGAGCATGCAGGCGTGGCAGAATGCGAGCACCTGAAACACTGAGGGGAAAGAGCAGGCAGGTGTGGCAGAATACGAGCACCTGAAACCCTGAGGGGAGAAAGCATGCAGGTGTGGCAGAATGCGAGCACCTGAAACACTGAGGGAAGAGAGCATGCAGGTGTGGCAGAATGCGAGCACCTGAAACACTGAGGGGAGAGAGCATGCAGGTGTGGCAGAATACGAGCACCTGAAACCCTGAGTGTAGAGAGCATGCAGGTGTGGCAGAATGCGAGCACCTGAAACACTGAGGGAAGAGAGCATGCAGGTGTGGCAGAATGCGAGCACCTGAAACACTGAGGGGAGAGAGCATGCATATGTGGCAGAATACGAGCACTTGAGACACTGAGGGGAGAGAGCATGCAGGTGTGGCAGAATACGAGCACCTGAAACACTGAGGGGAGAGAGCAGGCAGAATACGGGCACCTGAAACACTGAGGGGAGAGAGCATGCAGGCGTGGCAGAATACGAGCACCTGAAACACTGAGGGGAGAGAGCATGCAGGTGTGGCAGAATGCGAGCACCTGAAACACTGAGGGGAGAGAGCATGCAGGTGTGGCAGAATACGAGCACCTAAAACACTGAGGGGAGAGAGCATGCAGGTGTGGCAGAATATGAGCACCTGAAACACTGAGGGGAGAGAGCAGGCAGAATACGAGCACCTGAAACACTGAGGGGAGAGAGCAGGCAGAATACGAGCACCTGAAACACTGAGGGGAGAGAGCAGGCTGAAAACGAGCACCTGAAACACTGAGAGGAGAGAGCATGCAGGCGTGGCAGAATACGAGCACCTGAAACACTGAGGGGAGAGAGCATGCAGGCGTGGCAGAATACGAGCACCTGAAACACTGAGGGGAGAGAGCATGCAGGTGTGGCAGAATACGAGCACCTGAAACACTGAGGGGAGAGAGCAGGCAGAATACAAGCACCTGAAACACTGAGGGGAGAGAGCATGCAGGCGTGGCAGAATACGAGCACCTGAAACACTGAGGGGAGACAGCATGCAGGTGTGGCAGAATGCGAGCACCTGAAACACTGAGGGGAGAGAGCATGCAGGTGTTGCAGAATATGAGCACCTGAAACACTGAGGGGAGAGAGCAGGCAGAATACGAGCACCTGAAACACTGAGGGGAGAGAGCAGGCAGAATACGAGCACCTGAAACACTGAGGGGAGAGAGCAGGCAGAATACGAGCACCTGAAACACTGAGGGGAGAGAGCATGCAGGTGTGGCAGAATACGAGCACCTGAAACACTGAGGGGAGAGAGCATGCAAGCGTGGCAGAATACGAGCACCTGAAACACCGAGGGAAGAGAGCATGCAGGTGTGGCAGAATGCGAGCACCTGAAACACTGAGGGGAGAGAGCATGCAGAATACGAGCACCTGAAACACTGAGGGGAGAGAGCAGGCAGCATACGAGCACCTGAAACACTGAGGGGAGAGAGCAGGCAGAATACGAGCAGCTGAAACACTGAGGGGAGAGAGCAGGCAGAATACGAGCACCTGAAACACTGAGGGGAGAGAGCATGCAGGCGTGGCAGAATACGAGCACCTGAAACAGCGAAGAAAGAGAGCATGCAGGTGTGGCAGAATACGAGCACCTAAAACCCTGAGGGAGAAAGCATGCAGGTGTGACAGAATGCGAGCACCTGAAACTCTTAGGGAAGAGAGCATGCAGGTGTGGCAGAATGCGAGCACCTGAAACACTGAGGGGAGAGAGCATGCAGGTGTGGCAGAATACGAGCACCTGAAACCCTGAGGGGAGAGAGCATGCAGGTGTGGCAGAATGCGAGCACCTGAAACACTGAGGGGAGAGAGCAGGCAGAATACGAGCACCTGAAACACTGAGGGGAGAGAGCAGGCAGAATACGAGCACCTGAAACACTGAGGGGAGAGAGCAGGCATGTTCTGACTTGAGTGTCGTGTAGACCGATGAGACCTCCGTCCCCAAGTGACGCACAGGGGAACTAATAGAAACCCGCTGTACGACCCTTGAGGCCACAGGTGAGAGATGTCTTCTCAGATCCACGGAGCCTCTTGGAACACCGATGCTGCTGTCAAGAGGGAATGAGGTTAAGTACCAGGCAAGCACAATACAATGAGGTAAACGAAAGTAACTAAAGTGTCTTACCTATCTGGTGTAATGGAGACCCAGGTAACCTAGTAGGGAGGTTCGAGGCTCATTAGATGCGGCGGTCCCTGGAATGGTAGAACCGCAGGTTTAGCGTGGATGAAGAGTAGCCACCTGTGGGAGTCAAGGCTTGACTTGAATCCCCAGTAGGGAAAAGGCGTAGAAGATCAATCAGCAAAGTACCAAGGGATGATCCAAAGACAAGTCGAGGTGCAGTCCAAATATCCGGCAACAGGTAAACAGTTCCAAGCAAAAGTACCAAGGGGTGTCCGAGGGAGTCAGAGATAGAGTTCCGTGATCAAGGTAACAAGGAGCAAGTTGTAACGCCAAACAGTGTCCGAAGCCAGCTGAAAAGCAATGAGCGTTCTGTCTCTCAGACCTTTATACTGATCGCCCCTGGGTCATGTGACTACTCTGGATCATGTGACGTCCACCAAGATCACATGGGGAACGCCATAGTGTATCACGTGACCGGCGTGAAGACGTAAGGCCGCCCTTTCTGCTATACGTTCTCCAAGGCAGTTGCCAATGCAGAAAGGGTTGCAATCGAGCCCGTACACTGGTACGGAGTTTTCGGTTCTGTGGGTTCACCGAATCACTTGAGCCTCGAAGCTTGGGAGGAGATGTTGGGGGAATGTGAGCAGTGTTCTGATGTGTCATGGCCTGGTGTGCAGAGGATCGCCTAACAAGGCAGAATACGAGCAGCTGAAACACTGAGGGGAGAGAGCATGCAGGCATAGCAGAATAGGAGCACCTGAAACACCGAGGGAAGAGAGCATGCAGGTGTGGCAGAATGCAAGCACCTGAAACACTGAGGGGAGAGAGCATGCAGGTGTGGCAGAATACGAGCACCTGAAACCCTGAGGGGAGAAAGCATGCAGGTGTGGCAGAATGCGAGCACCTGAAACACTGAGGGAAGAGAGCATGCAGGTGTGGCAGAATGCGAGCACCTGAAACACTGAGGAGAGAGAGCATGCAGGTGTGGCAGAATACGAGCACCTGAAACCCTGAGTGTAGAGAGCATGCAGGTGTGGCAGAATGCGAGCACCTGAAACACTGAGGGAAGAGAGCATGCAGGTGTGGCATAATGCGAGCACCTGAAACACTGAGGGGAGAGAGCATGCAGGTGTGGCAGAATACGAGCACCTGAAACACTGAGGGGAGAGAGCATGCAGGCGTGGCAGAATACCAGTACCTGAAACACTGAGGGGAGAGAGCATGCAGGCGTGGCAGAATACGAGCACCTGAAACACTGAGGGGAGAGAGCATGCAGGTGTGGCAGAATACGAGTACCTGAAACACTGAGGGGAGAGAGCAGGCAGAATACGAGCACCTGAAACACTGAGGGGAGAGAGCATGCAGGCGTGGCAGAATATGAGCACCTGAAAAACTGAGGGGAGAGAGCATGCAGGTGTGGCAGAATGCGAGCACCTGAAACACTGAGGGGAGAGAGCATGCGGGTGTGGCAGAATACGAGCACCTGAAACACTGAGGGGAGAGAGCATGCAGGTGTGGCAGAATATGAGCACCTGAAACACTGAGGGGAGAGAGCAGGCAGAATACGAGCACCTGAAACACTGAGGGGAGAGAGCAGGCAGAATACGAGCACCTGAAACACTGAGGGGAGAGAGCAGGCAGAATACGAGCACCTGAAACACTGAGGGGAGAGAGCATGCAGGTGTGGCAGAATACGAGCACCTGAAACACTGAGGGGAGAGAGCATGCAGGCGTGGCAGAATACGAGCACCTGAAACACCGAGGAAAGAGAGCATGCAGGTGTGGCAGAATACGAGCACCTGAAACCCTGAGGGGAGAAAGCATGCAGGTGTGGCAGAATGCGAGCACCTGAAACACTGAGGGGAGAGAGCATGCGGGTGTGGCAGAATACGAGCACCTGAAACACTGAGGGGAGAGAGCATGCAGGTGTGGCAGAATATGAGCACCTGAAACACTGAGGGGAGAGAGCAGGCAGAATACGAGCACCTGAAACACTGAGGGGAGAGAGCAGGCAGAATACGAGCACCTGAAACACTGAGGGGAGAGAGCAGGCAGAATACGAGCACCTGAAACACTGAGGGGAGAGAGCATGCAGGTGTGGCAGAATACGAGCACCTGAAACACTGAGGGGAGAGAGCATGCAGGCGTGGCAGAATACGAGCACCTGAAACACCGAGGAAAGAGAGCATGCAGGTGTGGCAGAATACGAGCACCTGAAACCCTGAGGGGAGAAAGCATGCAGGTGTGGCAGAATGCGAGCACCTGAAACACTGAGGGGAGAGAGCATGCAGGTGTGGCAGAATACGAGCACCTGAAACCCTGAGGGGAGAAAGCATGCAGGTGTGGCAGAATGCGAGCACCTGAAACACTGAGGGAAGAGAGCATGCAGGTGTGGCAGAATGCGAGCACCTGAAACACTGAGGAGAGAGAGCATGCAGGTGTGGCAGAATACGAGCACCTGAAACCCTGAGTGTAGAGAGCATGCAGGTGTGCCAGAATGCGAGCACCTGAAACACTGAGGGAAGAGAGCATGCAGGTGTGGCAGAATGCGAGCACCTGAAACACTGAGGGGAGAGAGCATGCAGATGTGGCAGAATACGAGCACCTGAAACACTGAGGGGAGAGAGCATGCAGGTGTGGCAGAATACGAGCACCTGAAACACTGAGGGGAGAGAGCATGCAGGCGTGGCAGAATACCAGTACCTGAAACACTGAGGGGAGAGAGCATGCAGGCGTGGCAGAATACGAGCACCTGAAACACTGAGGGGAGAGAGCATGCAGGTGTGGCAGAATACGAGTACCTGAAACACTGAGGGGAGAGAGCAGGCAGAATACGAGCACCTGAAACACTGAGGGGAGAGAGCATGCAGGCGTGGCAGAATATGAGCACCTGAAAAACTGAGGGGAGAGAGCATGCAGGTGTGGCAGAATGCGAGCACCTGAAACACTGAGGGGAGAGAGCATGCGGGTGTGGCAGAATACGAGCACCTGAAACACTGAGGGGAGAGAGCATGCAGGTGTGGCAGAATATGAGCACCTGAAACACTGAGGGGAGAGAGCAGGCAGAATACGAGCACCTGAAACACTGAGGGGAGAGAGCAGGCAGAATACGAGCACCTGAAACACTGAGGGGAGAGAGCAGGCAGAATACAAGCACCTGAAACACTGAGGGGAGAGAGCATGCAGGTGTGGCAGAATACGAGCACCTGAAACACTGAGGGGAGAGAGCATGCAGGCGTGGCAGAATACGAGCACCTGAAACACCGAGGAAAGAGAGCATGCAGGTGTGGCAGAATACGAGCACCTGAAACCCTGAGGGGAGAAAGCATGCAGGTGTGGCAGAATGCGAGCACCTGAAACACTGAGGGGAGAGAGCATGCAGGTGTGGCAGAATGCAAGCACCTGAAACACTGAGGGGAGAGAGCATGCAGGTGTGGCAGAATACGAGCACCTGAAACCCTGAGGGGAGAGAGCATGCAGGTGTGGCAGAATGCGAGCACCTGAAACACTGAGGGGAGAGAGCAGGCAGAATACGAGCACCTGAAACACAGAGGGGAGAGAGCAGGCAGAATACGAGCAGCTGAAACACTGAGGGGAGAGAGCATGCAGGTGTTGCAGAATGCGAGCACCTGAAACACTGAGGGAAGAGAGCATGCAGGTGTGGCAGAATGCGAGCACCTGAAACACTGAGGGGAGAGAGCATGCAGATGTGGCAGAATACGAGCACCTGAAACACTGAGGGGAGAGAGCATGCAGGTGTGGCAGAATGCGAGCACCTGAAACACTGAGGGGAGAGAGCATGCAGGTGTGGCAGAATACGAGCACCTGAAACCCTGACGGGAGAAAGCATGCAGGTGTGGCAGAATGCGAGCACCTGAAACACTGAGGGAAGAGAGCATGCAGGTGTGGCAGAATGCGAGCACCTGAAACACTGAGGGGAGAGAGCATGCAGGTGTGGCAGAATACGAGCACCTGAAACCCTGAGTGCAGAGAGCATGCAGGTGTTGCAGAATGCGAGCACCTGAAACACTAAGGGAAGAGAGCATGCAGGTGTGGCAGAATGCGAGCACCTGAAACACTGAGGGGAGAGAGCATGCAGATGTGGCAGAATACGAGCACCTGAAACACTGAGGGGAGAGAGCATGCAGGCGTGGCAGAATACGAGCACCTGAAACACTGAGGCGAGAGAGCATGCAGGCATGGTAGAATACGAGCACCTGAAACACTGAGGGGAGAGAGCATGCAGGCGTGGCAGAATACGAGCACCTGAAACACTGAGGGGAGAGAGCAGGCAGAATACGAGCACCTGAAACACTGATGGGCGAGAGCATGCAGGCGTGGCAGAATACGAGCACCTGAAACACTGAGGGGAGAGAGCATGCAGGTGTGGCAGAATGCGAGCACCTGAAACACTGAGGGGAGAGAGCATGCAGGTGTGGCAGAATACGAGCACCTGAAACACTGAGGGGAGAGAGCATGCAGGTGTGGCAGAATATGAGCACGTGAAACACTGAGGGGAGAGAGCAGACAGAATACGAGCACCTGAAACACTGAGGGAAGAGAGCAGGCAGAATACAAGCACCTGAAACACTGAGGGGAGAGAGCAGGCAGAATACGAGCACCTGAAACACTGAGGGGAAAGAGCATGCAGGCGTGGCAGAATGCGAGCACCTGAAACACCGAGGGAAGAGAGCATGCAGGTGTGGCAGAATGCGAGCACCTGAAACACCGAGGGGAGAGAGCATGCAGGTGTGGCAGAATACGAGCACCTGAAACCCTGAGGGGAGAACGCATGCAGGTGTGGCAGAATGCGAGCACCTGAAACACTGAGGGGAGAGAGCATGCAGGTGTGGCAGAATGCGAGCACCTGAAACACTGAGGGGAGAGAGCATGCAGGTGTGGCAGAATGCGAGCACCTGAAACCCTGAGGGGAGAGAGCATGCAGGTGTGGCAGAATGCGAGCACCTGAAACACTGAGGTGAGAGAGCATGCAGGTGTTGCAGAATACGAGCACCTGAAACACTGTGGGGAGAGAGCATGCAGGCGTGGCAGAATACGAGCACCTGAAACACTGAGGGGAGAGAGCATGCAGGTGTGGCAGAATACGAGCACCTGAAACACTGAGGGGAGAGAGCATGCAGGCGTGGCAGAATACGAGCACCTGAAACACTGAGAGGAGAGAGCATGCAGGCGTGGCAGAATACGAGCACCTGAAACACTGAGGGGAGAGAGCAGGCAGAATACGAGCACCTGAAACACAGAGGGGAGAGAGCATGCGGGCGTGGCAGAATACGAGCACCTGAAACACTGAGGGGAGAGAGCATGCAGGCGTGGCAGAATACGAGCACCTGAAACACTGAGGGGAGAGAGCATGCAGGCGTGGCAGAATACGAGCACCTGAAACACCGAAGGAAGAGAGCATGCAGGTGTGGCAGAATGCGAGCACCTGAAACACTGAGGGGAGAGAGCATGCAGGTGTGGCAGAATACGAGCACCTGAAACCCTGAGGGGAGAAAGCATGCAGGTGTGGCAGAATGCGAGCACCTGAAACACTGAGGGAAGAGAGCATGCAGGTGTGGCAGAATGCGAGCACCTGAAACACTGAGGGGGAGAGCATGCAGGTGTGGCAGAATACGAGCATCTGAAACCCTGAGGGGAGAGAGCATGCAGGTGTGGCAGAATGCGAGCACCTGAAACACTGAGGGGAGAGAGCAGGCAGAATACGAGCACCTGAAACACTGCGGGGAGAGAGCAGGCAGAATACGAGCACCTGAAACACTGAGGGGAGAGAGCAGGCAGAATACGAGCACCTGAAACACTGAGGGGAGAGAGCATGCAGGTGTGGCAGAATATGAGCACCTGAAACACTGAGGTGAGAGAGCATGCAGGCGTGGCAGAATACGAGCACCTGAAACACCGAGGGAAGAGAGCATGAAGGTGTGGCAGAATGCGAGCACCTGAAACACTGAGGGGAGAGAGCATGCTGGTGTGGCAGAATACGAGCACCTGAAACCCTGAGGGGAGAGAGCATGCAGGTGTGGCAGAATGCGAGCACCTGAAACACTGAGGGGAGAGAGCAGGCAGAATACGAGCACCTGAAACACTGAGAGGAGAGAGCAGGCAGAATACGAGCACCTGAAACACTGAGGGGAGAGAGCAGGCAGAATACGAGCCCCTGAAACACTGAGGCGAGAGAGCATGCAGGTGTGGCAGAATACGAGCACCTGAAACACTGAGGGGAGAGAGCATGCAGGCGTGGCAGAATACGAGCACCTGAAACACCGAGGGAAGAGAGCATGCAGGTGTGGCAGAATGCGAGCACCTGAAACACTGAGGGGAGAGAGCATGCAGAATACGAGCACCTGAAACACTGAGGGGAGAGAGCAGGCAGCATACGAGCACCTGAAACACTGAGGGGAGAGAGCAGGCAGAATACGAGCAGCTGAAACACTGAGGGGAGAGAGCATGCAGGATACGAGCACCTGAAACACTGAGGGGAGAAAGCATGCAGGCGTGGCAGAATACGAGCACCTGAAACACCGAGGGAAGAGAGCATGCAGGCGTGGCAGAATGCGAGCACCTGAAACACTGAGGGGAAAGAGCAGGCAGGTGTGGCAGAATACGAGCACCTGAAACCCTGAGGGGAGAAAGCATGCAGGTGTGGCAGAATGCGAGCACCTGAAACACTGAGGGAAGAGAGCATGCAGGTGTGGCAGAATGCGAGCACCTGAAACACTGAGGGGAGAGAGCATGCAGGTGTGGCAGAATACGAGCACCTGAAACCCTGAGTGTAGAGAGCATGCAGGTGTGGCAGAATGCGAGCACCTGAAACACTGAGGGAAGAGAGCATGCAGGTGTGGCAGAATGCGAGCACCTGAAACACTGAGGGGAGAGAGCATGCATATGTGGCAGAATACGAGCACTTGAGACACTGAGGGGAGAGAGCATGCAGGTGTGGCAGAATACGAGCACCTGAAACACTGAGGGGAGAGAGCAGGCAGAATACGGACACCTGAAACACTGAGGGGAGAGAACATGCAGGCGTGGCAGAATACGAGCACCTGAAACACTGAGGGGAGAGAGCATGCAGGTGTGGCAGAATGCGAGCACCTGAAACACTGAGGGGAGAGAGCATGCAGGTGTGGCAGAATACGAGCACCTAAAACACTGAGGGGAGAGAGCATGCAGGTGTGGCAGAATATGAGCACCTGAAACACTGAGGGGAGAGAGCAGGCAGAATACGAGCACCTGAAACCCTGAGGGGAGAGAGCATGCAGGTGTGGCAGAATGCGAGCACCTGAAACACTGAGGGGAGAGAGCAGGCAGAATACGAGCACCTGAAACACTGAGAGGAGAGAGCAGGCAGAGTACGAGCACCTGAAACACTGAGGGGAGAGAGCAGGCAGAATACGAGCCCCTGAAACACTGAGGCGAGAGAGCATGCAGGTGTGGCAGAATACGAGCACCTGAAACACTGAGGGGAGAGAGCATGCAGGCGTGGCAGAATACGAGCACCTGAAACACCGAGGGAAGAGAGCATGCAGGTGTGGCAGAATGTGAGCACCTGAAACACTGAGGGGAGAGAGCATGCAGAATACGAGCACCTGAAACACTGAGGGGAGAGAGCAGGCAGCATACGAGCACCTGAAACACTGAGGGGAGAGAGCAGGCAGAATACGAGCAGCTGAAACACTGAGGGGAGAGAGCATGCAGGATACGAGCACCTGAAACACTGAGGGGAGAAAGCATGCAGGCGTGGCAGAATACGAGCACCTGAAACACCGAGGGAAGAGAGCATGCAGGCGTGGCAGAATGCGAGCACCTGAAACACTGAGGGGAAAGAGCAGGCAGGTGTGGCAGAATACGAGCACCTGAAACCCTGAGGGGAGAAAGCATGCAGGTGTGGCAGAATGCGAGCACCTGAAACACTGAGGGAAGAGAGCATGCAGGTGTGGCAGAATGCGAGCACCTGAAACTCTGAGGGGAGAGAGCATGCAGGTGTGGCAGAATACGAGCACCTGAAACCCTGAGTGTAGAGAGCATGCAGGTGTGGCAGAATGCGAGCACCTGAAACACTGAGGGAAGAGAGCATGCAGGTGTGGCAGAATGCGAGCACCTGAAACACCGAGGGGAGAGAGCATGCATATGTGGCAGAATACGAGCACTTGAGACACTGAGGGGAGAGAGCATGCAGGTGTGGCAGAATACGAGCACCTGAAACACTGAGGGGAGAGAGCAGGCAGAATACGGGCACCTGAAACACTGAGGGGAGAGAACATGCAGGCGTGGCAGAATACGAGCACCTGAAACACTGAGGGGAGAGAGCATGCAGGTGTGGCAGAATGCGAGCACCTGAAACACTGAGGGGAGAGAGCATGCAGGTGTGGCAGAATACGAGCACCTAAAACACTGAGGGGAGAGAGCATGCAGGTGTGGCAGAATATGAGCACCTGAAACACTGAGGGGAGAGAGCAGGCAGAATACGAGCACCTGAAACACTGAGGGGAGAGAGCAGGCAGAATACGAGCACCTGAAACACTGAGGGGAGAGAGCAGGCTGAATACGAGCACCTGAAACACTGAGAGGAGAGAGCATGCAGGCGTGGCAGAATACGAGCACCTGAAACACTGAGGGGAGAGAGCATGCAGGCGTGGCAGAATACGAGCACCTGAAACACTGAGGGGAGAGAGCATGCAGGTGTGGCAGAATACGAGCACCTGAAACACTGAGGGGAGAGAGCAGGCAGAATACAAGCACCTGAAACACTGAGGGGAGAGAGCATGCAGGCGTGGCAGAATACGAGCACCTGAAACACTGAGGGGAGACAGCATGCAGGTGTGGCAGAATGCGAGCACCTGAAACACTGAGGGGAGAGAGCATGCAGGTGTTGCAGAATATGAGCACCTGAAACACTGAGGGGAGAGAGCAGGCAGAATACGAGCACCTGAAACACTGAGGGGAGAGAGCAGGCAGAATACGAGCACCTGAAACACTGAGGGGAGAGAGCAGGCAGAATACGAGCACCTGAAACACTGAGGGGAGAGAGCATGCAGGTGTGGCAGAATACGAGCACCTGAAACACTGAGGGGAGAGAGCATGCAGGTGTGGCAGAATACGAGCACCTGAAACACCGAGGGAAGAGAGCATGCAGGTGTGGCAGAATGCGAGCACCTGAAACACTGAGGGGAGAGAGCATGCAGAATACGAGCACCTGAAACACTGAGGGGAGAGAGCAGGCAGCATACGAGCACCTGAAACACTGAGGGGAGAGAGCAGGCAGAATACGAGCAGCTGAAACACTGAGGGGAGAGAGCAGGCAGAATACGAGCACCTGAAACACTGAGGGGAGAGAGCATGCAGGCGTGGCAGAATACGAGCACCTGAAACAGCGAAGGAAGAGAGCATGCAGGTGTGACAGAATACGAGCACCTAAAACCCTGAGGGAGAAAGCATGCAGGTGTGACAGAATGCGAGCACCTGAAACTCTGAGGGAAGAGAGCATGCAGGTGTGGCAGAATGCGAGCACCTGAAACACTGAGGGGAGAGAGCATGCAGGTGTGGCAGAATACGAGCACCTGAAACCCTGAGGGGAGAGAGCATGCAGGTGTGGCAGAATGCGAGCACCTGAAACACTGAGGGGAGAGAGCAGGCAGAATACGAGCACCTGAAACACTGAGGGGAGAGAGCAGGCAGAATACGAGCACCTGAAACACTGAGGGGAGAGAGCAGGCAGAATACGAGCAGCTGAAACACTGAGGGGAGAGAGCATGCAGGCATGGCAGAATAGGAGCACCTGAAACACCGAGGGAAGAGAGCATGCAGGTGTGGCAGAATGCGAGCACCTGAAACACTGAGGGGAGAGAGCATGCAGGTGTGGCAGAATACGAGCACCTGAAACCCTGAGGGGAGAAAGCATGCAGGTGTGGCAGAATGCGAGCACCTGAAACACTGAGGGAAGAGAGCATGCGGGTGTGGCAGAATGCGAGCACCTGAAACACTGAGGGGAGAGAACATGCAGGCGTGGCAGAATACAAGCACCTGAAACACTGAGGGGAGAGAGCATGCAGGTGTGGCAGAATGCGAGCACCTGAAACACTGAGGGGAGAGAGCATGCAGGTGTGGCAGAATACGAGCACCTAAAACACTGAGGGGAGAGAGCATGCAGGTGTGGCAGAATATGAGCACCTGAAACACTGAGGGGAGAGAGCAGGCAGAATACGAGCACCTGAAACACTGAGGGGAGAGAGCAGGCAGAATACGAGCACCTGAAACACTGAGGGGAGAGAGCAGGCTGAATACGAGCACCTGAAACACTGAGAGGAGAGAGCATGCAGGCGTGGCAGAATACGAGCACCTGAAACACTGAGGGGAGAGAGCATGCAGGCGTGGCAGAATACGAGCACCTGAAACACTGAGGGGAGAGAGCATGCAGGTGTGGCAGAATACGAGCACCTGAAACACTGAGGGGAGAGAGCAGGCAGAATACAAGCACCTGAAACACTGAGGGGAGAGAGCATGCAGGCGTGGCAGAATACGAGCACCTGAAACACTGAGGGGAGACAGCATGCAGGTGTGGCAGAATGCGAGCACCTGAAACACTGAGGGGAGAGAGCATGCAGGTGTTGCAGAATATGAGCACCTGAAACACTGAGGGGAGAGAGCAGGCAGAATACGAGCACCTAAAACACTGAGGGGAGAGAGCATGCAGGTGTGGCAGAATATGAGCACCTGAAACACTGAGGGGAGAGAGCAGGCAGAATACGAGCACCTGAAACACTGAGGGGAGAGAGCAGGCAGAATACGAGCACCTGAAACACTGAGGGGAGAGAGCAGGCTGAATACGAGCACCTGAAACACTGAGAGGAGAGAGCATGCAGGCGTGGCAGAATACGAGCACCTGAAACACTGAGGGGAGAGAGCATGCAGGCGTGGCAGAATACGAGCACCTGAAACACTGAGGGGAGAGAGCATGCAGGTGTGGCAGAATACGAGCACCTGAAACACTGAGGGGAGAGAGCAGGCAGAATACAAGCACCTGAAACACTGAGGGGAGAGAGCATGCAGGCGTGGCAGAATACGAGCACCTGAAACACTGAGGGGAGACAGCATGCAGGTGTGGCAGAATGCGAGCACCTGAAACACTGAGGGGAGAGAGCATGCAGGTGTTGCAGAATATGAGCACCTGAAACACTGAGGGGAGAGAGCAGGCAGAATACGAGCACCTGAAACACTGAGGGGAGAGAGCAGGCAGAATACGAGCACCTGAAACACTGAGGGGAGAGAGCAGGCAGAATACGAGCACCTGAAACACTGAGGGGAGAGAGCATGCAGGTGTGGCAGAATACGAGCACCTGAAACACTGAGGGGAGAGAGCATGCAGGCGTGGCAGAATACGAGCACCTGAAACACCGAGGGAAGAGAGCATGCAGGTGTGGCAGAATGCGAGCACCTGAAACACTGAGGGGAGAGAGCATGCAGAATACGAGCACCTGAAACACTGAGGGGAGAGAGCAGGCAGCATACGAGCACCTGAAACACTGAGGGGAGAGAGCAGGCAGAATACGAGCAGCTGAAACACTGAGGGGAGAGAGCAGGCAGAATACGAGCACCTGAAACACTGAGGGGAGAGAGCATGCAGGCGTGGCAGAATACGAGCACCTGAAACAGCGAAGGAAGAGAGCATGCAGGTGTGACAGAATACGAGCACCTAAAACCCTGAGGGAGAAAGCATGCAGGTGTGACAGAATGCGAGCACCTGAAACTCTGAGGGAAGAGAGCATGCAGGTGTGGCAGAATGCGAGCACCTGAAACACTGAGGGGAGAGAGCATGCAGGTGTGGCAGAATACGAGCACCTGAAACCCTGAGGGGAGAGAGCATGCAGGTGTGGCAGAATGCGAGCACCTGAAACACTGAGGGGAGAGAGCAGGCAGAATACGAGCACCTGAAACACTGAGGGGAGAGAGCAGGCAGAATACGAGCACCTGAAACACTGAGGGGAGAGAGCAGGCAGAATACGAGCAGCTGAAACACTGAGGGGAGAGAGCATGCAGGCATGGCAGAATAGGAGCACCTGAAACACCGAGGGAAGAGAGCATGCAGGTGTGGCAGAATGCGAGCACCTGAAACACTGAGGGGAGAGAGCATGCAGGTGTGGCAGAATACGAGCACCTGAAACCCTGAGGGGAGAAAGCATGCAGGTGTGGCAGAATGCGAGCACCTGAAACACTGAGGGAAGAGAGCATGCGGGTGTGGCAGAATGCGAGCACCTGAAACACTGAGGAGAGAGAGCATGCAGGTGTGGCAGAATACGAGCACCTGAAACCCTGAGTGTAGAGAGCATGCAGGTGTGGCAGAATGCGAGCACCTGAAACACTGAGGGAAGAGAGCATGCAGGTGTGGCAGAATGCGAGCACCTGAAACACTGAGGGGAGAGAGCATGCAGATGTGGCAGAATACGAGCACCTGAAACATTGAGGGGAGAGAGCAGGCAGAATACGAGCACCTGAAACACAGAGGGGAGAGAGCATGCGGGCGTGGCAGAATACGAGCACCTGAAACACTGAGGGGAGAGAGCATGCAGGCGTGGCAGAATACGAGCACCTGAAACACTGAGGGGAGAGAGCATGCAGGCGTGGCAGAATACGAGCACCTGAAACACCGAAGGAAGAGAGCATGCAGGTGTGGCAGAATGCGAGCACCTGAAACACTGAGGGGAGAGAGCATGCAGGTGTGGCAGAATACGAGCACCTGAAACCCTGAGGGGAGAAAGCATGCAGGTGTGGCAGAATGCGAGCACCTGAAACACTGAGGGAAGAGAGCATGCAGGTGTGGCAGAATGCGAGCACCTGAAACACTGATGGGAGAGAGCATGCAGGTGTGGCAGAATACGAGCATCTGAAACCCTAAGGGGAGAGAGCATGCAGGTGTGGCAGAATGCGAGCACCTGAAACACTGAGGGGAGAGAGCAGGCAGAATACGAGCACCTGAAACACTGCGGGGAGAGAGCAGGCAGAATACGAGCACCTGAAACACTGAGGGGAGAGAGCAGGCAGAATACGAGCACCTGAAACACTGAGGGGAGAGAGCATGCAGGTGTGGCAGAATACGAGCACCTGAAACCCTGAGGGGAGAGAGCATGCAGGTGTGGCAGAATGCGAGCACCTGAAACACTGAGGGGAGAGAGCAGGCAGAATACGAGCACCTGAAACACTGAGAGGAGAGAGCAGGCAGAATACGAGCACCTGAAACACTGAGGGGAGAGAGCAGGCAGAATACGAGCCCCTGAAACACTGAGGCGAGAGAGCATGCAGGTGTGGCAGAATACGAGCACCTGAAACACTGAGGGGAGAGAGCATGCAGGCGTGGCAGAATACGAGCACCTGAAACACCGAGGGAAGAGAGCATGCAGGTGTGGCAGAATGCGAGCACCTGAAACACTGAGGGGAGAGAGCATGCAGAATACGAGCACCTGAAACACTGAGGGGAGAGAGCAGGCAGCATACGAGCACCTGAAACACTGAGGGGAGAGAGCAGGCAGAATACGAGCAGCTGAAACACTGAGGGGAGAGAGCATGCAGGATACGAGCACCTGAAACACTGAGGGGAGAAAGCATGCAGGCGTGGCAGAATACGAGCACCTGAAACACCGAGGGAAGAGAGCATGCAGGCGTGGCAGAATGCGAGCACCTGAAACACTGAGGGGAAAGAGCAGGCAGGTGTGGCAGAATACGAGCACCTGAAACCCTGAGGGGAGAAAGCATGCAGGTGTGGCAGAATGCGAGCACCTGAAACACTGAGGGAAGAGAGCATGCAGGTGTGGCAGAATGCGAGCACCTGAAACACTGAGGGGAGAGAGCATGCAGGTGTGGCAGAATACGAGCACCTGAAACCCTGAGTGTAGAGAGCATGCAGGTGTGGCAGAATGCGAGCACCTGAAACACTGAGGGAAGAGAGCATGCAGGTGTGGCAGAATGCGAGCACCTGAAACACCGAGGGGAGAGAGCATGCATATGTGGCAGAATACGAGCACTTGAGACACTGAGGGGAGAGAGCATGCAGGTGTGGCAGAATACGAGCACCTGAAACACTGAGGGGAGAGAGCAGACAGAATACGGGCACCTGAAACACTGAGGGGAGAGAACATGCAGGCGTGGCAGAATACGAGCACCTGAAACACTGAGGGGAGAGAGCATGCAGGTGTGGCAGAATGCGAGCACCTGAAACACTGAGGGGAGAGAGCATGCAGGTGTGGCAGAATACGAGCACCTAAAACACTGAGGGGAGAGAGCATGCAGGTGTGGCAGAATATGAGCACCTGAAACACTGAGGGGAGAGAGCAGGCAGAATACGAGCACCTGAAACACTGAGGGGAGAGAGCAGGCAGAATACGAGCACCTGAAACACTGAGGGGAGAGAGCAGGCTGAATACGAGCACCTGAAACACTGAGAGGAGAGAGCATGCAGGCGTGGCAGAATACGAGCACCTGAAACACTGAGGGGAGAGAGCATGCAGGCGTGGCAGAATACGAGCACCTGAAACACTGAGGGGAGAGAGCATGCAGGTGTGGCAGAATACGAGCACCTGAAACACTGAGGGGAGAGAGCAGGCAGAATACAAGCACCTGAAACACTGAGGGGAGAGAGCATGCAGGCGTGGCAGAATACGAGCACCTGAAACACTGAGGGGAGACAGCATGCAGGTGTGGCAGAATGCGAGCACCTGAAACACTGAGGGGAGAGAGCATGCAGGTGTTGCAGAATATGAGCACCTGAAACACTGAGGGGAGAGCAGGCAGAATACGAGCACCTGAAACACTGAGGGGAGAGAGCAGGCAGAATACGAGCACCTGAAACACTGAGGGGAGAGAGCAGGCAGAATACGAGCACCTGAAACACTGAGGGGAGAGAGCATGCAGGTGTGGCAGAATACGAGCACCTGAAACACTGAGGGGAGAGAGCATGCAGGCGTGGCAGAATACGAGCACCTGAAACACCGAGGGAAGAGAGCATGCAGGTGTGGCAGAATGCGAGCACCTGAAACACTGAGGGGAGAGAGCATGCAGAATACGAGCACCTGAAACACTGAGGGGAGAGAGCAGGCAGCATACGAGCACCTGAAACACTGAGGGGAGAGAGCAGGCAGAATACGAGCAGCTGAAACACTGAGGGGAGAGAGCAGGCAGAATACGAGCACCTGAAACACTGAGGGGAGAGAGCATGCAGGCGTGGCAGAATACGAGCACCTGAAACAGCGAAGGAAGAGAGCATGCAGGTGTGACAGAATACGAGCACCTAAAACCCTGAGGGAGAAAGCATGCAGGTGTGACAGAATGCGAGCACCTGAAACTCTGAGGGAAGAGAGCATGCAGGTGTGGCAGAATGCGAGCACCTGAAACACTGAGGGGAGAGAGCATGCAGGTGTGGCAGAATACGAGCACCTGAAACCCTGAGGGGGGAGAGCATGCAGGTGTGGCAGAATGCGAGCACCTGAAACACTGAGGGGAGAGAGCAGGCAGAATACGAGCACCTGAAACACTGAGGGGAGAGAGCAGGCAGAATACGAGCACCTGAAACACTGAGGGGAGAGAGCAGGCAGAATACGAGCAGCTGAAACACTGAGGGAAGAGAGCATGCAGGTGTGGCAGAATGCGAGCACCTGAAACACTGAGGGGAGAGAGCATGCAGGTGTGGCAGAATACGAGCACCTGAAACCCTGAGGGGAGAAAGCATGCAGGTGTGGCAGAATGCGAGCACCTGAAACACTGAGGGAAGAGAGCATGCGGGTGTGGCAGAATACGAGCACCTGAAACCCTGAGGGGAGAAAGCATGCAGGTGTGGCAGAATGCGAGCACCTGAAACACTGAGGGAAGAGAGCATGCGGGTGTGGCAGAATGCGAGCACCTGAAACACTGAGGAGAGAGAGCATGCAGGTGTGGCAGAATACGAGCACCTGAAACCCTGAGTGTAGAGAGCATGCAGGTGTGGCAGAATGCGAGCACCTGAAACACTGAGGGAAGAGAGCATGCAGGTGTGGCAGAATGCGAGCACCTGAAACACTGAGGGGAGAGAGCATGCAGATGTGGCAGAATACGAGCACCTGAAACATTGAGGGGAGAGAGCATGCAGGTGTGGCAGAATACGAGCACCTGAAACACTGAGGGGAGAGAGCATGCAGGCGTGGCAGAATACGAGTACCTGAAACACTGAGGGGAGAGAGCATGCAGGCGTGGCAGAATACGAGCACCTGAAACACTGAGGGGAGAGAGCATGCAGGTGTGGCAGAATACGAGTACCTGAAACACTGAGGGGAGAGAGCAGGCAGAATACGAGCACCTGAAACACTGAGGGGAGAGAGCATGCAGGCGTGGCAGAATATGAGCACCTGAAAAACTGAGGGGAGAGAGCATGCAGGTGTGGCAGAATGCGAGCACCTGAAACACTGAGGGGAGAGAGCATGCGGGTGTGGCAGAATACGAGCACCTGAAACACTGAGGGGAGAGAGCATGCAGGTGTGGCAGAATATGAGCACCTGAAACACTGAGGGGAGAGAGCAGGCAGAATACGAGCACCTGAAACACTGAGGGGAGAGAGCAGGCAGAATAAGAGCACCTGAAACACTGAGGGGAGAGAGCAGGCAGAATACGAGCACCTGAAACACTGAGGGGAGAGAGCATGCAGGTGTGGCAGAATACGAGCACCTGAAACACTGAGGGGAGAGAGCATGCAGGCGTGGCAGAATACGAGCACCTGAAACACCGAGGAAAGAGAGCATGCAGGTGTGGCAGAATACGAGCACCTGAAACCCTGAGGGGAGAAAGCATGCAGGTGTGGCAGAATGCGAGCACCTGAAACACTGAGGGGAGAGAGCATGCAGGTGTGGCAGAATGCAAGCACCTGAAACACTGAGGGGAGAGAGCATGCAGGTGTGGCAGAATACGAGCACCTGAAACCCTGAGGGGAGAGAGCATGCAGGTGTGGCAGAATGCGAGCACCTGAAACACTGAGGGGAGAGAGCAGGCAGAATACGAGCACCTGAGACACTGAGGGGAGAGAGCAGGCAGAATACGAGCAGCTGAAACACTGAGGGGAGAGAGCATGCAGGTGTTGCAGAATGCGAGCACCTGAAACACTGAGGGAAGAGAGCATGCAGGTGTGGCAGAATGCGAGCACCTGAAACACTGAGGGGAGAGAGCATGCAGATGTGGCAGAATACGAGCACCTGAAACACTGAGGGGAGAGAGCATGCAGGTGTGGCAGAATGCGAGCACCTGAAACACTGAGGGGAGAGAGCATGCAGGTGTGGCAGAATACGAGCACCTGAAACCCTGACGGGAGAAAGCATGCAGGTGTGGCAGAATGCGAGCACCTGAAACACTGAGGGAAGAGAGCATGCAGGTGTGGCAGAATGCGAGCACCTGAAACACTGAGGGGAGAGAGCATGCAGGTGTGGCAGAATACGAGCACCTGAAACCCTGAGTGCAGAGAGCATGCAGGTGTTGCAGAATGCGAGCACCTGAAACACTGAGGGAAGAGAGCATGCAGGTGTGGCAGAATGCGAGCACCTGAAACACTGAGGGGAGAGAGCATGCAGATGTGGCAGAATACGAGCACCTGAAACACTGAGGGGAGAGAGCATGCAGGCGTGGCAGAATACGAGCACCTGAAACACTGAGGCAAGAGAGCATGCAGGCGTGGTAGAATACGAGCACCTGAAACACTGAGGGGAGAGAGCATGCAGGCGTGGCAGAATACGAGCACCTGAAACACTGAGGGGAGAGAGCAGGCAGAATACGAGCACCTGAAACACTGATGGGCGAGAGCATGCAGGCGTGGCAGAATACGAGCACCTGAAACACTGAGGGGAGAGAGCATGCAGGTGTGGCAGAATCCGAGCACCTGAAACACTGAGGGGAGAGAGCATGCAGGTGTGGCAGAATACGAGCACCTGAAACACTGAGGGGAGAGAGCATGCAGGTGTGGCAGAATATGAGCACGTGAAACACTGAGGGGAGAGAGCAGACAGAATACGAGCACCTGAAACACTGAGGTAAGAGAGCAGGCAGAATACAAGCACCTGAAACACTGAGGGGAGAGAGCAGGCAGAATACGAGCACCTGAAACACTGAGGGGAGAGAGCATGCAGGTATGGCAGAATATGAGCACCTGAAACACTGAGGGGAAAGAGCATGCAGGCGTGGCAGAATGCGAGCACCTGAAACACTGAGGGAAGAGAGCATGCAGGTGTGGCAGAATGCGAGCACCTGAAACACCGAGGGGAGAGAGCATGCAGGTGTGGCAGAATACGAGCACCTGAAACCCTGAGGGGAGAACGCATGCAGGTGTGGCAGAATGCGAGCACCTGAAACACTGAGGGGAGAGAGCATGCAGGTGTGGCAGAATGCGAGCACCTGAAACCCTGAGGGGAGAGAGCATGCAGGTGTGGCAGAATGCGAGCACCTGAAACACTGAGGTGAGAGAGCATGCAGGTGTTGCAGAATACGAGCACCTGAAACACTGTGGGGAGAGAGCATGCAGGCGTGGCAGAATACGAGCACCTGAAACACTGAGGGGAGAGAGCATGCAGGTGTGGCAGAATACGAGCACCTGAAACACTGAGGGGAGAGAGCATGCAGGCGTGGCAGAATACGAGCACCTGAAACACTGAGAGGAGAGAGCATGCAGGCGTGGCAGAATACGAGCACCTGAAACACTGAGGGGAGAGAGCAGGCAGAATACGAGCACCTGAAACACTGAGGGGAGAGAGCATGCGGGCGTGGCAGAATACGAGCACCTGAAACACTGAGGGGAGAGAGCATGCAGGCGTGGCAGAATACGAGCACCTGAAACACTGAGGGGAGAGAGCATGCAGGCGTGGCAGAATACGAGCACCTGAAACACCGAAGGAAGAGAGCATGCAGGTGTGGCAGAATGCGAGCACCTGAAACACTGAGGGGAGAGAGCATGCAGGTGTGGCAGAATACGAGCACCTGAAACCCTGAGGGGAGAAAGCATGCAGGTGTGGCAGAATGCGAGCACCTGAAACACTGAGGGAAGAGAGCATGCAGGTGTGGCAGAATGCGAGCACCTGAAACACTGAGGGGAGAGAGCATGCAGGTGTGGCAGAATACGAGCATCTGAAACCCTGAGGGGAGAGAGCATGCAGGTGTGGCAGAATGCGAGCACCTGAAACACTGAGGGGAGAGAGCAGGCAGAATACGCGCACCTGAAACACTGCGGGGAGAGAGCAGGCAGAATACGAGCACCTGAAACACTGAGGGGAGAGAGCAGGCAGAATACGAGCACCTGAAACACTGAGGGGAGAGAGCATGCAGGTGTGGCAGAATATGAGCACCTGAAACACTGAGGTGAGAGAGCATGCAGGCGTGGCAGAATACGAGCACCTGAAACACCGAGGGAAGAGAGCATGAAGGTGTGGCAGAATGCGAGCACCTGAAACACTGAGGGGAGAGAGCATGCTGGTGTGGCAGAATACGAGCACCTGAAACCCTGAGGGGAGAGAGCATGCAGGTGTGGCAGAATGCGAGCACCTGAAACACTGAGGGGAGAGAGCAGGCAGAATACGAGCACCTGAAACACTGAGAGGAGAGAGCAGGCAGAATACGAGCACCTGAAACACTGAGGGGAGAGAGCAGGCAGAATACGAGCACCTGAAACACTGAGGGGAGAGAGCATGCAGGTGTGGCAGAATACGAGCACCTGAAACACTGAGGGGAGAGAGCATGCAGGCGTGGAAAATACGAGCACCTGAAACACAGAGGGAAGAGAGCATGCAGGTGTGGCAGAATGCGAGCACCTGAAACACTAAGGGGAGAGAGCATGCAGGTGTGGCAGAATACGAGCATCTGAAACCCTGAGGGGAGAGAGCATGCAGGTGTGGCAGAATACGAGCACCTGAAACCCTGAGGGGAGAAAGCATGCAGGTGTGGCAGAATGCGAGCACCTGAAACACTGAGGGAAGAGAGCATGCAGGTGTGGCAGAATGCGAGCACCTGAAACACTGAGGGGAGAGAGCATGCAGGTGTGGCAGAATACGAGCACCTGAAACCCTGATTGTAGAGAGCATGCAGGTGTGGCAGAATGCGAGCACCTGCAACACTGAGGGAAGAGAGCATGCAGGTGTGGCAGAATGCGAGCACCTGAAACACTGAGGGGAGAGAGCATGCATATGTGGCAGAATACGAGCATGTGAGACACTGAGGGGAGAGAGCATGCAGGTGTGGCAGAATATGAGCACCTGAAACACTGAGGGGAGAGAGCAGGCAGAATACGGGCACCAGAAACACTGAGGGGAGAGAGCATGCAGGCGTGGCAGAATACGAGCACCTGAAACACTGAGGGGAGAGAGCATGCAGGTGTGGCAGAATGCGAGCACCTGAAACACTGAGGGGAGAGAGCAGGCAGAATACGAGCACCTGAAACACTGAGGGGAGAGAGCAGGCAGAATACGAGCACCTGAAACACTGAGGGGAGAGAGCATGCAGGTGTGGCAGAATACGAGCACCTGAAACACTGAGGGGAGAGAGCATGCAGGCGTGGCTGAATACGACCACCTGAAACACTGAGGGGAGAGAGCATGCAGGCGTGGCAGAATACGAGCACCTGAAACACTGAGGGGAGAGAGCATGCAGGCGTGGCAGAATACAAGCACCTGAAACACTGAGGGGAGAGAGCATGCAGGTGTGGCAGAATACGAGCACCTGAAACACTGAGGGGAGAGAGCAGGCAGAATACAAGCACCTGAAACACTGAGGGGAGAGAGCATGCAGGCGTGGCAGAATACGAGCACCTGAAACACTGAGGGGAGACAGCATGCAGGTGTGGCAGAATGCGAGCACCTGAAACACTGAGGGGAGAGAGCATGCATGTGTGGCAGAATACAAGCACCTGAAACACTGAGGGGAGAGAGCATGCAGGTGTTGCAGAATATGAGCACCTGAAACACTGAGGGGAGAGAGCAGGCAGAATACGAGCACCTGAAACACTGAGGGGAGAGAGCAGGCAGAATACGAGCACCTGAAACACTGAGGGGAGAGAGCAGGCAGAATACGAGCACCTGAAGCACTGAGGGGAGAGAGCATGCAGGCGTGGCAGAATACGAGCACCTGAAACACCGAGGGGAGAGAGCATGCAGAATACGAGCACCTGAAACACTGAGGGGAGAGAGCAGGCAGCATACGAGCACCTGAAACACTGAGGGGAGAGAGCAGGCAGAATACGAGCAGCTGAAACACTGAGGGGAGAGAGCATGCAGGATACGAGCACCTGAAACACTGAGGGGAGAAAGCATGCAGGCGTGGCAGAATACGAGCACCTGAAACACTGAGGGAAGAGAGCATGCAGGCGTGGCAGAATGCGAGCACCTGAAACACTGAGGGGAAAGAGCAGGCAGGTGTGGCAGAATACGAGCACCTGAAACCCTGAGGGGAGAAAGCATGCAGGTGTGGCAGAATGCGAGCACCTGAAACACTGAGGGAAGAGAGCATGCAGGTGTGGCAGAATGCGAGCACCTGAAACACTGAGGGGAGAGAGCATGCAGGTGTGGCAGAATACGAGCACCTGAAACCCTGAGTGTAGAGAGCATGCAGGTGTGGCAGAATGCGAGCACCTGAAACACTGAGGGAAGAGAGCATGCAGGTGTGGCAGAATGCGAGCACCTGAAACACTGAGGGGAGAGAGCATGCATATGTGGCAGAATACGAGCACTTGAGACACTGAGGGGAGAGAGCATGCAGGTGTGGCAGAATACGAGCACCTGAAACACTGAGGGGAGAGAGCAGGCAGAATACGGGCACCTGAAACACTGAGGGGAGAGAGCATGCAGGCGTGGCAGAATACGAGCACCTGAAACACTGAGGGGAGAGAGCATGCAGGTGTGGCAGAATGCGAGCACCTGAAACACTGAGGGGAGAGAGCATGCAGGTGTGGCAGAATACGAGCACCTAAAACACTGAGGGGAGAGAGCATGCAGGTGTGGCAGAATATGAGCACCTGAAACACTGAGGGGAGAGAGCAGGCAGAATACGAGCACCTGAAACACTGAGGGGAGAGAGCAGGCAGAATACGAGCACCTGAAACACTGAGGGGAGAGAGCAGGCTGAATACGAGCACCTGAAACACTGAGAGGAGAGAGCATGCAGGCGTGGCAGAATACGAGCACCTGAAACACTGAAGGGAGAGAGCATGCAGGCGTGGCAGAATACGAGAACCTGAAACACTGAGGGGAGAGAGCATGCAGGTGTGGCAGAATACGAGCACCTGAAACACTGAGGGGAGAGAGCAGGCAGAATACAAGCACCTGAAACACTGAGGGGAGAGAGCATGCAGGCGTGGCAGAATACGAGCACCTGAAACACTGAGGGGAGACAGCATGCAGGTGTGGCAGAATGCGAGCACCTGAAACACTGAGGGGAGAGAGCATGCAGGTGTTGCAGAATATGAGCACCTGAAACACTGAGGGGAGAGAGCAGGCAGAATACGAGCACCTGAAACACTGAGGGGAGAGAGCATGCAGGCGTGGCAGAATACGAGCACCTAAAACACTGAGGGGAGAGAGCAGGCAGAATACGAGCACCTGAAACACTGATGGGCGAGAGCATGCAGGCGTGGCAGAATACGAGCACCTGAAACACTGAGGGGAGAGAGCATGCAGGTGTGGCAGAATGCGAGCACCTGAAACACTGAGGGGAGAGAGCATGCAGGTGTGGCAGAATACGAGCACCTGAGACACTGAGGGGAGAGAGCATGCAGGTGTGGCAGAATATGAGCACGTGAAACACTGAGGGGAGAGAGCAGACAGAATACGAGCACCTGAAACACTGAGGGAAGAGAGCAGGCAGAATACAAGCACCTGAAACACTGAGGGGAGAGAGCAGGCAGAATACGAGCACCTGAAACACTGAGGGGAGAGAGCATGCAGGTATGGCAGAATATGAGCACCTGAAACACTGAGGGGAAAGAGCATGCAGGCGTGGCAGAATGCGAGCACCTGAAACACCGAGGGAAGAGAGCATGCAGGTGTGGCAGAATGCGAGCACCTGAAACACCGAGGGGAGAGAGCATGCAGGTGTGGCAGAATACGAGCACCTGAAACCCTGAGGGGAGAACGCATGCAGGTGTGGCAGAATGCGAGCACCTGAAACACTGAGGGGAGAGAGCATGCAGGTGTGGCAGAATGCGAGCACCTGAAACACTGAGGGGAGAGAGCATGCAGGTGTGGCAGAATGCGAGCACCTGAAACCCTGAGGGGAGAGAGCATGCAGGTGTGGCAGAATGCGAGCACCTGAAACACTGAGGTGAGAGAGCATGCAGGTGTTGCAGAATACGAGCACCTGAAACACTGTGGGGAGAGAGCATGCAGGCGTGGCAGAATACGAGCACCTGAAACACTGAGGGGAGAGAGCATGCAGGTGTGGCAGAATACGAGCACCTGAAACACTGAGGGGAGAGAGCATGCAGGCGTGGCAGAATACGAGCACCTGAAACACTGAGAGGAGAGAGCATGCAGGCGTGGCAGAATACGAGCACCTGAAACACTGAGGGGAGAGAGCAGGCAGAATACGAGCACCTGAAACACTGAGGGGAGAGAGCATGCAGGCGTGGCAGAATACGAGCACCTGAAACACTGAGGGGAGAGAGCATGCAGGTGTGGCAGAATGCGAGCACCTGAAACCCTGAGGGGAGAGAGCATGCAGGTGTGGCAGAATGCGAGCACCTGAAACACTGAGGTGAGAGAGCATGCAGGTGTTGCAGAATACGAGCACCTGAAACACTGTGGGGAGAGAGCATGCAGGCGTGGCAGAATACGAGCACCTGAAACCCTGAGGGGAGAGAGCAGGCAGAATACGAGCACCTGAAACACTGAGGGGAGAGAGCATGCAGGTATGGCAGAATATGAGCACCTGAAACACTGAGGGGAAAGAGCATGCAGGCGTGGCAGAATGCGAGCACCTGAAACACTGAGGGGAGAGAGCATGCAGGTGTGGCAGAATGCGAGCACCTGAAACACTGAGGGGAGAGAGCATGCAGGTGTGGCAGAATGCGAGCACCTGAAACCCTGAGGGGAGAGAGCATGCAGGTGTGGCAGAATGCGAGCACCTGAAACACTGAGGTGAGAGAGCATGCAGGTGTTGCAGAATACGAGCACCTGAAACACTGTGGGGAGAGAGCATGCAGGCGTGGCAGAATACGAGCACCTGAAACACTGAGGGGAGAGAGCATGCAGGTGTGGCAGAATACGAGCACCTGAAACACTGAGGGGAGAGAGCATGCAGGCGTGGCAGAATACGAGCACCTGAAACACTGAGAGGAGAGAGCATGCAGGCGTGGCAGAATACGAGCACCTGAAACACTGAGGGGAGAGAGCAGGCAGAATACAAGCACCTGAAACACTGAGAGGAGAGAGCAGGCAGAATACGAGCACCTGAAACACTGAGGGGAGAGAGCAGGCAGAATACGAGCACCTGAAACACTGAGGGGAGAGAGCATGCAGGTATGGCAGAATATGAGCACCTGAAACACTGAGGGGAAAGAGCATGCAGGCGTGGCAGAATGCGAGCACCTGAAACACCGAGGGAAGAGAGCATGCAGGTGTGGCAGAATGCGAGCACCTGAAACACCGAGGGGAGAGAGCATGCAGGTGTGGCAGAATACGAGCACCTGAAACCCTGAGGGGAGAACGCATGCAGGTGTGGCAGAATGCGAGCACCTGAAACACTGAGGGGAGAGAGCATGCAGGTGTGGCAGAATGCGAGCACCTGAAACACTGAGGGGAGAGAGCATGCAGGTGTGGCAGAATGCGAGCACCTGAAACCCTGAGGGGAGAGAGCATGCAGGTGTGGCAGAATGCGAGCACCTGAAACACTGAGGTGAGAGAGCATGCAGGTGTTGCAGAATACGAGCACCTGAAACACTGTGGGGAGAGAGCATGCAGGCGTGGCAGAATACGAGCACCTGAAACACTGAGGGGAGACAGCATGCAGGTGTTGCAGAATACGAGCACCTGAAACACTGTGGGGAGAGAGCATGCAGGCGTGGCAGAATACGAGCACCTGAAACACTGAGGGGAGAGAGCATGCAGGTGTGGCAGAATACGAGCACCTGAAACACTGAGGGGAGAGAGCATGCAGGTGTGGCAGAATACGAGCACCTGAAACACTGAGAGGAGAGAGCATGCAGGCGTGGCAGAATACGAGCACCTGAAACACTGAGGGGAGAGAGCAGGCAGAATACGAGCACCTGAAACACTGAGAGGAGAGAGCAGGCAGAATACGAGCACCTGAAACACTGAGGGGAGAGAGCAGGCAGAATACGAGCACCTGAAACACTGAGGGGAGAGAGCATGCAGGCGTGGCAGAATACGAGCACCTGAAACACTGAGGGGAGAGAGCATGCAGGCGTGGCAGAATACGAGCACCTGAAACACCGAAGGAAGAGAGCATGCAGGTGTGGCAGAATGCGAGCACCTGAAACACTGAGGGGAGAGAGCATGCAGGTGTGGCAGAATACGAGCACCTGAAACCCTGAGGGGAGAAAGCATGCAGGTGTGGCAGAATGCGAGCACCTGAAACACTGAGGGAAGAGAGCATGCAGGTGTGGCAGAATGCGAGCACCTGAAACCCTGAGGGGAGAGAGCATGCAGGTGTGGCAGAATGCGAGCACCTGAAACACTGAGGTGAGAGAGCATGCAGGTGTTGCAGAATACGAGCACCTGAAACACTGTGGGGAGAGAGCATGCAGGCGTGGCAGAATACGAGCACCTGAAACACTGAGGGGAGAGAGCATGCAGGTGTTGCAGAATACGAGCACCTGAAACACTGTGGGGAGAGAGCATGCAGGCGTGGCAGAATACGAGCACCTGAAACACTGAGGGGAGAGAGCATGCAGGTGTGGCAGAATACGAGCACCTGAAACACTGAGGGGAGAGAGCATGCAGGTGTGGCAGAATACGAGCACCTGAAACACTGAGAGGAGAGAGCATGCAGGCGTGGCAGAATACGAGCACCTGAAACACTGAGGGGAGAGAGCAGGCAGAATACGAGCACCTGAAACACTGAGAGGAGAGAGCAGGCAGAATACGAGCACCTGAAACACTGAGGGGAGAGAGCAGGCAGAATACGAGCACCTGAAACACTGAGGGGAGAGAGCATGCAGGCGTGGCAGAATACGAGCACCTGAAACACTGAGGGGAGAGAGCATGCAGGCGTGGCAGAATACGAGCACCTGAAACACCGAAGGAAGAGAGCATGCAGGTGTGGCAGAATGCGAGCACCTGAAACACTGAGGGGAGAGAGCATGCAGGTGTGGCAGAATACGAGCACCTGAAACCCTGAGGGGAGAAAGCATGCAGGTGTGGCAGAATGCGAGCACCTGAAACACTGAGGGAAGAGAGCATGCAGGTGTGGCAGAATGCGAGCACCTGAAACACTGAGGGGAGAGAGCATGCAGGTGTGGCAGAATACGAGCATCTGAAACCCTGAGGGGAGAGAGCATGCAGGTGTGGCAGAATGCGAGCACCTGAAACACTGAGGGGAGAGAGCAGGCAGAATACGAGCACCTGAAACACTGCGGGGAGAGAGCAGGCAGAATACGAGCACCTGAAACACTGAGGGGAGAGAGCAGGCAGAATACGAGCACCTGAAACACTGAGGGGAGAGAGCATGCAGGTGTGGCAGAATATGAGCACCTGAAACACTGCGGTGAGAGAGCATGCAGGCGTGGCAGAATACGAGCACCTGAAACACCGAGGGAAGAGAGCATGAAGGTGTGGCAGAATGCGAGCACCTGAAACACTGAGGGGAGAGAGCATGCTGGTGTGGCAGAATACGAGCACCTGAAACCCTGAGGGGAGAGAGCATGCAGGTGTGGCAGAATGCGAGCACCTGAAACACTGAGGGGAGAGAGCAGGCAGAATACGAGCACCTGAAACACTGAGAGGAGAGAGCAGGCAGAATACGAGCACCTGAAACACTGAGGGGAGAGAGCAGGCAGAATACGAGCACCTGAAACACTGAGGGGAGAGAGCATGCAGGTGTGGCAGAATACGAGCACCTGAAACACTGAGGGGAGAGAGCATGCAGGCGTGGAAAATACGAGCACCTGAAACACAGAGGGAAGAGAGCATGCAGGTGTGGCAGAATGCGAGCACCTGAAACACTAAGGGGAGAGAGCATGCAGGTGTGGCAGAATACGAGCATCTGAAACCCTGAGGGGAGAGAGCATGCAGGTGTGGCAGAATACGAGCACCTGAAACCCTGAGGGGAGAAAGCATGCAGGTGTGGCAGAATGCGAGCACCTGAAACACTGAGGGAAGAGAGCATGCAGGTGTGGCAGAATGCGAGCACCTGAAACACTGAGGGGAGAGAGCATGCAGGTGTGGCAGAATACGAGCACCTGAAACCCTGATTGTAGAGAGCATGCAGGTGTGGCAGAATGCGAGCACCTGAAACACTGAGGGAAGAGAGCATGCAGGTGTGGCAGAATGCGAGCACCTGAAACACTGAGGGGAGAGAGCATGCATATGTGGCAGAATACGAGCATGTGAGACACTGAGGGGAGAGAGCATGCAGGTGTGGCAGAATATGAGCACCTGAAACACTGAGGGGAGAGAGCAGGCAGAATACGGGCACCAGAAACACTGAGGGGAGAGAGCATGCAGGCGTGGCAGAATACGAGCACCTGAAACACTGAGGGGAGAGAGCATGCAGGTGTGGCAGAATGCGAGCACCTGAAACACTGAGGGGAGAGAGCAGGCAGAATACGAGCACCTGAAACACTGAGGGGAGAGAGCAGGCAGAATACGAGCACCTGAAACACTGAGGGGAGAGAGCATGCAGGTGTGGCAGAATACGAGCACCTGAAACACTGAGGGGAGAGAGCATGCAGGCGTGGCTGAATACGAGCACCTGAAACACTGAGGGGAGAGAGCATGCAGGCGTGGCAGAATACGAGCACCTGAAACACTGAGGGGAGAGAGCATGCAGGCGTGGCAGAATACGAGCACCTGAAACACTGAGGGGAGAGAGCATGCAGGTGTGGCAGAATACGAGCACCTGAAACACTGAGGGGAGAGAGCAGGCAGAATACAAGCACCTGAAACACTGAGGGGAGAGAGCATGCAGGCGTGGCAGAATACGAGCACCTGAAACACTGAGGGGAGACAGCATGCAGGTGTGGCAGAATGCGAGCACCTGAAACACTGAGGGGAGAGAGCATGCATGTGTGGCAGAATACAAGCACCTGAAACACTGAGGGGAGAGAGCATGCAGGTGTTGCAGAATATGAGCACCTGAAACACTGAGGGGAGAGAGCAGGCAGAATACGAGCACCTGAAACACTGAGGGGAGAGAGCAGGCAGAATACGAGCACCTGAAACACTGAGGGGAGAGAGCAGGCAGAATACGAGCACCTGAAACACTGAGGGGAGAGAGCATGCAGGCGTGGCAGAATACGAGCACCTGAAACACCGAGGGGAGAGAGCATGCAGAATACGAGCACCTGAAACACTGAGGGGAGAGAGCAGGCAGCATACGAGCACCTGAAACACTGAGGGGAGAGAGCAGGCAGAATACGAGCAGCTGAAACACTGAGGGGAGAGAGCATGCAGGATACGAGCACCTGAAACACTGAGGGGAGAAAGCATGCAGGCGTGGCAGAATACGAGCACCTGAAACACTGAGGGAAGAGAGCATGCAGGCGTGGCAGAATGCGAGCACCTGAAACACTGAGGGGAAAGAGCAGGCAGGTGTGGCAGAATACGAGCACCTGAAACCCTGAGGGGAGAAAGCATGCAGGTGTGGCAGAATGCGAGCACCTGAAACACTGAGGGAAGAGAGCATGCAGGTGTGGCAGAATGCGAGCACCTGAAACACTGAGGGGAGAGAGCATGCAGGTGTGGCAGAATACGAGCACCTGAAACCCTGAGTGTAGAGAGCATGCAGGTGTGGCAGAATGCGAGCACCTGAAACACTGAGGGAAGAGAGCATGCAGGTGTGGCAGAATGCGAGCACCTGAAACACTGAGGGGAGAGAGCATGCATATGTGGCAGAATACGAGCACTTGAGACACTGAGGGGAGAGAGCATGCAGGTGTGGCAGAATACGAGCACCTGAAACACTGAGGGGAGAGAGCAGGCAGAATACGGGCACCTGAAACACTGAGGGGAGAGAGCATGCAGGCGTGGCAGAATACGAGCACCTGAAACACTGAGGGGAGAGAGCATGCAGGTGTGGCAGAATGCGAGCACCTGAAACACTGAGGGGAGAGAGCATGCAGGTGTGGCAGAATACGAGCACCTAAAACACTGAGGGGAGAGAGCATGCAGGTGTGGCAGAATATGAGCACCTGAAACACTGAGGGGAGAGAGCAGGCAGAATACGAGCACCTGAAACACTGAGGGGAGAGAGCAGGCAGAATACGAGCACCTGAAACACTGAGGGGAGAGAGCAGGCTGAATACGAGCACCTGAAACACTGAGAGGAGAGAGCATGCAGGCGTGGCAGAATACGAGCACCTGAAACACTGAGGGGAGAGAGCATGCAGGCGTGGCAGAATACGAGCACCTGAAACACTGAGGGGAGAGAGCATGCAGGTGTGGCAGAATACGAGCACCTGAAACACTGAGGGGAGAGAGCAGGCAGAATACAAGCACCTGAAACACTGAGGGGAGAGAGCATGCAGGCGTGGCAGAATACGAGCACCTGAAACACTGAGGGGAGACAGCATGCAGGTGTGGCAGAATGCGAGCACCTGAAACACTGAGGGGAGAGAGCATGCAGGTGTTGCAGAATATGAGCACCTGAAACACTGAGGGGAGAGAGCAGGCAGAATACGAGCACCTGAAACACTGAGGGGAGAGAGCATGCAGGCGTGGCAGAATACGAGCACCTGAAACACTGAGGGGAGAGAGCAGGCAGAATACGAGCACCTGAAACACTGATGGGCGAGAGCATGCAGGCGTGGCAGAATACGAGCACCTGAAACACTGAGGGGAGAGAGCATGCAGGTGTGGCAGAATGCGAGCACCTGAAACACTGAGGGGAGAGAGCATGCAGGTGTGGCAGAATACGAGCACCTGAAACACTGAGGGGAGAGAGCATGCAGGTGTGGCAGAATATGAGCACGTGAAACACTGAGGGGAGAGAGCAGACAGAATACGAGCACCTGAAACACTGAGGGAAGAGAGCAGGCAGAATACAAGCACCTGAAACACTGAGGGGAGAGAGCAGGCAGAATACGAGCACCTGAAACACTGAGGGGAGAGAGCATGCAGGTATGGCAGAATATTTGCACCTGAAACACTGAGGGGAAAGAGCATGCAGGCGTGGCAGAATGCGAGCACCTGAAACACTGAGGGAAGAGAGCATGCAGGTGTGGCAGAATGCGAGCACCTGAAACACCGAGGGGAGAGAGCATGCAGGTGTGGCAGAATACGAGCACCTGAAACCCTGAGGGGAGAACGCATGCAGGTGTGGCAGAATGCGAGCACCTGAAACACTGAGGGGAGAGAGCATGCAGGTGTGGCAGAATGCGAGCACCTGAAACACTGAGGGGAGAGAGCATGCAGGTGTGGCAGAATGCGAGCACCTGAAACCCTGAGGGGAGAGAGCATGCAGGTGTGGCAGAATGCGAGCACCTGAAACACTGAGGTGAGAGAGCATGCAGGTGTTGCAGAATACGAGCACCTGAAACACTGTGGGGAGAGAGCATGCAGGCGTGGCAGAATACGAGCACCTGAAACACTGAGGGGAGAGAGCATGCAGGTGTGGCAGAATACGAGCACCTGAAACACTGAGGGGAGAGAGCATGCAGGCGTGGCAGAATACGAGCACCTGAAACACTGAGAGGAGAGAGCATGCAGGCGTGGCAGAATACGAGCACCTGAAACACTGAGGGGAGAGAGCAGGCAGAATACGAGCACCTGAAACACTGAGGGGAGAGAGCATGCAGGCGTGGCAGAATACGAGCACCTGAAACACTGAGGGGAGAGAGCATGCAGGTGTGGCAGAATGCGAGCACCTGAAACCCTGAGGGGAGAGAGCATGCAGGTGTGGCAGAATGCGAGCACCTGAAACACTGAGGTGAGAGAGCATGCAGGTGTTGCAGAATACGAGCACCTGAAACACTGTGGGGAGAGAGCATGCAGGCGTGGCAGAATACGAGCACCTGAAACCCTGAGGGGAGAGAGCAGGCAGAATACGAGCACCTGAAACACTGAGGGGAGAGAGCATGCAGGTATGGCAGAATATGAGCACCTGAAACACTGAGGGGAAAGAGCATGCAGGCGTGGCAGAATGCGAGCACCTGAAACACCGAGGGAAGAGAGCATGCAGGTGTGGCAGAATGCGAGCACCTGAAACACCGAGGGGAGAGAGCATGCAGGTGTGGCAGAATACGAGCACCTGAAACCCTGAGGGGAGAACGCATGCAGGTGTGGCAGAATGCGAGCACCTGAAACACTGAGGGGAGAGAGCATGCAGGTGTGGCAGAATGCGAGCACCTGAAACACTGAGGGGAGAGAGCATGCAGGTGTGGCAGAATGCGAGCACCTGAAACCCTGAGGGGAGAGAGCATGCAGGTGTGGCAGAATGCGAGCACCTGAAACACTGAGGTGAGAGAGCATGCAGGTGTTGCAGAATACGAGCACCTGAAACACTGTGGGGAGAGAGCATGCAGGCGTGGCAGAATACGAGCACCTGAAACACTGAGGGGAGAGAGCATGCAGGTGTGGCAGAATACGAGCACCTGAAACACTGAGGGGAGAGAGCATGCAGGCGTGGCAGAATACGAGCACCTGAAACACTGAGAGGAGAGAGCATGCAGGCGTGGCAGAATACGAGCACCTGAAACACTGAGGGGAGAGAGCAGGCAGAATACGAGCACCTGAAACACTGAGAGGAGAGAGCAGGCAGAATACGAGCACCTGAAACACTGAGGGGAGAGAGCAGGCAGAATACGAGCACCTGAAACACTGAGGGGAGAGAGCATGCAGGTATGGCAGAATATGAGCACCTGAAACACTGAGGGGAAAGAGCATGCAGGCGTGGCAGAATGCGAGCACCTGAAACACCGAGGGAAGAGAGCATGCAGGTGTGGCAGAATGCGAGCACCTGAAACACCGAGGGGAGAGAGCATGCAGGTGTGGCAGAATACGAGCACCTGAAACACTGAGGGGAGAGAGCAGGCAGAATACGAGCACCTGAAACACTGATGGGCGAGAGCATGCAGGCGTGGCAGAATACGAGCACCTGAAACACTGAGGGGAGAGAGCATGCAGGTGTGGCAGAATGCGAGCACCTGAAACACTGAGGGGAGAGAGCATGCAGGTGTGGCAGAATACGAGCACCTGAGACACTGAGGGGAGAGAGCATGCAGGTGTGGCAGAATATGAGCACGTGAAACACTGAGGGGAGAGAGCAGACAGAATACGAGCACCTGAAACACTGAGGGAAGAGAGCAGGCAGAATACAAGCACCTGAAACACTGAGGGGAGAGAGCAGGCAGAATACGAGCACCTGAAACACTGAGGGGAGAGAGCATGCAGGTATGGCAGAATATGAGCACCTGAAACACTGAGGGGAAAGAGCATGCAGGCGTGGCAGAATGCGAGCACCTGAAACACCGAGGGAAGAGAGCATGCAGGTGTGGCAGAATGCGAGCACCTGAAACACCGAGGGGAGAGAGCATGCAGGTGTGGCAGAATACGAGCACCTGAAACCCTGAGGGGAGAACGCATGCAGGTGTGGCAGAATGCGAGCACCTGAAACACTGAGGGGAGAGAGCATGCAGGTGTGGCAGAATGCGAGCACCTGAAACACTGAGGGGAGAGAGCATGCAGGTGTGGCAGAATGCGAGCACCTGAAACCCTGAGGGGAGAGAGCATGCAGGTGTGGCAGAATGCGAGCACCTGAAACACTGAGGTGAGAGAGCATGCAGGTGTTGCAGAATACGAGCACCTGAAACACTGTGGGGAGAGAGCATGCAGGCGTGGCAGAATACGAGCACCTGAAACACTGAGGGGAGAGAGCATGCAGGTGTGGCAGAATACGAGCACCTGAAACACTGAGGGGAGAGAGCATGCAGGCGTGGCAGAATACGAGCACCTGAAACACTGAGAGGAGAGAGCATGCAGGCGTGGCAGAATACGAGCACCTGAAACACTGAGGGGAGAGAGCAGGCAGAATACGAGCACCTGAAACACTGAGGGGAGAGAGCATGCAGGCGTGGCAGAATACGAGCACCTGAAACACTGAGGGGAGAGAGCATGCAGGTGTGGCAGAATGCGAGCACCTGAAACCCTGAGGGGAGAGAGCATGCAGGTGTGGCAGAATGCGAGCACCTGAAACACTGAGGTGAGAGAGCATGCAGGTGTTGCAGAATACGAGCACCTGAAACACTGTGGGGAGAGAGCATGCAGGCGTGGCAGAATACGAGCACCTGAAACCCTGAGGGGAGAGAGCAGGCAGAATACGAGCACCTGAAACACTGAGGGGAGAGAGCATGCAGGTATGGCAGAATATGAGCACCTGAAACACTGAGGGGAAAGAGCATGCAGGCGTGGCAGAATGCGAGCACCTGAAACACTGAGGGGAGAGAGCATGCAGGTGTGGCAGAATGCGAGCACCTGAAACACTGAGGGGAGAGAGCATGCAGGTGTGGCAGAATGCGAGCACCTGAAACCCTGAGGGGAGAGAGCATGCAGGTGTGGCAGAATGCGAGCACCTGAAACACTGAGGTGAGAGAGCATGCAGGTGTTGCAGAATACGAGCACCTGAAACACTGTGGGGAGAGAGCATGCAGGCGTGGCAGAATACGAGCACCTGAAACACTGAGGGGAGAGAGCATGCAGGTGTGGCAGAATACGAGCACCTGAAACACTGAGGGGAGAGAGCATGCAGGCGTGGCAGAATACGAGCACCTGAAACACTGAGAGGAGAGAGCATGCAGGCGTGGCAGAATACGAGCACCTGAAACACTGAGGGGAGAGAGCAGGCAGAATACGAGCACCTGAAACACTGAGAGGAGAGAGCAGGCAGAATACGAGCACCTGAAACACTGAGGGGAGAGAGCAGGCAGAATACGAGCACCTGAAACACTGAGGGGAGAGAGCATGCAGGTATGGCAGAATATGAGCACCTGAAACACTGAGGGGAAAGAGCATGCAGGCGTGGCAGAATGCGAGCACCTGAAACACCGAGGGAAGAGAGCATGCAGGTGTGGCAGAATGCGAGCACCTGAAACACCGAGGGGAGAGAGCATGCAGGTGTGGCAGAATACGAGCACCTGAAACCCTGAGGGGAGAACGCATGCAGGTGTGGCAGAATGCGAGCACCTGAAACACTGAGGGGAGAGAGCATGCAGGTGTGGCAGAATGCGAGCACCTGAAACACTGAGGGGAGAGAGCATGCAGGTGTGGCAGAATGCGAGCACCTGAAACCCTGAGGGGAGAGAGCATGCAGGTGTGGCAGAATGCGAGCACCTGAAACGCTGAGGTGAGAGAGCATGCAGGTGTTGCAGAATACGAGCACCTGAAACACTGTGGGGAGAGAGCATGCAGGCGTGGCAGAATACGAGCACCTGAAACACTGAGGGGAGAGAGCATGCAGGTGTTGCAGAATACGAGCACCTGAAACACTGTGGGGAGAGAGCATGCAGGCGTGGCAGAATACGAGCACCTGAAACACTGAGGGGAGAGAGCATGCAGGTGTGGCAGAAAACGAGCACCTGAAACACTGAGGGGAGAGAGCATGCAGGTGTGGCAGAATACGAGCACCTGAAACACTGAGAGGAGAGAGCATGCAGGCGTGGCAGAATACGAGCACCTGAAACACTGAGGGGAGAGAGCAGGCAGAATACGAGCACCTGAAACACTGAGAGGAGAGAGCAGGCAGAATACGAGCACCTGAAACACTGAGGGGAGAGAGCAGGCAGAATACGAGCACCTGAAACACTGAGGGGAGAGAGCATGCAGGCGTGGCAGAATACGAGCACCTGAAACACTGAGGGGAGAGAGCATGCAGGCGTGGCAGAATACGAGCACCTGAAACACCGAAGGAAGAGAGCATGCAGGTGTGGCAGAATACGAGCATCTGAAACCCTGAGGGGAGAGAGCATGCAGGTGTGGCAGAATGCGAGCACCTGAAACACTGAGGGGAGAGAGCAGGCAGAATACGAGCACCTGAAACACTGCGGGGAGAGAGCAGGCAGAATACGAGCACCTGAAACACTGAGGGGAGAGAGCAGGCAGAATACGAGCACCTGAAACACTGAGGGGAGAGAGCATGCAGGTGTGGCAGAATATGAGCACCTGAAACACTGAGGTGAGAGAGCATGCAGGCGTGGCAGAATACGAGCACCTGAAACACCGAGGGAAGAGAGCATGAAGGTGTGGCAGAATGCGAGCACCTGAAACACTGAGGGGAGAGAGCATGCTGGTGTGGCAGAATACGAGCACCTGAAACCCTGAGGGGAGAGAGCATGCAGGTGTGGCAGAATGCGAGCACCTGAAACACTGAGGGGAGAGAGCAGGCAGAATACGAGCACCTGAAACACTGAGAGGAGAGAGCAGGCAGAATACGAGCACCTGAAACACTGAGGGGAGAGAGCAGGCAGAATACGAGCACCTGAAACACTGAGGGGAGAGAGCATGCAGGTGTGGCAGAATACGAGCACCTGAAACACTGAGGGGAGAGAGCATGCAGGCGTGGAAAATACGAGCACCTGAAACACAGAGGGAAGAGAGCATGCAGGTGTGGCAGAATGCGAGCACCTGAAACACTAAGGGGAGAGAGCATGCAGGTGTGGCAGAATACGAGCATCTGAAACCCTGAGGGGAGAGAGCATGCAGGTGTGGCAGAATACGAGCACCTGAAACCCTGAGGGGAGAAAGCATGCAGGTGTGGCAGAATGCGAGCACCTGAAACACTGAGGGAAGAGAGCATGCAGGTGTGGCAGAATGCGAGCACCTGAAACACTGAGGGGAGAGAGCATGCAGGTGTGGCAGAATACGAGCACCTGAAACCCTGATTGTAGAGAGCATGCAGGTGTGGCAGAATGCGAGCACCTGAAACACTGAGGGAAGAGAGCATGCAGGTGTGGCAGAATGCGAGCACCTGAAACACTGAGGGGAGAGAGCATGCATATGTGGCAGAATACGAGCATGTGAGACACTGAGGGGAGAGAGCATGCAGGTGTGGCAGAATATGAGCACCTGAAACACTGAGGGGAGAGAGCAGGCAGAATACAGGCACCAGAAACACTGAGGGGAGAGAGCATGCAGGCGTGGCAGAATACGAGCACCTGAAACACTGAGGGGAGAGAGCATGCAGGTGTGGCAGAATGCGAGCACCTGAAACACTGAGGGGAGAGAGCAGGCAGAATACGAGCACCTGAAACACTGAGGGGAGAGAGCAGGCAGAATACGAGCACCTGAAACACTGAGGGGAGAGAGCATGCAGGTGTGGCAGAATACGAGCACCTGAAACACTGAGGGGAGAGAGCATGCAGGCGTGGCTGAATACGAGCACCTGAAACACTGAGGGGAGAGAGCATGCAGGCGTGGCAGAATACGAGCACCTGAAACACTGAGGGGAGAGAGCATGCAGGCGTGGCAGAATACGAGCACCTGAAACACTGAGGGGAGAGAGCATGCAGGTGTGGCAGAATACGAGCACCTGAAACACTGAGGGGAGAGAGCAGGCAGAATACAAGCACCTGAAACACTGAGGGGAGAGAGCATGCAGGCGTGGCAGAATACGAGCACCTGAAACACTGAGGGGAGACAGCATGCAGGTGTGGCAGAATGCGAGCACCTGAAACACTGAGGGGAGAGAGCATGCATGTGTGGCAGAATACAAGCACCTGAAACACTGAGGGGAGAGAGCATGCAGGTGTTGCAGAATATGAGCACCTGAAACACTGAGGGGAGAGAGCAGGCAGAATACGAGCACCTGAAACACTGAGGGGAGAGAGCAGGCAGAATACGAGCACCTGAAACACTGAGGGGAGAGAGCAGGCAGAATACGAGCACCTGAAACACTGAGGGGAGAGAGCATGCAGGCGTGGCAGAATACGAGCACCTGAAACACCGAGGGGAGAGAGCATGCAGAATACGAGCACCTGAAACACTGAGGGGAGAGAGCAGGCAGCATACGAGCACCTGAAACACTGAGGGGAGAGAGCAGGCAGAATACGAGCAGCTGAAACACTGAGGGGAGAGAGCATGCAGGATACGAGCACCTGAAACACTGAGGGGAGAAAGCATGCAGGCGTGGCAGAATACGAGCACCTGAAACACTGAGGGAAGAGAGCATGCAGGCGTGGCAGAATGCGAGCACCTGAAACACTGAGGGGAAAGAGCAGGCAGGTGTGGCAGAATACGAGCACCTGAAACCCTGAGGGGAGAAAGCATGCAGGTGTGGCAGAATGCGAGCACCTGAAACACTGAGGGAAGAGAGCATGCAGGTGTGGCAGAATGCGAGCACCTGAAACACTGAGGGGAGAGAGCATGCAGGTGTGGCAGAATACGAGCACCTGAAACCCTGAGTGTAGAGAGCATGCAGGTGTGGCAGAATGCGAGCACCTGAAACACTGAGGGAAGAGAGCATGCAGGTGTGGCAGAATGCGAGCACCTGAAACACTGAGGGGAGAGAGCATGCATATGTGGCAGAATACGAGCACTTGAGACACTGAGGGGAGAGAGCATGCAGGTGTGGCAGAATACGAGCACCTGAAACACTGAGGGGAGAGAGCAGGCAGAATACGGGCACCTGAAACACTGAGGGGAGAGAGCATGCAGGCGTGGCAGAATACGAGCACCTGAAACACTGAGGGGAGAGAGCATGCAGGTGTGGCAGAATGCGAGCACCTGAAACACTGAGGGGAGAGAGCATGCAGGTGTGGCAGAATACGAGCACCTAAAACACTGAGGGGAGAGAGCATGCAGGTGTGGCAGAATATGAGCACCTGAAACACTGAGGGGAGAGAGCAGGCAGAATACGAGCACCTGAAACACTGAGGGGAGAGAGCAGGCAGAATACGAGCACCTGAAACACTGAGGGGAGAGAGCAGGCTGAATACGAGCACCTGAAACACTGAGAGGAGAGAGCATGCAGGCGTGGCAGAATACGAGCACCTGAAACACTGAGGGGAGAGAGCATGCAGGCGTGGCAGAATACGAGCACCTGAAACACTGAGGGGAGAGAGCATGCAGGTGTGGCAGAATACGAGCACCTGAAACACTGAGGGGAGAGAGCAGGCAGAATACAAGCACCTGAAACACTGAGGGGAGAGAGCATGCAGGCGTGGCAGAATACGAGCACCTGAAACACTGAGGGGAGACAGCATGCAGGTGTGGCAGAATGCGAGCACCTGAAACACTGAGGGGAGAGAGCATGCAGGTGTTGCAGAATATGAGCACCTGAAACACTGAGGGGAGAGAGCAGGCAGAATACGAGCACCTGAAACACTGAGGGGAGAGAGCATGCAGGCGTGGCAGAATACGAGCACCTGAAACACTGAGGGGAGAGAGCAGGCAGAATACGAGCACCTGAAACACTGATGGGCGAGAGCATGCAGGCGTGGCAGAATACGAGCACCTGAAACACTGAGGGGAGAGAGCATGCAGGTGTGGCAGAATGCGAGCACCTGAAACACTGAGGGGAGAGAGCATGCAGGTGTGGCAGAATACGAGCACCTGAAACACTGAGGGGAGAGAGCATGCAGGTGTGGCAGAATATGAGCACGTGAAACACTGAGGGGAGAGAGCAGACAGAATACGAGCACCTGAAACACTGAGGGAAGAGAGCAGGCAGAATACAAGCACCTGAAACACTGAGGGGAGAGAGCAGGCAGAATACGAGCACCTGAAACACTGAGGGGAGAGAGCATGCAGGTATGGCAGAATATGAGCACCTGAAACACTGAGGGGAAAGAGCATGCAGGCGTGGCAGAATGCGAGCACCTGAAACACTGAGGGAAGAGAGCATGCAGGTGTGGCAGAATGCGAGCACCTGAAACACCGAGGGGAGAGAGCATGCAGGTGTGGCAGAATACGAGCACCTGAAACCCTGAGGGGAGAACGCATGCAGGTGTGGCAGAATGCGAGCACCTGAAACACTGAGGGGAGAGAGCATGCAGGTGTGGCAGAATGCGAGCACCTGAAACACTGAGGGGAGAGAGCATGCAGGTGTGGCAGAATGCGAGCACCTGAAACCCTGAGGGGAGAGAGCATGCAGGTGTGGCAGAATGCGAGCACCTGAAACACTGAGGTGAGAGAGCATGCAGGTGTTGCAGAATACGAGCACCTGAAACACTGTGGGGAGAGAGCATGCAGGCGTGGCAGAATACGAGCACCTGAAACACTGAGGGGAGAGAGCATGCAGGTGTGGCAGAATACGAGCACCTGAAACACTGAGGGGAGAGAGCATGCAGGCGTGGCAGAATACGAGCACCTGAAACACTGAGAGGAGAGAGCATGCAGGCGTGGCAGAATACGAGCACCTGAAACACTGAGGGGAGAGAGCAGGCAGAATACGAGCACCTGAAACACTGAGGGGAGAGAGCATGCAGGCGTGGCAGAATACGAGCACCTGAAACACTGAGGGGAGAGAGCATGCAGGTGTGGCAGAATGCGAGCACCTGAAACCCTGAGGGGAGAGAGCATGCAGGTGTGGCAGAATGCGAGCACCTGAAACACTGAGGTGAGAGAGCATGCAGGTGTTGCAGAATACGAGCACCTGAAACACTGTGGGGAGAGAGCATGCAGGCGTGGCAGAATACGAGCACCTGAAACCCTGAGGGGAGAGAGCAGGCAGAATACGAGCACCTGAAACACTGAGGGGAGAGAGCATGCAGGTATGGCAGAATATGAGCACCTGAAACACTGAGGGGAAAGAGCATGCAGGCGTGGCAGAATGCGAGCACCTGAAACACCGAGGGAAGAGAGCATGCAGGTGTGGCAGAATGCGAGCACCTGAAACACCGAGGGGAGAGAGCATGCAGGTGTGGCAGAATACGAGCACCTGAAACCCTGAGGGGAGAACGCATGCAGGTGTGGCAGAATGCGAGCACCTGAAACACTGAGGGGAGAGAGCATGCAGGTGTGGCAGAATGCGAGCACCTGAAACACTGAGGGGAGAGAGCATGCAGGTGTGGCAGAATGCGAGCACCTGAAACCCTGAGGGGAGAGAGCATGCAGGTGTGGCAGAATGCGAGCACCTGAAACACTGAGGTGAGAGAGCATGCAGGTGTTGCAGAATACGAGCACCTGAAACACTGTGGGGAGAGAGCATGCAGGCGTGGCAGAATACGAGCACCTGAAACACTGAGGGGAGAGAGCATGCAGGTGTGGCAGAATACGAGCACCTGAAACACTGAGGGGAGAGAGCATGCAGGCGTGGCAGAATACGAGCACCTGAAACACTGAGGGGAGAGAGCATGCAGGCGTGGCAGAATACGAGCACCTGAAACACTGAGGGGAGAGAGCAGGCAGAATACGAGCACCTGAAACACTGAGAGGAGAGAGCAGGCAGAATACGAGCACCTGAAACACTGAGGGGAGAGAGCAGGCAGAATACGAGCACCTGAAACACTGAGGGGAGAGAGCATGCAGGTATGGCAGAATATGAGCACCTGAAACACTGAGGGGAAAGAGCATGCAGGCGTGGCAGAATGCGAGCACCTGAAACACCGAGGGAAGAGAGCATGCAGGTGTGGCAGAATGCGAGCACCTGAAACACCGAGGGGAGAGAGCATGCAGGTTTGGCAGAATACGAGCACCTGAAACCCTGAGGGGAGAACGCATGCAGGTGTGGCAGAATGCGAGCACCTGAAACACTGAGGGGAGAGAGCATGCAGGTGTGGCAGAATGCGAGCACCTGAAACACTGAGGGGAGAGAGCATGCAGGTGTGGCAGAATGCGAGCACCTGAAACCCTGAGGGGAGAGAGCATGCAGGTGTGGCAGAATGCGAGCACCTGAAACACTGAGGTGAGAGAGCATGCAGGTGTTGCAGAATACGAGCACCTGAAACACTGTGGGGAGAGAGCATGCAGGCGTGGCAGAATACGAGCACCTGAAACACTGAGGGGAGAGAGCATGCAGGTGTGGCAGAATACGAGCACCTGAAACACTGAGGGGAGAGAGCATGCAGGCGTGGCAGAATACGAGCACCTGAAACACTGAGAGGAGAGAGCATGCAGGCGTGGCAGAATACGAGGACCTGAAACACTGAGGGGAGAGAGCAGGCAGAATACGAGCACCTGAAACACTGAGAGGAGAGAGCAGGCAGAATACGAGCACCTGAAACACTGAGGGGAGAGAGCAGGCAGAATACGAGCACCTGAAACACTGAGGGGAGAGAGCATGCAGGTGTGGCAGAATACGAGCACCTGAAACACTGAGGGGAGAGAGCATGCAGGCGTGGAAAATACGAGCACCTGAAACACAGAGGGAAGAGAGCATGCAGGTGTGGCAGAATGCGAGCACCTGAAACACTAAGGGGAGAGAGCATGCAGGTGTGGCAGAATACGAGCATCTGAAACCCTGAGGGGAGAGAGCATGCAGGTGTGGCAGAATACGAGCACCTGAAACCCTGAGGGGAGAAAGCATGCAGGTGTGGCAGAATGCGAGCACCTGAAACACTGAGGGAAGAGAGCATGCAGGTGTGGCAGAATGCGAGCACCTGAAACACTGAGGGGAGAGAGCATGCAGGTGTGGCAGAATACGAGCACCTGAAACCCTGATTGTAGAGAGCATGCAGATGTGGCAGAATGCGAGCACCTGAAACACTGAGGGAAGAGAGCATGCAGGTGTGGCAGAATGCGAGCACCTGAAACACTGAGGGGAGAGAGCATGCATATGTGGCAGAATACGAGCACGTGAGACACTGAGGGGAGAGAGCATGCAGGTGTGGCAGAATATGAGCACCTGAAACACTGAGGGGAGAGAGCAGGCAGAATACGGGCACCAGAAACACTGAGGGGAGAGAGCATGCAGGCGTGGCAGAATACGAGCACCTGAAACACTGAGGGGAGAGAGCATGCAGGTGTGGCAGAATGCGAGCACCTGAAACACTGAGGGGAGAGAGCATGCAGGTGTGGCAGAATACGAGCACCTAAAACACTGAGGGGAAAGAGCATGCAGGTGTGGCAGAATATGAGCACCTGAAACACTGAGGGGAGAGAGAAGGCAGAATACGAGCACCTGAAACACTGAGGGGAGAGAGCAGGCAGAATACGAGCACCTGAAACACTGAGGGGAGAGAGCAGGCAGAATACGAGCACCTGAAACACTGAGGGGAGAGAGCATGCAGGTGTGGCAGAATACGAGCACCTGAAACACTGAGGGGAGAGAGCATGCAGGCGTGGCTGAATACGAGCACCTGAAACACTGAGGGGAGAGAGCATGCAGGCGTGGCAGAATACGAGCACCTGAAACACTGAGGGGAGAGAGCATGCAGGCGTGGCAGAATACGAGCACCTGAAACACTGAGGGGAGAGAGCATGCAGGTGTGGCAGAATACGAGCACCTGAAACACTGAGGGGAGAGAGCAGGCAGAATACAAGCACCTGAAACACTGAGGGGAGAGAGCATGCAGGCGTGGCAGAATACGAGCACCTGAAACACTGAGGGGAGACAGCATGCAGGTGTGGCAGAATGCGAGCACCTGAAACACTGAGGGGAGAGAGCATGCATGTGTGGCAGAATACAAGCACCTGAAACACTGAGGGGAGAGAGCATGCAGGTGTTGCAGAATATGAGCACCTGAAACACTGAGGGGAGAGAGCAGGCAGAATACGAGCACCTGAAACACTGAGGGGAGAGAGCAGGCAGAATACGAGCACCTGAAACACTGAGGGGAGAGAGCAGGCAGAATACGAGCACCTGAAACACTGAGGGGAGAGAGCATGCAGGCGTGGCAGAATACGAGCACCTGAAACACCGAGGGGAGAGAGCATGCAGAATACGAGCACCTGAAACACTGAGGGGAGAGAGCAGGCAGCATACGAGCACCTGAAACACTGAGGGGAGAGAGCAGGCAGAATACGAGCAGCTGAAACACTGAGGGGAGAGAGCATGCAGGATACGAGCACCTGAAACACTGAGGGGAGAAAGCATGCAGGCGTGGCAGAATACGAGCACCTGAAACACTGAGGGAAGAGAGCATGCAGGCGTGGCAGAATGCGAGCACCTGAAACACTGAGGGGAAAGAGCAGGCAGGTGTGGCAGAATACGAGCACCTGAAACCCTGAGGGGAGAAAACATGCAGGTGTGGCAGAATGCGAGCACCTGAAACACTGAGGGAAGAGAGCATGCAGGTGTGGCAGAATGCGAGCACCTGAAACACTGAGGGGAGAGAGCATGCAGGTGTGGCAGAATACGAGCACCTGAAACCCTGAGTGTAGAGAGCATGCAGGTGTGGCAGAATGCGAGCACCTGAAACACTGAGGGAAGAGAGCATGCAGGTGTGGCAGAATGCGAGCACCTGAAACACTGAGGGGAGAGAGCATGCATATGTGGCAGAATACGAGCACTTGAGACACTGAGGGGAGAGAGCATGCAGGTGTGGCAGAATACGAGCACCTGAAACACTGAGGGGAGAGAGCAGGCAGAATACGGGCACCTGAAACACTGAGGGGAGAGAGCATGCAGGCGTGGCAGAATACGAGCACCTGAAACACTGAGGGGAGAGAGCATGCAGGTGTGGCAGAATGCGAGCACCTGAAACACTGAGGGGAGAGAGCATGCAGGTGTGGCAGAATACGAGCACCTAAAACACTGAGGGGAGAGAGCATGCAGGTGTGGCAGAATATGAGCACCTGAAACACTGAGGGGAGAGAGCAGGCAGAATACGAGCACCTGAAACACTGAGGGGAGAGAGCAGGCAGAATACGAGCACCTGAAACACTGAGGGGAGAGAGCAGGCTGAATACGAGCACCTGAAACACTGAGAGGAGAGAGCATGCAGGCGTGGCAGAATACGAGCACCTGAAACACTGAGGGGAGAGAGCATGCAGGCGTGGCAGAATACGAGCACCTGAAACACTGAGGGGAGAGAGCATGCAGGTGTGGCAGAATACGAGCACCTGAAACACTGAGGGGAGAGAGCAGGCAGAATACAAGCACCTGAAACACTGAGGGGAGAGAGCATGCAGGCGTGGCAGAATACGAGCACCTGAAACACTGAGGGGAGACAGCATGCAGGTGTGGCAGAATGCGAGCACCTGAAACACTGAGGGGAGAGAGCATGCAGGTGTTGCAGAATATGAGCACCTGAAACACTGAGGGGAGAGAGCAGGCAGAATACGAGCACCTGAAACACTGAGGGGAGAGAGCATGCAGGCGTGGCAGAATACGAGCACCTGAAACACTGAGGGGAGAGAGCAGGCAGAATACGAGCACCTGAAACACTGATGGGCGAGAGCATGCAGGCGTGGCAGAATACGAGCACCTGAAACACTGAGGGGAGAGAGCATGCAGGTGTGGCAGAATGCGAGCACCTGAAACACTGAGGGGAGAGAGCATGCAGGTGTGGCAGAATACGAGCACCTGAAACACTGAGGGGAGAGAGCATGCAGGTGTGGCAGAATATGAGCACGTGAAACACTGAGGGGAGAGAGCAGACAGAATACGAGCACCTGAAACACTGAGGGAAGAGAGCAGGCAGAATACAAGCACCTGAAACACTGAGGGGAGAGAGCAGGCAGAATACGAGCACCTGAAACACTGAGGGGAGAGAGCATGCAGGTATGGCAGAATATGAGCACCTGAAACACTGAGGGGAAAGAGCATGCAGGCGTGGCAGAATGCGAGCACCTGAAACACCGAGGGAAGAGAGCATGCAGGTGTGGCAGAATGCGAGCACCTGAAACACCGAGGGGAGAGAGCATGCAGGTGTGGCAGAATACGAGCACCTGAAACCCTGAGGGGAGAACGCATGCAGGTGTGGCAGAATGCGAGCACCTGAAACACTGAGGGGAGAGAGCATGCAGGTGTGGCAGAATGCGAGCACCTGAAACACTGAGGGGAGAGAGCATGCAGGTGTGGCAGAATGCGAGCACCTGAAACCCTGAGGGGAGAGAGCATGCAGGTGTGGCAGAATGCGAGCACCTGAAACACTGAGGTGAGAGAGCATGCAGGTGTTGCAGAATACGAGCACCTGAAACACTGTGGGGAGAGAGCATGCAGGCGTGGCAGAATACGAGCACCTGAAACACTGAGGGGAGAGAGCATGCAGGTGTGGCAGAATACGAGCACCTGAAACACTGAGGGGAGAGAGCATGCAGGCGTGGCAGAATACGAGCACCTGAAACACTGAGAGGAGAGAGCATGCAGGCGTGGCAGAATACGAGCACCTGAAACACTGAGGGGAGAGAGCAGGCAGAATACGAGCACCTGAAACACTGAGGGGAGAGAGCATGCGGGCGTGGCAGAATACGAGCACCTGAAACACTGAGGGGAGAGAGCATGCAGGCGTGGCAGAATACGAGCACCTGAAACAATGAGGGGAGAGAGCATGCAGGCGTGGCAGAATACGAGCACCTGGAACACCGAAGGAAGAGAGCATGCAGGTGTGGCAGAATGCGAGCACCTGAAACACTGAGGGGAGAGAGCATGCAGGTGTGGCAGAATACGAGCACCTGAAACCCTGAGGGGAGAAAGCATGCAGGTGTGGCAGAATGCGAGCACCTGAAACACTGAGGGAAGAGAGCATGCAGGTGTGGCAGAATGCGAGCACCTGAAACACTGAGGGGAGAGAGCATGCAGGTGTGGCAGAATACGAGCATCTGAAACCCTGAGGGGAGAGAGCATGCAGGTGTGGCAGAATGCGAGCACCTGAAACACTGAGGGGAGAGAGCAGGCAGAATACGAGCACCTGAAACACTGCGGGGAGAGAGCAGGCAGAATACGAGCACCTGAAACACTGAGGGGAGAGAGCAGGCAGAATACGAGCACCTGAAATACTGAGGGGAGAGAGCATGCAGGTGTGGCAGAATATGAGCACCTGAAACACTGAGGTGAGAGAGCATGCAGGCGTGGCAGAATACGAGCACCTGAAACACCGAGGGAAGAGAGCATGAAGGTGTGGCAGAATGCGAGCACCTGAAACACTGAGGGGAGAGAGCATGCTGGTGTGGCAGAATACGAGCAGCTGAAACCCTGAGGGGAGAGAGCATGCAGGTGTGGCAGAATGCGAGCACCTGAAACACTGAGGGGAGAGAGCAGGCAGAATACGAGCACCTGAAACACTGAGAGGAGAGAGCAGGCAGAATACGAGCACCTGAAACACTGAGGGGAGAGAGCAGGCAGAATACGAGCCCCTGAAACACTGAGGCGAGAGAGCATGCAGGTGTGGCAGAATACGAGCACCTGAAACACTGAGGGGAGAGAGCATGCAGGCGTGGCAGAATACGAGCACCTGAAACACCGAGGGAAGAGAGCATGCAGGTGTGGCAGAATGCGAGCACCTGAAACACTGAGGGGAGAGAGCATGCAGAATACGAGCACCTGAAACACTGAGGGGAGAGAGCAGGCAGCATACGAGCACCTGAAACACTGAGGGGAGAGAGCAGGCAGAATACGAGCAGCTGAAACACTGAGGGGAGAGAGCATGCAGGATACGAGCACCTGAAACACTGAGGGGAGAAAGCATGCAGGCGTGGCAGAATACGAGCACCTGAAACACCGAGGGAAGAGAGCATGCAGGCGTGGCAGAATGCGAGCACCTGAAACACTGAGGGGAAAGAGCAGGCAGGTGTGGCAGAATACGAGCACCTGAAACCCTGAGGGGAGAAAGCATGCAGGTGTGGCAGAATGCGAGCACCTGAAACACTGAGGGAAGAGAGCATGCAGGTGTGGCAGAATGCGAGCACCTGAAAAACTGAGGGGAGAGAGCATGCAGGTGTGGCAGAATACGAGCACCTGAAACCCTGAGTGTAGAGAGCATGCAGGTGTGGCAGAATGCGAGCACCTGAAACACTGAGGGAAGAGAGCATGCAGGTGTGGCAGAATGCGAGCACCTGAAACACTGAGGGGAGAGAGCATGCATATGTGGCAGAATACGAGCACTTGAGACACTGAGGGGAGAGAGCATGCAGGTGTGGCAGAATACGAGCACCTGAAACACTGAGGGGAGAGAGCAGGCAGAATACGGGCACCTGAAACACTGAGGGGAGAGAACATGCAGGCGTGGCAGAATACGAGCACCTGAAACACTGAGGGGAGAGAGCATGCAGGTGTGGCAGAATGCGAGCACCTGAAACACTGAGGGGAGAGAGCATGCAGGTGTGGCAGAATACGAGCACCTAAAACACTGAGGGGAGAGAGCATGCAGGTGTGGCAGAATATGAGCACCTGAAACACTGAGGGGAGAGAGCAGGCAGAATACGAGCACCTGAAACACTGAGGGGAGAGAGCAGGCAGAATACGAGCACCTGAAACACTGAGGGGAGAGAGCAGGCTGAATACGAGCACCTGAAACACTGAGAGGAGAGAGCATGCAGGCGTGGCAGAATACGAGCACCTGAAACACTGACTGGAGAGAGCATGCAGGCGTGGCAGAATACGAGCACCTGAAACACTGAGGGGAGAGAGCATGCAGGTGTGGCAGAATACGAGCACCTGAAACACTGAGGGGAGAGAGCAGGCAGAATACAAGCACCTGAAACACTGAGGGGAGAGAGCATGCAGGCGTGGCAGAATACGAGCACCTGAAACACTGAGGGGAGACAGCATGCAGGTGTGGCAGAATGCGAGCACCTGAAACACTGAGGGGAGAGAGCATGCAGGTGTTGCAGAATATGAGCACCTGAAACACTGAGGGGAGAGAGCAGGCAGAATACGAGCACCTGAAACACTGAGGGGAGAGAGCAGGCAGAATACGAGCACCTGAAACACTGAGGGGAGAGAGCAGGCAGAATACGAGCACCTGAAACACTGAGGGGAGAGAGCATGCAGGTGTGGCAGAATACGAGCACCTGAAACACTGAGGGGAGAGAGCATGCAGGCGTGGCAGAATACGAGCACCTGAAACACCGAGGGAAGAGAGCATGCAGGTGTGGCAGAATGCGAGCACCTGAAACACTGAGGGGAGAGAGCATGCAGAATACGAGCACCTGAAACACTGAGGGGAGAGAGCAGGCAGCATACGAGCACCTGAAACACTGAGGGGAGAGAGCAGGCAGAATACGAGCAGCTGAAACACTGAGGGGAGAGAGCAGGCAGAATACGAGCACCTGAAACACTGAGGGGAGAGAGCATGCAGGCGTGGCAGAATACGAGCACCTGAAACAGCGAAGGAAGAGAGCATGCAGGTGTGACAGAATACGAGCACCTAAAACCCTGAGGGAGAAAGCATGCAGGTGTGACAGAATGCGAGCACCTGAAACTCTGAGGGAAGAGAGCATGCAGGTGTGGCAGAATGCGAGCACCTGAAACACTGAGGGGAGAGAGCATGCAGGTGTGGCAGAATACGAGCACCTGAAACCCTGAGGGGAGAGAGCATGCAGGTGTGGCAGAATGCGAGCACCTGAAACACTGAGGGGAGAGAGCAGGCAGAATACGAGCACCTGAAACACTGAGGGGAGAGAGCAGGCAGAATACGAGCACCTGAAACACTGAGGGGAGAGAGCAGGCAGAATACGAGCAGCTGAAACACTGAGGGGAGAGAGCATGCAGGCATGGCAGAATAGGAGCACCTGAAACACCGAGGGAAGAGAGCATGCAGGTGTGGCAGAATGCGAGCACCTGAAACACTGAGGGGAGAGAGCATGCAGGTGTGGCAGAATACGAGCACCTGAAACCCTGAGGGGAGAAAGCATGCAGGTGTGGCAGAATGCGAGCACCTGAAACACTGAGGGAAGAGAGCATGCGGGTGTGGCAGAATGCGAGCACCTGAAACACTGAGGAGAGAGAGCATGCAGGTGTGGCAGAATACGAGCACCTGAAACCCTGAGTGTAGAGAGCATGCAGGTGTGGCAGAATGCGAGCACTTGAAACACTGAGGGAAGAGAGCATGCAGGTGTGGCAGAATGCGAGCACCTGAAACACTGAGGGGAGAGAGCATGCAGATGTGGCAGAATACGAGCACCTGAAACACTGAGGGGAGAGAGCATGCAGGTGTGGCAGAATACGAGCACCTGAAACACTGAGGGGAGAGAGCATGCAGGCGTGGCAGAATACGAGTACCTGAAACACTGAGGGGAGAGAGCATGCAGGCGTGGCAGAATACGAGCACCTGAAACACTGAGGGGAGAGAGCATGCAGGTGTGGCAGAATACGAGTACCTGAAACACTGAGGGGAGAGAGCAGGCAGAATACGAGCACCTGAAACACTGAGGGGAGAGAGCATGCAGGCGTGGCAGAATATGAGCACCTGAAAAACTGAGGGGAGAGAGCATGCAGGTGTGGCAGAATGCGAGCACCTGAAACACTGAGGGGAGAGAGCATGCGGGTGTGGCAGAATACGAGCACCTGAAACACTGAGGGGAGAGAGCATGCAGGTGTGGCAGAATATGAGCACCTGAAACACTGAGGGGAGAGAGCAGGCAGAATACGAGCACCTGAAACACTGAGGGGAGAGAGCAGGCAGAATAAGAGCACCTGAAACACTGAGGGGAGAGAGCAGGCAGAATACGAGCACCTGAAACACTGAGGGGAGAGAGCATGCAGGTGTGGCAGAATACGAGCACCTGAAACACTGAGGGGAGAGAGCATGCAGGTGTGGCAGAATACGAGCACCTGAAACACCGAGGAAAGAGAGCATGCAGGTGTGGCAGAATACGAGCACCTGAAACCCTGAGGGGAGAAAGCATGCAGGTGTGGCAGAATGCGAGCACCTGAAACACTGAGGGGAGAGAGCATGCAGGTGTGGCAGAATGCAAGCACCTGAAACACTGAGGGGAGAGAGCATGCAGGTGTGGCAGAATACGAGCACCTGAAACCCTGAGGGGAGAGAGCATGCAGGTGTGGCAGAATGCGAGCACCTGAAACACTGAGGGGAGAGAGCAGGCAGAATACGAGCACCTGAAACACTGAGGGGAGAGAGCAGGCAGAATACGAGCAGCTGAAACACTGAGGGGAGAGAGCATGCAGGTGTTGCAGAATGCGAGCACCTGAAACACTGAGGGAAGAGAGCATGCAGGTGTGGCAGAATGCGAGCACCTGAAACACTGAGGGGAGAGAGCATGCAGATGTGGCAGAATATGAGCACCTGAAACACTGAGGGGAGAGAGCATGCAGGTGTGGCAGAATGCGAGCACCTGAAACACTGAGGGGAGAGAGCATGCAGGTGTGGCAGAATACGAGCACCTGAAACCCTGACGGGAGAAAGCATGCAGGTGTGGCAGAATGCGAGCACCTGAAACACTGAGGGAAGAGAGCATGCAGGTGTGGCAGAATGCGAGCACCTGAAACACTGAGGGGAGAGAGCATGCAGGTGTGGCAGAATACGAGCACCTGAAACCCTGAGTGCAGAGAGCATGCAGGTGTTGCAGAATGCGAGCACCTGAAACACTGAGGGAAGAGAGCATGCAGGTGTGGCAGAATGCGAGCACCTGAAACACTGAGGGGAGAGAGCATGCAGATGTGGCAGAATACGAGCACCTGAAACACTGAGGGGAGAGAGCATGCAGGCGTGGCAGAATACGAGCACCTGAAACACTGAGGCGAGAGAGCATGCAGGCGTGGTAGAATACGAGCACCTGAAACACTGAGGGGAGAGAGCATGCAGGCGTGGCAGAATACGAGCACCTGAAACACTGAGGGGAGAGAGCAGGCAGAATACGAGCACCTGAAACACTGATGGGTGAGAGCATGCAGGCGTGGCAGAATACGAGCACCTGAAACACTGAGGGGAGAGAGCATGCAGGTGTGGCAGAATCCGAGCACCTGAAACACTGAGGGGAGAGAGCATGCAGGTGTGGCAGAATACGAGCACCTGAAACACTGAGGGGAGAGAGCATGCAGGTGTGGCAGAATATGAGCACGTGAAACACTGAGGGGAGAGAGCAGACAGAATACGAGCACCTGAAACACTGAGGGAAGAGAGCAGGCAGAATACAAGCACCTGAAACACTGAGGGGAGAGAGCAGGCAGAATACGAGCACCTGAAACACTGAGGGGAGAGAGCATGCAGGTATGGCAGAATATGAGCACCTGAAACACTGAGGGGAAAGAGCATGCAGGCGTGGCAGAATGCAAGCACCTGAAACACCGAGGGAAGAGAGCATGCAGGTGTGGCAGAATGCGAGCACCTGAAAAACTGAGGGGAGAGAGCATGCAGGTGTGGCAGAATACGAGCACCTGAAACCCTGAGTGTAGAGAGCATGCAGGTGTGGCAGAATGCGAGCACCTGAAACACTGAGGGAAGAGAGCATGCAGGTGTGGCAGAATGCGAGCACCTGAAACACTGAGGGGAGAGAGCATGCATATGTGGCAGAATACGAGCACTTGAGACACTGAGGGGAGAGAGCATGCAGGTGTGGCAGAATACGAGCACCTGAAACACTGAGGGGAGAGAGCAGGCAGAATACGGGCACCTGAAACACTGAGGGGAGAGAACATGCAGGCGTGGCAGAATACGAGCACCTGAAACACTGAGGGGAGAGAGCATGCAGGTGTGGCAGAATGCGAGCACCTGAAACACTGAGGGGAGAGAGCATGCAGGTGTGGCAGAATACGAGCACCTAAAACACTGAGGGGAGAGAGCATGCAGGTGTGGCAGAATATGAGCACCTGAAACACTGAGGGGAGAGAGCAGGCAGAATACGAGCACCTGAAACACTGAGGGGAGAGAGCAGGCAGAATACGAGCACCTGAAACACTGAGGGGAGAGAGCAGGCTGAATACGAGCACCTGAAACACTGAGAGGAGAGAGCATGCAGGCGTGGCAGAATACGAGCACCTGAAACACTGACTGGAGAGAGCATGCAGGCGTGGCAGAATACGAGCACCTGAAACACTGAGGGGAGAGAGCATGCAGGTGTGGCAGAATACGAGCACCTGAAACACTGAGGGGAGAGAGCAGGCAGAATACAAGCACCTGAAACACTGAGGGGAGAGAGCATGCAGGCGTGGCAGAATACGAGCACCTGAAACACTGAGGGGAGACAGCATGCAGGTGTGGCAGAATGCGAGCACCTGAAACACTGAGGGGAGAGAGCATGCAGGTGTTGCAGAATATGAGCACCTGAAACACTGAGGGGAGAGAGCAGGCAGAATACGAGCACCTGAAACACTGAGGGGAGAGAGCAGGCAGAATACGAGCACCTGAAACACTGAGGGGAGAGAGCAGGCAGAATACGAGCACCTGAAACACTGAGGGGAGAGAGCATGCAGGTGTGGCAGAATACGAGCACCTGAAACACTGAGGGGAGAGAGCATGCAGGCGTGGCAGAATACGAGCACCTGAAACACCGAGGGAAGAGAGCATGCAGGTGTGGCAGAATGCGAGCACCTGAAACACTGAGGGGAGAGAGCATGCAGAATACGAGCACCTGAAACACTGAGGGGAGAGAGCAGGCAGCATACGAGCACCTGAAACACTGAGGGGAGAGAGCAGGCAGAATACGAGCAGCTGAAACACTGAGGGGAGAGAGCAGGCAGAATACGAGCACCTGAAACACTGAGGGGAGAGAGCATGCAGGCGTGGCAGAATACGAGCACCTGAAACAGCGAAGGAAGAGAGCATGCAGGTGTGACAGAATACGAGCACCTAAAACCCTGAGGGAGAAAGCATGCAGGTGTGACAGAATGCGAGCACCTGAAACTCTGAGGGAAGAGAGCATGCAGGTGTGGCAGAATGCGAGCACCTGAAACACTGAGGGGAGAGAGCATGCAGGTGTGGCAGAATACGAGCACCTGAAACCCTGAGGGGAGAGAGCATGCAGGTGTGGCAGAATGCGAGCACCTGAAACACTGAGGGGAGAGAGCAGGCAGAATACGAGCACCTGAAACACTGAGGGGAGAGAGCAGGCAGAATACGAGCACCTGAAACACTGAGGGGAGAGAGCAGGCAGAATACGAGCAGCTGAAACACTGAGGGGAGAGAGCATGCAGGCATGGCAGAATAGGAGCACCTGAAACACCGAGGGAAGAGAGCATGCAGGTGTGGCAGAATGCGAGCACCTGAAACACTGAGGGGAGAGAGCATGCAGGTGTGGCAGAATACGAGCACCTGAAACCCTGAGGGGAGAAAGCATGCAGGTGTGGCAGAATGCGAGCACCTGAAACACTGAGGGAAGAGAGCATGCGGGTGTGGCAGAATGCGAGCACCTGAAACACTGAGGAGAGAGAGCATGCAGGTGTGGCAGAATACGAGCACCTGAAACCCTGAGTGTAGAGAGCATGCAGGTGTGGCAGAATGCGAGCACTTGAAACACTGAGGGAAGAGAGCATGCAGGTGTGGCAGAATGCGAGCACCTGAAACACTGAGGGGAGAGAGCATGCAGATGTGGCAGAATACGAGCACCTGAAACACTGAGGGGAGAGAGCATGCAGGTGTGGCAGAATACGAGCACCTGAAACACTGAGGGGAGAGAGCATGCAGGCGTGGCAGAATACGAGTACCTGAAACACTGAGGGGAGAGAGCATGCAGGCGTGGCAGAATACGAGCACCTGAAACACTGAGGGGAGAGAGCATGCAGGTGTGGCAGAATACGAGTACCTGAAACACTGAGGGGAGAGAGCAGGCAGAATACGAGCACCTGAAACACTGAGGGGAGAGAGCATGCAGGCGTGGCAGAATATGAGCACCTGAAAAACTGAGGGGAGAGAGCATGCAGGTGTGGCAGAATGCGAGCACCTGAAACACTGAGGGGAGAGAGCATGCGGGTGTGGCAGAATACGAGCACCTGAAACACTGAGGGGAGAGAGCATGCAGGTGTGGCAGAATATGAGCACCTGAAACACTGAGGGGAGAGAGCAGGCAGAATACGAGCACCTGAAACACTGAGGGGAGAGAGCAGGCAGAATAAGAGCACCTGAAACACTGAGGGGAGAGAGCAGGCAGAATACGAGCACCTGAAACACTGAGGGGAGAGAGCATGCAGGTGTGGCAGAATACGAGCACCTGAAACACTGAGGGGAGAGAGCATGCAGGCGTGGCAGAATACGAGCACCTGAAACACCGAGGAAAGAGAGCATGCAGGTGTGGCAGAATACGAGCACCTGAAACCCTGAGGGGAGAAAGCATGCAGGTGTGGCAGAATGCGAGCACCTGAAACACTGAGGGGAGAGAGCATGCAGGTGTGGCAGAATGCAAGCACCTGAAACACTGAGGGGAGAGAGCATGCAGGTGTGGCAGAATACGAGCACCTGAAACCCTGAGGGGAGAGAGCATGCAGGTGTGGCAGAATGCGAGCACCTGAAACACTGAGGGGAGAGAGCAGGCAGAATACGAGCACCTGAAACACTGAGGGGAGAGAGCAGGCAGAATACGAGCAGCTGAAACACTGAGGGGAGAGAGCATGCAGGTGTTGCAGAATGCGAGCACCTGAAACACTGAGGGAAGAGAGCATGCAGGTGTGGCAGAATGCGAGCACCTGAAACACTGAGGGGAGAGAGCATGCAGATGTGGCAGAATATGAGCACCTGAAACACTGAGGGGAGAGAGCATGCAGGTGTGGCAGAATGCGAGCACCTGAAACACTGAGGGGAGAGAGCATGCAGGTGTGGCAGAATACGAGCACCTGAAACCCTGACGGGAGAAAGCATGCAGGTGTGGCAGAATGCGAGCACCTGAAACACTGAGGGAAGAGAGCATGCAGGTGTGGCAGAATGCGAGCACCTGAAACACTGAGGGGAGAGAGCATGCAGGTGTGGCAGAATACGAGCACCTGAAACCCTGAGTGCAGAGAGCATGCAGGTGTTGCAGAATGCGAGCACCTGAAACACTGAGGGAAGAGAGCATGCAGGTGTGGCAGAATGCGAGCACCTGAAACACTGAGGGGAGAGAGCATGCAGATGTGGCAGAATACGAGCACCTGAAACACTGAGGGGAGAGAGCATGCAGGCGTGGCAGAATACGAGCACCTGAAACACTGAGGCGAGAGAGCATGCAGGCGTGGTAGAATACGAGCACCTGAAACACTGAGGGGAGAGAGCATGCAGGCGTGGCAGAATACGAGCACCTGAAACACTGAGGGGAGAGAGCAGGCAGAATACGAGCACCTGAAACACTGATGGGTGAGAGCATGCAGGCGTGGCAGAATACGAGCACCTGAAACACTGAGGGGAGAGAGCATGCAGGTGTGGCAGAATCCGAGCACCTGAAACACTGAGGGGAGAGAGCATGCAGGTGTGGCAGAATACGAGCACCTGAAACACTGAGGGGAGAGAGCATGCAGGTGTGGCAGAATATGAGCACGTGAAACACTGAGGGGAGAGAGCAGACAGAATACGAGCACCTGAAACACTGAGGGAAGAGAGCAGGCAGAATACAAGCACCTGAAACACTGAGGGGAGAGAGCAGGCAGAATACGAGCACCTGAAACACTGAGGGGAGAGAGCATGCAGGTATGGCAGAATATGAGCACCTGAAACACTGAGGGGAAAGAGCATGCAGGCGTGGCAGAATGCGAGCACCTGAAACACCGAGGGAAGAGAGCATGCAGGTGTGGCAGAATGTGAGCACCTGAAACACCGAGGGGAGAGAGCATGCAGGTGTGGCAGAATACGAGCACCTGAAACCCTGAGGGGAGAACGCATGCAGGTGTGGCAGAATGCGAGCACCTGAAACACTGAGGGGAGAGAGCATGCAGGTGTGGCAGAATGCGAGCACCTGAAACACTGAGGGGAGAGAGCATGCAGGTGTGGCAGAATGCGAGCACCTGAAACCCTGAGGGGAGAGAGCATGCAGGTGTGGCAGAATGCGAGCACCTGAAACACTGAGGTGAGAGAGCATGCAGGTGTTGCAGAATACGAGCACCTGAAACACTGTGGGGAGAGAGCATGCAGGCGTGGCAGAATACGAGCACCTGAAACACTGAGGGGAGAGAGCATGCAGGTGTGGCAGAATACGAGCACCTGAAACACTGAGGGGAGAGAGCATGCAGGCGTGGCAGAATACGAGCACCTGAAACACTGAGAGGAGAGAGCATGCAGGCGTGGCAGAATACGAGCACCTGAAACACTGAGGGGAGAGAGCAGGCAGAATACGAGCACCTGAAACACTGAGGGGAGAGAGCATGCGGGCGTGGCAGAATACGAGCACCTGAAACACTGAGGGGAGAGAGCATGCAGGCGTGGCAGAATACGAGCACCTGAAACACTGAGGGGAGAGAGCATGCAGGCGTGGCAGAATACGAGCACCTGAAACACCGAAGGAAGAGAGCATGCAGGTGTGGCAGAATGCGAGCACCTGAAACACTGAGGGGAGAGAGCATGCAGGTGTGGCAGAATACGAGCACCTGAAACCCTGAGGGGAGAGAGCATGCAGGCGTGGCAGAATACGAGCACCTGAAACACTGAGGGGAGAAAGCATGCAGGTGTGGCAGAATGCGAGCACCTGAAACACTGAGGGAAGAGAGCATGCAGGTGTGGCAGAATGCGAGCACCTGAAACACTGAGGGGAGAGAGCATGCAGGTGTGGCAGAATACGAGCATCTGAAACCCTGAGGGGAGAGAGCATGCAGGTGTGGCAGAATGCGAGCACCTGAAACACTGAGGGGAGAGAGCAGGCAGAATACGAGCACCTGAAACACTGCGGGGAGAGAGCAGGCAGAATACGAGCACCTGAAACACTGAGGGGAGAAAGCAGGCAGAATACGAGCACCTGAAACACTGAGGGGAGAGAGCATGCAGGTGTGGCAGAATATGAGCACCTGAAACACTGAGGTGAGAGAGCATGCAGGCGTGGCAGAATACGAGCACCTGAAACACCGAGGGAAGAGAGCATGAAGGTGTGGCAGAATGCGAGCACCTGAAACACTGAGGGGAGAGAGCATGCTGGTGTGGCAGAATACGAGCACCTGAAACCCTGAGGGGAGAGAGCATGCAGGTGTGGCAGAATGCGAGCACCTGAAACACTGAGGGGAGAGAGCAGGCAGAATACGAGCACCTGAAACACTGAGAGGAGAGAGCAGGCAGAATACGAGCACCTGAAACACTGAGGGGAGAGAGCAGGCAGAATACGAGCACCTGAAACACTGAGGGGAGAGAGCATGCAGGTGTGGCAGAATACGAGCACCTGAAACACTGAGGGGAGAGAGCATGCAGGCGTGGAAAATACGAGCACCTGAAACACAGAGGGAAGAGAGCATGCAGGTGTGGCAGAATGCGAGCACCTGAAACACTAAGGGGAGAGAGCATGCAGGTGTGGCAGAATACGAGCATCTGAAACCCTGAGGGGAGAGAGCATGCAGGTGTGGCAGAATACGAGCACCTGAAACCCTGAGGGGAGAAAGCATGCAGGTGTGGCAGAATGCGAGCACCTGAAACACTGAGGGAAGAGAGCATGCAGGTGTGGCAGAATGCGAGCACCTGAAACACTGAGGGGAGAGAGCATGCAGGTGTGGCAGAATACGAGCACCTGAAACCCTGATTGTAGAGAGCATGCAGGTGTGGCAGAATGCGAGCACCTGAAACACTGAGGGAAGAGAGCATGCAGGTGTGGCAGAATGCGAGCACCTGAAACACTGAGGGGAGAGAGCATGCATATGTGGCAGAATACGAGCACGTGAGACACTGAGGGGAGAGAGCATGCAGGTGTGGCAGAATATGAGCACCTGAAACACTGAGGGGAGAGAGCAGGCAGAATACGGGCACCAGAAACACTGAGGGGAGAGAGCATGCAGGCGTGGCAGAATACGAGCACCTGAAACACTGAGGGGAGAGAGCATGCAGATGTGGCAGAATGCGAGCACCTGAAACACTGAGGGGAGAGAGCATGCAGGTGTGGCAGAATACGAGCATCTAAAACACTGAGGGGAGAGAGCATGCAGGTGTGGCAGAATATGAGCACCTGAAACACTGAGGGGAGAGAGAAGGCAGAATACGAGCACCTGAAACACTGAGGGGAGAGAGCAGGCAGAATACGAGCACCTGAAACACTGAGGGGAGAGAGCAGGCAGAATACGAGCACCTGAAACACTGAGGGGAGAGAGCATGCAGGTGTGGCAGAATACGAGCACCTGAAACACTGAGGGGAGAGAGCATGCAGGCGTGGCTGAATACGAGCACCTGAAACACTGAGGGGAGAGAGCATGCAGGCGTGGCAGAATACGAGCACCTGAAACACTGAGGGGAGAGAGCATGCAGGCGTGGCAGAATACGAGCACCTGAAACACTGAGGGGAGAGAGCATGCAGGTGTGGCAGAATACGAGCACCTGAAACACTGAGGGGAGAGAGCAGGCAGAATACAAGCACCTGAAACACTGAGGGGAGAGAGCATGCAGGCGTGGCAGAATACGAGCACCTGAAACACTGAGGGGAGACAGCATGCAGGTGTGGCAGAATGCGAGCACCTGAAACACTGAGGGGAGAGAGCATGCATGTGTGGCAGAATACAAGCACCTGAAACACTGAGGGGAGAGAGCATGCAGGTGTTGCAGAATATGAGCACCTGAAACACTGAGGGGAGAGAGCAGGCAGAATACGAGCACCTGAAACACTGAGGGGAGAGAGCAGGCAGAATACGAGCACCTGAAACACTGAGGGGAGAGAGCAGGCAGAATACGAGCACCTGAAACACTGAGGGGAGAGAGCATGCAGGCGTGGCAGAATACGAGCACCTGAAACACCGAGGGGAGAGAGCATGCAGAATACGAGCACCTGAAACACTGAGGGGAGAGAGCAGGCAGCATACGAGCACCTGAAACACTGAGGGGAGAGAGCAGGCAGAATACGAGCAGCTGAAACACTGAGGGGAGAGAGCATGCAGGATACGAGCACCTGAAACACTGAGGGGAGAAAGCATGCAGGCGTGGCAGAATACGAGCACCTGAAACACTGAGGGAAGAGAGCATGCAGGCGTGGCAGAATGCGAGCACCTGAAACACTGAGGGGAAAGAGCAGGCAGGTGTGGCAGAATACGAGCACCTGAAACCCTGAGGGGAGAAAGCATGCAGGTGTGGCAGAATGCGAGCACCTGAAACACTGAGGGAAGAGAGCATGCAGGTGTGGCAGAATGCGAGCACCTGAAACACTGAGGGGAGAGAGCATGCAGGTGTGGCAGAATACGAGCACCTGAAACCCTGAGTGTAGAGAGCATGCAGGTGTGGCAGAATGCGAGCACCTGAAACACTGAGGGAAGAGAGCATGCAGGTGTGGCAGAATGCGAGCACCTGAAACACTGAGGGGAGAGAGCATGCATATGTGGCAGAATACGAGCACTTGAGACACTGAGGGGAGAGAGCATGCAGGTGTGGCAGAATACGAGCACCTGAAACACTGAGGGGAGAGAGCAGGCAGAATACGGGCACCTGAAACACTGAGGGGAGAGAGCATGCAGGCGTGGCAGAATACGAGCACCTGAAACACTGATGGGAGAGAGCATGCAGGTGTGGCAGAATGCGAGCACCTGAAACACTGAGGGGAGAGAGCATGCAGGTGTGGCAGAATACGAGCACCTAAAACACTGAGGGGAGAGAGCATGCAGGTGTGGCAGAATATGAGCACCTGAAACACTGAGGGGAGAGAGCAGGCAGAATACGAGCACCTGAAACACTGAGGGGAGAGAGCAGGCAGAATACGAGCACCTGAAACACTGAGGGGAGAGAGCAGGCTGAATACGAGCACCTGAAACACTGAGAGGAGAGAGCATGCAGGCGTGGCAGAATACGAGCACCTGAAACACTGAGGGGAGAGAGCATGCAGGCGTGGCAGAATACGAGCACCTGCAACACTGAGGGGAGAGAGCATGCAGGTGTGGCAGAATACGAGCACCTGAAACACTGAGGGGAGAGAGCAGGCAGAATACAAGCACCTGAAACACTGAGGGGAGAGAGCATGCAGGCGTGGCAGAATACGAGCACCTGAAACACTGAGGGGAGACAGCATACAGGTGTGGCAGAATGCGAGCACCTGAAACACTGAGGGGAGAGAGCATGCAGGTGTTGCAGAATATGAGCACCTGAAACACTGAGGGGAGAGAGCAGGCAGAATACGAGCACCTGAAACACTGAGGGGAGAGAGCAGGCAGAATACGAGCACCTGAAACACTGAGGGGAGAGAGCAGGCAGAATACGAGCACCTGAAACACTGAGGGGAGAGAGCATGCAGGTGTGGCAGAATACGAGCACCTGAAACACTGAGGGGAGAGAGCATGCAGGCGTGGCAGAATACGAGCACCTGAAACACCGAGGGAAGAGAGCATGCAGGTGTGGCAGAATGCGAGCACCTGAAACACTGAGGGGAGAGAGCATGCAGAATACGAGCACCTGAAACACTGAGGGGAGAGAGCAGGCAGCATACGAGCACCTGAAACACTGAGGGGAGAGAGCATGCAGGTGTGGCAGCTGCTCGTATTCTGCAGGCAGAATACGAGCAGCTGAAACACTGAGGGGAGAGAGCATGCAGGCATGGCAGAATAGGAGCACCTGAAACACCGAGGGAAGAGAGCATGCAGGTGTGGCAGAATGCGAGCACCTGAAACACTGAGGGGAGAGAGCATGCAGGTGTGGCAGAATACGAGCACCTGAAACCCTGAGGGGAGAAAGCATGCAGGTGTGGCAGAATGCGAGCACCTGAAACACTGAGGGAAGAGAGCATGCAGGTGTGGCAGAATGCGAGCACCTGAAACACTGAGGAGAGAGAGCATGCAGGTGTGGCAGAATACGAGCACCTGAAACCCTGAGTGTAGAGAGCATGCAGGTGTGGCAGAATGCGAGCACCTGAAACACTGAGGGAAGAGAGCATGCAGGTGTGGCAGAATGCGAGCACCTGAAACACTGAGGGGAGAGAGCATGCAGATGTGGCAGAATACGAGCACCTGAAACACTGAGGGGAGAGAGCATGCAGGTGTGGCAGAATATGAGCACCTGAAACACTGAGGGGAGAGAGCATGCAGGCGTGGCAGAATACGAGTACCTGAAACACTGAGGGGAGAGAGCATGCAGGTGTGGCAGAATACGAGCACCTGAAACACTGAGGGGAGAGAGCATGCAGGCGTGGCAGAATATGAGCACCTGAAAAACTGAGGGGAGAGAGCATGCGGGTGTGGCAGAATGCGAGCACCTGAAACACTTAGGGGAGAGAGCATGCGGGTGTGGCAGAATACGAGCACCTGAAACACTGAGGGGAGAGAGCATGCAGGTGTGGCAGAATATGAGCACCTGAAACACTGAGGGGAGAGAGCAGGCAGAATACGAGCACCTGAAACACTGAGGGGAGAGAGCAGGCAGAATACGAGCACCTGAAACACTGAGGGGAGAGAGCAGGCAGAATACGAGCACCTGAAACACTGAGGGGAGAGAGCATGCAGGTGTGGCAGAATACGAGCACCTGAAACACTGAGGGGAGAGAGCATGCAGGCGTGGCAGAATACGAGCACCTGAAACACCGAGGAAAGAGAGCATGCAGGTGTGGCAGAATACGAGCACCTGAAACCCTGAGGGGAGAAAGCATGCAGGTGTGGCAGAATGCGAGCACCTGAAACACTGAGGGGAGAGAGCATGCAGGTGTGGCAGAATGCAAGCACCTGAAACACTGAGGGGAGAGAGCATGCAGGTGTGGCAGAATACGAGCACCTGAAACCCTGAGGGGAGAGAGCATGCAGGTGTGGCAGAATGCGAGCACCTGAAACACTGAGGGGAGAGAGCAGGCAGAATACGAGCACCTGAAACACTGAGGGGAGAGAGCAGGCAGAATACGAGCAGCTGAAACACTGAGGGGAGAGAGCATGCAGGTGTTGCAGAATGCGAGCACCTGAAACACTGAGGGAAGAGAGCATGCAGGTGTGGCAGAATGCGAGCACCTGAAACACTGAGGGGAGAGAGCATGCAGATGTGGCAGAATACGAGCACCTGAAACACTGAGGGGAGAGAGCATGCAGGTGTGGCAGAATGCGAGCACCTGAAACACTGAGGGGAGAGAGCATGCAGGTGTGGCAGAATACGAGCACCTGAAACCCTGACGGGAGAAAGCATGCAGGTGTGGCAGAATGCGCGCACCTGAAACACTGAGGGAAGAGAGCATGCAGGTGTGGCAGAATGCGAGCACCTGAAACACTGAGGGGAGAGAGCATGCAGGTGTGGCAGAATACGAGCACCTGAAACCCTGAGTGCAGAGAGCATGCAGATGTTGCAGAATGCGAGCACCTGAAACACTGAGGGAAGAGAGCATGCAGGTGTGGCAGAATGCGAGCACCTGAAACACTGAGGGGAGAGAGCATGCAGATGTGGCAGAATACGAGCACCTGAAACACTGAGGGGAGAGAGCATGCAGGCGTGGCAGAATACGAGCACCTGAAACACTGAGGTGAGAGAGCATGCAGGCGTGGTAGAATACGAGCACCTGAAACACTGAGGGGAGAGAGCATGCAGGCGTGGCAGAATACGAGCACCTGAAACACTGATGGGCGAGAGCATGCAGGCGTGGCAGAATACGAGCACCTGAAACACTGAGGGGAGAGAGCATGCAGGTGTGGCAGAATGCGAGCACCTGAAACACTGAGGGGAGAGAGCATGCAGGTGTGGCAGAATACGAGCACCTGAAACACTGAGGGGAGAGAGCATGCAGGTGTGGCAGAATATGAGCACGTGAAACACTGAGGGGAGAGAGCAGACAGAATACGAGCACCTGAAACACTGAGGGAAGAGAGCAGGCAGAATACAAGCACCTGAAACACTGAGGGGAGAGAGCAGGCAGAATACGAGCACCTGAAACACTGAGGGGAGAGAGCATGCAGGTGTGGCAGAATATGAGCACCTGAAACACTGAGGGGAAAGAGCATGCAGGCGTGGCAGAATGCGAGCACCTGAAACACCGAGGGAAGAGAGCATGCAGGTGTGGCAGAATGCGAGCACCTGAAACACCGAGGGGAGAGAGCATGCAGGTGTGGCAGAATACGAGCACCTGAAACCCTGAGGGGAGAACGCATGCAGGTGTGGCAGAATGCGAGCACCTGAAACACTGAGGGGAGAGAGCATGCAGGTGTGGCAGAATGCGAGCACCTGAAACACAGAGGGGAGAGAGCATGCAGGTGTGGCAGAATGCGAGCACCTGAAACCCTGAGGGGAGAGAGCATGCAGGTGTGGCAGAATGCGAGCACCTGAAACACTGAGGTGAGAGAGCATGCAGGTGTTGCAGAATACGAGCACCTGAAACACTGTGGGGAGAGAGCATGCAGGCGTGGCAGAATACGAGCACCTGAAACACTGAGGGGAGAGAGCATGCAGGTGTGGCAGAATACGAGCACCTGAAACACTGAGGGGAGAGAGCATGCAGGCGTGGCAGAATACGAGCACCTGAAACACTGAGGGGAGAGAGCATGCAGGCGTGGCAGAATACGAGCACCTGAAACACTGAGGGGAGAGAGCAGGCAGAATACGAGCACCTGAAACACTGAGGGGAGAGAGCATGCGGGCGTGGCAGAATACGAGCACCTGAAACACTGAGGGGAGAGAGCATGCAGGCGTGGCAGAATACGAGCACCTGAAACACTGAGGGGAGAGAGCATGCAGGCGTGGCAGAATACGAGCACCTGAAACACCGAAGGAAGAGAGCATGCAGGTGTGGCAGAATGCGAGCACCTGAAACACTGAGGGGAGAGAGCATGCAGGTGTGGCAGAATACGAGCACCTGAAACCCTGAGGGGAGAAAGCATGCAGGTGTGGCAGAATGCGAGCACCTGAAACACTGAGGGAAGAGAGCATGCAGGTGTGGCAGAATGCGAGCACCTGAAACACTGAGGGGAGAGAGCATGCAGGTGTGGCAGAATACGAGCATCTGAAACCCTGAGGGGAGAGAGCATGCAGGTGTGGCAGAATGCGAGCACCTGAAACACTGAGGGGAGAGAGCAGGCAGAACACGAGCACCTGAAACACTGCGGGGAGAGAGCAGGCAGAATACGAGCACCTGAAACACTGAGGGGAGAGAGCAGGCAGAATAAGAGCAACTGAAACACTGAGGGGAGAGAGCATGCAGGTGTGGCAGAATATGAGCACCTGAAACACTGAGGTGAGAGAGCATGCAGGCGTGGCAGAATACGAGCACCTGAAACACCGAGGGAAGAGAGCATGAAGGTGTGGCAGAATGCGAGCACCTGAAACACTGAGGGGAGAGAGCATGCTGGTGTGGCAGAATACGAGCACCTGAAACCCTGAGGGGAGAGAGCATGCAGGTGTGGCAGAATGCGAGCACCTGAAACACTGAGGGAAGAGAGCAGGCAGAATACGAGCACCTGAAACACTGAGAGGAGAGAGCAGGCAGAATACGAGCACCTGAAACACTGAGGGGAGAGAGCAGGCAGAATACGAGCACCTGAAACACTGAGGGGAGAGAGCATGCAGGTGTGGCAGAATACGAGCACCTGAAACACTGAGGGGAGAGAGCATGCAGGCGTGGAAAATACGAGCACCTGAAACACAGAGGGAAGAGAGCATGCAGGTGTGGCAGAATGCGAGCACCTGAAACACTAAGGGGAGAGAGCATGCAGGTGTGGCAGAATACGAGCATCTGAAACCCTGAGGGGAGAGAGCATGCAGGTGTGGCAGAATACGAGCACCTGAAACCCTGAGGGGAGAAAGCATGCAGGTGTGGCAGAATGCGAGCACCTGAAACACTGAGGGAAGAGAGCATGCAGGTGTGGCAGAATGCGAGCACCTGAAACACTGAGGGGAGAGAGCATGCAGGTGTGGCAGAATACGAGCACCTGAAACCCTGATTGTAGAGAGCATGCAGGTGTGGCAGAATGCGAGCACCTGAAACACTGAGGGAAGAGAGCATGCAGGTGTGGCAGAATGCGAGCACCTGAAACACTGAGGGGAGAGAGCATGCATATGTGGCAGAATACGAGCACGTGAGACAATGAGGGGAGAGAGCATGCAGGTGTGGCAGAATATGAGCACCTGAAACACTGAGGGGAGAGAGCAGGCAGAATACGGGCACCAGAGACACTGAGGGGAGAGAGCATGCAGGCGTGGCAGAATACGAGCACCTGAAACACTGAGGGGAGAGAGCATGCAGGTGTGGCAGAATGCGAGCACCTGAAACACTGAGGGGAGAGAGCATGCAGGTGTGGCAGAATACGAGCACCTAAAACACTGAGGGGAGAGAGCATGCAGGTGTGGCAGAATATGAGCACCTGAAACACTGAGGGGAGAGAGCATGCAGGCGTGGCAGAATATGAGCACCTGAAACACTGAGGGGAGAGAGCATGCAGGCGTGGCAGAATACGAGCACCTGAAACACTGAGGGGAGAGAGCATGCAGGTGTGGCAGAATACGAGCACCTGAAACACTGAGGGGAGAGAGCAGGCAGAATACGAGCACCTGAAACACTGAGGGGAGAGAGCATGCAGGTGTGGCAGAATACGAGCACCTGAAACACTGAGGGGAGAGAGCATGCAGGCGTGGCTGAATACGAGCACCTGAAACACTGAGGGGAGAGAGCATGCAGGCGTGGCAGAATACGAGCACCTGAAACACTGAGGGGAGAGAGCATGCAGGCGTGGCAGAATACGAGCACCTGAAACACTGAGGGGAGAGAGCATGCAGGTGTGGCAGAATACGAGCACCTGAAACACTGAGGGGAGAGAGCAGGCAGAATACAAGCACCTGAAACACTGAGGGGAGAGAGCATGCAGGCGTGGCAGAATACGAGCACCTGAAACACTGAGGGGAGACAGCATGCAGGTGTGGCAGAATGCGAGCACCTGAAACACTGAGGGGAGAGAGCATGCATGTGTGGCAGAATACAAGCACCTGAAACACTGAGGGGAGAGAGCATGCAGGTGTTGCAGAATATGAGCACCTGAAACACTGAGGGGAGAGAGCAGGCAGAATACGAGCACCTGAAACACTGAGGGGAGAGAGCAGGCAGAATACGAGCACCTGAAACACTGAGGGGAGAGAGCAGGCAGAATACGAGCACCTGAAACACTGAGGGGAGAGAGCATGCAGGCGTGGCAGAATACGAGCACCTGAAACACCGAGGGAAGAGAGCATGCAGGTGTGGCAGAATGCGAGCACCTGAAACACTGAGGGGAGAGAGCATGCAGAATACGAGCACCTGAAACACTGAGGGGAGAGAGCAGGCAGGTGTGGCAGAATACGAGCACCTAAAACACTGAGGGGAGAGAGCATGCAGGTGTGGCAGAATATGAGCACCTGAAACACTGAGGGGAGAGAGAAGGAAGAATACGAGCACCTGAAACACTGAGGGGAGAGAGCAGGCAGAATACGAGCACCTGAAACACTGAGGGGAGAGAGCAGGCAGAATACGAGCACCTGAAACACTGAGGGGAGAGAGCATGCAGGTGTGGCAGAATACGAGCACCTGAAACACTGAGGGGAGAGAGCATGCAGGCGTGGCTGAATACGAGCACCTGAAACACTGAGGGGAGAGAGCATGCAGGCGTGGCAGAATACGAGCACCTGAAACACTGAGGGGAGAGAGCATGCAGGCGTGGCAGAATACGAGCACCTGAAACACTGAGGGGAGAGAGCATGCAGGTGTGGCAGAATACGAGCACCTGAAACACTGAGGGGAGAGAGCAGGCAGAATACAAGCACCTGAAACACTGAGGGGAGAGAGCATGCAGGCGTGGCAGAATACGAGCACCTGAAACACTGAGGGGAGACAGCATGCAGGTGTGGCAGAATGCGAGCACCTGAAACACTGAGGGGAGAGAGCATGCATGTGTGGCAGAATACAAGCACCTGAAACACTGAGGGGAGAGAGCATGCAGAATACGAGCACCTGAAACACTGAGGGGAGAGAGCAGGCAGAATACGAGCACTTGAAACACTGAGGGGAGAGAGCAGGCAGAATACGAGCACCTGAAACACTGAGGGGAGAGAGCATGCAGGCGTGGCAGAATACGAGCACCTGAAACACCGAGGGAAGAGAGCATGCAGGTGTGGCAGAATGCGAGCACCTGAAACACTGAGGGGAGAGAGCATGCAGAATACGAGCACCTGAAACACTGAGGGGAGAGAGCAGGCAGGTGTGGCAGAATACGAGCACCTGAAACACTGAGGGGAGAGAGCATGCAGAATACGAGCACCTGAAACACTGAGGGAAGAGAGCATGCAGGTGTGGCAGAATACGAGCACCTGAAACACTGAGGGGAGAGAGCATGCAGGCGTGGCAGAATACGAGCACCTGAAACACCGACGGAAGAGAGCATGCAGGTGTGGCAGAATGCGAGCACCTGAAACACTGAGGGGAGAGAGCATGCAGAATTCGAGCACCTGAAACACTGAGGGGAGAGAGCAGGCAGAATACGAGCACCTGAACCACTGAGGGGAGAGAGCATGCAGGCGTGGCAGAATACGAGCACCTGAAACAGCGAAGGAAGAGAGCATGCAGGTGTGGCAGAATGCGAGCACCTGAAACACTGAGGGGAGAGAGCATGCAGGTGTGGCAGAATACGAGCACCTGAAACCCTGAGGGGAGAAAGCATGCAGGTGTGACAGAATGCGAGCACCTGAAACACTGAGGGAAGAGAGCATGCAGGTGTGGCAGAATGCGAGCATCTGATACACTGAGGGGAGAGAGCATGCAGGTGTGGCAGAATACGAGCACCTGAAACCCTGAGGGGAGAGAGCATGCAGGTGTGGCAGAATGCGAGCACCTGAAACACTGAGGGGAGAGAGCAGGCAGAATACGAGCACCTGAAACACTGAGGGGAGAGAGCAGGCAGAATACGCGCACCTGAAACACTGAGGGGAGAGAGCAGGCAGAATACAAGCAGCTGAAACACTGAGGGGAGAGAGCATGCAGGCATGGCAGAATACGAGCACCTGAAACACCGAGGGAAGAGAGCATGCAGGTGTGGCAGAATGCGAGCACCTGAAACACTGAGGGGAGAGAGCATGCAGGTGTGGCAGAATACGAGCACCTGAAACCCTGAGGGGAGAAAGCATGCAGGTGTGGCAGAATGCGAGCACCTGAAACACTGAGGGAAGAGAGCATGCAGGTGTGGCAGAATGCGAGCACCTGAAACACTGAGGGGAGAGAGCATGCAGGTGTGGCAGAATACGAGCACCTGAAACACTGAGGGGAGAGAGCAGGCAGAATACGAGCACCTGAAACACTGAGGGGAGAGAGCATGCAGGCGTGGCAGAATATGAGCACCTGAAACACTGAGGGGAGAGAGCATGCAGGTGTGGCAGAATGCGAGCACCTGAAACACTGAGGGGAGAGAGCATGCAGGTGTGGCAGAATACGAGCACCTGAAACACTGAGGGGAGAGAGCATGCAGGTGTGGCAGAATATGAGCACCTGAAACACTGAGGGGAGAGAGCAGGCAGAATACGAGCACCTGAAACACTGAGGGGAGAGAGCAGGCAGAATACAAGCACCTGAAACACTGAGGGGAGAGAGCATGCAGGCGTGGCAGAATACGAGCACCTGAAACACTGAGGGGAGACAGCATGCAGGTGTGGCAGAATGCGAGCACCTGAAACACTGAGGGGAGAGAGCATGCATGTGTGGCAGAATACAAGCACCTGAAACACTGAGGGGAGAGAGCATGCAGGTGTTGCAGAAAATGAGCACCTGAAACACTGAGGGGAGAGAGCAGGCAGAATACGAGCACCTGAAACACTGAGGGGAGAGAGCAGGCAGAATACGAGCACTTGAAACACTGAGGGGAGAGAGCAGGCAGAATACGAGCACCTGAAACACTGAGGGGAGAGAGCATGCAGGCGTGGCAGAATACGAGCACCTGAAACACCGAGGGAAGAGAGCATGCAGGTGTGGCAGAATGCGAGCACCTGAAACACTGAGGGGAGAGAGCATGCAGAATACGAGCACCTGAAACACTGAGGGGAGAGAGCAGGCAGGTGTGGCAGAATACGAGCACCTGAAACACTGAGGGGAGAGAGCATGCAGAATACGAGCACCTGAAACACTGAGGGAAGAGAGCATGCAGGTGTGGCAGAATACGAGCACCTGAAACACTGAGGGGAGAGAGCATGCAGGCGTGGCAGAATACGAGCACCTGAAACACCGACGGAAGAGAGCATGCAGGTGTGGCAGAATGCGAGCACCTGAAACACTGAGGGGAGAGAGCATGCAGAATACGAGCACCTGAAACACTGAGGGGAGAGAGCAGGCAGAATACGAGCACCTGAACCACGGAGGGGAGAGAGCATGCAGGCGTGGCAGAATACGAGCACCTGAAACAGCGAAGGAAGAGAGCATGCAGGTGTGGCAGAATGCGAGCACCTGAAACACTGAGGGGAGAGAGCATGCAGGTGTGGCAGAATACGAGCACCTGAAACCCTGAGGGGAGAGAGCATGCAGGTGTGGCAGAATGCGAGCACCTGAAACACTGAGGGGAGAGAGCAGGCAGAATACGAGCACCTGAAACACTGAGGGGAGAGAGCAGGCAGAATACGCGCACCTGAAACACTGAGGGGAGAGAGCAGGCAGAATACAAGCAGCTGAAACACTGAGGGGAGAGAGCATGCAGGCATGGCAGAATACGAGCACCTGAAACACAGAGGGAAGAGAGCATGCAGGTGTGGCAGAATGCGAGCACCTGAAACACGGAGGGGAGAGAGCATGCAGGTGTGGCAGAATACGAGCACCTGAAACCCTGAGGGGAGAAAGCATGCAGGTGTGGCAGAATGCGAGCACCTGAAACACTGAGGGAAGAGAGCATGCAGGTGTGGCAGAATGCGAGCACCTGAAACACTGAGGGGAGAGAGCATGCAGGTGTGGCAGAATACGAGCACCTGAAACACTGAGGGGAGAGAGCAGGCAGAATACGAGCACCTGAAACACTGAGGGGAGAGAGCATGCAGGCGTGGCAGAATATGAGCACCTGAAACACTGAGGGGAGAGAGCATGCAGGTGTGGCAGAATGCGAGCACCTGAAACACTGAGGGGAGAGAGCATGCAGGTGTGGCAGAATACGAGCACCTGAAACACTGAGGGGAGAGAGCATGCAGGTGTGGCAGAATATGAGCACCTGAAACACTGAGGGGAGAGAGCAGGCAGAATACGAGCACCTGAAACACTGAGGGGAGAGAGCAGGCAGAATACAAGCACCTGAAACACTGAGGGGAGAGAGCAGGCAGAATACGAGCACCTGAAACACTGAGGGGAGAGAGCAGGCAGAATACGAGCACCTGAAAAACTGAGGGGAGAGAGCATGCAGGTGTGGCAGAATACGAGCACCTGAAACACTGAGGGGAGAGAGCATGCAGGTGTGGCAGAATACGAGCACCTGAAACACCGAGGGAAGAGAGCATGCAGGTGTGGCAGAATATGAGCACCTGAAACCCTGAGGGGAGAAAGCATGCAGGTGTGGCAGAATGCGAGCACCTGAAACACTGAGGGGAGAGAGCATGCAGGTGTGGCAGAATGCGAGCACCTGAAACACTGAGGGGAGAGAGCATGCAGGTGTGGCAGAATACGAGCACCTGAAACCCTGAGGGGAGAGAGCATGCAGGTGTGGCAGAATGCGAGCACCTGAAACACTGAGGGGAGAGAGCAGGCAAAATACGAGCACCTGAAACACTGAGGGGAGAGAGCAGGCAGAATACGAGCAGCTGAAACACTGAGGGGAGAGAGCATGCAGGTGTGGCAGAATACGAGCACCTGAAACACTGAGGGGAGAGAGCATGCAGGCGTGGCAGAATACGAGCACCTGAAACACCGAGGGAAGAGAGCATGCAGGTGTGGCAGAATGCGAGCACCTGAAACACTGAGGGGAGAGAGCATGCAGGTGTGGCAGAATAAGAGCACCTGAAACACTGAGTGTAGAGAGCATGCAGGTGTGGCAGAATGCGAGCACCTGAAACACTGAGGGGAGAGAGCATGCAGATGTGGCAGAATACGAGCACCTGAAACACTGAGGGGAGAGAGCATGCAGGCGTGGCAGAATACGAGCACCTGAAACACTGAGGCGAGAGAGCATGCAGGCGTGGCAGAATACAAGCACCTGAAACACTGAGGGGAGAGAGCAGGCAGAATACGAGCACCTGAAACACTGAGGGGAGAGAGCAGGCAGAATACGAGCACCTGAAACACTGAGGGGAGAGAGCAGGCAGAATACGAGCACCTGAAACACTGAGGGGAGAGAGCATGCAGGCGTGGCAGAATACGAGCACCTGAAACACCGAGGGAAGAGAGCATGCAGGTGTGGCAGAATGCGAGCACCTGAAACACTGAGGGGAGAGAGCATGCAGAATACGAGCACCTGAAACACTGAGGGGAGAGAGCAGGCAGGTGTGGCAGAATACGAGCACCTGAAACACTGAGGGGAGAGAGCATGCAGAATACGAGCACCTGAAACACTGAGGGAAGAGAGCATGCAGGTGTGGCAGAATACGAGCACCTGAAACACTGAGGGGAGAGAGCATGCAGGCGTGGCAGAATACGAGCACCTGAAACACCGACGGAAGAGAGCATGCAGGTGTGGCAGAATGCGAGCACCTGAAACACTGAGGGGAGAGAGCATGCAGAATACGAGCACCTGAAACACTGAGGGGAGAGAGCAGGCAGAATACGAGCACCTGAACCACTGAGGGGAGAGAGCATGCAGGCGTGGCAGAATACGAGCACCTGAAACAGCGAAGGAAGAGAGCATGCAGGTGTGGCAGAATGCGAGCACCTGAAACACTGAGGGGAGAGAGCATGCAGGTGTGGCAGAATACGAGCACCTGAAACCCTGAGGGGAGAAAGCATGCAGGTGTGACAGAATGCGAGCACCTGAAACACTGAGGGAAGAGAGCATGCAGGTGTGGCAGAATGCGAGCACCTGATACACTGAGGGGAGAGAGCATGCAGGTGTGGCAGAATACGAGCACCTGAAACCCTGAGGGGAGAGAGCATGCAGGTGTGGCAGAATGCGAGCACCTGAAACACTGAGGGGAGAGAGCAGGCAGAATACGAGCACCTGAAACACTGAGGGGAGAGAGCAGGCAGAATACGCGCACCTGAAACACTGAGGGGAGAGAGCAGGCAGAATACAAGCAGCTGAAACACTGAGGGGAGAGAGCATGCAGGCATGGCAGAATACGAGCACCTGAAACACCGAGGGAAGAGAGCATGCAGGTGTGGCAGAATGCGAGCACCTGAAACACTGAGGGGAGAGAGCATGCAGGTGTGGCAGAATACGAGCACCTGAAACCCTGAGGGGAGAAAGCATGCAGGTGTGGCAGAATGCGAGCACCTGAAACACTGAGGGAAGAGAGCATGCAGGTGTGGCAGAATGCGAGCACCTGAAACACTGAGGGGAGAGAGCATGCAGGTGTGGCAGAATACGAGCACCTGAAACCCTGAGTGTAGAGAGCATGCAGGTGTGGCAGAATGCGAACACCTGAAACACTGAGGGAAGAGAGCATGCAGGTGTGGCAGAATGCGAGCACCTGAAACACTGAGGGGAGAGAGCATGCAGATGTGGCAGAATACGAGCACCTGAAACACTGAGGGGAGAGAGCATGCAGGCGTGGTAGAATACGAGCACCTGAAACACTGAGGGGAGAAAGCATGCAGGCGTGGCAGAATACGAGCACCTGAAACACTGAGGGGAGAGAGCATGCAGGCGTGGCAGAATACGAGCACCTGAAACACTGAGGGGAGAGAGCATGCAGGTGTGGCAGAATACGAGCACCTGAAACACTGAGGGGAGAGAGCAGGCAGAATACGAGCACCTGAAACACTGAGGGGAGAGAGCATGCAGGCGTGGCAGAATATGAGCACCTGAAACACTGAGGGGAGAGAGCATGCAGGTGTGGCAGAATGCGAGCACCTGAAACACTGAGGGGAGAGAGCATGCAGGTGTGGCAGAATACGAGCACCTGAAACACTGAGGGGAGAGAGCATGCAGGTGTGGCAGAATATGAGCACCTGAAACACTGAGGGGAGAGAGCAGGCAGAATACGAGCACCTGAAACACTGAGGGGAGAGAGCAGGCAGAATACGAGCACCTGAAACACTGAGGGGAGAGAGCAGGCAGAATACGAGCACCTGAAACACTGAGGGGAGAGAGCATGCAGGTGTGGCAGAATACGAGCACCTGAAACACTGAGGGGAGAGAGCATGCAGGCGTGGCAGAATACGAGCACCTGAAACACCGAGGGAAGAGAGCATGCAGGTGTGGCAGAATACGAGCACCTGAAACCCTGAGGGGAGAAAGCATGCAGGTGTGGCAGAATGCGAGCACCTGAAACACTGAGGGGAGAGAGCATGCAGGTGTGGCAGAATGCGAGCACCTGAAACACTGAGGGGAGAGAGCATGCAGGTGTGGCAGAATACGAGCACCTGAAACCCTGAGGGGAGAGAGCATGCAGGTGTGGCAGAATGCGAGCACCTGAAACACTGAGGGGAGAGAGCAGGCAGAATACGAGCACCTGAAACACTGAGGGGAGAGAGCAGGCAGAATACGAGCAGCTGAAACACTGAGGGGAGAGAGCATGCAGGTGTGGCAGAATACGAGCACCTGAAACACTGAGGGGAGAGAGCATGCAGGCGTGGCAGAATACGAGCACCTGAAACACCGAGGGAAGAGAGCATGCAGGTGTGGCAGAATGCGAGCACCTGAAACACTGAGGGGAGAGAGCATGCAGGTGTGGCAGAATACGAGCACCTGAAACCCTGATGGGAGAAAGCATGCAGGTTTGGCAGAATGCAAGCACCTGAAACACTGAGGGAAGAGAGCATGCAGGTGTGGCAGAATGCGAGCACCTGAAACACTGAGGGGAGAGAGCATGCAGGTGTGGCAGAATAAGAGCACCTGAAACCCTGAGTGTAGAGAGCATGCAGGTGTGGCAGAATGCGAGCACCTGAAACACTGAGGGGAGAGAGCATGCAGATGTGGCAGAATACGAGCACCTGAAACACTGAGGGGAGAGAGCATGCAGGCGTGGCAGAATACGAGCACCTGAAACACTGAGGCGAGAGAGCATGCAGGCGTGGCAGAATACAAGCACCTGAAACACTGAGGGGAGAGAGCAGGCAGAATACGAGCACCTGAAACACTGATGGGCGAGAGCATGCAGGCGTGGCAGAATACGAGCACCTGAAACACTGAGGGGAGAGAGCATGCAGGTGTGGCAGAATGCGAGCACCTGAAACACTGAGGGGAGAGAGCATGCAGGTGTGGCAGAATACGAGCACCTGAAACACTGAGGGGAGAGAGCATGTAGGTGTGGCAGAATATGAGCACCTGAAACACTGAGGGGAGAGAGCAGACAGAATACGAGCACCTGAAACACTGAGGGAAGAGAGCAGGCAGAATACAAGCACCTGAAACACTGAGGGGAGAGAGCAGGCAGAATACGAGCACCTGAAACACTGAGGGGAGAGAGCATGCAGGCGTGGCAGAATACAAGCACCTGAAACACCGAGGGAAGAGAGCATGCAGGTGTGGCAGAATGCGAGCACCTGAAACACCGAGGGGAGAGAGCATGCAGGTGTGGCAGAATACGAGCACCTGAAACCCTGAGGGGAGAACGCATGCAGGTGTGGCAGAATGCGAGCACCTGAAACACTGAGGGGAGAGAGCATGCAGGTGTGGCAGAATGCGAGCACCTGAAACACTGAGGGGAGAGAGCATGCAGGTGTGGCAGAATACGAGCACCTGAAACCCTGAGGGGAGAGAGCATGCAGGTGTGGCAGAATGCGAGCACCTGAAACACTGAGGGGAGAGAGCATGCAGGTGTAGCAGAATACGAGCACCTGAAACACTGTGGGGAGAGAGCATGCAGGCGTGGCAGAATACGAGCACCTGAAACACTGAGGGGAGAGAGCATGCAGGTGTGGCAGAATACGAGCACCTGAAACACTGAGGGGAGAGAGCATGCAGGGGTGGCAGAATACGAGCACCTGAAACACTGAGGGGAGAGAGCATGCAGGTGTGGCAGAATACGAGCACCTGAAACACTGAGGGGAGAGAGCAGGCAGAATACGAGCAGCTGAAACACTGAGGGGGGAGAGAGCATGCAGGTGTGGCAGAATATGAGCACCTGAAACACTGAGGGGAGAGAGCATGCAGGCGTGGCAGAATACGAGCACCTGAAACACCGAGGGAAGAGAGCATGCAGGTGTGGCAGAATGCGAGCACCTGAAACACCGAGGGGAGAGAGCATGCAGGTGTAGCAGAATACGAGCACCTGAAACCCTGAGGGGAGAACGCATGCAGGTGTGGCAGAATGCGTGCACCTGAAACACTGAGGGGAGAGAGCATGCAGGTGTGGCAGAATACGAGCACCTGAAACCCTGAGGGGAGAGAGCATGCAGGTGTGGCAGAATGCGAACACCTGAAACACTGAGGGGAGAGAGCATGCAGGTGTGGCAGAATGCGAGCACCTGAAACACTGAGGGGAGAGAGCAGGCAGAATACGAGCACCTGAAACACTGCGGGGAGAGAGCAGGCAGAATACAAGCACCTGAAACACTGAGGGGAGAGAGCAGGCAGAATACGAGCACCTGAAACACTGAGGGGAGAGAGCATGCAGGTGTGGCAGAATATGAGCACCTGAAACACTGAGGTGAGAGAGCATGCAGGCGTGGCAGAATACGAGCACCTGAAACACCGAGGGAAGAGAGCATGAAGGTGTGGCAGAATGCGAGCACCTGAAACACTGAGGGGAGAGAGCATGCTGGTGTGGCAGAATACGAGCACCTGAAACCCTGAGGGGAGAGAGCATGCAGGTGTGGCAGAATGCGAGCACCTGAAACACTGAGGGGAGAGAGCAGGCAGAATACGAGCACCTGAAACACTGAGAGGAGAGAGCAGGCAGAATACGAGCACCTGAAACACTGAGGGGAGAGAGCAGGCAGAATACGAGCACCTGACACACTGAGGGGAGAGAGCATGCAGGTGTGGCAGAATACGAGCACCTGAAACACTGAGGGGAGAGAGCATGCAGGCGTGGAAAATACGAGCACCTGAAACACAGAGGGAAGAGAGCATGCAGGTGTGGCAGAATGCGAGCACCTGAAACACTAAGGGGAGAGAGCATGCAGGTGTGGCAGAATACGAGCATCTGAAACCCTGAGGGGAGAGAGCATGCAGGTGTGGCAGAATACGAGCACCTGAAACCCTGAGGGGAGAAAGCATGCAGGTGTGGCAGAATGCGAGCACCTGAAACACTGAGGGAAGAGAGCATGCAGGTGTGGCAGAATGCGAGCACCTGAAACACTGAGGGGAGAGAGCATGCAGGTGTGGCAGAATACGAGCACCTGAAACCCTGATTGTAGAGAGCATGCAGGTGTGGCAGAATGCGAGCACCTGAAACACTGAGGGAAGAGAGCACGCAGGTGTGGCAGAATGCGAGCACCTGAAACACTGAGGGGAGAGAGCATGCATATGTGGCAGAATACGAGCACGTGAGACACTGAGGGGAGAGAGCATGCAGGTGTGGCAGAATATGAGCACCTGAAACACTGAGGGGAGAGAGCAGGCAGAATACGGGCACCAGAAACACTGAGGGGAGAGAGCATGCAGGCATGGCAGAATACGAGCACCTAAAACACTGAGGGGAGAGAGCATGCAGGTGTGGCAGAATATGAGAACCTGAAACACTGAGGGGAGAGAGAAGGCAGAATACGAGCACCTGAAACACTGAGGGGAGAGAGCAGGCAGAATACGAGCACCTGAAACACTGAGGGGATAGAGCATGCAGGTGTGGCAGAATGCGAGCACCTGAAACACTGAGGGGAGAGAGCATGCAGGTGTGGCAGAATACGAGCACCTAAAACACTGAGGGGAGAGAGCATGCAGGTGTGGCAGAATATGAGCACCTGAAACACTGAGGGGAGAGAGAAGGCAGAATACGAGCACCTGAAACACTGAGGGGAGAGAGCAGGCAGAATACGAGCACCTGAAACACTGAGGGGAGAGAGCAGGCAGAATACGAGCACCTGAAACACTGAGGGGAGAGAGCATGCAGGTGTGGCAGAATACGAGCACCTGAAACACTGAGGGGAGAGAGCATGCAGGCGTGGCAGAATACGAGCACCTGAAACACTGAGGGGAGAGAGCATGCAGGCGTGGCAGAATACGAGCACCTGAAACACTGAGGGGAGAGAGCATGCAGGTGTGGCAGAATACGAGCACCTGAAACACTGAGGGGAGAGAGCAGGCAGAATACAAGCACCTGAAACACTGAGGGGAGAGAGCATGCAGGCGTGGCAGAATACGAGCACCTGAAACACTGAGGGGAGACAGCATGCAGGTGTGGCAGAATGCGAGCACCTGAAACACTGAGGGGAGAGAGCATGCATGTGTGGCAGAATACAAGCACCTGAAACACTGAGGGGAGAGAGCATGCAGGTGTTGCAGAATATGAGCACCTGAAACACTGAGGGGAGAGAGCAGGCAGAATACGAGCACCTGAAACACTGAGGGGAGAGAGCAGGCAGAATACGAGCACCTGAAACACTGAGGGGAGAGAGCAGGCAGAATACGAGCACCTGAAACACTGAGGGGAGAGAGCATGCAGGCGTGGCAGAATACGAGCACCTGAAACACCGAGGGAAGAGAGCATGCAGGTGTGGCAGAATGCGAGCACCTGAAACACTGAGGGGAGAGAGCATGCAGAATACGAGCACCTGAAACACTGAGGGGAGAGAGCAGGCAGGTGTGGCAGAATACGAGCACCTAAAACACTGAGGGGAGAGAGCATGCAGGTGTGGCAGAATATGAGCACCTGAAACACTGAGGGGAGAGAGAAGGCAGAATACGAGCACCTGAAACACTGAGGGGAGAGAGCAGGCAGAATACGAGCACCTGAAACACTGAGGGGAGAGAGCAGGCAGAATACGAGCACCTGAAACACTGAGGGGAGAGAGCATGCAGGTGTGGCAGAATACGAGCACCTGAAACACTGAGGGGAGAGAGCATGCAGGCGTGGCTGAATACGAGCACCTGAAACACTGAGGGGAGAGAGCATGCAGGCGTGGCAGAATACGAGCACCTGAAACACTGAGGGGAGAGAGCATGCAGGCGTGGCAAAATACGAGCACCTGAAACACTGAGGGGAGAGAGCATGCAGGTGTGGCAGAATACGAGCACATGAAACACTGAGGGGAGAGAGCAGGCAGAATACAAGCACCTGAAACACTGAGGGGAGAGAGCATGCAGGCGTGGCAGAATACGAGCACCTGAAACACTGAGGGGAGACAGCATGCAGGTGTGGCAGAATGCGAGCACCTGAAACACTGAGGGGAGAGAGCATGCATGTGTGGCAGAATACAAGCACCTGAAACACTGAGGGGAGAGAGCATGCAGGTGTTGCAGAAAATGAGCACCTGAAACACTGAGGGGAGAGAGCAGGCAGAATACGAGCACCTGAATCACTGAGGGGAGAGAGCAGGCAGAATACGAGCACCTGAAACACTGAGGGGAGAGAGCAGGCAGAATACGAGCACCTGAAACACTGAGGGGAGAGAGCATGCAGGCGTGGCAGAATACGAGCACCTGAAACACCGAGGGAAGAGAGCATGCAGGTGTGGCAGAATGCGAGCACCTGAAACACTGAGGGGAGAGAGCATGCAGAATACGAGCACCTGAAACACTGAGGGGAGAGAGCAGGCAGGTGTGGCAGAATACGAGCACCTGAAACACTGAGGGGAGAGAGCATGCAGAATACGAGCACCTGAAACACTGAGGGAAGAGAGCATGCAGGTGTGGCAGAATACGAGCACCTGAAACACTGAGGGGAGAGAGCATGCAGGCGTGGCAGAATACGAGCACCTGAAACACCGACGGAAGAGAGCATGCAGGTGTGGCAGAATGCAAGCACCTGAAACACTGAGGGGAGAGAGCATGCAGAATACGAGCACCTGAAACACTGAGGGGAGAGAGCAGGCAGCATATGAGCACCTGAAACACTGAGGGGAGAGAGCAGGCAGAATACGAGCACCTGAAACACTGAGGGGAGAGAGCAGGCAGAATACGAGCACCTGAAACACTGAGGGGAGAGAGCATGCAGGCGTGGCAGAATACGAGCACCTGAAACAGCGAAGGAAGAGAGCATGCAGGTGTGGCAGAATGCGAGCACCTGAAACACTGAGGGGAGAGAGCATGCAGGTGTGGCAGAATACGAGCACCTGAAACCCTGAGCGGAGAAAGCATGCAGGTGTGACAGAATGCGAGCACCTGAAACACTGAGGGAAGAGAGCATGCAGGTGTGGCAGAATGCGAGCACCTGATACACTGAGGGGAGAGAGCATGCAGGTGTGGCAGAATACGAGCACCTGAAACCCTGAGGGGAGAGAGCATGCAGGTGTGGCAGAATGCGAGCACCTGAAACACTGAGGGGAGAGAGCAGGCAGAATACGAGCACCTGAAACACTGAGGGGAGAGAGCAGGCAGAATACGAGCACCTGAAACACTGAGGGGAGAGAGCAGGCAGAATACAAGCAGCTGAAACACTGAGGGGAGAGAGCATGCAGGCATGGCAGAATACGAGCACCTGAAACACCGAGGGAAGAGAGCATGCAGGTGTGGCAGAATGCGAGCACCTGAAACACTGAGGGGAGAGAGCATGCAGGTGTGGCAGAATACGAGCACCTGAAACCCTGAGGGGAGAAAGCATGCAGGTGTGGCAGAATGCGAGCACCTGAAACACTGAGGGAAGAGAGCATGCAGGTGTGGCAGAATGCGAGCACCTGAAACACTGAGGGGAGAGAGCATGCAGGTGTGGCAGAATACGAGCACCTGAAACCCTGAGTGTAGAGAGCATGCAGGTGTGGCAGAATGCGAACACCTGAAACACTGAGGGAAGAGAGCATGCAGGTGTGGCAGAATGCGAGCACCTGAAATACTGAGGGGAGAGAGCATGCAGATGTGGCAGAATACGAGCACCTGAAACACTGAGGGGAGAGAGCATGCAGGCGTGGCAGAATACGAGCACCTGAAACACTGAGGGGAGAAAGCATGCAGGCGTGGCAGAATACGAGCACCTGAAACACTGAGGGGAGAGAGCATGCAGGCGTGGCAGAATACGAGCACCTGAAACACTGAGGGGAGAGAGCATGCAGGTGTGGCAGAATACGAGCACCTGAAACACTGAGGGGAGAGAGCAGGCAGAATACGAGCACCTGAAACACTGAGGGGAGAGAGCATGCAGGCGTGGCAGAATATGAGCACCTGAAACACTGAGGGGAGAGAGCATGCAGGTGTGGCAGAATGCGAGCACCTGAAACACTGAGGGGAGAGAGCATGCAGGTGTGGCAGAATACAAGCACCTGAAACACTGAGGGGAGAGAGCATGCAGGTGTGGCAGAATATGAGCACCTGAAACACTGAGGGGAGAGAGCAGGCAGAATACGAGCACCTGAAACACTGAGGGGAGAGAGCAGGCAGAATACGAGCACCTGAAACACTGAGGGGAGAGAGCAGGCAGAATACGAGCACCTGAAACACTGAGGGGAGAGAGCAGGCAGAATACGAGCACCTGAAAAACTGAGGGGAGAGAGCATGCAGGTGTGGCAGAATACGAGCACCTGAAACACTGAGGGGAGAGAGCATGCAGGCGTGGCAGAATACGAGCACCTGAAACACCGAGGGAAGAGAGCATGCAGGTGTGGCAGAATACGAGCACCTGAAACCCTGAGGGGAGAAAGCATGCAGGTGTGGCAGAATGCGAGCACCTGAAACACTGAGGGGAGAGAGCATGCAGGTGTGGCAGAATGCGAGCACCTGAAACACTGAGGGGAGAGAGCATGCAGGTGTGGCAGAATACGAGCACCTGAAACCCTGAGGGGAGAGAGCATGCAGGTGTGGCAGAATGCGAGCACCTGAAACACTGAGGGGAGAGAGCAGGCAGAATACGAGCACCTGAAACACTGAGGGGAGAGAGCAGGCAGAATACGAGCAGCTGAAACACTGAGGGGAGAGAGCATGCAGGTGTGGCAGAATACGAGCACCTGAAACACTGAGGGGAGAGAGCATGCAGGCGTGGCAGAATACGAGCACCTGAAACACCGAGGGAAGAGAGCATGCAGGTGTGGCAGAATGCGAGCACCTGAAACACCGAGGGGAGAGAGCATGCAGGTGTGGCAGAATACGAGCACCTGAAACCCTGATGGGAGAAAGCATGCAGGTGTGGCAGAATGCAAGCACCTGAAACACTGAGGGAAGAGAGCATGCAGGTGTGGCAGAATGCGAGCACCTGAAACACTGAGGGGAGAGAGCATGCAGGTGTGGCAGAATAAGAGCACCTGAAACCCTGAGTGTAGAGAGCATGCAGGTGTGGCAGAATGCGAGCACCTGAAACACTGAGGGGAGAGAGCATGCAGATGTGGCAGAATACGAGCACCTGAAACACTGAGGGGAGAGAGCATGCAGGCGTGGCAGAATACGAGCACCTGAAACACTGAGGCGAGAGAGCATGCAGGCGTGGCAGAATACAAGCACCTGAAACACTGAGGGGAGAGAGCAGGCAGAATACGAGCACCTGAAACACTGATGGGCGAGAGCATGCAGGCGTGGCAGAATACGAGCACCTGAAACACTGAGGGGAGAGAGCATGCAGGTGTGGCAGAATGCGAGCACCTGAAACACTGAGGGGAGAGAGCATGCAGGTGTGGCAGAATACGAGCACCTGAAACACTGAGGGGAGAGAGCATATAGGTGTGGCAGAATATGAGCACCTGAAACACTGAGGGGAGAGAGCAGACAGAATACGAGCACCTGAAACACTGAGGGAAGAGAGCAGGCAGAATACAAGCACCTGAAACACTGAGGGGAGAGAGCAGGCAGAATACGAGCACCTGAAACACTGAGGGGAGAGAGCATGCAGGCGTGGCAGAATACAAGCACCTGAAACACCGAGGGAAGAGAGCATGCAGGTGTGGCAGAATGCGAGCACCTGAAACACCGAGGGGAGAGAGCATGCAGGTGTGGCAGAATACGAGCACCTGAAACCCTGAGGGGAGAACGCATGCAGGTGTGGCAGAATGCGAGCACCTGAAACACTGAGGGGAGAGAGCATGCAGGTGTGGCAGAATGCGAGCACCTGAAACACTGAGGGGAGAGAGCATGCAGGTGTGGCAGAATACGAGCACCTGAAACCCTGAGGGGAGAGAGCATGCAGGTGTGGCAGAATGCGAGCACCTGAAACACTGAGGGGAGAGAGCATGCAGGTGTAGCAGAATACGAGCACCTGAAACACTGTGGGGAGAGAGCATGCAGGCGTGGCAGAATACGAGCACCTGAAACACTGAGGGGAGAGAGCATGCAGGTGTGGCAGAATACGAGCACCTGAAACACTGAGGGGAGAGAGCATGCAGGGGTGGCAGAATACGAGCACCTGAAACACTGAGGGGAGAGAGCATGCAGGTGTGGCAGAATACGAGCACCTGAAACACTGAGGGGAGAGAGCAGGCAGAATACGAGCACCTGAAACACTGAGAGGAGAGAGCAGGCAGAATACGAGCACCTGAAACACTGAGGGGAGAGAGCAGGCAGAATACGAGCACCTGACACACTGAGGGGAGAGAGCATGCAGGTGTGGCAGAATACGAGCACCTGAAACACTGAGGGGAGAGAGCATGCAGGCGTGGAAAATACGAGCACCTGAAACACAGAGGGAAGAGAGCATGCAGGTGTGGCAGAATGCGAGCACCTGAAACACTAAGGGGAGAGAGCATGCAGGTGTGGCAGAATACGAGCATCTGAAACCCTGAGGGGAGAGAGCATGCAGGTGTGGCAGAATACGAGCACCTGAAACCCTGAGGGGAGAAAGCATGCAGGTGTGGCAGAATGCGAGCACCTGAAACACTGAGGGAAGAGAGCATGCAGGTGTGGCAGAATGCGAGCACCTGAAACACTGAGGGGAGAGAGCATGCAGGTGTGGCAGAATACGAGCACCTGAAACCCTGATTGTAGAGAGCATGCAGGTGTGGCAGAATGCGAGCACCTGAAACACTGAGGGAAGAGAGCACGCAGGTGTGGCAGAATGCGAGCACCTGAAACACTGAGGGGAGAGAGCATGCATATGTGGCAGAATACGAGCACGTGAGACACTGAGGGGAGAGAGCATGCAGGTGTGGCAGAATATGAGCACCTGAAACACTGAGGGGAGAGAGCAGGCAGAATACGGGCACCAGAAACACTGAGGGGAGAGAGCATGCAGGCATGGCAGAATACGAGCACCTAAAACACTGAGGGGAGAGAGCATGCAGGTGTGGCAGAATATGAGAACCTGAAACACTGAGGGGAGAGAGAAGGCAGAATACGAGCACCTGAAACACTGAGGGGAGAGAGCAGGCAGAATACGAGCACCTGAAACACTGAGGGGAGAGAGCAGGCAGAATACGAGCACCTGAAACACTGAGGGGATAGAGCATGCAGGTGTGGCAGAATGCGAGCACCTGAAACACTGAGGGGAGAGAGCATGCAGGTGTGGCAGAATACGAGCACCTAAAACACTGAGGGGAGAGAGCATGCAGGTGTGGCAGAATATGAGCACCTGAAACACTGAGGGGAGAGAGAAGGCAGAATACGAGCACCTGAAACACTGAGGGGAGAGAGCAGGCAGAATACGAGCACCTGAAACACTGAGGGGAGAGAGCAGGCAGAATACGAGCACCTGAAACACTGAGGGGAGAGAGCATGCAGGTGTGGCAGAATACGAGCACCTGAAACACTGAGGGGAGAGAGCATGCAGGCGTGGCAGAATACGAGCACCTGAAACACTGAGGGGAGAGAGCATGCAGGCGTGGCAGAATACGAGCACCTGAAACACTGAGGGGAGAGAGCATGCAGGTGTGGCAGAATACGAGCACCTGAAACACTGAGGGGAGAGAGCAGGCAGAATACAAGCACCTGAAACACTGAGGGGAGAGAGCATGCAGGCGTGGCAGAATACGAGCACCTGAAACACTGAGGGGAGACAGCATGCAGGTGTGGCAGAATGCGAGCACCTGAAACACTGAGGGGAGAGAGCATGCATGTGTGGCAGAATACAAGCACCTGAAACACTGAGGGGAGAGAGCATGCAGGTGTTGCAGAATATGAGCACCTGAAACACTGAGGGGAGAGAGCAGGCAGAATACGAGCACCTGAAACACTGAGGGGAGAGAGCAGGCAGAATACGAGCACCTGAAACACTGAGGGGAGAGAGCAGGCAGAATACGAGCACCTGAAACACTGAGGGGAGAGAGCATGCAGGCGTGGCAGAATACGAGCACCTGAAACACCGAGGGAAGAGAGCATGCAGGTGTGGCAGAATGCGAGCACCTGAAACACTGAGGGGAGAGAGCATGCAGAATACGAGCACCTGAAACACTGAGGGGAGAGAGCAGGCAGGTGTGGCAGAATACGAGCACCTAAAACACTGAGGGGAGAGAGCATGCAGGTGTGGCAGAATATGAGCACCTGAAACACTGAGGGGAGAGAGAAGGCAGAATACGAGCACCTGAAACACTGAGGGGAGAGAGCAGGCAGAATACGAGCACCTGAAACACTGAGGGGAGAGAGCAGGCAGAATACGAGCACCTGAAACACTGAGGGGAGAGAGCATGCAGGTGTGGCAGAATACGAGCACCTGAAACACTGAGGGGAGAGAGCATGCAGGCGTGGCTGAATACGAGCACCTGAAACACTGAGGGGAGAGAGCATGCAGGCGTGGCAGAATACGAGCACCTGAAACACTGAGGGGAGAGAGCATGCAGGCGTGGCAAAATACGAGCACCTGAAACACTGAGGGGAGAGAGCATGCAGGTGTGGCAGAATACGAGCACATGAAACACTGAGGGGAGAGAGCAGGCAGAATACAAGCACCTGAAACACTGAGGGGAGAGAGCATGCAGGCGTGGCAGAATACGAGCACCTGAAACACTGAGGGGAGACAGCATGCAGGTGTGGCAGAATGCGAGCACCTGAAACACTGAGGGGAGAGAGCATGCATGTGTGGCAGAATACAAGCACCTGAAACACTGAGGGGAGAGAGCATGCAGGTGTTGCAGAAAATGAGCACCTGAAACACTGAGGGGAGAGAGCAGGCAGAATACGAGCACCTGAATCACTGAGGGGAGAGAGCAGGCAGAATACGAGCACCTGAAACACTGAGGGGAGAGAGCAGGCAGAATACGAGCACCTGAAACACTGAGGGGAGAGAGCATGCAGGCGTGGCAGAATACGAGCACCTGAAACACCGAGGGAAGAGAGCATGCAGGTGTGGCAGAATGCGAGCACCTGAAACACTGAGGGGAGAGAGCATGCAGAATACGAGCACCTGAAACACTGAGGGGAGAGAGCAGGCAGGTGTGGCAGAATACGAGCACCTGAAACACTGAGGGGAGAGAGCATGCAGAATACGAGCACCTGAAACACTGAGGGAAGAGAGCATGCAGGTGTGGCAGAATACGAGCACCTGAAACACTGAGGGGAGAGAGCATGCAGGCGTGGCAGAATACGAGCACCTGAAACACCGACGGAAGAGAGCATGCAGGTGTGGCAGAATGCAAGCACCTGAAACACTGAGGGGAGAGAGCATGCAGAATACGAGCACCTGAAACACTGAGGGGAGAGAGCAGGCAGCATATGAGCACCTGAAACACTGAGGGGAGAGAGCAGGCAGAATACGAGCACCTGAAACACTGAGGGGAGAGAGCAGGCAGAATACGAGCACCTGAAACACTGAGGGGAGAGAGCATGCAGGCGTGGCAGAATACGAGCACCTGAAACAGCGAAGGAAGAGAGCATGCAGGTGTGGCAGAATGCGAGCACCTGAAACACTGAGGGGAGAGAGCATGCAGGTGTGGCAGAATACGAGCACCTGAAACCCTGAGCGGAGAAAGCATGCAGGTGTGACAGAATGCGAGCACCTGAAACACTGAGGGAAGAGAGCATGCAGGTGTGGCAGAATGCGAGCACCTGATACACTGAGGGGAGAGAGCATGCAGGTGTGGCAGAATACGAGCACCTGAAACCCTGAGGGGAGAGAGCATGCAGGTGTGGCAGAATGCGAGCACCTGAAACACTGAGGGGAGAGAGCAGGCAGAATACGAGCACCTGAAACACTGAGGGGAGAGAGCAGGCAGAATACGAGCACCTGAAACACTGAGGGGAGAGAGCAGGCAGAATACAAGCAGCTGAAACACTGAGGGGAGAGAGCATGCAGGCATGGCAGAATACGAGCACCTGAAACACCGAGGGAAGAGAGCATGCAGGTGTGGCAGAATGCGAGCACCTGAAACACTGAGGGGAGAGAGCATGCAGGTGTGGCAGAATACGAGCACCTGAAACCCTGAGGGGAGAAAGCATGCAGGTGTGGCAGAATGCGAGCACCTGAAACACTGAGGGAAGAGAGCATGCAGGTGTGGCAGAATGCGAGCACCTGAAACACTGAGGGGAGAGAGCATGCAGGTGTGGCAGAATACGAGCACCTGAAACCCTGAGTGTAGAGAGCATGCAGGTGTGGCAGAATGCGAACACCTGAAACACTGAGGGAAGAGAGCATGCAGGTGTGGCAGAATGCGAGCACCTGAAATACTGAGGGGAGAGAGCATGCAGATGTGGCAGAATACGAGCACCTGAAACACTGAGGGGAGAGAGCATGCAGGCGTGGCAGAATACGAGCACCTGAAACACTGAGGGGAGAAAGCATGCAGGCGTGGCAGAATACGAGCACCTGAAACACTGAGGGGAGAGAGCATGCAGGCGTGGCAGAATACGAGCACCTGAAACACTGAGGGGAGAGAGCATGCAGGTGTGGCAGAATACGAGCACCTGAAACACTGAGGGGAGAGAGCAGGCAGAATACGAGCACCTGAAACACTGAGGGGAGAGAGCATGCAGGCGTGGCAGAATATGAGCACCTGAAACACTGAGGGGAGAGAGCATGCAGGTGTGGCAGAATGCGAGCACCTGAAACACTGAGGGGAGAGAGCATGCAGGTGTGGCAGAATACAAGCACCTGAAACACTGAGGGGAGAGAGCATGCAGGTGTGGCAGAATATGAGCACCTGAAACACTGAGGGGAGAGAGCAGGCAGAATACGAGCACCTGAAACACTGAGGGGAGAGAGCAGGCAGAATACGAGCACCTGAAACACTGAGGGGAGAGAGCAGGCAGAATACGAGCACCTGAAACACTGAGGGGAGAGAGCAGGCAGAATACGAGCACCTGAAAAACTGAGGGGAGAGAGCATGCAGGTGTGGCAGAATACGAGCACCTGAAACACTGAGGGGAGAGAGCATGCAGGCGTGGCAGAATACGAGCACCTGAAACACCGAGGGAAGAGAGCATGCAGGTGTGGCAGAATACGAGCACCTGAAACCCTGAGGGGAGAAAGCATGCAGGTGTGGCAGAATGCGGGCACCTGAAACACTGAGGGGAGAGAGCATGCAGGTGTGGCAGAATGCGAGCACCTGAAACACTGAGGGGAGAGAGCATGCAGGTGTGGCAGAATACGAGCACCTGAAACCCTGAGGGGAGAGAGCATGCAGGTGTGGCAGAATGCGAGCACCTGAAACACTGAGGGGAGAGAGCAGGCAGAATACGAGCACCTGAAACACTGAGGGGAGAGAGCAGGCAGAATACGAGCAGCTGAAACACTGAGGGGAGAGAGCATGCAGGTGTGGCAGAATACGAGCACCTGAAACACTGAGGGGAGAGAGCATGCAGGCGTGGCAGAATACGAGCACCTGAAACACCGAGGGAAGAGAGCATGCAGGTGTGGCAGAATGCGAGCACCTGAAACACCGAGGGGAGAGAGCATGCAGGTGTGGCAGAATACGAGCACCTGAAACCCTGATGGGAGAAAGCATGCAGGTGTGGCAGAATGCAAGCACCTGAAACACTGAGGGAAGAGAGCATGCAGGTGTGGCAGAATGCGAGCACCTGAAACACTGAGGGGAGAGAGCATGCAGGTGTGGCAGAATAAGAGCACCTGAAACCCTGAGTGTAGAGAGCATGCAGGTGTGGCAGAATGCGAGCACCTGAAACACTGAGGGGAGAGAGCATGCAGATGTGGCAGAATACGAGCACCTGAAACACTGAGGGGAGAGAGCATGCAGGCGTGGCAGAATACGAGCACCTGAAACACTGAGGCGAGAGAGCATGCAGGCGTGGCAGAATACAAGCACCTGAAACACTGAGGGGAGAGAGCAGGCAGAATACGAGCACCTGAAACACTGATGGGCGAGAGCATGCAGGCGTGGCAGAATACGAGCACCTGAAACACTGAGGGGAGAGAGCATGCAGGTGTGGCAGAATGCGAGCACCTGAAACACTGAGGGGAGAGAGCATGCAGGTGTGGCAGAATACGAGCACCTGAAACACTGAGGGGAGAGAGCATATAGGTGTGGCAGAATATGAGCACCTGAAACACTGAGGGGAGAGAGCAGACAGAATACGAGCACCTGAAACACTGAGGGAAGAGAGCAGGCAGAATACAAGCACCTGAAACACTGAGGGGAGAGAGCAGGCAGAATACGAGCACCTGAAACACTGAGGGGAGAGAGCATGCAGGCGTGGCAGAATACAAGCACCTGAAACACCGAGGGAAGAGAGCATGCAGGTGTGGCAGAATGCGAGCACCTGAAACACCGAGGGGAGAGAGCATGCAGGTGTGGCAGAATACGAGCACCTGAAACCCTGAGGGGAGAACGCATGCAGGTGTGGCAGAATGCGAGCACCTGAAACACTGAGGGGAGAGAGCATGCAGGTGTGGCAGAATGCGAGCACCTGAAACACTGAGGGGAGAGAGCATGCAGGTGTGGCAGAATACGAGCACCTGAAACCCTGAGGGGAGAGAGCATGCAGGTGTGGCAGAATGCGAGCACCTGAAACACTGAGGGGAGAGAGCATGCAGGTGTAGCAGAATACGAGCACCTGAAACACTGTGGGGAGAGAGCATGCAGGCGTGGCAGAATACGAGCACCTGAAACACTGAGGGGAGAGAGCATGCAGGTGTGGCAGAATACGAGCACCTGAAACACTGAGGGGAGAGAGCATGCAGGGGTGGCAGAATACGAGCACCTGAAACACTGAGGGGAGAGAGCATGCAGGTGTGGCAGAATACGAGCACCTGAAACACTGAGGGGAGAGAGCAGGCAGAATACGAGCACCTGAAACACTGAGGGGAGAGAGCAGGCAGAATACGAGCAGCTGAAACACTGAGGGGAGAGAGCATGCAGGTGTGGCAGAATATGAGCACCTGAAACACTGAGGGGAGAGAGCATGCAGGCGTGGCAGAATACGAGCACCTGAAACACCGAGGGAAGAGAGCATGCAGGTGTGGCAGAATGCGAGCACCTGAAACACCTAGGGGAGAGAGCATGCAGGTGTAGCAGAATACGAGCACCTGAAACCCTGAGGGGAGAACGCATGCAGGTGTGGCAGAATGCGAGCACCTGAAACACTGAGGGGAGAGAGCATGCAGGTGTGGCAGAATACGAGCACCTGAAACCCTGAGGAGAGAGAGCATGCAGGTGTGGCAGAATGCGAGCACCTGAAACACTGAGGGGAGAGAGCATGCAGGTGTGGCAGAATACGAGCACCTGAAACACTGTGGGGAGAGAGCATGCAGGCGTGGCAGAATACGAGCACCTGAAACACTGAGGGGAGAGAGCATGCAGGTGTGGCAGAATACGAGCACCTGAAACACTGAGGGGAGAGAGCATGCAGGCGTGGCAGAATACGAGCACCTGAAACACTGAGGGGAGAGAGCATGCAGGTGTGGCAGAATACGAGCACCTGAAACACTGAGGGGAGAGAGCATGCAGGCGTGGCAGAATACGAGCACCTGAAACACCGAAGGAAGAGAGCATGCAGGTGTGGCAGAATGCGAGCACCTGAAACACTAAGGGGAGAGAGCATGCAGGTGTGGCAGAATACGAGCACCTGAAACCCTGAGGGGAGAAAGCATGCAGGTGTGGCAGAATGCGAGCACCTGAAACACTGAGGGAAGAGAGCATGCAGGTGTGGCAGAATGCGAGCACCTGAAACACTGAGGGGAGAGAGCATGCAGGTGTGGCAGAATACGAGCATCTGAAACCCTGAGGGGAGAGAGCATGCAGGTGTGGCAGAATACGAGCACCTGAAACACTGAGGGGAGAGAGCAGGCAGAATATGAGCACCTGAAACACTGAGGGGAGAGAGCAGGCAGAATACGAGCACCTGAAAAACTGAGGGGAGAGAGCATGCAGGTGTGGCAGAATACGAGCACCTGAAACACTGAGGGGAGAGAGCATGCAGGCGTGGCAGAATACGAGCACCTGAAACACCGAGGGAAGAGAGCATGCAGGTGTGGCAGAATACGAGCACCTGAAACCCTGAGGGGAGAAAGCATGCAGGTGTGCAGAATGCGAGCACCTGAAACACTGAGGGGAGAGAGCATGCAGGTGTGGCAGAATGCGAGCACCTGAAACACTGAGGGGAGAGAGCATGCAGGTGTGGCAGAATACGAGCACCTGAAACCCTGAGGGGAGAGAGCATGCAGGTGTGGCAGAATGCGAGCACCTGAAACACTGAGGGGAGAGAGCAGGCAGAATACGAGCACCTGAAACACTGAGGGGAGAGAGCAGGCAGAATACGAGCAGCTGAAACACTGAGGGGAGAGAGCATGCAGGTGTGGCAGAATACGAGCACCTGAAACACTGAGGGGAGAGAGCATGCAGGCGTGGCAGAATACGAGCACCTGAAACACCGAGGGAAGAGAGCATGCAGGTGTGGCAGAATGCGAGCACCTGAAACACTGAGGGGAGAGAGCATGCAGGTGTGGCAGAATACGAGCACCTGAAACCCTGATGGGAGAAAGCATGCAGGTGTGGCAGAATGCAAGCACCTGAAACACTGAGGGAAGAGAGCATGCAGGTGTGGCAGAATGCGAGCACCTGAAACACTGAGGGGAGAGAGCATGCAGGTGTGGCAGAATAAGAGCACCTGAAACCCTGAGTGTAGAGAGCATGCAGGTGTGGCAGAATGCGAGCACCTGAAACACTGAGGGGAGAGAGCATGCAGATGTGGCAGAATACGAGCACCTGAAACACTGAGGGGAGAGAGCATGCAGGCGTGGCAGAATACGAGCACCTGAAACACTGAGGTGAGAGAGCATGCAGGCGTGGCAGAATACAAGCACCTGAAACACTGAGGGGAGAGAGCAGGCAGAATACGAGCACCTGAAACACTGATGGGCGAGAGCATGCAGGCGTGGCAGAATACGAGCACCTGAAACACTGAGGGGAGAGAGCATGCAGGTGTGGCAGAATGCGAGCACCTGAAACACTGAGGGGAGAGAGCATGCAGGTGTGGCAGAATACGAGCACCTGAAACACTGAGGGGAGAGAGCATGTAGGTGTGGCAGAATATGAGCACCTGAAACACTGAGGGGAGAGAGCAGACAGAATACGAGCACCTGAAGCACTGAGGGAAGAGAGCAGGCAGAATACAAGCACCTGAAACACTGAGGGGAGAGAGCAGGCAGAATACGAGCACCTGAAACACTGAGGGGAGAGAGCATGCAGGCGTGGCAGAATACAAGCACCTGAAACACCGAGGGAAGAGAGCATGCAGGTGTGGCAGAATGCGAGCACCTGAAACACCGAGGGGAGAGAGCATGCAGGTGTGGCAGAATACGAGCACCTGAAACCCTGAGGGGAGAACGCATGCAGGTGTGGCAGAATGCGAGCACCTGAAACACTGAGGGGAGAGAGCATGCAGGTGTGGCAGAATGCCAGCACCTGAAACACTGAGGGGAGAGAGCATGCAGGTGTGGCAGAATACGAGCACCTGAAACCCTGAGGGGAGAGAGCATGCAGGTGTGGCAGAATGCGAGCACCTGAAACACTGAGGGGAGAGAGCATGCAGGTGTAGCAGAATACGAGCACCTGAAACACTGTGGGGAGAGAGCATGCAGGCGTGGCAGAATACGAGCACCTGAAACACTGAGGGGAGAGAGCATGCAGGTGTGGCAGAATACGAGCACCTGAAACACTGAGGGGAGAGAGCATGCAGGGGTGGCAGAATACGAGCACCTGAAACACTGAGGGGAGAGAGCATGCAGGTGTGGCAGAATACGAGCACCTGAAACACTGAGGGGAGAGAGCAGGCAGAATACGAGCACCTGAAACACTGAGGGGAGAGAGCAGGCAGAATACGAGCAGCTGAAACACTGAGGGGAGAGAGCATGCAGGTGTGGCAGAATATGAGCACCTGAAACACTGAGGGGAGAGAGCATGCAGGCGTGGCAGAATACGAGCACCTGAAACACCGAGGGAAGAGAGCATGCAGGTGTGGCAGAATGCGAGCACCTGAAACACCGAGGGGAGAGAGCATGCAGGTGTAGCAGAATACGAGCACCTGAAACCCTGAGGGGAGAACGCATGCAGGTGTGGCAGAATGCGAGCACCTGAAACACTGAGGGGAGAGAGCATGCAGGTGTGGCAGAATACGAGCACCTGAAACCCTGAGGGGAGAGAGCATGCAGGTGTGGCAGAATGCGAGCACCTGAAACACTGAGGGGGGAGAGAGCATGCAGGTGTGGCAGAATGCGAGCACCTGAAACACTGAGGGGAGAGAGCAGGCAGAATACGAGCACCTGAAACACTGCGGGGAGAGAGCAGGCAGAATACGAGCACCTGAAACACTGAGGGGAGAGAGCAGGCAGAATACGAGCACCTGAAACACTGAGGGGAGAGAGCATGCAGGTGTGGCAGAATATGAGCACCTGAAACACTGAGGTGAGAGAGCATGCAGGCGTGGCAGAATACGAGTACCTGAAACACCGAGGGAAGAGAGCATGAAGGTGTGGCAGAATGCGAGCACCTGAAACAATGAGGGGAGAGAGCATGCTGGTGTGGCAGAATACGAGCAACTGAAACCCTGAGGGGAGAGAGCATGCAGGTGTGGCAGAATGCGAGCACCTGAAACACTGAGGGGAGAGAGCAGGCAGAATACGAGCACCTGAAACACTGAGAGGAGAGAGCAGGCAGAATACGAGCACCTGAAACACTGAGGGGAGAGAGCAGGCAGAATACGAGCACCTGACACACTGAGGGGAGAGAGCATGCAGGTGTGGCAGAATACGAGCACCTGAAACACTGAGGGGAGAGAGCATGCAGGCGTGGAAAATACGAGCACCTGAAACACAGAGGGAAGAGAGCATGCAGGTGTGGCAGAATGCGAGCAGCTGAAACACTAAGGGGAGAGAGCATGCAGGTGTGGCAGAATACGAGCATCTGAAACCCTGAGGGGAGAGAGCATGCAGGTGTGGCAGAATACGAGCACCTGAAACCCTGAGGGGAGAAAGCATGCAGGTGTGGCAGAATGCGAGCACCTGAAACACTGAGGGAAGAGAGCATGCAGGTGTGGCAGAATGCGAGCACCTGAAACACTGAGGGGAGAGAGCATGCAGGTGTGGCAGAATACGAGCACCTGAAACCCTGATTGTAGAGAGCATGCAGGTGTGGCAGAATGCGAGCACCTGAAACACTGAGGGAAGAGAGCATGCAGGTGTGGCAGAATGCGAGCACCTGAAACACTGAGGGGAGAGAGCATGCATATGTGGCAGAATACGAGCACGTGAGACACTGAGGGGAGAGAGCATGCAGGTGTGGCAGAATATGAGCACCTGAAACACTGAGGGGAGAGAGCAGGCAGAATACGGGCACCAGAAACACTGAGGGGAGAGAGCATGCAGGCGTGGCAGAATACGAGCACCTAAAACACTGAGGGGAGAGAGCATGCAGGTGTGGCAGAATATGAGCACCTGAAACACTGAGGGGAGAGAGAAGGCAGAATACGAGCACCTGAAACACTGAGGGGAGAGAGCAGGCAGAATACGAGCACCTGAAACACTGAGGGGATAGAGCATGCAGGTGTGGCAGAATGCGAGCACCTGAAACACTGAGGGGATAGAGCATGCAGGTGTGGCAGAATACGAGCACCTAAAACACTGAGGGGAGAGAGCATGCAGGTGTGGCAGAATATGAGCACCTGAAACACTGAGGGGAGAGAGAAGGCAGAATACGAGCACCTGAAACACTGAGGGGAGAGAGCAGGCAGAATACGAGCACCTGAAACACTGAGGGGAGAGAGCAGGCAGAATACGAGCACCTGAAACACTGAGGGGAGAGAGCCTGCAGGTGTGGCAGAATACGAGCACCTGAAACACTGAGGGGAGAGAGCATGCAGGCGTGGCTGAATACGAGCACCTGAAACACTGAGGGGAGAGAGCATGCAGGCGTGGCAGAATACGAGCACCTGAAACACTGAGGGGAGAGAGCATGCAGGCGTGGCAGAATACGAGCACCTGAAACACTGAGGGGAGAGAGCATGCAGGTGTGGCAGAATACGAGCACCTGAAACACTGAGGGGAGAGAGCATGCAGGTGTGGCAGAATACGAGCACCTGAAACACTGAGGGGAGAGAGCAGGCAGAATACAAGCACCTGAAACACTGAGGGGAGAGAGCATGCAGGCGTGGCAGAATACGAGCACCTGAAACACTGAGGGGAGACAGCATGCAGGTGTGGCAGAATGCGAGCACGTGAAACACTGAGGGGAGAGAGCATGCATGTGTGGCAGAATACAAGCACCTGAAACACTGAGGGGAGAGAGCATGCAGGTGTTGCAGAATATGAGCACCTGAAACACTGAGGGGAGAGAGCAGGCAGAATACGAGCACCTGAAACACTGAGGGGAGAGAGCAGGCAGAATACGAGCACCTGAAACACTGAGGGGAGAGAGCAGGCAGAATACGAGCACCTGAAACACTGAGGGGAGAGAGCATGCAGGCGTGGCAGAATACGAGCACCTGAAACACCGAGGGAAGAGAGCATGCAGGTGTGGCAGAATGCGAGCACCTGAAACACTGAGGGGAGAGAGCATGCAGAATACGAGCACCTGAAACACTGAGGGGAGAGAGCAGGCAGGTGTGGCAGAATACGAGCACCTAAAACACTGAGGGGAGAGAGCATGCAGGTGTGGCAGAATATGAGCACCTGAAACACTGAGGGGAGAGAGAAGGCAGAATACGAGCACCTGAAACACTGAGGGGAGAGAGCAGGCAGAATACGAGCACCTGAAACACTGAGGGGAGAGAGCAGGCAGAATAGGAGCACCTGAAACACTGAGGGGAGAGAGCATGCAGGTGTGGCAGAATACGAGCACCTGAAACACTGAGGGGAGAGAGCATGCAGGCGTGGCTGAATACGAGCACCTGAAACACTGAGGGGAGAGAGCATGCAGGCGTGGCAGAATACGAGCACCTGAAACACTGAGGGGAGAGAGCATGCAGGCGTGGCAGAATACGAGCACCTGAAACACTGAGGGGAGAGAGCATGCAGGTGTGGCAGAATACGAGCACCTGAAACACTGAGGGGAGAGAGCAGGCAGAATACAAGCACCTGAAACACTGAGGGGAGAGAGCATGCAGGCGTGGCAGAATACGAGCACCTGAAACACTGAGGGGAGACAGCATGCAGGTGTGGCAGAATGCGAGCACCTGAAACACTGAGGGGAGAGAGCATGCATGTGTGGCAGAATACAAGCACCTGAAACACTGAGGGGAGAGAGCATGCAGGTGTTGCAGAAAATGAGCACCTGAAACACTGAGGGGAGAGAGCAGGCAGAATACGAGCACCTGAATCACTGAGGGGAGAGAGCAGGCAGAATACGAGCACCTGAAACACTGAGGGGAGAGAGCAGGCAGAATACGAGCACCTGAAACACTGAGGGGAGAGAGCATGCAGGCGTGGCAGAATACGAGCACCTGAAACACCGAGGGAAGAGAGAAGGCAGAATACGAGCACCTGAAACACTGAGGGGAGAGAGCAGGCAGAATACGAGCACCTGAAACACTGAGGGGATAGAGCATGCAGGTGTGGCAGAATGCGAGCACCTGAAACACTGAGGGGAGAGAGCATGCAGGTGTGGCAGAATACGAGCACCTAAAACACTGAGGGGAGAGAGCATGCAGGTGTGGCAGAATATGAGCACCTGAAACACTGAGGGGAGAGAGAAGGCAGAATACGAGCACCTGAAACACTGAGGGGAGAGAGCAGGCAGAATACGAGCACCTGAAACACTGAGGGGAGAGAGCAGGCAGAATACGAGAACCTGAAACACTGAGGGGAGAGAGCCTGCAGGTGTGGCAGAATACGAGCACCTGAAACACTGAGGGGAGAGAGCATGCAGGCGTGGCTGAATACGAGCACCTGAAACACTGAGGGGAGAGAGCATGCAGGCGTGGCAGAATACGAGCACCTGAAACACTGAGGGGAGAGAGCATGCAGGCGTGGCAGAATACGAGCACCTGAAACACTGAGGGGAGAGAGCATGCAGGTGTGGCAGAATACGAGCACCTGAAACACTGAGGGGAGAGAGCAGGCAGAATACAAGCACCTGAAACACTGAGGGGAGAGAGCATGCAGGCGTGGCAGAATACGAGCACCTGAAACACTGAGGGGAGACAGCATGCAGGTGTGGCAGAATGCGAGCACGTGAAACACTGAGGGGAGAGAGCATGCATGTGTGGCAGAATACAAGCACCTGAAACACTGAGGGGAGAGAGCATGCAGGTGTTGCAGAATATGAGCACCTGAAACACTGAGGGGAGAGAGCAGGCAGAATACGAGCACCTGAAACACTGAGGGGAGAGAGCAGGCAGAATACGAGCACCTGAAACACTGAGGGGAGAGAGCAGGCAGAATACGAGCACCTGAAACACTGAGGGGAGAGAGCATGCAGGCGTGGCAGAATACGAGCACCTGAAACACCGAGGGAAGAGAGCATGCAGGTGTGGCAGAATGCGAGCACCTGAAACACTGAGGGGAGAGAGCATGCAGAATACGAGCACCTGAAACACTGAGGGGAGAGAGCAGGCAGGTGTGGCAGAATACGAGCACCTAAAACACTGAGGGGAGAGAGCATGCAGGTGTGGCAGAATATGAGCACCTGAAACACTGAGGGGAGAGAGAAGGCAGAATACGAGCACCTGAAACACTGAGGGGAGAGAGCAGGCAGAATACGAGCACCTGAAACACTGAGGGGAGAGAGCAGGCAGAATACGAGCACCTGAAACACTGAGGGGAGAGAGCATGCAGGTGTGGCAGAATACGAGCACCTGAAACACTGAGGGGAGAGAGCATGCAGGCGTGGCTGAATACGAGCACCTGAAACACTGAGGGGAGAGAGCATGCAGGCGTGGCAGAATACGAGCACCTGAAACACTGAGGGGAGAGAGCATGCAGGCGTGGCAGAATACGAGCACCTGAAACACTGAGGGGAGAGAGCATGCAGGTGTGGCAGAATACGAGCACCTGAAACACTGAGGGGAGAGAGCAGGCAGAATACAAGCACCTGAAACACTGAGGGGAGAGAGCATGCAGGCGTGGCAGAATACGAGCACCTGAAACACTGAGGGGAGACAGCATGCAGGTGTGGCAGAATGCGAGCACCTGAAACACTGAGGGGAGAGAGCATGCATGTGTGGCAGAATACAAGCACCTGAAACACTGAGGGGAGAGAGCATGCAGGTGTTGCAGAAAATGAGCACCTGAAACACTGAGGGGAGAGAGCAGGCAGAATACGAGCACCTGAATCACTGAGGGGAGAGAGCAGGCAGAATACGAGCACCTGAAACACTGAGGGGAGAGAGCAGGCAGAATACGAGCACCTGAAACACTGAGGGGAGAGAGCATGCAGGCGTGGCAGAATACGAGCACCTGAAACACCGAGGGAAGAGAGCATGCAGAATACGAGCACCTGAAACACTGAGGGAAGAGAGCAGGCAGAATACGAGCACCTGAAACACTGAGGGGAGAGAGCAGGCAGAATACGAGCACCTGAAACACTGAGGGGAGAGAGCATGCAGGTGTGGCAGAATACGAGCACCTGAAACACTGAGGGGAGAGAGCATGCAGGCGTGGCAGAATACGAGCACCTGAAACACCGAGGGAAGAGAGCATGCAGGTGTGGCAGAATGCGAGCACCTGAAACACTGAGGGGAGAGAGCATGCAGGTGTGGCAGAATACGAGCACCTGAAACCCTGAGGGGAGAGAGCATGCAGGTGTGGCAGAATGCGAGCACCTGAAACACTGAGGGGAGAGAGCAGGCAGAATACGAGCACCTGAAACACTGAGGGGAGAGAGCAGGCAGAATACGAGCACCTGAAACACTGAGGGGAGAGAGCATGCAGGTGTAGCAGAATACGAGCACCTGAAATCCTGAGTGTAGAGAGCATGCAGGTGTGGCAGAATGCGAACACCTGAAACACTGAGGGAAGAGAGCATGCAGGTGTGGCAGAATGCGAGCACCTGAAATACTGAGGGGAGAGAGCATGCAGATGTGGCAGAATACGAGCACCTGAAACACTGAGGGGAGAGAGCATGCAGGCGTGGCAGAATACGAGCACCTGAAACACTGAGGGGAGAAAGCATGCAGGCGTGGCAGAATACGAGCACCTGAAACACTGAGGGGAGAGAGCATGCAGGCGTGGCAGAATACGAGCACCTGAAACACTGAGGGGAGAGAGCATGCAGGTGTGGCAGAATACGAGCACCTGAAACACTGAGGGGAGAGAGCAGGCAGAATACGAGCACCTGAAACACTGAGGGGAGAGAGCATGCAGGCGTGGCAGAATATGAGCACCTGAAACACTGAGGGGAGAGAGCATGCAGGTGTGGCAGAATGCGAGCACCTGAAACACTGAGGGGAGAGAGCATGCAGGTGTGGCAGAATACAAGCACCTGAAACACTGAGGGGAGAGAGCATGCAGGTGTGGCAGAATATGAGCACCTGAAACACTGAGGGGAGAGAGCAGGCAGAATACGAGCACCTGAAACACTGAGGGGAGAGAGCAGGCAGAATACGAGCACCTGAAACACTGAGGGGAGAGAGCAGGCAGAATACGAGCACCTGAAACACTGAGGGGAGAGAGCAGGCAGAATACGAGCACCTGAAAAACTGAGGGGAGAGAGCATGCAGGTGTGGCAGAATACGAGCACCTGAAACACTGAGGGGAGAGAGCATGCAGGCGTGGCAGAATACGAGCACCTGAAACACCGAGGGAAGAGAGCATGCAGGTGTGGCAGAATACGAGCACCTGAAACCCTGAGGGGAGAAAGCATGCAGGTGTGGCAGAATGCGAGCACCTGAAACACTGAGGGGAGAGAGCATGCAGGTGTGGCAGAATGCGAGCACCTGAAACACTGAGGGGAGAGAGCATGCAGGTGTGGCAGAATACGAGCACCTGAAACCCTGAGGGGAGAGAGCATGCAGGTGTGGCAGAATGCGAGCACCTGAAACACTGAGGGGAGAGAGCAGGCAGAATACGAGCACCTGAAACACTGAGGGGAGAGAGCAGGCAGAATACGAGCACCTGAAACACTGAGGGGAGAGAGCATGCAGGTGTGGCAGAATACGAGCACCTGAAACACTGAGGGGAGAGAGCATGCAGGCGTGGCAGAATACGAGCACCTGAAACACCGAGGGAAGAGAGCATGCAGGTGTAGCAGAATGCGAGCACCTGAAACACTGAGGGGAGAGAGCATGCAGGTGTGGCAGAATACGAGCACCTGAAACCCTGATGGGAGAAAGCATGCAGGTGTGGCAGAATGCAAGCACCTGAAACACTGAGGGAAGAGAGCATGCAGGTGTGGCAGAATGCGAGCACCTGAAACACTGAGGGGAGAGAGCATGCAGGTGTGGCAGAATAAGAGCACCTGAAACCCTGAGTGTAGAGAGCATGCAGGGGTGGCAGAATGCGAGCACCTGAAACACTGAGGGGAGAGAGCATGCAGATGTGGCAGAATACGAGCACCTGGAACACTGAGGGGAGAGAGCATGCAGGCGTGGCAGAATACGAGCACCTGAAACACTGAGGCGAGAGAGCATGCAGGCGTGGCAGAATACAAGCACCTGAAACACTGAGGGGAGAGAGCAGGCAGAATACGAGCACCTGAAACACTGATGGGCGAGAGCATGCAGGCGTGGCAGAATACGAGCACCTGAAACACTGAGGGGAGAGAGCATGCAGGTGTGGCAGAATGCGAGCACCTGAAACACTGAGGGGAGAGAGCATGCAGGTGTGGCAGAATACGAGCACCTGAAACACTGAGGGGAGAGAGCATGTAGGTGTGGCAGAATATGAGCACCTGAAACACTGAGGGGAGAGAGCAGACAGAATACGAGCACCTGAAACACTGAGGGAAGAGAGCAGGCAGAATACAAGCACCTGAAACACTGAGGGGAGAGAGCAGGCAGAATACGAGCACCTGAAACACTGAGGGGAGAGAGCATGCAGGCGTGGCAGAATACAAGCACCTGAAACACCGAGGGAAGAGAGCATGCAGGTGTGGCAGAATGCGAGCACCTGAAACACCGAGGGGAGAGAGCATGCAGGTGTGGCAGAATATGAGCACCTGAAACCCTGAGGGGAGAACGCATGCAGGTGTGGCAGAATGCGAGCACCTGAAACACTGAGGGGAGAGAGCATGCAGGTGTGGCAGAATACGAGCACCTGAAACCCTGAGGGGAGAGAGCATGCAGGTGTGGCAGAATGCGAGCACCTGAAACACTGAGGGGAGAGAGCATGCAGGTGTAGCAGAATACGAGCACCTGAAACACTGTGGGGAGAGAGCATGCAGGCGTGGCAGAATACGAGCACCTGAAACACTGAGGGGAGAGAGCATGCAGGTGTGGCAGAATACGAGCACCTGAAACAATGAGGGGAGAGAGCATGCAGGGGTGGCAGAATACGAGCACCTGAAACACTGAGGGGAGAGAGCATGCAGGTGTGGCAGAATACGAGCACCTGAAACACTGAGGGGAGAGAGCAGGCAGAATACGAGCACCTGAAACACTGAGGGGAGAGAGCAGGCAGAATACGAGCAGCTGAAACACTGAGGGGAGAGAGCATGCAGGTGTGGCAGAATATGAGCACCTGAAACACTGAGGGGAGAGAGCATGCAGGCGTGGCAGAATACGAGCACCTGAAACACCGAGGGAAGAGAGCATGCAGGTGTGGCAGAATGCGAGCACCTGAAACACCGAGGGGAGAGAGCATGCAGGTGTAGCAGAATACGAGCACCTGAAACCCTGAGGGGAGAACGCATGCAGGTGTGGCAGAATGCGAGCACCTGAAACACTGAGGGGAGAGAGCATGCAGGTGTGGCAGAATACGAGCACCTGAAACCCTGAGGGGAGAGAGCATGCAGGTGTGGCAGAATGCGAGCACCTGAAACACTGAGGGGAGAGAGCATGCAGGTGTGGCAGAATACGAGCACCTGAAACACTGTGGGGAGAGAGCATGCAGGCGTGGCAGAATACGAGCACCTGAAACACTGAGGGGAGAGAGCATGCAGGTGTGGCAGAACACGAGCACCTGAAACACTGAGGGGAGAGAGCATGCAGGCGTGGCAGAATACGAGCACCTGAAACACTGAGGGGAGAGAGCATGCAGGTGTGGCAGAATACGAGCACCTGAAACACTGAGGGGAGAGAGCATGCAGGCGTGGCAGAATACGAGCACCTGAAACACCGAAGGAAGAGAGCATGCAGGTGTGGCAGAATGCGAGCACCTGAAACACTAAGGGGAGAGAGCATGCAGGTGTGGCAGAATACGAGCACCTGAAACCCTGAGGGGAGAAAGCATGCAGGTGTGGCAGAATGCGAGCACCTGAAACACTGAGGGAAGAGAGCATGCAGGTGTGGCAGAATGCGAGCACCTGAAACACTGAGGGGAGAGAGCAGGCAGGTGTGGCAGAATACGAGCATCTGAAACCCTGAGGGGAGAGAGCATGCAGGTGTGGCAGAATGCGAGCACCTGAAACACTGAGGGGAGAGAGCAGGCAGAATACGAGCACCTGAAACACTGAGGGGAGAGAGCAGGCAGAATACGAGCACCTGAAACACTGAGGGGAGAGAGCAGGCAGAATACGAGCACCTGAAACACTGAGGGGAGAGAGCATGCAGGTGTGGCAGAATACGAGCACCTGAAACACTGAGGGGAGAGAGCATGCAGGCGTGGCAGAATACGAGCACCTGAAACACCGAGGGAAGAGAGCATGCAGGTGTGGCAGAATGCGAGCACCTGAAACACTGAGGGGAGAGAGCATGCAGGTGTGGCAGAATGCGAGCACCTGAAACACTGAGGGGAGAGAGCAGGCAGAATACGAGCACCTGAAACACTGAGGGGAGAGAGCAGGCAGAATACGAGCACCTGAAACACTGAGGGGAGAGAGCAGGCAGAATACGAGCACCTGAAACACTGAGGGGAGAGAGCATGCAGGTGTGGCAGAATACGAGCACCTGAAACACTGAGGGGAGAGAGCATGCAGGCGTGGAAAATACGAGCACCTGAAACACCGAGGGAAGAGAGAATGCAGGTGTGGCAGAATGCGAGCACCTGAAACACTAAGGGGAGAGAGCATGCAGGTGTGGCAGAATACGAGCATCTGAAACCCTGAGGGGAGAAAGCATGCAGGTGTGGAAGAATGCGAGCACCTGAAACACTCAGGGAAGAGAGCATGCAGGTGTGGCAGAATGCGAGCACCTGAAACACTGAGGGGAGAGAGCATGCAGGTGTGGCAGAATACGAGCACCTGAAACACTGAGGGGAGAGAGCATGCAGGTGTGGCAGAATACGAGCACCTGAAACAATGAGGGGAGAGAGCAGGCAGAATACAAGCACCTGAAACACTGAGGGGAGAGAGCAGGCAGAATACGAGCACCTAAAACACTGAGGGGAGAGAGCAGACAGAATACGAGCACCTGAAACACTGAGGGAAGAGAGCAGGCAGAATACAAGCACCTGAAACACTGAGGGGAGAGAGCAGGCAGAATACGAGCACCTGAAACACTGAGGGGAGAGAGCATGCAGGTGTGGCAGAATATGAGCACCTGAAACACTGAGGGGAGAGAGCATGCAGGCGTGGCAGAATACGAGCACCTGAAACACCGAGGGAAGAGAGCATGCATGTGTGGCAGAATGCGAGCACCTGAAACACTGAGGGGAGAGAGCATGCAGGTGTGGCAGAATACGAGCACCTGAAACCCTGAGGGGAGAGAGCATGCAGGTGTGGCAGAATGCGAGCACCTGAAACACTGAGGGGAGAGAGCAGGCAGAATACGAGCACCTGAAACACTGAGGGGAGAGAGCAGGCAGAATACGAGCACCTGAAACACTGAGGGGAGAGAGCAGGCAGAATACGAGCACCTGAAACACTGAGGGGAGAGAGCATGCAGGTGTGTCAGAATACAAGCACCGGAAACACTGAGGGGAGAGAGCATGCAGGCGTGGAAAATACGAGCACCTGAAACACCGAGGGAAGAGAGCATGCAGGTGTGGCAGAATGCGAGCACCTGAAACACTGAGGGGAGAGAGCATGCAGGTGTGGCAGAATACGAGCATCTGAAACCCTGAGGGGAGAAAGCATGCAGGTGTGGCAGAATGCGAGCACCTGAAACACTCAGGGAAGAGAGCATGCAGGTGTGGCAGAATGCGAGCACCTGAAACACTGAGGGGAGAGAGCATGCAGGTGTGGCAGAATACGAGCACCTGAAACACTGAGGGGAGAGAGCATGCAGGCGTGGCAGAATAGGAGCACCTGAAACACTGAGGGGAGAGAGCATGCAGGCGTGGCAGAATACGAGCACCTGAAACACTGAGGGGAGAGAGCATGCAGGCGTGGCAGAATACGAGCACCTGAAACACAGAGGAGAGCGAGCATGCAGGTGTGGCAGAATACGAGCACCTGAAACACTGAGGGGAGAGAGCAGGCAGAATACGAGCACCTGAAACACTGAGGGGAGAGAGCATGCGGGCGTGGCAGAATACGAACACCTGAAACACTGAGGGGAGAGAGCATGCAGGCGGGGCAGAATATGACCACCTGAAACACTGTGGGGAGAGAGCATGCAGGCGTGGCAGAATACGAGCACCTGAAACACCGAAGGAAGAGAGCATGCAGGTGTGGCAGAATGCGAGCACCTGAAACACTGAGGGGAGAGAGCATGCAGGTGTGGCAGAATACGAGCACCTGAAACCCTGAGGGGAGAAAGCATGTAGGTGTGGCAGAATGCGAGCACCTGAAACACTCAGGGAAGAGAGCATGCAGGTGTGGCACAATGCGAGCACCTGAAACACCGAGGGGAGAGAGCATGCAGTTGTGGCAGAATACAAGCACCTGAAACCCTGAGGGGAGAGAGCAATGCGAGCACCTGAAACACTGAGGGGAGAGTGCAGGCAGAATACGAGCAGCTGAAACACTGAGGGGAGAGAGCAGGCAGAATACGAGCACCTGAAACACTGAGGGGAGAGAGCAGGCAGAATACGAGCACCTGAAACACTGAGGGGAGAGAGCATGCAGGTGTGGCAGAATGTGAGCACCTGAAACACTGAGGGGAGAGAGCATGCAGGTGTGGCAGAATATGAGCACCTGAAACACTGAGGGGAGAGAGCAGGCAGAATACGAGCACCTGAAACACTGAAGGGAGAGAGCAGGCAGAATACAAGCACCTGAAACACTGAGGGGAGAGAACAGGCAGAATACGAGCACCTGAAACACTGAGGGGAGAGAGCATGCAGGTGTGGCAGAATACGAGCACCTGAAACACTGAGGGGAGAGAGCATGCAGGCGTGGCAGAATACGAGCACCTGAAACACCGAGGGAAGAGAGCATGCAGGTGTGGCAGAATGCGAGCACCTGAAACACTGAGGGGAGAGAGCATGCAGGTGTTCAGAATAAGAGCACCTGAAACCCTGAGGGGAGAAAGCATGCAGGTGTGGCAGAATGCGAGCACCTGAAACACTGGGGGAAGAGAGCATGCAGGTGTGGCAGAATGCGAGCACCTGAAACACTGAGGGGAGAGAGCATGCAGGTATGGCAGAATACGAGCACCTGAAACACTGAGGGGAGAGAGCATGCAGGTGTGGCAGAATACGAGCACCTGAAACACTGAGGGGAGAGAGCATGCAGGCGTGGCAGAATACGAGCACCTGAAACACTGAGGGGAGAGAGCATGCAGGCGTGGCAGAATACGAGCACGTGAAACACTGAGGGGAGAGAGCATGCAGCTGTGGCAGAATGCGAGCACCTGAAACACTGAGGGGAGATAGCATGCAGATGTGGCAGAATACGAGCACCTGAAACACTGAGGGGAGAGAGCAGGCAGAATACGAGCACCTGAAACACTGAGGGGAGAGAGCATGCAGGTGTGGCAGAATACGAGCACCTGAAACACTGAGGGGAGAGAGCATGCAGGCGTGGCAGAATACGAGCACCTGAAACACTGAGGGGAGAGAGCATGCAGCTGTGGCAGAATGCGAGCACCTGAAACACTGAGGGGAGATAGCATGCAGATGTGGCAGAATACGAGCACCTGAAACACTGAGGGGAGAGAGCATGCAGGTGTGGCAGAATATGAGCACCTGAAACACTGAGGGGAGAGAGCAGGCAGAATACGAGCACCTGAAACACTGAAGGGAGAGAGCAGGCAGAATACAAGCACCTGAAACACTGAGGGGAGAGAACAGGCAGAATACGAGCACCTGAAACACTGAGGGGAGAGAGCATGCAGGTGTGGCAGAATACGAGCACCTGAAACACTGAGGGGAGAGAGCATGCAGGCGTGGCAGAATACGAGCACCTGAAACACAGAGGGAAGAGAGCATGCAGGTGTGGCAGAATGCGAGCACCTAAAACACTGAGGGGAGAGAGCATGCAGGTGTTCAGAATAAGAGCACCTGAAATCCTGAGGGGAGAAAGCATGCAGGTGTGGCAGAATGCGAGCACCTGAAACACTGGGGGCAGAGAGCATGCAGGTGTGGCAGAATGCGAGCACCTGAAACACTGAGGGGAGAGAGCATGCAGGTATGGCAGAATATGAGCACCTGAAACACTGAGGGGAGAGAGCATGCAGGTGTGGCAGAATACGAGCACCTGAAACACTGAGGGGAGAGAGCATGCAGGAGTGGCAGAATACGAGCACCTGAAACACTGAGGGGAGAGAGCATGCAGGTGTGGCAGAATAAAAGCACCTGAAACACTGAGGGGAGAGAACAGGCAGAATACGAGCACCTGAAACACTGAGGGGAGAGAGCATGCGGGCGTGGCAGAATACGAGCACCTGAAACACTGAGGGGAGAGAGCATGCAGGCGTGGCAGAATACGAGCACCTGAAACACTGAGGGGAGAGAGCAGGCAGAATACGAGCACCTGAAACACTGAAGGGAGAGAGCAGGCAGAATACAAGCACCTGAAACACTGAGGGGAGAGAACAGGCAGAATACGAGCACCTGAAACACTGAGGGGAGAGAGCATGCAGGTGTGGCAGAATATGAGCACCTGAAACACTGAGGGGAGAGAGCAGGCAGAATACGAGCACCTGAAACACTGAAGGGAGAGAGCAGGCAGAATACAAGCACCTGAAACACTGAGGGGAGAGAACAGGCAGAATACGAGCACCTGAAACACTGAGGGGAGAGAGCATGCAGGTGTGGCAGAATACGAGCACCTGAAACACTGAGGGGAGAGAGCATGCAGGCGTGGCAGAATACGAGCACCTGAAACACCGAGGGAAGAGAGCATGCAGGTGTGGCAGAATGCGAGCACCTAAAACACTGAGGGGAGAGAGCATGCAGGTGTTCAGAATAAGAGCACCTGAAATCCTGAGGGGAGAAAGCATGCAGGTGTGGCAGAATGCGAGCACCTGAAACACTGGGGGAAGAGAGCATGCAGGTGTGGCAGAATGCGAGCACCTGAAACACTGAGGGGAGAGAGCATGCAGGTATGGCAGAATATGAGCACCTGAAACACTGAGGGGAGAGAGCATGCAGGTGTGGCAGAATACGAGCACCTGAAACACTGAGGGGAGAGAGCATGCAGGAGTGGCAGAATACGAGCACCTGAAACACTGAGGGGAGAGAGCATGCAGGTGTGGCAGAATAAAAGCACCTGAAACACTGAGGGGAGAGAACAGGCAGAATACGAGCACCTGAAACACTGAGGGGAGAGAGCATGCGGGCGTGGCAGAATACGAGCACCTGAAACACTGAGGGGAGAGAGCATGCAGGCGTGGCAGAATACGAGCACCTGAAACACTGAGGGGAGAGAGCATTTACGGGCATCTGCAAGATTCGAAGCAGTGAACATATGGGACGCTCTCAGGGGAATATGTGTGTGCGGCCAAATACAATTGCTGAGTACATGTGGAACAATCCAAGAAGCCCAATACTAGTGTGACAGACTACGGCATTGATAAGATTTTGTGAAGGTGCTCCTTTTCTAGAAGTAGTGATAGAGCGTGGCGTCTTGCAGGGCTGGGGCACCAGGCAAAACGGAATGGTAGGCACTGTAAGGAACTCATGGTGGCAACAGTAAAGACACCAGTGATCACAGTTCAAGGGTGTTTATTGAACTGTATAGGTAGATTGGAAAAATGCCTAATTTAAACCTAAATCTAAGATGGGAGCAAGCTACAACCCTCAAATAACAAGCCAGTCCTAGTGGCATCCTGTCAAATAAAAAGGGCCTATACTTAAAAAATAAATGTTTTAAAACTATTGCCAATCCTTACAACTAAATACAAAAAGAGTCTGGAATAGGGTTCATAAGAAAGAAGTGTTCACAAAATGGTAAGTCAGGATGTGGTAGCTTCCCCACGTTTTGAGCACGGGACAAGGCGGGACTCCTGAGCACTTCACACTCTCGAGCTTTCCGAGCACAAGACTACAGTTCCATTCTCAGGTATTGGGATCTTCAGTGGTTCAGTCTCTTTTACACAAAGAGTCTCTTGCCTTTGAGGATCTGATGTGTTCAAAATAACCAAACAAAAAGTTCCTTTCCGTATGTACGTTGAGTGATGACTTTTCAGCCCAGGGTCCCCATCTTCCGGGCTCAGACCCTTCTCGAATGTTAGCCTCGCTCTGAAACACTTTGGTACGAGTGCAATATAAATAAAATATCATTTCATTTTCATTTTCCTTCCGTCGGGTTCACTATGGCTTTTTCCTGAACAATTTCACCTGTTAAATTCACAAGTCTTTGGGTGATGGCTTTTCACCCCGGGATCTACCTCTTCCGGGCTCAGACCCTTCTCGAAGATTAGCCTCCCACCGTCAAGTACACTGTGGCTTTTATTCACAAGTCTTAATGTCCTTTTAGACAATCCATGTCGGGTTCACTCTTGTCAACACAATGTTCATTGGAGTATCATGCTTTGCCCCATTCTGCAGGAATCTCTCTGTCAGGTTCATTTTTGCCAGCCCTATAGTTCTTTCTACTTTCGCATTATACAGGATTCACTTCCCTTTGTCTTCCAATTACTTGTCGGTCAAAGACTTTCAACTGCACAGGTGGTTTTGCTAGACCCCTGTATGACCACTTTGACCTTTTCCTTGCGGCTCTCCTAAGGCCTTCTAAAATCTGTAGTTTCAACAATAGGGCAATTAACCAGAGTCTTTCGAGTGAGCACCCGCGTAGTGCCAGACCCCTCTGCAGCTGGTTTTCTTCTGAGGTGTTAACAGTTCTTTTATTGTCCCTGAACTTGCCATTCGCAACTTTTGTTCAACACAGTTCGGTTTCTTATCGGTTCTTCTTTCGACTCACCCGCTGTGATGAACCGCTTGGTTTTTCTGGTCTTTGGTGTCAAGGACGGTACCACGGTATTAAGCGTCTCTCCCTATCCTGTTTATCAGTGTAGGAGGGCTCTGTGTACCGTTGACATCTGCTGCAACACACGCTGGCTATTGTTTGTGGCCTTATGATTCCTGTCACAGAGGCTTTGTGGGTCTGGCTCGAAAAGGGAAAGGTTGCTTCTCTCCTTGTCACCCCTTCAGTTCTCTCCCTCGGTCTCCTCCTCTTGCACTGCAGCCCTGGGATAGCTGTCTCATCGTGCGGTCTGCCTTGCTCTCGTGCTCCACCTTTTATCCCTGTGGGGAAGGGCAAGGGCCGTCAGGTGTGTGTGGTTCTGGTCAATTGCCTGACTTTGCCTGACCCGTGTGCAGGGACATGTAAGTTAAATGGCTCAGGTGTTAGTCTGTTGTCTTTTGTGTTGGAAGAAGTATTTGCGTCAGGAAAGGGTGGGGGGGCATCTATATAGATTCTGAGTATCCTACGTGGTTGGATGTGGAAAAGGTATTATAAGAAGGTGACTACCGCGTCCCACCCGTCGATGTCCCACTTCCACTCCCAGAGGACCGCACATCCAGGTGATGCTCCAGGACTGGTCCACCCGCAGGAACTGGATCCAATAGCAATGGCCGAGTCCTGGCCACCTGGATGACAGATCCCCGGGGACTAGTAAGTGAGACACCTCTTGGTTTCTTACAGCACCCAAAGGAAGGCGCCCTTGGCCTGTGCCCTTTGCCGGCTGCCTGGGCAACGCTGCCCTGAGATGCACCTATAAATGGAGTGCGTTTCCTGGGTCTGCTGACCCTCCGGAACACAAATCAGACCTCAGGGGGACGTGCAAGGGGCTGCCCTGCTTCTACATGCCGATGGTGTTGGATGAGGCTCGGGGGGGGAGGGAAAGGGCAAATAGCCTCTGGGCTGAAACATGGAACACGAAGGGTAGGAGACTTACTTTGGCGGAGTGGGTCACAGCAGTGAGCATACTTCTTCATGGAGCAGCAGAGAAAGCTGGTCTCCATAGAGGACTAGAGCAGGAGTGGGTATCCCTATAATGAGTGATCCTTGACCCTAAACTGGGAGGACATGTGTAGAACATAGGCAGAGGGCCTCATCCCACACAGAGGATAATGAGGAGAGCAGGTGAGAACATACACAGAGGGCCTCGTCCCACACTGAGGATGGGGTGGAGAGAAGGTGAGAACATAGCAGAGGGCCTCGTCCCACACAGAGGAGGATGTGGAGAGAAGGTGAGAACATAGCAGAGGGCCTCGTCCCACACCGAGAATGATGTGGATTGTGGAGAGAAGGTGAGAACATACGCAGAGGGCCTCGTCCCACACAGAGGAGGATGTGGAGAGCAGGTGAGAACATACACAGAGGGCCTCGTCCCACACTGAGGATGATGTGGAGAGAAGGTGAGAACATAGAAGAGGGCATCGTCCAACACCAAAGATGGTGTGGAGAGAAGGTGAGAACATACGCAGTGGGCCTCAGCCCACACTGAGGATGACGTGGAGAGAAGGTGAGAACATACGCATAGGGCCTCGTAACACACCGAGGATGATGTGGAGAGAAGGTGAGAACATACGCAGAGGGCCTCGTCCCACACCGAGGATGATGTGGAGAGAAGGTGAGAACATACGCAGAGGGCCTCGTCCCACACAGAGGAGGATGTGGAGAGCAGGTGAGAACATACGCAGAGGGCCTCGTCCCACACCGAGGATGATGTGGAGAGAAGGTGAGAACATACGCAGAGGGCCTCGTCCCACACAGAGGAGGATGTGGAGAGCAGGTGAGAACATACGCAGAGGGCCTCGTCCCACACAGAGGAGGATGTGGAGAGCAGGTGAGAACATACGCAGAGGGCCTGTTAAGACGGATTTCTGAACTCTGTCCTGGTGGCGCAGAAGTTCAGAAGGCCAACCTAATTACTTGGAACAGGGTAACCTCTGGACAAGCCAGACCAATCAAGGTAGCGATCGCGGCGGTCAAGACTAGGTCTCAAGAGGGGTGAGGGTGACTGAAAGCCCACAGTGAGCACACAAAGCAAGAGCGCTTACAAACTACTCCAAACAGTTGTTTATATCAAAAATAGATACACATTTATTATAAGGCCTTGAAACTAATAACCACAGTAAAAGCAGCAATATACAACGATATTAAACCAACACATACACTATCCACCCAATATATATACAGAATACACAGTTTCACAGCATTAACAGCACGAAATATGTTATCCACCTGCAGGGGAAGGAAAACAGGCAGTGCGAACCAATGCGTGTGATATGTCCGCCTTCTGAGGCCCCTAACTAGATGGTAGTCCAATCCCTACGAAGAGTGGAGCCTAGCGCTCAAAAGTACCTGCACACGCCGGTGCCAATGGGCAGAAGGTGAAGCTCTTCGGAGGACGTTGGACAGCTCTGTAGGGTGCCCTAATGAAGGAGAACACGGTCCGCGACTCTAGCGCAGCCTCCACTGTGAGGCAGAAGCAGGGCGCGAGTACGGACAAGGGGTGCTGTATTTACAGCGGGGAAAAGCAAGGGGCACTGCAGGAGGGCGACCAGATCCTAGCTAATCTACTCACCGGTCCCCGAAGCAAGCAGGCCCGAGCTTCTCCTCGATAGATGCAGCTTCTGGCAGGTTCTGAAGAGCAGGGAACGTCTCGTCGTCGTGCAGAGTAAAAAGACGTCCCGATCGAAGAAACAAGCACAGTTTTGTCGCCACAGCAGGGCAACGGAACGGCCGGGTGTATTCAAGCCAAACGAGCACTGCTCACCTCTAGCTTAGGGTTGCTAAGCAAACGAAGCGTGTGAGCGTGCCCCGGACTCAGAATACCACCCAACCTGTCGGCGATTACAGAGCAGGACTCCTTAGTAAGCTGGTCAGTCAACTGGATGGCCCAGAGACACTTCCGAAGGCTTACGGCAGGAGTTGATGAAGGTGCCGGGAATAGCTGGTCCTGCTATTCCAATAGGTCGAAGCGCCAGTACAGGCCTTCTTGTTCGATCTTAGGTGGAAAGGGCTTCACCGGACGACAGCAATGAGGAGCAGAAGTTCTTCAGGGGGTCACCAGCAATTCCTCGGTCCAGCCTCGTGTTCGCAGGATACTTGGCTCCTGTATCCCTGGGTTCGTAAGAACTCAGGAGATCGACATGGCAGTGGTGTTTCCAGCTCCCTCTTATCCACGGTTCCCTTCGCGCCAAAACGGAGGGGAGCCAATGGGAGATCCGCTCATCAACACACATACCATACGTGGACCAATCACGGACCACAGTGGTCCCAGGCATTCACACCACCCTAGACTCTCTGGCACCCAGGATGTGTATTGGGACCAGACAGCCCAGCCCACATCCTGGGGGCACTCAAACGACATGTAGAAGCCCGCGAAAGCAACCGTGTTTCGCGGGAAACTACATGCCCAAATAAGGAAGGCCCCGGGTCGCCTGACCCGGGGGAAGGTAAAGGGAGCAAGACGGACAGTGGACGAGACAAAGGAGCCTCGTGGTCCGGCCATTTTGGGTAGCCGGGCCACCCTTTTGTGTTCGCGGCAAAAAGGTGCTCAGAACGGCAAAAGGAGCTCAAAATAAACCAAATGATCGCTGCCACCAGCCCAGTCCCTGAATGACTTGCACCGATCCAAAAACCATCCTATAAGAGTGTCTAGGGTCTGTAGAAGGCTAGAGACCCAAGAGAGCTGTAACTTAGCTTACAGTGCCCTCTTGTGTCGTGTTGCACTAAAATGGCGACACGATAAAAGAAACTACGGGAAACAGTGTTCCCCGGTACTGACTGTCTTAAGGGCATGTCAGTTTCCCCGTAAGAAAGGAGCGAAAGCCCAGAGGAGTACGGCAGAAGGCTGCACTTCTCTGGCAAAGTCAAGAAAACAGGTTGAAAACAATAGCAAAAAGTTTAGGGGTTGCCACATGGAAGGAAAGTTCCCTACAATAACGAAATCTTTCCTAACACTCGCCCCTCCCAGACTATGGACAGGGGGAACTAATCCACCCCTGGATGAGTCTCTTGTTCAGGTCGGTAAAACATTCTGGACAACCCATCAGCATTGCTATGTTGGACAGCTGGCCTATGCTCAATAGTGAAGTCGAAGCCTTGTAGGCTTATGGACCACCTAAGCAACTTTGGATTCTCCCCCTTCATGTTCATTAGCCACTTTAACGGCTTATGGTCAGTCTGCACAGTGAAGTGGGTCCCATAGAGGTAGGGCCGCAGCTTCCTTAGGGCCCACACAACAGAGAAACATTCTTTCTCTACCGTGGACCATCTGAGCTCTCTGTCCTTAAGCTGGCGACTAATAAAACCGATAGGGTGTTCCTTACCCTTCTCATCTACTTGTGATAGTACAGCTCCTATCCCAGTGTCAGAGGCATCCGTCTGCACGATAAAAGGTCTTTGATAATCAGGGGCCCTGAGCACAGGGGCCTGGCACAAGGAGTCTTTCAAGCCATTGAAGGCCTTCTCACACTCGTCAGTCCAAGTTACCTTCTTGGGTTTCTTCGGAGTTGTGAGGGCAGTCAGAGGAGCAGCTATGGTGCCATAGTCTGCCATAAAATTGCGGTAATAACCCGTGAGTCCTAAAAAGGCTCTCACTTGGGTTTGCGTAGTGGGGGTAGGCCAGTCTTGTACTACTTGTACCTGACTGAGTAGAGGCTGTCTCCTCCCTCCACCTACTTCATGTCCAAGGTAAACCACTGAGCCTTGTCCATTTTGGTGAGGGGCCACTCGGACACCCTCAAAAGAGCTAACTGAAGGACTGCTTGGGAACAGGTCGGGGAGAGGTTCAGACTCCTCTCCCACAACGTCTGAAGCCAGTAGCAGTGCTGCGATTTCGACGCTTGGGCCGAAAGCCTTCAGCCTATTCACGGGAAGCACTTTTGGAGCCTGTCCAGGCCTTCCAAGGTCCACTGAATAGTTAACCTCACCCAGGGGCTCCACCACTGGGTAAGGGCCTGACCATTTGTCCTGTAAAGCTCGAGGCCTTATGAGATTCATGATCAGGACTTGCTGACCAAGTGTAAAGTTGATGAGGGAAGCTTTCTGGTCGTACCAATGTTTCACCAGCGCTTGCCCTGCCTTCAATTTATCACTGGCCAAGCCCATCAGAAGTACCATCTGTTTTCTGAGCCCTAGCACATAATCAACTACGTTGGTAGTAACAGGGGGAGTGGGCATCTCCCATCCCTCTTTGATGATGGCTAAGGGACCCCGTACGGGATGACCGAACAGAAGTTCGAAGGGGCTGAAGCCAACACCCTCCTGTGGTACCTCTCGGTAGGCAAACAGCAAGCATGGTAAGAGAAGATCCCATTTTCTTCTCTGGGGCTCCTCCAGAGCCCCAATCATGCTTTTTAACGTTCTGTTGAAACGTTCCACCAGACCATTGGTCTGGGGGTGATATGCAGAAGAGAACTTGTAGGTGACCCCACATTCTTTCCACATAGCCTGCATATACTTCGACATAAAGTTGCTGCCACGATCTGACACAACTTCTTTAGGGAAGCCA